>NW_023601104.1:855813-3255813 GCF_014898055.3 Talpa occidentalis | reverse complement strand
TCCAGGCTTCTGAAAACCAGACAGGCAGAGTGAAGCAGGGACAGATGCGGGGCCTGGGAGCAGCCCACACAGGACTCTGTCTCCATCTTCCAGGCCCCTCAGCTGGTTCAGTGCGCAAGAGCCCAGGTTTAAAATCCAGGCTCTGCGATCTTGGGCAAGTTACCTCTTGGAGTTTCGGTTTCCCCGTCTGTGAAATGGACATAATAGTGACATATCAGTAAAGCCAAATGGGGCACCCCATGTAGCCCAGCACCTCTTCGGCACTCCACAAAGTAAGCTCTGCTGCTTCACTGGCTCCTTCGGCAGCCCTGACGCCTGGGGCGAACAGCCACACTCGGCTGAGTCACCGTGAGCACTGACTGACCAAGGTCAGCCTCCTGAGGGCAGCTGTCCTTGTGATCATCAGCTGCATGAACCCAGCTCAGTTCTCAGGAGCCCTTTGTACCCCCTTCCCACCTTCCTTCTCACACAGGGCTGAGCTGTCTGGAGGACTCAGCCTGTGCCCACGCACAGCTTCCCTCATTCCCCCGCGCACAGGTGCGGCTTGCATGAAAACCAGTTCTGACCCGAGCAGGTGGGACCCCCAGAGGGGAGGTTTCAGGTATGGTGGCAGGACAGTGGGGAGACTCATGGCACAGCCCCTCCTCAGGATGGCTCATGACAGGGCACAGGGAGCTGCGTGGCTCACTCTGGAAGCAGCCTGCTCTGATGCTCTGGACTGGCCCCCACACCCCCACTTCATCACTGCAGCCCCAGGGCCTCAGCTACACTGGGTACCTTGGTCGGGTGGCAACACCAGGGTCAGGAAGGGCAGCGGGTCCTTGTCGGGGAGCAGCAGGCACAGGGAGCTGAAGAGGACCATGAAGACAGCGGTGGGCACTGCCCGGGGCCTGTCCCCCGCCAGGAAGTCTGCAGGGCTGGTGCAGAGGAGGAGAAGAGAATCCCTCAGGCCCCCTCACCACCCGTTCCGCAGGCCGCGCCCCACCAGCGGGAGCTGTGGAGTCAGTTCCACTTTCCAGGCAGGGAAACTGAGCCGCAGGGAGAAGCCGCTTTGCCCATTCATTCCACAAATATTTGGGGAGTGCGTGAGCTCTGCGCTTGGTCCCACCAGTACCCACACAGCAGGAACAAGCCTAAGCTCCGCTCCCTCTGCCGCCCTGGAAGCGCCAGGAAGGAGCCGCCTCCACACTAATGGGTCTGTCTGGGCTGGCAAACCTTCAGAGAGCTCGCAGAGTCACAACATCCTTGTGCAACGGCTGCTGCTCTGGCCTGGGTGTAGCCGCGGGGCAGAGGGCAGATGGCGGGCACGGCCGTCCCAGGAGTGACACCCCCAGCAGGACCAGCTTCTTCTATAGCACCCAGAGTGTCAGTCACCCGGGGCTACCTCCCCAGAAAGGCCGGGCACACGCGCTGTGCTGACAGGTGTGGGATGCCCGGATGTCTACAGTGGGGCTCTACCTGCCTCACCCCACCCTTAGGTCTGCCCCATGTGAGCTCAGGGTCATCCCCACACTCAGCTCTAGGGTTGCAAGTCTGAAGCCGGCTACAGGCCAGTCCCTTATAAATCCACCTGCAGCATCAGGGCCCCATGGGTATCCTCAAGGGAAATGGAGGGCACCACGGCCTGTGCAGGGGGGAGTCCTGGAGCTGGACCCTGTTGGGTTTTGTCTCCTGAATAGGGACTGGGCCCCTCCCCCTCCCTCTGGGGGTCCCCACCAAACCTGGAGAGCTGAGTGGAGGTGGGAAAAGCCCCCAGGCTGAGCGCGGTGGGAGTTGCCACTGAGGCCCCAGCTGGTTTCTTGTTACCCAACAAGCCACCACCTTCCTGAAGTGGCCCTTATGGCTGGGTCCCCTGAGAGGGGTGTGCCCAGGCCACGGCACCCACCTGGGCAATCCGGGCCTGCCACGCCCACAGTGGGGCCAGAGCTGGCGGCGCTGCTGTAGCACGGCCAGCAGCAGCGACACGAGGACCTGGAAGGACAACACAGAGGAGGGGCTGGAGTGCCCAGGCCTTTCCCAAGGGGCTGAGTCTGAGGACTTGACTCAGTTCCCAGGACGCCCCAACCCCCACTGCACACTCATGCATCCTGCATCCTAGTTTGGGTCCCCAAGCTGGGAGAACTCCCAGATACCCCCTCCCAGATTTGGGGCTCTTAGGGTCCCCTTTCAGCAGCCCCAGCAGGAAACATGAGTTCCCTTGCTCAGGCAGCGGTAGCTCAGTAGTCAGTGTGGACTCACCGACAACACGGCCAGGCAGGCATGGAGGAGACTGGGTGGCACACTGGGGTGGCAGGAGGGCACCACTCTGCAGAATAGGGGAAGGCTGGGTCAGGCCGGTGTAGAGACTGCCCAGTATGCACCATACCTGGGATTTCAAGTTGCCCGCACTGGCGTTCTACCCACCACCTCCCTCTATCCTCTGATCTCTCCTACCCAAACTCGCCCAGTTCTGTCTCCTCAGGATCTTTCTGGGGCTCTCATGCCCTGCTGTGTGCTGGCCCCATGCTGAGCACTGAGGTTGCAGGACTAAAGGAGACAGAGGAGTCCCAGGGGAGATATGGGAGAAGCCAAATGGGCCGGCTCAGCTTGAACCATTCCTCTTTCCCACCCAGACCCTTCCCACCCTTGAAGGCCCACTTCATCCCTCCCGCTTCCAGGAAGCCTTCCTGATTGCCCCGTGGCCCACAGATCTCTTCTTAGAACTGGGTCAAGCAGGTCAAGTAATCAGGTGTTTGGCCCTACATTTCTTTTTTTTTTTTTTTTTATAGAGGCATGTTTTTATTTATTTATTTATTATATTTGTTTGTTTTGTTTATACATGCACTGGGTACAGTCAGAAGCGCCGGAGGGTGAGAGAATTCACCAGAGCCAGAGCGGGGAGCAGAGCAGGCAGAAGGACCGAAGTACACTGCTGAGGGGAGCAGCGGGCGGCAGGAGAGGTCTGCGCACCATGTGGGATCCTCCTCCGGTGGCCGGGGAGCAGCCGGGGATCGAACCGGCGCCGCAGAGGCCGCGGGCAGCTTCGCAACCCAGCGCTCAACCGCTGCGCCACCGGGGAGGCCCTGGCCCTACATTTCACTCGCTAGTATCTGAATTTTGTCTGTCTCTTTGACTAGAATGATCTTCCTTGGTCTTTGAGAACAAATGTGTCTTCTTTTTCTGTTTCCCTTTCATGAAGGGCTGCCTCGTACAGCTGGGCAGTTTACACACCGCACAAGGATGCCCAGCCAAGAGAGTGAGTGTGCTCTGCGATCCAGGCCACACTCCTTCTTTCTAATTACCACAGAGGCTCCATGGCCTGGCAGAGATCTTGCTATTATCATAACTGAGCACAGAGGAGGTAAGCCCATGGCAGAGATAAAAAAAAAAAATTGATGAGGACAATTAGGGCCTCAACTTCCCTGACTGAGAAGAGAAAGGAATATTGTGGCAGAGAAAAGGATCAGGCAGGTTCAGGACCTGACCTAAGGGGGACCCCAAGGCCCCATCTACCAGGGTGACTTCACAGCCCTAGGACCCTATGCTGGGAGCACTCAGTGTCCCCTGAGGAGTCACTCCAGGGAGTGAGAAGCAGGAAAGACCCTGGTTCCTCGGGCTTGTCCTTGGGCGGAGGGCAGAATAAATCTTTCTTCCCATGGATGGGGCTGGCCATATAGAGGACCAGACTCCTCGATCTGCACGCCGACCTCCCCACTTCTAACTCTGAGCCTCTTACTCTGGCTTGGTGGGTGGGGTTTGGGGAAGGCAGGCCCCTGTGTAGCCCTGAGAGTGCAGAGGATCCGCTCCACGCCTGCTCAGCCTGCACTCCTCGCTGCCTTGGTCCTGCTCGACCCTGCACCCCAGACCCAGCCAGGTGGGTCTCAGCACACTGTCCCTGGAGCAGCCTGAATTTTCCTACTCACCCCAAAACAGGAGTCACCCCACCCCACGGATCCCCTCCAGGGCCCTGTCTGGGGGAAACTCTGGTCTCTTCTGTACTAACCAGATTCCCCTACCTGTCCCTTAGCTCAGTTTGACTGAGGATCATGGACCCTCAGTGTTGATCTGAGCATCAGAAATTTGACTAACCAAAGGCTTGGCTGCTGGGCCCACCTGTGTGCTGTGGGACAGACGAGAGGCACAGACCCAGAACACACACCTCAGGGAAGGTGGGAAGCCTGATCCTCAAAGAGGTACAAGGAGATGCTGGAGGATTTCAGGGAAACAGACATCTCCCAGATGTGAGGTGGTATTGCACGGTGGTTTTGATCTGCATTTCCCCGATAACAAGAGATGGTGGGCATCTTGCCACGCCCTGTTGGCCATCTGCGCATCTTTAGTAAAATGTCTGTTCAGAGCCTCTGTGCATGTTTTAAGTGGGTTGTTTTGTTTTCTGTTATTGAGTTGGATGAGTTCTTTGTATATTCTGGATGCAACAAGTGTTGGAGAAAAGGAACCCTCTTATACTGATGGTGGGAATGAAAATTAGTGCAGCCACTATGAAAACAGTACAAGGATGCCTCAGAGAATGACCAAGTACCATGTGGTCCAGTCAGTCCACTTCTGAGTATTTATCTGAAGGACACGAAAACACTAATTCGAAAAGACACAGGCATCCCTGTTCACTGTGGCCTTAGTCACAATGACTGGACAAGGAAACAGCCCGCATAGCTATGGATGGCTGAGAAGATAAAGAAGAGGCGGCATATATACACAGTGGAATACCAGCAGCTAGAAAAAGGTGACATCTTGTCATTTGTGACAATGTGGATGCACTGAGGGGCCAATGCTAAGTGAAATAAGGCACATGGAGAAAGACATTTGTCTTTCTGTATGATTTCACTCACATGTGGAATATAAAGAGACAAAGCAAGCAAACAGAACAAAACAGAAACAAATTTAGGTATAGGGAACAGAAAGGTGGTTACCAGAGGGGAAGGGGGCTGGTGGGGAGTGGGTGGAGGGCTCGCCGGGGGTGCAACAGATAGAAGGGCGTCAGTTTTGTGGTGAGGGATGGAAAGGAGACTTTCGTGATGCTCGTGCCGTTGTGGACACAGGTGCCCGATGACAATGCTGTGCACTTGAAACCTGCAGACTGTCAGACACTGCTACCTCAATAACTAATGTATGTAAAAAAATAAAAAAGGGGCCTCCCTGATGGCTCAAGGAGTTAAAACGCAACCTATCCGCAGCTATGGCAGCATGAGTTCGATCCCTGGCCAGGGAGCTACCCACATGGCACAGCAGACCTCTCCTGGCTCGCCCGCTGCTCCCCTCAGCAGTGTATTTCAGTAGATCCACCTGTTCTGCAACCTGGTCTGTCTCTGGTGAATCCTCTTACACCGCCCACCCCCCACACCTCTGGCCTTGTATGCATACATAAATCAATCTTTAAAAAAAATAAAAAATAAAAAAGGATGCAAAGGAGGGAGAGAAACTTGGGGTAAGGCATCAGAGGGGGTGTGGTTTGATGTGGGTCTAAGATGGTTTGTATCTCTTCAGGCAAAGAAGGGGGACGGGTGCCCCATGCAGAAGGAGTTGCTGGAGGAGAGAGGAAATGAGGCGACAGGCAGTAGACAGTGTGACTGGGGCCAGGGAAGGCATTCGGTTTGACTGCGGCCCGGAGGGTAGGCCGAGAGCAGGTTATAGCAGGCATGGGAGGCGCTGGGGTGTGTGAGCGGGACAGTGTCTGGGTTTTAGATTCCATAGCTAAATCTCAATAACAATGGCAACGGCGGTAACTATTGACATTACTTACTAAGCACTCATGAGTGCCAGGTTTTTTGTTCCCTGCATTAACTTGGTTAGTACTTAAATGATGGTTGCTGTGATTATCCCCTTTGTGTGGACAAGGAGACCAAGGCCCCGAAAGGCTACATCTCTTGCCCAAATCACACAGCTAGTCACGTGGCGGTCAGGATGTGCATGGAGCCGGCATCTGATGGGGAGCACATGGGGGGAGATATTAACTTGAACCATATGAAGCTGCCATTTCTGTGCAGCATTAACAGTCACATTGTTAACGGGCGCTGTGTCAAGAGCTGCTGCGGGGTGGAAGCGCCGCTGTTCTCGGAGGCCCTTAGGAGGAAGTATGGACTCGCTTGATGTGGAGGAGCAGAGGGAAAGGGAGTTTCCGGGACGGTCATAGGGTTCTGGGCCTTCCTCCAAGAGGAGGGGTGTAGCCCCAGGAAGCTTGACTTGGTCTTGAACCCTCTAGGACAGAGGCCGATGGTGTGGCGAGGATGCTGAGGCAGGGAAGGAGCAAGACAACTGTTTCTAGAAGTTTGGCTGTGGCGGGAGCCTATAAAAAGCTCCATCCAGAGAAGAGGGAAGAGCACATCCCTGGGGCGTGAAAGGCTGGCCATCTGGAGTGGGGGGTCATGGCCTGAGGTTCCCAAGGAGGGGGAGCTCTGTCTCCTGACACATTCCCCACCCTGTAATGGGGCCTGTGAGCACACATGGTGGGCGGGCCAGAGGGAAGCCCTTTGAAGTGGTGGGGGGTGACACCCTGGATGGCTGCCACAGGCACACTGGTGTCCCCAGGCTCTAGCTGGGAAACTCAGTGTTGATGAGGATGGAATACACAGGGGCACATGCCAGGCTGGGCACATAACCTGGCTAGAGGGGCCTCTGGGGTAGGAAAGAGCTAGTTCGATTTGCACACATCAGTCCTGTGCCCCACCAGATTCACCCCGACCTCCTCAACCAGGTCTTGGCACCAAGGGGGCACCTGGGTAAGTGTGGCCAGGTGAATGAGCCCGTCCAAGTCCATCACCAGTGCCCAGCAGCCCCCACTCCAGCCTGCCTGGGCACATGGACAGGCAGGGGATCCCAAGGTACAGAGCTCCTCAAATCTTTGCCACACCAGCTCCCTGGGGTATCTGAGTCACACTGGGAGAGGTAAACCCAAGTTCACCTCCTTGGGATTCCCCTGAGAACCAGCTTCCTGCTCCCACCTTTTGGTGGGGAGAGGCTTAGGCAGCTGGGCTTAGTTTGGCAAAGCAGATTCAAACAATCCTCTTTATTCTTCCCTGAAGCAGTAGAAGGAAACTGCAAATTCTAGATGTCACCCACATTAGAAGCAGTATTCCTCATCACCCAGTCCCTGCCACTACCGAGCTTCACCCAGACACCTTCTCTAAATACCCAAACCACAGATCTGGCTGCCGGCCCAGCCAGTGCCCAGGTCCTGAGGTTCAGACGCCCAAGGACACGGGTTCAAACTCAGGTCAGGGTCTGTGTCCTCCTGGGGTTTCTGGGCCCCTCCCCATCCTGCTGTTCCTTTCATCCATACATAAACAGCAGAGCAGACATGCCCGGATTCTCAAGGCCAGCCAGGGAAGGGGAGTAGGGGCACACCCTCTCCGCCAGCCAGCGGGGCTACTTTCCAGGTGGTGGGAACCCTGAGTCCTCTAAACAACAGCTCCTTCCCCCAGGCCTGGGTGGGGCCTCCATCCCTGCTGGGTGACCCAAGCCTGGCCAGGCCACAGCCCCAGCCCCTGGGGAGACACGCGAGCAATTTTCCTTCTTCAGTTTTGGTCATTGATGGAGAACAGATGTGCACACATCTGGTTCGGCACCCCCCTCCCTCCCCCCGGCTCACCTTTCTAGTTCCCCAAACCCTCAGACAGAGCAGGGAGGCGGAGGATGGGGCCTGGGCCAGGAGCAACAAGGGGAGAACTGGGCTCCGGGGCTCACACAGGCGAGGCGTCCTTGGCAGCTGGCGGGGGCCCAGAGGGGCCCAGCCCCTCTGCCAGGGTGCCCAGACTAAACAAAGTGAGAAAGGGTCTGCACAAAGGCAACCGTGGGCTGAGTCCTCGGGGCACGTTGGGCTGGGCAGAGGCCACCTCCCTCCCCTGGGCTGGCATGAGCCGATCTGCTATGGAGAACAGACTTCATCTTCAGGGAGACACTGAGACCGGCCAAACACAACAGGGGCGGCTCTTTCCACAATGGCTGCCCCCCACCCCCACCCCAGGCTTTCCTCCTCAAGTCTTCTCCTGTGCTGCCCGACAGGCCAGCCCAGAGGACCGAAGCTTACTGACACAACACCCCAGATACTCACCAGTGGGACCAGTAACCCCTCAGGGCAGTCCAGCTCCTCTCAACCACTCCCCCAGCACCCTCCATCCTGGCTGCAGGCCAGAATCACCCAGGTGGCCTCCTGAGACTGGATCTGAATGATCAAGATGCAAATCTAGGAATCTGCATTTTGGACACACCACACAGGTGCTTTTTAGGTGACCAGCCTGGCTCAGGTCCACCGTCTCACGTCTCTCAATCACAGAGCAAGAGCTGTTCTCCGGGCGCAGAGGCGGGGAAGGAAGCCCAGCGAGGCTGCGAAGTGCCCAGGGTCACGGAGCATCAGAGCCGCAAAAGCCTATCACAGTCACCCCCGCCGGGGCCTCCCCTACCCCGCCAGTGACCTCTGCCCCCGGGCCCACACAGAGCCAGGGGTTCCAGACTCACTCTTCTGGCTGGAGCTCCTGGCCGCCGGGGGGCTCGTCGATGTACCAGCTGCCATAGTCATCTGTGGCCCCGAAGGAGGTCTGGTTCGCCGCTGCCTGGGAGGACATTCTCTTCTCTCTTTGACCCCGACCAGAGAGAGAGAGAGAGAGAGAGAGAGAGAGAGAAACCACTACAGATGTGAAAAGAGACTTGGGGGTGGGGGTAAAGAAAGAAAACCCAAACGAAGAACTGTTTCTCTGGAATCCTAAAGGTTACTTTCTTGCTTTTAGCTGTCTGGGAAAAGCCCGTCTTGGAGTGTGGGCCTGGGCAGCTGGCACAGGAGGAGGGGAAGGGCTTCTCATGTCCCCTCCCGTCCCTTCCCGCCCAGTCTTGCCCGATCCTGCAGGAGGTTATCCCCTTGGGGAGAGTGCACCCCCTGCCCCCCGCCCCAGGGTCCTTGGCTCCAGCTAGCACACCTGTCTTTCTGTCTGTCTGTCCGAAGGGCCACCAGCTGACTGACCATTGCTCAGAAGACCCCTTTTAAAGGAGGTTTGTCCAATCCGAGCTACCCACAGAGCCCCTTTTCCTTTCCTCTCCCCACACCCCCCCCCCAGATGGACCCGCAGGCACCCTCAAGGAAGGAACAGGGAGGAAGGAGCTGCAGAGATGAAAGGCTGGGCGGGCTCTGCGGCCCCTCCTGCTCCCGCTGTCGGGGGTCCAGCCCAGTGCTCCCTCTTTGTTTGGACTCCCTCGAGACCTCTTCCCGGGGACCCTCCACCGCAGCCTGACCTTTGCTGGCTCCTTTGGGCCTAATGGTGGGAGCACACCAGGTCCTGACAGAGCCCCTGGCCAGGGAGGCGCCTGGGCCCTCAGCGCCTGAGCCAGAAGGGTGTGGCCAGATCCCCCCACCCGCACCTGCCTGCCTGGCTACCCACACACATACCTGCCCTTCGCCCACCACATCGGCAGTGCCCCACTCGTTTTAGCAACCAAGGTGGCCACGGGGGCTGGGCTGGGGCTGGCGGCAGGAGGCAGAGCCTTCCATTCCTTCTCTTGGGCCTCCACGTGTCTCTCACTGGTAAAACCTTTTTGTTTCTCCAACTTGATTTCACAAGGAGATAACTCACCCCCACAAGGCGGAAATTAGTCCTTTAAACGGGAACCAGACCCGCAACAACTCCGCCTGCCTCCTGCTCCTCCGGGAGTGTGGGTTGAGGGTGAGGAAGACAGGGCAGGACAGGGACTGGGGATCCTCTCTATCCTCCCTCCCCAGAGAAGCTGCACCCCGGCAGGACCCCCACCCCAACCCCCCAGGCCCCAGCCAGGAGACAAAGTCTCCACAACCCCACAGAGAGCCTGGGCGGTGGGGCTGCCCTGGCATTTATCCTTTTATTCTCTGAACACACATTCATTGACCACCTACTATGTGCCAACTTGCTCTGCACCCTGGGACAAGAGTTCACAGTTGGTGGGCGGCAGGTGGACACAGACGAGTAGGCAAATAACCTTGAGTCTGAGGGAAGCACAGAGTGTCCAAATGTGCGCACCGTTGGGGATGGAAGTTGGTCAGAGGGAAGGGGGCATTCCTGAAGAAAGAAACCTTTCATCTGAGATCTGAGGCAGGGAAAAGTCAGCTCAGCAGGAGGTGGGGGGGTGGGATGGGAGTGGGGGTGAGGGGAAGCGTGTTCCCTAACAGAAGAGCCGCAGGTGAGGCTCAGAGGCGACAGGACTTGAAATCCAGACCCCTCCGGCCAAGCCGCCAGACCCACAGGCCTTCCAGGACCAGGGCCTCTGATGGTTTTGGTTTCTCCTCCTTCCCAAACGGTCCCTCTTCCAGGAAGAGGCTCTGCCCACCCTTCTCACAATGCTGAGGAGTCTGTGTCGCTGACTCAGAGCTGAACCTGAACTTTATTTGATGTAATGCAGGAACCAGCACCACAGCTGTCTGATCCCGGGGATTTGGGGTGAATCCAGCCTCCCAGGCCGGGCTGTGAGCTCCCTGAGGGCAGAGCTCCGCTTCTCCTTCAATCTCTCCCCGCTTCCCCTGGTGCACAGTGCTGGGTGGGTCAGAGGCACTTAAAAAACTGGGGTTGGCAAGTCATTGCTTATCTTTGAGACTATCGTTCCTCCATGCACCTGCCCCCTGAAGCCTCGGGTTGGGCCACGGTTTCTCCAGCCACAGCAGCAGAGCCCAGCATTCCCTCCCACTGCTCAGGGGCCTCAGGCCTGTAGCTCAGGGAACCACCAACTCTAATCTGAGTTTAATGCCTCCTTGTGAGAGCTCTTGATCATTAAAGTCAAGTCTGTGATGGGGAGTTCACTCCCTCTCCAAGGCAGATTTGCCCCCAGTCTGGTTTGGTCATTCATTCATTCATTCATTCATTCAACAGATGGTGATTGTAGGTTAATTATGTGCCCAGCCAGGTTCTCCACCCCAAGCCTACAGCAGCAAGCAAGACAGATACAGGCCTGCCCCTCAGGGAATGTAACCTCTAGTAGTGGTCGCAGGGCTGGGGTGGGGGTGAGGGAGACAGAAACAAGTCACTAGTGCTGAGAAGGAAAACAAGGTAATGCAAGAGAAGAGAGACAGACAGACAGAAGTTGATTATTGAAGGCTGGAGGGTCAGGGGCGTCCTTGCTGAGGAGGCAACATTAAAGAGAGATCTGAGGGAAGGAGGGGCCACCTTCCTGGCCCTGAGCTCCCCATCCACCCTGGTGAGGGCCAGGAGGCTGGCCAGGTGGAAGCTCCATGGTTCCAGAGTGACCACATGACTCAGGCTGGGAAGGGGACCCCACTTCTCGAGCCCTAAGTACCTCCTCAGCTTGGAGCCACAACAGCTCGGAGTTCCTACCTGCAGTCTGGGGTTAGCCCAGAGGGGTTAGGAAGGATGTCACTGGCCGGGGAACATATTGAGAAGAGAAAGCCAGCAAGGAGGTGCTCCTGAGGAATTCTCTGAAGGCCTGGCGATTGTACTCAGGGCCTGACCTCCGGAGCAGGCTTTCCAGTAGCAGACTCACACCCAGAGGAGGAGACCAGCACCTGCCCTCAGGAAAGGAGGGGCGGATGAGCAGAGGGAAAGACTGTGAGGCTCAGGGAAGCGGAGTGGGGGCAGGGAGCCAGGAGGTGGCTGGGGCAAGGTGGGAAGCTCTGAAGAGGAGGGCCTGGTCAGCAGTGGTAGCAAGAGCCAGATGGGAGTGCCTGAGGAAGGTGGACGGGGGAGTTTGAGGGGCAAGGAGAGAGCAGGGGAGGGGCAGGACTGCATATAGTGACCCACGTGGGCCTCCCTGGAAACACTCAGATAAGGTTAAAGGCAATGCCCAGGGAGCAGCCCAGGCCAACAGAGCTCCCATCCATTGGGGCACAGATTGGGGGGTGGCCAAGCCCTGGTCCTGTTAGGGGGAAAAGGCTGTCCCAAAGCTAATTCCATACAGGCTTTGTGGACTCCACCCCCTCCCAGGCCAAAGCCAAAGACACTGGGAACTCCAAATCCCATCACCACCCAAGGGAAGGTGGCTGGGACCTGAGGGTGGGGTTAAGCAGCCAGCTGGATATAAAAGGCAGACATGTGGGCTTTGGGGGATCCCCATTTTGGCTCTCCGCCAGCTCGCAGCGTCCGGCCAGCTCTGAGAGTGCCTTTGGGTTTCCAGGTCGGCGGATCGGGTAGGACGCATTAAAGACTTTATTTCCCTATTTTCTCCCTGAGTTGTACATTTTCCTTATTTCCTTTTCCCTTGTAAATAAACCTTTTATGAACCTTTTGTGTGTGTCTGTAGTGGAGTATTCATAAGTCCCTTGTAAGCGCGCGGGTGAGGACCCACAGCCAGGAACCCGTTTAATATCAGGGCTGCTCTATAACAGTCCTTGTGAGAGAGGGCCCCGAAAAGCTTCTGGGCTCTGAGCAAAGGCCGTCTGCCGTTTTTGGACCTGGCACCGGAGCTTCCCTGCCCTGCCCTCAGGCTGGAGCTGGCCTGTGAGGCCTCGGGACACAGCTTCCTTCCTCCCTGTGTTTTTGTTCAAGTTGATTAAATCTGAGGTATTTTTGTGTCTAGGAACAGAGGCTGGCGTGCATGCCTTCAGCAGCGTGTGGTTATCAAAATCCTCAAAGGACAAAGTGCTAAACGTAAAGCAAGCCAACAGTGGACGCCAAAGAATGGAGAAGGCCAGCAGCATCCCCAGCTCAGAACCACCCCCAGAAACTCCCAAATCCCCCATGCTATCTCCAGAATTTTGGGAGCACCACAAGAACGCTGGGGTCTCAGTATCACCTCCATGAACCCCTGAAGTTCAGTAACACCAAAACCTCCCAGAACCTGACTATATTCCACGGACCTCCAAACTGGCTAATCAAGCACAGGTCAGGTCAAAACCATGCTGAGCAACTGCAAAAGGCCTGGACACCCCCACTGCTCACCCCCCTTCCAGCAGTCCTTGGCTTTCAGAGTCCAACCGCACCCCCCCACACACAAAGTTCTATAATATTCAAACCTCAATGACACAGCACAGCAAAGAACACCCGGTGTCCTCTGGCCCAGGGTTGGGGAGATGTGCCTGCCTGTGCCGCCCAGCTGCTCTGTGAACTTGTGGGTAAGAGGCCAAGACAGGTCAACCCTGTGGAGGCCAGCCCCTAGCTACAAAGTGCACTCACGTGCGCACATATCCAACTGCCCCCGGCATGCACATGGGCCTAACCCTGGCTGCACAGCCAGCCCGAGCCCACGCAGTGGGCGAGAGGCAGGGGATGTTGGCAGCTAAGCTCACAGTGGGAGAGTGTGGATGGCTCTCTGCTTCCTACCTCCCTCTGGAAACCCATGCCTCCCTCACCAGTAACACCAACGCAGCCAGGACCAGATCAACTGGTATGAGTGTGGACACTGGTGAGAAGGGGGGTGTAGCTAGCTATTCCAGGGAGCAGTTTGGGTTTTTCCTTCCCAGAGAACTAGGCTAGAAGTGACTTGCAAGAGGGAAGGGAGGGAGGCAGATTTCAGCTCAGGACAAAGGTAACTTTCTGACTTCACAGAGTAGTGAACCCCTCATCAGGGGAGGCATCCAAGGAGCTGCAGAGGGTCTTCTGCCTCCAGAGGATGGCATACTCATCTAGCCAGGAAAGCCTGGCATTGTCCCTTCCCAGCACGTCTCCTGGGGTCAGGCCTGGAGAGATGGGCTTCCTGCAGCCCTCCTTCCTCAGATTGTTCCGGCTAATCACGCCGCAGGGCGCTCCATAGTCTCTTGCCCACAGGCATCAGACACAGCCCTTTGGCCCCTTGTGCCTTTTGGGGCCCATACTAGCTCACCCCACTCCCTGAGTACAGCTACCTCCTGGTCTCGGACCTCATCTCCCAGAATTGTTCAATCTCCCACTCCTGCCCCCTTCCTGTTTCCACCCTTTGTTTGTGCTCAGTCCCCCCTCCATGCCTTCTCCCTGCTCCCCCAACTGCTCCAGTCCTACCTGGCCTGCAGGGCTTGGCTCCAGCCCCGCTTCTGCCACGTGCTCTCTTGACCTCTGCCTCTTGGGCCTCTTCCTCTGCTTAGTGATCCCCCCAGAGAATCTTGTCCCTCCAGGCAGACAGGGTGCTCCCCAGTAACTGGGGCTCCTCTGAGGGCCAGCACCTGCTCCAACAGGGATCCTGGAGGGAGAGGGATGGCTGCCGGTGGGGTCACAGCGGTTGGACCCACCGGAGCAGCATCCCGGGCACCTGCTTTAAAAGGTGTTTCATCTCCTCCTCCACACAAGCAGCCCCCTCCTTCCGCCAGCTCTGGCCCTGCCCCTCCTCCCGCCCCCCAAGCCTCCTGCCCGTGATTTCGGGATCAGAGAAGCCCACCCCACCCCCATTTCTCCAGTTCAGCCCACAGCAGGGCTGGGGCCCCACGTAACACACAGGACGGCTTGTCTCCGGAGGAGCCTCTCCACCCCCAAACCATTTGCCAGAAACTTGATCTCCTTGGCCCTCAGAATCACCTCTTGGAGAAGTCTGCCTCGGGCTTTGAAGACTGAGCTTCCCCAGCTGTGGCCCTGGATAGGCTCAGGAACCCCCCACCTTCCCTCATTTGTCACCAGTCTTCACTCCCAGGGGGCTGCTGCCTGATGAATTGCACCAAGCCGAGGGGAGCCACCACCAGCTTTTAATAACCGGATCAGCAACCCCCGCTGCCCGGCTGGCCTGAGGGCTCTGACCTTGGGAAGGGGGCAGCTTGTCACACTTTCAAGGGGCTTTGGGGCTCAAATTTCAGGTAAGAGCCACTCCAGGGGGGCGCCAAAAGGAGGGCTTTCTCTTCAACTCCTCACAGCCCAGCCTCTCTCCTGACCAAAGTGGGGGTCTGAGGCCTGTTGCTCACCCCAAGCACATTCCTGTAGCAGCCAAAGCTGCAGGGACAGTGACCCCCAATCCTGGTGTTGGCTCACCAGGCTCTACTCTCCCCCAGTGAGCAGAGGATTTAACGACCACTGGGGAAGCCAGAAAGGGCTCAGAGGGTAATAAAATGTGGTGCGTGGTGGACAGGGAGGAGAGAAAAGGATAAAGGAGGGCCAGGAAGCAAGGCCCTAAGTTCTCAGGAGAAGAGAGTTGGGGCGTCATCTTCTTTCTCAAAGGAGAAAAGGGGTGCAGTCAATAAAAGGGTGAGGTAGCTCAGGGAGCACAGACCTTGGGCCGTGGGATTGTTTTTCAGTCATAGAAGAGTCCCTCCCCCTCCCCCTGCAAGAGGACACAGTAGTGATGGCTAGACCAGGCTGGGGGGGGGGTGGCGTGTGAGGGGGGTCGGGGTGTTGAGAGAGAGAGAGAGAGAGAGGAACTTGTGAGGGAGTGGGAGCACACACAAGGGCACACAGCCCAAGCCAAGCCTGGAAGGGGTCCGCCAGCTCTGACCTGACCCCTCCATTTTCACCAAGGACAGGAGGGTGTTTAGGGAGAAAGGGTTAAACCCACTACCCAAAAAGAAAACAAACCTTAGGCGTTCTTGGGGACCCATCCTCAAGAAACTCTTGCCTGTGTACGTAGAGAAGATGCCCAAGGCTGTTTGTCATGGCAACACACTGGCAGAAAGTCCACCTCCGCCAGTAAGCTTTGACAAGCGGATGGTGTTCGGGCGACACAGAACAGGGCGCTTCCTTCTGGCCTGGCGGGGTGGCCCTCCAAGATGGCCAAGTCACTGCCGCTGACCACACAGGTCCCGAAGTCGCCGAATTGCCGAACAATACTTGATCCTGTTTTGTGCATACGTGTGCATGTGTGTGTGCGCGTGTGTGCGCGTGTGTTCAAACAGAAACCAGGAGTCTGGCAGACACACGGTAACTCTGCATAATGGCCACGTTTTGGGCAGAGATGAGTTTTGGAGAAGGAAGGGATTTTCACTAGTTTGAAATGATGATACAGGGTAAGTAGGTGTGTAATGGTTGATCATTTCTCTCTCCCTCTCTCCCCCCCTGTAAAATCACTATGCTGTACCCTGAAAGTAATATATATCCAATAGATTGCAATGAAAAAAACTTCTATTGTACTATATATTTTTAGTAAGCAAAAGGAAATCGTAAGGCTGTGTTGAAGCTCGCTGTGAGAGAGGCACTGAGGACACCGCTGAGGTGTGTAAAATGGGTTTCATGCCCCCCAGTATAGCACACTCCCCAGCCCCCCTGAAGCTAGATGCAGTCCTGAGACTAAGTGTCGGCTGGTGAAATGAAAAGCTGGTGAAATGAAAGTGGTGCTGAACATCATTTTCAAAAAGAGGTATTCTTCCAAAAAAGAGGTGCTTTCTTTACTCCTTCCTCCCAGGTGACTGAAATGCAGTTGTGATGGCAGGATATCAAGCAGCCGTAGTGGACCATGAGGTGGAGGAGGTCGTGACTAAGTAAGAGGGCAGTGAGTTAGCTATGAAGACGGAGCCTGAGCTAAGCTAGATTACAGCGCTGGAGGGGCCCTCACAGGCCCCTGCTCTGTCTACCCTGTCCATCACGTCCAGAGGAAACAGACCAGAAGTCACAGGATGTGCTGGGGCAGTGACTGAGCTAGTTTTCCCAGAGATACTTCCACCCCCACCTGACCCTCCCCTCCCCTCCCCACACACACAGACACACACTCATACACACACAGCTCATGGCTCTTCCTAGACATTTCCCTTCCCAGAGTTTGGTCTCTGCTCCATTCTGTAGCTGGAGGACCCCCTTTGGGGCGTTGCCCCTGGGGTTGGGGCAGGCACCCAGAGTTGGTAAAGTAGCAGGTTGGGGGCACACCTCTCAGCCTGCTGTCTGATGAGGACAGAGCAAAATCCCCGCCACTGGTGCCCTATTTGACTTCTTCCTCAGTCTGTCTCTCTATCCTTCTGTCTGTCTGTCTGTCCTGGTCTCTCTTTCCATTTCTACCTCGATCTGATTCAGTCTATTCTGTATTTTATTTCTCTTATCTTTCTGTCTCGCTTTTTGTCTGTTGCGTTCTTTCTCTCTCTCTGTTTTCTGTTCTTCCCTTTCTATTCCTCTCTCTCCTGCCATTTTATTTCTCTCTCCAAGCCTGGATGTCAAGTTTGTCTTCCTCCTAAAGTTTCAGGCAGTGACTTTCCTTAGACTGTGCTGGTGCTAGCTCAACGCCGCCTCTGCCGGTGCCTGTGCCTCCCTCCTCCCCCTTTCTTCTTACCTGCTGTCATGGTCGGCGCTGCAGAGACTGCACTGGGCTCAGGACAGCAGGGCCCGCAGTGTCCCTTAGCGAATCAGACACCTCTGGCTCAGGGGGGTGAGTTTTCAGAGTCAGTGGAACAGCTGGGTCGCTGGGCACACAGAAAGCTGCTGAGATCAGTCTCTCCCTCCGGCCACCCTCTGAACTTTATTCTTCCCAAAGCAAGGCTGACAGAGGGGGGCTGTCAGAATGAGCCCAGGGAACATGTGTACAGGCAGGCTCCCCTCTACCTTTTTGCCATGCTGAAGGCCAGAGCTAAAGAACTTCAGGGATGGGCCTCCCCGATGGCGCAGCAGTTGAGCGCTGGGTTGTGAAGCTGCCCGCGGCCTCTGCAGCGCTGGTTCGATCCCCAGCTGCTCCCCGGCCACCAGAGGAGGGTCCCACATGGTGCGCAGACCTCTCCTGCCGCCCGCTGCTCCCCTCAGCAGTGTACTTCGGTCCTTCTGCCTGCTCTGCTCCCCGCTCTGGCTCTGGTGAATCCTCTCACCCTCCAGCGCTTCTGACTGTACCCAGTGCTTGTATAAATAAACAAACAAACAAACAAACAAATAAATAAAAAACATGCCTCTATTAAAAAAAAAAAAAAAAACTTTAGGGATAACCCAAGATTCTCCTGATTGTGCTCCAGAGCCTGGAGGGGGGGCGGGGCAGGAAGGGAAGGGTATACAATCTGAGGGGGGCAGGAAAAATGGGGACAGGATCAGAGTTATCACTTAAAAGGGAAACTTTCATGTAGCAAGGCCTCGGCCCTAACCGCCACCATGGGTGGAGGGAGGAGACCAGGCTTCTGATTGTGTCTTTTCCACTTACTAGCAGAGCGACCGCAAGCAGGCACTTTCCTGCTGTGGGCCTCAGTTTTCCCATCTGTGCAGTGGAGAGCGGCTGGCTGTTGTGCTTGACTTTGCCAGACTGTGCCTGCGAGTCTATAACCACATGAGCCTCTGGCACTGTGGTGCCCAGGGAGTGGGGCGAGCCCCTAGAGCGGTTCCGTTATGGAGCTGTAGCTGAAGCCCCAAGGCAATGAGGGTCACACGGTCACACCGGCGTGGGAATGCAGAGGCCATTCCTTGGCTCACCCACCTGATCTGCCTGAGTCTGTTTCCCGATCTGCAGAAGGGGCCAGTAGTCCCAGCCTAGGCCCTGAGGCGGATCCAGTAAATTCACAGACAGCGGCCCTGGCTGGGATGATTCAGCTCTGAACAGACTGGGTGTGGGGTGGGGTGGAAACAAGTAGGAGGTAGGTCCTTGGGGGTAGGGGCTTAAGGCTTACAAGAGCCATGTGGGGTGTCAGCAGGGGAGGCTGAAAGAAGCCATTGTGGGAAGGGCCTTCCCCGGTGGCCTAATTACAGGCCCAGGCGCTTACAAAGCCAGTGCCCCTGAGTGGCCATTCTTCCCGGGAAAGAAAGAAGACTTGAGGGCCCCATTAAGACCTTTTATACAGCAGGAGGGGGCTTGGAAGTCAGCACTGTTTCCCCCTCTTTTCACCCACACCCCTCCCCTTTCTGGACCTCTTCCAGGGGAGCCAGACCTCTGCATCAAGGGACACCCTCATCTGGAGTTTACACCTTTTGCAAACCTCAGAAACCAAATGAGGGAGGTAGCTGGGAATAGAAAGAAGCCAGGAAAAGAGTTTGGACCTGGTCCTGCCCTGCTCCCCTGGGCTCAATTTCCCCATCTGTAAAATGGGGGTGCCATCCAACCCTGGTTTGCTAGAATTCATAGAGGTTTCCAGATTTTCCCCATGGAATGGTGACCAGGCCAGAGAAGCCTGGGAACTAGGAACCACTGCCTCGTGCCTGACACTTACCCCCCACACTGCTGCCTTCCTCTAGAGCAACAGTTTGCCCAAGCCGGCTCAAGGAGGCCTCTCTCTGGCTCCCAGTGTGGGTCCAAGGTCCAAACAGTCTTCACTTCTCACAGAGGGAATCCCGAGGAGATAGCCCCAAGAGTCATTTCTTAGTCTTTATGTACAAGCAGAACCCGGGTTTGTTCATCAGATCATTCATTCATTCATTCATTCTACAATGCTTAGGCATTCCCCAGATAACTGTCCCTATCCCTGGCAGGCCAGGCCTGGGACAAAAGCAAGTCTTCCCTAGGACGTTATGCTAAGCAAGATAGCCAGTCACAAAAAGGAAAAGGCCGTATGATTCCATTTATATGAGGGGCCTGGGGTAGTTACACTCATAGAGACAGAAAATAAAAGGGTGGTTGCCAGGGCCTAGGGCAGAGAGTGGGGAGCTGTTTAATGAGGGTAGAGTTTCAGTTTTACCAGATGAAAAGAGTCCTGGAGATGGGGTACACAACAGTGTAAATATATGTAACACGGCTGAACTGCATGCTTAAAAATGGTTAAGATGGTACATGTATGTTATGTGTATTTTACCACAATTTAAAAAAAAGTCACTATACACACATCCCAAAAGGAAAAAAGGTCCTTTCTGAGAGACGGAGTGGGGGGATACAAATGTGGAGGAAACGCAAACCCTGCCAAGGCCACCACTGTCACCTCAGATCCTTTTTAGTAAGCTGGAGGGAGGTAAGCAGGAGGGAAGGAGGAGAGCAGTGTTGAGCGGCTCAGGAGAAAGAGAATGGGGCCTGGCTGAGGCATAGCACCTGCTTGAGGCGCATGGTGCAGGGTGCAGTGCACAAAGGCTGGCCCTAGCACAGAAGGCACCGACTCCCATTCGCATCTTGTAACACCTTTGGGGGTCACTTCAAGCATGTGAGGACAGAGAGCACACTTTCACCAAGTCACTGAATCTCCAAGACCTTCGAGCCAGCAACAGCCAGGGCCAGCTGTCGAAGCAAAGGTTCCTGGGAGCTCTGTCACTCACAATGTCCCCAAATGTCTGACTGTGGCCTTTCCCAGTATGACTTACAGTCTCAGGCTGTGGGAGGACTTGGCCCGCTCCTACTTATCAGACGGATGTGGTGGACTGACGCCCATGAAAGGAGGGAATCTGGGGCCTCCCTGGTGGTGCAGGGGTTAAAGACACTGCGCTCTCAAGCTATTGGCAGCCACTGCAGCACGAGTTCCATCCCTGGCCAGGGAGCTACCCACATGGCGCAGCAGACCTCTCCTGTCTCTCCCGCTGCTCCCCTCAGCAGTGTATTTCAGTGGATCTGCCTATTCTGCTCCCCACTGTCTCTGGTGAATCCTCTCACCCCCCACACCTCTGGCCTACACCCCAGTTCTTATATACATAAAGGATTCTTTAAAAAAAAAAAAAGAAAGAAAGAAAGAAAGGAGGAAATCTGCCCAGGTCTCCAAGCAAATCCAGTGACTAGAATTCTGGTCTTCTAAACCCTCTGAGCCTTGTCTCCTTGGCAAACGTGAAGACACTGAATTTTAATCATAGCGGAGGAAACTTACCACACACATGGGCGTCCTTGGCTGGGCTGGCCAAAGCCATGTTCACACTGGTTATCTTTTACTTTAAAAACGGATGCATTCCAGTCAAGGTGACTTAAAGTGAACTTTTTTGTTTCTTTTTTAAAAGATTTTATTTATTTTTGCCTAGAAGAACTGGAGTGTAGGCCAGAGGTGGGGGGAGGGGGCGAGAGGATTCGCCAGAGAGAGAGTGGGGAGCAGAGCAGACAGATGTACTGAAATACTCTGCTGAGGGGAGCAGCGGGTGAGACAGGAGAGCTCTGCTGCGCCATTATGTGGGTCAGCTCCCTGGCCAGGGATCGAACTCAGGCCGTAGTGGTGATAGCTCTGAGATTTAACGCCTAGGCCACTAGGGAGGCCCTCAAGTGAACTTTTTTGAATGAAGTCTATGCTGCCCCTACAGAGTTCTTTCAGCTCAGAACTGTGCTTCTATAGTTTCAGGGTATAAGAGTCCTTAATAGGTGGAATTTAAATATTTGAGCAGGCCCCAGGGCATATATAGTAGGGGAAAGTATAGATAGACTTAGAATCTCTAAGTTCTTACTAAGTTCTCTACTTCTTAGTCTCAGTTTCTTCATCTATAAAGTGGGGGTAATGATATAGAGTATGGCGTGCCTGCAGCCTTCTGGTACTAGCTACCAGCGAAGAGATTCATGGAAGATGATGATGAGATGATGGTGATGATATTAGATAAAGATGACAAGGGAGGTGATGATGGTGATGGTGACAGAGTTGGTAGTAATGATGGAGATGATGATAATGGTGGTGGTGGTGACAGTGGTGGTGCTGGTGGTAATAATGGTGGTGAGGCGGTGGTGGTATGGTGATAATGGTGAAGGTAGAGATGGTCCTTATTGACAAGTGCCCAGAATCTCCCCTCTCTCATTGGGTATCAGCAAGACTCAGGGTGATGGGGGACTGATTCCAGCTTGACCACTCTTTGGTTTAAGAGGCTCTGCCTATGTGACCTTGGGCAAATTCTCCCCTTTCCCTGAGGCACCCCCATCCATACAAATCAAGAACTCTTGGGAATGAATGGCATATGGGACAAGGAAGTCCTAATTAACCCATCCCCATGCCTCCCATGCTAGTACTCCTCATCCCTGACCCTGCTCTAATTTTCCCTGCAGAATTTATCATCTTCTTTTTTTTTTTTTTTTTTTTTTTATAGAGGCATGCTTTATTTATTTGTTTGCTGGTTTGTTTGTTTGTTTTGTTTTATACATGCACTGGGTACAGTCAGAAGCACGGGAGGGTGAGAGAATTCACCAGAGCCAGAGCGGGGAACAGAACAGGCAGAAGGACCGAAGTACACTGCTGAGGGGAGCAGCGGGCGGCAGGAGCCGTCTGCACACCATGTGGGACCCTCCTCCGGTGGCCAGGGAGCAGCCGGGGATCGAACCGGCGCCGCAGAGGCCGCGGGCAGCTTCGCAACCCAGCGCTCAACCGCTGCGCCACAGGGGAGGCCCAGAATTTATCATCTTCTAATAGATATTGTAATTTACTTCTTTTCTATAGTTAGTGTTTATTTTTGGACTGACTCTGGACTGACCCCTCCCCCATTAGAAGATATATTTCGGGAGGGCAGGAAACTGTGTTTGGTTCACTGCAATATTCCAAATGCCTAAAATAGTGCCTGGCACACAGTAGATGCTCAATAAATATTTGGTTTTTGAACATATCCCCTAAGGGAGGCATCAATGGCTGCCTTTGTTCCAAAGGCTCAGCTTCCTTCCTAGCTTGTTACCTGGTTTCTTCTCAAACAAACAGAGAGGGGTGGGGTGTGGCCCTGACTGCCCAGTGTGTAGGCTGCAGGCTGGGTCCAGGTTGGAACTGAGGACCCGAGGTGGCAGTGCTCAGCCTGGGGGTCAGTCCCTGATGAGGCCATGGACTTCAAGGGGCTTGAACCCTGGGTCCCTGCATCCCTGCTGAGCCCAAGGCTGAAGGCTGAGGAAAAGACCCTGGATCTGGAGTTTGAGGTCTTGAGCTTGGGCTTTAATGAGGAGGGCAGATACACCTTGCGTCTGTCTGCTGAGAACCCGCTGCAGGCAGGCTCTGGGGCTGGGGTGCAGCTGCAAGTGAATGATGGGGAACTCCTCCCTGTCTGCTCTGCTCTTACTGATGTCATTGAGCAGCAGGATCCTGGCCAGAGCCTCACCCTCAGCAGGAACAAGTTTGTCTTTACTTTGCCCAAAGGTAGGAAGTAAGGTAGGGGCGGGGGTGGGGGTGGGGGGGAGAGAAGGACCTACAACTCTTCCCCTAACCCTTGTCAGGGAAGCAGGGAGCCCCAAGGGAAGCCCAGGGGCTGGTTCAGAACTCTGGACTGACTCCTGAAGCTCTGCCAATGTGATCTTGGGCAAATGCTGGTCGACCATGAGCCAGTGTGACGTGGGGACACTGATCTGGTCACACGGGGTCAGACCAGGAAGGAAGGAACGAGGGAATGAGAACTGGCTTTGTGAATGTACACAGCAGGTTTGGGGCCGCTGGGTACCATTCCCGCCAGTGACATGGTGCCCAGCCCTGAGCACCACTGGATGTGGGTATGGAGGTGGGTAGGGGTTGGGGGTGGACAGGAAGGTTCCAAATCACATGATGAGGCAGGAATCCCAGAAAGAGAAGAGTTAAACGATCTGGAAAGAGCAGAAGATCCAGGCCCTGACCATGAGGCCACCCAGGCTGCTTTCCCGGGTGTGAGGGAATGGGAAACCCTGTCCCAGACCTTTAGGCAACCACAGATTAAATGGACCCAGGCCCATCCCACAGCCTCTCAACCTGAGTTAGGGGGGAAGGGAGCCCAGTTTCCTGAGGACCCCGTTTGTCCTCCTAATGCGCAGGGAGGAGGCAGGGAGGTCCCAGATTCAGCCTCTGAGCCCAATGTCGCCCCCAGGGTTCTGCAAGAATGACGGGCAGCATGATGCACGTCTGCGGGTGGAGGCGCTGCGGCTGTGTGGGGCCTCGGGAGATCCCGCCCAGCGGGTGGGCGAGGCCTTCTTCCCTATCTACCCGCGCCCAGATCAGCCCCGCATGAACTTGGGGGCGCGGGAGCACGAGGACCTGTACCGCTACAGCGGCCACCTGGCCCTCCTCCGGGCCAGCACTGACCCCACTGCACGCCACTGTGGGCGCTTGGCCTACAGCGTGGCCTTCCACGAGCACCGGGCCCGGCCTCCCGCCTCCAGCAGCCCTCCTGAAGCCGGCCAGTCAGAGCCTTGGTCACCAGGCGGAGAGCTCCAGTTGCCCAAGCTGCAGGTGGGTGTTCCCTGGGTCCAGGCACCCTCAGTTAGCAGACCCAGGGCTGTCAGCCATCGCCAGTTCCTCCCTGAACTTCCCCAAGTCACCTCGCTCCCTTCTGAAGAACCAGAACCCCAACTGGGAGTCCCAGTTTATTTATTTATTTAAAAAGATTTATTTATTTATGCATATAAGGCCAGAGGTGCGGTTGGGGCGGGGGGATTCACCAGAGACAGAGCAGGGAACAGAACAGGCAGATCTACTGAATTACACTGCTGAGGGGAGCAGCAGGCAAGACAGGAGAGGTCTGCTGCGCCATGTGGGTATCTCCCTGCCTGGCTGGGCATTGACTTGTGTTGCAGTGGCTGTGGACTGCTTCCTAGTGGGGTGCTTAACCCCTTGTGCCACCAGGGAGGCCCTGGGAGGCCCAGTTCAAAGGGGAAGACAGCAAAGGGAGCGAAGTTCACACAGAGCAGGAACATTCCTGGGTGGGGCTTCTTGTGCCCAATGAGTGTCACCTGAGCCCTTTCAGTCCCTAAACTCAATCTCACATTCTTACTAGGTTTCTAGGGAGGCTCCGAATGACCACCTCGGAGAAGGCTCAGGGTGCCCACCCTCAAACCCATCCAGCTTTCACCAGGGCTCGGCGGGACTCAGCCCTGAATCAGCACCCTGTGTGCCCCAGGCCCAGGTGAGGAGGTCCATGTCCAGGCTGTAGGAGGGGTCCCCCATGTGACCAGGCAGTGGGTCTCCCTGGCCTCACAGCCAGTGCAGGCGAAGCTAGCAGAGCAAGTAGCGGCCCATTTCATAGGTGGAGAAACTGAGCCTCATCCCCAAATGTTGATTCCATTTAATACCAACAACATTTCCCAGGGACCTCAGTGCACACTAGGGCATGGGACCCTCGGCTAGGTCAGTGGCTGGGCTCAGGGTGCCACCTGGCTTGAAGCCCGGTGGGCACACACCTGCCGGGGGAGAGTTCTGTGAAGGAGTATGCGGGTCCAATTTTGGAGCCTCACAAATGCTCCTCAGAGGAGATGTCCTTTGAGGTGACTCTTTCACTCATTTGATTCATTCATTTATCCATCAAACCTTCGTGAAGTGCTGACTCTGTCCCCGTCAGATCAACCCCGCGCTGGATGGGAGTATTAGGCTTTGGGGAGGATCTTCCAGGAGGAGACTGGCCAAAGGGAGGGAAAGCGTTTGGCTGGCAGCAGGGGTAGTGACTGAGGCCAAAACCAAAATTTTCCTGCCAGGGGTGCTGGGGTCTCCCATAAGGCCTCTCTCTCTGATCAGCGCGTTGCTCTGGGGCGAAGTACAGCCGGGGCGCTGGCCTGTGTTGGACTGGCAGATGGGGGGGGCCAGAAAGTGGAGGGACCTGGGTGCAGTGGGAAAAGAACAGAGGTGGATATTCAATTCAGGAGGCCATGGAGGCCCCCAGGAGGGGTTTCTGTGGGAGGGAATCGGAGCTATGGTTTCAGCCGTGACCTGGAAGCTTGTGCTAGGGAAACCAGAGGGGTGGACCTCTGGCCCACATACCCACTTCTCTTTTTCTACCCAAATCTCAGCCTCTGTTCACTCATTCATCAATCAACAAATACCTTTGACCACCTCCTGTGTGCCCGACTCTGTGCTGGGGGCTGGGGATGCAAGGGGGAACTTGTGAAAGAGATGGATATCTGGGTTCCTACATGACAATGCTCCTGTCAACAGCAAGATCCCTGACTTTAGGTCCTGAGCCCTGGCCCCTCCTGTCCTACAGCTTGTATCTACGGGGCTAGATACAGAGGAGGCTCGTGGAGAAGCCATGCCCTGCTCTGCAGGCCCCAGCTTGCCCTGGCTACCGCACCAGGGTGCTGTGGACGGTGCTGTGCAGGCTGCGGCTCTGAATGGATGAGTGAGGGTAGGACGACTGCAAGGAGGGTTGCTGAGCTGGCTTTGTCATCGCAGGCAGCTCTAATTTCTGTTATTTAATGCCATCATCTCCCTGCCACTCTCCCTCTTAAAGTGTCAGATGTCTGCTTCTACCAAGACAAGAAAATGGCTTTCAAGGGAGAGGAAAATCGCTTCCCTCCTGGGGGGTCAGCAATCACAGCCCTGACAACAGGGTCAGGAAGCTGGTGGGGCGCACACAATGGAGAGGGGCCCTTCAGAAGAACAGGGCTGTTTCTTTCACCTCAGGCGAGGCATGCAGCAGTTCAGCCTCAGGAAGGTGGGCGCCTTCTTGGTGCTGTGAGTTGGAGGCTCAGAGACACACCTGGAAGGACAGCAGCAAGACTGGGATCCTAGTCGGGGTACAGGGGCCTGGGCTACCCTTTGGGCTTATGACCAGCTCCCTGGGGAAGTGGTTGTAGCCTAGAACTGTTAGCAGGCAGGCTGGGGGGCACCCAGGACCCCCAAACCTGCCTGCACTAAATGGGTTCTGCCATCTACCACATCAACACCAAAACAACACACTCTTAGTGTGTAAGACCTTTAATAGAAAAGAACTTCAATACAATTAGTGTGCAATAGAAAGAAGAGAAAGAATATAGTTCAAATAGTTTCCAATGAAACACCCAAAGTTACCATCTCCCTGTGGGTAATCGCCCAGCTAAAAAGGGTTGGTCCAAAGTGGGGGGATACTGAGGCCAAAAGCTTGCGGCAAGTCTAGACACCTGGTGGGGAGCCACAGGAAAGGGGCAGAGTGGCCGGACCAATCTGAAAGGAAAAAAACAAAATCAAAATACAAGTCAAGACAAAGGCTGCCATTGTCAGCCTCCGCACGTTTTCTCACCCACATTTCTGTCTCTTTCAAGTGTCTTCTTACATGCCCCCCAAGTCCCTGGTATAATTCCGAGGCCGAGAAGAAAACACAGCTTCTTTTCCACATGTCTCTCTGCTCCATGTGCCTCCTCCAAGTCTTTGCCCAGGCTTCTTTTTTTTCCAAGTCTTTCTCCCAGTCTTTTGTAGCTTCTCCTCACTGCTCAGCTCCACCCTTCCTTGGGTGGGGCAGAGAACCTGGAGCCTCCCCTTTCTATGGATATCACACTGTTACAGAACCATAGGGACCCTCAGAGCCCAACCTCTGTCCCCTCTTCGCACATAGGGAAGTTGAGACGCAGGAGGGCAAGGCTTAACCCAGTTTTCTGTTGGTTTTTGACTGAAAAGAAGCTAGGATAGGGCTGGGGAGAGGTGAAGGCAGTGAGCAGGGAGGATGGAAAGAAGTGAGAACTGCATTCTTGGGTCCAGCCCAAGTTCACCAACATTCAATCCAAGGCCAAGAATGGATTTCTGAGCTCCAGATGCAAATGGAGAGACCCAAGGCCACCTTCTCCAGGAAGACTTCCCTGCATTGATTTTGTCTCTTCCAAACTATCCTCAGTCCCATAGGCTTCAGGCAGTTTAACCATTGAATCTATTCCGTTTAGAACCTTATTATAAGCTCACAAGTTGTTCTCTGGAAATCTCTCCCTGGCCCCAACCCAGTAATCAGGGGACTAGGAGCTTAGGGAGGGGCTGCAGAAGGCAGTTTACCCCAGGGGAAATCCCAGCTCTTGGGTTCCTGCCAGCTGCACAGGTTGCTCAGCCCTCCTCATCCTGCCTCCTGTGCTTCTTGGCAGGTTTGAGATCCTCAGGTTAAGAGGGAGTTTATCTGACCAGAATGACGGCGGCCTGTCTGGTGCTGACAGTGCAGAGTGGGTCCCTGCGGGCAAGGGAAGCAGAAAGGTGCAGGCCACAGCCCAGCTGCTCTGGGAGCTGGGGTGACCCCGAACATCTCGTCTCAGGGAGAATGAGGAGGTCTCCCCAGGGGCCACATCTCTCTTGATACCTCACTGTATCCCCAAAACCTCCCCCGCAGGTCCTGAAGGCTTAAGGACATCTCCCACGGGCAGAGCTGTCTAAGAGGGAAAACTTTGGGCTGGAAATTCCCAGTGATGAGATTTCTGAAAACATGAACTAAACAATTCCATGATTTTACCTCTGGGAGCCATCCTGGGGGTTTCTTCACCCTAGGCCCTGCGCTTCCTCCTCCCACAAGGCTGGGAGTGAGGGAGGAGGGGGGAGCATGTGGGGCTCCCTCACCACCCCTTCCCTCCCTGACATTTACCTCTTCTCGAACAATTGCAGTTTTGTTTCATGAAAGGATTTCGTTCCCCAGGAGCCTTTTAAATGATGCTTTCACGGGTCTTTTTTTATTCTTTCCATTTAAAACACCTTTTTTTGCGTGCCCTAGAGGGGGGGAAAAAAAGGGAAGAAAAAGCTAATAAAGCAATCACCAAATGCCGAGCACCTGGCTCGAAGCCTGTGGCTTCTGATGCGGCTCTGGCACCTACAGGCTGGGGCTTTCATGAAGGAGAAGCAGAGGGGATCTCGGCGGGCAGCGGCCAGCAGCCAGCCCTCAGCCCTCGTCCCAGGCCCCTGAACCCCCGTCTCTGTCTCTGGGGCCCTCTCTTTTGTTCCCTTCTCCTCCCCCAATTTCTTCCTCACCTCCTGCCCGCTACTTCCCTCCCCCCACCCCTAAGCAGACTCGAGGTTCCCAATTCCAGCTGGAGCTCCAGCCCCCACCCCTCCAAGCCCCAGGCGCCTTTCTGCCTCCGGGCCAGCCCTCTCCAGGTCCTCCCTTCCTCCCTCTTTGCTCTGCTTTTAAATTCATTATGTCTTTTATTGCTCGCTATTGCACATGCTATTTCTATTGCCCTGGAGACTAGAATGGTTCAAGCGGGAAAGGCGCACAATGTGGATTTCATTAACTTTACTGCCCGGTTCATCTTGGGGTGGGGGTGGGGAGCTGTCTGGCAGGGGGAGCTGATGCCCCTTTGCTCCAGCCCCTTCACCTTGGTGCCAGACCCGCAGTGTGTGTGTGGGGGTGGGGTGGCGGGAGTAGTGGTCTGCTGCTCCCTCCCGCTCTCGGGGTGCTGGTGGTGCCACTGGCCCATTTCACAGGTGGGAAAGCAGAGGCTCTGGCAGGCGTGCTTGGATGCCACCAACACAGTGGTGTGGGGGGAGGGGAGAACAGGTTAGGGCAGGACAGCAGCGGGGTGGGGGAGGGGGCTCTCTGGGGTGTCCCATATTTATGTCCTTGCATCGGGACTTCAGTGTCTCCCCTCCCCCATGTTCCATCCAATACAAGTGAGGATATGAGCAGGTCAGCTCTTCCTTGCAAATGAGGCGGTTTTATGTGCTTTAGAAAAACACTCAATTGTTCCCTCAATTACCCAGAGCAGATTGAATATATTAATCTCTCTTAACTGGAGTGAGCGACTCCATGCTGCCCCACCCCCAGCCGCCAGCACCCCTCCGCTGGCACGTGCCAGGGACTGACTCCCCGTCCCCCACCCTCCAGGCCCCAGGCTCTGAGCAGATCATCCTGGGTCCTGCAATGTGCTTTGTCAGTGCCTACCTCTAACCCCCCCCCCCACACACACACACTTGCGCGCAGACACATGCATACACGCACGTGTGCACGCATGCACATGAACAGTGCAGACAGCTGCTTTACATTTCTCTATCAATTGTCATTGATTTTTCTCCTCTGCTGCTATTTGAAAGAGCCTTTCCTTGAGTAAACTCCCGGGGCTGAGGAGAGTTGCGGGGGGGGGGGGGGGGGGGGGGGGGCACTGCGGTGGCTCCCCTTCTGCTCCAGTGACAAGTGCCTCCAGCTTAAACACACTCTGCCCCAGGCAGCTGAGCCCCGTTAAAAGCTACCTGAGGTTTCTCTTTGTAGCTCGTTTTTCTTTTATTTCAGGGGAACAAAGACACTGTCAAGGCGTTCCCAGAGAGTGCTGTCACCCACCCTGGGAGGGGTGTGCCAACTGAGCTGAGGCTGGCAGGAGAGGCGGGCTGGCCCCAGGCAGGGTGGGGTGGGAGGCACAGCCAGCCCCCTCTGGAGGAGAAAAGCCACTCGTTAAAGGTGCCACATTTACCCTGTAGGCCACCCGCTGGTCCTTCTTCCTCAGTGGCATTAAAAGACTTTCTGCCCAGGGCCCGGGGCTCTAAAGGATCTAGAGATCTCTGGGTATAAGGGGATGAAATCAAAAAATACATAAATTGGGCCGTCGTCCGATATTTATCTCTTTGCTCAAGTATGCCCCCTCCCACCCTGCCTGCTTTCCAAGGGTTTGTCTATCCCTTTGGAGTCCTTTGGAGGTTGGTGCCTGGAACCTGGTGGGGTGGGGTGGTTCAAACTCATGGAGAGAGGCTGGGCTCTGATGGACCTGGGTTCAGATCAGTCTCAGGCATTTCTTTGGTAACTGTGCAGGTTACAGAGAGGCTGCCTCCGTCAGCCTCTATGGACACATCTCTAAAATGGGGTTGAACAATTTTTATGTCTGCTCTCGCTGGGAAGATGAAAGGAGCTAGCGTGTGCTTCGCCCTGCCTGCGGGAACCAGGCATGAGCTGGGATGTCTATATTGGGTAAAGAGTGTGGGTGGGTCTGGGCCTCACTTCTGTTTCTAGAAAGTACAGTGGCTCCTTTCTACTTGCCTAGGGGGGCTTCCAGGGGGAAGGGTGTTGGGAACTTGTGAGCCCTGCTATCTCTGGGATCTGGGTACTGGGGTTCAGGGTGGAGGAGGTGAACTCGGCCTGGATGCTAGTCTGGAAAGAGGCTCCCTTATAGCAGATTGTTGTAAGTGAGCACACCAGATGGCATGGCCACCACCCCCTCCCAGTCAAGGCTGCAGCTGACTCACACGTCCTGGAGGCCCAGTGAGTGTGTGTGTGTGTGTGTGTGTGTGTGTGTGTGAGAGAGAGAGAGAGAGAGAGAGAGAGAGAGGTGGCGTCGGGGGGACACAGAAAGGAAGGGGGTGCCCTCCTCCCAGGACCAGCTGGTGGGCCCCAGGGCCTGTAGCGGCCTTCTCATCGCCAGAATCACCTCACTGTGAAAGAAGGAAGCAGAGAGGTGGGAGGGTACAGTTATCATGGTTTTTAGGGTAACCTTTTCTCCCTCACTGTGCCCCTGGAAGGTGGATGTGCATCCACAGACATTCCTGAAAACCAGCATGGACAATCGTACACACAGGGACACACATGTGGATATACACAGTCCCACCACACTCTGGACATGTGGACATGCCCGCCCCACCCACACACAAGGATAGACTCACAGCGACTCTCCAATGGACACCCCATCTCCCTAGGAACTTCCTGGCTTCATCTCTGTACAACCCCCCCCCCCAGAGGAGAAAGAGGCTTCAGGGACAAGGCACATGTGATGTAGGCGGTAGAGTCAAATCCCATAGGAAACCAATCTTTAATAATACTCTCTGAGAGGGTGGGGGAGGGCAGCAGAGAAGCCGCATTGGCAGCACCCAGTCTGCCCACCTGGTTAGGGGCTGGCTGTCAGGAGTCAGCAGAGACATCCCAGCCTAAGCCCTGGCCTGGTTCTGCAGGGCTCTGGGAGTCAGGAGCAGCTGAGGCCACGAGGGACTGGCCCCCTTCCCGGGAAAGATGGAGGATGAGTGCAGGACATCTGTCGGGACCCGACAGCCTGCCCTGGGGCCCAAGTCCAGTCTCCGTCAGCCCAGGGTGGCATCCATCCACCCATCTCTCCATCCATCCGTCCATCCATCCACTTCTTGAGCAGGAATAAGCAAGATAGCTGTATCCCCAGTTCTTGGGGAGCTACCAGGCTGGGCGGGCAGAGGAAATAAGAGGACTTGGAGGCCAATGCTTTCCAAAATGGCAGCAAAGACTGCATGAGCCGGGTGGTCATCAGGGACTCGGTCTGCTTATGACCACCGGTTCTGGCTGGGAGTCAAAAGACCTCAGTGTCGGAGCTCGTGTCACAGTTGCATGTGAGCTGTGTGATGTGGCACAAATCACTTCTGTCCCTGGGCCTCTCTCTAGTCCAGGCCACTCTAGCCAGGCTGGCAGAGGGCACCTGCAAAGCCCGCTGGAGCATCTTACGGGTCTTGGGAGGTAGGCATTGCCGGGTCACTTTAATAAGGTCCGTTTTCTGGACCAGGAAACTGAGCCCCTGGAGGAGGTGAAGGGTTTCCCCAAATCTTCCCTTTGAGTCAATAGCAAAGGCAGGCTGGGATCCAGGCTCCACCATCTGTCTAGTTTGGTTTTTCTGATCTGGCACACAGTTGGGAATGACTCCCAGCATTCTTTCCCAGGGAGACTCACACAGGATCAAAGGGGAACAGTTGGGGGAATGGATTTCTTCCCGGGGCCCCACATCATACCAAGTCCAGCTGAATCAGGCTTGGCCATGTTAAGCTGACCCCAACAACCCGGGCTCGGTGCACTGAGTGGTTTGGGAGCAGGACTGGAAGGGGTTGGGGCTGCCCATGGCTCAGAGTTCCCTGGAAAACCCCCTGACCCATTGGCCTTGGTGGATGACACTTAGAAAAAATTTGTGGCTTAAAAAGCCCCAGGTGGAATTCAGCTCCCTGCTCAGCCTAGAGAGGAGCTGTTGAGTCAAGTCCAGAAGGCCAGAGGAAGGGGCAAAGGTTTAGTTTATATCCCTGCTCTGCCACCTCCTGCCCTGGGGTTTACCTCTCTGCGCCTCCTCTCTTTATCTCTAAATGGGGATGATGACAGTCCTCCCAACAGGATTGTTCAACTGAATTTGTAGTCATTTCAAGGAAACAGCAAATGCTTGCAACACTTGAGCTGTGATCAGTGTGTCTGGAGAATGGTGAGGGTGGAGGGCTGCGCTCCAGGCAGAGGGAACAGCTTAGGTGGAGGCCCCGAGGCTGGGGCGAGCCTGGTTTCTGCTGGGAACGCGGAGTTTGGGAGCCAGCGAGGGGGCGCCCTGGGAGAGAGAGGGCTGAGCCTGTCCTGGACTAACTGCTGGGAGACGGTGGGACCAAGTGGGGCTGTGGTCCGCGGGTGGGTGGGGTGCCGGGGAGGGGTGTGCCTATCATTTTAATCTTCCTCTAAAGCATAATTGCTTTTTGTCGGCGGGTGTTCCGGCGCCGCCTCCCAGGGAGATTGCTTTCCAGGTTCCTCTCCTCCAGGAGACAGGCAGGCTCGGCCAGCTCTGAGCTGCATTAATACGCTGCAAATGCGATTTCACGGCCTCAAATGAGATTAGGGCCAGAGGCTCTGCTCTCTGGTAGAGATGACGGGCGGTGGGCGAGGGGCGCCAGCGCTGCTCAGGGAATCCGAGACGGAGGGAATGAAGGATCCCAGGCAGACTTGGCCTGAATAAGCAGTTTCCTGTAACGAGAGCCCCTCGGACCTGCTGGCTCATCCCAGCTGTAGAGCAGGGGGGCTGGGTGCTCCCGACTGTCTCCGCCACCCCCAAACTCCCCATAAGCACCTCAGTAGGGGAGAGAGAGGGCTGATGACAAATGCAGACTTTAGTTAGAGGGCCCGGGTTTAAAGTTGGGGTCCTGGCTCGACCTCAATTTTCTCATCTGTTAAATGGGGCTACAGTTGTCCCTGCCTCATATGCAGTCGTGAGGACTAAGTTAACATATGTAAGTGCGCAGAACAGTGCATAGCACAGAATTGCTAGCAATAATGTGAATGTGAGATTTACATACTAATTTGCATACTAATTGCCCCCTCTGAGGGCTTCTGCTCTGGAGGAAGAAAGGTAATTTGGGGAACAGGAGTCCCTGACCCGGGCTATGGTGAGGCATCTGGGGACTCACAGGGAAGAGGATGGCATCTGCTTCTAAAGCCTGCCCTCACTCACTGAATGAGCACCCACCTGGCACCATCTCTGTGCCAAGCAACAGGCTGGCCCTGGGGATATGGGGACCACCAGGCATAGATAGTCCCAGCCCTCAGAGGAGACAGGCCTCTCCTGGAAAAGTCAGTGATGGCTCATGAGCCAGGGGAGCTCGGGCAGGGCCAGGGGCTGTGGATCTGATCCCTTGGGTAGGGATGGGGATGTTTTCAGGAAGACTTGCTAGAAGTTGTTCCGCTGGGTGTTGAAGAACGCCATGAATTATTCAGGGACCCGAGGGAAGAGGGTAATGCAGGCGGATGGAAGAGCATCTATGAAGAGTGCAGAGAACAGAGCCCATTCAGGGCACCACAGGCACGGAGTGTGCCTGGAGTGAGGGTGTGAGGCAGACATGAGGTGCCCTGAGATCTGCAGGACTCTCCTGAGAGAGTTCTCTGCCAAGACCCATGGGCTCCTCCTGCCAAAGGGCTCATTGAAGCAGAGGAAGGATTTGGTCAGATTTATGGGTTAGAAGAATTGGGGTGAGGGAATTGGTTGCGCCTACCGCCCCCTCCAGGCCCCTCTGCCCTATGCGTGGACCCCTCACACTCCTCCCTGGAGGTCTCCCAATTCAGTCCCCTCCTGATGGAAGGGAATGGCCAGTGGCCTTCACTGCTTACCCCTTTATTCAGACCCTTGTTAGCGAGTTATTGATTTTTCAAAAGAAAAGCGCTCGTAAGTCCCGCTGTATCTTTAGCAGTGATTCATGACGTGACATTGGGACCCAGACCGCCCCACGCCAGAGCTCTGCTTACCAAACACCGAGAGGCCCCTGCAGTACCGTGTGTCAGTAGCATGCCTGCTGAGCAGATGGATGTGGTGAGACCCCAAGTCTCCTTTTGCCAAAGCTGGAGTCACGGAGATTCTATATAGGCATCAGCTGGCACGAATGTGGGGGCAGGCTCACTTTGGGGCAGCTTTCCATATGCTGGGAATCCATACCCTCACCTGATCCTCGCCGCTCCTGCTTTGCAGATGAGAACTGAGGCCCAAGTTGTCAAGGGACTTACTGACTGCTCCCTGCAGGGCCCCGCGAGCTGGGGTTAAAGCAGGACCTGGAGGACTCCAAGTCATCATGCTTTTTTGCCTTGCAACTCCTTTTGCACCGTGGTGGTGCTGAGCCAGGAAGGTCAGTTCCAGGCACCAGAATCCACCAGAACAGGCACAGTGACTGGGTCGGGATATCAAGTGAAGTTGTGACAAAATGTGTAGGTGCACACCTTCAGCCCAGGAGCCACTGAGTGAGCTGACCCAGGTCACCTCTGTGAGTAAGAAGCTAGGGGAAGGTCAGAGGGCAGCCTCCATTGGCTCCAGGGCCCCACTGAGGCCCACTCGGCCAGCAGGCAGCCGGCATCCAAGGGGATGAGCTGAACTCCAGCAAGCTCCTATTGCTAATCCCAGTCACAGCCGAGGGCACTGTGAACCCACCAGCCTCGGTGGTCACAACCCTGCCACCTGTTGTGCCGGACGGAAGTGTCCTCTAGACACTGCCCTGCCCGGCTTCACGGGCCCAGCTGTGCCTTCAGGATGCGCTACCTCTCTCTCCTTCAACATTAGTCCAAATCTATGGCCTGCGCTGTCACGGAGCGTCTGTCTAGCCTCTTTCAAAGGGCCAGGTGTTCTGTGTCTGTGCTTGACCTTTTTCATGTTGCCCAGTTTTGGGAGCAAAGGAAGGAGAGAAGTGAACCCTTTCTCTGGAGTTCTAGGAAAAAGCAGTACATTTCTGTGCTTGTGACCTCAGGCTGCAGAGCCAGCAGGGCTGGACTCAAATCCCTGCTCTGCTGTTTTTTTTTTTTTTTATGAGTATTTTTTTTTTTTTTTTAAATAGAGGCATGTTTTTATTTATTTATTTGTTTGTTTGTTTGTTCGTTTTGTTTATACATGCACTGGGTACAGTCAGAAGCGCGGGAGGGTGAGAGAATTCACCAGAGCCAGAGCAGGGAGCAGAGCAGGCAGAAGGACCGAAGTACACTGCTGAGGGGAGCAGCGGGCGGCAGGAGAGGTCTGAGCGCCATGTGGGACCCTCCTCCGGTGGCCGGGGAGCAGCCGGGGATCGAACCGGCGCCGCAGAGGTCGCCGGCAGCTTTGCAAGCCAGCGCTCAACCGCTGCGCCACCGGGGAGGCCCCCTGCTCTGCTGTTTTGAAGCAGTGTGGGCAAGTGCCTTTATTTCTCAGACCATTTACAGCCTCATCTTAAAAACTGGGGCAGCGACAGTGACAGCTGGGGAGCATGCATGTGAGGGTTACACAGGAAGTGCAGGAATGCTCTGGGCAGCACGCAGCACTGGCATGGAGTAAGTGCTCACTAAATGTCAGTGGAATGACGGTGCTGGCGGCGGGGATGCCGGTGGCAATGGCAGGCTGTGTCAGGGGAGAGCACAGAGGGCCTCGCGCAGCTGTGCATCAGATAGGGGCCTGGTAGGAAGAAGAAAATGCTCCAGTTCAATTATTTGAGAGGGTTAGTATTTTACCCAAGACCACACAGCTCTGAACTTCCATTGGCTACAAAATCACACTAAGTTTCTCACCTTGTCCATCTCTTTCCTTATCCAGCAGCCCAATTCAGATGCCCAAAGGATGCAGGGAGGGAGGGGTAGTGGGAGGCACATCAAAGGGGGAAGGAAGGCCAAGTATGGGGAGTGTGGGACACACACTTACCTGGTACGTAGTGCATGGATAGTTAGGCCCAAAGGGCTGTCTCCCCAGAAGCTAGGCCCCGAGTCATGGCCTGAGGGAGTGTGGACAGCTATGAGCCTCATATCTGTCCAGACTCTCCCTGCTGCCCAGCACAAAGCCAGAGAGGAAGCAGACCCCTACTTTCCCCCAGAGCCAGCCCCATGTCCGGCCCAGTGGCTTGCCCTCTGCAGCTGTGGGTTCCTCATGGCTGTGTTAAACCTCTGGCCCCAAATGATGCAGCTCCAAGTGTCCTCTGTGTTGGGGGGGTTGGTGGTGGAAAGGAAGATCATAAGGAAGATCAAAGGAAGATCTCACTAGCTGTGAGATCAATCATAACCTACTTCTCACTCTAGAATTGGAGTCACCAAAACTTGGAGCTGGCTCCTGGACAAAGGAGCAGAAGATTTCCCTGGGCATTTGGGGGAACAGGCTCACTTCCTTTGGCTGGGGAGGTAGAACTCCCCTTACTTGAAAGGTAGAATATCTGGAGTAGAGTAGCTTGCAGCAGGTCAAGTAGCTGGGGGCAGGTAGGATAGCTAGGAAGCAGGTAAAGTAGCTGGAGACGGCTAAGGTAGCTGGGAGGGAGGTAGAGTAGCTGGGGGGACAGGTAGGCTTGCTAGGAGGCAGGTAGAGTAGCTGGAGACAGGTAGAGTAGCTCAGGGGTAGATTGGATATCTAGGAAGCAGGTAAAGTAGCTGGAGGCAGAAAGGGTAGCTGGGAGGCACATAGAATAGTTGGGATTTATACTGCTAATAAATAAGTAGGACAGCCACACCCAAGCCCTAGGTTGATGGCCCTCTCACTGGTAAGGAAGCTGCTCTGGGGAGGTTCTTGTGGCCCAGGAGTGAGTATCCCAGGGGCCCTTGACCTAAGGATCTGGGCAGCCAGGGAGGTAGAGGGAAGGCCCTCCTTCCCTGACTGCTGAGTGCAGGACCCTGGGGCCAGACGGCTGCAACTGGCTCTCAATTGCATTAACTTTCTCCCAGGCAGGAAGGTATACGGCTGAGGGCTGTAGCAGCAGAAAGCTGAGATGTTAGGTGGGCCTCTGGGTGAGAGCCTGGAGCCCAGGGCCAGCAGGTGACTGGGGCCACCTCAAGGGAGGCAGGGGACCTAGGGTGCAGAATCTCAGGAGGCATGGGGTGGTGGAGGCACTCTGGCACCCTGAAAGCCTCCTTCGCGTTTGCTCTCTAAGCTCCTGGCCAGCCTCTCAGCCCTGAACTGGGCCTAGAGGGCCTGTCGGCACTGGGACGGCACTGGTCCTCATCCCACCTTGTGTGTCAGCCTCCAGGACTAAGAAGGGGGCACACTCTGGGGAAACTGGGGGGCCATCCCCTGAGACCCTCTTTATACTGTTGACAGTGTTGGCCCAGCAGGAATGGATTCGTGGCTTCATTCCCAACTCTCTGGGTGACTTTGGCTTCTCCCTTCAGTTCTAATCAAAGGTGAGGGCTTGTTTTTTGCCTGTCTTAAAATTGGGGAGAAACCCTTCTTCCCTATCTCTCTGGGGTAGAGGATGGATAGGAAGCTACGGGGCCTCTGCAAAGCTCCTGTCTTCTGCTGCCAGATGGACCTGCTGCTGATCCCCAAGTCAAGGGAGAGGGGAGGAATCCTGAAATGGAGCTGAAAAGCAGCTGGCAGAAAAATGAGGAACGTCACAGGGGTCTCCCAGACACCTTTCAACCCCACCCAGTACCCCAAATCTCACCTTTGCTAGCCCAGGACTTCAGGTCATCCTGTAAGGCCCAGTCCAGACCACCCCGCCTCCCCTCCAGGCCAAGGGCGATGTCACTGTAGAGAAAAGCACTTAAAACTGTGCCTGGCATGGGGGACAAGCTCATTAAATAGAGCTGTTATCCTTGTAGCAATGTCTTGCAGAATTCAGGATTGGATTCATCATCATCTTTGGTCCATACCCTAGAGCCATGTTGACCCATAAATGGCACTTTGTTTGCAATTTACGTCAAATAATGTAAGACCGTAATCGAATATAAAATAATGGACCACCCGATCTCAGAGACAAAGTTACCGGTAATGTGGGTGCTTGTGTGTTCTTTCTCCATTCTCTCCATCTTCCCACCCACCCCCAAGAAGAACTCTCCCTCTTGCATTTTGTGTTTATCATTATTAACCAAATGAAGGACTACTGGCAGCCAAGGAGGCAGAAGGCGGGCAAGTTGCAGCTCCGCTTGGGGCAGTGTCTGGCCCGCCTCCCTCTCTGTGGTGTGACCAGCACAGGTCTGAGCACACGGGGTGGTTGGTGATCTTGGGTGATGGACTGTTTGGGGTGCGAGTGTTACAGGGCAAACCCCGATATAAAATGGGGTTGCCTGACTGTGGGTCCTCACCCACGTGCTTTAAGGGGCCTTGTGAATGCTAAACTGCAGACACACGCAAAAGGTCGATGACAGGTTTATTGACAAGGGAAGGGGAACTGGGGAAATGAATAACTCAGGGAGATAAGTTCGTAAATGCGTCCTACCTGTTCAGCTGACCCGCCGAGCTGGCCAAAACCTAGCACGCCTCCTGGCCAAGCCAGCGGCTGTCCCCCACCACCCCAACATGGCCAGTTAAATACCCAAACCGAGAGCCTAGTTGCTTAACTCCACCCTCAGGTCCTCGCAACCTTCCCTTTGGGGATCCTGGGATTTGTAGTTCCCGGTGTCGTGGGGGTGGCGTCCACAAAGCCTGCATGGAGTTTGCCCAGGACATCCTCCGCCCCCTCGCGAGGAGTGGCAAGGAGGGCTGAAAGCAGAGGCAGGCAGGATGCAGCTCCCGGAACCTGGGAAGGACTCTGCGGCCCCTGCCCTGCCCTGTGACGTCACACAGCGTTGCCTAGGTGATCCAGCCGGGTGAAAAGTGCAGTTTCCCCAGGTCTGGGCAGAAGGAGGGCCACCCCTGTCTCTACCTTCCCGGGGGTGCCAGGAGCCAGTTGTCCAGCTGCTGACCCCTGCTCAGCTCGCCATGGCCCAGAACCCCCATGGCACCTCCATCCGCAGGATGTCTGGCTGCTAAGACAACTCTAGACCCCGGCTCCCTGGCCCACCGTCCTCCCTCCTCTCTGGCTCCCAAGGCTGATGTGTGGGCCCCCCAGACCATACTGACACTCTACTGTTCACCACCCCCAAAGACTCCGAGGCGTCCAGGTTTTCTGTCTGGGCAAGACTGATACAAGATCCCCGCCCAGCACCAGGCGTGGGTCCCCGAGACTCTCAGCAAGGACTCCCCTGCCCTGGAGAGAATGGGACTGAAGCAGAAAAAGGTGAGGCCTGGAGGCGTGGCCACGCCCCTGCCTTAACTGTCTCTTCTTCACAGCCCTTTCCTGTGCCTCTTCTATCCTGACGTAGCCTCACAGCGGCGACGTGGGGAGTGAAGTGGTCTCTGTGGCTCCTCCAGGTGGGGTGTCCTGGGTGGCTGGGCCACGTGGGGTCTGAAATGCGGCCCAGTCACTCTGCCTACTACCTTTGCTGATTGTTTCTGCCCGACCCCGTGACCTGGAGAGAAATGTGGCAGAAAGTGAGTGTAGCACGCCCCTGCCTGGAATTTGTGGCTCAGATCAGAGGCTCAGGGAGCCCAGTGACATGGCCCACCGGTACCCTCCTTCTAGCTGGCTGCCTCACTAGCCAGGAAGAGGCCTTGTTACATCTCCCAGTCCTGGCCCAGCCCTCTGCCCTGGGCCACAAGTGCCCCAGCCCCTGGGGAGAAGTGGGTTTGGTCTGTTTGATCGCTGCTGTATCCTTAGCGCTCAGAATGGCATGTGCCCTGTAGTAGGGCGTCATGAAGAGCTGTGACCCGGCAGCACAACCCTGCCAGGAGGACTAGAAGCTCAGTGCAGTGAGACATCACCAGCTCGGTGTTGGGGCTCCCTTGCCTTCTGCTCCCGGCCCTTCTGAGCCCCGGCCCTCTGTGGTGTCGCTTGGTGTCAGGGATGGTGGAAAGAGATAAGGCCAAGGCACACAGGACTGGCCAACTTGGGAACAGCTTCCAGGTTAAATAAACAAGTAGCTAGGCTGCCCAGGCCCCAGTTTCTTCTTTTACTCCCCTGACCTTGGTGTCTGGTTCCGGTGTCCTTTACCTATAACTTAACTCCCCCACCCCCTGTAAGCCTCCTGGGATGCCAAGACTGGGTGCTGGGCTGGCCTGACCTGGGGGACCTCCATTACCAGCCAGTTCCTGAAGCTCCCACTTGCCCACCCAAAGTGGACTGGGGACCCAGGGAGTGTCCCTGGGAACCCTGAGGAGGAACCACATTTGTTTCATTTGATTTTAGCTTTAGGAATAGCTGGGTAAAACTCTCCTAAAGGGTGTTCATAAAGTTTATATAGTATTACCTATTTGTATTTCTTCTTCTGCAATTCTCCACTCAGGTCTTTCATCACGGTGATGTTTATAGGTGTCAGTGTTCTTTGTGGACTGGTGCTATTAATCCTTTTTGATGCATTGCAAATATTTTCTCCTGTTTGTCTTCTCTTTGCATTGTGGTGAATTTTGGACCACTCAAGAAATTGATAATGGATTTTTAAATGTAATCACAATCTATCAATCCTTTCCTTCATGATTTCTGACTTTTACATCATCATTTGAAAAGCTTCTCCTTCTCCAAATACCACACATGAAAACTTCCTGTTGCTCGTACCAATAAATGCTGCAGAATTTGGTCATGCGCCCAAGGAGATACACATTGTAGCCCAGAAAAAGCACCTCATTGCAAAGAACTCTGGTTGGAGCAGAGACAGAAGGCGGGGTAGACACATGTGGACCCTTTCTAGCTCTGCCCCTGCTGGCTGAGCTGTGCACTTTCGTGCAAGGACCTAACACATCTGAACCTGTTTTCTTGCCTAGAAAAGGGCCTTACTGTGGCCATCACGACTCTCAGGCAACCTCAGAATCTAGAAGGAACTTGAGGGACCATTTTTAACTCAAAGCCTTTACATTATAGTTGGGGAAACTGAGGCCCACTGGAGTCTAACAGTGTCCCCAAATGACTGCACAGAGGCAGCCAGACCCTGTGCCTCCCAGCTCAGCCCCTGCTCCCCTGGCACCTGACTCTGGAGGATGCACTTCCCACAGCTTCCCACGGTGCCAGAAGAGAGAGCTCTGGAAAGGTAGAGGAGTTTGTCTCTTTTTATCTTTCTCCCTACCAAAGCCACTTTAATCCCCCACCCCTGAGAGCTCAAACACATGGGCCCTTAACCCCTTCACTGTTACTCCAGTCTTCCTGCCCCCATCACACACATCCCTGTCCTGGTAGGTAGTCACAGATCCCTCGGGACATCTGCTGGCTAATCCTGCCTTGTTGAGGGCAAGGCGAACTGTCAGGATGGGTAAGGCACTGGAATTAGCAACCTCTGAGCCTGCCATCTGCCAGCCCAGGAGAGCAGCTGAGCATGCTGTGCTCAGGAACCAGGTAGGCTTCAGCTCACCTCCTAGCCCTGCCGGCCACCAGCAACGTCCTGTCTGCAAACATTGCCCACTGATCTCTGCACCCTCATGGTGTTAGGGGTTAGCCCAGCGTAAGCCTGAAAAGCCAAAGTTGAGCTAGTATCAGTCTGGCTCCCAGTCTATAGGGAGACATTTAAGGGAAGTAAATTCCTCCTGGGGACCCATCACACCCCCACAGCTGGGTTTGTGGGGCCTGAGACTTAGGAGGGGTTTGCCGTCACCCGTATGTATCCCACCATGTGCATGTTCTGTTCCGATGGGGTGGGGGTGAGGGTGGACATGTTGGTTCAATGCAGTGCGTTTCCGAGGGAAGCCTGCAGATTCCCATCCAGATGGCGGGAGGGAAGGCAGGCCAGTTGGAGACCCTGGCCCAACGCCTCCCCTCCCCCTTGGCCCCAGGCCTCCCTGGCCCTGGGCCCGGCCTGCCCAGCGGGCACATGCCTGTGGGCTTTGCAAGGAGGCGCCAACCTGGCAGCTGGCCTCATGCCCAGAAGTGAAACTGGAAGGTTCTCGCCAACCCCCCAGCAAGTTTTATTTCCGGGAAGATTGTTTTAGATGGAGAGGCACACGGGGGGTAGAGGACAGAGGCCATTGAGGGGGACGACTCATGGTTTGGTCTGCACAGTGCCTGGGTCACTCCAGGGCTGCCAGGGAGTCAGTGTGAGCTCTCAGGCCCACACGTCTGGGCCACTGAGGAGCTCATAGCAGGCCCTGTGCCCTCACACCTATGAGGGGACACCGTTTCAGGCAGTTGCTGGGAATCTGTGGTGAGAGAGACTCTCGTCACCTCTCCTAACTCCCTGCAGGAACCTTTATCCAATTACTGAGAAGACTGAATTACAAGCTATTCCAGAGAGCTCCGCTCACCAGGTGGGGAAATGCAGGTTCAGAGAGGCCCACAGAGAGCTGGGGCCAGAATGGGACTGACCCGGGTCTCTTGAGCCCGACTGCTGCTCCTGTTCCCCTATCACTGAGCCAGGAGCCAAGCCTGCTGGGGAGTGAGGTGTATTATGGGGGTGTGCAGCCAGGGTGGGACACCGGGAAGGCGGCATTCTGGCCTATGGGGGAGGGTGTCGTCCACTCACAGTGTAACTGAGAGTTGACCTCCCTCTGCCTCCTCCCACGGGGGCCTGGCAGGGGAATAGGGGTGAGGGGTAACTCTCAACACCTCTGAAGAGGATGCTAGGCCCTGCTGGGTCCTTGCTGGGGGAGGGGGATTGCATCCTGAGGCGGGGCAGGGTCTCTGTAGGGCTGGCACTCTGAGGTGTTCTCACCTCCTAATGAGTTATTACTGTCAGACAGCCCGACCACAGCCTGTACCAGGAAGGCCTGTCAGATAGGGGCTCAGACCTCCAGGAAGTGAAGGAGCAAGTCACAGGGATGGACATGGGGGCGTGGGGAAGAGCTGTCCAGGTGGAGGGGACGCCAGGGCCACGGCTGAGTGGCGGGGGCCGCCTGGTGTGTGTAGGGAAACAGTGGGAGGCCACCCTGGAGAAGTGAGCGGGGCCAAGGAAGAGGTGAGTCGGCTTCCTGGGCCGGTGAGCATCTGTCCTCACAGGCAGTGGCGGCCTCCGAGTGAGACAGGGAGCCGCGCGGGTTTTGAGCCAAGCGATCGATCTGGTCTGAGTGAAACTTGAGAGCTCGAAGTGGACACCGTGATGGGGTCCGATTCTGGATGTGCTTTGGAGGCAGAGCTGGCGGCCGTGCTGATGGGTCAGAACTGCACAGGGCTCGCGTTCGAGGTCACCCACCTTGTCCTGAGAATTGAATGAAGTACCTGCCCTGCAGTGCCCAGATCCTTCCCTTTTCCGGTAGCTGAGGCTTCCAAGAGCCACCATGCAGGGACCCTAAGGTGGGAGCAGAGAGAGTGTAGGGAACCTGGCCCTCACACGAGAAGCAGAGCGAGGACCAGACAGGACCTCCAGCGAGGTCCAGGTCAGCCCAAGCCCCTCAGCCTCCCCTCTGTTTAACAGGACGTGGTTCTTGCTGGTCTCCATGCACCCTGCCTAGGCTGAAGGAGGGTGGGGGCTCCCCATCAGCTCGTGCCAGTTAGTTAGCAGGGGAGACAAGAGGGCGTGTCCTCCTATCAGCAAGCAAGGGTCCATCTGGGTCATCTACCAGCTCCAGGTACTACGGATGGAGCAGAGTGAGTCCCAGAGTACCCCAAGACCCAGCAGCCCCATGTCCACACTCCCCTATGTATTTGTTCACCACAAAGGGCCTCCAGAATCAGCCAGTCTGTCCCCTCCCCCCTTTGTGCTTACTCCAGCATTCTGCGTTCTGGCCGGTCCTCCAGGCTCCACCTGGGCATGTTCTCCAAACCCTTTAGAGCTTCCTCTTCCCAAGTGCCTTCCTGACTGCCCTAGCCTGGCTTCTGTCTCCCGTGCAGCTCTCTGCCCTGGGGTCCTTTGGGCCACGAATCCATAAGCTGTAGGGTTGTCGTGCCCTTACATGTGTGTGTTTGTGGCAACCAACTTGGGAAACACGTTGGGCAGCAGGCCCCTCTCCTGCCTAGCCCAGGGCTCTCTGGGTAGAAGGTGGACGAGGCATCTAGACAGATGCTTTAATTCCCCTCCATGTATTGTACTTGAGGACCCGTGGGTGTGCATAAGCTTTGCAAACTGTAAAGGGCTGTGCCCAGGAGGGACCTGAGGTGACAGGTGGACTGAGACGAGGCTACAGGAGAAATGGAGGAGGGTCAGTTGCTGGGACCCCACAAACAAGTGGGATTTAGGACTTACAGGCAAGAGTGCCTGTAAAAGCAAGGCTGAGAGGTAGGGCCGAGCCTGGAAGGTGGGGTGGCCCGCGTCATTCTGCAGGAATGGATGGCTCCAGAACTGCAGGAGAGGCAAGAGAGGGATGAAGAGATGGAGGGTGTGGGACAAAAGTAGGGAGAAAATGGGGTGAAAGGTGAGTGTCCCTGTAGTTCCAGGTAGGGTGGGGGGATGATAGAGGAACAGCACTTGGAGGGAGCTGGGAAGGGTCCAGAGGGGCAAGGCAGTGGAGGAGGGGACCACGCTGGAAAAGTCACTCAACTCGACTCCCTCCACAGGTCATCGAGAGCCCCGAGGCCCTCTCAGACACCCCCCAGCAGAGCACAGACCTTAACACTGGCCACCTGTCTCCCTCCGGTAAGGAGACCGTCATGGTCACACTCCACGGGGCCACCAACCTCCCCGCCTGCACAGATGGCTCCGAGCCGTGGCCCTACGTGATAGTGTAAGTACCTGGGAGTGGGGCAGGGCTGGCGTGGGCTAGAGCAGAAGCCAGACTGTGGATAGAATCTGAGCACCCAAATGTTTAGGATCGGAGCTGTGACACCCCGAGGGGAAGCCAAGAGGGAATCACAAGGACCTGTGGGCCCCGGAGATGTGAGCTCTGGCATCTTCCCTGCTGCCTGGAAGCTGCTCTCCTGAGCTGAGGAAGGAGGGAAGAGCCTCTCTGCGAGACACAACCAGCTGGGCAGGGCTTGCCCATACCTCAGCCTCAGGGGGCCGAACCCCTGGATGCAGAGGCCTGGTCTGGGCTCAGGGGTGGGGGCATGGTCAAAGGGAGGAGAAGAGCTGGGGTCTGCCTCTCCTGGTTGTCCCACCACGCCCAGTCCTGGGGTGGGGGCCGCATGACTGTCCTCCTCCTTGGTCCCACCGTTTCTCTGGTTATTGCTCTAATGGGGCTGCCCTCGTTCTAGTCTTCTACTGCACCCCGCGTCCCTTCCAGTCAATCGCAGTCAGGTACACACATCTCATAGCTGCACGTCTAAGTGAAGCTGCCGTGCCATGCCGGCTGCCCACCTCACAGGCCTCACGTCTCCCAGAAGGGCATCAGCGTTGGTGCAGCCAGCTTTCCATGTGGATGTTGGACATCTTCTCGGTCTTGGTCATAAAGCGCTCCTCCCGCAAGCTGGCCATCGCTTGGCTCCTGGGTAGACACTGGGAGCTAGGCCCCCCCCAGGCTAACGGACACCGCCCCCCTCCACCGACCAGCACTGAGTACAGTCAGTGCCCGTCTCCAGGCTTTTGCTCACATTTCCTTTTGGAGAGTGCCCCACACCAGCCTTGTCTCCCCAACGCTGACTGAAATCCCACCTTCAAAGCTGTGCTCCAGACAACCACCAGAGCTGAGCTCTCCCGACTCCGGAGCTCCAGAGCACCTGTCTCAAATACTTCCAGAAATTAAGTTATATTCTATCCCTCCGTTCCCCCAACCTGGAGCTCCAGGAGTACGGAGCCAGGTCTCCTCCATTTCCCCAACAATGCAGCCAACACAGGCCTGAGCACAGACTTAGGGGTCAGGCAAGCACCGTTACTATGACAACGGCCCCCACAGGCCACGTGGAGGAAGGGAGATAGTGTGCTGGAGACCAACAGGTGAAACACTTGCTTGTCTCAAAAGCCCATTAGTACCAGCCCAGCCTCCTCTCTCCCCTCCCCCAACTCTATTTTGTGGTGACGAGGGACAGGTGGCAGAGAGCAGGCTTGGCAGGGAGGATGGTATCTAGCCGGGAGCTGCCTTCTCCCCTCAGCTATTTCCATAAACCAATTATCACCAATCATCTCGGGAGATTGAGGCCCTGCCTATCACCAATGCAGTCTGGGCGGCAGGGTAGGGAGCTGGGTGGCTGCTTTGCTCCTCTGCAGGCACTGGGTCCGGCTCAGGCATCGGTTGCCATGGAAACACAGGGGTGGGGAGCCCAGCTGGGGAGGGGCGAGCAGAGGGGGTGGCGGGCAGGGAGCTTGGGACTGCACCCTGATCCACCCAGGGAGGGGGCAGGGAGCCAGACCCGGTGCCTGCAGTCTGCGTTCCTGGGCTCCTGGAGGCCGAGCTGCTGGGGGGGTGGGGAGGGGGGTGCTAATAAGATGCAAATGAAAGCAGAAGGCAGGGCTTCCGGGAAAGAAGGCCCAGCTGTCAGGACCCGAAAGGGGCTTTCGGTGCCGTCCCCCAGCCCCAGGCAGGAATCCCAGAGGGAGGACGGGACTCTCAGAAGCTAAACCCTGGAAAAGAATATGATGTCCCCCATATGTCTAATTCCAAATACACAGTAACAGAGTCCCCTGAAGTTGTTCTTTTTCTTACGATGAGTGTTTTCGATGCTTAAGAGATGTATTAAATATATATATATATATGTCTAGATGTAAGTACAGACATACACATGTACTTAAACTCTCAAAAATGTTGTCACCGTTTTGTTGTCCCTGTTTTCTGGTGTCCCTGCTTGGTCTCTAGGCTGCGCCTGCTTTCTGCCATCACATAATGCCTGACCCTAAATTGGAGGTGGGATCTTGGGGGGGGGTTCCTGTCTGTCCAGTTCCACCCTCCTCTTTGGGTGTGTTGCAGGCTTGTGGTGCTAGGGTTGGGGGGTTTTGAAGCCTGAACCTCAAGCAGTGCCCCCAAAGGCATTCGCGCACATTCAGCCTCTTAGTGGGGAGCTGAAGAGGGTCCAAAGATGGAGCCTCCCTAGTTTGCAGCCTTGAGCCTATCTAGTAACAGGGCGTGTCCTCGAGTCATCTATCCCAGACTGACAGGTCTGTTCCCTCACCTTGTGGTTGTGCTGCTTTCCATCTGAGCCACTGACCTTCCAACCTGACCCCGCTCTCCACTGAGAGCTTGCTTGAAAGCCACCAGGGATCGCCTATGTGTGGCCAGTGGGGCCTCATGTGACCTGCTAGTGGCATTAGCCCCTCATGACCACTTGTCCTGGTGGAAGCCTTTTCTTCCCTTTGTCTCCTCTCCCTGGCATTAAACGTTGGCCTGCCTCAGGTTACCACCGAGGTTGCCTCGGGTTACCTCAGAGGTTACCACCAGGGTCAGGTCTCCATGGGGTCACTCTTTTTTCTCTGTATTCTCTCCATGTGCTCTCATGCCCGGCCTGGTGTCGGTAATCATGCTCTTTCACCCCAAGGTGTGCCCACTTTTCTCCTCTCTCTTGAATTTGGCTGCTCCGTTCTGTCAGCTTCACTCCCTTAGGCTACTTCACTATTTTTCTGCTCTTGGTATAACTAATCTTGCCCTTCCTCAAACCCCTTTCAAAGGTACTAAAGGAACCCATTCTTTGAACCCTCTGGTGGCTTCTTGTGCCTCCCAGGGAGGAGGGAATCTAGGAGCAACACCCTGAGGTCTCTGCTAGTGCCTTCGGCTCCCAGCTACATACCCCCACCTCCCTCTTGCTCCAGCCACACTGGGCACTGCTCAGTTCTCTGAGCACACCCTGTTTCCTCCCACCCCAGCCCTTTGCACGCTCCTTCCCCCAGAATACCCAACTTTCCCTTCTCTGGATCTCAGTTCAGTCATCATCTGACCTCCCAGACCAGGTCAACTACCCCCCAACCCCTGCCACTCCCCCACCCCCATCACACACTTTTCTAGGACTCTGGGTTTCTCCAGCATCGCAGCTGCAACTTCACATGTCCTGTGTGCTTCTCTATGATTATTGGCTCTCTCTTGGTCAGTGCCTCCCCGTCCTGCCCTACTCATTCCATGTGCAGCCCCCAGATGGGTTTTGCTCAACCTTCTATCCCTGCTATTCAACACCATAGCTGGAACGTAGGAAGTGGTCATAAATGATTGTTGAATGAATGAATAAAGAGATGAATGCGTGGATTTGGCCCGATTCTAGCTTGCTCCGTGACTTTGGAAAAGTTGTTTCCCCTCTTGGTGCCTGAGTGTCTCATCTGGGTACTGGGAACCTGTCTCTAGGGGTTGTAGACATGTTGAAGGTGGACAGGGGAGCTGCAGACAGGCCTAAAGCATGTGACTTAGGTGAGGGGTGACCCTTAGTTCTCACGGTATGCAAGTGAGACCTACTGGAAGAAATCCCATGACACAGAAGCAGAATGCCATAAGGAAATCTGAGGTCTAGTGCACTGGCCCTGACTCCCTGTGTGACCTCAGGCCAGGCCCTGCCCCTCTGAGTCTCAGTCCTCCCAGGGCCAGGGTGTAAGTAGGGCCTCCAGGCTCTTCCAGGCTTGCTGAGTTTGTTGATGTTCTGACCTGGGAAACAGTTTCAGTTCTGTGGTGACAGCAAGAGCCCCAACTGGACTGCCCAAGACACGTTCCACACTTAGGCCCAGTGCCCAGTGCCCCTGACTGGTCCAGACCTGGCTCAAGGCCCTGGGGCCCGAGCTGTCACCAGCACTTGCCTCCTAGCCTGGTATAGCACAACCTGCCAGTCAGAGCACAGCAGGTACCAGGGAGACAATGACCCTGACAGGAGGGCATGTGGGGCAGCGGCCGCCAGGAGATGGCCTGTCAGGCTCTGACCCTTGTCCAAAGTCTGGAGGACAGGGCTGCCAGTTGGCAGCTGCTTCTCTGGCTGCCTGCTGCCCAGAGCTAATGAGCAGGGACAAGCCCACACTGGGAAGGGACCAGTCTCCCTCTGCCCACTGGCAGACTTGACCCAGGCCAAGGGGAGGGACAGGCAGAGACCAGGGCCAGTTAATCATGCTCAGAGTGTCTCTGGTCTTCTTGGATCAGCCTGACAGCCCTGACCCTGGCCCCAGACTAAGACTGAGTCCTGATGCTTGTCATAAACTGAGCCCTGGCCCTGGTGACTGAATAGAGCAGCTGTTGACATAGGACAGATGTCTAAGTTCCTGTTAAGAGAGGAAGGCTGTATCATCACGCGCCTACCGTATACGGGGCTGATGTGCTAGGAGTGGGTTCGCCTCATTTCATCATCACTCAGTTCTGTGAATTAGGTAAAATATCATCCCCATTTTACAGAGGACGTTACTGAGGCCCAGAGCATGTCTGTGATGGCCCAAAGCTGCACAACTAGTGAGTCCCAGGCCAGGGCCCGGGAGTCCAGAATTGCCAAGATCTTCCCTCCTCACTATGCCTTGACCCTCATGCAGGATCACGCTTGGAAGGGACTATTGGCATCAGGGTCGTGCCCAGACCTCCACAGAAGACCCAGTGACCAGTCTGTAGACGCTCTTGGTATCTGGACTGTCTGACTGTGGACTTTGACCGAAGGCCCAGAAGACAGGAATTCAGGCAGAGTGGGCAGAGACCCGCGTGACGCACCGGGGACCCGTGGGCCTGCCTTAGCCGCCCAGGGCTGGGCTTGGCAGAAACAATACAGTGACGGTGACAGTGGCTGCAGGACAGTACCGGGAATAGAGCAGCCCCATTTGTGAGGATGTCTGTGAGCGCTCACTCGGAACCCAATTCTCTGGAAGTTCTGGCCCCTAGGAGCGCCGCCCGAGGGGCAGTCTGCTTTAGCTGAGCGTAGTGGAGGAAGCCAAGGGCCAGGCGATGCTGGGACTTGTCTGAGGTCACACGGCAGGCCAGAGAAGGGGCGCGGTTCAAGGTAACAGCCCCCTCATTGGCCCTGGCAGAGGCCAGAGCGCCTTCCCTCCCCACAGGGCCCTGGGTCGGCCTGGGAATCTGCATCTTATCTCCTCTCCAGGACCCGCAGCCTCCCCGACCCACACCTGCTCCAAATGACATCGCTCCCTCGAGGCTCAAATTCTTGCTCAGCGGGAACGTCATGTATCCCAGAGCTGTAAACACAGCTGGCGCCAGTGGTTAAGGGGAGGGCTGGCCCGAGACCCCCCCGCCAGACTGAAGCCATGAGGATTCTTTCCAGATGTTCCCCCGTCACAGCTGCCCAGGGCCCTTGAGGTCTCCTCATGCCTGAAACACTTAATCCAACCCAAAAAGCATGAGGTCTTCCCAAGGGGCACCGAATGCTAGAGGAGCATCCCCGGAGGCCGCTTCTTCCTGAGAGGAGCAAGCGTTAGTGGGGCTTTTCAGACGATGGTGGCAGGGAAGGGGGGGGCTCCCCGTTGTGCTCACTGCATTCCATCCAGGCTGGCTTGGCCTTATTTCTGCACATGGGCAGAGCTGCAGGCAGGGCGCCCCCGCCCCGCCCCAGACTCCATGAGCACCTGGGAGGCTTTGTCCAGAGGCCCCTCCTGGCGTCCCCGTGTCTTCGGGGTGGGCTGCCACGCAGCCTGGCATGCAGCAAAGAGGGAGGAGGCCCCTGGGCAGGGAGCCGAGGCTCGGGCTCTATGCGGCTCGCCCTGCCCTGTGTGTGCCTCGTTCATCACCCGGCTCCCTGCTCCCCCTCACACACGCAGGGGCTTTCACCAGGGAGACCGTGACTCCAGGGACGCCAGAGGCAACGCCTTCGGGGCCCAGCCAGTGACAGCAGCGCTGGCGCTGCCAGGGGTGAGGGGCAATGGTGCCGAGAAGCCGCTGGCAAACGGCTCATTTAGAGGAGCAGCCGCAGTCAACGGCCGCCGACTCTGCGGCGGAGGCCCTGGCTGTCGGCTCTGGCTGTCGGCTCTGGCTGTCGGCTCTCTCTGTGTTTCCGAGACGCCAGAGGTCCAGATTTTTGTGTGAGGCCAGCCAGCGTTCACATGCAGAGCAGACACCCCACTCCCTTAGGGGTTTTGGCCTCTCCTCATTGTCTTCCCCTCCTGAGCCCTCAACCCCACTGAGACCCAACCTTCACATCCGGCCTCCCTGCCTGGGGCGTCTCCCAGGGGCCAGTGACCTCGCATGGCGGCCGCACTTCTTTGCACAGGTGTGAGAGACACCCCACCCCCTTCTTGAAGGCCCCGTTCTTTGCTTCCAGGACACCCTACTCCTGATTCCCTCCTTTTTCTCTTGCCTCTGTGAGGGGCTTTCTCCCCTTACCTCTACATGTCCTTGGCCTCTTCCCTTGCTCCAGCCCCAAGGACCCCCTCCACCTCAGACTCAGCCTGCTCCAAACTGGCCTTGTCACTTCCGTCTCGGCTTCATCGACCATCCAGAAACCTGTGAGATCCAAAAATAATGGCTTATCCCATGAGCCCCAGCACTAATCCAGCCTCTGCCATTCAGCCTGACTGGCCTGAAAGTGCTCGGGAAGCTTTGGGTTTCATTCCTGGGGAGTCAGGCTGTGCACCGCCCCCCACGCCCCACACAGAGGTATGGACAGAGACCAGCTGGGCCTGAGTGAGAAGAGGGGCTGGTGGTCCTGACCCTCTCCTTTCCCTATTGCTGACTTCCCAGGTACCTCCGTGTGCCTGTTGGGGTGCCCTGGAGGTACAAAGCCTAGAGGCCAACCTCCGACTGCAGTTGGCCTCTCAGGATGGTTAAGGGGGCTAGGAGACCTGGGATCCAGCCCCGGGGTCTGGGCTGGGACAGGGGCCAGAGTTCAGGCCAACCCAGGCTCCCAGGACCTACGGCCTGGAGGGTGCCCACTCTACGGTCGGGTGTTACTTCCCTGCTTCTGAGGATTTGCTCTTAGAATAGCCCACGAGCTGCTTCCAGGGAAGCACTTGTCCCAGTCCACGAGCTGCTTCCAGGACAGCACCAAGGCTGCCAGAGCTTAGGGCAGAAGCCAGGCAGTCTGGGCTGGCCTGGCAGAGCTGGAGAAGAGAGGCTGCCCCTCTCCACGTGATTGTCCAGGCTTCTATCACATCTTGTTCACTTAAGAGACACTTGCTGGGCCTGGGCAGGGAGCTGGAAACACTGCAACAGTGCCACGACAGGTCCCTGCCTCTGGGGTGTGGGTGAGTAAACACAATACTCGTGTGTCCCCACGCACGCATCCTTTGCCCGCACTCTCCCAGGGAAGAAGGCAGCTGGCAGGCTCCAGGCCTTGGCTATCAAGGAGGCTGGTCTCGGGAAGGGGCAGGAGGCTGGCTTAGTGTCTGAGATGCCCTAGACCTCAGAACCTGGGCTGGATGCCTGCCAGTTTGACCAGGAAGCAGAATCAGCTCAGGCAGTTCTTCTGCGTTGGGGGACCCCCCTGTATGACCACCCCCTTCCTCGGCTCTAAGGCTGCAGTCACGAGAAAGGGCAATCAGAGGATAAGCGTTCGTAGCAAGCCATCAAGAAGGATGCTAGGTCGGGCTTCCCCTGGTGGCACAGCGGTTGAGTGCTGGGCTGCGAGGCTGTCTGCAGCCTCTGCAGCGCTGGTTCGTTCCCTGGCTGTCGGCGAGGGTCCCACAAAAAAAAAAAAAAAGAAGGACGCTAGGTCTTAGTGAGACCTCCCAGGGCTACACCTGGCCCAGGGGCCTGCCATTACCTCCCCTCAGGGCCATGCTGTTGACAGCTGGACCCTCCCCCTCGGCCTAAGATGCTCCTGGGGTCCCCAGCAAGCCAGGCCACAGGGGAGGTCTCTACCTGCGGGACTGGGGAGCATCATTCCTGTTTGACGGAAAGCTTCCCCCTTTGCCAGTGTGCTCACCTCGGGGGTTCCTGGAGTGTGCCACTCCTTATTTCTAGAGCAGCACCCCCTCCCCGAGGTCAGTGCAGGGGGAGCCATGCCCACGTGGATGGGAGTGGGCTGGCTTCCAGTTTACACCCCCTTTGCTCCAAAGTCAGTTTTTCTTTAACTCAGCCCACCTGTCGTGGTGTCGTGCCATCAGCAATTAGTGATGGTTCATTAGAGCCCAATTAATAAATAAAACCCAGGAGGAGAGCCCGCTGCTTTGCCGAGGAAAGTCCAGCTCATGCCTAAGTAGCAGCCTCCCAGGAGCGCCAGACCCTGAGGGCCCAGCTGCACCGGGGGCTGGGGGAGGCCAAGGGCACCCTTAATGGGCTGCTGAGTGACGAAGTGGGGGAGAAGAGAAAAAGAAGATGCAGGCCAGACACTCCCGGCCTCCTACCTCAGCTCTTGCTTTGAAGAGCCTCTGGCCGAATCTTCTTGCCTACCAATTCCAGGGGGGCCGCGCCAAGGGCACAGCTGTGAGGACCGGGGCTTTTCCCTTCTGCCTACCTGACCTCAGAGGATCCTGCATGTGGGCACGAAGAGAAGGAACTGGAGAGGGAGTGAAGTCAGGAAGGAAGGCAGCCTTGCAACCCTCTCCAACCACCAGCCCGTGCTCCCAACCCACGACCCGGCATCAGCCAGCCAGTTCCTCCCAAGCCTAGCCCAGGAGCCAGCGCATGGCCCCTCAGAGCCTCAAGCTCTGTCCTCTTACTGGGAAGGCCCCTCTTCATCGTGCAAGCCCTGCTTCCTCTAGGAAACCTTCCCTGCCCGGGTCAGTCCAGGCAGGGAGAGAAACACAAGAATCCAGCCTTTGACCACCTCCTTCAGAGAACCATCTCTGCAGAGGCCGATCTCCAGCCCTGTGCCTGCGGCCTAAAGCTGGGTTCCAGAGTTAGGAACCGGTTATTGTTTTTTTCTGTGCCTTCTGGAGATGGTGCTAGGCCTGTGGCCTGGGAGACTGTCTCCCGGAGGATGTGGGAAGCACGGAGGGTGCAGGTGGAGGGCAATCAAAGGTCACATTTTGTTCCGCCAGCCATCCACCTAAGGTTCTGTCCTTGTCCATCCTCATCCTGCCCGACCATTTCTTCTCCCAGCACTTCTGGAAACATCCCTCTAGTCTTTCAGGAATCAGGGGCCTGCCCAGATAGGGGCCCAGAACAGACCATATTGGGGCCCTCCCCTTTCTCCTGATCTTCTGGAGGCTGCCCTGGCTGGGACTGGCACGCAGGACAAGCCAAGTGATCTGTGTCCTGGGCTTCCAACCCCACCCCGGAGGGGCCGGACCTTGACTGTTGTGCATATGCGGATGCTTTGAGGGGTGTGGAGACCAAGAGGCCAGATAGAGCAGGAGGTGAGCTTGGCACCCGTCAGAGACAGCCTCAGGGCTGTCAGATGAGGGATGATGCAGAGATTGGATCCAGGGAGCACCTCTGTGGGGCAGCCTGTGTGTGTGTGTGTGTGTGTGCTTGTGTTGGGGGGAGGTGCTGGTCAGGGGAGACTTCCTGGAGACAGGGACATGTGCTCTACCCATGGAGATGTTCACACACCTTAGAGTGTGTGCCTAGAGGGCATTTCAGAGGACTGGTGCAGAGTGGGGAGCGGCTCAGGAGCTGGCTCACACCCTCTCTCCCTCCTGTGCTTTCCACTGGCCACTTCCGCTCACAGCTGTGGTCCCCGGAACGAAGCAACACATTTCCCTAAGTGATGACCTCACATAAGAAAAGTAAAGTCCTTCTCTCCCAATTACAACTGTGCTTGGACCTGGCCTCCTCCTCCTGGTGAGTGGGAGTTTGTCACGCACATCCCCCTTCAGCTTGAGGGAGTTGACATTTTCTGGCAGCTCATGGGTAAAGACAGCTGCAAGGTGCCTCTGAAGGCACCCACACACCATGCTGGTGTGCCTGCCCCTCCCCATGTCTGGATTAAGTTTAGGCCTCAAGATGTGTCCCACACCAAAACTGCTAGAGCCAGGGCAGGGTGTCAGTCTTGCCGATGGTCCTGGGGTGGCAGGTCCTGGAGAGGACCCCTGGGCCCTTAAATACACTGGGAGCCCTGCTCCATCAAGGCCTTGGAGTCCTGGATACCCCTCCTGCCCAGCTGGGGCCACAGATGGGGCCTAGTCCCCTTCTCCTGTTCTGTGAGGAACCAGAGGTCCCTCTAGCTCTCCAGTTTCTAGAAGAGCATCAAGGCTCAGAGGAGCCAGCTGTGCCAGGAAAATCCATTACCCTGACAGCCTCCCTCCACCTGCTAAAAGCCTTCCTCCATCCCCTGGGGCCTCACCCCTCCTAGACATCTCATCTCCCCTCACCTAGCCCGGACTGCCCTCTTCCTTGTCAGAGGAAAGGACGAGACATGTTTGCTTAACTCCTTCTGTGCCTGAGTGAAGTCTCCCTTGGCCTTGCCCCATTTTTTCCACCTGGAATTCCTACTGCCAGCCACCCCAAGCTTGGGTAGAGAAGGGGAGGGGACAAGAGGCAGAAGCCACAGGAGAGCAGAGGACAGGCTGGCAGGACAGGCCTTAAAGCTGGCACCGCGCTGCTTGTGACTTCAGTTCATCTCTCCTGGTTCTGTCTTTGTGCACTGGCAAGCCCCCAGGTGACAGAATCCTCGGGCCCACTCTGGAGTAGTTTTGCCAGCCTGGTTTGATGTTCGGGTGTACAAGGACACCCCTCCGCCCCTTACACACCTCCCTGGGACTCCCACCTTGTCCGGCAGCCCATGGTGGAGCACAGTTCCAGGAGGAGGGGAGCACCGATACCAGCAGAGCAGGCAGTATGAAGGGGAGAGGCTGTGAGAGCTCGGGGCCTCCGACTCTGGGTCAGCTGTCAGGATGAGCACAGCACCCAGAGGAGCCAAGGAGGGGCTCGGGTTGGGCCCCTCAGTCAGCAGCTATCAGAGTCTGTGTGCCAGGAGCTTAACATGCTTTCTTTCCAGTCATTAGTAGCTCTTAGAGGGAGAGACTGCTTACAGAGGAGGGAGCGGAGCTCGGAGAGGGAAGGCGACCAGGCCAGAGAGAACTGTGGGCTCAAAGCCCACTTCTGTGTGGCTATGAAGCCTGTATTTATATATATATATAATTTTAATTTTAATTTTTCAAATCCTATTATTTATGTCATATCTCAGAATTAAAAAGTTGACCAGGGATCTTCTTGGCCTTCAGACTTCGGCCTTCTCTGTCCTGCAGGGGACAGGGCCTCTGTGTGGTTTGCTTGAACAAAGCATGAAGCCTGTATGCTTTCCAGGATGCCAGACCTTGATCACAGCAGACAGATACCCTCAGTTACAGACCCAGAGTTGGGGGTCACATGGGGGGGACCCCAAGTCAGGGGCAGTTAAACTTCTTATTCACACTTTCATAGCACTTAACAGCATGTCAGGTACTTTATACATAACTCACTGCACACATTCACCTCCGGCCCACTGCAGCGCTGCCCCGTCATCCCCATTCCGACAGACGAAGGCAGGCAGGCTCAGCATGGCTCTCCACCTTGACCAAAGCCACACAGCAGCCAAGGGGGAGACTGGGATTTGGAGTCCAGAAGGTCTGACTCTGAGGCCCCTGTTGTCATCACCCTGCCACACAGCCTCCCAGCTGAAGGAGAGGGGCCCCTCAGTTGGCCCCTGGAGTTTGGGGTCAGGACACCCACAAAAATGGTTTTCTGTAGGAATAGGGCTGTGATAAGTAGGAAGCAAGGAGCCAGACCACTCAAGTTCAGGGGATGTTGAGGAGCAGTGAGGGGGAGGGTGGCCAGAAGGCTTCCTGGAGGAGGAGAGAAGGGTACCTGGAGGAAAGGATCACAGGCTGGTGCTAACATGGGCAGACTGGCTGTAGCTTCTGGGTGAATATTTCCTTTGGGAATGCTCCTGGGGTGCAAGCAGGGGCTGGCCAGGGCACCGTCTCTGCTTCCCACTCTGGGGTACAATGTGCACATGTGTACAATGCCTCCCCCTTGACCCCCCACCCCAGCGTGTGGTGTGGCTTCCCTGCGCAGACTCTTCACAATGACTGCTCCCCCATGATTGCCGCAGTTAATGCAGCAGCACCATTTATAGCCCCAACACAATAACTTCCTCAACAGTATTAACTCTCCCGTTGAACTGTTTGGTGGCTTATCAGATACCTGTGGGGTGTTCTGGGGTGCAGAGCGCCCAAGCTCCCACCTTCCCTTGAACAGCCTGGACTGCCCCGCTTGTGAGGAGGGTGCCCGGCCCAGGGCCCTGCACAGTGGGTACCGCAGAAGGTAGAAACGTGTGAGATCCACCGCAAGGGTACAGAGAAGGGAGCTGAGCTGAGCCTTGGAAATCTGGCCCAGAAACTCAGAGGGTGCAGGTCAAAGGAGCGGTCACCAGGCAAGCAAGACACAGCCCCCTGCCCCAGGCTTCCCCCCACTGCACGACCCTAGAGAAGACAGCCAGGGGCCTATGCACGCAGGCGCCTGCAGGGGCTGAGTCACAGACGAGGTGTCTGCTCCCACCCCGGCCCTGGTGCCAGAGTCCATGTGAAGCCCTCAGCAGTGGCCTGAGAGAGTGTTGTCATGCGGGGAAGGCAGGGCGGCGGAGGACAGAGGCCTGGTGTCCCCTGGGCCTGGGATGACATGAGTGTCTGCCTGGGAAGAAGCCCTTCATGCTCTGGCCACTCTCTGCTCAGATTTATGGACAATGGAGTCGGGGAGGGGGATAGGCAGCGGGCGGGCTGCCCTCACTCTAGCTCTGCCCCTGCCTGCCCTGTCCTCCCCAGGAAAACCACATCTGAGGAAGCAAAGAAACTGAACTCCAAGGCAGTGACATCTGTGACCTCAGAGCCCACCAAAGCCCCCACGTGGGGGGACACAGTCCAAGTGGAGATCCAAGCTGAGGATGCAGGGCAAGAAGGTGAGCAGGGGGCTGGGCGGGCTGGCGTGTGCAGGGGGTGGGAGGCAGAGCTCCTGCAGCTCAGCTGGAAGCCACCTGAACACTCCCTGGGCTCAGTTAAAAGCACTTTAAAGGAAAAAAATCATAACACTGTCATGCCTCATCTCCCAGCCTGTTCAAAAAATGAGTTGTTCCACATAAATGAATTTTCCAGACAATGAAAGCTGATCGTTTTTACGACCATTGTTATTATTTTCATGGTTGTTATTACCATCGTCTCCCGCTGCAGCGGCACATTACAGCTTCCTGGCACGTTCCCACGCGTTGCTCCTTGGCATCGCAGCTTCAGGAGGAGCGAAGCCGCTCCCACTGTTTAGATGAGAACACTGAGGTTCAGGGAACTCACGCGCCTGGCTCAAGCTCAAGTGATCAGCAGGCGGAAGATCTAGACCTCACCACTGCGTGTTCTTGCTGTAGCTCGAGGCCTGGCTGCTTCTCTAGAGTGACTCCTTACCCGGCTGGCCCTCCAGGACTGCTGCCGGTCAGACAGTAGGGTCCCTATGCTTCGCGGTTGTCAGGTCCACCCTCATGGGGGACACGGGGCAGCCCTCACCCCACTACCCCCGAATCCTTTCCAGTCCCTGTTTTGGCCAGTTCTGCCCCGTGCAGGCAATTGCCGGTACCTGTGGGTGTGCATAATGTGCACCCTGTGTTTCCATGCAGGGGTCTGGCTTCCACTCCAGGGCAAGAGCTTGAGCTGGGTGTGCAACATTATTGACTGTCTGCTGCCAGGACTGCCGTGGGTGCTGGCATCGGGCACCACCAGCCCAGACTCACTTGGGTCTACGATACCTCTGTTCCCATTTAGCTAGAGGCATCTCAGGCTCCTGTCTTGCAGCTTGTCCTTCCACAGAGGACAAGCTTGACTTCTCCCCTGGAAATCATCCCAGGGACTTAAACACTTTGTCTGCCTCACAACGAGCAGAAAACCAGCTGCTAAAGACTGTGAAAGGAAGGGGCAAGGAGGAGCAGCTACAAAGAGGGAAGAAACCAGTTCTGGGCTAAGCCAGAGGATTTGTTTGCTGCCTGTAAAGGGATTGTTGGGACTGTTGAGGTGACATGAAACAATGCAAAAGGAGAGGAAAAACTGACCCAGGATTTCATGCAGATGCATGTGTGTACACGTGCATGCGAATGCCTGCATGTCGGCTCACCTGTGTGATTAGCATATGTGTGCATGTGCATATGTGCTTGTGACCGTGCCTGTAGGCATGCATGTCTGTGTGTTTTGTGCATGTCCGTGCACGCATCTGGCTGCAACAGTGTGGTATGTGTGCAGATTGATCTGAGTGGTGGCGTGTGCCTCATTGTGCATGAGTGTGTGTAGTTTGTGTGTATGTGTATGTGTGCATGTACCCGGTGACCAGAAATCAGGGGTTGTGGTGAGTGGACTCTGGCGGGAGTTCCTGGCCTGGGCTCTACATATCTGGGATGGCTAGAGGAAAGGGCTCGATGAGTCAGTGGCCTTGGGGCCCATCTGAGCATCAGAGAAGGGAGCAATACTAACTGGCGGGTAGGGTAGCCCCACAAGCAGGCAGGGAAATTGGCAGGCATCTCTTTGCAGATTGGAGTAGCTGGATGCTTATTGGAACCTGGTTGGAACCGGTTGCTGTGGTGATGTCTGCAGTAGGGGGTGGGGAAATGGAGGCCAGGCCAAGAGGTGGGGGGAGGGCAGGAGGTAACTCAAGGATGTGTTAATGAAAAGCAAAGGGGAGTTGCAGACCTGTGTCGGGGCCAAAACAGGCAGGCAGCAGAAATGGCTTGTTGGCCACATAAAGGAAGCAGCAGGAGGCTGGAGGGGCACAATGCCCAGAGGAAAAGCTGACAAAGTGTGTTTGTAGCATGCAGTCAGGAACAGAGAGGGAAAGCTGTTCATTCCCCCCAATTACAGCTCATCTGTTGGCTGCCCACAGAGCTCTAGAGACAGGGGGACAGGAATGCAGGGTACTCACCCCTTGTTCAGTCTCAGCAAATTCCCACCAGGTTTAAGGACTGGCGGTAGGGAATGGCCGCGAGGGGCTGTAGCCTCCCCAGCTACTCTTGTAGCTTTTTGGCTTTGAGCACTGGACTCCTCCAGCTCTGTGTTTTGTCTGCTCAGGGCTGGGTGAATACATGGAGCACTACAGATGGTTAATGAGGAAGAAAATAGTGACAGCCACAAGGAACATTTGCATAGATTTTTATATTCCCCTCCCTACAACAATATGAAGAGAAGGGTGTTGTTTTTTAAAGTATTAACATTTTGCAGAGCAGAAACGTGAAGCACAGAGAGGTTGAGGGACTGACTAAAGGTCACAGAGCAAGTTGGTGTGCTGGTGCTAGACCCCAGGTTTGCTGACTTTAGATACCTGGCCTTACTCTGCTTTCTTCAGGAGCGGCCCATTTTTACCTTTCCTTTGAGCGCAGGTCGCTTGAGGGGCCTTTGGCCAGCCCTTGAGGGACCTTTGCAAATGTCTTCCCTCTCTGGGCATCCAGGGTAGCTGTGGGGCGGAGGAAGAAGCAGCAGCTTCCTCCTAGTAGTCCAGGTGACCCACCCAGCTCCTGAGGAGCCAGCAGCGCTTGGCTCCCAGCCTGCTGGGCCCGCTGTGCTGGCAGCTGTCCCCGGTGCTGAAATGTCCTTGTTCAAAGAAGAAAGCAAAGAGCCAGGGGTGCCAAGAATCTCCTTCGGGGATGCCTGTCCACTCCACTCCTCCCTCTCCGGGCTTCTTTTGGTCTCTCTCTTGTCTCCTTCCTTCCCCTAACTCCCTCGTTCTGTCTTCCTCCCTCTTCCATGTATTCTCTCTTCCTTTTCTCTTCCTCCTCAAATCATAAACCATCAGTCATGTACCAGTGGCTAGTGGATCAAATTATATAAACTCTTTAGTGTCCACATTTCCAAAACAAAGATAGTGGTCCCTACTTGAGGGACGGTGGCGGGACTTGTTGGAATAATGGCTCAGAGGTGCCCGTCCTCAGGCCTCCCGCATGGTAGGGCCTCGCTAGAGCAGGACCGCCAGGATTATTTCCACATCATTGGCTTCCTCTTTGGAATCCGTGCCACAGTTCATACATTTGACAGCAATAGGTAGTGTCTTTGAAGAGTTTTCTAAGCTTTATTCCTAGTGCTTAGATTGATTTTCCTGTACTTGACATAGACGTTATTTGCACTGAGAGATTTCTTGAGCAAATCACCTTTCCTTATTTAGCCTCAGTTTCCCCATCTGCAACATAAGGGACATTCCCTTCCCCTTCTTGCCTGAGGACCTTACTGTGTGACCCAGGGCAGGGGCCCCTTCTTAGGGATGACTGCTATTCCTGCTCACTTGTGTCTCTGTACATGCACTCTGTCACTCTGGGGGCTGAGGTCACCTCTGTGCATCTAACCCTGGACTTGGAGATCCTGGATCATAGGAGAGAAGTGCATCTTTGGGTTCCAACAGTACCACGCATGTGCAGGGGCTCAGACCAGGCTTGTGGAGTGTGCATGCATGTGGATTCCTCACCCTGGCTTCTGCGCCCCCCTTCTCAGCAATGCCTCTCACTCTCACTGACTCACTGGGAGGAAGGGTAGTCAGCTAAACCCTATCTGACCCTGCACGCTTTTTTTTTTTCTCTCTCTCTCTCTAGATGTGATCCTCAAGGTGATGGATAACAAAAAGAAAGAGGAGCTGATGTCCTACCAAATCCCCATCAAGTACCTGCGTGTCTTCCACCCCTACCACTTTGAATTGATAAAGGTGAGCCGGAGCCCCAGGCCCATGTGAGCCTGGGACCAGCAGCAGGAGGGGCAGATGAGAACCTCCCTGATGTTCCCTGTTCCCCCAGCAGCTCTGGGCTTTCTGCGCCCACGCCACAGTGTGCCAAGTCTTAGATCATGTGGCTCCAAGAAACACAGCTCCTGCTGGGTAGAAAGGAATGACTTCTGTAAGAATTTGGAATTTTCTAACTTCATTGCCATAAAACTGCCCGAGCAGAGAACATCAACTACATGAAATGAATGTCCCAATTAAAGATGTACTCTGTTAAAAGAGTGGGCGTGCCTCTAGAAATCCAAGAAGTACACCATTTACAGTATTTAGACGACCTGCTATGTTTCAGGTCCCTGGCTAGACACGCCGTCTCTAATCCACAAGGTGAACTGCACTTCACATACACGGGGCTGGCACTCGGAGGAAGGAATCTGCTCATCCTGGGTCACAGAGCGAGTGAGCAGCAAGGTCCAGGCTGAGCCCAGGTCATGCTCTCTCCCCAGCCAGTTCTTTGGGCTTTTCCTCTTGCTGCCTCGGCAGGACGAAGGCCTGGGAGAGCTGGAGTAGGTGGGCGATAAAGTGTTCCCAGGAACGCACCCCTCTTGTGTCAACTAGACATGAGCCAGGCACTGGGAACCTCAGGACCCCTCAGTCCATGACCTGAACCTTCCAGGTTACCTTCCCTGTTCACCCCCTCTCCCAGTGCTCATTGGCGAAGAAGAAATTACTCTCTTAAAGTATCAGGGTCTAGGCCAGAGAGGGACAGAGCATCACTCTCCCCTCCCCCATCAGTGTAAAGAACCATGTCAAGTTAGAGCGTCTGGGTTCCTCTCCCAGGTCTGCTACGTACCACCTGGAGAGCCATAGGAGTCCCCTTGACCAGCCCCGCCCCCACTCCTCACCGCTGAGACTGGGTACGTCCTGGCACGACCATTTGCAGGACCAGAGGCAATGAGAGGCATGAACACTCAGCATATTGCCTGGCACGTATTAGTTCCTCGGTCTGCGTTGGTGCCCCTCCCCTACGCCTTGGTATCGACCTTGTTTCCATAACTCAACCTCGGCCAAGAGGACTTTACTTTCCCTACTCCCAGGAGAACCCCTAGACCCAGGGCCTCAGGATGAGGCACCAGGGTCAGGCGGGGAAGGGGAAGCCCGGAGCACCTGGTGACTTACCTGGGAGACTCAGCTCTTCAGCTGCGATTCTGGGACCATTCCCCCGGCCTCCGGCTCTCTGTCCACTCACGACCCAGGCCCCATTATCACATCTTTACAGAGGGAGCAGGCAGGCAGTGGTCCTTGTGAGGGTGATGAAATATTCAAATAGAAAAGGGAAGATTTATTATATTGATCTCCTTGGAAGGGCTCACAGGGACCATGAGCTTTAATTATCAGCTCATAGTCCCCGCGGAGCAATGCCAAGTGATTGTCTGCAGAGGACTGGATTTATGGCCAGGCCCTGCCCCTTAGCCACTTTCCTTGTGTGTCTTCCTCCCTGACCCTGTCCTCAGCCCGCCCCGTCTGGGAAAGCCAAGGGAGCCACTGCCAACGCCCACCTGTACGCGACCGTGGTCCGGAAAGGCAGCTTCCTCCCCCGGTACATCGACTGCAAGCACACGGCTCTGGAGGTGCGGGGCAGGGGGCTCAGGGGTGGGGAGGGGCCAGCCCTTGAGTCGCCCCAAGAGCTACTTGGCCACCTCTGACTGGACTAATGGCGTTGGGCAGGGGTGTCTGGGGAAGAAATCAAGAAGGGAGAAAGCAGCCAGGTCTTTCAAAACGAGCAGCACTAGTTTGTGAGGAACGAAGCCTGGGGCGGAGGGTGGGGATGAAGAGGCTAGCGATGATGCCCAACCTTTGCCAGCACTTCCCAGGTATTTGCCCCTGCCTGAATCTTGTCCTCCCTCTCTCTGCTCCTCCCAGGCCCTCCCTGTGCTGCAGGGAGAGGAGGCTCCCAAGGCCTATGTCTCCCTGAATCTCTTGGGGGGAAGAAAAAGCCCCCTCTTACCTTGGTCCTGGCAGTTTTCTCTCCCATCCTGTTCCTTCCATAGCAATCAGCCCTGATTTATAACTGAAGCAAAAATTTTAAGGCCTCCCGTCCTTTCTCGAGTCCTGTTCCTGGAGAGGTTGGGCTGGTCTTCCAATTAGGTATTCATTCATTCATTCATTCATTCATTCATAACTTTTCAATCAGCCTCTTTCATTAGCTGAGCCATGGCTGAGCCCAGCTTGGACACGCTGCCCCCTGTGCCACCCCCTCCCCATTACCTGCTATCTGATGCCTTTTCAAAAGCCTCAGGAGAACCGGCAATGCTCTCCTTCCCCCAGCCTTCAAATCTACCAGGGGTGACAGATTCAAATCCCACCACAACCTGTGAATGACCAGGGTGGAGTCAGCCAAGCTCTGGGCCCCAATATGGCTGATCTGATTCACCCCATATCACTGAGAGCCCTGGGGGTGGGGGGTAGGAGAATTCTTTAACGCTATTTCACAGCAGGGATACTGAGGCCCAAGGGGAGACTGGAGTTGACTATGGCAACCCCGAAGCCCTGAGCCACATCTCTGCCTCTTCACGGTCACCCCTAGCTATTAGCATGTAGGCTAATAGATCTTCTATCTTCTGTCCTTCTCTGAGGACAGCCCACAGCATGTGCACATGCACACACACATGTGCACATGGAATGAGGAGTGATAGCGGCTTGGGCTTGCTGTCCCCTGGGCCACATCCCCCAGGGCGGTGGCCACATGCCCCAAGACCCAGGCAGCAGCTTGACCTGCAGTTCCTCCTCAACCCCCATGGCTCTGCCCCAGCCCCACACCAGACCTCTGATTTGCCCAGAGATTATGAGCTTCTCTGCCCTCCAGAACCCGGCCCAGCACAGATGTCCTCCCTGTCTGCCCTGAAGGCGGACCTGAGAACACTGCAGAAGAAATTGCTTCTGTTACGCACCCGGCTATAGTGAGCAGGTGTGCTTGGGCAGCAGTCTCCTTCGCACCTGACCAGCAGCAGCACAGAGCAGGTGTAAATGAGGCCCCTCCCCATCCTGGGCGCAGTAGAACCCGACAACTCTCCAGTGAAGTGGCTCAGGCCTTACCCCCACCCCACTGAAAGTTTGAAAAGCCCAGTCAGAGACGCAGTATTTTGACTCTGATGCGGAGCTCAGTCTCCACAGGCCCCAAAGAGAACGGGAAGACTATTCTCAGCCTATCAGCTCACACCTGTATAGGGGTAGCTGGCAACTAGCTGAGACAGGTGCTGGCAGAGGGGTTTAGGAAAGGTGCTGGTGGGCGGAGGAGGAAGGGAGAGGGATCCAGAGGAAGCCCCCACTCTCACACCCTCTCCTCCCACGGAAGGTCAGCACCTGAAGGAGCAGACAGAGTGTGGTCCCAACCCTCGGCATTCAGGTTGGGAAACTGAGTCTCAGTGTGGCCCAGGGATTGGCCGCAGTCAGTGACCCAGCCGGGGTGAGTGGCTGAGCTGGGGTGAGCAGCTGGGGCCTTTCCCAGCCTGAGGTGTGCCTGAGGCATGGCCCTCCGCTGGTCCAGAGCCCCTTCCTCTCTCTGCTCTTCTCCATCTGCGGCACACAGTCCGGATCCCCGCCCAGCCTCCCAGAGCAGCTCCACCCAGCCCTTCCCAGCCCTTCCCAGCTCCACCCAGCCCTTCCCACATCTGTTTCTCTATCACACTCACAAACACGGTCAGCCTTCCCCACCCCATTTCACCCTCTTTTCTCCTTCATGAAAATGTCACTCATTAATCCCACTGACACACACAGCTCCTACTCAGTGCCAACATTTTTGCTAAAAGCTGGGACTACAGCAGTGAATGAGCTAGACCACACCCTGCCTTGTGGGGCCTGATTCTAGTCAGAAATCAACAAGAAAGAAATTGGAATAAACACAAGCTATCAGAAGAGGCAATAAAGGAGAGGGAACAGGGTGGCCTACTTTAGTCAGAGCGCTCCCAGAAGGCCTCTCGGAGGTGGTGGCATTTATGATCCGAAGGAAAAGAAGGGGCCAGTCCCGGGGAGTGGGCGGGGCAGGCTTGGGGAGACTAGGCAGAGGGATCGGAATGTGCAAAGACCCTGGGACAGATACAAGAGGTGCATGTGGAAGGGGTGAGGCCAAAGAGGAGGACTGGGGACAAGCGGGCCAACACACACAGCTGGTCTGCTGGCTGTCATGGTAAGAATTATGGAATTCATTCTGCGGGCAGCTGTGGGAGGGAAAGCATTGCAGGATCTCAGGCAGAGGAATGACGTGACCCAATTCATTTGAGAAGGCAGCTTTTGCCACCATGTATCAAATTGCTTGGGAAAGGCTGGAGGCAGGAGTAAAATCAGAGGCCAGTGAGAGGTCAGAGTGGTAACAAAACAGTACTTAACACAATGCCAGAGGAGGGGAACAGGTCACCGTTTGTGGGTCCTCACCAGTTCCCTGACAATTCTAAGACCACCAAGCTTAGGGAGCAACACCAATAGGGTTTATTAACAAAGAGAGGATTGGGAAAAATAGAAGCGTTTTTAAGGCCACATGTGGCCAGCTGTGTCACCCCAGCTAGTGTCTGCAGTGTCCAGTAGTTCCAAACAAAGGCTGCTCATGGAATATGGCACTGCCTCTTTGACAAGAGCCTGGAGCCCATGGTACACTGCTTGGCAGTGGACCAGGATCCAACTCATGGTGGCAGCTGGAGGTGATCACTGGTGGGGCTGCTCAGGGGATACTGCAGCAGCCACAGCAACAGTGTGAAGGCCAGGCTAGACAGCACCAGATGCCAGGCCGGACAGTGCTGGGCTCAACAGCACCAGGAGGTAGTGCTGGGCAATCCCAAGCAGTGAGCTCTTAAAGGGGACCAGACACAGTGCCAGACACCTGTCAGCAGTGCTGGTATGCACTGGTCACCAGGAGGTGGTGTCAGAGACACCAGTGTTTTAGCTCTTTGCAAGCTATTGGCATTAGCCAACAGCTATTTGTGGCACAAGGCCCAGGCCAACAGTGCTACTTGCTGCAGTCAGAGGCAGGGCCAGAAGCAGGTGCAGAGGCCAAGCCTCTGTGAAGATCTATAGAGGTCTGGAAACCTGCAAAAGTCTGGAAGTCAGCAAAGGTTTGCACAGTCGGAGGAAGTCTGCTGAATCCCACAGAGGTCATCTTCTGAATGCTGCTTCTTCAAAGCCCATCTGCTGAATCAGTCAAGTTGGCCATTGGCTCTGCGTAGATCTTCTTCAGGGTTCTCAGCCTACAAGCCTGATTGGACTGTTTTTAATCCTAACAGTTTGATTGATGCCTGTGAAACATGAATCAGCTTGCTCTACTTTTTTTTTTTTAATTTTTTTTTTTATAGAGGCACGCTTTATTTATTTGTTTGTTTTGTTTATACATGCACTGGGTACAGTCAGAAGCACAGGAGGGTGAGAGAATTCACCAGAGCCAGAGCGGGGAGCAGAGCAGGCAGACGGACCGAAGGACACTGCTGAGGGGAGCAGCGGGCGGCAGGAGAGGTCTGCGCGCCATGTGGGACCCTCCTCCGGTGGCCGGGGAGCAGCCGGGGATCGAACTGGCGCCGCAGAGGCCGCGGGCAGCTTCGCAACCCAGCGCTCAACCGCTGCGCCACCGGGGAGGCCCCAACTTTTTCAAGCCCCATAAATGAGCTCAAGGTTTGAATGACAGCTGGAGAGCTTGAACCTGAGCTTGGCTCATTTATAATCCTGGCACTAGATCCCCTTTTCCAAAAAGATTCCCTTTCCCTTTCTAACCTGCACTGAGATCAGGGAAGATTTGTGGGTTGGAGCTGGCCTCAGTGAAGCCGGAGGCACACTGCACCCAGCTCCCCTCAGCAGGGTGGGCTTTAGCATTGCAGGGGACCCTGTAGCAGCACTCAGACATGGATCCCAGTGACTGTGGGGTGGGCTGCTACTGGGAGCCTGCCATGTTGGCCTGGTGTGCTGCGGGCCTCTCCTTGAAGCTTCAGGGAGCTGCAACACCTGTGCTGCCCCAGCAGGGCCCAACACTACTCTCCACAGACCTGAACCAGGAGCTTATGGTCACCTCCACTGCTGAAGCCCCAGAGCTGGCCTGCTCTGGGGTGGGGCACCCCTCCCCCCTTGCCACCACCACTGGAGTGGTCTGGGTGCTCCCTGTGGGGAACATGTTCTGGGGCAAGCTGCCAGAGCCCCAGTGGGGCTGCTCACACTAGGGTGGCCGGCAGCCTGCACAGCTGAGGCCAGGGGAGGGGCTTGCCCACAGGCGGCTGGCTCGGGCAATGCGTCTCAGCCCCAGCAAAGCTGCCATGCCCCACCACTGAGGCAGTAGGACCAAGGTAAAGCCAGCCATGCCCTGCAACCTCTAGGTACCGCTGGGGTCCAGCTTCAGAAGAAGGGATGAGGGCTGAGAATGAGGGGCACACCTTGGTGGACAAGGGGTGAAGGCGAGGAGCGAGATCAGGAGCTTCTTGGGATGACTGTGGAGGTGGAGGTGGGGACAGTCTGTGTCTTTGTCCCCCTGGCTCCCCAATGCCTGGCCTGGGCCTAGACACAGTGGTAGGCGGCAAGGCCTGGGCCCAAGCCTTTGCGCCACCCTCAACCTTCCTCTCTGCTGCCCCTTCTGGGAGCCCCCCAATTGTTGGTGCCTCCTGAAAGCTGTGCCAACAGAACTCCAGAGGAGGGGAGGTGGTGGTCAGGGCTGGGGCACAGGAAGGTCCTTAGGAGGTGACAGGGGACTGAGAAGATGACTGGAGGAGGTTGGGGGGAGACCACGGATGTGATGCGGGAGGAGGAGGAGCCCGGAGGTGCTGATGTGTGTGGTTCCTTCCCAAATTTCAGTCCTTATCAACACGCAGCTGTGAGCAGGTGCTAGAGGGGCTCCGGGGGGGTCCAGGGAGGCCTCCACTGTAACCTCTGACCTCGGGAAGCCCGGAGGGAAGAGTCGGGGGAAGCAGACCTTGGGTGTGAGGACACTCAGTTTACAAAGCGCCCTCCCACAGACATTCTCCTCAGCGATAACCCGCGGTCGCGGGAGGGCTGGGACAAGGGGTGCCCCCTTGACTGAGAGAACCTGAGGGAGGCCGGAGCACCTGACCCTAACCTCGATGCCCCAGGCGAAGCTGAGGGGCGAAGGCCAGAATGCAGCGCTCCCGCCCGCCCGCCAGGGCCCTGCTCTCCTCCCCTGCCCCGAGGCTGGCTGCTTGCAGGACCCGCTGCTGAATGTGCAGGACAGAAGACCAGGGGAACTGCCTCAGCAAGTCTAGGGGAGGACAGCCTTGAACAGAGCAAGGACGCCCGAGGCAGGAGCAGGCGGAGCTGGGCAGAGGCGTGCAGGCGGGGTGACCGGGGTGACCAGTGTCGGGGCGGAAAGACGGCCTCCGGGCTCACCCGCCTCCTTTCTCCCCCAGATCTTTCTCCAGGGAATCAATGAGCCTCTGGTCAACAATTCCAACCCCATGGTGGTCGTTGCCCGGGTGGTCCCCAACTACAAGGATTTCAAGTGAGTGGGGCCCAGGGGGCGCGGGTGAGGAGGGGAGGCTGACACGGCTACACGGGCTGCTTCCAGGAGCCCTGGCCCCACCCTCCTCCAGGGTCCGTGGCGCCTCCTAATCGGTGCAGGTCCCAGGAAGCTGCCCGTGGTCCCTGGAAAGGGGCAGCTTGGTTTGGGTCTGGACTCCTGGACAGGTGGTGTACCCGGACCTGAGGGGAGCCTGTGGGAAGCAGCAGGTGGAGGAGGTGCCCTCAGCCCCTCCAAACCTGCCACCCCACTCACAGCCCCACTCCCGCTCTAGTTCAGGCTGGAGGCCCCAGTGGCGGTTGTCCCCAGACAAGGCAGCCTAAGGGGCACCACAGAACATCTCAGAACTCTTAGCCCTGCCTAGGAGTGCCCTTCTGGAGGGCTCCCTGGCCCTGATGTGGGCTCATCCCCTTCTTCCCCAGCTTCTATTGAGGTTCACTGGAGTCTCAGCCTCAGGACAGACTGGGGCTCCTGGCCACGGAGGCCGCACAGTGCAGGGAACATGTGACAACACTGCCTCCTGGGGCTCGGCTGTCTGCCTCTGTCACTTCCACTGACTCTGATGGCCTGAGAGATTGCCCTGACTCACCCTCCACCTGTTAAGTGCTGATGACCTTGACCTCCCCCTGCTTGTTGGAGGAAGGAAGATGCGAACACACTCACCGCCAGCTCTCCTGGGAGCTGAGTGTGCACACACCCGCCGCACACACACTCATATCCACCCCCTCACACACATACCCCCCACACCCTGAGTCCTGCCCCTGCAGCCTCTATGTCCCCCAAGCCTAAACCAGGATACCCCATGGGGGTGGGTCATTCTGGCAAGATCTTTCAAAGGTGAGCCAGGGATGTGAGAGGCCCATTTTAAAGATAGACCAGTTGAAGCATCCAGATGTGGCCAAGGCCACGGTGAGTTATGGGAAGGGAACCTGGGCCTGCCATTATCTCCTGACCAAAAGGAGCTTTCCTAAAGCCAGTGCTCAGGAGGTCGGGGTACACCACCTTGTCCAGGTGTCCAGGCCTGAGCCAGGTGGGCACTGCTCTCTCCTGCCTATCTGCATCGCTCCAAAGTCCCGTGGGAGCCCTCGGCTGCCAGGCTTGCACTCAGAACCTGGAGTGCCGGCCCCCCTCAGCCCTCCTCTGCTGACACATCTCCTTGTCTCCCCAGGGTCAGTCAGATAAAGCAGGACCCAGCCTCCTTGGGGCTGCCCATCACACCCCTCTACTTCCCTCTCCCATCAGCGATGAGCTTTGATGTGCCTCGGGTCAGCAGCACCGGGTACCCTCAGGTACGGCTCCTCCCCATGCCCACTTGATGGTTCCTCGCCCCAGTAACCCTTCCGTCAGCCACTCACCCACTCAGCTGTTCATGTGGCTGCTCAGTAAGTTTCCTGGGCCTGGGTTGTGCACCCAGGACCCTGCTCTCTGCTGTAGATGAGCCGCCCTCAGGGACGCCTGGTCAGTGGAGATGGGAGTTGTCGTATAACAACGTTAAGCATCAACAACAAGAAACTGTATATGCTGCAGTGACAAACTGGGAGGGAATGTAGAGCCCTGAAGACCAGAGAAGGCAGGAAAGGCTGCTCTAGTGTGATTCCACTTACGTGCAGTGCCCAGAAGAGGCAAATTCAGAGACAGAAAGGCTAATAGTGGCTCTGGAACAGGGGCTGGGAGGATGGCAGGATGGGGCGTTATTATTCAACAAGTACTCAGTTTCTGGGGTGATGAGAAAGCTCTGGAATTAAATAGTGGTGAAGGTTCTACAGCGCTGTGAACGTATTTATATACTTATTTATTTATGTTTAAAGATTTATTTATTTATTTTATCCAAGAACCAGGGTACAGGCCAGATGCGTGGGAGGGTGAGAGGATTCACCAGAGACAGAGCGGGGAACAGAACAGGCAGACTGACGAAATACACTGCTGAGGGGAGCAGCGGGCGAGACAAGAGAGGTCTGCTCACCATGTGGGTTGTTCCGAGGCTGGCAGGGATCGCGAACCGGTGCTGCAGAGGCTGTGGACAGCTTCACAGCATGGTGCTCAACAGCCTGCGCCACCAGGGGAGGCCCTGTGAATGTATTTAATGCCACTGAATTGCAATTTATATTGGTTAACGTGGTAAAATGCATGTTGTGTATATTTTACCAAAATTTTTTTTTGTAATCAGAGGCAGGAGGGATGTGAAGTCCGGTTGATACAGATGGTGCTCTAGGGGCGCGCTAGGGGAGTTCTCCCTAGGGGAATGTTGGTGCAGGGCGACTGGAACAATAAATGCGCAGGTGTGGGGGTGGGGAGGAGAGTGTGTGTTTGGGGCTGTGGGGCAGGGGATCTGGCTGGGTGCAGGGGATGGCTTTGATGCCCCCTTCCCGCAGTCTGCACCTCAGTGGGAGCTTGCCCCACATGATGGTCCCAACATTCCTGGAGGCCTTGAAGAGGACAGGGATGTCTGTGTGTCCTTCCTGTTGCCTGCCCACCAGCACTCATGTCTGGCAAGAGACCCCTTCGGAGTCTCAGTCTTCATTCAAAGGCACAGACATTTGAAGAAGGCCCAGACACGAGCAAGAGTAATGGTGGAGGGGAGGGTGGGACAAAGGAGGACCCTGGGGACAGAGGCTTCAAACCCAAACCAATCCTCAGCCTGATTTCCCCAGAGTCATCTCATACATGGCCCTGCATTTGCCCAGAAAATTATGAACCAATCAGCAGCAAGTCCCAAGGGGCAGGAGGCGCTGCCTGTTTTAATAACTGGCCCCCTCCCCCGAGCCCTGTCTGGCTGCCTGTGCTGCCTAACCAGTCTGGGGGTGGGGGGGAGCCTCACTGCACAGCCTTGCCCCCAGTGCCTCTTACATGGGTGGGGCTCTAGGCCAGAGGTACCACAATGGCAGGACACTTGTCTAAGGTCTCTCAGCACTATGGCAGCTGGGCCAGGTTGAGAACTCACTGGCAGCTGGCACAGAGGTGCCCAGGAACCAGCAGTGGGAGGACAGGGGCAGGCTGAGGTGGTACAAAGAGGGGCATGAGGCGGCGTCCTACTTGGAAGGAGACCCATTTGCAGCTCTCAGCTCAGAGCTCACACAGAAACTTTGCCCTTCTCCTCTCTGAGCTCCAGCCCTGAATCTCTTCAGTTGAGGGGGTGATGGTTGGATTACGCCATGTCTAGGGCCCCTCTTGAATATCTTGAGGTGCAGTGATCGCTCACCAACTGCTCAGCAGGCCAAAGCATTGCCTTTGATCTGAGAGCCAGCACACTGAGTTTGGGCTCTGCTCTGTGACTTACTGGCTGTGTGACCTCTGGCAGGCTGACTTCTCCAGTCCCGGCCTCACTGGGCTGTGAGGAGAACATAAAGGGTAACCTGTGAGAAGTGTCCAAGCCCAAGGCCCACCCCTTTCAGAGCTGCCCTCCCCTGCTGCCAAATGCCCCCTCTGGGGTCCACCATGCCATTGCCCGAGTGACAGTCATAGAATCCCAACTCAGGGCCTCCCTTGGTGGCGCAGCGGTTGAGAGCTGGTCTGTGAAGCTGCCTGCAGCCTCTGCAGCGCGGGTTCGATCCCCGGCCGCAGGCGAGGGTCCCACATGGTGCGCAGACCTCTCCTGCCGCCCGCTGCTCCCCTCAGCAGTGTATTTCGTTGGTCTGCCTGTTCTTTTCCCCGCTCTGGCTCTGGTGAATTCTCCTATGCTCCCGCACTTCTGACAGTACCCAGTGCTTGTATAAATAAATAAATAAATAAATAAATAAATAAATAAATAAATAAATCTTAAAAAAAAAAAAAAAGAATCCCAACTCATATCAACTTAAACTCTAAAGATATTTGTGGTCACACATCCCACTTTGTCCCGCGGCTGGGTGCTACCAGGATTGGTAGGTGCACTGCCCCGGCGTCATCAAGACTCAGGATTTTCCAGCATCTCTGAATTGCCACCTTTACCTGGCCAACAGCTCATGGGAGCAGCTAATTCAGGCCAGATCCAGGTCCTGGGCACCTGACCCACGCATGACAAAGACCAGGGCAAGAGGGGCCTCCTGGTTTTCAGGAGGAGCTGGAGCCCTCGCTGGCAGCCTCCCGCAGCCCTCCCCTTTCATCTCGTTGGGTCTCCTGCATTTCTCTTGCCAGTCACCGAGGAGGCAGGTGCCACTCCCTGTGGGGTCGCTAAGGCAGGCGGGTGGGCTTCTCTGTCTATGAGGAAGGGAGAGGATTGGTTGGGGGGGGTACCCCTCCTGGAACTGGTGATGATGGCAAAATCTGAGCTCGAATGAGTTGAGGGGTCCGTGGACAGTGGGGCTTGACCCAACCCAGCCTGGGGGACCTAACATAAGACAGGGCTTAGGGTTATCCTTCCCTGAACCCCTGAGGGCAGCCATTGTCTCAGGCTGCTTCTGTGGCCCAGCACCCACAGAGCAGAGGCAGAGCGCCTGGCCAGTGACACGGCAATGGTGGAAAAGCTGTGTGCCGAGGGCCATCTTGGGGCTCAGCCCCCAGAGCCAGCCTGTCCGCAAGTTCTCGTGGGGCCCTTTCTTACCTGCAGACCCACCCGAGTGCTGGCCTCACCTTCTCCTGCCTGACCTTGGCCCCTCCCGTCCATCCTCTGAGAAGCAGTCACACAACCCTGCCCGGGGCTGGGCCCTTCCTGGGGATCCCGTGTCCCTGTCACCAACAGGACAAAACCCTCAGGGTCAGCAGGTGCACAGGCCTTGTTCCCCCCAGCCTCCTGACTCCGGCATTCCCCGGCCCCCCGGGTGACTGGCCGTCCTCGCAGCTCCCAGTCTTTGCCTCTGCTGTGCTGTCAGCTGAGTGGCCTTGTCCCTGCTTACCTACTTTGTCACCCCTCTGATACTCCCTTCAACGTGTCAGAAGTCACAGATTTCTCTTAAGACATCCTAGTTCCCACACCCCACAACTTGCTAAAGCCTCTCATGGATCATCGTGTGTGTGTGTGTGTGTGTGTGTGTGTGTGTTCACACACGCGTGATGCTCTATCCCCTTGGGAAACTACGAGCTCCAGAACAGACAGGATCAGACTCTAGATCCCCTTGATGCCCGGCAGCATCCCAGAAACACCTGGCATAGAAAGCCCCACCCCCACCCCCGCACCCTCATCAACATTTGTTGAGTTCAATTGAATTAAACTTGCATCTTCACAGCAAAATATCCACGATCTCTTTCAACCCTCACAACTGCCTCACAAGGCTCGGGGCATTAGGCGTGTTCCCCCTGGACAATGACAAGCAAGTTTCCAGAGAGTGGAAGGGATTTGCCACAGGTCACAGAGCGAGGTTAAGGCAGAGCCAGGGGTCCTAGAGCCTTGCCGCCCTGCGCCAGCACCCGCTGCTTGCATCTGTCCTTCCAGGATGGCGCCACTGTGCCTGGACGGGAGAAGGGGCTGTGGGAGGCCATGGGCCAGAGGAAATGGGAAGAGGGGCCGTGAGGGGCCATGGGCCAGGGGAAATGGGAGGAGGGGCCGTGGGGGGCTATGAGGGGCCATGGGCCAGAGGAATGAGGGCTCTGTCCCCAGAGAAGGAAGGTCCGCCTCAGTGGTAGGGGGAGTTAATGGCCTTGCCGAAGATCACAGCTGAGGTTTTATCACAGTTCCCGATTACACAGCCAGCCACAGCCTTTCCCATTAGCATCTTTAGGCAGTGGCCACCCCCGGGCCCCTCCACTCACAGCCCCTCTCCCCCAAACACGCACCTACAGCACCTGCACCAGGGCCTGACATCAGACTGCAGGTCATTTAACTTGACTCCTTACACCCTTTGTCCTGCCCAATTCTAGATCTGAAGGCATCTTTCCTGGGGCACTCGTCCTGGGAAACCATTCAGGCAAGGATCTGCCCTTAGTGGGCATTTCTTGCTTTGTAGATTCCATGTAGACCATTAATAGGCCCTAGAGAGGCCAGCTGGCAGCCATTACATAGCCCTTTTCTGGGCCTCCCTGGTGGCACAAGGGTGAAGTCTCAGCACTATCAAGCTATTGGCAGCCACTGCAGTACGAGTTCGATCCCCAGCCAGGGAGCTACCCACATGGTGCAGCAGACTTCTCCTGCCGCACCCGCTGCTCCTCTCAGCAGTGTATTTTGGTCAGTCTGCCTGTTCTGTTCCCCACTCTGTCTCTGGTGAATCCTCTCACCCCTTGCATCTCTGGACTAGACCCCGTTCTTACATGCACAAATAAATAAAATAAATCTTAAATAATCTCAGGTGGGAGCAAGGGCTGGGGCAGCGGGGGACTGGGACACAGGTCCTTCTGGAGTCCCTCAGTGCCTGGTAGATGGCCTAGGCCATGTGGCTCCCCTCTGGAACCCAGGAGAATGGGGAGGCTCAGAGGTGGGCAGGGTTTGGGCAGCCATCATAAGACTGCTCCCAGGCCCACAGAACCTGAAGGCAGCTTCTTTGGCTTGGTGGCCCCATAGCTGTCCCCGGGGGTCCCCAGAGCCTGTACTCAGGAACACGCCCACCACCCCAGTCACTGCTTCTGTGTTCGAGAGCCCCTGTCCCCAAAGTTACTGTCACCCACCTCCTAAAGTAAAGAGAAAACACAGCTGAGCCTCAGACTGGGCCTGGGAGACGCAGAGCAGCACATTAATGTGACAGGCATCAGGGCCTGCCCCTGCGGTGGGAGTGGCCCCGCTCTGATATTCCCCCATCTCGCATCAATAACTGGTGGAGCTGGTGGTGCATTTGTGCTGACCTTTTCAAGCAGTGACTAATGCCCGCAGGGGAACAGGAGGCCGAAGCAGGAGCAGAGCGGCTGCCACTGTTGCTGACAGCCTCCCTGGGGGCAGAGGCCAGGCAGCCACTTGGAAAGTCTGGCCCATAACCCCCGACCTCTCTGGGTTGGGACCTTGTTGGGTGGCCCCCCATTCCCCATGCCCTGCCTTCAGCCTTTGCAGATGCTGGGCCTCCTCCACCTGGAACCGTCCCCATACAGGCATCCTCCCCGCTTGTGCTTGGTGCCACCTCCACACTCGGCTTGGGCTGTTTTGCCACCTGGAAGACCTTCCCTCCCTTCACTTTCAAGTCTTCCTGTGGAGCTTTCTTCTGCATCATCTTTCTTAAGATGGCTTTTCCTAGCACCCATGGAAATGTTGCCTATAACCCCATAGTTGGAGGCTGTAGTTAATCTTGTCTCATTTTGTTGTTTAAATATTACCCACACCTGTGCCCCACTGCTGACCCAGTCTGCCATCACATCCCCACAGGCCTGGCGGCCTGCCCTCCGCACGTACCATGCTCGAGAATCTGCCATGGCATCTGAGGGACCAAGGAACCGAAGTGGGCAGAGAAGGGCTGGTGACGAGGGTAGAAGTCGCATCTAATTTGTCTGTGGTGCCACCGGCCATGGCAGTGAACTCTGGTGCCACACCTTAGGGGAATGGTTTACCCATGGCAGATCCAGTACTTAAAAATATGCATCCTTTAGCTCAGCGATTGCATTTGGGTGTCAGGCCTGGCGAGAGAATGTGGATTCAGAGATGTGCAAGGAGCTCTGAGTGCAGGGCTGTGGGGGAAGCCAGGGCGCTGGGGCACGGAAGACTCTCCAGCCTGCTGCAGTCAGGGCCCGCGGGGGTGCTTTTGACTCCAGGTTTTCGTGGTAATGAGGAAGGCAGCAAGTCAGGCTGACAACGCCATGCAAAGCAGGCGCAGGGAGAAAACATAAACACGCAGTCTTCCGAACAGTTGTCGTTAGTGTAAGTTTTTTTTTCAATCTTTTGACTTTTCTGTTTTTTCCAAAATGCATCCGTTGAGCGTGTGCTGCTGCTATAATTGGGACAAACATTTGTGACACGTGTAAGCATACACACAACCAAACAGCCAGACGTCCCTTGATTTGGGGAAAGCGGTGGCCCCACCACCTGCTCCCACCTTCTCTCTTCAGCTGGCCAAGCCAGGCGGGCCGCCGGAGCTGCCCCTGTGGGATCAGTCCTTCCTCTTCCAAGGCCGGGACGGAGCCACCAGCTTCTCAGAAGACACAGCCGTGGTGCTGGAGTACTACTCCTCCCCTTCACGTACGCGCCCCCTGCTCGCCTGGGCAGCCGCGGATCAGGGCGCCTGTAGCAGGGTGTTCAGGCGCCCCCGTCACTGCCTCCTGCCAGGGTAGACTAGGGGACCCCAAGCTCAGGTGGCCTCCTGGGGTGTGCAGACAGTGGGCAGGGGTTGGGCCTGCGCCCCTGGGTCCTTTTCCCACCCCAGAGCTGTGCATTTTTATTGCTCCGCGACCCCACCCCATGCACCTTCATGAGCTAGGTGGGAGGACAGGACAAGCCTGGGGGCTGGGGGCGGGCGAGTCTTAGTTCCGCACTGTGAGATTGAAGCCCCGAAATGGCAGAGACAAGGGAGATCCATTTCAACACCCAGCGACACAGACTATGTCTAGAACTGGCCTTGAACTCGGGAAACTCTGAAGAGCAGCCAAGGGGTTACTGGTTCAGGGGACGGTCAGGAGGCAGCAAACAGGTGGGTGGTGGCAGAGGGGGAACCAGGGGTAGGACATCATTGGCCCCCAAGGGGACCTGGAGGCTGGGGTGGGAGAGGTCCAGCCTGAGGGCTTTGGCGGGAGCCCCAGCTGGTCCTTCCCTGCAGTGAGAGGCAGTGAGCCTTGGACCCTCGGCAAGCCCTTGGGCATCTCCGTGTTGCCACTAAGGAGCCGTCTGTACCGCAAGATGATGGCCGGGGAAGGCCTGAAGGGGCTGCACGTGGAGCGACTCCCCATCACTGTGAGTCCCCCACCCCGGCCCAGCCCCCACCCCACTCCACCAACACAGGCTTCCCCAGGAGCAGGCACCAGCGCCCCCCCACCCCCGCCAGGTGTGAGGAGCCCCCTGAGCATGAAACAGTCTCGCCCAGGGGCTGTGATGAAAGTGCCGTTGAGCAACTTCCAGGGAGGTCTTGCGGTGGCCTTTCACCATGCAAATCTGGGCTTGACTCGCCCTGGTGCCCTGGTCCTCGCTGTGGATCCCAGGGCAAATTACTTTACCTCTCCGAGCCTGAGGGCTCTCAGTCAGGAGCAACATGTCGGGCACAATCCCTGTTGATGAGTTAAGGTCCAAATTGTGGCTCCACCACTGAACTTGCACGACCTCGGGAAAACGAAGGCCTCGGTGCCTCTGCTTCCTTGTGTGTGAAATGGGGATGTTGTGACCAGACCTTTCTCGTAGTGCGGCTGTGAGTTTTTGTGAGGAAACACCCGTAAAGCCCATGGAACAATAGGTTCGGAATTAATTCCCTCCTTGTCATTTTTGTCTATTTCTATGCCACCCTTTGCCCTAAAAAATGTGCGGCCATCCTGACAGAACAGACCTCAACAAACGCGCCTGCGCCTGGACGCTAGTCTGGAGGTGCTGGTCAGGGAGGCAGTTGGGGGGGAGAGGTGGAGGCAGTGGGGGTAGAGGCTACTCCGCCTCTCCCCCTTTGTCCCCAACTCCCCGGGCAGAGACCCCAGTAGGCAGGGCAAGGAGGCAGAGCAGAGGCAGAAGCTGCCCAGTGGCCTCATGTCTCCTTTCTTCCCCCCAGGACACCAAACTGAAGACCATAGACGGCAAGGCCCCCACGGTGGATCTCTCCTTCCAGCTGCTTTCCTCCGAGGTGAGGCTACGGTCAGGGGAGGGCCAGCACTTAGCAGCCCCGTGCCGGCCCCCGCAGGCCCCAGTGAGCTTCCACCTCCTACCACTGCTGACCTCGCTCAAGACGGGGGGCCGGAGAGGGCTGCTGCGTTGGGTGGGGATGTCTCAGTGGGATTGAAGCTCCGGACAACCAGTGGGAATGCCGTGGCAGAGGAGGGCGAGGCAGAGCCCCGCACCTGGGAATCCGCCTCTAGCCCACCCCAAGCTGAGCCTGGCGCACTGGAATGAGGGTCGAGGGGCAAAGCAGGTTGTCAGTTTCTGTTGTTGCACAACACACTTAGCTGCTTAAAGACTGCATGCAAGTATGAGCTCACCCTTCTACAAGCAGGCGAGCCGACAGCACGGCTGAAAGCAAAACGTTGACGGGGTGGTGTGCCTTTCTGGAGGCCCTAAGGAAGGGGGTGCTTCTGGCTCATTGAGGTTGCTGTGAGGATCTAGGTCCCTGAAGTTGGGGGAAGGAGGTCCCCACTGCCTTGCTGACTGTCAGCCGTGGCTCCTGAAAGCCACCATGTCCCTTCTCACGTGGCCTCCTCCATCTCCAAGCCAGCGGGATGTGGATACCCTCACACTCACCCTCTTTGACTTCCTCCTCTGCTGGCAGCCGGCGCAGACTCTGCTTGGACAGAGCCCATGTGATTGGCTCAGGCTCACTCTGATAGGCCCTGTCTTGTGGTCTGTGGGGCAATTTCACACAAGCACAGGCGTGACAGTTGTCACAGGTGGGGGTTGCAGGAATTCCCATGTGGAATCTCGGGGGCCCATTTTTGGGATCCTTCTTAGCACACTGGGTTGGTTCAAGTGGAAAAATACCAGGGGCCAAGCCCTGCCTGATGGAAAATCGCTTCCTCTACATCTGGGCTCTGAGTCCAGTCTGCATCCCAGGCGTTAGCTCCAGGGCGCCTGGCAGGCAGGCACCTGCTGGAATGTTTCCTTTTTCCTTCCTCTGGTGATGAAAAGGCATGAAGGGGGATGTGGGCAGTTTGGGGCCGTGAACCCAGGAGATGCCTGCAGGGCCTGATGTCAGGGTCAGCCCTTCCTGCCACCTTCCCATGCCAGGAAAAATTAGCCAGCAAGTCTGGAGGAATACTCGGCCCTGCGACCTTGTCTGTGAAGAGTACGAGGAAGTCCATGGTGTGGGGGATGAGGGATACGTCTGGGAAGGTACCAGCCTAGAAACCTTCCCCCGCTTCAAGGCCTCGGGGGGGTACCGAAAACCTCCATTAGCCCTCCCGGCTGTGGAGTGATCAGCACTGCCTGCTAAAGAGTCTTCTGTGTAATTCCTGGGGGAGAGCAGATGCATCTCCCCTGGCATCACCAAACTAGCTGTAGACCAAGGAAGGTACTGAGAAGGGACGACACAGGAGTAGCACAAGATCCCAAGAAAGGGGAAGCAGAGGAAAATGTCCTGTAGCACAAGATGCCAAGAAAGGGGAAGCAGAGGAAAATGTCACAAATATCACGGATTGGAATTCAACTCTCCAGGGCCTTTTCTTGTGGTTTGGAGTCTGCCAGTGGGCACAGCTTGGCAGTGGCCCTCACCTCGCCCTGCCTCCTGACCCTGACTGGGGGCGTGGGTCCTGAGGACTGCAAGGAGTGCCAGGAGCCGCTGGCCAAGGCGCGGAGGACCCAGGCAGGCAACAGACAGGTGGGCAGGACTCTCCGCATTTGCCCAGGGGCTGGGCACAAAGGTCTCAGTGATGAATTATTCACTGGAGCTGTGCTAAGTGCAGAATTAATCCCTTTCCTTCCAGCTGGCGGCCTCACTAAATTATCCCTCCAAGTCATGCGGGAAAACGCTGCCGAATTCATTTAGCTGCTGAGTGTTTTGATCTGGGCCTTGTGATTTTAGCTTCCCCTTCCCCCCAACCCCTCCCCCTGGAGGCGGGTAAAAAAAACCTTTCAGTAATGGATTTCCGAGAAGAAAGGGGATCAAGATTGGGCGTGTACCAGGAAAATAGTACCAGAGCAAATTCATATTCTGCAGCCAAGGACTCATACACAGTTCTGCACAAACACACTGCCTCGCACAATTGCATTTGAATTCCCACACATGGAGGGTGGGGTACGTGTGCACAGACATGCATGTGTGTGCACACACACACGCCCTCGGAAGGGCACACATTGAATACACATAATCAAGCGCACACATGCAGACTGACACTCAGACGCTTTCACACTCCAATTGGCACGCGCGGAGGCTGCAGCTCTTTGTGGCTGCGCTGTTTCTTGGTGAAACTACCTGAGAATTGACCGATCAGTGACTCACTTTGCTTCTAGTCTTGCCGTCCAACTTGGGGGCCTGATGGTCCAGTGCCCGTGTGAGCAAGCCGGGTAAGATTCTTGCAGCCATCTTGCCCACCCATTTGTTCTTTGACTCCACGTACATTTGATGAGGGCTAGAACTGAGGCCGCCCTCGTGCGTTGTGATGAGAGGGAGGGCTGCCAGCCATGAAGCCATCCGCTTTGAATTCCCCCTCCACAGGCTTGCAAAGGGCTCTCCGCTAGCATCTCCCTAGGGGTGGCTCATGTCGAGAAGGGAGGGACAGCTCAGATGGCACTGCAGCTACCTACAGCGGCCATCCCCTGCTCCTCCTCTCACGTCCCTTTCACTGTCTTGCCACCATTGTCTTCCCAGCAACAGCGAACATTTGCTGAGACTGCTGTGTAGCAGGTATGGTTTAGGAGTCCCACACTGAAGAGAATAAGGAAAAGGCTCTGTCTTCATCAAAGTTGCATTCTTGAGGGGGCCTCCTTGGTGTGGAACAAGGGGTTAAGTGTCAGCACTGTGAAGCTATCTGAAGCCACTGAGGCATGAGTTCGATCCCTGGCCAGGGAGGTGACCCACATGGTGCAGCAGACCTCTCCTGTCTCGCCCGCTGCTCCCCTCAGCAGTGTCTTTCAGTCAGTCTCCCTGTTCTGCTCCCCACTCTGTCTCTGGTGAATCCTCTCACCCCATGCACCTCTGGCCTGTGCCCCAGTTTTTGTATGCATAGATAAATAAATCTTCAAAAAAAGAAAGGAAGAAAGAAAGATGCATTCCCAGAGAATAGTGAGTGTGGACCAGACAATAAATAAATCAGGTCGCGAGCAGATATCAGCTCCTGAGAAGAGTGGTGTGCTCGGGTGCGCTTGGACGGATGATTCAGGCTGGATGTGCTCCCTGAGGAAGGCTGTACGCCCAGCTGCCCCACCAGGGACCCGGCTCCTTCCCTCTTATGTTCCTCCTAAGGTGTCTGACAACTCCTGGTAGAAGGTTCCTGGCCTTCACCGCTACATCCTGCCCCGTGGGACCAAAACCATGGATCCTTCCACCATTCAAATCAAACTCTGCTCAAAGCCCCAGGAGCCACCGCCTGAAGCCCAGAGACCTGAGTCCTGTGACCCTCCAGCTGCAGGGACCTTGGTGACCACATGGTCAACAGCCCCATCACAGGGCAACTCTGCCTGGGGCCAGACATGCCGCCCAGAGGAAATGCTTCTGGAGAAGGGAATCTGCATGTTCTGCTTGGGCACTGCCTGTTTGAGGACAGCCTCCTTCCTGTGAGCTTCCATGCATGGGAGCTTTGGGCACAGGCCAGTCTGGTGAATTGACATTGTGGTCATGCTCCCCCGACTCTCGGCTTCCACTTCCCCCATTCTCGGAGCTCCAGGAACAAGACCCTGTGGGGTTTCCAGATAGGCGGAGACCACGGAGTGTCCCCAGCCCGCCCTGGACAGGCATCTCCTTGATCACGTGCACATAGCTGCTCGTCCCGGCCTCTCGTCCTGCTCTGCCGTGATGGGGAGCTCACTCCCTCCAGAATCAGCCTGGTCTGTGGCGCAGTGACTTCAACTAACAGAAATGCTCACCTCACCTTGAGCCAGAACTCCCGAGCCCTTCCTTTGCCCTGCTCCTGGCGCTGCCCTCAAGCGACCCTGCAATGCCAGCAGGCCTCCTGTGCTGGTGTTAGGAGCTAGTTATGACACTGGCACATCATCAGTCACTCAAGGCCATGGGCCAGTCACACGGACCAGCCAACAGAGCCCAAGAGCTCAGTGAACGGTAAGAGGCGTGGCCTCCAGGTTTGGGACATTGTGCTTGAAGCCGGTTCTGCTAGTGCTGGTTCTACCCCCATGTGGGCCTCCTCTTTGGGCATCTGTGGCTCCAAGTGGTCTGCCTTCAGCCAGAGTTGTGTGAGTGGATGACACACATCATTACACATGAACACCCCAAAACTAAAACACACGCATCTCATATGTACAGAAACTTCCGGGACTGCTCATCGGTGGGGATGGGTCTTAGCGTCCATTCAGTGCTGAGAATCCGTGAGCCTGTGGCTGCTCCACACAGACATACACGAGTAAACCTTTGGTGTCCTCCATGCCCCGTCTGATCTTGGCTCATCGCTTTGAAAAGTGCGATCTGGTCCCCCTGGGAGTCCAGGCTCTCCAGGCTAAGCAGACTGCCTCTTCTAATGAACTGGCTTCGTGATCTCACAGCATCTGGGTGCCCTCCAGCTTGCAGGCAGCCTCTTTGAAGTGAGGCCTACAAACGGCCAGTTCCTGGGCTGACCCAAGTGGATCGGAGCCGGGCATGTACACAGTGTGTGCTCCTAGTGCCCGCCCCTGCCTTCTTGGCCTGGAAAGCTGTCTTCTATTAGCTGGGACATGTCATGCAGTCATCTGGGTTCAACAACGTGTCTCCTATTAAGGCTGAGATTTGGGACCCAGTCTTGCCCTGGCAGGGCACCAGGGAGCACAGGGCAGTCTTAGGGCGCCTCAGGTGGGCGGCTATCTGATCCTCAGCCCACAGGTCTGGCAGAGACCAAGAGGACTTGACATCCATTGGTGGGCAGGAGGACAGATAGGGTACATTTGGAGAGAGGAGATGGCCCCTGATGCCACCCACCAAGGGAAGGACCAGCTCCTGCTATCCCCTGTGGCCCTCCCCCTCCCTGCCCCTCCCTCCCTCCTGGGAAGGGCCAGGTAGGTCTTCCATGATACGTCAAGGGTTGCCCTGGTGTCTTTAGTCAAACCAGTCACAAAGCTCTCTGAAGACCAGCCCAGAGTGGGGACAAGTAGCTCTTCAGCGAATCCAGAGGGGAGGGCAAGAGACAGGCAGAATCATACCGGTTTTTGATGAATTTTATGGATTTCTTTGAAAGCCACACATAACAGCCCTGGACTGGTCCTCAGAGAAGCCCCAACACAAATCTGCCTCCATTTTGTTTTCTCACCAAACAAAACTGGCCGTGAGACCCAGTGTCCAGGATGGCACAGCAGCTTCCTCTGCTGGTTCTGTCCTCTGGAAGGTTCCAGCCCCTAAGACTCCAGATCTGAAAACACTACCACAAAGACAACGAAGGATCCAGAGAAAGAGACCCTTTCCCCTCCCGCCACCTCACACCACCCCTAGCTGTCTCCCCTCCCACCCCAAAGCCCACAGCCCTCTGTCCTCTGACTCTCCCAGGTTAGGGGCAGGACACAGAGGAGTAAGCCTGTCCCTCCCCAGCACACAGGTGCCTTGCCCTCACCTGCTCAATTCTAGGCCCAGTTCCACCAAAGGAAGTGGTGGCAGTGATGAGAGGGCCTGCCGTGCACAGGCCTGTGCTTTTCCAGGGGAAGCCGGGCCCTAGGTCACAGTGCCCAGGCTTGGGGCAAGGCTCACCATCCACCATTAGAGGTTCCTGCCTGCTTTTCATAGAGCCCAGCTCCCTCCCATCATGTTCTGGGCCTCCAGGACAAACATTCCTCCCCGAGTAATAGTCTCCTGGTTATAACGCAACTCCCCTGGTTACCCTCCTCAGGGAGTCGGACACTCCCTCCAACACACATATGCTACTTGCTCACTTCTCATGACAGGGAGCTCACTACCCCCCAGGAAGCCCTCTCTGGCCTCCATCAGCTCCCTTGTAAACCTCTCCCTCCTGTTTCTCTCCAGTTGCCTCCCTCTGGCCTTGCCTTTTCCTTCCCGAGTGTAGTTCCAAAGAAGTCAGCCCCCGCCCACATCACCCTACTGATGCTGGCAAATGTGTTACTGTCTCTAGCCAACCAACTCTCCGCTGCTGACTCCTCTTTCTCACACTGGGTTTGTGCTTCTCGCCCTTCTGATTTATTTCCTCTTGACAACTCTCCTCTTAATGCGTCTGCCAAAATGGGTGTCAGATGGCATTGGTAGGCAGAATAGGACCATCAGCCCCTTTTTCCAAACTGGGTGCAGCCAAAGTCTGGGGTTTGCTTTATTATGAACCAAGGATACTTTCTCCCCCTGGAGGTCCAGTTGGCCTGGCAGTCCAGTCTGGCCTGGGAGCCGCTGTCAGGCAATGCATCTTCTGGAATCTCTGCTGCTGTACTTAGAACTTAGGCAGGTTTCTCTTCCCTGTGATACTTCACCTTTTTCATCACAGACCATTGTCTGGGCTTGATATCATTCTGAACCCTGATTTTATCATCCATCATATTCATATTGCTGCCTCCACCCCCACCCTCAGTTCTGGGTCATCCTATGGCTGTGCACAGGACATTGTCAGTGCTGCACTGAACACTAGAAAGTGTGTATCCTCACATCTGGGTTTGAATCCTGGACTTTCCACTTGATCTTAGTTACCCTCAGTTTCGTGTCCATATGCTAAAGAGGGTTTTAATTCCTCTCATCAAGAATGTAGTTTAAATTGAGGGGGCAGGGCCTCCCCTGGTGGCGCAGCGGTTGAGTACTGGGCTGCGAAGCTGCCCACAACCTCTGCAGCACCAGTTCGATCCCCGGCCCCCAGCGAGGGTCCCATTTGGTGTGTCAGACTTCTCCTGTCTCGCCCGCTGCTCCCCTCAGCAGTGTATTTCGTCGCTCTGCCTGTTCTGTTCCCCACTCTGGCTCAGGTGAATTCTCTCACTCTCCTGCGCTTCTGACTGTACCCAGTGCTTGTATAAATAAATAAATAAATCTTTAAAAAAAATAAATAAAAATAAATCTTTAAAAAAAAAAGAAAATTGAGGGAGCAGATTTAAGTGCTGAGCACAGTGTCTTGCACTCGGTTAAGGGAGTGGTTGGTATTGTTCACCTGGTTGCTGACAAACATGCTGAACTCATCAGGGATGAGGACAGGGCTCCTGGGGGAGGGAATGATGCAGCCCTGCTAATTCATCACTCAGCACTCGCCCCTCATGACAGCCGCTCCACCAGAGTCACATCCATAAGGACATCAGGAGGCCGTGTCAACTACTGAAGATAAACGTCGCCAGCACCACATTTGGTCTCATGGCAATTATTCAGGGAATGAAGAAACAGAGAAGAGACAGACATCTCTCCAGAGGCCAGACTTGCTGAAGCCCCCCACCCCCCACCCCAGGGCACTCTGCCCTTTGCTGGGGGCTGTGGAGGAGATGGACCAAGTGAAAACCTGCTTGCTGGCCTATGAATTCCCAGACCAGGTGAATAAGGCTGGACTAAGAACCATAATGCCCACCCATCCCAAATGTGTCACGAACCACCAGAGACTGTCTGCTTTGAGAATGTGAGCCTGCAACTCCCAGCCACAGACGGAATGCATTTGAGTCAGGATACAGAGAGAGCTAAGGAAACTGGTGAGTGGGGCCCTCCCCTGGCCTGCTCTGCTCTCCATTTGAGTCCATGGCACAATTGATGATTGAAGAAAGGGGTGGAGAAGAAGACAGATAGGGCAAAAGCATCCAGACCAAATCTCTCAGAAAGTGGAGGCTACTCTCGGGTTTCTCCCCATTTCAAAACCAGAGAACGTGGCCTAGACCTCCCTTTAGCCAAATCCGGTGCATCTCTGAGCCAGCCAAGGTTATTTATGCATGACCTCATTTACCATTTATTAGATTCCTAACCTGATGATGAAAGCATTTATTACATTCCAGCCCAAGAGATTACCACCACCCCTCTTGCTAAGGGTTCTATTTGAGGTAGGCACATTGACCATGCAAAGGTCAGGAGAAGGGGCAGAGCATGGTCTGAGCTCTGTCTCAAAGAATGGTGTAGCAATCACAAGGGAAGGGTGCCTCAGGCAGAAGGAACCACAAGTGCAAAGCTGGTGGCATGCCAGTGTCTGGAGTGCACAGGACATAGAGGCTGCTGTGGACAGCGAGACTGATGAGGAGTTAGGTGGACCTAGGTTGTAAGGTGCCTGGATACCGGGATGCAGGGTTTATTTAGACCGAAGAGATGGAATGCATTTGAGTCAGGATATGTGCTGTCATAAAGTGTCATAAAGTGATGCTGTCATAAAGTGATATGTGCTGTCATAAGGTGTTTTAGCAGCAGCAGGATGTGATCTGACCTATTGGAAGAGTGTCTCTAGAATAGAGGGACTCTAAGGGGGAAAATTAAGTGCAGAAAGGCCGGGCTAACAAGAGTGAGCCTATAGCCTGTCCACTGAGCCATAGACAGGGCTCCATTTCATACTAAAATTCCTGCCTGAATTTTTAAAAATCCTTATCACTGACTCCCCTCCTCTGACCCCTACAACTTGCTTTGAGATTAACCTTCTGACACCATTTTCTGGAGAATGAATCATGGTCCCAGTGAGAATTAACACTTGGGCCCCTCTTGGCTGGCTGACACTCAATAGGCAGACCTTCAAACCTATTGCAGCTGCAAGACCATGCAGGATGCCATAAATGAGGTTTGCAATATGCAGGGGGAGGCAGCAAGCTCTCTGAGCCTTGCCTTCAGCTGAAGAGATAAGAACCTACAACTGCGGCTACAGGAAATGACAAAGCAGTGACTGATCGGGGAGTGCACAGGGCTCATTATGGCGCTTGCCAGCGGGCGAGACACCCTTATCAGGGAGAAAATTGCATCAGGCCTCCCGAATTACTAGCGATTGGAAGCAGATTTCTTGGGACGCACTTTGTTAGATACCTAATGAACGGGATACAGGCAGGCAGAGCCCAAAGCCAGCGGGGCGGGGGACAAATGTCTTTGTTAAACAGAATTTGTCAGTTTCCGCTCCAGGCTCCCTGGGGAGGGTTCAGGGCCAGCTAATTGAATTAAGGCCTTGTGCGCTCCCGCTCGAAGGCTCAGGGCGGGGCAAGAGACAGGCGGCCCGGAAGGCGGGCGCTTTCAGCACCAAGGACAGCAGCTGCAACCTGGCCTGCCTTTCATTGCCCGGGAAGACGGGTACTGTTGCCTTGGCATGATTAGGGATCTAAGGCATGGAGTGGGTAGCGGGGAGTCAAAAGATCTTGGGTGGGGGAGGGGAGAAAGGTGACTCAAAAACCTGGAGCCTGTGATATTATTGGCCTGTTCTGTCTCTGCCGACTTTCCTGCAGGCAACAGTGAGGACTGAGAGGCTTAAGGGAGGGGTGTCTTCTTTCTCCCCATTATGGCACTCGGGTTGTCTGGGGCAGCTCTGGCAGCAAAAGAAATGGTGGACTGAGCACCAAGTCTGAACCAGTGCATGTCCATGCATCGCTTTGAGCTCTCAAAGTCGGTCTCCAATTATGGGACTAATGAAGCAGGACGTGCTGCAGCCACGGAGCCACCGAGAGAGAGGCCACTTGTCAGGCACAAGCTGCCTCAGCAGGCAGAACAGAGTCTTTCAGATTGAAAAGCAAATAAGCAGACTTATGAGGCAAACCAGCAGCGCCCTCCCTTCGCTTGGAAGAAAGGGGGACAGCAAGGCAGGGCTGGGCTTGCATAGGGAGGAGTTAGTCCCCAAGGCCCATTTTGACCTTCCCACCCACCCTGACCACCCCTTCCAGTAGCCTGGCCCCTCTGTAGTCTCAGACAAGTCTCCTTCCCATGAAGAGTGACAAGAGGAGGGCCCAACACCCCTCTCCAAAACACAGGTAGATTAAAGCTAGAGAGGCAGATTGGCTTTAAAGACAGGATGATAACTTAGGCCCTGTATGAGCACTACGGTTCCCTTACCGCATGTGACTAAAACAACTGCCTCTGACCTTCCCTGGGGGCCTATTCTTGTGGAGGTCTAAAGATTTTTCTACAAAACTCACCCATCCACCTTGCCTCCAAACCCCAGGCCAGGATGGATGCTGACAATTTTTTTTTTTTTTTGTCATTGTTCTTTTTCTAGTGTCTTATTTTTTTAAAGCCATTTACATTTTTATTGTATTTATTTATTTTAAATTATTTTTTCATTTTTTACATCATTGTTCATTTTTAAACAGCATGTGCTTCCCCCCCACCCCCTCAGGTGTCGTCCCCATAGAGTTTCCTTCACCACTGCACCCGCGCACCATCTCCTTTGATCCTGACAAATTTGATTGGTGCATGGGATTGGAAATGTGGGGGAGACCTGTAGGGATGGGGGGGCAGGGTGAGGAAGCACTGGCATGAAGAAGCTATGGGAGCAGATAGGGACCAGGGCCAGAGCCAGGAGAGGGCAGAGTAGAATCATGGAGTCTGGCAAGGGCTAGAGGAAGAGCAGCCAGGGGTCAGTCACTGGTGGGATGAGCAGACTAGACTGAAATCCACAGATGCTCTGCCTTTCCTCTCCTCCTCTGAGGGGCTTGTGGGTGAAGGCCCTGGTCTGGACTGCAGGGTCAGTCTCATTTTTACTTTTTCTTTAAGACAAAATTAAATGGATTTTATACAATAAATTTCAGAACCCACATAGAAGTACCTGGTGAGTGCCCAGCTCTGACCAGGAGTCCAGTAAATGTCACCCCACACCTGGTGCATGCCACGGAGGCCGGGGAGGGGAGGGGCTCCCTCAGCCCTGTGTCTCTGTTTCCAGAACTGATGGGGGCACCTCTGGAGACCTCTCCCTTGATCTCATTACTTCTACTTCCTCCCCTAACTGGATTAGATGGCAGTCTATGAAATCCAGGGCATTGGGATTGGCTTTCTGCCTGGAAATGAGCAGAAATGTCATTACAGGTCCTGAATCAGCATCTCACCCCAGCCCCAGGGGCCACCTGGTCAACAGGGAATCAGTCTTTGCCCCGGCTAGTTGTTCCTCCTCTCATTCTCCTGCATCCAGCCATCTACCCATGCAATTTTTTTTTTACTTCTGTTCCACCAGGAGACAGATGTGGTGCTTTTCCTATCTAAAATACCAGACAACCAGAAAACCCTAAACCATCTAACTCAGATACCGCACTGAGACAGTGGACATTTCAGGGAGGAATCTCTAAGTGAATTTTGCCCTCCCTGACCCAGAGCTGTCGAGAGGACCAGCCAGGCCTAATGTCCACTGACTAAGCAGGTCCAGGAGTCTTGGTGCAAGAGTCAGCCTCAGGGTCACCCAGTGCTTTTCCCATTCCAACAGGCCTCCTAGAGCTGCTTCCTCTTTGAATTCTCTATCCCTGTGTCCATCTGACAAGGGAGGATGAGGCTGACTGGTCTGGACACCTCTGTTCTTGTATGACTCTTGACACAAGAGTCAATGTATTAACTTCATGTTAATAAATTCCTACACACCAAATTTTATTTTTAAAAGCATAAAGAAATCATTATTTAAAATATCCCAGTCCCAAAGTGCAGGGTCCTTGTCCCCAGTTCCTCTGGCTCATAGGTGTGGCTTTTCACACCGAGGGCTCTCTTAAAGAGAGAACCACCTGCAGTGTTCTCGCTCTGTTCAAGGGCAGACGTTTAGGCAGGCACCTCTATCCCTGAGCACATCTGTCCTGGCTGGCACCGGCCCGTTGCTTTGTTTGCTCCTAGTCCAACATTCTAGACAGTGAAGTGTCTGCCATGAAGCCACAACAAGGATTCCAATAGCTGATGTAGGTGGAAGGGAAACACCACTAATGTTCTTACAAGCCCTGAGACTGCATGATCCTTTGAACAATGGACAGATTTTAGGGCTAACCATGGATTTTCATAACTTCTCCCCAGTGGGGCATAAGACAATCCCTAAGCCTGAGGAACTTAAAGCTTGGTCAGAAAACAAAAATGGCAAGGAAGCCTGGAATTGGAGAAGCGAGTGAGCAGTGAGAATTAGCTGCCCGGCTGGGAGAGCTGGGAAAAGCTGCCAGTATCCGTGGAGACCAGCAAGGCTTCCTGGAGGGGCTGGGATTTCAGTGGGACTGAATTCTAGACAAGCAGAGACGAGGGTGACGGTCACGCCAAGAAGGGGAGAGGAGAAGAGGAAAAAGGACATGAAAGGAAAAAGAGGCCCAGCAGAGGCGAGAAAAGGGAAATCTTAATGGGCGGTGGGGGAATGCCAGGGAAGCTGGCAGGCAGATGAGTCTACACCTCCAGGGGTATCGAAGGCACTTGGAGATTTTAGAAGCTGTTACACACACCGAGGGTGGGAGTCATGGATGACACAGCATTTTCTCTCAGTAAGTATTTGTTGAGCACCCACACAGGCAGAAACGAGGGATAAACAAGGTTCCTGCTTCCATGTAACTTACGGGGTCAGGGTCAGGTGTTGGCGGAGGGAGGCAGCCAGTACACAAGTCAACACATTTTTTGAAAGTTAGTTTTCTAGTAAATAAGCACTACGGGTACAGTCAAAGGGGATACTGTGACTAGAGAGTGTATTGGAGGAAGTTCCTTTCGATAGGCTGGGCCTCTGTCTCAACGTGTAGGGGCTCTCTGAGAAGATCACATCTGGGCTGCCACCTGAGCGAGGGGGACAGCTGTGTAAAGGTCCATGAACAGCAGATGCAAAGGCCCAGGGGCAGGCAGGAGTTTCACTGGTTAGAGGAACAGCAAGGACAGCATCGTTGGGAATCAGTGTTTAAGGGGTCCGGCGGCAGGGGGCAGATAGGCCAGGCATGATTCTCCTGAATGAAGAGGAGAAGCTGGGGTTCTGGAAGTTGTGCTTATGACAGACAGGCACAGAGGCATTTCTCTGTACCTTCTCTTCCCAGAGGCCAGAAAACTTCTTAACACCAAGCAACAGCAAGGCTCTGCCCATCCTGGACCCCAAGATCTTAGATGAGAAGCTGGGAACCATCCGTGAGTCCTGGTCCAAGACCACAGCAAACTCCATCACATCCTCTCTGGAGACAGAAGAAGATACTCAGGTGCTGGAGACCTACCGTGAAACCGTGAGTGTCTCCCTCCAGGCCCAAGGGGGGCGCGGGCAAGGGGCCTGACTGCTGCCTGCGGGCCTGCTCCACTCATCAGGTGGCAGGCAGACCTCCCCTCAGGTGCTGAGTCACCCCAAAGTTATACTGGTACAAGGTGCAGGTTCTTCATTTCAATTTCTTCGCCTCTTGCATGAAACTTCCGCACGCGTTCTTTCAAAACAAACTCCCGCGTCCCTGTGAGCCGGGGTTGCCTGCCTCAGGTGGTCATCAACTCAGAAGGGAGCATGTCCGTGGGGTCAGGGTGAGCCCCCTGAGACATCAGCTTTAACTTCCACGAGAGGAGGGGGGGCTGGGAGAAGAGGCGCCGTCTTTAGCCACAGAGTCTTTCCCTGACCGTGGGGTTGGCTGGTCTCCTGCTTGCGCACGACCGGGTGCTGGGCAGGGCTGATGCAGGTGACCAAGGTGGCGTCTTAATTTGTGAGGGGCCAGTGCTATGTCCAAGCCCCCTGATTCAGAGAGCAAAAGAACAGTCCCCAAAAGGAGAGCCCAGCCAAAGTCCCCAACTGAGGTGCTGGCCCGGGACCCTGGTGATTTCCTCCCTTCGTCCACAGCGAATCCCATGGGGAACGCTGCTCTGGAAGGTCCTTAGAAAAGGCCCCAGCCAACGCCGCTGGCTCAGAAGGAAGCCCGGGGCCTCCTCCTCACAGAACCCGCCCCTGTACACTGACAGCCTCCTCATCTTCCCCTGGCACTTCTGCACTTTCCTGGAACACGTCCCACAGGATGACTGAGAGGGGTCTGTCTTCTGGCTGTGCCCAGGATCCTCCCAGAGGGTCCCCCTGCCACCCTGAAGCAGGGCCCTCCATCAGGGGCCAGGGCACTCACAGCCCACCTTCTACCCTCCCGCACTCACCTTCGGCCCGGGGGGAAGCAGAACTTCCCAGCTCTGCCAACACTTGAATAGAAAATAAAGATTCAGATTCAAACATGCTTTCGAGACTTTGGGAAGCATGAATAAATCAGCACCTGCTGCCCCCCGCAGCCTGACCCTGTGGTCTAAGCAGAGGCAGTGATGGGAAGAAGGGAGGAGGCCGAAAGGCCAGGGAAGGTGCCCCGGAAGGGGAAAGGCAGACAGGAAGGAAGGAGAAAGGTCATGACCTTCCCCCCCAGCCTGCAGAGAGCTCAGAGCAACCTCTACATTCCACTTGAATACGGGGTGATGTGATAGTTGGTCAATGTCAGTGCCATATATTATATATGCACTTGATATCTGAAAGGATGTTCTGAGACCACAGGGAGGGTGGCCAGCTAGTCTTGATCTTGTAATGATTAAACCGTCGAGGAGGAGCCGGCAGCTAGCCATTAGGAGGCGGTGTTTTTGAGCAGGGGATGAGTAACCATTGTGAGTGACAGAGGGCCCCTGGAGAAACAAGTGGCTGAGGGTACAGAGACAGGACCCCCTGGAGGAGGAACAAGGACTCAGGGCCGCCTCACCCACACAGGCCATCCGGGACATTGCTGGTTGCGTGTCCATGAACTCTAGCTGGAGCCTGCCACCCCAGCTCTCCCGTCAGCGGCTGGTCCCTCCACCTGCCCCCGTGCTAGATGCCTGGCAAGGCCACAGGCAGTCCCTGCTCTCCCTCATTTGTTGTTAGGTGGTTAGGTTCTCCCAGCCACGATGATCCAGTCCTTGAACTAAGAGCACCCTGGAGGCCTCATCTCGGGGCTCCAGGCCATCTCTAGGACGGCCCCTTCCCAAGGCTCCCTGCCCGTGCTGTCCCAGGTTGCCTTGCACGTCGCCAAGTGAGCACCAGCCGCTGCAGAGACCAGCCCTGCACCCTTCAGCCAACTTGACAGCACCGGGCCCCTTAGTATTCAGGGCAGCGAGCCTGCCCCGCTCTGTTGCCCAGCCCAGCCCATGCCAGGCTCTTTCTGCTGCCTCCTTGTTCCAGACTCTTGGCGTCATTTCATTTACCCTCCGCCCCGGCCGTCAGCCTCCAACAACCTTTCCTCCGTCCTCCCTCATCTCTCCCTGCCTCTCTTCCAAACCTCCCCCACACCTTTCTCTTGGCTCGGAACGGTCATGCGGTCATGCTAGCTAGTCCACCCCCCACACTTTGCCGAGTGGAGTCCCCGGCCCCGGCTCCAGCTCCCACCCGTAGCGGCGCCCTGAAGGACCAGAGCAGGACCGACCCGCGCGTGGCCGCAGAGCGCAGTCGCAGCCACGGAACGCGGGTGGCTGGCAGCAGTGCCGGCGCCCTGACAATCACCAGCAGCCAGGTGGCTGTGGGTCACCGCTCCATAGCAACCAAACAAAATTACATAGCAATGGACGAGCTCCTGCAACCAGGAGACACAGTGACAAGCAGCAGAAGGCGGCCGCGGAGCAGCCGAGCGCGATCGCATGGCCGGGGGCTCGACTCCGCCGTGATGTCGCTCACGCCGGGATGCGGTAAGGCGCGTCCAGGAGCTTGGCCACGAGCAGAGTCACAAGTGGCGGGAGGCCCTCACCGGCGCTAGGGCGTGTGGGTGGTGATGGCACCTTCACAAGGTGTGAGACTCTGTCCAGCAGCGGAGCCTGGACGAGCAGCAGTGCCCCAGGGACACGGGTCGTGTAGGGCACGAGCCGATAACCAGCTCCCTCACTCTTGGCCACTGTGTCCAGCTGTGACACTCATGTCCCCTGATGCCCCGAGTGTGTGTCCCGTCTAGTCTTGGGGCACGCTCCCCAGAGCCCCAGAAAGAATTTGCCTCTGATTCCCTTTAGACTCTACTTTGGCTTAATAGGAAATGGAATGGTTTCTCTCCAAGAGCGCCTTGGGCATGGAGAGGGGAGTGAAGGGGATGCTGGGTTGTGGCCTCTCTGAGGGAGGATGCCAAGATGCTCCTTGCTGCCAGTCCTGCCAGCCCCACCCCCGCCACCCCACTTAGGGCGCCCTCCCCTTCATGTGCCCTTGGGCCCCCCTGAGCCTCAGTCCTACAGGTTCTCCCATCCCAGCCGCCCTTTGTGTGGACACCAGGACTGACACAGACCTCCTCAGTGCCGCTCTGTCACTGTGGTGCCAAACTCTGGTCCCGAGAGGACCCTTGGGCTCAGGGGCCGTGGCTGTGGTCTTGGGTCAGGTGCAGTGCCTGGACAAAGCAAGAGAAGGCCTTAACCTCCCTGCTGAGCAGCCCAAGAAGTCTTTTTAGGAAGAGGTGGGCTTTTAATTGTGAAGGGTGAGATGTTAAGAGTCATCCTGGACCTCCCTGGTGTCCAGGGAGCTGTCCATAGCCTCTGCAGCGCAGGTTCAATCCTGGCCAGGGAGATTCCCACATGGCGCAGCAGACCTCTCCTGACTCACCCGCTGCTCCCCTCAGCAGTGTATTTCATCAGTCTGCCTGTTCTGCTCCCTGCTCTGTCTCTGGTGAATCCTTTTACCACCCCTACCCTGCATCTCTGGCCTGTACCCCAGCTCTTGTATAGATAAATAAAATCTTTTTAAAAAAGTCATCCTGAACACAGAGACCCTCCAAACATTAAAATCCTGTACGCATCCCCCAGATCCTCTGAGCCCACCTCGTGCCCCTGCCTGGTGCCCATCAGTGCAGAGGGCAGGGGCGAGGGAAGGAGGACCCCAAGGCCCTGAACTCTGGAAGTTCCCCAGCCAGCGGAGCAGGCCACAGCCCAGGAGCCATGAGTGACACAGAGAAGGCACACAATAAATATTTGATGAGGGACAAAAGGGCATGACTGAGACAAGCTATCTGCTTAAGTGCCTCACTTAGCCAGCATTGCTGGCACACCCAGGAGCCCTCAGTAAATGAGAGATGGAGCATGAGAGGGAGCAAGGGAGGCTTCCTGGAGGTAGTGGCTGTGCTTTGAATAAACAGAGGCAGAGGCACTCAGTGCTACTCCTGAAGTGTGTGTTCGTGTTTCCAGTGCAGACACTCGAGTGCAGGCTTGTTCCCCTTCTCTCTGATGGCTCCCTCCATTCCTCTCTTTCTCCCCTGCTCCCCAATCTTCTTCCCTGTCTTCTTCCCTCCCTCTCTCCTCTCTTCTGCTCAGAGGAGATCTGTGGCAGACCAGAGGGCCCTCACACCAGGAAATGAATAATTGACAAGGGTTGTTTAAAGATTCAGTGTTTTTCCAACGTCGCCACACTGGAATAACTCATTTCTTTCATTTGCTCTTTGAAAGCCTCTCCTCCTCCCTCCAGCTCCCCGCTTCCCATCCCCATGTCCCCACCCCCCTCTGAGCAGAAGCTTTGCTCTCGCCTCCTTTCTGGAGTCTCTGGACCCCAGAATGCTCCTTTGATCGCATGTGACTTCAGCCTGCTCCCGCCACTGCCCTCCGCCCCATTTAACAGGGTGGGAGGTTGACGTCCGCCTTTTGGATACCCCTTCCCCAAGAAAGAAGGCCACATTTCAGGGGTGAGGAGAAAAGGAAGGTCACAGAAACTGGGGCTCCTCTGAGGTCACCCAGTTGCATCGGAAGTGGGGGGTCTTAGACGCCAGAAGGGCAGGCCTCCCAGCCAGGGGCTCCCCTCCCAGGCAGTGAATGGGCACTGGATCTGCCACTCCTGTCCAGCGTGGCTCAGAGTACTTGATTTTTCCATCTGCAGCCCAGGATATGCTTACCTGGAATGTGAGGGGCTTTAGAAGAGGCTGGCAGTGGAGCAGAGACTCTTGTGAGCCCAGCCCTGCGGGTCTGCCTGGCGTGGCTCCAGGATGACCATCCCTCCCTGTCTGCCCAGGCCCAAGAGGTCCCAGGACATAGGACTCGCGGCGCCAAATCTGAAATAGTTCCAGGCAAACTGGGAAGAGGCTGTCCCAGGCCATGTAGAGTGATCCCTCCCCTGCCCGGCCCGGCTCCACACTGTCCTCACACCTGCTCCTTGAAATGACCTTGACCTCCCTTGCTGGGCCCCAGCTCCTTCCTCTGTTCAGAGAGGAAGTTGGAGCAGATGTTGCCAAGTCCCCCAGAGTCTCGCTCTGTCACAGGAGTCTTGGCTGTGCTCCCCGGTTCCCTCCAGGATGAGGGCTGCAGCTGCAGACCGGTGAGGCCTCAAGCCCTTGGCACCACCTGGTGGCAGGTAATAGTCCTGAGCAGGAGCCTCCTGCACAGACACCTGAGTATGGACACTGCCCACTTGGGAGCAGCTGGGTGATGGAATCACAAAGCCCAGGTGCCTGGGGCTGGTCCCTACTGGCCTATCTCAGGAGGCAGAAAATACTAGAGGAGAGGTAAGAGAAACAGAGACAAAGAAAGTACAGCCATCACCACCTCAACAGCCTCCAATCAGATACCCTGACTGTGTCCCCACCACCCCACTCCACCCACCAAAAGTGTTCCCCAAGCGCCGCTGTCACCCCTTCTGCTCCAACTCCTCCATCTCCGTAGTCCCCAACTCCCCTGCCCAGTGCTTGTGCCCCTGGGCACAAGTCTCCTGTCCCTGTCACCTCCCCAGGCACCCAGTTCTGCCCACCTGACCCCAAGGCCACCAAAGGGCAAGAGCCATCACACTCCCCGCCCCCCAGGCCCAGCTCCCCAGGCAGGAAGCTTCTGGGGGCGCCAACCTCCTCAGCTCCTCACCTGCATGTCTGCCCCTCGGCTGGGAGCCCTGCAAGCCGACACTGGGGGTTTCTAAATATAAAGAGTTGTGAGGGTGCGATCATCACAGCTCCAGGGCTTGGCAGAGAGAGCAGCACGGTGAGCCCACTTACCAGCATTTGAGGAAGGGAGGGGAGGGAGAGGGGAAAGGTGGGAAGGAAAAAATAAGGGTGTCCCGGGGTCTCGCCCGCAGGCCCGTGCTCCCCTCCTGTCATCTGCACAGCTGCACAGCGCTGGCCAGGCTTGGCTAAATCTCTGCCCCTCTCCGGGCTTGCCGCCTCTGGGTTAAGGGAGGAGCAATCTCCTCCAAGGCGGTGGGGCGAGGAGCACGTGGTGGCCGGGCGGGCAACTGTCAAGGGCTGTCCCCTTTGCAGGAGGCTTGTTGCTCGGGCCCTTGGAGAGCGCCAGTGAAAGTGGCGGAAACACGGAGCCCAGGGCCTCGCCTCTGACCCCCTCTCCAGAAGGGCTGCTCCCAGACCCCTGACCCGCGTCCCTCCCCCAGCCCTCGGTCTCCCTGGTGGGCCGTTCTCCCCTCCATCCATCACCTGGGACTAAAGAGATTAATAAACGAGACTCATAACTCAGCTGCGGGACTCAGCGGATATTTACGGCTCTGCTTCAATTTGCAGAGATTAAGCGTTTTGTCGATTGATTGCGTCTGCGTGTGAGCGGCTGAGCAAGGCCCCCTGCAGGCCAGCTCCCCTCCCCCACTGCACAGTGGGCTCACCAGCCCCCCACCCCTCGTTACCCCTGGAACTGGGGCCGGAACTGGGGTGGAGCCCACACCCAGAAGCCTCTGGCCGCTGGAACTGGCTTTCTTCCTGGCCCCCTGACCAGAGGGGCAGGCCGCCTCGCCCCCCCGAAGGACACCACGGCCCACCGTGTTAGACAGGATGGGAGTGGGTGCCTCCTTTGATGATTTCCAGGGCCCTTTCTGAGCCTCCTCTTCCAGCCTTGCCTCCCCCCCCCCTCCGCCCCCCCCCCCCCGCCCTCCCCCAGAGCACAGGACCAGATAAATGCACAGGAGCCCAAGCCCCACCGCTCAAGATCACTCTCTGGGGACCCAGACTGAAGAACCCCCTGCCCCGATGGACCTGTGCTCGCTTCTGAGAACTGAGCGGGTCTCTTCCCAAAACCCATCCTCCCAAGGGGGTGCACCCTAGTGCAGGGCGTGGCTTTTAGGGCAGGGGACGTAGACACAAGCTGGGAGCCTCCACTTACGCTCTTGTTCTGAGCCCCACAGACATCAGGGAGTGGACGGAGTGGGGGACACACTTCCATGGAGAAAGCCCCCCAGCCCAACCAGGGAGAAGTCTGCAGAGGCCAAGGGCAGTGAAACAGCCTGGGGAAGCTGGTGAGAAGGGGGCAGCACCCCAGGGGCTGATGGGGGAAGGAGCTCTGCTTTAAGTATGAACAGTGCTGGAGGAACACAGAAGAGGCGCTGGAGCAAAAGGAGGGCTGTGTCAAGTGTCCCCCACACCATCACCCCCAGCTGCCTCTCTTCCCTGTTGACTTAATGAACTGGGACCAGCCCTTAGGCCGTTTATTCATTTAGGCAGTTTTTGGAGCTTCAGTAGGTACCAAGCCCTGTCATTGCCCCCTGAAGACCTCTCTGCTCTTGTGTGCAGCTCTAGCAGATTTGAGTCCTGTCATCACCACTCAAGAGCTGTGTGACCTCAGATAAATTACTCCACCTCTCTCGGCTTGTCTCGTCACCTGTTAAGTGGAGGGAATACTCCCCCCAACCCAACTTGAGGCTTTTGAGAGAATTAATGAGAGGGGGGCCTCCCTGGTGGCATAGGGGGTTGAGCACAGCACTATAAAACAATCCAAAGCTTCTGCAACACGAGTTCGATCCCCCGCCAGCCTGGAGCAACCCACATGGCGCAGCAGACCTCTCCTGTCTCGTCCGCTGCTCCCCTCAGCAGTGTATTTCAGTCAATCCGCCTTTTCTGCTCCCCACTCTGTCTTTGGTGAATCCTCTCACCCCTCCCCCCACCTCAGGCTTGTACCCCACCTCTTGTATGCTTAAATAAATAAATCTAAAAAAAAGAAAGGAATTCACGAGAGGGTAGGCAGGAGTGCACAGGAAGCTGTAAAGGGCTGCCTGCATATTTAGTGCAGGAGGCTGATTACTAGTCACTGTTCCTGTGGTCCTTGGAAACTGGGGAGAAAAGGGGCAAACTACACGCCTTGTCCAGGCCCTCCCCTCGCACCCCCAGACCCTGCGCCCCAACCCAAGCTACATGCCAGGGATACAAAGATGGCTCCCCACAAATGTCCTTCTTCAGGAAGCCCCAGTTCATCAGGAACTGGGCAGTCCACTCAGAGTGTGGGAGCAGAGAGGGGAGTGGAGCTGGCCCCACGCAGAGGACCACGGAGGCACCTGTCAGCGGCGGGTAATATGGAAACTGCCGTAGAGCTTTGATTTGCTGGTGGAGGAAAGCAAAGGTTACTGGAATCTGGCAGGTGGAGATTACGTGTGTGCATGCGTGTCCATCTCTCCCCGGTGGGCCCCTGAGCTGGGTCTCACCCAGAGGCACTGTGGGGTCCCCAGGCTAGTCCCTTCCCTCTTGGACCTCAGTTTCTTAATCTGTAAAATAAGAGTGAGAATGTCATAGGGTGTGTGGAGGAGAGAATTGAGGAACTGGATGGCACAGCGCTGATCACCCAAATCAGAGCCTCTCCCCAAGAACCTCCAAAGATCAGGCTCAGAAGAGACATGCAGGAGAGATCCACTGGACAGAGGCCCCCCTAGAAGGAGAGAAAATGGGCAACTGAGATAGTTGGATGAGAGGGGTGTCAGGAGACCGGGGCTCCGGTTCTGACTTGGCTGCTGACTTGAGCAGTTACTCTGCTGACCCCCTTCCTTCCGGGGTGTCAGTACCCTCTGCTCCTGAGGAGAATCTCTTTCATCCTGGCCAAACAGGCAGGCAGAGGCAGGACAGCACACTCCCCCAGCACCCCGGCTCCTCGTGGAGATGACCAGGGCAAGGTCCATCCCGTGCCTGATTAAATGGCGGTGGGTGCGGTGGGAGTGCAGCTCTCGGTAAATAAAGCCAAGATGATGAGGCCATAAATTGCTGAGGGCTTGGATCATCGACTGGTGAGGGTGGGCGGGGACTGCAGAGCCAGGGCGGGACTGGGAGAGATTTGTTAACCTGGAAAACAGGGCTCACCCTTCTGCACACTGCCTGCTTCCCCTGCTTTTAATAATGCTAATTGTCTCCATCGACATTTACTGCACTCTCACGCAGCTCCCAGGACTTTAATCATACTCTCATTTCATCCTTGCATGGTCCTGATGAAGGACTCCCCGTGACCTTCCCATTTTACAGCTGGGGAAACTGCTGGCAGCGCAGTAGCCCTCCAGGGCCTCAGCGCAAGACGAGGAGAGAAAGCTCTGTTCCTACCCGGGCTGGGGTCTAGGGCCCAGGGCCTGGCCTTGGCCAAGCCTCCTGACTCAGAAGTCCAGAGCCCCGGGGGCTTGACTCATGTGCGTGGAGGGCTGCCTCAGTTTCCTGGTGAACACCGAAACAGCCCTGTGGCTGCAGGTTTCTTCCCAACCCCACCAGAACCTTTACACGGATCTACACACCAAGTTTAAATTCCAAACCAGAAAAAGTTAGGGATCCAGCCATAGTGAACAAGAGTCAGTATGCTCTCCTCTTCTGCCTTGACAAACAGACCTTAGGAGCAACCTCAGAGGATTCTGTGTGGCCACCAAACCCGGCCCTCAACCACCTGCCCCTTTTCCTTCCCACCTGGCTCAGTGTCAGCCTCATGAGCTCTTTTGAGTGCAAAAGGGTGCACTGTCGCCTTCAGGGACACAGGGCCTGGAAGCAAGAGGGAATCCCGGTGCCCAGGTGCCCAGGCTGTGGTCTGGAAGGATGCTCATGCTCTGGGTGGGCACCTGCCCTGCGCCTCCCCAACTCCTCAGCTTGGGGGGAGGGTTGTAGTCCTAGGGGGACTGGAGCCGATAATGCCCAGGGCTCAGGGGAGGAACCCTCCTCGTCAGAGGCTAAGAGCAGAACTGTCCCCAGCCCCCACTGGCAGCCCAGAGACTCTCTTAGGGTGTACTCCTGAGCGCAGATTAAATGCTTTTTAGTACAATCCAATTTCTTCCTGACGTGGACTAGAAAACCCCAGTCCATGCAGAGCCCCCACCCCCCCCCCCCACACACACTGCATTTGGTGTGAAATATCCAATCAGGTCCAAAGATAATAGAGAAGGGCCAGTTCACTCCCAGTTTAATCAGATAAAATGCCCCATTCATGGCTCCTGCCAGCGGCACATCCGCGCCCAGAGCCGCCAGCACCCAGGCCTGGGTGGGAGGGGCTGCGGCTGGGGAGGGCCGCAGACCAGAGGGGAGGGTGGGCAGGAGCCACGGGGTGAGTGGGTGGGCTGTACCTTTAAATCATCGAGGAGGGGGACAGCGTGGCCTCGGGGGACTAATTATCCTTCAGCCTTTAGCCAGCTCTTACTCAAACAGACAAAAGGGGGCTCAGCAGCCCTGATGGCGCTAAGCTGCTGCGGCTGGATTGTTGGTTTTTTTTTTTACTTCAGATATGCAAATCCACCTCGTGTGGTGTCCCCTCCGGAGGAGCTGAACTGGGGCTCTGGGATTTGGAAGGGCCAAAAAGGGCAGGGGCCTGGCAGCTGGAGCCCCGCTCCCCTGAACCCTCTGGGAGACAGGAGACATCTTCCTTCCTCCCCTGGGGGGTGGGGAGCCCCCGGGAGCCTGACTTCCAAAGGGAGGCCACGATGAAGTCCCGCCTCCTGCCTATCCTATGGGGGCCCCCTCAGGAAGTTGGCTTAGAGTCGGGAGCTGACCGTACAGACGGCCCCTCCTGCCCACTTGGTCCCCCTCCCCCAGCAGGCTTCCCTGGCACGCAGGAGGGCCAGTCACGACTAGAAGGGGCCAAAAGGGCACTGGAGCGACACACCAGAGGGCTCTGAAGGGACCCACTACCTTGAGGCGCAGGTTCTGAAGGCAAAGCTTGACACACGGATTCCTGGCACCCGTGCCCAGTAGCCCGAATGCAGAAGCACTTTGTGAAGCTACCAAGCGAGGGAGAAAATATGGGGCAGTTTCCAGCAAGCCACAGCTGGGGAGGAAACCTGGACCTGGGCAGAAGGCAAGAGGGGGAACCAGCCAGGAGAGGTCTTGCTACTTAGGACAAGCGTCCCCACTGGGCCGGAGAGGCAGACAGGTGGCCCAGCTCCAGGCATGGGGACCCATAGGCCTGGGTCTGGCCCAGAAGTGCCCTCAGGTATTGCCCAGTGGTGCCAGCCTCCCAAGAAAGCCACTGTGGTCTGCTGCTTCCATCTCCTGTACCAGGGCCTTAGGAGAAGAGGTCCCTCCTGCTCTGCTGCCCACCCCATCCCTGTCTTTGCAAGGGCTAAGGTGGAGCCCTGGGAAGAGAGAAGGGACACCCCACCCCCTAACTCTCCTGCCCTGAGGCCCTGCTCCCCTCTCCACCCATTGTCTAGGCCTCCTTCTGTTATAGGACAGGGAGAGGGGCAGCCCAAACCCTGCAAACCTGCCTATTCTACATGGGTTCTGCCATCCGCCGCATCAACACAAAACATAGGAGACTTTAATGGGAAGGATCTTTAATAAAAACTAGGAAACAATACAGGTGAGGCAAAGAGTCTAGTTTTTAAATGAAGCACCCAAAGTTACCCGTCCCCTCGTGGGTAAAAGTCCATCCATATGGGGTCGGCCCAGAGCAAGGTCCCAAAGCCTGCCACAAGTCTAAAACATCTTCCAGTGGGGACCCACAGAAAAGGGTCACAAACAACCGGACAAGCCCGGAAGGAAAAGAGCAAAATCAACATCCAGATAAAAGCTGCCATTGTCACCTCCCCACGGGTCTCACCCACATTTGTGTCACCCAGTCCACGACCAAAAGACAAGCGCAGTTTTTTCACATGTTTCTAGGCTCCATGCGCCTCCTCCAGGTCTCCTGGCTCCATCTTGCTTTCTTCCTTTCTCAGTCTCTTTTCCAGCTTCTCCTCTTCCTGCTCAGCTCCACCCTCCCTTGGGTGGGGCAGGGAACCTGGAACTTCCCCCTTTCCTGGGGACCACCCTGTTACACTTCGACCCCCTAGGAGGCCTGGGTCTTCCTCCCTCCCCGACCAGAGACCTAGCCGGTACCCCTGGGACCTATCCCTCCACCCCCCACCACCCACATCCACACACACACTCCTGCCCCAGGGGTTTTCTCTCCTGGCCTGGGGAGGGGCACTGAGCAGGTGGCAGGGGCATACCTTCCCCTGAGATAGGGGGATGAGGACCTCAGAGAGCTCCCTCAGGGGAGAGGGGGAGAGGCAGTGCTCTGACAGTGGAGTCTCACTCCCTCTGCCAAGGGCCATGAACACGCTGTGCTTGGGTTTAAGAGCTAGTTGCAGCAAAGGGGCCACCCCAAGGGCAAAGGGAGCAGTCCTCAGAGCGCGTGGGAGGCACATGAAGGACTCCAGCTCCTGGCAGGTGATTTGGGGAAGGAAGGTGCCAGGACTCAGGGCTTCATTCTGGGTGGGTGCCCCGAGGAGGGGGAGAATTCTAAGTAAGTAGTTTAGTCATTGGCTCCAGAGGCAGGAGGAAGGAGGCTCAAACTGTAGAAAGTGGCAAGGAAGCCAGTCACCCCGCCTGGCTGACGGCGGCCAGCTGGTCATCTTGTGGCGTGGACAATGTTGACGTATTTCTCTGGGTGGCGACATGATGATGGTGTTATAGAGCAACCCCGATATTAAACGGGTTCCTGGCTGTGGGTCCTCACCCGCGCCCTTTAAAGGGACTTATGAATACTCTACTACAGACACACACAAAAGGTTCATAAAAGGTTTATTTACAAGGGAAAAGGAAATAAGGAAAATGTACAACTCAGGGAGAAAATAGGGAAATAAAGTCTTTAATGCGTCCTACCCGATCCGCCGACCTGGAAACCCAAAGGCACTCTCAGAGCTGACCGGACGCTGCGAGCTGGCCGAGAGCCAAAATGGGGATCCCCCAAAGCCCACGTGTCTGTCTTTATACCAACCTGGCCGCTTAACCCCACCCTCAGGTCCCAGCCACCTTCCCTGTGGTGGTGATGGGATTTGGAGTTCCCAGTGTCTTTGGCCTGGGGTGGGGGTGGAGTCCACAAAGCCTGTATGGAATTAGCTTTGGGACATCCTTTTCCCCCTAACAATGGGATGCTCTGGTCTGTGTCTTGCTCCACAGCCCTCAGAGAGCGGCCTTGCCTGGTGCTGTGAAGTTCCGTTCGAAGGGAGAGCCAGGGCAGCTGTGGGCACGGCCAGCTCCCGGCCAGTAGTGACGGCTTTTCTCTCTCTCAGCAGCTTTGGGCAGAGTGCCCGTGGGGAGGGGAGGGGCGTGAGATACACACGCACCCGTGCCAGCCACTGTGCTCGACTCTGGACAGACTGCCCACTTAGCCCTCACCGCCGTGCCCGTAGTCTAGATGCAGAACTGAGGCTCAGCAGCGAGAGTAACTTCCAAAGCAGGATGTGGAACTTGAGCTCCCGGCTCCAGCCTGGCCCATGGTGGAGGCTGTTCCTGAGGTCTGGGGCCCTGAGGGGTATCCCCCTGCTCCCCCACCAGACTCATCTTGCTGCAGCCGCTCAGCCCCAGGGTCGGCAGCCACCCCAGTTCAGGCTGGTCCCCTGTGCCTAGAGGTGTGAGGGGTAATGAGGCCTCCTAATTAAGGTTTCTGGAGACATGACCGGGAGATTTATAGACAGGCTTTGTCGATAACCATGGTCCCTGCTGCAGACCCAGCAAGACATCGATAAGTGCTCATTATAGCTTCCCCGCTCCCTGCCCTGTTCCCCAGCCCCTCCCAGGCCTGTCAGCCGCCTGGCCTGTTCGCAGCGCCTATGTACACAGGCTTCGCTCAATTAATTTGCACTTGTTGGCACCATCTGTGCTTTTCATGTGTCCTTATCGGGAGTGTGTGGGTCCTGCCCCCTCCTTGGTGTGCGCCTGCTTGTGGACACGGCGCCCCCTTAGACTGGGGCTCCTCAGGGGAGAGTTCTGCCTCCTCCCTCAGTCTAGGCATCTTGAAGGCCAGGCCAAGTCTTTCTCTTCCGTCATCTCTCTTCCCACCCCACCCCCCTTCACCCTGGTGAGCCAGGCCTCCAGTGGAAGCCCCAAGCCTCAAGCTAGACTCTCGCCTGGAGGCTGCCCATCCCGGCACTGAGAGGCTGGGCCTCCACCAAGAGCAGTGACTTGCTTGCATCACCAGGTAGGGAGGGACTGAGAAGTCACCGCCACGCTGTTTCCGGTGAGCAGCACTGGTCATGGGCAGTACAGCCACCTAGACTCGGATGGCCCCAGGGCCAGTGACATGGGCTACTGGCTCCAGGTTGTAGGGGCAGGTGGCCACCTAGATACCCTAGAAGGAACGCCTGCCTGTGGCCATCTCCGCATCCCAAGCTTCTTGGCAGCCAACACTTCTCTCAAGGTCATTCTCTCCTCAAGATGGCTGCTCCCTGCTGCCTGTAATAGACTGCCTCTGCCCCCAGCCGACTTCCCAAGGACGCTCTCCTTACTGACCCTGGAGGGCTCTGGATGCTGAGCTGGCTCAACCACAAAGGTGCTGGTTGGGACTGGCCACCTCTTGCCCTCTCTGGACTCTGGTGTCCTACACAGCATCCGGGGCATGTTGGCAGAACAGCCAGGCCTTGTATTGGGAAGGTTCTGGAAATTTAGCCATGCGTGGTGCCAGCATATAGCTCCTGATTCTATATATATATCTCACCTGACTCTAGTAGGCTCGGGAGTTGAGCCTTAGCCTGACATTCAAGGCCCCAGGACTGGGCTCTGCAGCCACACCAGCGCCCGTGACAGCCACTGTGCCCGTGCCAGCTATTCTCTCCACTCCTTAATTCCCAAGCCCCTGCAGTGTGCCAGGCTGCTGTTCACACCACACCTTTGCTCCTGCTGCTCCCTCTGCCAGGAATGCCCTCCAGCACACTGCTATCATCTGACAAACTCCTATTCATCCTTTAAAACTCATTCCAGCTCTGAGATGGCCTCCATCTTACACCCCTATATATTTTTATGCCATGGTAGGGAGATGGCTGGGTGAGGGTGTCCCCAATAGGCTTACCACATAGGCGTATCGTATTGATCACACGGCGCCTTCTGCCTCATCCCTAGAACATAAGCTGCTCGGGGGCTGAGACCAAGTCTTGGCCACATCTGCGCCTCTGGTGCCAGGACAGGCCTTGGTCAACTGGGGTGCTGGAGAGTGTGTGTCAAACTGGATGGAACCCAGGCCCCAGTGTCCTTAACCGAGGTGGAGGGAGAGGCAGTATTGACTGTCCCCTGTAAATGGAAGGTGATGTTCTTCCTGCCACCCGGCTCCCCATTAATGGAGTTATGGAGGCCTCAGAGGCAGCCAGAGAACTGTTAGGGCAAATGAAGTACAAAGCTGGGGGGCCCTACACTCAGCCCTCAGCCGCCCACCAGTCCCACATGCCTGTGGTTGGCATCACAGTGAGATCTCGCCTGCAGACAGTTCTGAGCTGTGTCCTGCCTCGGCCCCGCTGGGTGTTGAGATCTGACTGGGTGGTGGGAGGGAAGGGAGGTGTGATTCACGGCCCCATATGTGTTCCTGGCCCACTGGTGGCATTCCTGCCAAGAGAGGGTTTTAGAAACGGGGCCCAGTCTCCCTTGGCACGTGTCAGGCCACAGGGAACTTGGCACAGCCAGGAGGTGCCATGTGCGGGGCTACAGAATCCCCAGGGCCCAGGTGCCCCTCCCAGACCAGAGCAGAGGCCTGCAGCCAGGAGTGCAGCGCAGCGCCAGAGATCAGCACATACCACCTCAGCCCATCTCCTGCTCCTGCTCGTCCTGTATCGCGTCGTGGCTTCTGTCGTGGCTCCACTGCAGGGAGTGACCATCCCAGCAAGGATGGCCTCAGAGTGTAGGATCCACACACACAGCCTCGAGGGGCAGCAGAGCCTCTGTGGGTATCACGGGCTCGTTCTCCTCACCCTGAGCGCCGCTGAGTTCTGCTGAGCTGCGGCAGGAGAGTCCCGGGCCTGGGGGGGCAGATGTGGGCCCTAGTACGGGAGACGTTGGAGAGCAGGAGGCCTGCCTGGGGCCCTGAAGCCAGTTGAGGTCAGGAGGGCTCACCCTGCAGCCCAGGCAGGTGGTAAGGGGTGCAGGCTCTGAAGCAGCTCCCTGCCTGGACAAGCTCCCTGACCCCTTCCTGCCTCGCCTCCTCCTGGGTGGTAGGCTGGGTGGGGTGGCTGGGGCTGGAGTTGGAGCTACATAAAGGGCTTGAATGATGGCTGACCGGGGTGAGCTCTGGCTACTGCCTGTCTGCTCTGGCTCGGGACTCAGGAAAGGTAGCCACCTCCCTTCCAGCCAAGGAGCGAGGGAAAGGCTTTTGTCAGCAGGGGACTCTGAAGCTGGGTCTGCAGACGGGCTGCCCGCTCCATCGCGAGCCTCACTTTCGTTTCCCTGAAAGAGTATTAGACACTTGGGGTCCCCGAGGCACCCGCGACTGTGGGTGGAGGAACACGTGACAAAGGCACAGAGCAGGACGACCCGCTGGTCTGCCTCCCGAAGGCCCTGAGGCTGCAGGAAGCAGGTGGCGTGGGGAGCACAGGTAGAAAGGGAGTCACCCGTGATGCACAGGGTCACCCAGCTGGGTCAGTAAAGCCCCCCAGTGCCACCAACTGTCTCCCTGCTCCCCTCGCTTCCTCCGCACCCCAGACGAGAGCCAGCCTTCTGGGACCCAGCAGGAAAAGGACAACCCCCAGCGCCACAAAGACCGCATCCCCATGTAGCCACCGGCTCACGATGCTTGAAGGGGTGGGGGCCGCGTGGCGCCCACTTATAGAGGAAATACCTGCGAGCAGAAGAGTCCCCCTGGCGCTGCAGGGCAGGCTCAGCAGTGTCCGTCTGGCTCTCACTCCCCCTCCCTCCTCCTCCCCCCTTGCTCTGTGTCCAGAGACGGACCCCTGAAGGTCTGCTCGGTGCCGCTCCGGCCTCCCCGGGCTAGACAGCAGCCACGTCTGGGCCTGGCTGAGCATAGCCAATGCCTCCACATGGTGCATTATTGATGGGGCTTCTAATTGTGCGTTTCCCAAAGTCTACAGGCCTTTGATGAAAAATTCATGGCACGCCCGAGGACGGGAGCAGATCCAATCGATGGGCAGCCTGGTGGGCGAGGAGCACTGGGCCCCTCTCAGGGGGGAGCAGCGCAAGTCTGGGCGGGGAGGGGGCGTCTCTCTAGCCTTCCCTTGGTCCCAGGCTCCAGGCCTGGTGTCTCGTGACAGGAGGGCACGCCAGGAAGGCAGCAGCCCATTTCCCACACTGGGAGGCTGAGGGGAGAGATCAGGAAAGCCAGGCCCACCTCGGGCTGACAGGTGCCATCCAGAGAGGCTGCCAGCTCCATCACGAGCCTCACTTTCGTCTCCCTGAGAGAGTATTAGACACTTGGGGGCCCCAAGAGTCACAGAGGAGGGAGTGACATTTCTAGAGGCACTCGGGTGCCAGGCACTCTGCTCAGAGCTAAGCCCCTAACAGCTCTAAGAGACGGTCACAGACACGCACCCCGTCTTACAGAGGAGGAAACTGGGGTCTGCCCATCCTCGCTCACACAGGCTCGAACCCGGCACTGAGAAGACTTGAAGCCACTGTCTGCACCACCCCTGCCAGCTCAGATCCCAGCCACAGAGCAGTGAGGGCTTGTGCCGTCCAGCTCCCCTGCCCTGTCCCTCCAGCCCTCTTACATAAAGGAGGAGACCCCTAGAAAAGCCAACTGTCCAGGGTCGCAGTCACTGGAGTGAAAAATGAGGCCTGCAAAACAGGAAGAAAAGGGCCTCCCAGCAACACTGAGACGCCAGAGCCCGCACCCCTGCCCAGTCCTGAGCTAGCACCCGGCAGCCAGAAGGGGTGCCTTGGACAAGGGAGGGGCTTTTGAAACAGGTAGAGCTGTCTGTCTTGGACTGTCCACTTGAATATTAGGATTGTGCCATCGGCGAGGCCCCAGAGACCCCCAACACCTGTTGTCTGCTCATTAAACAGGTGAAGGAATATTCATGCAGGCCTGGTTGTGTCAGCGCAGACATCTGGGGGGCAGGCTGGGGGTGGGGCTTTCAGGAAAGGCTTTGGGACCAAGCTGGCCTGGGACAGCCAGGATGAGCCCAACTCAGCTGGAGAACTCCAGGCAGACCCCCCTTGCCGAGGTGGGGTCTCTACCTCCCAAGCCAAGGGCAACTAGTGCAGAGGGCTCTGCCTTAGTGTTCAAGGCCGTTTCTAGGAGGTGGGCCGCCTTGTTTGGATTTGTTTTCCCTTTGCTTCTCAGTGAGTTCCTTTTAAAAACATCCACCCCTGTCTCCGCTGAACTAAAGGGAAAGGAATTTGTCCAGACCATCAGGAAAGCAGAGATGGGAAGGCCCCAGGGGCAGGCTTGCTGCTTCCAGAGAAGTGAGTCTAGTCTAGGCTGCTGGGGTGGGGGGTGGGGGGAGCAGAGGGAGCAGAGGGAGTGGGGAGGCAGGAAACTGAGGGTGCAGGGTCACGAAAGGGAGAGAAAATGGAAGGGGAGCAGGGTGACTAAGGGGAGACGGAGTTGTAGCTAGAGGAGGGTGCTGAGATGGAGCTGGGGAGGAGAGAGGTCAAACTCATTCAAGGCCTTCCCCCTTTTCCTGGGCTCCAGGCCCTGCAAGGCCTGCCATCTCCTAGCAGCTGGAGTACGCCTACCCTGGTTTCAGCTGCCCCACCCAGATGCCTCCCACCAAAACAAAGGGGAGGCAGCCTTGAGGGCCTGCCTGCTTCCAGGTCCAGGCTGGGCTGTCACTAGGCAGGCACTTGTTGTAGCAACAGTCCCTGGGGACCATCCTGGGGAAAAGGAACTGCTGTCAGGAAAGATGGGGGAGCCAGGTCCCCTACCTCCTGCAGCCCCCAAGGCTATCTCAGGCCTCCATGACAGCCGCTCTGTAAGTCTGCCCCCACACCCGCGCCGGTTCTGGGAGGGTGGGTTGGGTCACCTACCAAGCAGGTGTGTTGGGGTGTGTTGCCTGGCAACCAGCAGAGGTGTTTCCAGAGGCTGTGTGAGTAGGAGGCAGGTTGGGGGAGGACCAGAAGATCAGGCCAGCGGGCATTGGCCCCTAGATACCTAGGGTCACAGGGCCCCCTGAAAGGCCCCCAGGCCCAGCCCCAGTCTCCTGACCCTCACCCAGGAACCCATAGAAGGAGGAGAGGACTTCTGGGAAAATCCTTTCAAAGTGACCATTGTCTCCTGCCAGTCCTGGCCCTGGCTCTGGCCTTGTAGAGGTCCAGCCCTCCAACCTAGAACTAGGCTGGACCTGGGCCAGCCTGGGGCAGTCACGGGGAAGGTCTTACTGGTATGCAGAGCTCACACAGGGCTGGGGGAGCAGGGAGGAGGTGGAGGCAGAGGGTCACCCAAAGTAGGTGCATTAGCCCCAGGCCAAGAGGGCCTGCACTGGCTGGATTAGTGACAACACCATCCTTGTTGGATACCATTTGCCAAAGCATTTGTTCTCCCATTGTGGCAAAACCCCAACATTCATCCCCAGCATGGATCAGCACCCCAGCTGGCAGCTGAGGCTGCACGGAGTGGGTGAAGACCTTGCTGAAGGTCCCATGACAGATGTGGGCAGAGGCTGGATTAGAACCCAAGGATTCTACTCCAGCCAGGCTCCCCCCATCTCATGTAGGGGGGAGGCAGAAAAGCACTAATAACCAGGGGGGATTCTGGCAGGAGGTGACCAGTGGAGAAGGGATTCTTTATGTAATCAGGGGCTATGAGGAGTCTCCTCATCAGCTCTCCATTCCCGCACCCCCCCCCCGCCCCCACCCCATGCCTGACCCTTTACTTCCCTGGGCTGAGGACAAGGACCAGCCCCAAGCTGATTTTGGAAAAGGCAGGACTCTAAGCCACAAACATAAGGAGGAGTGATGGATGACTAACCCAGAGGGTCTTCCTGGAGGAGGAGGACCCAGAGTGGTGCCTTCAAGGCAGGCGGCATTCTGAGAGAGCTGGTAACAAAGATACAGCATCTTTCAGGAAGCCCCTCCCCCAAGCCAGTCCCACCCCCACCTCCATTGTCAACCAGTTCAATTACGGCCTGGCTCCTGCTGAGGCCAATTAGGCAGGAGCTGGGGTCGGCTGACCAAGGCCTCACTTCACAGTGCTAAGCACAAAAGCTTTCTAGACACCATCTCCCAGGCAGCAGGAAGGAAAAGAAAGGGAAAATTCACTCCTTTTGTTTCTTTGCTGTAACCTTGGTCTGAACAAAGAAGCCACTGCCTCCCCTTCAGGGAACCTGCTTTAAAAAGCAATTTGCACAGTTTTGCTTGAAGTTGAGAGGCTCAGCTACATTCAAGGGGACTGGGAGCAGGGATGGCGGGTGAGAAGCAGAGCCTTGGCTCTAGAACCTCCTGTGACTTGGGTCTGTCCTCAGTGCAGCAGCAGACCTCCTGGGCTGGGCCTCCCTCAAGAGTGGTAGCAGGTGAAGAAGGGGTCCACCGGGGCCAGGCTCCCACCTCCAAAGCCAAGGTCAGGGAGATAGCCCTGGGCTTGCTGTGCATCCTCTCCCCCTAGGCCACACCCTTGCTGCCTGACCTCCAGTAGGCACCAGCCCTGGGCCTCACATCCCACAGCAGTGGGACACACAGGCCCTCTGCTGGTGATGGGGCTCAGGAGAGATTGAAGGAAGGGAAGAGGCTGTTCTCTTGGCCACAGTTCTGTCGTCACGCTGACCTCCAACAGGATGGGAGGGAGCTTGGCTCAGTGGGCAGTGGTCAGGGGCAGAGGGAGGGATCCAGAGGCCTAGGCCCGGTGTACCTGGGGCTAAGGGACGACTTAGCCATGGTGTACCCTGCGCCCTGGAAAAGTACCCTTTGTTCTCTTTCAGCAAATCCCCTCTCCCACTGCTCCCTGAGCTAGCCCCTGCCCCCCAGAACTAGGCCTGTGCTCAGAGCTCCCTGATCTCAGGATCTCCAAGGAAGGTCAGCACCAGTTTGTGCAAGGTGTGAGGGCTTCTATTTTATTTGAAAGCAATGTGGTTAATTCCTGTTTAAAGAATTGGACAGCTTCCATTAGCCAGGAGCGGCCTCTCAGACATCCTGAGTCGCTCTGCCCCATACGTGACAGCAGGTCTGGCAGAGGCAGGTCCCGGCTCCCAGTCCTGGGGGGTGTGTTTGCCCTACTTCTCCACCCCAGGAGGGTGACCAGAGGCTGCTGAGAAGAGGGCAGAGTCCACGGTGCCTGTTAGGATCTCCCAGGAGCAAGGGGACAAGTGTGGTCTGTGTGTGGCCCTTGGTGGAGGGATGTCAGGCCGCAGTGGGCCTGCAGGGCCGGCTCCTTGGCAGAGCTAATGAGGCTTAAAAGACAGAGAGGGGCCCAGGAAGTCTGGCCCAGGGGCAGAGCCGCCAGGGCAACATTTTGAAAGAAGATCTAGCTGTGCTGGTTCAGACAGCCTTGAAATCCAGAGCTGGAAATCCATCGTGAGGGCTCGTGGGAGCCTCTGAAGGGCTCCAGGAGCCAGGCAGAATGTTCCAGTGATCTCTGACTGCAGCACAACCATCTCAAAACGTGATGACTTAAGGCAGTCGTTTCTTCTTTGATTATTTCCTCTCTGTTTTGTGGGTCATTCGCTCCACCAACACAGCAGGGAGGACTTGTCAGCTAAGAGGACTGCAGAGCTGGGGCTGGGGGACACTCTCTCACCCACACTGTTGATTGGGCTTCCCAACAGCATGGCCCCTTCAAAGCACAAGGATTCTTCCCTGGGGGGGACAGCCAGTATTCCAGGAGGAAGGGCAGAAGCCGCCAGGCTTCTGACCAGCGTGCCTCAGAAGTCCCCGGATGGTGTCTGTCTCCCCATTGTGAGGAGAGGGAGTTAAACCCCACCTCAAAAGGAGAGGAGCAGCATAGGACCTGCAGTGTCTTTCATCCTTCAGGGAGGAAGACTGTTCTGAGGTAACGCAAAGCCCAAAATAAAGAGGTAGAGAACTAGGAGGACTTCCTGGAGGAAGAGGCTACTTGGATCAGACCAGTTAGCCTAGAGCAGAGGGACGGGCTGCCTCTCTGGGCAGGGGGAATCTTTGGCAGGGGTTGGGGGTGAGGAGGATAGATACACTACAATAGCTGATTTTTCAGAGGTACAGGGGTGCCATGAGGGAGTAGAATTGGCCCTTCTTTGTCCTGTGCAGGGTCCACAGCAGACAGGTCTGGCCGGGTCCAGTGGATGGGAATCTGTCTCTTATCCACATAAACAGCCACTCTACACCCTGGGAGCACCTAGCATGCTTAAATGGGATTCACCGCTTGGGGGTGGGGGGTGCACACCTCTACCCCCCCAGTAGAGACCTGGCCCAGGAGAAATAGTCCCAATCCCTGGTGAAAGAGTAAGGTCAAGGGCAGGGAAGCACTTGACCTGGTCCTCTCAGAGGGGACTGTTCTGTCCCCCCAGGCTGGTTCCTGGGCCCCCAAGCACACTCCCTCTACAAGTGCCACCCCTGCCAGAGGCAGGATCTGGAACAATCACCCACCCTTCCCTCTCTGGGGCAGCTTCCTCGGAACAGGGGTGTGAGAAGCCTCCCTTGCAGCCTCCCCTCTGCAGTTAGAGACGTTTATTCAGGGCCTGGCCGGTGGGGAGCTTCCCACAAAGGGCGGCCAGTGCCCTTAAGCACCAGGGACCCCTGTGCGCCACCTGGGCTTAGTGTCCATCGAGTGTCTTCCTAAGTGGACAATCTGATCTGATTTTCAAAGATTTACGTCTCGGCAGGGGTGGGGGCTGTAAGCGTTGGGAGGGGAGGAGGCTGGATCACTTTCTCAGCTTCTCACTGTTCCTTCTGCACCAGCATCAGCCTCGGGTGTCTGCTGCAGGCAGGTGTCACTTCCCACGGGGTCACTCCAGGGCCTGAGGCTGGAGAGTCATAGCGCCTACCCCCTCCACGTGCTGGGGTCCCCCACAGGCTGGCTTCATTCCCACGCCAGGCTGAAGCCGAGCATCCGTGGGAGGCGGCTGCCCTCTGGCGGCTGTGAAGGCGAAGCCCATGGCAGATCTGCCAGCGACCGTCCTTGGACCCGGGAGCTGACGGCTAACCAGGAAAGCCAGCACGCCCCAGACCCTGACTCAGCCTGGCTGCTGCCCACCCTTTGCAACCACTTTACCCGCCACAGAGCCTGGCCACCCACACCGCCTCTGATCTGAACACCTGCCTCCCCTGCCCCCGGCCTAGGGCTTCCTGCCTCCCCTTAAGACAGCCAAACCCTCCCTGCCCTCCCCCTGCTCCAGCCCGCACTGCCCCTGGACACACAGTCTGTCTCCTAGTTCTCCAGAAAGGCCTGTCCCCACCCCCACACTTCTCCTCCACCCTGTGTCACCAACTAACCCTCTACCCCTTCTCCACCCCGCTGTTCCCCTAACCGCCCCCCCTGCACCCTGGAGTTCAGAACACTGCCCAAGGTAACCAGGGGTCACCTTATCGCCATGGCCAGAGGTCCCTCTGCAGACTCGCAAGCCATTAAGCCTTCTCTCCTTTTCTCAAAGGCCTTGTAAATTGCGAAATGTAAGCCACATGGACACAATTCCATTGAACATAAAAAAGCAAACCACCACCCAATGATTATAAAACAAATGTCCGTAAAACCACCACCCCGGTCAAGAAACAGAACATCGCCGACCCCCAGAAGCCCCTGGTGCCCCTCCCGCCTCCCCAGGCTTGACTCCTGCGCCTTCGCTGTCATGCTCATACAAAGCCTTATGGCCGGGTAGGTCCTGCTTTGGAGTCCCCAGGGCACCACACCACGCACACTGTTTTGAGTCTGGTTCTTCCGCTCAGCTTCGTGTGTGAGGCGCTCCTGCCTGGTTGTTTGGTGCCGTGGCCTCTTTTTCATTGCCGTGTACTATTCCTCGGCGTGGGTACGTCCTGTCCCTTAGCTCTGTCCAGTAAGCCCTCCCTCCCTCACCTGCTCCTTAATATTCTTAAGAAGGGGGGTTTCCTTTTGCGCTCAGGTGTTGGGTGCTCTACCTAGAAAGGCAGTGGGTCATTATCAGATATGCCACAATAGAGAGATTATCTAGGCCCCCCCACCCCACATTCTGAACTGGCCACATTCTGAACTGTGGCCCTGGCTTTCAAGCCTGCTCCCACCCCTTCGCTCCTGCCTCTGTGGTGGACGCCCTGATTTGAGGGATTCCCGCCCACCACCACTCCCTTCCTTTGCCCTTACCCCTCTTCCTCACTCTACACTTCCCTGACTCAAGGAAATCTCCCTGCAGAGGCTCTCATTACACCTCCGTGGGCTGTCCTTCCAGCCCCTCTTGCCAGCGAGCTTGAGCACCACCTCCTCCTGGAGGGCACAGGGCCCTGGGTACTATACACCCTCCCCTCCCCAAGCCAGGTCCTCCTCCTTCCTCCTTTGCACCTGTCCCTCCTTCTCCTCCCCCTCCTCTGCCTGTACCACCTTCCCCTCCCTGCCCACTGCTCCCACCCAGCTCAGGGTCCATCCTGTCACCTGACTCTGCTCTTAACCTGCACCCCCATCTCTCCTAGGTGCTGACCAGCCGGTGGTGTGCGCGTGTGTGGTCTTGTCACATGCTCCCCAGCAGGACAAAGGCCAAGCTCCTAGCACTTGCATGTACCCCACTGCTCTCGGGCCAAACCACTCCTCTCCCCTCCCCTCACCCTGCTTTCTTCCCATCACGCCTTTGCCCAGAGAACCTGCTCTCCCCCCCAGAGCCACAGCTGCTCATCCTCCAGAGGCAGCTCATGTTACCCCCTCCTCAGGATGCCTTCCGGGACCCCCAGGCCAGGTTGAGAATCTCCTCTGTGCTCCCCTCTGTCACCGGCACATTCGGCCAACACCTCAGTATAAATAGGACACCCTGCAGGCGGGGACACTGGGCTCCTCCAAGTTCCATGGCTTCCGTGTGGCACAGATGTGTGGCACAGATGTGTGGCACAGATGTGGCATTCAAAGAGTGTTAATTGATGGATGTTTGCTGCGCTGCTTCCAGCCTAGGCTCTCTAACCGAGCCTCTTCACACTCGAGCACACGGCTGCCTTCTAGCCCCAGTTTCCCCATCTGTACATAAAAGTCTAAGGCCCTTCTGATTGACAGGGCTGCCAGTGGCCGCAGGGGTGTTGTCCGGCCCTCTTGGATGAGGTGCTCAGCTCTCACCACAGGGACTCCCCATGGGGAGGAGGGGGAAGCAGTGCCTTCTTTGGGGCTTGAGAAAAGATAACCACTGCCCCCTCCCTGGGTTCGTGGTAAGGAAGGTGAGGAGGGCACTGGGCCATGGTTTCTGTAGTAATCAGATGTAGTAATCAGATGATCTCCCCGCTGTGCGCGTCGCCCTCGGTTACTGTAAGAATGATTTTTTAAGCACTCAAAGGTGTCCTTGATGGCAGCTGGGTCTCCTTGTGCACAGGCCGCAGGCTGGTCCTGTTCACGCTCCTCAACCCACGGCCAGCCCTTGAATATGGTTCCTGACCTTCCCACAGACAAGGACACCGAGGCTCCGGGCCTCAGCTCCCCCCTTCCAGAGCCAGAGGGGAGGTGCCGGTGCAGCAAAGGCCACGAGCGCTCAGCAGCAGGGGAGCCACTCAGTCCCCTGGCCACCTGACCCTTCTCCCTGTGCAGACTGATACCTGGGGTCCCGGCAGGGGTGCCAGGGGATGAGAGGGGCTCAGTGGGCACCAAGGGTCAGGCATAGGTGGGGTCGGGATCCCTAGAGGATGTGCAGGTCCCAAGAGGAAAGAGGAAGGGCTGACCTGCCCACTCCCGGAGGGGCCGGGAACCAGGGAAGCAGGGCAGGCGGAGACCAAAGCAGGAATCTGAGGCCACTGTCTGTTGTGACCTCTGGCTGGTCTGTGACGCAGAGTGTGGCCCTGAGTCCCCACTCAGGGTTATAGCCTGAGTCCCCACAGCCAGGGTTATAGCCTCCCCAAGGCCTGTGCTCAGTGTGGGGGAGGAGAAGCTGAGGGGAGGAAACTTCTCTAGGTTCTAGGTCCTGAAGTTGCTGGCTGGGAGCGACTGGGGCTTGGGGGTAGGGAGGGGTAAGCCAAGGCTTCTCCAGGGGGCCTGCACAACAGAGGGTTCTGCAGGGGGCCTGCACAACAACTAGGGTCTTATTGCCCACGGGGGTGGGGAGGGCTCCCCTGCCCTCCCAGCAGGCCTTACTCAGGAGCCCTGCTCTCTTTGGAGGGGTACGGGGTCGTGTTATAAACCGAACTTTGCTCACCCTGAGGACCACTGAGCTGAGGAGCAATAGGAGCCGAGAAAGCAGGAGCTCCTGAGTGAGCAGAGGAGTGATCAGACCAGGGTAGGCCAAGTGACCTGTCACCCTTTCCCTCAGGACTCCCTCATGCACGCACACACACTCACACGCCTCCAACCCCATGTGAAAATCACTGGACGCACTATAAAAAGACAAAGCTTAGGTGCTGGGATGGGGGTTCACTCAGATCGCTGAGCACAAGTAGAAGAACAAGGGAAGGAGAGAAGGGCTGGACCCGTGTGCCTGAGGGTGGCTGGTAAGGGGTCATGAGTAGCCGGTCTCAGACTTGGCATCTGAGCTGATGCCAGGAGCTCACTCTGAGCCATGACTGCAAAGGCCCTGGCCCTCCACCCCCACTCAGATCAGAGTGCTCCTGACTCCAGCATCCAGAAGGACCCATCCTTGCCCTGGATCCTTCTCCCTGCTTGGGAAAGGCCCCCTGGAGGTGACCCAGCAATGGAATGTAACCGGTTCGTTCAAACCCGAGGTTTTCTCCGAGATCCGGGTAAGGTGCGGTTGGGGACAGTGAGATGAGGCGACACACCCTCCTCTCCAGACTCAGGGTGGCCAGAACACTTCTGGCTCCCTGTGGAACAAGCAGTGGAACTTTCTTCCATCTCTACCCCAAAGCAAACTTGGCCTTGGAGACCAAAGACAGAAGGGGGCCTTTGGATATCAGGTGGATATTGGTCCCCACACTGGCCACATCCCCCAAGTCTGGCCACATCCCTCAAGTCTGGAGTTAGAGCCAGCTCAAAGGCAAGCCAGGACCTCCCCTTCTCCCCTCTGGATTAAACCTTCTGCCTTCCTTGGTATGGTAGGCCCAAAGGCACAGATTTAGGGAGTCTGGTTCAAATGCCATCCCCACATTTGCAAGCAGAGGCTGTGGTCAGGCTTGAGTGTAGGCCCTCAATGTGACTGTCTGCTCCTTCTTAAAGGGCTCTGCTGGGGAGACTGAGCAGAATCTGCTCAGCCCTGGAGGATAACCCTGCAGGAGGCCCAATAGGATGAAGAGGCCACTATGGGGGCCCAGGAGCCAGTCCCTGGGAGCACCCAAAATTCAGGGCCAGAAGAACCGCTAACTGCTGGAGGCTGGGAGTGTACCTGAGCAATTCAAACAAATGCTCAAAACATACTTATTCACTGGATGAATTATCTCAAAGTAAACACACACACGTAACCCCCACAGGTCCAAAGCATTGCCTGCACCCCATCATCTCTCTTGTGACCCCAGGCGCTCCCCAACCCTCCAAATGGATCTAATACCCCGACTCCTACCTCTATTACTTAAGCTTGCCTAGTTTTCAAGGAAATCTATGTGAGACTGTAGACTAGACCTTTTGTGTCTGCTTCCTTTGCTCACTCTATCCTTTGCTCACTATTATGTTTAGTGATTGTTCCATGTGGTTTCATGTGGCCGCCATTCATATATTTTTTATTGCTGTATAGTATTCTGCTGTGTGATTGTTCCAACATTTGACTGTGGAGGGCATTTGTACTATTTCCTGCTTAAGATTATTGTAAATAATGCTGCCAGGAATGCTCTCACACCCGCTTCTGGATGTGTTCACTGTTGTGTTTTGGTAGGGTATCAAGTCAGGAGCACAGCTGCTAGATCATAGGTTATCCGTGAGTTCAGCTCTGATGGTATCCACCAAGAAGTTTCCCAAAGTGATGGTGGTGCTTCCTGTTCCCTCTGAGTGAATACATGTGTCCTGCTTCTTTCACCAACATTCGATATGGTCAGGATTGTTTGGGGTTTTTTTGGGTTTTGATTCTTTTGGGTATACAGTTGATTCATTGTGGTTTGAAATGACTAGTGAGGCAGAGCACAATTCATAGGCCTATTGGCTTACTTTATCAAGTGCTGGTGAAGATCGCCTGTCCATTATTCCAGCAGGAGGCCTTGCTCTTACCTACTGATTTGTAGGAGTGATTTTTATATCCGATATGGCCATTGTCTGCTGTGTGCGTTATGAATATCTGTTCCCACTCTACCCATCCTTCCCCTTCCTGATGCCTGTTCATGAATAAAGTTATTGATTTAAATGTACCCAATTTATCAACACTTTCCATTTTGGTTTGTGCTTTTTTTTGTCCTATTTTTAAAACCCTTCCCTTGCCCAAATTCATAAAGGTGGTCTTATGCTTCTCGGCTAGTGCCTTTATTGTTTTACCTTTTATTTTATTTTTTTTTAAGATTTATTTAGTTATGCATACAAGATCTGAGGTACAGGCCAGAGATGTGGGGGGGTGAGAGGATTCACCAGAGACAGAGTGGGGAACAGAACAGGCAGACTGACTGAAATACACTGCTGAGGGGAGCAGCGGGCGAGGCAGGAGAGGTCTGCTGCGCCATGTGGGTTGCTCCCTGGCTAGCTAGGGATAAAATTCATGCTGCAGAGGCTGCAGATTGCTTCGTAATGCGGTGCTTAACCCCTTGCGCCACCAGGGAGGCCCTGTTTTACCTTTTATGCTTGGAATTATGCATCTGGAATGTTATAAATCACACTGTGATAGGAGTCAAATTTCCGTTTATATGGGGCCTATGCATGAGGTTGATGGATCACCATTTATTTCCCTCTGCCCTCTAATGCCACCTCTGTCGTAAATGCCAGCATGTGTAGCTCTGTGGCAGGGTTCTCTGTCCGCGTCTTTGCCTGACTTCATAATCTTTGCACCGATATCACCCTGTCTTAGTAACTGCAGCTTCCTCATCAGTTTTGGCAGCTGACAGAGCAAGTCCTCCCACCCAGTTCCCCTTCAAACATATTTTGACCATAAAATGGCTGTTCAAGAGCCCAAATTCCTAACATGTGCGGGAGTGGGCCCCCCACACCAGCAAGCATAGGGCAGAACCTGAGAACGCAGCTGAGTCTGACCTGCCTGCCCGGAGATCAAATCAGACACCACAGGTCAAGGACTCGGGGTCACCGAGCTGCCTTCACCACCACCGCAGCCTCTGATTGACAGGCTATAAACGGGAAGTGCCCTTGAACCCCTCCAAGTCAGCATGCCAAGCTCGAGTGCAGGTTGGCGCCTGCGCTTCTGACCTACTGGCTCTAAGTCAGACAGCCCCACGAGCCCAACCCCCCCTGTGGGTTCCATCCGTTGGCCGGGGCAGCTCACAGGCCTCAGAAGCGTTTTCCTCCCTAGGTCACTGGCTTATTGTCCAGGGATTTCATTCGGGAACGGCCAGCTGGCCGAGAGGCGTGGAGCAAGCGTGGGGAGGGCGGCACAGGTCTCCCTGCCCTCTGGACACGGGCCATTCTCCCAGCACCTCCACGCGTCCACCGACCTCAACCTCTCCAACCCCCTCCTCCTCCTTTTTTTTTTTTGCTTTTTTATGGAAGCACCATTACAAAGCCTTGATTAATTAGCTTCAAGAATTAATTAAGTGCCAGTTCCTGAGAGTGAGGGGGTGGGGCTGAAACTTCCAAACCCTCTACTCACAGGAAGGTCCCAGGGCGACCAGCCCTCCCTTCCCTTCCCGGGCGCTTTCCCAAAGCCTAGTGACAGGAGGCACCCCCACCACCCTCAACACAAATGGGGACGTATGTATTTCTTGCTACAAATCACATTATCATGTGATCATTACAAATCATAACTAAACTTGTCCTTTTTATTTCTCATACATGCTAGGAACCGTTTATCCATTTTTACAGGACACACAAAGTAGTGGGTTTTGATTAAATCTATAAATCCATTTAAGGAAGACTGACTTTTTTTTAAGATTTTATTTATTTATGCATACTAGAGCTGGGGTGTAAGCCAGAGGTGTGGGGCCGTGGCCGGGGTGGGGGGTAGGGGTGAGCGGATTCACCAGAGACAGAGTGGGGAACAGAACAGGCAGATGGACCGAAATACACTGCTGAGGGGAGCAGCGGGCGAGACAGGAGAGGTCTGCCGCGCCATGTGGGTCGCTCCCTGGCTACAGATGGAACTTGTGCTGCAGTGGCTGGAGATAACTTGATACTGCTGAGACTTTAACTCCTGAGCCACCACGGAGCCCCAAGGAAGACCGACTCTTTAAAAATTGTATTTTTCAATCCATGAACATAATATGGCCCTCAATGTACTCAGATTTAAATATTGCTTACATGTTTCAATCATTGAACATGCCACGGCCCTTAATGTCTTTACGTTCAAATTATTTTTAGTTAGAGGATGAAAACATGAATACATTCTTGTTAAAAATACAAAAATTAGAAATGAAGCAAATATTCCTTTCCCTTTCCAACTCAGCAGTAGCCACTGTTACTACATACTTAAATGCACGCACACGCACATGTACACACTCACATGTACACACTCACTAGTATTGCATGGGACCATATGTATTTGCCACATGATTTTTTAATTTAACAGTGGAGCGTGGTCATCGCTCCGTGTCAGAACAATTAACTCTAGGTCATTCTCTGCAGTTCTGCCTGTAGCCCGGAGACTGGGTGTGCCCCTAGTGTGGGAGCACAAACTTCGCTGCAGCAAGCACCCTGGACCATGCTTTCTTGGACGTGTGTGTGTGGGAGCTAACCTAGAAGCAACGAAGCCCATTTGGGTCCTGCTGCGGTTGTCCAGAACAGACACAATAAGAGATGGAACTAGGCTGGGGAAGAAAAGGAGGTCAAATTTCCTCTTGTGCTCCCTCTTGACAGTCTCCTGGGCCTCCCAAACCCCTGTCAGTCATGGGGATGTTGTAAATCAAAGATGCACAGCACAGCAGAGGGTGGGGGTGGGGCAAGGGTCCTCAGGGTGAGGGCAGCAAGAAAGAAGAGGGGGGAGATGAGGACTTTCATCTCCAAATCATACCTGCTCTGGGTAGGGCCTGTGCCCGCTGTGGCCCCCACACTGAGAGCCTGGCAGCAAACCCAGCTCATCCCAAATGAGGAATCTGAGGCTCAGCAAGGTGAGCGGGCCTGTCTGAGCTCATAGTGACCAGACTGGGTTTCTGATCTGACCACCAACCCTGTGCGTATCTGCGGTATCTGGGCGTCTCCCCGCGAGCGGTGCTGTTTCTCGGGGCACCAGATGGGCACATCTAGAGGAGCCAAGACTGGAACGGGACTAGGGCAGGTGCTGAAGAGATGGCCCAGCACTGGCGCCAGTTAGAGGGCTTCCAGCCAGAAGACTAGACCGTGGCAGGCGACAAGTGGTGAGCGCTGAGCCCCTGCTGTCTCGGAAGTCCTCCCCAGGAAGCCGCCGCCCACCACGCGGCAGGTTGGAGGCAGCGGCTGGGAGCCAGGCCACAGCCCAGTCAGCACGGGGCCCAGCTGGGAGCCGGGAGCGGAGCTCTGCCTCTGGCGCCTTGGGAACCTGACCGGGCCCAGGAGCCCCCACCCCAGCCCATGTGCAAAGCCCACACAGCCTCAGGAAGGCTGCAGGCAACGGGTTCAGCAAACCCCGGCTTAGCCTCCCCTCCCACCCCCTCCACGGTCCTGTCTGCCTTCCCTTCTGGATCCCTCTGTTTAGATTTAAGAAATTCTCTTCACTGAACCTGTCACACATAATAGCAGAGGATTTCTATTCTCTAGTAAATATAGTCTATTATGTTTTCTATGCTTATATATGGGCATTTATAAATTTCTTCCCCACGTTGAGCTCACACTGAGCTTCATTTTCGTTACCTGCTTTGAGCGCGCTCTGTGCCGCGACCGGGGCAGGACCGTGCCGCATGCGAGCGCAGACCTAGGGCCGGGGGCCCCGATGGCAGACCCTGGCTCTGCCCCACCTCATCTTGCTGCAGCTGTGGTCTTGGTTTCCTAGTTGGTAAAATGGGGCTGGTTGGAGGGGTAACGGAGGGAGGCCACTGACTGGAACACGTAAGCTGCTCCACAAACACCAGGCGGGAGGTTTTCGTTCTTCCTGACCGAACATCACAGCCGGGCATCCTGACCCCACCTTGCACCCTGGATCTGGTACCTGGGTCACAACCTTGACCCCAAGTCCTTGTCTGGGGGTCCTGGGCCTACCCCGCATCCCTTCCTGGTTCCTGGAGTCTGGAGCCTGGGAGTTCATTGGGATTTCCGAGAGGCTCCTTTCTAGGTTTTCAGTAACATGAGGAAGAGGGAAATCGGGAGAAGGCAGAAGGCAGAGAAGCACCTCTGATTTGTCCAGGTCCTAAAAACCTGACCCTGGGTCCTTTGCGTTTCTGTCGCTCGTGGGCTTCCCCAGCTGGTGTCTGAGCCCGGGTCCTCCAGGTTGGCATCAGCAGACGAGACGTGGCCCCTGGGGCAGACCATTAGCACCGCTGCTCTCGGGGAGCAAGGAGGGGTGAAGACAGAGTCATCAGCACCCCTCCGTGGAGTGGCTGAGACTCGGGGGCACAGCTTGTTAGCTGGCGACTTCCAAATGTGGGCGCAGATGTGGATAGGAGGCTCCAGTGGGTCTGGGGGCTCAGCTCTGAGCTCTGGGATCCACAGGAGCTGAACAACTACCGGCGAGCCATGCAGAAGATGGCAGAGGACCTCCTGTCGCTGCGGAGACAGGTCGGCACCCTGGAAGCGGAGAACCGTGTGCTGCGGAGGCGCCTGGACCAGGACAGGTTGGAGGAGGAGCAGGACGACATTGACGAGGTCCAAAACCTGGGTGAGGGAGCACGGCCACAGAGGACCCCCGAGCCCACCCGAGCCCCAGCTCTAGATGGGGAGCCGCCCTCAACACCTGCTGGATGTGGTCTGGCCAGAGCTGGCCGGGTCATCTCTGGAATAGGAGACAGAGCATCTCATCCTATACCCCTCCCCAGGGAGACGCCTGCCCCCAGCCCCCAACTGTGCTGGGAGAGGCCTCCTTCCTGAGCTAGACCTCTTCTTCCTCCAGTGTCCATGAATCAGAAAATGCTAATTAGCAAGCTGGACATGAAGAAACTGAGGGACAAGGTGCAATATTTGCAGAACGAGCTGATTCGAGTGAGCGGGGGCTTGAGGGCCAGAGGGTGCAGAGCTTGGGGCTGGGGAGCGAGGGTGGGAGTGTGGGAGGAGATGTATCCAGGAGCAGAGGGAGAAGGGTTAGCGCAGTGAAGGGCTCAGCAGAGGGGTTTGGGGTGGACTCTCGGGGCCAAGAGTAAGGCCCAGACACCCTTTCTTCCCACCCAACCCCTTCTTCTCCTTCCCCTGCCTTCAGAAGAATGATCGCGAGAAGGAGTTACTCCTTCTGTACCAGGCTCAGCAGCCACAGAACGCTCTGCTGATGCGGTACCAGGACAAGCTGCAGAAGATGAAGGCGCTGGAGGAGACTGTGCGGCACCAGGAGAAGGCAGGTACCAGGGGAGCTGCCTGCCAGGGGCCAGATCACAGGGCCCAGGCACAGATGGGAAGGGAAGGCGCCCCAGGCCAGCACAACCTCTACGCGCCAACCTCCAGGTGATCGAGAAGATGGAGCGGGTGCTGGAGGACAAGCTGCGGGAGAGGAATGAGCCGCTGCTGAATAGGCCGCAGGGAAAGCCCGGCGTGGGTGAGTCTGCACACCTTGTGGGTGGCCTACTCCCCAGCTCGTGTCCCTCCCTGGAGGCCCTGCCTGCCCAGGGGCCTCCCAGTTGCAAGAGAACCATGGAAGAGGGCAGAAGGGCACTGGTCCCCTACTTGTTCAGGCACCCAGATCTTACAGAGGGCCCCTGGGCTCCCTTCTGCCAGAGAGCCCCTCAGAACACAGCAGGAAGGACACGGTGTGTTGTGTGACTCAGGCTAGAAAGAAGCTTGGACCCTTTGGAGAGAGGCCTGCAGCCTGGAGAGAGCAGAGGGGGGCTGCCTGGAGCAGCAGTTCCTGATTTCTTAACTCTAGGGTGCTTGGAATTAGTTCCTCATCTCTCCAAATCTGCAAAACAAAAAATATCTCAGTCAAATCAATGGTTTGTTTTCCCCAATGGTGTTAACCAGAGCCACCTAGAACTGCCAGTCAGAGGGTCTTTGCTGATAGGAAAGAAGCAGATCACATCGTGTTGGACCAGCTCAAACAGAGGGTGTCCCTGAGCCTATGGGTGCAGCCTCACCAGGGCATCTGTGTGCCCAACCCTGGGCTCAGCCCTCACTGTGGAGATGTGTTGGTGCCAGGCAGGGTGGTCGTGAAGAACTTTGGAAAACAATGAAAGCTAGACCTGCCTTTCAAGAGCCCAAGGCCATCCAGGAGTGGGATGAGAGAAGACAACCTAGGAAGGAGACCGGGCAGAGGTCCCAGGATGGCAATGCGGGCAACAGAGGAGGCAGGAAAGAGAGAGGTGCAGACCTGAGCTCACCCAGGATGAAGGGCTGCGGGACAGTGCTTGGGGCCAGCATTGGCATCAGACCCTAAAGAAGCTAGAATGATGGGCTGCGGGATGTGGGCCTGATCCCACTGGCCCTGGGGAGCCTTTGAAGGCTTGAGAGCAGAGGAGGGGCAGAATGGAGCAAAATGTTAAGGAAGATCGGACCCGGGCCCAGGAGACAGGAAATCCTATCGCATGAACCCCTGTGACCGCATTTACAGCCTTCCCCACACCTGCCGCCTCTGGCCTTCCCCCGGGGACTACAGGAGAGAATCTGCCTGCTGACCTCTACTCCGCGCTGCTAGCAGAAAACACCAGGCTTCGGGCAGAGCTGGATAAGAGCCGGCAGCTGGGGGCCCCCATCATTCTACAACAGCAGGCCCTGCCGGTAAGAGCTGCCTGCCCAGGCTTAACCTGGGTCATCCTGGAGAGACCAGGGGTGGGGAGTCACTGGGTGCCTAGCAGCCACTCAAAGCACAATTCAAATGAAAGGTCAAGACTGGGAGCTGGGCCTCCCAGTCTCCAGGGGACTTGGAGTTTCCTGGAGCGCCAGCTCTCGGGCCTGGCACTTTTCCTCCTGGGGAGCACACCTGTCTGACAGTTTCACCTTAATCCTCATCTAGCACCCTGGGAAAAAGCAAGCCCTAATTGGCCCCTGATCCTTGACCCCCCAACCCTTTGCCACCTGGCTGACCCCCAACCCTTTGCCACCTGGCTGGCGCACACTTGGACTCTACGTGAGCCTCTCAGAACTCCCTCCAGTGCACTTCCTGGGACTGGTGCAGCCTTGGAGAGCCCTTCTCCCCATCCCAGGTGGACCCCGGGGAGTTGGGCGCAGGAGGAGATGTGGCAGAGAGGCTGCGAGAGACAGATGGCCCAACACAGAGCCCGCCCGCACAGGTGGGTGCCCGGGCCCAGGAATGTCCTGGTCTCTTCACTTCTGAGGCTGCTACAGGTGCCTCTGCTTGTGCTCACCCAAAGGGAGACATGGAATTACAGAAGAGAATGAACCAGGGGCCACAGGGCGGCTTTCCCCTTCATCCAGGACTCACAGGATGTAAGAACAGGCCAGGGAACCCTTGCTTCATACATTCTTCGCTTTACAAAAAGACTCCCAGGTCATGATTCCGCTCTGCGCTAAAGGATGTTCCCTAGCATTTTACATTAAAAAATTCATGTGTAGGGCCTCCCTGGTGGCACAACAGTTGAGCACTGGGCTGTGAAGCTGCCTGCAGCCTCTGCAGCGCCAGTTCAATCCCTGGCTGCCTGGCGAGGCCCACATGGTGCGACAGACCTCTCCTGCCACGCCCGCTGCTCCCCTCAGCAGTGTATTTCGTCAGTCTCCCTGTTCTGTTCCCCGCTCTGGCTCTGGTGAATTCTTTCACCCTCCTGCACTTCTGACTGTACCCAGTGCTTGTATAAATAAATAAATAAATCTTTAAAAAAAAAAAAAAAAGAAAAGAAATAAGCCAGAAGGAAAAAAAAATACATGTGTAAAAACTTCATAGAGACCGTGCAAAAAGTATATGCCAGGTAGGGGCTTGAGACAGAGTTCAGCCTTGGTCTGAGCTCAGCGTGGGGACCTGAGCTCGCAGCCCAGACCTGGCACTTACTCCCTGGTGTCCTGCGCTCCTGGGCCTCCTGGCTGGGCCAGGTGTGAGTTTCCGCTTTGCCCATAGGATCTCCTTGCTACTTCTTCAGACAAGTTTAACCTCTTGGCCAAACTGGAACAAGCCCAGAGCCGAATCCTCTCCCTGGAAAGCCAGGTGAGCGAGACCCGGGGGTTGGGGAGGCCAAGCAGACTACTCCTCTGGCCATGACTAGGCCCACGGCCCCTCCACCCCCCAACCCCCACCTCCCCCCCATACCCTTGAACTCCCTAGGAAAGTGGCAAGCCCACAATGCCCCGGGTTTTGCTTTCTGCCCTGAGAGCAGGCTCAGGCTCTGGTCACCCTGTCCCTCAGGGATGAACCCACTTCCCATGGTTGCCATCTGTCCCTCTTGTGTCTGCAGCTAGAGGACTCAGCTCGACGCTGGGGACGAGAGAAGCAGGAGCTGGCCACCCGGCTGCAGGAGCAAGAATATGGCTTGGAGCGTCCCGGAAATGCCGGTGTCACAGCCCTGCCTGTGAGTGAGCCCTCTAGAGGATTTTTTTTTTTTAATAAATTTTATTTTTATATTCCCATTACAATTGCACCCCCCTTATTTTGACCCCAATCCCTCCCCTCCCTGCCCCCCAACCCCCATAGAGTGTCTCTGGTTCATAGTTGTTTGTTGATTTTGATTTTTACTTTCTTATAGTTATTCTTTTTCCTGGTCCCTTATTTAGGTTTTCTAGATTCCTGCTATGAGTGAGACCATCTGGTATTTGTCTTTTTCTTTCTGGCTTCTTTCGCTGAGCATGATCCCTTCCAGCTCCATCCATGTTGCTGCAAATCGCATGTGTTTACCTTTTTTGAATGCTGAGTAATATTCCATGGTGTATATGGACCACATCTTCTTGATGCAGTCATCTATTTTTGGGCATTTTTCTCAAGCACACACGGATCTAGAGGACTTCTTGAGGCTCGGGTGGTGGGCTGGCAGCCACACACACCCGCCCCCGTCCCTGTCGCCCGGCCTTGAGGAAAACCTAGGAAACCGCTCCCCTAATGTATGTCAAAGACCTGGGCTCCCGCTTCTGCCCTGTTCCCACCAGAGGCCTTTGTCCTCTCAATCTGCCGTTTGTCTAAGGGGTGAGACGCCCCTCCCAAAGCTGCCTCCTTCCCCCCAGGGGGGTGCTGAGAATCAAGGACATGGCTGTAGATGAAGGTTACCCACATGGGCATTTCTCAGCCGCCCTACGCTGCCTGTCCTTTAGGACTGGATTTGCTCATGGGCGTTTGCTGTGACCCCCACCCAATTCCACAGTGCCTAAGTTTCTCCCATGAGCACCCTCTTCCTGGGCGACTACATGGCTGCAGGTCACCAGGGACTGGAGCTTGTGGCCCCGGGAGAAACCTGCTTCCCAAGAATAGACCTGCTCACAACTGCCCCTCAAGCTTAGCCTGGGGGCCACCAAGCCCCCCAGAGCAGACCACCATGGCTCCTGCTCTTGAGCCAGCTGTAGCCCTAGTCAGATGTTACAGGTTCCTGGAGTGGCCTGAAGGTGCGGGCAGGGAATGCGGGACTCTGGTCGCAAACTTGCCTGCTGGTCCCTGGGGACTCAGGGACACGGGGTGGACCTGCTGTGGGTAAATGGTTTGGACGTCTTTGAGAAATCATGGCCCATTGAAGCCTGGCTTCCTAGGCAAGGTGCATTTGAACAGGTCACCCCCTGAGGGCAGGACATGCTCACTTCACCTTGCTTTTGTACCCCACAGAACCCCTCAACCCATCCTGAGGACCAGACAGGACCCTCGAAGCTGGACCCCTTGACGTCAAACTCAGAGGCTAAGCTCGACAAGCCCTCGAACCCCCAGGAGACATGAGCACTCAAGCAAACTCCCCTTTCTGTGCTGGGGAGTCTTATCCCCACCCCCTAAAAATGATTTTAATAAATGCATTCATCTCTTTCCTGGAGCAGAGCAGCCTGGGAAGTCTAGCAGCCTCCTCCCAGGCCCCATAGCCTCTGTCTGACCCAGGAGGTACTATCTTTGGAAAGCCAAAGGCCCTGGTGGGCCCTGGAGGTAGCGGGGAGAAGAGGCCGCCAAAGCAGGAGCCAGGGAGATAAGCCCCTTCAGACCTCAGGAAGAAGTGAGACCACCAGAGGCAGTCTGTTTGGAGATGGGACAGAGGCTGCTCCCAAACATCCATTATAGCTGAAATTCTTGGGAAGGGAGAGACTGAACAAGCCTGCCTGCCGCATAGCTTCGTGTGAGTATGAAACACCCCATTAACCGGGACTAGCCTGAGCTGATAATGCTCTGTCCAGACGTAGCTGGGGACAGGAAAGCAGACAGAGGCAGGGAAAGGAAACCTCTACTGAGGGTCAGGAGACCCAGGTTCTAGCCACAAGCATGCTGGGTGACCTTGGGTGACCCAAGCAGCCACTCTGAGCTCGCTACCCTTCTACCCCATGCAAAGCTTGACCTTTTTGACAGTAAGGTCCTTTCCAGCTCCAATATCTCTGAGTCAAAGATGATGCAGGCCGAGGGAAGAGAAAGGAAGCAGGGAGGAGAAAGACGAAGAAGAGGACTGTGTGATGGGGAGAAGCAGAAAGGCTCCGAGAATGGGCTCAGACTGTGTCGGCCATGGTAGACAGACCACGCTGCTCCGCGGCTGTCCTGAGCAGGGCGCGCCCCCCAGTCAGCCTGTGGGACTTGGGCTTGCGCAGCTGAGGATGGCATCAGGCCCTTGGCCAGGTCAGGAGTTACAGAGGGTTCAGGGACCAACGTCAGGACCAGTGACAGGCGGTCCAAGTCTCCCTGCCGGGTGCCCGGGCTTAGCAAGTGACCCCATCCCTCCTGGGGCAGGAAGTAGAGGCCTAGGGAAGCCCAGAGATGGGTGAGCTGGAGCAGAAGAGGCACCCTGGCTTTCCATGCCCAGTCTCCTCACACCAGCCCTCACACACTGGCCTCTGCCTTTGCCATGCTGGACCTTGACCAGAAGACTCCGTGACCCCACAGGGGGCTCCCACCCAGGGTGCAACTAGCAGAGCCCTACGAGAGCCTCATTCCTGCTCAGGGGGGCCAGCCGGAGCTCAGATCGCCCACCGCTCCTGGTCACACTCTCCTCAGTATAGCTCGCCGGGCCGTGTCCCTCCACTGGGCTTCAGGGCCCCAACATGGCAGTAATGGCCCTCGGCTCCCTCTGTCTGCCCCTCCACCCCCGGGGCCGAGGGTAGGGAAGCTTGACCCTGCTGGTTCCTGAGCTGCTGCAGGTGGGTGGGTCCCACAGAAAAGGACTCAAGTTCAGCCGCTCAGGCCCCCCATTCACACCGTAGTCCCCCTGCTGACCCGGCTGGGGAGCATCACCACTGGGTGATGATAACTCGGGGTCAGATGGAATAAAAGCCCTTCATGAGTTTCGTCAGTTTATTGTCCTCACATGCCGGAGAAGCCCGGGAAAGGAGGGGAGAGAGGGGTGCTGAGCTGAGCCGGGACAGTGACCACCGAGCGCCGATTCCATCGGGTTGGAGGTGCCAGAAAGGAGCAGGGGCCGGGGACCAGGTGAAGACACAGATGCCCTGCGGGCCCCACCCCACAGCCCCCCTGGGTGGTGGGAGGGGCACCCCCTGGGATCACCCGCCGGGAGGGCCCCGGTGGAGGGGCCGGAAGGTGAAGAAGATGGGCTTGTCAGGCATCAGGATGAGGTTGAAGGTGGTGTGCACGTCCACGAGATGCTGGAGTTCAACTCTGAAGTTCTCCAGAAGCTGAGCAAGAGGGGTGGCGGGCTTATGGCGGGGCAGGGGACGCCCCCCCGCCGCTCCCCACCTCTAGGCAGCGTCTGCTCAGGAGAGCCAGGAGCTCAAGGAGTCTCCCAGCAGCTCCCCATTTAACTCTGCAGAGCCCACAGACACACCGCCCCGCCTCACCGCCTTGGTTCAGGCTTTGGTTTGGTCTCATCCCACCCGCCCGCCTCCCGTAGTGCCGGCACTGGACAGACGGCCAGCGCGCACCCATGGGTGATGAGTGGATGAGCCCCAAAGAGGAGGCAGCAGAGAATTGGGGAGCCCATAGTGTTTGATGTTTGGCTCTGGCAGAGTTGGGGGTAGGAGGGTGGTGCCTATGCGGGACCAGGGTTGTCCAGAAGGCCCGGGCCCGACTCACGTGGATGAGAAAGAGAGTCATCTCCAGCTCGGCGATGCGCCGGCCCACACACTGCCGCACGCCCCAGCCGAAGCCCAGGTTCCGGAAGTGAATGAGGTCCTTGTTTTGGCCCAGCCATCGGGTGGGATCAAATTTGTGCGGTTTGAAGAAGTAGGTGGGGTCTCGGCCCATGGCGTAGCTGGCCACCTGTACCAGCGTCTGGGGGCGACGTGAAGCAAGGCCTGACCTCACCTCCTCACCGTCCTAAGTGCAGCCCGGCATCCTGCTCCCCTGCCTGTCCGGCCAACCCACACAGGCCGTTGCCACCGTGCAACCTTGGGCGAGGCCCCATCCCCGCCTGAGCATGGCTGATCGGGAGGGCATGACTGGAGAACTTAGGCTGGGGATGGCCCGAGGGACCATCTTGTCGCTCCCACAAGCCCACACCCCCCTCCCAAGCAACCGCGGGGACTTCCTCCTAACCCTGGGCCCATGTGCCCGCCACCTCTGCCTTTCACTCAAATTGGCACATAAGCTGCCAAGGGCCTCAGCAGAAAGAACAGCAGGACAAAGGTCCCCCATGCACTTTGCGCTCTGCCCACCTGCGCCCACCACTCCCGCCACACCTACCTTGGCAGGGATCAAGTAACCTCGAAGGACAAAGTCGTTTTCCACATATCGCTGCAGGGTCACAGAGATGGGGTGGAGTCTGCCAGAACAAAGCGTTCACAGCCTCAAGGCCTGGACAAAGTCCCTCCCTGCCCCCACCGCACCCCTGGACCCAGCCACAGCAACCTGAGGAATTTGCAGGCAGGACCCCGACTCTTTTTCTCCTCCCCATTCCTAGCCAACTCCCTTGCTTCTCACCACCTTCTGTCCATCTCCCCTGCTAGCCCCTCCTGGTCCCCCTGCACTGCCCATGGGCTGTGGTGACGTGGAGCAGGCTGCGCGGGCTTGCCTCAGTGTCTCCTTGATGCTGGCTTTGAGAAGCGGGACCAGCTGCACCATCTTGTTCAGGTCTCCCTGGGCCTGACTCCGGGCGGCCAGGACCTCCTCCCGCAGCGTCTCCTGCAGCTGCGGGCTGCGCGCCATCTCGTACATGTGCCACTGCAGTGTCATGGACGTCTGGCAGGGAGTGTGGAGGTGCGGAAGATCAGGGGACTGTCACTCCTGAGGCGCCTAGACCCACGTAAAATTTTCAATTCCAAGAACCTCTTCCCACCCTCATCCGGGAACCCAGAGGCACCAGCCACAAAAGCAAAGCACAATTCCAAAGACAGATGTCCAGATGTCTTTCTCAGCCCATCTCTGGACTTGTCCCTCACGTTACCAGGGTACCCCATCCCCCAAGCCAGTGAAGGATCCCCTCACAGCCAGAGGACCCCACATGCTGACAGAAGCCAAATCCTTCTGTATTGTCTAGACTTCTGAATGACTGCTGCTCCCTTTGGAACGCCTGATAAACCACCCTCCCTCTCCCTCGAAGTTCTCATCTGCCTCGTGCCGCACAGCAGAAAGTCAGGCTCACGGCACTGAAACAGAAGCCAGCGGCGTCATTCGCATGCGTGAACAGCACGGGTTCGAGCTGCAAGCGTCCACTTCTGTGCACCTGTTGTCAATGAGTAAGTTGACCCTCCAGATCCCAGGGTTCTGCATTTAGAGAGCCAGGTCAGGGCTTGATTTGAGGGACAGGAGCATCGGAGGATGTGGGTATCCTTAGAGGCTCCCTAAGCCAATCTCCCAAAGATATCGAGGGATGACAGTAACGAAGTTTCAGAGATTTCAAATGTGACACGCCGACTCTCAGCACCCCAGGGCCCCCCATTCAAGGGTCCACTGCGCCGTGATTCACCAGAGGTTGTGTGCATTCACTGGGGCGTGAGTGACCCTCCTGAGGGGCCCAGTGCTAGATTCCACAGTATTGGGACCCCAACCTGGGCAACCACCCCAGGACATGGTTCGTGGCACATTATCTTGCCAAGAATCAGGTACTGCCTATGGTCTCTCCAAGAGGCTTGGACACTCCTTCTTCCTCCCAAGAGGAGCAATCGTGAAAAAAATGCCATCCATTAGGAGCGTCGCTGGTGGCGCAGGGGATAAGTCTCAAGCACTATCAAGCTATCGCCAGTGACTGCAGCCTGAGTTCGATCCCTGGCCAGGGAGCTGACCCACATGGCGCAGCAGACCTCTCCTGTCTCGCCTGCTGCTCCCCTCAGCAGTGGATTTCAGTAGATCCGCCTGTTCTGCTCCCCACTCTGTCTCTGGTGAATCCTTTCAGCTGTCTGCTGCTCCCAACCCCACCCCTACCTCTCTCCAGCATGCACCTAATGCTTTAGTCCCACTGAGCTACACACAAATCCCGGAAAGTGTCCTCATGCTATTTCCTTGTCCTACATTTCCCTCCCCAGCCTAGGGAGCAAGTATGTACTCTTTCAAGGTTCAGCCTGCATTTGTCTGGCTACCTCCAAGGCCTGACACAGGAGACACTTGTTTAATAAGAGAGTTAACTAAGTTACTAGCTATGTGACCTTGAGTAAATTCCTTGACCTCTCTGCGTCCAGTGTTGTCTGTGAATACTAAACAAGTTAACACACTTGAAAAGTTCAGGACACTGCCTGCCATAAATTCCGTGCTGAATAGATGTTACCTAATAATAATAGCTTCCTGGGTGCAGGGGAGCATTTTTTTGGAGATCTCGTCCACATAACTGACAAATGAACGGTGCTTAAAATCTGCGTAAATGTGTCATCCGCAGCCTGTCTCAGGGACTGAGATGCCGCCACGGGAGCACAGTGTAAATGTGATACCTAGGAAAGAGGATTATTTGTCCAGGGGGATTTGTCAAGAGCTTGACATTCCCTAGTCCTGAAACGCTCTCTGCCCCCTCTCCTCCCGGCGACAGCTTTCAAGACACGGGTTATCCATTCGAACTCCTCCTCGGAGCACTCGCTGGGTCCTGCAAGGCCACGCTAGTGTCTGCCCTCCCTTGGGTGCCGTGAGTACCTGGGCCGTGCGGGTTGTCCAGCCCCACATCGTGGAGTGGGGAGCCGCTGTGCACGTTCTGCCCTCCTGTCACTGGCAGGGCAGCGTGCCCTCTAAACCCAAGCACGGAAACCCTAAACCCCAGGCCCCCACAGCGCCACTGTGTTTGCAGATGATTAGTGTGAACCGAGGCCATGTGGGTGGGCCCTGGTCCAACAAGACTGGATTAGAAGAAGTGGGCTTAGAAGAAGAGGTGAGGACAGACACAAGAGAGAAGAGGAGCCAAGGCAGGCTCAGGAGAAACCCTCCTGCCGACACCTTGACCTTGGACTCCTGGCTCCAGAAATTAACTTTCTGCTGTTTCAGCCACCCAGCCTGGGTCCTTTCCTATGGAAGACCTAGCTGGCTGATACCCATTTCTTCTCCGAGCTGTTGGGCCATGTGAGGTCTATTATATTCATCTTCCTGGTCTCTCAGTGTCTGGATCACACCTAACTATAAACAGTAAATGATTAGCCCTCACTATCACGTTAGCATCACAGTGTTGAAGATATTAGACACAGGACAGATGAGTTTTGACATTCAAGAGAAGTTTCTAGGCTATCATGTCCCCATAGGCAGTACCTGAGGGAAACATCTCAGAAGATGCCCTCTGGCACCAGGGGAAACTGCCTGACTGAGTTCTGGAAGCCGGAGCAGGGAAGACAACAAAAAGACCCTGGCGGGCTGAGGCCGGGGCAAATTCCACAGGCTTCCAGCTTTGCCAGGTCTTTCCCTGAATCCGAGTGAGCCGTGTCTTCCGCCTGAGCCCGCCGGGTTTCCCGACAGACTCGCGAGGACCCTGAGCCCACCACCTGCCTGTCACTCCCTTGGCACAGGCAGGAACTCCATGGCAGAGCAATTCGGAAGTGGAATCCCTGGAGAAGCAGGGCTCAGACAAGGAGGCTGGTGGGGAAGGACACAGGAGGCGAAGGAAGGACAGGCTGTGCCCTCTGGCATTCTCACCGTGTCCACGCCCCCGGCCAGCATCTCCGTGATATTGGCCTTGACGTCCTCTAAAAGCATCTTATTACTCTCCAGCAGGCGGTAGAGGACGCCCGGGTAACCGTCGAATTCTCTTTTCTGTCTCAAGTCCCAGGAGAAGTTCTGGGTGTACATCTCGGCTGTGGGGCCGGGGGAGAGAGAAAAGGGCGAGGCCCTCAGAAGTTGGAGGGAAGAAGCATCTCCCGTGAGAGCTGGTGCCAGGGTCTGGGAGGTTCTGGAACCTGTGCTTTTTAGGGGACCCTTTGAGCACACGCTCTCTGCTAAGCCCCCTCTTGAGTTCTTGACCACAACGCTATGGGGTAAGCGATGTCTCCACGTTGCGAATGAGGAAACGGCAGCCCTTGGAGGGCGGCGACTCATCCAAGGTGTGAGGGTGTCAGGGGCAGGGGTGGGTTTTGACTCCAGGCCTGGTGACATCCTCCACCCCAATTGGCATCACCTGTCCTCACCCATTCCTATCTGCCCTGTCTGAAACTGATCTTTAACCCTGTAGGGATCACGGGCTCCTTGGAAGATTGTGATGGACATCTTTGATCCTCTTTCTCCAGAAAATCTAATCATCCCAAAATCCAGGCCTCACCCCACCTCTCAGGGGTTCCAGGGAGTTCCTGATGCCCATCCCTGCCCACCTGCGGGGAGGTTTCCCACATGGCAAGCCAGCATCCCGAGCCCTAACTAGGAGGCAGACTGACACCTGTGCTCCCAGCTAGTGCGTTCCCTGTCTCAATCTCTCCTCCTCCCTCCCCCAGGCCTGGGTTTCCCACCCGCTGGATCGCCAGGACTCCCTTGGCCCAGATTTGGCCGCCCAAGGTCCAGCCAGGGGCATCCTCACCCTTATTAAAAATTACATCCCAGGCAGCCACATGGTCCTTCCAGGTCTTGGTCCTGAGCAGACGGAACAGGTTTGGGGGGAGGTGGAGCATGGGCACGCTGGTGTGGAACATCTGGTAGACAGCATCAATGAAGCGCTCAGACTCGGGGTCCACTCTTTCCTCTAGCATCCCCAGGCGCTCCCCAAATACGACGTTGGTGATGGCTGCAGGAGGAGACAGGCTGAGGAGCCCCTTCCAAACCAGCCACCAGAGTGCCCCCCGCCCCAGGGGTTCCCCACCCCCACCAACAGAGTAAGGAAACGGAAGCCTGAGGAGCTGAAATGGCAGAGCTTCAGAAATCACCTTTCGGGCAACCGCTCAGGTCCTTTGGAAAGGGCTCTCATAGGTGGGAAGCAGTCCTCGGCAGAGCTTGGAGAGGCCCACCCTTCCGCCAGCAACCCAAAGAGCCCCTCGGTGTCCCTCTTGGGAAGAGAGATTTCTTATCTATAATTGTCTGAGTTGATGTTCAACAGTCCTGCATTGCTAAAGGACCAGGATACATTCTGAGAAGGTCATCAGAATGACCTGCTGTGCAATTCCACTGTGTAAACACCAAAATGTAACTACCCAAATGCAGGAGGTAATGCCTACCACACATCTCGGCCAGATGGCGTAGTCTGTTTTGACCACTGTCATACACGGTCTGCTGTTGACCAAACAGTCGTTAGGCCACACGTGAAACTAGTCAGATAGGACATGAGGAACATAAATCCCCAGGTGACTGGCCATCCAGGATACACTCTGCCTGGAGCAAAGAAGTCACAGCAACCCCAAGTTTTCTTGCCTACTGGGTCATCCTGGGTATGAATGCGGATTTCATACCAAACTCTGCACATCCCAAATCTCCTGCAGTGGCCACAGGATCCCCATCCACCGTAGGGCCTTTGCCTGAGGTATGCTCTCCCCCGATAATACCTGACCTCCTTACACCGTCTGGCTCACACCTACCTACCTCTTCAAACACCCCATCCAGATTAGTCACTCAAGCCTCCTGCTCCTGCCCTGGATTGCGGGTGGTGGAGGATGTGCTCAGCAGCTCCTCCCAGAAGGCCAGCCCTGTGCCCCTTTGGGGTCTGTGCTGGGTCTCAAGGCGGATTCTGGGCTCTCCCACCCCCGGGACCACGGCCAGCATGGTGCCATCCCCTTACACTCAAAGGCGAAGCGAAACAGGTCATTGCTGATGTCCCCTGAGAACTTTCCCATGTCCTGCTGCTCCACGCGCCTGTGCAGGAGGCTGACGAAGTCCTGAGACACCGGGTCCAGCAGGGGGATGAAGTTCTTTATCGACTCCGGAGCCATCACCTCCTGGTTCAGGGTCAGCCGGTCTCTCTTCCAGGCCGTGGAATTCCTGAGAAAACAAGGGCCCTCGGGCCCTCATGGTCACAGACCCAACCTGGCAAACACAGAAGGGCTGGCGTGGCTCGCCCAGGAGGCCAAGGCACAGGCCCAGAGTCCGGCACTCATGTCCATCCCAGCCCTCCAGTCCCCCCAAGGCCCTCTGCCCCTCACCTCCTCGCAGCTTCTGCCTGGCCTTAGGATGAGACAAGGAGAAAGAGCGGGGAGAACAAACCTCACCCCCTCCTCATGCACCCGCTGCTGCCACTAGACAGCAGAAACTCTTAGGACTTTAGGACACGTCCCCACCCCCCACCCCCCCACCGCCGTCCACCTCCACCCCAGGCTGCCTTCCCACCTCCCTGTCGCCTGGCGGATGCTCACCTTCTGCTATTGAAGGGCCTCTCTACATCACTGTTCTGGCTCCTGCCCGGACCAGCCTCTCCTCACCACACCCCCGCCATGTCCCACTGCTGTTGTTGGGGGATCTCAGGTGCCCGGAACTGAGTTAAACCTCAGCTTTATAGCTTATTCTCAGAACTAGATCTGTCATGCAGAGCCCTCTTTGTCGTGGTGGGGGTCGGTCTGGTTATTATAAACTTACTTACACACGCCCCCCTGGCCCTCCCACCTCTGCCCGGCCCCTCTGAGGGGAGCCTGGGACTTGCTTGTTTGCTGTGTAGCTAGCTTGACTGATCTGCATGCATTTCTGGAACATACTAAGAAAAACTGTTTACTTGGTCTTAACTTCTTTCAAAAGCTGGCATGCTCAGGGATTTTCCTTGTTTGCTCAGTTTTATGTTTCTGAGCCTCAGCTGCAGCACCGTGGGCCATGCTCCTCCCTCCCCGCTCCCAAGTTAGGCATTTGAGTGCTTTGGTGATGCCTGTACCTGTGCCTCGGGGCTACTGGGGGGGACGTGGTGGGAGCATCCCTAGGAGGTCTGTGAAAACTGAGCTTCAGGCGATAAGGACTGGCCTTTTCCCCAGCCCGGCTGGGTTTGTCACTCCTGCTAACGAGGAACGGGAGACCCATTTGTTTGGCACCAACGCCTGAGGTGGTCACGTTCGCAGTTCTGATGAGCAGCTTGGTAGAAACTCCACTTAAACCCAGTGATTTGTCTGGTTTCTCTCCGCCCCTTTAGACAGTAGGGGACTCCCGCCTGTCCGTAGCCCTGAAAGATGGCCAAGCCGTTGGCCATCGGCATATTCCAGAGGGGCAGGAATATTCAGGGGGTGCCTGAGCACCAGCTAGAAAGAGCAGGGCAAGAGGCCCTCTGCCCTCACCACAGCGGCCAGCCCCTCCGTCAGGCCCCAGAGCCACCCAGGACTCACTTCAGCAGGACTCCGATGGGCCTCTGGAAGTGCTGGTGATAGGACACCCAGGGCGGGACTCGATAGCGCTCAGGGTTGGGACCTTCGAACTTAAAGAGAAGGGCCACGTCTTTAGGGTCGATGATGTAAACGGACTCCACGCTGCCGAGCTTCTCCCTGGAGGGCGGAGAGTGGGGCTGCGATGTCAGGATTTTAAGGGGATCCCGCAGACCCTGGGCGATCAGGACCATGGCCGGTGATTAAGAGCCAAGGACAGCCTGGCCGCAGAACATGTCCCCAGCCTCCTGGCTATGCGATCCCGCAAGGCCCCCAGCCTCTGCTTCTTCTGGTCAGTGGCGATCCCACCAGTGCCTCCTTGTCTCTCAGGGCTGTGTCTGCAGACGACCCCGTCAGGCGTCAGCAAGTGCAGCTTTCTGCCACTGCCAGTCACGGCTCGTCCCCAGGACCACAGATTCCCCTGTCCCGTGCTCCCTCCTCAGCCACACCTGTCAGCCACCACAGAGCTCAGAAATGTCGCCCCTCCATGTCACCACCAAACGACCAAACCGGAGTGACTGCAGGTCCCTTGCTAGCGGGTCAGACACCTGCCACTCGATCCCTGCCAGGCTCCAGCTGGAGCCCTCTGACAAAGCAATGTCTCCATTAAAACATAACCAACGTGTGACTCCAGGACCTAAGTACAGAGACACCGCCCAAGGAGCTTTGTGGACAGTCTCTTAAAACGGGGCTGTCACAAAACAGCAGAAAACTCCGTTTCTCACTTGCATCTGCCTTTTGCCTAAGAAAGTGAATGCAAAACACTTGAAGGCAACGTGTCCCAAAACCACACAGGTACAAGCCGAGGTAACTCTCCTTCAGATTCTCTCTCTCGCCCTTCCCTCCCTCCCTCACCCCCCTGTCTCCCTCTCCTGCTTTTCTCCCTTCCCTTCTGCCCTCTCCAGAGAGAAAGAAAAGGGATCAGCACTTTAACCACTGCCCCATGGGGCCTGAGCGTATCTTCCCAAGTCTCCTCGACATTTGACCTTCGTCCATGGCTTCCCAAAAAACCCTGGTGTTTTTCCAGCTACCACATGTCCTCATGCCACCATCCAGCTCAGTCAAATCCTTGAACTGCCATTATTATTATCAATTCCACTTCTGGGAACCCGGCCCAAGGCAATGATCTGACACAGCAGAACAAGGCCTGATGGATGAGCACATTCCTCCCAGCACCCTCATTTCTGATCGTGAAAAAGCCCAGAGTGGACTAAATGTCCACCTTCATGATCTGGCCAGAGAGTGTGGCTGCTGTGCACGGCTAGGCTGCCTTTTAAGCTGTAGGAGACAGAAAAACGCGGCCAGAAACCCTCCGTACATTGCTGTGGGCGATACCAAACTTTCCATACCATGCATCCACATTCTCGATGGTGCACACATAATCTTGAAATGGGGATAGTATTTGACTCCAAGTTTTCTTTTCTTTTCTTTTCTTTTTTAAAGATTTTTCTTTCTTTATTTTTGTGTAGAAGAACTAGGGTGTAGGCCAGAGGTGGGGGGGGGGTGCTGTGAGAGGATTCACCAGAGACAGAGCGGGGAGCAGAACAGGCAGATGTACTGGAATACACTGCTGAGGGGAGCAGCGGGCGAGACAGGAGAGGTCTGCCGTGCCATGTGGGTAGCTCCCTGGCTGGGGACCGTAATCATGGTGATAGCAATGAGACTTAATCCCTGGCCACCACAGAGGCCCCTATTCCAAGTTTTCATTTGCGATTGTCTTTATTGTCTAAATTGTTCTATAAAGAAAACAACCTGTGAAAGTTGTAGTTTAAATTCCTCATGTTTATGCAGAAGTTTATCATTCCCAGGCTGTAAACTGAATAGAATGGAAACACACAGAACTGACACAGGCCAGACAATTGGGTTCCAGCCCTGGCTGGACTCTGATGAGCTGTGTGACCTTCACGAAACACTTCTCCTGGGCCTCAGTTTCCCCACGGAAGAGGGAAACGGTAACACCCACCTGAAGGACATGCTGGCGGCTCAGATGAAAGGGACTCAGAGGGGCTTAATAAAATAAGGACTTCCTCCCTGAGGGGGTAGGAACTGGGGAAGGCAGAGGATAAGGAGAGAAGTCCACAAAGGGAGGCTGGGGACAGAGGCACTGCAGGCCTAAGAGAGAGAAGAGAGACACAGGAACAACCTTCTTCCAAGCCCGGTACTCAGCCCGGGGCCACCCTCAGCTGAGATCTCAGAGGAAGGGGGTGGGGTGGGGGGTGAGCAGCTGTACCCTACACAAACAAGCCGCTCCCGCCCACCCGCCCAGCAAGCCAGCGAGGCGTCACAGCCATGCCCTTTCTCCATCTTGACCCTTTTCCACTTCAAGTGAGAGTCCCTGTCCCTCCTGGTGTCGCCTCCTCGCCCCAATCACCACCTCCACCACCTTGCACCCCGCCGTGAAGCGCTCACCGAGGCAAAGAACCCGCTGTGGCTTGAAGGTTGCCTGTCTCAGAAACTGCTAAAGCAGAACAAGCCAGGGTGGGGGTGGGGGCACTCAGGCGAAGGCCCAGACAGACGCTTGGGGAAGACACTCAGTGTGAGGGACACAACCGGCTTCTCCAGAGCCGTGCGGGCAGCCACACGTCAGTACCCAGCAGGACAGGGTTTTGCTGGGTGACCGGTTGCAGAATTCTAGCCTCTCTGGCCTTCAATCGCCTGTGACATTGGGACTGATAAACTTACCTCCCAAGGCGCCCTGCGGATGACCCCCAGAGAGTATCAAAAGGTAGAGGACCCTTGAGTAGAAGCGCAAGAGCGGGGAACCGTACGCATCGTCTAGAAAACCTTATCCCCCCTTCTGCCACCCTCTCAGGCATGGAAGGAATAAAATCAGAAGGTGGGCAAGAGCTGGATCCAGGCAACCGGACCGTTTGGGGAGGGAAGGTGCAGGAGGGCTCCCCGGCCTCGCTGCCTCCCTACCCCTGCCCTCTGTCAGACTTACCTATATATGGGGCCATACTTCTGGAAATTCTGCTCTTGGTGGTAGTGCATTTTGTGAAGGCCATTCTCCCTCCAGAAATGATACAGGTTTAGCCAGCCGTTGTCCCCGGGAGAGGGGATCTCACTGAAGGGGCGAGGGCTGGGGTGAGTGGCGAGGCCAGCTCCCTCTCCAGGGGGCACCCTGGGATGGCCAGGGCCCTCCCAAGGGGTGCCCAGGAGGGGCTGGCAGCCTTTGACCAGGACTGGGCGCAGAGGAAGCCCCCTGGCCAGCATGCTGCCCCCACGGCAGAAAGGCCAGCCGAGCAACTCTGGCCCTGGGCCCCCAGGTCCCGGCTTATAACCACCGGCTCAAGGCTAAGGGAGAAGCTGACTAAGGAGTCAGCTCCCTCCTCCTGCTGGCTGAAGCTCACTCACAGCCCCTCCCGGACTTGGGGTACTGAGATAGAAAGGAATTTAGCACAAAGGCGGCTAGTAGTCCCTCACTCCTGCCCGCCCCCCACCACCCGCCCCCATCGCAGAATTCCAAGAAAACAGTTGGACACGTTTCAAAGCAAATCAACACACCCAGTCAGTTTAGACCCTTATCTCACACTGGGTGCCACTAGCTATAAAACTTCTTGTCTTAGTTCACCAACAGAATGCGAAGGCCCAGTGGTCTTGTTAAGTAAAACTGGTTGGAACGCATTCAGGACCCCATTTGTGAGCCCCCGCCCCTCCCCTCGAACTACGCAAATATTTCTATCAGCAGCCTTAATGGCCAAGGAAGCAGCTCCCCTTGGCGTCCGCCCGCGCTCACTCGTGAGCGTGTACTTTCAACTACGAAAGAAGATTTCTAATGCACCTGCGCTGGCTTCTGCAGGAACTCTTTCCTGAGCAGATGTCAAGACTCTCCTGGGTCCCTCCCCGCCCCCGGGGCCTCAGCATGGTGGTGAGCCAGCCCAGAGGAATTCTCCGCAGTGAGTCGTTCCCTTGCTCTCTTCCTTTTCTGCCTTTCCTCTTCATCTACCCAGAGGCTCAGAACATCATCTCTCCCTTGTCTGCCCTTCACAGCTCCCCATTTATCAGGTGGTGATATTGTCCCAGGCCTGCAGGTCCCAGTGGCCAGTGGGTTTCACCTGAGGGTGAACCTGAAGGGATGTGGGAGCAGCAGAGCTTGTGAAAGGGAGGCATTCACCTGGCCTCCTCCTTCTTTCCTGCTTTTGCCCTTTTACCGCCAAGAAAATCTCTCTCTCCTCCCTTGTGCTCAACGCCCACTCCCAACCACACGCTGTCCTCAGGACGGAGTTGTCACATTGGTCTCTCACCTCGAACCAAGGAACAGCCTTGGTGCATTTTAACAGGGAGACACCCCACCAGGGTGTCTCTCTCGGCCTGTCTTGAGACACTGCTCCTTCTGCCTTCCCTGCTCATCTGCTGACCCAGAGTGAGTCCTGAAGTTTCCATATTTGGTTTTCAGAAAAACAGCCTAAAAATTAGAATTAGGAGGAAAGGTGATTTTTTCACCTGCTTTCTTTGAAAACTGCTCTCCGAAGTTATGAAACAGTCAAGTTCACGTCTTTATCCATAAATGGATGAAAAGAGAAAAGTTTCTTCTTCAGAGAGACTTTTGAAGCTCCCCTCTGCTGCAGTCTGGCCCAGGCCCCCAGGAATTCCAGGCAGCTCAGGACCAAAGCCAAAAGAGATCGGAATCGCCCATCTCGGGTTTGGTAACCAGAGGCAAGGAAGCAGGTCCTCCTCCTGCTGCCCACATTAGAATGCCCAGCATTCTAACTCTCTCTCTTGCACAGAATGAAGTGTCTGATCCACCAGACCTCTGCCTACCATGGGTGAGACCCAGTCAGTCCTTCGTGATGATGAGGCCCAGGGGTGCCAAGGGACCCCAAGTTTCTTCTATGCAGAAAACAATTCCTGCAGGAGTCAGTATAGGTGAGTGAGAAATGAAGCTTTACTGTAGGTGCAAGTACGTGGGCAGATTCTGAGAAGCCTGCCTTGGGCCTTCAGGATGCTGGAATTGCTATTTGTTTTGTTTGAGGGGGCAGAGGCTCACAGATGGAACCAAAAGTTTCACAACTTTTGCCTAACAATAGGGGCAGGAATTTTCAGGTTGGGCAATAACATTTGGCCAATTGGTTTAAAAAACCACCAGACCCTAAATTCCTGTTAGATAGAAGTTTTACAACTAGTGGCTCCCATGTGTGAGATAAACTAATAGAGTTCGATTCAAACTAGTAGAACTTGAGTCACTTTGTTCTGAAATGTGCGCGGTTGATTTTCAGAAATACTGGATGGGGCAAAACATTTAGCAGCCATTGTGCTAAATTCCTGTTCTATTTCAGCGACTCTCCTTTGGATTATATACTGAAAATATGGAAGCAGTTCAAGGTGAAGGGCTAAGTAAAAAGGACTAATACTCTTTTGTGAGCTCCTGGCAACAGTTATGAATTGAAAAACGGAAAACACGATATGCTCAACTACATCTAGCTCACTGGTAAATCCTCTCCCTGAAGGTCAATTGCAGTTCAAAGTTCAATCGCAGTTCAAAGTGACACCGGTTGGGCAATTTTGAGCCTAAAACCCTGATCCTTTCCCGTGTTGCCAAGACGTGGGCACAGGGCAAGAGATTTTCCTACCTCAGAAAGTTAGACGCAGCACTGCAGCGGGCTGGTGTGGGGCTGCCTTGGTTCTCAGCAAGCAGCTGCCTGTACTTACGTTACAGTGTTGAGACCATTGGTATGTCTCTGCCACCTTCCAGCTGTGGGGGCTGTTTTTCTCTCTTCCCTCTCCTTCACATCTGTCCTCTCCTAAAACTTTACATGGCTTATTTTTATTCTTGTGTTCCAATTTGCAGGACAACACGTTTTCTCTGTCATACTGTAACTGGAAAATGCCAGGGTTGGGCTTCCTGCTGAGACACAGGGCAAGCTAGGGTTATTAGGCAGTTTTAGGGACAGTGCAGGAGGGGACCTCTGAAGAATTTAGGGAGGCTTCAGAGATAAGGACAAGCAAGGAAATGAAACCAATTCCACTGGGAAAAACAAACATCCCAGGACCATTGTTAACAAAATGGGAAAAACAAACATTCCAGCACCACGGACAATATCCAGGATGGTCCTGGTTTTCTTCAGGTGATAAAGATAAAGTGTGGAGATGCTCTCCCGGAAGACTAGGCCATAAAGATAAAGCTGTAACAAATGGGGAAAGAGAAAGCTGTTAGATAAGGAATGTGAAGATCCCCCACTCAGTAGCAAATTAAGTGAGACAGCCGAGAACTGACCAATCACAAAGAGACTGGTGAAGTTTTAGAATAATCAGGGAAAGAAGGTCTATATTCCCTGAGACATGACTCCACTTTGGCTTCCTTGCCCCTCCCAGGCCTGGTTCCCTGGCCTGCGAGTCCCACTTTATTTCTGTTCTTTTTCTCCTCAATAAACTTTTTCTTTCTCTAGACAAACCTGCCTCTTCTCGCTTGCTTGCCTGAGCGTCTGCGAAGTTCCTGCTGCGGCTTCGTGAGACACCAACCCGTGGGGGTCTAGCGGCTGGGGCTCAGCGCTGCCCTGCAGCCTGGGATCCGTTCCTGGCTGGGAGACTAGGCCTGACAATTCCGGTATCACTGCCGCTGCCGGAAACCAATTGAACAGAGGCAGTAGTTGAATCTATATCACACACTTTAATGTCAGAAAGCCAGCAATCTGAGAGAATGGGGGTATTTTACCCCAAAAACCGGTTCTAACATCTCATCTCAAGCTGACCTTTTTCTAGTGAGCTAAACAAAGGCAGTTCATCATAAGCAAATCTGCCACCACAGCAGCCCATCACGGTTGGTGTCCTCATCTTCATCATGTCCCCAGAGTTTGTTGTCAACTCCTTGGTCAACTTGACCCAGGTTCTGGGAAATATCTTTGTTCTCCTGATGGCATCAATGTCCGACACTTCTTAGGCTTCACTGGGGCAAGACTCCCAGTTCAAAAGGAAAGTTTCAGTTCAAAGAAAACAGATTATTAATCACCCGGTGTTTGCACATAGCCTCTGTGTGTATGTGCAAATTCCTATACTAGCTATGCTGCCTTCCCAAGCCCCCATCAATATCTCTCCTTGAAACTCATAAAACAGTCTCCCCGAGAACCAGCTTCCATTCCCCTTCCCCCAAGCCCCACCTTAGCTAAGCTATTTGGGATGATGACTGAAGCAGCATGGGTGAACAGCCTGGCACCCCAAGACGGCTGCAGGATGAAGAGTTCTAGTACTTCCGGACATACTGATGTGTAAGGTGAAGGTTTTTGCCATCTCAGACTCCCGAACTCCCTCCCTCCTTGCAGAAGTCTAGTAAAGACAAAATGGTAAGAAATTATATCATTCATAAATTTTAAATGGATAGGAAAAGATTTGTAGGTTAAGGTCATTGGTGTTGTAATTTTGACTTTGAAGGGTTTTTGTCTTGATATTGGTCTCTCATCCTAAAGATGTAACTTTCCATCTTTCCTGCTTGTCTCTCAAGACTTTTGTTTTATATTGTATGGCTGAGGGTTTGGTTTTTGTTCACCTTGAGCTGCTTTTCTGGTCTGTTTCTATTTCCTTGTGTTTTCCTAGTCTTAAAAATCCACTTCCAGACTCAGTTTAAGAAAAAATTTCTGGGCCTCCCTGGTGCACAATGGGTTAAGACTCGAACTATGAAGCTGTCCGCAGACTCTGCAGCACGAGTTTGATCCCGGGCCTGCCAGGGAGCTACCCACATGGCGCAGCAGACCTCTCCTGACTCGCCCGCTGCTCCCCTCAGCAGTGTACTTCGGTCAATCTGCCTGTTCTGTTTCCCACTCTCTCTCTGGTGAATCCTCTCACCACCTGCACCTCTGGCCTGTATCCCAATTCTTGTATGCATAAATAAATAAATCTTTAAAAAAAATAAAAAATGAAAAAAGACGTACTTGCTGTTAAGAAGACTATCAATGTTATATGTAAAATAATCAGTGCCGTTCAACTGAAGTTAAAAAACTAAGTCCGATCCAAGTATTGCAATGTGTGGCGCTGAATTACCTACCTCTTGGCCAGAAAGAATAATTATTGCCATATTGACAAACTGTAGGATAATAGCCCTGCAAATTGACCTTAACAGAGTATCCCAGATCCACCAACATGGTTCTCAGGAAAGCCATCAAGGCTATCATCCCTGACTGGGGTAAAAATGATTATATTCTTTTATGTCTTATTTCTGCATCGTGTATTCGCAATCTCACTGTCAAATTTGTTTGCTCTAGACTACCACAACTCCCTATCAACACGATGCTGATAAGGGGAATGCAGCTTGTACCTGTAATATAACTTATTCCTATAATATGACTTTTTTTTTTAATTAATAAATTTTATTTTTATATTCCCCATACAATTGCAATCCCCCCATTCTGACCCCAATCCAGCTAACAACACCCTCCAGGAGGAAGTAGCAACAGAAGACTTATCTTCCCACATTCTATAATGCCATAAGATTATGGAAGGGATTGAAACCTGAGAGGGGGATGAGATAGAACAGGAATTTAACACAAAGGTTGCAGATTCTCTCTTTTTCCCATCCAGTAATTCTGAGAAAACATTTGTGTACATTTCAAAGCAAATAGACCCACACACCCTCTATCTAAATTGACTCTTATCTCACACTGGGTGCCGCTAGCTATAAAACTTCTTGTCCTACCTCACCAACGAAATGTTAAGGCCCAGTTCTCTTGTTAAGTAAAACTGGTTGGAACGCTTTCAGAATCCCATTTGTGAGCCCCAGCCCCCTCGAACTAAGCAAGTATTTCTGTCAGCAGCCTGAAGATCCAAGGAGCGGTTCTCCTTTGAATCTGCCCACACTCACTCTTGAGTGCATACTTTCACCTACAATAAAGCTTTTCTAACTCACCTGTACTGACTCCTGCATGAATTCTTTCCTGCATAGACGTTAAGAACCTCCTGGGTCCCTCGGCACTCCCAGGCCCCATCAGCACCAAGGCTTAGTCTGGAATTTCTGTAGCCAGAGAATCTCCCACATCACTAGGAGATCCTTCTTTCTCTGTCTCAGTGCCAGCCTCAGCCAACCTCCATGACAGCACAGAAATGGTAGAGGTTTGAAACAAAGAGAAACCCCACCGACTGGGAGAACATTTTTGCACACAACACTAATGATAAAGGACTGATCACAAAAATCTAAAAAGAGTGATGAGACTCAACAAAAACAAAGTAAATAACCCAGTCAAAAAATGGGCAGAAGAGCTAAAAAGAAACTTCTCCAAAGAGGAAATGTGCTGCAGGAGGCCTTGTGGCCCCAGCCAGATAAAATACTGGCAAGCAGCGAAGCTCAAAGGACCTCACACCGTGGGGCCGAAGATTCCTTGTGCCTCACACCGTGGGGCTGAAGATATAACATCCCTTCACTTTTTGTTCTTGGTCATAAAAGGAGAAAAATATCCCAAAAAGTACATTAGGCACTACATTATATGCATCAGTATACTGCAAATAAACAGCACGGAAAATTATCTCTTAAAAACTAATTATTAAACAATTTGGCCCACTTGACAATGGGAGACAAGTTATTGAACATGCCTGACAAGCATCACAATACAACTATTATTGTAAGTCCTTCTTTTGCCTTCCCTTGAAGTTTCTTGGGAAAGTTTTTAAATGAAGCTATCTGAGTTAAGGAGTTTCTAGGTAGAGGAAGTTCTGATAGCTGAGTAGCAGCCGGCCCCTGCTGTGTAGACCATTGAGAATAAGAAAAGTCTTTTTTTGCTTAGGCTTTAGCTGATAGGGATGTACTGGCGGCTATCAACTGTCCTAGGTTATTGTTTAGCTGAAACAATGAGTTCTAGTGTAAGGCTTAGTTTTTTTATTAACCTTGAAGGTTGCCTTCTTGCTGAGAGCACATAGTGGCCAAAAGCCCATAGAAAAAGAGATGCACTAATTGTTTCTGCTTTGTTTCTATGCACTTGATAATGTCATCTCAATGCTTGCAAAAAAAGTATAAATAAAGAATCTGCTGAGCCTCTCAGAAGAAGATACTAACACCTCACCAAGTGTCGGTGTCTCCTCATTCCCTTCCCCTCAGCCCCTAAGTTTCAGTTCATTCGTTTTCTCGGAGGCCGTCTCATCCTTCTCATCCTTTCAGGAACCCCTGACACGACATTTTGCTGGAGGCTGGTCCCCGGCAGAAATGCAAATGGCCAACAGGCATATGAAAGAATGTACAACATCACTTGTCATCAGGGAAATGCAAATCAAAATTACAATGAGATACCATCTCACACCAGTGAGAATAGCACATATTAAAAAAAACTAGCAACAACAAATGTTGGCCAGGATGTGGAGAAATGTGGAGAAAAAGGAACTCTCCTGCACTGCTGGTGGGAGTGCAAAATGGTCCAACCATTATGGAGAGCTGTGTGGAGATTGCTCAATCTGCTAAAGACGGAACTTCCACATGATCCAGCAATTCCACCCCTAGGTATTTACCCAAAGGACACAGAATCATTAATTCAAAGGGCACCTGCACCCCTATGTTTATGGCAGCACTATTTACAATAGGTAAGCTATGGCAACAACCCAAATGCCCAAAAATAGATGACTGGATCAAGAAGATGTGGTCCATATACACCATGGAATATTACTCAGCATTCAAAAAAGATAAACTCATGCAGTTTGCAGCAACATAGATGGAGCTGGAAGGGATCATGCTCAGCAAAATAAGCCAGAAAGAAAAAGAATAATATTGGATGGTTTCACCTATAGCAGAAATTTAGAAAACCCAAATAAGGGACCAGGAAAAAGACTAATTATAATAAAGAAAAAAATCAAAATCAACAAGCAACTATAAACCAGAGACACACTACAGGGGGTGGGGGGTGAGGAGGGAGTAGGATCAAAACAAGGCTGGAACCAAAGGTCTTCCTAAGAGAGAGTGTCTTGATGAGTCAGTCTCAGGTGACTGTGTCCCAAACCATCTGCTACCCTCGCTGAATCAGAGACACACCAAAATGTTCCTGGGGACACACTAAGAGATGAGTCGTGGAACAAGTTTGCAAGTTAAGACTCTGCTGCTCAGTGAGCTTTTTATTAGCAGTAACAAGCAAGTATGTTTGATTATGTGGCAAGAGCATAAAGAACAGGGTCCCGGGGAGACAAAGGGTGATCAGTTTTTATGGGGAACTGCAGGGGACATGTTGACCACATATAGAGGGTACTTGATATCATTCCTACGCAGTTACTTGATATCATTTCTGAGTTATTCCCAGACCACCACAGACCATGGTCACACAATCAGTCAGTGGCTACCTAGGTATCCCCAGACTTGCCTTGTGATGTGGGTCTTTGTAGGGCAGTCAGACAGGAGGGCTTCTTCCAAACCCTACACATACAGGTGCATAGTGAGGCCATATACCCTGCCTTTTATGACTTTCAAGGTCTACATATTTCAAAACTGACTGGTGCATTTTCAAAACTGGTGCTATTTCCAAAACTGCACTGGCACCAGCCTGAGTTCACACTTGATTGGTGCATTTTCAAAATCAAAACAGCACATCCAAATCTCCCCTGCACTGGGTTGGCCTTCTCTCCTGAGGCACAGTGGAACCAGGGATGGCCTACTGCACCATCAAACTAGAATCCACAGGGCTGCTCTTACAAGTTCATTGCTAAAAGTCCATCAGACTCCTGCATATCAAACATCATTTACACCGACATTACACAGATAAGTTGAATCATTTTGCACCATCCTACTTTTAATTTTACCTCACCAAGGGGATATTCTGGGACCCAAAGAGAGAAAGTCTCATAACAAAATGGCATTTGATGAAGCTGAGGGGAGGAATGTTATGGGGAATGACACTTGCAATCTCACCACCTTGAGAGAAATATTTTTATGTGTCCCCTTCCACCCTTTTCCTAATTAATTCTGTTTTCTTTCTTTTTCTGAGTGGTTGGAATTTACTTAATCATACATCAATGTGTAGTTTCATCCAAATAATCCATGAGGTGGTTTAAAAATTCAAGTAACACTTGTATCAGTCCAAGTTCAAGAAGAGAAGCAAAACCAGAGGAGATACGGATTGAGAGATTTGTTGAAAGGAGTCAGCTTATGTGATGGCAGGGCTGGCTGGGCAAGTCTGAAATCCACAGGACAGACCATCAGGAAGGACAGGATGTACTTGTCAGGCTTACACTGAAGTTGCTGTCAACAGACGGAATTACTTCTCTTTCAGAAAAATCTCAGTTCTGCTCTTACAAGGCCTTTCAATGGAGGGAATCAGACCCACATGAATTGCCTAGAAAACCTCCTTTACTTAAAGTCAATTGATTATGGACTTCAATCACATCTACAGCCTGCCTTCACAACACCTAGACTTGTGTTTGACTGAACCACTGAGAACTGTAGCCTGGCTAAGTTAACCTGTAAAACTGACCATCACAGTGCTACTAAGCTTACAAGAAAGAAGAGCAATTCTGTGCTCCACCCTCTTGACTCATGAGACCTTCCTTTATTGACATCTTGGGAATTTCCTTTTTCTCATTTCTGTTTCCTGAGCCCCAGTTCTTTCCTGTTTTCCATATATTCCTTATAGAGAGTAAATAAAAGGTAAAATTTTGGGAGTTTGCTTACTGGACAATGTCTTTATTCTGTGCTCATGTTTGATCAAGTTTAGCTGGATATAGAATTCTAGATTGGAAAGAATTTTCAATGATTTAAAATAAGTTTTGAAACCACAGCCCACTGTCCTTTACTTTCTGGAATTTCTCTGGAGAAATTCTAGACCATCCTGACCTGGGAGCCCTGCACCTGCCCTTTATATTCCTCTCTGGTGACTCTTAAGACCTTCTCTTCTTTATTGGTACTTTCACTCTCATGCCATTTTGCAGTGTCCATCCTTGGACTGGGTACTTAGTGATCACTTTTAATCTGGAAACACACATCCTCAAATTTCTGTGCTTTTTTTTACGTAATGTACTTTATCATTTCTCCCCCACCCCCTGCCATTTTGTCTTTTCTCTCTCTTGAGCTCCTATTCTTCAAAGATGAAACTCCTGGATGTAGCTTTTATTTGTCTCTTTCTTTTCCCCATCATTTGTTTTTTTGATGTCATCATCTTTGTGCTGCACCTCATGAGAGGTTCCGTTTCTACTTCCTACTTTTCTCTGTTGCAGTATTTTATTCTACTGCCTGTTTTCTGGTTTCCTCAGGCCCTTTCTGGCGTCTGCATGTGGACACAATAGCTTCTCAAAACTATCTAAATGTTAATCACAGGGGTTTTTTTAGCTTGGGTTTTTTCTCTTTTTTTTTTCCCCAGTTTTCTTTTGCTCTCTGTATTGTCCCTCTTTCACCTGAGTTCCTTTTTTCTATTTGTTTTGGTGCCTGCCTTTCATGGTAGGAGTGTCCTCAACTGTCTACTAGTTTGGGGCAGTGCATCTGGAGTCCTGTCTGGACTCCAAATTAAAAAATCACAGCCCAAAATGTTGATCCGTTGGAAGACGTGAGGGGGGCCCTCACTTGCCTTTCTGTGACCCCCTCATCTGCTCTCCTCTTGAAATTTGGTCCTCTTGGCTCCCTGCTGTTCTTTTCTGCCTCCCATAAGGGCTTCTCCTTTGTCCTTTCCCAGCAACTTGTGGGGGAGAACATACAACAGTCTGTACATCCTGCTTCATCTCTTGCCTTGGAGGTTGGCATCCTTCCAAGGGTCACTCATGGCTTTAGTGCTGCCTCTCCTGACCATAGCTGTGTGCACAGAGCACTGGGATCTGTGCAGTGAGGTTTGCTCCCTAAAGTCACTGAATCAAGAAGGTTCTGGGCCCAGAGACATGGAGTCACAGAAAGGCAAGTGAGGGGCCCCATTCTCAAAGCTGGGGAGATGCTTCCCTAGAGAAATTGGTCAGCTTAAGTGGAAAGTCCTATAGCCACTGACACTGGGGCTTTTTCTGTCAGTCTTCCCTACGGGCTTGACTCCAAAGCCACACCTTCCAATTGAGTGAGTTACCCACAGAGTCACTGGGAGTTGGAGAGTAATGTCCTTGGAATCCACCACATAGGCTTTATCCTCTATGACCATGGATGTGGACCTTCCTTGGAGGAGGGTGACAATGGGGGAAAGAACCTGGACAGTACCTGGGTGGGGGAAGGCAGGTTGAGTCAGGGTGCCTGTCATTTTCCTTCCTTGGAGCAAAATGAGGCAGATTATGCAAGTAGAGAGCAACAGATGGAAAAGGAGAGGCCAGGTAAAAGGTAAGGCCTGGAAGAAACAGGTGAGGCAGGCCCCAAGCCCAGGCAGAAGAGAGTGCTGGGGGAGTGGCAGGGCCAGTGGGGAGGAAGGAGATAGGAAGGAGATTGTCTCCAGAGAAAGTTCTTTCTGGGTCATACCATGTCCAGCAACAATGAGCAGGGCTTGGGATGAGGAAGAGGGGAAACGAACTGTAGCTCGATGACCATATTGCTGAACTAGGTTACACAGGTTAAAAGATCTGGGAAGGTCCTTTGGAGTCAGTTCTTTGATCTCCCACTATACAGATAGGAAGACAGAGGTCCAGAGGAGGTAATTAGAGCCAAGCAGGAGAAAAGGTCTTGAACCCCCAATACTCCCCAAAGATTCACAGGGACCCAAGTCAAGAGTGATCATTCAGAGAGGCAAGCCTGGCCCCTCCCCCAGCCAGCCCAGAAGGCACAGTGGACTTCCACAGAGGGGGCTGTTGGCTGGTGACAGAGAGGAAGGTCAGAGGAGGAAGAGAAGGTGATGAGAGAAGGTCTTCTTCATCTCCAGGTCTTGGAGGAACTTGAAAAAACCAAAGAATTTCACCTTGAGCTCCAGCCCCCATCATCCATCAACTGGTCCTGATCTGGGGCCAGGACTTAGCATGGCTGACCCAGAAGGAGCCCTGGATCCCTTGAGCTGAGGTCTAGTGGTCAGGCCACTCTGAATCTACTCCAAGAACTTAGCCAACCGAGTCACCACCCAACCCAGGATGTCACCTCCTCCCAGTTCACCCACTGGCTTTCTGCTGCTTTCCTTCCTAATCTGCCTCCACAAACCCTCCCACCATACCACATCCCCAGGACATCCCAGCCAAAGTCAGCGCCCCGCCCCCCCCCACCCTTCTACACAACAAAGATCAATCACAGTTAGAGTTGTTGAACCATTTCAACAAAAGCACAGCCCCCTGGATAAAAGTGTATGTGTCAGAAAGTCCATACACACCACACAAAACATTTCATGACAAAAATCCATACTATACCTTGTGTACGACTTGTCTCCATTTTTTTTTTCAATCTGCTGTCAAGGGTATATTTAAAATACACACATAAGGATCAGGGAGTAGAGTGGCGGTTCCTTAGGACCAAGGGGATAGAGGAGCTGGGGATAATATCTAAAGGGCATGGAGGGGGCCTCACTGGTGATGTAGGGGTTAAAGACAGCACTGTCAAGCTACCATCAGCACTGCAGCATGAGTCTGATCCCTTACCAGCCTGCCAGGGAGCTACCCACATGGCACAGCAGACCTCTCCTGCCTCGTCCGTTGCTCCCCTCAGCAGTGTATTTCAGTGGATCCGTCTGTTCTGCTCCCCACTCTGTCTCTGGTGAATCCTCTTACCCCCCACACCTCTGGCCTGTACCCTAGTTGTTGTATGCATAAATAAATAAATCTTTTAATAAAAAATAAAGGGCATGGAGTCTCATTTGGGGGTAATGAACATCAAAATGTTATCATTGATTGTGGTGATAGTTGTACACCTCTGTGACTATACCAAAACTATTAAATTGGTGGATTGTATGCTATGTGAGTTATACCTCTATAAAACTGCTACCCCCCACACACACATACACCCAGAGACACACACACGCAGTCTGTGCACACTGGCTGCCACCCTCCCAACATATCCATTGTGTTTATCAACCGTCACTCGATCACCTAGGTCAGTGAGAGTTGTGCCTCCACAGTCACTTGACTCAGAATTTCAATGAGCCACTTCCAACAAACTTAGAGCATCCGCTTCTTAGCACCAAAAAAACTGAAAACATTTGCACTTATCAAGAATAGTTGCTGTTCTCCCTGGAAGAGTAACCGCTGCCACATCCGGGGAAGAATTTCTGATAAAAACACTTTGGCAGGAGCTTGTTTGCCTCACTGGTGACCTCGAGCCTGGAATGACATCAGTCTGGAAGGCCACGTCTCACAGCAGAGGAGCAGCAAGCTTTCGCAAAGAGAAGCAGTTAGCTTGCTTTTTCTCCATAGACTCTCAGATCTATGGCAAAATTAGTAAATAAAAGCCAATCCCCTCGCTTTAAACCACCTCACATGTCTCCCTGAAAAGAGCCCTGATTGGCATGGCATCGGAAATCCCGTGGTCCTCTTCTTGGCAGCCTCCCAGTTTTGGTCAGTACCTCCCCCCAGTCATGTGTACCAGCACCTACCCGGGCGTGGGGCAGGACAGCCTCATCCTACCCATCAGCTGGTCATTGAATTAGTGGGCCAAGGAGATGTAAAAAGGGATTTGCTGAGGCTTTGGGAGAGTTTATTCCCTTTTCTAAAAAAAGCACATCATTCTCCCTGCATGAGGCTTAACAAATTACCACAGAGCTTAGTGACTTAAAACAACAAATGTTATCTCACAGTGTCCACGAGCCAGAAATCTGGGCACAGCTGAGCAGATGGCTGTAGTTCAGGGTTTTTCATGACGGACTGTTGTCATCAAGGTTTGGTCAGCTTTCAACCCTCTGCATTAAACTCCTGGCTTCTTAGTGACTGTCGGCAGGATCTGAGGCGTTCACCTCATGGGTCTCTTCCAGCGTTGCTTGGGTGTCCTCATAATGTGGCAGTTGAATTTTACCAAAGCACAGGAGGGTGAGCAAGACCCTGCAGGCCTCAGCTCTGGTCTCTGATGTTCTCAGGTGGTCACTTCCACCTGTTATTCATTAGAAGAGAGTCACTAATTCTAGCCCATACAAGCGAAGGGACTGGGCTCTACCTTTTAAAGGAAATGTTAGAAATCTGTGGACATATTTTACTTTTTTTTACTTTTATATATTTTTAATCTTTTTTTTTAAAGATTTATTTATTCATACATATAAGAACTGGGATACAGGTCAGACACGCAGGAGGGTGAGAGGATTCACCAGAGACAGAGTGGGGAACAGAACAGGCAGACTGACAAAATACACTGCTGAGGGGAGTAGAGGGCGAGACAGGAGAGGTCTGCTGGGCCATGTGGGTTGCTCCCTGGCCAGCCAGGGATCGAACTCGTGCTGCTGTGGCTGCGGATAGCTTCTTAGTGTTGCACCCAACCCCTTGAGCCACCAGGGAGGCCCTGGACATGTTTTAAACTGTGCTGAGGAAGCCTGCAACACCCGGGGCTTTTGACAGCCATCTTACAATAACAAAGGAGAGCCAGTTTTTAGAAAGATGTAAAGAAACCCCATCGTTGATGCCACTGTAGGGAGATGTTGGATTAAACCATCCTAAACTGCCTACTTTGAGACTTTCCAGTTATATAAGCCAAGATTCCTCCCAACTTGGGGGTCTTGGCAAATGCTCAGTTTCCTTATCTGCTCATGGAAAAATTTATACCCACCTCACTGGAGCATTGCAATGAGTAATGAAGCTATATATATATATATACACAGACACACCACAGAAATATTATGAATTCAGTTCCAGACCACCACAAGAATGCAAATATTGCAGTAAAGTGAGTCACACAAGTTTTTCGGCTTCCCAATGCATGTAAAAGTCATTTTTACTGCCATCTATTACGTGTGCAATAGCATTATGTATTTTAAAAATACTTTATTACGTAAATACGCTAAGCATCATCAGAGCCTTCAGCAAATCATAGTATTCTTGCTGGTAGAGGATCTTGTGACATAAACAATATCTGCAAAATGCAATAAAATGAGGTGTGCCTGTACTATACACACATGTATATATTATGTCATTTTTTTCCTTCCTTTCTCTCTGTTCCTGCCAGTGCCCAATCTGACACTTTTCCTTCTCAAACATGATAGGCAGTAGCGTCCTTCCTCACCAAGTCCTTCACGATGGGAAGTGAATTCTCTGATGGCGAGGCTGGGCCAGGGAGCAGCCTGTGCTCAGGAGGGCTGCAGGCATACAACGTGGTGCTCTCACCTCCCCCTGCTTCCTGCGCACCGCAGCTGCCCTGAGAGCAGAGGGAGTTCACATTCAGACCCAGCGAAAATGTTGCCGGCGGCCAGAATGGCGATTATATTAATTGGGGTCAGACTTGATGGATAAACAGAAAACCCAAATCACACACTTAGGCAAGATAGACATGCGTTCCCGCTCACACAAAGGGAGCCCAGAGCTGGGCGGTCCAGAGCTAGTGTGTCGCTGGTCTTATCAAAAACCCAGGCTCAACTTTCTGCTCCATGCATGTTAGTGCTTGGTTTGCATCCCTGCGGCCACGTGATGGTCCAAAATGCCACAGGGGAAGGAGGAGAAACTAAAGAGGTAAAACAGGGAGGTTCTCCCCACTGAGCCCAACTCTCTTTAACTCCCTCTTCTCTGGGAAAGACCCCCAAAACACAGAGTCCCAAGCAAGAGGCCCTCCCCCCGCCCCACATAGATGACAGTTTCACTTGAAGGTCAGCTGACCCAGACTGGGTCATTTGTGGTCCCTTCTAGAATTTTCTGAAGTTCTTGTGAGGAGAGAGCATCAGTCCTTCCCTGGTGGCCAAGTGATGGGGTACCAGGCTATGTTCCCGCCCACCTGGGAGGTGAAAACCAATGACAAGAACAAAGCCAGGGACGGAAACTCAAAAAGCCCCACAAAGCACACTGGGCAAGATCAGACCGTGATTCCGGCTTCTGGGGCCCTACAGACCTCTCCACCTCTGTCCTGGTAAATCTCCAGCCTTCCCCCCAATTCTGGCTGGGTTTCTGCCACTTGCCACCAAGAACTGTGACTCCTCCGGTTACCTTTGCCTACTTCCATGTTCATAACACATTTCATTATAGACTAGTACCCGTCAGAATCCTTTCTGTTGCAATGGCAGAAACCCAGCTCAAATTGGTTCAAACAAAATAAATACACAAATAAATAAAACGCACTGACATAAACTTGAAGAGTCGGGGAGAAGCAGGGTCGCTTCTCTCCCTGCTTGAACCTCTACCCCTGCTTCTGGGTGCTCCTGTCTTCTGTGACCCTGTCCTCCCACAGGCATCAGCTCATGGCAGGAAGGACGCCAGACTCCGTGGTCTGAGCTGTCGTGTGGCCTTGGGCCAGCTGCTGGAGCCTTCATTTTTTCATCTTTAAAATGAGGATAATCATACAGGCTTTTCTTATTTTCAGGATTAATTAAGAAAATAAATCACTCAGAAAATTCCTAGATTCTCCACTAACTTCATCACACTAAATCCACCCCCTCACGACGTGGCAGGATGCATAAAAATGCGTTCCTGTTGCTCCACACACGACTCCAGGCTGGGTCACACTGCACCCTGCCCTGTCCCCTCCTCAGAGAGACGTTCTTCTATGTTCTCCTCCCAGCCCCACGCTAATGATTTAAGAGTCCAGGGTCTGGTGGGAGTGGGGGAGGTGCGGGTCACATGGATTTAGAGATGGTTGGAAAGAAACCAACCTGGACTCAATGTTGTCTGATCTTAAGTAGCAGAATATGATTTTTTTTTAAATATTGGTTTTTAATGTTTTTTTTTAAGATTTATTTATTTATGCATACAAGAACCGGGGTATAGGCCAGAGGTGTGAGGGGTGAGAGGATTCACCAGAGACAGAGTAGGGAAGGGAGCAGAACAGGCAGATTGACTGAAACCCACTGCTGAGGGGAGCAGCAGGCGAGGCAGGAGAGGTCTGCTGCGCCATGTGGGTAGCTCCCTAGCTGGGGATCAAACTCGTGCTGCAGAGGCTACAGACAGCTTCATAGGTTATGTCTTAACCCCTTGTGCCACCAGGGAGGCCCCAGTAGCAGAATATGATTTTAAAGATTTTTTTTTATTAGTTAACATTAAATTTCTTTTGCTATTCACTATTCTTTCTTTTGGGGGGCCCCAGGAGATCGCATATGGCCATTTTGGGGTTAGGGGACCTTCCCAGGAAGGAATGACATCCGCCCTCCCTATCCAGGCTGGCAGTGACATAGCAAGCGTTTATAAAGGGTGGAGAAGTGGGTGAGGCTGCCTGTGGGGGACACAGGAAGGCCTCAGGAGATGGGGTGGGGTGTTGCATGCCCTGGAGGGAAGGAGACCTCACTTTGGGAACTGTTTCTTTTCAGGTGTCCTAGTCCAGTTCTTCTGGCCACAAAGAATGAAATAAAGGAAAATATGGGACTGAGGGGCCTCCCTGGTGGCACAAGGGGTTAAGTCTTAGCACTATGAAGCTAGCAGCAGCCACTGCACCATGAGTTCAATCCCCAGCCAGGGAGCTACCCACATGGCACAGCAGCAGACCTCTCCTGTCTCGCCCGCTGCTCCCCTCAGCAGTGCATTTCAGTGGATCAGCCTGTTCTGCTCCCCACTCTGTCTCTGGTGAGTCCTCTCACCCCCTGCACCTCTGGCCCACACCCAGCTCTTGTATGCACAAATAAATAAAATAAATCTTTAAAAAAAAATGGGACCAAGTGGGCAGAATTTGGGGGGCAGGGGTAAAACAGAGTGGAGAAGAGGAAAAGTCAGGGTCTGGCAGTCAAGGGACCAGTGCACTCCCAGCAAGGGGGTCACCGCAAAGGGCCCCACTGAGGGCCAGTCCTATTGCCCAGCCATCACAGCTGTACAAGGAAAAACTATTCCCCATTGGCCAAGCCCCCTCGCGGGGTTCCCATGGGGGAGCACAAGCCTGAGCCTTAGTTTTCACTCAGCTGCCCTGAGTGGGCTCCTCTCTGTGACCATAAGACCCCATGACCCCTGAGTCCAGAAGAGACTTGAGGGTACCCACCTCGAGGGTAGCCCAGAGCTGCAGTGCAGAATGGGACGCCACATCGCCCTCACTATGCTCCCCATCACCACCACTGTGCCCACCCTGTCTCGCGAGGCCTTCCCATGTCCCCCACGGGCAACCTCACCCACTCCTGCCTCCTGCCTCACCCCAAGACAAAGCACTGTTTAAGGATCTCTGTAAGCCCTGGCACTTTTATTTTTGACAGTGTCGCCCCACATCAGTGCAAACATACTAAAATACTAAAAATCTGCCGTAAAATTTTTGAAAGGATATTTATAATTTTGTTCGTGAAACCATTTGGCTAGGAGTAGCTGATTTAAATTACAATTGGGAATTCTTCTAAAATTGTAACAGGGTGGTCCCCAGGAAAGGGGGGAGTTCCAGGTTCCCTGCCCCACCCAAGGGAGGGTGGAGCTGAGCAGGGAGAGGAGAAGCTGCAGAAGAGACTGAGGAAGGAAGCTGGATGGAGCCAGGAGACCTGGAGGAGGCGCATGGAGCCTAGAGACACGTGAAGAAACTGCGCTTGTCTTTTGGTCGTGGACTGGGTGACACAGATGTGGGTGAGACCCGTGGGGAGGTGACAATGGCAGCTTTTATCTTGATGTTGATTTTGCTCTTTTCCTTCCGGGCTTGTCCGGTTGTTTGTGACCCTTTTCTGTGGGTCCCCACTGGAAGATGCTTTAGACTTGTGGCAGGCTTTGGGGCCTTGATGTGGGCCGATCCCATATGGATGGACTTTTACCCACGAGGGGACGGGTAACTCTGGGTGCTTCATTTAGAAACTAGACTCTTTGCCTTATCTGTATTGTTTCCTAGTTTCTAAATGAAGCACCCAGAGTTACCTGTCCCCTTGTGGGTAAAAGTCCATCCATATGGGATCGGCCCACATCAAGGCCCCAAAGCCTGCCACAAGTCTAAAGCATCCTCCAGTGGGGACCCACAGAAAAGGGTCAGAAATAACCAGATGAGCCCGGAAGGAAAAGAGCAAAATCAACATCAAGATAAAAGCTGCCATTGTCACCTCCCCACGGGTCTCACCCACATCTGTGTCACCCAGTCCACGACCAAAAGACAAGCGCAGTTTCTTCACGTGTCTCTAGGCTCCATGCGCCTCCTCCAGGTCTCCTGGCTCCATCCTGCTTCCTTCCTCAGTCTCTTCTGCAGCTTCTTCTCTCCCTGCTCAGCTCCACCCTCCCTTGGGTGGGGCAGGGAACCTGGAACTTCCCCCTTTCCTGGGGACCACCCTGTTCCAAAATGAGAAAAAAAAAACCTCTAGCCCACACAGTCTTTCTAATACAATGAAATTTTCATGAATACCAAACTTAACAATTAATGAGGTTGATATAATGTTACAGTTGGACACTTGATTAAGAATTTATTGATTTCAATTTTGCAGCGTTCTTATTTTAGAGCCAATAATCTTTTTTCTGCTGTCAGATATTCAAGTGACACAGGGGCGAGCCACAGACGTCTCTGGTGGGTGGCACAGAGTGCCAGGGGCTGCTAGGTCTGCCCTTTCTTCGCATGAAATGCATCTCTCTCTCTCTCTCTGCCTCTCATGCACGTGGCCTTGGCTGGCTGGGGACAGATCGGACCAGCTAACACAAGGACAGGAGCAGTGTCGTGTCGTGTCGTGTCGTGTCAGAAAGCGCTTCCTTGCCCAGCCCACGCCTGGAGCTGCGAAGGGCACGGAGACGCGCCAGCTTTGGAGCTTGGCACAGACGCCTCTTTCCTCCCCAGAAAAGCGGTGTTGGGGGCAGGAGAGGAAGCGCTCACCCGCCCCCCCACATTTCCACAGTCAGCCACAAAGCAGGTGCCTCTGCCTTCCAGGCAGGTGCACATGGGAGCTGGTGAGAGGTTTCTTGGGGGCACAGGCAGGGCCCCAGCTGGAAGACCCGGGGCAGAGGACAGGAGAGGGAGGGTGGAGAACGCAAAAGGCTGACGAGGAAAGAGGAGCGCAGCGCGGAGCTGGAGAGACGGCTGGTTTGCGTGCAGCCCGCGTGAAGGGGCACGGACCCGGGGCGCCGCGGCCCTGGGCAGCAGCGGGGGGCGTCCCGGCCCGCCCAGGAGTGGGTGGAGAGCGGGGGCTGGGGGCAGTACGTGGCCTCCGCCCGGGGAGGCAGAGGGATGGGGGGGGGCGCTGTGCTTGGTGAGAACCCCCAGAGCCCAGCCCCCGCCTAGGACCGAGGGAGGGGCTGGGCTGCGGCCGGGACCGGCCCCTGCGTCCCCGCACCGTCCCCAGAGGCGCCCAGGTCCGGCCGCGTGGCCCGGGGCGCGGCGGGCTGAGCTCGGCCTTGCCCCGCGAGGTGGGGCCCAAGCCCGGGCGGCGCGGCTGGACGCTCCCGGCCCGCTGGAGACGGAGGACTTGGAGGCCCCGGGGCGCCCGGGGAGGGGAGGCGAGCCCGCCCCGGGGTGCCTGCACGGCCTCCCCCGTCGGCTGCGCGCGCCCCAGCAGTGCCGGCTACAAGGCCCCCGGCGCACCCGGCAGCGGAAGCCCCCCTTATCAGACGGGGTCCTGAGAGGGTGGGGGGCCGGGCCGGCTGAGCCCAGGGCCGCGCAGCTCCTCCCCAGCACGCCCCGGGCACGCCGGCCTGGCCCGTGGGAAGGGAGCGCCCCGAGAAGGCGCCGCCTCCACGGGGGCCCCCGCAGCGGGCACACGCCGGACCCCGGCGCGACGGGGCCGCGCACCCCAACCGCCTCGCCCGGCGGCGAGCGGGGCGGGGCGCAGGCGGAGGCCGGTCTCTGCGCCCCCGCGCAGGTGCCCGGAGCCCGAGGCGGGCGCGCGCCCGGCAGGTGCGGGCGGTGGGCGGGCCGGGCTGAGGCTCTATTGGAGGCGGGGGTTGCTGGGGCTCGCGGATTGGCGGGGGGCGGGGCCGAGCGAACCCGAGACCCGGGAGCGGAGGCTGCGGGCGGAGCGCGGGCGCGGGCGCGGGCAGGCGCCGCGGGCCCTCGGGGCCGGGCCTGGGCGCGCAGCTGCGGCGGCTCGTCCCCAGGCGCGGGTGTGCCGCGGGCACCAGGCTCGGGCTCCCTCGGTTGGCCTCGTCGCTTCCAGAACCCAGTTTCCCCAGATGGGCCTTTCCTCCCCGCCTCCCCCAACAACCTGGATCCGGGACCCAGGTCTGCCCCTCCCTGTGGTGTCACCGAGCTCCCACGGGCAGAATTGGGGAGGTGTCTAGACCTTCTCCAACCCCTCCCCCCCGCCCAATTACCAGCAGTCATGTCCTCCTCTGCCATCATCTTTCTTTTATTTTTGTTTTAAAGATTTATTTATGCATACACGAGCTGGGATACAGGCCAGAGATGGGGGGGTGAGAGGATCCACCAGAGACAGAGCGGGGAGCAGAACAGGCAGACTGACTGAAATACACTGAGGAGGGGAGCAGCGGGTGAGACAGGAGAGGTCCGCCGCGCCATGTGGGTAGCTCCCTGGCCAGCCGGGGATCGAACTCGTGCTGCAAAGGCTGCGGATTGCGTCACAGCGGGGTGCTTAACACCTTGCGCCACCAGGGAGGCCCCGCCATCATCTTTCTCTTTAAGTCTCTCCCAGGGTCAAGGTGACATCATACTTAGCTTTACACAACCAGCGTTCAGCACAGAACTCCCTCTGCCCACACTCCTGTGGGTGCCCTTTCACGCCTCAAATCGTCTGCAGCGGGGAAGGGAGAGTTGGGGAGTCACTTGGCCTCCTACTTGCTGCAGTGCGTTGTTCATTCCAGACGGGAGCTGAGCACTTACTGCGAGCCAGATCCAGCGATGGGCCGCGGGGGTAGCACTGTGAGCAGAATAGGCAGTCTGCTGTTACCCCGTTTTCACACCAAACTGTAGGGCAATGAGGGAAACTAACAAGTGATCCCCCGAAACTGAAAACAGCCAATTACACTCAATGTCAAGAAAACTTTCTCCCACATCAAGCAAACCAATAGGCAAATCCCAAGACACAAGCGAATCCTGTTTGGGAGGAAGGAGAAGAATTACCTTCTGGACACACCGATTTCGCTCTGTCCTCTCAGGACAGCGTAGCCAGAGTCCGCTAGAGGGCAGCAGAGAGATGGAGATGCTGCAGGGACTATCACCTGCCCCCGAAGTTCCTACCTACCCCAGAGGGTGTGAGGAGCCCAATAAAAACAATACCAAAGATAATTCCCATTTATTGCACGGTTCCTGTAGGCTGAGCATCCTTCTAAGTGCTTTATTAAAAATTGCCTCACTTGGTCTGCCCACCTGCGGGGTGTTAGCTCCATTTTGCAGAGGAGTACACAGAGGTAGAGAAAGGTTGAATAACTTGCCTAAGGTCACACAGCCATTGAGGAGGAGATCCAAGACATGACTCCTGGGGTGGAGCTGTAAGGTCTGCACACCTAACATTGCAATTCTCCCTCCTGAGCAGAGGACGGCGAGCATGGAAAACAGAGAACGGAGGAGACGGCTGAGGTCTCCACAGACATAACCCCAGTGGGCCCCCCAAGGCCGGTTCCAGAAGCAGGCATTGGTCAGCAGTTTTTAGCTCATAAAGGACCTTGGGTCATCTGTCAAGGAAGGTCAGAAAATCTTAGCTTCCCTCCATGTACCCTCCACTAGCCTCGTGAGGATATAATCGTGGGGAGTAGGCACCAGCCTGCCCCATCACCACCCACAACTGGCCCCAGTCCCTTAGCTGGGTGCCCTCTACATGGTGTATCTCTCCATGTCTGGCTCTCTATGTCTGGCCCCAGGTGTCACTTTGACCATGCTCTTCCTGCAGCCTCCCCACCCCCACCACCATGGTGGCTCAGGCCGCCACTCTGCAGGCCAGAAGTGTCTAGTCTAGCATGGTGATCCAGTAGGATCAATAGTCCAATGGGATACAGTAAGGACATTTGTAGGGATCCTGTCCTTGAGGGACGGACGTTTCAGAGCCCAATCCTTTTGTGACAGGAAGAATCCCGGAACAAGGATAGTACAGGGCTCAAGGACAAAAATTTTGCAAGAATTTTGCTGTTCCCATGGGCTGGTAAACAAGAGGTTAAAAACCTGATGCTTCTAGGCTCAGACACCTGTTGCCATAAATTATCTTGGCTTTTTGGTTTGTATTTTGTTTTTGTTTTTTACCATTTCTGAGCTATCTTTCCACAATTTATTAAGTTGGCTGCAATGAGAAGAAAAGGGAGTTGTAGACCCAGAAGAAAAAGGACTCACAGACCTTGAGATCAAGCCAGTTCAAACCAGAGCTGCGGCACACGGCCTCCATGAGATGTTCCTCTTGACGCGGTTACTGTCCAAGAGCCCTGTATCCCCCACAGCTGCAGCTGCTGGGCGCTCACGATCAGCAACTAAATGGATTTTAGCCAAGTCCAGTGTCCTTGCTTTCTCAGCCAAAAATGTTTAATTCCTTTTTTCTCCAACCCCAGTCCTAAAACCTATACAGACCACTAGTCCAGCACCTCAGGGAGTCCCTCATGCCCAGGGAGGTCTCCCCAGGTGCTCTTTCCTTGCTCGTCCCCTAATCTAATCTATCAACTCTGATTCTGTGCCTGCCCTCACCAGGGTCTATGGAGACTTCGATCTTGATCAAAGGGTCTCAAGAGTCCTTTCCTGGCCTGGAAACAGGACACCTGGATCCAGCCCTCTGGCTCCCAATGGGTGGCACCAGGGCCAGGTACCGGCAATGCCTAGCTTCTCTGCCTGGACCATGGGGGAGGAGGGGCTGAGCGTCCACTCCCTTGTCTGGTTTTCTCCTCAACAACCATTTTCTGAGCTGCTGCTTCGTGCAGGCGAGGTGCTTGCTGATGGCCCAGGTTGCCAGGAAACCTGCTGTGTGACCTTCAACAAGCCCTTTACCAGCCTGCCCTCAGCTAGTTCTCCTGCGGTAAATGAAGAGGTTGGAAACCAGGTGTTATTAACTGGGGGCTGGAGAACCCTCTGAAATTGCTTGTGCTTGATTTCTGGGTCAGGGTTTCTCAACATTGGCACTGGTAATGTTTTTGTCTGGATCAGTCTTATGGGGGCCTGTCCTGTGTATCGTGGGATGTTTAACAGCATCCCCGGCCTTTACCCACTACATACCAGTAGCAACCCCTACCAGTTGTGACAATAAAATAATGTCTGGAGACATTGCCAAATATGCCCTGAGGGGCAAATTGCCCCCAGTTGAGAACCACTGTAAGGGACTTACAGAAAGCCCTGGGCCAGGCCAACCAAGTTCTTATGAGTGAAGACTGTTTTGTTTTTTTTTTCAAGATTTATTTATTTATGCATACAAGAAGTGGGGTACAGACCAGAATTGTGGGGGGGGGGGTGAGAGCATTCACCAGTGACAGACACTGCTGAGGGGAGCAGCGGGAGAGACAGGAGAGGTCTGCTGTACCATGTGGGTAGCTCCCTGGCCGGCCGGGAATCGAACTCATGCTGCAGAGGCTGCAGACAGCTTCACAGCGCTGTGCTTAAACCCTTGCACCACCAAGGAGGCCCCTGAGTGGAAACTGTTAAATGAGGCTTTGTGTAGAAAGTCTCAGCCTCCCCTCTTGCTCACTCTTGACCCTCCGTGATTTTTTGCTATGCAAAGAAATGGGGGTATCACTTTTAAGGAAGAAACTGAAAGGGCTAATTATTACCCAGTGCTCTAAGGGAGGGGGGACTTCACGCACCCTCTTTGAAGCCAGCCGCCCTGCTGTGGCCAGGCTGTGGTGGGCAGGGGTGGCACACTGCCATGGACAGTTTGGGAGCGGAAGCGGCGGGACCTCCTCAGGGCCCAGCTCCTTGTGCACCCGCCAAGGCCGCCCACACCTGCCCACTCGGGCCCTGCATTCTTTCTCTTCTCAGCTTTGGCGGGCCTCTTTGAGCACGTATGCCAAGCGCTGGTAAAGGGCCACAAGGTGGGAGGTGAACTCAGGGGTGAGTTGAAAACTCTTTAACCACCAGCTCTTTGGGGTGCAGGAAAGATTTGCAGCAATGCCCATTTCTGCAGTGCAACATGTCCTACCATGGCAGGTCTCGCACCACCAAGGTGATGTCACTGAATGCTGAGTTGTTTCCCTGCATTATAGAGGGTGTCCCCACTACCAGATAAGGTAGACCCAATCTTATGAGCATAGAAAGCAGTAGAATAGTTAGCGATGTGGTTTTAGCATGACTTTTGCTTTTAACCAAAAAATATTAAACAGTATTATTTGAAGTTTCTATAGTTTAATTGTTAACAAAGACTGCATTTAAAGACCAGATAAACAAAATTCCTAAAATTTTAGCCACCAGCGCCAGAAAGTACAAATCAGCTCAGCCCCCCACTGAGAAATGAATAGGGTCCATGCCCTCAAGGCCATGCTCTGAGGAAGACAGGCTGCCATGGGGAGGGTCATCAGTAGGGGGAAGAGGGACACACTAGGTCATGGAGACATAGACCCTACCCAGGAGTTCAAAGAAGGCTTCCTGAAGGTGCTGGTGTCTCATAGAAACAGGGGTAGGGGAGCGTGCCAGAGTGAAGGAGGTGCAGGGAGACCAGAGGAAAGAGTGCTTGGCATGGACAAACAGGAGTGCCTCAGCCTGGCTGGAGCCATCTGGCCTCCAGGCCTGTGGGCCACCAAGTACCCCCTGTGGAGGGAGATTCTGAGTGTCGTAAAGCTCATGGTGAGGGGAGCAGACCCTCCACATCCAAGTCTTCGCTTCCTTCCCTCCCCCTCTTCACCCGGTTCCCCCAGGTGATCCCGAAACTCCTGGCTTGGCTGCAGAAAGTAACTATAATTACAGTCATTTATAGAACAGTGCGCTGCCTCTAATTACAAGCTGCGCAATTCCAATTATATGTCTAAGGAAACATCTCAGGAAACATCCAAGGGCCAGGGCCAGCCTGTCAACAGTAGCCCCAAGACCAACCAGAAAATGGAGGGGGGCGCTTTGGTGGGGCCTCCCTGGTGTGTCCTTTGGTGTCAAGCCAAGCAGGAAATCTTGGTTCAGGGGCCTTCCCTGAAGTGGGTGTAGGGTGAAGGGAAGCAGAGGGAGCATCCCCATAAGAGGGACTTGAGACCTGGAAAGGGTGGGGGGCTCTTGCTCACGATCCAAGAGACCTCCTTTTATACCACAGTTGCACAGAGCGCCGGGTCCTCATAGCAAAGGTCAGATTTGCAGCCCAAAGGGGCTGCTCAACGGTTAGGAAGCACTGCCCTCCCCCTATGAGAAGCAGGTGTTCTGGCGTCCTCTCTATCACTACCCCCTGCAAAAATCCCCTCAGCTACAGCCCCCACCCTGCAGAGGCCCACCCAGCCCTGCTTCACACACATTCTGTGACTGGGGATTCAGGACCCCAAGGGGAATCCCAGCTTAGCTGTGCAACTCCATTTATGACAAAGCTTTTCCTCAAATCAAGAGAAGTCTCTTCTATAAATCCTTCCCACAGGCCCGGTCTCAGCCCTCTGGGGCTAAGTTCCCCTGTCCCGGGAATACTGATGGATGCTGCCTGGTCCCCCACCAGTTTCTGAGACCACCTTGATTTTAGCTCCACAAGTTTCTCCCAGTTCACATGTCCCCGTGACACATCCAACACCACAGCACCAAGCAGGTGGCTTCCAAGTGGTTCCACTCCTGAGGCCCAAACCATGGCCTCCTGGCCTCCCACCTCCCAGTCATCCTGTGCAGCCCCAGCCTGCTCAACTCCCAAGCATGCTCAACCCAACCCCCTCTTCATCCAGCTCTTCCTCCTCCTTCTCCCAGTTGTATCCAGGTGGCTTCCAGGACCTGATTTCGCCTCACCTCCAGCCCCCAAGATTCTGCACAGCCCCCTAGCTGTCCCCCTCCCCCACAGTCCCGATAGGCAGCAGAGCCTGGACCTCAACACATGGCTCCAAGGGGCCCAGCCCCAGCTCCTCCCTCACAGTGAAGCACATGGGCCCTAACAAGCTACAGGACCTCCGGCTTCCAAATTCTCATATAGTGCCTGTCCCCTAGGGTCGCCATGATCATACAGCTCCCAAGGGATTCCGAGTCCCTGAGACCCCCAGTGTGCAACAAAGAGCTGTGAACCTTCCCCCAAGATGAGCGGTGAGCCTTCAGCACAGTTGCCAATCACTTCTGTCTCTTAGAGGGTGCCCAGGGGTGTCCTGCCTCCTCCTGCAGACGCCCAGGTCTGCTCTAGTACTGGCCTCACAACCATGCCGGACACAGTCAGTCCCTTCCTCACAGGCTCAAACCTCTCTCACCACAGGGCCAGGACTGGATTCTCTGGGGACCGACCTAAATTCGGGAGGCAGGCCCAGGGCCAGCGGGTGCTACTTGTGCTGGCCCAGCACTATGGGCGCTGCGTCCCCCGAGGCACACATGCCCTCCTCTGACACAGGCCCACCCCCCACAAAGCTCTGCACAAACACAGTATTAGCTTGTTTAATCCTCATATGCTCCAGGAGTCTGGTGTTATTATCCCACTTTACCACTGGCAAATGGAATAATGTTATGGCTCCATTATACACCTGTCAGGAGTCTTCTCGGAATGGTGAGTGACTGAGTGGCGGGAAGATGAAGGGCTGCTCTCAGCTCAGCCAGGCCCAGGGCAGAATGGGGACCAAGGGTGGCGGTTGATCAGGCAGGGTAGGGGTCGCAGAGAAGTGAGGGAGGCATGGGTGTGTGTCTAGCGGAGCTCCCAGGACTGTCAGACACCAAGAGAGGGGCGGTGAGGTTGGGGAGGTAGGCTGAAGTGAGGCACAGACCAGAGCAGAAACTTGCTGAGGGTCACTCAGTCTGCCAGAGGCCAACCCGGGACCTGTCCCGAGGCTCCATTCTCAAGTGTGTCTTGAGCCAGCCCTGGTTCTGGTGGAAAGGCAGGCCAGGCTGAGACTGAAGCCCAGAGTGCACCCTTCTGGCCTCGGGGAGCACCAAGGGCCCAGCCCCTCTGGCACCCCAATATCTCACTGGACTGACCAGCAGGGATCTGATGAAATGTCCAGCCTGCTTGGCCTCTCTGGGTGGCCAGCAGGGGGCGGTACCGCACCGGGAGGAAACACTCCCAGACTCCCAGCCACCTCCTCAGGGAGCCAACCTAAGGTCCCAGGCAGGGGATACAGAGACCCCCTTTTACACCACAGGTGCACAGAACGCCGGGCCCCCACAGCAAAGGCCAGGTTTGCAGCCCAAAGGGGCTGCTCAACGGTTAGGAAGCACTGCCCTCCCCCCATGAGAAGCAGGTGTTCTGGCGTCATCTCTATCACCACCCCCTGCAAAAATCCCCTCAGCTACAGCCCCCACCCTGCAGAGGCCCACCCAGCCCTGCTTCACACACCTCCTGTGACTGGGAGAGGGAGGGGGAGAGAAGGAACAGGGATTCCAGGGGTGGGAAGAGCACGTAGGGATGAACATCAGGATTTCTGACCCTGTCCTGATGCCAGTCCCTCCTCCCTCGGGGCCCAGCTTCTTTGACAAGGAGGCCAGTCTCAGAGCAAAGTCCAGAGAGCGAGATGTCCTGCTGCCTTCCCAGGCCTCCCTTGGTGAGAGGGAGGAGAATTTGTCCCAAGATAGTCAAGGCAGGAGGGCCAGGCTGGGGCAATGAGCTGCTCCAGGCCAGGAGAGAGCCTGGACCAGGAGACGAGTTCCCCAAGGTGAGTGGGCATCCAGGTGGCCCCTCGCACAGCTGACATTTGGGTCCTTCTAGAACCTGGTCCCGGCAAAAAGCCCTGCTCTGATAGAGCCTGCTCTCCCCAAGGTCTCTATTTGCAGTCCCAGATGTCCAGCTTCTAGGGACAGAAGTCCCAGGGTTGGAGGCCATGGAAGAGCCAAGGCACTGAGGACATTGGAGGCCCAAGGCCAGAGAGACCCTGCAGCTGGACGACCCTGAGATTTCGCTCACTCAGGAGGCTTTGCTGGTCTTCCGGTCGTGCCGTGCTGTGCTGGTCCTCAGCGCCCACCTGCTGGGGACAGACCAGGGGGTCTCCAGGTGGCCTTGGACTCTCATGCTGTGGATGCGAGCCTGAACTGCGGGGGGCACTCGCACAGGGGCTCCACATTCCCCAGGCAGACCAACTGCAGATGTCATCCCAGTGACTCCCTAGAGGCAGAACCTGTGGGTGCAGGGGCCCAGCTACATTATATGTGGGTTTTGGCTACACAGGGAAGCAAGGGAAACCCCTAACCCCACATTGTTCAAGGGCTAGTGGTATACCAACAACGAGGGCTGTCTGTGGGAACCCCCTTGAGAGCCGCTTCTGACAGGCTGATTGGCTCCTTATCCAGTGAGCAGCCTGGGTAGGGCAGGGGCCAGGAAGCGATCACATGGGCACCCTGGGGAGAGAGAGGAATGGGAAACAGAGGGGACACACGGGGCACATCCTGGAGCGGTACATCCTGACTCAGGCCGACCCAGAGCTGAAACCAGGGGGCTCTCAGAGCTGAAACCAGACCTGGAAGCATAGGAGGGAGGAGCCCACTCCACCTAGGAAGGCTTTCAGGTGGCATCTCTGTGAATCAGTGGCCTCAGATGCCTCAGGGTGGTCCCTCCCACTGTCTCACCCTGAGTCAGGAAGTCTGGGCCCAGCATTCTCAGTTTTACGTTCCGAATGCCCCACCCTTCCCTATTACCACCTTCACTCTGCGTCAGTGCTCATCATGGCCCTCCTGAGTCAAGGAAGTCTTCTTTATTTTTTTTTTATTGTGGTATTGTTGGTTGACAACACTGTACTTGATTTTTTTTTTTTAAGATTTATTTATTTATTTATACAAGCACTGGGTACAGTCAGAAGCACAGGAGGGTGAGAGAATTCACCAGAGCCAGAGCGGGGAACAGAACAGGGAGACTGATGAAGTACACTGCTGAGGGGAGCAGCGGGCGCGGCAGGAGAGGTCTGCTGCGCCATGTGGGACCCTCGCCAGCGGCCAGGGATCAAACCAGCGCTGCAGAGGCTGCGGGCAGGCTTGCAGCCCAGCGCTCAACTGCTGTGCCACCAGGGGAGGCCCAAGGAAGGCTTCTTTAAATTGCAAATCTTCTCTGGGACTTCCTCATGTTGCTGGTAGGGCAGGCCTCCTGAATTCCCTCCCACCTTTGCTCTATCCATCCCGGCTCCTCCTCACCGCTTCTACTCACCTGCTCATGAGTCTTTGCGCCTCCATTCCCTCTGCCTAGAATTTCCCTCCAACCCCCCACTTTACCTAGTTAGTACCTATTCATCTTTCAGATTCCAACCCACATCACCTCCTCCAGGAAGTCTTCCCTGGCCTACCAACTAAGCCAAACCCCCAATTACATGCATCCCTGGCACCATGCACTCTGCTTTATAGCCCTTGTCAGAGCTGCCTTTGTTTTGTGAAATTCATTTGTATGGTTAGTGATGCACATCTGCCTTATGTTCCCAGCTGGGAACTGGGTCTAGTTTGCCCCCCATTGTCTCCTTAGCATGCGGCACAGAGCCAGGCACAGAGAGGCACTCTGCAAACATGCACTGAATGAATGGAATCCCCGTGGATATCCCACATGAGACTGCAGTCCCTCCCTTCCCACCTCCCAACCCCGTCCCACCAAGTCGCAGCTCACTGTGGCCCTTCTCAGCTGTAGTCCCCAGAGCCTCCTAACGTTTGGGCTCTCTGGACGGGACTGGGCAGCCTGCTCCAAGTCTCCATGATCAAGGCTACACTCAAGACCACTGTAAATTTCCCAGCAGGTGCAAGGATCACCTCAAGCTGCCAATGACTGACCAAGTGACTCAGAGGAAGCCAGTTCTCCAGAACATGACCGCGAATGGAAGAGTCCTCCTTCCTGAACTTGCATCTGCCTACTCTTTCAGACTCAGGGCCTGTGGCCCTCACAGACTGTCCAACCTCCACCTGGAATCACATGCCCAGAGAGGGTCAGGCCCTTCCCAAGGTCACACAGCTCCAGACTGCACAGAGCCTCACCAAGAATCCAGGGCATGGACTCCAGCTTAGGGTTCTCCCCGAACTATAATAAACGGGACTATTTTTAGCAAGCTAATTAGCAAGTCAAATATGACTCCTGCTAATAATAATACCACCTTTATGCTTTCAGAGTCTCTTCACCTCATTTGCTCCTCAACAGCCAAGTGGGCCGGGCAGCGAAGCAGGTGGTGAGCTCATTAAGAAGGTGTAGCCCAGAAGAGGAAGCAACTGGTCCTCCTGCAAAGTAACCCGTCCTGCCACTGGGGCTCAGTGTTGCTCTGGAGGGGGCAGTATTCTGAGGCTCCCCCGGCACCGGGCCTGGGTCAGGGCTTCACACTCAGCCAGCTTCCTGCCCCGTTCCCCAGGGCCCTCCCAGGGCCTCGCTGCCCCGCTCACCCAACAGCAGTCAGCCTCCTGTCCCACTGTGCCCCTGGCAGCAGCCCTCCCCTGAGTCTGGCTCCAGCCCCACACCTGCTTTTTCCCAGCCCCTGGGCCTTGGCAGCCTCAAAGCCTGGCATCCGCTGATGCCTTTTCCCCTACAGAGCTGCAGCCCAGCCCATGCGAGGGACAGTGTGGACAGGTGACAGGAGCCGCTTAGATGTTTAACACCAGCTGCCCCTCAACTCAGGGCCCCCGCTGGGAGGGAGGACACCCCAAGTGGGGCTGGGGACAGTCCAGCCCTCATTCCACAGTCCCAGCTGCTTCTCTCCCCCTCCCCGCCCTCCCCCACGCACCACCTTGCAGGAACTCCGATGACATCTGTTGGCAGCAGACAGAGCAGGAGGGACGCAGACATGAGCACAGATCTCAATTGCTTCCTGAGTCCTTCCCCACAAGGAAGAGTTTCCCATCAGGATGCATGTGAAATGGCGCCAGGCTGGAGGGTGGAAGCTGTCTGGCCGAGGGTGTGTGGGAGGCCCATAGCTCAGATGAGCTGGGGACACACAACTAGTGCGCTGTGACCATCCTGGGCCCCCTCCCCTCTAACAAGAGCCTCCCTGGAGCCCCAGGACCCAGCAACCACAAAGAGGGAGTTGTGGAGACAAGGGCGCCTGGAGTCTGGCGTGCAAGTGTCCGCTCACCGAACAAGCACACAGCAATAGGCCCCTCACCCAGACCAGGGCTGGGAGCTCTGGAGTGGCAGTTGGGGGGGGGTGGTTCCGAGACAGGTGCAAAGATGTGGAGAGGATGAGCTTGCAATTCCCCCTCAGATTAATGCTCCGGCCCGCGGCAGGCTGGCTAGCAAGGGAGGAAACTGGATCTGTAACTCATGTAAGTTCAGGGCACATGGGCCCCACATGTGGGAATGCCCCCCATTCCCGAGTCTCTTCCTGACAGACGTGTCAGGCTGCTGGCCCCTGGGCAGCAGGGAGGGTGGGCAGCCTACAGGAGGAGACAAGGGCCATCCCGTGAGATGGGTGGGGAGGCTCCCAGGCTGGGCCACAGCTGCCCAGGGGGACAGGGTGCCACACCCTCCCTCGTTACCTGGCAGGAGGAAGCCCCAGAATAGATTCCCCTCCCCCCTCCCCAGGGAGCTGGTTAGCTGCAGGACAGCGCGGCCACACCTGGCAGGGACAGCAGCGATGCTGACTCAGCAAGAACGAGGCCATCAGCGAACAAAGAGAGAAGGGAAGGGGGCTGTGTCTGCGGCATCCATTCCTGAGGTGGTGCCGGCACGGTGGGCTGCACGGCTGAGGGGGGGCGGGTGGTCTCTCCGGAGCGTTCAGCCAGCGTGCTCTTGCTCACACACTTGGAAGCAGGCTAGTCCGGCCCCCCACACCACAGCTCAGCACCGGCTTCAGGCTTCCAGGGAAATCCCTACCCACCTCACCCCAAGGACCCAGGGCCCTGGACCCTCCCATCCCAGGGGGAGAGGCCTCTGAATTGCCTCTCACCAGAGAGCAGCTCTGTTCATCACTCACTGCCCGTGCCCTCTCCCAAGCACCCGCTCCAGAGTGGGAGGGGCGTGCACAATGACAGGAGAGCACAGGCAGGGGGAGGGGGTAGCCGCTGATGGCCCTGTGCACACGTGTCGTGCCCCCACCCCAGGCACCCAGCAGCAGGGCAACAGGGCAGGGGGAGTGCCTGACAAAGGCCCAGGAGCGGGAAGGAGCTGCCAGCGCCTTGTGAGGAGAGGCGCCTCAGGGAAGCTATGGATTTTCAGCGGAGTGAGCGAGAACGTTGGCCAAAGTAGACTTGGTGGCCCACTTTCCTGGCACAAGCCAAGGAGGGCTGCCCCCCACCACCGGGGCTCTGAGTCAGCGTGGGAGGGCTGGTGCTGAGCAGTCTGCAGAGACAGAGGAGGCAGAGGGAGAGCAGAGCTCCAGGTAGGTGGGGGGCAGGTCACAGCAGACACCCACCCCTTGCTGCCTGAGGACAGGGTACAAAGGGTGGAGCTCACTGTCCAGGCAAGAAGGAGGCCCAGCCCTCCGGATGGTGAGCACATCCGGGGGTACTCCAGGATGCAGCAGGCAGGCTTCCTGCAGGCCCCCGGTGCCCTGAGGGCTGCTTCAGACTCAGACCCAGGCAGTAAGGGCTCCTGCCCTGGACCCCACATTCTAGGGCAACCCACTCTGACCCTCCTCCTCTGGTCTCAATCCCCCCATGCTTGAATTGGGGAGCAAAAACCCGAGAGCCAAAAGGACATGCCCACCTGAGGCCCAGCCCCTCCTCCAAATGCAGGACTCAAAATTCCCCGTCCACAAGCCCGGAATCCTGTTCCACGCCCTGCATAGCCCTTTCCTTGGGTGTGTCCTCCAGAGACTGGACCTTCAGCTGGACACACAACCCCTGGCCTAGGGTTGGCCAAGGACAGCAGGTGCTGGTATGTGGCCAGGCCATGGAAGGACCCTGGGCCACTACATGTGCTGTCCAAGTTGGGACTGGGCAGAATTTGGGCACTTGCTCCCCCTAGATGTCACGTTAGGGCACCGGACCAGAAGTCCAAGAATTCTAAAAGCCACCTGGCCTTCCAGGTTGTTATGAAGATGCATTTGTCAATGCAGGAGGCTAGAATATATACTACTTAGCAGTTTGTCAGCTTGATTTATAACTTTTAAATATCTAGACAGGTGGTATATGGGCTACTCCATTGCCACTTCTGCCCTGAGCCCCACAAATGTTGCGCCCAGCCCCTCTTCCGAATGCAGGACTCAAAATCCCCTGTCCACAAGCCCAGAATCCTGTTCCATGCCCCTCAGAGCCTATCAGAGGCACTTTGTGCAGGTCCCATGTCACTAGCAAGTAAGTGCTTCCTCATTTTTGCCTTGAAACTCATGGCCTCCTTTCTCCAGGGAGGCTCAGGAAAAGTCATGAATCTCAAACGCAGCCCTGACCACTTGCTCCCTGAAGCAGGGCTAGTCCTAACTCCTTCTCCAGTTCCTCTCCAGGACCAGAGGCTGCCATGGGGGGTGGTCCCTGCAGGCTGGTACCCCTGGGGGAAAGAACACAGAGTCAGATTTTGGAGCAATCGCCCTAATTCTCGAACAGTGTTGTTAGCAGCCTCTTTTGCAGGTGAGAAAAGGAAGGTTCAGAGGCCTCACACACGGACCCACAGCCACTCTGGCAGCTTCAAGACCCCATATCTGAGCACAGCGCCTGAGCTCCTTGCTCTGTAGCAGGGAGGAAAAGTATGGGGTCTTTCCAGTTGGGGCATTTGTGGGAAGTGGGGCATGAGCATAGAGCAGGTCTCTATGAGTCACAACAGGGGAGCCCTGTCCAGCCGTAACAGGGGAAGGGGGGAGGTTCCAGGTTTCCTGCCCCACCCAAGGAAGGTGGAGCTGAGCAGAGACAGAAGAAGCTGCAGAGGAGACTGAGGAAGTGTTATAGGGCAGCCCCGATACAAAACGGGGTGCCTAACAGAAGGAAGGAAGCAGGATGGAGCCAGAAGGAGCTCCGGAGGAGGCACATGGAGCAGAGAGACACATGAGGAAACTGCTCTTGCCTTTTGGTGGTGGACTGGGTGACACAGATGTGGGGGAGACCCGGGGCGAGGTAACAATGGCGGTTTTTGTCTTGATTTTGCTCTTCTCCTCCCAGACTTGTCTGGTTGTTTCTGACCCTTTTCTGTGGATCCCCAGTGGGACAGGCTTGGGACAGGCTTTGGGGCCTTGCTCTGGCCAATCCTGCTTGGGTGGACTTTTACCCATGAGGGGATGGGTAACTTTGGGTGCTTTATCTAGAAACTAGATTCTTTGCCTTTCCTGTATTGTTCACTAATTGTATTAAAGTTCCTTCCCACTAAAGTCTCATATGTTTTATGTTGATGCAGTAGATGGCAGAACCCATTTAAAGCAGGCAGGTTTGTGGGGTCTGGGGTGGCCCTCTCCCTGCCCTGTAACACAGCTACTCTGGATAAGCCCCACGCTCAGGCTCCAACCTCCTCAGGGACCAGAGTCCTTAGTGGGATGCCCTTGGGACTGAGGGGTGTCTGTGAAGCAGACCTGTGCTAGGTGTCCTCTCAGTGCCTCGCTCCAAATGCCTGTCACCAGAGGGGAAGGGATCCTCTCCTATCTGTGAGAGCCACAGGAACCCGGGTATCAGAGAACGCAGCACAGGTGCAAGGGGAGCATCGGGCTAGCTATGGGAGGGGTCAGAAGATGCCCTGACCAGGCCACTCTATGCTCAGCTCCATGTCCATGTCTGCTCTCACTACACTCACTACACAGTGTGGCCTTGGTGGCTCACTGGGCCTCCCACGGCCTCAGTTTTCCCACCTGTCAAGTGGGGAGAATAGTATTGTCTCTCTGTGTGGGCTTTATGGGGAGCACAGCAGGACGGCGAGAACTGGCTTGGGACAGTCCATGTGTCCGTGTGCGCATGAGTGCGTGTGTGAGCGTGTGTGTAAGGGGAGGAGTTTATCAACAAAGGAGTTTAACTAACAAAGGTTAGTTTCTTTTCCCTGAAGTTAGCAGAGGAAGTTCATATTTTCAGGAAAGAGGAAGTAGGTGGATCCTTCTCAGAGGGGGAAGTTCCACCCCATAGAGCGTCTAGCTCTGATGATTAAGCGGGTGGGGTTCAGGTGTGCCCAGGAGCGGAAGGGTGACTGGACATGAGCTATCAAAATCAGGACCTCTCCCCGGAGTTCCCTCTTCCCAGCCCTGCACCAGACAGCCACCCCCTTCCAGGACCTGGACTCGGGGGCTGCAGAGAGTGGTGAGCCCCGGAGGCCCTCCAGGTGGGGCAGGAGATGGGCCCTGGCCCGTGGGCACCCGTGGTAGGTTGTGCTCAGCAACGGCTCCAGTGGCACGAGGCCTAAGCGGGCAGACTGGTCTCCAGTCCGGGCTCAAGCCTCTCTCCCCACCGGTCCCTCCACTCCTGCCTCCCCAGTGCCCACCAGGCTCCCTGCCTCCAAGTCCCTGCCAAGGCCACCCTCCCACACTGCCCACGCACCTTCCACCCGTGTCCAAGCAGAGGCCCGTGGGCCAGGCCAGGCTGCAGTGGGGGCCTGCATGTGCGCAATCAGGAAGTTTTTCAAGACACCCCGTTTTCATGGCTTGCCTCTGCAGTCTTCTTACCACCACGTCTGTCTAGTACTCTCTTCGCTCTCGTCTGTGACCATTTTCCCCTCCCAGAAGCCCTGGTCATCCTCCTCCTCCCCCGCGGGACTCATCAGCCAGAGTGAGGTGGAGTCCCGGTGGGAACTTGCCGACTCCTGCCTGGTCTCACCTGCCTCCCAGGCTCTCCCCACCTCCCGCTGCCGCCTCCTGGCATCAGACCTGCTCTGGAGTCCTCCCACCTGTAGGAACCCTCACCCAGCAGCCCCCCGTGGCCCAGCAAGTCTTGAGTTCATCTCCACTCACCCCTCATCACCGCCCACTTCCCGCCTCCTTAACCTCCAAGACCTGACCCCCACCCTAACACGCCAGCAAGGCCACCTGCCTCTGTGATTCCCGGGAAGCTTCACCCTGCTGACCACTCGCCTCTGATTCCTCCCACGTCCCTAACCACTTCTTCTTCTTGCCTTCTGAGCTCCCTCTCCTCTGACGCCACCTTCAAATGAGCACCCTGCTTTCCTCTGACTCCCCCTGCATCCTCGAGGCAGCCCCTCTCTCACTACCTCCTCTCCTAGGCTGCAGAGCAAACAACCCAAGCGCTTGCAGGACACCACCTCGCCTCTGGGATGTCCCACGGCATCCAACATGTCACCTCCCCCAAATCTGCAAGCACTGCCCTTCCCCGCTCATCCCCTGAACTTATTCAGTCTCCAGACTTTAAATGCCATCCCTGTTGCCAACACCCAAACACCCAAATGCACCCTCTGCCATCCTCCATCCAGCTCTCTCCCTAGCTGCCCCATCGTCACTCCACCTGATATCTAACAACCTCCTCGTATCTGCGCTCGGCCCCCAGAGGTGTCAAGCCTCACCCCTCACCTGCCTATTGTCTTCATGTGTCACCTCTCAGGGAGGCTTACCTTGACCACCCACGTCAAAATCTGGATGCCTCCTTGCCCAGAACCGCCCATCACCTGACCTCTGTTTTATGTTTTCCCCCTTTTAACGAATGACATGATTTACAAGTCCATTACGCTCATGATCATCTATACCCGCCAGCTGGAATGAAAGCTCCTTAAGAGCAGAGATACTTGTCTGTTCTGGTGACTGGGTGAGCCCAGAGCCTGGCACCCATGGGCACTCCTGATTTGGCTCTTAAGTGAATAAATAAAAGCGTTGCAGACATCTCTCCGCTTGCGGTAGCCTTATACACTCTCCGCCAGCTGTTCCCACCTCCTTAAAAGCTTTCAAGCCTGCCCCTGAGTCGTCATCCCCAAAGCCACTGTTGCCCCTCCCCGCTCCCTGATCTGGCTTATTCTCACCTCCAGCTGCCCCCTCTGCGCGAGAGGCAGTGACTTGGGCTCAGGAGTTAGGTTGGCTGGTTTCTCTCTGTCTCTGCCATTATCAGCTGTGTGACTTTGAGCTGGTCCCTAACCAACCTGTGCTCCATTCCCGTGTTTGTGAAATAGGGAGGATGATAGCTCCTCTCTCCTGGGGTTTGGAGTTGTTGAGAGGTTTAAGTAAAACAATCTACACGAAGTACATTATAAATGAGGGTTATTGCTTTGCAGTGACTGGACAAAGCAGATCAGCACTTGCTGGAAGCTATCTGGTGGCTTCTGGTAATTTCCAGTTCCTTCTCTGAGCGTAGGAACCCTCCCAAACTGGTCTCAGTCTTACTTGCCTGGCGCTGTCTCTTCATGCCAGTCCCACTGAACTCCCCACAGTCCCCAGAGTACCTCCTCCTGCTTTCGGCCCCCACCCCTCTGCCCCAGGGTGTGAGCTATTTTCTCTACTCTTCACTGACGTGAACTTGCTCTTTGACTCGACAAAAATCCCAGAGATTTTTTTGCACATTCATACATAGAAAGTTTCCATATTCTTTTTTTACAGCTGCATAGTATTCCAGTCTGGGACATAACCTTATCTGAGCCAGCCTGATCTCGATGATACAGAGGGTGTTTCCAATCTTTGTCATAGGCAGGCGGGAGTCTCCGTAACTGTGGCTGCTGGGTCCAAGAGAAGGTGTAAGGTAGGCTGTGCCTTCCTGTGGCTTCACCCTAGCAGTGCCAGGATCTGGACCCAGGGCAGGGAAGTCATAACCCACGCCCTCCCCTCTGTACCAAACCACCTCTCTCAGAGTAGGGCTAAGCCTATGGTGGGACCGAAGGCCAGCCTGCTTCTGCCTCAGCCATGGTTGGCCTACTTGAACCTCCATGTGTGGCTCTAGGTCCAGCTGGCAGTTGTTGGGGAAGATGGCTTACAGATTCCTGCAGGGCATTTTGGGCCTGCAGGCACACCAAGTGAGGGGTCTAGACTTCTGGGCAGCTTCTCTCTACCTGGGTCTCTTCTCTCCTGGCTACTGGCCCTGGCCCCCTCATTTGCACATACCTGCACTTCCAGTAACCCCAGTACCCCAGCCAGTTTCCTGGCTGCAGGGCTAGGTTTCAGCTGGGCCTTGGAGGTCAGACCCTTATAAGAAGGAATGGTAGACCCCTGACATACTGGGTCAAAGGCAGCACAGAGAAGCCAGCCCTAGGCCAGGCCACGCACAGCTCTGTCAGAGAACCTCCCACTGGCCCTCACAGAGGGCAGCTGCAGAGCTGGCCCAGCTACCATGAGGTGGGGGGCTGCACTACCAGCTTTACACAGGAAGCCCCCCCGATTCAGAAGTGAAGGGCTAGGGAAGGTCCCAGCTCTCCACCCTACTGGTTTCATAGAAAGTTCCTGCTCCTTAGCTGAGCCCTGGGCTCCTTCCTGAGCCTCCCTGCATCCCCCCCACCCCACCCTGCCACTGTCTTCCTGTACCCACACACCCACTCCACATCGGCTAGTCATAGGGAAACACACAGTTCCCTTCTAGTTCCTTCTGTTTCTTATCTCCATGCTTCTGACCACGCAGTTCCCTTCGGCTCCTTCTTTGGCCAGCTAACTCCTACTTTTCCAGAAAGAAAGAATTCAAGAATTACTTTGGGGGGGAGGACCAGGGCCTCTCTTTCTGTGAAGGAAGACAGGGCACAGCCTAAGGCAGGACCTTCTGAACTAACATTGCATCTCCTTTGCTTTAAATGCCTCCCACCAGGGATCCCCGCCAGCGCAGCACCCACTAGACTGCGTGTCCAAAGGCATGCATGGTGTCGCGATGTCTATCCTCACAAGGTCACAAATTTAGGGGCTTGTCCTCAGGCAGTGAAGCTGTCCTAGGGGGTTTCAGCATTGCCCAAACCTTGGTGTTGCCAAAAATCCCCCACCCCACAGTGCCTCAGCCCCAGGGCAGCCCCAAGGGAAAGCCAGTCCCTCAGAGGCCCTTTGCTAAAGATTCAGAAATTGCTCTCAAGTCCCGAGGGAGCTCCGTGATGGGGAAGTGAGGACTTGGGGTGGCCAGGGTGGCAGGATGCCCTTCAGGGACATCAGCTGGATTTCCCCCACTATTCAAATGTCTTCCTCAGCAGCCACAGGTTGGGCATGGGGGCTGCAGAGAACAAGGTCTAAAGATAGTGTCAGCCTGAGCGAACTGAGCCCAAAGATGAGGAAATGACGACCTGGAGGGAGGAGGCAAGGGTGAGAGACACGGGGGTCCGCTGCCTGCTGAAGCCTCCAAAGGATCCTCCTGGGCATGGGAGAGAAGGGCCCAGATGCACCCCGAACTGGAGGGACCCAGCAAATCAAAGGCACGGAAGCAGCCCCAGACATCTGCACAGGACCCCAAAGGCCCTGACAAGCCCCAGTGGAGCCCAAGTCCTTGAATGGAGACTATCTTTGGCAAATTGGGGCATGGCCTCTGAATCCTTGTCACTGGGGTGTTTGGTGTGTCCCTCCAGACTCAGACAGAGCCCGGGCGCCCAGCAGACCATCCCAGCACCCAGGTCAGGCTGGCCCCACCTGTCGGCACCCCATTGGCACCACTGCTGCCTCTTCCAGTGCCCTGAGCAGGCTGGTGTCTGGGAAGACAGCAGTCTGCCCCTTATCCTAGCCCCACCACACCTGGTATGGCCTGGGACTCTCCCTGGGGCCCTGTGAGTCACTGAGTGGGTAATAGGGTGAGCGAATTTCACTTGATGCCATAAAGTATGAGTTCATTTGGCAAACATTCCCGTCCAGTCCTCGCACTGGGGGCCAGTCGCCACGCACCGAGGACTTCAGGCTCTGAGATATGAAAGCACGAGAGGCCACCGACATTGTCATCTGGCCAGGCCCTGCTCACCTCACCCCTACCACGAAGAATGTCCAGACAGGCCCCTAGCTTCCTTCCTTGGACTTCCGGAGCTCGCGGGGATGGGAAGACAGCCTGAAGAGGAGGCCCCTCACACTCTAGGGGCCAAGATGGACATGACTGAGTTACCTTGTCCCAGCCCACCCTCAGCTCTGGGGTCTCAGGGAACAAGAACTGAAACCAGTGGAGGAGAAACCAGTCTGAGCAGGCCCCAGGGGCCTCCATTGCTCACCACTCACCCACACACAGTCTGCCGGGGCCCCACTCCCTCAGCCTGGGAAAATCTTTGAAGCTTGGCTTCCTTCGGCCTGGGCCCTTATTTCAGCCTCCTGCACCTCCCCTCCCCTCCCCTAGGACTCCCCACTCCCACTTATTGCTCCCCATCCCCAGCAATAAGACAACTCCAGCCTGGGGTCTGCGGAACAGCCAGGATTCTGGTCTTTCCTCTGCCTAGAGGCCACCACCTTCTAGGGTGGCCTTGGCAAGCCACCCCTCCCTTAGCCTCATTTTCCTGTCTGGCTTGGGATGCTGACAAATGAGCTCAAGATGAGGACCTAACACAAAGGAAGGGGCTCCAATCAGTGGGTTTCAGGCAAGGAAGGGACTTTTCCCACAGCAAGCCACTTGATACCCGGCCACCACCCCTCTCAGGGACACGGTGCTGAGAACGGGGCGAGGGCAGGGGCTGGTGACCAGGCGTAAACGAGGCCTCCGCTTAAGCCTGAGCCCTAATTACCTAGACTCCTCCTTCAATCCATCACCAGCCTCCCCATTCTGTGTCCGTGTCCCCTTGGCTCAGGGATAGCAGACTGGGTCAGTCCCCGCAGCCCCCACCCCGAGTGCAGGCCTGACGCCAAGTTCATTGTCCACCACATTAGGCGGTGAAGAAAAAAAGGTACAAAAATAACAAGTGCTGGTGAGGAGGTGGAGAAACTGGAACCGCACAAGGCTGGTGGGGGCCTTAATATGAAACCACTTCTATGGAAAGCAGTTTGGCAGGTTAAATGAGTTAAATGAGGGCCTCCCTGGTGGTGCAAGGGGTTAAGCACCGCACTATGAAGCAATCCACAGCCTCTGCAGCAGGAGTTCAATCCCCAACCGGCCAGGGAGACACCCACATGGCACAGCAGACCTCTCCTGTCTCACCCGCTGCTCCCCACAGCAGTGTGTTTCAGTCAGTCTGCCTGTTCTGCTCCCCACTCTGTCTCTGGTGGATCCTCTCACCCACCCCGCCCCCCGGTGCCTCTGGCCTGTGCCCCAGCTTTTGTATGCATAAATAAATAAATCTTTAAAAAAAAAAGTTAAATGAGAATTCTCCTATTATTCCACAATTCCACTCCCAGGTAGAATTGAAAACATATGTCCACACTGAAATTGTACACAAGGGTCCAGACAGCATTATTCATAGTCGCCATCAGGAACTGATTAATGGATAAACAAATATGGTTTCCCCAAGCAACGCGATATGATTTGGCAAGAGAGAAATATGAAGTCCTGACACACACTGCTGTTACATGGCACAGAGGAAACGCGGACACCAGGGCTAACAAGAAGCAGGTTTGATGCACCAGTGCTGACTCAGCGGATTCGTATCCCAAGGCTGAGATCCCTTTGTAGAAAGTCAGGGGCCTATATCCACTGTCAGTTTCTACAAGGTTCCAGGTGGGTTTGCACTGGCAGCTGTATATGGCTACATACCAAGACGTGAGTTATGTAGTTGCATAAATGGTCAGTAGTCATGGGACCGTCCCCAGGTACATTCTGCCTCATGGCAGTATATAGTCCACCCTGAAGCAAGACTCATATCAGGGGCTAAGTTGCATACCAGGAATTGCGCAAAGGTTGCTACTAAGGTCCCCAGGCTGCTTATCTCAGGTCACCATGCTTCACTACGACCTAGAGGGACCTTGAAAACATTCTGGAAAATGAAAAAGCCAGACACAAAAGGCCACACACTGCGTGATTCCAATTTTATGAAATGTCCAGAATGGACAAAAGAGATAGGAAGTAGGTTAGTGGGGGCAGGGCGACTACTAACAGATGTAGTTTCTTTTGGGGGCGATAGAATCTTCTGTAACTAGATAATGGTGATGGCCACACCACACTGTGAACAGACTAAAAACCATCAGATTGTGCAATGTAAAATGGTGCATTCATCTTAATTGAGAACACACACACACAAATAAAGACAAACAGCTTCCCTAGGGAGAGCTGGAAGGTCGAACCTGTCTGGCCGGCTGGTCAGCGCTTCTGTCTGTCTCTGAAAGCACCATCTCATAGAAGCCCTTCAGTGCCCTGGGAAGGCCCCACCCCACCCCCACCTTCACCCCCAGACTTGGCCTGTGATGAGTAGCAGGGAGGCAGGGGGCCCTCGGAGACCCAGTGGGCTTGTAGGGGAGGAAGCACCCTCTTTGTGTCCCTCCCCCAAGGGGACCTGACCACTGACTTGGCCCTGGCTCTGGCCCAGGCTCCACGCCTCCTTCAGCTTCCAGTAGCATTCTGCCTCCCAGGGCAGCAAGATGGATGAGGATGCCAGGGTCTCCCCTCTGCAGGCGTTCCCACAGTCTATGGGCCGTTTCTGGGAAGTCCTTCCTTTGGTCTGACTGTGGTAGCCCACTGAGAGGCAGCAGTGGGAAGAGGTTTCCATTGAGTCAGTCTTGCTCAGCTTTGGACCTCCGTGGTGGTCCTCGCCCCTGATTGCACACGTCATGGTGATGGAGCAGGATGTGGGTTCCCTCCAGCCCCCAAAGCAGCTGCTTCCTGAGATGGTTCTGGTGGGAGCCAGCCAAATGAGAAGCTGATCCCCTCTCCACCCCTAATGGCAGCCCCCCTGTCTGAGCAGAGGGCCTGCCCACCCCACCATCGCCTGCCTCTGACCCCTTGGAAGACAGGCTGGCAGGTCCACTCTCCACACTGGGCCTCTTGGAGGGCTCACCCCACCCTCCTCCTCTGAGCTCCCAGCTTCACTTTCCATAAAAGGTGTGTGACGAGCCCTGGCCCCAGGGCTGACTTTTTCTCATCTTGCCAGCATGACCTCCCCACCTGTCTGCTCACCGCTGCTGTGAGTATAACACCAAGTCCACCACAAGCCCACAATGACCCCCCACCTGTTGCTCACCTCGCTGAGTATAACACCAAGTCTACCACAAGCCCAGCAAAGATGAACTTTATAAAGTTCTGGTGAAAAGACTGGTGAAAAGGACTGGTGAAAAGATGAGCTAGGATGAGTCATGTCAAGCGTCTAGAATGCCGGGCACATGCGTAACACATGGAGTACAGTCTCCACTCATTGCTCCCAACCCCGGCCTGCCGGTCCCGCCCAGGGAAGTGAGGCAGGCGGCTGCTGACCAGCGTCCCTTGGGCAAAGAGGCCAAACATAAGTGACAACTTTTAGGAAGACCCCTGGGTTCCTGCTGGGTCAGCCCCAATCCCTGCAGAGGGCTTAGCTCCTGCCCCCCAGGTGAGAGGCTCTCCAGGTGCCCGTTCCTAGATGCCCAGGCCCGGCTCCTCCTGCCCCTCGCGTTGTCCCCCCCCCCCCTACCGTCAGTAAGCTCAGGACAGGGCAGGCCACGTGCGGGGGTTGGGGGCAGCATGGAGGCAGGCTCTGGGCACCGTCTGAACCCAGATGCCGGGAAGGGCAGGGCTTTGGGGACTTCAGAGGCTTCCTGTCTGCACAACCTGCCCCCACCAACTCCACTTCTGTGTGATCGCTTTGACCCCAGGAAACCAGGAAAGTTGACCGGTTCAGGAAAGCCCTGCCCCTCCCAGGAAGCCCACGTACCTGGCAGGGCCTCATTCGGCCCATTGTTCTGAAGGGAGGGGAGCAGGGCCGTCAGGGCCGTCATCACGTCATCTCCCCAAGCCCAGGGACTGCTGAGTCCCAGCTCTCCGGCCTTCCTCCCTGAGGCCAGCTGGGCCTTGGGCTTCCTGTGGTCCATTGTCCTCTGTCCCCAGCTCCCAGGTGACTCATCTGACATCTCAGTAGGACCACAGGGAGGGCAATGAAGGGGGGCAGGGGGTGGGGAGCCCTCTGGGCCAGCGCACCTTTGACGATATGTTGAATCTCCTCCTTCCACCCTCCCCTGCTCACCTCCAGAGAGCTCTGTCCTCTCTCCCGTCCTCTCCTTCCACGTCCCTCCTCTTTCCTCCACCCTTCCCTCCCCCCTCCACCCCCTGAAGGTCATGTTGCCCTAGTAATCCCCACTAGATTCCCGAGTATCAGAGGGAGGTCCTAGGCCAGGACCCCTCTCTGGTTCAATCTCTCAGTCACCAGAGCCCAGGGGCCCGCACCAGACTGACATGGGACGTAGGTTTGCCCTGAGATTGCAGGCTCAGGAGGAGAGCTTCGTGCCTCTCCTTCTCTGAGTGTGTAGCCAGGACCCGAGGGGGGGCTCTACGGATGGATACACGTGTGCAGATGTGCACATCTTCCTGCTCTCCATGTGAGCAGGCAACGTGCATGGCCCTTTGTGCCTGCATTACAGGTATGCTTGTCCCATGTCAGTGACGTGGAGAGACAGAGAAACCCACAGGAAGAAAGAGATGGAAACACAGAGAACAACTAAAAGACAGAGAGGTGGAGAAGCCCACAATTCTATCATTGCAGGGGCGCTTTGCCTATGATTGGGGTGGGTCCCTGAAGAGGAGAGTAGGCAGCAGGTGGAGTTCAAAAAGGACTAAATCAGAACTAGGAGGCTGCCCATGTCCCCCCACAGGGCCAGACTGGGCCTTCTCCCAGGGTTGTTTCCTCAAGCTAAGAGATGGGTTTAGAGTCCCAAGGGTGCTACCAGGGTGCAGAAGAGCTCCAGGCAACTCGGGGCTCTTGAGGCATCTGAGAGAGGCGAGCACCTCCAACAGACAGCAGAACCAGGCACAAACATCCTGAGACCACTTGACATTTCTTGGTGGCCGATGTATACCCTGAGGAAGGTTCCCACCTGCCGGGAAATGAGACAGCGAGAATGCAAGAGTGAGAAAACCTCAAGGATTCTAAATATCTCCCCAGCACCTTCACCTTGGCCAAGAAGCATCTCGTGCACAACCACTGCTCACATCCTGCTCCCTTGGGGCCCAGCGCTGTGGGTAGGTGGGTAGAAGAAAGTGTTCTGGGTTCTAGGCCAGACTCTGGTGGGCCAGATGGTTCTGGGCAAGAAAGTCCCACTCCCTGCCTCATCCTCCTTCAGTCTCCTGGGGCCAGCAATGCCCGGGCGGGCACTCTGCCTCCAAGGACTTTGGCAAGGCTACCAGGAAAGTTGGGACAAGAGGGGCTTAGGATTGCCAGCACTGGCTGGTGGAAGACTACTTCATGAACTCAGCATTTCCCCCAAAGTTGTCCCCCAGAAAAGGAAAACATACCTTCTGCTACCCCCACTTCCTGCAGCTGGGACGGGGCTCATCTGAGTCATGACGGGGAACCGTCATGGTGTAACGGTATCACCTGCACACTCATTTGTACCACTACGAAGGCCCTCCACAGAGGGGGCCTCCCAACCGTACCTTCACATGCAGACCGAGATGCATCCCCAATGGTGATCTCCCAACCTCAACGTGAGGGGCTGGCTCCCCACTGGGCAGCAGGATATGCAAATTCTGGTCCCAGCTAGACCAGGCCCTTCATGCTGCCTGGAGGACCACCTCTCTCTGGGGCTCAGGGGGGTGCAGGAAGGAAGCCCAGAGCTCAGACCAGGAAGGCACCAGGGCCTCCCACAAATCAGAAATGCAGAAGACCCAGACTGACTGAGAGTGTCCCCAGGTTCTACACAAGCTCTGGGCAGAGTGGCAAGGCCTGGGGCTCCTGTGGAGCAGGACAGACACTTAGAGGACCCATGCCTGGGATGGGAGCCGGCAGACCCGCCCTACTGCCTCCTCCCCTGGGCCTGGCATGCAGCTCCGTCTTGTGCCTTCAGCCCATCTACTCAGCTCGTCCTGTTCCATGCTTTGCATCTCATACCACTGGTTTTGCATGCACTGGCGCCACTGCCTAGAATACCCTCACGCCGCCTCGCCTCTGTGTCTGGCTAGCATCCCCACATCCTGATCACGGGAGACTGGACAAAGCGTGGTGTTTGGAGGTTCAGGGGTCAGGGCCAGCCTGCTACAGAGGGCAGAGCAGTAAGCAGCTCCTTCATAGCTGACAGCAGAAAGCACTGAGCTCAGGTCCCCAGGGGCCCGGATGGGACCGGGGCCGAGAAGAAGGGGGTCGCTGGCTGGAGCAGACCACGCAGACTGTCTGGGCTGCGGAGCTGGCAGGCGCAGGGCCTGGCTTGGCGCGGGTGACTGTGGGGGAGGCTGGAACAGCAGACTATTTTTAGGCTTCTCCTGGATTGCAGAGACAAGGATGCTTGGGGCTACAGCCCTTGCTCACTGGGGAAAGACTGAGGAAGCCCCGTTCCCTGTGGAAGTCAAGGTCTCCAGAGCTTCCACTTTTGTCCCGACAGACCAGGAGCTGGAGCCAGGAAGTGAGCTGGAAGCATCCCAGGTCCCCCAGATATGCAAACGCCCAATGGAGGTGATGTCCATATCTTTCGCATGCTGTCTTGCTTCCTCACCACAAGAAGGTAGAAGCCCCCTCTCAGCACTCCCTCACCCCACCCCAGTCCACCTCCAGGCCCCTCCAGGGGATCTGGAGATTGGGAGAAGATGACACAAGCTCTGAAGTTGGAGAGCACAGATGGGGGAGGGGTGCCAATTTTAGCACCCTGCCAGAGCTACTAGAAGCTTAGGGTGGCAAATGTGTTCCATGCAACCAGTGAGTGGTGGATCCCTGAAAAGCAGTATTGATGAGGATTCATTCATTCATTCCTCAAATAATTTCTGACCACCTACGATGTGCCAGACACCATGCTATATGCTGTGAGCAAAAAAGACAAAACTCCCCTCCCTCACAGAGAGGTGCTATCCAAGAGAAATATAATGTGAGCCACAGATAGTTCTTATTTTTTTTGGAGCCACATTAAATAGAAGTTACAAGAAACAGGTGGAATTAACTTTTTGTATATTTTACTTAATCTATTATCCCAGGCACTTTTATTTCCGTATCATCAATGTTACAATCTACCGATATGACAAATACTTTTGGTTTTCATATTCCATCTTCGAAATCCAGTATGTTCTTTGTCCTTCCAGCTCATCTCCCACTCAGATGAGCCACGTTCAAGTGCTCCGAACCTTTGGAGAATGCAGTTCTAGAGAAAATCTCTCATCTGAACTCAGGAGAAAGGAATGCCTCAATTGCTTAGTGATGTCTGCAGCGGGCGGGGCGGGCCCCGACAGCGAGCTGGATAAAGTTGCAGGCCAATGGTGACCTGAGGATGTGGGTTTTGTTTTTGTTTTTTCCCAAGGCCTCTTCCTCCCACAGCTAGCCAACACCAACAGGAGAGTGTTTTCTGAGTCTGAGTTAGCTATTTCATCCTCAATCCATGATTGCAACCTCTGAGCCCATGATTGCAAACCTCTGAGCCGCAACCCTGTTTGGGATCTTGGACCATGCACTTGTTTTTCCAGACAAGGAGAGGCTAAAATTGAGCCACGGAGGCAGCTGGAAATGCTGGAAACCCCACCTGTTTCTTGTAACTTCTATTTAATGTGATCACAAAAAAATTTAAAAAATTATCTGTGGCTCACATTATACTTCCATTGGACAGAACCTCCCTGTGAGGAAAGGGAGTTTTGTCCTTTTTGTTCATAGCACCTAGCATGGTGTCTGGCACATAGTGGGTGCTCAAAAATTATTTGAGGAATGAATGTGAGCTTGGAATGAGGCAGGCAGGGAAGAGGGGTGAGAAAAACTGGCTCTCATGTCCCTGTTGTCTTTATCTTCATCATCAGGCCCCCTCCAGCTGTTCAAATCCTCAAGGGCTTCCTAGAATCTGCAGGGTAAAGATCTGGGGCCTCAGGTCCCGGGAGCCAGTTCTGACTGTCGTCAGCTCCACTTTTATAGTCTCCCTTCCACCTCATTCATTTTCTCAACATGATGGCGTTGCAGGCACTGTTTTAGGGGCTACAGACGCAGCTGTGAATAAAATGGACAAGATCCTCTGTGCCTTCCTGTCTCCCACACGACTGCAGTCAAGCCCTCACACGCCCAGCCCCCTCTTTGATGCTTCAGTGACTTCCCTACTTGGGGACTCAGGGCACACCAAAGCTTTCTCTGACCCCCCCAAACAGATCTGTACCCTCCCATCTGGGATCGCCACATGCGTGGTCACCACCAGCTGCACATGTGCCTCCCCTCCCAGGCTGTGAGGGTCCAGAGGGTTCAGGCCTGACTCCAGGTGCACCCCCAAGGCCCCACCTGCTGAAGACTCAGCAGACAGAGGCGCACAAGCACACGTGTGTGTGTGTGTATGTGTGTGTGCGCGCGTGCGTGCATGCATGCTCACACATGCACAGAGAACTCTGAAAAGTCAAGGTCACTCTGGAACCTCCACCTGTGATCTTCCTCCTTGCATTCTGGGGAAAGACTTACAGGAGCAAAGACACGAAGTGTGTCCAGCGGTGGTAGGTGAGGACTGGGGGGAGCTGAGCATAGAGAAGTCAGGGGCTGGGAGGGCTGTGAATTCTGGGTCAGGACATCAGGACAGACCTGTGTGCAGGTGAAGGACTGTCAAAGGGTGTCACACACACAGAGATGAGGACCTTCCCCCAAAGGGACACGGGGCGGCAGGTGCAGACCCACCCAGGGAAACCTTAGCGGCCATTTAGATTTATGAAGGGGAGGGAGGGAGACATCAGGAGCTGAGCTCTGTGGCCTTTCAGTCCTGCCCCTCCTCTCCCTTCTCCTCCTCCCCGTCAGGGGATGCCCAGGACAGAGGGCAGAGGATGGCCAGGTTCCTGTCTCCAGCCTGGCACTCGGGAAGCCCACCCCGGCATCATGATATCTCAGCGCTCCCGGAGCCCAGCCTCGTGACCCTTCACTCATTGCCACCGTGTCGCTTGCCCATCAGAGGAAAGCAGGGCAGGAGATGTGCCCGATTGCCCCCTCCCTGCCAGCTCATTTACATGGGATTTACACGGGCTCATTTCATGCCTCACTGCACACAGCTTCCCGCCTGCCTGGCCTCTCCTGGGGCCTCCTTAGAGACAAAGGAGTCTGTTTTGTCTCTCAAGTCCCCTCGGTCCCAAGGCCCCTCAGGGCACTAAGAGCACCCCCACAGCAAAGAGGGAGCCTGCTGAGGTCCAGAGAGGGCAGGGAGCTGGAGGTGGCCCAGCAATCCACTCTCTCCACGAGCTGGGAGGCTCACACACGACTGGAACCCACTGCCCCGCCCTCACTGGGTGAGCCTGAGACGCGCAGGTGGGGCTGCTGCTCGGTGTGACCGGGAAGACAGACAGACACGGCCAAGACCCAGGCTCTGAACTCCCGCCAAGACAAAGTAAATTGGTGTCAGGACGCAGAAGAGCATGGAAGAAGGAAAGAAGGGGCTCCGCAGCAGCCCGGGGCAAGACCCTTCCTGTGAGCACCCGAGGAAAATAAGGCTCAGAGAAGGCAAGGTCCACCCGCCATCATGGACGGAGATGGGGTCCGACGGCTGTCCCCAGCCCAGTGCTCCTCGACTCCCTCAAACTCCCTGACTCATGCCCTGCCGGGTGGGTCCCCCTCAGGCCTCACCTTCTGAGATACCCCCACCTCCCACGCCTCCCCCGCACACGTCTATCATTGCACGTTCATCCCACAGGGTCTTATTTGATCTGCTCTTCCTCCCCCAAGGTCATTTCTAGGATGGCTGCGCAATGTCTCCCAGGAGAAGCTGCAGGTGAGGCTGGGGAGGGGGAGCGGACGACTCTGGGGTGTGAGGACAGGCGCTGCCTGGGTCCCGGAGTCGGGCTTTGGCAGGCGGCACAATGCTCAGGAGCTGGGGGTTCACACCCCAGCACTGCCTCTCACTAGCCGGGAGTGGGGTGAGCATCTCCTGGGCTCTCAGGAGAGGGACAGGCAAGAGCGTGTGCGATGCTCACATAGGCAGAGGCGCCGCAGGGTCCTACACAGGAGCCTCCACCTTCACTCCCAGACCGGGACAGCTTTGCAGGCAAGGAGCAGGCACAGGTAAATAAATAGCTTTATTAGTAATATGTTACATTATTAAAGTGCATTGAGAAGAGATGCAGGGGCCAAAGCTGGAAGTTCATCGGCCCCAGGCCCTGGTGGCAAGACCCAGCCAGAGCTCTCTGCTGAAATCCATGGACAGGGCTGGGGGCAGAGCCACCACCTGGGTGTTTGGCCCAGGCTGTCCCCACCGGAATTCACAGTTTAGCCTAAGTTATAACATGTCCTGAGCTGAAGGCGGGAGGCTAGGAGCATGGAAGCACAGCCCCTGGGGAAGGGGGCTGAGGGGAGGGGAGGGGTCCCCCCACCCCCCAACCCCCAATGCCAAGGGCAGAGTCCTGGAACCTCCCCCTGAGGACCCGGCTCCTCCTTCGAAATGAATGTGGTGAATCTAGGGCTCAGTTTCCTTTCATTCTCCCCTGACTCCCTCATCCCGACCCCCCCAGATCGCCCCCACCCCCACCCCCATGGGGCGAGTGGACCGCACCCCCTCAGACTGGGCTCCCAGGGCAGAGCCAGCTCATGCCACTCTCCCAGAACTCATATCCGCCCCTGGACGCTTATCTCATCCCTGGGAGCCTCAGACTGGGAAGCCCCACACCCCACCCCTTCCCCGGCCCCTCCCTCGCCCACCCCACCCCGGCATGTAGATTTGGTATTTTCATACAGATGCAGTCGGAAGTAGCTATACATGAAATAAGCCTAACGTAAAAATAGAGCTTTTTCCGTCCTGTTGGGAAAGCAAACATCCTTCAATAAACATGCAAGGCGGCTGCCCGGTGGGGCCAGGGCTGGCGAGGGCTGCAGAGGGCCAGGGCCGCCTGGGGCCTCAGGAACACCCCACCCCAGTGATGGCAGGTGGGAGGACGAGGGGCAATTTGGGCACAGAGTCCAGAGGACTCAGGGCCCCGCCCCTAGGCCCAGAGAGGTCCAGCTCCCCTTTGCACACCCCACTCTCTGGCCCACGGGCTCTTGGGCTGGGAACATCATTGCATTTAGTCAAGTTTGAGGAATTTTTGAAAAATAGTCTCCAAAGATAAAGTCTTGGGTCACTAAGGCCCCAGCTTCACAGTCAGCGCCTTCATCCTCCGGTGCCCACTGCCCCCACCCCATCGGGGCCCAGCAGCCGCCTGCGGCTGGCCAGCTCTAAGCCGGGTGTCCCCCATCGTGTTTTGCAGTCCCTCTGGAAGAAGTGGTGAGCAAGGAGCTCCTGGCATGGCAGGCTCTGCCATGAGACCCATCTCATACCCCTGGGGCTGCAGAAGCCCATGGCAGACCGCACCCAGGAGGCCCTAGTGGACCAACAGGCCAAGCAGGAGCGTGGGCAGGACACCCAGCCAGAGGGAGATGGCCGTGGCATGGGCACGGCCCAGCAGGTGCTCGGCCAGGGCACTGTCCTCGGGCAGCAGCTCCCAGTGCTGAGCCTCTTGGAGGTAGGAGCCTTCCTTGGCCTCGCAGCGGTAGTGGCCGTACTGGCGGGCCGTGAGGTTCTCGATGAACAGAATGCAGTTGGGGCTCTGGTGGCCGGGCTCACAGCTCTGTTCCACGTTCTCCTCATGGCGCCACGAGTAGGTGGCGTGGCGGGACTCCATGGGGCAGCTCAGGTAGTAGCGGGAGTTCCTGGCCAGGGACACCTTCTGCAGGGGGGCCGCGTCTAGGCAGGGAGCAAGAGGATGTGGTGAGCAGGGCGGGGGGCTGCGGGGCAGGCTGTGTCTGCCCCCAGGGAGGGCCCCCAGGGGCCAGGCTTCTAAATGAATAGAACTGGCCCCGGTCCCTCCAGGCTCTCCCACTTCCTGCATCCCAGGCCCCATGCCCAAGAAGCTCCCACAGCCGGGGCCCCCAGATCAGGTCACATTCTATCTTAGACAGGGCAATCAGGGGCCAGCTGGACCCCCTCTGCACAGGGCCCCCAGGCAGGACCAGCTCCGGTACCTGGCTTTGGGTTGGGGCACTCTCTGTGTGGCTCCTCGGGGTTAATGGCCTGCAGCAATGACCTGGAGCTAGAAGGAGAAGAGCGGTGAAGCAGACAGGAGGCCCCAGGTCTGGCCCCTTTCCCATCGTCACCCCCAAAAGCGGTAGCGGTGCCCACCTAGAAGGAGTGGCTGGCAGAGTGACCCCGCACCTCCCAAAGCCCAGCAACGCAACCCCCACTCCTGGTGCATGACCTCCCGGGGAGCAGGGAGCCCAGCCAACGTACCCTTGGGCGCTGTAGATGGAGACGCAGCGGCCCTGGTCCCAGCCACAGTAGGGGTCTCGGGCCATGAGGCAGCCGTGGCAGCCCCCCCGGTAGACCTCACACAGGTCCAGGGGCACCTGGCTCACCTCCCACTGGGAGCTCACATACAGCTTCCGCTGGAAGGAGAGCAGGACTCAGTCAGGCCGGGCCCCTCCCGACACTGAGCCCTAGGACCGTAGGCTCAGGAGGAAAGGCGAATCGCAATCGGACACGCAAGGCCCACACTAAGCAGCTCTGTCCTCAGCTGGCCATCACTGGGCAGCCCCGCCGGGCAGAGATAGGGGGATGGGGGCTCACCCGGTCGGGGTCCAGAGAGATGGCCTGGATGGCGGCCGCGCGGCGGAAGGGCTGGATCTCCATGATGTTGAAGACGAGGCTGCTCTCTCCCTCCCCTGACTCCACCACCTTGTGGATGGTGCCCCTGTCTGAGGCAGTGGGCACAGGGTCAGCGGGCAGGAGCCCCACCTCAGAGCCGGGCAGCCCCCCCACCCCACCCCACCAGGCCCGGCTAGGGCGGGCTGGAAGGCGTGGTCAGGCAAGGGCCACCGGAGGGAGGACTGAGCTGCACGGGGCAAGAAGGGCTGCACAGGGGCCGCGGAGAGCCCAGGGTCTCCAAGGCTGCACCGAGAGCGCGGAGGTGAAGAACAGAACCAGCAGCCCCACGCACCCGGGCACTACGCCGCCCCTCGGAGATGCGGGCTGTCTCTCCCACTTTGCAGATAAGGACAAGAGACTCGGGAAGGCTGGGCCATCTGCTCAAGGTCACGCGGCTGGCCACCGGGCCCAGAGCCTTCAGAACCCAGCCCTCCTCCGCCTCCCCTGTGATCCCTCGGTCCCCTGGACTCCGGGGACAGGCTTTCTTTAAATAAACTTTCTCTGTTGGGATAATTTCACCTTTCCAGAAAAGTTGCAAAGATAGTACAGAGAGTTCCCATCTACCCTTCACCCAGTGTCCCCTAACGCCACCGCCTTATGTAACTGCGGTATATTTGTCACAGCTCAGCAATGGACACTGGTACATCACCGGGCACTGCAGACTGTATCCAGACTGCACGGGTTTTTCCACTAACGTCCTTAGTTTCAGGAGCCCATCCAGGACTCCACAGCCCATTTAGTCTTCGGGGATTTTTTAACTTTTTATAAAACCTTAGTTAGATTTGAGGGCCCGAGATTCCACGTAACAATTCCCAAGGTCACCCAGCCAGGCTGGCCGCCTCTCCGCCAGTGTTCTCTCCAGTCACACAGAGAACATATCAGGGACAAATGGGCATGCCGACTGCCGGGTCCTCCCAATCCCACCTCACCTGCTGTCCCAGTTTCTAGAATAGCCCATCCCTCCCGCTCCTTCTCAATCTCCCAAAGCAAGTGTTCCCAAAAGCAGTCAGATGATGGGACAATAACCTGCCTAGGACATTCCCTCGGCAAGTCTGCGACCCTTCTCTGCAGGCTCTGAGATGTAGACAGATGTCCTTGGCCTAACAAGCCCCTGCCCAGTCTAGTCACTGCCCCCGCCCCCCGGACACATGCTCTTCACCTCTCAGCAGTGGCCCAAGAAACAGCCTCCCACAGCTTCTCCCTGCTCTGACAGCCTCCATTCTCCGCAGAGGCTCAGAAAGTTCTGTTTCTCATCTGGCCCAACCCTTCCTGCTGCAGGTTCCAGATGGTCTCTCTCCAAAATGGCCCTCAGGGGACTGAGAGACAGCCCAGTACCCAGGACATCTGCTCCAGGCCTGCAGGAAGGGGTAGCCTTCCTGTCCTAACTCCTGCTGCTAGTCCCGAAGGTGTGACCACTCCCCTCCATCATCCCAACACCTGCCAGACCCAGGCTGCTCAGGACAGCACCTGTTGGAGTCTAGCAAAGACAGAGGCCCATGGGTGCAGTCAGATAAACAGAAGAGGTCAAAAGCAGGGTCTTAGCACCCCAAAATCAGGCCCTGCCCTAAGAGAAATTCCTCTTTCAGCAGTTCCCAGGAACCCAACAACTGATAACGCACCAGGATTGAGAAAGTCCACAGTGAAGCAGGAAGTGATGTGGGAGCCAAGAACTCTTGAGAAAGAGTGCTTGTGGTCTAGACTGCATGCGCCCAGAGGTGCTAGACACCTGGGGGAGACACTGCCCTTTATGATGGGGTTACCACATAGTCTCAAAGGCCTCCTGGGGCATTTCACTCAACTTTCAGCAAGACCTCCCCGTGGGGAATCCCCAGCCAGGTGCAGAGAGGGGCTGTGTTGCTGCAGACCTCTGAAGACTGCAGGCTCTCCCCATATCACCCTGAATTCTCTACATTCCAAATCAAGCATTTTCTCTCACTTGCATAATTCCAAAGACAGGGAGAGGCAAATGTCTTCATTCCATCTGGCAGAGGCTATAGCATACCAGGGGTCAGGTTTTTCCTTCTGACTATCCACATCTTTCCATCACCTTCATAAGTCAGACATCGGGACCAACACCCCACACCACTTTGCTCAGTCTTGCCCCAATTCTGCCTCTGATTCCTGCTGCCTGCTCTCCTAGGATGCCTTCCACGCTTCCGTCTGTTGCCACCTCCTCCAGGAAGCCCTTCCAGCCTGACTTATCCACACAGTCTTACCCCTGACAATTCTTAGTTACTCAATTCTTCCTTCTAGGTATAAAGATCCAACCCAATTTAACCACATAATTCTTTACAGCTTTCAAAGTCATTGTTACAAAGCAAAGCAGGGGGTCTCAGGGTAGCCCCTTACCTGTGGTTAGGTACAGCACATGGAAGGTCTCCCCATTGCTGGCATGCATGCGGTGGACAACCACTTTCTGGTAGTGGTATTTGGAGTGGAATAGTGGTGTCTTCAGAGGCCCCAAGGGCTCCACCCTTTGGGCCACCTCGGGGTGCCTGTCGGCCACCTGGAAGGTCTCCGTGGGTATTGGCTGCCGGTTTGGGAGGCACTGGACAAGGAGAGCAGGCCCAGGTCAGAGAGGTGGCAGGGTGGCGGGCTAGGGAGGGCTGGGGCCAAGCTACAGGATGGTTGCTCACCTGGCCAGGCCGAGGGTTGGGAAGGCTCGAGTGGTACCCCTTGAGGGAGGAGGTGCGGAAGACCTGGTCTATGTCACCGAGGGAGTACACGCAGACAGCCGAGTAGTTCCTGCAGGGACACAAAGACCCCTCAGTGGAGAGCCAGGATGCACGAGCCTGCTCACCCAGGCCAGCCCAGCCCCAAACAGCCCCAACCACAGCCTTCCAACCGAGCTCTCTGGCCTACGAGCTCAGAACTGTGCCAGGGGCACCCCTAGAGCCCCAAGAGTTATTACCAAAGAGGGGCCTCCCTGGTGGTGCAAGGGGTTAGAGCATCGCACTATGAAGCAATCCGCAGCCTCTGTAGCATGAGTTCGATCCCCGGCCAGAGAGCTACCCACATGGCGCAGCAGACCTCTCCTGACTCGCCCACTGCTCCCCTCAGCAGTGTACTTCGGTCAATCTGCCTGTTCTGTTCCCTGCTCTGTCTCCAGTGAATCCTCTCACCCCCCACATTTCTGGCCTGTGCCCTAGCTCTTGCATGCATAAATAAATGCATCTTAAGAAAAAAAAGAGTTATTACCAAACACCAATGAAGGAGGGAGGAGGGAAAGGAACAAGTCCAGACACCTGCCCCCACCCAGTCTGGCCAGGCCCACCCATGGGAGGCACAGGGCAAGGTCATGGCTGTCCCACCTTGACCCCCACCCCTCCCCACACAACCCAACACTTTTGCCTGTCTTGTTTTCAATCAATGAGAGCGATTAAGAGGTGTGAATTATCAGGCGAGGCAGTGCCTCAGCAGGTGCGATAGCACCCAGCACCCCTGAAAAAGGCCTGGTAGCCTTTTTCCGGAGCCCAGAGCCGGCTCTGAGCACACAGCTGGCAGACACACAGGCATGTGCAGCCACGAGGATGCATGTGACACTCACACTCACACTCGTGTGTACAGCCTCGCCAACACCAGCACATCCTTTCCCAGAGCGCCGTCCCCACCCCAGCACCAGCAGCAGCCCTGTGGTTGAGCCTGGAAGCCCTGCTCGTGCCGCGCTGCTGTGCCCTCAGCAGGACCCACGCCCTCCAAGCCCTCCTGGCCCCTTAGCCAGCCCCGCCCCAGGATGAGGGGCACTCACCAGGGGTTGGAGAAAACGCCATAGACCCTGGTGTCCCGCCACAGGCCGCTGGGGTCAGGGAGCAGAAACACGTCCTGCAGCCTGTTGAAGTTCTTGTTGGAGGTGGCGTCGCTGCACACCAGCATGGCTTTCAGAAAGGTGTTCCACTTGGAGACCGACAGCGAGCTCTCCCCACCCTGGTCCCCCTGAAAGTGGAGGGGAGAGGAGCCTCTCAGCACCCACCCAGACTGTCCCTGGCCAAGGCCTCTGCTGCACCCAGCACCCAGGTCAGCACCCAGGCTTCTGGGGAGGAAGGGAGGCTGAGCTGGGACCTGCCAGGGATGAGGCACAGGTGTCCACATCTCAGGCCAGGTTCTGGGGTGAGGCTCCTGCTGGGCACATGGTCAGAGAATGGGACAGACGTTCAGTGTCAGGGTGCGGGGGCCCTATAATGTAAATGGGCTCAGATACACATTTGCTCACCTTACACACACATTCACACACGCACACACAACACAAACACACACGCATCGATGGTCCTTCACACAAGTGACACCCACCGTAAGCACAAACTCACACAAACCCTCACACGGGTACACCCTCCCACGTCAGACAGGCACACCTACCCAAGCATCTTCACCCGCTCAGATACACACACACGTACTCCCACAACACACACAGGCGCTGGCACACTCCTCACACATGTGCACTCACGCTTGCACACGAGCACCCACACACTCAGGCGCTCTTGCCCACTCAGCTCACCCTGCACAGCTGGGCCACGCGGGACACGTTGAGAGGGGCCTCGGGATTCTTGTCAGGGTTGTCTTCCCGGAAGAAGTAGTAGATCTTGTCATCGTAGGACTGGTCTTGGTGCACAATGGTGGCCTTGATGAACTGCGGGTCTGCCAGGGACAGTGACAAATAAGTGTGAGGCGGGGAGGCCTGCTCGGAGGACCCATTCCCGTCTTGCACGCTCTGAGTCTCCACAAAATCAGACTCGGAATTGAACCCAGAACACCAGATCCAAAACTCTAGGGGGCCCAGCCCATGTCCCCACCCCACCCCTGTTTTGCCCTCCTCCTTTAAAGATGTCATCCACCCAAGAGCAATGACTTCATGCCTGGGGACTGGGGGGAGGCCCCTGGGGACCCCGATGTCATTGCTGCCTAATTGGCAGAGTCCTAATGAGAAGGGAGGGGTGTTGCCCCCACATGAGCTCAGCAGAGAGTTATACTCTGACTCCTGGGGACCCCACCCTGGGCCTGGGGCTCCCTCTGTTTGGTTCCCAGAGTGAGTTAGGCCCATCCTGCCTCTCTCTGCACCTTTGCCTCTGCTGTTCCCCTGCTACCTGCTAGGCCAGCCTCCCTGCCTCTGGCTGCTCAGCCCTGTCCTGAGCTCCTGCCCCAGCAGCCCTCGGGGAGCCCCTCAGGGAAGATGAGGATCCCATCTGCTGCACGGACATCATACCCCGCCCCTACCTGCCCCCCAGCCCGTCCTGACTCACTCTGCATGACCGTGTCGCTGGTGTACAGCTCAATTTCGCCCTGGATGCGGCGGAACCGTGGGATCTTCCCATTGTATTCCTGCTTCCGGATCGTGGAGTACACCTCGTCCCCTGGGTGCATGGGAGGGGCGCGGGTAAGGACACCCAGTTCCTGAAAGTCCCCGCCCCGGGCCTGGATCCCAACGCGGAGCTGACCACCCTCCCCTAGTCCCAGACGGCCACCCTCCCGCTCCAGCTGCAACCTCACCATCAAACAGAACCAGGGAGTTCTCATCTGGGCTGAAGGGGGCAAAGCCTCTCCGCTCACCGAGTGGCTCCGCGGTGCCATTCACCTGGAGGAGACCGGGGGTCAGAATGGCGTCCCAGGGGGCCAGCTTCCCAGCCAGGATCACCGCCCTCCCGGGATCTCTGGCAAAAGCCCATGGGTGAGTGGACCGGGCACGCAGGGAGGGGACCTGCTCACCAGGCTCCAGCAGCTGGGATGCCGGTTGTTGGTCCCGCAGACCAGCAGTCCCTCCCCCTGCCTCTCCAGGAGTGTGATGTAGTTCTCGCAGTCCTGCCCAGGAGAGAGGTGGGTGAGACCTGGCAGATCTGCCGCGAGGACCCTCAGTCTTGGGAAAGGAGGCACCTCATGTGCTGACTCCACCCCCGAAGAACACAGGACGAGGCCTCTGGAGCAGGACCACAGCTTCCCCTCAGACAAGAGCTCCCAAGGCGGAGCCAGGCCTCCTCCCTCAGATCCTTGGTGTCTACTGTCCCAGTCCCCAGGGGCTCGGCCTCCCTACTCACTCCTCTCCCCCACTCACCCGCTTGTCCAGGCAGGACCCTTTGGTGGAGGTAATGTTCACCTGGAGGAAGGGGAGAAGCATTAGCCCACTGTGCCAGGGGTGAGATGCCCCAAGTGCTTTCCATGCCTCCTCAGGGCCAGCACATCTTCCAGAGAAGCAATGAGGGTGAGCGAATCACCCAAGATCACACAGGCTGCTTGGCAGGCAACAAAGCCAAAAAGCCAGAACTCACAGACAGCTCAGAGATGTGAGAGGTAGAAGCCAGGGGTCCTGGAGTCATTTCCTGCTTGGCCTTCCCCATCAGCACAGCCCACCTGGCCAGGCCCGGTGTACCACCCAACACCCTTGCCAATCTGCACTACCCACAGGAAGTATCCTGGGGGGGGGGCACATTCATGGGATGTAATGGGGGGTAGGGGGTGGACCAGTTTAGAAAGGAGCCAGCTCCCTCCTCTGGACTCCAAAAGCCCCTCACCAAGGCCAGAGGGGAGTAAGCAGAGGGATGACGGGAAATAGGGGTGGAGGGTCTCTGCTGTGTCCCTGAGGCCGGCAGAGGGGCCCGGGCTCACCGTGCGCACAGAAGCATTCTTGCCCTCCTGGAAGTCGAAGAGGTAGACCTTGCCGTGTCCACCCACCAGCACGGAGGAGCTGCCTGGCTCGTGGAAAAGCACCGTGTGCGGTTCAGTCAGGCCAAAGTCGACCCGGTCCTGTCCTGCTCGGCCTGAGGAGGAGACAATAGGCAGAAGCATTGAGGCTGGGCCCTGAGTGGGGGAGCCTGGGTCTTTCCTGGCTCCTACCTGACAGCTCAGGCCTGGGCAGGGCGCAGTCACAGGTGGGAAGAAGAAAGGAGGGCCCCTGATGGGGTCCATGTGAGCTGTCCTCACCTAAGAGGACAGCCCTCTCTCCTACAAGATGTGTGACCTCGGGGTGGAGGCAGCATTTAGGGGCCCCTAGGTAGAAGAGACAGCCCCACACATATACACAGAGAGGCCACAGTCTGCTGCGCTGGGGCCGGGAGGCCGGCAGGAGACAAGCAGTACACGGACTGGCTCTTGCAGGACAGAGCAGGCAGCCATCTCTACTTCCTGGAAGTAGCAGGGCTTCTGAGAGCTCCACTTAGAGTCCAGGCTCCCAGGAATCTATTTCCTCAGAACCCCATGCCCTCCTTCAGGAAGCCTTCTCCAACCCCTCCCCACCACTCCGGCCCCTGGTGAGCACATCAGCTTACTTCAGAGCCAGAAAGGAATCTACATGTCCAACCCCTCCCATTTTACAGATGGAAAACAGGTCCAAAGAGCAGCTGCTCAGGGTCACGAAGCCAGTAGCAGGCCCTGAAGCAGGGCCCCCACTGAGCCCTGCATGGCCTGCACTGGGCTGGTTTCACAGAGATGTCAGCTCGCCTCAGAGGTAAAGATCAGACCTCCCACCATAGAGGTCTGGTCTGCGGACCTTCACAGAGCACACAGTGTGGGCTTGTAAGCAGAGGGTTGGCTGGGGCAATTTTGCCCAAAAAGGAAACTGTCTATACCACCGCTCCCAGGGAGATGTCATCTACAGTTACATTGCTGAGGCCATCGTGGTTGCAGGACTAAATTACAGAGACAGGACAACTGTGGCTGTGGCCACAGCGATCAGCCAAGCCAGCCTCTTCCCACCTCTGAGCAGCCTGGGGTCTCACCCAGGATCTCTGACCACTGTTTTTTTTTTTTTTAAGATTTATTTATTTATGCATATAAGAGCTGGGGTACAGGCCAGAGGTGTGTGTGTGTGGGGGGGGGGGGTGACAGGATTCACCAGAGACAGAGCAGGGAACAGAACAGGCAGACTGACTGAAATACACTGATGAGGGGAGCAGCGGGCGAGTCAGGACAAGTCTGCTGCGCCATGTGGGTTGCTCCCTGGCTGACTGGGGATCGAACTTGTGCTGCAGAGGCTTCAGATCGCTTGATAGTGCAGTGATTAACCCCTTGTGCCACCAGGGAGGCCCCCTGACCACCGTTTATTCAGCTGCAGCGACATCAGGAACAGCCAGCCTGGCAGGGACATCCAAGTGGGACATGACTGTAGTTGGCAGGGAAAAGAGCTGCCATTTCCGCCCCAGTCCCTCCGGCTGCCACCTGAGTCATTCCCATGGACCCCGCATCCAACTGGGCCAAGGAGCACGGCACACCTTGCCACCCACACCCTCCCTCCTTCTCCTTAGGATACATCCCACAGGGCCAAGTCCTCCCCAGAAGGAAGATTGTCCCTTTCACCTAGTTGTGGCCTGGCTCACTGTTTGGGACTGGAACCTAAGGCCCCTGCAAGTAGGCTAGTCCAAGGTCATACTAGGAGATGGGCAGGCAGAGTTCTCAGGCATGTTGGGAGATGCAAGCACCCCAAGGTTCAAGTCCCATTAGCCCCAAGAGCCCAGCTCTGGGCAGCTGGTTGGTGGGGTGCTGGCCCAGCCTCACCCTCCTCTCGCCTGGGTAGAATTAGAGCGCTGGGGTCAGCAGCTGCGGCACTCAGCTTTCCTGACTCAGCTCCCAGGGCTCCCCTTGCACCCGCAGCCTGGCCCTGACAGCCAGGATCCAGATAATCTGCTGCCGCAGCTCCCCTCCTTCACCTCCAGCCATCCCAGAGGCCAGGAAAAGGTGAATCTTTGTCTAGAGATGTTGAGTGGGGTCCTGAGCCCTTCAGCTTCCCAGAAAGCCAAAGGGGAAGGAGCCCCAGCCCTCAGGCCATGCCGGCCACCTCCACCCGTCACCTCAGTTGGCCCAGCACCAAGGCCACAGCCCCAGCCGAAGAGGGGCCGGCAAGGGGCCCACGCACAGCTCTAGTCGCGAGAAACAGACCCCAGGGGGCTCTGAGGGAGCTGTGGGGGGCAATAGGGCTGTCAAAGGGAGAAGGTGGTATAGTCATGCCCTGGGAGTCAAGCTCGACGACCCTGGACAGCCCGGTGTGAGCGGGAGAGCTGGCCCTAAAGTGGGATCCAGTCAGAGGACAGGCAAAGAACCTCCACCAGGCTCAAGCCAAACAGTCTTGGTGCAGACCCCAGGGCTGCTCACACAATATTTCTGAGGACACAAAGGGAGAGTGAGGGCTGCCGGATGCTGGAAGCAACGGACAGGGCTGTAGTGCCAGGGCAGCCCTGCACAGAATTGCCAGCCCAGCGGCTGGCCATGGTGTGGGGGAGGCAGGGACTGCTCGCCCCATTTTGCAGAAGAACAAACAGGAACCCAGGAGCTTTACCTCCCGTGACCCTCAGGCTCCTGTCCCTCCCGGCTCCGAGCCTGGTGATGTGTATGGGGGGGGATGGCACCGGCTCGGCCCCAGGACCAAGCCTTGGCCCATTCTCCACCCCAACCCCGGCGCGGCTCCCGCACCGCCCGAGGCCCTCAAAGGGCCTGATTGTGCCGGGGAAGTGTCTGAGCGGCAGCAGCTCCATGAATACATGAAAGAGAGCTTTGTTCAGGTCACAGGAGTGAGGGGGCTGGGGGCTGAGGGGCAGGAGGGCTGCCTGGAAGTGAAGGCACACAGGCTTCCCAGCCAGGACCCGTGGCCCCTCCTGACCGACACCCAGAGAGCTGGGCCAGCGAGAGCCCTGGAGCCTGGGCCCATGCAGGGCCGAGCACAGCGGAGCCAAGGAAGCAAGTGCTGCATCCCTGAGGTGTCTCTGCTTCCTTAGGAGTTCAGAGGAATGGGGAGGCAGATCAAAGCTAGAAGGGTCAAGAGCCCAGCAGGAAGAGAATTCCAGGCAGGGAAACACCCCAGAAAGGTGGGGAAGCTGACTGGAGGGTGGGTCGGAGAGGCCTAATGAGAAAAGAATCAGGAAGGTGGGCTGGGGCCAGTGTGATGGGGTGCGGGGGCAGCAGCCCCTGCCCAAGCCTCTCTCAGTCTCCGCATGGCCTCAGTCTCCTGTGTGGCTCCCCTCCCTTGGGTAGCCGGCAGTCACCCGCAGTCTCCCGCCCTCCAGGACAGGAACGCCTCTGCCAGCATCCCCCAGCTCCCCACCCCCCTGCCTGACCAGCCCCTCCGCCTCCCGTCCTGGATGTCTAAAAGGAGCACCGTCTGGCACCGTGTCCCCCCCCCTCGCTCCCCGGCCTGACGCATTAGTGGCTGACTAAGTGGTAGCTAAAAGCTCCCAGAATAACCAGGGGTTCGGGCAGGGGAGGGGGCCAGGGGCACACGGAGCAGGACTGGCCCCAGAGGAGGGCTGGGCACAAGACTCCCCCTGCCCCCAGGTGATTCTGAGCCAATCCCAGCTCTTCTGAGCAGAGAAAAAGCGCACCATGGCCCAAGTCCCAACTCCCCACAGTCGCGGGCCTCACCAGCCCCTGCCCCAGCTGAGGGAGGCTCAAGAGGGTGGTGGGTGTGGGGGCAGCCTCCTCGAGTCACGTCCCCAGGTCAGGCTGCCCACTGGGCCCTGATCCTATCGGAATGAATCAGACCTCATTCCTTTCTACCCGCCCTCCCACAGGTGCCAGCGCCACGGGGCGGGGGGGGGGGGGCGTGAGAGTCTGGACTGCAGTAGGGTGGGGTTCCAGGCACAGGTCTGCCTGGTGGCACATCGCCCTCCTCTCACTCAGGCTGGGTGCTAGCGCCATCTTGTCCCCACAGTCCCCATATGCTCGTGGCTTGAGAGACAGCAGGGCAGCCTGAGGGGCAGGGAGGGGAGAGGGAGGGATGTGGTGGGGGGCAGAGCTTGTTGTCCATGAAGGGAACAAGGAACAGGCCCCATGGCCTGGGCTGGGCAGGGACAGCCTTCCGACCTGACCCACTGCCCCGAGAGGCCTGGAATGTTGACCTCAGGGAGCCCTTTGGAAGTGGGCATGGAGATCGGCTCTGAGCATGGCAGGAATGCGGGCACCAGCAGGAAAGGCCTAAGTCGGGCAGCATGGAGGCCCCGGGGCATGAGCCAGGCCAAGCTCTGAGGACCTGGCCATATCGGGCAGAGCCTCCCACGACTGTGCTCCACCCTGCATTGTGGCTTCCTCCCACACTCACCTACCACACACCTGGCAGGGAGGGAAGGGGGAAGGCACAACGGGCCCAGGAATGCGTCTGCCATACCTCTCCAGCTTTTGCGAGTCAAGGTAGAAGGGAACTGGCGTGAGCGGGCCAAGAACCAGAGAGGCTGCACCACCGGTCCAAGGGCACTGAGCGAGGGAGGCAGGGGCAGGGCCAATACACATGCCCGGCGCCCGGTCCCAGCCTCCAGGACACATCTTGGGCTTCTTGAGTCTCTGGATTTGTGAGAAGCTGTATATCTCACTCCTTGCCACTTTCCTGTGTAATCTCCTATCTTCCCTCCTTCGCCCACGAGGTGACAGGCCACTAACCTGACAACTGAAGGGCTCAGTCACCCACCCCCTTCCAGGCGGATCCTTGATCTCCAATAGTCAAGGCCTCAAACTCAAAGGGAGGACAGCGCAGGACCTCGGTGCTGAGTGAGGGCAGTGGAAGGAAACCAAACCTTTCCCCTAGGCTGGGGGCAAAGGAACAAATGCTTCATTGATTTTGTCTCTCCCGGTGCAGCCAGGGATGAGGGATGTGTCACTCCGCATACACAGAAGCCTGGGCTGCAGGGTGCAGCGGCCTGTGCTGAGGAAGCCTGGAGCTGCCATTGGGGTACTGATGACATTCAGAGAGATGCCTGGCAGGGTCGGGGCCACCGTGCTGGGCAGGTGGCGGCCCCCGACACAGCTCTCAGCTCACGGGGGAGTGAGAGGTCCGCCTGGCTGCGTCAGCCCTGGAGTGCACTGCGCTGGCCCCAGGAGGAGCAGGCCCCACCCACCAAGGCCAGCCGGGTGCGGGAAGGGAGCAGGTCTCAAGTGTGGGCTGAACCCCGACTCCAAGAAGTCCCGCGTTCCCTTTGGCAGTGGCAGGGGCTCGGCCCTGACCGTGACCAGGGCCCAGGCTGCCTGAGCTGGGTTTCTTCCCGTGTGGCTTGGAGGGACTGGTACTCGCTAAGGTCTAGGTTTCATGACCCACCATGATTCTCGAGACAAATCCCCAAACTATCAGTGCTCAGTTCACGGGTCATTTGGGGGAAGGGTGGGCCTGTGAGTGCTGGAGAATCAGAGACGGCATCTGCATCTTCACCTGTCCCCACTGACTGGCCGGCCAAGCCTCCCCCACCCACCCCTCCGCCGCATAGAATGGCTCCGTCCTTTGTGGCCGGGAAGACAGGCCACGCCAGGCACCAAGGGGTGCATGCTCTCTGACAGCACCCAGTGCTCCGCGAACCAGAAGACTTGATGGTGTGGGCACCAGCTGAGGCAAAGACTTGGGGGAGTGGGGAGGTGTGGAGAGCAAGCAGGGGGGTGGCGAGGGCAAGCCAGAGGGAAGGGAACGAGCAAGTGGGGCTCCTAGGCCAGGGAAGGCAGGAAGCCCAGGCTGAACACCACGTCCTGCCCACCTCCCGCCCGCTTTTCACTCTAGCAGTTTCCAAAAGCTGCAGCAAGAGGCCAAGGTCAGCCAGCGGCTCCTTCAAAGGAGAGGATGGGCAGAGGTGCAGGGAAGAGGCATGGAGCCAGGGCAGGGGTGGGGGAGAGGAGGGAGCACAGCTAGGCCACCCCAAGTGGAGGGAGAGACTGTCGGCAAGCAGAAGGTCTCAGGAGGCCTAGCTCAGTCTGAGCCTCGGCTAGTGGGCAGTGAGAGGCGGCACGGGACAAGCGCCAGTCGGCGTAGCCAGCCAGGGAGGGCCAGCGGGCCGGGCTGCCTCTCCTCAGGAATCAGAGGCCGAAGCAAGAGGATGTGATGACGACAGCCCTAGGACCTAGCCCCTCCCTAGCATTTGCTACGTGCCAGCCACTATTCCAAGTGATTTTTAGGTACATTAGCTCATTTAATCATCACTGAATGCTGAGGATGTGGGTTTTCTTACTGTTCCCCTTTTACACATGAGGGTAGCGAGACACAGACAAGTAGAGTAACTTGCTCAGGATCACACAGCCTCGAAGTGAGAGAGTGGAGGCTGGCTGGAATCTGTGCGTACACCTTCATGCTCCATAGATGGGCACCTGGGAGAGTCCAGGTCAGCTCCTCCCACACAAACAAGAGTGCGGCCAGAGAGGGCAGAGCCTGGTCACAGGCCGGACCCTCTCCCGTGAGGTCCTGATGAGCATGTGTAAGCCAGCGTGGGTGTGCAGGCCTGAACAGGCGGGTAGGGATCTGGGGGTGCAGCAGGGCGCTGAGTACTGACCAGCGTGACTAATGGGGAAGATAAATCTCCCAAGATCTCTGCCCAGAATAGAAAGCACTGTGTGGTCTGGGGCAAGGCACAGCACAGTGGGGTGTACTCACAAATTCTTCTTTACTATCTGCCCAGCAGGTTCCCAGCCAGTCAGCACTGGCCACCTCCACCCCTGGCTCCTCAGCTCAGGAACCTACCATGGCTCCCAACTGCCATTCCCAGCCGGGCCCAAGCCCTCCCAGGCAGTGAAGACGCAGCCATCTCTGCTCATCTCCGCCAAGGTCCCCTTCCCACCTCCAAACCTTTGCTCTGCTCTCCCTTTCCCTGGATTCCCTGCTCCCCTTTGCTCTGTGCATGGACCTGTCCTTGAAGATCTAGCCTCAATTCTCCCCACACCCCCAGCCCGGCTCCAGGAAGTGCTCCAGTCTGCTCCAGCCCTCGCTGCTCCGCCCTCCCCCTGACCTTGTGCCGCACACCATCTGGCACAGTCATCTCATATCTCAGTCTGGTGGGGGTTCACCTGGCCTGTGGGTCCTGAAGGTGAAGGACAGGCCTCCTCTCCTTACTCCATGGGCCCCTGGCTCAGTCAAGGTCAGCTCTGGGCCAGGGGAAGCAGCTCAGAGAGTAGGGAGGCCAAACCTCAGGTCAGAGGAACCTAGAACAGTCTCCCAGGCCACTGACGGGGTGACAACCTGATCACCACGACCTTCCTTTCTCACTGGGCCGGCCCAGAGCCCCAAGTCTAGAGGACAAACATAGCCTAAGGGGTTCTCTGTGCCACACCTGGCCCCTACCTCACCTACCTGCCCCACACTCTAGCCTGGCTCCTACCCTCCTCCAGGAAGCCTTCCCACCACCCCACACTGACCTTTCCTGCACTCACCTCTTGTCCCAGTCCTCAGCTGTACTTACCGGTTCTTCCTGACCTCCCCAGCAGGCCCAATTCTCTGGGCACATTTGTGCTCCCCAAAAATAAACCAGGGTTTTCCCTCCTCTCTACCTCTGTGGAGTTGAGCAGAGACTTAAGTGTGGGCTGGGAGCTAGCTGCCCTCCACAATGAAGGGTGTCCCGGGTGCAAGCTCTCAGTTTGAGCCCCTGACTGGAAGCAGGGGGTGCACAGTAGGATCAGCCTTATCCCAGGCTGCTGTGACTGGCTAAACCCAGATTAGCCCAGGCCATGACACAGATCAAGCTGCCCTCAGGACCCCGGCCCAGCTTGAAAAGACAAGAGGTGCACTGAGCTGGCCCACATATAAGATTCAGGGGGAGCAGATGGAGCCAGGGCAGGAAGAGTGGACTGAGGGAGGCCAGCCCAGGAGGAGATGGACTTGGGGAACTCCAAGGCTGGGACAGAGCATGAAGGCAGTCGGGCAAAAGCTGAGGCCAGGAGAAGGTCCCAGCTCTGCTTGTCTCACTGGGTGAACTTGGGCCAGGCCCTGCCTCAGCTTCCCCTCTGTGGAACATGTGGTTGGTGCAGCTGATCTCTGACATGTGTTGTCTGATATCCTAAGCTCTGTCCCGCCAGGTGTCAGGCTATGTGGGCTGAAGTCATCCAAGTCATCCTCAAGCTTGCTCGAGGAAATGAGCTAGAACAACAGAAAGGAGGAGGACGAGTAGGATACAGGGAGGGACAGCACCAGGGCCGCGGAACTGGACAGCCACTCTATGGCTATGTCAGCACCAGGGGTTGGGGGGGAGAAATGGGGCCAGGGCATGCGGGCAGGGAAGGGACAGTTCTCGAAGCTAGTGGCCTGGACTGGCTAGGAAAGAAAGCAACCCACGTTCTCTGAGGTTGACAAGAGACTACAGTCTCCATGCCCTGAGAGGACCTCTTTCTCCTCCGCCTTAGAAGAGAAGAAGCTTCTGGGGCAGCCAGGCTGACCAAAATAGGAAATCAAGAGAAGGGGAAGTGCCAGAGCAGAAGTGCGGTCAGTCTCTTGTGACACAGTGAGTGGCCCTGCAGGACTGGGTCAGGGACAGGTCACCCCACACCTGCCACTGCCCCCTGCAGACCACAGGCCACCCCCTCAGCATCCCACCTGCACGTAAGGGCCCCTGGGCTGGCCCTCCTCAAGGCAGGGTGCCCAGTTCTGTCTCTTCTGAGACCCCAGAATCCCACTCCCATCCTGGAGTGACCCACCCCCACCAAGAAAAGGAAGGTTCCTGGAAGGGGAAGCTGATCAGAGGAAGGAAATCCGCCTCTCTTGAGGAGGCAAGATGGCAAGGCCTCACTGGTGCTGGAGGAGCTCCTCCCCAAGGAGAGCATGAAAGCAGGCAAGGACCTCACCCAGAGATGCTGCTGCTATGGAGCAGGGTAGAAAGCCCTGGTCTACCCAGTCTAGCCCCAGCTTCCCATCAGAGAGCTGTGACTGGAAGCAGGGGGGGGCACTGCTGGGCTGGCTGCAGAAGATCAACTAGACCAGCTGGATGTTATCTGCTGCAAGAAACCTTCCTGGAGCCTCCAGGCTATAAGGGACCCCACAGGGCCCCTTGTTGTAAGTTTTGGGATCTGAAATCCTGTCTCGCCCCTCCTCCAGCTGGTTCCTACTCGCTGCCACTTCAGCTTACCACCTCTTCCAGGAAGCCCTCCCTGATTGGGTGGAGAGGGTAAATGCTTCCTCGGACCGCAGAGCTGTTATAGGCTCTACCACATTTCACATTTTACTGCAAGCTGACCTGCCTAAACTAAAGAGGCTACACAGGCACAGACTCCAGTTTCTCTTCCTGCGATCCTCAAGCCCGGCCCTGAAGCCACCATAAAACTGGCCCCAGCAAATGTCTGCTGCATTACTATCCACCCTTGAGGCCACAAATGAATGATCTACTTCCTTCAGCCTTTGACTCTGAGACAAAAAGACAGGAAAGAACAGAAAACTTGAGGATTTCCCCTGACTTTCCAGGTTACAATTTCTCCTCACGGCTACAGTTTGGAAGAACTCACCACAGCCAGTCTAGCCCTTTCCACCCCAGAGAGGCAGACATCTGGGGCATTAGGGTACTGATAAGTATAAGCTCCTCCTTCTATCTGCTTTGGACATTTGAGGAAACTGAGGCTCAGCAAAAGGCAGAGAGCTTGTCACGCAGAAAATGAGGCTAGACCTGACACCAGCACAGGGCCCCTGACCTGCGTCTCTCTCTCCCACACCACGGTCACCTTGGTCCTGTGCCAGCATCCACCCCACCCCAGGAGAGAGAGGCCCCAGAGCTTGAAGCCAGAAGCTCCCCATGACATCACAAAGCCTCTCTCTACCCCTTCCAGCTTAGGAAACCCCCCTCTCCTCCAGGGAGTTGCCCCGCCCCTCTGGTCTGCAGGGGGAGTTCACCTTGAAGGTGATGAGAACATCTAAGTTCCCAAGGGGGCAAGGATTTCCACTGGAAATGCTGATGCTTGGAGAGCCCCAGCTGTGACCTCATCCCCTGGAGGAGGTGACAACAACCCCCTGCCCTGGGGAGTGGCACGTAATGGCTCCCCCAGCAGCCACCAAAGTCAACAATAACATCCTGTTGTTTAATTGGACAAGGGATAGGGCAGAACCAGCTGGGCCGGTAGAGGCTGACTCTCCATCTGCAGAGGCTGGTTCCCCTTTGACCTTAGGGGTCAAGACCTCCCGGGTTCTCCACCTCCTCCAACCAGGGGTGGAATAGGAGAAGGATGCAGTTACACAGGCATGCCTACCTCCTGCCCCGACCCGCAGCCCACGCCCCATGGCTCCTATCAGCAAAGAGGTCAGGCCCACAGTCACATCCTTGACTGGTCCCCATGTCAGCGACCAACTCCAGAGTCCTTCTGCTCTGGTGAGCTCTAAGGGTCAGAGACAGGTGCAGAGTTCAAGGGCACGCCTCAGGTCAGGACTGGCACATCCCTCTGCCTACAGCTGCTCTGTGCCAGGTCTCATCAGGCTGCAGCAGCATCAACCTCCCCATCAAGTGTAGGCTGGGACCCTTCCAGAAGTCCTGAGCTAATCTCCCTGGTGCTTTGGGGTCAAAGTAGCAAAAAATACTCAACAGAGATGAGTCCTCACACCCATCCTGGTTGGAAACCCAACTCCTAATTTCTGTCCAAGGACAGGTGGCTCAGAATCACAAGTAGTCTTGATCTACTCATTCCTGGAGGAGGTCACCACCCTGTCTCCTGAGCCCCTGGTAGAGACAGGCAGGGACCTAGGTCTGCAGCAAGTCTGGGAGGGGCCTCTCTCACCCGATCCCTGGGTTTGGGCTGTCCAAGCCCGTTCCTCTCCGATTGCCATGTGTCACCCCACAAAAGAAATAGAAGGCCGCTGTCAGCTGGGCACACCATCACCATCTGGTGGTCCTGGGGGACAGGCAGGGTCTGCCTGGCCACTGTGGCACCTGGCACTGTAAAAAAGACCGCAGCCATCCCTGAGACTTGATAGGTGAGGGACTGGCAGACCCCAGGGGGGTCAATAGTGCATTAGCAAGTAGAGGGCACAGCCAGTGTGGCTACAGTCGGGATGGAGCTGGGATGGGAGCTTTGAAAGTGGGTAAGAGGACTAAAAGCAGCTTTAAATAGCCTCAGAGTGGGGACTAAGTGTCCAAGATGGGGGGGGGGTGCATTAAGTGCTAAGAAGTGGGTGTGTCTTAACTATGAGAATGTATAAATGTATGAGGGGGAATCTTAAAAAAGACGGGAGTAGGGGGCTGGGCGGGGGGGAGACAAACAGCCAAATATGAGGGCTTTGGTATCGGGTGAGTTTCCAGAACACTCAGATGTGGTCCCTTCAGAGTGCCCAAATGCCTTGCCGTCCAAGCCAGCCCAGAGGACTGAAGCAAGGCAAAGATGCTGGGAGGGCAGGGGAGGTCTGGGCTGGAGCGGGAATGTCGAGCCGTGGGGCTCTACCACGAGATCCAGCTGCCCAGCTCCGCTCCCGCCAGGCACACCTCCTGGCTGAGTGGCAGAACTGACCACCAAAGACCCTTCTCCATGGCCAGAGAATTGCCTAAATCCTCTCCCCTCCCTGACCCAGCAGGAACAATGGTCCTGTGCCAGGTCCGAGGCCCGTGCCCGCACTATTAGCTCACATGCTGCCGAGTGACCTTGGGCGAGTCACATTCCCTCACTGCAGCCGCAGTTGCAGCCGCTCATTTTGTGTGTGGGTTTTTTCCCACTATGCTAAGAATACCTGCCCCAGATACCGCTCGGGCTCCGCAAGCCCTGCCAGCCGCCTCAGGCATCAAAGGGCCCCCAAGGGGCCAGACCTGACCGGTCCCCTCGCGGTGCGTCCACCAGCACCACCGCCACAGGGGGGCCGCAGTACAGCCAAATTTGGGGACGGAGCTCAGTCGGCCTGGGGGCGGGGAAGCATTTGTGTGCAATGCAGGGAGGGGAGCGCGGTTCCTCCAGGCAGAAAGCCCCAACCCCTCACCTAGCAGGCTTTCTGTCCCACTGCACAGGGGCCCAAAATGCGGAACCCCCGGGGAGCCTCTGGTCCCCCCGGTGCGTAATTTCACCTCCACTTAAAGACTGTACCCCGGCTTCGATCCGCCGCCACCTGAGGGTCCCATCGGCCGCGCCCCACCCAGCGGGCACTGCCCCCCGCGCGAGCGCCGATACCTGGTGACAACTGCCACGTGCGGGCCGGGGGGAGAGGCCGGCCCCAGCACTGCGGAGGGGCACCCCGAGCCTCCGCACGCACCGTGCCCCAGCTGCACAGGGGGTGCCCGCTCCTCTCCCCGCCGGCGCTCCGGGCCGGGGCGGGGGCGGGGGCAGCCAGCGGGGTCTTTGTTCCCGCAGCCCGAGCTCCGCCGCGGCGGCGAGAGGTCCGCGCCCCCCTCGCCGCCCCGCCTGCGCCCCGCGCGCCCGGGAGCCCGCAGCTCCGGAGCAGCCGACCCGGGCGGGGGGCCAGCCCGAGGGGGACCTGCCGCGAGGGCCTGGAGCCGGGGGCCGGCGGCGGCTCCGGCCGAGGGGGCCCCGCTCCCTCCCCTGGCGCGCGGCGCTGCGGCGGGGGCTGCGGGCGGACTTGGAGCGACTTAGCCGGGGCTCCGGGCCCCGCCGCGCGCTCTCGGCGGCGCTCCAGCCGGCCCCGCGCCCGCGCGCCCCGCACTCCCGACCCCGCGCCCGCGGCCGGCCGGGACCCCAGCGCCGCGCGCCCGCTCCCCCGGGGCGCACCCCCCGCGCCCGCCCCGCGCGCGCCGCCCGCCCGCCCCTACCTCTCCAGACGGCGGCGATGCGCGGTGCGCTCCGCGGGTGGCCCCGGGTGGCGGCGGCCGCCCCGAGCAGCAGCAGCAGCAGCAGCCGCAGCGGGAGCGCCCCGCCGGCCGGCGAGCAGGAGGCGCGGGCGCGCCGGGCGCCGAGGGCGGCGCATCCCGGCGGAGGCGGTGTCATGCCGCGGCCGGGCAGCCACCGCGCCGAGCAGCCGGGACTGAGCCAGCGCCCGGCAGACCGCAGCCCGACACCGCGCGGGGAGGAGCCAGGCCTGACCCCACCCCGCCCCTCCCCCGCCCTCGCCGCGGCCCGCCCGTGGGGGGCGCAAGTGCCAGCTCCGCGGAGCCCTCGCGGCCCGCCCCGGCGCTCCCGGGGGAGACGGTGGCTGGGGGGGCGGGCCGCGGGCGTCTGCAGCCGCGGGCGGCGCCCCCTCTCTGGGCCCCAGTTCCACTCGCCCAGACGCAGGGAAGGACGGGCCAGAAGTCGGGAGCACTCGCGGCGGGCCCGGCGGGTCCCACACCCGCAGCCTCGCTGATGCCCGCCGAGGGGCTCAGAGCCGAGGGCTGTGGTCCCCGGAGGCCGCGCGGCCCCGAGTGCACGTGGCTCGCGCCGAGCCTGCGAGCAGGAGCAAGGTGCTTGCCCGTGGGGAGGCGGGCCGCAGGGGGTCTGGGGTGTGCGGCGCGCCCCGGAGCCCCATGACTGCTCTAGCAGTGAGAACACTGGGAATTTTCTTCCTGGGCTGGCTCCCTCCCTTCTCCCCCCATCCCCAGCCTTCTGGGCTGCCTCCCCCCCAGCCAGCTGGTGTACGCTCAGAAAATCCAAACTCATTTCCATGTGAGTGGAGGGGGATATAATTAAGGAGGCCCCTTCCTCAAGCAGAAAGAGAGGGCAGCATCCTGTGTGCCCAGGAGGCAGGGTCAGCTTTAGGGGATCTCTGCCCACAGATGTTCGGGGCTCAGCTCTGCAGACCTGAGAATCCCTGGTGACACTCTGCAGGGTGCGCATCCAGCCTCTGCAGCCTCCTGAGCAGCCCAGGCAGCTACCCTGGGCTCACCCTCCCAGAGCCACAGCTGGAGCTTTGCAAAGGGGTCTCTTCTTCCGCAGACTAGAGAGGATGCAGACCCGCCACCTCCGTTGTGCCCATGGACACCACGGATGGGTAATATAACACACTTCCGGGGCTGGCGGGATACCTATGCCAAGGTGAGCAGCACTGAACCTAGGAGGAAGGAACAGAAGTGCCAGTGGGCCTCTGGGAACCACACACTGCAGACCCCAGCCCCCACCCCCGGCCTCTGCCACAGCCAGGTAAGTTTTCTTGCCAGGAAGTTTTGCTTTACCATTTCATATTTTGTTTCCAGCTGTCTGTTCCATCTTCCCCAAGAAACCCAGCTGCCCAAGAAAGTAAAATGAAGATGCATCAATGCATCAAGAAATAGTGACAGTACAGAGCTAGGTTCCCCCAACTGGATAGCGCCCGACGCTGAGAGGTACAGCCCCAAAAAGAGGGAGGCCGTGGGCAGTGGGAGGGCCCCTCCCCAGGCCTACACCTAAGTCTGTAGGCACCTGAAGGCAAGGTGAAGGCAAGGTGAAGGCACCTGTAGGCACCTGAAGGCAAGGCCCCTCCCCAGGCCTACACCTAAGTCTGTAAGCCCTGAAGGCAAGCTCAGCCCTGCCTCCCTGACATTTCCTTCCAGTCCGTGATCTCCAGGGTCAGCCCTCCCTGCAGATGTAAGGCAAAGGAAGGGAGGGCCTGCCCTGCCTTGCAGAAGTGAGGATTAATAGTAACCCCGGGAGCAGAGCAACTCACAGGCCACTTCTACCTACATTCTCCCCACCAGCCCTGCATCTTCTCCTCCCCTTCCCTGAGGAAAGAGAAAACTATTTTTGAGAGGGAGGGACTTGCCCGAGGTCAGCTGGTGGAGCCAAGATGCGAACAGGTTTCGTGACCAGAGCAGCAGTAGCGAGGGCTGTTACTTTGTGCTGTGCACATTTCAGTCTCCTTTTTACTCATCTCATTTTTACAGCCCGAAGAAGTAGTTGTTATTTGACTCCTTTTCCACATAAGTAAACCAAAGTTCTGAAAGAATGTCAGCCCAAGGTCAGAGAGAGAGAGAGGGGCAGGGGTACACTCGGGCAGTCTCCCGAGGGCCCACGCTCATCTCCTCTGTCATAGTCTCCTCCATGAGTGCACCCTGTCTCTGCCACCTCCCGTGTGTGGCTGGAGTCAGAGTCCTCATGAGGCCAGAAAGACCCACAGAGGCCCAGGTCACAGGGGGCGGTGCAGACCAGGGACGGGGCTCGGCCTCCCGAGCCAAGGGACGGCAGATGGAAACTGCAGCAGCTGATGCCAGGGAACCTGTTCTTTCCTGGCTGGGCTGGGAGTGAGGAGGAGGCTGGAGTCCATCCCGCCTCATGTCCCAGGGTGGCCTCGAACTCGGCCTGTCCACATCCAGCTCCACACCTGCTTCGCCGTCAGCAGGCTCCGCCAGCCCATCGAGGGGCGAAGGGCCAGGGCCAGATGGCAGACAGGGGAAGTAAGAACTGGGCCCCCGGTTTGGAGCTGTAGCCATATAGGAGGACAGGGCAGCTGACGGGGTACCCTAAAGGGGAGCGGGGAGCCGGGTGGAGGGAACACTGGACCAGTGTTTGGGCATGGATTTCCCCACCTCCCAACGCAGGGAAATCACACTAGAATGCCTCGGTGGTGAGAGGAGGCTGTCTGCCTCGCTGGAGGTCATGCTGGCTCTTGGGCCTGGACCAAGGACTGGGGCACGATGCCCACCACTGCCAGTAATGGGAGGAAGCAACACATGTGAATGCTGACAGGTCTGAGGGGAGGCACATTCCTGCCCTGCTCCCTTACCCCAGGACTCCACGAGTGGGAGAGAGAGGAGGGGAGGCTGGGGGAAATGAGTGGGGTAAGAGGGCTCCTAGTAGGAGAAAGGTAACTTGAGGGGTCGCTTCTTGAGCCCCGTGGGCAGCTGGGGCACAGCCAAATTCAAGAAGGCCCCTGGGGGAATTCAAGAGATAGACACACAAGGGCCTGAGGTCCATACCCAGAAACAGCAGCAGAGGCGCTGAGAGTTCCCACCCCCAGGTTCCCAAGCCTTTCAGAGCCCCACTCAGAGTGCTCCTCCATCCCCCAAGCCTGGCTGGGGAGTCAAGTGCTGGGCTGGACTTGGCCTTCATGGGAGTGACCCCCCCCCCCACTAATTAGAGGCCTGTGGGAGGTGTCAGGATGGAGCCCAAGCCCACAACAGCTTCTTCATGTAGCCCCACACCTGCTTGCATCTGGCGCGCACCCAGGCCTGCTGGCTGTGCCAACAGCAACCCCTGCTGTCCCCCCACCACCACCACCCACCGGGGGCAGAAAGACCAGACAGGTCCTGAGAACAGTGAACTGGGCCAGGAGGGGCTCAGAAACTCTGGGGAGGAGGGGAGTGGAGACACAGAACCTTCTCAGCTCCAGCCCTGGGGCCATGGGATGGCACACCCGCTGTGACACAGCCTGATTTCCAGAGATGATGCAAACTGAGTCTTTGTTGAAACTCCCAGTTGTTTGGGTTTTTTTTAAAGATTTATTGTATTTATTTATGCATATAAGAACTGGGGTACAGGCCAGAGGTGGGGGGGGCGGTGAGAGGATTCACCAGAGACAGAGTGGGGAGCAGAACAGGCGAATCTATTGAAATACACGGCTGAGGGGAGCAGCGGGTGAGACAGGAGAGGTCTGCCCCACCATGTGGGTAGCTCCCTGGCTGGGGATTGAATTCCTGCTGCAGTGACTGCGGAGGATTGCTTCATAGTGCTGAGACTTAACCCCTTGCGCCACCAGGGGGGCCCAAGTTTTTCTTTTTCAAAATGAATTTATTTTACACTTTCTTAAACTTGATAATTTCTCCTTAAATTCTACCACTGACATCTCCCATATCCATAGAAATGCAATGGCTCTTTCTGTTATAACAATTTTGGGGAAGAGTCCTCAAATCTCATGACTGTTCATTTGAACTTTTTTTTTTTTTAAAGATTATTCACGCATAGAAGAGCTGGGGTGTAGGCCAGAGGTGGAGGCCCTTGGTGAGAGAATTCATGGGAGACAGAATGGGGAGCAGAACAGGCAGAGCTACTGAAGTACACTGCTAAGGGGAGCAGCGGGCGAGACAAGAGAGGTCTGCTGCGCCATGTGGGTAGCTCCCTGGCAGGCCGAGGATGGAAGTCCTGCTGCAGTGGCTGGCGAGCTGTCTTTAACCCCTGCGCCACCAGGGAGGCCCCTCATTTGAACTTTATATCAAACTCTTAGAGTTATATTTTGTCAGCACGAATTCTATACTGAAGGTCACTGCAGATGCCATACTTCATGTTAAAGCAAACAGAGGTTATACAAAATGTACACAAATGCAAATGCCATTCTCCTGGCGCTTGAATTCAGGAAGTGCAGCTGGAGGGTGAACTGTCCATATTAGGAAATGACTGGTTGCTTGATGACCACAGTGTTAAGCTAAGTATTTTGTCTTCTTTTTATTTTTTCTTTTTTTGGTGCTGGAGGGGAAAGACTGGAAGGGAATTGGTCAGGAGCATATTACTATTAGGCGGGAAGGGGGGATGGTGGTGAGAGGATTCACAGGAGACAGAGTGGGGAGCAGAACAGGCAGATCTACTGAAACACACTGCTGAGGGGAGCAGCGGGTGAGACAGGAGAGGTCTGCTGCGCCATGTGGGTTGCTACCTGGTGGGCTGGGGATCGAACTCGTGCTGCAGAGGCTGTGGATAGCTTCATAGTGCCAGTATTTTAAAACTGGGAGTTTCAGGTGGCACGGGGTTAAAGTCTGAGCACTATCGCCAGCCACTGCAGCATGAGTTCCACGTCTGGCCAGGGAGCTGACCCACATGGAGCAGCAGACCTCTTCTCCTGCTCCCCTCAGCAGTGTGTTTCAGTGGATTGGCCTGTTTTGCTCCCCACGCTGTCTCTGGTGAATCCTCTCCACCACCACTCCGCCCCCCCATCTCTGGCCTGCACCCCAGCTCTTGTATGCATAATTTCTTTTAAATAAATAAAATAAAATATTGGCAAATAATTCAAAAGTAAGGGGATATTTATGGTTAATAATAGGTCTGTGGGCTACATCCGGGAATTCCTGCTTTGGGTGTATTCACTGTGGTCAGGCCCATGGACTATCTCACAGCACTGACCTTTGCATCTATTTGACTCAGCTCTCAGAAACCCATACCAGAACTTAAGCCTAGGCTCGGCAAGGAACCCCTGGGCCCTGGGCCCACCTCTTCGCTTCCCTCCATACTCTGTGTGCCCCTAGACAGTCCCCAGCGCTGCCATTCCCACCTATTAGGCCGCTCTTCCTTCTCTGCTGCTCAGAGCCACATGGACATCTGCTAGGCCCACCCTGAACAGAGAGGCCTCAGCGTTGCCACCACCCTTCTTAGCCCAGGGGGGCAACTCTTTCCAGCAGCCTCCCATTCTTGCATCTCCTTCTCCTCCAGTCCACCATCATTGTGGATACATTTTTATTGGGCATATCACAACTGGGTCTGGCCAGCAAAGCTGAGACAAAAAAAGCAAAAGTCCAAAGGGTGCAGATAATTGGTGCTGAACAGATTTGGCAGAGAAGGGGAGACCCTTTCTCCTTCCTAGCTCCCTCCACGCACCTCCAACTGCTCTGGACGGCCACGGCTCTGGGCTTGTGGCAGGAGTGCCACCTGGCGGCCACGCTGGAGTAGAGCAGGACCTTAGCGGAGACGTGCCTAGGAGCTTTCTATCACTCCCAAGCCCATCTGGAGGACTCCTCCCGCTACCCCACTCTAGCCTCCCGCCCCATCCCTGTAAAGCCATCTCCCTTTTCAGCGCCCAAGCCCTGAGGCTGAGCAGGAGCTTGTGTGAGTCATGTGGACCCCATCTACAGCAACAGAGCCTCCTGATCAGTCACGGCTAGGAGGCTGCGGGTGCCTGCTTGGCCACTGACCCAGCTAAGAAAGGCTCTGCCCCAGCTCAGACCTTGCTTCTTTGTTTACAAAATGAGAAACAGGAGCTAAAACATCAGTGCTGCTTCTGGACTACCTCCTATCTAGACCAGAGATAGACGAAGCTTTTTCATGCTATCTTCATGCAACCTTTTTCATTTCCTTCTTCTTTGTGATTTGAAGTAATATGCTTTTAAAACTGTCTCCACATGGGCCTCCCTGGTGGCACGAGGGGTTAAGCACCGCACTACGTAGCAATCCGCACCTTCTGCAGTACTAGTTCGATCCCCGGCCGGCCAGGGAGCTACCCACACGGCACAGCAGACCTCTCCTGACTCGCCTGCTGCTCCCCTCAGCAGTGTATTTCAATCAGTCTGCCTGTTCTGCTCCCCGCTCTGTCTCTGGTGAGTCCTCTCACCCCCACCCACACCTCTGGCCTGCACCCCAGTTCTTATATGCATAAATAAATAAAATCTTTTAAAAAAATAATAAAAATAAAACTGTCTCTACAGGATTCGTGTCCCAAGACCCTCCCAGCTCTGATGTGAGCCTGCGGGGCCTGCCTGAGTGAGGAAGAGAAGCACGTGCAGACAGGTAGTCCCCTGCCATCCATTTTTTTTCATGGATACAGTGATCCAAGAACCCTAATTCTTAGGAACAGAAGTAACTCTCAGAAATCATTCAGTCCAACTACACTACAGCCCCCACAAAGTCATGAGGCCTCGGCTCCTCACATAACTCTAGTGATATGAGCTCATCCCCAAGGCGGCCCTGCCTGTCTTGCTTAGCTCTGGCACAAAGCCTTCTTTCTTCCCCATTGGAAGACTCCTACCCAAAGGCCCTAGATCTCCCCTCCCAGGAAACACAGACACAGGTAATCCCTCTTCTTGAAATGGGGCCCTACGGGATTTCAACATGGAAGTCATGCCCTTCTAAATCTACTTTTTTCCTGGGTAAATAACCTCAGTTCTAGCTAGGTCCTTCATGAGACTCAGTCCCTCATCCTCGCTGAGTCCTAAATGTCATCAGTCAGACATTTAATGAACTTTCACTGAGACCCCCCCAAGTGCTCAGGAGTCAGGTTTTGTCCCTCTGCGTGAGAGATGGGACCTTGAACCTGGAGAACTAACACCTGGAGGAGTGGCTGAGCAGTAAAGGGCTGGAAAGGCTGGCCTCTTGCTCCTGATTCCAGCTCCTCCAAAGGCCTGGCTGCACTGGGCTGAGACATCAGGCTGTCAATTCCTATTGGTCTCAGCCCGGGGTCATGCTTGGGCCAAATCTCCACCATCAACAATGGCTTTCTGGGCCGCTGTGTTGAGAAATATTAGGAGTTTCTATCTGAGTCTAGGAGGGGAAGATGTGGCTCCATCCCACGAGAGCAATTTATTGTCTAGTGCCCACTACAGGACTGTCCCCGTTCCTATCCTTTTTTTGTTATGGTTGCCTCATTGTTAGGATGCTGTCAGTCATCTAGAATACCCACCAGTTCAACTCTGAGTGCCCTGGCATCTCTGATGCACACCTTGTGATGTATTCACTACATAAATTGAGGGGGAAACAGGACATTTTCCAAAAGGTTAGGTTGTCTGGGGAAAAAATCCCTAAACCGTGGTCAGTCTGACTTAGAAGCCCGATTCCCCTCTAAGACTTTCCAAGAGCAGCCACTTCCTGGAAGGACGAGCGGTAAGCAGACGCTTCAGCCCCCCTGAGAGGGAGCTAGGCCCCAGGTGGGTACAGTGATGGACTCGTGCTGATCCTGTCCCACCGAAGCCCTGGAAAGGCCAGTTTCCCAGCACAGGCACATCCTGTTAACAGGAAGCACTCATCTGTAAAAGAGGATAATAATATCTACTTTCAGGGTTGTTAAGAGGATCAACTGAGGTGGCATATGTGAGTGCCGAGCTCCATCACTGGCACAGAGGGTGCTTGATAAATGAGCACTACTGTACTGCATTGCTGTTAGCTAATTTTGCCAAGACAGAGCAGGGCAGTGCCTGGGTCTCTGAAGAAGGCATTTCTAGCAGAAAAAGCTGAATCCTGTCAGTAGTGATTGTGGAGCGAGACAGGGCCTGGGGCACTGGGTAAACAAATGAGGGAGGCCCCCCAAAAAAACCCAAACATCTTCCCCAGACATTCACTGCCAAGGCCTGTGGCAGAGGCAACAAGAGGCCACCTCAGGGTAGGGCTCTGCAAGCTTGGTCTGGGGCCCAGGCCAGATGGGACTGAGGCGAGGAGCAGAACCCGGGCCCATGTGCCCAGCAAGCTGTGCCAGCCCAGCCCATGCCACCCCAGCCAAATCTGAGTTATATCAGGAGAAGGGATCTGTTCAGAACTCACCCATCTCTGCATATTTGCATATTCTATTTTGGGGTCTCTTCCTATTTTTCCCCCCGAGCTTCCTAGAAAAGTTCTCGTGATCAATTCCAACTTCACCTCTGCTGAACTGCAAAAGCTCATTCTCAATCCCATCTCCCTTCCACCACCACCACCTCTTTCCAACTCCTCTCCCGCAAGGTTCTCCAGAGCTCTCTGCCCTCCCTGCCTCCACTGCCCCCCACCTATTCAGGTCTCAACCTCTGTGATTGGGCTCTGGTTCCAAAGCAACATCTCCCCCAAGTCACCGTGGCTCAAACTGGTTAAGTTCAAGGTCAGCCATTGTTCTGGGCTTCTCTGTGGGATATCACAAGGCTCACCACATCCCCTTTGTCAGTTTCTTCCACTCCTCCACTCCGTCAGTTTGGACCACTCTTGCTCTGGCCTTCCCAGAAGCAGCAGAGCCCCCCCTTTCCGTGTTCCACACCACTCAGTCCTCATGTCCTATAAAGTTGAACTTCTTAGTGGGTGTCCCCTCTCCTCCACCGTTCCCTAAAAAGTTAAATTTCCCTCTCACAGGACACAGGCCTAATAGCCAACTTAAAACTTCCTGCTCATTATCTACAGTCTAGAACTATCCAAACCAAATTCATGAACGAGATGCCCCTCCCCCCACCCCCACCGTCCACGGCACCTCCAGCTCAAGTTGCCCAAAACTGGTGTTGCATTCCCAGTCCTAACCGCCATCAACCCACGCACATCCTGCCTGCTTGCTCGCCCCCCAGATCTGGTTTGTCTTTCACATCTCGCATCCTCCCTCCACCCAGCCCCCTGCTGCAGCTCCAGCCCGGGCCCCCACCGCGTCCCATCTGGAGGCAGCGAGCCCCCTAGCTGGCCTCCCACACCCAGTCTCACTTCCCACAAACGCAGCCTCCACGCAGCTGTCAGAGGATGGTCACACGTGAAGCTCGTCCCCCGCTGCCCTGTCAAGCCATCCAAGGGGAGCTCTCTGCCCTCAGGATAAGGTCCAAGCTCCTGGCCTGATCAGCCCATTCCACGCTCGAAGGCCACGGGAACGCTGGGAAGGATGCCAGCTTTGCCATGAGACAAACCTGAGCTTCTAAGACCAACGTGTCCATTGCCTGACCGAGACCGCCGGCTGCCGACTTCACCTCTCTGAAGCTTGAGGTTCCTCCATCACCTTTCCCAAGATGTAACCCCAAGATGTGACCCCTCTGCCTACCACTCCTCTTCCCCTGCCACCTCTATTCGTTCCAAGGGGATCAGTTTCTTCACGGCCTTCCTCACACGCCCCGTTTTCCCATCTAGTCACACACCTGCCCCTCTCCTGATTCCAATTCCCCAGACTACCCTGTCTCTAGGGCCACGCCAAACTCCTTTCACGCCTTGACATGATCTAGCCCCTGCCTACCTCAAAATCCACCCTGACACACAGGCTGCAGGAGCCCTGCTCTCCGACTCCAGCCCCCTGGCATGTACCCCATCCTGCCCACCTCCCACCCTTCACGCCTCAGTTTAGATGCTGTCGTCTCCAAGATCTCACAAGTGCGACACGCACACCTAACCCCAGCCCACAGCACCCCGTCCCGTGAGCGCCAAGCCCACTGCACTTGCCCTGCCTCCTAAGGCTTTGGTGCAAACACATCCGTCTGTCTTCCCAGGGCCAGGGCCCTGTGGGAACCAGGCTCCCACAGTCTGTCCTGGCACGGAGCCGAGACTGAGTGGGCATTTTTGAAAGGGAGAAGGGGAGAATGGTGAGAAAGGAGTCCTTGGCCCATGGAAAGCCCCAGGCGCAGTGGGGGCACCCATTAGACGCAACGCACTAGTATTTAACACAGGGTCACAGGAAGCAAAGTCAGCTTGCCAAGCCCCTGGAGGAAAGAGCTGACAAAGAAGGGAAAAGGAAACCGGGGGGTGGCTCGATTCTGGGAAGCAGTGGAACTGGTATTTGGGGGTCAGTTCCAGGGATAGGCAGGGTAACCCAAATGCCTTTGAAGGTAGTCCCCAGGGGCAGGGTACGAGTTGCCACAGAATGGAAACCAGCTCTAGGCAGGCGGGATCCTGGGGACAGGAAAGGCTGCGTCAGCCCCATTTGGCCAAGGCAGGCCCATGAGGATGGAACTGGCCTTTGTCTACACCGCAAACAAGCAAGACACAGGGGTTCGAAGACAGAGTTTGCTGGTCTTTGCCCTGAACCACAGCAGGCAGCTGGGCTCCAGCAGGCCCCCAAGGCACCAAGAGGTCTGGTGAGGGCCGAGTCTTTGCTGCCAAGGCAAACACCTCCCGACATTAATTCTGGGATTGAGGCTATGCAGAGACTTTTCGTTCTCTGGAAGGAAAGAACAATGTGCTGCTTGGGCCCTCTCTGGAAGGGTGGGCTCCCTCCCCGAGCACCTCCCTTGAGGATAGCTGATGAACTGGAGGTCATTCTGAAGGACAGGACATGCTGGGGACCAAAGCCAGGCCAGGTCAAAGGGCAAAGCAAAACTACTCTCCTCAAGTCTCTGGAGCCCTAATGGAGCAGAGGGGGAGGCCTGCTCTGGGCAGTCCCTCAGGCAGAAAGGAGTCACGGGGAACCGTGTGAGCGCACCATCGGACAGAGAAGGCTGTGCTCAGCACCGGTAAGCCTCTAGGCCCAGGAGGTGACAAGTGAAGCCAAATGACTGCACCGGCAGATGCTGCACTGAACGTCCACCAGGAGCTCAGGGCACAGGGTCACCTCAGAATGCCTTTCTGCTGCAACACCATCTGACGGGAAGGGTTTTTTCCTCTGACAAAGTATTTAAAGCACACGAAATCCACTGCTGAACTTGGCCATGTCTACATGGCAGCATGGCAGGGAGCGCTGTGCCAGGGGAAACGAGGCTCGGGCAGATGGAGCAGCAGCCTGGGGCTGGTGCCCTCTCTTCCATATGAAAACTGGGCCCTGTTCAGGTGGTGGTGTTTTGATATTATTACTTAACTGCTCTTGAATCCATGCCTCTGGGACTGAGAAGAGGGCCCTGCCTCCTGGCGTAGCGCTGAGGCCTGGATTCTGGCATGACTACAGAGTAGGCATCAAGGAACACCAGGTGGGGCTAGGCCAGGGAGGCACAGGGAATCTTCCGGAAACCTTCGAGAGAGGGAATGATGAAGGCAAGCTGCCCTCCCTGCACCCCCACAAAGTGCACCTGGCCACTCCCCAGACTGTGGTCATCTCAGAAGCACAAGCCTCTTATGGCCTGAGCTCTAACCCAGCACCACCCTGAAGACCTGGCAATAGCCCTGCTGCAGGGCACGTCCTGAGGAGGCCACCACCCAGAGCACCAAAAGGCCAGGGCTATGACGGGAAAAAGAGTCTCCAGAAAGTGAATGTGGGTGTCACACAGCAGCCGTGAAGTGGTTCTAAAATTCTCTGCCTGGGGCCCAGGCCTGCTCCATGATGCCACAGCGCCCCTTTGACAGCAAAGCCCACACACCATACTTCCCCGCCAACTCAGACCAGCCAGAGAGCCAGGCATGGACAAAGCAGTCGATCACAAGATGTATTGGGGAGAGGAGAGATGGGGGCACCTTTAGGAGTGCCCCCGCATGGGCAGCTGCCTGGCAGTTAGCTGGGAGCGCAGGAGGAGCATAGAGTTCATGGGGCTCCTCCAGCAAAGATGAGCTCCAGGGCCGCCTGGATGTCCCCACCGGTGGCCTGCAGGGCCCGCAGACTCAGCTCATCGTCCTGGATGCCCATGTCACGCAGCTGCTGCAGCTGGGGTTGCCACTGGCTCTGTAGAAAGACAGGACCAGGCAGACACTGTTAGCTGGGCCCCAACGGAGACTCCTTTGGTTAGGTCTGTCCTTTCAGAGTGTGAGGAAGCCGAGTTCCCACGGCAAAGCTGTGAAAACACCCCCAAACAAGGGGCCTCCAGAAAAACGAGAAAGCTCAAGGGTTCAGAGAATAAAAGTTTCTCATTAAAAAAGGAAAAACTTTAACAGAAAGATCAAAGAGAAAGCACAAATGACTTACCTAAATTTCAAACAATTAAATTACTTCCTGCGCCTATGTGGGGACACACACACACACACACACACACACACACCCCACCACCACCACCACCACCACCCTCTCCCCGGAGGGGGACAAATTTTCAAATTAGTTCTGGCAATGACCATACTAGAGAGTGGAAGCCTGACTCTCACCCCTCACCCCACCACACGTAAGTGCTTTTATTTCCCCGAGGAATAGAAACATGCATGGACTGCTCAGATTAACTGACAGGAACTCTTTTTTTGCACTCCTCTCTATATCTAGCCCCACCCTTTTTAACAAAAATCCACACACCCTGGAGACCACTCCCTGCTAGTACATGAAGTCCTGAGTGTGTGATATTCCAAGCTGCCGAAGTTCTGAAATGGACCCTAACGGGGCACCTCCAATCTCCTGCCATGACAAATAACGCTGCCTTCACAGATGTCGTGTTCTACATGTCCACACATCTCTAGGATCAATTCTGAGAAATGGGACTGCAAGGAATTATCCACCTTAAGAGTCACCGGAACTTCCTTTTCCTGAAATAGTCTGTTTTTCTCTGGAGTTGTTGGTCCTAAGTTCCTAGAACGTCTACGTGTCAGGGAGATGTTGGCCTTCGATGAATGCTACAGATCTTGCCTCTTATTTCTGTGTATTTGGCTGGCCGGCTGGTTTGCTGAACAGAAATTGTCACTTTCATGAATTCAAAATTTATTACTTTATTTAATGGCTCTTAGATGTTGCCTTTCAAGGCCTTCTCTACTGTAAGGGTTTAAAGACATTCCCCATGTTTTCTTCTAGTGCTTTCATAGTCTCACTAGCATCTCTCTCTCACCAAGGAGGACATGCACAATGCAGGAAAAGTGGCACGTTCACATGTGGGAAGGAGAAGGCCGTGGGAAGAAATGCAAATTCAGAGAGGCAGGCAGGCAAGAGTAGGATGGGGAGGGTTTTTAAGAAATCACACAAACCACCCTAGACTCACATCACAGGCCAGGTAGAGGGCGCGAACACTGCTGGGCTGGGGAGCACAGTGCCCGGGCACTGAGCTGGGGAAGATGAAGGCATGGAAAGAAAGCTGTCTGGGGGTCCTGTTCCCCTCACTGGCCCCAGGGCCATTTGGGGGAGAGCACGCCATTAGCGCGAGCATGAGCTCGAACCCTGCCTCCAACACTGCTGGCTTTACGGCCCTGGACAAGTTCCTGGAATGGTGCCCTCTCCTCCCCCGGCCCACTGCGAGGAGTAAAGGACAGAGCAGAGAAACAGCTGGTACCTGGCGACAAGCAGGAAGCACTGAGCCCTTGGGTCTTGTATTCAGCTGCCAGGGTGACCTTTCCATGAAGCACCGTGGATGGCGGAGCTCCTGCCTGAACCTGCCCTGGCTCCCTGGTGACTGGCAGATCAGGTCTAACCTCCTGGGCCCAGGCTCCAGGCCCTCACACTCAAGTTCCCGCTCTCCTTTTCTCTAGCCAACCTCAGGACGCTACGCACTGCTTTCTGGCCTGTAGTCTTGCGTATGTCACATAGACTCCACTCAGCTGTTTAAACAGATCGTTCTTCCTGTGTGGACACCCCCTTAAACAGCCCCTTCCTCACCTGGCCAACCTCTAGCTGGCTCTGACAGTCAGTGCAAACAGCCCTTCCTTAGGAATGTCATGTCTGACCCAGGCCCTTACCTCAAGGCCCTTTGCTCCCCCTGGAGCAGGAACCGCCCCGTGCCCCTCCACGGCAGGATAAGAACAGACTCATCTCTGCCCCAACAGCCAGACCCAGGCCCGGTTATGCCTACTCCATGCTCAGCCGGTGCTCATGGAGTGACTAAATGACTCCTGACTAAACTCAGTTAGCGCCCAAGCCAGGTGTCAGTGCCATCCAGCATGGTCCCTGCTGCAGGGACAGCTGCCCTTGGTGGGAACACCCTCTCCTGTCACTCTGCCAGGCTCTGGGGACTCCTCAAGCGCAGCATGCCATGTGGGAAGGCCCTCCAGAGAGCAGACAAAAGCTCAATATCTAAAGGCACTCAAGGCGCATGGACAGGAGAGCGGGAGACTGACCTGAAGGCTGGGCTGCCCGGAGGCCTGCAGGGCGTGTTGTAGGGCTTGGCTGAAGAGGTCATTAGTGATGGGTGTCCCTGACTGGACACTGGAGGACATTGGTGAGGTCCCTGAGGAATGACCCTAGAGACAAACCAGTGGTCAGCGCCACCCTCAGAGCCATCCGTTTCTCCCAGACTGCTCCCACTGCTGTCACATCACCCCATCATGCCTTGGGGTGCCCAACTACTGCCTCCCAACAAGGGGTGTGCATGAGATAATCATTCAGAAGAACTTAAAAGCTCTCTATGCAGGGATGATTCCATTCTCCTTCACTGCAGGGAAATGGAATTGAGTCCCCTGACCCAGCCTAGGACCCGAGCGCTAGGAGAGATGGCCTTGGAAGCTGGACTGACCATCCTCAGGAACATTTAGACCTGCAATGTCTGGTCACTTTCAGAGGTGAGGGCACACTGGGGAGGGGACATTCTGAACTCCTAGGAGTCATCGGGACCACGCTAGACTCCAGGCTCTGAGCCCCAGAGGTAAGTGGGGGGATGTCAGAGCTGCAGTGGGACACCCCCCAAGGCTCCAGGCAGAGCTCAGCGCCAACCAGACCGCTCCAGTCAGATCAGCAAGGTAAGCCACTCTACCCCTGGGGAGCTCTGCCCCTGGGGCCCAGTCTTCACTGACCTTCAGGCCCCGATCTTCCAGCCCTCTCACCATACCTGGGTGCCAGGAGTCGGGGTGTGAGAGCTGCTCTCCGGAGTGCTGGCCAGGGCCAGAGCGGTGGCCAGCTCGCTCTGGGTGATGGGTCGGGGTCCGGCAGCGCCACTGTACCCCAGGGAAGCTGGACGGGAGCTGGGAGTGCTGCTGGATGGTGTGGATCTGGCACTCTGGGGAAAGGAGGTGCCCAGAATCAGGGAGGGGACACAATGAGGTTCTCAGATGAACCCCACCCCCTGTGATAAGAACAGTTCTGGGGAGACTTCCCAAGCGAGACTTGGCCCCCAAAAGGCCTATGACCACCTCCCAGCCTGGGGGTACTACACATCTCCCTCAAAGGGCAGGCAGCCAGGCCACTTACAGGGTGAAAGTCATCCTCGTCATCAGAGAGCCCTTCAAACAGGAAGCCACCTGGAGGAGGAGAACAGATTTCAGGAAGAACAGAAAGGCACAGGCGGAGCTCCAGAATCTCAGCTCAAATACTCTCCAAATTCCTATTTTCCTCTCTCCCCTTGGAAAATTACAGGACAGATGCACTCCCTGACTCAAACCGAGAGTTCCCAAGGAACACCCTCTGCCAGCGCTATACATAGCTGCTGAGTAAAGCAAATCCCTGGGCCTCTGCCCACCCTTCGGGGGCCAAAGCTGAGGCTCTCTTGGGGCTCACCTGGCATGTCCCGGTACGAGCTGGAGGGCATGCTCCGGGAAGAGGAGTCGGCCCCTGGCAAGGGGGTGCTCCCTGCCACCGAGTGCAGGACCAGGACAATGGCATTGACCAGAGCCGGGTGAGCAGGCACCAACCTGCAACAGAGACAGGAAGAAACCTAGGTGACTAGAAGGTCAGAGAACCCCAGCTGCAACAGGAGTTCTGGGGAGCCCCCGCACACCCGTCACTATGCCTGTGCCTGCACGGAAATCTGTCTCCAGCACCTCCCTCCAATGGGCTTTGTCCTCCTGCTGCTCTGCCCTCCACCCTTCAGTTCTGGCCTCCACTGCAAATACCTCACCTTCCCCTCCTCAAGGCACGATGGGACATATACCATCTGGGAGGCTCAGAGGTCAGCCTCTGGTCTCCACTCCATCTCTGCTTCCCTGGACAACCTTTGACAGGACCCTCTCTTCCCAGGGTGGGGCTGTTTTCTGAGCTTGCAAAATAAGGGGACATCATTTCTACTCTCCAGCCTAGCTCTAAAATCGTAGGACCTATGTATCTGCTTAACAAGCTAAAAATCCTCCAAAGGCTCTCTACTAGGTACTGAAAAGAGCTAAACTGAGCCCAGCCCGCAAAGCCACCCACTCAGAGCCCTGCTCCATCTGAACATCTCCACGTGCCCCTGCCCCTGGGTGCTATCGCTCCCCTGCTGTTTCTCACCTCCTAATATATTTAGAAGGGAGACTCGGGGACACATGGGAGAGGGGCTCCAAGAGAAAATGCGGGACAACAATGAGGTTTCCAGCCCAACCGAAGGGGGGGGGGCGGGGAGGGAGGGTACCCTGAAATAAGATGGCTACACTTACGTATCCAGCATGTTGGGATCAGCAAAGACAGAGAAGAGATCCTTGTCCTGGAGAACCCCTGGAGGAGAATGGGGCTTACCTGAGAGACCAGAAATCTAGCCAGCCTCGGGAGGGCTGGAGCTGCGGGCCACAGACCCAAGAGGGTTCAGCCTCAGAGCCACTAGCTCATCGAGGACGCGGCACTCGTGAGAACTGGAGGAAACCAAGTGCCACACGGCACAACCCAAGTGCACCCCACCTTTGCCCCTGCTGCCCACCTCTCCCCTGCACTTAAGCTGCATACTGAATGCTGACACGCCAGGCTTTCCCCACGTCTCCGGGGGCTTCCCTTATCCTGAAAGGTGTGCAGAAGTCTTCCCCGGGGGCCATGGTCTGGGCTAACCATGCCCTCATCCGGCAGCCTCGCACCCTCACTTTTGAGGTTAGCCTGTGCTTTCCCTGCAGGACTGACAGCCCTGGGTGGGCTGGGTATATGAAATACATCTCGGTTACCCCCTCTCCCCACAAGACCAGTGGTTCTGAAAAGACTGTCAACATCTCCTTAGGATCATTGTCTTCTCCCGGGAACGCCTTCTCCAAAACCCCCATTCCTTCGAGTTTGGTCCTGCACTTACCAAGAGCAATGGGATCACTGCTGAGGCCTGGGGTGGCCACGATGATCTGATCCAGAGATTCCTTGTTGCTGAGCATCTTAAAGACCTGCAAGAGAATTGGGGGGGAGCGGGGGGAGAATGGAGGGAGGAAGGACTCTGAGCGCCCCAGCTAGCTCAGTGCACTGGCGGACACCCATCCTCTGCTGCAGTACTTCCGCCCTCTAAGTGCCCGCACATAAGCCACCACCATGCAACAGCCCCAGGAAACAGATGAGCCTCTTTCTTCTCTGAGATCATGGCTGACTGGAGCGGAAACAAACAATAGGAAAGAGCAAGACTACAGTAAACCTTCAATCTCTGGTTCGCCCCCCATCTACAGTTCCAACGCTTCCAAAATAAAAGCTCTTATTACAAGTCCAACAGCAAACGTTTCTCTAGATCCTGAAAAGAGCCTTTTGATCCCCACACAATGATCACCTCCCATTCAGACGTACTGGGAAATTCACAGTATGTATTAATTTTGCTTCTACAGAAAGGCATCAGCACATTTTCCCAGCGAGGAAAGCCAGGTAAGGAGCACTGGGCAGGCAGTTCAGGTGAAGTCAAGGGATGCAACCCAGCAGAAACAGTCCGTGGCTCCTTCGCTGTTACCACATTCATTCCATGGGACCAGTATTGCATCTTGCATTACAGGGAATCAACAATACCTGGCTGAGAGAGCCTCTTTGGGGGAAGACGGGGCTCTGGTGAGACCCACAGACGTGGCAAAAGCTCCCCAAGGAACTCTTGGTAGCCATGGCAACGGGCTTCCAGCCCCCACTCTCCTCCACTCGCCAGCCTTCCCACCCTCTCCAGCACCCAACCTGACACACTCACCGCCTCCCTGTAGGAGGAGCTGCTGTGCAGGGCGGTGTGCAGCACCCGGAACTCCCTCAGGGCAGCCACTTTGTCCACAGGCTCTGGGGACAAAACACACGTTACCCCTGGCTCTGCGGTGGGTGCAGTCACACCATTTCAGCATGGGTCCAAGTCCAGCCTGGTCTGCAGGTACCCTGCCCTCATCACCCCATGAAAAATTTGAGTGCCCATTTGTGAGAAACCCATTTATGCCACAGATAAGAAAACTGCACTCTCTTTCAAGCATCTTCAAAAGATAAACAAATTCAGAGTCCAGCAGAGGTGAATCTTACCACTTGAAAGACACTAATCAATACCCCACTGCAGGAGTTCTGACTTCTTACATTTGAAAGGAGGACAGTATAATGAACTCCACAGACTTTTATGCAGTGATTTAAAGTAAGTTCTGCAAGCCATCCGAACACCAGGGAGCTATGGTGACACAGTATGTTGAGAAAGAAACGGAACACAGAGATGTACGTGCCTTCTCTAGTACAGCCGCGTAACGGTGGCGGTGTGCCTGGGTTTCGAGGCTGGAAGGGGTAAGGAAAGGGCAGCACTCAGAAGTGACAGAATCAGGGGTAGCTGTTTTCTCTTTGATATTTTCTTTCCAGCTTCTGTCCTTTGTGTGTGTGTGTGTGTGTGTGTGTGTGTGTGTGTCTGTGTGTGTATTTCAGTACAAGAAGGACCAAGACAACACCTACTTGTAGGCTCTTCAACTTTCATCAAGTGCCTCACAGCAAGTGTGTTGCTGGGGCCCAATGCTCCTTTTTGATCTTTGGACAGTACGATTCATATATTCAGGAAAGTTTAGCATTTTTGCTTTGTTGCTTTACTATGTAGGATATCAGCCCATCTCATAGATGAAGACATTTGGGTAACAGGAGGGGGAGTAGGTAGAAAGTTCACCCTGGGTCACACTTTTAAAAGCGTGGTTACCTGTCCCTATGACAGCTACTGGGGACTGGCAACCCCACAGGGACCATCCCCAGGCTAGGGGAACCCTCAGGGCTCAGTGTGGCAACCACATCCCTACCTACACATCTAACATGAGGGGAGTGTTTTTTGAAAAACATTCATTTTCAGCAGATGACCTACTTTATTCATCCAACCAACATCTATAAGCATTTATTTCATGCTTGGTTTGGGTCAAGACACAGGACTGCAAAGAAACAGAGTCCCTGTCGCAAAAGAATCCTTGGGTCATTAATAGAAACAAAACTAGATCCAACACGCAAACACACAATCACAGAGCATCATGCTGAGGAGGCCGGCAAGGGTGCTAGGGATACGGGGGCAGAAAGCACTCTCTGGGAGGCGGGGCTGGGGCTCAATGCTGTCTCCAGGGAAACTACCTGGGACAGGTATGCAAGGCAGAGCAGATGCATACTGGGGAGAGAAGGCATTCCAGGCAAAGTCACAGAAGAATAAAAAGAAGCTTGGAAGGAACAGAACTCGCTTCTTCTGGCTGGAACTCGGGGTACTTATCCCTTCCCAAACAGCAGGCAAAGTGGGGTCCTGAAGGCATTTGTAATCCACCTACAGGTTCTAATCCAGTGGGAGGTCAAGCAATGTGCTACCTTTCAGAAGAGCACTCTAGGACGAAATATTTTAAATTCTGTCACAAAACAGTCTCTTTTCTGATCTAAAAGTTTGTTTTCACCTTTCAGTAAAAAGTTCATTTGTTTGAAAAATAAATTTCCAGGTAGAAGGAGGAAAAGATCTCTTAATATATTAAGTCGATAAGCAGTTAAGAGTTACGGTTGTCTCTGAGCTAATGTCATCCTTTGGAGTGGCAGGCAGTCAGCCCAGTGGAAAGAACAAGGGCTCTTGAGCCAGAAAAACCTAAATTCACAGCCCAGCTCTTCCCTTCATTTTCTAAGTAGTGACCTTGAAGAAGTATCAATTTCTTTACCTATTAAATGCTATTACCCAGCAGGGCCACAGTCAAGATTAAGTGAGATATGAAAGAGAAACAAACAATCTGGCTCCTGAGGCAACAAATGTTACTTTCCTTCTGCTAATGCCCTCCAGCCAAAGGCCAGAGGGACATGGTTGAACAAGTTCAGAAAGGAGAGAGCACTCCCTCAATGCCCCTCCCACTTCTCAGTAAGTGCACATCAGAGAGGACATACAGGATTTGGGTTTGGGCTGCGTGTCTTGGGGGGAAGTTTTAGGAAGTAGGGTTTTGTTCTGGATTGGATGCTGTCAGGAAGTCAGGGTGCGGCCTCCCTGGTGGTACAAGGGGTTAAGCACAGCACTGTGAAGCTATCCGCAGCACATGTTCTCTGCAGCACATGTTCCATCCCTGGCTGGCCAGGGGGCTACCCATATGGCGCAGCAGACCTCTCCTGACTCACCCACTGCTCCCTCAGCAGTGTGTTTCAGTCAGCCTGCCTGTTCTGTTCCCCACTCTGTCTCTAGTGGATCCTCACACCCCCACCCCCACCCTGTACCTCAGTTCTTATGTGCATAAATAAATAAATTAAAAAAAAAAAGTCAGGGTGATTTTATGATTGGGTATCTTAATAATCTTATCTAAAAGGAAGGAAAACTAGGGCAAAGAGAAAGCTCTAACTGGTAAAGAAGAGTAGTCACAACGGCCAGATTTGAGGGCTATTTGGTCACTGTCATGGTGTGGACATGTTCAGGTTTTTGTCTCTGTTCAGATATGAGAGGGATCTTGTTTTTGTCTTCATCCATTATAGTCTCACAATGAGCGGCCTGTAGATGTTGGTGATATGTGAAATCACTCGTTCTATTGGAGGATGTCCATGATGTTTAGAACTGAATCAGTCATAGCAATCACAAAGATTATAAAAATGCATCCAACAGTTTAAAAAAACTAATTCTCCTTGTACAGTTCAGCTTTATCCTCAGCAAGGCTTTTAAACACAGATGCAAAATTCAAATTATGAATTCTAAGCAGCACCTTTTATTAATAAATCAAGAAGACACGAGAGGCTCTGTACATTTTTTCACTTGGATGCTGTTAGAATATTTTCAGCTTCAGGAAAATAAATTAGCAGGAAAGCAAGAGGAGTGAGCAGACTGAACAAAATCCCAGCCTGAGGCAGTTTGTGGGAAGATTTGCTAAAAAAAGAACAAACTAGAGTGTCAGAGGAGGACAAGAAATTTCAGGCCTTTCCCTAATGAGAACAACAGTAACAAAAAGATGACAAAAGTTCATTGAAAAATAAACTGTTAACCTAAAAGAGTTTAAAGAGACACAATCTTCCTGCCCCATTAAAAAACAGTGAGTAACAAACTTAAAAAGCAGAGAAAGAAACCCATTCAGATGTGTGTCTGTAGTAAGATCAAAACGTCCCTGTTTATCAAATGTGGTCGAATCCAGTAAGTAACACAGCTATCCCCTCTCACTATCTCAGTAAACTACCCCAATGTTTCACCGGGGTTCGAGTCTTACAGATGTTACAGACGCTCATCTCCGCGGTGAACGCTCACTCACCTGGTTTCTGATCAGGTTCAGGCCAGGACTTGCGCAGAACATGGACTGTGGACCCAGGCTGAATGCCATAGAAGTCAAGGGTCTGTTCATCTTTTAACTTCCGGCCACAGTAGATCAAGTCTTTAAAAAAAACAACTGTCCACTTATATTTTGTTCCTCAAAACAATTTAGATGGTTTCTGTCTCCTAAGAACCTTATCTGGATTGGACAGATAGCTAAAGAATGGTACATGCTTTTCATGCTCTTGTTTAAAACATTTTAATAATAACTGTTAATGAATATAAACTCATAAAATACAGAATCAACCACAAAAAACTCCAGAGCGTAACACTGAGGACTGCTTGACTTAAATGAATGGGAAAATGCAACAACAAAAAAGGATAAACCAATTTTTTGCCAGTTGAATCCCCAGCTATATATGTTTATATCAATATTTAAATTCTTCTTTTACCTAGAATGGCCTTACTATCTTCTTTTCCTTTTTTACTGCTGTCCCCCCAAACAAAGAAATAAAAATCCTTCTGATCATTCCTTAATTCTCATATCAAATGCCATGTGCTGGGGTTTCCTTACCAGCATCTTCTACCCTAGACCACCCCAAATTCTTGCTCACTTGGAGAAAGAATTCAACTGACATAATTGAGGAACTTAGTGTAAAACAGGTCTGTGTAGTGCACAACTGAAATAGCAACCAATAGCTTTATTATATGATCTGTGTTCTATTCACCCAAATACACTCACTTCCCTGATGTGTGATCATTTTGAGGCAACAAATCCCAAATTCTTAATTTACCCTTGTAATTCCAAAAGTATCCTCTCCCAAAAGAGCAGCAACCACCACCCCCAGGCCACAGAGACTCACCAATCAGCTCAGGGTCTGGAACAGACTCTTGCAATTTGCCAGCAATAAGCTGCTTCAGAAATGAAATACTATAACCCCCCAGTGAGTATTCTCCCAGCTCTGTCTCTGGCAACCGAAGAATAGACTTTGGGGCAAGTGGCTGGTCAGCCAACTTCACCGCCAAGTGCCAATCTGAGAGAGACATCCTCTCTCTTTCCCGCTCTCTCTTTCTCCCTGTAAAGAAACAGAGTCTCAATAGTTAAAGGACAGATCACCACCCTACTCCATCCCCACCCCACCAATGGGTTGAATGAGAGGTAATTCAGTATGACACTGTTGGGAAAGCGCAGAAGGTAGCACCCAGAGGCCAGAACTAGAATCTGGTGTTCTCTTTTCACTCATCCTAAAAGATGGACAGTAAGGAGCTTCAGCTCTCTAGGCCTCTGCTATTCCTTGTCAAATACCATCCCATCTAATAAGAAAGTTGTGAGGTTCTAATGAGATCACCCAACCCCCTCTCTTTATTTACACTCCTTATTGTCTTCATCAACTCTGGCTTGAACAGTTCCCTGCCTCTCACCTCTCCCTGTCAAATACCATGCTGCTACACATTTCACCATTTTAACACACAGATCTGCTCAAGTCCTCTGCTGAGAACTCCTCCACCCCTGTGAATAACTCTAAATCCCACAGCCTGGCTTACAAGAACATTCACATCTGTTCCCTATGCCAGCCTACAACCCCCTCCCCCAGAGAGCCCTGCCCTGTTGTTTCACCCTCTCCAGCACTCAAGTCCACCCCCACTAAACTTCCATTCAAAACAAAGTTCTCCCCCACTTAACACCTCTGCTCATCTGCTAACTCTGCAAGTCATTCCCCTTCCCTCTGTGGTCTCTTAGCAAACTCCCACCAAAACCAAACCAAATACAATCCCCTCTGCCCTTTCCCTGCTGTCCCTATTCCACCCCCTCCCTCTCCTCTGCTGCTGAGCCAAGGGTTACATAGACCTATTGACTTTCAACCTCCCCATCCCCTTCTGAAACAGGCCCATGAAAACAAAGGCCAGACGTGTCCGCCTTCAGCGCCCCCACGTGTGGCACACAGGGGGCCCAGAGAGTGCATCGGAACTTCTGAGGGTCAGAGAATGTCCTCCCGAAAGGCCTCGGGTAGAGGAGAAACACCAGACTGAGCCCTAAGGCATCCTCAAGGGAACTCCCACCTCAGTTCACGCCAGGGGAGGGAGCGCCCTTGCACACATCACATCTCACTTAACCCCCCGCGCGCCCCCGACGCCCACAAACTGGACACCGGGGCTGAGACCAGAAAGCTGCAGTCCCCGGCCCAAGATCACAGAGAGCGAGGCGCGACACAATGACGCGCTCTGGCGCGACCCCACTGCTCCCCTGGGCCCCGCTAACGAGTCGACCCCGCGGAGGCCGCGCGGGGGGTCGTGGGGCCCGCGAGACAGGAGCCCGGCGCCCTCACCCGTCCCGCGGAAGGAACCCGGCCGCAGAGCCGCCGGTGTAAACACTCACTCCGGGCTTCTCGCCGGAAGCCGGAAGCTCCGCGCTGCATTCTGGGAGTTGTAGTTCCCGCGACGGCCCCGCCCCCTATAAATAGCCGGCCCGCGGAGCGCACTGTGGCAACGTTTCCGGTTCCGGGGAGGGCGTGGCTTCCGGGCCTTTAAAACGCCTTGCGCGCGGGCGTGTGGGCGCCGTCGGGCGGGTATAAGTTGCGGCGCGGGGGTCCCTCGCGCTGCCTGGGGAGCCGGCGGAGCCCCGCGGGCAGCGCCCAGATGGGGACGGTGGCCGCCCGCCCTCGGCCCTAGGCGACGGACTCCTCCCCGTGGGCCCGCCCCGGCGGCGTCTCCGCCGCGCCCCGGGCCCCTCGCGGATCCCACGGAGATGGGTCCCTGGGGTGAAGGCAGCTTCGTGCCTCCTCTGCGCGCTTCACACGGCCTCTCGCCCGAGCCTCCCACGGGGCACCCCGGGACCTACAGGAGGGCTCCCTGCACCTGGGTTCAGTGAGGGGAGCGACTAAGGGTCCTGGTGCGCCCCAAGTTGGTTACTTGAAGCCATTCCTAGCATCGCTTCGGGGCTGGAGGGAGAGGGGAGAGTTCCCTAAATTGCATTTCTCTGAACTGTAGGAGGGAAAATGCAAGTTTTAACTACCTGCTTAGAATTGGATTTATTTATTTATTTTGCAAAATTTAGGATTAGCATTAAAGTGGGTCTCCCCTTAATTGAACTCGGCTTGAACCAATTCAAGGAAAGCAAACAAAACACACAAATGAGGGCTTCCCTGGTGGCGCAGGGGTTAAGGACAGCGCTATCAAAACTCTGCAGCGTGAGTTTGATACCCCAGCAGCCTGGGAGCTACCCACATGGCGCAGCAGACCTCTCCTGACTCCCTGGCTGCTCCCCTCAGCAGTGTATTTCAGTAGATCTACCTGTTCTGCTCCCCACTCTGTCTCTGATGAATCCTCTCATTCCCGTCCCCCACCCCATCTCTGGCTTACACCCCAGCTCTTGTATGCATAAATAAATAAATCTTTTAAAAAAAATTTAATATGGGGCCTCCCCGGTGGCGCAGCGGTTGAGCGCTGGGTTGCGAAGCTGCCCGCGGCCTCTGCAGCACCGGTTCGATCCCCGGCTGCTCCCCGGCCACCACAGGAGGGTCCCACATGGCGCGCAGACCTCTCCTGCCACCCGCTGCTCCCCTCAGCAGTGTACTTCGGTCCTTCTGCCTGCTCTGCTCCCCGCTCTGGCTCTGGTGAATTCTCTCACCCTCCCGCGCTTCTGACTGTACCCAGTGCATGTATAAACAAAAAACAAACAAACAAATAAATAAATAAAGCATGCCTCTATAAAAAAAAAAAAAAATTTAATATGAGTTGGAGCCACCCCTCCCCTCTCCCTTGGAGCAGCTATTTATAAGGAGTGGGGCGAAGCGCAGGAATTGGAACTCCTAGCTAAGTGTGGATCCCGTGTGCAAAAATGTAAAAGCATAACGGGAACATCCTGGTGTCTGTCCAGGCACTAGGGCAGCAACTAGGCTGGAAGAGAGCAAATTGCGACCCCTCTTGACAGTGTAAGGCCAATGAACACCTCTGCTCTTCAGTTGAATTATGTGGGAGATTGGGAGATTTTTCACGACTTGTCACTCTGACATCAGGCTGAAGTCCAGATTCCTCACATCCCTTCTCCCTCATCCTACGCACTTTCAGATACACCCTTTCAGAAATCTTTAACTATATAACCCTCTTTAGGCTCGTTCCTTCCCTATCTACTAAGATACTTGAACCTAAACCACATAAGTTAGTGTTTTGTTAGACTTTGCATAATATCGTGCCCTAATTGCCTGCAGAAAAAACCAGGGGCCCTGTTTTCATTTTATTTTCCTCAAAGTGAACTGAATATATAAGTGTTTATGAATCTTCATTATGATCTCCATAGAGGAATAGCCAATGACTATCTTGTACTCCATTTTATCTTCAGCATTTGAACCAGAGCGAATTTACATAGTAAATGAGCAATAAATAAGTATTGAATGAATAATTCATTCATTCATTGAATAGGCCAAAGCAATCCACCACATGTGGCTCTTTTGCTGTAACTTGTTGCTCCCAGGAGAGGAAGTAAGCCTCTCTGTTTATTGTAATGATGCATTAGTAAATGAGCAAATGAATGATGGCATAATCCATAACCAAATAGGTTCTCAGAGACCCAAGTTATGAAGTAGGTGCTGTGCCTTGAATTCGGGGTAAGATTCTAGAAAATTTAGAAACCTTGGGTCTCCCCAGTGGCGCAGCGGTTGAGCGCTGGGTTGCAAAGCTGCCTGCAGCCTCTGAAGCTCCAGTTCAATCCCCGGCCACCAGGTGAGGGTCCCACATGGCGTGCAGACCTCTCCTGCCGCCCGCTGCTCCCTTCAGCAGTGTATTTCGTCAGTCTGCCTGTTCTGTTCCCTGCTCTGGCTCTGGTGAATTCTCTCACCCTCCGGCCCTTCTGACTGTACCCAGTGCTTGTAAAAATAAATAAATAAATAAATCTTAAAAAAAAGAAAAGAAAATTTAGAAACCTGGACACAAAACAAAGTTTGATTACCAGGTGTGCATTATGAAGGAAAGTGTCCAGCCCATTAACATTTGAAGATAATGATACCCTTATCAGCACCAAGAAAGTGATCAACAGTGATTCATTAAACCTTCAAGAGATTATTCTGCTCAATCAGTAACTATTTGAAGACTGTAAGAATGCACATTTCACTCCATCCAACTAATAAGGGACTGATCACAATGATATACAAAGACTCACACGGCTCAACAAAAACAAAATAAACAATCCAGTCAAGAAATGGGCAGAAGAACTCAAAAGACATTTTCCAAAGAGGAAATGCCAACAGGCATATGAAAAAATGTTCAACATCCCTTATCATCAGGGAAATGCATATCAAAACTACACTGAGATACCACCTTACACCAGTAAGAATGGCACATATCAAAAAAACAAGCAACAACAAATGCTGGAGAGGATGTGGTGAAAAAGGAACTTTCCTACATTGCTGGTGGGAGTGCAAACTGGTCCAACCATTGTGGAAAGCTGTATGGAGGTTTCTCAATCTACTAAAAATGGAGCTACCATATGACCCAGCAATTCCATTCCTAAGGATCTACCCAAAGGACACAAAAACAGTGATTCAAAAGAGCGCCTGTACCTCTATGTTTATTGCAGCACTATTTCCAATAGGCAAAACCTGAAACAACCCAAATGCCCCAAAATAGATGACTAGATCAAGAAGATGTGGCATATATACACAATGGAATATCATTCAGCAATCAAAACAGATAAACTCATGCCATTCGCAGCAACTTGGATGGAGCTGGGAGGAATTATGGTCAGTGAAATAAGACAGAAAGAAAAAGAAAAATATCGGATGGTTTCACTTATAACAGGAATATACGGGAACCCAATAAGACATCAGTGTAAAAAAAAATTATGACAGTACAAAACACAACAAAGCAAAAACAGACAATTATAAACCACAGACATCCTGCAGGGGAGGAGGAGGGAGAGGGATCAGAGGGAGGGAGGGAGGAGCACAGGGGACTGAGGTGATGGTGCACAGGTGCCTTGGGGAAGGAAATTCTATGGGGACTACACCTGAGGGGATGGGGGAAGCAAATAATGTCTAAAAAATGTAAAAAGTGGTAAATGTTAAAATGAATAAATAAATAAAAAGAATGCACATTTAAAATAACCTTTTAAATAGTTTATAAAATTAATATGAAGATCTCTGGATCTGGCAAGATAGCAAATGAAAATCATCTGTAAATATTACTACAAGCAAATTGTAAAATAATACAGTTATTGAAAATCAGGTAACTGTGGTCACAGGAAAAGAGAACTGAGTGAACTAAGAAGTGAGTTTGAAAGTTAATGGTTCCTCTCCAGAGAGATCAGTGGTTCTGGAAAGCTTACTTTGAGATTGTTTTGACACCAAACACTGTATAAAGTTGAAGCCTAATAGGATTTGCTCCTGAAGTGAGAGAACAGGCTACAAACAGAAACCAACAAATCCATGCCTCCCCAAGGTTAAGCAAGATGAGTTCTTCCTGAGTGCAGTGCAGTGAGAGGGGAGTTGATGGGTGAGGGAGTGACTTCCCTGAGAATTTGAAACCCCAGGTCTACACTTTGTTCAAGTTTATAGTCACACTTTCCAGAACATCCAGAATTGATCCTGTTAACTATTACATACAGTAGCAGTAATCTATAATGTTGAATGAAAAGATGGCAAAATTGAGACCTTACGAGATCAAAGATTTAGTGGCAGGAGATTTTGTTGGGCAGAGTTTGTGAGTGAACATGATTTAGTGGCAAAATAAAATAACATGTATGTCATTTGAATGTCTACAGGTTTCAACTTTTTTGATCAGTTCATTCCTTTGCAGAAAGCATTGAGACCCAGATCTGTATGAATAGAAGATATAAACACTAAAGAATGAAAATAAAATGATAGAAAATATTCTTGTCTTGATTAAGTGTTACCTCTTTTATTGTCAGTCATTTACATGTCTATACAACTTTGGGGAGTCATTTTTATTTAGAATTCACATACAGGGGCCTCCCTGGTGGCACAAGGGGTTCAGACACAGCACTATGAAGCTATCCGCAGCCACTGCAGCACCAGTTCAATCCCCGGCCAGGGAGCTACCCACATGGCGTGGCAGACCTCTCCTGACTCACCCGCTGCTCCCCTCAGCAGTGTATTTCAGTCAATCTGCCTGTTTTGCTCTCCATTCTGTCTCTGGTGAATCCTCTCACCCACCACACCTCTGACCTGTACCCCAGTTCTTGTATGCATAAATAAATAAATCTTTAAAAAAAATAATGTACAATAAAATGTACAGTTTTAAACTTGGTAAAGCAAATGTAAATTCTCTTTGGAGCAACAATAGTAAAACCATTCTACAGGAAAGAAGCGAGCCAAACTGAAGATTTCACACAGAATTAGCAAACGTTTATGGAAATGAACCATTGTAAGAGAGAAGAAGAAGAAATGAGTGACAACACAAAAAAATGTGAAATATTAGGAGGTCAATTTAAAAAAGGAAATAAAGTAAGCATGACAAAATTTATTAAAGAAGGTATCAAGTCTTTAAGAAAGATTAAGACATGATGAAAACAGGACAAGCATATTTTGACAAAAACAGAACAAGAACTTAACAGAATTGTGACTGAAATTAAGAATTCAACAGATGCAGGGCCTCCCCGGTGGCGCAGCAGTTAAGCGATGGCTTGCAAAGCTGCCCGCAGCCTCTGCAGTGCCGGTTCACTTCCCGGCCACCGGCGAGGGTCCCACATGGCGCGCAGACCCCTCCTGCCGCCCGCTGCTCCCCTCAGCAGTGTACTTCGGTCCTTCTGCCTGCTCTGCTCCCCGCTCTGGCTCTGGTGAATTCTCTCGCCCTCCCGCGCTTCTGACTGTACCCAGTGCTTGTATAAATAAATAAATAAATCTTTAAAAAAAAAAAAAAGAATTCAACAGATGCAGATCTTTGCCCAAATTTTACATTGGGAATATCTTTTCCTAGTTGGTCACTTGCTTTTTTATTCTCTTAATGATATTTTTTGAGAATTTCCTAATAACCCAGTTTATAAAATTTTATGTTGATGGATATGGCTTTTTGTGTCCTACTTAAGAAATCTTTGTCTTTTGTTCAAATTAATTTCTTTCCTTTGTTCAAATTAATCTTTTTCCTTTGTTCAAATTAATTTTTATGTCTATAGTGAGTGGGGAATCGAAGTATTTATTTTCCAGCAGTATTGTTTTTTTAATTCCATCCCCACTGAATGTCAGCGCTAACTTTTGTATGGATCAGTTTCTTTTTTTATATGTACTATATATTTATTTTTCTCCTATTCTATTGACTTTTCCACCTGTTTACATAAGCAATGAGATTTGGGGTAAAACTTCACACTCCATAGGTGCACACACTTTTTTTTTTTAAAGATTTATTTATTTATGCAAGCACTGGGTACAGTCAGAAGCACAGGAAGGTGAGAGAATTCACCAGAGCCAGAGGGGAGAGGTGAGTAGGCAGAAGGACCGAAGTACACTGCTGAGGGGAGCAGCGGGCGGCAGGAGGGGTCTGCGCGCCATGTGGGACCCTCGCCTGGTAGGCCGGGGATCGAACCGGCGCTGCAGAGGCTGCGGGCAGCTTCGCAAACCAGCGCTCAACCGCTGCGCCACCGGGGAGGCCCTGCACACACTTTCTTGACCCTCAGGAAATCTCCAGCTCCAATGCCCTAACCCTTTTCCACTCCCTCCATCCACTTCGGTAACCCATAGGGTCTAAACATCTTTTTTGCTTTGCTTTGCTACTTTGTTTTCTTTGGTTATTTATACTACACAGAAGAGTGAAACCATTCAAGAAACTTGTTTCACTTGCTGACTTACTTCACTTAGAAATAATCACGTCAAGTTCCTTCCATTTAACGTATGGGCCAATTTCTGACTGTTCTGTCCCAATGATATATTTTTCTATCCTTGTGCCAAAGACCAATAGATGGCACTTAACTTTTTTTTTGTTTTAAAACGTATAATTTTATTGAATTAAATGAAAGTATTCAACAAAATTTAGATGATACTGCACATATGTTTAGTAATCTGCATATCGTGCTTAACTTGAAAAAATTCCCAAATGGTCAAATTGTCTTTGAGAGTGTGATATTTTTACTTTTTGTTTTAAAATAATTTCAAGTTGACTTTAAAGTTACAAAAAAAGTACAAAATAACTCCCTCATAATCCTCACCCAAAGTTCCCCATAGTTAACATTTTATAACATTTACCTTATTCTTCCTCATCTTCTCTATATGCATATTTATTCTCCCAACCACACCCCCACGTCACTTGGAAGCAAGTTGCAGAGATGACACTCCATCACCCTCAGCTAATTCCTGTAAACAAGGACACACTTTTCTACATAATCACTGTTCAATCCATCAGAATCAAGAAATAGTACTACAGGACTACCATTTCTTTCACAGAGATAATTCAAATTTCATCAACAGATGTATTACATGTTGCGTGGATCTAAACTCATTAATTTTTTTACCTTCTTTCTCTTACTTCTATGAAGTTATTTACTATTGAAACCTATTCTTTGCTCAATTTCTCGGATAAGGCCACAGTATTCCTACGGCTTTTTCGTAATAACAGGGTCACTTTTACACCTGAAACTTCATTTTTCCAAATATAAAATCCTATGTTTGTACTTTCTTTTTTTTAAAAGATTGATTGATTGATTGATTGATTTATACATACATACATACAAGCACTGGGTACAGTCAGAAGTGCGGGAAGGTGAGAGGATTCACCAGAGCCAGAGCCGGGAGCAGAACAGGCAGAAGGACCGAAGTACACTGCTGAGGGGAGCAGCGGGCGGCAGGAGAGGTCTGCGCGCCATGTGGGACCCTCCTCCTGTGGCCAGGGAGCAGCCGGGGATCGAACTGGCGCTGTAGAGGCTGCGGGCAGCTTCGCAACCCAGCGCTCAACCGCTGCGCCACCGAGGAGGCCCTGTTTGTACTTTCTTAAAGTATTTCATTTTCTTTTGAGGAGGAAAACCTGATTTTCCTTCCCTTATAAGTTACTTGCTCTTTTTTTGCCTAGTTACCCAAATGTTTTTTCCTTTTTCTAGAAGGTCCAATAATTTCAACAGACTGTATCTTCATATGGGTTTCCTAGGTCAGTAGTCTCAGACTTGGGGTAAACTCTTTCAAAATGTAGTTGCAAACATATTTTTTGATTTATAAATTTTATAATAGTTCTGTTTTGGGGTTTGGTTTGCTTCTTAAAGGGACTAATTCATAGGCAGGATCTTTGTTGTCTCCCTAATATTTGTCATTTTTTTTTAAAGATTTATTTATTTATGCATACAAGAGCTGGGGTACAGGCCAGAGATGTGGCAGGAGGGGGCGATGAGAGACAGAGACAGAGTGGGGAGCAGAACAGGCAGACTGACCAAAGTACACTGCTGAGGGGAGCAGTGGAGAGACACGAACTCCTGCTGCAGTGGCTGAGAATAGCTTCATAGGTTGCGTCTTAACCCCTTGCGCCACCAGGGATGCCCCAATATTTGTCATTTTTTCCTACATCTTTTGTATCTTTAATTTATTTTTAAGATGGTCCTCCTTTTTCTTCTACAGGATTAGCTATGTGTTTATTCCTTCTTTTGTTCTTTTTGGTTTAGACTTCATTTTTTATTAATTTTTTTCCTGCTATTTAAAATTTTATTTCCTGAGTCTGTCACATTGTTTCTGAGTCTTCCTAGTCCTAATTGGTGTTGTGTTTTCATGACATACCATTTTCTAAAGATTTTCCATTCATTTGAAATAGACAATGATAGTTTCTGTTTAGTTTTTGTTTATGTCTTATTGCCATGTTTTTGTGGTCTATAGGAGTGTAGCTCTGCCCCTATTTTCTCTTTTCACAGAACAGTCATATAGAGATTTGACACTGTTTCTTTTCTGTTGTTCATGTTCTCATGAACTTACTGTTTCTGAGCTCTTACCAAGAAATCAGGTTGGCAAAAATAAATCACAGCTTACAGACTCTGTGAAAAATATGGGAATTACCAGAGGGTAAGAGATGAGAAAAAAAGGACGGTATTATGCAATGGTGTACTGGTGTGGAAGCTTTGGTGATGGGTGAGTGAAGAATACACATGTCAACGTGTGAAGCTGTATTCCTGACTAGTTATGTAAACAAATGGTATATCAATAAAATTTGAAAAATGCATGGCAGATCACAAGAAGATGGAGGAGCAGGAAGGTCCAGGAATCTTATCTTCCCACCTAGACAGTTGCATTGGCATAATCAGCCCATTGTAACTATTTTGAAGTGAATCTATTAAAGGCTTGCAAGTTCAAGGGGGAGTCTTGGACAATGAATTGTAGTTCATAGTGAATTTCAGATCTTAACACATATGGAATACCCATCCCCCATCTCCAGTCCCTTGGGAAGCAGCTATGAACACAACTTGCAAAAGCCAGAGGAAAGAAAAGGGAATCTGTGTTCTGGTTATTGCTTCTGCTCACATAGATGCAGAAAAGAGGACAGCATCACTCTTAGACCAACCTCATTGTTGCAAGCCTCTCTACCTCTGGCTGAAGCGACTTACAGAGAATTTTAAAAGTCAGAACTCTTACCTCCCTCCTAATTTCTCTCTCTTTTTCCTTTTGGGAACGAGACCCCGATACTACAACAGTAAGCACGACTGCATACATGTGGAAAATGAGGAGACTACAGGGCCTCCCTGGTGGCGCAGCGGTTGAGCGCTGGGTTGTGAAGCTGCCCGCGGCCTCCGCGGCGCTGGTTCGATCCCCGGCTGCTCCCCGGCCACCGGAGGTGGGTCCCACATGGCGCGCAGACCCCTCCTGCCGCCCGCTGCTCCCCTCAGCAGTGTACTTCGCTCCTTCTGCCTGCTCTGCTCCCCGCTCTGGCTCTGGTGAATTCTCTCACCCTCCTGCGCTTCTGACTGTGCCCAGTGCATGCATAAACAAAACAAACAAATAAATAAATAAATAAATAAATAACATGCCTCTATTAAAAAAAAAATTTAAAAAAAAATGAGGAGACTACATACGTTCAGGGAAAGGAGCAGACTCCAGAAAGACCTGAGAAGACCTTAATTTTATACCTCAGGTTACTCATCAACAAAAAGCTAGGCTACAAGAATAAAATTAATAACAAAAAGCAGTAAATGCTGGGCAAGAGAATTTGATTGGAAAAAACAACACATTATTAAACTCAAATGTCAGTTTTCAACCAAAAAATCATACACCATGCAAAGAATCAACAAAGTGTGACCCTTTCAAAGGAGAAAAAAAATCAACAAACAATCCCTGAAAATCTTGATGGTAGACCTACTAGACAAAGACTTTAAAACAACTGCCCTAAAGAGTCTCAAAGGACTAAAGGAGTATGTAGAGAAATTTTAAAAACCTATGACCATAAAAAAATAACAAGATGTAAAACCAAAAAACAAATTCTGGAGCTCAAAAAGTACAATAACAAAAATTCACTAGAGGAAGTCAAAGGTTGATTTGAGAGGGCAAAATAATCAGCAAACTTGAAGATTGGACAGTGGAAATTATCAAGTCTGAGCAAAAGAAAGAAAAAATATTGAAGAAAAGTGAACAGAGGGGCCTCCCTGGGGGAGCAGGGGTTGGAGACAGCGCTATCAAGCTGTCGCCAGCCTCTGCAGCACAAGTTAGATCCCCAGCCGGCCAGGGAGCAACCCACATGGCGTAGCAGACCTCTCCTGACTCGCCCTCTGCTCCCCTCAGTGTGTGTTTCGGTGGATCTGCCTGTTCTACTCCCCACTCTCTCTGGTGAATCCTCTCACCCCCTGCACCTCTGGCTTACACCCCAGTTCTCGTATGCATAAATAAATCTTTTTTTTTAAACAAAGTGAACAGAGCCTAAAGGACCTGTGAACTCTATGAAAAAGACCAACACATGTATTGTGGAAGGCCCAGAGAAGAGACAGGATCAGAGCGAATAGTTGAAGATATAATAGCGGCAAAGATTGAAATTTGATTAAATATATAAATATAACTATCGACACAGTTCAACAAACTCCAAGTAAGATTATCTCAGAAATTCCCACCAGGATGACTGATAATAAATCTCTCAAAAGTCAAATAAAAAGGAATCTTCAAAGCAGTAAAAGAGAAGTAACTGATCACATAGAAGAGATCCTCACTAAGATTATCAATAGATTTCTTATCAGAAATATTGGAGGCCAGGAGGAAGTGGGGCTGATACAATAAAAATGCTGGAAAAAAACCAAACACCTGTCAACCAAGAGTCTCTTATCTGCTAAAAGATGCGCTTTTTGAGTGGAAGAAATGGGATTTGGGCCATGAGGGTCCAGACATTGCAGACTAGAATGTCAAGGACTCATGAAATATTTGATTAATTTACTGGTCTGTGGGAGACAAGCACAGTTGTGAGTGTGAGTGTGAGTGTTAGGGGAAATGACTGGAATCATTCAGAATATTCGCACATGCTGGCAATTTAATTCCACTTTCAACAATGACCTGAAACAACGACCTGAAAGAGACCAATGAATTATAGTTAGCCAGGTTGAAAAAAAAAAAGGGGAAGGCGGGGATAAATACCACTTCACTAAGGAAAACACTGCTAATGTCCTTTGAACAGTTCATCGTTCAGAGATTTGCAGAATTGAAAAAGATCACTCTTTCTGCTCTCCAAATGGAAGTGGCGACTGCCACACAATTGCTTAGAAGAAGGCAATACTGATATCCAGGGCCTTTCCTAAGAAACTTTAAGAATCACCCCTCAACAGAGGAAGAAGTGGGGTCTTCAAAGTGTTCTCTCCCCGCAACAGACTTTTTTTCTAATTGCCTCAAGTCAGGAAGCTTTAAGTAGAAAGCCAGAGGGTTCAGTAAGGCACAGAGACCAACAGGTAGTAGAGGAGGTTTAAAGATTAAGGTTTTGTGGAACATTGGTTGTGGTTACTCACACATAGGATAAAAAAGGAGACAAACAGACAGAAAAACTACAACATCTTTGAAGATATAAGAGTATCAGAAACGAAAATTAGGAACCTGGCACACAGATGCTTATCATATTCTCATGGGTAAGATGGAACCGTGGAGCACAATCAAAAAAGAAATTCCTCCCAGAGCTGGTTGGCTGAGAAAGATCACTGTCAGGGAGGCTGTCCCCCCATCTCCCCAGTCCTGCCACCCTTGGGTCTAGCTGAATCTGCTCTCTATCTGATATTGTCAACAGCTTTGGTATGTCTCTCATGGTCCCCTTTTTCATGTAGGAATTTTATTATATCCCTTCTCTGCGATTGTATGTGGGGCTATGTTGGAGGCAGATAACTTGCCTTCTAGCTGGTAGGATCCTGGACTATGGGGCTTCACTTCAGGGCTATGTAGAGAAAACTGCCTATGGGCAGAATTCTGGCTTGTGGATGCAGGAGCTGGGAAGACTTTGGAGCTGTCTCCATCGGAGAAGGAATATATTCTGCTTATGGGACAGGGTGCCAAAAGGGTGAACTATAGCGGTCACTGCTTGTTCTCTACCCAATAACCGTTCTCCATCTTTACCAGCAGAACCCTGAAGTTTTGGGAAGCAGTGTGTCCCACTGAAAAATGACACCACCGTGTTCTGATCAGTGAGACACAGCACAATTCTGCCAAGGATATCTAGAAAAGCTTTGCTTTCTAATTATAGATGTTACTCTTCTCTCCTTTTCACTGATGTCTTCTTTTCCTGCCTGGAACCAACTGGGAACTTAAAACTTCAGGAAAGAATGAAGCATGCAACTATCAATATATGAACAAGTGCAGGCTATTCTTTCCTATTGGTTTTTTAAACTGCATGCAGCTCTTTTAAAAATAATGTGGGTGTTTCCCTTTTCTATGTTCTGGAACATTTTAAGTAGCTTTAAAGGTTTGGTAAATTCTCTGGGGGATCCATCTGGGCCACCCCAAAGAGAAAAGGGATGACCTGGGTGTGAGTCCTCATGCACGCATGCTTAAAAACTCAGGACAAGACTCAAAGGCAGGCACACAGGGAAAGGTTAATAAAAGGTTTATTTACAAGGGAAATGAGAAGGAAACATGAAGAGAGAGATTAATTGGTCAATCCGTCCTACTGGGAATGCTCTCTGAGAGAGATTAATTGGTCAATCCGTCCTACTGGGAATGCTCTCTGAGCCGGGACCCTGGGTGCGCACTGACGGCAGGCAATACCAAGAAAGCACAGGCTCACCTGTGCTCGGTTTTATTTTTTTTTTAAAGATTTATTTATTTATTTATGCATACAAGAGCTGGGGTGTAGAGGGGTTGGTGGTGGGGGTGGGAGGATTCACCAGAGACAGGGTGGGAAGCAGAACAGGCAGATCTACTGAAATACATTGATCGACACAGGCGGGGTCTGCTTCCCCTTCAAGAAGTCAAGAGTCATGAAAGATTCATGGCATGATGAGAGTTATAATCCTCAGCACCTGGGACCTCTTTGACACGGAGGTGGGAGGAGTTCATTTGAGAGTCACTATTTACTCAACAGGCCTTGCACCTTTTTGATGGGTAATCCTTTGCAAGCATTTTTCATGTTTACTAGGGTCAATTTTGGTAAATAATATTTTCCTAGGCAATTATCTATTTAATCTAGGTTTTCAAATGTGTTTGTCTAGATTTATAAAGAGTAGTTTCTTAACTTTTTTTTTTTTTTTTTTTTTGGTGGGCCCCTCGCCGGCGGCCGGGGATCGAACCAGTGCTGCAGAGGCCCAGTGCTCAACCGCTGCGCCACCAGGGGAGGCCCAGTTTCTTAAGACTTTTAAATTTTCTTCTGTTTCAATAGTTATTTCCGCCTTATCATTTAAAAAATGCACTTAATATTTATGTCTTTTCCTTTTTGTTCCTGCTTAGTAATGTTAGCTAGTGGTTTTTCTATTTGAATGCTTCCTCCTACCCCCAGAATTAGCAGTTGGATTTGCTTATTCTTTTTAGATCTTCCCATTTTCTAACTCACTAACTTCTGTGTATGTATTTCTCAGTTTCCTCATTCTGCTTTCTTTTGGCTTACTTCACTTTTTAAAACTTCCACTTGACGTTTGGTTTAACCGATGCAGGTGTTCAATGTAACACATTTTCTTCGAACAACTGCTTTACAATATCTCATAGATTCAGATAAGCTTTATTATTGCTATTTCAAGAATTTATGCAATTTTGGCTTGTAGTAACCTTATTGACCCAAGAGTTGCTTAGCAGAGAGTTTTAAAATTTCAGGATAGTTCTTTTTGCTTTTGTTTTTTATTTATAATTTTATTGTGATGAGAGAGCATTGCTTATACTATTGCTATTTTTTTTAGAACTTGAGATTTTCTTTTGCAAGGTAAAATATCATCAGTTTTTTTTTTTTTTTTTTTTTAGATTTACTTATTTTTATACAAGAACTGGGGTACAGGCCAGAGGCACAGGAGGGCGAGAGGAGTCACCAGAGACAGAGCTGGGAGCAGAACAGGCAGACAGTGAAAGCACTGCTGAGGGGAGCAGCAGGCGAGGCACGAGAGGTCTGTTGTGCCATGTGGCTTGCTCCTTGGCAGGCTGGGGAATCAAACCCGCTCTGCAGAGGCTGCGGACAGCTCCACAGCGAAATAGCATCAGTTTTCATGAATGCCCCTTTTGATGACTTTGCAGCCAGTGTTCTGACCCACTAGGTCTGACCTATCCTCAGTTACCCCTTCTCAGGTCAGGAGCCTCCCTTTCTGGGCATAATTTTAGCTGCTGTTGATCTTTAGCCTCTTACACATTCCCTCTGCCTCTTTGCCTCCCTTCCACCTTTTCTGCCTTAGTCCCTCTTTTCAGAACTGAATTCTGAAGCTGGCTCTGGGGTTTCAGATGTTTATCTCCCCATTTACATGTAAATTGAAGTTGGAGGTATTCTCTGTCTCTGAGGATGCTGTTTGTGCTGCCTGCTCTCTTGTTGATCTGTGTGGTTTTGGAGGATTACGAAGGGATTTCAGCATCTGCCATTATTCTTCAGGAAGCAGGAAGCTTTGTGCAGTCTTTTGATCATATCTACTTTTCTTTGCTGCTTTTTCTTTGGGCCTGACTTCCATTGGCTTAATCCAATTTTCTCTTTTGCCCTTCCCTTCCATGGATAGTGAAGTCGAGGTTCTATTTCTGTTCTCTTAGTATTAACACTGAAGAGTGTAGCATGCACCTTTAGCATTGCAGGGCCTAAAGTTAATATTGAAACAGGGGGATACGGGTGCTATATCCATCCCAAGACGGTGCCCAATGGGCGAGTCACTGACTGTGGGATCTTACCCATGCACACAATTGCAAAACCACTCAGCCTCAAGTGAAAATAATACAGTTTATTTAACAAACGGGAAGCAAAGAGTAAGGCTACAAGTGGCCAGCTCCCTCACCCTGCATGGTGTCCACTGTGTCCAAAAGTCCCAAACAAAAGGCCCCTCATCCACGATGGTGCTGTCCCACCAATGAAGGCCTAGAGCATGTGTCACGCCGCCAGGCCCCAACTCATGGCAGCACCTGGAGGCGCTCGTAGGTTGGGCCATTGCAGTGACGCTGCAGCAGCCCACAGCCGCAGTCTGAAGGTCAGGATGAACAGTACCAGAGGCTGGACAGGACAACCATAGAGGCAACAGCACTAGATAAATAGCTGTTTGAGACACCAAGCCTGGGGCCTTCAGTACTCCTGCCAGGCGATGGCAGTGACAAGGCCTGAGGCGGGTGCAGGCTCCTAGCTGCTGCAAAAACTCTTGGGCTTCTCTGTCTTTGGATGTCAGCTACTAAGGGATGCTGCTACTTCTTCAAAGGCCAGGTACTGAGTAGCAGGAGTCTGGGAGTCAGCGTCTGGGTGTCTTTAGAGTATGTGGCACATCTCAGCAGGGATCCCAAGCTAGCACCTGCACTGCCTTATGTTCTCTTTCAGAGGCCCCCACCCTGATTGATACCTCCTGGTTGGACCATTCAACCCAGCTGGCACCCAAGGGAGAGGCTGCCCAGAGGCCACATTTATTCTAACAGTTCTGCTGCTTAAGCAGCTATAGGAAACATGCTTGTCTTGCCCTGCAGTCTGCACTGCAGGACCCCTGTTAAACTATTACTACCTCCCTTCTAAACAATAGAGGGACCTCAGTGTGCCTTAACTCCTGTCATGTTATTCACTCAACAATACCACTCACTCACTCACTTACCATGGCCAGGTTGATACAGCACTGAACAAAAGATAGAGGTAGAGATCCCTGTTCAAACAGACTTACATTTTAGTGGGGGAACAGGAAATAAAGAAAGGCAGGAGAATATAAAGATCTTGTGTGTGGGGGGGGGGGCATCAGCTATCTTGGGGAATAGCATTCCAGGCAAAGACAGTAGCAAGCACAAAAGTCATAAAAGAACTTTTTGACCCATCAGAGAAATGCAGGGAGTCCCGTGAGGCTATAATGAGGTGAAAGAGGGGAAGAATGATAGAATTTGAGGTCTCAGGGCTACTAAGGAGACCGAAATAGAACCTGCACCAAGTGGGAAAACCAAGTGACCAACAGGGACTACAGTCCATGTTAAGATATTGACTTTTATCCAAGACAGGCACCTGTCAAAGGGTGCTGAACAGAGAAATGACAGGGTCTTGTAAAAGGGTAGTCCCCAGGCAAAGGGGAGGTGCCAGGTTCCCTGCCCCACCAACGAAGGGTGGAGCTGAGCTGGGAGGAGGAGAAGCTGGGTAGGAAGGCAGCAGAATGGAGCCAGAAAGAGGCCTGGAGGAGGCACATGAGGCAGAGAGACAAGTGAAGGAGCTGCACTGGCTTCTTGGTCCTGGCCTGTTTGAAACATGTCAGAGAGACTTGTGGGGAGGTAACAATGGCAGCTTTTACTTTGATTTTTCTCTTTTCCTTCCAGACATGCCAGGCCCCGTCTTCCCCTTCCTAAGGTTCTCACAAGAAGGTGACTTAGACTTGTGGCAAGTTTTTGAGTCTTGCTTTGGGTCAACCCTGTTTGGCTGGACATTTACCCACCTATGGGATGGGTAATGTCGGGTGCTTGAGTGGGAAACTATATTCTTCCCCTTCTCTGTATTGCACGCCTACTGTATTCAATTTCCATTCCATTAATGGTCTTGTGCACTGGAGCATGTTTTGTCTTGATGCAGCGGATGGCAGAACCTATTTAGAATGGGCAGATTTGGGAGCTCTGGGGTGCCCCTCTCCCAGCCCTGCAAAAGTCTGGCATGTTCTGTGCCTGGATCACTCTGGCTGCTGTGTTGAGAACAGACTGCCAAGGGCAAACCAAGCAAGAGGTTACTTCAGTCATCTGCAAGGCAGAAGATGGCTGGCCCACTGCGAGGTGATAGAAGTGGTTGGAAAGTTGAGCTGGCAGAATTTTCTGAGGTGTGAAGAAAAGCAAAAAGTCAATGATGACACCCACAGTTTCGGCCTGAGCAGCTGGAAGAACTGAGCTGCCGTTCACTTCCTTTTTACTAGAATTTGGTCACATGGTACAGTGCGTCCTCAATGACCCTTGCCCTTGTGTAATCCCTTCCCTTTGAATGTGGATATGGCCTGGTTCCCATAATGATGGTCCCTGGCACAGGAAGACTGTCCAGGTGGGCCCTTTAAAAGCAGACTTCCAGCTGGTGGGCAGAAGTCAGAGAGATGCGAAGTGTGAGGACTCACTGTCAAGATGCAGCTTTAAAGCAGAAGAGGCTTCCCCAGTGGCGCAGGCAGTTGAGCACTACCCTGTGAAGCTGTCCGCAGCCTCTGCAATGCAGGTTCAATCCCAGCCGACCTGGGAGCTACCCACATGACATAGCAGACCTCTCCTGTCTCGCCTGCTGCTCCCCTCAGCAGTGTCTTAGGTCCATCTGCCTGTTCTGTTCCCCACTCTGTCTCTGATGAATCCTCTCACCCTCCTGTACCTCTGGCCTGTACCCAGTTCTTGTATAAATAAATAAATCTTAAAAATAAATAAATAGATAAAGCAAGCAGGAGAGGCTTGAGAAGGAGTCCAGGCAACTTCTAAGAACAGTCAACAGCCCCCAACTCACAGTTAGCAAGGCAAGGGGACCTCAGCTCTACAGAGGCAGGAATTACATTCTGCCAACAACCCTAGTAAGTGTTTTGTTGGTTTTTTTTTTAACTTTTTTTTTTTTTTAAGATTTATTTATTTATTTATACAAGTACTGGGTACAGTCAGAAGCACGGGAGGGTGAGAGAATTCACCAGAGCCAGAAGGGGGAACAGAGCAGGCAGACTGACGAAACACACTGCTGAGGGGAGCAGCAGGCGTAGGAGAGGTCTGCGCGCCATGTAGGACCCTCGCCGGTGGCCGGGGATCGAACTGGTGCTGCAGAGGCTGCGGGCAGCTTCACAGTCCAGCGCTCAACCGCTGTGCCACCAGGGGAGGCCCTTTTTTTTTTTTTTGTTTTTTAACTTTTTAACTGCTTATTGTCTGAAAAGTTGGAAAGGATAATCAATTTTTTTAAGTCCCAAATCAATAATGACTTTTTTTTAAGATTTATTTATTTATGCATATAAGAGCTGGGGTACAGGCCAGAGATGTGGGGGGTGAGAGGATTCACCAGAGACAGAGTGGGGAACAGAACAGGCAGACAGACGGAAATACACTGCTGAGGGGAGCAGCGGGTGAGACAGCAGAGGTCTGCCTCGCCATGTGGGTTGCTCCCTGGCCGGCCGGGGATCGAACTCATGCTGCAGAGGCTGTGGATTGCTTCATAGTGCAGTGCTTAGCCCCTGGCACCACCAGGGAGGCCTTTTATTGTCTTAAAGATTTATCACAAATAGTTCTGAGCAGTCACCAGTATCTTGCTGTTTCTGTAGCTCAAAAAGTTACATCTTATCCATCAGCCTGCTGAACTGTTCTTTTCTCAGAACCATAGATACCATCCAAAAATTTCCTGATATCCTTGTATTTAACTATCATGGCTTGCTGAATCAAAGCAGCTGAATTTAATACAAGTTCAATGTTATTCCCTTCAAAAATTAACTCATCTTTCTGGGCTTGCAATGCCGAACAAGCAATGCTTGGCATCATCTGAACCCTGTGAATGTATTTTTCACTCAAGAAATTTCGGATTTCAACGAGAGACCCATTCTGCTGAATAACAACATTGATGGGGAAGTGAGCATACACAGACCTCATCCTGTAATGGGAGCCCAGAGTGACACCCTTGACTGTGTGCTGTACGTGACTATAGATAGCGCAAACAGTAGCCACTTCCTTTCTATTTCCCCATCCTCTGTCAACCTGGAGCCTCTTTTTCTTTCCAAGGAGACTGAGCTCGACATTGATGGGATTGAAGTTCCACTGCAGGGTGCCCCTGAGACCCTTCACTCTAACAGTGCGACTCCTCAGAGAGATGACATTTTCTGGAACATTGATAATCTAATGGCTGAGGAGGTCTTCCTTCTCACAGTAGATGCGGCAAAAAGTCAACCTAACCAAGTTTAGAATCAAGCTCCTCCTCAGAATCTCCAGCATGTGCCCAAACCAGACCAGCAGATACCTTGACGTCAGCCCTATGAGACCCTGAGCCGTAAACCCAGCCAGACTTCTGACTTGGAGAGTCCTGAGATAACAAGTGGGGGTTGTTTTAAGTGGCTGCATTTGTGTCAGTTTGTTACACTCCAACAGAAAAGGAATAGATACGACCACACACAACTCCCAGGTTGGGAAAGGATTTTCACATGTGTTGTTAAGCCTGGAGGCGGTCCTTAACGAAAGCAAAGAATGAGTACGGGGGTGAGAAGATGTTCTTCCACACACCTAAACCTGCACCATCAGCACAGTGGACACTAGCCATGTGCATGATGAGCCCTTGAAATGTGACCAGTCCAAATCAAGACTTGCTGTAAATAAAAGATACCTGCTAGAGTGTGAAGACCAAGTATGGGGGAAGAAAAAAAAAGGACTCTAAAATACCTCAGTAAGTGTATATTAGATTGAGGTCATATTTTTTTTCCATTTTGAAAACAGTCAGTGTTTATTAAATGACCAGATTACAAAAATAATCATGGGAGAGACCTTGGCCCATCTTTCTCGAAGCCTGTTGATCTGGTTTGCCTGATCACAGCATCTCCATCATTTACAAAGTGGGTGATTATCCTCTTCATGGCCCTGCGGAGAAGATCAGTTGAAGGGCCAAAGGAAGCCTTTCCCAACAGCACAGGCCTCCTGAGTCAGATCCTCCACGAGTATGACACCACGCTTTCCCAGAAGTGGAGCAATCAACGTGGTATGTGTGAAGGCATCTCGTTTCTCATAGATTTTGCCATAACCATGTTAGAGATGATGTCATGTGCTGGCCTCAGATTTGGGTGCCTCTGTGCAACCTCTGGGCCCACCATCCTCAGCGTTACTGGGAGCTTTGTTAGCTCAACAAAGGGGCCATTGAAGATCTGGGAGGGGAAGAAGCCGCAGCACCTTTCGGGACTTTGGGCTCACACCTCTGACACACAGCTCTGACCCCGAGACATGCCAATTTGGGTCCCGTGTTGTGCAGAAGTTGCCGGCTTTTCTTGCCATCCCAGCCATTCACACCTCAGTTCTGCACATCTGCCTATATTCCTTGTGACAGAGATTAGCTTTCCATCAATGAGCTTCCTCCTTGCCTTTGGAAGCATCTTTTGGGCAGTTTTTCCCCAGATGCTTGATCTTTAGGTCTGTGAAATTCCTTTGTTTTTTATCTGAGTTTCTGACACAGGGGCATCCCTGGTGGTGCAGGAGTTAAAGCCTCAGTGCTATCAAGCTATCACCAGCCACTGCCACATGAGTTCAATCCCCAGCCAGGGAGCTAACCCACATGGCACACAAACCTCTCCTGTCTTGCTCGCTGCTCCCCTCAGCAGTGTATTTCAGCCAGTCTGCCTGTTCTGTTCCCCACTCTGTCTCTGGTGAATCCTCTCACCCACCACCACCCCCACACACCTCTGGCCTGCATCCCAGCTCTTGTAAGCAAACATAAATAAAACAAATCTTAATTTTAAAAAATTTGGTTTCATATGTAACTTAAAATTTTAAATTACATATGTGGTCTGCAGTATAGTTCTGCTGGACAGTGCTGCTGTAAACCCCTTTGTATATCTCCATTTTGGGGGTACCCGTCCATGAAATAAAATTTTTTAAACGTTACTTTTTGTCATTCATAATTATAGCCTTTTTAAAAAAGACAATGTTGTCGGGGCCTCCCCGGTGGCGCAGCGGTTGAGTGCTGGGTTGCGAAGCTGCCCGCAGTCTATGCGGCGCCGGTTCGATCCCCGGCTGCTCCCCGGCCACCAGAGGAGGATCCCGCATGGCGCGCAGACCTCTCCTGCCGCCCGCTGCTCCCCTCAGCAGTGTACTTCGGTCCTTCTGCCTGCTCTGCTCCCCGCTCTGGCTCTGGTGAATTCTCTCACCCTCCCGCGCTTCTGACTGTACCCAGTGCTGGTATGTATAAACAAACAAACAAATAAATAAATAAATCTTAAAAAAAAAAAAAAAGACAATGTTGTCATAAGAAATGTTGGTAAATAAGAAAATCCCTGATTACATTCAGCAAAACTTTCCCCACAGACTATGTTAACACACTACTGATGCGTGGATGGAGAGATTGAAGGGTCTTGGAAGGAGAGGAAAGTTGCCATCAGATGGCCACTGTTGTGGAGATGGAGACTAAGCAAACCACAGTCCCTGATACAAGCTAATTTCTAGCAGCAAAGGGAGGAGGGCAAGGGCAAGCAGGCAGAATCCACAGGCTATGATTATGGGAACGGCCTGTCAGAGCCAATCACCAGGGCACGGATGCCTGCCCTCTGGTGGAAGCTGGTGGAGCTTCAGCCCTGCCCTGAAGCTCACCACCTCTGCCCTGGTCCTGATCCAGGTCATGTCAGGCAAGGGTTATCCTGAGACCCCTGACTGGTCTCCCTCCTATTCTTGTCCACCAGAATGATCTTGTAAAACCTTTGTAGGATCATGTTACTCCTCTGCTCAAAACTCAGGAATAACTTTCCTTCTCACTCAGAGTTAAATCTAAAGTCCTCACTACCCCACAAGCCACCTACCCGACTCCCTCCACACTGACCACATGAGGCTGCCCCTCTTCCTCTGCCAGTGGAGCCCACCAGCCATGCTGCCACCATGCTGCCACCCTTGCATTTGCTGCTCCCTCCGCCTCAGTGCACTGATGAGTCCCTCATGGATATGCTCAAACAGCACCACACACCTTTACATTGTAAATTTTAGGAAACAGCCCTCCCGCCAGCAGTCCGTATCCCCCTCAGCTGGATTCTGTTGGTTGTTTTTTTTTTTTGTCACAGCATTTAACATCCTCTGACATACAGCCTGTTTACTCCTCATGTATATGCTTGTTTATTTATTTGTTTGTTTTTAAAGATTTATTTATTTATTTATTTATTTATTTATTTATTTATTTATTTATTTATACAAGCACTGGGTACAGTCAGAAGTGTGGGAGGGTGAGAGAATTCACCAGAGCCAGAGCAGGGAGCAGAGCAGGCAGAAGGACCGAAGCACACTGCTGAGGGGAGCAGCGGGCGGCAGGAGAGGTCTGCGCGCCACGTGGGACCCTCGCCCGGCAGCCGGGATTGAACCGGCGCTGCAGAGGCTGTGGGCAGCTTCACACCCCAGCGCTCAACTGCTGCGCCACCAGGGAGGCCCTATATGCTTGTTTATTAATGTCTCCCCGCTAGAATGCAAGCAAAAAAAGGCAAGAACTTTATCTGTTTTGTTCACAGATCTATCCCTAGCATAGACAATAGTGCTTAGTGTGTAGTAGGTATTTAAAAATATTTGTGAAGTAAGCAAATGACATAAGACCTAAACATTGAGCAGACATTGTGCGGCCTTCATTATTTCTTTCTTGGATATCAAAATCTAATGTCATAAAAAGACCAACTCCATACCTTGCTTTAAAATTAACAGAATTCCAACTGTAATCCAACATGTTTCTTTTTAATTACAAGAAACTATTAAAATTCATTTGGAAAGGACAAAATACCAGAGAGTAGCCAATACAATGCAGGAAGCTGTATATTAGTGGTGCACTTGGCCTGCCAGATACATTTTTATATGAATATAACATGTGAAGGGTGATTAATTCAGCAAGAAAAGTGATTCTATAATAAGTAGTGTTATTTTTATTTACTAGGAAAAAAATTGGACACCTATTTTATACCATTTACAAAAATAAGCTCTAAGTAGATTAAATGCTGAAATGGAGCTGGCACTTTAGAAGCCTAAACATAAGTTCAGAATATAATATTGCTCATTTTGTCCTCAGGTCTATATGAAGACAGGATTGTTTTCCTCACACTCATAATGTATAACCCACATTTGAATCCTCTGCTTTAATAAAATTCCATTGCATGGCTGGGTCTGTGGTGGAGAGACTGCAGTCGCCACTCAGATTCTCCTCAAGTCCTGAACTCACTCCTGGACTCATTCTGGGTCTCTCCACCCTCCCCCTCAGGAGGTGCAGGTTTCCAAGGACCAGAGGCTCTCTGATTTTCTCACCTGGCTTTCAGTTGCTTGGTTCCTGGACCTGGGCTGTAGTTTCAACAATGTCTCAGCCGATCAGCAGGTCCCCTGGGGTGAGAAGCCCAGAACCCCCTCCTCTGCTCAGTCACCAGAGGCCACTGTCCCAGAAAGCCTGCCCCCCATACCTGCTGAGGGACCAGCTGCAGCCCAATTCCCATGAAGAACCCCCACCTGGCAGCACGTGACCTTGTACCCCACGGCACACATGCGTGTGCCTGAATCCTCAGCATGCAGCTTGGTGGATTCACCCAGCTCAAACAGTAGAAATAACTAGAACCACATTCATCTCTCCTGTCAGTCTTCTCCCCCAAGGTAACAGTCATTTTTCTATCACTACAGACTCCTTCAGTTGCTTTTTAAGAAACTTCTAACTGCAGTCAGAAACAAGCTGCAGCCATTTGCCATGTCGCCCACGTGGGAGTGAGGGTCAGTAGGGTCCCTACGTTCACAGTGATGTTTGACCAATCTCCAGAACTCTTCATCTTGCAAAACCCAAACTCTGTGTCCATTAACAACTGCCTATCCTCCCACCTTGCCTGAAACCATACTTCTGCTGTCTGTCTCTATGAATTTGGCTATTGTAGGTGCCTCGTGTAAGTGGAATCACACACTGTGTGTCTTTTTGTGGTTGGCTTATTTCTTTTAGCATAAAGTCCTCAAGGTTCACCCACGATGTAGCCTGGGTTCAATTTTTGAAGGATGAATAATATTCCACTGTATATATGTACATTGTTTTGTTTATTCATTCATCTGTTGATGGACATTTAGGTGTCTTCTACCTTTTAGCTACTGTGAACAGCAGAGCTGCGAATGAGTGTTCTCATTTAGCTGCTTTCAAGCTTTATGCTAATGGAATAAATCACACATGAGTATTCTTTTGTAGCCAGTTTCCTTCCCTCCATGTTATTTGTGAAATTCACCCATCTTGTTACTTATAGCAAGCATGTTCTTTCTCACTGGCATATCGTCTTCTCACACCCCAGGGCTCTACTACTATCCTCACACCCCAATTTCTTTATCCATTCTGCCATTGATGGGCGTGTAGGTGCTAGCTATTATAGTGCCATCGTGAATGTTCTAGTTGGTGTCTTCTAATATCCACGCATACATTTCTGAGGATATAGGCCCAGCAGTTAAATTGCCAGGTTATAGGGCCTCCCCTGGTGGCGCAGCGGTTGAGCACTGGGCTGCGAAGCTGCCTGCAGCCTCTGCAGGGCTGGTTCCATCCCCGGCCGCCAGTGAGGGTCCCACATGGTGCGCAGACCTCTCCTTTCTCACCCGCTGCTCCCCTCAGCAGTGTATTTCGTCAGTCTGCCTGTTCTGTTCCCCACTCTGGCTCTGGTGAATTCTCTCACCCTCCCGTGCTTCTGACTGTACTCAGTGCTTGTATAAATAAATAATCATTAAAAAATAATTGCCAGGTTATAAATGTTTGGTTTTACCAGATACTGCCAAATAGTTTTCCAATTGCCTGTACCAATTCATCCTCTCAGGAGCTCAGAAGGAGTGTTTTAGATGTTTCACATCCACATCAGTCATTTTAATTTTAGCTGTTCTCATTGGTAGAAAGTGGTATCTCATTGTGGTTTTAATTGTATTTCCCTGATGATTCATGAGTTGAGAACTTTTTGCCTTTATCAGTCAATTGCATATCTTTTGTGAAGTGCTTGTTCATGTTTTTTGTCCTTGAGTTGTTTATTTTTTTCTTACTGATATCTAGCACTATAGTACGTATATAGATATTTCAAAGCATGTTTAATTCTCCACTGCAGATGACATGACCCTGCTCCAAAATGCCAAGGACCCTTCTGTGACTGTCACAAATTACATACAGCATCTTCTCCCATCTCCCTTATGCGTGTCATTGTGGATGCACATATTGCAGATATAGTCACCCTCTCAGTGGCTGGCCTTTGGCTTCCTTAATGGTATGTTGAATGAATAATAGCTCTCTTGATGGTGTGTTGAACGAATAATAGTTTATCATTTTAATAAGTTTGAATTATCTTTATGATTAGTACTTGTGTCCCATGTACATTTTTTCTTTAATCTACATAAAAATAAACAAGTATCTACTGAAAAAAATACTCTTTTGTAGCCACCTAAAATTATATTATAAAACACCAGTGGTCTTCAATGATGTACTGAATGAAACACTTTACGTAGTTCTGCCATGATCTATAGCTTCCTCTGTCCACTCTCTTGTCTGCCGTCACCCTCGGCTAGTCCCCTCTCTGGCAGCACGGGATTGCTAGGCCACTACATTGCCTTTGGATCAGAAGTTCTGGAAGTAGGAACCGTAGCAAACACTCCTCTTTCTCACAAGAGTCCAGATTTTGCTCCAGCCCCACGCCCTCTTCCACAGAGTGCAGGAGTGCTTGTGGACAGAAGCACGGTAGAGGAGCACCCTGATTGCTTGCTCCAGTCAGGCTCCACTATTCTGCCACAGATACAGTGTCCTCTTGTGGGTAAGAAAGTGTCAACAACTCCTGGGAAAATAATCTTTGCTCCTGCCAAGAGAATAGGCAGGCATGACCCACTCCTTTACGCTAGATGTTTTGGCCTGAGGGCAAATCCCAAACACTGAGCACCTGGATTTGCCTGAAAGCCTCTGGCCTTGATGGCACCGAATGCCAGTGATCCTGGTGCTTAAAGAACAGTTGTCTGCCAGTTTGCATTTCCTCGGGATTTCAGCCAGTTTGAAGCAGAGTTCCAGTCATGTTCAATTGAAAGCATCTCACAAATAGGACCTTAGTTGGTGTGGGTGGATGACTGACCACAGACATATTTGGTCTGTATTGCAGGACCAGCTTCGTGGTGTGTGGCCTGTGCTGGCACAGGAGATCCCACACTTAGTAGAGCCCCAGGCTTAATTTCTGCTGTTGCTATTGAGCACAGGTGCCAAAACTGATACAAGGTCAAAGTTCTCACCCATTCTGGGTCCATGTGCTCACTGCCACAAATACAAAAGCAGGGCCTCCCTGATGGCACAGGCATCATCCCCTCCAGCTTGGGTGGTCCAGATGTCAGGGGGTAGAGTTTGTACCCTCATCCTGGCAGGAAAAGTCGGGGAGGCCCCACTGGCTGCCCCAAGAGCTGCTCAACATATCACTGTTTGAATTTTTTTTTTAAGAATTATTCCTTTATTGTAAGATTTTTATTTATTTTATTTATTTGTTGTAGAAGAACTGGGGTGTAGGCCAGAAGTGGTGGGGGGAGCGGTGAAAGGAGTCACCGGAGACAGAGTGGGGAGCAGAACAGGCAGATCTACTGAAATACACTGCTGAGGGTGAGACAGGAGAGGTCTGCTGTGCCATGTGGGTAGCTCCCTGGCTGGGACATAAACTCAGGCCAATGTGGTGGGTCTTCACAGTGCTAGCGCTGAGACTTAACCTCTAGGCCATCAGGGAGGCCCTGTTTGAAATTCTTAATAACTATAAATCAAGGTCCCTGCATTTTCATTTCACAATGGGTACTCCAAACTATGTAGCTGATCCAGATAATTTTCTAACCCCTTGTTTTCCATTATCTGCCCTCTTGGCCTTTGAATCTTTGCAGCTTCATCTTTAAACCCCTAGTTCATATGCCTCTTCTGCAAAATCCACCAGCTTAACTACAAAATGAGGAAGCTAAAGCCTTCACCAGCCAATCTCTCTGGATAGCTTCCAGCATGATTCAGAAATCCATTTTCACTCACCCACTTTGGTAAGCAAGAACTTTTCACTCTTTCCAAAGTGGCCTCTACAAGGCAAAACCCAGGAGCCCTGACCTGCCATTCAATCTCTTTTCAATGTCGCCCTTTCCATCATCACCTCCAGTGGGATCACCCACTTCAGCCAAATTGAAAATAACAAGTAATAATGAAAGCAACGCAAAGCAATAGCAGTTCACAGACTGCGTTCATGCATCGAAGACTTGATCCTGACAATAATTCATGAGATACGATTTAAAAAATACTTACTCTGTAGTTTATCACAAATAGAATTTGCTGAATACCATTTTATTTAGTGCAAAAGTCCACAAATTTAGTAAGTATACTGGGTTACTAGTCATCTTAAAAAAAAACTTTTATTTTTAACTAATTTCAGACTTGCAGAATGATTGCATAAAAAATACAAAGACTTCTCAAAATGTAAGCATCTTATCACATTTACTCACTCTATCTTCCCTATCTGTAGGTATAAAAATATATCTTTTCTTTATACTAGATGTAACACATACATATATTTTTGTTTGTTTATAGAACTGTTTGAGATTGCAGATATGGTGCTCTTCTCCACCCAAAATGCTTGAATATGTGTCTCCTAAAACAGAGGCATTCCCTTACATTAATCATAGCTATGTAAAACTAGTTTATAAAATAGGGCTCCCCTGGTGGCACAGGTGGTTGAGTGACGCGCTGTAAATCTGTCCCAGCCTCTGTAGTGCCGGTTTGATTCCGGCCTGCCAGCAAGGGTCCCACATGGCGCGGCAGACCTCTCCTGTCATGTCCACTGCTCCTCTCAGCAGTATATTTTGTCAGTCTGCCTGTTCTGTTCCCCACTCTGTCTCTGGTGAATCCTCTCACCCTCCCGCACATCTGGTCTGTACCCCAGCTCTTGTATAAATAAATAAATCTAAAAAAAACCTAGTTTATAAAATATAAAAATGTTTTACATAAAAATTTTTAGGGCCTCCCTGGTGGTGCAAGAGGTTAAGTCACAGTACTATGAAGCCATCTGCAGCAACTGCAGCATGAGTTCAATCTCCAGCCAGGGAGCTACCCACATGGCGCAGCAGACCTCTCCTGTCTCACCCGCTGCTCCCCTCAGCAGTGTGTTTGAGTCAGTCTGCCTGTTCTGTTCCCCCCTCTGTCTCTGGTAATCCTCTCACCCCCACTGCACCCTTGGCCTATACCCCAATTCTTGTATGCATAAGTAAATAAATCTCTAAAAAAATTTATATGTAAAAGCATAAAATTTAAAAAGCATTGATACATTACTATCTAAACTAGAGATCTAATTTAAATATCATTGTCTCAATAATTCCTTTATACAGAGTGGTTCCCAGGGCCCTGCAAAAGGACTGAGTTTCTAGAGCTCTGAAGACAAAGGGTAATACCCCAAAATAGGGACTCATATTCTACTCCACCATTGATCAAGCAGCTGCCAAGAACAAAGGCCACATCTCCTTACACCTGGCAAAAACTGCAGTATTGCCTCATGAATCACCTGCTTCTCTGAGGTACCCACAGGTGTATTTGGGGAGAAGCTTCCAGAACAAGTTGAGGAGTGACTGTCCTTCTATGATACTGGACAGATTCCATGAGAATCTGGATGTCACAAAGGCGGCCATGGTTCAGCCGGAGGAAGCTGCTGCTGAGAGGACTGGGAAGTTGGAGAAACAGGAGCAGAAAGGCTGCTGTGAGGGCTCCTGAGTCGCCAGAAAACAGCAGGAGTACCCTGGAGGGATGTGAGGAGACAAGTGAAAAAGCCAAGGAGAAGAAAAAACCAACTCCAGGAGATTCTACGGGAGACGGGAATGGAAGACTCATCTGTCTCCTTTTCCAAACCCAAGCAAAAGAAAAGTTTTCCAAGAGGGTGCGAGTTGGCAGTGAGGTTGAAGAGACAGCTGGCGGTGGAAATCTTCCCAAGAGGAAGAAACCTTTCTCCAAAGACGAAGCTGTGAGTGACCAGGAAAAGGCAGGAAACAGAGTTGTCTCCAAGGAAGAGGGAGTTCTCTTCCAAGGAGGAGCTGCTCAGCGGTGGACCTGCGGAGGCAGCTGGCCCAGAACAGCAGCTCCAAGAGAAAGAAAGAGCTGGCAAAGTATCCCAGGAAGGTCAACAGGGACATTTTCCCTTCACGAGTACACCCCATGGTGACGTTTCTCATCTCATCCCCTGGGCCCCAGTAAAAAACAAAGAATTCACAAAAAATAATAATTCCTTTATAGCAAAGAGAAGCAAAGTGTTCTGACATGGGACCCCACGTTGCATTTCATGAACAAGTCTCTAATGTCCTTCAATCCGCAATAATTCCTTAATCCCTTGCCTCTTGTGATCTTTTCTCCTGAAGGGGACAGTGCATGTAGTCTGTGCAAAGGTCTTTCAGTTTGGGTTTGTCTCTTTTCCCTCATGATTGAGTTCAGGTTTGCATTTTGGGGATTGCAAAAATGATGCCGTGTTCTTCTCAGTTCATTCCCTTGATGTCTATTTGTCCCATTGCTGTGACGTTTATTTGTTCCCCAGGTTAAGACGGTTTCTGCCAGACTTTCCATGGTAACGTTGTTGGGAGACTGGGTGCTCCCCAGTCCCTTGGGCACCTCTACTGGGCCTTGGGCACCAGGCTGCACCTGCCCTGGGGTGGCATGGGGCAGGGGCCTGTGCACCACTGGGCTACCCCATGCCACTCTCCTGCCAGCACAGCATCATGGTCCCTGCTCTGGGGCTGCTGGAAAAGGGGCACAGGAGAGAAGCCATGAGGGTTGAAAAGCAGAAACCTATGCAGGGAAACTCTCTTTGTGGGTGATGGTGACATGTGCATCTCTGGTCCTTGTGGCGCCTGGTCCTGTACTCTGGCCTATGCAAGTTGATCGGCAACACACACATCAGCCTCTTTCTCCTTGTATGCAGCTGGCCCTAGCCTCCCCTTGGCAGGACAATTGCCATTTTCTTTTTTTAAAGACTTATTTTATTTGTTTATGCATGCAAGAGCTGGGGTGTAGGCCAGAGGTGAAGGGGTGAAGGGATTCTCCAGAGAGAGTGGGGAGCAGAACAGGCAGACTGACTGAAATACACTGCTGCGAGGAGCAGCAGGCGAGACAGGAGGGGTCTGCTGCACAATGTGGGTAGCTCCCTGGCCAGGGATCGAACTTGTGCTGCAGTGGCTTCATAGTGCTGTCACTTTATCCCTTGCGCCACGAGGGAGGCCCCCCAATTGCCAGGCCTGCTCCTGCTCTCCTCCAGGTCTCTGCTCCCCAGACAACTGCCACCTTCCACGAGTGACTCTTGACTTGGACTCTGCAACACAGACATTATCTGGGGTTGGACAGACAGCATCCAGCCACATGCCGTCCTGCACATTTTTTCCCGATGTGTCTGCTTTTGAGTCACGTCCTGTAAGCGTGGGTGAGCAGCTGCCAACCGGCTGACCCTTGGCCTGGGTTTGCTCCATTTCAAAGTTATTACTTGTCCACCTGTAATGAATAAGTATCTTGTAGGGAGAGATTTTGAGACCATGTTCTATTTCTCATAAAACATTCACCCCTTGCCTTAGTATTCATCAATGTTACTAATTCTTTAAATTTAATTAGTAAACTGAATTAGATCATGTTTCCATGATCCAAGTGTTTAAAAAATTCAAACAATATAGTGCATATAGTAAACAGTACAGTGAAAAGTAAGTTCTTCTGATAACAGATTCTGACTCATTTCTATTACCTGGTTTTATTTTTCCTAGTGGTAGAGACAATGCCACCTGATACTGAAACCCATTCTGCTCTTGTCTTCCTGGGCATGAGGATGATATTTTTCCCTCCCCTGCTTTGCAGCAAAGCTGGGCCCATGAGACTAGTTTTGGCTCAAGAACCATGAGCAGAGATGACTGGATCAAGAAGATGTGGTACATATACACAATGGAATATTACTTAGCAAACAAAAAAGATAAACTCATGCCATTCGCAGCAAAGTGCATGGAGCTGGAAGGGATTATGCTCAGTGAAATAAGCCAGAAGGAAAAAGAAAAATATCGGATGGTTTCACTTATAAATATAGGGAAACTAAACAAAGCGTCAGGAAAAGATGAACTTGTAAACTGACCATAAACGTAATGCATGCAGAAGGGGAGGGTGAGAGAGAGGGGCCAAAACAGGGGAGGGAAGGGCACAAGGGACTGTGGTGATGGGTCACAGGTGCTCTGGTGGTGGGAGAACCATGGGGACTGCACCTGAGGGGAGAAACCAAATATTGTACAAAAATGAACAATGATGTAAGAAAATAAATAAGCGGCCTCCCTGGTGGTACAGGGGTTAATTCTCAGCACTATGAAGCTATCCACAGCCACTGCAGCATGAGTTCAATCCCGGGCCAGGTAGCTACCCACATGGCACAGCAGACCTCTCCTCTCTCACCAGCTGCTCTCCTCAGCAGTGTACTTCACCTGTCTGCCTGTTCTGCTCCCCACTCTGTCTCTGGTGAATCCTCTCACCCCCTGCACCTTTGGTCTACACTCCCGCTCTTGTATGCATAAATAAATAAATCTTAAAAAAAAGAAAAGATATAAGTAAATTTAATTATTAAAAAACAAAAGGACAATGAGCAGAGTGATTTGTGTACTTCTGGGTCAACGTCTGACTCCCCAGCTTTTTCCCCTGACTACAGCAGTTGTGCAGGGGACACATTTAGATGGCAGCACCACAGGAAGGAAGCAGCCAGGACCCCCGAGTTAACACGTGGAGAACAGCCTTGGGGAGCTGCCCGTCTCTCACTGGATGTGTGTATGCTCGAAAAGTGTAAGCCTTGGCTATGGTGAGCAGCTGACGCTTCAAGTTGAATGTGTTGAATGTGCTGCTCCAACATAAGTTAGTCTATCCTAATAAAATCCTTCTGGAAACGTTCCTCACACATTGAAAAAATATGTATTATAGGTGATTTTATTATTACAATTACATTATGAAAAATTCTGTATCACCCTTTTCTTACCTAACAACATATTTGAGACATTTCTACATCAAATAGATAGCTCGTTCTTCTTAAGATTTGAAAAGCGCTCTATCATATGATTTTACTTTATTTAGAAGATAACATTGCTCTAAATTTCTCGAATAGGTACTACGTACATACGGTTTTAAAATAAACAGATTAAGAGACATGAAAAATTCTCCCTCCCACAGCTTTCCTGAGCCAACAAACTTCCCACCAAAGGTAATCAGTATTTCCTGGTCCATATGTGTACTTTCAGAGATATGTTCCACACAGGGTGTTTAATTGAACCTCACTTAGCCTCAGGTTTGGCTAAGGTCCCAAAACAATAGGTTAAATAGATGCAAGCCTCCACTATCAGTTTCTCACTCTAAATTCACCACCCACCTCCAGCCTACAAAAGATGTTGGAGAGGTGGGGAAAAAAATAGGAGATTTGGCTCACTGGTCCTTCGGCTCTACAGACAGCTGCCTCAGACACCGCCGTGAAGGTGCGTGAAAGGATTTGGTTAGACTGGCCCCTGGGCCCCAGGGCTGCTTTTAACTCTGCAAAATGGATATTGTTGCCTTCAGTGACCTCAACTACGTGGCCTACATATCTCGGTATGATGCCACCCAAGTTCAATGCGCAGGAAGTCTGTCATCAACAGCAAGTCCTTCTCCATCTTCCAGGAGAAAATTCCCAACAACATCAAATGGGGTGGTGATGCTGGCACCGACAACGAGTGTCTCCGCTACCTTGGAGAAGGCTGGGGCTCATTTGAAGGGTGGAGCCAAATGGTCCTCATCTCTGTCCCTTCTGCTGATGTCCTCATGTTTGGTGGGCGGGGACCCCAAGAAGTATGACAACTCCTTCAGATTGTCAGCAACACCTCCTGCACCACCAACCACTTGGCTCCCCAGGGAAGGTCATGCACGGCACCGTGGAGGGACTTACAACTGCAGCCCAGGCCATCACTGCCACCCAGAAGACCGTGCACAGCCCCTGTGGAAAGCTGGTGTGATGGCTGAGGGGCTGTCCAGGACATTATCCCCACTTCAACTGGCACCGCCAAGGCTGTGGGCGAGGTTATCCCTCAGCTGAACTGGCAAGGCCTCGTGTCCCCACCTCCAATGTGTCAGCTGTGGCTCTGACCTGGCACCTGGAGAAAGCTGCCAAATATGATGACATCAAGAAGGTGACGAAGCAGGTGTCACAGGGGCCCCTGAAGGGCGTCCTGGGCCACGGTGAGGACAGTGAAATCGTGCAATTTTAACCCTTTTCTCTGCTTTCGACGCTGGGGCTGGCATTGCCCTCAATGGACACTTTGTCAAGCTCATTTCCTGGTATGAGAGTGAATTTGGCTACAGCAACGGGGTGGTGGACCTCATGGTATGCGTGGCCTCCAAGGAGTAAAAGCCCCCAGACCATCAGTGCCACTGAGAGCACAAGAGGAAGAGAGGTGTCCTCAGCTGCTGGGGAGTCCTTCCCCCACTCATCTACATTAAGAATCTCCTGACCTAGGGCCTCCCTGGTGGCGCAAGGGGTTCAGCAGTATGAAGCTATCCGCAGCCACTGCAGCACGAATTTAATCCCCAGCCAGGGAGGTGACTCACAAGGCGCGGCAGACTTCTGACTCACCCGCTGCTCCCCTCAGCAGTGTATTTCAGTAGATCTGCCTGTTCTGCTCCCCACTCTGTCTCTGGGGAATCCTCTCAGCCCCTGCACCTCTGGCCTGCACCCCGGCTTTGTATGCCTAAATAAATAAATCTTAAAAAAAAAAAAAAAAAAAAGAAGGAAATCTCCTGACCTGTCTTGGTTCCATCCCAGACTCTCTGGAGAAGCGGAGGGGCTTTGGCAGCCCTGCCTTGTCATGTACTATCAAAAAAGCACACTGAACCCAGAAAAAAAATAAACCCAAGAGATTCAAAGTTTTTAGAAAGAGCAATTAGTAGAGTGAGTCATTGCCACCGCCCCCAACCTTTTGATAAGGAGTGAATGCCTCTGGCCTCGGGCCATTGGGAGGAGTTTTACTGGGATCACACAGCGATACATAACGTGTCTTTCCAATTTGAGAGACCCGAGCCAGTGTCTGAGTTATGCGTGGGAAAAACACAAGGTGAAGGGCTGTCTCTGGCAAGCTGTGGGGAGACAGGAGGGAGGCTCTGGTTTGGGGTGTAGAAGGACTTCCGTCAACAGGTCAAATGAACATTTTTCTTCTGTTAAGATCTGGCACACACACACAAGAGCTCTGGAGAAGGATCGTCCTGGATCCCATTCAGGAAAGCTGCCTATAGAAGTGAGTGGACATCAGGTGAAGGAAGGTCGAGGTGAATCATCAGATGCCCAGAGTCTTGAGAACGAATTGTAAACCATCAACCACAAAAAGTATGCATTCATCTATGTGGGGAAAAAAAACTACAGCGAAGAGATGCCAGCAATCACAGGCAGACCTTTAAAGAACCAGGGAAGACAGCCTCTCACAAAGAGGAAGCCCTAAACATCTGTGAACCCCAGAGAATGCAGATGCCAATGACAGAACTTGTCAAGCACAAACTTTCATTCTCTCCCCTATTACTTTCTCCATATGTTCAACATTCACAGGCCTTGTGCTTGTATAAGCCATTCCCTGCACAGGCTGCCTGGCTGCAGGTGCAAATGTGGACTGAAAGCCAGCCCGCTCTCCTCACCCAGCCACAGGCCCTGGCAGGGAGCTGTGTGCACCTGGAGGAAGAAGTGCCTTTTTCTACTTCATCGGAGGTACCATTGTCTTACCATAGGGTTGCATCCACCCCAAAGGGGAACCTTTTTCTACTCCACACAAAGACACTACCTAGCCTGCAAGGATCAGAGATGGGAGCTAGCATGATGGGGAAGGGTGAGGAAGCTCAGAAGGAGGAAGCAGAGAAACTGAACACTTGGGATCTTTACCCACAGGAAGTAATCCACCTCACAGAGGCCCAAGCTGGGTGATGGGGAGAAGTCTTAGTTTAAAAAAAATTAAGGGGCCTCCCTGGTGGCACAGGGATTAAAGACAGCACTATGAAGCTATCGCCAGCCACTGCAGCACGAGTTTGATCCCCAGCCAGGGAGCTACCCACATGGCGCTGCAGACCTCTCCTGCAGCGCCCGCTGGGCCCCTCGGCAGTGTATTTCACTCAATCTGCCTGTTCTGCTCCCCACTCTGGTGAATCCTCTCACCCCCAGCATCTCTGGCCTGTAACCCAGTTCTTGTATGCACAAATAAATAAAACTTTAAAACAAATAAATAAATAAACAAACAAACAAATAAATAAATTTTAGAACAATGACTACGGGGGGCAGGACATTTTTATTACTGCTGTATGGTAGACGAACATGACAGGAGGATGATTAATACATAAGAGTGATCAGGAAAATTGAGGAACTTGACCAAGTTTCCATCTAAAGGGGGAAGGAAAACTCACCCTAGAGAATAAGTTAATTGGCTAGTGGAAGACAAACCTTCAGTTGCTTTCTGACTTGCACCCTGTACTGTTGCCCTTTAGCTGCTTACTAATATATAGTCTGCCCTTTAGGCACTAAGCTAGGCTGTATTTCTCAGTGTTCCTTACAATGTGATCCAACCCTTAGACAATATATTCTCATTAATGGGATGTGAGATGGGCTTGCAGTCATCCAAGGAAAGCCACGTCCAGGACTTGAGCCAGCCAGGTGAAGACAGTGACAAGGGCACAGAGGGTGACAGATGGAAGGAGCCGGGCCCATAAATGACAGCAAGACTGAAAGCCACCCCACAAGCTACACACTGTCCAAGACTGCTATGTGAGCAGAAACTAATTCTCAGCTTCCTTAAATTATTCAATTGTAGGCTTGTTTGATTAAAGGAATCCACAGCTTGCTCTCTTAAATACCAAAAGGAACCAGGGCTTTTTGGAGAAATGGTGAGTTCAGGGGCAGTACAAACTGAGTCTGAAACATCTTGCTCTCTCAGAGAGTAAGGGAGTACCCAAAGATGGGGTCATAGCAAAATAACAGAAAAGGTGCTTGAGAAGACTCCCACTAATCAAATCCCAGGCCATTTGGAGAATTTTAAAATAATAATTACAAAAATGGGGAGAATAAGAATCTATGAGTCTGTATTTATATAAATAAGTACACAGTGGAGAGAACTTATCCTTATTGCAGAATTCCAATGTAGAAGGAATCGTGAAATCAGAAAAATGATCATTCAGCAATCTGCCTTAGTAATGATTATTTCAGGCAAGAATCATGAATGGAAGCGATAACTAGTGAGCAAGAGTTTGATGAGAAATGGATTATTTATAGAGTCTCAATGTCTCTCCATATAAAATGCTTATTCATTGCAATGGGAGAAAGTAACTTTACAGTGGAGAAAGCTGGTAGACACCACGTTAACCTAGTGATCTAGTGAGCATCGCCAGTAATGAGAGAAACTACCACAAGCCTTCTGGTACGGGACACTGAGGAAAAACGCCCCCACTTCCGGGGTGCTCCTGCCTGAAATACACGTTCTTGATCTAATCAGGCAGGCCGAGGCTGAAGCACAGTGTACAAAATAATGGGCCTGTGGGCAGCTGTCTTTCTGCCCACTTGTGCCTACGCAGGTGCTTCCTTTCACCAGCTCTCTCCCTCCTCAGGGCAGCAGCCTCCTGCCTGCCCGTGACCTGCACCTGCCGGGGCTTCTCCTCACTGACCTCCCTCAGCGGAGGCTGCTCTCCTCAAGGCCGCCCGCCTGCAACCACGCAGGCCTCTCTCAGCAAACCTCTCTCAGCTGTCCCTTTCCGGGCAGCTCTTCCTGCCAGCTTGTGTCTGTCCCTTTCCCGAATAAACCTGCTCTTTTAAATATTTAAAAAAATAATAATAATGGGCCTGTGCTCTTCACAAAAAGTCAAAATCATGGAAGACTATACACTGTGTAAAGGAGAATACAAAGACATGACGATTGAAAATGTATTGTGTGATCCTGGGTGAGAAAAGTTTTTTTGTTTGTTTTATTTTGAGATAAAGGATATTTGGGGGACTTTTGGAAAAATGTGAATATGATCATGTTTTTGTGATCATATTGTAAATTAGATAATAGTATCATATCAATGATAATTTTTATTTTATTTTTTAATGATTTATTTAATTATGCATACAAGAACTGGGGTACAGGCCAAGGCGCGGGAGGGTGAGAGGATTCACCAGAGACAGAGTGGGGAACAGAACAGGCAGACTGACTGAAATACACTGCTGAGGGGAGCAGCGGGCGAGACAGGAGAAGTCTGCTGTGCCATGTGGGTAGCTCTCTGGCCGGCGGGGATGGAACTCGCTGCGATTTCTTCACAGTGCGGTGCTTAACCCCTTGCGCCACCAGGGAGGCCCACAATGACAACTTCTAGAATTTGATTTCCAGTACTGTTAGAGGAGACTATACCTGTATTTATGAAGTACACACTCAAATAAAGAGATGTGTCTGCAGATTACTCTCAATGGTTCACAGTATAAAGTAATAATATATACATGGAGAGAGAATGAATAATAAAGCAAAAGTAGCAAATGTTAACATGTGGGGAGCCTGGGGGCAGGATAGGAGAATTCCTTGTACTAAATTTACAACTTTTCTGTAAGTTTGAAATTATTACAAAATAACTTTTAATTGCATGAACTTGAACATGTGGGTAGCTCCCTGGCCAGCCAGGGATCGAACTCGTGCTGCAGAGGCTGCAGACTGTTTCATAGTGCGGTGCTTAACCCCTTGTGCCACCAGGGAGGCCCCGATAAGTTCTTTTTTAAAAACAAGATTTACGTCTCTCTGATGTTTCCAAAATACCCAATCACTTGGTCTGGGATCATTTAGAAGCCAGTTAGGTAGCCAGCAAGAAAAAGCGGCCGTGTATGTTGGGGGTAAGACTGACTATTCTGGGTTAATCCTGGCCAACACTTACCCAGCTCTGCCTCTAAGAGATTAGCATTGAGGCTAGGTGGATAAATTCCTAATCACAGGGCCTGCCTGCCAGTGACCAATTCATATGGAGACAATCTATTAGCCTAAATGGGAGCCAAGTTCATAAAAACCAAGTTCAGTGCTCAAGGGCATGGGAGTCAAGTGCCTAATAATTTGTTAATTTAAGTTTTAATATTCCTTTTGTTCTCTGCACTTTCTAGGTAGTGGAGAGTAATGAGGCAGTGAGACGTTGTATGAGAGGTAGTACTTTATATAACTCAAGCGTAAGTGCCCCAGTAAAATATGTTCCTTTGTCCTGACACAACTAAGGTGAAATATGCTACAGGGGTGGCAGGAGATACCAAGTCCAGTAGTTTCTTAGCTACTGTGCTGTGGGCCCTCTGCTTTTTGGCAGAGGCAGGTTCAACTTATCCAGGAGAAAAAAGCAAGTCACTGTTTACAAAGATTTGAGCAGCTTCTAAGTACAAAGATCTGCTTACAGTGTCTCCTTTAATTATTTTTTATGGTGTGTACCTCTACTTAGTGACAGCTATTTCTAAGACAGTCAAGGAAAACATTTATTTGGTATCTCTTTTTAATAGGGATGCTTGAGGAGGTAAAGAAAATATTTCCATGATGTGCTGAAACCACGACTCCGTGTTAAAGTCTATTGATTGTTCCTTGCTGTGTTTAACAAGATATTCTTAAAGATAAACTCAGGCAAGTACATACTGGTTTCAAGCAGAAATGAAAAGGGAGGCCTGTAGCCGGGGCGCTGAAGGGCTACAGCAGTGGTTGAGCCCCAGCAGCAGGAAAGACTGAGAAACGTCCACTAGAATACCTCGTTAAACAGAGGATTTCAGCACTATTTCGAAGAATAATTTCTTTAAACTTTATTCCACCTGAGTCTACTGTTTCAGATGGCCACCGTTACTGACATGAAGTTGGGAAAGGCATGAGGTAGACAAATAAAAGAAAGTTGGGGTCTCCCTGGTGATGCAAGGGATTAAGCACAGCACTGTGACGCTATTCACAGCCTCTGCAGGAAGAGTGTGATCCCCACCCGGCCAGGAAGCTACCCAAACGGCGCAGCAGACCTCTCCTGTTTCAATCAGTCTGCCTGTTCTGCTCCCCACTCTGTCTCTGGTGAATCCTCTCACCCCCTGCACCTCTGGCCTGTACCCTAGTTCCTGTATGCATAAATAGATAAATTTTTTTTAAAGATTTATTTAATCATTTACACCGGGGTAAAGGCCAGAGGTGCAGGAGGGTGAGAGGATTCACCAGAGACAGAGCGGAGAACAGAACAGGCAGACTGACAAAATACACTGCTGAGGGGAGCAGCAGGTGAGACAGGAGAGGCCTGCCGTGCCATGTGGGATGCTTGCCGGCCAGCTGGCTGGGAGGCCAGGATCAAACCAGTGCTGCAGAGGCTGAGGACAGCCTTACAGGGCTGCGCTCAATCACCTGCGCCACCAGGGGAGGCCCAATAAATAAATCTTTAGAAAAGAAATAAAAGAAAGTTGCTGTTTCTGTCTCAAAAAAAAAAAAAATCTTTAGGCATGATTGCTGGCACCAGAAGCTGCTTTAAAACAAAGAGATCTGAAGTTTCTAAGGGGACTGGATTGCCAAAAACTCAGAATCCTGGCCTGAATCCATACGTAAAACCATAAACAAGGTTTGCATCTCCAAACATACATCAGGAAGTGAGCCAGCTGGGCTATAGGGTCCCCAAGAGGACACACGCCCCACTTCGGGATGGCCAGGGACAGTGGCCAAGGGTGAACATGGCAGAGGCCAGAACTAGAGTATGAGAACAATCACAAGAGAAAGTTTCCTAAAGAGCAAGATTGAGTCTAACCTGGGAACTTCACTCTCTGGTAGGATAGGGCATCTCCAGGGTGACAGCCATCCAGCAGGATTCCCTCATTGTGTTGGACATAAATGCTACATGTTTGCCATTCTCTTTTTCAAAAAGGAGTTTGTATAGGTTTTCCTGTCTGCTCTATCACTCACTAGATATTGCATGGGTGGGTTTTTGGGGGTGATGATGAAGTGGCAACCACCGGCTTTTAGTTCACAGGTTGCTGAACCGTAAGTAAATCCAAGCAACTTCAATAAGATTGCGATGCATATTTGCTAGGAATTCAGAAACTGGATGAATATTTCTGTCATTGACTTTTGGGGGAGGATATGTTTGGTGACCCGAGAACTGATTGTGACAGAGAATTCTTGTTGTCTGCCAAAAACCATTCTCTTTAGGCACAAGACTAGAAGCCCTGCCCTTTTAGGTGTGATCATGTGACAACGTTTTCTCCAAAGTAACGTGACTGCTGCAGTGTGTATTACCTTCTGGCCGAGGGGATACAGAACCACAGGGTGGAAGGCGCCTACGACCCTGAGCCACAAAGGTGAGGGGCATCATTTCTTCACTGACCTGAATCTGTCCAGGGCTTTAGGTGAGCAAGGAAGAAGTTATTTTGCTGAGTGGTGTCTCAGATCTACTTGTTGCAGCACTTTTGCCTCCATTAACTGATTCACAAGCCCCATGAGTCATGTTTGTTCAACATAATGATTATATATGTACACCCTTTGAAGCGTAATTATTAATGGAACATGCTGAGCACCCTGTAATGAGCCTTGCTTTTTTTCATTTGATCTCTCCAGCAGTGTTCCACATCAGCACATCAAAACTTCCTCATGTTTTTCTTTGTTGCTTTTTGTTTTTTTGTTTGTTTTTTTTTTAAAGACTTATTTTTATTTATTTATGCATACAAGAACTGGGGTACAGGCTAGAAGTGTGGTGGGGAGAGGATTCACCAGAGATAGAGTGGGGTGCAGAACAGGCAGATCTACTGAAATACACTGCTGAGGGGAGCAGCGGGAGAGACAGGAGAGGTCTGCTGTGCCATGTGGGTCACCTCCCTGGCCGGGGATCGCGCTCATGCTGCAGTGCCTGGCGATAGCTTGATAGCGCTGAGACAACCCTGTGCCAACAGGAAGCCCCTTTGTTGCTTTTTAATAGCTTATATACCACAGGCTATTTAATCGGTTCTCTAGAGATGGACATTTAGGCTTCTCGTCTTTTGCTAGTGTTCTATGTTTAAGTTCTTTCTTTTCTTCTTCTTTTTCTCTTTTTTTTTATTTTACGTCAGAAGGGTAATGTGCCGACATCGTAACAAGGTTTAAGGGAGGCACATGTCACACAGCCGCTTAAACACCCAATCATCATGCTTATGAACCAGAAAAGGATCTCTTTTCTTTTTCTTTTTTTAAAGATTTATTTATTTATACAAGAACCAGGGTGCAGGTCAGATGTGTGGGAGGGTGAGAGGATTCATCAGAGCCAGAGCGGGGAGCAGAACAGGCAGACTGACGAAGTACACTGCTGAGGGGAGCAGCAGGCGCGGCAGGAGAGGTCTGCTGCGCCATGTGGGTATCTCTGCGGCCACTGGGGATCGAACTGGCACTGCAGAGGCTGCGGACAGCTCCATAGCACTGCGTTCGACCACCTGCACCACCAGGGAGGCCCCTCTTTAAGTTCTTTCAATGGGTATCCTGCAAATTTTACAAGGTACAGCTCAGCTTCATGTCCAGTATCACCTCTTATTCTCTGATTTAGGACTGTGCTTAGTTTTTTCAGCCAAATGATTGGGTTGTTGGAAAAGTCATGACGTGTTTTTTCTATATTTTTCAAGATGCATTATGACTTTCTGAGAACCCAAATCTACATGCTATCATATTGATTCTCTGTGACTCACTATTATAAAATGTGTATTGGAAAATGAACCCAATGGCTGCAAGTCAAATATTTATCCTGAGAAAAGGAATTTGGCATGCTGGTTAACAGCATGAATTACACTGTAGGTTCAAATCCCAGCTCTGCCTGTTACATGTAACTTAACCTTTGGTGTGTTACTTAACACCCATAAGCATCTGTAAAATGGGGATTATGTGAGCATCAAGTGATAATGTAAGTGAAGTATTAGCATATAACTATCAACTAATAAGTATTGTAGATTTTCCTTGATAATTTTTTTCCCTTGATAATTTTAATTACTAAAAAGTAAAAATTAAATTTGAGCCTAAGGTTAAGAACCTGTCTCCTAATTATTGTTAAGTTGGTAAACTGTTTTTCAAAAGTTGAAATGGTCCTTCAAGTTTCTTTTCTTTTAAGATTTTTATTTTACTTATTTATGCATACAAGAACTGGGGTGTAGGCCAGAGGTGCAGTGGGTGAGAGGATTCACTAGAGACGAGACAGGAGAGGTCTGCTGCGCCATGTGGGTCATGGCGGGGATCAAACTCATGCTGCAGTGACTTTGGATAGCTTCAGTGCTGAGACTTAACCCCTTGAACCAACAAGGAGGCCCAAGTTTTTCTTTTTCAAAATGAATTTATTTCACACTTTTCTTAAACTTGATAATTTCTCCTTAAATTTTACCACTGACATCTTCCCATGTCAGTAGAAATGCATTGATTTCACTCTTTCTGGTATAACAATTTTGGGGGTAACTTCATTTTTGAGGGGGAGAGTCCTCAAATTTCATGACAGTTCATTTGAACTTTATATCAAACTATTAGATTGCATTTTGTCAGGGCTAATTCTATACTGCAGGTCACTGCAGATGCCATAATTCATGTTAAAGCAAACACCACAGAGATTTCACAGCTTTGAGGAGTGAGGAGCAAAGCAGTTATACAAAACGTACACAAATGTAAATGCCATTCTCCTAGCACTTGAATTCCAGAAGTGCAGCTGGAGGGTGAACTGTCCATATTAGGAAATGTTGGTTGCTTGATGACCCAGTGTTAAGCTAAGTATTTTGTCTTTTTTTTTTTTGGTGCTGGAGGGGAAAGACTGGGAAGGGAATTGGTCAGGAGCATATTAATTAGATCAGTTAGTTTATAACTGTTAGGGCAGGGGGAGGGCTCCGGGACCCCCATACTTTCCAATTAAATACCCAAAACTGCCCATCCCTGGAGGGTAAAAGCCCAGCCAAACAGGGTTGGGCCAAAGCAGGACTGCTGAGGTTCGTAAGCCTGTCACAAGTCTAAACTTCTGGTGGGGACCCATAAGAAAGGGGCAGAGTGGTCCAGGGAAGTCTGGAAGGAAAAGAGCAAAATCAATACGCAAGTCAAGATAAAGGTTGCCCCTATCAGCCTCCCCATGAGTCTCTCACCCACATTTCTGTCTCTTTCAAGTAATTCCTTCCCCCAAGTCCCTGGTAAAAGTCCAAGGCTGAGAAGCTAGCGCAGCTTCTTCACCTGTCTTTCTGTTTCATGCGCCTCCTCCGGGTCTCTTTCCCTAACTCTTTCCTTCCTGCTCCCTGTCTCTGCTAGCTTCTCCTCCCTGCCCAGGTCCTCTCCTCCCTGCCCAGGTCCACTCCTCCTGAGGGTGCGGTACGGAACCCAGAACCTCCCCTTTCCCTGGGGATTGCCCTGGTACAATACCATTCTATTCTCTTCTAGTGTAATCTCAGAGCAGTTATAGCATAAAATCAGACTTTCACTTTGGTTGGAGAATACTGAAAACCTAGCTCAATTTTTGTTTTTATTTTTTTTAAATATTTATTTATTCATGTAAACAAGAACCAGGGCACAGGCCAGATGTGCGGGAGGGTGAGAAGATTCACCAGAGACAGAGCGGGGAGCAGAACAGGCAGACCGACCAAAACATACTGCAGCGGGCGAGACAGGAAAGGTCTGCCGCGCCATGTGGCCGGGATTGAACCCGGGCTGCAGAGGCTGCGGACAGCCTCACAGCGCTGCGCTCAACTGCCTGCGCCACCAGGGAGGCCCCTAGCTCAGTTTTTAAAGATGAAGTTTCTGGATTATAGGCTCAAATAAGGTTATCTGTTAGTCCCTGAGGTTGTAGCAAGGTCAACAACTGTTACGACTGACTTGCAATCAAAACATTCAACATATGCTCTTTCCTTTAAGTAGAAAAGGAAGGTCTGGAATATACACCTTTTCAGCCTTTCTGACAATGAATATATTTCACCTTAATAAAATATCAGAAACTCCCAATATTCTATACTTAACTTCCGTTAGCTAATCTTTGGGGACCAAATAGCTCTGAGGGCATAACAGGCACATGGCTGTATGGCAACAGACACATGAGACAGAGACAAACACCTTCAAACCTAACAAATCTAAGTATATCCCCCCACCCCCAGCCCAACTTCTCCATCCTGTATACTTGAGAAACTTCTATTAAAGTTTCCCCAGGAGAGAACATTTTTGCACACAACACTAATGACAAAGGACTGATCACAAAAAAAACTGCAAAGAGCTGATGTGACTCAACAACAACAAAGAAAATAATCCCATCAAAAAATGGGCAGAAGAGCTAAAAAGAAACTTCTCTGAGGAGGAAATGCAAATGGCCAACAGGCATATGAAAAAATGTTCAACATCACTTGTCATCAGGGAAATGCAAATCAAAACTACCATGAGATACCATCTTACACCAGTGAGAATGGCACATATTAAAAAAACTAGCAACAACAAATGTTGGCGAGGGCGTGGAGAAAAAGGAACTCTTCTGCACTGTTGGTGGGAGTGCAAACTGGTCCAACCACTATGGAGAGCTGTGTGGAGATTTCTGGACCTACTAAACATAGAGCTTCCATATGATCCAGCAATTCCACTCCTAGGTATTTACCCAAAGGACACAGAAACATCAATTCCAAAGAACACCTGCACCCCTATGTTTATAGCAGCACTGTTTACAATAGCTAAGCTTTGGAAACAACCCAAATGCCCAAAAATAGATGACTGGATCAAGAAGATGTGGTACATATACACCATGGAATATTACTCAGCATTCAAAAAAGATAAACACATGCAATTTGCAGCAACATGGATGGCGCTGGAAGGGATCATGCTCAGCGAAATAAGCCAGAAAGAAAAAGAAAAATACCAGATGGTCTCACTCATAGCAGGAATCTAGAAAACTTAAATAAGGGACCAGGAAAATGAATAACTATAAGAAAGTGAAAATCAAAATCAACAAAAAACTATGAACCAGAGACACTTTTTGGGGGGTGGGTGTCGGGAGGGGAGGGATTTGGGTCAGAATGGGGGGGTTGCAATTGTATGGGGAATATAAAAATAAAATTTATTATTAAAAAAAAAAACGAAAAAAAAATAAAGTTTCCCCAGGATATCACCTTGTATCCTCTGAGCTCCTGTTTCCAAAACACTTGCCTGATATAACATCACCATACTTTTCTTTTACTGAAACTGACAATTTTTTAAAAATTCAGAGTAAGGGTCCTGGTCAACTTGACAATAAACAATCCATATCACTGTCCTCGATAACGCAATATTCAGTGTTGCTGCTTGAAAATAAAGATTTTTGATGGCTATTGAGCCCTGAATAGTTATCTTGGGACTTTTTTTACAGGAATTGGTTGGTTCCATGATTCTCCCAGACACCCAAGGTCACTGCCAGGCAGACTTCAGCTTAGGCACCCTCTTAGTATCACCAGTACCTGACAATACCTGGCTTATGACAGTTCTGTTGGATGGGGGGCCAGATGGTTCCCAAAAAGCCCTCACCAGTGGCACAGCCTTGTGACCAGATGTCTTATTTTAGCACAAATGGCTTGAGCTGCCTCCTGTTCCTTTTGCTCCGTGGGGCTGCTAAGCGTGGAGCGGTCACCATAGAAATCTGCAAGAAAATTTGCAGACAGTTTTCAGTTAAGTATCAAAGAGAGAGAAACAATCCAATGTTTACAAAGATGAATCACTTTTGGATTGGCCCTTTTACTTTTCTTAGAGATCGGACCTCTGCTGTTTCCAGGTGAGGGAAAGAACACAGCCACGGCGGCTCATCAGAATGGCTGCCAGTCACCGCATCTCGGGACTGGAAGGGCCACTGAGAGAGGGTTGAAAGGGAATGTGGCAAAAGCAACCACCTGCAGGAAATGCTGGCCTGTGCACCACCAAGAGACTCTGTTGCTTTGAAGAAGTCCTCAACATTTAGTTTTGGGCCTCAGTAACTAGGTGTTGGCAGTTCCCCAGGGTAGACTGACTAGTGGAGGTGACACATCACATAACTCAAGATACCAGACACCAAAGACCAATCATCTGATTTTAAAATATGAAGAGTTCAGTGAAAGGACCCAGCAGGCAGCCTGATGGGCTCCTGCTCCTCCCTCCAGGGACTCCACACTGGAAGCTCATTGCCTTGCAGACAACACCACACCTCCCCAACAGGGAGGTCTCTCAGCAGGGTGTGGACTCTAAACACCTTTCAGGTTCCCTTGGACTGTCATGTTCTTTCTTTACACCTGTTAATACATTCTACTCAGCAGAGGCTTTACAGCTCTTGAGGCTACATCTTGATCTCAGAACAAGAAGAAATCCTAATTTTCCAGGTAGATTTTAATTTTTCATCATAGTAAAAGGTTCAGTAACAGCAAGACTCTTCAGTATTACCAATCAGGGTGCAATGCTGAAAAGCCTATTCTGGGGCCAATACAAGTTACAAATGTAATCACCATTGATTTCAATGGGAAAATGGTTTACATGTTCCCCAGGTCCAAAACTGATAGCCATTCAATGTCAAAACACTAAATCTTATTATTAAATGGCCACAATTACACCAATACTTAAGATTGGATATAATAAACAAAAACTAAATTTCCACTCACTAGTTATGACTAATTACTAGTCTGTAATATGTCCATTTACCTGTTGCTTTTTATGTATCTTTTATAATCCGTACATTTGAGATTTATAGCAAAACATACAAATTTTTATACAATTGAAGCTTTATTTAAAATAAGAGTAACAGGGCCTCCCCGGTGGCGCAGTGGTTGAGCGCTGGGTTGCGAGGCTGCCCGCAGCCTCTGCGGCACTGGTTCGATTCCCGGCTTCTCCCCGGCCACCAGAGGAGGGTCCCACATGGCGCCAGACCTCTCCTGCCGCCCGCTTCTCCCCTCAGCAGTGTACTCTGGTCCTTCTGCCTGCTCTGCTCCCCGCTCTGGCTCTGGTGAATTCTCTCACCCTCCCGTGCTTCTGATTGTACCCAGTGCTTGTATAAAAACAAACAAACAAACAAACAAACAAACAAATAAATAAATAAACATGCCCCTATAAAAAAAAAAAAAAGAATATCTTAAAAAATAAATAAATAAATAAATAAAATAAGAGCAACAAAAGGGCCTCCCTGGTGGTGCAGGGGGTTGAGCGCCACACAATGAAGCTGTCCGCAGCCTCTGCAGCGCGGGTTCAATCCCAGCCAGCTGTCGAGAATCCCACATGGCGAAGCAGACCTCTCCTGTCTCGCCCACTGCTCCCCTCAGCAGTGTGTTTCTCAGTCTGCCTGTTCTATTCCCTGCTCTGTCTCTGGTGAATCCTCTCACCCCCCGCGCATCTGGCCTGTACCCTGGTTCTTATATAAAAATAAAGAAATCTTAAAAAAAAAAAAGAGTAACAAAAGCAATGAAAATCAACAAATGAACCCACCTTTATTGAACAAGTTGAAATAGGAAAGTCATGCTAAGATTATCCCTGCAACAAGCAAGCACAACTATGAGAAATCTGATAGCAGAAGCCTGGGAAACAAAAGCCACCTATGTGAAAAAGATGTAAGAAGACTCTCTTCTCTAAGGTCCTCAGCAGCTCCAAGAAGTACACCCAACCAAATCCAGTATGACAGATACAAATTGAGGTCTTGGGTATCAGTTATCTTTTATCGCAAAACATATCATCTCAAAACTTACTGGTTTAACTTCAGAATAATCAATGGTCTGTGGAGTGGCTGGGAGGACTCTTCTGGTCTGGGTAAGCACACTGATCCTAGATGGTCAGTTGGCCTGGCTCACACATCTGGTGGTTGGCAAGCTAGTTGGTCTAAAGGGCCAAACTTATGTCTGGTGGTAGGTTACATGTCAGATGGGATGATGGCCACATAGCTCTCACCCTCCATCAGGTAAGCCAGAGTTATTCACAAGGCTGTGGGAGAGTTCTTAGCAGAAAGAGAGCGCAAGCCATAGCTGTAAGCACATTCAAAGACTCTCCTTGTGTAACTTTGGTCAATGTTCCATAGAATAAAGCAAGTCACATGGCTTTGTCACAGAGACTCAGAGAATGGAGAAATAGACCCCACCTCTTGATGACAGCAGCTGAAAAATACTGTGGCTATTCTATTCAATCTACCACATCTTGGAAGCCCAGGTAGAAAGATTAAATGATATTCCTTGTAACCAGAATGTATAGATAGGTATAGATTACCTATCTATCTATCTATCTATCTATCTATCTATCTATCTATCTATCTATCTATCTGTCTATCAGTCAGGGTTTAACTACATTTCTATGACTGATGGGGGATGGGATAATTTTCTGTTTCAACCACTGAGGTCATCTGGTTGGGCTACCTTCTTGAGTCCTCTGTTATACCTGAGATACAGAAATGAAACCAAAGAAGCAGGCAGAGGCTACCTCTGCCTCAGGTTCTGTAGACCCATGAAGGAATTTAGGTCTTGATCCCAAGAGAAAAAAATGGAAGCAGAACATTTTAAGAAGGAAATTGATAAGATCACTTGGGCTACAATGAGGTCGTTAACTATAGAAGCATTGCCGGAAAGGGGACGAGAGAGTCTAATCATAGACTATGGGGGTCAAAGGAAAGGCTTTCTTTTTTCTTTTCCAAGCAAAAGATGGTTGGCAAGAGGCCTGAGAATTCGAAAAGCAAATGTAAAACACGCCCAGCAAATACGGCTTAAAATGTATATACCAGATATACTCGTGCACATAGAGATAAATGGATAGACAATCATACAGGAACACTGACAGTATTTTTGATGTACAATTCTGAATGTTTACACATGTATAGCTTCCCGTAACTACAACCACAATCAGGATACAAGATAATTTCATCACCCCCAAAACTCTCCTTTTTGCTAACCCTTTAGTCATTCCTCCATTCCTAGAAACCACTGACTCATTCTCCACTATAGTTTTTACTTTTTTTTTTAAGAAATGGGGTATAGGCCAGAGTGGCGGGGGGTGAGAAGATTCACCAGAGAGAGCAGGGAGCAGAATAGGCAGATGTACCGAAACACACTGCTGAGGGGAGCAGCGGGCAAGACAGGAGAGGTCTGCTGCGCCAGGTTGCTCCCCAGCTGGCCCAGGATGGAACTTGCACCGCAAAGGCCGTGGACAGCCCCACAGCACTGCCTCAACCTCCAGTGCCACCAGGGATACCCTCTACTATAGTTTTAACCTATTTAAGAGTGTCATTTTGAGGCCAGTTTCTTTCACTCAGCAAAATGCCTTTATTGTTATGTTCTTATAAAACCAAGTGGATATATCAATATTTCATTCCCCACCCTACTGAATGGGAAAAGATATTTGCACATAACACATCTGATAAAGGGTTGATATCTAAATATAAAGAACTCATGCAGCTCAACAAAAAGAAAACAACCTAATCAGAAAAAGGGCAAAAGAGATAAATATAGGTGGCCAATAGACAGATGAAAAAATGTTCATCATCACTCATCATCCGGGAAATGCAAATCAAAACCACAACGAGATACTATCTCACACCCATGTGGATGCCCCACATCAAATAAACCAGAAACAACAAATGTTGAGGACATGAAAAAAAAGGAACTCTCACACACTGTTGGTGGGACTGTAGGCTGGTTCAGCCCCTATGGAAAACAATATGGAGGTTTCTCAAAATCTTAAAAGTGGATCTACCATATGACCCAACAAATCTGCTGCAAGAATACAAAGACACTAATTCAAATACACACACAAACACTCCTATGTTCAATGCAGCATTTTTATAATAACAAAGTTTAGGAAACAACCTAAGTGCCCAAGGACAGAAAATTGGATGAGAAAAACATGGTGCATGTACATGCACACAAGATGACACAGAAGATAACATGGACCACTTTCCTTATTGACTGTGGTTAGATTTGAGGGAATCAAACTTGAAGTTGGAAGCCGAACTCTTCAAAGCCATAACTGAGCCATGAGCATTATCCACTCAGATTATCCTAATGCCAGACAAAATTATGTACGTGAACAGCTTCTGGAGTTACAAGCTTGCAAGTCAAGACAAAAGATACAGATCTTTTAATGACTCACTAAAATTTTTACTTCCTGTCCATATTTGGAATTTTCTGACTCATCATATGATATCACTAATAACTACAATCACAGAGGTAAAATGAGGCTATTTCACAGAAGACAAGTGGAGACTGTAATTAAATAATAATAAAACATATAAGGCAACTTAAGCAAATTTTCCATAAGACATACAGTCAACACCTCCATTAAAAAAAGTAATTTTTTTTTAAATAAAGATTTATTTATGCATACAAGACCGGGGGTACAGGCCAGAGGTGCGGGCGGTGAGAGAGAGGATCCACCAGAGACAGAGTGGGGAACAGAACAGGCAGATTGAATGAAATACACTGCTGAGGGGAGCAGCAGGCGTGTCAGGAAAGGTCTGCTGCGCCATGTGGGTAGCTCCCTGGCCGGCTGGGGAATCGAACTCTTGCTGCAGAGGCTGCGGACAGCTTCATAGGTTGCATCTTAACCCCTTGCACCACCAGGGAGGCCCCTAAAAAAAGTCATTCTTAAAAAAAAGCAAAACTGAAGCAACCAGAGTTGGAGGGCGGTGAGAGGATAGAGGCTTAATGGAACATGGTGGAGAATTACTAGGGCACTAGTGATAGGCAGGGTATGAAAATATATACATTAGTAGAGGTTTAAACCAATAATCCCCAAATAAGATATAATGATGTAAACCTACTTTAGCTCAATAAACATAATGTGAAAGAAATAATTCATTCTCTTTTATCCTGATGTGCTCAGCGTCTGTTAGTGTTCCTCAGGTCAGTAAATATCATGATTCTGTTACTTGGGACTAATACCTTGGTCTCATCCTTGTCTCTCTTCTTAACCAGCCCATTAGTAAATCCTTGTAGTATTACTTCAAAATATACCTGGGATCTAACCACACCTCCCCTGCTGTCCAAAGTTAGTGGGATGGGCCTCCCTGGTGACGCAAGGGGTTAAGCAACACACTATGAAGCAATCCGCAGCCTCTGCAGCATGAGTTTGATCCCTGGCCTGTCAGGGAGCAACCCACATGGCGCAGCAGACCTCTACTATCTTGTCTGCTGCTCCCCTCAGCAATGTGTTTCATCAGTCTGCCTGTTCTGTTCCCCGCTCTGTCTCTGGTGAATCCTCTCAGCCTCCCACACATCTGGCCTGTACCCCGCTTCTTGTATAAATAAATAAAAATCTTTTTAAAAAAAATCTCCAGGGCCTCCCCTGGTAGCACAGTGGTTGAATGCTGGGTTTCGAAGCTGCCCGCAGCCTCTGCAGCGCCAGTTCCATCCCTGGCCGCGGGCGAGAGTCCCACATGGAGGCGCAGACCTCTCCTGCCATGCCCGCTGCTCCCCTCAGCAGTGTGTTTCGTCAGTCTGCCTGTTCTGTTCCCCGCTCTGGCTCTGGTGAATTCTCTCACCCTCCCGTGCTTCTGACTGTACCCAGTGCTTGTATAAATAAATAAATAAATTTTTAAAAAACAAACAAACAAAAATCTCCAGTGGTTTCAGTGGTCACAATCCAAATTTGTGACCAACAAGGAAGGTTCTGCATGACTGGGCCGCTGGCTACTTCTCTGATCTCATCTCCTGTCACATTCTCCCTCACTCATTCTGTATCAGCCATAGTGGTCTCCTGGTTATTTCTATAACATGTCAAGAATGCTCCTGCCTCAGAGCATTTGAATTTACTGTATCCTGTGTCTGGAACATTCTTACCTTACATATTTAAATGGCTCACTTCCATCAAGTCAATCCAGTTTCTACTTAAGTGCCCCTTATCAATGAGTCCTTTTCTAACTAACATCTAAAATAACAGCTACCTGCATCACTGTCTAACCCTTATCCTGACTTGGTCTTCATAGCACTTATTTCCTCATACTATGTGTATAAGCGTACACACTCGTGAGGGCACAAACATTTTTTTCTACCTCCCCACCCTACAAAGATACTTCAGGACAAGGAAATTTTTGTTAATCATTCAATGAGCACCTAGTGGGAGTTCAATAAGTATTTTTGATTGAATACATTATAGGCGGGGAGGACAAGACAGAAACACATGTAGATTTCTAGATTTTAGGGCATTTTCCATTTTCCATGACTTAAAATAAGACCATCGGGGAAGAGGCACAGGAAGTATAGGGTTAGAGAACAGCAGAGATAATGAAGAGCGAATTAACTAGAAAAATATAATGAAACTTCCAGGCACTGTGCAGAGTCCACTTAAGTTTGAAATTATTAGTGATGCCAATTTGTTCAGCAGGACAATTTTCTATGACAGGGTACAGGCATGGAGAAGAATGTTGATCCGTCCAGGATGGAGGACTTAGTTGGGGGGAAAACGAGAGTGTTGGGACAGATTTCAAAGTAAGGAAAGACTGTAATGAAGAATTTGTTGGATCCAAGATGGTTAAGGAGAAGAGTGAAGAGAGGATGGAGTTGAGGCTTTCAAGAGATTGGAGGGTCTGATAAAGTGAAAGAACAGTTACAGCAAAGTTTTTGAGTGGTCAGTACTGAATCTGGGCGCCAGAGCGCTTCTGGCGACAATGCGCAGGTTCTGACGGATTAGGAGGCGGATGTAAAATAAAGCTCGCCAGATCTGAGGTTCGGATGTGAGACGACTTGTCCACGTTGACTCTGAAATTACCCAGATGAAAGCCGGTCTAAGGGGAGAATGTGAGACAGCTGGCTGGATGCACAAATACGGGGATGATCTCCCCAGAGGCAGTTAAATAAATGACAAAGTCGAAGCTTCGAGGGGGCAAGGGTTTCTACTAGAGATGACAGCATCTGGCACGCGGCGCCCCACTCTGGGAGCTGGGAAGGGACGACACTAACCCGAGTGAGGGGCTCCCAGGGGTGCAGCGTCCGCGGAGGACAGCCGCGGAGACGCCAGGGAAAGCTGCTTTGCAAGCGCGACTCTCAGCGGAAGAAGGCAGCAGGCTGGGGAGGCCCCCAATCAGCAGAGACCCTGTCCTTGAGGCGCTTCCCCGCCAACCTACAGACCACCGCACGGCAGCGCCAGCCTCCAGCCGGCGCGACGAGACCGCGCGGAGCCGGGCTCCTTTGAACTCGCCGCGTAAAAGCCCGCGCCGGAAGTCCTCCAGGCCCGCGCTTTCTCATTGGCTGAGGCCTGCCCCGCCTCGCTCAGCTTCCGCCCACGCCCGGGAGGCGGAGGGCCGTCTCCACGGGCACTTCCGCCTAGCTCCGCCTCTTGTTCCCTTTTCGACCACTTCCGGTCACAAGCCCCGCCCGCCGTGGCCCCGCCCCGGCCCCGCCCCGGGCGGGCGGCCCGGCCCCGCGGCGCCGCTTCCGGTGTGGGCCCCGCCCCGGCTGTGGCCCCCGGCTGCGGACGAGTCGCGTCGCCGCCGCCGCGCCGGGGCCTGACGGCCGCCTCCTGCGCCGCCGCGGACGGAGCGCCCGCACAGGTACGCCGCGGGGCCCGCGTCTGGGCGCGGCGGGAGCAGGGCGCGGCAGGTGGAGGGCGGCGGGCGTGCGGGGAGGCAGGTGTGGAGCTGCGAGGGGGCGCCGCGGGCGCTGGGGCCGCGCTGGGAAGGGAGACGCTGGGAGGAGCCCCGAGGCGCGCTGCGCCCCTCGGGGCGATTGGAGATAAAGGGATGGGGAGAGCTAGGGGCCCCGGGGAGCCGAGGGGCCAGGCTAGTGGGGCTCCGGCGGTCCGGGAAGAGCCGGCGAGGGGCTGGGCGGGCTGGTGGAGGTAGAAGTGACCCCTGGGCTGGCGGGGAGGGGGTGATGGGGTACCTGGGGTGGGAGCCGTGGGGACCCGGACCGGAGGCGTCCGGCCGCGAAGGTTGAGGGAGGGGTGGCCCAGAGGGGGTTCAAAGCTGCAAGGAGTTCGTTGCGCCGGGGTTGGTGGTCCCCGAACTTTAGGGATAAGGGGGGGGACTGTGTGAGGGGTGAAGGGGTTTAAGACTTCTGAGGCTGAGTTTTCTAAGTAGGCAGGTGGGTGGTTGTTTGGCCCGACTGGCCGCTGAGGGACTGGGGAGAGATGGGCTCTTTGGGGGAGGGTGTGCGTGTTGGGTTGTAGAACTGAGTCATCTTGGTCTCCCTGAAGAGGCCGAGACACCTCCCCCCTGCTGGGGACGACGCACCGAGAAGATGGTGCCACGGGACGAGGAGCAGCTCCTTGACGGGCAGGGCCTGCTTGAAAAGTGATTCCACTTGTGATTGATTGACTGTTAGGGTTGTAAGGAAAATTAAAACGACCTCCGATTTATTTGCTTTATTCTTTTGTTTCATTTTCTTTGGCCCAAGTTGGTTTTATTTTAAACGGACGCTTTCCACCAACTCAGTCTCAGGTAGATGTAAAGCCCTTTTCATGCTTTCTTAACAGTGTAGAAGGGCTCACGCAGAAAGTATTGCTGGCGTAACTCATACTTTCTGAAATACAAGAAAGGAAGGAAGGCAGTAAGCGGCAAATTGGAATTTGAATCTTTCACAAAATACAAAAGGCATAAGCAGTGTTTCGAAGATACACAGAAAGTGAGAAATTTTTATGTCTGCTTTTTTGCCACCTTTAAAGAAGTGTCCCTTTTCCCTCGAATCCATTTAAAAAGTCATAAATTCAAGTAGATGTTATTGCTGGGAATGTGATTGCTTCTCCATTAATTTTCCAACATGCTAAAGATATTTAGGGGTTGGTTGTGTGTGTGTGTGTGTTTTATCTTTCCAATCCTAACACAGTAGAACAATATAAACGTCAAGTCCTACCCTGCGCCACGTGATGACAGCGTTTACACCATGTTGCAAGTCCTGTTTCCCTAAAATTTGCCCTAGCACAGTAATTCATTGAGTTATGGGATCTTGCTAAGGAAACAACTCCCGTCAGGTTTGTTGGGGGTAGGGAGCCTGCAGAGGAGGAAGGGAGAGGAGAGGAGAGGGTGTGAAAGGGGTGTGTGTTTGGAGACTGATTGGTAAGAATGCTGATAAACCTGCCCCCAGAATACTTTTGGCCTGAAAGCCTTTTCTTTATTTGTCATAGAATATCATTGTAGAAGTGAATCAGAAAGAGAGGGTATGTGAAGAGATTTACTGGGCTGTTTATAAAAAAAAAAAGAGCCATTAACTCATTCGGACAATGTTGATATTGGTTTTAAATTAGTTCATTTTAAGATCTGAGGAATTCCCCGTTGTTTTTGAATGACGATTGCAATTTGAAGCTCTTGCTTCCTTGTGTGTTTCTTTCTTTCATGTTGTTGAAATTGGATTCTTCTTGAGCCTGTAATGTCCAGTTAGCATGGCTCAGCCCACTCCAGAGAAGGCTGGCAATTTGACCTGGGAAATTCAAAAAGTTTAAGCCCAAGAGCAACTTGCTAGGTTCTGCTTTTCTAAGAGAAGTCCCTCTGGCTGCCTGAGAGCTGTGTGTCTAAGTAGGATGGCGTGTTCTCTCTCTGTGATGGCCCTGGGAGCATAAGTAGCGGTTGTTCTTCTGGAGGCAGGCCCTTCTTTCCTTTTATTCTTGTGGTTTTCATATTCGCAGTGTTTGTACAGTGAAAACCCAGTTGCCTTTTCAGTAATAAATACATTAATATTTGCTAATGTTGAGGTGGAGAGATCAGAATATAGATGATTACAGACTAGATAGTGTCTGGAATTACTTCACCTGCACAGTCCACCACTACTGAGATTAATCTCAAATTTCCCCCTTAAATCCTGTTCTTCTCCATACTCCTTATCCTCCTAACTCTCCCACCCCTAACTCCCAGCACTCACTCATCTTAAAACTCAGGTGTAAGAGCATAGGTTTGGTGTACAGAACTCCTACCCTTTATTAAAGAAAGGGAGTACTTTTTTTTTTTTTTTAAAGATTTATTTATTCATACATGCAAGAGCTGGGGTATAGGCCAGAGGCACAGGGGGGTGAGAGGACTCACCAGAGACAGAGTGGGGAACAGAACAGGCAGGCAGACTGAAATGCACAGCTGAGGGGAGCAGCGGGCGAGACAGGAGAGGTCTCCTGCGCCATGTGGGTAGCTCCCTAGCCAGGGATCTAACTCGTGCTGCAGTGGTTGTAGATTGCTTCATAGGTTGCGTCTTAACCCTTGCGCCACCAGGGAGGCCCAGGGAGTACCTTTTTATGCCTGTTTTACACAGTTTCCTCCCCCCCCTTTTTTTTTTCTTCTTTGTGATTTCTATTAACTTCTTAAGGTTTAGACCCAGTGTGCCTGCTGGGCTGTGCCCAGGTTCAGAGCCATGCCAATTGGTGGGTGAAGCTTGAGGCAGTGATGGAGCCACTGCAGCCGCAGAAGCAACAGCAGCAGCAGCAGCAGCAGCCACCACCAACGCAGCAGCCGCCGCACCTGGCTCCTGTGCAGATGGATGCCAGAGAGAAGCAGGGACAGCAGATGAGAGAGGCCCAGTTCTTGTATGCCCAGAAGCTGGTCACACAGCAGACTCTCCTCTCTGCTACACCTGGCAGGCCTTCGGGCAGCCCTGCCCTTGGTCCCATAGCCCGAGTTCCACCTGCCACGGCGGTGGCCCGAGTTTTTGAGCGGAGCAATGCGAACTCAGAGCCTGAAGAAGAGGAAGGTGGTTTGGAAGATGAGGAGGGGGATGATGATGTTGAAGAGGTGTCTGAGAAGGAGGGCCAGGCTGCTTCAAAATATTTTCATATGCAGAAAGTGGTTCGCCAAGACCCCAGAGCAGCCCCCATATCTGGTCTGCTCCCAGCACCAGGTCTCCCACCTCATGGACAGCAAGCTAAAGAAGACCATACCAAAGAAGCTTCCAAGGCCCCACCTTCCATGTCCTCGGGTGGGCAGCCCAGCTGGAATCTGGATGAGCGACTCAAACAGGTCAGTGTTTCCGCATCGGGAGTCAGTGGGTGTTCCCGAAGGCTAGTCGGAGTGGGGTGCTGGATGACCAGGCCCCTGTTTTGGTGACCTGTGGTCTAGAAATGAATGGACTTTCTTCTTCACAACTGTTTTCTTATTAAAGCAATGAAATATGTAAGTTACTCCTAATGTAGATTGGTCCACATGTGATGTAAAAGAATGTCAGTATAATCTCTCATTTTAAGGAAGGCTGAGCTACCCCAGTGTCGGGAGAGCAACACAGGAGATGTGTAGCTCTAATTACAGTTTTCCTAGTAGTAACACGAAACAACAATCTTGCCTTAGACGGTTTCTTTGTTCCAGTCTAACCCAGAATAATGTTCTTTAAGAACAGTTTTGCTGTCTTGCAGCTAAACAAAGATGGCAAGAAGTGCTTGCATTGTATATATTTTCCATCACATCAAAGATAGTGGTTTCATTTCACCCTTTCATTTCACCCTTTTGAAACAGGGAAGGGTAGATCTCAAAATTGCTTTTAGTGAAGGCAAGTTTAAGTGACTCCCAAACATGGCCAAGTATCAGAGTCGTCAGGTAACTTTAAAAAATGACAAATCCCAGCGTTCTCATGAATTATCTTGGGGGTTGAAGCCTAGGGAATCTGTTCTCAGCTGAGCCTTTGACTTCTAATTTCTCTTTCCAACCCGCAAAGTAGCTTTTCCTCACAAAAGAATGAGAATAATAAGTTGTTCCAAGTTAAGTGACTTGTTGCTTAGGTGTGGAATTTATGATAGAGCTGTTGCATCTGGGTACTCCCTATAAGCACACACTGTTCATGTGGTTCAGCGGTGCTGTTTAGAAATCAATTGTGAAGAGCTGTGGCTTGAACACAGGGCAACTGAGAAGTCTTCTAAGAAAGGGCCTTTGGAACCTGAAAAGTCAGCTTCTTTGTGTCAAGGAGCCTCATGCAGTTGATCTGAGTTTTCCAAGAGCCTGTGTTTGCAGTCGATTCCAGAGCTGGCAAAGTAGGATTCAAATCCTATCTCTTCCATTCACTACCCTTGTGATTTTCTCATGGGACTCTTAAGTCCTCTGAGCCAGTGTCAGCTTATCTGTGAAATAAGACTCATAAAGTGTACCTCCCAGCGATGTGTGAGGATTAACTGAGCTAGCACGAGGTCAGCAGCAGTGCTCCAGGTGCTCTTTTATGCAAACACTTCAATTCAGCCCTTGCTGTGTCCACCTAGATGTGTTCTGAAGCAGGAAGATGCTAAGATACACACAGGTTTCTCTCAGATCTCCAGGGTGGTAATGGCAGAGCTAGGACTAGGATCAGAGGATCCCAACTTCCACGACAGCAGCAGCCTGGCCGCCAGCCCAGTCCCGCCTCCCTGCTGATGGCTCTGGTTTTGCAAAACATCTGTGAACAGCCGGCAGCCCCCGCACCGCGGTGTGGTTGGCAGAGTTCCACGCCGGCCGCTGACTCAGCTCAGAGTAGGATCCCGCCCTGACAGCACTGGGAAAGTTCAGGCCCGAGGCAGGCGGCCGGGCTGCCCCCGCCTTGGCAGTTGGCCAGCCTCTGCGTGTGTGCGGTCGTTCCTAGAAAGTGCAGCCGCGTGCGAGGAACAAGTGGAGCTCCAGAGCCTGTCGTCTTCAGGAAGTGCAGCAGGTGTTGAGGTCAAGCCATTAGAGCTTTGAAAAAAGAGACTCTTCAGAACTGGCATGTGCCTGCACACACGTGTGCGTCCTGGCTGGCACCCAGCGCCTCTTCTGTGCGGCGGCAGCCCTGTGGCTAGCCGGCTCAGTGCCCAGTGGGCTGGCTCTTGGTTTCTGAAACCCTCTGAGTTCATTTTAAGCTTCCGAGGCACCCTCACTAATTATAGATTGCTTGGCAGAGCACCTGCCAACATGTTTTATGAATGTCCCTGTAGCTAGAGCCTCATCTTACATCCTAAATTTACCTTCCACCTGGATTTGGAGTTGAAGAGCTGGGTTAGGGGGTTATTGGGTAACAGTGTAACCTGACATGTGCACCTCCTTTTCCTTTTGAATTTAACTTTTCAAAGTCAATTTGGACTGTGCCCTCCTCCTTTGTCTAATTCTGCTTTTAAAAAGAAGAAAATGATGTTCTGGACAATTTCAATAACTTTTATTTTAGTTGTGCTGGGGGGGAGGGAGCTGAAAAAATAATATCCTTGGGGAGAACCTGTGGAAACTACTGCAATCCATGATACTAGCTTTTTTGTTGTTTAAAGTCTGTTTCTTATGCAGCTAAACTCTAGAGAACAGAAACAAAAGTATCCCTTGCCCTGGCAACAACTGGAGATCTTTATCTCTTAAGGTCAACACAAAATGATCCCATTGTTAACATGCGACTGTGTCCATTTTGTTCTTTGCCATAGAGGCCTCTTTGGGCCAGGCGGGTACTCCTGGGCCAAGGCACACTGCTCGGGGAGCTCACTGTAGCACAGATCAATGTGGGAACCCCGAAGCGGGTGGGTCCTGGGTTGCAGGTTTCGTTCTCTCTAGGGTCAGCTCAAGCCCAACTGCCCAGTCTGCGCTATGGTGTAAATATTTTAAAAACAGTATCAGGGACTCCCTGCTGGTGCAGGGGTGAAGTCTTAGCACTATCAAGCTATTGCCGGCCACTGCAGCATGAGTTGGATCTCTGGCCAGGGAGCTACCCACATGGCACAGCAGACCTCTCCTGTCTCGCCCGCCGCTCCCCTCAGCAGTGTATTTCAGTAGGTTCTCCTGTTCTGCTCCCCCCTCTGTTTCTTGTGAATTCTCTCACACACTTCTCCACCTCTGGCCTACACCCCAGTTCTTTTATGCATAAATAAATAAAAATAAAACTTTACAAAATAAATTAAAAAAAAACAACAACAGTATCAGTAAGAAAAGAGTGTTTTTTTTTTTTACCTTTCTTCCAAGGTGAAAAAGTTCACTCCATCCACCACATAGCTAGCCTCGCTTGGTAAGCCAACAGGAATACTCAAAAGTATCTTGCAAGATTAGGAGGCAGGGGTAGTAGGAACCTTGCCAACTGAAAAACAAAATTCGTGAAGCTTAAAGTGTCCCTAGATTATCTCTTGTTTCTGAAATCCCTATCTTAGAACATGCAAAGCCAAAATAATTTCATAGATTCTCTTTGAAGAAACACTTAGGAAATAATTGGGGTAGGCCTGGATTGTTAGAGAATGAGTAGGTATTCTCTCACACCAGCGTGATTGGAAGGTGGGTAGTGCTGTCGAGCTAGGCATTTTCTAGCCCTCAGATTTCGATGAGCAGAGTAAATAATTATAAAACAAGATCACAGGCAAAGGTGAGTGTCCCTTCTCTCAAGAGAGATTGGTGGAGCCCATCAGCACGCATCCAGCGAGGGCGTGTTGCTGGCCTATTGGTGGTGGTCTTCTGTCCTCCCGGGAAGAGGAGGCTACGGGCAGAACAGGCTCTGTCTATCTTGAGCGCATGCGTGGAACCAGGTTTCCTGAAAAGCACAGACTCGCCACCGTGAAGTAGAAAGATGGGAACATGGACGCTAGAGTGTGTCTGATGCGCGCATACTTGGGCAGTCGCTTCAGTTATCGGGTGTGGGGAAGAGGCACAAATTCTGGTCTCCAGAATTTGTTATCAAGAGTTTCTTTAACAGTCAGATGTACTCTCTTGGACTAGACCTCAATTTCTCAGTACGCAATGCATGTCTTTGGAACATTCGAGGCTTTATGTAAAGATTTTGTGAACCATTGCCTGAAAAAGAATACAGTCACAACTTTCCCCTCCACTTTGTTGGAGTGTCTTGCACGCCCCTGGCTTCTGTAATCACAGTGGAATCCCTCTAGATCCCTGGTTCTCAACTGGAGGTCTCTCTGCCTCACCCCTCAGGGCTGTTTGACAATGTCAGAGGGCAGTTTTGGTTGTCATGGCTGGGAGGCAGCTTGCTATTGTTTAGTGGGTAGAGGCCCAGTTGTAAATATCCTATCCCCCACAGAAAATAATTACCTGGTTCAAAATGTCAGTAGTGCCAAGATTGAGACTCCTTGCTTGAGAGCGTGTTATCTAGAAGAAACATACTCTGTGCTGTCATCACATGTTGCTCTCCCATTTACTTGACTTGCATTCTTGGTAAATAAGGAGTTTGGATACTTTGAGCTTTCTTTACTTCTATTTTCAATCTCCTTGTTGAGTTCGTGTCTTCATTTGGTAATCATCTGGGTGAACAGACTGTCACTTGGGCAAGGATTAGGCTGAGAACTTGAGCTCTCTTTGGCGCAACCAGAGCTTCTTCCAGCCCAGCATTCCATGATGCATAAGCTATTTGTGGTGATTTGTGAGACTGCTTGCCCTTCCAGACATTAACCCCAAAAGAGTAAGGCTTAAATACTCTGTAAACTTATTATTTAGTACCAGATTTCGTTATTAAGTCAGCAGTGGTTTTAGAGCCAAAAGATGTGGGGTTAGAGCCGAGGTCCTCCGTGCTGTCGTACTGGGGACAGATGTCCTCAGCTGCTTCTCTGACCCACATGAAGCCTAGAGAATGATCCTCTCCTGCCATCCCCAGGGAGCGATTTTAAATATGTTACAAAGGTGGAAGAATATGAATGTGAAGGATTTTTGTCAAATTTATACATCATACAAAAGACTAGGTTTGATGTCAGCGGCACCTGAATGTTTTTGAAGCTACAATTTGTGAATTTTACTATGTATATCTTTCTCTTTTTTTGGATCTTTTTTGCTATCTTTGTAGGTGACATACTCCATAAATCCTAGACGCTCACAACTCCCTTTTAAGATTTCTAGAACTGTGACCAAACTCTAGTATTTGGAAATTCTTGGACACATTTCAAGATTATGTGAGTTTAAGCTAACACTTCACTTTTGAAGCTGCTTCTTTCCATATTAAAATAGGGATACATGCGTATTTTTTTTCCTTTAGGTATAAGGAAGCTTTATTTATCTTAAAGTCTTATAAATACATGATCAGCAACTTTACTTTGGTCCTTAGCCTTCTGACTAAAGACTAACCCTTCCTCACGTGGCCCAGATTCCAGTCCCTCCTAATTTTTAGGGATTTGCTCTGTCAACACACCCTCCTCACTCTCTTCTGAAGCCTTTCCACATTTGCACTTGTTCTACAATGTCCCTATTTTTAAAATCTCTTCAGAAATCTGCCTCAGTTGCTACAAGGAAATGAGATGTCACTTTTAAAAACTCCCAGAACTGGGGCCTCCCTGGTGGTGCAAGGGGTTAAGTCTCAGTACTATGAAGCTATCCGCAGCCACTGTAGCATAAGTTCGACCCCGGTCAGGGAGCTACCCACATGGCGCAGCAGACCTCTCCTGCCTCGCCCGCTGCTCCCCTCAGCATATATTTCAGTAGATCTGGCTGTTCTGTTCCCCACTGTCTGGTGAAACCTTTTACCAACCCCCCATACCTCTGGCCTATACCCCAGCTCTTGTAGCACAAATAAATAATTCTTTCAAACAAACAAACAAACAAAAAGCTCCCAGAACTACTTATCTCCTCCCAGCTTGTTCTGTAGTTCTGTCCCTCACTCCCCACTACAATGCTTAGAGGAATAGCCTGCACCCCTTACTTCTACTCACTTGCTCACTCAACATTGTAGTTTGCACAGCCTCTTCCATGCGCCTGAATTTCCTCTTGGTAAGGCACCAGTGACCACCCTCTTGCGAACTAAGCCCAGCCTGCCCTCACCTCACTTGATTTCTCAGCAGTTTCAAATACAGGAGACCCTTATCCATGAAACATTCTCTTCTTTCGCGCTCTCTAGGCCTCCCAGCGGCTTATTTCCCTTCATCTCATTATCTTCTCTCTGGTCTCTACAACTCCCAGCTTCCCAGGACTCGGGCCTAACCTCTTCTCTGTATGCTCCATCTGGGCTGTGGCTTTCACTCTTTTGCCTGTAAATAGTCTCCACAAGCCACTGGCGGAGTCCATGTTTCTATACTGAGCTCAGGGGATGTATTCCCACCTGCCTTCTCGACATTCCGTTTACCTGTTTTACTCAAATCTTAAGTTTAATGATATAAAAGCTGAACTCTTGATTTCCAGCCTTCTCCCCCAGAACTGTTTCCTCCTTCATTGCCCTTCTCTGTAAATGACATTTCTATAGCTTTAGTCACACAAATCAGAAATTGTGGAGATGACTGTCTTTCACCAAGTCTTACCTATTTTCTGTCTTAAGTATCTAGAATCCTGCCATTTGTGTCCTACTCTATCACTTGTACCTACTCCCAGCTACCTACCTATGCTATCGTTTTCTAGCTATCAACAGGCTTCTGTGTCCTCCCTTTCCAATTTGACAGTTCTACACAACAGCTAACGTGACTTTCTAAAAAATGAGAATGTCTCTTTTTGTGCCCTCCAAGTATAAAGTCAGTTGCACTAGTTATAAGAACTAAAATCTGCATGGTGTGAGCCCTGCCTGCTTTCCAGCCTTATTTTTGACATCACCTGACCTGTCACTCTAACCCCCAACCATCTAAGCCTTTGCATCTTCTAGCCCTTCTGCCTAGAACCCTCACCCAGACTGCTTCTGACCCAGCCCTCAGGTCTCCCCTTACACATCACCTCCTTGCAGGCACTGTTCGCTCCTTTAGTTTAGAACAGGGTTTTCCTGTTACATGTTGTCACTGAATATTATTCTTTCATATTTGTGTAAAATCCTTCTCAGGGCGGTACATTTGTTGCAGTTGATCAGGCTATGCCAACACATAATTATCACCTACAGTTTGTAGTTTACATTAGGCTTCACTTGGTGTTAGAGATTCTGTGGGTTTGCACAAATGTGTGATGACATATAGCCACCATTGAAGTATCCTACAGAATAGTTTTACAGCTGTAAAAATCCCCTGTGCTCTGTTCATCCCTCCACCTGGCCAGCCCCCAAAACCATGATGCTTTTATTGTCTTTTCTAGAATGTGGAAGAGATGGAATTACACAGTACAGCAGATCCCCAAATAATGTTTTCAAATAATCTTTTTGTTCAACAAAAGCCCAACTGACAGTGAACAAAACAAGCAACTATTGACTACATGAAGCGAGGATTTGGTGTATATAACCTTTTCAGATTGATGGTTTTTTATTTAGTATAAACATTAAAGTTTCCCTCGTGTCTTTTCATGACTTGACAGCTCTTCTTTTTTTTTCAAAAGCACTGAATAATATTACATTGTCTGGATGTAACACAGTTTATTTACCCATTCACATACTGAGGAGCATCTTGCTTGCTTACAAGTTTTGGCAAGTATGATTAAAGCTTCTGTGAACAGGGGCCTCCCTGATGGCACAGGGGTTAAAGTCTCAGTGCTATAAAGCTCTCACCAGCCACTGCAGCACAAGTTAGATCCCCGGCCAGGGAGCTGACCCATGTGGCACAGCACACCTCTCCTGTCTCTCCTGCTGCTCCCCTCAGCAGTGTGTTTCAGTAGATCTGCCTGTTCTGCTCCCCACTCTGTCTCTGGTGAATCCTCTCACTCCCTGCACCTCTGGCCTATACCCCAGTTTTTGTATGCATAAGTAAATAAAATAAATCTTTTAAAAAATATTAAAAGCTACTGTAATCATCTGTATATGGGTTTTTGTGTAGGCATAGTTTTCAATTCCTTTGGGTAAATTTCAAGGAGCATGATTATTGGATTCTCTTCTAAAATGATACTTTTGTAGGAAACTGTCACTATTTTCCAAAGTGACTGTACCACTTTGCATTCCCACCAGCAATGAATGATAGCTCCTGTTACTAGCACTTGGTGGTGTTTGTGTTTGAGATTTGGGCTACGGTTGTTTTCTTTTTAATAGGGATTTTTATTGACACAATTGTAGACTCACCTGCAGCTGCAGTTTCTCCTAGCAGTAGCGTTTTATAAAGTGAATAGACTATGATCTGATTATTTACATTTCCCAAGTTTTATTTGTACTTTGTGTGTCAGTTCTGTGTTTAAACCTATTTAGTTGTATCTTTAACTCATCTGAAATTCTTGTTACAATAAATACAATTGAGGCTCTAGATCACATGTGCTGTAGCACACAAGTTTTGATACACAGTGCTTGCAGTGGTTGTAATAAACATTTTGTCATTTCACTTGTGATTGTTCCATGAACTCTCAGGTTGTTCAGAAGTGTCACTTGGTTTTCAAATACTTTTTCTAAAATACTAATTTATAGCTCAATTATTGTGACCAGATCATTGGTTTGACATCAGTTTTCTGGAATATGTTAAGATATCTTTTAGTATAACCTGTCTCTATAAATTCTCCAGGTGTACTTGGAAAGAATGTATTTTCCATGTTTATCTACTGAGTCAAGCTTATTAATGGTGTTATTGCTTATCTTTATCCTAACTAACATTTGTTTGCATGAATAGTTTTAGGAATAGATGAGTTAAAATAGTCCAGTGCAGACCTGTCTTTTAACTAGTATTGAATATGCCTTTTTTCCCTTACATGTTCTAATCTTTGTGTCTTGAGAACACAAATAAAAGTCCTGTAATATCTGCTGTGCCCCTTTTTAAGATTAATTTGATCAATTTACTGATAAGGACTGGTGAGATTCTTGGAATTTTTTCCTCCCTCTTATTTTGGAAATTCAGTTTAACCGTATTTTTTCTTACTTCGTTGTTTTCTCCTTTCCTGTTTTTTGTTCATAGGATTGAGTTTCCTTTACTCTATCTCCTCTGTGAGTTTAGAAATTATACTTCCTGTTTCAGTTCTCTTATTGGCTACTTTTAGATTTTAACTTGCATTCTTGACTGTTTGCACTACTTTATTAGAGCCTAAAACAATATTAGAGCCTAAAAAATTTTGAGTTTTAAATTCTACCTCTTCCCATCTTCCAATTTATTGTGGCCAGTATTTTAGTTCTAATTTGTTTTCACCTCCTCCCCCAAGTTAGCTCTCCCCTGCAACATTCTGTATTTATTTAGAATTCCCAGCAAGTTTATCTGTTTCTTTTCTCACCTTTACTTATTTCCGTTAGGGCTCAGTTTTCCTTTTCCAGTTTTACTAATTCTTTTGGCAGAGATTTGTATATAATAGACTCATTTATGGTATGTTTTGAAAAAGTTTTTAAAATTTTGTATCTTTGTTTATTACCCTAGTTGTTGGTCAGTTGTTTATAGCTTTAGGTCCTTGATTGACCATTATTTTCCTTAACACTTTGATGATTCCATTGCCTCATAGCAACTTTTTTTAAAAATTTACTTTTATTTATTTATGCATACAAAAACTGAGGTGTAGACCAGAGGTGCAGGGAATGAGAGGATTTACCAGAGACAGAGTGGGGAGCAGAACAGGCAGATCTACTGAAATGCACTGCTGAGGACAGCAGCGGGCGAGACTTGAGAGGTCTGCTGTGCCTTGTAGGTTAGCTCCCTGGCCAGGGATCAAACTCATGCTGCAGTGGCTGGTGATAGCTTGACAGCACTGAGACTTTAATCCCTGAGCCACCAGGGAGGCCCCCAGCAACTGTTTTTACTGTTACCTTCCTGAATATTTTTCTCTCTTGCAGCTTTTAAAATTCTCTTTTTGATGCTATATTTTGCACATCTATCAATGCTATGTTCTCTCAGTTTGGACTTATTATCCCACCTCACCTGTTCCTTCAACCTAATTTATGTCTTTATTTTTCTTGACTGCTATTTTATTCTTAAAAAGTATTTTTTTTTTTTTTATAGAGGCATGTTTTATTTACTTATTTTATTTGTTTGTTTTTGTTTATACATGCACTGGGTATAGTCAGAAGCGCGGGAGGGTGAGAGAATTCACCAGAGTCAGAGTGGAGAGCAGAGCAGGCAGAAGGACCGAAGTACACTGCTGAGGGGAGCAGCGGGCGGCAGGAGAGGTCTGCGGCCATGTGGGACCCTCCTCCAGTGGCCGGGGAGCAGCCGGGGATCGAACCGGCGCCTCAGAGGCCGCAGGCAGCTTCGCAACCCAGCGCTCAACCGCTGCGCCACCGGGGAGGCCCTGCTATTTTATTCTTGACCACTGTTCTGATAAAAGTCTTTGAATCTTCTTTAGTCTTCTCTATATTGCTTCTTTCATGACCTTTACACTTTATGCCATTTTCATTTATTCTAGAATATTTTCATATTCCATTTTCCAACTTCTAATTCTCTCTGCAGCTCTGTCTATTCTGCTTTGTAATTTTTTAAAAATTATCTTCATAGTGTGTTTACATTCTGTACTTTTTTTGCTTTTAAAAATATGCCTGTTCAGGCCTCCCTGGAGGCGCAGTGGTTAAAGACAGCGCTATCAAGCTATCTCCAGCCACTGCAGCATGAGTTCAACCCCCTGCCAGCCAGGGCGCTAACCCACATGGCACAGCAGAGCTTTCCTGTCTCACTTGCTGCTCCCTTCAGCAGTGTATTTCAGTACATCTGCCTGTTCTGCTCCCCACTCTTTCTGGTGAATCCTCTCACCAGCACCCCCCTCTGGCTTACACCCCAGTTCTTATATACAAAAAAATAAATCTTTAAAATAAAATACCTGTTCTTACCTTATGGTTAGCTCTTTGATCATCTTTAACTTTTTAAATACTTTATCTTACAGAATTATTAAGAATTTTTATTGTGGAAATCCCAAACATACCAAAGAAGAGATTAATGGTAATAAACTTTACCCAACTTTCAACAATACCAGTATTCTGGCATTCTTTCAACATGCTTATTGTAAAGATGCTTTTAGATTATTATTTCTAACTCTTTGAGGTAAGGTCTCCTTGTGTCATGCTGCTCTCCCATCTGATGGCTTATTTCAAAACTCTTAGCATGGTTTTTGTTTTGTGCAGTGTAAGTTCATTTTGAGTTGGGATTTGTTTCTATGGGAGTCCCATGTGCTTTGGATTATGGAAACATTCCTAAGGAAAGTCTTATTTTCTCCTCTGCCGGGCTCTTATAAGTTTAGTTGGTTGTAATTGGTTTGGAGTAGTGTGAATTTCTGTTATGCATCTGTGGCTAGTGAGAACCAAGGTTTCTATTTCTTATTAATCCTTTTTTTCCATGTGGCCCTTGGCAGATAGAATGTTCCTTGCTTCTCCAGGCTAATGGGCAGTATTTTAGGCTCCAGCTTATGGCGGTTTGGAGTGTAGTCTTTTATGGCCTCTGACGTTATGCATTTATCTCAGTTCTGGTTCCTGGCATGCAGGGGACCTGCAGCCTGGACTCCTCTTGTGGGGGTGATTAAATCCCCAGTCCTTGGGCCTTTAGTTGTTAAGAACTCTATCTCCATTCTTCCTTGAGCCCTTCAGCTTCAGCACATACTCGATGTTTGCTGATTCCTTCCTTTTTGTTTCTGGCCCTGTGGAATCTACTTTCTTTCTTTGGCTTCAGGCTTAGCCCACGTGTAGAGTTATGAAGTGTTAAATTTTTTATCTAGCATTTCTGTGTGAAGTTTTCTTTGGAGAGCTCTGGTACATCAAACTATCCTCTCCATGGTTTCGTTTTGTTTTTGTTTTTGATTTTTAATAACTTAGACTCTTTGACCTCCTGTTATTCATCATGTTGTGTGAGGCAGACCCTGATATGCCCTGTTTAAATGTTAGTTTTATTTTTGCAGATGAGGCAAGAAGGTAAAGTGGGGTTTCTTGTGTTTTCAAAGTTGCGCAATTGTGTACCCAGGCAGGCCAACTTAAACCTCCATGCTTCTCCCTCTCCCCTCTCTCCCTCCGTTCCAAATACCTCAGGACAGAGGTTCAGGTCTCTCAATGGCGTTATTATTTTTCTGATTGTCAAAACAATTCAGACTCAGAATATAAAAATTTGTAAAGTAGAATATATCATTATAACCACATAGCTATAACCGTATTTTCTTGTATTTCATTTGTATGTTTAAAGAATGCCTAAATAGGCATATTTCTAATTTTATATACAATTTTATGCCCAACTTTTATTACCTAACAGACCACAAGCAATTTCTATCATTAAAATTTAGGGCCGGGGCCTCCCCTGGTGGCGCAGCAGTTGAGCGCTGGGCTGCGAAGCTGCCCGCAACCTCTGCAGCGCCAGTTTGATCCCCGGCCACCAGCGAGGGTCATGCACGCAGACCTCTCCTGCTGCCCGCTGCTCCCCTCAGCAGTGTATTTCATTGGTCTGCCTGTTCTGTTCCCTGCTCTGGCTCTAGTGAATTCTCTCACCCTCCCACGCTTCTGACAATACCCAGTGCTTGTATAAATAAATAAATAAATAAATAAATCTTTAAAATTTAGGGCCTCCCCAGTGGTGCAGTGGTTGAGCACTGGGTTGTGAAGCTGCCTGCAGCCTCTGCAGCGCCGGTTCAATCCCCAGCCACCGGGCAAGGATCCCACATGGCGCACAGACCTCTCCTGCCACCTGCTGCTCCCCTCAGCAGTGTATTTCATCAGTCTGCCTGTTCTGCTCCCCGCTCTGGCTCTGGTGAAATCTCTCACCCTCCTGCGCTTCTGACTGCCCCCAGTGGTTGTATAAATAAATAAACAAACAAACAAATAAATAAATAAATCTTTAAAAAAATTCATCTTAAGTTATTATTTTTTAAGAGTTTGATTTTTAAAAAACAGACTACAGAAGTTATATTGACTCATGATTTTAGAAATTGTGAAGTCAAAGTTACCCCATCTCTCCACAGGTCATTGTTCACAGTTCAGTCTATACCATTTCAGAGTTTTTCTCTTCCCAAATATATTTTTTTTGTTTTAACAAAATAGGAAGTCTACATATGTTCTACAACTTTGTCGCTCAACATACGCATTCTTCCGTGTGTATTCATAGAGATCTATTAATGTTTTTAAAATCACTTGTCTCAGAATTTCATAGGTAGTGTGAATAGATGCTCATGAAAGATTAAAACAATACAAGAAGATACACAGTAGAAATATATAACTTAACAGAATATTACAGTGTCCTGTCACCTACCCTACTCCCTTCCCACAGCAAGCCACAAATGGACATCAGTCAGCTTCAAATGACATTTCTGTATATTTAACTATTTAAGTATATAGCCATGGGATGTTAAAAGTGTGTGTGTGTGTGTGTGTGTGTGTGTGTGTGTGTGTGTGTGTGTTCAGCATGAGTACAAGCTATGTTTGTAGATGCTGTGTGATACACCTTTGCCTTTGTGTTTGTATTACTCTGGTAGGATAGGTTATTCTAGACGTTGAATTTGCTGTATCAGGTGATATATGTTCATTATTATTTTTCATAAGTTTATTTGCCTTTTTTATTTGTTTCAACTTAACTACTTACATCTTTTGCTCATTTTCTTTTTTTTTAAATTGTAATAAGCACGTGAGATGTACTATTGTTAACTATATGCTTGTGCCTTTTCCTCCCCATACCCTCCTTCCCCAGCCCCTGACAGCAACCACTCTTCTCTGCTTTGATGTTTTTGACTACTTCAGATCCCTGATATAAGTGGAATCAAGTGACCTTTGTTCTCTGTGACTGACTTATTTCACTTTATTTATATTTATTTAAATTTTTATTCAAGTATTTGTCATAACATCCTCCAGGTTTATTTATGCCATTATATATTGCAGGATTTCCTTTTTTATGACTGAATAACATTCCATTGTGTGTATAGCCAGCATTTCCTTTATATGTTCATCCACCAATGGACTCTTGGGTTGAATGGGCATCTTGGTGGTTGTGAGCAATGCTGCAGTGGACATGGGAGCACAGCTGTCTCTCTGTGATCCTGATTGCCATTCATTTGGATGGATACCTAAACATAGGGTTGTTGGATCATATATAGTTGCTCTTTCCTCCGGAAAACCTCCATATTGTTCTGCCCATCAGGTGCATCCATTTTACTTTCCCATCAAAAGTGTAGAAGGATTCTCGTTTTTCCACATCCTCTTCAACACCCATTATTTCCTGATTTTGTTTATTTGTTTTTATAATGACTATTCTGACAGATGTTAGGTGATATCTCATTGTGGTCTTGATTTGTATTTCCCTGGTGATTTATGATGTTGATCTTTTTCTATACATATTAGGAATCTGTATTTCCTCTTTGAAGAAATACATTCAGATCTTTTACCCAGTTTTTTCCATTAGGTTTTTTGCTATTAAGTTGTGGGAGTTCCTTTTATCATTTGAATATTATTAATCCCTAATCAGATAAATGGTTTGTAAATATTTTCTTCCATTATATAAGTTGCCTTTTTAGTCTGTTCTTTTTTCCTTTGCTGTGTAGAAGTATTTTCATTTGATGTAGTCCCACATTTCTGTTTTTGCTTTTTTTGATGCCTGTGCTTTTAGTATCATGTCCAAGAAATCATTGCCAAGTTAATATCACAAAGTTTTCATCCTATGTTTTCTTCCAGGAGCTTTATAGTTTCACTTTTTTTTTTTTTTAGACTTTTATTTATTTGCTTTTGCATACAAGAACTGGGGTGCAGGCCACAGGTGGGTGGCGAGAGGATTCACCAGAGACAGAGTAGGGAACAGAACAGGCAGATCTACTGAAATACACTGTTAAGGAAAGCAGTGAGCAAGACTTATGCTGCGCCATAGGGGGGTCAGCTCCATGACTGGGGACAAAACTCAGGCTATTGACATAAGCCACCAGGGAGACCGTAGTTTCACATCTTATTGTTTAAGTCTTTAATACATTTTGAGTTGATTTGATGGATGGTGTAAGATGATGGTTCTGTTTTATTCTTTTACTCGTGGATACTCAGTTTTTCCAGTACCATTTGTTGTAGAGATTCTCCTTTCTCCATTGTATATTCTTATCAAAGATTAGTTGACCTTAGATGTGTGGGTTTATTTCTGGGTTCTTTATTCTGTTCTGTTGGTCTGTATGTCTGTCTTAATGTCTGTACCATACTGTTTTGGTTACTGTAGCTTTTATAATATGGTTTGAAATCAGGTATTTTGGAATCAGGAGTCAGCTCTGTTAATCTTTCTTAAAATTACTTATATGGGTTCCATATAAATTTTGTTTTGTTTTTTTTTTTTGAAGATTTATTTATTTATACAAGAACCTGGGTACAGGTCAGAGGCGCGGGAGGGTGAGAGAATTCACCAGAGACAGAGTGGGGAGCAGAACAGGCAGATGGACCAAAGGCACTGCTGAGGGGAGCAGAGGGCGAGGCAGGAGAGGTCTGCTGCGCCATGTAGGTTTCTCCCTGGCCGGCCAGGAATTGAATCAGTGCTGCAGAGGCTGCGGACAGCTTCACAGCGCTGTGCTCAACCTGCTGCGCCACCGGGGAGACCCTCCATATGAATTTTAGAATTGTTTATTCTGTTTCTGTAAGAGTGATGCCACTGAAAATTTTGTAGTGATTGTATCAAACCTGTACATCACTTTGGGTAGTATTGACCTTCTAACAATATTAAGCCTTCTAGTCCATAAATGTGGGATATCTTGCTATTTATCTAGGTCTTTAATTTTTTTTAACCAATGTTTTATAGTGTTGAGTACATGACACTTTCCTCTCTTTAGTTAAGTTTATTCCTAGGTAATTTATTCTATTTGATAAAATTATAAATGATACCATTTTCTTAATTCCTTTCTCAAATTGTTGTTAGTGTATGAAAACACAACTGGTTTCTTATGTTGATTTTGTATCCTGCAGTGTTCTAGAATTTATTAGTTCTGACAGGATTTTTAGTGGAATGTTTAGCGTTCTCCACATATAGGATCATGTCATCTATGAACAGAAATAATTTTACTTTTTCCTTTACAATTTTGATGTCTTTTATTTCTTTTTCTTGCCTAATTGAGCTATCTAGGACCTCCAGTACTATAGAATAAAAGGAATAAGTGTAGCATCCTTACCTTGTCCCTGGTCTTAGAGAGAAAACTGTTACTGTTAGTTTTTCACTATATGTTAGCTTTGGGCTTTTGTTATATCACCTTTACGATGTTGAGAGTAATTCCTTCTATTCGTAGTTTGCTGAGTATTTTTATCATGAAATGGTATTAATTTTGTCAGATGTTTTTCCTGCATCTTCTTAGATAATCATGTGATTTTTTTTTTTTTTTTATTATCCTTCATTCTGTCGAGGTGGGTGTCACTTTGATTTTTGTATGTTGAATTGTCCTTGCATGCCAGGGAATAAATCCCACTTGTTAACAGTGTATGATTCTAAAGTGTGCTGTGGAGTGTGGTTTACTAGTCAGTGGTTAAGGATTTTGTATCTATATTCATCAGAGAGGACTATTGTGTCCTAGTCTGGATTTAGTATAAGGGTGATATTGGCCTCATAAACTATAATTTGGGAGTGTTCGCTCCTTTTCAATTTTTGGAAGAAAGTGGGAAAGATGGTGTTGATTCTTTAGACATTTGTTAGAATTTACCAGTGAGGCCAACTGGTCTTGGCTTTTCCTTCTTGAGGGGTTTTCATCTCCTTACCAGTTGCAGATCTGTTGACAGTCTCTGTTTCATCATGATTTCAGTCTTGGATAAGTTTCTAGTAGTTTATCCTTTCTTCTAGGCTGTCCAATTTGTAGGCATCATTATTTAGGGTAGTCCCTAGGGCCCTTTATATTTCTGTAGTATTTATTGTAATATCTCTGCTTTCATTTTTTTTTTAAAGATGTATTTATTTATGCATAGAAGAACTGGGGTACAGACCAGAGGTGTGGGGAGTGAGAGGACTTACCAGAGACAGAGTTGGGAGCAGGACAGGTGACTCTTCTGAAATACACTGCCAAGGGGAAGCAGCAGAGGTCTGCTGAGCCATGTCATTTAGCTCCCTGGCTGGGGATCAACCTCATGCTACAGTGATTGCGATGATAGCTTGATATTACTGTGACTTAAACCCTGCTCCACCAAGGAGGCCCCTCATTTCTGATTTTATTTGTATCTTTTTTCCCTTAATTTAGTGAAAATTTGTTGATTTTGTTGGTTTTTCCCCCAAAAACTGTTAGCCTAGTTGCAAGTTTCTATTATGTTTCCTTTATTTCTGCTCTGGTCTTTATATTTCCTTTCTTCTGTTAACTTTATAGACATAGTGTTTTCTTTTTCTACTTCTTTGAGGTGTAGAGCTAGTTTGTTTATTTGAGATCTTCTCTTTTAAGAATTATTCCTTTATTGTAAGATTTTTATTTATTTTGTGTAGAAAAACTGGGATGTAGGCCAAAGATGGGGGGGAGGGGTGAGAGGATTCACCAGAGACAGAGTGGGGAGCAGAACAGGCAGACTGACTGAAGTACACTGCTGAGGGGAGCAGTGGGTGAGACAGGAGAGGTCTGCTTCACCATGTGGGTAGCTCCCTGGCCAGGGCATCAGACTCAGCTGTCGAGGTGGGCCTTTCTTCTTTTTCTTCTTCTTTTTTTTAATGTAGTGTTTCTCACTGTAAACTCTCTTAGTACTGCTTTTGCCCACTCCGTGTCTTTGCCCATTTTATTATTCTGTTGTTGGCTCTCAGGCTCAGACTTGGCTGGGGCCAATTCACTCTTTGGCATAGATGTGTCCTCATCACCAACAGGGCATTTTAGTGTTTCTTCCTCCTCTTGTCGGAGACTCCCTTTCTGCTCTCTTGCTCACCATTGCTTGGAGTGCTTGTATGCCTGGATGGAGATGTAGGCCTGTAGCCCACCATCCCTTCCCCCAACCACCTCCTTTCTGTTACTTAATCAGAAAAGTGTCCTTTAGCTCTTTTTCCAAGCCACCGAGTTTGAATTGATCTTTGTTGCTAGTAAGAGGTAAGGAGGTGCTTTCTAGTTCCTGCTAAAGTTACCTGACAGCGGAAGGTGTGCATCTGATAATTATAACTCTGGGGCTTCCAAGGCCTGAGCGATTTAGCTAAGAGCAGTAATCCTGATCTTATCAGGAGGGGTTTGTAGTCCAACAGTGTTGCTTATAACAGTATCTGTTTTGCTTCCTGGGGCTCCCCTCTCCTCCTAGGAGTCTCCTATAATCCTACCCATTACCCCCTTGTGAATGTCTCCTTCCTTCCTGGAGTTAGTTAGAGCTGGTGGGAGGGCTCAGATGTTTTTCTTTTCTTCCTACCAAGCTCTGGGAATTGGACTTTCAACATTACAATATCATCAGCCTGGCTCGATAGTGCAGTCAGAGTGTGGTACAGGCAATGCTCCAGATGTGCTAATAGGATAGAAGGTAGTTTCTATGTTGCTTATTTAAAATAATAATAGTAACAATACTAACAATAGCAGCCATTTCAACCCAAATGCTTTAGTTACATTTAGTTACATTTCAAAGCAATTAATTGATTTCCCTGAGTTTGGGATCAACCCCTTTGAGTTTTGCTAATGACTGCTTCCAGGTTCAGGTCTTAGGAATTTGCTCAGATCCTTGACCTTGGGGTTCCCAGTCTATTAGATAAAGAAACACATTACCGTGTTGTGTCTTCAGAGAACACGCTATTTCTCTAGAAGGTGTCACTGTGTACATTGGTGTTCTAAGGGCCCCACATTTTCTTAGAGGTTTCAGAATATGGGGTGCCCAAGTGAGGAGTTGGTAGCTTAGCCTCAGTACTTTAAACCTGAAAGAAAGGGTTAACTCTCGCCTTGGGGAGGAGTGAGGAATGGGAACCGAAATTGCTTTGGACATCTGAGCTGTACTTTAATAAGATATTCCAGGTGGTCAAGGAGTAATCCTAAAATAGCCCAGATACTTAATTGCTTTTAAAGTCAGGCGCTCCCGTCTCTGGGGAGGTACAGCTCTAAGGAATGCAGTGCTGGCTCCTAAGATCTTAGGGGCGTGGTCTGCTTGGGCTTCTTCCCCCTTTCAAACCCCTGTAAAAAGTCCAGGCCTGAGTGTCCTTGGGTCCTGAGAAACTGGTTAAATGTCTCCCTCTCTCCTCACTGGAAGGTTGGCAGCAAACCTGACTCCTGCTGCTGCCAGCTGTCATACCTTGCCCTCCTCCAGGGCTGTGGATTGGTTTTGTCACTCGCCCCCCAGACTGTGGTCTGTCTTCATTAGTGCTCAGATGCTTCCTGCTGGAGCCCCTGCCCAGGGTCTCTCCACCTCCACCAAAACCTGCCTTTCCCATGATAAGATTCAGATTCATCCCTGTCTTTCCCTTTGATCCTCTCACTACCGATCCAGTTGATTCTCTGACGTGGTTGCATCTCAAGTCTTTCTCCCTGATTTTGTTCCCCTCCCCATTCCTAGTGGGGCTCCTGCACAGCCAGCCTGCCCCAGGGCTGCCTCTGTACTCAGATCTTCGATGTTGTTTCCCAAAGCACTACATTGACATTGGAAATCATTACTGAGGCCATTGCAAGGATTTCTGATTAAATGAAGAGTCGTGCTGCTCTTATTTGAAAAAGACTAAATGCCGTGATGGTGTCTGTTCGCTTACTTGTCGTCATTTCCTTGCAATATGAATTTTCTTTGTTGCAGGGAGAGTTAGTGATAGATCATGAAAGGAGTCAAAAATTAATCTAGGAAAAAACATTTTGAAAAATTATCTTTCTTTATTAAACCGTAAGCCCCATGAGGTCAGAGGCTCTTACTCTTTTTCCCTCAGAACCTTTCATAGTATCTAGTATATTCTAGGTGAGCAAATTTTTGCACATGAATGCATATAATGAAAAAATTATGAAGTAAAAGTTCCCCATAACCCCATTTCACTTGTGTCTACATACATTCGTATTTGTGTATTATATTTTTTCCAACAAAAATGAGCCATTAAAATAATCTGATGCTAATTAAATCGTTTCTTTTTCAGCTCAGAAAACATCTATTGCCTCCCCACTTTCACAGTTCAGAGTTTACATTTCCTCCTGGTATTCAAGGCATTTCACAGCCGGTTTCCACCTTAGCTATTCAGACTTGCATCCTCCCTGCCAAAACATGCCTTGTTTATCCCCTGCTGCATGCTCATTTAAACTGTAACTCTCCCCTCTGCCCTGCTTCCAGGCCTGCTTCATCTCCTCCTCCATGCCGCCCTGCCGGGCTTCCCCCTCCTGGGCACCGTGTCTAGGTATTTCTCCTGCTGTATTAAACGTCATGTGTATTCGGTTGGGTTTTCCTCCTATGAGGTAAAACTTCCAGGAGCGAGGACCACTTTTGCACCATTTCTGTTCTTGGCAGCCACTTGCACAGAGCTCTACCTGGGATGGCTTCTCAGGAAACCTGTGTTGAATGAATTTGTCATGGGGTCTTGGCTTCTTAGGACAGAAAGGGCCCCTCGAGGCTTCTCATCCAGCCCATGTCTTATGTTGGATTCCGTACCCTGACATGCCAGACAGATGGCCATCTGGGGACAGGAAGCTGCCCACCTCCTGAGAAAGGCCCACTCCATGACTGGGTTGTTCTGTTTGTTAGGAAAGTCCTTCTGTCCCCTTGGAATCTTCCTAGTAACTTCTCTAGTTCTTCCCTCTGGAGCTGTAGAGAAAAAAGAAAAACAAACAAAAATCTCTTGTTTCCTCTTCCACAGGGCAACCTTTTAGATGTTCAGGGATAGTGACTGCATTTTCCTTCTGTCTTTTCTTATTCAGGCCTGAAGTGTGTGGAAACACAATTTTATCTTAATTTTTATCTTTTATCTCTTTTTATGATTTAAGTGTAAAATTTTTAAACTGTACCATTTTTTAAATTGAGATTTACAACACCATGTGTGATTTAGGGGACTAGGGTCATACTGTTACAGGGCAGGGAGAGGGGCAGCCCAAACCCCGCAAACCTGCCTATTCTATAGAGGGTTCTGCCATCCGCTGCATTACACAAAACATGAGACTTTAATGGGAAGGAACTTTAATACACGTCTCTCTAGGCTCCATGCGCCTCCTCCAGGTCTCCTTCTGGCTCCATCCTGCTTCCTTCCTTCCTCAGTCTCCTCTGCCGCTTCTTCTCTCCCTGCTCTGCTCCACCCTCCCTTGGGTGGGGCAGGAAACCTGGAACCTCCCCCTTTCCTGGGGACCACCCTGTTACAATATCTCCTCAGATGTGTGTTTGCCACCAGACACACACCACCAGGGCACCCTGAGTCCTCCACCCCAGTCACTGTCCTTTGTACCCTCCCCTCCCCTCCCCTCTGGAGCCTCACTTCTGCAGTCAGATTGCTGGAGTTTGTTTTGGTTTTTGTGTTGTGTATTCCTTTGTTTTGTTTCTTTATATTCCACATATGAGTGGAATCATCAGTATTGTCTCCTGGCTTACTATGCTTAGCATTATTCCCTGCAATTCTGTCCATGTTATCACAGACAGCAAGATTTCATCTTTTGCTGTAGCTGTGTAGTATGCAGAAGCACTGTTTCAATTTTGAGTAGCAGTCAGGCTAGACTTTGATTCATTGTTTTCTGAAGACTTTTCATGTGCATGACACAGGACACTGCGCTAGGTGCCTTCGTCCTCTGGTTCACTCAGGTGTGATGCTCGCCTCTCTGCTGATCTCCACGCCCTGGGGATGAGGGCTGCTCATCCTAGCCAGGATGTTCAGTTTTGGAGGTCGTGGTGAAAGTTAGCAGTGCCTATTGCTTCAGTACCCTCAACTCTGTCTCCTGGGTGTCTGTTGTGTGAGGACTGAATGTTCCAAACAGCTGAAGCCAGTGAGATAAATCAAGGATTAAGCCTTTCATTGATAGAAACCACAGGGGCCATGACTTGGGCATTGTAGGCGCACTGTGAACAGGATTTTATCCTTGCGGTTCTTCTCGCCCTGCCTGATGCTCCCCACCCAGAGCACTTTGTGCCATTCTCTCAACCAGCAGACATAGGTGTAACAGAGAGCCAGACGAACCTGGGTTTAACATCTGAGGGGCGCTGCCCCACAGAAGCTCTCAGTCCCCAGGGACGTAACTCCAGCTCTCTGAGCCATTATTTCCCCCGCTCTGAAATCACCACCTCTGTGTTGTGAGTTGAGTGAGGAAAGCACGCTTTGTGAGTCCTGGCTTCCCAGCCTGACTTTACAGAAGGTGCGCAAACAGCAGCTCTCCGCTCTCCTTTCTCCTCCCCCCAACCTTCTTTCACTGCCGTTTTTGAGGATTTAAAGGCAAAACTTTCTGTGACTTCCCCGGGGAAATGAGCTGTATGTGGGTAGAGTAACCAAAGCTGGCCTTGGGTGGGTATTTGGGAGCAAACTGTACGCTTCCTGTGAGCTCCTGGTGAGATCAAAGCTGTTAACTGAGAGACTCAAGTAGGAGAGGCTGAGAAGGTTGTAAACGGCAATAAGTGACCACTCTGGCTACTGCCGGCTTCCCACACACACTTCTGGGCTCTTTAGCCCCGCGGCTCGCTGCCTGGGGTGACACTGGGCAGGTAGACTCAGTGCAGACACCTTTCTACAGAAACGTGTGTGTGTGTGAACCCCTGAACAGGTGAGCTGGCCCTTTGGGGCTGTGTTTTCCCCACAATGGCTTCTTCCCGGGTCTGCTGTCCTCTACTCTGCTGCCTCCTTCAGCCGCACTCAACATCCAAGGAAAAAAGTCCTCTCTGGGCTGCTCACCGCGGCAGCCTCACACACACCCTGCTGGGGGCCTAGAACTCTCCTGCACGTAAACTTTAACTGTACATGTGAGCCGAGTTTGACAGTGGTGGGTCAGAGTTAAGAACCAAGAAGACTGCAAGAGTCTATAATCCTCCCATAAAAGGAGGAGAGGAACAGGCGCGGTGGGGTTGGAGCTCCAGGGTGGAGGAGACGTCCATCCCTGTCTCCAGATGTGTTGGTGCTTTCTGCGCACCTGCGGAGGAGGAGCCCTGAGTGCACGTAGTCGCCAGAACGAGGTGGTTTAGCTCAGGAGAGAAAGACTTGCTTCTGCCTGGTGGGCAGAGGCTTCCTGAGAACACAGCATTTCCACTGGACTGTGAAGGGTGGGCAACGTCCAGGAATTCTCTCACCTCAACCAGAAAATTCTGCGAAGCAGGATCGAAGTTCCAAGACAGTGAAAGTAACGTGGAGAGTAGACATTTGCCCATCAGCCCCAACTGAGTATTTTACCTTAAGTACTGGCCCTTCCCTGCCTTGGAGCTGGGTAAAAGGAAACCCCTCCGCTCCCGGACCACTCTCTGGCCCCTGTTTTTCTTAAATAGTAGCCGACATTCCTATCTGGAATGGGCCAAATTGTGGGATTGTTCCAATTGTTTAGTATCCCATTTCCATCCTGTTCTGGCAGGTCTTCCTGTCCTCTCTGGTTACTAAGCAAGAGGCCTTTCAGGCTAAAACCCCATCACTAAGCAGATTTTTAAACTAAGTGATTCATACTAAGGGACCATAGCTGGAACCACATCTAACCCTCCTGCTTGGATTCTGTGGTTTGAACAGAGCTAGAGAAAGGAAGGGATCAAGACAGCCCCAGGCCCAGCTTCATCCTGGAAGGATTCTGTCTGTTCCTGCAGCTCTGACACTTGGGTGTTTATTTTCACACGTAGTCACACCTTTGTGCTTGTTTTACACTCCTCTCCTGTGGTGGAGCCTGTCTGAGTTTCTAGGTTGTGGATTCTGTCCTCTCCACCCAGCTGAGTGTTAAATAGTTTCTGAGTGAGCATTTAGAGTGCCTGGAAGTTATTGTAATTAGCAAAAAACTGTTTTCACTCTCTTGGTGACCGACAGAGAAGGAATTCTCCTGTGAACAGAATCAGCTTCAGATCTCCAGCTAGAGAGTTGGGAATTGAGCTGCCTCAGTAAACAGCTGACATAACAGAAGCAGCAATGATCCCCCATTAAATGTCTTTCAGCCGATAGGGGCTCCTGGGATAATTGACTTTCCAGCAGGAATTACTGGCTCAAATGTAATCACTGAGCAGCATTAGGGCGACCTACTGCCTGCTTTGAAAAGGGACTGTAACTCTGTCTGGTTTTGCTGAGCCGACTGGCGTGATTCATCTTGATTATTCATTGTGTTAGTTGCCACCAGATGACACCAGATTTCTGTTGACTATAATTACAATGAGGGGTGAGTTTTAGCTTTATTTCCTTTTAAACAGTGTTGCTCCAGCTTGGCTATTGACCTCACTAAGCTGAAGGTGCCATAGGAAGATTTCTGCATTTGCCCTGGGGGATGATGAGTGTGCAGTGAGATAGCATTTACTAGCACTTCCTTACACACTCTTTCACCAGATAAGGAGGGAAACAATTTGGTGTTGCCTGTTTCATGTCAGCTGACAGGGTGTCACTTCTTGGTTATCCAACCCCACTGTGTGCTCAATTGCTGCTGTTAGAAAGTGAGACCATGTCTCAGAACCAAGTATGGCCCCTAAACATAACTGAATAATACCTCCTGCTCCCAGGCAAACGTTATTAAAGGGGAGAGAATGGAATTAGAGCAGTCTTTCCTTTTATTTGGCCTGGCTTTACAATGAGCTCCCTGTGCAGGCCAAAGAATGCCCTCCGTAGAAACCACTGCTCCCTATGCCCAGATATTACCCCCCCCCCACGCCTTCCGCACCCTAACCAGCCAGGTGGCCTGTGTGCTTCTGTGGTTCTGGAGGAGAAATGAATGTGTGCTAGGCTCAGATCACCCAGTGCCATGCACTTGTTCCCCATGGGACAGGGTACAGGGCAGACTTCTGTGACATTTCATGCTCCCCACTAGCAGAGGGCCTTTAGGAACCCTATGTGGTAAATGAGTGTATCCGTGATTTGAAGAGGTGCTTAATTAATTCAAGTAGCTGGTTAATGTCTTTTAACAATGGCTGTAGTGCAGCAAGCATTCACTGGGGCCTATTAAGTGCCAGGCAGTGTGCCACAGGCTAGATGTACAAAGATGAATGAGACACCTTTGCTCTTGGAGAGCTCACAGGATGCTTGTAATGACAGATAACTCCCAAATAATAGTTAAACTCTAAGCTCAAAGTAGACAGGGATTGCCTCCAGAGTACTCGATGTGGCTTGGAGTGAAGGGAAGGCTTCTAGAAGTTGGTGACCGTCTGGAGTAGTATTAACCCCATGGAATAAAGCAAGAAGCAGGTTTCAGGAATATAAACAAAGGCGTATTCACCATTGCCTCCCATTCAGTCTGTTGGTGTTGGTTTAACCTAATCAATTATATTGGGATTAGGTACAGTATATTTCTCTAATGAAAATGAACTTCACCTTATGTCACCGAGTCTTTTTACTCTAGGAATAATCTCAGGCAGGGGAGTGGGTGGCCTCACGTCACTAAAGAGTTTTGAGAACTACATAGCACTCTTGGGAGTGGGGGTGGCCGAGAGACTGCAACTTCAGGATCTGTGCCCTGCTCCCTCGGGCCCTTTCTCCCTCACTTTGAGTGTTGTATTAGCTGCTGGACTAGGTATCTTTTTTATTAATATTTATTTTATTTATTTATGCATACAAGAGCTGGGGTGTAGGCCAGAGATGGGGGTGGTGGTGAGAGGATTCACCAGAGACAGAGTGGGAAGCAGAACAGACAGATCTATTAAAATACAGTCCAGTGGGGCGCAGGGGGCAAGACAGGAGAGGTCTGCTGCGGCATGTGGGTCAGTTCCCTGGCCGGGGATTGAATTTGTGCTGCCCTGGCTACGGATAGCTTGATAGTGCTGAGACTTAACCCCTTGCGCCACCAGGGAGGCTCCAGACTAGGTATCTTGGTAACATAAGCTCTAGTATAAAACTCACCATGAAATAACAAAGCACACATACCAGACAGACTGGGTAGAAAATTGGTGCCCGTCAGAGTGATGGCTTCCAAAAGATCAGCTAGGGATGAGCAGGCTTACAGAAAATCAGGGCTTTGTGGCCGCCTCTTCTGGGATTATCAGGTATAAGTGACACCCACCCTCCAACCAATGGAGATAGCTCTTTCACCTGACTCTCTTGTCTTTGGAACCATAATAGAAAACAAAACAAAAGAACACAACATCCCTGTAAAGGTGGCCAAGGTGTTACCTCTGAGCTCCGTGTGAGCCAGGATAGCACAATTGCCAAGGGTCCTCCGCTTCCCACAATAGATGATCTTGCCCTCTCTCACTCTCTTCCTGTGCCCTTCTGAATTCTGTGCTTTGTTCCCTTTTAGAATGGTGGTTTGGCCTGGAGTGAGGATGCAGATGGAGGCCGGGGAAGAGAAATCTCTCGAGATTTTGCCAAGGTCTGTAATGTTTCCTTTGTGATGATGAAAGGGAGGGGCATAACGAAATTCTGCAGTGGGGTGTTGTATCTGCTCCCTAAGGAATTGGGACAGGAGTGGCCATAAGTCACATTTGCAGTCACTCGACTGCCGTGTGTCTCTCTTGTAGGACCACCTGCATTCACTGCATTGTTTTATGCTGTTTCTTTTTTCCCTGGGGGGTATTGGGCTTGCAGCTGTATGAACTGGACGGTGATCCGGAAAGGAAAGAGTTCCTGGATGACCTCTTTATCTTCATGCAGAAAAGGGGTGAGTATGCAGTCTCCTCTTTTCATTTCCTTGAGTGGTTACCGAGGGCCTACTATGTGCAAGTGGCTATTGGCCATCCTCCCCAGGGGGTGCCAGTGTCTTAGCTCAGAAGGACTGCTGATTGGTTCCAGATAATTAGCCCAATAATTGACAAACAGATTGAAAGGGACAGGGAGGGCCTTGACAGAAAATGAATAGAAAGATCGTCCAAAATGGTCCTGCCTTATCTTTGTCTTCTTTTTCTGACTAACTGGTCTCTAGAGTCATTTCAAATTCAAATTCACTTTTTTCTTAACCTTAGTGCTGCCCTGGATATCAATTAAACCAGTATATGTGGCTTCCTGTTGGTGCTTCTAGTCGTATAGAGACTAAGGAAGCCAGGGAAATAGTAGAGGCCCCTTAGGATTTGCTGGGAGGATCTGAAATGATCTGTGAAAAGCAAAGACCAGCTTTCTTCCTTCCCCACTGGCCATCTGATCTTGGCACCCACCGTGGGAGCATCTCTGCAGTTGAGCTGTTGGGTACCTGCTCATCTGCCTGATAGTACATCTTCTGCTTCTCTGTCCTTGCCTCCCCCTCCCCAACCGACCCAGCCATCTCTCCTGTGGACTCAGGCACGATGGAACCCTGAGCCCAGTGACTCAGCCCCCTCCTTGGCTTTGTATTCTGTCGTAGCAATGGGCTCACCAGTCAGGTCAGCCTTCTGCAAGCATGGCCAGAACCCAGGCTTCCTCTGAGAAGGTCCTCAGCAGCCGGTGTGGCTCCACCTTTCTCTCCCCCAGAACAAAGCCGTAAGAGAGTGCTGTTCCCACCAGCCTTTTCCCAGGATCCTTGTGTCTGATCACACATCCCTGGGTTGCGTGATTTTCTTTTTTTTTAAGATTTATTTATTTATGCATACAAGAGCTGGGGTACAGACCAGAGATGCGAGAGGGTGAGAGGATTCACCAAAGAGAGTGGGGAGCAGAACAGGAGGATCCACTGAAATTCACTGCTGAGGGGAGCAGCGGGGAGACAGGAGAGGTCTGCTGCGCCCTGTGCGTAGCTCCCTGGCCGGCCGGGGATCGAACTCGTGCTGCAGAGGCTGCGGACTGCTTCACAGTGCAGTGCCTAACCCCTTGCACCACCTGGGAGGCCCGGTTGCGTGGTTTTTTGAGACCTGGGAATAAAATCCTCTTCTGCGTCTTAGGCTGAGCTTTAACAGCAGCCCCAGTGGTTAAATATTCCCAGTCAATTCCTCTCCTGCTCCCTCACTCTCCCCTACTTCCGCCCCTCCCTCTCTCCCCTTCCTCCCCCTTTACCTCCCAAAACCCCACTGCCTTCTCTATAGCATGTCTGTGGCTGCTTACAAAGACAGTCGAAAGTTTTGTCTCAGTGTCCCCCAATTGCCAAGCCTCTCAAAGCAGCCTAGGCTACCCTCATTAGTTTACTCCTTCAGCTCTTATTTGGAGCTGCATGTATCAGTGAAAAACAAGAATATAATCCCGAAAGATAATGTGACTGGCAGCAGTGAAACACCCAGTTGCCCTGAGAGAGAGAAATCCACTTAATACTTCGGTCTCCCCTTCCAATTACCTTTTAATTATTTACAAGCTCCACAAGCCCAGATGGTGCAAACCCAGGAGCTGCTCCCGTCTCTGAGGGGCTGCCATAGCAATATAGATTTTAATCAGCAGTGCAGCGCCAGTGCTTTATTTTCTACTTTATTGTTTTTCTCCCTTCCCAGAGGGTTTTTAAAGAAAACTGGAAGCTGGATCAGCCTAGCCACGAGAGAAGATCAGTAATTGTTTGTTTACAGCCCTCTGTCCCCACTAGACTAGGAACACCTTGAGGACAGCTACTTTGTCATGTCCACAGTGCTAGCATAGGGCCAGACAGAGTGGGGTGCTCAGGAGAAGCTTGTGGGGGGCGGTGCTGCTGGTCCTCCTGACGTAGTTGCCCCAGGTGAGCTTAGGCAGCTGCCCCACAAGTGAAGGTCAGCAGCGGAGGTCCTGGCGCTGAGCATCTGCAGCAGCTGGGCTGCCAGGCTGCATCTAGTTCATTTCTACTGGAGTAAGTGATCAAAGTGACTCCTTTGATCATGTGAGTTTATGGTTATCCAGGCCCGGCGTAAATCTCCCCGTCTTCAGCACTTGCATTCAGTATTTCACAGTTTGTTGGCATCACCAGTAGAAGGAAAACAATTGAGTCAGAGTTGCTACTTCTCTGTAGCTCAAATCAAGGTTTCTCAGCTTCAGCGTGTTGACTTTGAGGACTGAATAGTCTTTTGTTGTGGGGGCACGATCCCTCCCCCAATCTCGATAACAAAAAAAATCTCAAGATATCATGTATGTCAAGACCCACAGACAGAAAGCTAGGGAGAAGGCGACGATATAAGGTTCCTCTGCAGAAAAAGTTGCTGGGAATCCTCTTGCCTCCTCTCAGGTAGCAGGGCCTGAGGCCAGTAGGGCTGCATCAGGTGTGCAGCCACTGCCCCTCCTGTGGCTGGGTGCCAAAGGTGTGGGTGCTGGGACCCTATCCTGGGCTGAAGTACAGGGAGCTGTGGCTCCAGCCAACTCAGGTGAGAAGACAAAAGAGACAACATAGGTGGAGGTAGCAGTGCGGGGGCACTTTGCGTGGATGTCCCCAGGGTGGCCCAGCTTCGAGAACTCTAGCTGCACCAGGCTGGAGAGCCAGTGCTGGGCACTCAGGAAACCTGCCACGGCAAGCGTGTGCGGCTGGGATAGGGGACACTTAGGCAGGCAGACCGCGTGGAGGGCATTCCCCTTAAATTCACGTGTTCTTCCTGGAAAACTTGTGTCTGAGAATCTGAATTAGGTGGGCCACCCAAGAGATCTGGGGGCAGGCCACCCTGCTAATCATGTGCAGCTTGCTGTCTTTGCTCTTCGCAGAATAGTGAGACCAAGGGCCCGGGACATTTGAGCCTGATTTGTCACTCCTGAATCAGAGTGTCTGGGGCACTCAGGAGCCAGATCTTGTTAGCGGGGTCCAGGGAAAAGCCTCGTGGGCCTTGGCAGCAGGTCAGTAGTTCGTCCTCAAGGGCTAATATGTAGGCTGAGCAGTGCATTTCCAAGAGCCGCTGAAAACACTAGGAGTGGGCTGGGCAGCTTTGACACAGCAGGCTGCCCCAAATAGGAAGCAGACAGGGCTCCAAGGGAGGCAGACACAGCGTGATGCCCCGAATGACCGCAGCTGCAGGTGATAAAACGCCTGTCCCATGGGAGGGGACAGACCGTGACTGCCGCTTTGTGCTGTGTGTCTCTTTCGCTTGTTAACATGTTTGGGTGAATTGACTGCAACAGATGGGCCTTTCAGCTCACAGCACCTTGGTTTCTAGGGTGCGTGACTTGTTTCCTGGGGAGCCCTCCCCCACGGGCAGAGCCACCTGCCCTGGAAGGTGCCTGAGAAGAGACCGAGGCAGTGCCGGGGGTTCACTGTGTCCTGTCGTGTCAGGAAACGGCTGCGGTGGCCCCACTGGGAGGCATGTGGAGGTGGAGAGAGTTCTGGACTGATAGGCAAAGCCCTTCCTTCACCAGGTTGAGCAAATCCTTTTCTTTCTGGGGGCTGCAGTTGCCTTATCTTTAAAAATGTGAGCATTCAATTTGAGTCAATGTGGAAGTTTTTTCCAAGTTCTCCTATGTGTCTGTTGCCCTACCCTCCATGACCAAAACAAGAAAAGAATGAGAGAAAGAAAACAAAAGCCTTTTAACAAACTTTTTCGAGGACCCCCATGACCAAAAGCATCTCTCTCCCTTTTCGTTTCTGAATGTTTCCCTTTTTTGTTGACTGTAACCAAATGAAATGAAACAGGTTGACTTTGATTGCCCCCCTCTGAAATATTTTCTGGAAAGATTGATTCTCTCAAAACTCTGATGTACCTATGTTTGCTCACCTTTTGCTGTTTGTGAATATGTATAAAAATACACCACTTTCCTGTGGCACAAATGAAGCTAAACAGTTGTAAATAAAATTCCCTGACTAACTTACTGTGGGTGGCTTCTGAGAAGAGATATCACTCCCTGGTAGATTTTCCAGGGGAAGTCTAGGGGGCAGGGACTAATTTAAAAGTCTGATAAGCAAAGGCTCATGAAACAGTTCCTTTCTTCCTTCATCTCAAGTGAGGAAGGAGCCTTGTTCTCCTGTTTCCTTGGCAATGACACCAAGTGTGGTCCCATCAGAGAGGAGGAGGGTTTTGCTATTATTTTTATTATTGTTGTCCCAGGCACTTCAGCCAACCCTTTCAACCTGTTATCTGATCTGCTGCTCCCCATAGCTCCACTTCTGCAGGGTAGAGAGAGCAAAGGTTATTGAGTTAGCTGAGAAGCAGCACAACCCTCCCACCCCCCAACCCCCTTAAGTGACTTTACCTGTGGCCACAGAGCCAATTTAGCAAGCTTCTCAGCACCCAGGCCAGTGCCCTTCCCCTTTCCTGCACTGCTTGGAGAAATGTGGTGCCAGCAACTCCATCGCTTCACATAGCCCAGAGGACAAGCCAGTCTCTCCTTCAGCATCTGAGCCGCCCAGAGTGTGGGCCTTTGTCCACAGCCACTGTCTAGTGGGGTCCAACAGCATCCAGCTGACGAGCACGGGCTAGGCCCCTTCTGCAAGAAGACTCTTCACCTCAGGGCAAGGCCTGTCTGAGAGAAGGGCAGATGTGACTGTTCACAGTGGCACAGAAGGTGCCATCTGTTGAGGCAGGAAGGGGTGGGGGCGGGGGCACAGGAGACAAAAGCCCTAACAGCAGCATCTCGCACATCCGGAAGGACCATGAGCCCCACTCTTCTCCAGCCCCTGCCCCAGCTGGGCACGGCAGGCTGAGGAACTACTTAGTCATGTGGAAGCCAAGCTCTGTCCAGACCTCACCGGAGAAATGCCCTCCCTCCCCCTCCAGTTCTGTACAAGGCTGCAGACTGACCTTGGTTTTCCCAAATGGATTGTTGGATCTGTTTTTGATGTGTATATACAAAGAATTTACTGTGGGAAAAGGGCTTGGTCAGTCTCAAAGTGCAATTTGAGTATTTTTCCTTCTGTTGTATGCTTATCTATCCATCTCAGGCAAGGAAATGCCCCTGACATATATTGCCTTGCCTTTTGGTGGAAGCAGTTTCTCGTATATTCTTTGTATCTTGCAGTAAATGGTCTGTGCCCCGAACACTCTTCCTGGTAGACTGCAGTGTGTGTCTTTGTCAGAGGAAATAGGCTTTAGGGTTTCATTTTCTAACTTTACCCCTGAATGAAAGTCTGAAATGCAAAGCTTTGCCTCGGAATTAGCCTTTTTGTCTGAGGCCACATCTTTTTTCTCTTCCCAGGTGATCCAACTACTGTTGATATAACTTTTTCCTTTTTCCCCATTTTTAATAGTCATTTAATACTCTATCACTACCCAGTTATCTATGGCAATGGGAAGGAATCCAGGTTTTTGAAAGACCAGTCAAATTGGATAGCCCACTTTTTTTTTTAAGTTCACCCTCTTTGCCCTTCAAAATTTTTTATTTGTACATTCGACAATTGGTAAGCTTAGATTTATATTTTGCTTCCATCATTTCAAGGTGAGCCAGTAATCACCCTCCGTCTTCCAAGGGTGATGTAGGGAAAGGTAGAAGTGCGTTTTGGCCCACTTACACTGTGGGGAGACTGTTCTGGGTCTTGAAAGGCTGGTGGCACGATCACCCAGAAGCCCAGAAGCCATGTATGCTCAGCCCAGAGAGCAGTTCCTCTCCCTCCACCTCCTGGAGACACCAGCCAGGTGTGCTGGGCAGCAGCAGTCCAGACAGAAAAGACCCAACAGTCCCGTCCTTCTAACTAATTCCTTAGACAACATCTCTGAACAGATTTTTAGGAAAAAGATGGCATAGTCATTACTGAAATTTTTTTTTTAAAGATTTATTTTATTTATCCAAGAACTGGGGTACAGGCCGGAGGTGCGGGGGGTGAGAGGATTCACCAGAGACAGAGTGGGGAGCAGAACAGGCGGATCTACTGAAATACACTGCTGCGGGGAACAGCGGACAAAACAGGAGAGGTCTACTGTGCCATGTGGGTCAGCTCCCTGGCCAGGGATTGAACTTGTGCTGCAATGGCTGCGGATAGCTTGATAGTGCTGAGACTTAACTCCTTGTGCCACCAGGGAGGCCCCATTACCGTAATTTTGTTATTAGCCACAGCACCATTCAGTATTGCTTCACCTATAGCAGTTAGTCTAGAATATGGTTGGGTGTCCCCAGAACTCCCATGCATTGCTGGGGGGAATGCATGGGCGTAATCACTTTGGAAATCTGTTCTATACCCTTTACCAAAGCTAATGACATGGCAACTTTTTCACCCAGCTGTTCCATCCCCTGGTATATACCCCACAGAAATGAGTGCTTGTCCTCATCCAAAGAGTATTTGTAGCAGCACCCTTAATAGCCAAAAACTGGAAAGAGCTTGGATGGATTAGTAAATGATGGCCTGGTCACATGGTAGAAGATTACACTGCAGTGAAAAGGAATGAGCTGTTCTAACCAGTCGGGACACTGCTCACAGACCTAATGTTGAGCAAAGAAGCCAGACACGAAGAAATACAGACTGTATGATTTCATTTATATGAAGTCCGGGAAAATCACCTGTGCTGACACGTGTGAGGAGAATGGTTTCCTCCTGCTGGGGCCAGGGACAGGTAGTGATTAGGAACGGCATTCAAGAGTGTTCTGGGGTGACAAAAACGCCCTGTATTTTGGTCTGAGGAATGGTTACAGGGCTGTACCCAGAAGCACAATTCCACTGAGCCGTGTACTGCGGCTCTCATTGCCCTCTATGTCAGTGACACTCACTGAGGGGGAGTCACAGAGAGGCCTCAGGACCATCTCCAGCCCAGTCTTAGCATGCCAACACCCCCTCGTTCTGCCCAGCCTTGTGAATACTCGCTATACCCTGCTGGACGCAGCCTGCGCAGTTTCCTAGTGGGAGGTATTTTTCTACATAATCAAGTTGCCAGTCATTTCTCTGCACCTTCCTGGGGAGCAGGCCTAGCCCAGGGTAAAAATTGATATGCAGAGGAACAGCCAGGAGGCCTGTGTCTGTTCCCTGCTTATTGTGGGGCTTAACTCTTCTACTCCCCAGTCAGCTGCCCAGCTCTCTACTGTCAGGCTGTGGAAATGATTAATGGTCTTTTTCAAAGCCAGGAAAAAGCAGCCAGGGTCCCTGGCAGGGCCACACCCTGGGTCCCAACCCCTCACCCCACTCCAGCAGGGAGGAAGTTAGCCCCCAGTCCTGCCATCTCCCATCTTGGTCTCTATCAGCAGAGAAGGCCATCTCTTCTCTCTCGGCCCTCACCGGTCCTGTCTCCACCAGCTGAGGTACGGAGAAGAGCGAGGGCCATGGAGTTTGTTTGACTCCATCTGCTCTGGAAGCTCCTGTTTACAGCTTCCGCCTTCTAGTGCCAGTGCCCAGAGGCATTCCCACCACCAAGGGTTAAAGCCCTGGAGCCCCGCAGCTTCTCTGGGTCTGTGGCCCTCATAAAAGCCTTTTCCTCTTAGTCCCTCAGCTGCCTCAGGCTCCCTGGCTGAAATCTGATAAGGGACCTCTTTGTTGGAACTGTCAGTCTCCTTTATTGAGGAGGGAACTGGAGACCAGTGGCATTTCTTGGGGTACAGATAAGGCCTTGGATTCCTGTCAGAGGGAACATGATTAATTACCCTCAATCTTAGCTCCTGCTTTGATAGCGGTGACTGACAGTCCACAGGCTTCCCCATCAGGTGCTCACACCCCCTTCAGGGAGGCATGGCGGGGGCAGAGACAGCCTCCTGCAGGGCCAACTCTATGACCCTCAAAGAGCTCTGGGAAAAAGCAAGCCGTTTGTCTCCTCCCTGGTTCTCTGCAGGTTGCTTTTGCATTATTGTAGACAGAGACCTGTCCCTCTCAGATGAAGGGCCGCCCCTGGTCCCCACAAGACTGGGGGAAGAGCCATTGCTTGTGGACTTGAACTTTACAGACCCTGTTGTAAGCTGCATGGGAGGCCTTCGTAGAAGACCCCAAACAACCATCTCAAGGTCACTCGCCCACATCATGCCATGATTCAGAAAAGCTCTTAAAACACACTCTTTGTCTTCATAGTCCAAATTCCTTCACAGATGGGGAAATGGAGGCATTGGTCCTCTTTCTTGCTTCGGCAGGTAAACTCAGCTGAAAGGCCTTCCCCCTTCATAGCTGAGTCTCTTTGGGACAAGGGAGATGACTCCCAGGTCCATTACACACAGAGTAAGCTTCAGGAACAGAGCCCCCCATGGAACCTGCTTCTCTCTCAGCGGTCAGGACACTTGAGACCAGGGCAGGCTTTGTGTCCCGATAGTGTGAGAAAACCATCCTGCCTCCCAGAGCCGGTGTCCGTGGAGCAGCACTGAGGACCTGCTGGCACCAGGAGCTACTCACGCAGTTTTCATGAGGACCAGCCACACAGAAGAGGGTGACCGTTCCCCTTGTCCACTCATCCCTGGCAACAGGGACCATGTGAAGGAAAGCCGAGCTCCGTCAGCCCGGAGTGGGGCCAGGCCTCAGAGCCAGACCACAGGGCTATTCCAGGACTACCTCTGGCATCTGTTTTTTCTCTGAAGGTCCAGGGAGAGACCACTGTTTGGTTAGGGTTACAGCTTGACTTCAGATGTCACTGTGCCCTGCCTGGTCTTCTCCGGTCCTGTCTGGACCTCATTGCCCTGTCCCTGAGCAGTCTAAGGCCACCTCACTGTGTGGCTCTCGAGAGGCCAGCTTTCAGTGAAACTTTATCACACTATTGTCTTTCAAAGAAGTCATCTTAGAGAGTTAGACATTTTGCCCAGTGACTCTGCAGAGTGAGTTTAGCATTCCTTTGTGGGGTGTTGCCTGGAGAGGCTGTTTGACCACGATGGAAATTCTCAGGGTTTGCGGCCACACCTCATTTTCAGCCAGAGACAGTGTAAACAGTCTGGTCATACCATCCTGTGCCCCTCACCAGCCTCCCAATGCATGATGACCATTTATTTCCTGAAAAGGAACTTTACCCTTTACGTTTGAAGATTTGCCACCATTGAAGAGATTCAAATGAAAATATTATAAACTCTGAAAACCGTTTGCACGTTGAATTCCAGAACTGTGACAGCTGTCTCTCCAAGGCGACCATTCCGAAGGACAGCACCCCCTGGCCTAGGCCATCCCTGCTCGATGGTTGAACACTCAGCCACGTGTGGCGTGTGTGCCTCACGGCCCAGCCACCTCCCCTCTTAAATGCCCATTGCTCCTTCTCTGGGCCCCGTTGTGTGAAGTCGTGGTTCCTTTCCCTTCTGAAAGTCCCCAGTTCCCGGGCATTGTCCTCCTGCTGGCCCACATGTTGTGGGACCGGGAAGCAGAGCTCTTAACCCCTCCATGGGGCCTTGGTTCCCAGTGTGGTTAATAAGGGTCATGACCCCAAGGCAGCTCCTGAGAGGAGAAGGTGCCTCCTGTTCTGGGCATTAGACACTCGCAGCTGGTGACGGCCCTGGCAGGCACACCGTAAGCATGAGGGAAATGCATTTAAGATTCCCCGTGGAGGTGCCTCCAAGCCAGTTACTCTGACTCTCACAAGCTTTTTTTTTTTTTTTCAGCTACATGGTTGTTGAATTGAAACCTTCTAATAATCAAGGCGTAGTGAAGGGAAAACAGTCCCTGCCTTCATAGAGCTTACAGTCCTCCTAGGATAACAGATGAACTTTTATGAAACAGCTAGAGAGCAATTAGTTGTTGAGTTTGTTGGGGTAATCATAGAAATTCTGAGACTGAAAAAATCCACATGATCTGGGGAGTTAGAAAATTCTTGGGGGAGGGAGACAGTGAACATTTTTGGCCAGGGCGGAGGATTGGATTTGAGGCAAGTCATTTTAGGCCTCAGAAGGGAGCACACAAAGCAAAAAGTAAAATAGAAATGACCTTGTTTTTTGGGGGGTGGGGCGGGGGGCAGCTATGGGGCTTGAGAAGGCCCAACCCATTGCCGTGAGATTAAATTGCTGGGACCTGCTTGTGATATGTCATGTGTGATCTTTTTAAGGAGTCGGGGAGCACAGGTCATGAAACTGGATGTGTGGGGTGGAATGGGTAGGCAGTAAGAGTCTTTGTAGGTTTTTCAACAAGGAAGCCAACGGTACAGTGAAAGTCATATTTTAGTAAGATTGTCTGGAAGCAGTGTGCAGTGGATGGGGAAGGAAGATAGTCGGAGATTCTTCTCAAAGGAGGAACCAGTGGGGCCGCCTAATAGCCTAACGCTGGGTGGCGGGGAGAGAAGAGGAGCCAGTACTGCCAGAGGGTCCTGCCCAAGCCCTGAAAGAATGAGGGTGTTGCTGAGAGAAGCGGAAGCATGCACTGGGGAGGGGAGCTAGCCGAGGGCGTGAAGGGTGAGCATTCTGCTGGGAAATAAACAGGTGGCGTGTGAAAGTGTCCTGGAAGCTTTAAGAAGTGAGTGCTCAGGGGCCTTTGGGAGCAGTCTTCACAGATTTTCCAGGCAATTCCCTAGAGGATGTGAACTTACCAAGCCCGTGAGTGTGCACAGAGCTCCCAGAGAAGCGGGAGGCTGGCCCTGCCCTGCTTGGCAGCCGTCCTGTTGTGTCAGGAGCTTGTGTTTGTGACAAGGATCTGGCTTACTGTCTAGAATGGCACAGGGGGAAGAAACCAAAGCCTGACTGCACATCTTAGGTGTATACCGGCAACCGTCCAACATTTACCTGTGAATCTTTGACTCTAACTCTGTAACCCTTTTGACCCTCCAGAGACCAGCCGGTCAAGACAAATGTCTTCTAAGACCCACAACTCCCTCCCCACATGTAGCCAGAGACCAGGTCCTGCCACGGAGTCCCGCATGTTCACGCTCACACTGCTCCCTGTTCATGACTGTGGCACCATCACCCCACACTCCAGCTTGAATTATCCTGTCAAAGACTTGGCGAGGCCCAGGAGTGCGGGGGGAAAATGCCATCCCTTAAGGGAAAAAGAGCACAGGATTCAAAACAAAACAAAACCAGCCCCAGGCCGGCTCTAATTAAACTGGTCTAGTCCACCAGGCCGTGAGGTCTAGTGAGGCCTCGACAGCACTAGGCCAGGGGAAGCCGGAGACACAGAGGAGGAGCAGCTTGTGTACAGTAGAAGGAGTTTGCCATCAAAAGGCAACAAGTCTCATACCCTGCCCTGGATGGTGACCCTTCCCTGCGGAATTCTCCCCTCTGACCTCCAGGTCATTAATCCCGAGGCTGCCAAATGACAGTCATCCATCACGCCTCCTGACGAGCATCCCAGCCGCCTGTGAAAGGGCCGGCCCGCCCTCCCTCCGTCCCCTGGTGCTCATTAGTGGGCCGTCCTGCTCGGGGCCGGCTTTCCTAATCAAGTCCCTGGCTCCTCTCGCTTCCCTTCGGGGCCACTGGGCGGAAGCTGCTCTGACCCTCCCTCTTTCGGAGGCCAGGGAGGGGGTGGCGTGATTAGTGGGGAGAGAATTGTTGAGTGGCCTTTCATCCCCCGGGAGACTTGTGTGTCCAGCAGCTCCTTTGACGTGATGGAGACACGGGAGAGGAAACACCATCTCTCCATCCTGCGGCAGGAGAGGAGAAAGCAGGCAGCGCACAGGAGAGCTGTTACAGCCTGCGCTGAGAGCTACCACAGGGGCCCCTGGGGAGCTGGCAGGGGGGTCAGCCCGCTGGACCTCCCCTGCCCGTCAGGAGAGGCTTCCCTGAGGAGGCAGCTGAATGGTTCTGAGGAGCGGGAGTTGCCAAATCATTAGGGGAGAATCGGGAATCATGCTGTTAACCCCAAAACAAAACAACTGAAATAAAAAAAACAAAATAAGAAGTACATAAACACCAGAAAAAAATAAATTTAAGAAAAGAAGAAAAAATATTTTAAAAAACCAAAAAACAAAAACCTTTGAATTCGTCCCGTCCCATTCCTGTTATTTCCAGGTGGGAAGACAGACCCAGAGTGACCACATGTTTCACCCAAGGCCACAGAGCCTGGTTTCTGCCCGTCCCAAGGAGAACTGGTGGCTAATCTGGTAGCTTCCAGGCTTTGGGAGTTTGACTCAAATTACACTGCTGCTTCATGAATGTATTTTTAACTCAGCAGAAGGCAGGCACACAAAGGTATCTTCTTTCTTTGCTTGATAATCACGCAATTCTATTCCTGTCTTTGGCCCATCACAGGGACCCCCATCAACCGAATCCCCATCATGGCCAAACAGATCCTGGACCTGTACATGCTGTATAAACTGGTGACAGAGAAGGGGGGCCTGGTGGAGATCATCAACAAGAAGATCTGGAGGGAGATCACCAAAGGCCTGAACCTGCCCACATCCATCACCAGTGCCGCGTTCACCCTGAGGACACAGTGAGTGGCCTGGGCCCTGGGGAGAGGAAGCTGAGGCTGGAGAGAGGGGATGTTTTAACCTAGAGGAGAGGAAGGAAGGAAATTCCATTGTCTGGTAAGCAATGAATGGAATTCCCAAAACCACCAGGAGCTTTCTAGATGAACCTCTCACTGGACCTGAGTAAAACTGACAGCCGCCTTTTTTGAGTGTCTCCTGAGTGCACCGGCGGCCTATTCTGTTTCATTGACCCTCGCACTCCATCCTGTGAGGCAGGGGTCACCCCTGTTTCCCAGTTACAAAATCTAAGTCTCGGAGGTTAGTTAGGTTAAGGCCGTCCCAGCCTGGGTGTCTCCGTGGTAGGACTGAGCTCTATACCTGGGCTTCTCTGACTTTGAAAGCCGCACTCTTTCCAGAACATGGTCTCCCAAATAGCACCTTTGCTCTCCTCCTGGCCCTTTCCCCTGCAGCAGAAGACCCAGAGGAAGCCAGGCTGGCAGGTCCCACAGGGATTGGTGACCTGTTTTTATAACCAGCTGAGTTCATGACAAGGGGCTGGAAGCAGTGACACCAACAGGGTCATTGGTGAATGAGGGCCAGAGGGGGGAGTCTATTCTTTTGGAATACTCAGAAAGTAGCTCTCACAGGGAGAGCAGCTGACGTATCAGGAGGCATGTGAGGACTTTATTGAAAGTAGAGGGGTTTATGAGACCCGTTCCAGCGGAGAGGGCACAGAGCTTTAGCCAGATAGCCATCCTTCTCTCCAGGTTCTTGCGTAGAGACTTGCTCCCTGGACAGCTGACGCAGAGACAGGCGGCAGTGCGATGGGCCAACGTGACCAGGGTTCAGCGGCTGAGCAACAGTCAGGAGTCTGGGCGGGTGCACCCAGTGGCCCCGTGTTCCTCTCCCATCAGGTGCACCAGGTTGCTGGCCTGTTCCAGAGGCTCATCCATCTCGAGTGGGCACTCTCTGGGGCCATGTTTGAAACTCCCTCTTGCTTCCTTCCTTTCCTCCAGGTACATGAAGTATCTCTATGCCTACGAGTGTGAGAAGAAGGCCTTGAGTTCCCCAGCTGAGCTCCAGGCCGCCATTGACGGCAACCGGAGGGAGGGCCGACGGCCCAGCTACAGCTCATCCCTCTTTAGCTACTCCCCCGCTGTCGCCACTGCTGCCACCGGGGCCCCTGCCCTTCTCTCTCCACCGAAGATTCGCTTCCCCATCCTTGGGATGGGCTCCAGCAGTGGCCCCAATGCCGGCAGCCCACGGATATCCCCAGCAACCACTCTCAGGAAAGGTCTGCAGGACCCTGTGGGGAGGAGAGAGGGAGCTAAGTTCCCCGCGTCCCAGACACGGCGGGAGGGTCGATCACGGGTTGGTGCAGCGTCACTTCCATTGCCAGGTGATGGAGTCCCAGTGACGACCGTGACCGTGCCAAATCGCCTGGCCGTGCCTGTGACCTTGGCAGGCCAGCAGGCCGGCACCCGGACGGCCACGCTGGAGCAGCTGCGGGAGCGGCTGGAGTCGGGGGAACCCCCGGAGAAGAAGGCCTCCCGGCTCTCGGAGGAGGAGCAGCGCCTGGTGCAGCAGGCCTTCCAGCGCAACCTCCTCAGCATGGCGCGGCAGCTGCCCATGAAGATCAGGATCAACGGCAGGGGTGAGCGCTGGCCCGGGGCTGGGGGCGGAGGGGGTTCCTGCCACACCCCGGCTTGGCTCCTGGGCCCCTGAGCCTCCTGCAACGGGGTGGAGGCCCTCCAGGTGCTGGTCCCCAGCCTCTCAAAAGTATCTAGAAGCCAAAAAGCCACATGGGTCTTCTCTGGCTGCTGAGAACTCAGTTAAGGCTGAGCTCTTCTTAGGGGACCAGAAATTGCCGCAGGCAGTGCCTGTTCTCTAGGAAAGAGGAAATCCAGTTGTTCTTGGAGGAGGAGCCAAAGCCCTCAGGGACAGCCGCCGTGTCTGTGTCTCTCCCTCCGTCTTCTGATCTGTCTAAATTAAAGGGCTCAGCCCACATCCCGGGACCTCTCAGGACGCAGGCAGATGCAGGGCGGCGGGTCAGGTCTGGGCGGAAGGCCGCACCTCCATTCTGCCACGCGGCGAGGGGTCGAAGTCGCTACCTGCCAGGTGGCCAGTGACCTCCCGGACCCCAAGAGCGGCCACATAACTGACAGCCTCTCCCTCCCCCTGCATGTTCCAGGTGTCCCACCTTCTCGCCCCCTGAACTGCACATCTGTGTCCCCTGTTCCTCCTTCTCCTCTTTGTCCCACCCATTTTCTTTGCCATTCTCGACCTTGACTCCATCTTACAACAAACACAGATAAGTGTGTGTTGCTGTGGAGGGAGTCAGGGAGGTGACAGCCCGGACCAAGGGCAGTGTCTCGGGGCCTGCACAGAGCTAATAGGAAGGGCAGCTCGCCCGCACGAGTTCTTGGCTGTCTGCATGGTGAGAGGGCAGAGCCTGAGGCCAGCTGGGGAAGGGAAGTGGCTCTATGGCCAAGGCAAACCACAGGACAGTGCCAAGGCTGGGTGCTGCTGTTCTGAGCAAGGTTCTAGACACTTTCTAACAGGTTAAAGCCTTGATCTGGTATGGCCAGGCCAGGAGGGTGGGAGGCAGAAGTGCCCAAAGGCTTGACTGAGCATGCCCCCTGGTCCCCAGCAGAAGACAGAACAGAGGCGCCGGCTGCAGCCCTCAACTTGACCACAGGTAGCATCGGGAGCATCAACATGTCCGTGGACATTGATGGCACCACCTACACAGGTAAGGCACCAGGCCGAGGAGCTGCCGCACAAGCCCCTGTGCAGCTCCTAGGATGTCACTGTCACCCTCTCTCTGAATACCTGCAGGTGCGGGGGCTTCCTTTTCTGTGGTCTCCGGGTTCCTACAGTGAAGTGGCTCTTCCAGCCCACACTGAGGATGCTCACAGGATGGCCGGTCCCCTCCACCTTTGACAGACACTGTCAAAACTTGCCCTTTTGGACTCCTGGTTGGCTCACTAATGGAGTCACTTAATGTGAGAAGTCATCACTAACACCACCTCTTTGTCTTAAAATCTGTCGTCTAAGCTAGAGCACTGCTCACTACCTCCAGTCTTCTGAGGCCCAGGTCGCTTTTCTTTGATTGTGATTCAGCTCATCCTTTCTTAAAATAGCCGTCATTCCTGTTCTTTTAAAATCCTCTTTTAAGGAGCCAGACGCAAACAAACGGATCTGAATAGAGGAGCGACTGCCTCTGTTGTACAGCCCCTCCCCGGTCCTTTGCAGTTGTCTCTCCCGACATTTTATTGGAGTGTTATTCCTTGGTTGGTCGAGCACCTTGCCCAAGTCTTCCCAAGGCATTTAGCTGAGTTTTCATGGAAACTGCGTTCCTGTTCCCACTCCCACCTCATCTGCATAGGGATGAATTTTTTTTAAAAGATTTATTTATTTATGAATACAAGAACTGGGGTGTAACCCAGAGATGCCGGGGGCTGGGGGAGGTAAGAGGATCCACCAGAGAGAGCAGGGAGCAGAACAGGCAGACTGACAAAATACACTGCTGAGGGGAGCAGCAGGCGAGACAGGAGAGGTCTGCTGCGCCATGTGGGTAGCTCCCTGGCTGGGAATCAAACTCGTGCTGCAGTGCCTGCAGATAGCTTGATAGCACTGTCTTTAACTCCTGTGCCACCAGGGAGTTCCCTGCATAGGAATACATTTGAAAACAAACCCAGCTGATTGGTTAAATGCAGCTTGGTGGGTGGAGCCAAAGAGCCCAGGCACACTCTGGCCCCCTGCCAGAGGCCAGGCGTCAGCCACAGATGGCATGGGCAGTGCCCGGTAGAACAGGCTTAAAGGCGCCCCTTTTACAACTGGGGGGCACCCCTCAGGGGCTTCTGTGTCCCTTGCTCTAGAGGGTGGGGGTTAGGCCCCTTGGGCACCACCCTCCTGGCCCCCTACTTTGGCTCTCTGGGGGGCCACCTTGTCGCCCTAAGGGTCACTGCAGGGGGAGGTGCAGCACCACCTATTTAGGGAGGGCATGGGGCCGGGGCCAGCAGAGGACCAGAGTTCTGGAAGCAGCCTGCAGGGACACGGCCAGGCCCGGTTGCTTTGCAGCCACCAAATAGTCTTCAGAGACCACACCCAGAGGTCTCTGCATGGCACAGGAGGCCCTTTGAGGAAACCAGGCGAGCCAGCAGGTAGCATGGAGATGCCCTGGCCTTCTGATGGTGCCAGAGTGGCCTGGGAGGCCTGGGGTTGGGATTGGGTTCATGGGCAAGAGCAGGGAAGGAGTTCTGTGCCTGGATCTCCATCTCCTGTAGTCCTCGGTCAGAAGAAAGGAGATAATGCCTTCTCTCGGGTTGGCAAACAGTCAGAGAGAAGTGAATGAAGCCTCCTCAGACCTCTCCTGCCCCTGTCCCTGCCCTCCTGTGCCCTTTCTCACTGTGTGTGCCAATCCCTGCGCCAGGAAGCTGGCCTCATTCCCAAGGGCCCCTGGCCCTTAGAGCTGAGCCAGCCCACAGAGCTAGTGCTCTCCTGCATGCTTCTCCGCACCGACCCTGCCAGCCATGCTGCTGCTACTCCTGCTTCAGGCCCGTCTCCCCATCACCGCAGCTTCCTTGCAGGCCTCCTGCCCCCTATTCCCCCCAGCCCCCCAGGGGGCATTCTTCAGTGACCCCCCCAAGTCATACCACAGTCCTATGCCCGCCTCCGACATGTGTGCCTCCTCTCTGTTCTCTGTGTTCGCCCCCTGTCCTCTCCCTCTTGCTTCACTTGGCCACTTTCCCCGACAGCCAGTCATGCTCTTCCCCTGGAGCCTTTCCTCACCAACCCTACCTGCCTCCCAAAACCTTTGTGTTTCCACGGCACCCTAGCGCGCTTCCTTCAGAGCACTAACAACATTTCAGCATTGATTCTGTTTCCCATCTGCCCCCCTCACCGGCCCTTAAGCCCCCAGAGGCAGGAACTTCTCCTGTCAGCACAAACACAGAGTCAAGGGGTGCCTCATGCACAGCTTGGCAGCAGTAAGGACTGGAGGGGAACTGACCCGTCTTCTCATCTGCTCACACGGGCATCCCCTCTTCCCCAGGCGTGCTGTTTGCCCAGAAGCCTGTGGTCCACCTCATCGCAGGATCTGCTCCCCAGAGTGTTGGTAGCAGCGCCAGCAGCAGCAGCAGCTCCCACTGCTCACCAAGTCCTACCTCATCCCGGGGCACCCCCAGTGCAGAGCCCTCCACCAGCTGGTCCCTCTGACGGGCGGGACCCAGCTTCCCTCTCCCCGCTCTGCTGTCAAGAGTGGAGGAAGTTGATGCACAGAATTTACCTCATCTCACGGAGCCCACGTCAAACACCGTTTGGCCAGATGTTGAGAATTTGGACGTGTCCGTCTGTCCTTCAGGCTCCATTCAGGTCCTGCTGTACTCTGGGGGCAGGGAGAAGCTGTAGGGGCAGGACAGGGCAGCGTTGTCCAATCAGGGATTGTCCTGGGGAACTGGCCGGGGTCAGTGGGCATCCAGCTTCCTCCAGGTTCCCGGACCACCTCCCCCCACCCCTGGACACAGTGTATCGACAATCTGTAAGCCGACACAGGGCTGGAGGCCCTCCAGGTCCCTTCCCTTTTAATTTATTTCCCTTCCCCTGCCTCCTGCCATGACTCCAGGGTCACTGGCTCCTTCCCCTGCTCAGTCCCCCACTCTTTAATTCCCACGTGGGGCTGCTGAAGTCAAGTGCATGCCTTGATGGCCCTTTCATGGTGGACATGGGGTGGGACCTTCCAGCCCACCTTGACTACAATGTTTGGGTCCTGGATTATGGATCCCTTAAGTTCAACTCTTGAAGCAGTCCTCAGGGGCCGGCCCATGTCCCCCTTTTAGTGGTCTCCAAAATGAGCACCTGAAGGCAGTCCTCAAATCCCGGGGCCTAGTGGGCTTCTGCTGAGGGGGGAAAAGAGCCTCGGGGCTGCCCAGGCAGGCCCTGGCACCCACTTGACATTGACCCTTTTCTGACCCTCCCAAACCTTATGCTCCCCACTCACCCTTCTTGGCCAGCTCTCCCGAGAACTGCCCACCTGTCCCTTGGCTTGCCCTTCTCTTGGGGCCATCTCAACCCCAACATCCCCAAACCTGCCGATGTCAGGTTCATTGAAATACCTCAGATTTATAATTGTTGATGTTTAATTCTTCAGGAAGTATTTGCATCTCTGAAATCTTTTTTATATATGTTTTGCTGACTTTTGTTTGTTTTTTTTTTTTTTTAATTTTAAATTTTTTATTGTTGTAGCACCAAAGAAATGAAAGCAGATCACCCCCAAAAGCCGAGCAGATGACTTGGCGCCCCAGCCCCTCCAGTCTTTCCCTGAGACCCCAGTGAGGAGGCAGGGAAGCAGGCAGGAGAGATGACTCAGGGATCACAGCGGCAGGGGAGGGGTGGCATGGGGACACCCGTTGGTTGGACACACCAGTTCTGAAGATGGTCCTTGACCCACTTCCTGCCAGAGTGGGACTGGTCCCACACCCCTACCCCCATCTCGCCAGGGTGGAGCAGGACGTCTCCCCACACTCAGCATTCCCAACTCAGGTCAGGGGTGGACCGTACAGGCAGGCCGTGGGCCTCACCGAGGCTGCGCTGGCTCGGGGGGTGAGGAGATGCCGAGAGCTCTGTCCCTCCTCTTGGACCCTGGTGGCACCAGCTGCTCTTGTGTCGTGAAGAAGAGTTGGTTCTCACAGAGGCTCACCTCAGTCCAGTCAGCCCTGCAGCGTTCGGTCGAGCAGCACCCTCGGCAATGTCTCCAGGCCACAGGGGCGGGGCCCCATCGGTGAAAGGAAAGGGAAATCAAAAGCTTGAGCACAAAACAGATACCTCAGCCTGGTAAGCAGCAGCTCTGCTGGACTGCATCTTTGCCCCTCTCGCCCCCTGCCCACCACACACTCACTCTCACACTCACACACAGCCCCACCCACTGGGACTGACCCTCTTCCGGGAGCTGGTGCCAGGAAAAAGCCCAGCTCACTGCTGCCGGGCCCCCTGGCAAGCGTCACAGACCTTGCGCCAGTATGTCTTTCTCAGGGGTTTGGAGGAGAAGGATAGACCCCCAGAGGATGCAGGGGCACCGCACTGTGTCTCCTGGCCACTGAATCCTCTCCTGTCCCCAGGAAACTCGCCAGCCTGCCCCTCTAAGCGAATCCATGCTGCCCTCATGGAACAGCAGGGTCTCGGCTAGGAAACCTGGGAGTGGGGGCACCAGCAGTGCCCCAGGAACAGGGCTCTGCCAGGAGGGGCTTTCTGAAGGTATAGTCCTGAAGGCCACGTGGCAGGCAGCTGGCCAGGGCAGCTCTGCCGCCCCCAAATGACATGTAGTCTAACCAGGAAAGACGTGATAGCACATGGGTAGCCTAGGCAGTGATAAATACCTCAGACGTCCTCTTGCAGCAAGTGTCTGTATATGTTGTGGTTATTTTCTATCTTACATGTTCTTGAATGTTTATATTTCAATAAACCTCTACCTCTTCACACAAGCGCATCTCTCGGTGCTTTCAGTGACTTTTCCATGGACGGGAACAGGAGAGCAGGAGAGCAAAGAGCCTGCAGAGTGAAAGAAACTGAGCAGACTGCACCTCTGATCCCCGGGTTTCTCCTGAATCTTCTTCCTGTCACTGTTCCCGCCGCCCCTCCTCCAAGTGCCCATTCTGTGCTCTGTATTATTTGCAAGGCCCGTTGGGGGCTCGTCAGTGTTCTGGCGGGGCCAGGGGATGGCCTCCCCTCAGTGAGCCGCGTGTGCTCTGCTGTGTCAAACACTAACGATAAGTGTGGCCCCCACACTCAGCTCTCTTCCAGCTGTAACAACAGCCTCACCCGTCTGTGCAGCCCTGTGAGCAGTCAAGCGGGGACCCCCTTCTTGTGATTTTGAAAGTGAGGATGACATAGGGCCAGGATTGAGCTTCTAGCACTGATCTTTTAAAATCTTTGTTTTTAAAGATTTATTTATTTATGCATATAAGAGCTGAGGTGTAGCCCAGAGGTGTGGGGAGGAGAAGGGGTGAGAGGATTCACCAGAGACAGAGTGGGGAACAGAACAGGCAGATCCACTGAAATACACTGCTGAGGGGAGCAGCAGGCGAGGCAGGAGAGGTCTGCTGCACCATGTGGGTAGCTCTCTGGCCGGGGATCGAACTTGTGCTGCAGTGGCTGCCGATAGCTTCATAGGTTGCATCTTAACCCTTTGCACCACCAGGGAGGCCCTGTGATGTGTTTTTATTTATTTTTATTTTTTTTAAAGATTTATTTATGCATATAAGAGCTGGGGTACAGCCAGAGACGTGGGGGGTGAGAGGATTCAGCAGAGACAGAGCGGGGAGCAGAACAGGCAGATTGACTGAAATACACTGCTGAGGGGAGTAGCTGGTGAGTCAGGAGAGGTCTGCCGTGCCATGTGGGTAGCTCCCTGGCCGGCTGGGGATCGAACTCAAATTGCAGAGGCTTCGGATTGCTTCCCTTGCACCACCAGGGAGGCCCCCCTGTGATGTTTTTAATGCTTATTACTAAGACAAAAGTAGAAAGGGATGGGGAGAGGGGACAGTCATGAACAGGTGTTTTGGGAAGAAGTGATCCTTAGGGATCAGGAAAATGCACCGGAAGCCATCCCACCGCCAGCACCATGGGCAGGGTCAGGAGAGAATGGAGAGCGGTGGGAACTGTCCCAGCACTTTGGGAAATACTTCAGCATTATGTGGTAAAGCGGCCCAGCAATTCTGGACACACTCTGTGTGTCCCTGGAGGCGGGGCAGCGCTGGGAACAGGGTGGCAATGGGATTACCAGTTACGGAACGCTGGTGTGGGCCGAGTACTGTTGAAGTTCTTTGCGTGAATTAACCTGCCACGTTGTGAGTTGGGATTTTTATCCCCATTTTACGGAGGAGGCAACTGAGGTACAGAGAGGTTGCGGTCCCGTGGCTAGTGAGATGCAGAGGCAGGTTTCTCAGTTCCTGCTGCAGAGCCCAGAGTCTAACCTAACCACCAAGTGTCCAGTGCTCAGCACTCTGCACTCACATTTCACATGCACCCTTGGTGCCCTGGGGCCGTTTTTTTCTCCATTTCCCAGACGAAGCTAAGAGCAGGAATGTGGGAGCGGTCACAGCCAGCAAGCAGAAGGGAATGGCCCCTAAAGCAGCCCTAACTTCTGTGGGGGCCTCGCTTTTGTGAGGGGCAAGGGGATCGCCAGGGCATTGGGTCTTACTGGTCTCTGCTCGTCCGCGTGGGTCAGCTCCCTGACCGGGGATCAAACCCCTGTTGCTGCAGCAGCTGGCGACAGCTTGAGCACGCTGAGACTTTATACCCTGCACCACCAGGGGGGGCCCTAGTAGAGTAGCTTTTATTTAAACGCCACTGCAGACTATCCTAACAGAAGTGCTCACGCGGGCACCTGGCAGCTCTCTCGGAGCACAACTCTGAACTCTGGTTTGAAATGCACTGATTTGGCCAATTCACCTGCCATGAGGCCCACACCCAGGTCCCAAGTGGATGAGCCATTGGTCTGGCCGAAGGAGTAGATGAGCATGGCTTGGCAGCTCCGTTAGGCCCCTGAGCAGAGCATGGACCCTCGGTGTCTGGTTAGTCCTGTGAGTGCATGCACACATTTGGGGGTGTGTCCATTTCCAGGTGAGCATCTGATGTGTATCTTGTTGCGTGTATGTGACTTTGTGCCCATGTCTGTGTGTGTCCATCTGTGCACCTGTGCACACATACATTTGCCCAAGAGGCGGAGGGAGGAAGCTAGGCTGGAGGAGGTAGTCAACCGAACGAGTTGAAATCAGACAGACAGAGCCCGGGACATGGAGCCCTTGCTCTAGCTGCTGTGGGACGGTTCTCTGGGACCCCTCTCCCAGGGGCCGTTCCCACAGCCTCATTTCCGTCTCCCCTCTGGGGCTTTGCACAGCCTCTTCCCTCTTACTAAAATGCCCTTCCTTCCTGGCAAGTGCCTCTTCATCCTTCTGTGAGGATTCAAGGGCCCAGAAATGCCCTCTGGGAGAGGACTTCCCTATCTGCTGTCTCCCCGCACCTCCCACAGCACCTCTCCCCTCAACTTCACAGTTAATTATAATTGTCGCCTCGATGATTGTGTTCCCCAAGCCATAAGCTTTGGGGGATAAGGAGCCGTCTGATTCACTTTTGGTTCTCCTGTGTACAGAAGCGAGCCAGACATGCAGTAGATGCTCAATAAATGCTTGATGAATGACTCAATGAGTGAACACGTGAACTCTGGGGCACAATGAGGAAGAGGCAGAAGAGAAGGAAGCCTGGGACAAAGCGAGGGGGCATCCTAAAAAGGAGGAAGAGACTAATTGGTTTATGGCAAGAAAAACAGGGCACTGGAGAAGAGAGTGGGGTGGACGGCGGAATGGGGGAGGTGTCGTGGGGAGGAAAAGGAAGAGTGGAGGGAAAGCACCCCCGTCAGGAGCAGGTGGTGGCCGGCCTCGTTCAGCTCCTGGAGTCTGTGCAGTTCTTCCTCTTTAAATTTCAGGGCAACTGCCCCCTGGTGCCAGCAAGTACATAGCCACCTTCTAAAGCAGGGATGTGATTCTCCCTTCCAGCTCTTTCCTGAGGCCCCTAGATCTGGAGAATGCTAAAAAAAAAAAAATGGGGCCCGCTGGGTGCATGCAGCATGGGCCCCAGATCAGTCCCAGCGCATTTTCACCCATCTTCAATGATTTTTTTCCAAGTTGCTTGAATGTCTGCACTATGTCTCCCTGGCAGAGGTGGGCCCTGCAGCAGAGAAGCCTCCTCGGCTCCCTGCAGACACTCCTGTGCGCTTCTGTTAGGAGCATCCTGCCTGGAACCCAGTGGCGGAGGTCATGGCACTTCCCACCATGGCAGTTCATGGCAGTCATGGCAGTTCACCCCAGCTGAGAATGGGTTAGCTCAGATACTGCAAGGGGTGAGCCAGGGCAACCTGGCCTGGGGCCACCCCCAGTGCTCAGCAGCAGGGAGCTCTCTGCCTCGGGCGGCACACCCCTTGGACACAGTCTGCCTGGCCCAGAGCTGCTGCAGCTGCTCCAGGTAGGCCTAGTCATTGGCAGCCATGCAGCTCTTTCAAGAGTCTCCAGTTCCCCTGTGAAGACCCCCACTCCACCGGGGCTGTGGGGCTCACCTGGCCGGAACTGTCTGCTCAAACCAGTCCTGCAGGTCTCTCCCCAGGCAGCCCCTCCTCTCAGGGCCCCAGATCTCCTCTCAGGAGGCCTCTGACCGCCCAAGCCCACAGAGGTGTCTCCCAACTCCAGGCCTCAACTATGGACAGGTGCTTGTGCACACCAACGGGGGGTGGGGGAGGGGGCGCTCCAGTGGCCCGCCCTGTGATGGCTGCTCCCTGGAACTGGACTCGATGGAGGCCTCACCCCAGTCTGCCCCTCCTGGTCATTCTGTTTTCCATAATAGCCCTAGCACCCCCTCACCCAACTTCAGGGTCCCCTGCTTATCTGCCCCTGGTACAAGAGGGCACAAGCTTGATTCAGGGGTGCCCTGGATTCCCTTCCAGGCTGACTACCAGCTGTCTTGACCCACCTGGGTGAGCGTCAGTAGCTGTCCCCACAGGAGGGCCGTGCCTGAGCCTGGGTAGGCCATTCCGCTGACCCCATCGAGCCCCCATTTGGGCCTGTGAGCTCTTGGGTCGTCTGGCTGCTCCAGCTCCGCCCTGGCCCTGCAGGCCTGGCACCAGCGTCTCCTGCAGGTACATTCAGCCCAGGATCTTAGGGGCTCCTTTCAGCCTCCAGACCTCTCTGCAGTGACTGCTGTGTCAGCAGTGCCTCTGGGAGTATGTTGTGGCCAGGCCCACCCCCAACTCAAGTCCTGACGCTGAGCAACTCTTCCCTACTCCAGTCCCAGCCTTCCCATCTGAACCAAGAGTGGGAAGGGGGTTGGATGCATGGTGGCTGGATTTTCCCAAAGCTTGGGAAAGTGTCTCTGGGCTGGATAGAAGCCCTTGCACTGCCTTCCCGCTCCAGGTACTGTTCCAAGAACAAAGAGCAGAGGTTGAAGTACAGGGCAGGGCCACAGGTGTGCAGGGCCATGTCCAGGGCTCAGTCATACACCCACTTGGAGGGGGACTCTGCTGTCCTAACTACCCTAGGGGACTCCAGGCTGGGCTCTGGGCCCAGGGATTGTTGGATCATCCTAGTCCAAACACCGCTGGGTCTTTTCTACTTCTGTCTGCAGTAGCAGGAGCCTGAGGGTCCTCTCCCACCACCTCCCCTCCCCCTACTCCCAGCACCCTCACTGTCTTCTGACTCCTGGTCTGGCCTCCTCCACTCCTGTCCCTGGGACCTGTGAAGCTGGTGACTCCTGCTCCAAGTGGGCCGGGGAGCATCCCCCCTCTTTGTGGGGGGCTGAAAGTCACCTGGAGAAGGCCGGCCCAGTCCCACCCCTTATGCAGGGCAGGGGAGTTTCTGCAGCCTCTGATAAGGCAGGCCCGAGCCACTCCGAGGCCCTGCCTTCTCCACCAGCTGTGATAAGCCCAGCCATGGGCCCAGCTAGCTGATCTCCCTGTCTGGACCATGCGCTGGCTTTTATACAGATGACTGTGCAGCTCCTACAGGCTCCAGATATGCAACCCTCCACCTCCAGCTGGACCCCAACCCGTCACCTCTCCACCCCAGCTGCTGATGACGTTGCAGTTCCAGCAAGAGGACCGGGGATGCTATCAGGGAATGCTGAAGAACAGGTAGGCGTGAGGAGGCAGGGTGTCACTTGGGTCCCCAGGGTCACCCTAGTCTTGGGAGGAAGCCATTGCTCTGGAAGGGTCAGCTGTGGACTGACACCCCCCAGGTCCTGAAGAGCTTAGGGACATGTGGACCGTCACAGGGTGTTGCTGTCCACTCTCCCAGGCTAGGACACTGGGTACCTCCCCAGAGGCATCCGCTTGACCGTGATCTCTGCCTCCCTGGGACGGCAGCTCCAATAGGGGTGATGGCGCTTCCAAGGAAATTCTTCTGTCCACTGAGCTTAAACCGGGCACCTCCCTCCTCCTGACTGGCCCTGGGAGCATCACAGGGGCCCTGGCCCGTCCTTTGCCTGTGTAGCGCAGCCTGGTCCTATCAAGTCACGTGCTGCATACCCACAGGGGGCACCATTCACAGATGACACTGCTCAACATGGCTGCCCTGTTGGGGAATCAGTTCTCCCCTGTGTTTTTTGGATACCCCTGCTCCTGAGAACATGACCCCAGATATGGCACGAGCCCTGAGCATTCTGGGTTTTCAGCCTGATGGGGGGATCTGCTAGCACAGGGGACCTCCCTGGGCCGTGGACAAACCAGGAAGACCGTGGGAGAGCGCAGCAGCCTCAGTGTGCGTGAGAACCAGCAGCTCACATTTAGGACTTGCAGGGCCCAGCACGGTTCCTGCCACCGCTGCAGCAGCTCCAAAGGGCCTCAAGTGGGGCCCAAAAATGGCCAACCAGCCCAGCCCGCTGCCACTAGCTTGCCACCAGCCATGCCCATAGCTCTTCTCTGGCCAGTGCTAGTCTCGCTCAGGAGCTAGGTCTGAGCACCTGCCAAAGAGAGAGAAGCCAGGCTTTGACCCAGGCGCTCAGGGCCGTTGTGCCTGCCTTTCCCACTCTCACCTGCGCCCTCGGTGGGGCTCTATGGGTGGACTCCGTGCAGCGCCCAGAGGTGGCAGGAGTGCTGGGCACACCAGGCATCAGGTCCATGAGGCTCAGAGTCCTGCGCTTGGGACAGATGGGAGACCTTGGGACTGAGGTGGCCCTACCTCCGGAACAACCAGTCTCTGAGGCGCCTCCCCGATGCGGAAGCTGGGATCCGGGGCTGAGCATGCACTCAAATCCTTCCACCCTGACCTCCCAGGCCTCGGTTTTCCCTTGTGATTTACATGGCAAATAAACAGCAGCCTCAATGCCCGTTAAGCAGTTCTGAATGCCAAGTTTCCATGAGCTGGGCCTGGCCCTTGCTGACCAGCCATGGGCTCATTTGGTGCTCCCGATGTTGGGAAGATGGGGCTGAAGACCCAGGTCGTGCCGGGAGTTCACCACAGAACTTGGCCTGTGCTCCCCAGCCCCACTGCCCTGCTTTCCAGTGTGGGAGTCTAGAAATGGGAGGAGATGGGAACTGGGGGGACACTCGTTCAGTTCTGATGTTGGGTAAGGAACACAAATGGGGTCCCTCTTGCCACCTCTGGCTGTGAGACGTGTCCTGAGCCCCATGCCTCACTAGTTTGGGAAGGGAACCCACGGAGGAGTGAGGGGCTACTCATTTGGTGTTGCCCTCACCCCACTCCTCACACCCATACTCTTCACCTTTGGGTCTCAGAATCCTAATGCTGCCTCCCCACCCACACCCCTAGGCACCCGGTGCACCCTGCCCCCAACTCTCTGTGAGCATAGGAAAAAGGCACCCAACTGAGGAGTGTGCATTGGGCTGAGCTGCCCCAACTCTCCACATTTCCCAGGCCTGTTCACCACCCACGCCCCAAAGGCTTTCTCCCCTCCAGACACCTGGCTCCTCTGACTCCAGGCGGACTGCTGCAGCCCCCTTCCAGGGTGTTTGCCCCCCCACCCCCCATTTTCCCACCAGCCGGGCCTCTTCAGAATGGACCATGAGGACTGGCCCACGCCCGGATGTGCACTCACAGCTCCACTCTGGCCGGAGGCCCTGTCTTTGCGGCCTGCCTTGGTTTCTGTGAGGCTCCTGGTCCCCTGGGGAGCCGCGCAGGCCAGAGTGTTGCACTTGTGGAGTCAGTGCCGAGGAAGTCACAGTAACCAAGTGCTGTGGGAACACGGGGAAGGGGAACCCGAGTCTCCCGTGGGCTCCCAGCAGAGCTTTCTGGAGCAGTAACTCCAGGGTTGAGGCTGGAAAGTGAATTAGCTGCCCCCAAAGGGAAGACATGGATGCTGCACAGGGAAGAGAGAGCGAGGGCAGCAGGATGAGGCGTGGTGGGGCAGCTCGGGCCTGGAGGGGGCAGTGAGCCGTGGGGACAAAAGGAGGTGCAGAGGGGCGAGAACTGTGGTGTGGCTCAGGCGGCTGGCGGTGGGGTGCAGGATAGGGGCCTCGCCCTGCTGTAGAGCTCAACCCACACAGAAAAGACCGGGGAGCACCAGGGTCGAGGCCTGGGGGAAGAGCTTAGGCTGAGGTCTAGGATGCCAGCTGCCTCCTCGGAGGTGACCCCACCCCTGGGCCCCTGACCCCACACCGCCTGGCCACCGCCATCCAGTTCTGCGGGGTGAGGGGAGCGTGGGGCCGAGAGGGGACATCTGCTCCCGCTGCACCTCAGGGCCGGTTTCTCACGGGACCGATTCTCTGCTCGCTGCTGGGGCGAGTCCCTCCCGGGAGAGGCGGGACGAAGCCCAGGCAGGAGAGTCTCCGCGAGGCTGGCGCGGCTCCAGGCCGGCAGCGAGGGCGGGGGCGGGCGATGGCTCCGGGCGCCCCTCGGGAAGTCGCCCCTCGCAGCCGGAGGACGGGGCGGGGGTCCCCGCGGGGCGCGGGCTGCTGGGAAGGCGGGCCCGGGCCCCGGACCTCTGTGGGCTCCTCCACCCTCGGCGCCGGGGAGACCCCGGCCGCGCGGAGCGGCGGAGGGGGGGAGGCCAGCGCCCCCCACCTCGCCCGAGGGGAGGAAGCGGCGCTTCGACCCCGGCCGGGGGCCCCGGGCTCCGGCAGGACGGTGACTCACCTCGGCCCCCGACCCCTGGGGGACCGGGCCTACAGGGGCGGGGACAGCCGGGCTGGGGCGCCCGAGTGCCGGGGGAGCGACCCCCGAGTGTCCGGCTGGGGGGCGGGCGGCCGAGGGCGTCGGGCCGTCCCGGGGCTGTCAGCGCAGCGCCCCTCCCGCGCTTCTCCGGCTTCTGCTGTTCACTTCGGGAGGGGGTGGACACGACGGCGATTCGGGGGAACCAAGCACCCCTCAAGCCACTCAGGCCCCAGCTTAAGGGCGAGCCGGAGGTCGGGGGCCGCCGCAGCCCAGGGGGTTCGGTTCTGGCCGCGCCGCCCGGCGTCCGAGGCGCGACCCGCGGGCGGGCGGGGCGGGGAGCCCGGGGCGCAATTCAAAGCCGCTCCCGCCCGCCCGGTCCGTCGTCTCCCGCCGGGCGCGGCGCGGGGTGTCTCGGAGGCCCCCCTCGGTGCTCCTACGCGGGAAACCGGGGAGGGCGGCCCCGCTCGGCCCGAGCCGGGGGGGGCTCCCCGGACCCCGTCCCCGGGGCCCCCCGCAGGGCCCCGTGTCCAGCCCGCCGCCCTGAGCAGCTCGGGCCGCCCCTCTCGTCGCCAGAGCGTGTCCCCCGCGCCCCCCGGCCCCCCGGCCCCCCCGGCCCGCGCCAGCGCACAAAGCCCGCGGCCGCGCGGGGGGGGTTGGCGGGCTCGGGCGGGGTCGCGGCGGCGGAGCGGGCCGAGCCCCCCGCCGGGTCGGGGCTCCACCTCTCGGCTCCGGCGCCCGCCGGCCGGGAACGACCGCCCGGGCGCCTCCGCGGGGCCTGCGCCCGGCGACACGGAGGGCAGCGGGCGCCGCCGCCCGGGCCGGCTCCGCGCCCCGCCCGCGGCCAACGTCTCCCGCGGCCGCCCCCACCCGCGCGGCGCCCGCCCGCGCCCGCGCGTCCCCCAGAGCCGGCGAGTCGGGGGCTAGAGCGGCCGGGCCGCGCGGGCCGGGCCCGCCGGGCGGACGTCGGCGGCGTCACGCGAGGGGCGGGGCCGCGGCGGGCGGAGGCCGGAGCCGGAAGCGGAAGAGGCGCTCGCAGCGGGCAGCGGGGCCTAGCCGCGGCCGGAGCCTGGGCGACGGTGAGTGGGGGCCGGCCCCGGCGGCCGCGGCGCGGGGGCGAGTGGCCGTGGGGGCGCGGGGGGGCGGGCCCCGGGGGCCCCGGCGCGGCCTCGACCTGCGCCCTGTCTCCTCCCCGGCCCGCCGGCCGCGGCCCCGACCTCTCACCCCTGACCCGCCGCCTCTCCCGGAGGGCGGTCGCCGCAGACCCCACCTCTCGGCCCGCGGGGAGCGGCCGCCGGGGCCCTGCCGGGGTCGGGGTCGGGGCGCGCTGGGCCGCCTCGGCCCGGGGGGCTGCCGGGGCCGGTCCCCGACTCCGCCCGCGCGGCCCGGGGCTCGGCCGGCCGGGCCCGCCGCGTCTCCCCCGGCCCCCGCCCGCGCCGGCGGCGGTTGCGGGCTGGGGCTCCGCGAAGCCGGGCGCCGGGCCCCTCCGCTCCCGCGCCGGTGACGGCCCCGCAGCCGGGGGCGCCGGGCCGAGCTGCCGGGCCCACGCGCGGCGGCGCCGCGGCCCGGGGTCTGCCCTCCTCCCGGGCGGGCGCCGAGCGCGGAGCCGGGGTGGGAGCCGCTGGCGGGCCTCCCGCGCCCGGCCCGTGCCCTTGACAAGGAGGCGCGTTCCGCCCGGTGGCGGGGCGGCTGCAAGGTGGCAGGTTTGAGGTTGCAGCGGTGGGGCAGCTCCGGCCAAAAATAACCATGGGGCGCCGGGCGGCGGTGATCCGGAGGGCAGAGGCCGCCCTGACTGGCTGCTCTTCTTGTCAGCCTGGTTCCTTCGCGCGGAGCAGCCAGTGAGGAGCCGGCCGGGCCCTGCGCGCAGAAGGGCCGACTCGACCTGGTTTCCTTCACGTTACCTTTTTTTTTTTTTTTTTTTCCTCTGCGGTGCCGAGCCTTCTGGAACGTGGTTGTGGCCCTTGGCTTCTTTCAACGGCCCGTTTGCAGGGGTCTCAGCTGCTGAGCCAGGGGCCCCAGACCCCTGCCCGGGAGGTGATGGCGGGGCATGACATCACCAGCATTTCACCCGCCTGGCGTGTGTGAAAGAAGTTATTTCCTCTGGGATTGCCTCGTGTGTGGTGCTTTTTAGCTCTCCTGCTTGTCATCTCCTTTGCCAGGTTGACTGGGAGGTGTTAGCGCCGTTTCCCAGGTGTGCTGACTGAGGCCGGCGCGCTTGGTGGCAGGTCACAGGGCCAGTGAAGTGGTAGCTCAGGGATTTAGTCCACGGTTTTCTACACAGCACTGGCCCCCTTCTGGTCCCTTGGGAGGGGCTTCTGTCTTTATTGCCCTTAAGGCGAGTAGCACAGACCTGGAGGTGCTAACTGGAGCCTTTTCAGTGTTCATGAAAAGCCGTCTTTGGTGCCTCCTGTGTGCCCAGAGCCGTGCTAGGCATTTGACCTAAAGTGACCTTAGTCACTTAAAGAGTGACATAAATGTAATCCTCACGGAGCCCAGTAAGAGGTTGCTACTGTCCCCTTCTTGCAAGAGGAAACTGAAGGTCACAGTCGATGAATAACTTGCCCAGAGGCACCCAGAAGTAGCAGTGCCAGGGTAGATGTCTGGCTCTAAAGCTGTGCTCTTGCCACTGACACGAATGTGTATGGACTGAGGCATCTTCTAGATCCTGGGAGGGAGTTTCTGACCTGGCGTGGACTAGACCTGGTCCTGCAGCTGCAGTGTCTGCTGCCCAGTGAGGATGAGCACTGGCCTAGTGGGAGTCCTGTGCCCCGGCCCCTGGAGCGTCTGCCACGCCACTTAATGAGCTGTGAGATACTGTGGTCATTCCCTAGCTTGGGCACCTGACCCTGGTAATTGCAGGAAAGCAATGAAACATTAGTCAGCTGATCACCAGGACAGAGCAGCCATCTAAACTCTTGGAGCTGCTGGCAGTTTTACATCGGATTTATTGCCAAGGATCACTGGGGTCAGGACTTCCAGGTTGACAGAAGAAGACCTGCTGGTGGGGAAATTGAGGACAGTGACTTTCCCAGGTTATGGAGAGACTCCCAGGGGGTTGGTCTAGCATGCCTCACTACTTTGTTTATTCACAGGGAGCCATTCCTTGTTCTCCTGACAGACCCTCCTCTTGAGACCGGGTAACTTGGGTTTGTCAAACTGCTCTGTCTGGCAAGCCCTCAGCTGACCTCCACTGGAGGCAGGCTTTGACCAAGCAGAGGGCTGGGACGGAGGCTGGCCATGGCATCTGGCCCAGCCTTCCCATGGATGCAGTGTCAGGGTTTTGGGTGTGGGTGGCACAAGGTGTTGGCCTCACAGAGCCACCAGCTGGTAGCTGGGCCAGCCTGGCATTTTCCTGTGGCAGATATAAGTCCCCAACGAACAGGATAGTTTTGGCCTGTCTCCCGGGCAGATGAGCCTGCCAGACAGCCAACCTTCTGGTTGCTCCTGACGTGGACATCAGAGAGGGTACTGGGCAGGGGAGCTGGCCGAGGGGACAGTAATGGTACTGGTAGGCAGAGATGAGGCACTGCCTGGCACAGCATTGCAGGTGGTCAGAGGGTGATCAGTGGGGCCTTGGGCAAGAAACTTGATGCTCTTAAGGACCCTGGCGTTGGTGGTGGTGCCAAAACCAGATACCCCCCGTCTGCTTGGCCGGACCTGGGGTGGGCTTGGGAACGTCCGTGAGGCCGTGCACAGCGCTTTCTGTGGTCGTCACGCCCTGACTTGTCCTGGAGGCTCCCTGCGTGGGCCCGTGCAGCCTGCAACTTGGGCTTCCCAACTAGAGGGCTTCCCCTGCCGGCTCCTGCCTGTGGGCGCCCTGCCAAGCCCCTTTCCCTCTGGCCTCAGCCAGAGCCTGCGTTGTGAGGCCCCACTGCGGTGGGGGGGGGGGGGGCGAGGGGGGTGGGGTTGAGCACTGGCGCGTCCTCTTTTCCCTGGTCCGCTTCCCGCCATGGTGCTCGCCAGCCTGTCCCTGCCTTCTGCCTCAGCACCGCCCTGGCTCGCGCGGGCACCGGCTGATGGCGCGGGGCTGGGCATGCGGCTGTTGTTCGCCAGCGGAGGAGGGTGTTGCCCATTGTCCGCTGCGTGACCAGTGTGACCTCAGAGTTCTTCTTCACTTCATAAACCCCTGGGAGGGGCTGCCCCTAAACAGAACAGCGGGCCCCTTCTTCCGCGGTGGCCCCGTGCCGGGGGTGGCTGGCCGGCGTCTAGCGGGGCTCTGTTTCTCGTGGCCTAGATGCATCACTGTAAGCGCTACCGCTCCCCTGAGCCAGACCCGTACCTGAGCTACCGCTGGAAGCGGAGGAGGTCCTACAGCCGCGAGCACGAGGGGAGGCTGCGGTACCCGTCCCGGAGGGAGCCTCCGCCCCGGAGATCTCGGTCCAGAAGGTGAGAGGGAACCTGGTGGAGGGACGGGCTCCTGCCCTCACCCGGTCTTGGGGGGCAGCTGGAGGTGGGGGCTGCCCCGGGCTCCTGCAGTGACTGCTTCTCGGCCCTGCTGCCCCAGGGTCACTGCCCCCCCAAGGGTCCACTTCCTAGGCCGCTCGCCTCGCCTTGCCTGCAAGCGCCGGCTCGGCCACCCGCGCCAGCCAGTCTCCCTCTCCCGCCGGGCCCCGTTTTCTAGGCCAGCGTCTCCCCTGCTCGCCTTTGAGCCTTCCCCGCTGGGGTTTAGAGACAGAACCTCTGCCCTTCCCCCATGGTGCTCCCGGGTCCCGTCCACACCCGCAGACCAAAGTGAGTGCCCGTGGGCCTCCGCCATGCGCCGCCCACCCGGCTCTGCAGGGTGGAGGGGTGCGGTAGTAGCCTGGCGGGTTCCGGAGGTCAGCCCCCACACACACAGTGGACACCCTCTCACCCCCTCGGCCCTTCCCCTGGTCTGGATGCCTTTGCTCCAGCAGGCTGTCCTTACGAGCCATGGGCAGGGCCCTGTCACCTTCGTCTTGCCCGTGGCAGGACCCAGCCGGTGGGGGCGGGGCCATCTCACGCGTGTCCCCACCCCCTCCCGGCAGCCACGACCGCCTGCCCTACCAGCGGAGGTACCGGGAGCGCCGTGACAGCGACACGTACCGGTGTGAAGAGCGGAGCCCGTCCTTCGGGGAGGACTGCTACGGGTCTTCGCGCTCCCACCATCGGCGGCGGTCACGGGAGAGGGAGCCGTACCGGACCCGCAAGCACGCCCACCACTGCCACAAACGCCGCACCAGGTCTTGTAGCAGCGCCTCCTCGGTGAGTGGTGCCAGAGTGTGCTGGCTGGGGCCTCGAGGCCTCCTCTCTCTCTAGCCTTCTCTCAGGCTGGCTGGTCTGGGTGAGTACTGCCAGCCCCACGCACGCACGTCAGTGCGCGTGCATTTGTGTGTGTGTGCGTGTGCGTGTGTGTCGTCTGGTCCAGGTGCAGGACTGAGCAGGAGCAGGGGCCTGATTCCTCTGTCTTCTGACCCCTTGGCAGTGGCAGCTCTAGGGGCTCTGGTACCGGCGCTGGCTGGCCCCCATCCTGTTTCTGTTCACACGCTGCTCCCGCGCAGGCTGCGCGGTGCAAGTGTCCAGGGACACTTCGTAGGGAGTCTGACAGGGTTGCTGGTAGGTGATCGGAGCTGTCGGGTCCTTGCCGCCGGAGCGTGCCTCTGCGCGTAGCCGAGCACTGGCGGGTATGGACTGCACCCGCCTCTGCACCTCATCTCACACCCCTCCCCACAGGCCCAGGGCGGAGCGCCCCCGGCTCCGGGAGGAGCTGTCTGTCTGTCAGCTCAGAGCAGGAGCTTCCCTTCTGACCTCCACCCAGCCCTCTTCAGCCTCGCCGCCGTACATGGGGGCAGTCACGGCAAGGGGCACGAGTTCACCTGCGTGATGAAGAAATGGCCAAAAGGTGTGCAGCCCCAGGCCTTGTTCAGTTGCAGGCCACATGCCAAGCACAGGACCTGGCAGTGTGCCCAGCGTGGAGCGTTGTGTAGCTCTCTGCGGAGACCACGCTGCGCTCAGACCCCAGGGCAGGAAGCAGTTGTGTCTCTCTGAGGTTCCGTGCCGTCTCTCCTCCTCCCCACCCCCTCTTTCTGCCTCCCCGGCTCCCTCCTGCTGTGGAATAGTGGTGGCACCAGTGGAGGGGACCAGGCGTCTTCTCTGCCCAGTTCTCCCTGTGACTTCTTTGAGTGGCTATGGGCCGATTAACCGCAGGAGCCCCGCCTGGCCTGGCGGCCTCTGCGCACTGCCTGCCGCGCGCCGCCGCAGGATGGCCGTGCAGGTGCGGGGCGCTGAGTCTTCTCTTTTTTGGTGCCCTCTGTTGTTGTGACGCGGGATGGACCTGGCCCGTGAGTTGCAAGGGTGCCAAGGCCAGGGCAGGAGCTGTCAGGGGGCCTGTGTGGGCCGTCATGGTAGGAGGCCTGCAGGTTGGCGGGCCCAGAGTTCCCAGGAGCCTCCCCTGCCCGCGACGGGCGGCACGAGGGCCATGGTGGAAGGCCGTTGCTGGTGGCGATGTTCAGTCTGGCCCCGGTTGCCATCGGGGGGCAGCTCGCAGCTTGGCTCTGAGCAGCAGCTGTTGGGCACGTGCAGGGCTGTGTGGGCGAACAGAGGCAGGCGACACAGACCGGGCACACTGCAGCTGCTGCTGAAGCCGGGGTGCCCCGGCCATTCTGGATGATCGGACCCGGCCCGCCGCCTTCTTGCGCCGTTCTCACTGCGTCTTCAGCGCTGGTCGAAACCTTCGGGGAGGGCCAGGGAGGGGAGACCACGTGGAGGGAGTCCGGGCCGCCGCGCTGGCACCCCCCGGCCCCTCCGCAGCCGAGGCCGGTCGTCTTTCTGAGCAAAGAGCTTGCGGCGCCCTTCTCTTAGATAATGTCCGAGTTCTCTTTACATACCTGTAGCTGTTTTTACTTTTCTGTTTTTGAAGTCAGTTTGTGTCTTGACGTGTCCCTTGCAATATCCCTATCGTTATATATGCTGTGTGCCTTATGAAATGCTGGGATCTGGAAAATCCAACCAACCAACCCACCGGCTCCTCACCGTCTCCACCTCTGCCTTTGACTGACACCTCACTCTGTCAATCGGAACCGCCTACCATGCGATTGGTCGGATGGCGTTTCGGGGGGCGGTGCATGCAGAGAAGCCAACAGAGCAGTAAGCGCAGCAGCCGGAGTGTGGAAGATGACAAGGAGGGCCACCTGGTGTGCCGGATCGGCGATTGGCTCCAAGAGCGATGTACAGCCACCTTTCGTAAAACTTTACCTCTCTACTTTCTACCCCCCTTGTTAGACGAGCCCTCTCCTGCCCGGAGCGGCCTCTAGTGCGCGTGGCGCCTTAGCGGGGCCACCAGTAATTGCCTGAATGACACAGACACTAGCAGCTTCTACTATTTTTAAGAGTGTAGCAGTGAGAGAGAAACCTTTTTTGTTTCTGAGAATTTGAATGCTGTGATCTTGCAGGAGCTGCCGGCTCTCTGTTCTCCAGACGCTCATGCCCGGCTTCTTTTCTCTCCTAGATGAGATCGTGGGGAACCTGGGTGAAGGCACCTTTGGCAAGGTGGTGGAGTGCCTGGACCACGCCAGGTGAGCCTGCGTACTGGGGCGAGCGGGCCTGAGCTTGCAAGGGTGGCGGCCATGAGAACGTAACCATTTTCCGTTTGAAGGGCGGCCCCCTCCCATCCTGGGATCTCGTGGACCCCCTGAAATAGGGGATGGAGGCACAGGGCATCCCTGCTCCAGTCTCACTGGTCAGCGAATGGTGCTGTTCCCCACTTCTCCCCTTCTCCAGGGCGGCGGTGCACTATCAGCACAGGGCCCACATTTGGGCCCCACCGTGTCTGGATCTAGAGGCTGGGCCCGGCTGGGGGTTGAGAGGACCCGTGAGCACCACCCAGGCCTGAGCTCCACCCTGTTGGAGGCTGGCCTTGGAGGCTTTGCGAAGCACAATTGAGAGAAACAACACACTGGGCTTTTTTTAACCCAGCAGGCCCCTGTCTTCTGCCGTGTGCCTAGGGTCAACCGCCGCCCCCGGGGGTGTGCTCAGGGCAAGCCAGGGTACACCTGTGCGTGTCGGGGCGCTGCTTGAGGTACTGCGCTCCCCTCCCAGCCAAACAGTGAAAGGCTTTTGTGCCTTGCCACGCCTCAAGGCCAGAACCCTTGCCTCTCCCCCACACCCCAGTAGTTGGAAGGCCACCTCCTGGACACCCACTGCTTCCTTGCCTCAATGGCCCTTGTGTTGGTTTGGCACTTTCGCTCCAGTGCTTGTGCTTGTGCTCTCGTGGTCTCATTTGAGCCATATGCTGCTCACATGTGACTTTTTTGCTTCCTCAGAGATATGAAGAAACACGTTCAGGGCTTGCCCGCATGCAGCTGGTGCCAGTCCCCACATTCAGAGGGAAAGGCCGGTTAGACCAAGTCTAGCCAAGCCCATGGCCCGATGGGACAGTGACAGCCCCTGAGAGGAAGGCTCTGTTGCTCCCAGTTCACACTTAACTACCCTGTGCACCCCTTGTGGCCAGGGGGTTAGGCTGGGACCAGCACGCGTGGGGACATGCCAGCTGTACGGCGGCCAGCTGGGGGTGGCAGATCTGAGAGCTGCCCCACATGGAGACAGTTCAGCTCTCCGAGCTACGCCGCTCCGACGAGCCTCTGAAGTCCTTCAGGGGCAGGCACGGACTTGGGGAATTTCGGGGAGGCCTGAGGGGAGCTGGCCAGGGAGTTGTCACGGGGGCGTGTTCAGCACAGTGAGGAAAGGTCTCCCCCGCCTCCCGGCCCTGGTGGTGGCTTTTCACAGCGGCGCCGAGCTCCCCCGTCAGGGGTGGGAATGCCATCTTACTCCGGGAGGAGGCTGGGGTCCGGGGCCTTTCAAGTCCTTCCCCACCCTGAAGATCCGGGCAGAGGGGGAGTACCGCGAGCAAAGCTGGATCTCCTCTAGAAAAACCTCCACTCCAGGGCCTGCGAACCTTATGCACCCGGCTGGCCTTCCAGAGGGCCCAGCGCTAGGCCAGGGCTGTCTCAAACAGTCCCCCGCAGGCCTCTGCGCCCTGGCTAGCCCTTCCTTCTCTGCCGCAGCCTGCAAATGGCCACCGGGACAGTGCTGGCCGGTGCGGGGTGGGAAGCGCAGAGCAGGGATGGTTAAAGGCCTCACCGGGACCTGCACAAGGGTGCCCGGCTTCCGCGGTTGATGACGACATAGTGGCTGAAGGCAGGCAGGTGGGGCTGGAAGGAAGTCCCGGCGAGAGGACCCCGCCGCTGGCACCCTTCCCCTCTCGCCAGGCCTGTACTCCGTCCTGGAAGCTGCACTCCAGGGGGAGCCGTTGGCCCGGGCTGCAGCCGTGCGCAGGAAGGTCACGAGGCGCTGCGCACGATGGTGGGTGGGGGCCTTGGCCAGGATCGGGGTGGACGGGCTGCAGGTCAGTCAGAGTCTGGGGGCCGGTGCGCGTCCCTTGGAGGGGCCTCTCCTCTGTCCACGCGCCCCTGGGAGCTGGCTGTGGCCGAGATCCTAAAAGGCCGGCGTGGGTGCCAGGAGCGTGCACTCCCGCCGAGGGAGCTGGCCGGGAGGCGGCGGAGGTCTGTGCGTGGCGCTCGGGTGGCAAGCCCTGTTCCGGGGTGCCGCGCGGCGTCTGCTGGGGCTGGGCTGGGGTGGAGGGGGGTGAGGACCGGGCGCCTCATGACCCCGTCTTTCTCCCCCGGCCCAGAGGGAAGTCCCAGGTGGCCCTGAAGATCATCCGCAACGTGGGCAAGTATCGGGAGGCCGCGCGGCTGGAGATCAACGTTCTCAAGAAAATTAAGGAGAAAGACAAAGAGAACAAGTTGTGAGTGTTGGCGAGGCCCGGGCGGGAGGCTGGGGACGGGGGCAGCGCCCTTCTCCCAGGAACTCGGCGCCAGGGGAGCTTGGCCAGTGAGTCTTGCTGGAAGGAGCCTTTGGACCTTAGTCCAGGCTGCACCCCAGCCTGCTGTTCCGAGGCAGCCTCTCCGCTCTGCGCTGGTGGATGGGGCCTCTCGGAGCGGTGGGCACGAGGCAGGATAGCAGCCTGGGGTTTGGCTCAGACGCTGAGCACGCCCTCTCCACCAAGCACCGTCCCGGGCGCGGGACAGACGTGAGAGCCCGGGACACCGTCAGGAAGCTCGCTTGGGGGTAGAGGGTGACCGGGAGGCAGCGGCGGCAGCACTAGACCTGGATCCCATCTCCCTGAGACACAGGGGTCACGCAGGAGGCCCTGGCCCAGGACATTCTAGTCCTTGTTCGGAGCTGACCTGGGCGGTGGCGCTTCAGGCGTAGCTACATCCCGGTGTGCGACCATGTGGCCTGGGGCGGGCCTGAGCACTGGCCTCGTCTGAGGGAGGGAGTGGGACAGCCCCGAGCCGCGCCTGAACCCCACCCACCGCTCTCCCCAGCCTGTGCGTCCTGATGTCCGACTGGTTCAACTTCCACGGTCACATGTGCATCGCCTTTGAGCTCCTGGGCAAGAACACATTTGAGTTCCTGAAGGAGAATAACTTCCAGCCTTACCCCCTGCCACACGTCCGGCACATGGCCTACCAGCTCTGCCACGCCCTTAGATGTAAGTGTCCCCCGCAGGCTGCGTGTGGCGCGCCCGCCCCCTCCGCTGCAGCCCGCCGCTAGCCGTTCTGCCGGGCCCAGGCGGGCCCGGGGCTCTGCGGCCGGGAGGCCTTCAGGTAGGACTGGAGCGTTGAGAGGCTGCTGCCCCCTCCAGGGGCCTCCTGAACCAGCCCTGCCCTGGGCGCTCAGGAAGGAGGACAGCAAAGAGCTGCTCTAGAGTTACCGGCCCGCGCCCGCCTTTCTTCCTGGATGAAGAGGCGGGAGCCTGACCGCGCAGGTCTCGCCCACAGAGACTGTCTAGCGCCATCTCCACCTGTCTGCCAGCCTGGTCAGAGCATGGTGGGGCCGGGGGAGCCCGTGCTTGGGATTTGCAGTGGCTGGAGTAGGACAGGCGGCTCCTTGGAGGGGTGGACAGCAGTGTCCGCAGAGATGGAGGGGACAGAAAAGGGCCGGCGAGCAAGGAGAGCGGCGTGGTGAAGGCCCGGAGCCTGGCACGCCTGAAACGCTGTGAAGAATAGGCCCCCATCAGGGAGAGGTGGACCCACCAGTGGGGGTGGGGGGTGTCCTGAGTGCCAGATGGGCATCTGGAGCCTGAAATAGGGAGCAGCAGGGAGCACGTCCAGACAGGCTGGAGGGAAGAGGCAAGCTGTGCGCGTGGGCCTCGGGATGTGGAGAGGCAGGGTCAGCTTCTGGCCTCGGGCCCTGTGCTCGACTCACGCTCTGGCGCGGTAGCCTCGATGGTCTTCGCAGTTTCGAACACAGGGACGTCCACCTTCATTTTGCTCTGTGTCCTGCAAATGATGTCGCTGGTGGTGGGGAGAGGGAAGCACCCCAGAGCAGATGCTGTAGCTTGGATGAGAGACAGGCTGAGGAGGCCTGGCCCCTGCAGGAGAGGTAGCGGGAGGATGTTTGAATGGCAGAAGCCCCGTACTTCCTCTCCCGAAGCAGCCAAGTATCTGCAGCGTCCCTCCCCCGCGGTCCCAAGCACAGACCCCGAGAAGGAAGCCAGAGCAGAGGCGGAATGGGGCCTGCTTCCTCTGAAGGGCTGCGGCAGGGTGGCTTGGGAGGGGGCATCTGAGAGGGTTCTGGAAGGGGCGCAGAGACGCCCGGGTTCTCAGTGCCTCCTCCCCCTTCTGCGCCGCGTCCCCAGTTCTGCACGAGAACCAGCTGACCCACACAGACTTGAAGCCGGAGAACATCCTGTTTGTGAATTCCGAGTTTGAAACCCTCTACAATGAGCACAAGGTATTGCTGGGGAGCGGGGGCGGCCCTGCTGCCCGGTGGGCGGCCCTGGGCCGGCCTCCTCACCCGGCTGCCCGCCTCGCCCCGCAGAGCTGTGAAGAGAAGTCGGTGAAGAACACCAGCATCCGCGTGGCTGACTTCGGCAGCGCCACCTTTGACCACGAGCATCACACCACCATCGTGGCCACCCGTCACTATCGCCCCCCTGAAGTCATCCTAGGTGAGCCGCCGCGTCGCCCCAGCCTGGGCGAAGGGAGCATTTGTGGGGAGGGTGTGAGCGGAGGCTGCCGCCGAGGCGAGGCCCGAGTCGTGAGGCCCTGCGGTAGGTGGGCTCGGCTTTATCCGGGAAAGGGGCTCCTTTGAGGTCTGGGCGAGCGGCCTGCCCGCCAGCGTGGCAGCAGCCGCGTGACCTCCAGGCTGAGCACAGGGCCCGGGTTCACAGCCTCTCCCCATCTTGGCTTCCAGAGCTGGGCTGGGCACAACCTTGCGATGTCTGGAGCATCGGCTGCATCCTCTTCGAGTATTACCGGGGCTTCACACTCTTTCAGGTGAGGCTCCCCCACGCGCTCCGCTACCCCGACGGGCTGCCAGGGTCTGGTATGGGGAGCCCGTCCGCCTCCACCCCTCGACACGTCGCGAGACTAACTCTGGAGGGTCGTGGCCGCCCGGGGGACGAAGAAGGCAGGGCAGCCGGAGCCCTGGGGAGAGGGGCAGGACAGGGCGTGGGGGGCGGGGGGCTGGAACCACCGCGCGGTGTGCCTGGGTGGGTGACCCCGAGAGGAGAGGCTGGCCTTGCCCCGGCTGCTGGCCGCCGCGTCGGTGGGTTGGCATCTCCTGGGGCCGGAGGGCAGTTGCCTCTCTCTGTCCCTCCCCGCCGCGGGGCCCGAGGCCGGCAATGACTTGCTTGCTCTGTCCCGGGCCGTCCACAGACCCACGAAAACCGAGAGCACTTGGTGATGATGGAGAAGATCCTCGGGCCCATCCCGTCACACATGATCCACCGGACTAGGTGAGTGAGGTGCCCGCGAGCCCTCAGGCCTGGCCCAGGGCACCCCCCCCCCAGCCCCCATGGCGGGTCCCCCTTGACCCCGTCCCTGTCTTTTCAGGAAGCAGAAATACTTCTACAAAGGGGGCCTGGTCTGGGATGAGAACAGCTCTGACGGCCGCTACGTGAAGGAGAACTGCAAACCTCTGAAGGTCAGTTTCTGGCTTCCCTCGGCTCCACTCTTGCCCGGGAGACCCAGGCCCTGGGCAGACCTACGGCGGAGAGGCCGCCGCCTCGCTCCGGCTCTGTGGGAGGCTGTGCCCCGGGGCTGCCGGGTGCTGGCAGTGGAGCTTCCTGCCCACTGTCCCAGAGGGGCCCTTAGCCCTGTCCCTTCCCCACAGGGCGGCTGTGATGTAATTGAGGGAATCCCAGAAGAGCCAGATGTCAGACTCCCGGCCCCTCCGTTTTGAGAGCAGGGCAGGACCGCGGTGAGGGGGTGGGAAGACCCAGATGTGGCGGGGAGCCTGTCCGCCTGTCAGAACCTGACACGGGGGGCAGAGGCTCCAAGCCAGCAAGACACCTGCAGCCTGCCAATTCCGGGCAGACCGCCGCGCACTGTCCCGGGAGGCAGCACTGCCGCCCTCCCCCCCCAGGCTTGCCAGGCTTCCCGGGGCCCCCGTCACACTGAGGCGCCCTGTGTCCCTGCGCAGAGCTACATGCTCCAGGACTCCCTGGAGCACGTGCAGCTGTTTGACCTGATGAGGAGGATGCTAGAATTTGACCCTGCCCAGCGTATCACACTGGCGGAGGCCCTGCTGCACCCCTTCTTTGCCGGCCTGACCCCAGAGGAGCGGTCCTTCCACACCAGCCGCAACCCGAGCAGATGACAGGCGCAGGCCCCACCTGAGGAGACGGGGAGCGGGACTGGGCTGCCCGGCCCTTTTCTCCCACCTCTGCCGACGGGCCCCAGGGCCGGAGCCGCCCGCCGGACAGTGCAATGTGAAGGCAGGCAGGCGCCTGCGGGGGAGGGACGCGATGCCCGGCTGCCAGAAAGCACAGATTTGACCCGAGCTATTTATATGTTGTAAAGTTATAATAAAGTGTTTCTTACTGTTTGTAACCCCTGGTACCGGTGCGTCCGTCTCCAGGCTCCTTCCCCCGACCGTGCTACTTCAGCCTGCCTGGGCGGCCCCCCGGCGGACAGCCGCACGTACGTGCCCCGGCCGGGGAAAGGGCCGGAGCCGCACGCTCCTCTGGCTCGGGCTGCGCTGCTCCCGGGCGGGCTCCGGCGAGGAAGCAGCACCCTGCCCCGAGCCAGGCGCACCCGGCTCCCTCGGAGCCCCCGGCCGGCCCCTCCACGGCTGGGCCTGTAGGCCTCGCCCAGTGGCTGAGGGGCGCTGCTCACCGCCAAGGGCTTCGAGGCCCCGGGAATGCAGCGGTTCCCGCCGCGGCCCAATTCACCACAGAGCACAGAACTCCCGTCCTTCGGCTTTTATTTTCGTGCTGGTTTTTGGTTCCCCGAGAGCTGCGCGAATGAGTGACCTGACTGGGGTCCCCCGGGGGCTGCGGGCAGGATGCCGCCCAACACGAGCTGGCTAGAGGAAGGACGCTTCTCTTTAATGCCCCTGGGGGAAGCCCAGGCTTCGGGCAGGAAGGGGCTCTAGTACCCCCTGGAGGGGGGCGTTGGGTCAGGCACAAGCTCCTGGCAGGCCCCTCAACAAGGCCACCCCCCTCCCAAGACAACTGCAGCGTAACTGGAGCAGACAGTGGCCAGGGCTCCTTGCCCACTGCGCCCAATCGGGGGCGGCCCGTGCTGGGTGCCGTCGTGTCCCGAATGCCTCGATCCAGCGCCGCCCCGCAGATGGCCCTGCCTCGACGGGAAGGGCCCACCTCGGAAGCTGCCGGGCCCAGAGCGAGTGCAGGCTCGCGAACAGCGCGCGGCCCCGGCCCCTCCCGCGACCAGACAGGACTGAGATTTGCGGGAGACCGGGAGGCCAAGGAGGGACCAGCCCTCTCTGACCTGCCTCGTCTGCTGCGGGCTTGGTTCCGTGACAGCGACAGGGCCCCCGAAAGCCGCGGTGCTGGGGCCGACCCTGTTGTCCACGCTCCTGGGGGAGCCCCTCCCACTGGCCCCCGTGGCTAGAGCGGTGGGTGCAGAGCAAGAGGAGGCCTCCAGTCCTGAAAAAGACTCCACAGCCCGCCGAGGGCCCCGCCAGGGCACGGACCCCTGCTCGCTGCTGCGGCCCGCGGAGGCCCTGGACCCAAGCGCCAGACCTGAGCGGCACGCGTGCCCCCGGCCGAGCCCCACCCGCCGGCTCATCCAGAACTAAGTCCATTCTGGCTCCGCTGAGAAGGGGCCGGCCCCCCGCCTGTTCACTGGAGGTGACAAGCGTAAGGGGCTCACCCTGACGTCGTCCTAAGAGCCGCGGTGGAGCCGGCAGGAAGGACACGTCCCTGCGCTGGGGTGGCCGCCGCGGGGGACCGTTTCAGGGGAAAGGCAGGGGGCGGGGAGAGCGGGGGTGTGCGTCTGTGGGCAAGGAGGTGGCGGGAAGGGTGGCCTTGGACAGGAGCACCAGGAGCCTCTTCTGGCGCAGCACCAGGCTCCCCCAGGGGCCTCCCCAGTGCTGAGCATTACAGCTGCGCCCTGAGGGTCGGGCCCCATCTGAAGGTTGAGCCCCCCGCTAGAAAGCGCGCAGGCTTTCGGGGGTGGGGGCAGAGGAGGGGGCACTGCTGGCAAGATGGGCACTGTGGTTCTCCAGTAACACGACCGCAGGCTGCCTGTGCTGCAGACAACGGAAAAAAGGTAAAAACCCCGGTACGGTAAACCCGCCCCGACGCCACCCCCTTCCCTGCCCTCAGAGTGATGACATGGGAAAGGGGGGGCCGTGGAAAAGGGCGGCATAAAACTTGGATCAGCGCGGAAAGCCCCCAACCGGCCCATTCGGGGGGCAGAGGGGAGGCCTCCAGCCCGCAAATGGCGAGCGCAGGCCGGGCCCCGGGGGGACGGCCGCAGAGGCGCCGGCGCGCGCAGAGGAAGGGCCGCCCGGCTGGGGGAAGCGGGGACACGAAGCCACGAGCGAGTCTGAAATGGAGCGAGTCCAGGCTCCCCAGCAGAACCTGCCCTGCCCCGCGCGGCGCTGGCCGGCCCGGCGCCTGTAAACCTGGACACAGTCTGAGAGCTGCCATGTCTGTAAACGGAGCCCCGCCCGGCTGAGCGGGGCCGAAGGTAGAGATGCGAGAACCAGCGCCCGGCACGCCCGGCACCCCCCGCGGGAGAGCCTCCCCAGGCGACGGGCGCCTCTGCCATACGGACTGTCCCCTCACAGAAGAAACACACCCGGAAGAGAAAAGTTTAACAAGGTCCATGAAGCTTCACATCCTTAAGGCGTTCGTTGTCAGTGTCAGGAGCAGCGTGCCCGAGGGCTCTAGGCGGAGTGCAGCGGGATGACGAACTTGCAGCCGAAGGGCGAGTGGTAGTTGATGCCCACCTCCTGGAACACCTGCTGGGGGATGCCAATATCACACAAATAGACGCGGCCCGCGTGCTCTCCTAGCGGCAGAGGCAGGCCCAGAGCCAGTGACCATTTGGCATCGATGCCCTGTTCGACTTCATGCACAGGAGGGTCTATGCTGAGGACGGGTGCCCGGTTCTGGTTGGCCCAGGCCACGGCTGCCTTGTACCAGGGCTGGTCCCGCAGGAAGGCGTTCTCGGGGCAGTCGAGGCAGTTGATCACCAGGTCCACAGGGCTGGTGGGCAGATCTGCGGGTGGAGAGAGTGCCATCTGAACACCCCTGCGGCAGGAGCAGCCCGGTCCGGAAGCAGAGCTCAGGTGGCGCCGAGACACAACTCCCTCCAACACCCTTCTGGAAGCCTGGCTTCTCCAGCCGGGCAACAGCTCGGGTCCCAGAGCATCAAGGCCGCACCGCGCCAGGGGCGAGAAACCAAAGGCACGAGGGGCTGAGGGAAGACTGTCCTCATGGAGATCCCAGGCATCCTGACGGGCAGGCAGAGCGCCTCAGGCCTCGGGCTTTACCTTCTCTGCCTGGCAGGCAGCCCCTGCGCCCCGGACTCCCTGGGCAAGGACACGATGCGCTCTGGGAGGGCGGCCCTCAAGGCAGGCCTGCCCAGGCCCACCAGAAATGGGCGGCCAGGACGTGTGAGCAGGCGGGGGCTGCTCACTCACTCTACTCTGCGGTGGCCCCTGTCCCTGCGTCGTGGGAATGGCAGGACCTTAAGACAAGGAAGGAGCCCATCACTTCCCCTGGCCTCTGCAAAGTCTCCACCTGAGCCGGGCCTCTGAGACAGAACAGACACCTCAACCAGTACGGAAGTCTCGACCAGCCTGAAGGTTAAAGCGAGAACAGCAGCATCAGACCCAACTCAAGGGTGGGCAGACTGGCCTTCTGGAGCAGCTGGAACAGGCAGCCTTTGGGCAGCAGAGGAAGAACTGCAGGGCCTCGTGCTGTAGATCTCAAGAAGGGGAACTCCCACCAGCCCCTTCTCAGCTCCCAGGCCACAGGGACGCGGGTTCTCAGAGACGCGTGGAGAGACGCACGGCTTCCTCACTCGGCACAGGGCTTGCCCTGGAGGCCGCGAGGCTCTTGTTTCCTGCCTGCCCGCAGGAGCCCAGCCTGAGAGGTAAGAGAGTGATCGTGGCCCAAGTCACCATCTGTCCCTGGCAAGGCCCTTCCGGGGGACCATTATTTCCCCTTCCCTCCCATTCCTTCTTAGACACGCGCCGAGCAGACGTCACCTCCACCCACCCCCTGGAAGCGCCGCCGGTGGGGTCAGCGGGGGCCACCTCGGCACTGGCTCCGGGGCTGAGTCTCGATCCTCACGTGAACGTGACGCGGCGCGGCCTGCACACACGCTGGCCACACCCTCCTCTGCACCGCCTCACAGACCCCAGCCTTCCCCTGGCTGTCCTTCCTGCCCCGCCCGCCCCTCCCCGGCTCCCTTAGCGGGGTCCAGCTCCTGCCTCCGAACGGGGTTCCCCTCACGGCTTCTCTGCCGAGTCTCCCTTCCGAGCTGCCGCTGCGACTGTGAGCATCACCTGCGCAGGCAACCCCAGGCTGGGTCCCGTCTCTCACACCCACGCCCTCACCCGCACGCCCCCGGGAGCCTCTACCGTCCCCTCCCACGGCTCCCCACCTCATTCTTCCAACCACCTGGGGGCCGTGCCGAGCTCTTCCTCCCTCTCCTTCCCTGCAGCCACACCCGTGCTGTCTTTAACACTGATCCCGGCCTCTGGCCCCCAGCCCTCTCCGCACAGTCCACTCTCAAGCAGCAGCGCCGGCGGTCACCTGGACTCTTCCGCCTGATGCTCCCCAGACACTCGCTCCCTCTCGCCCGGAGCCAGACCTCAAAGGCCCGCTGTGATCCGCAGGCTCTTCGCGGCGTGACCGTGACCTGGGCGCATCTGCTTGGCCACAGCCCCAGGGGAAGGAACGGTGCCTGCTCTGCAGGTACTTGTGGAACGAAGCAGCGGGTCCCCAGCACCCCGCCTGAGCAGTGGCGAGGGCGGAGGGCAAAGGGATGCTCGCCGGCAAATGGACATCAATGATCTTCCTCCACGCAGTGGTGCCTTCCCACCCGCCACCACAGGGCGGCGCCACCACACCACCAAGGAGGCCTCCGGCCAGCCAGAGACGAGTGCTCACCTTTGAGGCTAGACACCTGCTGGCCTTGGGTCTTGCTGAAGAGAGACAGCTCATTGGTGATGGACTCCAGCATCTTAACAAAGTTGGGCAGGAAAAGGATGACCTGGACGTCATGGTTGGCCAGGTGCCTTCCACAGCTGATACCCTGGGCCCCCTTCACATGGGGCCCACACAACAGGGCCACGGTCGGCCTCTGGTGAACATTTTTGGGATTCAACCTGCAACAGAAGGTGACAAGCACTGTCAGCTGCGGGTTTTGCCAGCCCTTTGTGCCCTTTGACAGGTGAGTGCCTCTAAGGACCTGCTGCCCTCAGGGTCCCAGGTTCCAGAGGGGCAGAATTCAGCGTAGGCCAGGTGTCCAGGGTGGCAGGCCCTGGGGTCTCTTCATGTGCCAGGCCCGCTTACCAGGCAGTTCATCCAGACCCTGCCCCACGGAAGCCGGAGGCCAGAGCGCTGCTTTCTGACCACGGACACGGACGGGCTCCTCACTGTGTTTAGGTCCAAATTCCGCCTGGCAGAGGCTTCCCCCTCCGCAGCCCCGACGTGCCCGCCCGCTGCAGCGAGGCCAGGCTCAGCTCGCAGCCGTACTTGAAAGGCTTTCTTGCTTCTGCTCAGTCTGTGTCTCCTCCCAATTCCCTTTTCAAAGTCTGCCCCAGGTTTCCTGGTGAGACCAGCTCAGGGCCCACCTCCAGCACCACTCGGGCGCATGCCACTTGTTTTTTTTTAAGATTATTTATGCAGACAAGAGCCGGGGTGCAGGCCAGAGGGGTGTGTGTGTTTGGGGGGGTGGTGAGCAGGCTCACCAGAGACAGAGCGGGGAGCAGAACAGGCGGATCGACTGAAGTACACTGCTGGGGGGAGCAGTGGGGAGACAGGAGAGGTCTGCTGCGCCCATGTGGGTTGCTCCCTGGCTGGCCGGGGATCAAACTCGTGCTGCAGAGGCTGCAGACAGTTTCATAGTGCTGTGCTCAACCCCTGTGCCGCCAGGGAGGCTCTCATACTACTTTTTTTCCTTTTCTCAAATCCTAAGAAATAGTAAGCATCAAAAGGATCATTCTAAATTGCCTTCCATCAGCTGCCAGTCCAAGGCCTCTCTACTGAGCTGCCAATAAGCTAGGAAGAAACCAGCAGCACCGATCTCACGGCATGCTGTGTGAGTTAATGGATGTACAGCACGCAGAGCAGGGTCCAACCCAGGAAGTGTTCCCTGTGCCGGTGCTGGTCATAGAAGAGGTAGCCGCTAGGCGCTACCTGGCCTCCCAGGCTGATTTCTCCCATGGACACCACTTTCCGATGCAGTCACGTCCAGCGTCCTCGCCGTCAAAGCTGGGACGCCCGGGGTCTCGGAGATGCCACAAATAAGGAGGTTTGGAGACCTAGCCTCAGAGGCACTTGCAGGCAGTGCGGTAGGCCCCGGGGCAGGAAGGTGGGAGAGATGGGCACCCAGAAACAGCCTGGGTGGAGCGAGATGGCTACCTGGCCCGGGGGAGCACTGATGCTCACTCACCAGCCTCCAAGAGGGAGGGACCACAGGTGCTGTCAAGTCAGAGAGGAAACCCCTACCTGTCTGCATCTCAAATGATCAGCACTTGTGCGTGCAGCCCTCACCAGAACGCCTGGCTCTCCTGTGTCTGCCCCTCCGGGGACTCTTCGTTTCTCGGGGCAGCGCCACCGGAGGCCTCAAACCAGAGCCTGGCGTCCACACACAGGCGCGGGCTGAGCCCAGGTCCGGGAGACAGACCGAGCTGCGGCCACCGCCCGCCAGCGGCTGCTCTTCCACTTCCGGGAGCTGGCTCGCACGTGTTAAAACGCGGGGCCACTGTGAGCCTTTGAGGTCAATTCCGAGACTCGAGTTAAGCGCTGCCGTGAAAGCAGCGAGAAACTGCGTGGTCCTGGACACGCCGCAAACGGAGCCAACGGGTCCCCTTCCCCAGTGCAGAAGCAGCACTGCTGCAGGGACGGGGCACCCGCTGCGAGCTCAGACAGAGAAGACCCACACAGCGCGCCAGCCCCAAGAAGTCAGCCAGAGAGCAAGGTGATGCGGTGAGCACATTCAGATCCTGCCCCCCGAAGCGCTGTTTCTGGTTCAAATGCTCCCAAAAAGAGCTTATCCCAGGAGCTGCCCCGATGGCTGCTCTGGAAGGAGCCGGGACTGTCAGCAGACCCCAGGGCTAGCACGCGGACTCCTCCCGCCAGCCCAGGCGAGGCTGGGCCCCGGAGGGGTAGGGAGGCAGGCTACACTGGCGCAGGGGCCACGATCACTTCAGGCACTCTACAGGGAAATCTCGCATCCAGTTCGGCTCACGCTGCTTCGCCAAGGTTACTTCAGGACCAGGACTTCTGCCACCCCCGATTCCGGCAAGCACCCCCAATACCCCAGCCAAGCTAAGGAGGAGCTTCCATCTCCCAAACAGGAAGGAACTCCACAGGAAACATGCCTTGTTCCAGTTCTGGGGGCGCTGCTCAGGGAAGCTAGGCTGTCCGGGGCCAGCTGAACACAGGTCTCCCTGCTCCTGGGAAGCCTCCTTCCCGCTCAAGACACCCCTCTCCGAAAAGGTGACCAAAATGTCAACCTTTTTATTGAATAATCCACCAGATACTTGTCACCCTAATTTTGCTTGCTCTCTCGGCAGTACCAGTGCTGACCATTCCTTCATTCTTCAAACGCCATTTCTGAACTCTACTCTGTTAGCTTTCCTAACTCCCTGGCTTCCTTTCTCTGCCACATGGAAAGCTGCTCATCCTCTTAACTACGCCCTCAATGCCAGTGCTCCCCAGAAAGCCACGCGGCCCTTTCCTCCACTGGCATGCTCTCCTTAGCAGATTTCCTCTGTGGTTACACCGTTCAGGGCTGAGACTTCCTAATCTCTAGCTTCTGTTCAGACTTTTTTTTTTGAACTTTAGATCCACATGGCAAGTGGTCTGTTTGGATATCTCACAGGCCTCCAAACGCAACAAATCCAACATAAACCATCTCCTGCAAACCTGTTCCTCTTCCTACAGCAAATCTTATCAGTATCCACCCAGGTTCAGTGATGACCAAGCTCCATCACCTCCCACATCCATTCAATTGCTCTGCTTTGTTGATTTCACTTTAAATAACAACAAACCCTCCCTCTATCCACCTCCCTAATCCCTACAATCTCTGGGGTTGGATTTTCTGTTGAGGTCTCACCACCTCCAGTTCTGCTTTCTTTCAATCTATTCAATCAAAGTCATCTCTCTCTCTTTTTTTAAAGACTTATTTTTATTTATGCATATAAGACCTGGGGCACAGGCCAGAAGCACAGGGAGGGAAGGGTGAGAGGACTCCCCAGAGACAGAGTAGGAAGCCAAACAGGCAGATCTACTGAAACACACTGCTGAGGGGAGCCGCGGGCGAGACAGGAGAGGTCTGCTGCGCCATGTGGGTAGCTCCCTGGCCAGGGATCGAACTCATGCCGCAGTGGCTGGTGATAGCTTGACAGTGCTAAGACTTTAACCTTGTGCCATCAGGGAGGCCCTCTTTAAAACACAAGACTAATCAATCACAGCCCTACTAAGATCTCTTCAGAAGCTCCCTACTGCCCAGTGCACCAAAGCCCTACTTGTCAGCCAGGCACACGAAATGACTTAGGGGTCCCCAACACTTCTGTAGTCTCTCAATTCACTCTGCCCTTGCCACACACCAATCCCCATACACCTTCTTTCTCCCCCTTCTTGCTTGTCCCTGTTAATCCTCCATTTCTCAGGACTCAGCTTGGCTCTAGGAAGGGTCACCAGCTTCTCCAGACCGGAGCAGAAGTGTGGCTTCCTAGAGAACTTCTGTTTTCTTCACCACAGCACTGTGCTTCCTGGAGACCCCACCCAGGCTCCCGGAGGTCAGGAACATTACTTTATCTTCTGTGTATTCCCCGTCCCATCACAAGGTCTGGCACATAACGGTATCAGTAAAAGCCCACAAATAAAAATTATAGTGCTGCTTCTGATATTATGCACCCAAGGGGCTAGAGGGAGGGCACCAAACTCCAGCTCCCCCACCTGGTTGTATGGAGCTCAAGGCCAATTTGTATCCCAGCCCCCCTGAGTGAATGATGAATGCCAAGGCTCCGAGAAGGCAGGCCTCCACGAGCAAAGGCACAGAACTTTTCTCTTTCTGGAAGGGCCAAAGGGGCAAACGAAAACCCTGCAGCATCCAGGAAAGTGACGTCAGAGATACCCATATCCAATGAGCGGCAATGGATGACCTCCCGTGTGGGGGGGCATGTGGTGGTGCCCAGGCAGGGCACCATCACCCCACACTCACTCCCTGCGATCCAGAAGCATTTACCTGTTGGGTCCTCCGAGCAGGGTCAGTGCCATCTGACTGGCACACACGCCTGTCATCTCCAGTCTCCGCTCTAGAGTTAACCCGTGCTTCTCAGCCACAGACAACAGCTTTTCATGCAGCTCATAGGAAACACTTGGGACAACCAGGCCGGAATCTGCAGTTCAAGAGAAGGGGAGGAGAGAAAGGGAGAGTGATCACGGGAAGCCAGGTCCACAAATGGGTTTATTCAAGCCCGGATTCTGTGAAAGCCAAGGCTGGCCCTCACCTGGCCCGTTCGCCCCCTCCGGGACTGAGACAAGCCCTGCAGCTCTCCGGAGCTCAAGCACAGGGCGGGGGACCGAGTAAAACAGTTCTGGTCACAGAGCAGAGTGGACTTAAGTTCTCTTGATAGGTTAGCTTTAGAGCATGAAGGCTAAAATCACCGAGATGGATGAGATACAAGCAAGAAAAAAGCATGGAACAGCAATCTATCAATAGCATCAAAAGAAAACAGGCTTTTTTTCTAACTGGGAGAAACTTCATCCCTGGCAGAGGACTTTGCTCGTCCTTCCTGAGAAGTGGGAGGGCCACGAGCTAAGCCTCCTGCCCCTCTGTGCTGTTGACTCTCAAGGCAGGGCGATGACTTCTGGCCCACCTGCTCCGCACCTCCTCTTCCTGCTGCTCCCCGCTTCCCCTGAGCCTTCCTCTTTGCTTATTAACAAACTCAACTAGCACTTTGTCTTCTCAAATGACTTGTCATTTTTCTCCCCTTTGGGGGTGAGTATAACACTCACACCACAGGGCAAGAGTACACAAGCAACCTGTGACTTGCTTCAAGAATCACGAAGCTTTTCCGTGCATAACGCAGCCCTACAAAGGCTCGGGAGAAGCGCAGTCACGTAAAGTACTTGATTTTACCAAACTCAAGTCTGTAGTAATTGCCATCCTTGATGCACCAGTATCAACACCCCAAGTGCCATTTCAGGGCCCTGACAGGAAAGAAACAGCAAAATCAAGAACCGTGATCTGTAATGGGCAGTTCTTGCCCTTGACAACCAACACCGCCCTACGACGGGGGATGGCAACAGAGCAGACGCTGTACCAAAGAGCCCCATCCGGCCCGACTGGGCGAGGGACCTACAATCGTGGATTCCAGTGAGCAAGCCATCCTGGGATTGCATGGAACCAGTTTTTGACTGGCAAGATCAGAGCCCTTCTAGATCCGGCGTCCCCAGCTGTACTGTACTGTAAACTCAGAGGAGGGAAATAAGCCTTTTGCTTCTTCAGGCTCCACCTCCTCAACTTGCATCAACTACATTTATCAAGAGATGAGCTCTCATCAGACACTCAAGCAAATATGATGCAACCCGATGCTATTTCTAGGTCAGGCTTCACTCTAAGGTGGAAGTTCTCGGGAAACTCAATCATCATCCTATTGGTTCAAAGGTCTACATAGAAAAATTTGTTTTCCTCATGAACTGTTTCAAGAGAAATTTCTTGAGGGTCTAACAGGCGTCCACTCCTGCTTTACAGAGACTCTGAAAAGCGCGCACAAAGAGGCTATGGTGGTTTTAACAGGAACCCAAGTACAGACTCAGATCTAGATCCAGGTCTAGATCCCCTCGAAGGAAGCTGAAATAATAATTTAATGTAATGGTGATTAAAAAAAAAATGCCTACACATCAAAATGAACTCTCTTGTTGGTTGCCTGAGCCACTCCATCTGCCCCAGCGTGACTCTGTCCCGGGCAGAGGCAGCCCCGCGCATCGGGAGTGCCGTGTCTCCTCCCGCCCTTTTCTGAAATGTCAGTCACCGATGTCCCAGGTGCCAGCGCTGGAGGCTGCAGCCTGACCTTGCATGTCAACAGATGATTAAAGCAGCCACTTTTATGGCCTGCTCCAGACACGCACATATTATCAGAACTAATTAGAACCATTGATAGCAGTCTGAAAAAACTGAGCAAATTCTCGGAGTCCTAAGCCACTAACAACCCTAAACCTGCCAGACAAGTCACGCACCTGCCTACTTCAAACACTTTCTTTCCTTGCGAAGTCACGCACGGTAGAGCTCCCCTGGAGTCTGTGCATTTTTTCACTTATTTTCTTTTTGGTAAATCTGAAACCGAGCAGGATCGTGAGTCTCGGGCCCGCCACCCCACAAATCAAGCTTGCTTTCTCGGCCTCGTCTTGTGTGTAGATAGCAGTCTCCTCTCCCAAAATGCTCTCCTCAGCTTTTTCTGCCACCTTTCCCCTCATAGTCCCTAAGGCTACAAAGAAAGCAGAACTTATCCTACACCGGCTGGCTAGACGCTGCAGCTGGAAAGTGCCTATCTATTACCATCGCCCCACTGACCTGCACTGAGGGGAGGGGCGATACCGATGAGCTGGTGTAGTTTGTAGTCTAGGCAAAGGCAAGGCCAAGAATCCATTCTGCTCAGCCTGCCAAGTGCAGCATTAGGACTCCACTATACTCTCATCACTTCTCTGGAAGGCATGTGTGAGTTCCACAAAATGTCCCTTTTCAACATTTACACAACATCCGACCAGTCAGACTGGCTTATCAGAAACAGGCAGAGGGAATAAAATAAACTCCAAAGGAAGGGAACTAAGAACATAGCGTGTAAGTTACAAACAATGACATTGTCAAAGTCTGAACAGGGGCCAAGCCTAATTATGTTTGGGTTGGAAGGTGGATCTTTATTGTTCGGGTATCAAGGCAATAAAGTCAGTTGGTAGGGCTTCTCTTAATATTAGTATGTATTTTACAGCTGTTGGCGAAACAAGAAAGGGAGATATAATTATAGCCAGTTCGTGACAAGCAGAGCACGTCTGAGGATCTGATTAACCCTGGGGTATGAAGCAGCACGACTCAAGCACACTCAGTACAGGCCGGGGAGAAGACTCCTCCCCGCACAGCTCCTCGCCAGCACGAGGCTGGGGTCAGGGAAGGTGCCGTGGCCCGACCTGCCTCGTGTCCCGCTCACTTGTGCACTGCCCGTTCTGTGCATATGCTGTGGGCCGCTCCCTGCCTTAGGACACAGATGCGCGCTCTCACACCTCCACCACGCTCCCCGCCCCTCGATGTCCTCTGACACACTGTGTTTCACACCAAACCTTCTCCAGCAGCGTCTGCATGCCCTGTCCTTCACACCCCCAGTCTGTGTGTAACAAGTGTCATTTCAGTTCTAAACTCAGTCCTCACCCGGATACGGCCCTGCAGGTGGAAAAGCTGTGCGTGTCCCCTGTCTGAGGAGCGAGCTCGTCCACGGTATGGGGATTTCTCCAGGACTAGGAATGCTGGTTCTAGTCTGTGAAGTCACACCATTGGGTGGCGGTATCGCACTGGTTCTGTCTCGGGGGTATAAAACCACTGGTGAATTCATATCCTCACACCCACAACGTACAGACAGCTCCTGCAGGGTTGCACAAGCACTACGCGATTTGGTTAGTTACGAGAAGCCGAAATGCTCCCAATGTTCTATCAAGGATGTATTAGGTTCCACAAGTTCCCCCCTGACCTGTCCACCTCAACCCCTTTACCTGGGCCTCACCTCCACCACAGCTCAGGAACCTTGGCGGTCTGCCAGCTCCTAAACATTCTGACCTTGGGGAGTAATCCCCTCACACGCCTTCCCTGTCCTGGCACCCCTCTTCCAGGCTGCCTGCACGCATGTGGCCGGTTCCGCATGCCTCAAGCCGCAGCTTCAAGGCTGCTTATGCTCATCACTGTACTTAGTACAACATGTAAACAACGGCCTGACTCCGCCACCATACGGTCAGTTCCACGAGGGCAGTCCCTGCGCCGTCAGGGCCAGCAGCGCCCGGCGGTGGGTACTGCGGTGATGTGAATGAACGGGAAGAAACCCTGCACAACAGGCTGGGGCATCCCATTCCGCAGCCGGGTAAGCGTCCGCGATCGGCAAAGGCCAGGACCGGTGAAATATTCCTGACTCTCCCCAGTTCCCCTTCCCCCATTTACAGCACACCGCACTTCACTCCTTCGAGGTTACGCCCTGCTGGAACAAACAGAGGACTCAAGAGGTAAAGGACTTCCCACGAAAATTACCTATTCATGACAAAGGGTAAAAGTATGTTTACAAGGAAGAGATGTGCCGGACAACATCTCACCGAGTTAGCACGCCTCACTGGCACCGCGCTGGGACAGACTGCTATCACGCACTCTGGGAGAGAGACAAAGCCCCGGCAAAACCCTAGGGAAAGCCAGCCAATCAAAACTAAGGGGTATTCTTCAAATCAACTAACCGGTCTCTTTACGAATGTCAGCGTCACAAAGCATGACAAAAGTGGGGGCTGTCATGGTTACAGAAAACAAAGAGCTATGACAACTACATACAATGTGCAATGCCTCATTAAAAATGCAGCTAAGGGCCTTCCTGGTGGCGCAGAGGTTAAAGTCTCAGTGCTATCAAGCTATCACCAGCCACTGCAGCATGAGTTCAATCCCCGGCCAGGGAGCTGCACAGGTTACCAACAGGCCTCTCTTGTCTCCCCTCAGCAGTGTATTTCAGTAGATCTGTCTGTTCTATTCCCCACTCTGTCTCTGGTGAATCCTCTCACTCCCCTGCACCTCTGGCCTACATCCCACTTCTTCTATGTATCAACAAATAAAATAAATCTTTAAAAAAAATGCAGCTAATAAAGACATGACTGGGATTAACTAGAAAGCTATATATAAGGGGTGTATATGAGATAGCTTTCCTGTAAATTTTAAATTTTTTTAAAAAAGATTTATTTATTTATGCATACAAGAGCTGGGGTACAGGCCAGAGATGCGGGGGTGGGGGGTGGGGGTGGGGGGGTGAGAGGCTCCACCAGAGACAGAGTGGGGAACAGAACAGGCAGACTGACTGAAATACACTGCTGAGGGGAGCAGTGAACAAGTCAGGAGAGGTCTGCTGCGCCATGTGGGTCACCTCCCTGGCCAGCCAGGGATCGAATTCATGCTGCAGAGGCTGCAGATTGCGTCATAGCGCAGTGCTTAACCCCTTGTGCCACCAGGGAGGCCCCAAATTTTAAATTTCTTAACAGCAATCTCATATGTAGTTGTGTAGAGTAAGGTCCCACTGAACATACACAGAATTTAGAGGTGAAATGTAATTAGTACAACTAAATCTCAAATAGTTCAGATGTGTGTGCTTTAAAGATTTATTTATGCATACAAGAACTGGGTTGAGATGCCAGAGGTGAGAGGATTCACTAGAGACAGAGTGGGGAGCAGAACAGGCAGACTGACTGAAATACACTGCTGAGGGAAGCGGTAGGTAAGACAGGAGAGGCCTGCTGAGCCACATGGGTTAGCGCCTGGTTGGGGACTAAACTCAGGCAGCAGTGGCTGGCCTGAGAGTGCTGAGACTTAACCCCTGAGCTAACAGGGAGGCCCTATTAGTATGTTTATGCAAAGTAAATGCAGCAAAATGTTAATTGGTGAATAGACATGAAGTGTGTGGTTGGGGCCTCCCTGGTGGTGCAAGGGGTTAAGATGCAACCTATGAAGCTGTCCGCAGCCACTGCAGCACAAGTTCAATTCCCCGCCGGCCAGGAAGCAACGCACATGGCACAGCAGACCTCTCCTACCTCACCCGCTGCTCCCCTCAGCAGTGTGTTTCAGTCAGTCTGCCTGTTCTGTTCCCCGCTCTGTCTCTGATGAATCCCCCCACACCTCTGGCCTGTACCCCAGCTCTTTTATGCATAAATAAATCTTTTTAAAAAAGTGTGCGTAGTTGTTCATTATAGTATTCTAGCAACTTCTGAAAGTTCAAACAATTTTTCAATATGAAAAGTTGGGGGGGGGTGGAAAAGAGACAGTTAAATGCCTCCAAATATGATCAACAAATGTTTGCAGAGTAATACTACATCAACCAGTGGTGGGCTGGGAAGTGGCTAGACATAGAGAATATGAAAGCTGATCTTTTCCCCACAGTCTTAGAGTCTAAGCTGGAAAGAAAAAATAAATATATGCAAACATCAGAGAATAAACAACAACTTGAACCTGTGTTATCCTGAACATAAATGCAAAGTATGGGTTTCAAACCAGGAGGCTGTATGAGATTGTCAGAATGGACCCTGCCTTGAAAGACAGGCAGGGCTGTAGTCCCAAGGACGAAAGAGAGGACAGCACTCCAGGCAAGGCAGGGAGGAACCATGAAGAGAGGTCCAGAAGCTGGAAAGGGTGTGACATGTGCAAATGAAACCCCCCTGGTGGGAGTCTAGAGGCTGAGGGAAGATTAGCTTAGAGAATGGGCTTGGTCACACTTCAGAAGACTTTAAAAGTCAAGTTGTCTTACGCAGGGTAAAGCTGACAAAGGAAAACGTGGGATCCGAAAGACCGCGTGGAATTAGTATCAAGGATACAGGGAAGAGACGGACAAGCACAAAAACCAACAGGTCATGACAATGTCAAGGGGCATTTGGAAGGAAGGGAACACTGCGTGAGAAGAAAGGAAATTCACTGTCAGAGATGCTACCGAAGAAATCACTGTGTCCTCCACAAAATTAGACAAAAATGGCCTCCAGCATCCTTTCTACTTGTTAATTTTTATGAGAAGGAAGAAGCAAAGATGGTCCCAAAATTTCATCCAGACACCTGAAGAATGGCGACTGCACGGAAAGAAGCTGGAATGCCCCCTCCGGGGCAGGCAAGGGACTGACTGAGCTTCGGTGTGTTGCACTTAAGGATGGTGGATATACTGAAATCAAACCCTGTCCTCACCCTGGTTAGACAGCGGTGGCTGTGAGATGCCAAGAGGGCACAAACTGGCAAAGCGGTCATGTTCACAGAGAATGACTCAGTTTACAGAATGATCGATTGGCAACTTTATCAAAAACCCAGGTGTGGGGCCTTAATGTGCTAGGCTTCAGCTACCCCAGCCCTAAGGTAGAGCATAAACTCTTAGTTATTTACTTATTCTTACTGAGCGAAGACTGGTTTGCTAAGATTGGTATATGATAGAGAGGTACAGGATCACACCCTTCAGGTACATTGGAGCTTAAACTCTTAAGTTAAAACTCGAGCAACAGGTTGCCACGAGACCCTTTCCATTCAGCAGAAAGAATGCAGGAAGCCGACGCGCTCCTGACTGAGGAGGAGTCTAGTCAAGACACCTGTGTGCTCTCAAGTCTCACGAGCTTCTCAGTGACTACAGCCAAGCCCTTTCGGGCCCAGAACAACTGTCCACCTTATTACCCAGGCCTAGAAACTCTGGAGGATTCAGAGGGACTGACTGCTCCCACCACTCCTGGCACTGGAGGATCTGTGAGAACGTGCGATTCCCTGCTGGTGTCAAGGAGGACTGCCTGCAGAGATATTATTTCAGAAACAGGTCACCTTGGCGCTGCCAAGTCCAGAGCTGCGGCACCTGCTGCAGGAGCACAGGCATATGACTGCAGGTGTTCTGGAGCACAACACCTAGAATTACCCCTCAATGTGCCCTGTGGTTCTCTTAAGAGTCACAGTGCAGAAAAGGTGCTTCACTGGGAATGACACCCTTGGAGCACCTAGTCTAACCCGTAAACACAGGATGGGGAGAGGGTGGGGTTGCGGGCTGATGAAAGCAGGAACCGTGTGGGCTGGTCTAAGGTAATGAGATCATGCACAGTCCCACTGCAGCAGACACTTGATTGTCTGAATGAGAAACTTCCTCTTCCAGAGCACAGCACCTGCCTAGGGAAGCCTCGGGGTAAAATTCCTCAATGGCCACTTCTAAACTCAAAGATTTATTTCTTCCTGAATTCCTTTTGATCACATACACAAAACCAAAGCAGATTTCCAGGCTATCTGCTCTTTAGAAGATAAAAACGCTGCTGGTCTTGAAAGCAATTGAACACTTCTTTTTTTCTTTTTTGCAGTTTTATCTCTGGGCTGTGCAGCGGCATCAGGCTGAGTGACTCAGATGGCCAGCTGTGTGCTCTTCCCACAGCGCCTCTGTGGTTCTTGGAGGCGACATGGTGAGCGATCTCCGCACAGTAAGATCCCTGCTCAGCAGCAGCACTTCGAGCTCCCTGACGCAGTGTGCCAGGAGCTGTGGAAGCCTCTGGGCAGCATGTGCTTTGTTTACTTGTTGCTCCCGGAACCCATGTCGGGCATCAAAATCTGGTCCTTGAACCTTCTGAACACTCTGGGTTTCAGCCAGTTATACTTAGTTTTGACATATCGGCCTGACTGGTATAGGATGAGCTTGCTGGCCCTCTTTTTGATGATCTCAGAAGTCCTGAGGAGTCTGGGGGCAGCCATGACACCGAATGGGAGACAGCTGCTACCTGTAGGGCAGCAGCGAGGAAGAGAGGAGAACTTGAGCACTTCCTGTGGTACTCCTGGTTCCAAAAAGCAGAGGAGGGTAGCTAGGTGTAGGGTAAGGAAAAATGTCAGGCTTTTCTGCCCTCCCGCCATCAGGATAGATGATGGATCCTTGCGGTCCTGAATGCATGCCTGATGGCGGGCACCTGGAGTAGGGTGTGGGCATAGGTAGCTGGGATTCACCTGGGCTGAGACTGGGCTTTAAGGGCGGCGTCACTGGGACGCCAGCAGAAGCCGAGAGAGAAGAGAAGCAGAAGCCGAGAGAAGGCTGGAGAGCCCAGAGTGAAGACCTGCTGGGGGCTGGGAGGCCTGCCAGCCTGCCGTGTACCTGGTAATCCCAATAAAAGCCTGCAAAACCACTGAGGACTCTGACTCCTCCTTTACCCGGTCTGCTGGGTCAGAAAACCTGCCCGCTGTCTGTTCCTGTCCCTACACTAGGGCTCAGAGGCAAACAAGAAATGCCAGCTGTGAAGACAACAGGCAGCCTGGAATGGTGAAAGCGAACTTGTTCTGAGAGCAAGCTACATTCCTGCTGAGGACTTAGCCAAGCAAGGAGGGAAGAGTGAAGAGGCAAGTCACAGAGCAACAGGAACAAACTAACTGCAGCATCTCCAGCTGCTCCCCATCAGAGCAGGAATCAGACCTGTTTTTCCCATGAGAACTGGGGATGGAGAAGTGGTGCTGGCTTCAGAGGGCATTCAGACCAGAAAATCACCTACGAGCTTTGACTTGATCCTTTCACAAGGGAGTAAACAGTAACTGTATTTCAGGTCACCCGCATGGAGTCACTGCTCCACAGTTCTCCATGGAGTGCAGAGATAAAGGAACATCCTTCAGGCAAAGAAGACAGGATGTGGAGATTCACTGCCTGCACCAACAGCTCCCGCTGACTCCCACCTGGATGCCTATATATTAGAGAACAGAAAAGAGCCACACGGCAGGAAACAAATTGTGGAATTTTAGAATTCTTCCAAAAGGAAGTGCTCTTGAATAAATGTACCCGAGAAGAATCTATGAGAAGCCAGGAATGAAGAATTCAAGAATTCAAGAATTCAAGACACTTTGAGGTCATCCCTGATGTAAGACTTACTGGAAACTTAACTCCAGGAAAAGGGACAACAGTGCCACCTCACAGAGACGCCATGGAAAGGCCCTGCAGCTAGCACAGGAAGTGCTCAGCATGGTGCCCAGGACAGAGTAAATATCCCCTGAGCACTCCATGCTATGACAATTATAATAATGTTGCTGTTCTGAATAGGCCCTTCTGCCACCTCTAAAATTTGTACACATTTCTGTTGCTTGTTTGCGCATCTTGGTTACCCTATACTTCAAAACCCCTGAGGTGATGGGCCATGACTTACCCGGAGTACAGCGCTTGGCACATGGTAGAAATACGTAAATGCTGGTGCTCTGAAATAACCTTAACCTATCTTTGCAACTCACATTTGAAATCAAATGCTGATTAACAATAATAAGCCAGGCACGATGCTAGCTACTTTTCCACATAATCTCATTTAATTAACAAGTATTAACCCACTTTACAAGCAAACAGGTTCAGTAGCCTACCTTTTGCTCCATAATTCGAAGCCCTCAATAACTAATAACTCCCTCACTTCTCCATCCCCCAGTGAGGTGACACTATTTGCTTTCTCTGGACTCAGCCACAAAACAGCACAAGCAAAAAAAAATCACAAAACCATGGATGGCGACATGGCCCACAGGAAACTCATCCCTCTAACTGCAACCCCACTCCCCCACCATTCTTCCTGCCCCACAGGTTCAACGCTTCTGAATTCTCTTGCCCAGCTACACTTTCCGACCTATCTTCACTCATCAGATACAATCAAATTCTCTTTTGTCACTTCTCCCGCATCTCTGTGTTCCTTTTCATTCAGAAGTTCAACTCCTGGTACATTAGTCACCAGCCTAACTGGTCTTTCTGCACTGGTCTCTCTACTCTGATTCTATACTGAAGCCTATCATGAGACCAGACTTCCCAAAGACTAAAAGTCCTCCTAAAGGATATTTTGAGTCATGTCATTTTCAAACTCCTTCACAAGGTCATCAGATAAGGACAGCAGTGGCACATAAGGCTCTCTGGGAGCTGGTCCAAAACCATTTACTTCTTGATGCTCCCACATACAAGCTCTATGCCTTGGCCCACAAAGCCAATGGCCAGTTGGCTCCCTACTCACACTATTGACCAGCATCTGGCCAGCCTACTCACAAATACCCTCTTCTTCCTCTCTGCCTGGTGCAATCCTACCCACGCTTCAAGGTTTTCAGACCAGACTTCTCCTGAATCTAAATACCCTGTGCACCCGTCCACACCCTTGCTGGACTCTGCGCATACATGGGACCTCCCATTTCTGAGTAAATTTTACGAACTTGAAGGCAAATACTACCTTAGAGTGACTACCTTAGAGTGTGGTTATATAATAACCACAGTATTTTGATGGTCATAAGTGGGCTTAAGTATTTCTTTTAGATTATTATGAATGCTAAACAAGGATTCTTCTTTGAGGCCTTACCACTCTCTTAGCCAGTGTTCTTTGGGGACCTCACCACTGAACCCAGAGTGCTCACACACATCTGGCATTTTATAACACAGGTGGCACGTGCACACAAGGGCGCGCGTGCATGCACACACACAGAATCTGTCTTCAGTATTTCAAACTACAAGTCTGGATCTGATCGATTCAGGGGGGACCACTGGATATCATTGTTTAGGTTCATGATGAGGAGTGTTTGACAATTTGTGACTGCTAGAGATAGCAGCACTGTCAAAAGACCCAAAAGGGCTTTCCAGAGAAAAAGGATTTGGGTTAAACAAAGAGCTAAATTTAGTTGCTTCCTGAATGTGTTTTCCCAATCAATCAACAGGCCTCTTACCCCCACCCCGCCACCCATCCAAACACACACACAGTTGGCAAAGAGTTCTGCCAAGAGGAATATGAGCAATTAGAGAATAATGGCTCAGAAACTGTTGACACCACTTAGCATGATGTCAATGCGTGGGACACCAGCAGCAAGCTGTTCAATTCCTAACCCCACCCCGTTACCAAATGGGTAGTAAACAAGCTCTTTTGCTACTTTGGGGATTAGTAGAAAATAAGGTATCTGGGGTTCTGGGACATGAATACCATGAGCCCACACTGGGGATTGATCCAAGTCACTCGCCACAACTGCTGATCTGGGTTGGTCCATTTCTTGTCTCTAAAGAGACAAGACTACGTCTATTTTGCCTTTCCTTGCCCTTCACTTCTTATGCTGTAAGTGTACAAAGCATATACTCTAAGTATCCTCTCTAACTTATGCACATTCAGAAAAGTAAAGGAAATATGACAGATAAGATCTGTAAGAGCCTTTACGTCTCTGGGCCTCAACACCCTCACCATAAAATGAGAACATTTTATTAGGTGATCAAGTAACCTAACGATACTATTTTATAGTTGTTTCCTCACATATTCCAGATAGTTTGCCTTATTCTGATCTTAACATTTGGATATTAGATCCAACTGGAAAAGTGTCCCTAGATCAATGCTATCTGAATACCACAAAGTAAAGACCTGCTTTGAGTCCTGTGTCTTAGGTAAAAATCACCGATAGGAGGAACTGCTCCCCCAGAGAACTACCTACTTGCTCGATTTCCATCTTAGATCCTGCTTAGCTAAAGGGATTCATTTTCACTCCCCAGCACTGAGAACAAAGAGAAAAAACAGAAAGGATAAGGCTGCAGGGCCTTCCCCTCGGTCACGTACCAGCACAGCACAACCGGTCGCTCGCTACCACGTGCAGCGCGCCTGGGTTCCAGGCCAAGGACAAACAACATGGTTTGCAGGACATTGTTGATGACAGTTCATATGGAGGAGGGAAATTATTATTTCTATCATTAAATTAAAGATCAGTTGGGGAGATGGAATATATAGTAGGAAAAAAATTCCACCTGTCTACTTGAGTAACATTTCCTCACTCTCTTTTATTTATTTTTTTTTAAAGATTTATTTATTTATTTATTTATTCATTCATTCATTCATTCATACAAACACTGGGTACAGGCAGAAGCGCAGGAGGGTGAGAGAATTCACCAGAGTCAGAGCAGGATGCAGAACAGGCAGAAGGACCGAAGTACACTGCTGAGGGGAGCAGCGGGCGGCAGGAGAGGTCTGCGCGCCATTGTAATGTAATGATGTTCAACCAAACCAATATTATCTGAGGGCCTGCTGTACAACAGAGCCTGCTGCTGTCTACAAAAAAACAGGCCATATCCATTTTTTCTACTACATGCAATTAAGTTCTCTTCATAATTCTCCTTATAACTACCAGTGTTCAAGATTTATAGTCCCTATATTAAAAATTTCAAACTAAATGAATATTATACTCAGTTAATATTCTCATATGCTCTGTTATGATCCCCCCCCCACCCTTAGCTCCTAAGAACATTCAAAAGCAATTGTCTTCAAATAGGATCTCAAGAAGCTGAATCACCCATGTGCCTGGGGGAGGGACAGGACAAGGATGACACGGAGCACCTCTTCCACATTTATCTGCCTCAAACACCTAATGCTGAAGAAGAGGTTATAATGCTTAAAGAAAAACAAACCTAAAAACCACCAAGTTTCCTGGGTAAAGGAAATCCATCCAATCTTCTGTTTACAGTTGTTTAGAACTGTGGGGGTACCCAAACCAGACAACATATCCCAATTCTTCCAGGTTTCCTTACAACCAGAAGGATAATGCTACTTAGGGTATTTTCTCTTAAATTCCCTCTTCCACCCTACCCCCTCCCCACCCCAATGTGAGCTTATTTTTATGGTTGGAATGGCTGTAGTTGCACCGCTCTTTGGGTTTTTATTTTTTCCAATTTAACAATATTCTATAAACTTTCCCCCTTATCATTAAAAATTCTTTGCAAATAATTCTAACGACTGCATAAAATCCACTAGGACGGATATACTGTAGTTTCTCCCTTGTCATCCACCCATTGATTCAGTCACTGAAAACAAAGTCACTGAGGTAACAGTGATTCAGTCAATGGCCTGCAGGAGTACCAAGGCATGATTTTGTTACGTGAGAATTATGACTAGTCAATCCTCATGACCAGGGCCAGTAAGAGATGAGGACAGTGTAATAAGCAAATGTAATTTATTTAAACCCTAATTTTAGCCAGTTGTCTCAACCACCCGTTTTTTTTAAAGATTCATTTTTATTTATTTATGCATACAAGAACTGGCGTGCAAGCCAGAGGTATGGGGAGTGAGAGGATTCACCAGAGACATAGTGGGGAGCAGAACAGGCAGACTGACTGAAATACACTGCTGGGGCGGGCAGCGGGCGAGACAGGAGAGGTCTGCTGCGCCATGTGGGTCGAACTCATGCCACAGTGGCTGGTGATAGCTTGACAGCGCTGAGATTTTAACCCCTCTACCACCAGGGAGACCGTAACCAGTTGTTTTTAACCCCAGCAAACAATTTGTAAAACAGAGTTAAACTCCCAATAAAATGTACAGGCAGTAATAGGGAAGTCTAAGTGAAAACAGATCTGATTATGTGAATCTAGGTAGCAGGCCTCCATGCCTTTAACTGCTAATCATAACATACCTAAGAGCAAACAGACCAAAACCTGCCAGACGCAGGCTATCAATGGACACGGAGAGAAAGCAGCCCTTCCACGGTGGCAGGCGGGATGCTATGATGACATGACAACGATCCCCATGAGAATACAACAACAGGTCAGCTGCCAAGTCACTTCAGTCCATGTCTACTGTAAGACTAGACTCAGAATCTGGGTCATTCTGTTTCAAACCCAACAGAAAGAACACTCTGCGGGCTGTGGGACCTGGTGCAGCAACTCACCTGTGCAGAACTCTTTGCTCATACTCTGGGGCACCGTGATCCGCCGGTAGACGATGGGTTCTGACTCCAGGATGTTCTCATCGTGGCGATACCGCGCAGGCCTTTCATTCGGGATGCCCCTGGAGCGGGCACCGCTTCTCCTCTCGTACGTATCAATCTCCTCAAACACAGCAGCCTTGTCAAAAAGAGCCAAGTTCCCTTCAAAATCAAAATCCGTGTCTGGGATCTCCTCAATATCATCCCCAAAGCACTCGTCATCTTTATTCTTCATCTGGCCATTCTTTAAGCCACTTTTCTTTGGAGTTGCCTGGTTTGGGTGTCTGCTACTAGATGACCCTGGAGGGAAAAATCAGAGACGAAAGTCAGTATGCCTGCAGAAAGTGCTCAGTGGGAGCGGCAAACACAGTTCACGAGTCCTTTATGAAGAGTGTTACAGCGATCAATGTGAAATGATAAAGGTAAGGTATTTCTAAATCATTAAGTAACACAAAATATCACAAATCTCATGGAAGACTGATAAAAAATTTCATACGTTACTCAAGGAACGTGGAATGAGCAGTACTCCTGGAAATCTTAACCAATTTTGTCCTTCCTTAGGAAATCAGTAATAACAGAGACTTTTCTTAACAACTGAGTATCAAAAAAGTGGAAGGACAATATAATAGTCTCTTCCCACAGATCAAAGTAATTCAATCCTGACCGTCTAGCAGTTATTCAAAAGAAAAAGACCCCAGAATAAAAAAAGGTCAAGTCTTTATAACCTGAGTTCACAAAAGATATTTTCCAAGTGCCTCTTAATTCTACGCTTACCAAGCAAGTAACATTCTGATCACTTATTTGATTCTCAGGCTAGATACCAGCCAAAGAGAATCTTTGGGTTTAGACAAATACCACTACAAGTTGGTATTTTGACTTATAAACTTGCTTTTAGCGATCTCCTGTCTCAGAATTTTATCACTTTTGGGTATGCAATTTCTAAACCATCAAATAATGACAGGCTCACATTGATCCTGTGGACACCACACTAAAACACAAATCGATAAACAGTCAGCCGCTCTACCTCTGAATCTCTAATGTGGCCACACATCCTATCAATACTAGCAGCCAGTCTTCCTGAAGCTATAGGCAGCCACTGCAGCATGAGTTTGATCCCTGGCCAGGGAGCTGACACACATGGCGCAGCAGACCTCTCCTGTCTCGCCCGCTGCTCCCCTCAGCAATGCATTTCAGTAGATCCACCTGTTCTGCTCCCCACACAGTCTCTGGTATATCCTCTCACCCCCCACACCTCTGACATACACCCCAGCTCTTGTATGCATAAATAAAATAAATCTTAAAAAGAAAAAACACAAATACTAGCAGCCAACGAAGAAGATCCCACAGAATTCTCCAAATCATCTATTCCCAAAGAATCCTTGAATTTATATTCAATACACTTATACTGATTCCCCATCTGACCATCCTGGAATGATGAACTAAGTGACCAGTAATTGCAATGTACTTTCCTTTGAGATACTGAGCTTCTTAGTTATTGAAAATACTCAAGTAGAGGTGAAAATGATCGCTAGCAAACTCTTTCATCCATATCATCCCAACCATACTGCTCAAATTCTTTTCACAGCAACCTCCTTCTACCCAATGGGCCATGCAGGAGCCAGGTAATTTAGGATCTAGTTGTCATTTTGTCAATGACATTTATACCTGTCACTCAATGTTTCAACATCCTGTATATAAAATACTCACTTGTGGTATCCCCAGCAGGCAATCTATAAATATCTGTTTAACGGTCCTCCCTGGTAGCACAGCGGTTGAGCGCTGGGTTGCGAAGCTGCCCGCAGCCTCTGCAGCGCCGGTTCGATCCCTGGCTGCTCTCCGGCCACTGGAAGAGGGTCCCACATGGCGCACAGACCTCTCCTGCCGCCCGCTGCTCCCCTCAGCAGTGTACTTTGGTCCTTCTGCCTGTTCTGCTCCCCGCTCTGGCTCTGGTGAATTCCCTCACCCTCCCGCGCTTCTGACTGTACTCAGTGCTTGTATAAATAAATAAATAAATCTTAAAAAAAAAAATCTGTTTAACACATTAGCAAATTAATTGACATCAGAAAGATGAATTGCAGTAATTATTCTGCAAGATGTATACTATAAAAAAAAATCTCATGTTCAAGTCTTCCTAATGCCAAATATTGGCATGGAAAAGGGCTGTACTGGCAGCAAAGATGAAATTTAGGCCTCTGAAAAAAAATAGCAAGGTTGACCAAAAGAGCTTGCTAATATACCATAAACAGCCTGGATTATGGGGGCCTCCCTACTGGCGCAGGGGTTAAGACGCAGCACTATGAAGTTACCTGAAGCCACTGCAGCACGAGTTTGATCTTCAGCCAGGGAGGTGACCCACATGGTGCAGCAGACCTCTCCTGACTCGCCCGCTGCTCCCCTCAGCAGTGTATTTCTGTTGACCTTCCTATTCTGTTCCCCACTCTGTCTCTGGTGAATCCTTTCCCCACCCCCCACTTTTGGCCGTACCCCAGTTCTTGTATGTATAAAAGAAATAAATCTCGGGCCTCCCCGGTGGCGCAGCGGTTGCGCGCTGGGTTGCGAAGCTGCCCGCAGCCTCTGCAGCGCCGGTTCGATCCCCGGCTGCTCCCCGGCCACGGGAGGAGGGTCCCACATGGTGCGCAGACCTCTCCTGCCGCCCGCTGCTCCCCTCAGCAGTGTACTTCGGTCCTTCTGCCTGCTCTGCTCCCCGCTCTGGCTCTGGTGAGTTCTCTCACCCTCCCACGCTTCTGACTGTACCCAGTGCTTGTATAAATAAATAATATAAATCTTTTAAAAAAAAAAAAAAAAGAACCATTGCTCTTAATAAAGTCTTTATAACAAAAAAAAAAAAGAAATCTCAAAAAAAAAAAAAACAAACAGCCCGGATTATGAATTGTTAAGAAGCTCAGCAAAGGCTGGATTAAGTTCAAGTTCTAATAATTTGGTGAAAACATACCCTATACCAGTTAGGTGCTAGAGTATAGTATATAAGCAAGACATTGTGCTCCAAGAGGGAAGAGAGATATGTAAGCAAATAACTAAAATACAATGAGTTAAGAATAATAACAGAAGTTTATATAAAATCCTATAGAAATATGGATGAGAAAGTAGAGCGAGATTGAGAATGGGAGAGCAGGCATAAAAACACGAGGTCAGGTAATACCATTAACAACACATGTAGGTAGGGTAGGGGGCGAACTAGAGAAAAAGTTCAATTTGCAGGATTATTCATGTACTGCCTCAGTATTAAATCAAACCTTCCTATTAGGAAACAGGTCTCTAGCCCTATGGTTGCCTCTGGGGGGTATGTGCACCCCCCAGGAGGATACAGCGTGCTTTACTGGGACATAGGGAAAAAACAATGAATAATCTATTTACTTTACCTTTTAACTAAAAATGGTAAGAAATTAAATTTCATAAATTTAACATATGAATGGAAAGTAGGATTTTCATGAGGCGTCATGCCAGCTAACTACTGCCAATATTTAGGCTATCTGAGAAAGAGCAAGGTTCCATAGTAAGCATGTCCATGCAAATTGATATTTTAAAATTGTGGTAAAATAAACATAACACAAATTTACCATTTTTAAATGCACAGTGGCATTAAATATAGCCACAATGTTGTGCAACTATGTCAATTTTTAATCATAGCATACAAAAACAACTAAGTGGTTCAAAAAGATTCTTGTAAAAAAACTAAATTAAGACTAAGATAAGACTAATGATACATTCACAAGTGAACATGAGAACAGCAGAGCTAACATTTCCACTACTCCTCTTAAAGGCCATCTTTAGACAGAAAGAAGCTTTTAAAATTAATCAGATCTGGGGCCTCCCGGTGGCGCAGCGGTTGAGCGCTGGGTTGCGAAGCTGCCCGCAGCCTCTGCAGCGCCGGTTCGATCCCTGGCTGCTCCCCGGCCACCGGAGGAGGGTCCTGCATGGCGCGCAGACCTCTCCTGCCGCCCGCTGCTCCCCTCAGCAGTGTACTTCGGTCCTTCTGCCTGCTCTGCTCCCCGCTCTGGTTCTGGTGAATTCTCTTACCCTCCTGCGCTTCTGACTGTACCCAGTGCTTGTATAAATAAATAAATAAATAAATCTTTAAAAAAAAAAAATTAATCATCTAAGAAAATGGCTTCCCAAATTTAAAAAATATCATTTTTTTCCACACATGAATCCATATGGAATATCAATGATTCATTTCACCCAAAATGTATAAGCATAATTCTGTAAACTTCAGCCTTGGGCCCAAATCCAGTCCAGTGGCTGTTTCTGTAAATAAAGTTGCACTGGAACACAATCATACTTGTTTACATAGGCCAAAGCTGGTTTTGGGCTCCAAAGACAAAGTTAAATATTTTGAGACAGAGACCTTTCAGTCTACAAAGCCTAAATTTAAAGATTAACTGAATGTGGAGCAGGTTCTTTGGATCTGTTTCATTCAAGTTGTTAAATATGTCACTTACTAAGCTACTGTCTTTCAATTCCACCCTCACCCTTTATGATATGGGGCTGGAACTCTACAAACTACATTTTTCCTTCCTTAGCTGGCTTCCTGTTAGGTCCCCATGCCAGCAGTGAGTGTCTGAAGAGACTGGAAGGAAGAAGGAAGTGGGAGGAAGAAGGGACTTGCGCCTTGTTTATTTGCCCTGGCAGTTGGTTCCAGTCTCCAGCTGTTCTTTTTGGCCTGAAGAGCCAACTCCACTGCACTCCCTAGAAGTTCGCTAAGCCCCTCTTCTGAACTCTTAAGGTTCTGATAACCTACCCACTTCCCTTCGTTTCCCCTTCCTTGATATCTCTTCCTGATCTTTTTTGGTCTTCCAATGCCTATAAAACCAATTCCTTACGTTAAAATTTCTCTAAAACTACTTTTCCTTAGTGGTATACCAAGATTTAAAAAATTAATGACTCCAGGGCCTCCCTGGTGGCACAAGGGGTTAAGACACAACCTATGAAGCTATCTGCAGCCACTGCAGCACGAGTTTGATCCCCAGCCAGGGAGCTACCCACATGGAGCAGCAGACCTCTCCTGTCTCGCCCGCGGCTCCCCTCAGCAGCGTATTTCAGTGGATCTGCCTGTTCTGCTCCCCACTCTGTCTCTGGTGGATCCTCTCACCCACCCCCCCCCATACCTCTGGCTTGTACCAAGTTCTTGTATGCATAAATAAATAAATCTTTTTAAAAAAGTAATGACTCCAAATTAATCACTCTTTTCCAACCAAATATTAATTTTTAATAGGCAAAAAACACTTTGAACCATTAATATTACTATAAAAGTAATTATTACAAAACCCATTTTTGTTCACACAAATACTTTCCTCTCAGGAGCTAATTCCAAAGTATCATGGTGGTACTCAAGCCAGTAACTGATTTAAGCATGGGCATGTAAAGCAATAATTAGCCCAGAAGACATCATGGCACAGGGTTAGGAGGAGGAAGATCTTGCAGCAGTGTCCCCCCCCCTTTTTTATTTTTATATTCCCCATACAATTGCAACCCCCTTATTTTGGCCCCAATCCCTCCTTTCTCAGCCCCACCCCCCATAGTGTATCTCTGGTTTATAGTCGTTTGTTGATTTTGATTTTTTTCTTTCTTATAGTTATTCTTTTCCCTGGTCCCTTATTTAGGTTTTCTAGATTCCTGTTCAAAGTGAGCCCATCCAGTATTTTTCTTTTTCTTTCTGGCTTATTTCGCTGAGCATGATCCCTTCCAGCTCCATCAATGTTGCTTGCAGCAGTGTTTTAATAGAGGTTTCCTTATGCCTGATAATTCTTTGTTCTCAATCAGGGACAATTCTGGCCCCCTCTCTCCAACAACTGACAATGCCTGGGGTGGGCTACTGACATCTAGTACACAAGAGTTCAAGGATACTACTAATTCTACAATGCACACGACAATCTCCCACAACAAAAAATTAAGTGGCTCAAAATATTAAAAATACTGACTGACATTAAGAAACTCTGATGATGCACTGGGAGAGATGGTGTCTTTTCTCCTTCTGAAGAATATTCTGGATGAAACACATGGAACTGATGGAGTCAGCCAGTATCAATGTGAGGATGAAGCCAACACACAAATAACAAGGTTGAAGTAGTGATTATTTCCTGGTTGGAAATGTCCAACCTCTGGACCGACTATGACATAATTTATTTAAGACACTGAAAAGGATTTTCTATTACTCATAGAGTATTTACCATCAACATTTTCACAAAGATTACTTCATTAATTCTTACAATACTCTAAGGTATTATAAGGTATTAGTAGAGAAGCATGAAAACACTTTATGATGGTTATTTGGTCTACAGTCATTTACTAGCCAAGAATAAAACACCGTAAAGATCCCTATACCATTTGCAATTCTGCAGAATCCATGGGTCTGGCACAGGCTGAGCCTATGGGACACACATTATCTCAGTTGTCTGTAAAACACCTAAATAAAATCATCATTCTACAAACGAGGAAACTAAAGGGAACTCCAACTTTGATAACTAATGCCTGAGCTAGAATGTGAACTTTGATCTGTGATATTCCAAATACCACGCTATCTTCACATATAAAAAGATGAAAACAGGAGAAGGGAAATCATTTAACTCTGAGAAGCCCAAACAAGTGCAAAGAATCTGTAAAAGAATCATGTCTAGGAAATGAACATAGGAGGCAAAAACAAAAAACCTGTTTGTATTCCTTTTTAAAAAATAACTTTGTTAATAAATGTTCACAGTAGATGATGTGTAAAATATATAAAAAAATGACAAATATTTTCCTAATAGTCAAAACTGCACCAATCTTATTACATCCATACACTGCTTTCTTGCATATGAACCTCTTCCTGTTTCAGAAGATTTCTTCAAATGTCTTTATCTACTTATAGCTGCATTAATTACAAATTACATCGTATCTGCTGTATCCTGTAACTATTGATGAACTTTTAAGCTGTTTCTCATATCTGTTGTTATAGACTCAGCCTAAACATACCATCTTTGACTACTTGTGCTGAAAAACCACTCCCATCTGACCACCTGCAGTAACAAAGGTGTCATTTACCTAGCACCTACCCTATGCTACCTACTTTGTTCTGTACTTATCTGTGTTCTTATGCTAATTCCCCAAGGAGCTTGTAAGCCAACAGAGAGCAGAACCATGTTGTTAGTACCTGTCACATAATTTTATGCTTAGTCCACCAAAAGTACACAAATCTCTGTTGAGTTAGTAAGAACAACAACAACAACAAAAAAAAAAAACAACAACAACAACCAAACAGCAAACATTAAGTCTAAAGAGGTTATGAAAGAAAAGGCAACTTGAGTAACCATGAGAAAGAAGGGAGTCATCAAAAATTAAGCCAAGTGTGTTGCGTGACTGAAAAAGACAGGAAGATAAAGCTGTCAACAATAATATGAGGTAAGATGAGGCAAGAACTTCAGAAGAAAAGAGTTCAGTCATGTCCAATATGAACTGACAATGAACTATCCCGGACCTAGCACAACGACATATGAAGACAAGCAATTAATCAATGGGCAAGAATACAGGGTAAAAGCAGCAAAATGGAAAACCACTTTTGGCTTGGCCATGGGACTCTACAAACATAACCTGCAACCAAAGCCAGAGCTGTATCTTTAGAAGGTATTGGGCATTTCCTCGGGCTGAATACAGGATCTCCCTGTATTCTTCATTTGACAAATATATAGTAAGGCTAGTTATCTTCCAAATTCTGTCAGGAAAGCAGAGTGAAAAAAATTTCCAAGAGGAAATACCAACATCACAGGTCAGCAAGAAAAAGATAAGAGACTATAAAGTAAAAGAAGGGCAGGCTACCATGTTCCGTTGTCTCGTATGCTCCCCTTTCCTCATTCTACAAATGAGGAAACTAAAGGGAACTCCAACTTTGATAACTAATGCCTGAGCTAGAATGTGAACTTTGATCTGTGATATTCCAAATACCATGCTATCTTCACATATAAAAAGATGAAAAACAGGAGAAGGGAAATCATGTAACTCTGAGAAGCCCAAACAAGTGCAAAGAATCTGTAAAAGAATTATGGGGCATACTGGGTGAAGTATTGGGGCATCCTGGGTGAGTAAGTTTTCTCAATCATTAGCTTACTCAGCCGAAAGGGGCTCACTTTGTAATAAACTGGCCTTTGGCCACTGGAAGAGAAAAGCATTTCCCTTGGAAAAGATAAACAGTGCTTCCCAGATTTCTTTAACTTTCAATTATAAGGGCCAAGTATGTGTTAAGACTGGAGGCTGGCTGCCTTCCTGTGCCACTTTGCTGCCAGCCTTTGGCACAAGGTCCTTTGGCCAGAATAACATAACAAATCCATTGTTGTGAAACCCTCAGTGCCACTTATTTATTGGTTTTTGTCACACACATATTGTAAAGTAGAACGCTGTCCAGTATTTAAGCACACGAAAGGGCACCTGAAGGTCAAACTGCAAATGTTTTAGTGCCAGACTCAATGGACTTTGTGAGAAGGTGCTTAAGGGTATCTGAGATCTTTTCAGTTAGAGGGCCTGGTAAACAGTCAACTTCTTAGATTCCAGCAGCAGCACTAGGGTTTATGTTTGTTGGAATATACATGAAGCCCATCCAGGGAGGTTAAGAAGTCAGTGTTGAACTGTGAACACTTGGCAAAAATAACTTGTAACCTCAGATGGTGTGATCACTCCTATGCCAACAGACCATACACAGATCTGTATCTGTAGAGGGAAACTGTATCCGTGAGGAAAACCTCAAGTGGTCTCCCTCTGCTCCCTGGGCCTAATGTTCCATTCACGCAATTGGCAAATATTCAGAGTGGTCAGTTCAATGACCAAGGTCATAGAAATATTTTTTATAACTTTTCCAACCACCGCCCACAACCTAAAAAAAACAGATTATAACCTGTTTGTGCTAAATCTCTCATCAATGTTAGATTAGGTAACTAGAAACCTCAAATGCCTCAACAATTAATTTCTAACCTTGAGAGAACACTTAAAAAGCAGGAATTGAAGCTATTATATCCTAATAGCTTTGTCAATCTTAGAGTCTCAATACCAATGTACCCATACCAGAGAAAATTCTACTTATAGATCCCTGATGAGAAAAACATGGATAACCTGCACTATAAATATGGTAGGAAGAAAACAATCTATTGTCTGGGAACTCCTTAAATCCTGCTACATAAGTGCTTAAGAAGTTAACTATCCAGCCGTTTCTCTGCATCGTAAAGGGCTCACTATACAGATAAAAAAGGCAACTCTACCTTCTATCAGAAACCAATTCTGAGCCACATCTCAGCATCAGATTCCCAGGCCACCCAGGTCTCATTTTCCACACTAATCTGGATTCAAAAGAAGTTCTCTGAAAGAGAGTTAATAGTTTACTGCCTATGATCTCTTTATATATACATGGAGTTAAAAATCTAGGTAAAGGAAATGGATTAAACAGCAAAAAGCAGAGTAAGCTTCAACCAGGGCTTATTTTTAAAAGTGATTCATTCTAACCCCTGCACCATTTTGTATCCAAAATGGTGTCAAAGAACAAACACATGACTTACTTTGAAGTTAACTGCCCTCTTTAAACAGAGTTGCCATAATTGTTAGTGATGAAAAAAATAAAAATTTATTATCTTTACCATAATATCCAGCAATTGCATTGCTGGGAATTTACCCAACTGATCTTAAAAACTTATGTCCACATAAAACCTGCACACAAATGTTTCTAGCAGTTTTACGCACAATCACCAAAAGTGGGAAGCAACCAAGATACCCTTCAATAGGTAAATGAATAAACCAGCTTTGATACATCCTTACTAATGGAATATTATTCAGAAAAATGAACTATCAAGCAACAAAAAGAATGGGCAAATCTTAAATGACACTGCTAAGCAAAAGAAGTCGGTCTGGGGCCTCCCTGGTGGCACAAGGGGTTAAGACGCAACCTATGAAGCTGTCCTCAGCCTCTGCAGCACGAGTTGGATCCCAGGCTGGACAGGGAGCTACCCACATGGCGCAGTAGACCTCTCTTGACTTGCCCACTGCTCCTCTCAGCAGTGTATTTCAGTCAATATGCCTGTTCTGCTCCCCACTCTGTTTGGTGAATCCTCTCACCCCCTGCACCTCTGGCCTGCACCCCAGCTCTTGTATGCATAAATCAATCTTTTAAAAAAATAAATAAATAAAAGAAGTTGGTCTGAAATCTGTGTGATTTTAATTATATAATATTCTGGAAAATGCAAATGGACTGTGGTAGAGGTCATGGAGGGGGAGAGGCAGAGGGGATTAAACATAGGTTCTGTATAACACTGTGGTGAGGGATACAAAATGCTGGATTTTTTTTAAATGGTAGAACTTTAGACCAGCATGAGCCTTAATGCATGCAAATTTTTTTAAAAATCACTGAGCAGATTGGAGGATGAAATGCAGAGTATAACAAAACAATCTGTGACAAATGTATGAAGAGAGTGAGTGAAGCGGGTGAGGGGAGGTGTTACTGATTCTGACGCTGCTCGACTCATACAGGAATTGAATAATTTAAGTCAATGAATGACAGATGGTAGGAGACAGGCTTCTCACTGTTCGATGAGAGATTGCAATAGGAAAAAGGGGAGGGGGCTCCCTGGTGGTGCAGGGGTTAAAGTCTCCGCACTATCAAGCTATCACCAGCCACTGTGGCAAGAGTTTGATCCCCACCAGGGCGCTAAGCCACATGGCGCAGCAGACCTCTCCTGTCTCGCCGCTGCTCCCCTCAGCAGTGTATTTCATTCAATCTGCCTGTTCTGTTCCCCGCTCTGTCTCTGGTGGATCCTCTCCCCACCTACATACACCTCTGACCTATACCCCCAGTTCTTGTATGCATAACTAAATAAAAATAAATCTTAAAAATAAAAGAGAGCGAGAAGGGAGATAGAATGATCCATGGGACAATGGATAAGAGCTGGAGACATGAGTATGAATTAGTTTCATATAGTTACACAAAGAAATGTTTACAGATGTGTTCACATACATTGATTTGTTTTTTTTTTTTTTTTTAGAGGCATGTTTTATTTATTTGTTTGTTTATACATGCACTGGGTACAGTCAGAAGCACGGGAGGGTGAGAGAATTCACCAGAGCCAGAGCGGGGAGCAGAGCAGGCAGAAGGACCGAAGTACACTGCTGAGGGGAGCAGCGGGCGGCAGGAGAGGTCTGCGCGCCATGTGGGACCCTCCTCTGGTGGCCGGGGAGCAGCCGGGGATCGAACCAGCGCCACAGAGGCTGCGGGCAGCTTCGCAACCCAGCACTCAACCGCTGCGCCACAGGGGAGGCCCCACATACATTGATTTGTATACACATATGTACTCCCCTGCTTTGCCAGCTGGAAAGCTACCCAGCAGCCCCTTGGTTCCTAATACCATTCCGCAACAAATGGCAACAGGATTCCTTGAAGACAGAGGCAAGGCTAATTCTAGGGTTGGGGCAGGAAATACAGAAGATATGCCTAGAGCATCTTGTAGCACCAGAAAAGGCAGTATTAGCGGGGGAAAAACCCACAATGTGGGTCATGTCAAAGGAACACAGTAGCCAACTGCCAAGCTGAAATACTTTGGGCATCAAAATTATACAGTATTGATTTATAGTCCAGAGTATAAATACCTGTAATAAAGAGCGATTTCAAAATGACTAAATACATAAATGGGGGAGAAAAGACAAATCTCTGGTACAGAAGAATTCCAAATAATTTGTTTTTTGTTTTTTTAAAGATTTTATTTATACAAGAACTGGGGTACAGGTCAGAGGCGCAGGAGGGTGAGAGAATTCACCAGAGACAGAGCGGGGAGCAGAACAGTAGACGGAATGAAGACACTGCTGAGGGGAGCATCCGGCGAGGCAGGAGAAGTCTGCCGCACCATGTGGATTTCTCCCTGGACAGCCAGGAATCGAACCGGCGCTACAGAGGCTGCGGACAGCTTCACAGCGCGACGCTCAAACCACTGCGCCACCGGAGAGGCCCCATCCAAATAATTTGTGTAAATACTCTGTCTTCCAGGACAGAGTACCTAACTTTCTCCCTCTTAGGTGTTGGCTATACACAATGACTACCTTCCAAAGAGCACAGCACAAAAAGGGGTAATAGAGAATTTTACACAGGAGAAATCGGACATATACTACCTCAGCCAGTTGATGATGGCCAACAACAAAAGTCACAAATCATATTGATAGCACATACCCTTAATATGATGTAACGAAAATAACACTTTATCTCTATGGTCTTTCTCCCCCAAACATAAAACCCCAGTCCAACCATAAGAAAAACATCAAATACCATTTGAGGGATATTCTAACAAAGTGCCTGACCAATATTCATTAAAACGATCTAAGTCATTGGGCCTCCCCGGTGGCACAGCAGGTTGAACACAGTGCTGTGAAGCTGTCCACAGCCTCCGCAGCACCGGTTCGATTCCCGGCTGGCCGGGGAGAATCCCACATGGTAAAGCAGACCTCTCCTGCCTCGCCTGCTGCTCCCTTCAGCAGTGCTTTCTGTCCATCTGCCTGTTCTGCTCCCCGGCTCTGTCTCTGGTGAATATTCTCACCCTCCCACAACTCTGACCTGTACCTCAGCTGTTGTATAAATAAAAATAAATCTTTAAAAAAAAAAAAAAAAAAAACTAACTCATCAAAAACAAAGACAGTCTGAGAAACTCGCTGAGCAAGAGGAGACATGTCTACTAAACGTAATGCAGTATGTGGCCAGGAGTCTGTAACAGGATATTATATGAGGTAAAAACTAAAGCAATCTGAATAAAATTTAATGAATAATAATGAAGCACCACTATTTCATAAATTATAACAAACAGTCCATACTAACATAAGACATTAATAAAAGAGGGAAATACATAGAAAAATAATGCAAATTGCTAATGGTTATCTCCAAGTGCATAGATAGATTATAAACTGAATATATGAACTTAAACAAGAGAATAAAAGCAGAAAAGATTAAAGACTAAATGGAAAAGAGCCACTTTCTATCCAAGCATTGTATAGGACATAAAAAAAGTAATAATGCAATTTTAGTCTCAAGTTTTCAATCTTTCTTCAATCTGTCAATTCAGAGTTAGTGGGATCTGGGATCTCCAAAAGGAAAGTGCCTTGAAATACAGTCACTCAATTTTCGAAATTTTAACAGTGTATTAACTACAGTTCTATAATGAACAAATGGCATTCAACAAACTACTAGGACCAAACAAGGCATCATTTTCAAAGCCAGTGCATGAGCTCCTTGATGTGTCAGTAGAGACAGTGAGTAGGCAAACTCTAAATCGTCAGTCTATCAGAACTCCACCACCACAGCAAGGTCTAGCCCTCTGTGGGTGGGAGCCAAATTGCAAGAAAAGTTATCAAGATCCAACTCAGCCACAAGTATCACCAATGGTTACCAGATTAAAAACAATGCCACTTTTGTCTATAACTGACTTTTCCTCAAGGAAGGCAAGTGGTGGGAGAGGGCAGGGAGCTGGTTCAAGACTCTTAACAGTTCATTTCCTTTCCCTTAATATTGTGTGAGAATAGTCACTGGAAGAAGAGAACCAGGCAATTTTTCTGTGACGCTCTGCCAGCATCCTTTTTTATTAGGAGAATAAAGGACCTGTTTATAAAGCAGCAATGGAGAGGGGCTCATAGCACTGAAACACAAGGTTACAACAAAATCATCAACTTGAGCTACTTACAAGAGTTGTGCCGACGACGGAAACTTTTAGACTGACTCAAGGATTCCACGTGCCTGTCCACATAGCTCTTTGAGCACTGCTGCTGCTGTGGGGAAATGGCAACGTCTTGGCTCTTCACATCTGTCCTCTTAGGGATATTCTGAGGGGCACTGCTGGTAGAGGTTGGCTTCTTGACCAATTTGCCCGTGCCATTCTGACTGATGCCCACTTGGAAGCCGATACCAGAGGGAGCTAACCCCGCCTGGTGAAGATCTCCACAACGCTGGCTATCTCCAGGACAAGGGATCTCCAGAATTTTTAACTCTGTAATGTCACCTGCCCTGAAACACGCAAAAAAAGAGTCCACATCACAACACTGCAACAGGGACTCACAGTGATGAAACTGGAACCAGCAACAACCAGCTACACCTTTGCAGGGCTGCACATCACTAAGATATTAAGGCAAAAGCTAGGCAAGGTGGGAGAGCACTTTCAGTTCACCACAACATTAAACTGGCACAGCGCTGGCTTTTAAAGAGATCTATTGTTCATCATAAAACTATCGTTAGCATCTTAGATTTCCAGAATGCTCAATAGCTTTTTAAAAAATTCCTCCCTCACTCCCTCCCTCCCTTGTTCTTTAAATAGGCACAGAGTACTAACTATGTGGTAAGCCCTGGGCTTAGGAATGGGGTCTATAGAAGTGAGAAACAATACATGCCAACAAGGAACTCCCACTCTGGTCAACAGAAAAGTAGACCATCCAAAGGATTACACACACTGACAGAGGTGAATTCTGGGAACTAGAAAGTCTGAAAGCAAAATATCTAAGTTTGGCAAAGATGGATAAGATACTGAAGATAGGTGTGAGTGGGGAGGAAGAATAATAGTCAAGCAGAGAATAGAAGGGAGAAGAGCATTTCAAGCCAAAGCTTAGGAATTGAGAAATATGGCCCACTTGAGGAAATGCAAATGTCGTGGTGATGCCAAAGGGAAGGATGCTTGAGGAGAGTCATCGGGAGGTAATCAGGGACAACAGCAGCTGCCATAATCATTGAATTTTTCTGGCGGCTGTAGGGAAAGTGGAGAAACTTAGAGGCAAGAGCACCAATTAAGAGACCAGACAAGAAATAAGGGGGATGAAGAGGCTGAATGACCATGCAGAGGGAGGAGAATGAAACCAAGAGAACTTTGTACTCCACAAGACTTGCTGACTAACCGAACATGAAGATAAAAGGAGAATTTACCGCAATTCCTAAGCCCCTAACTTAGATGAAAGTTATCATTAGTCACCAATTAAAGGCAAATCTTTGTAAGAAGAAATCTGCAAGTAATAAAATAAGTTCGGCTTTGAAAAACTTAAGTTTAAGGGGCCTCCCCGGTGGCGCAGCAGGTTAAGCACACTGCTGTGAAGCTGTCCGCAGACTCTGCAGCGTGAGTTCGATCCCCTACCAGCCAGGGAGATACCCACATGGTGCGGCAGACCTCTCCTGCCTCACCTTCTGCTCCCCTCAGTAGTATTTTTGGTCCATCTGCCTATTCTGCTCCCCACTCTGTCTCTGGTGAATCCTCTCACCCTCCCGCACTTCTGGCCTGTACCCCAGTTCTTGTATAAATAAATAAATCTTTAAAAAATAATAATTAGGGTCTCCCCGGTGGCACAGCGGTTGAGCGCTGGGTTGCAAAGCTGCCCACAGCCTCTGCAGTGCCAGTTCGATCCCCGGCCACCGGGTGAGGGTCCCACATGGCGTGCAGACCTCTCCTGCCACCCGCTGCTCCTCTCAGCAGTGTACTTTGTCAGTCTGCCTGCTCTGCTCTCTGCTCTGACTCTGGTGAATTCTCTCACCCTCCCACGCTTCTGACTGTACCCAGCGCTTGTATAAATAAATAAATCTTTTTTAAAAATTAATAATTAAAAAAAATGAAAACCTTAAGTTTAAGATATTTTATGAGATATCCAATGAAAAATGACCAGTAGACAATTAAAATAGTGCCTAGAGAATTCAAATAGTGTCTGGAGCTTAGTTAATGGGTCTAAATTAAAGATCTGGGGTGGCATTAACATACAAAAAGGTACACATGAGATTTGACTAGAGAGAGCAGACTGAGAAAAGGATCAAAGACAGAACTCTGATTAACCTTGAGAAATGAGTGGGGAAAAAGGAGCCGATGGGAGGAGATGGGAGGGGAGAAGGGAAAGAAATGGAGGAATACAGTAAAAGCAAATCCAAATGGGGTGACAGAAAAACTAAAAGAAAAGGGGATTTCAAAAGTTAGGGAACAAATGAATGTGATCAGAATTGAGACAATGCCGCTGAATGTAGCAATTAGGTCATTGTTATCCTTGGTTAAGAGCTTATTCAGCAAAATGGTAAAGTGGGGAGGGGGAGTTAAAGGTAAGATAAGGAGGGACTAAAAATGAGGCCATAAAGAGAAAGAAGGCAGACTATTTTGCTCTGAAAACAACTTTGGGTATAAAAGGAAAGGACAGGCAACAACTAGCAGCCACTGCCAGGGGTGGGGGTGGAGGTGAGGGGAGTGTATCACCATGGGGGCAGCCAGAGGATATTGGAATGCAAAGAGAAAAAGGCATAAAGAGTGAAACTGAAGACACAAAAGCAGTGTAGGAGGGTCTCAAAGGCTATAAAAAGGATAGCACATAAAGCATACCTGGTGGGTAGTCCCAAACTCACAGACTTCAGAGGAGGTAAGAAAAACAAACAGTAAACCCACAGAAAAAGTCACGTGTGAGCACTGTTAACAAATTCAAGAAAGTTCTTGACCAACACTATCTGGTTGTTTTTTTCTTAAACACAGAAAGGGAGGATGTCTGCCAAGGGTGAGAAAACAGCTGAACCTGAGATCTGAGGGTAAACATAAAGAAAAATACATTTCTCTAAAGCCTTCAGCCTCTGGATACAGTGTGCTTGTGGAGGTAAACGATGGTATGAAGCTACAAAGAGAGACATATTTGTGCAGAGAAATCAGGAAGGGCTTAGCTGTGAGACGGCACACACACCACTGAGGAAGAGAACTGAAAACCAGAGAAAAAAAGATTATTCTGAATTTGACATTACGATAAAAAAAATATTGTGTGCTTGACAGAGACAAGAAAAATATTTCACAAACCCTAATTATGACAAAGTCTAAGCTGAAACAACTCTTGGACTGTAAGGTCTGAGACTAAAATCTCACCCATGACAAGACCACTCAAAAGCAGCTCTAAGGAAGAGAATATTGATAATCAGAACTAAATTCAGGGCCTCCCTGGTGGTGCAGGGGTTAAAGACACAGCGCTGTCAAGCTATTACCAGCCACAGCAGCACAGATCTCCATGCCTGGCCAGCCCCTGGCCAGGGGGAACAACCCACAAGGTGCAGCAGACCTCTCCTGTCTCACCCGCTGCTCCCCTCAGCAGTGTATTTCAGCAGATCTGCCTGTTCTGCTCTCTCTGTTTCTGCCTCTCTTTGGTGAATCCTCTCAACACACCCACCTCTGGTCTACATCCCAGTTCTTATATGCATAAATAAATAAATCTTAAAAAAAAAAAAAAAGAACTAAATTCAAATTCCAAAGACCACCAGATTAAATTGGGCAAAATCAGGATACTCACCTGAAGGTGACTTCTGGCACGAGGCATTTCACTCCATTGTGGAATGGCTGGGTGAGAGAAATGGTCTGGCTCACCTGATCCACTGCTGAAACTCTTCCCTGATAGACACCCAAGCTATCTCCACAGTTGATGGACACAATACTCCCCAGCCAATCAGCGGCCATTTTTCAGATGTGACACTACCGTAGAGAGAAGGAACCACGCAATGTACCTTAAAAAAGACACAGCTTTACTTAAATCCAGTAGCTAGTGAGTCAGGCTCTATACTGATGCTGCTTAATGATACATACTCTAACATATTCTTAACTGAGGCATTACAACAAAAAACCCTGTTTTTTTTTCAGGAGTATGCATATTAACAGTAAGCAATATCATATAAAGATCTTATAACTAAAGTATAAGAATTGGACAAACATAATATTAAGCTATAAATCAAATCATACAAAAACTATAACCTGTTTACAACCTATTATGTTTTAATATATCTGCCATCACAATATTTTCAGACTATATTATAAAGAAATAATATATTAAAAAAATGGCTGCTGGGCCTCCCCTAGTGGCGCAGCGGTTGAGCGCTGGGTTGTGAAGCTGCCTGCAGCCTCTGCAGTGCCGGTTCGATCCCCGGCCACTGGCAAGGGTCTCACATGGTGCGACAGACCTCTCCTGCTGCTCCCCTCAGCAGTGTATTTCGTCAGTCTGCCTGTTCTGTTCCCTGCTCTGGCTCTGGTGAATTCTCTCACCCTCCAGCATTTCTGACTGTACCCAGTGCTTGTATAAATAAATAAATCTTTTTTTTAAAAAAAAAGGCTGTTGTATCAGGTAAATCCTTACTGTTAATAATGATAAACTGTGGACAAAAAACATTTTTTAAAGCTGAAGGCATTATATAAAGCTACGTATAATCATAAACAGTGCTGTAAATCAGTGTTACCTTAATAAAAAAAAAAAAAAAGATGAACTAAACATGAGCATGTTATAGAAAACTAGTAACTACAGAATATACTTTTCCAAATTCACACAGAATATTCACCAACAGCAGCTGGGCCTCAGCTATCAACAGTATCAAAACATTTCAAAACATTTTAAAGGACTGAAATAAGAGTGTATTTTTTGTCTCTATCCTGTTGATTGAAGAAATCAAATAGGAAATTAAAAAATAACAAAACTCAATGATAATGAAAACATATAACATTTGTTGGTTGTACTTAGAACAGTGCTTCAAGGGAAATTTACACCTTGAAATACTTTTATTAGATAAGAAAGAAGGTGGGGCCTCCCTGGTGGTGCAAGGGGTAAAGCACCGCAGTAGGAAGCAGTCTGCAGCCTCTGCAGCATGAGTTTGATCCCCGGTCGGCCAGGGAGCAACCCATGTGGCATAGCAGACCTCTCCTGTCTCACCCGCTGCTCCCCTCAGCAATGTATTTCAGTCAGTCTGCCTGTTCTGTTCCCCACTCTGTCTCTGGTGAAGCCTCTCACACCCCTGCATCTCTAGCCTGTACCCTGGCTCTTGTATGAATAAATAAATAACTCTTAAAAGAAAAGGAAAAAAAAGAGAGAAGGTTTAAAAAAACCAATGATTGAAACTTTCATCTGAAGAAGCTAGGAAAAAAAAGCAAATTAACCCAAGGCTATTAGAAATGAAAAAAGAGTAGAAATCAATGAAATAATAATAATAAATGAAAAATGAATTTTTTTAAATGTTAATAAAGTTGATTAATCCCTAATTAGACTAGTCAAGAGATATAAAACATACTGCAGATATTAGGAATGAACAAGAGGAAATCACAGGCATTAAAGAGATAAATTTGGGCCTCCCTGGTGGTGCAGGGGGATAAGTCTCAGCACTATCAAGGTATAGGCAGCCACATAGCACAAGTTTGATCTCCGGCCAGGGAGCTGACCCACATGGCACAGTAGACCTCTCCTGTCTCGCCTGCTGCTCCCCTCAGCAGTGTATTTTAGTTGATTCGCCTGTTCTGCTCCCCACTCCATCTCTGGTAAATCCTCTCACTCCCGCACCTCTGGCCTAGACCCCAATTTTTGTATGCATAAATAAGTAAAATAAATCTTTTAAAAAATAATGTTAAGGGGCCTCCCCGGTGGCGCAGCAGTAGAGCGCTGGGTTGCAAAGCTGCCCACAGTCGCTGCAGCGCCGGTTCGATCCCCGGCCACCGGGCAAGTGTCCTACATGGCGTGCAGACCTCTCTGCCACCTGCTGCTCCCCTCAGCAGTGTACTTCGTCAGTCTGCCTGCTCTGCTCCCCGCTCTGGTGAATTCTCTCACCATCCCGCGCTTCTGACTGTACCCAGTGCTTGTATAAATAAAAAATAAAGTTAAAACATACAGTATTTGTATGCTGAAAACTAGTTGATATTTATGAAACAACCAAGATATAAACAGAGAAACATACAATGTTCATGGACTGAAACACATAACATAGTATATGTCAGTTCTCTCCAAATGAGTATACAGAACTAATACAAAAAATCCCAGATTTTTGGTTAAAACAGACAAGGTTATCCTAAGATTTATATACATGAAAAGCAAAGGAACTAGAAGAGTGAAATAAAAAAAAATTTAAAGATTTATTTTGTAGAAGAACTGGGGCATATGCCAGAGGTGTGGAGGGTTAGAGGATTCACCAGAGACAGAGTGGGGAGCAGAACAGGCAAATCGACTGAAATACACTGCTGAGGGGAGCAGCTGGCAAGACAGGAGAGGCCTGCTGCACCATGTGGGTAGCTCCCTGGCTGGGGATCGAACTCAGGCCATGGCAGTGAGAGCGCTGAAACTTAACCCCTAGGCCACCAGAGAGGGCCTAGACATGACGAATCTGTTTAACCAACTTTAAGACTTGTTATATTGATACTATAGTCAAGATTGTGGTAATGGTGAAAGGATACATAAATCAATGGAAAAGAACAGAAATAGAACCACCCAAATAGAACCGCCCAACTGAATTTCGATAGAGTTGAAAAAGCAACTCAAGAGCGGCAACATAACTTTTATAATAAGTAGTGCTGGAGTCAAGATCAACCCCGAAGACATTATCTAAGTGAAGTAAGTCAGAAATTAAGGAACAAGTATCTTATATCACTCCATTGTGTGAGGTTCCTGGAGTAGTCAAATTCAGAGAGGCAGAATGGTGGTTGCTACGATCTGGGGGTGGAGGGCAGAGAACTGGAGTCATTATTCAATGGGTACAGAGTTTCAGTTTGAAATGATGAAAATATTCTGGAGATGGATGGTGGTGATGGTTTCACAATAATATGAATATATGCCACTGAGCAAGCATTTAAAAATGGTAATTTTTCTGTATATTTTACCACAATAAAAATATCATCCTAATGGAAAAACCAAAACTCCCTACCTAACATTTCTGTTAATGTAAGATGATACATCTACTTTGGAAAACTGTTTGGGAGTTTCTTACATAATACTGAACACATTCATGACCCAAAATTTTATTAGTAGGATTTACTCAGAGAAACAAAAATATATATCCACAAAAAGACTTTTATACAAATATACATAGCAGCTTTGTTCACAGAGGCAAAGACTAGAAATGAGAAGAGATAAAGAAAAGTAAGAGTTAATTATACAACAGAAAACTACTACAACAATAACAAGAAAAAAAAACACGCTACAAAGTAGATGGTTCTCAAAGCTAAGAGTGAAAGAAGTCGCACGTGTTAAGAGGCACATCTTATACAAACCTAGATATGAAAGTTTCCACAAGAAGCAAAACCACTTCACAGCAAGACAAATCAGAAGTGATGGCCTTTAGGGTGAAAGAACTGACTGGAAAGGGGCGCAGGGTACACTCATGGTGTAATGGAAATAAATGTTCTACATTTTTACTGATGCAGTAGCTGCACAGATGTACACATTTACCAAAACTCACCGGACCCTTAACATCTGTGTGTTTTTTTTTGCATGTAAACTATAGCTCTATCAAAAAAGGAGGAAAAAAATATGTAGCCAACATAATAACCACTACATAACACCACAGAACATTTAGCCATTCCTCCAAAATGCAAAAATTTAATTCCTTAGCAAAGTTTTCCTCAAAACATAAAATGAAAACTCACATACAGGACAGATCCTAGGAAAATGTCTATTAAGACATTCATAAATATCCAAAAGAAATTCCTGATTTCTCCAGCCACACATTCGACATCCCCCAACTTGCTCTTTTCCATGTCTTTCCTGTCTCAACAAACGACATCAAAAGTCGCCAAGTTGCTGAGGCCAAACAAAGGGGGACCGCTTCTTGGTTCCTGTCTCTCATCCCATCCATTCAACCCATCAGAAATTCCTACTATCACATCTCAAAATAAGTCCATTTCTCTTCATCTCCACTAATGACCTTTCCAGTCCAAGCCGCCATCCTCTCATCATTGCAGGAAGTTTCCTAGCCAGTCCTGCTTCTACTCCTGTGCCTTCTTCAAGTCTTTCTCTACACAGCAGCCAGAGCAAACTTCAAAACATAAAGCACTTATGCTCCTGCTTAACAGCTATACTTATAATTAAGTCCAACTTCCTCTTCAAGGACTATAAGCCCTACATGATCTGATTCTAGTTTCTACAACTTCCTTTCTCACCACGACCTTGCCGCTATTCTCCAGACAGGCTGGACTTTATATTGTTCCTCAAACATACGAAGTTTGTTCCCTCCAAAATTCTGTACCAAGTAATATCAGTTGTTTTCCCCCAGCTCAATGAAGGATTCTTCTACCTTGCTCTACCTTTCTGGTTTGCTAACATGTTACCAACTGAAAGAAGTCTTTCCTGGCTCCCCAATCTAATCAGCTACTCCCAATCACTCTCCAACATCTCACCTGATATGACCACAAAATAAAAACCACACGAATTATTTGTTTCTGCTGTGTGTGTCACCCAACTAAAATGGAGGCTCCAAGAGGGCAAAGAACATTGTCTGTCTTGTCCAATGAGTAACAGTACCTACAATTGAGGAGAAACACAAATATTTATTCAATCAATGAATGAATGAGATACAATAAATCTGCCAGAAATTATCTTTCAAAATCTAGATTATCTTAAAATTTACTTCTAAATGCCTGGGCCCGTCTTGGAAACGGTTCTAAAATTAGAAAATTCTTTAAGCATATGCCATGCAAAGTCCTATAGTCAGGAAATAGCTAGCAGATGTGCATAAATATAGAAAATTAATTACCGGCTTAGTGTTTTCCATGAAAAACAAAACAGAATAGCATTTCAGGTTCTTTTCAAATATTAATTTCGAAATATACCTAAATATAATCTAAAAAGAAAAAGCCAAAAAGGAGCAAAAAACACTGCTGTGGCAGAGTATATATTATCAAAACATAAAAACATAAATAAAGACAAACTCAGTTCTCTGGTGATTCAACTAAGCAAGTATCACAAAGCTATGCTGACAGAAAAGAAAATAAAAGCAACAATGCATTGAACAGTAAGCTCATTCAAGAAACTTTTTTATATTTCGTAAGAGAAAATCCCAAACATAAACAAATGCAGGGAGAATAGCAAAACCAACCCACACACCCACTGAGTTGCAAAATTATCCATACATCTCCAAGAATTTAAGACACCATTTAATTTCCAAAAGCAACACCAATTCTACAACACTGATGATGATAAAAAGTCACAAAATACACAAGTTTTAAAAGTGGCTTGCTACTGGTTAAGTATTTTTAAAATTTTGTTCTTATTAATGAACGTTAAAACAAGTAATCACTCAATGTGCAACAAACTGCCCTTTCTTTCTATGACCAGAAACTTTCCTCTACGTAAGATACAACATTAATGTGTTATTTAAAATTCAACAAACGGCCTCCCCTGGTGGCGCAGCAGTTGAGCGCTGGGCTGTGAAGCTGCCTGCAGCCTTTGCAGCACAGGTTCAATCCCTGGATGCCAGCAAGGGTCCCACATGGCACGCAGACCTCTCCTGCCTCGCCCACTGCTCCCCTCAGCAGTGTACTTTGTCAGTCTGCCTGTTCTATTCCCCGCTCTGGCTCTGGTGAATTCTCTTACCCACCCATGCTTCTGACTGTACCCAGTGCTTGTATAAATAAATAAATCTTTTTTTTTAAATAAATAAATAAAATTCAACAAACAGGTTATTCCCTAAAGAAAAATCCTTCACTGACTGAAAACAGTCAGCAGATGAACAAACAAAAGAAGGAGGACTTAGGTATAGGACTAACACCTTAATGTCAAAAGAAGAGCTACAGCTCAAACAGAAGATGGAGGAGGTACAAGGGGACCAAACTGAGGTCTTTCATATTCTGGTTTCCTATCAAGGTATATAATATATATACCATAAGGCTACACAGTCTGTTCAATTCAGTGAAATTTTACATATTAATTGACCCATATAACCATCGCTTAAATCAAGACAGAATATTCGGGGCCTCCCCGGTGGCGCAGCGGTTGAGCTCTGGGTTGCGAAGCTGCCTGCAGCCTCGGCAGCACCGGTTCGATCCCCGGCTGCTCCCCGGCCACTGGAGGAGGGTCCCACATGGCACGCAGACCTCTCCTGCAGCCCGCTGCTCCCCTCAGCAGTGTACTTCGTCAGTCTGCCTGTTCTGCTCCCCGCTCTGGTTCTGGTGAATTCTCTCACCCTCCCGCGCTTCTGACTGTACCCAGTGCATGTATAAACAAACAAACAAACAAACAAATAAATAAAACATGCCTCTATAAAAAAAAAAAAAAAAAATTAAAAAAAAAAAAAAAAAAAAGAATATTTGGAATACTCCAGAAGGTTCTACTGTGTTCCGAGAAGGTAACCACTATTCTGGTATCTACCATAAAGTAGGGAATCATAAAAGTTCCCTTAAAGGAGTCTCCCTTGTGGCTCAGGGGTTAAGTCTCAGCACTATTGAGCTATTACACTATCAAGTACTATCAAGTCTCAGCACTATCAAGCCATTGTAGCCATGAGTTCGATCCCCAGGCAGGGAGCTACCCACATGGCGCAGCAGACCTCTCCTGTCTCGCCTACTGCTTCCCTCAGCAGTGCTCTTCAGTAGATCTGCCTGTTCTGCTCCCCACTCTGTCTCTGGTGAATCCTCTCAACCCTGCACCTCTGGCCTAGACCCCAATTCTTATATGTATATACAAATAAAATAAATCTTTTTGAAAAAAAGTTCCCCTAAAGTGTTTGGTTTCTTTTGCTCAACATTACATCTGTGAGATTCACCCTTGTTGCATGTGTCAACAGTTCATTCTTTCCCATGTAGTATTCTATAAGTAATACTTTTTATTCATTCTGCTATTGATAGACAGATGGATTATTTCCAGTTTGGAGGCTACTATGAATAAATAATAAAACATTTTGTATATAACTTTATGGTGGACAAAAGTACCCATTTATGCCATCATATGATATAGGAAATCATAGACTAGATATGGCACTATTTTGTTCAAATGTAGAACGATCAGTTTTTCCAGATTATTTAACATCATGCTAAGTATGGAAATTTATTGTTTCATTTCTCTTGTACGAAGCTTTTAGATAACAAATTCTGGTAGACCTAAATGATTTTCGACCATTATGTAACAATGGCAGTTGCCAAAATAATCCATGAACTACAAATAAACTAATTACAGACCTACCAAATTTCATCTCATCTGCTACACCAGACAGAACCCACAGCAATCAGATCCAAGGAGCAGCCCCTTCTGCTAAGGACAATTGTAACCAATGGCTGTAAATGAGTGAGAAGTTTAGTTATGGATTTCTGAAAAAACAACCTATCTTTTCATGCACCTATCTGGGAAAGTTTTTGTAAAATTAAAATCTTGGGAAAAGCAGAGTTCTCAAAAGACAACATCTAGTGCCCTAGTACTAATTCCATATCTTCCATAAAAGGTAGCCTAACGGAAAGGACGTGAACCTCAGAAGTCAGTCATCACAGGCCCCCGTTTACCACTCACCAGCACTACATCCTGAACAAATTATCTTAATTGCAGTCTCAACTGTCTCCTCTCCAGAGAGGGAATAATACCGATTGTAACAGCACCTCATAAAATCGTTGTGAAGATTAACTGAGGTAATCTATACAGTTTCTATTACATCACAAATTTTATTTCAAATGTCTCCTATAAGCAGAAAGAATACAGACCAGACAGGGAACTTGAATTACAGCCCTAGAAAATCATAATGGGAAGGCCACAGGCTTTCTCACCTAGGCAAAGCTACAAACATGCCTGAATTACCTCTACACCTTTTCAAAATGAAGTCCAAATCGCTAAACTGGAATTCACACATCCCAGGGATACTCAAAGATATGCCAAACAAGGGCATCAGTTTCCACATTACTCCATCATAAACCTGACCTGCCTAGATAACTGGATTAGCAAGAAAAGATTTCCAACAACATAATTTATTACTTGGGGAGAGAAGTCAGAAAACAGCTCACTGATCGAATGTGGCCCCCTTCCAACAGTTTTATTAGAATACACGCCGTTGTTTACCTATTGTCTCTGGCTGTTTTCCCGTCACAATGAGAGAGCTGAGTAGTTACGCAGAGCACACATGATTCAAAAAGCCTGCCATCTGTCCCTTCACATACAAACTTTGCTGACTCCTGCTTTAGCATAAGATTCTGTGGGAAAAATAGAACAGACATAAAAAAGGGAAAAACATGAAAAGAACAAATTCCCATAATGAATCAAATTACCATAACCAATTCAACAAACAGAACATCTGCATACATCCATATCAAGTAAAGAAACTGAATTAGTAATTAAAAATGTTCCCACCAACAAAAGACCAGACTTCAATGGTAAATTCTAACAAACATGAGAAATAATCAACAACCCTACACAAACACTCAGAAATTGAAGAGGAAGGAACATTTCCCAACTCATTTCAGAAGGGTAGTATTACTCTGATTCAAAGGTCAATGACCTTTCCTTATGATTAAGGAAACCTCAGGCCAATATTCCTGATGCACACACACACAAATTCTTGACAAAATATTAGCAAATTGGATTTAGCAATATATAAAATGTTTTATATACCATGGGGCTCACTCCAGGAACACAGGATTGGTTTAAAACATGAAAAGCAGGCATCCCTGGTGGCTCAACAAGTGACGTCTCAGCAATATGAAGCTATCAGCAGCCACCGCAGCAAGGCTCGACTAGTTCGATCCCCAGCAGGCCAAGGAGCTACCCACATGACACAGAAGACCTCCTGTCTTGCCTGCTGCTCCCCTCAGCACTGTTTCAGTAGATTTGTCTGTTCTGCTCCCCACTCTGTCTCTGGTGAATCCTCTCACCTCCCGCACCTCTAGCCTACACCCCAGTTCTTGCATGCATAAATAAAAAGAAATCTTTTTTAAAATACATGAAAATCAAGTCATGTAATATATGATTTATATATATCCCAGGTTTTTTAAATTAAAAAATGGTATTTGCATATTTTTAAAATATTGTTACTGTACTTCTAAATAGTATTTATAACATCAGAAACTGTATCCTTACTGTTTTAAAACTGAACATATAAACTACTTAAATTTATGATGAAAAATTTCATAGGACAACTTAGAAGTGTGTAAGAAACCTAGATTTCCTAATGTTTTGGACATTCACAAGCAGAAAATGCTTTAACAGCACTGACCCTGAAAATACGTCAAATGACAAAGGGAAAAGAATCACTCAGGCCAAAGCAACTCCACCACATCTTCTGACAGTCAATAAAAAATTATTCTTGAAAAGTAACAAATTTCAACTCCTTTTAACTTCTACCTCAAATTAACGTACTCTAACAGAGTACCCATACCTAAACCTAACCTGCCAGGTGTGAGTAAACCAGTGCTGGTGTCAAAAGAGGCAACCTTTCTCATTCTAGATTTTACTTTCTAAATGCAATCTACGGCAGCAGGTCACATCAGGTCGGTTCACAACTATGCCTCTAAATCAAAAGACTGAGATTCCACATCTTTTTATTAGATGAAGCCCTCCTAAGTCACATCTCTACTTTGGTTAGCTGGTACAACTGAGTTTTTTTGGGCCCATGTAAAATTCCACCTCTCCAGATACAGAAAGTCATGACCCCATCTAGTTTTACCACAATCCAGCAGATTTCCCTATCCCATCCACCAGGTCTTCCGGGAGGCCTCGTGGCGCCACGGTAGCGCGTCTGACTCCATCCACCAGGTCTTCATAAAATTTTGCTAAAATTCTGACACTATCCCTATGGATACTATACTCCTGTTGAGATGTAAAATTTCAGCAGAATTTAGAAGAACTGAAGTAATCCTCCTTCTCTGGCTGATAAACAAAAAAGACAGTATTTTCTGCTTTGCGTTAATTACAGAATCTCAGGAATCACAAGGATCTTAAACATTTTCTAGCCCCATGTTTTTCAAACTACACTTCTTTAGCAGTCAGACTCAGCAGAGTCAACATAGTGAATGGCAACCTTTTTTTAATGAACTAGGAAATGTAAGTGGGTATCATGCATAGAAAGGGTAAACTTGTTTTCTCTGTGCGTCTCTGTGTGCACACTTTGTGCATGCAGAGTGCATAGAGTTATGATGTACGATGTATCTAACTGTGGGTCAGATGTCAAACAACTTTGAGGCACACTTGCTAATCCCACAGCCCTACTCCCACAAGGATGTTCAACAAAAAAATTCTTACCAATGAAAGAGTTACGTTATCTGTAACAGTCTTCACTTCATACAGTGAAACCAACAAATAAGAATTTTGGGTTCAGCATACCTAGCCTGCCATTCACAAATAAGACTAGAATCCATTCAAGGTTTCCAGTTTAAATATTGACCTGCTCTGAGAGTTTCTTATGTCTTGATGGTATGAAGACCTACAGTTGACAGACAACAGACTGAACCCAGTCGTCTGTGGTAGGGAAGACAACAGAAATCCATCGCAGGTTTCCAAGTTCCTCATCTGTAACGAGTACTCCCCCTACCCCTGAAGTGGGAGGTTTACTGACATAACTGACCAAGCAGGGGGACGACTCTGCCTCCCACACAAGACAGCACCCTAATCCCTCAGCAAACCCATTATTGAGAAACTCAATCAATAACAAGGAGTACTGATAACAAGGAACTCAGATTTACACCAACTACTGGAAAGGATCACGGGGAGCCCCCGGATTCTCAGGCTGCCAGACCCCCGTTCGCCTCTGCCCCTCAGCCATCAGTCGTGGACGCGGCATCCGTGCTGCTCCCCGGCACCCCGCTCCGCGCGCGAACGACAACGGAGCCGCCGCAGTCACCACGGGCTCCCCAGGGCCCAGGCCCCGGGGCCTCCCGCCTCCCCCACCGCCCACGCGAGGTACAACTCCGCCACCCTCAGTCTCCCACCTCATACTCCCCCGAGGCGCCCCCCACTCCCTGGCTCCCGCACAGCCCTGCGCCCCCGCGGCGGGAGCCGGCTACCGGAGGGCGCGCAAGGCCTAGCACCCCGAAGCCCACAAGCCGGGCGCCGGCAGCCCCGGGCCCCCTCCCCGGGCGCCCCGCGCCGCCCGGCCCCGCTCCCACCTCCACGCCGGCCGCCGCGGCCGCCTCCGTCCTCCGCGCCAAGCCCACCCGCGGCACAACGCCAGAGCCGCGCGGGGCGCCCCCACACCCACCCCCACGGCCCAGCCGCCGCGCCGTCGCCGGAACCACCCCGCGGGCCCGCGCCGCCGCCTGCGTCACTTCCGGCGCGACGCCTGGGCCGCGGGGTGGGGGGGCCACAGCGCGGGGAGTCTGAGAGCGCGGGGCCCGCGGCCCGTCCCGGCGGCCCCGTGCCTGCTGCGCGGTCGCGCCGCGGCGGGGCCCGGACCTGGCGCCTCCCTGCCCGGAGCCCCGGGGCCGCGGTGCGCTCTCGGCCGCCCTGGACGGGGACTCCCTGCGCCCCCGGAGGGGGTGGGGGGGAGGATACATCGCTGATAGTCGCTGCTCTGGCGCCCAGGGAGTGGGCCGAGCCTGGGATGGGTAAAGGAAGCAAAACTCCTCGGGTGGCTTTGTTACGGAGCAGCCCCGATATAAAACGGGGTGCCTGGCTGTGGGTCCTCGCCCGCGCGCTTAAAAGGGGCTTAATACTCCGCTGTAGGCACACGCAAAAGGTTAATAAGAGGTTTATTTACAAGGGAAGGGGAAATGAGGAATGTACAACTCAGGGAGAAAATAGGGAAATAAAGCCTTTAATGCGTCCTACCCGATCCGCCGACCTGGAAACCCAAAGGCACTCTCAGAGCTGGCCGATGCTGCGAGCTGGCGGACAGCCAAAAAGGGAACCCCCACCCCCGCCCCCACCCCAAGCCCACGTGTCTGGTTTTGTACCAAACCTGGCTGCTTAACCCCACCCTCAGGTCCCAGCCACCTTCCCTTTGGTGGTGATGGGATTTGTCTTTCCCAATGTCCTGATGGCTTTGGTCTGGAGTGGGGGGTGGAGTCCACAAAGCCTGTATGGAATTAGCTCTAGCAGCTTCAGATCAAGCCAGTTTGGGATCCGGGTGGGCCCAGCAGCCCTCCCCCTTGTAGGCACAGACTCTCCACCTTCCTCCACCTGGCGTCAGCAACCCACTTATCCCCGGCTATGCTCAGGGCCCTGGTTAGGGCTTTTAGTTCGTCTTAGGGGGAGGTAGTGCCCTCGGGCAGGGGGCGGAGGCGCCAGCAGGGAGGGGGAGCAAACTACCAGATGCCTTTTCGCCCTAGTGACTCTGGCCCCCGCCAGACCTGTCAATCAGAACAGCCCCTCTCAGGTGATGTTTCAGGTATTCTTCACGCCCATGCCCTAGAACCTACCAACTTCCCGGGGATCTTGACCCTGGTCCATCTGATGAGAATAATGTCCGGCACCCCTTTGGGCTACCTCAGGGCAGGAATCTCAGTTCAAAGCAAACAAATCTTTAGTCATAGAGTGTATACATGCCGCCTATATTAGGCGTGTATGTGCAGATTCCTATACTAGATATGGTGCCCTTTCCTTCCTCCCTAGCCCCCAATCCTTTCCCCGCTGTTACTTATGACCCTTATATCTATAAGGCTTGTTTAAGATTAAAGAAAACTTACGAGGTGAAAAAGGATGTCTCATTCTAAAGCCGGAGAGTTATTGTATCATTGCTAGTCTTGATTTTGGGGAAAAAAGCAGACCTTTAGGGCCAAGGTGAGTGTAATTGCAACAGGGTGGTCCCCAGGAAAGGGGGAGGTTCCCTGCCCCACCCAAGGGAGGGTGGAGCTGAGCAGGAAGGGGAGAAGCTGAAGAAGAGACTAAGGAAGGAAGCAGGATGGAGCCAGGAGACCTGGAGGAGGCGCATGGAGCCTAGAGACACGTAAAGAAACTGCGCTTGTCTTTTGGTCGTGGACTGGGTGACACAGATGTGGGTGAGACCCGTGGGGAGGTGACCATGGCAGCTTTTATCTTGATGTTGATTTTGCTCTTTTCCTTCCGGGCTTGTCTGGTTGTTTCTGACCCTTTTCTGTGGGTCCCCACTGGAAGATGCTTTAGACTCGTGGCAGGCTTTGGGGCCTTGCTCTGGGCCAATCCCATTTGGATGGACTTTTACCCACGAGGGGACGGGTAACTTTGGGTGCTTCATTGAGAAACTAGACTCTGCCTTACCTGTATTGTTTCCTAGTTTTATTAAAGTGCCTTCCCCTTAAAGTCTCCTATGTTTTGTGTTGATGCGGCGGATGGCAGAACCCATTTAGAATAGGCAGGTTTGTGGGGTTTGGGCTGCCCCTCTCCCTGTCCTATAACATAATGAGTAATTTTAGAGGTCAGAGCGTGTGAGGTCTTGAAACCTGACAACTGATTTGGGACTTTTGCGTGGGCAGGCAACAAAGAGTAGGGTAGTGGTTCCAAAATTGGCTCTCCAAAGTCAGTAGCGCTACTTTGTAAAATTTCCACTTTCCAGGGTTTCTCCTCTACCTTTCGTCAACATCAGAGATTCAATTTTAGTATACCATGAGTCATCTATTACTTTAAAGATTCCTTCTAGTCAATTCTGTGTACACCCCAGATGTGAGAGCCATTGGTGTTTCCAACTTGGGTGTATCCTAGCTCTTTTTATTTGTTTTACAAATGACTTTGCAATTCTGGAAATAATAAGTGAGTTACTGTGAAATTAAATTATATCAACCATATTAAGGTGGTTGATAATTATTAAAAAGTGATTAATTGTGCTGTACTTTCCTTTGGTTGTAGGCCTGTAGTCCACTCCAAATGGTTTTTTAAACTCACAGAAGAATCAATCTTCCATCATGATGTTGTTCCCAAATGCAAATACTTCTGTAGCTATGGACCTCCGCACCCTACACAGTGTCTTCAAAATAGTAGGTGTCTGTTGAGTGAATAAAAGGATTATCCTAAGGCCTTCCACATAGACTTTTCACAGAGCTCCAAGTGGAAAGCTCTAGTCAGATCTGAAGTTCCGCTTAATCATTCAAACTTTGGAGAAGAGATCAACTGCCTTAATTCCAATGATGCTTTGATCTTCTTAGAGACAGATACTGTGTTGTTTTTTGAACTTTGACCTCATGGAAGCCTCAATCATCTAATCTTTTAAGGTTTTAAGCTTGAGTTTTTCATTTGGCTTATAGGGTGTGGCAGATACATCCAGAATTGAAAAAGGAGTCATTCTTTACAGTATGTCTCCATTCTGTCTCTGGGGCTGGTCATCTGAGAATCACAAAGACTCTCTAAGGAGATCATTTTCCTTTCTGATCTGAGCATAGAAAAGTTGCTGTTATTAAGTTCTCTCAGAAAAGTGGTGGCATCCTGCAAAAGTTGTTAAAAATATAGATTCTAGGGGCCCTCCCTGGTGGCGCAGGAGTTAAAGTCTCAGCCCTATCAAGCTATCGCCAGCCACTGCAGCATGAGGTCTATCCCTGGCCAGGGAGCTGACCCACATGGCGCAGCAGACCTCTCCTGTCTCGCCCACTGCTCCCCTCAGCAGTGTATTTCGTCAGTCTGCCTGTCCTGCTCCCCATGCTCTCTCTGGTGAATCCTCTCACCCCTCCCCTGTACCTCTGGCCTACACCCCAGTTCTTGTATGCATAAATAAATACAAATCTTTTTTAAAATATGGATTCTAGCTCTCATTCTCAAATGTAACAGTGTAAGCAGAGCTGAGTAGGGAGGAGAAGCGCAATGACAGGGAGAAGGAAGGGAGGAGAGCAAGAAGACTTGGAGGAGGCACATGGAGCAGAGAGACATGCAAAGAAGCTGCGCTTGCTTCTTAGCCTTGGACTGGTACGAGGGACTTGGGAGACATGGAAGGAGACACTTGAAAGAGACAGAGACATGGATGAAAGACCCGGGGAGGCTGACAATGGCGGCCTTTACTTTGACCTGTATCTTGATATTGCTCCTTTCCTTCCAGACTTGCCTGGCCCCTTCTGCCCCTTTCCTGTGGTTTCCCACCTGAAGGTGCCTTAGACTTGCGGCAGGCTTTTGAGCTTTAGCAGTCCTGCTTTGGGCCAACCCTGTTTGGCTGGGCTTTTACCCACGAGGGGATGGGTAACTTGGGTGGTTCATGTAGAAACTATTCTTTCCCTTCTCTTCTGTTTATTGCACACTAATTGTATTTAAGTTCCTTTCCATTGAACATTTTATGCTCTAGAGTGAATGACAGAAACCATTTGGAACAGGCAGGTTTGGTGGTCCCAGGATGCCCCTTACCTAACCCTGTAACACTAAGGCTCTGATTAAGTGAGTGAAGTATAGTGAAACCTTGGCCAATCACTGTCAGAAAGAACTGTTGAGAGTGGTTCACTATCTTTTGAGCATGTATTCGTAGAAGGTACAGAGTGTGACTCTGCCATGAGTCACACAGCTACAGGAGCAGAAACAATTGACTTTAAACTGAACTCCCAGAACCAAGAGACTGTTGACACAAAAGTAAGATGATAAGGGGGAGAAAGGGACTACCAGGACCACATTCAGAAGTGAGGGGTTTAAGCCCCAGAAAGATCCAGTCATGTGAAAAAGGCCTCTTCCACAGGGGCCACTTTATAACTATGCAGTGGACTTCAGCCAAGTCCACATCCCTTCTCCCTTAACCAGATCCTTAGCCAGCAAAATTTAATTCCTCCATTCTCAACTGTAATCCCAAGTTGATATAAACCCCTTCCCTTTTGTGGGCAAGATAGATTTGCATTTTGGCTCCTTTTTTGACAGCACACTTATAAATACACCATTTATTCTTTCAAAATACTGGTCTCATACTATTGCTTTATGTACGTGAGGCAACTGGCTCTTGGCTCAATATCAGTAGGATTCAAGTCTGCATTTTGAAGAGTTCCTCTGGGAATTTTGGTCCTAGCGTCTAAAACAGGGTACTTTTGGATCCACATCAGGCTCTTAACATTAGATGGAAAAACCTGAGAATTCGATCATTCCCTCCCCAAGCCTACCTGCTCCAACCCTATGAGAGTAGGGACACACAGAAATTGACAAGCTTCAATCCTCCAAAGTCTGATTTAGTTCTTACCTATCCTGCCTTTTCCCCTGAGCTCTGATTTTTTTTAAGGATTTATTTATTTATGCATACAATAACTGGGGTACAGGCTAGAGAGGTGGGGGGTGAGAGGATTCACCAGAGACAGAGTGGGGAACCCAACAGGCAGACTGACTGAAGTACACTGCTGAGAGCAGCAGCGGGCGAGTCAGGAGAGGTCTGCTGTGCCATGTGGGTAGCTCCCTGGCCAGGGATTGAACTTGTGCTGTAGTGGCTGCGGAGCTTCATAGGTTGCATTCTAACCCCTTGTGCAAACCAGGGAGGCCTACCTGAGCTCTGATTTAAATGAACACTTTTCATATCCAAACTAAGTTGCAAAGTTTTAGAGCTGGTTCCAAATAAGGAGAATAATTGTTTTTTGTTTATTCAAGTTATAATGGTTTCTCTTTGTTGGTCTTATACCTTTATAAGAGTGCTTTAAAGTAATTTTCATTACTGCTCTAGAGGAATAAAAATGCACCTCAAAAAATTAAAAGGTTTTAAAGTAACAAGTATTTAAACATAGTAACTAACCAATGTCTAACTTTACTAGGTCTGATGCAACCTCGTTTAATGCATTAATATATCTCAAATAATATTAAGTATTAATGGTTAAAATGGGAACACCCTGAGCTTTATGACAACCAGGGAGAAGTTTAACACTGTTTCACGCTAAATGTGTAGTGGTGTTTAGATCATGTGTGTGAGACACTTTGGGATAAAATTTTTAAATGACTATTAAACTGTAAGAGCGAATTGTAACTACAAATAACTACTGTGGAAGTAAAGCATAATTAGTAAGGAAAGCTAGTAAAAGAAAGGAATTCATAGATTTCAGAGAATTCTTAAGCTTTGGGGGGCAGTCATGGGGGCGCTAAGTGTCTAAGATCGCACCTTAACAAAACTAAACCTAGTCTTCCTGGTTTGATAAAATTCGCTCATTTTGTAATCAACCATAGAATGGTGTGCAACCACTAAAAGTTGATTAGCTGAACTGAAAAGAATTCTAAGTTTAAAAAAGCAAGTCACAGAAGAATAAGTACATTACAATCTCATTTGCATGAAAGCAAGTTACATATGTGATATTCCCAAAACAAAGAAAAAAAACCCACATGTCCAAAGAAAGCGCACAGATGGCCAGCAGGTGCATGAAAAGATGCTTAATATCACTAGTCATCAGGGAAATGCAAATCAAAACCATAATGAACCGTCACCTCACACCCATTAGGATGGCTATAGTAAAAAAAAAAAAAAAACAAGAAATATCAAGCAGTGGCAGGAATTTGGAGAAAAGAGGAACACTTGTGCACTGTTGCTGGGAATGCACACTGGTGCGGCCACTGGAAAACAGCACAGCGATTCCTCAAAAACTTAAAAGTGTAATTACCATATGACGCAGCAATTCCACTTATTTGTCTGAAGAAAACAAAGACATTGAAAGATTTATGCACTCCTATGTCCCTTGCAGCATTATTTGGAATAGCCAAGGCATGAAAACAAAGTGTTCTTCAATGGATGAGTGGATAAAGAAAATTTGATATGTGTAAACTGGAATAAAAATCTCCATGGCAGTTAGACAACATTTATTAGATCATCAATGTGAGGATGAGAACCCAGGAGAAGTGACTAGTGGGAAAGCTGCTTTTCAACCTATCCTCCCCAAGTAGGGTTTGGCTGATAAAGTTTTGAGATAGGCAAGGTTTCTCAGGAAAAAAAAAAAAAAAAAAAAGAGTTACATTTGAGGCATGGCAGAAACAAAGAATTCGTTTACTTGGGCATCATTTTTTTGGACATCTGTTGATTTCCAGGCAGGGGAACATACCTACCCTGAATTTATTATCTTTGATAAGAGTACATTGCGTGTGAGAAAGGCAAGAAGTTAGGAGATAAAACATTTTATCATCAGGAAATGCCTGTTGGGTCTGACATCTGTGGGTCTTTCCAGGGAGGGGGAGGCTTCCAGACAGCAATTTCTGTTGATCTGTGACGATGGGCAGGGCTGACCGAAGGGCACCTTCACAGTAATTCTCTTTGATCTGTTGACTTCTGTCTCCGTAAATCCTTTTCCTTTGCCCAAAATTCATTGATTTTCTTTCACACATATATGATGGAATATTATTCAGTCATAACAAAGAGTGAAATCTTGCCATTTGTGAGAACATAGATGGACCCTGGACATATTATGCTAAGAGAAATAAGTCAGACAGAGAAAGACAAATAATATGACCTCACTCACATTTGGAATCTAAAAATAAACAAGCCAAAAAAAACCTCATAAATGTAGAGAACAGACTGGTGATTGCCAGAGGTGGGGGTTTTAGGGAAAAAATGGGTTAGGGAAGTCAAAAGGTACAAATTTGCAAAGGGCAGGGAACCTCCTTGTGTAAAGGCATGGAGAAGGATCTAGAAAGACACCCTATGAACTGTGTACTGTATCTAACTTAAGGGAGAGGTTTGGCATGGGAGTAGGAGAAGATTTTCACTTTTACTTGCATACTTCTGCATTATTTTAATTTCTATAAGGTTATATATAATTTAAAATTTTTTTAAGATTCATTTATTTATGCATACAAGAGCTGGGGTACAGGCCAGAGATGCAGGGGTTGAGAGGATTCACCAGAGACAGAGTAGGGAGCAAAACAGGCAGATTGACTGAAATACACTGCTGAGGGGAGCAGCAGGCAAGTCAGGAGAGGTCTGCTGTGCCGTGTGGGTAGCTCACTGGGTGGGCCAGGGCTCGAACTCATGCTACAGAGGCTGCTTCATAGTGTGGTGCTTTACCCCCTGCGCCACCAGGGAGGCCCCCCCATAATTTAAAATTTTTAAACACTTGTTTTTAAAGATTTATTTATTTATGCATACAAGAACTGGGGTACAGGCCAGAGGTGTCGGGGGGCGGCAGTGAGAGAGTTCACCAGAGACAGAGTGAGGAGCAGAACAAGCAGATCTATTGAAATACACTGCTGAGGGGAACAGCGGGCCAGTCAGGAGAGGTCTGTTGCCCCATGTGACTGGTCGGGGATCGAACTCCTGCTGCAGTGGCTGCAGACAGCTTCATAGGTTGCATCTCAACCCCTTGTAGGGAGGCCCAACACTTTTTGACCTCAAATAAGCTGCCAGCTATCTCACAATGGTAGAAAGCAAAACACTTGCACCCTTCCCTAGAACAAATGAAGAGATGTTGTGTAGGCTTTGGAGCACCATTGTAAAGAGTCCATGGAGGAAACAGTTTGAAGGATCAAAGCTTCTCATTGATGATTTCATCCTCTCATTGACTGAGCTATTGCTGGGCAAGGAGGAGCTTCCTCTTTCCTCCTGCTGAGACAGCAAAGCCACATCATTTCCCACAAGCATTCTCTTTTTTTTTTTTTTTTAAGATTTATTTATTTATACATGCACTGGGATACAGGCCAGAGGCGGGAGATGGGGAGAGAATTCACCAGAGACAGAGCAGGTAGCAGAACAGGCAGAAGGACTTAAATACACTGCTGAGGGCAGCAGCAGTGGAGACAGGAGAGGTTTGACGTGCCATGTGGGTATCTCCTGGCGGCCAGGATCGAACCCACACCACAGAGGCTGTGGACCGCTTCACAGAGCTGTGCTCAACCACCTGCGCCACCAGGGAGGCCCAATAAATAAAATTTTTAATTTTTACCTAATTAAAATTTTTTAAAAGATTATTTATTTATGCATACAATAACTGGGGTACAGGCCAGAGGTGTGAGGGTGAGTGGATTCACCAGAGACAAAGTGGGGAGCAGAATAGGCGAATCTACTGAAATACACTGTTGAGGGAAGCAGCAGGCGAGACAGGAGAGGTCTGCTGCACCATGTGGGTAGCTCCCTGGCCAGGGATGGAACTCAGGCCTCAGTGGCTGGCAAAAGCTTGATAGCACTAAGACTTTAACCCTTGTGCCACCAGGGAGGCCCTTAATTAGAAATTTTTAAACCTTTTAATTCAAACTAAGGCATCAGCAAGTGGGGTTGATGGGATGAAGACAGAGAGGTTATAAAGATGTTTAGGAGATAAGATCAACTCTCAGGGTTATGAATAAGGCAAAAATTTGCTTGATGGTGGTGCTATTTGTTCAGATATGGACAAGAAGAGGATGGAGGGGTTGTACGTAGGCAGTGACAGAGGAAGAAAAGAAAGTGAATGATCAATTCAGCTCTGCATATAGTGAGTTTAAGGTACCTGTGGAAGCAGTTAAAATCCTTGTACTTGGGAAAGTGGGAGTCTTGCTCTAGACCCCACACTTTAGATGGTCCCCACTCTTGTCCTCCTTGAGCCAAAAATACGTGGGGCTAAGAAGGGGACATGACCACCCAGAACTCAATGCCCATTTCCAGACCCACTCCATTTTGCATTCCTAAAATTTCCAAATTCTGTCTCAGATGGCCTGAGTCCACTCTCAGCTCATAGACAAGCCTCTTCTCTATGCTCTTGAGAGTAGACCTCACCTACAGTGGGTAACCCCTTAGGTCCAAGGAGTGGCCCCAAAGGCGGCTGTTTGGGAGGAGTGTGGATGGAGCTAGGAAATTTGGGCTTGGGCATCCCACAGTGGAGTTGGGGAGTCCTGCGCAAGACTGGGTAGAACAGAGATGGGAAGAACTGGGGAGCAACTCAGGGGTCCCAAGTGTATGCTTGCCCTGGCCGCGCCAGGTTAGGGGAGGGTCTCCCTAGGGCATCTGATGGGAAATTGGTGTGTGAATCTGGAACTCGGAGAAGATGTGAGATTTAGAAGTCATTAGAAGATTTAGTTATTCCTAAAGTCATTAAAGGGCAGTCAGTAAAATCTCAGTAATGGGTCATGTGCTCTGGAGATAATCACACAGCAAGAGAAGGGTCAAAGGCCAAGGGGAGCCCTCTGAGGACCACCAGCATTTAAGGATACACACAGATATGGAGTGATTCAAAGGAAAATAAGGAACAGCAAGTAGGAATACAAAGAAAACGCAGCAGGAGGTGATGCCAAAAAGATCCAGAAAAGAGAATTTTAAGAGAGTCATTGGCAGTGTGAATTGTTGCAAAGGGCACAGATCAGGGAAAAACTGAAAATGTGTGTTTGTTTTAGCAAGTAAGAGGTCCCTGGTAATTTTGACGGGAGTTTTCTAGCGGAATGAAGAGGTCAGAATTGCAATGGTAGTATGTTGAGGAGACAATAGGAGGTAAGCAAGTGGAAGCAGTGAAGGTAGAACTTCAAGAAATTTTACTCCATCTTGTTGTGTCAGCAACACCACACTGATAAAGAAAAGAAACAGGAGCTATGGAGCAGGATGCAAGACAGATGCTCCCGAAGAGCCTTTTTATTGATGGAACAAAGAGAAAATGGTGGGTAAAGCTGAAAATAGGACTATTTAGGGCTTTAGGGAAGGTGAGTCTGCTAATCAGGTAAATCATACTCCCACCCCCATGCATGGTTCCAATCTTATTAACAAGGCCTTCCTCTGATCAGTCGCAGGGATGCAAAGTACGTCAGTCAACGCTCCCTCCCGCACCCCACCCCCACCCCTGGGGCCTTCCACTCATACCTCATGATGTATCACCATTGCCCCAGTCTGTCAAATGTCCTGCTCTTGTTTCACTTGAAAGGAGCCTTGTAGGATCTGGTATGCTACGTTTAGCAGACCCACACATCTGAAGGTAAGAGACATAAGACAATACTACGGCGGCAGGTAGACTAGGATAACAGTTCAGTGATAGAATTTACTACTCACCAAATCCCCTTGAAACTGCTAAGCTCCCAACTTACAGAAACTCTACCATGTATTGCTGGGTATAGATGGTTACCTAACCTGGGTGCACTCAACCTCACCACTAGAGTCAGTGGTGCAATGGGAGCCATTGCAGACGAAACGAATGGGCAGCACCCAATTGCCTCCCCTGGAGTATGGAAGGGGGCATCTATGTTAATAAGACTTGCTTCATGTCTGCAGGCCACACTAACAGTCTCTATCAAGGACATAAACCAGCAATTCAAACAAGTACTGAGGTCAAGAACAGCATTTACCTGTAGTTCTTGATGACAATATGTCATAGAGTTCTAGAATGGTAGACCTGAAAAGAACCTTAGAGATTGTCTACTTCACTACCCACTGAACCCCGATTATGAGGGCTTAGCAAGTCAATGGAGTCAACACTGGAACTCCAGGCTCCATTCCTTATAAATATCCCAGGAAAATATGTTTTAATTTGCCTGGAAAAGTCCCTTTTCATGACTGTTAACCCAGCATAATGATTAATAACACACTCTCTTTTATTTTCAAATGTGTTTTACTTTAGACAATAAATTCTATAGCCACTCCACTTACATAGCATAGGTTTGAGGATAGCATTACTAATTATTTAATATAAGATTATTTTTCTTTTATGTGATCTCAAAAGGTGTAATTGTCTTAAACTCTTTTGTGTCATTTTATAAGTGAGGTAATGTACATGAAAACAGGACTAGACTATAAAATGCTAACCGAAGGTTAGGATTAAAAGGAATAATAACCTTGAACCAGGCAAGAGTTTCTTAAATATGACACCAAAAGCACAAGTCACAAAAGAGAAAACAGATTCTACTTCAAAATTTAAAGTTTTGTGTTTTAAAGGACATATCAAGAAAATGAAAAGGCAACCCCAGAATGGGAGACAAAATTTATAAATCATATACTTGATAAGGATCTAATATATAAAGAACTCTAACAACTCAATAGCAAAAAGATAAAGAACTCAATTTTAAAATGGCCAAAGTATTCAACAGATAATTTTTCAAAGAAAACATACAAATGATGAATAAGGGGCCTCCCTTATGGTTAGTGGTTAGTCTCAGGGCTATCAAGCTATCACCAGCCACTATGGCACAAGTTCCATTCCTGGCCAGGGAACTACCCACATGGTGCAGCAGACCTCTCCTGTCTTGCTTACTGCTCCCCCTCAGCAGTGTATTTCAGTAGATCTGCCTGTTCTGCTCCCCATTCTGTCTCTGGTGAATCCTTTCTCCCTGACACTTTTGACCTACACCCCAGTTCTTATATGCATAAATAAATAAAAACAAATCTTAAAAAAAACAAATGATCAATAAACAGGAGCAAATGTTCGACAGCATTACTCAGCAGGGAAATGCAAATCAAAACCACCATGAACTACTCTTTAGCTCCCACCAAGATAGCTGTAGCTTTGTTTAATTGAAAATAAATGTTGGTGAAAATGCAGAAAAGGGGGGCTCTTCACTCAGTGCTGGTGGGAACATAAAATTGTTGCAGCCATAATGAGAAAACATTTGTCAGGGCCTCAAAATAAATAAACATAGAGTTACCATGCAAGCCAACAATATTTTCCTAGGTATGTGTCCTGGAAAACATGTGGTCACACAAAATTTTGCATATGAATGTGCATAATGACACTATTCACAGCAGCCAAGGGTGAAAATTTAAATGCCCTTCATCAAAAGAATGGATAAACACAGAAACAGAAAGTTAATTCGAGGTTGCCAGGCACTGGGGGGTGGTGAAATGGAAGTGACTATTTAGTGGGTACAGGATCTCAATAGATTTGCCAATCTAGATAGCTCATATTGTTAGGGGGAAAAGGCTGTCCCAAAGCTAATTCCATACAGGCTTTGTGGACTCCACCCCCACCCTAGGCCAAAGCCAAAGACACTGGGAACTCCAAATCCCATCACCACCAAAGGGAAGGTGGCTGGGACCTGAGGGTGGGGTTAAGCAGCCAGGTGGATAGAAAAGGCAGACACGTGGGCTTTGGAGGATCCCCCATTTTTGGCTCCCCGCCAGCTCGCAGCATCCGGCCAGCTCTGAGAGTGACTTTGGGTTTCCAGGTCGTCGGATCGGGTAGGACGCATTAAAGACTTTATTTCCCTATTTTCTCCCTGAGTTGTACATTTTCCTTATTTCCTTTTCCCTTGTAAATAAACCTTTTATTAACCTTTTGTGTGTGCCTGTAGTGGAGTATTCATAAGTCCCTTTAAAGCGCGCGGGTGAGGACCCACAGCCAGGAACCCGTTTAATATCGGGGCTGCTCTATAACAGCTTGGCGCCCAACGTGATTTGCAAGTTTCACCCATGGTTGACCAGCCCAAAGTAATTTTTCTTGCGTTGGTCACCATAAAAGTGCATTAGGTCTGCAGGACTCGCAGTGAAACTCTTTGTTTCACATCTTGAAAAGTTTTTTTTTTTCCGCGCATACGGCTGTTGTGGGTGTGGTTTTGACCCAAACGTGGCCTCAACTATGAACTTCAGCAGTTTAATCCCTAACTTGAGTTCTTTCAGTTTTTTTCCGGCCTTGAATTTAAGTAGCCTTTTTCCGTTAAATATTACCACCAGTTTGATAAGTGTAAATAATTGGATTAAACCTAGCGTATGGCACATGATTTTAATTCTGTATACATATGTGAATGGTTTACAAGCCATCCCTTTGCAGTCTGTGCTTCTGGGTGTTTTTTTGGTAATGTGCATAGGCGCCATGTGCTACATTCTTGTTTCTATGAGAAGTAGTGGTTATACTTCACATACTGAGAATGTGCTGCAACAAATTCAAGCTCTTAACTTAGCTATGAAACAACAAAATCAGGCTTTTGAGTCAGCTTTTCAAAGCGTGCAGTATCAAGTGCAACAACAAGATCAGACTTTTGAGTCAGCTTTTCATAGCATGCGGGATCAAGTGCAACGACAAAATCAGACTTTTGAGTCAGCTTTTCAAAGCATGCAGGATCGAGTGCAACAACAAAATCAGGCTTTTGATTTAGCTATTAACAGTGTGAGGGATGAAAATCGTAACGTTTTTGAGTCTGCTTTTAAAAGTATGCAGGACCAGATACAGGCCGCCCTCCATAAATGGGATATGGCGCAGGAGAAGGCTAGGATAATGGTGCAGAGAAGAGATAAATGTTCTCCTTCCCATGAGGACTGCAGAAGAGACTAAGGAAGGAAGCAGGATGGAACCAGGAGTCCTGGAGGAGGCGCGTGGAGCCTAGAGACATGTGAAGAAACTGCGCTTGTCTTTTGGTCGTGGACTGGGTGACACAGATGTGGGTGAGACCCATGGGGAGGTGACAATGGCAGCCTTTATCTTGATGTTGATTCTGCTCTTTTCCTTCTGGGCTTGTCTGGTTGTTTCTGACCCTTTGCTGTGGGTCCCCACTGGAAGATGCTTTAGACTTGTGGCAGGCTTTGGGGCCTTGCTCTGGGCCGATCCCACATGGATGGAGTTTTACCCACGAGGGGACGGGTAACTTTGGGTGCTTCATTTAGAAACTAGACTCTTTGCCTTACCTGTATTGTTTCCTAGTTTTATTAAAGTTCCTTCCCATTAAAGTCTCATATGTTTTGTGTTGATGCGGCGGAGGGCAGAACCCATTTAGAATAGGCAGGTTTGCGGGGCTTGGGCTGCCCCTCTCCCTGTCCTGTAACAATATAAACAGAATATTTGGGGACTGGCTTCTTTCATTCAGCACAGAGTGTTCAGGGTTCATATTGTAGTATGGATTACTATCTCTTTCCTTTCTGTGGGTCAATAATACCCCATTGTATGGCTATACCACCTTTTGTATAGTGATTCATGTACCAGGTTGTTTTTTTTTTTTAAGATTTATTTTATTTATTTATGCATATAAGAGTTCAGGTGTAAGCCACAGGTGCTGGGGTGGAGGGGGGTGGGTAGGTGTGTGAGAGGATGCACCAGAGACAGACAGATCTACTGAAATATACTGCTGAGGGGAGCAGCAGGCAAGACAGGAGAGGTCTTCTACGCCATGTGGGTAGCTCCCTGGCCAGGGATCAAACTCGTGCTTCAGTGGCAACTGAAAGCTTCATAGTGCTAAGACTTAAACCCTTGCGCCACCAGGGAGGCCCTCACTTACCAGTTTTTATTTGAACATCTGCTTTCAGTTCTCGTGGTTATGTATTTAGAAGTGGAATTGTTGGAGCATCTTCTCAAGCACTCATTGGCCATTCGTATAGCTTCTATGGAAAAATGTCTGACCAAGTTCTTTGCCCTTTTCTTGATTAAGGTATTTGTCATTTTGTTGTTGAGTAGGAGTTTCTTTTTGGATAATGAAAATATTCTAGAATTAGCAGGCGAGAGGGCATTGCATCAGGGGAGAGAGGTTTTGGCTGTGCTGGGCGTAGCCCACACACCTTGAAATCCTATGGCTTCCTAGAACTTTCTCCAGCTCCTTCCCCTAGTCTAAACAAAAGAGAATAGACTTAACTTTCAAATGGTGCAGGGATACATACTGGGCATAAAGAACAGGGCAATGTAGAACTCCGCTGGGTAACAGGAGAGGGTGTGTTGCTTCTTTAAAAAGACAGAATTGTCCCTGGCAGGGCGGCAGTCTAGCCGCAGGCGTGGGGGTCCCTCCCAGCTCCAGCCCTCAGCCTCTGTGTCCACCGCCACCCCCTCCGCCCTTCCCCTCTTGGGATACCGAGAGAAACCCGCTCAACAACAATTGGCCTTTTCAGATGCTGCCGCTGAGTTGTCACTTCTTACTCCGGTCCTGGGGCTCTAAACTGTTTGAGGAATGCCAACCTCACCTCTCTTGGATTCCCAGACAAGCCTAAGGGGTTGCGTGCAGACAGAGAGGCTCCACATCCCCCCCACCTCAGGCGCCCCCACCACACCCCACTCACACCTGCAAACCAGCTCCTCAAATATTCAGGAGGGGTGAGCTCACCAGGCAGGCACAAAGCTGGACCAAACAAATGCCAAGACCCACATCAACTCCGGGGGTACCCACTTGAAAAGGACACCCCAGGTCCCACATCCCAAACAACATCCCCTGCCCCGGAGCTCACCACTGGAGTCATTGCCACAGAGGACATCAGGCCCTCCAGGACCTCACTATCCGAGGTGACCTCACCCCTTACCCTGGAAACAGCTTCATCCCAGATACTAAAACCCATCCCGGCATGCCTGGACTCCCTTTCCTGAGGCAAAAATTGGACACAGAACATTTTTGCTTTTCTTCTTTTGGAGAAATATATATATATATATATATATATATATATATATATTTTAAAGATTTATTTATTTATGCATACAAGTACTGGGGTACAGGCCAGAGGTAAGGGGGGTGAGATAATCCACCAGAGATAGAGTGGAGAATAGAACAGGCAGACTGACTGAAATACACTGCTGAGGGAGCAGCGGGTGAGACAGGAGAGGTCTGCCACGCCATGTGGGTATCTCCCTGCCTGGGGATCAAACTTGTGCCGCAGAGGCTGTGGATAGCTTCACAGTGCTGGGTTTAACCTCTTGCACCACCAGGGATGCCCTGTTCTACCTGTTTTCATATGTTCCATATGTGTCCATTTGACATCCATTGATGAATTAGATTAACTGTATTCTCTAATTTTCTATATTCTTGATATGCTGGCATCTAGGAGCCTTATAGACCCCAGGAAAGACTGCGCTCCTAGGACTAGTCAATTCTTACAGATAGCAAAGAGTTCAACCAAAGCTAAAGCACACATTTCGTATAAATATCTACCAGTCCAGAGTCTATACCTCCCAACCATCTCCTTATCTAATTCTCACACGCAAAGCTAATATTTCTGCTGTCCAAAAGCATCCACATACCAAATACCAAGCAATGAGCAACACCCCCACCCATTCCCCCAAAGACTGTTGGAGCTATTAAAATTAGCCTGACATAAGATGTTCACCTTTTTCTGCCTTGTCTTTCCTGCAGAGACCCCAATAAAGGCTCTGGTCTCAGCCTTTCCTTTGCTCCTATCTTCTGCCACCTGACCAAGACCTATACTTCCCCCTTTCTGGGACTTGTGAGTATAATAAATTTCTTCCTTCCAAATCTTTTTTTAAAAATTTTTATTTATTTATTTATTTATTTATTTATGAATACAAGAGCTAGGGTACAGGCCAAAGGTGCAGGGGCGGGTGGATGGGAGAGGTTTTACCAGAGACAGAGTAGGGAGCAGAACAGGCAGATGTACTGAAATACACTGCTGAGGGGAGCAGCGGGTGAGACAGGAGAGGTCTGCTGCACCACGTGGGTAGCTCCCCGGCCTGGATCGAACTCGTGCTACAGTGGCTGCGGACAGCTTCACAGTGCTGATGCTCAACCCCTGCGCCACCAGGGAGGCCCCCGCCTTCCAAATCTAGTTCTTGTTTCCTCTTCTGGCCTCAGTGATTTTATCATACCATATTCAATATGTATTTTCTTACAAGCAGAAAGGGTTTTTTTTTGTTTTTTTTTTGTTTGTTTGTTTTTAAGATTTACCTATCCATGCACACAAGAGCTGGGGTACAGGCCGGAGGTGTGAGGGTGAGAGGATTCACCAGAGACAAAGTGGGGGACAGAACGGACAGACTGACTGAAACACACTGCTGAGGGGAGTAGCTGGCGAGACAGGAGAGGTCTGCTGCGCCACGTGGGCTGCTCCCTGGCCGACCAGGGAGATCAAACTTGTGCTGCAGTGACTGTGGACAGCCTCATAGGTTGCATCCTACCCCCTTGCAGGGAGGCCCACAAGTAGAAAGTTTTCCCTCCTCTTATAGTTGGTAACACATGGATTTAAGGAGCTGGAATTACTTGCTAAGGATCACACAGTAAGTAGAGGAGATACCTGTATCCATTCAGAAGCAGCGTCTTCCAGCAATGCTTGAGACGATTTCAAAGATGTTGCAATGAGTAAATGCAGAAAATTTTGATTTGCCCTAACAAAACCAAGGAAAAAATTTTGAATGGCCCTAACAGATATGGGGAAAGATTCTCTTCAACCAAAGCTGAACAACTTCAGCATTCTTTACTTTCTCAAATTTATTTTTTTATTGTGCTAAAATACACATAATGTAAGATGTACAACTAGTTACATTTAGTATAGTCACAGTGTCGTGTAAACTCACCACTCTAATACAAAACATCATCATCCCAAAAGGAAACCCCACATCCATTAAGATGTCACCCTTCATTTTCTCTGTCCCCATTAGCCCTACCAATCACTAATCTGCTTTTTTTGTCTGTGGATTCGTTGACTCTGAATGCTTAATATAAATGGGATTGTATAATATATAGCCTTTTGGGTCTGGCTTCTGTCACTCAGAATAATGTTTACAGTGTCCATCTCTGCTGTGGCACATGCCAGTACTTAATTCCTTTTCATGACTGAATAATATTCCATTGAATGGATATATCACATTTTGTTTATCCTTTCATCAGATGAGGGACATTTGGGCTGTTTCATGTTGCTCTATTATGAATAGTGCTGCTATGAACATGAAAGTACAACTTTTGTTTGAAGACATATTTTCATTTCTTTTGGGTATGTATCTAAGGTTTCAATTGCTGATCACTTGGTAATTCTATGTTTAACTTTTGAGTAACCAACAAAATGTTTTCCACAGTTGGCTGCATAATTTTATATTTCCATTAGCAAGGTAGGAGGACTTTGATTTCTCTACAACCTCCCCAACACTTATTTTCCTTTTTAAAGCTATTGTTATTTTAGCTATCCTAGTGAATATGAAGTGATATCTCATTGTGATTTCAAATTGCATTACTTGAATGACTAATTATGTTGAGCACCTTTTTATATTCTTTTTGGCCATTTGTATATCTTCTTGGAAAAATATCCAAGTCCTTTGCTAATTTAGTTAACTGGGTCGTTTGTCTTTTTGTTGTCGCATTGTAAGAATTCTTTATATATTCTAGATTCTAGCCTCTTACATGCTTATCAAGCATTTCCCATTTTCTGCTGTCCTTTCATCTCTTTTTTCTCTCTCCTCTCCCCTTTCACCCCTTGATAATGTCTTTGATATACAAAGTTTTCTAATGTTGACGAAATTCAATTTATTTTGTCTATTGTTGCTACACTTTGGTGTCATATCTAAGTAAAGATTTGTCTTTGTTTTCTTCTAAGAGTTTTGTTGTTTATGGTTTTAGTTCTTATCGATCCATTTTGAATTAATGTTTTGAATATGGAATGAAGTAAGGGTCCACCTTCCTTTTTTACATGTGACTATTAAGCACCATTTATTGAAGAGACTATTCTTTCCACACTGAATGGTCTTGGAACCCTGTGAAAAATCAATTGACCATAGATAAATGGATTCATTTCTGTAATCTCAATTATATTCCACTGACCTATATGCCTGTTCTTATACCAGTACCACACTGTTCTGATTTTTTGTTGTTTTGTGGAAATGAGTCCTTCAACTGTTTTCTTTTTTTTTCCCTAAGAGCATTTTAAACAATAAAGTTTATCAGGGTCTTATTATTTAAAAGTACACTGTTTTTCAGCACTGTCCTTCTGTTAAAATGATCTCAATGAACATGATTCTTAATATTATGCCCTTGATACTCATTATCAGAAGCAGCACTTTTTTGTGCTTTTTAAAATCTGCCTTTTGATCTTTTTAAATCTAACGTAAAGGGCCTCCCCGGTGGCGCAGCAGTTGAGCGCTGGGTTGCAAAGCTGCCCGCGGCCTCTGCTACGCCGGTTCGATCCCCAGCCGCCGGGTGAGGGTCCCATATGGTGCGTGGACCTCTCCTGCCGCCCACTGCTCCACTCGCTGCTCCCCTCGGCAGTGTACTTCGGTCCTTCTGCCTGTTCTGCAACCCGCTCTGGCTCTGCAACCCCTCCCGCGCTTCTGACTGTACCCAGTGCTTGTATAAATAAATAAATAAATATTTAAAAAAATAAATAAATAAATCTAATGTAAGAAAACACAAAATTCTGATTCATGTCCCTTGTTCTTTTCAGCAGTGTTTATTCTTCTCTATGTACAGTTGATCATCACTTGTTTAAATTGAGCTGGTACCATAATTCATCTATTTTCCTTCGCTACGGTTCCATTTAATGAATCACTTTTCAAAATAATGACTTCACAGAAACTTTAAAGATTGGAGTTCTAGCATCAAACTGTGATGTAAAGTTCCAAATTAGAACTATGTGGAGGGTTTGAAAAGTACTTCTAACCCATAATTCAAGGTCTTCCAAGACTTTGCTGTGAGAAATAATTTGAAAGCCAAGGAGCTTATATTTGGATTTTTTTATGTAAAGACCTTTCTACTTGAGCAGAAGTATATATTCAAATATACAAGAGGCAGTATTTATTAACGGACAGAGAACACCTTATTCAGTCAACATGGAACTCAGTCTAAATCTGCAATTTAAAGCGATGGTGACAAATGAATCAAGGCTCTTTTGTTGGACATCAGCAATAACTGGGATGGGGAGAAAAAGATTACATACAGAATGTTCAAATGCAGAATTAAAATACACTTACAAAGTGTTAGAAAGTAATTTCTTGGACTCCTGTTTGATCTGCACTTCAACAAGACACATCAATAAGAGCAAGTTAAGTCACTTGAGATACTATCAGAGAGTGAAAATGTTTTAAAATCCAAGACATGAAAAACATTCTTATTTGGCAGCCTTTTCAGTCCCATCAAGGTCCACATTGTGTAACAGTATTCATTTGACATAAACACACTAGTAATTTTGTTAATTTTCTCAATTGTTTAGGAATTTCTCAGTTGCTTAGGAATCATTATAGCTAAATATTTGTAAAGTGACAACCCAAAGGGTGTAGTTAGTCTTGTCAACACAAGGATCATTTCCTTGATCAATTATCTGAGTGCAACAATGTATTGATCATTTCCTGTCATGTACTGGCATAATCAGCAAGATTTTGTATTGTTTGACTTCATATAGAAACCCGTCACCCTTTATAACTGAGATATTTATGTGCTATATACATAAGTTATCATAATATAAGTCATAAATCTAAGTACTTTTGAACTGCTATAATTAAGTAGTTTCATATCCTTGATATAATGAGTCTCTATAATATCCTTTGTTTTTATATTAAACTTATTGATTGTGACCAAATTAATTTCCACGAGTGAAACTTATCACAAGGCTGGTGGCATCTCTAGCAGAATATCCTAGTAGAAGAGATCTCCCTCCCCAGTGTTCTTGGAGACAAATGAAAAAAGGAAGAACAAATTAAATTAATTAAAACTAAATTTCCCTGAGATACTTAGTGAATCTAACCAATAAGTTGTCTGTATATAAAGAATTAGCCATAGAATTAGGATGGTCAAAAAATTAAAATTTTAATTTCATTGTTAAGAGTAGTTTAAAATAGTTAAAAGAATTAAAAATGGTTCATCATACTCAATGGTAAAACACTGAAATTTTTTCCTCCTAAAATAATATAGTGTTAGAAGTCCTAGTTAGAGCAATTAGGTAATGAAAGCTGTAAAAGGAATCCAAATTGAAAAAGAATAAATAAAATTGTCACAATTTTCAGGCAACATGATAATATACATAGAAAAACCTATAGACTGCACTAAAAAAAAAACTATTATAAACAATAAATTGGTACAGACAAGTGTAGTTTACAAAATCAATATATAAAAATCTATTGTATTGCTATATGCAAACTACAAACTGGAAGAGAAAAATCAAGAAAACAATTCCATTACAATCACATCAAAAAAGGATTAAGTACTTAGGAATAAACCTAACAAAAAACATTAGTAAGAGAAATAGAAGACACACACACATAAACACATACACACACAAATGGAAAGATATTCCTTGTTCATGGGTTGGAAGATTTAACATTGTGAAAAATGACCATGTTATCCAAAGCAATACACAAAATTAATGTAATCCCTATCAACGTTTCAAAGGTATTCCTCAAAGAAGTAGAACAAATATTACTGAAATTTGTATGGAATTACAAAAGACCCCAAATTTTATCAAAGCAATCTTGATAAAAGAAGAATGTGGCATCCACACTCACAGACTTTAATTCTAATACAAAGACATATTAATCAAAACAGTATGGTACTGAAATAAAAATAGAATCACAGATCAATGGAATAGCATTGAGAGCCCAGAAATAAACCCAGGAAGAGATTATTTATGACAAAGGAGCCAAGAGCATCAGTGGGGAATGTAGAAAGTAAAGTCTCTCAACAAATGGTGTTGGGAAGACTGGACAGCCACACACAAAAGAGTGAAATTAGACCACTCTCACAAAATACACAAACATTAATTCAAAAAGGATTAAAGACTTGAATGTAAGACCTCAAATCATAGAATTATAAAAGAAAACATAGGCCAAAAACTCAATAATACTGAATTCAGTAATGTCTTTGGGGACTTAACTACAACTACAAGGGAAACAAAAGCAAAAATAAACAAATGGCACTACATATAATTAAAAAGCTTCTGCACAGTGAAAGAAACTATCATTAAAATGTGACAACATCCTTTAAAATGGGAGAAAATATTAGCACATCATACATCTGATAGGGGTTAATTAAAAAATCTACAAATAACGAATACCACTCAACAACAAGAAAACATATAACCCAATCAAAAATGGGCAGATGATCTAAACAGACACAAAGAAGACACACAGATGTTTCAACAGGCACATGAAAAAATGATCATCATAATTTATCTTTGGGGAAAAGCAAATCAAAAACATAATGAGATACCACCTCACACCAAGGAGAATGGCACATAGCAAAAAGACCAGAGCAACAAGTGTCAGGGGGATGTGAAGAAAAATAAATCCTCTACACTATTGGTAGGAATGTAGACTGATCCAACCTCTATGGGAAAACACTATAGAGGTTTCTCAAAATATTAAAAGTAAATTGGTTATATGATCCAGCAATTTCACTCATAGGTATTTACCCAAAGAATACAAAAACACTAATTTGAAGGAGATGTATGCACTCCTATATTCATTGCAGCACTATTCCTAATAACCAAGATATGGAAACAACTAAGTCCAATGACAGATAAGTAGGTAAAAAAAGACATGGTATACCGTGGAATATTATTCATCTATTCAAAAAGAGAGAGAGGGCCTCCCCAGTGGCGCAGAGGTTGAGCGCTGGGCTACAAAGCTGCCCACAGCCTCTGCAGCGCCGGTTCAAACCCCGGCCACCTGCGAGGGTCCCACATGGCGCGCAGACCTCTCCAGCCACCCGCTGCTCCCCTCAGCGGTGTACTTCATCAGTCTGCCTGTTCTGCTCCCCACTCTGGCTCTGGTGAATTCTCTCGGCCTCCTGCGCTTCTGACTGTACCTAGTGCTTGAATAAATAAATCTTTAAAAAAGAGAGAGAGAGAGAGAGAGATGAAACCCTGCTCTTTGCAGCAACATGGATGGAACTAACTTAGTTCCATGGATTAGACTAAGTGAAATAAATCTGAAGGGAAAAAACAAATACCAGATATTTCACTCACATGTGGAATATAAAGATACAAAACAAATGAAGATACAAAAAAAAAAAAATAACCAAAAAAAACAAATCCTAGAAATTTTACTGCTGATTTGAGGCTACCAGAAGGGTAGATGGGGCATGAAGAGCAGAGGAAGGAAGAACAATAGTCTGTGGGGAGGATGTGGTACTCTGGTGGTGGGTGTGGTGTAGTATAACGCTGCTGAAGAGATGTGAATCTATACCTTTAAATTGTGTACAGTGTTGTAAACCAATGTTACTTCAATAAAAAAAAATAATTTTTTTAAAGATAGTCTGTAGCCCTATTTATAGGCATGATCTTGACTGAAACATCTTTTCTTTTTAAGGAGTGGGGTACAGGCCAGAGTCATTGGGGGTGAGAAGATTCACCAGAGAGAGCGGGGAGCAGAACAGGCAGATGGACCGAAACACACTGCTGAGGGGTGCAGGGGGTTGGGGGGACAGCTTCACAGCACTGTGCTCAACCCCTTGTGCCACCAGGGAGGCCCCTTGACTGAAAGGTCTTTGAGTGGAGCTGTCTGCTTCTGTAAAGTCCCTGCCTCTGGATTAAAAGAACCTGACTTGGCTATTTAGTTACTGAGGCTTTTTGATGTTTCTTCTAGAAGACGCAATTTATTATCTATAATTTGGAGCTGAGGCCTTTAAGCAAGTGTGAGGAATCAAAACAGAAACTACTTGAGCATGATAAGACTGAACAGCTCTGGATAATTTCTTTTAATAATCAACAATACTGGAGTGAGGAAAACAGAATCTTCTTTTGAGATTAATATACATTGACCTATAAAGACTTAGTGAGTCATTTATGACATAAAGTGATTTCATGATAGTTCCCAATTGGAAAGGATATTTTATCCTAGAAACAAAGATTGTTCATCAGTCTGTAAGTTATCGTTCATGAACTTTCTCTATGGGTGCTTATACTCAAAAAGTATATATTCTCTGAAACATTTATGTTAATAGCAAAACAGAGCTTCTCTTTTGATGTGTCAGGTTTATTTAATTTTCACCCTGGGTTTGGAAAACCAAAGAATATTCTCAATATTTTAAATTAATTAGGTTGTGGAAATTAACAAATTAACCTTAACCCTATTATTCTTTATTATTAACAAATAACACATTCCTACTATTCCTTTCTTTCCTGAGAAGGAGCAAATCTTTTCAGTTGTCCAGTGACCATCTAGGAAACCTCCAAGTCGGTTTAGATACAAAAGAGGAATGTTAAGTCTTAGCACTATGAAGCTATTGGCAGCCACTGCAGCACGAGTTCAATCCCTGGCCAGGGAGTGACCCACATGGTGCAGCAGACCTCTCCTGTCTCACCTGCTGCTCCCCTCAAGCAGCGTATTTCAGTATGTCTGGCTGTTTTGCTCCCGCTCTGTCTCTGGTGAATCCTCTCATTCATTCCCTGACACCTCTGGCCTATACCCCAGCTCTTGTATGCATAAATAAAATAAATCTTTTAAAAAAAAAAAAAAGACTTTGCCTAAAAAATAAAAGCTTAAGTTGATCACTAGTAGACCTGTCTTTTTTTTTTTTTTTTTTTTTTTTTTTTTATAGAGGCATGCTTTATTTATTTGTTTGCTGGTTTTGTTTGTTTGTTTTGTTTATACATGCACTGGGTACAGTCAGAAGCGCGGGAGGGTGAGAGAATTCACCAGAGCCAGAGCGGGGAGCAGAGCAGGCAGAAGGACCGAAGTACACTGCTGAGGGGAGCAGCGGGCGGCAGGAGAGGTCTGCGCGCCATGCGGGACCCTCCTCTGGTGGCCGGGGAGCAGCCGGGGATCGAACCGGTGCCGCAGAGTCCAAGGGCAGCTTCGCAACCCAGCGCTCAACCGCTGCGCCACCGGGGAGGCCCTAGTAGACCTGTCTTACAAGAAATACCAAAAAGACTTCCAAGCTAAAATGAAAAGACACTAATTACTAACATGAAAATATATCACATGGGCCTCCCTGGTGGCTCAAGGGGTAAAGACACAACCTAATGAATTTGTCCACAGCCACTACAGCACGAGTTTGATCCCCAGCCAGGGAGCAACAGACCTAGCTTGCCTACTGCTCCCCTTAGCAGTGTATTTCAGTCAATCCATCTGTTCTGTTCCCCGCTCTGTCTCTGGTGAATCCTTTCAACCCCCATACCTCTGGCCTGTACCCCAGTTCTTATATGAATAAATAAATAAATCTTAAAAATATATATATATATACCACACACTGGTATAAGTTATCACATGATCAAATCCAGAATACTCTGATACTTAAAAATGGTGGTGCGTTCACTGCTTAACTCTAGTATAAAATGATTAAAAATAGCTATAGATACAATAATTTGCTAATGGATACATAATAAAAAGATGTAAATTGTGACATTAGAGATATAAAAGGGGGGCAAAAAGGGTACAGTTTTTATATGTAATCAAAGTTAAATTATCGGCATAGGGTAGTTTGTTTTTATTTTTTTGTCACATTGCCTCTTTGATTAGATCTTTATTCATATTCAGCTAGCCAAAATGTTTGCCTTTTACAGAATAAACAAATTTAAGATTACACAGCAGGTTTCTTTTCTTCTGTGGTGGGTTTCTTTTCTGTGGGCTTCTTTTCAGCTGCTGATTTCTTGATAGTTTCAGCCTTTTTACCATCAAAGTCTTTTTTGGTTTCTTCGCACCAAGAGCCAGATTTGTTCCTTTCTTCCTACCATAGGCTTCTTGCCTGGAACCCCCTTCTCATCTAAAATGGCGTCTAGCGCTGCTGCTGCTGCTGCTGCTGCTGCTGCTGCTGCTGCTGCTGCTGCTGCTGCTGCTGCTGCTGCTGCTGCTGCAGGCACCACGGCCTTATTATCCACGGAGTTTGTGGTTCTTGGCCTGACAAAGAATGGTGTTTGGCGCATGTTCTTTGCACATGCGTTTAGCTTCAACATGATTGACGGGGTTCTTTGGAGAATTCTTCTTCAAGACTCCGATGAATCTTCTTGAGTGGTGTTTGGAGGGCTCTTTGGATCTCTGGTCTTTGCGAAAAGCGAAGGCCTGTATTGAGCACCTTCTGTGTGGGCAGGTTGTGGTTACCCTTGACTGAGGCCACTATTCAACAAGTGCCATATAGATCATCAGAATTGAGGCAGTACTTTCAGGCCAAATGCAGAAAGGAGCAAGTTTCAGAACATTCAGTTTGCTTATCTTAAGCAAAGCACTTCCAGGAATGTTTCTGAAGGCCTCAATGATACCATTGTCCTCATGAGAGAGATACCCTCTGCTCTGAGTACCACTACAGTTTCTCATTTTGCCCTTGCCAGCCACTGAGAGGCATAGACCTTTTTGATATCATTCCAGGCCTTAAGTTTCTTTCTTTTTTTTTTTTTAAAGATTTATTTATTTACTTATACAAGCACTGGGTACAGTCAGAAACACGGGAGGGTGAGAGAATTCACCAGAGCTGGAGCGGGGAACAGAATAGTCGGAGTGATGAAATACACTGCTGAGGGGAGAAGCGGGCTTGGCAGGAGAGGTCTGTCGCACCATGTGGGACCCTCGCCGGTGGCTGGGGATCGAACCAGCACTGCAGAGGCTGTGGGCAGCTTTACAACCCAGCGCTCAACTGCTGCGCCACCAGGGGAGGCCCTTTTTCTTTTTTTAATATTTATTTATTTTATACAAGAACTGGGGTGTAGACCAGAAGTATGGGGGTTACTGAATAGCCAAAGCTCTCCTGAAAAAAAAAGAAAGGAATGGAGGCACTCCATTCTTCACTCCCAGACTTCAAACTATACTACAAGCCGTAATCATCAAAACTGCATGGTATTGGAACAAGAATGGACACACGGACCAATGGAACCGAATAGAAAATCCAGAAATAAACCCACAGATTTATGGTCAACTAATCTTTGACAAAGGAGTAAAGAATAAGCACTGCAGCAAAGAAACTTTGTTCAATAAATGGTGCTGGGAAAACTGGGTCACTACATGCAAAAGAATGAAGCTTGACTATTACCTCACATCATGCACAAAAGCCAACTCAAAATGGATTAAAGAACCAGACATAAGACCTGAAACCATAAAATACATAGAAGGAAATACAGGCGAAACACTACATCACATGCACTTCAAAGACATCTTTACAGACACATCACCCAAAGCAGTGATAGTGAAGGCAAAGATCAACAGCTGGGACTACATCAAATTAAAGAGCTTCTGCACAGCAAAAGAGACAATAACCAAAACAAAGAGAAATCCCACCGACTGGGAGAAAATTTTTACACACAACACGAATGATAAAGGACTGATCCAAAAATATACAAAGAGCTGAAGAGACTCAACAAAAGCAAAGAAAATAATCCAATCAAAAAATGGGCAGAAGAGCTAAAAAGAAACTTCTCCGAAGAGGAAATATAAATGGCCAACAGGCATATGAAAAAATGTTCAACATCACTTGTAATCAGGGAAATGCAAATCAAAACTACCATGAGATACCATCTCACACCAGTGAGAATGGCACATATTAAAAAAACTAGCAACAACAAATGTTGGCGAGGGTGTGGAGAAAAAGGAACTCTTCTGCACTGTTGGTGGGAGTGCAAACTGGTCCAACCACTATGGAGAGCTGTGTGGAGATTTCTGGACCTACTAAACATAGAGCTTCCATATGATCCAGCAATTCCACTCCTAGGTATTTACCCAAAGGACACAGAAACATTAATTCCAAAGGGCACCTGCACGCCTACGTTTATAGCAGCACTATTTACAATAGCTAAGCTATGGAAACAACCCAAATGCCCAAAAACAGATGACTGGATCAAGAAGATGTGGTACATATACACCATGGAATATTACTCAGCATTCAAAAAAGGTAAACACATAGTTTGCAGCAACATGGATGGAGCTGGAAGGGATCATGCTCAGCGAAAGAAGCCAGAAAGAAAAAGACAAATACCGGATGGTCTCACTCATAGCAGGAATTTAGAAAACCTAAATAAGGGACCAGGAAAAAGACTAATTAATACAAAGTAAAAATCAAAATCAACAAGCAACTATAAACCAGAGACACACTACAGGGGGAGAGAGGCGGGGAGAGGAAGGACTAGGGTCAAAATAAGGGGGGGGTGCAATTGTATGGGGAATACAACCAAAATGAAAATGCATACATTGTGCAAAAATGAAAAATGATGTAAGAATTATATAAAATAAAATATTTTTTAAAAAATGGGCCTCCCCAGTGGCACAGCGGTTGAGCGCTGGGTTGCGAAGCTGCCCGCAGCCTCTGCAGCACGGATTTGATTCCCCAGCTGCTCCCCAGCCACCGGAGGAGGGTCCCACATGGCGCGCAGACCTCTCCTGCCGCCTGCTGCTCCCCTCAGCAGTGTACTTCGGTCCTTCTGCCTGCTCTGCTCCCCGCTCTGGCTCTGGTGAATTCTCTCACCCTCCCGCGCTTCTGACTGTACCCAGTGCTTGTATAAATAAATAAATAAATCTTAAAAAAAAAAAAAAAACAGGTCTGGGGGATTAGAGGCCTCACCAGAGACAGAGTAAGGGAGCAGAACAAGTGGATCTACTAAAATGCACTGCTGAGGGGAGCAGTAGGCGAGACAGGAGAGGTCTGCTGTGCCACATGGGTCACCTCCCTGGCCAGTGATCAAACTCAGGCCATAGTGGTGATAGCGCTGAGACTTAACCCCTAGGTTATCAGGGAGGCCCCAGACCTTAAGTTTATTAAGAAGTAAAATGCCTCCTTGGTTTTCTTGTAGCCTTCAACTTTATCTTCAGCCACAAAAGGGAGTGCAGGAACTTCCTCAATAAGGTGAACTTTAGACATGGCCAGGGCTGGTAAGACCGAGACAGCCAGGGAAGAGCCAATGCCATATCACTTCTGTGTTGTTCACTCTGCGGTGCCAATGGCACCAGGTTTTGGTTGGTGCAAACATGAGGTTCCTATAATACATTTTTCCAAAAGCACCCTAGCCAGAATGGTGAGTCCCCTTTCCTCCAACTGTGGGTCTTCAAGCCACAGCTCTGCAAGTACCCCAAGAATCAGTACCCCAAGAATCAACACTAGTATGATGACCTGAAATTAGGAAAGAATACATTTAGTGATCCAACCAAATCAATCAATCTGTGACGGTATACATGGTGGGAAGCAGCATCAGAACATCCAAGACAATCATATGGTTCAGAAACACGGACCAAGGGGGTGGAATTTTCTAACTGCTGTCAAGCAGTCTCAAAACATCAGCCCATAGAGACTGAAATCCTTACCTGCTAGTTCTCTGGCAGCATAGGGCTGTCTGCTATTTTTGTGCAAGTTGGTATGAACAAATTTGATCATCTAGTCAGAGGGGAGCCTTGAATAAAACTGGCATTTTTGCCAGATGATGCCCCCTTTTCAGAATACACAGACAGATGTTAATAGACAAGCACAAGCCGTGGCCAGGGGAGAAATAGATTATTATATTTATAAGCTGTTTTGTGCAAGTATCTTGGTAACCACAAAGCAAAAAACCTACAAGACTCACAAAACTTAAAAAGAAGGGAAGCAAAACCTAGAACACCCTGCACTATTTAGTCCTGAAGCTGGTGGACCTATAACCATTAAGGTTGCTACATTTCACAAATAAAAATATAATATGTCCAGTTAAATTTGCATGTCTGATAAACAAATTTTTTCAGTATAAATAGGTCCCAAATATTACATGGGCCTACTTATACTAAAGATTTATTAGTTTTCAGGCCTGTGCCTCTATCTGTTCCCTAAAAAATGTTCCCTTATAATGATAAAAAAATACCAAGAAATGAGGCAGGGAGGGGATCCTATGATAACCAAAAATAATGCAGGATAAACAGGCTTAGTAAAGAGTTACCTAAAGAATTCTCCAACGTGGGGCCTCCCCGGTGGCGCAGCGGTTGAGCGCTGGGTTGCGAAGCTGCCCGCAGCGTCTGCGGCGCCGGTTCGATCCCCCGGTTGCTCCCCGGCCACAGGAGGAGGGTCCCACATGGCGCGCAGACCTCTCCTGCCGCCCGCTGCTCCCCTCAGCAGTGTACTTCGGTCCTTCTGCCTGTTCTGCTCCCTGCTCTGGCTCTGGTGAATTCTCTCACCCTCCCGCGCTTCTGACTGTACCCAGTGCATGTATAAACAAAAAAACAAACAAACAAAGAAATAAATAAATAAGTAAAAGCATGCCTCTATAAAAAAAAAAAAAAAGAATTCTCCAACGTGGTAAACAAAAAGAGAACCACAAAGGAGACTAGGGTTAGAAAATATGGCAATAAGGACTCAAGAGACATTGTTGAAGCTCAATATTGACCTTAAGACATACTCAGCTGCAAACAGAAAGATAATTAATGAAGGCCACACAGGTGACCTTCAGAATTGAGGATTCAAGAATGGAAGGTGATACGGGGTTATCACCAAAGTTGCACTTTGATGAAACTTTCCAATTGCCGATAAGGAGACTAACTGGAAGACAAAGGTGAATTTATTAAACTTGCCCAGCAATCAATACCTGCATTCATTTGGAAATCCTCTTCCCCAAATCTGTTTCAGCTAGTCTTAGGTATATTCTCCTGAGTAAGCAAACAAGATTTTGACTGGCTCTAACGGAAAGGGGAAAGATTCTGATGGGCTCTCAGACAAATATGGTCAGTCTCTGCATTCTGTAAGGCAGGTTTATTCTGGTCTCTTGATCACTGATGTGGTTTTTTAAATTGAAACATGTATTATGTAGCAATATGTTCATCCTTGTATAATTAAATGTTCAACTATATTCTCAAAGCTGTGCAACCATCACCACTAATCCCAGCATATTTTCCTTACCCCCCCAATTCTTCCCTCCTCTCACTCCCTAACCACTAAATTGCCTTTTGTTTCTGTGGATTTGCTGATTTTGGACATTTCGTGTGAACTGAACTATAAAATATTCAACCTGCATGTAATAAGCGGTCTGCCTTCTTTCATTCAGGATGATGTTTTCAAGGTTCTTCTTTGTTACAGCCTGTGTCAGTGCTTCATTCCTTTTTATGGCTGAACATGTCACTGTAGGGATCCACCACCTTTTGTTTATTCACCCATCGGGTATTGAACATTTTGATTATTTTCATGTTTTAGGCAATTATAAATAACATTATAATGAAGATTCATGTACAAGTTTTTGTGTGAGCACATTTTTCTATTATTTTTGGTATGCACTTAAGAATAGAATTTCTGGGTCATATGGTAATCTCTGGAGCAACTGCAGACGATTTTCCAAAGGGGCAACATCATTCCTCAGTAATGCATGAGTGTTTTTCTTTATGGATTCTAAGGTCTATCAAATTTCCTTAAAAAATCATTTAGGACCGCCCCCCCCTCCCCCAAATGAGGCAGGCACAGATTTTTCAGAAGTTCCAGAATGATTCCCTCATCGTGAGTACTCTGCCAACTCCAATTCCCTGAGTGGGCAGAGTTACAACTAGAAAAGTTCAAAACTTGTCTCTACCCTACCAGAAATCATATGACACCATTTCTGCTTTGACAGCCCTACAACCTAATCTATATTCATTAACTAGAGCTGTCATGGGCAATCCTATAGCCTGTTATTTCCTTTCAGTCAAACAAGGGGAAATCTGTGCTAATGTAAATGCTATTTTCTGTACCTATGTAAGTACCATAGAGCCAGTAGAAAAAAACCACCTGACTTTCTAAAATGGACCTAACTAGATTCTGGGATGTGCTTTCATTGCCTGCATTTAGTTATCTAGGTCTTTCCTTCCAGTCATTTTGACTGTCAATAGGCTTTTTAATTCTAATCATTGCCACATTTCATTTGGCAATGTAAGCAACCATCTCACATCAGGTGGTCCAATAATCACTCATCTTACAACAGAAGAAAAGCTTAATCCTGATTTAATCACAGACTACATTCTGTGGCTACTCTTCTTAATCAGCAAATTGATCTTTACTCAGCAAAATCTTGGCAATGATGAAAATATGGATATAATAAGTGAATGTCATGAGACCTAATTTTGTCTGTATGTGACAAAAAAGGATGAAGAGAGGGACCTCCCAGGTGGTGCAAGGGGTTAAGGCGCAACCTATGAAGGTTGCTGCAGCCATCCCAGTTCCATCCCAGGCCAGGGAGCTGACCACCATAGCGCAGCAGACCTCTCCTGCCTCACCCCCTGCTCCCCTCAGCAGTGTCTTTCAGTTCTGTTCCCTACTCTCTCTGGTAAATCCTCTCACCCCCCACTCCACACACACCTTTGGTCTGTACCCCAGCTCTTGTATACATAGATAAATAAATCTTTTTTTTTAATAAATAAATCTTTAAAAAAAAAAAAAAAGACTAAGACAGAACAGTCCTGGATAGCTGGAACTGACTCAATAATATGACAAGCTGATCTGAAGCTCTTATGTCATTTATTTGTTGTTGTTTTTCACAGATTGATTTATTTATGCATAGAAGAACTGGGGTGTAGGCCAGTGGTACAAGGAGATGGTGAGAGGAGTCACCAGAGACAGACTGCGGAGCAGAGTAGGCAGGTCTACTAAAATACACTGCTGAGGGGAGCAGAGGGTGAGACAGGAGAGGTCTGCTGCGCCATGTGGATAGCTCCCTGACCGGGGCTCAAACTCAGGCCCTTTGGGATTGAACTCAGGCCCTTTGCAGTGATAGTGCTGAGACTTAACCCTTAGGCCACCAGGGAGGCCCTCTTATACCACTTTGTTCTCTCTTCTTCACATCCTTTCTCACGGACTCTAACCTCAGTCAAGGTTACTCTGAGAACATGAGAAGATGAAACAAAATAAGACTTTGACACAGAAGTAGAATGGTGGTTGCCAGGGGCTTGGGGAGAGGAGAATAGGGTGTTGTTGTTTAATGGGTATAGTGTTTCAGCGTTACCCGAGGAGAAAGTTTTGGAGATGGTGATTCTCTTAGATTTGGCAAGGCCTCCCCTGTGACCACGGCCTCCCCTGCTGGACTTGAACATCTAGTGCTCTGAGGCCCAACCAAGTGAGACTGTGCCTCATCCTTCAAGGAAGTCTCTTAAGACCTGGTAACTTTTCCCAGCCCCACCTCCACGCTGGGTCTCCCCCTGATCATAAAGAATTGAATGAAGGATTTCTGTTGGTTTCGCCAAGCAGTTTGGGAGGCTCTCATAGGCAGGGACTGTTTTATTTACTTTACACCCCCAGGGCCTGGTGCAGAGGAGGCACTTTATCCATGTGTGACAGGTCAGAGAGGGAAGAAGGCAGTGAATTGATAGAGCTTGTGCCCCAACCAGATGTGAACTCCCTGGGAACTCCCTGAGAAGCCCCTCTTTGCCACCTCCTGTCCCTTCTCCCACCGTGAAGCTGGGCTTGGAGGGGGGAGGCATGTAGGTGAGCGATGCTTCATTCAGGAGTCAAAAAATCTCCACCTATAGGACTTCTGGTTAATATCTTTATTTAGTTCCGGTAAATGTTTCCTACACATTTCTGGATATTTGGGTTAGAATTTTCTCTATTGCATTCAATAAATTGTTCTCAAGTTCTCATATATGATAAACATACAAGTACAAAGCAAGCTAGAATAAAAAGTTCCTTGCTTACAGACATTTAAACACACATTTTAATACTGGGCATAAGGAACGGAAAGTAGTAGAATGTGATTGAAATACCACCTGTCAGTTATGACCTGGTCCTCGTGCTAGACACAGGCTCTTTCTCGGCTCCACTTAAACCCAAGTCCCCAATCCCTTCCTGGACAAGAAGGGGGCCTTGCAAGGCCAGGAGAGAGCCTAGATAGGGTAGAGAAAGGCAAACCTCCCAGAAGAGCATCCCAGACCCTTGTGGTCAGCTCAGCCTCATTCAAGTGGGGAGAGCACCTCTGTATGAGTGTCCCGGAGGCCTCTCCCTTCACTCTGGACAGCTCCCACGGGTCAGAGATTGGACAGGCCCTGCTGTAGGCTGCTTAAATGATCCTCAAGTCAATCAGTCCCCACAGCCAGTTGCTGCACTTAAGGCCTTCCAGAGAGGTCCTCAGAGGCCTCCTAGCTCAAATACAACTTCAGCTCTGTGTGGCCCTGGCAGGATGGCATGTAGAGGTGTGAGTCCTGGGTGGGATGCAGGCATGATCCCTCCAGCTTGCCGGAAACCCAGACAGCAAAATTCAGCCAGACCAATACCTGTAGTTTCTGGCCAAAGCTAAGACCCCACCTTGTGGGCTAATCCCCTGGCCTGGCTGCCCAGACAGACCAGGTAGACATAGTCTGGTCTTGGCCCCTAAGAGCGCACCTGCACCTGGAAGTGCTCGCAGCGGGCGTGCTTCATGGCCAGCCCGTACATGGGAGTGAGGTCCACGTTCACGCCTGGAACCACGCTGAAGTCCAGCTGCTGCAGCAGGATGGCCAGGAAGAGGAAGACCTCCCAGTGGGCAATGATCTCACCGATGCACTTCCTCTTGCCCAAGCCAAAGAGAATCACCTTCCCACTCAGGGTCTTGTTGATGGTGCCATTGGGGGTGAGAAACCTTTCTGGCCGAAACTCAGATGGGTCGCCCCACAGCTTCCTGTAATCGTGAAAGGAAGCTGAATTGGTAGTTTAGGATTAAGAAGCACCAAGCAGGTTCATCCCCAACCCCAAGAAGCTGGGGAATGGCAGGGACAGCGGAGTCTGAAGCCCAGGAGAATGGAGTTTTTCCCCTGCTCTTCCTCAACTTACTCGTCGTGGTTGCTCTGCCACTGGTTCACGAAGATACAGCGCCCCTTGGGGATGTAAAAGCCATTCAGATTTGTGTCTCTTGTGGTACTGAGGAGGGAGGACGCTCAGTCAGACTGGCTGCAAGGAGATCCCACGCCTCTCCCATACCGTATCCCTCCCATCCTGACCAGGCAGTGGGTTCAGGGGGCCTCACCTGTGGGGGATGGTGAAGGGGACAAAGGAGGAGTGCCTGAAGGTCTCCAGGATGAAGGCCTCCATGTAGGGCAGCTGGGATTTGTCAGAGAGCCGGGGCCGCCGCCCCCTGCCAATCACCGTGTCTGCAAAACACAAAGGCCCAGAACATCAAGGGGCTGCCCCAACCTTGGCAGGGGATGGGGCACCTTGAGTCCTTTGAAGGGAGCCACTACCTACCCATCTCCTGCTGGATCCTTGTCTGCACGTTGGGGTTCGTCATCAGGTACATGAGGCTCCAGGAGATGGCAGTGGTGACTGTGTCAAACCCTGGCCAGGGGAGAACATAGGGAGCAGTTAGGTGGTTGGTGGGTCAGGGTACTTGGGCAAAGGTCGGGCACGCTGGGGTAGGTCATACCCGCTCCAAAGAGGTCCATGACGACATTGACAATCTTCTCATCTGAGAGCTGAATGTTGGCGTTCTCGTCCAGCTTCTTGTCCTGGCAGTGCTGGATCAGGCTGTCTGTGATGTCCCGGATGTGGCCCTGCATAAGGCAAGGCTCCCAAGTGAGCGAGACCCCAGACCTAGACCGACCTTTCCAAGCCTGGGTCCTCAACCCCTAGCCCTGCTGCTGAAAAGGTGACCCCCTCTCTGAGACTGCCACCCCAGCATCTTTCAGACTTTCTCCTCCGTCAGAACACCGGCACTGCAGCTCAAAAGACACCTGACACACTGAGTCTGGTGTCCTTTGCACGTCCTTTTTATCCTTTTCTCTGCTGTGAGGCCAGGAGACCAACTCTTTAGCTCCTGTGGTCCCCACGGGAGCTGACTAGGGGTTTAGTAACTTGTTGCTGTCTGCCAAAGAGTTAGAGAAAACCGGTCAAGAAAAAGTTTTAATTTTCTGCCAAGGATGGAATTCATTCCATGAATGACTTCAAAATGCCAGGGCAAAGGCCCCTGGGGGCCTGCCAACCCCCATGCAGCTTCAGTTATCTCTGACCTCCTGGCCCCTGACCCCACCCGCTCCCTGCTAAGCCCCTGCCTCCCTCCTGCCTCTACCTTCTCAAATGTTTTGTAGTGTTCCTTGACTATCTTCTGCAGAAAGTTGTAGAATTTCTTATTCAGGTCCTTGAATTTAGCCAGGGTGGGGTGGGGCAGGTAACGCAGGATGGGGATAAAGTCAGCGGGGTTCCCGGAGGCAGCCATCTCCCCGAACTCATTGCTCAAGTTGATTAAGCTAAGCAGTTCTTGGTCATCATGGTCGTAGCGGCGGCCAAAGCACATGGCACAGATGACATTGGCCACTGACACCACGATGTACCTGTAGGGGTCAAAGTGCCCAACTCCAGCCATCAGCTCCTGAAACTTGCTGATGAGGTATTCGGCCTCCTTGCCCACGTGCTCCTCCAGGTAGCAGGAGGATGAGGAAGCTGGGTCGGAGGCGATGGAGAAACTCTTGAGGGCATTCTGGGCCAGGCGCCGGCGGGCGGCCCACACGGGTCCAGAGTCTGGGTTGAAGGTCATGCTCTGGCCATCGGTGATCAGGGTGAAGGTGTAGAGGTCAGGTCGACCTTTGAAATCATCGCCCTGCCGCACCAGGGCCTGCCGGATGGTGTCCAGACCGCTGAGCACCACCACAGGCGTGCAGCCGATGCGGATCTCCAGCACGTCCCCGTAGCGCTGGCTCAGCCGGGACAGGGCCAAGTGGGGGTTCTTGCCCAGGGTCAGCACGTGCCCGAGCAGGGGCCAGCCCCAGGGCCCTGGTGGACTCTTCTGGCCTTTGGGGACCCGAGGCTGCCAGGCCTTGACCACCCAGAATACCAGGCAGAAGACAGTGGAGGCCACGAGCAGCTCCGTGGCTGAGATGGGGATGGAGAATCCAAACACAGGAAACATGATCAGCATAGAGATCTCAAGGTGGCTGTAGAGAGAGGGGGCAGGAGGCAGATCAAGAGGTGAGATCAGGGATGGGGGAAGTCAATGTCCTGAAGTGTCAGCATGCTCTTCAAGGAAAAGAGGAATACCCAGAACTGCTCATTGGGCACGACAGGGAGGAGGTGGTGGGAGAAACTGCTTTTGAGTTGCCACGGTGTACCAAGAATTCAGTCATTCTTCACTGGTCCTAGCCACAGCCTCTGAACTAGGCTGCAGTGAGGCTCAGAGAAGTTAAGCAACTTGCCCAAGATCACAAAGCCAGTAAGTATTAGATCCATACCTCCAACACAAACCACCTAATTTCAGACCTCCCTCTCTTAATTGCTGCCCCCACCTAAAACAGCATTTCTCAAACTCGAGTCTGTCATTTCCATATAGCTTCTGCACTCTTCTTAACTTCATATTTTTCTAAATTCAACTTTAAATCCACCCACCTACCATCATCCCAAACAATAATATCTGTGTGAAAGAATAGGTTTGATTTCTCCCCCAGAACATACATTAAGATAAACACATAATAGATGGGTCGAGTCCCAAGTCTTGAGCATTACCCACCACACTTGGGGAAATGCTGCTGAGGGATCATCTACTTTCTTAGCCTCATTTCACAGTTGGGGACACTGATTTCTGAGGGGACACTGGCTTGGCTAACATCACCCAGCACTCAAGAACAGAGCCAGAACTGAGCTCTTTTAGGGAAATCTCCGTAGGAAGTTTCCAGCTGCTGCGATAGGCACCTCCCTTTGAAGAATGATCAGATCAATGCATGAAAAAGAACATTCCCAGAAGCCTCACTTCTCTACTGCTTAATCTCAGGATCTAGGAAATCCTGCCTGACCCTGAGACAATGTGGTCAGGGGACAGGGGACAGGAAGGCCACTGCCAAGCCCACTCCCAGCCCTAGTTCTTTAAGTCCAACGGCCCCACAGTTTAAAAGCAGCTGGAGAGCAGAAAGATTGAAGCTCCGGATCACAAATATCCAGGCCAAGGTTTTGGTTGAGCTCAATTCTCATGAATGAGTAGTCACTCATTTGCTTGCTCTCCTGGTGCAGAAAAAGCCTAAAATCAGGGGAAGGTTCCCTAGCAGCCCAGAGCTGCAGAAAACTACAGACTGGAATTTTAAAGATTCGGAATGGATCTGATTTTAGGCCTGGGCTTGGTCTAGAAAAGGTGTGCGAAGAACTGCTCTTTCCAAGGCATCAAGGCTGTGGCTGGGGCATCTGCCTGGACTGGAAGGTGAGGACTGAGTGTTCCAGGCCAAATGGTGTGGCCTTGGTCTACTCATTTTCCCTCTCTCCGCTTACATCATCTGATAGAGTGGGTGAGACCTGAACTCTAATTCAGGGTGCCCAGTTGGATCTCAGCAGAGACCCAGATGCCACCTGGGGAAACTCACAGTCTGGTTAATGAGGTCTCACTATAAGAGAACACCCACATGGGGAGATTGTATGGTTCCCACTCAAGTGTTATCAGCAGGGAGGCTTCTTGGAGGAGCTGGATCCCAAAGTACACTGACACCCTGAGTGAACTGCCGAGAATGCTGGCCTTATTGTGTGTGGTGTCCCCTTCCACACAATGGGTGCCCCAAGACCTCTAGCGTTGGTGAGATGGTAGGAGGCTAAGAGAGATGGTAAGTTTTGGCGGACTGATAATCCAGTTCCCTGCAGCTCTCAGTCTCACATGACTGTCCCCAAGCAGAGAAGACAGTCAAGGAAATAGGGAAGGCCCCTGAGCAGTGCCCAGGACTCCTGCTAGGTGAGCCTCCCTTGTCCCTGCCAGCACATCCTAGTTCAGCACCAGCCCCACCCTGAAAAGGTAAAGTCAGTCAGGAGTCGCTTTTAGATAAGGCAGGGTACAGCTGGTGGGAACTCAAGCTCCCCATCCATCCACCCTGACTGCCCCGGGAGAAGCCCCGTCATCAGCAGCCTGCTGTGGGAGAAGCCACAGACTCCCAGCTGCCCTCAGCCATGCCCTGATTCCAGCCTCCCAGGAGACCCTGACCGGAAAGTCACAGGCACTCAGGCTGTCAGAGGGGCTGGAGCTGGAGCCTGGGCATCTCCTGCCAAGGTCCAGTACTGGCTATAAGACCTTAGGCAAGTCCTCCTCTTCCCCTGGCCTCAGTTTCCCCACTGAGGAGTTGGACTGCTGGTCACTGAGGACACACAGCCTACTTTTTTTTTAAGTTTTTTTTTTAAACATTTATGTATTTATTTATTTATTCAAGCACTGGATACAGTCAGAAGCATAGGAGGGTGAGAGAATTCACCAGAGCCAGAGGGGACAGCAGAGCAGGCAGACTACAAAGTACACTGCTGAGGGGAGCAGAGGGCGGCAGGAGAGGTCTGCGAGCCATGTCTGCGAGCCATGTGGGACCCTCGCCAGAGGCCGGGGATTGAACCAGCGCTGCAGAGGCTGCGGGCAGCTTTGCAGCCAGCGCTCAACCACTGCGCCACTGGGGAGGCCCCTCAGCCTACTTTTTGAGGTGCTAAAGCAGCAGCGACCTAGGAAGGCCTGGCGGCATCATAATGTTCCTGGCCATGGGAGGGAGGTAGCAATTCCGAAACCCTTAACACTCACCTGTGATGGTGAAGAGGTGCTGGCTGAGCTGGGCGCCAAGAGTGGTCTCCAAAGAAGATCACGGAAAGCTCCAAGGACTTGTCACCTTCAGAATGAGGGTGAAGGCACTGCCACCTTTATAGGCACACACGATGGCCACGCCCCTGGAACGCAGGGGAGGGGAGCAGACAGAGGGGAGTGCAGCAGAGATGGGGGCAGGGAGGGATGGTGGCTCTGGGCCACGAAGAAGGGGGTGAAAGGTGGGGGGACAGGTAAGAGCCTACTGTGGGGACAACCTCAGCTAAGTGACTGTACAGAAAGGGGGTGAGGGCTGGGGACTCGGGATCCCGGATTCCAAGATACCCCATGGACAGTGCAGAACCCGGGGGTGGGGTGGCGGGGGCGGGACGGGGGGTGGGGGCGTGTGGGGGCTGAGGGGGGGTTCTTGGGAAGACGTCCCAGGACATTCCAAAGAGAGGGTGCGCGGGGGGCGGGCGCCTCTCCCTCACTCCTGGTGGCACGCGGCCGGGCGGGCGGGGTGGAGCCGCGGGTGATGACCTTCCCGGGCTGCTCGTCCCGGCTCGCGTGCGAAGCGCGGCGCCCCCAGCCCGGGGTCACGCGCCGGAAGGCCGGAGGCGCCGGGGCCGGCGGGTGCCCGGCGCGCACCAGCTGCAGCGCGGGTCTCGGGTGGAAGAGCCGGGGCGGCCTGGCTGGGGCTCGGCGCCAGCCCTGGGGTCACTTTGGAAAGATGAGAACCCTCAGCCCGAGCCCCGGCCCCTGCGGCGCCCCCTCGGCGGCCGGGGGTGCTAGGGCTTGGGCGGCGCGGGGACCGGGGCGCGCCTGGGGCTGCGCGGCTGCCTCGGCGGGGAAGGCTTGGGGAGGACCCCGAGCCGGGCGGGCAGGGGACCCGGGGCCGGCGGTGCCCGGGGCTGCAGACACCTCCCCGCCTGGCGTGCGCGCGTCGGGCGCAGGCCCCGGGCAGAGGTCAGCGGCCCGGCCCGGCCCTCCGGCTGGGGGCGCGCTGCCCGGGGCTCGCGTGAGAAGCGCCCGAGGCCAGCGCGGCCGCGCCCCCCGCCCGGCTCCCCGCCCTGCGCGGCGCCCGCGGTCACGCGAAGCTGGGGGCGGGGGGCCGGCGGGCGCGGGGCTGGGGGTGGAGAGGAGGAGCGGCCGAGCGCCGGCGGCAGGTGGGGAGCGGTGCAAAGGGCTCGGGTTCGCGTGCGGAACGCAGCTTCGCAGCCCGGCGGGCGCTCGCGTGTGTCAGGATCTCTGGTCCACGCCTGGGGCGGGACACGCACCCCAGCGCGCCCGGCTGGCCAGACTGGCTGCCCCGGCGCGGTCCCCGCCCCTGCCGAGTCCTCCCGAGGTAGGATGTCCGGGACAAAAAGTCGCATTTGTGTGTCTCCCTCAACCTGCCCCTAACCAGCCACAGCGCCCGCCCTCCAGGCTCTGCACCCCTGACCCAATAGACGATGCCGCCGTCCAGCCCCCAGCCCGGCCCGGGGCAGAAAACAGCGCCTCGCGCTGCTCCCCCATCTCCCACTCAGCGGATGCCGCCTGGTGCATTGCACAAATGCAAGCGCCTACTGTGTGCCGCTGTTGGGGACGTTGGCGGCTAAGCCACACTGACAGCACTCCACTCCTGCTCCCGTGGAGCTGACGGTCTGGCGGGCTTGGGCGAGCCCTGAGCCCTTAGGCCGCCGGGGGACAGCAAGGGGGGCAGCCTGCTCCGCAAAGGAAGGTGAGCAGGGAAGTCCTCGTGGGCGAGATGACACTGAGCAGAGGCAGGAGTGTGGAGTCCAGACTCAAAAGGCACAGCTGTCCTGGCGAGGAGTGTACTTGGCAGGAAAGGGCATGCTCAAAAGCTCTGCCAGTATTGCCAGCATTTCTTAAGGGAAAGAGCAGTCGGGGGCACTTGTGGGGGAGTTGTCCTGGCATTTAGTGCCCCCAGGGGATGGGATGCTCTAGGGAGCAGCCCTAAGTCAGGCGCGGGGAGCACTTCCTTAAGAAACAGGGAGCTGCTTCTGTGTGAGATGGAGAATGTGCGCGGCCAGATCAGGTAAGATTATTCAGCTACTGCGCTAGGAACTGACTTAAGGCCAAGGACAGGTTTTACACCCTGACTTCTATCTAGCCCCACAGCTGTATGCTCCTGCAGACCCCCTTCCTTGCTCCCAGAGCACGTAGCCTCTGAACCAGGTTCCTATTTTCCTTCCTCCCTCTCCAATTCCTTCCACAGCCTGTGCAAAATCTCAATCACCTTGCCCCTTGTGTGTCTCCCATTTTTATGAGAATAGAAACCCAAATCTTTTGCAGGGCCCACCAAGTCTGTCCACCTCTACGTCTAGTTTCCTCTACTTTACTCTTTGCTAAAATGTCACTTCCTCTGGAAGCCATCCTGGATTCTTTCCATGACAGATTAAGCTTCTCCGGGCTATGTTTCTAGCATAGAAAACCAACCTGTGGAAAATTGGTCTGATAAATCTAGTTCTTGGCAAGATATTAACAACTGGTAAAGAAGTGAAGCACAGCTATGTTATGGAAGGGGCTCATGGCTAAGGTGATGTTGAATCCAAAGTACTGATACTGGGGCCTCCCTGGTGGTGCAGGGGTTAAAGTCTCAGCACTATCAAGCTATCGCCAGCCAATGCAGCATGAGTGAGTTCATGGGCCAGGGAGCTGACCCACATATGGTGCAACAGACCTATCTTGTCTCTCTTGTCTCGCTCGTTGCTCCCCTCAGCAGTGTATTTCAGTGGATCTGCCTGTTCTGCTCCCCACTCTGTCTCTGATGAATCTTCTCACTCCCCAACCCCAACTCTGGCCTAGACCCCAGTTCTTGTATGCATAAATAAAAAATAAATCTTTCGGGGCCTCCCCGGTGGCGCAGTGGTTGAGCGCTGGGTTGCGAAGCTGCCCGCGGCCTCTGCGGCACCGGTTCGATCCCCGGCTGCTCCCCGGCCACCAGAGGAGGATCCCACATGGTGCGCAGACCTCTCCTGCCACCCGCTGCTCCCCTCAGCAGTGTACTTCAGTCCTTCTGCCTGCTCTGCTCCCCACTCTGGCTCTGGTGAATTCTCTCACTCTCCCGCGCTTCTGACTGTACCCAGTGCATGTATAAACAAAACAAACAAACAAATAAAATAAATAAATAAATAAATAAATAAATAAATAAATAAAAACATGCCTCTATAAAAAAAAAATAAAAAATAAAAAAATAAATCTTTCAAAAAACAAAGCAAAGTGCTGATGCTATTCTGGGATTTAGGCGACAGAACAGACAGGGGACAAAGAAAGTATCGCTGGGCTTCCATGCCACTATCATCCTTCCATTCCTTCCACTTTGACCTCTCTGGCTCAACCTGAGGAGCTCCAGCTACCCAGAGAGCTCTGTCCTTCATTCCAGTTAGCGCTAGAGCCACAAGGAATAGAGAGAACCTATATGGAAGTCGTGGCAAGGAAGTGGGCAACAAGTGGTTCCCACATCCCTCTTCCTGCTCCGCGGCCCAGTCTCTCCCTTCGCCACCCAGAGTCCCCACCCGCGCCCTGGCTCTAGAGAACCCGGTTAGCCTGCTCATCACGGCTGGAAGGCCATCGAGTGCTGGGGCTCTGACCAGGGCCCCCGGGCTGCATTACTCTGCTTACAGTGTCTGAGCGGCTCTGTGCACCAAACCTAGTCACGGGTTAATTACGCCAACTCCTATTCCACTTTGCCCCTGGAGAGACTGATGCCAGAAAGGAGAAGGTCCAGAGACACTTGACAAGTCAAAGCACAGCCTAGAACGCTCATCTATTGCTTCCAAGCCGGGACTCCAGCCACCAAGATTTGTTACCCCAGACTACCAGCAACACCCCAGGGGGTCAACTAGGATAGGGTTAGCCCCTAGGTCCGCGCCTCCAGCTCCCCACACTCTGGACATGAGTGCTGTGCAGTAGGTCATGGGAGGCTTTTACACCTCTCATCACTAAGTTCTGTCTCAGCAAACAGCTCACAAGACAAAAGGGGGCCCTCAGGAGCATTGGGCAGAGAAAGCGGGAGACAGGCAGGAGGTTCGAGGACCTTGACCTGGAGCTATACAACCAACCCTGGGTCAAAGTTTGTTTTGCATGCCTTTGCGTGAGAAGCTCTTTGGCTGGGATTCCCTAAACGATCTCAGATCTCAATCGATATGGGGAACACAGTGGAGCGGGGCCAGTGGGGAGGGGAGAAGGCTGTGTGCTGGAGGGAGACAGACAGGTGAGGACCCAGGAGAGCGACCTAGCCTAGAGCCTTCGGTCAGCACTACTGGGCCCTCTGAGGCAGGGGCCGTGGGGAGGCAGCCAACCCCATGACAAACCCCAACCCCACAGCGGAGATGGCGCCCCAGCAGCCTGTGCTGGATCTGGAAATGTTGCTGGAACTGAGGACCCTGAGAGGGGAGCCCTCAGGAACAGTGAGAGCCAGAGAACAGTCATGGGAAGTGAGGTGCATGGAAAGGGCATTCCTGGCAGGCGAGAAGGCGAGGGCATGTAGTGGGCGCAGGGCAGTGGGACGATAAAGCGTGGGGTGGGAGGTCGGGGTGAGGCAGATTGGGAAGAGGGATTGGAGCACATGAGAACTGGGACTTGCCTCCCTAAGTGTGTTCACCCCACCCAGCCACCCTCCACCCCACCCAAGATCTGAACCCTGAACACCTGCCCCCTCTTACATGTGCCCAAAGAGCCAGAGGATTTGATTTGCAGAGTCCAGGACTCAGATGGGGTGCCTCTGCTTCCCGAGCTGCTCACTGCCATGGTTAGGGTGATGATACTGTCCCAGCGTAGTCTTGGTCTATGCCTGTTGTCTGGGTATAATTCTTTTTTTTAAAAGATTTATTTATTTATGCATACAAGAGCTGGGGTACAGGCCAGAGATGCAGGGGGGTGAGAGGATTCACCAGAGTAGAGTGGGGGACAGGACAGGCAGATCCACTGAAATGCACTGCTGAGGGGAGCAGCAGGCAAGTCAGGAGAGGTCTGCTGTGCCATGTGGGTAGCTCCCTGGCTGGGGATCAAACTTGTGCTGCAGTGGCTGCGGACAGCTTCATAGGTTGCATCTTAATCCCTTGCGCCACTAGGGAGGCCCTGGGTATAATTCTTTAAAGTACCTTTTATCACTCTCAACAGAGTTCTAGCTTGGGGGCAGTCTGCCCTTTGCCCAAAACACCCTCAACACACTGTGGGGGCTGATTTTATCTCCAGAAGATCCCACGGTGTGCCCAGAGCAGAGTTCCCCTCACCGGGTGCCCCCAGCTAGGGATGCCCTGGAAGTGGTCACTGCCGAGCTCCTGGCACTCCACTTGCTCTCCCACCTCCAAGCTGAGGAAGAGACGCCAGCTTTTCCTCGGGTTCAGAATGGGCCAATTCAAGTTGTCAGAAGGAAGTTTATGAAGAGCTTTAGGGGCAGCAGTCCCGCCAGTGGGTTGCAAAAGCCCTTCCAGTGGTGGCCCACATTGCCACTCGCCTGTAACTATTCCTGCTCTTGGCTCATCCTTTCAGGCATGAAAACCTCCTTGATGTTCCTGAGAGACTCCAGGCAAGTCCCTGCCTGTGCCTGTCAGGGTCACACAGCATCGCCTTCAACCTGGGTCAGTGAGGAGAGTTTAACAAAGGTGAAGGTAAGGGGCAAGGGACGATGTGTCCCCCCAGGGCCAGCGACAGCAGGAGCCTAATTGGCGAGAGCAGGAAACAACCCAGAGAAGCCTTAGGAGGAGCTGCAGCCTTCGGCAAATCCACGGCCCTTGCTCTAGCACCATCTTGTGCCCGCGGATGTCCCCTGGCGCCGTCCATGGCCTGAACGCCATGGATGAGGAGAGCTCCAGGCTCATTGCTGCGGCCCCCAGAAGTCAGCCTCCAGGCTGAGAGTGGCGAGGGGTAGGGAGGGATGAGGGATGCAGTGGAAGACATCCAGCACTCTACCTCAGGGCCTTTGCACCTCCTGTTCCCTTTCTCCCCTAATCCTCATCTTATATCCACACATATCACCTTCTCCACATGTCTTCCTTGGCCACCCTGTGTAAAATTGTTATCCTGATTCATAGTCTTTATCTCTCTTCTCAACTTGCTTTTTGTTTGTACTCTGTGCAAACTTCCAACATACTAGGTATTCACTTATTTATGCTATGTATGGTCTGTATCCCTCAGCTGAGTGTAAGCGCCAGCACAACAGGGACTTTGGTCTGTTTTGATCAATGTTTCATCAATAGTGAACTTCCACATTGAGGACGCTAAGTAAATATTTATAGATACACGAATGGGAACATATCAAACTCCCAATTAGGAAAATATACCAGGTTTGAAAGGCAAAGGTCTGGTGAGGTTCTGTGTCTGGCTAGGCAGAGCACCAGATCCAAAACAGACAGATGAATAAGCCCTCCGGCCTAGATGCTGCCTTCAGCACCTGCTAGGTGGGTGTTAGTCATTTCATTGTGAGAAGACAGGCAATTAGGCACTGTCTGATCTCAGAAGCTCGTTTCAGTTCAGGCACCTTACCTTACGTTTCCTGCACGTCTGTCCAAGAGACTCCATGTCATGACGGGTGGGGAAGGACTGGAGCTAGGCAGTCCTTGAGACACCACTCAGAGAAGGCTGGGAAGAAGGTGGGAAGACCCTAGATAGAGGGTGTGGAAATGAAGGGGGACCTTTTTCTCTTCTTCCAGCAAAAATATCAAATCTGGGGACTCCCTGGTGGCTCAAGGGTTAAAGACAGTGCTATCAAGCTATCACCAGCCACTGCAGCACACGTTCGATCCCTGGCCAGGGAGCTACCCACATGGCGCAGCAGACCTCTCCTGTCTCACCCACTGCTCCCCTCAGCAGTGGATTTCAGTGAATCCACCTGTTCTACTCCCCACTCTGTCTGTGGTGAATCCTCTCATCACCCCTTCTGCACCCCAGGTCCTGTATACATAAATAAATAAATCTTTAAAAAGAAAAAAGGCGAAAAAAAAGGGTCTTCCTAGTGGTGCAAGGGGTTAAGCACAACTCTGTGAAGCTATCCGAAGCCTCTGCAATGAGTTTGATCCCCAGCCGGCCAGGGAGCTACCCACATGGTGCAGCAGACCTCTCCTGTCTCGCCCACTGCTCCCCTCAGTAGCATAATTCAGTAGATCTGCCTGTTCTGCTCCCCACTCTGTGTCTGGTGAATCCTCTCACCTCTGTCCCCTGAATCTCTGGCCTGTACCCCAGCTCTTGTATGCATAAATAAATAAATCTTTTTAAAAAAGAAAAGAAAAGGAGCCTCCCCTGGTGGCGCAGTGGTTGAACGCAGGGCTGCAAAGCTGCCCGCAGCCACTGCAGCACCAGTTCAATCCCCAGCCACCGGGCGAGGGTCCCACATGGCGCACAGACCTCTCCTGCCGCCCGCTGCTCCCCTCAGCAGTGTACTTCGTCAGTCTGCCTGCTCTGCTCCCAGCTCTGGCTCTGGTGGATTCTCTCACCCTCCAGTGCTTCTGACTGTACCCAGTGCTTGTATAAATAAATAAATAAATCTTTATTAAAAAAGAAAAGAAAAGAAAAAAGAAAAAATATATATCCAATCTGATTAACTTAGGCCCCTATTATCTATCAGAATTTGACTAATTCTGCTCAGGTTGGCAGTGGGCTTTATTGTTGGGGAAATGTTTGCCAAGCCAGCGAATTGTGAAAACGGCCTTGCAGGGAAACATTTGCCCCACTGAAGGGCCTGTTGCTCATACTCAGGAAAACACTCTGTTTCCAAGTGAGAGACGCCCTTTTCTATCTAAACACAGAGATTTGTTGATAATGGGCACCCTCATCCTCTCACGCCAGCAGGGAATCTAAGCACTTGCTCTGTCAACCAAGTGTTGCTGGACGCAAGGCCACAGCCGCTGCCAAGGAGGTGGTCTCAGTCAGAGCTGTCCCAGTGCAGCCCAGTTGCTCCGCCGGTGACAGGCCACTCAGCCAACTTAGGAATCTTTTCCCAGTAGCCTCCAATAACCACCCTCCCCCAACATCCAGCCACTCCACCAGTATTGTCCAGGCATTCCCCATCTTATTTTCAGGTTTATTATGAAAAAGGGAGAGGATAATAAAGGACACTTGCACAGACACAAGCAGGCAGGAAGAGCTGCCCCGAAAGGGACAGGTTTGCTGAGAGAGGCCTGCGTGGTTGCAGGCGGGCGGCCTTGGGGAGAGCGGCCTCCTCTGAGGGGATCAGTGAGGAGAAGCCACGGCAGGTGCAGGTCACGGGCATGCAGAAGTCTGCTGTCCTGCAGAGGGAGAGAGCTGGTGACAAGAAGCACCTGCACAGGCACAGGTGGGCAGAGCCACGTGTTTTGGGAGGATGCTGACCCAGCTCCCAGCTTCAGGGGCTGGTCTGCACCAATTATGGGGGTCCCCTTTGCCTTGCTGGTGATTATTAAACATGGGCCTGTGAAATGATTTTGACCAATGATATGGAGGAGTGTGGACTTCTAGTGAGGAGAAATCTGGTGGAACCAGCTTTAAGGAAAGGTTTTCTGTCTCCTGACAGAGACACAGGGCAAAGAAATAGTCTTGTCCCTCTAGCCATTGTCATGGCTGGGTGTGTTGGCCGGAATTCCAGCAGCCACCTTGTGGCCATGAGAAAGCCAGCTTTGAGGAAAGGCTGACATTCCAAGGATGGTGGAGCAGAAATGTGCAAGAAACCAGTTTATTTTTCAGGGTGCTTGCAGGAAACGGACCCATTCAAGCTGGGCCATTGAGGAGAATTTAGTAAGGAGACTATTTGTAAAGGTAAGGTGTAGAGAAACCAACCTATAAGACTAGCAACAGAGAAGAACCCTTGCTATCTTGGATGTGGGGAGGCAAGAGGAAGGAGCTGTTTCTGGAGCCCAGAGAGAGCGAGAGAGAGAGACGAGGAGAGGAGCACTGCACTGCAGGAGCATTGGCTTACCATAGCAACTTTGCAAGGAGGCTCTGGAGAAAAAAAAAAAACCCAAACTCATTCTCTTCCCCACCATCTCATACTAATGCCTCCCACATACTGAACCCAACAAGATGCCAGAGGAAGAAGGAGCCAATTGATACAGCCTGTAGGGGTCAGTCTCCCAGGGCACAAGCAGCCTGAGAAGCAGAGGGGATGGACCTGGAAGGCAAAGAGGATTTTCGGCAGACCCCTCTGCGCTGATCTCATGTATCTGTTTGCCTGCTGGTCAGTATCTCCAGGAAGGCAAGGCTGTTGGTTTGTTGTTGTTGTTGTTTTTTTAAAGATTTATTTATTTATGCATACAAGAACTGGGTGTAGGCCAGAGATGCAGGGGGTGAGAGGATTCACCAGAGACAGAGTGGGGAACAGAACAGGCGAATCTATTGAAATACACTGCTGAGGGGAGCAGCGGGCGAGACAGGAGAGGTCTGCTGTGTCATGTGGGTAGCTCCCTGGCCGGGGATTGAATTCATGCTGCAGTGGCTGTGGATGGCTGCACAGTGCTGCGTCCTAACCCCTTGCAGAAGGCAGGGCTATTTTATTTACCACTGTAATTTTCCTCCCTTAACAGTGGCTGGCAGCGTCAGTTATGCTGAAAGAACATGGTGAATGCTCGGAACATGACAAGCTCTGTACTACGAATCAAGTGAATAAGCACAGTTTACCTCCAGTTGTTCACCATCTGGGAGGGGAGAGTGAGACTGAAGCAACATGGCACCGTGGCATTAGTGCCATGAGAGAGTCTTGCCCAGGGACTGAGGATCTGAAGCAAGGAAGGGTCAGGACACCCTGGAGGAGGCAGGCAGGAGCAAATTTTGGAGGGTTTGTTTTAGTAGAGATGTGAATGCTTTGTCATTGATCATCATAGTACTGCAATATAGTAAGCTTCTCTAATCTAGAAGCAATGTGTTTCCCTGAGGGCATTTGTTGGATGGGGAAGAAATGGTTGGGAGGAGGGGAGGGTGTCTCAGGCGGAGGGAGCAGCGTATGTGCACACACAGGCAGAAAACCAGAAGAATTATAGGATGTTTTCTTTTGGCTGATGGGGAAGATGCATGAGAGGAAGGGAGGAGTGAGAAATAAGGCAAAGAAGTGAGTTGTAACCGGTTCACATGCTGAGCTGAGGGGGTTGAACTTTGTATTGAAGGCCTGAAAATACCAAGGGGTATTTAAGTAGTGCTATTAGGTCCTCCCTGGTGGCGCAAGGGGTTGAGCTCAGTGCTATGAAGCTGTCTGCAGCCACTAAAGCATGAGTTCGATCCCTGGCTGGCCAGGGAGGTGACCCACATGGCGCAGCAGACCTCTCCTGACTTGTTCACTGCTCCCCTCAGCAGTGTATTTCAGTCAGTCTGCCTGTTCTGGCCCCCCCGCTCTGTCTCTGGTGAATCCTCTCACCCCCCGCAGCTCTGGTCTGTACCCCAGTTTTTTGTATGCATAAATAAATAAACCTTTTTTTAAAAAAGAAATGAAATACATATATTTTTTTAAAAAGTATTAAGTATTTTAAAAAGTACTTTGTGCTCAGATTTGCTATTTCAGAAAGTTCACTTGGGTAACAAGTGGAGGGCACAGATTGAAAGGATGAGGTGGGAAGGGAACCTAGAACCATACGCAGCTACTTAAATTTAAAATCAGACAGAGAACTCCTGGGTGGCCTAGCAGGTAAGTCTCAGCACTATCATCACTAGGGCCTGAGCTCAATCCCTGGTAGCCAAGGAGCTACCCACATGACACGGCAGATCTCTCCTGACTCCCTGTTTCTCCCCTCAGCAGTGTATTTCAGTCAGTCTGCCTGTTCTGTTCCCCACTCTGCCTCTGGTGGATCCTCTCACCCCCACACCTCTGGCCTACAACTCAGTTTTTCTGTACAAAAATAAATAAATAAAATATTTTTTTTTTTTGGTGTGTTTTAAAATTTATTTTTATATCTTATACAAAACTGCTTCAAATGAAAGTCTAAATGAACTCTTTTGACTTAATCACTATAAGATGTATTTCTAGAAGTATGTCTATAAATCAACATCTCATTCAAATGTTTTTTTTTTTTTTTTTTTTTTTTTTCCATTTTACCTTACAGGTTTATGATTTTTTTTTTTAATCTTGCCATCATTTTTTTTTTAATAAATTTTATTGTTATATTCCCCATACAATTGCAGCCCCCCCATTCTGACCCCAATCCCTCCCCTCCCACCCCCGCCCCCTAAAAGTGTCTCTGGTTCATAGTTTTTTGTTGATTTTGATTTTCACTTTCTTATAGTTATTCATTTTCCTGGTCCCTTATTTAAGTTTTCTAGATTCCTGCTATGAGTGAGACCATCCGGTATTTTTCTTTTTCTTTTTGGCTTATTTCGCTGAGCATGATCCCTTCCAGCGCCATCCATGTTGCTGCAAATTGCATGTGTTTATCTTTTTTGAATGCTGAGTAATATTCCATGGTATATATGTACCACATCTTCTTGATCCAGTCATCTATTTTTGGGCATTTGGGTTGTTTCCAAAGCTTAGCTATTGTAAACAGTGCTGCTATAAACATAGGGGTGCAGGTGTTCTTTGGAATTGATGTTTCTGTGTCCTTTGGGCAAATACCTAGGAGTGGAATTGCTGGATCATATGGAAGCTCTATGTTTAGTAGGTCCAGAAATCTCCATACAGCTCTCCACAGTGGTTGGACCAGTTTGCACTCCCACCAACAGTGCAGAAGAGTTCCTTTTTCTCCACACCCTCGCCAACATTTGTTGTTGCTAGTTTTTTTAATATGTGCCATTCTCACTGGTGTAAGATGGTATCTCATGGTAGTTTTGATTTGCATTTCCCTGATGACAAGTGATGTTGAACATTTTTTCATATGCCTGTTGGCCATTTGCATTTCCTCTTCAGAGAAGTTTCTTTTAAGCTCTTCTGCCCATTTTTTGACTGGATTATTTTCTTTGTTGTTGTTGAGTTTCATCAGCTCTTTGCAGATTTTTGTGATCAGTCCTTTATCATTAGTGTTGGGTGCAAAAATGTTCTCCCAGTTGGTGGGGTTTCTCTTTGTTTTTGTTATTGTCTCTTTTGCTGTGCAAAAGCTCTTTAATTTGATGTAGTCCCAGCTGTTTATCTTTGCCTTCACTATCACTGCTTTGGGTGATGTGTGTGTAAAGATGTCTTTGATGTGCAAATCACGTAGTGTTTCACCTATATTTCCTTCTATATATTAATAAAATATTTTTTAATAAAATTAAATTAGACAGAATTTTGTACCTAGACAGTATTATGCTGAATGAAAATATGTCAGATGGAGAAAAGCAAATACCCTGTGATTTCATTCATATGTAAAGACAGGAAACAAAACAAAATAAAACAAAGCAAACTCTCAGGTTATAAGAAAAAAATGGAGGTTACCAGGGTGGAAAGAAGTGGGTGGGTAAGTTGGGTGAAGGGGGTCAATTGTGTAGTGGTGGGTAAAAACTAGGTTTGGTGGTGATCATAATGTACTGCACACAGATGTTGAATTATAATGCTTGTATATCTGAAACCTAAATAATATTTTAAATCATTGTTACCACAATAAATTTTTTAAAGATTTATTTTTTTAAATTTTTATTTATTTATTTTTTTAAAAAAGATTTTATTTTTATTTATACAAGAACAGAGGCATGGGAGGGTGAGAGAATTCACCAGAGACAGGAGAGGTCTGGCGTGTCATGTGGGAATCTCCCCCGCTGGCCGGGAATCAAACCTGTGCTGCAGAGGCTGCGGACAGCTTCACAGTGCTGCTCTCAACCCGCTGCGCCACTGGGGAGGCCCAAAATAATTTTTTAAATAAAAATTATTCTTTTTAAATTAGACATAATTAAAAGCAGTTCTTCATTTACACTAATCACATTTCAGGTGCTCAACAGCCGCATGTGGTTGGTGGCTTCCCTGTCGGCTAGAGAAGGCACAGAACATTTCCACTTCCATCGGACAACTCTGCTCTGGAATTAGCAACATCAGGTAGGAACTTCCTGCAAATGCCCAGCTGGGAAGTAGTTCCGAGAGTCTTCTGCAGGTAGTGAGCACATGATGGAGAGGCTGGGCAGACTTGAGAAGTATTTAGGCATAACATTTTGAGAATTTGGGGGAGGTGTGGATGGGAGGAAAACTCTGAGGATTCCAGGATTTCTGGCTTGGGCTTGGGTAGCGAGGTGACGTGATCCACCAGGTGTGCTGGAGATTCAGTGGCAGGGGCCTCGTGGTAGACTGGGTGTCCAGGACTGAGCTCCAGCCTCTGCCCTCAAGGACCCACGATCTGGATAAAGGCTTAGGTTCGGTAGCGGACCAACCAAAACGACAGCTTCATGTGGGTAGAGTCATGACAGAGGTGGGAAAGAAATGATGAGGGCACAGAGGAGGAACCCCCTCACAAAGAGCAGTGAGATGACTGCAAACCACTGGGATCTGACCACCTGCCAGGTTGATGATTGTACATTGAATAAATTTGTTGAGTGACCCTCCATCCATCGTTCACCTTGACCTTAGCCACACACCTAAGCTCCTTTCCTGTGGGTAAGGTTGCTATGAAGCTAAAGCAGCCGATGTTAAGCACGCAGCACAGAACCTGGGGCATAGCAGGTGCTCAATAAATGTTAACTATAAGGATCACTGCTTGCAATTTTCATAAAACCAAAAAATTCAGAAAAAAACTTGAAGCATCATCTTCACAAAACTCTTGTGTAGGTTAGCATTCATACTTATGAAGACTAATGGAGTCAACAAATCTTTTTCTGAAGGCATGCTGCCTATCAGCTCCTGTGCTTGAGACTATAGATGAAAAGCAAAGAATGAATCAGTCTTCAAGCAACTCACAGTCCAGGGCCTCCCTGGTGGTGCAAAGGGTTAAGCACCGCACCACGAAGCTGTCCGCAGCCTCTGCAGCACGAGTTCCATCCCCTGCCAGGGAGCAACCCACATGGCGCAGCAGACCTCTCCTGTCTTGCCCGCTGCTCCCCTCAGCAGTGTGTTTCAGTCAGTCTGCCTGTTCTGCTCCCCACTCTGTCTCTGGTGAATCCTCCCCCAGCCCCACGCACCTCTGGCCTGTACCCCAGTTCTTGTATGCATAAATAAATAAATCTTTTTTATTTATTATTTTTTTTTTTAAAAGTGGGAGACAAAGTGTTATTTTATTTTTATTTAAACATTTATTTATTTATTTATTTATACATGCACTGGGTACAGTCAGAAGCGCGGGAGGGTGAGAGAATTCACCAGAGCCAGAGCGGGGAGCAGAGCAGGCAGAAGGACCGAAGTACACTGCTGAGGGGAGCAGCGGGCGGCAGGAGAGGTCTGCGCGCCATGTGGGAGCCTCGCCCGGTGGCGGGGGAGCAGCCGGGGATCGAACTGGCGCTGCAGAGGCTACGGGCAGCTTTGCAACCCAGCGCTCAACCGCTGCGCCACCGGGGAGGCCCCAATAAATCTTTTTTAAACATTTAAAAAAAGAATGCTCACTACAGCAGAGCTCACCAACCAAGTGTCAATCAGCAGTTCAATGGATGAATAAATCGCTGTGTATTTATATTTTCTTTTTTTAAAGATTTATTTATTTATGCATACAAAAACTGGGGTACAGGCCAGAGGTGTGGTGGGGCAGGGGGGTGAGAGGATTCACCAGACAGAGTGGGGAACAGAACAGGCAGATTGACTGAAATACACTGCTGAAGAGAGCAGCGGGCAAGATAGGAGAGGTCTGCTGCACCATGTGGGTAACTTCCTGGCCTGCTGGTGATGGAATTCGTGCTGCAGAGGCTGCAGACAGCTTCATAGTGCTGCGTCTTAACTCCTTGTGACACCAAGGAGGCCCTGTGTATTTATATTTTAATGGAACACCACCATGACAATGAACTAGAACTACACCCAACACTGAGGATGAATCTCATAAAAAAGCCTAAGTGATAGAAGCCAGCTACAAAAAGTAGAAACCGCCCACGGAATTGTACACCTAAAAATGGGTGAAATGGTTTCACTTTCATGTTTTGTATTTACCATACTAAAAAAAAAAAAAATGGGGAAAAACCCCATAGACCTGTCCAACCCAAACAAAGCACTTCAATGTAAACTATAGGCTTCAGTTACAAATAATTTATCAATATTCATCTGATAATTGCAATAAATGTGTCTCCCTAATGCAAGGTGTTAATAACAAGAAAAGTTGTGGTAGAAGGAGAAGGTATATGTCAGCTTTCTGTCCTTTCTCTCAAATTTTCCTGCAAACCTAACACTGCTATAAAAAATAAAATCTATTAATAAAAAAAATCACAAAGTGATTTCATTTCTATAAGGCAGACAAAACGAATATGTACTATTAGAAGTTGGGATCATAGTTCCCTTGGGGAGGAAATATGGGGCCTGGGGATGCTCTGTCTCTTGTCCTGGTGGATGGCAACACGGCTTTGTTAAGTAGAAACTCATCAAACCACCCATGATTTCTTTTTTTTTTTTTAAGATTTATTTATTTATGCATACAAGATCTGGGGTACATGCCAGAGATGCGGAGGGTGAGAGGATTCACCAGAGACAGAGCAGGGAACAGAACAGGCAGACTGACTGAAATACACTGCTGAGGGGAGCAGTGGGGGAGACAGGAGAGGTCTGCAGTGCCATGTGGGTAGCTCCCTGGCCGGGGATTGAATTTGTGCTGCTGTGGCTGCAGAAAGCTTCATAGGTTGTATCTTAACCCCTTGAGCCACCAGGGAGGCCCAAACCACCCATGATTTCTGCACTTTTCTGTATGTATCTTGCCATCTCATTAAAAGTTTTAGGAAACATTAGAAATAAAAGGGGTCTTTCCTATAGACATTCAAATGATTTATGTAGATAGTCCTTGCTCAAAGCGGGGACACAGAACGCCCCAGTCTTAGGTGTGGCTTCACAAAGGAACTCCCCACTGGAGAGTACAGTGGGTAGAACTCATTTTACAGCAGGGAGGTTGATAAGCACCACCTCGGCCAGCTGACCAAGGCCAACATCACCTGTCCTAAGCCAGGCTGATCACAGGCATCCTTGACGTGGTGTGATGACGATGGCTCTGGTTCTGTGGTCTTCTTCCAGGAAGCCCTAACCCCAGCCTTCCCCGGAGAAAAACATACCAAAAATTCCAGTAGTGGGCCAGCCTATAAAATACCCCACGAACACTAGTAAGAACTGTCAAGGTCACCAAAAACAAAGGTCGTCTGAGAAATGTCACAACCCTGGGGAGCCTAAAGCCATGTGATGACTCATAATGTGATCACCTCCTGGCTGGCATCCTGGAGCAAAAACGGACATTAGGTAAAAACTAAGGAGATCTAATTAAAAGAGGAGGAGGGAGGAAGAGAAACAGAGAGATGAAGAGACAGAGAGACAGAGACTGGGAGACACAGAGACACAGAGAGAGGCAGAAGGACACATACAGAGACAGACACACAGAGAGAGAGACAGATGCACACACACACATACATACACGGAGAGAGAAAGAGGGTTGATTTCTTTAAAACTCGGCCTAGCTGCAGCTCTTCACAACCCCCAGCAAACACGGCGCTTGGATGTACTTGCATGTGCACAATTGGAATGTAGCAAGCTCGGAACTATGACTTATCAAGCCTGACAGAAACTTTGAAGATATTAAAAAGGACTTGGGAAGTGTGAACCTATACCCTCAAATTACTTACAATGTTGTAAATCACTGCTTCCTCAGTAAAAATATTTCTTAAAAAGCATCTTCTCAAGAAGTTATACACTTAAGGTATAATATCAAAAAGTTAAACTATCAACTTCACTTATAATCAAGGAAATGAAATCAAAACCACAATGAGTACCACCTTACACCGTGAGAATGGCACATATTAAAAAAACTGGCAGGGCCTCCCTGATGGCACAGGCGGTTGAGCGCCGCACTGTGAAGCGGTCCACAGCCTCTGTAGCGTGGGTTCGATCCCAGCCGGCAGGGAGAAACCCACATAGAAAAGCAGACCTCTCCTGCCTCACCTGCTGCTCCCATCAGCAGTGTATTTCAGTCAGTCTGCCTGTTCTGTTCCCCCACTCTGTCTCTGGTGAATCTCTCACCCTCCCGCACATCTGGCCTGTACCCCGGTTCTTGTATAAAAATAAATAAATATGTAAAAAAAAAAACTGGCAATAACAAATGTTGGTGACGATGTGGAGAAAAGGAACTCTCCTGCACCGCTGGTGGGAGTGCAAACTGGAAAGCTGTGTGGAGGTTCATCAAACTACTAAAAATGGAGCTACCATATGATCCAGCAATTCCACTCCTAGGGATCTACCCAAAGAACACAAAAACATTAATTCAAAAAGATACCTGCACCCCTATGTTTATTGCAGCACTATTTACAATAGGTAAGAGATGGAAACAACCAAGATTCCCCAAAAATAGATGACTGGATCAAGAAGATGTGGTGCATATACACAATGGAGTATTACTCAGCAATCAAAAAGGATGAACTCATGCCATTCACAGCAACATGGATGGAGCTGGAAGGGATCAGGCTCAGTGATATAAGTCAGAAGGAAAAAGAAAAATACTTGATGGTTTCACTTACAGGAGGACTACAGGGGAACCAGATAAGGGATTAGGAAAATAATAATGATAATAAATTTAAAAACAAAATTAACAGGCAACTATAAATCAGAGATATTCTGCAGGGAAGGGGGAGCAAGAGGGATCAAAACAAGGGAGGGAAGTGCACAAGGGACTAAGGCGATAGTTCACGGGTGAATGGGTGGTGGGAATGTTATGGGGACTACACCTAAGAGGAGAAAGCATACAGTGTAAAATATATTAATAAATTAATTTTTAAAAAAGTTAAACTGAAACTCATGGAATTACAAAAGGAAACAAATAGGGACCTCCCTGGTGGCGCAAGGGCTTAAGCACCACATTATGAAGTGATCCGCAGCCTCTGCAGCACGAGTTTGATCCCCAGCTGGCCAGGGAGCTACCCACATGGTGCAGCAGACCTCTCCTGACTCGCCCGCTGCTCCCCACAGCAGTGTATTTCAGTCAATCTGCCTGTTCTGTTCCCAGCTCTGTCTCTGGTGAATCCTCTCACCACCACCCCCACCTCTGGCCTGTACCCCAGCTCTTGTATGCATAAATAAATCTTTTTTAAAAAATGGTTAAAAAAAAAAAAGGAAACAAATAACAAGGACCTAGAGGGCAGGAGAAGCCCCTGGTTCAGGCGGCGGGCCCAGCACTGCCTTCTGGACACACTAATCTACTACACTGGTGGGCACCCTTACCAACTAAAGAGTCTGAACCATCTGAACAATCTGAACCATTTGAGCCCAAGGCTTTTGTTTGAACATTCAGTTCATTGATTTTCTTCTTTGCTAGACACTGTGTCCAGGCTCCTCCAGGCTTCCTACCCTCCTTCTTGCCACTTGGGAGATGCTAAGATAGAATTACGGTGCCAGAGTGGCAAATGTGACCATTAGCTAATAGTCACTCCATTCTTCTAGGGATTTCTGCTAGTTTTTCTCCAAGGAAAATTTAATGAGTTTTATATAGCTGGTCAGATATAAGTAATGGTGACTTCGCAGTTAACATTTATAATGGTGTTTAAACAGTTGGCACTAAATTATATCATTCAAAATAATTAAAATTAAAATCAGCTGGGGGGCAATTAAAATCAGGAGTTAGTTTCTGGTAAATTATCTATTTATTTTACACTGTTGCCTGGAAGCTCCCTAGTTGCTAAATTAACCAATAAGTCTATTTACTTTTTATGAATTGAGAAACTATTCTGAGCATCCTGTTGAGAACTAGGAAATTTAAAAATATGTAAAATAAAATTTTAAAATAAAGATAAATATTAAAATATGTAAAATAATGGTGTTTGCCTTCAATAAAATCCATGGTCTAATATGCATGTTTTTCCTTAATAATGCATTTGATCTCTTTTCCCTCTTTTCTCTCAAAAGAATCAATACTTTTTTAGGGGCTACAGGTGCATTTGACATTACATGATACATAAATGACAAGTTTATCATTCCCTTTATCATTCCCTATAAAGAGAAGTTAATGCTTTTTCACACTTAAAAACATTGACATGAGGGCCTCCCCGGTGGCGCAGCGGTTGAGCGCTGGGTTGTGAAGCTGCCCGCAGCCTCTGCAGCGCCGGTTCTATCCCCGGCTGCTCCCCGGTCACCGGAGGAGGGTCCCGCATGGCGCGCAGACCTCTCCTGCCATCCGCTGCTCCGCTCAGCAGTGTACTTCGGTCCTTCTGCCTGTTCTGCTCCCTGCTCTGGCTCTGGTGAATTCTCTCACCCTCCCGCGCTTCTGACTGTACCCAGTGCCTGTATAAATGAATTAAATAAATAAATAAATCTTTAAAAACAAAAAAACATTGACATGATCACTTTTCAGTGATTCTTTTTTTTTTTAAATTATTTATTTATGCATGCAAAAACTGGGGCGCAGGCCAGAGATGTGGGGGTGAGAGGATTCACCAGAGACAGAACGGGGAACAGAACAGGCAGCTCTACTGAAATACACTGCTGAGGGGAGCAGCAGGCAAGACAGGAGAGGTCTGCTGCGCCACGTGGGTAGCTCCCTGGCCGGGGATCAAAGTTGTGCTGCAGAGGCTGGGAATTGCTTCATAGGTTGCAACTTAACCCCTCGCACCACCAGCGAGGCCCTTTACAGTGATTCTTATAAGGAAAGTTTGACCCAAACGTATAATAAAATCAGCATCGCAAGGAGACTTTCTGCTTCTCTCTACAATATATACTTTCTTATTTCTGCACTCAAAAAGGAGCCTTGCAATTTGTCAAATGTATCATCCGTCCATATTTTTTAATTTAAAAAAAATCTTTGAATTCATCACTTTTTTCGTGGGTCAAGATAACAGAAGCGGTTTAAATAAACAGCCTCTTCCATCCCTGTCTCCCAGCTCTTTGTCCTCCTCAGCAGGCAGACACCGTCACCAGTTTTCCTGTGTACCTTTGAGAAAGATTCTGTGTCTAAACAAACACATGCATGCATGGAATTTTTTATACAAATGATAACAAAGCATACACAGAGTTTTCCCCCTGCCTTTTTTTTTTTTGGGAGGGGGGGTGTGGATAACTCCATAGGACTATTTAAGGAAACTTCTATTAAATGGATATGCACAGCTATTTATCTGCTGATGAGCATTTAAGTTGTTTCCTATCTTATGTTTTTATGGTACAACGATAACCATGAACTCTTTGTTATTTTACATATCTACACAGGGTACAGCAATAAGTTAAAGTCCTAAAAACGTAATTTGCACTAAAGTCCTGTTTCCTTGGGTGTTTAGACTTTTTGGCCAACTTCATTGAGAATTTCATTTCTAAAATCATTTCAGCAGAATCAGCAACAGTGAATTATTTAGAGAAAACACCTGTAGTAGAGCTACCTCTTTTTTTTTTTAAAGAATTATTCCTTTATTGTAAGGTTTTTACTTATTTTAGCATAGAAGAACTGGGGTGTAAGCCAGAGGTGTGAGAGGGTGAGAGGACTCGCCAGAGACAGAGTGGGGAGCAGAGCAGTCGGATTTACTGAAATACACTGCTACAGGGAGCAGCAGCAGGCAAGACAGAAGAGGTCTGTTGTGTGGGCCATGTGGGTTATCTCCCTAGCCAGGGATTGAACTCAAGACCTTTGCAGTGATAGCACTGAAACTTAACCCCTAGGCCACCAGGGAGACCCTAGAACTACCTTTTTTCCAGACAGATCACATATACTGACAGTACTTGTGTTTATAAAATGAAGTGATTCTGGGCCTCCCCTGGTGGCTCAGCGGTTGAGCACTGGGCTGCAAAGCTGCCCGCAGCCTCTACAGCGCCGGTTTGATCCCCGGCCACTGGCAAGGGTCCCACATGGCGCGCAGACCTCTCCTGCCACCCGCTGCTTCCCTCAGCAGTGTGCTTTGGTCCTTCTGCCTGCTCTGCTCCCCACTCTGGCTCTGGTGGATTCTCTCACCCTCCCGCGCTTCTGACTGTACCCAGTACTTGTATAAATAAATAAATAAATCTTAAAAAAAAAAATGAAGTGATTCTGCTTTTCTTTGAAAACACAGATCTCTCACATGTGGAGATGTTACGTTTTATCCTTGTCAGGTTGTCCTGGCTTCAGAGAGAGATTCGGTGAGATTATGGTTTGTTTTCTCCCTAGTAGTGTGATCAAGAACAAGTGGCTTATTTCCCCCCAGGTTGTTGTATCTCCATAAGGTGTGAATGCAATACCGACCTCAGAAGCACATGAGAAACAGCTGACAAGGGTGTAAGTGACGTGTTTGCAGCCTGCTTTGCAAATTGTACAATAAACAGTAGGTATTAGCCACCCCCCAAAAACACACAAACACACAAACTCTTAGCCTGACCTCAGACCTTGATCTTTTTTAAATGAGCTGAACCCAGTGGAGGAACAGATAGAAAACCTTCCTTTCCTTTCAAACATCATCTCCAGACATGCTGTTGTTCTGTCAAATTCCATCTTGCCCCCGATGTCTTTGTTGGTTGATACCCCACTTTTCTCTTTTTCAGGAAGGAAGCCCAGTCCAATTGAAATCAAAATGTGTTTCTCATGTTCCGTTTCAAGTTAGTCCCCAGGCTGCTCTGGGACCCAAATCCTGCCAAGTGGCAAGGGCAGACGCACCCTGTTTCTGCACACCTTTCTCCCCCTGCTCGCTGCTGCTGCTGCTCACCAGGCGGGAGGGGAAGGCAGGAGGATGCCAGAGGAGGAGCCAAACTCTCTATCAAGCTGGTGCTGTTTATCTTCTCTCGGGCGGACACCAGTGTGTGTTCCACTGCCAGCTTTTCATCCAGTGCCTGTGCTTCCCACCCGGGCCCTCCTATCACACAGCATCTAACATAGCTGCCGGGCTCTGGCTGACCTCTAGCCTGGCTCCCAGTTCCTTCCTGTAGGGTACACCCAGTAACCTGTCACTGCTGGGGCCCCTCCTCTGCAGTGAAGTCCCATCTTTGCAGCTTAAGTGCAGTTCCCTTCAGCAAATCCCCCAATACTGGGGAGAGGGCATCCTGGCACCTGTGCCCCCATGCAGACTGCCCTCTGCGGCCCCTGCCCCCGCAGGCTGCTCTGATCAATCTATCTGGATGTTTCCCACAGATTGGGGTACATTTCAAGCAGGTGTTAATATAGCGGTCAGAGCACAATCTTCTTGGGGTTCCAGTCCCAGCTCAAACACTGCTGTACAGCCCAGACAAATTACCTAACTCCTTTGTGCCTCTGTTTACCCTGTTGTAATACGAGAACGGTATCTTAATTTCACCCCCAGGATTACTGCGGGTTTTTGTTTATACATACAGAACTACCAGAACAATGCCAGGCCTGTAAGTGCTGCAGAGTGTGTAACAAATACACATACATCAATGTTCCCTCCCCACCATGCTCCATCCTGTCTGGGCTCACGGCTGGGGAGGGAGACAGCATTCTCCCCTTCTCTCAAAGTTTGGGTTTCCTGGGACTCCCCTCACTTGGCTTTGTGAGGTGAGGTTTCTCCCTCCCTCCCTCCCACTATGGGACTAATTACAAAGCAGCCACCCCCAATTAGAGGCCCCCTTTCATAGACCCCCGCCCCTCCCTGGGCTCGTAGACACCTGACATTTGTCACACCAACGCTCTGTTTCCTCCCCACACACGCCCACTGATAGACGTCCATTTAAAACAGCACCGCTTGAAAATACTTGCATTTGAAAATAATTGCACAAACATGACACTTCACCCCTAAACACTACAGCGTGGATCTCAGAACGTTAATGTCCTAAGAATATTTCCTAAAATATTTGCCTGCAGAACCAAGATGCTATGTTCACACTGAAGAAAATTAGCTTTAATTTCAGGTCGTCTAATCCCCAGTCCAGGTCCCATTTGTCCTTTGCAGCTTCAAAATGTATTTTTTTTTTAAATCCGAGGTCCAACCAAAGCTCCCATCATACATTTGGTTGTGTCTCTTTATCAGAGTCTACTCAAGAACAGGCCCTTGCCTTTTTTTTTTTTTTTTTTTTTAATGACGTTGACCATTTTGCAGAATCCAAGCTAGTTGTCACATGGAACAGTCCAGAACTGAACAAAGGACAGATTTTCTTCATTCACTTTTATATATCTTACGGTGTCTTAGGGGGGCGGGCTGGGGACTCTGCTCAGAAGGCCAGATCTCCATCATCTCTTGCCACACATGAAGGTCTTGGGCTGGAACGCGCTTCTCCCCTACCTGGCCTCTCCTGTCTGGGTTGTTGGAGGGGTGCCACAGAGTTCCCCCCGGCCAGGAGCAGCGAGCCCCCTCCCCCTGTGAGCCCAGACAGTGGCAGACAGTGGGAAGAAGCCTGGACCAGACCAGAGGCTCAGCGTTTCCACCCCAGACTCTGCCCTGTCCTTGAGAGAAGTCAGCCCCTGATCCTGAACCCCAAAAGGAGCTGGGGATCCTCAAGAGGGACACAACACCTGTCCCCAGAGAACTGCCCCTCAGCCTTGGGGAGTAGGTGGAGCTGAGGGATCATGGCCCAAGGCCAAGGGCTGATCCTTTCAACTTTATTCAGTGACTTTGCTATCAGGTGACCAGGACAGTAGGGCCAATCTCACGGAGGGTGGTGTTTATAAAAGGGCCCTTCTGGAGCCAGCAGCTCTGTGCCAGCCCCCGCTACCCTGGCGATCTCAAGCTGCCTCCCTACAGGTACCTTTCTTGGGAACTTTCTCAGTCCCCAGGATCCCCACCCTATGGCTTGGGCACCACTAGAGATGGAGGGGTGGGGGCCCCTGGATTCTATGATGGAGGCCTGAGTTCTACTCCTGTTGGCTGGCTGCAGACCTCAGTTTCCCCATGTTTTCTGAGCTAGCAACTTAGACCGGGCCGCCTCTAAGGACCCTTAGTGTGTGTGGAATGGCACGGTGGGGAGGGATCCCCCTGGCACGAGGGCAGCCCTGCAACCCAGCCGCAGCCTCCAGGACTGTGAGCATCTGGGGACTCAGACCTTTCTTGGTCTTAATAACGAATGCTCTGGGGAGGGGGATTGAGCCACCGGACAGCCTAAGCTCTCTGCTCCCTGGTTACGAACAGGCAGGCACCCTTTGGCACAGCGCCTAGCATACGCCTTGTGCTGAGAGCTCGTGGGGAGCACCCCTGATTTGAGGCGGTCACTAGTCTTCACTCCAGACTCAGAATTGGAAACTGAGGGAATGGGTGGAGGGGAGGGCCAGCCTGGGGAGTCCAGGCACTCAAATGGGCCTCGCAAGGCGCCTCTGCAGCCCTCAGATTGTGTGAGGCGCTAAGGGTGAGCCTCGCAGGGCCCTTGGATGCGTCTTAGTCTTTCTGGGTCTGGCTGGCAGCCGAGCGTATGCTGGTATTTATCGACGCTGAGAGTGAAGGAACGAATGTTCCATCTCAGCCTTCATTCAGTCTGGCTCCGCTCCTCCCCCTGCAGCCGGTACAGATGGCAGCGCCCCAGTCTGCATCCTTCTCCAGCACGGAGCTGCTCGTGGCCTCCGCTATCTTCTGCCTGGTATTCTGGGTGATCAAGGCCTGGCAGCCTCGGGTCCCCAAAGGCCAGAAGAGTCCCCCAGGGCCCTGGGGCTGGCCCCTGCTCGGGCACGTGCTGACCCTGGGCAAGAACCCCCACTTGGCCCTGTCCCGGCTGAGCCAGCGCTACGGGGACGTGCTGGAGATCCGCATCGGCTGCACGCCCGTGGTGGTGCTCAGTGGTCTGGACACCATCCGGCAGGCCCTGGTGCGGCAGGGCGACGATTTCAAAGGTAGACCTGACCTCTACACCTTCACCTTGGTCACTGACGGCCAGAGCATGACCTTCAACCCAGACTCTGGACCGGTGTGGGCCGCCCGCCGGCGCCTGGCCCAGAATGCCCTCAACACCTTCTCCATCGCCTCGGACCCAGCTTCCTCATCCTCCTGCTACCTGGAGGAGCACGTGAGCAAGGAGGCCGAGGCCCTGATTGGCCGGCTGCAGGAGCTCATGGCCAGCGCCGGGCGCTTTGACCCCTACAACGAGGTGGTGAGGTCGGTGGCCAACGTCATCGGCGCCATGTGCTTCGGGCAGCACTTCCCCCAGAGCAGCGAGGAGATGCTCAGCCTGGTGATGAGCAGCCACGAGTTCGTGGAGACCGCCTCCTCCGGGAACCCGGTGGACTTCTTCCCGGTCCTGCACTACCTGCCCAGCCCCGCCCTGCGCAGGTTCAAAGACTTCAACCAGCGGTTCCTTCGGTTCCTGCAAAAAACAGTCCAGGAGCACTACCGGGACTTCGACAAGGTGAGCCTCCGTGCGGGTGGCGAGGGAGCCCCGCAGGGGGTGGCCCCTCTCACCAGCTCCAAGGCAGCCGCACCGCTGCCCTGCTGCCGAGTCCCCGGGAGCCCCGGACACCACAGGCCAGCTGTCTAACCCGGAGCCAGGCCCTCACCCTCTCTGGCCACAGTTTCTCCACCCCAGGAGCATCCTTCTCGGGGCTGCTCAAAACACCAGAAAGATAAGACCGTGAGGGGCCCTGGCACGGGCTTGCGGTGTGGAGGGCTGCTACGAGCAAGAGGGTTTTTGTTCTGCTGGAAGCTGAGCCCAGACAGAGATTAGCTCCCAGCTCAGGTGTCACCTTGCGTCCTGGTCTCGCACCAGCCCCTTCTGCAAAACTGGAGCCCAGGGTGACCGGGAGAGGGTCAGTGGGCGTGAGTGACACTCCGAGCCCTCTGCAGAGTTGCCACCAGCTCTGCCGGGAGCCCTGCCCACTGCCTTGCGGCCAGGGGTGGTGCCCGGAGGGACAGGGCAAGGGCTAGCCTTTGGCCCTAGAAGTGCAGGGGAGCCCCTAAACTTGTGCCCCCTCAGAACAGCATCCAGGACATCACGGGCGCCCTGTTCAAGCACAGCGAGAAGGGGTCCAGAGTCGACGGCAGCGTCATCCCCCAGCAGAAGATTGTCAACCTTGTCAACGACATCTTCGGGGCCGGTAGGAGCCGGGCCCCGGCCCCTGCACACATCCCCCACAGCCTTCCCAGCACCCGAGTCCACCAGATAAGTCACCAACCACACAGCAAGCGGTGGAGACGCAGGGACCGGGGCCAGGGTTTGGGCCCAGGTGGTGCCACCATCTTCCAGCGGAAACTCCACCAAGTCCTCTCCTCTGGGCTTCAGCTTCCCCGTCTGAACAACAAAGGGACCCTGCTGCGTGAAGTCTAGGCCCCTGTAATTCCAGCAGCTAATTGTGACACCAGTGACTCAATCTCAGGATGAGGAAACCTCGTCTCTGCCCTGAGAAAACCCATGGGATGGGAGGGGGGGAGTTAAGGGAGGGAAGCAGAAAAAGACCGAGCTTGGCTCATGCGGGGTATGTGCTTGGTAAATGCTGGTTTCTTGTTCCTGTCTTGTTCCTTCCTTCCTCCCCCACCCGACCTTGCCCCATGCTGTCCAGGGTTCGACACAATCACAACGGCCATCTCCTGGAGTTTCATGTACCTTGTGACAAATCCTAAGATACAGAGGAAGATCCAGGAGGAGCTGGGTATGTGATGTCCTCCGACCCTTGTCAGAGAGCAGTCTCGGAACCCCTGGTCATCTCTTCAAGGTCATACAATTGTTATGTGCTACTCTGTGCAAGCCCTGTGCGCTCGATGGCACCTGTTCCTGCCAGGAAGTTGCTAGGAGTTAGTGGCTCTCAGACATGTAAGCAGACATAGTACCACATAGAGTGGGCCTTGGTTTAGGAGGGGAAGCAGGGCCTCCCTGGTGGCGTAGGGGTTAAAGACAGAGCTATCAAGATATCACCAGCCACTGCAGCACTAGCTCCATTCCCTGTGATCCCCTGCAATCCCCTGCCAGCGAGGGAGCTACCCCCATGGTGCAGCAGACCTCTCCTGTCTCACCCGCTGCTCCCCTCAGCAGTGTATTTCAGTCAGTCTGCCTGTTCTGTTCCCCACTCTGTCTCTGGTGAATCCTCTCACCCCCCGCACCTCTGGCCTGCTCCCCAGCTTTTGTATGCATAAATAAATCTTAAAAAAAAAAAAAAAACAAGAGGAGAAGCAGATGCCATGGAGCAGTCAAGACAGCCTCTAGCCCTGTCTGTCTTCTGTGACCTGCAGACGCAGTGATTGGCAGGGCGCGGCGGCCCCGGCTCTCTGACAGACCGCAGCTGCCCTACATGGAGGCCTTCATCCTGGAGACCTTCAGGCACTCCTCCTTTGTCCCCTTCACCATCCCCCACAGGTGAGGTCCCCTCTTCTGCCCTCCCACTTCCAAACTCCCTGCAAGGTTTTCACCTCCCAGCTTCCTGGCCCTGGTCTCGGCTCAGACCTTCCATCTCCTTCCTGGCTATGACATCCGATTCCTTTGCTCAGCCCCATGACTAGCCCAGAGTCCAAATGTGATCAAGCTGGTGAAATCTCAGGAGGAAATAGCAATCCTGAGCTCCGCTCATGTTCCCTTCCTGCAGGTGCCCTCAGTCCAGCCAGGTGGTCTCCCTGCCCCTTACAGACATGACCCTCTCAGAATCTTCTCCAGAACCCCTTCCCTGCCCAAGTCAGTCTTGACCCATACATCCTCTCCCTTAGAAACCTTTCTCAATTCACCCCTGGCACTTTGACAATGTCAAGAGAGCTAGTAAACACTTCTCAGTGAACTTACTCACTTTTGCCCATATGTTGGTCTAGCTACTCCCAGACTGAAGGGCCTGACTCCTCGGCCAAACTGGGCCCTCCCCAGGGTTGGCTCAGATTTCTGCTTATTGGTTCCAAAGAACCGGTGCGCGCACATGTTTATAAACACTTGTTGAAGCACAGGAGCCCAGGCAAGGGAAGAATCTTTTCACCCTTCCCTGCTCCTGACATTCCCTCACAGGGCAGGTACAGAGACACAGTGGGCAGGCTATTGGGGTGAGCGGGAGGGAGGAGCAAGAAGGTCCAGAGACAGGCCCCAGTTTTCTAGCCCTGAGGCTAACAGAGCCCTCTTCCCTCCTCAGCACAACAAGGGACACGATTCTGAATGGCTTCTTTATCCCCAAGGAACGCTGTGTCTTCGTAAACCAGTGGCAGGTCAATCATGACCAGTGAGTACACAACCCCACTAAAAATGTGTATTGTTCATCAGTCAGAAGGTTGTTTGCCCCCCTATAATAAAGGAGTGTTGCCTTCTTGTTGTGGAGCCTGCTCTGAGTGACAACATTTAGGTCCATATTTCTCAAATTTTACTGCACGTAGAATTTTTTTTAAAGATTTATTTATTGATGCATACAAGAACTGGAGTACAGGCCAGAGGTATGGAGGGTGAGAGGACGCACCAGAGACAGAGTGGGGAGCAGAATAGGCAGACTGACTGAAGTACACTGTTGAGGGGAGCAGCAGGCAAGTCAGGAGAGGTCTGCTGCGCCATGTGGGTTGCTCCCTGGCCGGCCGGGAATTGAACTCGTGCTGCAGAGGCTGCGGACAGCTTCATAGGCTGTGTCTTAACCCCTTGCGCCACCAGGGAGGCCCCTAGTGCACACAGAATTGACCAAGAAGTTGGTTATAGGTCATCTTCCAAGATTCCACTTGTAGGCAGGTAAGGTGGAGTGCTTCAGGTGGTTCTGATGCAAATAGCCAAGGGCCTTCCCTTTAGAAATTCAACTTTGGGGGCCTCCCCAGTGGTTCAGCGGTTGAGCGCTGGGTTGCGAAGCTGCCCGTGGCCTCTGCGGCACCGGTTCGATCCCCGGCTGCTCCCTGGCCATGGGAGGAGGGTCCCGCATGGCGCGCAGACCTCTCCTGCCGCCCGCTGCTCCCCTCAGCAGTGTACTTCGGTCCTTCTGCCTGCTCTGCTCCCTGCTCTGGCTCTGGTGAATCCTCTCACCCTCCCGCGCTTCTGACTGTACCCAGTGCTTGTATAAATAAATAAATAAATCTTTAAAAAAAAAAAAAAAAGAAAGAAAGAAATTCAACTTAAGTCTCTAGAAAAGGGGGCTGTATAATTTACCCCTTTCTAAAAAGGAATGCTGGCAATAATTATTTCAAAACAGTAAACAGAAACTAGGACATGCTGCTGATTGCCATTGTATATTGAGTAGGAGAGAGATAAACATGTTTTCCTTCTTTTAATTTCTTTTCATTAAGGCATTATTTCTTTAAAATAACAAACTAATATTGAAAGACACCATTTGCTAGGCCGATCACTTTAGAGAAAAGGTTTGGAAAAGAAGTAAGCTTCAGGGGTCTCCCTGGTGGTGCAAGGGGTTAAGACGCAACCTGTGAAGCTGTCCACAGCCTCTGCAGCACGAGCTTGCTCCCTGGCCAGGGAGCTACCCACATGGCTCAGCAGACCTCTCCTGACTCTCCCGCTGCTCCCCTCAGCAGTGTACTTCAGTCAGTCTGCCTGTTCTGTTCCCCACTCTGTCTCTGGTGAATCCTCTCATCCCCCACATCTCTGGCCTGTACCACAGTTCTTGTATGCATAAATAAATAAATCTTTAAAAAAAGAAGCTTCAAAGTGCAGGTTGGCCCCCACAAGCCTTTTTGTCACCCTCTACCTATTCTGACACTTTTGCCATCACCAGAGTTTTCCTTAGGCTTCCCCCAGAATAAAAGTTGCCCTTTCCTCAAGGGCCTCCCCAGCCCAGAAACCCCATCTCTTCTGTTCCTCTTGTAGGGAGCTGTGGGGTGACCCCTTTGAGTTCCGCCCGGAGAGATTCCTCACTGCCAGCGGCACCGCCATCAACAAGACCATGAGCGAGAAGGTGATGCTGTTTGGCATGGGCAAGCGCCGGTGCATAGGGGAGGTCCTGGCCAAGTGGGAGGTCTTCCTCTTCCTGGCCATCCTGCTGCAGCGGCTGGAGTTCAGCTTGCCCCCAGGCGTGAAGGTGGACCTCACGCCCACCTACGGGCTGACCATGAAGCACGCCCGCTGCGAGCACTTCCAGGCGCGGCTGCGCTTCTCCATCAAGTAAAGAGGCACCGCCTGCCATGGCAGAGGGAGGGGTGGGGTCACCCCTGGAACCTCAGTTCTTGCTTTGTTCTTTCTTTATAACAACTTCACTGAGATGTAATTCACATGACATATAATTCACCTCCTTAAAGCATATAATCCAGAGTTGTGCTCCCACACCACAGTTGTAGAACCTTCTCATCACCAGGGAAAGAAACTTTATACTCATTAACAGCCTCTCTGCATTTCCCCCAACCCACCTCCCTGGCTCCAGGAGCCCCATGCAACCGCTGATCTACTTTCTGTCTCTCTGGATTTGCCCACTCTGGGCATTTCATATAAATGCAGTTATCCAATCGGAGTTCTTTTGTGACTGGCTTCTTCACTTAGCATCTGGTTTGCAGGCTCCTCCAAGTGGCAGCGCAAGTCAGCAAGCCCTGGCTTCTTGAGTCCTGAGAGTAGGCTGCCTCTGTTCCCTCTGTCATTAGGTGCATCATGCCCTTTCCCTGCATGATCCAAGTACATGAACACTTACAGGAAACAGGTCAATTGCAGATGGATGAATGAGGATCCCATCCTCAAATGATAGATCATTGGATTCTTTTTTATTTTAAGATTTTATTTATTTATGCAAGAACTGGGGTATAAGTCAGAGGCGTGGGAGGGTGAGAGGATTCACCAGATCCAGAGCGGGGAGCAGAACAGGCAGACTGACAAAGTACACGGCTGAGGGGAGCAGAGGGTGTGGCAGGAGAGGTCTGCCGAGCCATGTGGGTATCTCCCTGGCCGGCCGGGAATTGAACCTGCGCTGCAGAGGCTGCGGACAGCTTCACAGCAATGCAATCAACCCGCTGAGCCACCAGGGAGGCCCAGAACATTGGATTCTTACGAGGTTCTGAGTTGTTTATCCACAGCTGGAGGGATGATAAGCTCCCCAGAAATGCTTGGGTGACCTGCAAAATGCCCAGGTCTCACCCAAGGACACTATCAAAAGAGTAAAATAAGCCACAAAATGTAAGGAAATATTTGTAAGCCACAAAATTTATAAGGAATTCCTACAATTCAACAAAAAAAATTCAAAAACAGTCAAAGAACTTGGATGAATGGTACATTAAAGAAGATACACACATAGTCAATTAGTACACAAAAAGATGATCAACATTAGGGAAATACAAATCAAAACCACAATGAACTTACCACCTTATACCTGCTGGAATGGTTACAATTAAAAAATGAAAAATAATATATGTTGCTGAACATGTGGAGAAATTATACCCCTTATGCCTTACTGGTGGAAATATGAAATGGAAAAGTCCCAGTGGAACATGATTTGGTGGTTCTTTACAAAGTTAAACATTGACTCACATATGATCCAACAATTCAACTCCTAGGTATATACCCAAAAGAACTAAAAATGGGTGTTCAAAAAAAATGTGTACAGGAATATTCAAAGCTGCAATATTCTCAACAGTTCAAAGGTGGCAACAACCCTTGTCCATCAGCAGATGAGTGGAGAAACAAATGTGGCACAGTCACACGAGGGAATATTATTTGGCCATGAAAATGATGTGACATCATGATGCACGCTACCACATGGAAAACCTTGCAAACATTATGCTAGGTGAAATAAGCCATATAAAAATGGACAAACGTGGGCCTCCCCTGGTGGCGCAGTGGTTGAGCGCTGGGCTGCAAATCTGCCCGCAGCCTCTGTAGCGCCAGTTCAATCCCTGGCCAGCCGGCGAGGGTCCCATATGGCTCGCAGACCTCTCCTGCCGCCCGCTGCTCCCCTCAGCAGTGTACTTCCTCAGTCTGCCTGTTCTGCTCCCCACTCTGGCTCTGGTGAATTCTCTCACCCTCCCACGCTTCTGACTGTACCCAATGCTTGTAGAAATAAATAAATAAATCTTTAAAAAAAAAATGGACTAACATTGTATGATTCCATTATATGAGGTACCTAGAATAGGCAATTTCAGAGAGAGAGAAAGCATAAAAGAGGTACCCGGGGCTGGGGTGGTGTGGAAGGGAGGATGGGGGAAATAGGGAGGTTTTGTTTAATGAGTACAGAGTTTCTGTTTGGAATGCTGAAAAAGTTCTAGGAATGGATAGTGCCGCTGGTTGGCAGCATTGTGACTACTTAACACCGCTGAATTATACGCTTTAAATGGTTGAAATGGGGCCTCCCCGGTGGCGCAGCGGTTGAGCGCTGGGTTGCGAAGCTGCCCGCAGCCTCTGCAGCGCCGGTTCGATCCCCGGCTGCTCCCCGGCCACCGGAGGAGGGTCCCGCATGGCACGCAGACCTCTCCTGCCGCCCACTGCTCCCCTCAGCAGTGTACTTCGGTCCTTCTGCCTGCTCTGCTCCCCGCTCTGGCTCTGGTGAATTCTCCCACCCTCCCGCGCTTCTGACTGTACCCAGTGCATGTATGAACAGGACAAACAGACAAACAAATAAATAAGTAAAAACATGCGTCTATATAAAAAAAAAATAAAATAAAATAAAAAAATGGTTGAAATGAAGACTTGTTAAGTATGTTTTACCACAAGTAAAACAACATAAACAATGGGCAAGTAACACAATAAAGTATTGTGTGCAATCAAACAAAAATAGCTATCAACCCCACAAAAGACATGGAAGAGCGTTAAATGTATATTGCCAAATGCAAAACGCAATCTGAAAGGATTACATACTTTATGATTCCTGCTCTATGCCATCCTGGAAAAGGCAAAGCTATGGAGACAGTGAAAAGATCAGCGGTTGCCAGGAGCTGGGGGGAGGGATGTGGAGGAGAGAAGAAGGAACAGATGGAGAGCTGTGGATTTTTAGGGCAGTGAAACTCTTCTGTATGACAGCGGATGTATGTCATTATACATTTGTCAAAACCCACGGAACATACCGCACTCTTGGAAACCATGGATTCCGTTACCAAGAATGCATTAATATTGATTCAACCTATGCAAGATGTTAATCATGGGGGACAGTGGGCGCAGGGAGGGCGTTCTGCAGTCTGCTTATGTTCATGACCTAAAACTCACTTCCACTCACAGGCCCCTGTTCTGGCTCTGATGCCCCCAAATTTCACCTCCAGTGTTTTCACCCGAAAGGCAGTTGGCTTCGTTGATCTCAGAGTAGCCCTGGGTCCGAAGTACATAAGTTTGCTTTGCTCTGTGCAAAGTGAGAGGGCTGTTCGTGCTGCTTTATCAGCCGTGAGCAACAGAGACAGGAAAAGGGCGCTTGAGCATGTGAGGTATGGGCCTCGTGCCCCCTCCAACACACACCTGAGCTGACCCTGCCTCCTGGATTTCCCTCCAATCGAAGGCGCTCTCCAAGGACATACCTGTGTGTTTGAAGGAACCAACTGGTTATAGGGACCCACAGATATGGGGGGGCAGAGGAAGGACAATGATATGGAATCCTCAGGAAGGGTCCTGGAAGGAGGTGGAAGAGAATGACACAGAAAGAGCCTGTCCTGTCTATCACAACCTCCTGCTTTCTGGAATGGGCTCTCCCAGCCATGTGACTCAGCAAAGAGAATCCCCTTCTCCTGCTGCCTTTATTGGTGTAAGGAGATGTAGTCTGGAGGAAATAGCTCCTCCTAGTTCAAATGGAAATTTTAAGAGGAAGGTGATGCAAATGGTGACCCACCCGGAGTGTCATAGCCCTAGGAGTGAGTTTACAATGTGTTGACCCTGCAGCCTCCCCCTCCAAGTCACCCAGGCACAAGGCACTGGGCCTCACCTCCTACCATTTCTGAGTAGTAACCACAAGACAATTAACCAAAGACAACGGATTCAGCTGTTTTGCTTGATCAACTAGTGCTGCTGGCTGATATCTGCGTTCTTGCTGGAGTATTCCTTCAATTTGTTTCGGCTTTCTTTATTACTAACTGAGACTCAGCTCTTCCTGTTCTGCACATCACCATTCCCTGAGAGGAGATGAAAATGAACCAAACTTTCATTTATTTCCAAAGTGTTCACCCAGTGACATGGTTACCCCAACATTTGGGAAATAATCATGGCTCCCTGTGGCTTTGAAGAAAATAATAAATTTAAGTAAAATCAGCAGGAATCTGTGCTAAATTCCTGGAGGGAGCAGCGCATCACCTGACGTGCTTCTGTCTACGTCCATGCCCATGCCCTTCCTCAAACCCAGAGCAAACTCTTCCAGGAACCGTGACTGAGAAAAAATGCAGGTCTCCTGTGTAGGGCAGGGAGAAGGGGAGACACAGCTGTGCTCCAGGGACCCCCAGTTCAAGCGGAAGACAGAGTCCTGGCCTGGAAACCTGAAACTGAACAGGACATGACGCTGTCCTGGGCATCGCAGGCTGAGCGGGAGACACAGCCCTCACCGGGACTAAGTAAGAGGAGGGACAGACCCCTCCAGTCTGAGGGGTATATGAGCCTCCAAGTCCCCAGTCTGAGGGGGATGCAACCGAGCCCTGGCAGCTCAAGAAACACCATCCCGTCTGAAAGAGGAGGCATGGACTCGCTCCAGGAACTCCAGCCTGGAAGGACAAGGTTCTATGCTTCCGAGCCCCTAAGGAGTGGACAGCTCCATCAGTGCACCCTGGTGGCTCAGAGAAAGATACCCGACACACAGAGATGGCTGTATTTTTGTCAATCCAAGATTCAGTCGAGGCCCAGCTCCCTGGGGAGTTCCAGGCCCAGAGGTCACCCAACGGTCAGTGCCCCGTGTAACCCCCAAGGTCAGAAGTTGGCCTGAGCTTCTCACGCACACCTGGCCAATCTTTAACTCACCCTGGATGGCCCGGGGCTCCCCTCTGACCAGAGTCTAGTAGGAGGAATTGGACGTGGAGACTTTGCTCCCCCTTCCCGCTGGCCATTCCAGGCCCCATGGCAGGCTGGAGGCAGACGGAGTCAGCTCTGTCCTGCCCCTTCCTGGCCACACCTCACGTCAGGCTGTCTCACAAGCCTAGGAGGAGGCATCACCGTGTCTCCTTAGACAAGGAACCCGGGCTCAGAAAGCACAAGCTGGGAATTGGTGGGGCAAGACTGGGGCTGGCCCCCCAGCCACGGGCAGTTTCCCCTGCCTGTGCTTCCCCTGACACAGGCCTGTCCGGGTAGAGCGGGGAGGCTCAGAAATGTGGCACAGCAATGGCCTCTGTGGAGCGCTGGGGAGAGCACCGCGCTGAAGGGTGAGCAGTCCAGAGATCAGGTTCTAGATGGGCATGACCTTGGGCGAATCCCTCCCAGCGCTTGCTTGGTCTCACCTCTGAGGCCTTCCCCAGCACAGCAACCCGAGGACGGGGTCACTGACAACGACCCTGCTCTGCCAGCCTCACTGGAGGTGGCAGCCCAGTGCAGGGAGGGTCCGGCAGAGGTGTGGTCCACAGGGGAGGGGGGATTTGGGGGCAGATAAAGTGGCAGGAGGCACGCTGAGGTGGGAAGCCCCCTTCGCGTCTCAGGGAGAATAAGTGACTTCTTGAAGTTTCCCGGCCTGTCCGGTTCAGACCCTCCACTCCTCTAGCACCAGCATCCTGCACACGCAGAGCCGCAGGGCAGTGCGGGGCTGGGTTCCCTAACGCAGTGTACGCCAGGCCCGCGAGAGGCGGTGACACAGGGAAAAGCTAGCAGAGCCACGTCAGAGCCCCCACTTACCACTCCCCACACCCTCAACGTAAAGCAGTCTACCTCTCGCCTCCACCTTCCAAGACTGGAGCTCCAGCACGCTGGGGAGAACCCACCTCTGTCTCTACACCAAACCCTCCACCCCGGCTCTGAAAAAGGGCTGAGACACTGGGCCAGGTGGTCTTGTCTGGCTCCCTTTCTTAGGGTGACCTCTCTCCCAAGTCCCTGGGAGCCCCCCGCATCTGCTCAGCTAGATCTCACTCCTAAGGCAACTTGCTGGCCAAGGAGAGTTTTCTGATTGACAAAGGAATCTGGAGAGGAGAGAGCGTCTGAGAGAAGGGCCCCTTGGGTGGGGGGCCGAGCAGGCGGAGCTTCCTGGTTCAGAGTTCACGCAGTTCAGAGTCGGTTCTGACCCCTGTCCCTGACAGCGGCCTGCCACTGGAGGGGGTCGCAATCTGAACTGGGCTCCCCAATCCTCAGTGATCCCGCTAAAATAAGCCCCCGAGGCCCTGTACTCTGGTTACCCCACCTCCATGCAGGACATCACTCCAGGTCTGCAGGGGCCCCTGGAGTTGGGGCCATAAATCAAAGGCGCACAGCTGTGGTGGGCTCTCAGGCCAGGCAGGGGCGGGGCACCTTCGGGGAAGGCACCTGCACGGAGCCCTCAGCTGCACAAAGGTGGGGGGGGGGCGGTAGTGGTCTTCGCTGGGGCCACCTGCACCCTCTCTCCCTGGGCGCTGTGGGCCAGCAGGTCTGTCTGGTTTTAGAAACATAACAAGGTGACACTTGATATGTGGCCTCCTCAGGCCACCCCTTCACCTCTGCACCCCGCACCCCAGCCTGGGCCGGTAACTGATGCGCTCCGTCCCAGAGGGGCCTGGGAAAAGGAAAGGGGATAAGGCAGGGGCCGGCCCGGAGGCCCAAATCCCCTGGCGCACCCTGGCCGGTTGCATAACCTTTCTGAGTTTAGATTTTCTAATCTCGGTGCTGGAGTGACAGCCCTACCCCCGGGGTGGCGGGGGGCTGACAGGCAGCGTGTGTGAAACGCCGGGCCCGGGGCAATGTTCAGTGCACACACAGACCAGGAAGGCTGGCAAGGGTGGTCCCAGGATGGCCCCAAACCCATGACGTGTGCAAGGCGTGTGCGAGTGTGCACTCCAGGCACACACGTGTGCGGCAGCATTCTCAGGACCCCACTCCCTCTCACCCTGCCAGGGCCAGGGCTCAGCCCACTTCCTTCCACTGCTCCCCCCACCCAGAAGCTGGGGAGGGCTGGGGGTGCTGGCGTGCCAGGGAACAATGGGCCCCCAACCCCTTCCGGCCCATTGCGTGAGAAGGAGCTGCCGGAAGGAAACACCTCCCAGTGGGACCGGCCACCACCTCCCCTGACGCCTGCTCCAGGGAAGCCTAGAGACCCCCCATGTTGCAGGAGGGGGCCTCTCCCTCTGCTGCATTCTGGCCCTACCACCAGCGCAGGCTTCCCCTGCCCCCCCCCTGCAGAGGCGTTCCTGACCCCTCCCCCAGGCTGGCTTGGACCCCAGCGACTCCCAGGCCCTGTTCTCCTGAATCTCCGTGTCCCACCTGGCGTGGCTGGAGCGGCCTGGCAGAGCCAGGTGAGTGAGTGACTGAGGACAGTAAGCCAGCCCAGGCCCCAGGAATGGCCAGGGACCTGGAGCTGAGCCAGGAAAGATGAAAGAAGGATCCAGAAGTCCTACCCTGCAGAGGGAGATCAGGTCAGGATACCAGAAATCTTCAGGGAGGATAGGGCACATGTGGGCTGAAATTGCCCTCCCCTGAAAGTCCTTGCAACACCAGCAACACCTCTGCCTACAACCCAATTTTTTTTTCTTTCTCTCTCTCTGCAAATTCACCCTCACTCCAGGTAAGTCCAGTGCCTGCACTATCCAAACTAGGGGATCGCAGAGGCAGAGGTGGGGGAGGAGGGCAGTGGAGGTGGTAGTTGGCGCTCTGCCACCACCCAACAAGTCTGTTCACACCCAACAAGATGTCCCAGTGGGCTCATGCCAGGTGGGCTGCTGACCACCTGCCTCTGGGCAAGACACGCCCCCTGAGTCTCACTTTCCCCTCCCTGTGTATGGGGAGTGGATGGGCTCAAATCATCCCAGGCCCTCCTGGCCTGGGGCACATCAGGGACACTCTGACCCCAACATGTCCTTGTTCGGAGTTTGGAAGGAGGTGAGGTCAGCCTGGGTGTAGCCCAGCTACTTGTTTTCCACACTGTGTCTCCCCAATGTTCTGGTCTTCACTCCCTCTCCAGGTAGTGGGCGTCACCACGTCCAGGCCTCCGGGATCTCAGCTGTGACCACTGCCAGCAAGCAGGGATAGCAGAAGTACACTTTGCAAACCTGCCTGATTAGGCCCACAGCTGCCTCTCCACAGCACCCCACCTCGGAGGAAGTGCTAATCTGGGGACTGAGCGACTCCTCAATTCCCACGGCAGGAAGGACTCTCAGGCACGTGAGCCAGCAGCTCCCTTGGCCCCGAGGGCACAAGAGATGACAGGCACACCTGTAAACACACGCCTGGCTGTAAGCACGCACATACCTGGCTGTCGTGCCGATCCATCTGAACGTAACACCTGGCAAACTCACGCACACTTCTCCACCTGACCACTCCAGGCCCAGCTTGCCCATGCGCATACACCCACAGAGAGTGGGTGTCCCCACACCTGCAGCCTTGCACACATAGCCCCAGGACTGGCGTTTCATGGGCATGCACACCCCCCCCCACGCCCCACTGATGTTATTGGCTGGGCCACCTCAAGAACTGCATCTGCTTGTGTACCACACACCACCTCTGCTTTGGAAATTCAGGGGCTGCTAGAGGTGTGGCAAGGTTTTGGGGGTGAACCCCATACAGGGCCCCAGGCTAATTGTGAGGCCTAGTTCTGGGCGCCACGACAAAGCAATGAGTGTTCTCAGCAATGCTGCCAATTCACTCATTCATTCCTACGTGTTTACATTAACAGGGAACATTTCAAATCAGTGGGGAAAAAATAAAGACACATCCTGGAGATACTACAGGTTTGGCTCCAGACCATTACAATAAAGTGAACATCTCAATAAAGCAAATCACATGAATTTTTGGTTGCTCTGTGCATTTAAAAGTTATGTTTATTAAGTGTGCAATAGCGTTGTGTCTTAAGAAATTAACACATACTTTTAATTTTAAAATACATTATTGCTGGGCCTCCCTGGCGGCACAGGGGTTACAGTCAGTGCTATGAAGCTACTGCCAGCTACTGCAACATGAGTTTGATCCCCGGCCAGGGAGTTGACCCACATGGCACAGCCCTGTCTTCCCCGCTGCTCCCCTCAGCAGTGTATTTCAGTACATCTGCCTGTTCTGCTCCCCACTCTGTCTCTGGTGAATCCTCCCACCCCAGTTCTTGTATGCATAGATAAATAAAATAAATCTTTAGAATAAATAAATACTTTATTGCTAAAGAAGGCTGGTCATCATCTGAGCCTTGTTTTTTTTTTAAAAAAAAAAAAAAGATCTATTTATGCATACAAGAACTGGGGTACAGGCCAGAGGTGCAGGGAGTGACAGGATTCACCAGAGACAGAGTGGGGAGCAGAACAGGCAGACTGACTGAAATATACTGCTGAGGGGAGCAGCGGGCGAGAAGCAGAGGTCTGCTACACCATGTGGGTCACCTCCCTGGCCAGAGATCAAACTTGTGCTGCAGTGGTTGGTGATAGCTTGAAAGTGCTGTCTTTAACCCCTGCGCCACCAGGAGGCCTTGAGCTGAGTTTTTTTGCTGGTAGAGGGCCTTACCTCTGTGTCAATGGCCAGGTGGTGGTGGTTGAAAGTTGGGGTAGTTGTGGCAAGTTCTTAAAATAACACAATAAAATCTGCCACATCGATGAGATGCTTCCTTTCATGAAAGGTTTCTCTCGAGCATATAATGCTGTTTGATAGCACTTTACCCACATTAGAGCTTGTTTCAAAATTGGGTCAGTCCTCTCAAACCCTGCCACTGTTTTATCAACCAAGTTGATGTCATATTGTAAATCCTTTGCTGTCATTTCAGCAGCCTTCACAGCATCTTCACCAGGATTAGACTCCATCCTGAGAAACCACTTTCTTGCTCGTCCACAGGAAACATCTCCTCATCCGTTCAGATCTGATCTTGAGACAACAGCAACTCAGCCACATCTACAGTTTCCACTTTTAAGTCTAGTTCTCCTGCTGTTCCCACCAACCTGCAGTGACCGCAATAAGGAAATGGTTTGGGACACTGTGAGTCGCCACAATGAGACACAACAACACGAAGTGAGCACATAATAACTGTCGGAAAAGTGGTGCTGATGGACCTGTGCACAAAGCACAGTTCTTGTACGCATAAAAAATAAATAAATATTTTTTTAATATTTATTTATTCATGCATACAAGAACCGGGGTACAGGCCAGATGCGCGGGATGGTGAGAGGATTCACCAGAGACAGAGTGGGGAACAGAACAGGCAGACTGACTGAAACACTGCTGAGGGGAGCAGAGGGCACGTGGGAATCTCCCTGGCTGGCCGGGATCGAACCTGCGCTGCAGAGGCTGCGGGCAGCTTCACAGTGCTGCACTAACCCACAGCACCACCAGGGGAGGCCCAATAATAAATAAATCTTAAAAAAAAAATAAGGCCTCCCTGGTGGCGCAAGGGGTTAAGCACCACACTATGAAGCAATCCACAGCCTCTGCAGCACGAGTTCGCTCCCCGGCCAGAGAGGGAGAAACCCACATGGCAAGGCAGGCCTCTCCTGTCTCGCCTGCTGCTCCCCTCAACAGTGTATTTCAGTCAGTCTGCTCCCCGCTCTGTCTCTGGTGAATCCTCTCACCCCCGGTATCTCTTGCCTGTACCCCAGCTCTTGTATGCATAAATAAATAAATCTTTAAAAAAATAAAAATAAAAATAAAGCAAAGCACCATCAAATGAGGTCTGACTACACATTATTAAATAAATAATATCGAAACAACGGGTATCTACTTCTCTCCTACAAGCAAAATAAATTCAAATGGATCAAAAATTTACATGATGGTAATTAAATCATAAAAAATAAAAAAAAACAGAATTGATTTTTGAATAACCAGAAAGTAGAAAATCTTTCTAAATTTGATACAAGTCCAAAAGCTACAAAAGATTAATTCTACTACATGCAAATATATCATTTCTTCATTTAAAAGAATCCTACGCAAATTCAAAAGCCCTTCCACAAGTGTATGCTACAGAGCTTCCATTGCCTGCCCCGATCCCTCTCCACCCTGCTTTCCACCATGGAAAGGGACCTTACTGACAGGCTCCCTTCTCTCTGGTTTCTAGTTGGGTTCATGGAATGGACATTCTCATGGGAGAGGGGGCATGTGACCACTCAGACATCCCTCCCCTTGCTGCTCTCTCTCTGAGATCCGAGTAACAGCTTCCCTCCAGCCAACCCTTCAGGCAGCTGAACCCTCAAAAAAACCCTATTCCCTACCTACACCTTTGTAATAACCTTGTATTAAACTTGGCTCACATTAAATTCATTTGAGCATGTTTACTTCTAGAACCTTACATGGTAGATACATGAATGGTAATTTCCTTAATATGCAAATAGTTCCTACAATCCAATAAAAAATGGACAAAGAACAGGAATAGCTAACAGAAGAGGAAATATAAGTTAATTTTAGATAGGGGCTTCCTTGGTGGTGCAGGGGTTAAAGACAGAGCTAACAAGCTATCACCAGCCACTGCAGCACAAGTTCAATCCCCTGATCCCCTGCCGGCCAGGGAGCTACCCACATGGCGCGGCAGACCTCTCCTGACTCCCCGCTGCTCCCCTCAGCAGTGTATTTCAGTCAGTCTGCCTGTTCTGTTCCCCACTCTGCCTCTGATGAATCCTCTCACCCCTCGCATCTCTGGCCTGTACCCAGTTCTTGTATGCATAAGTAAATATTTTTTAAAAAGTTAATTTTAGACTATGAAGAGATGCTTGGCCTTACTTACGAGAGAAATGGAACTTAAATCTAAAATGATGTGCAATTTTTCATAAATCCAATGGGCAAACTTGAAGTGTTTGGTAACACTCTGTGTCGATAAGGGTTTTGAAAAATAGCCTTCACATTCACTATTGATAAAAGTGACTTTTAGAAAAAAGTAAACCTCTAAAAAATGAGTTGTAATGAGCATTATGAAGAGACAAAGATGGATCATGACTTCAAATGGGCTGATTAAGGCAGGCTTCTCAAAGCAGGCGGAATTAAATAGGAACAGCGGAGGAAAAAAAGTTCTGGGCAGAATTCAATATGTGCAAAGGTCCTGAGGCAGGAAAAGTCTGATTGTATGTCCTTGGGCAAATTACCATCCCCCTCAGGGAAGGCACCCCTCACCTGTGAAATAACTCCATGGAGAGGCTCTGAAGGGGAGATGGTTTCCCCAGGAAAGCCATGAGCCAGTACTTTGATCTTTTGGGGCCATGAACCAGAATTATTCCAGCTGCATTTGGGATCACAGAGACCAGGAGTAGAGGTGAAGGTGGAAAAAGCTGACAATTCTCTTAGCTCTTCCCACCCTCCCCACCACTCAGGGACTAAGGGAGGAAATCAGAGGCTGCACAATGTGCCTGTGTGCACACACATGCTGTGGGCACCAAGTACAGCCCACAGCCAGCTGAGCTGCTGATGACAGCCACCTCAGGCCTGAAGTCTGACCCTCTTCTGCTTTGCTCCAGCCTTTGAAATGTGCCCCTTTCAAAATGCTGCTGATTTTGTGTCTGACCTTCAGTGCGCACACTTGTGCGTGTCCTGTGCATCTGCGAATTCAGGTATGGCGCATTCTCAGCATGGCCTCCGGAGGGCAGCACCTGGCTCCCATTTTCCTCATGGCATAATGAGTTCATTCTAGGGGGACTGTGCACTACTGTTTACCCCTTTGTACAGAGGAGGAAACTGAGGGCCAGGACACATCATAGAAATTTGGCCAGCAAGTAAGGGACACAGGAGTGACTTGAATTCAGGGGTGTGGAATGGGATGGCAAAGCTTCTCCCCTCAGCTGAACACTAGATGAAGCAAATCTCATGGCACAGGTGGGGAAACTGAGGTCTAGAAAGGCACCTTGAAGGCTGGCATATAGCAAGACCAAAAACTCAGCGTTCATTCTGCTCAGCCAGGTCCCTCCCAGATGCCCCACCCCCAGAGCTTCAGGACCCCTGTCCCGCTCTTGCCAGGCTCCCAAACAGCTGGGCAGGTCGTAGGACGAGCGGGTAGGACACTTTCTTTGCTACCTCGGGGTCTGGCTGCTCTGTACCCCAAACTTGGAGTCTAGGGAGGTCCTGGCTCAGTACCCCAGGGATGCATCTGATGAGTCTCAAGGGGCTTCCTTCCTGCCCAAGCTGCACCATTGCCTGCAGCTCCTGCCCAAGAGACAGCCAGGGCCCTCTCTGAGGGAGGGGTAGAGTGTGCCTGGGCCCAACCAGTGTAGAACCTAGGGGATTAACTCCCTGGGAGAGAAGTGAGCACACCCTTACCGGACAGGCCTGCTCTCCTACACGCCCCACTGAGCACCCGCGCTGTGCAAAGCCTGTTCCCTGGAGGGGTGGCAAGTCCAGGATCCAGAAAGCCAGCACCATGGTCTGCACGGGGCCTGCTTCCCCCCGCTTTGTCTCTGCCCCAGAGGAGAGGGCTGGAAGGCTTTCCAGACACTTGCTACAAGACAGCCTTCCAATTCTCCACTTTCCCTAAGCAGGATTCATCCTTGTTTAAAGGAAGTCTTGCCCACCGACCCCACAAAAAAAGTGAGGCTTGTGGGGCCTCCCTGGTGGCGCAGCGGGTTAAGCGCTGCACTGTGAAGCTGTCCACAGCCTCTGCAGCGCAGGTTCGATTCCCGGCCAGCCAGGGAGATTCCCACGTGCCCTCTGCTCCCCTCAGCAGTGTTTCAGTCAGTCTGCCTGTTCTGTTCCCCACCGTCTCTGGTGAATCCTCTCACCCTCCCGTGCCTCTGGCTTGTACCCCAGTTCTTGTATAAATAAATTTTTTTTAAAGTTTAAAAAAAAAAAGTGAGGCTTGTGATCTGTGGGGAGAAAATTGGCCCTTCTTCCCCCACCTCCCAGGCTGACCCATTCCGGGCCCTCTCCCCCTTCTGCCCCCCCGCCCGCCTGCACCCGGGTCCCTGCGCTGCTCTGTCCCCAGAAGGCAGCCTGGGCCGCCCCCTCGCGGCCACCCGCGGAAGGACAGGCAGCCGTCGCGTTCACCTGCAGCCGGGTGGGTGCGGGCAGTCCAAGGGGAAGGGAGCTGTTCTGTAAATGCAACTTCAAGTGTCAAGTCCTCATACTCAGAAATTCTGGAGAAGTCACAGAATGGCCAGAGGGCTCACCCCACCCTCCACCCTCTCCCCATCCTCCTCTGGCCTGGTCTTCACCTGAAGAAATTCCTTGTCCAACTCGCTGCCAGGAGTTCAAGTCCTGCTCTCCTATTTCCGGGCGCGGGAACTCGCTACCCAAGACTGACTCATCATCTTTATTTATTTATTGATTGATTGATGCATACAAGAGCTGGGGTACAGAACAGAGGTGGGGGGAGTGAAAAGATTCACCAGAGACAGAGTGGGGAGCAGAACAGGCAGACTGACTGAAATACACTGCTGAGAGGAGCAGTGGGTGAGTCAGGAGAGGTCTGCTGCGCCATGTGGGTAGCTCCCTGGCAGGCCAGGGATCGAACTCGTGCTGCAGAGGCTGCAGACTGCTTCATAGTGCTGTGCTTAACCCCTTGAGCCACCAGGGAAGTCCCTTTTTTTTTTAATTGAGGTAATATTGGTTTACAAAAAATATGTTTTAGAGGTACAGGTTCACACTTCAAATAAAAGTCACTGCACCATCCCCACCACCAAAATACCAAAAAACCTCAACCGCAGTCCACTGGACCTTCCGCCACCCTTTGCTCCCACTGCCCTCCCACTCTAGTAACCCCAGTTCTGCAGTCAGAGTTGAAGGGTTTGTTTTGGTTTGGCTGTGTCTGTCCCTTTGTTCTATCTGTTTCTATTCTACATATGAGTAAAATCACCCGGTGTTTGTCCTCCGCTCTCTGACTTACCTCGCTTAGCATCATCCCCTCCAGATGCATCCATGGTGTCCCAAGTGGCAAGAGTTCATCTTTTTTAACAGCTGAGTAGTGCTCCATGGTGTATATGTCACATCTTTATCCATTCCTCCATCACTGGGCACTTAGGCTGTTTCTATATCTTGGCTACTGGAAATAGTTCTGCATGTACACACATGTGCATTATCTTTTCAAATTAGAGCTTTTATATTCTTCCATTGGGTCCCCAGGACAGCGATTCCTAGATCATAGGGTAGATCTATTTTAATAGTTTAGGAGGGGCCTCCCTGATGGCACAGGTGTTAAAGACAGTACTATCAAGCTACCGCCAGCCACTTCAGCATAAGTTCCATCCCCGGCCGGCCAGGGAGCTACCCACATGGTGCAGCAGACCTCTCCTGTCTCACCCGCTGCTCCCAGCAGAGTATTTCAGTAGATCTGTGTTCTGTTCCCCACTCTGTCTCTGGTGAATCCTCTCACCCACCCACCCCCACCTCTGGCTTACACCCCAGTTCTTGTATACATAAATAAATAAATCTTTAAAGATATATAGTTTAGGAAACCTCCAAACTGGGCTAGACCAGTCTACATTCCCACCAACAGTGTGTGCAGGTTCATTTTTCTCCTCATCTTTGCCAACACTTGTTGTTTCTGGTATTTTTGTATGACCATTCTCACAAGTGCAAAGTGGTATTTCATTGTTGACCCACCTTCTGTGCTGAGGGCATGGGAAGCTCTGCGGTGCTGCCCCTAACCACCTAGGACTCTCACACTGCTCACCTACCTGGAGCAACAGGCAAGCAAAAGCAGATTACAGGTGCATTGACAGGCACAGAGATGGGAGCAGCCAATTCTACAAGGACCTACACCCCAAAACCCCTCCTCCCAGGGATCTTGTGTTCAAAGGGATTAAATCCTAGAACCTTGTGAGGGTGTAGTCCAGCTGCCCCCTCGATTCCCCTTGAGAATCAGCCGCAGTCCCCTAACGCGTTCTCTCTGTACCCCTACCTGTGCTTTGCCCACTTTGTCCTCACAACACTGGGGTGCTGTGTGCTCACACCCATGGAGCAGATGGAACGGAGGGGCAGAGGGGAGGTCATTCACCCAGCATGACAACACTGTCATTGCAGAGTTGGCCTTGACCTCAGGCTCACCAGTGGCTCTTGCAGCCCTTGCGGAATTCCTTGCGCCAGCACATGACGTCTGCTTTCAAAGCTTCGGGGCAAACTATGAAGCAGGAAGTCTAACCCTAATCTGCCCCCTCATGGCCTCTTTCCCAGACCCGCCTCTCCGTTTCTCGTCTTGGGACCCAGGGTCATCTGCCCAGATTCTCCTGCCCTGTTTCCAGCAGGAGAGCTACAACCGCAGCACCCTGAGTCTCCATGGAGGGCTGGCAGGCAGGATGCAAACATCTCCTCCAGCCTCAGCCCCTACACTGCCAAGCAAACCTAGACCCTATGCCCCAGGGTCTCTGAAACTGCTGTCCAAGAATGCCCCCACTGGGGCAGGATAAAGACCACAGGCTTTGGGGGAGGCTCTGCAAATCACCCTCTATGCGCCTCCCTTGGCATAAAGGTAAGACTTAGGTGCTACTGCTTTCCTTTAAGAGTAATGATCGCATGAGACCAAATATGCAAACACCCAGCACATAGTAGGTGTTCAACAAAGTCCTGGTCTTGCTCTTATTATTCCTCAAAATCCCAGCAACACTGAGGTGCCAGGAGTGGTGGGGGGGGGGCGGGAAAGTGTGCTGATGGCCTTGGAATGGAAGGACAATCCAAGGCGGGGGGCCCTGGGGCATTCTGGCAGCCAGGTGCAGAGCTGGTTGTCCCCCTCACCCCATCTATAACAGCCCTTCCAGAGCTAGATCGGGGCCCCTGAGGGTGCTTGCTGGAAGAGCTGGTTTCTGCCTCTGTGACCAACCTGCCTGGCTTTTTGGCAGTGCCCTTGTCTCCTCCTCTTCCAGCTGCCCTCAGTCCCTGTTGGGGGGGTCCGGGTCCTGGGACAGGGTTCCCTCCAGGCTTCTAGGAGTCAGCCTTTTCCAAAGCAGGCATGTGTCGCTCTCCAGTCTCGGCCCTGGAGGTGGCAGTAGAGCCCTGCAGGGTGACTGGTGGCTTCCAGCTCCATCGCCCTCCTTCCCCTTGAGACTGCATTCCAGCCACCAGGAGGTGCTGGCCCCCCTCAGACCCGAAGAGCCCACAGGTCCGCACCATGAAAGACCAAGCTGACTGAAAGAGGGAGAAAGTGAGTTATCAGAGGAGAGCCAGGGAAGACAAAGGTCTTTGTCTAGTTGCTGCTATGAACCAGCCCCTTCCCACGCGGGACCCCAGCTCATCCCCCAGCTGCCATGATGGGGGTGGATCAGGAGGCACCAGACCAGCTCCGAGTCACAAAGAACAGCAACTGAGCTGCGGCTCGCTCAGGCAACGCCGTTTCTCTCGCTCCACAGGCAGTGTAGCTGACTACACAAGCTCAGGAGAGCACCCACCTGCTCCCAAACTTTGGTCCTGTCACCTCAAACTCAATCCTTTATTCCTTCAACCTATACCAGGTCCCTGTTGACTTCAAGCCCCTGGGACTCACGCGCCCGGATTCAGCAAGCTTGCCTTCCCACAAGGCTGTCTCACTATGAGTGGCACGCATGGAGCCATGCTAGGGACTGTCTCCACCACACAGCTGGGCATGGGGGAGGCAGGACAATTGGTTTGGGTGGGGGCTGGGAGAGTCTTTGGGGGTACAAGAGGGCCAGTTCTCCAACCAGCACTGGCCCTGAGGGAGAGAGGTGACTTGGACCTTCAGAGGCCTGCCTCTGTTTCAGGAGAGCACCCCTGGAGACACAGAGGTTGAGGTTAGGGGTCCAAGAAAGATGGGGGGTAGGCAATAGGGAGTCAGACTGAGACCTGACAGCCAGACCCCATGAAGGCAGAGACTCATGCATGCTGATACAGGGCAGCAAGGGGCACTAAAACTGGCCAAAGACCAAAAAGTTTATTAGTTACTGTCTGAGTTCTTCTCCCGAGTGCACAATTGCAAAATTACTCAGGTTCACAAAACAACAATAATGGGATTTATTTAACAAAGCAGGGAAAAACAAAGAGTTACTGAGGCCAAAAATGGCCATTTACCTCACCCAAAGCAGTGTCCAGTGTTTTCAGGTCCTAAACAAAAGCAGCTAAGATGGCATCTTCCTGCCAATGCTGACCTGGAGCACATGACAGCCAGACTCTAGGCCAGGTTCCAACTCACAAAGACAACAGAAAACACAACAGGAGATGCTCCTGGAGCTGCTGAAATGCCCCAGCGCAGCACCAGATAGGTGACACTCAAAACAGCAGCTGTGGGGCCTCCCGGGTGGCGCAGTGGTTGAGCACTGGCCTGCAAAGCTGCCCGCAGCCTCTGCAGTGCCAGCTCAGTACCCAGCCACAGGCGAGGGTCCCACATGGTGTGCAGACCTCTCCTGCCGCCCGCTGCTCCCCTCAGCAGTGTACTTCATCAGTCTGCCTGTTTTGCTCCCTGCTTGGGCTCTGGTGAATCCTCTCACCCCCCTGCGCTTCTGACTGTACCCTGTGCTTGTATAAATAAATAAATAAATCTTAAAAACAGCAGCTGCGGTGGCCAAACAACCCTACAGATGGCCACACTCACGCAGCTCAGAGAGGTGCCCGGCTCCAGGTCTTCGCCTTCCCTGCCAGGCTGTAACAGCAGCAAAACCAGGAACAGTTTCAGTCACTTGACTACTTGCAAAGCCTCCAAACTTTTCCTCTCTGAGGTTGGCTGCTGGAGGTCTCTCCACGTCCTTCTGAGGCCTGCATCAGCCTTCTGGAAGATCAGCATGGTGGGGCCAAAATCGCTGATCCTGGAATCCCTGAAGATCCAAAAAACCACTGAATCCAAATGCTGAATGCTCAAATGCTGAGTCCTGAACACTGAATAATCCGCAGCTGCTTCTGCAGTCCCCTATATTTCCTATCAGTTGCTGCACCCCAAAATGTGATTTTTAACATTTTCCCTGGGGCTATCTAGCCCCACCAGCAACTGCCTCCAGGGGGCACCACCTTAACAGCCGTTGATTTCAGCCACCGGTTACAACGCCCAAGAGACATGAGTTCACTGCTATAGGCTGTGCGTCCTGTGAGACAGGAAGAGGAACCGGTCTCTGTCCTCAGAGAGCTCTCTCCACCTCACACCCCCTCTTCCGAAGTGAACTCTGAAAGGCTACAACCACAGGGAAAGGATGCATCCTTTCATATCCCCTGGGACCTCATCCGGTCTTATTGATGGCTTCTGGAACCTCCCCAGCTCAGGGCACGCCTCTCCCTACCAAGGTCCCACCCCACTCCTAACCCAGGGAGGCATCTCTCAAAGCTTCTTGATCCCCGTCAGGGACAGGTGTCAATGTACAGGCTTGTTCACAGGTACAGCACCTGGGCAAGAGGATTTGCATGCAATTTGCAAACCCTTGGCCAGGAGGTCCCCACGCCCAGCTGCCTTCCCTTGGCAGCCTCCTACTCCGGCTCTGCACTGGCCCCAGCAAGGCCACTTTTCCAACTTTTACACCCCATAGAACCCCAGGACCATTATTCTCACTTTCCCCCATGTAGAAGCCAGAAGAGCACCGACTGGAGCAGCCAGACTTCTGGATGGAAGGTGGTCCAGCTCAGATATGACCCCTGGCAGGTGAAGGGAAGCTCAGAGGGGAAGGGGCAGGTGAGAGAGGCCCATGAGCCCAGCGCCCAGACGCTGAGAAGCCCTGGCCTTGCCCAATCCCAGCAGCTCTGGTGCCTGAGGCATCAAACACTCCTTCCGGAGATGGGCAGGGAGGGTTTTGATTCATCAGCCAGCATGTAGATGCAGGCTCAGGAATAGACAGAAGCCTCAGGGAGCCTGACAGACACTTAGAGGACCATGGGAAGGGCCTGGGTGACACAACTTGTTCTGGAGCGCGAGAAAAAATGTTCACCTCACTCACTCACAAGGATGTCTGGTGCCCAAGCACTGTGCTCAGCCATGAGCTGTGTCACCTCAGGTCAGCTTTATAAATCCACTGCGGGGTGGGCCTCTCATTCCCATTTTACAGACAGGGAAACTGAGGCTGAGAAAGGTTCAGTGACTCTTACTTAAGGTTATACAACTTAAGGTAAGGCCAGGACTCTACCCCAGAAGCTGTTAAAATAAATTGGGTAAGAAGGATGAGGGTGCATCTGGGGTGCTTCCTCTCCCACCCAGGAGCTAGAGACTTAGTCCCCTTGTTACAGGGCAGGGAGAGGGACAGCCCAGACCCCGCAAACCTGCCTACTCTAAATGGGTTCTGCCATCTGCCCGATCAACACAAAACATACGAGACTTTAATGGGAAGGAACTTTAATACAATTAGGAAACAATACAGGAAAAGCAAAGAATCTAGTTTCTAAATCAAGCACCCAAAGTTGTCAGTCCCCTTGTGGGGTAAAACTCCATCCAAATGGGATTGGCCCAGAGCAAGGCCCCAAAGCCTGCCACAAGTCTAAAGCATCTTCCAGTGGGGACCCACAGAAAAGGGTCAGAATCAACCAGACAAGTCTGGAGGGAAAAGAGCAAAATCAAAATCAAGACAAAAACTGCCATTGTCACCTCCCCACGGGTCTCCCCCACATCTGTGTCACCCAGTCCATGACCAAAAGACAAGCGCAGTTTCTTCACACGTCTCTGGGCTCCATGCGCCTCCTCCAGGTCTCCTTCTGGCTCCATCCTGCTGCCTTCCTTTCTCACTCTCTGCAGCTTCTTCTCTCTGTTCAGCTCTACCCTCCCTTGGTTGGGGCAGGAAATCTGGAACCTCCTCCTTTCCTGGGGACCACCCTGTTACACCCTCAGGGAATCCTTCAGTTTCTTGATGGACAGAATAAAGATAATAATGACAGTCACCTCTTGGATAGAAACTGGGAGGATTAGGGCCTCCCCTGGTGGCGCAGCAGTTGAGCGCTGGGTTGCAAGGCTGCCTGCAGCCTTTGCAGCACCAGTTCAATCCCCGGCTGCTCCCAGGCCACCGGCAAGGGTCCCACCAAAAAAAAAAAAAAAAAAAAGAAACTGGGAGGATTCGATGAAGTTTCAGACATCTAAGGTGCTAGTGTTATAGAGCAACCCCGATATAAAATGAGTTGCCTGGCTGTGGGTCCTCACCCGTGCCTTTAAAAGGGACTTATGAATACTCCACTACAGGCACACACAAAAGGTTCATAAAAGGTTTATTTACAAGGGAAAGGGAATTGAGGAAATGTACAACTCAGGGAGAAAATAGGGAAATAAAGTCTTTAATGCATCCTACCTGATCCGCCCACCTGGAAACCCAAAGGCACTCTCAGAGCTGGCAGGACGCTGCGAGCTGGCGGGGAGCCAAAATGGCCCTCCAAAGCCCACGTGTCTGGCTTTATACCAAACCTGGCCGTTTAACCCCACCCTCAGGTCCCAGCCACCTTCCCTTTGGTGGTGATGGGATTTGGAGTTCCCAGTGTCTTTTGGCTTTGGTCTGGGATGGGAGGTGGAGTCCACAAAGCCTGTATGGAATTAGCTTTAGGACATCCTTTTCCGCCTAACAGTTGGAAAGGGTCTGACATGCTGAACTCCATCACAGTGTTACAATGATGATGATGATGATGATGATGATGATGATGATGATGATGATGATGATGATGATGAACTGAAATTCACACCACTCATTCATTCAACCCAAATGCAAATACCAGGTTTCAGCCTCCAAAAGCAGATGAAAGAACAGCATCCCCAGGCAGTCATTGCTAAAATGCTGAGAAATGCATCCCCAACTTGAGGGACAGAGCAGAAGGGAGTAACCCAGCCTTGGGTTTTGGGAAGCCCCTGACTAGTAAGCAGACTGAGGGTCAGAGAGGGTCAACTTGTGGTTTGTCTGGGGAGGCACTCAACTCCTGCTCTTGGCACTTAATGCTCTTGGCAATCTGCAGCCACACCATCTTGTCTCCCTAACTCACTCTCCCATGGGCCCCTCCTCAGCCCCTCACTTATTTTGAATTTCCAGACTTAGCCAGTATGTTCATTTCCCCCACCGGAAATACTTACCCAATCCTGACCCTGCCTCAGGGCCAGGTCCTCAGAAGTGCAAGTGCCTGGTGCTTCCGGCCTCCTGAAGTCACTGTGTCCCCCAAATTACTGCCCAGGCTCTGTGTGTGTGCCCTTACACATGCATACCTGAGCACACACTGACTGCACCTATAGCCAGAGCAGAGCACTCCCTGCACCTCACTAACAGTGATATATAAAAACAGAGAGCCCTGTGCCCTGGGGCTTCCAGGAGGACAGCAGCCAGGCTGCTCTCCACCCAGAGCTGGAGCAATCTTTTAAAATGCAAATGCACAGCTGAGGCTATGGTAACAGCCTCAAATAGCCCCCCTGCCCCAGGAAGGAGGTTCAAAATTTCCCAGGGAGCACAGGAGGCCCTTCAGGCTCTGTCCTCCATACCCTTCTGGCCTCTCTCCAGCTTCTGTCAGCCCAGCTCAACCCCATCCAGCTCAGGGCCTCTGTCCCTGTCCTCCCCTCTCCCTGTCGCCCAGCTGCGTCTCCTCCTACGGCTCCCAGCAGCCCCATGAGGGGGGCGCCTCTGCTCTGCACCCACATCACACTTCACTTCACGTCCCTCCTGGTAACTCTCATCACCCTTTTGGACATGTGCGCTCCCCCCTCCCCAACATTCCAAGAAGGCAGGGACTAAGGGGGAGAGGACTATGCCAAGGAGAGAGGCACCCAGACCATTTGCAGGGACCCCAGGTACCTTGACCAATTCATATCTCAGACTTGGCTCTGTGAGGTGACTCCGAGGAGAAACCAAATTGAGGGGCACAGAACCCATGACCTTTGAGGTCAAGGGACCAGCCAGTTAACCCCAGTGACACGGTGGGGGGAGGCCCTGTGTGCAGACAGCTTCCAGTCACAAGGGTGGGCTCCTCCAGCCCCTTGGTTGGGTCACCACCACTGACAGCACTAAAACTGCCAAGTCACCAAACCACCTCCACACAGACTTTTGCTATCATGTCAGAAGCAAAGACTAACTGCCTAGGAAATCCCCTTAGAGCAAAGAGGGGGAAGAGAACAGACCTTAATATGAGATTAAAAAATGCTTATGTGTAGTAAATGCTCCATAAACATGAGCTGTCGTCACCGGTAATTGCAGTGAAGTAAACTGGCACATAGCAGGTGCTTAATAAATGGTAGTATTGTGGTCCCAGGGAGGCAATAGTTTGCAGCCACCTCTCCACCCTGGTCCGCAGGAGCCCTGCTCACGAATGGGAGTCAGAACTTCAGGTCACCAAATGCCGCAAACAGGTTGACACCCGAGAGAAGGCACCCGACTAAGGAGGGGATTTTCAATGTGTGACACCTAGATGTAGATGTAGAAAAATGTAGATGCCCTAGATGTAGGCGGGCAAAGCCGACTCCCAAGGGTGGGCGCTCAGACTCCTTGAGAAGATCTTGAGGACTTAGCTGGAAGGCTGAAGCTTTGCCTCGGCTTGAGGCAGGCACGGCTTCTTGGCTGATGGAGCCCACAGAAGCCGGCTCTCCTGGGGATCTGGAAGGGGAAGAGGTCACGGGGAGGCTGGTCCCGGCCCATGGCTCCTTGAATCCTTATGAGCTGGATGTGCCTCGCTGCAGCCGTCCAGTCAAGCAGCCCTTGGCATTGAGATGCCGTGCCCCAGGCTTTCTTCTGGTTTCTGCCCTGTCCTAGGAACTCAGTCCTTGGCATCGGTTAGGTCTCTCTGACCACCTTTCTACTGCTTCGACACCTTGGCCCACCCCCTCAGGTCAGTGAGACTCTGCAGAGGGCAGTGGCATTCATGTCAGGCCTGAGCGACCCCAAAGGCCACACCCTTTCCACTTGGTGTCACTGCCTCCCAGATGTCCTCGGGTGCTATTTCCTCCCAGTGCCTCCCTAGGACTCTTTCCAGGTGACCATTGCTTCTCTATTCCACAGCCTCTGGAGGAGGTCAGGCCCCTCATGGCCTGGCAGGAGCTCCCCAGTGGGGATGATGACAGCAAGGCCAAAGAACAGCACCCCATGCAGCCAGCACCCCATGCTGGCTGCTCTGGCTGCCTGGAGGAGGTGCTGTAAGCAAGGGGAGCCTGCCTGCCTGCCTGCATAGTGGCTGCTCACAGCTCAGCTGAGCACCTGCTCTGCAGGAAGTAGAAGGGGACTTTGCTGGAAATCTGCCTTTAATCTTGGCTTCCTGTTTTGTGCCCTGGGGGACCGCCCAGACAGTCTGAGTTTCAAGCTATTTCACACCAGCTTCTCTAAACTGTCATCTGAGAGCGGACAGGCTGGGGGAGGGGAGGAGGCCTGGAGGAAGAAGAGGTCCTTCCCTGCCCTGCCCCTACACCCCCCTACCCCAGTCCCCAGGGAGCAGAGCGCAGTCCACATAAAGTCTGAACTTCTGATCAACCACCAAGTCAGCTCTGCAACAAGTTGGCCGAGTTGGAGCAGATCCCCACAACGCAGGCAGGAAGGCTCACATCCACAGCCTCCAGCCTCTCTTTTCTCCATCCCCAGTGCAGGGACAAGTCGCCCCGCCTGGGAAAGCTGGCCCTTGAGCCCACCTAGCTAAGAGGGGGCGCCTCTTAAACTTCCTCCCAAATCCTAAAACCCAAGATTCCTTCTCTAAGATTTCCTTTCCTGGAGTCTCCTGAGTCCCCAGGCTATTTGGTGCTCCAGGCTGTGGAGGTCCCTACTCCCAAAATCCAGTCCTGGGGCCGGGGTGGAAGTGGTGGTTGGGGGGGAGGGGGTGGGAACCTGGGGAAGTTCTTTAGTTTCCAACCTCGGTGGCCTTGTCTGTAAAACAAACGGGCCTCCGACTTGACATCTCCATGTCTCTCGGGTGTCTTAAACTCAGTTTGAACAAAATCCAACTCTTGAGTGTTAGCAGTATCCTGCCTCTCTCCCCGGGGCCCTCCTGTCTCAGCCAAGAGCACCATTTTTCCACCTGCACCAGCCATGCCTGGGAGTAGGCCTGCTTTCTCCTGAAGCCTCACCCTACAAACAGCCCCTCACCAAGAGCTTCACGTAGTTCTCCTTTGTCTCCACTGGGCCTCCACCCATCATCACTGGCTGCAAAGGCCTCCTGTCTGGTCTTTCGACCTTCACTCTATCATGTCACTCCCCTGCTTAAAATCCCCCAAGGCCCCGCACTGTTCATGTAATAAACCCAAACCCATGCAACCAAATCCCTGGCCCACACACCCTAAAGGGTCTGACCCCTTCCTCTCATACCACTCTCTCGGCTTGCGGGCCTTGTCCCCTTGGCCTCTGGCTATTCCTCAAGTAGCTGATCCTCTGAGCCTGTCCGCCCCAGTGCTCTCTCCTCCATCAAGCACCAGTGACTTCATATTATGTGTTTAATCCTCTTGGTTACTTTCCTTGGTTAATCCTTGGTTATTTATCCTCTTGGGCAAGAACCATGGTGTTCTAGCTCATTCCTCCATCTCCAGCATCCAGAACAGTGCACAGCACTTGGACGGTGCTCAATAAGTACTTGCTGAGCGAGTGGAGGAATGAAAAGTGAGGCTGGAAGCTCACTGGCTCTTGGACGAGAGGGTAGCTCTGTGGGGCAGGGTGCGTCATTGATTTGTGGAGTTCAGGAAAGTTAACACGTTTATTTCACCCTGTTCTGAAAAGCAGAAGCCAGGACTCCAAAGTTCACGCTCTGGGGCAATGCAAACCCAAGGGGGGAAGTTGAATCTGTTTGGGGTAATGGAAGATGGGCTGATGACAAAACTAGGAGAGGAATTAGAGCATTTCCTCCAAAACCCTCAGAGTCCTTTCCCATCGTGCCAGCTGATTCGGCCAGGGGAAGCGAGATGTCAGCTTCTCCTTTCCAGAAGCCTCTCTGGAGCTACTGAAGCTCTTTCCTTTAGGGTGAGGTGGCCCCATCCGGCCCCACTTTATCATTCCATCTTGACCTCACAGGAAAGAAAGGGAAACCAACCGAGCGGAGTGCCCTCCCCGCTTCCCTTCCCTTCAAGCTGTTATCTTGCTGAATCTGCACCACCTCTCCTGAGAGCGACCGACGTATTCTGAGCCTGATCATACAGAAAAGGAAACTGAGGTCTGAAACCTTAAGTAACTAGCACAAGGTCACACAGCTAGTAAGTGGCCCGGCTGAGATTTCACTTTGAGATGTGAACCCCGAATCCATGCTTTTTTCCATTACACTACGGCTGTCTCTGAGACTTACTGGCTGTCTCTTCAAAGGGCAGGGTTTGTGACTGTTTCCCACCTTAGAGGGTCATCCCTTACTGACAAGCTGGCCAAGGATCAGAGAGGGTCAACTTGGGGTTTGCTGGGAGAGGCACTCCTGCTCCTGGTACCTGAGGCCCCTCACAATCTGCACCCACACCTTTTTATCTCCTTAGCTCACTCTCCCACGGGGTCCTTTCCAATTAGGGGGTTGGAGAATTTCAATTTCTCCCACCAGAGAATGTCTCCTTCTGACCCTTCCTTCCTATTGCCTCCTAAAGTCCCTGGGGTCCCCCGAAGTACTGCCCCCCAACTCTGTGTGTGTGTCCTCTACACAATGTCTGTGCCTGTACCTCAGAGCAGATCACATCCCCGCGCCTCATTAACAATGAGGTGATTGCTGAGGGCTGATATTGTGCCAGCCCACCAGGCACTTAAAACAAATTAGCTCATTTCCTCCCCACAAAGCCCTTAGAAGTCGGTGTAATTATTTTTCCTATTTTACCAAATGGGAAACTAAAGCACAGAAAGGTTAAGCAACTTGCCCAAGATCACACAGCTACTGACAACTTCGTCATTACCTCCAGGGTGAAAACAAAGTCCAAGTTTCACGAGGCCCTCTGGATCTCTCTTGTCCCAGCAGCTCACAGCTTCCCTGTCTCCTACCATTCTCCTCAACCCACTCTGCAAACTGCAGCCGTCCTGGGCTACTTACAGTCCCCAGAGCCAGCAGGCTCTCATCTCTCCTGGCATTTGTCCTTACTGCCCCCTCTGCCTCAGGTCCCGGCTCTGTGAAGTCTGCCGGGGAGCGCCCTCTGCTCTGCTCTGGTGGGCCCTGTATGCTCCAGGATTAGCTTGACTGTCTGTTAGCCTGTTGGTTCTTGTACTGAAAACTTCTTGACAATAATGAAAGGGGGGCCTCCCCGGTGGCGCAGCGGTTGAGCACTGGGTTGTGAAGCTGCCCGCGGCCTCTGCGGCGCCGGTTCGATCCCCGGCTGCTCCCCAGCCACCGGAGGAGGGTCCCCTCCTGCCGCCCGCTGCTCCCCTCAGCAGTGTACTTCGGTCCTTCTGCCTGCTCTGCTCCCCGCTCTGGCTCTGGTGAATTCTCCCACCCTCCCGTGCCTCTGACTGTACCCAGTGCATGTATAAACAAAACAAACAAACAAATAAATAAATAAAAGCATGCCTCTATTAAAAAAAATTTTTAAAAAATAAAAAAAAAATAATGAAAGGGTCCTGGAAATGGTTTTCAGGCTTTTCTGCCCTCCCACCATTAGGATGGCCAGCCTGATGGGACACCTGCAGTTGCTACATTGTGTTGCTGTCTACTGCTGGGGGGCCATGGGGGGTATGGAGATGGTCTACTGCTGGGGGCCATGGACGGTATGGAGATGGTCTACACTGCTGAGGGCCATGGGGGGTATGGAGATGGTCCCTGAGAGAAGCAGCGGCAGGAGAGAGCAGGGGGAGAGAAGGCAGAGAAGCCCAGGGTGAAGACTTGCTGGGGCTTGGAGGCCCCCGGGCACCCCGCCTGCCGTGGCCCTGGCTGCTGCACGACAAGTAAAGCTCCGTAAGAGCCTGGGAGAGCCGGAGGGCTGCAGGGCTGCCCGCGCCGGCCCCGGGCGGACGCGGGGAGCCTGCCCCGAGCGCCGTCCCGCCCGCGGGTGCCCGGGGAGCCCAGGGCCGGCCGTCACGTGGCGGCCCCGGCGCGGCCCGCGGATGAACGCAGGCCCGGACGGCCGCCAGCGGGGCGCCCCCCCAGGAGGAGCGGGGGCGGCGCCGGCCCCCCCAGCGCCCCCCGCCTCTGCTCCCGCGCGCGGCGCCCGGCCCGAGGCTGCCCGGGGCGGGTGGGCGCGGGCGGCCGGGCGGGCCCCCGCGGGGCAGGGCGCGGGCCGGACACACCCCCGCAGTGCCGCGGGCGCCCGGCAGGGGGCGCGCCCGGCCCCGCGCCCCGCCCCCCGGCCCGGCCGGGCCCGCGCATGCGCGCTGCGGCGGGCGGGGAGAGCGGCCGCGCTTCCTCCGCGGGCCTGGCGCTTCCTCCCGAGCCCGCGCCGCGCGGCCGCCGAGACCGCCGAGACCCGCCGCCGCCGCCGCCGCCGGGGCCCAGGGGCCGCTCGCGGCGGCCGCCGTCGGGGCGCCCGTCCCCGTCCCGCCCGCCCGCCCGCCCGCAGCCGCGGCGCCCGGGGGCGTGGAGCGCGGGCCCGGCCCGCCCGGCCCGCCCGGCCCGCCCGGCCCCGGCGCGACGCCCCCCGCCGGCCCGGCCGCCCGCTCGGAAGCGGAACCGCGGCCGCCGCTTTGTCCCGCCCGCCCGCCCGCCCGGCCCCGCCGCCCGGCCCGCGCCCCCGCCCCGCATGACCTCCCGCCCGCCGCGGATGCTGCCCGCAGCCCGGGGGCCAGGCCCGCAGCGCCCCGCGCCAGGTGAGTGCCGGGGGCCAGCGGGGCGCGCCCGGGCCCCGCAGCCCGCAGCCTCGCGCCCCAGCCCCCCGGACCCCTCCTCCCGGCCGGCCCCGGGGAGCCCCGCCGGCCGTCGGGGAGGGCGGCGAGGGAGTGGCCGGCCCCGCACGCCGGCCCCGCGCACCTGCCCCGCGCGCCCGAGCCTGCCCGCCCGCCCCGGCCTCCCTGCGGGCCCGGCCCGAGCCCCGGGGCGGAGGGCGGCGTGGACCGGGCCTGCAGAACTTCCCTTCCCCGCCCAGGGCCCGGCAGGCCCCCCAGCCTGCCTCGCGCCCCACCGGGCACCCCCGGACCCCGCTACCTTCTTTGAGTCTGCTGGAGGCTGAGCCCGTCACCTTAGGCCTCCCAGGACCGAGCCGAGGGACCTCTGACCCATGGGTGGGGACACTGGGTAGGGCCTCTGCCCTGGGTGGAGGTGGCACTGGGCATTCGCGCCGTGTCCCCACCTCCTGGCAGACTGTTCTCCCAGGCTCCGCGGGTCCCAGACCTGGTGTCAGGAAGGGGCGTGTCCAGCCACCAGATCCTTGGAGCTTAGGAGGGCTTCACCGCCTGCCCTCAGACCAGGGAACTGAGGCTCAGAGGGGGAAGTTGCTCCCCCAGCAGCTGGCGTGGTTGGTCTGTGTGTCCTTTCATGCCCAGCCCTGCGGAGCCGGGCTACTGTGGGTAGAGAGACCGGGCTGCACCTTCACCCCACCCCCCCCTCCCAGGGATGAGGGCCCCCAGCCTGGCCTGAGGAACCTGTAGACTGAGCATGTGCTCCCCTGGAGAGGAGGACGAACGCTTCCGGTCCCCTTCTGCCTGGGTCTGGCAGCATTGACAGTGCCCGTGGAATTTCTCCTGGTGGCTGAAGCCGGGTGCCCCTGCAGGGGAAGTGGTGGCATTGGGGCCCACTGTAGTGTGGCCCTGACTGTGAGGTGAAGCAGCCCTGGTGGGCAGTCCTGAACCAGCCCTCCGTACCTTTGGTCCGTCTAGAAGCCGCCAGGTTCAGAACATGAGTGGGATCGGGATGGGGAAGGGGATAGCCCTCCTTCCCCAGGGAGAACCCTACAGCAGTGACAGAGGAGCTCTTTCAGAACAGGGAAACCCAGAGGGCCTTTTCCAAACTCCCTGCACCCCGGAGTTCCCAGTGTCTCTTTTGGCGGGGCTTTGGCAGGAGTAGAGTCAAGGCTGCAGCGGGGAGGTTGGGAGTGTGGCAGAATGCTCCAGAAGGGTGAGAGGTTCCCTGGAGGATGCTGAGCTGGGTCTGGGCCCCCTTGGGGCAGCTGGCAGTTTTGTACTGCACAGGCCTCTGCCCTTAACTTAGTGCTTTCCGGTTTGTCCTGACATGCACCGTTGACATGACATGACATACCACAGATGTGGTAGGCCTGCGAGGCTCCCCTCTTCAGCCCCATTCACCGGCAAAGGGCCTTGCCAACCTGAGGGGCTGGGCTGAAGCCTGCCACGATTGGGTGCTTTATACCAACAGAGAGTTGTAACGGTGCGGCCTGGGGTCTGAGGCCTCTGTGGAAAGGGATCTGGCTTTGGGCTCATACGTGTGTGGGGACATGTTCATACCCGGTGAGCCGGATGCCTTCCTCTCATTAGTAGCTGCTCCTCGCTCTGCATTGGGTTTGGGTGAGGGGGGCTAGAAGGTGATCTCCAGCACCCCTGCAAGGGGGTTCCCAGGTCCTAAGAGGTGGAGCCCCTGCAGAGCAGCACAGCAGTGTTGGAGCCAACAACGCAGGCAGGGGCGGAAGCCCAGCATCCAGCCTGACGTGGCTGCCCCAGTAAGCTGGCCAGTGGCCTGATTGGGCAGGACAGCCTGGGTCCTCCATCTTCTGAGGGATTTTGTCCCCAAAGAACAGAGGAGTTTGATCTGGGAAGGAGAAGGTAAAGTAAAACCGTTGTGCGTCTGGAGGGCTGTGCCAGCTGGGAAGGGCCACCCCACGGTCCCAGCTGCATGTTCCTGACTACAGGGCCAGGGCCGAGGGGCAGACGGGTCACAGAGAAGCAAATCTGAGCTCGTTGTGAGAAAACTCCGCATGTGTTGTCTACTTCATTTAGAAACAGGCAAAACAAGGCAAGAGTGACCCACTGTTTCTTCACCCGCGCAGTGACGTTAAGATTTTTGGAACTCCTGGCCCGTCTCTTCCAGTGTGTTTCCCTACGTCGTCACTGTTCGTTTGCTATCGACACCTCTTTCCATCACAGCTGCGTCTGAGGGCATCTTGTGCTGCCACGCATGCAGCCTGTGTGACTTTGCCTCTGAAAAGCTACAAAATATTCCAAATATCCCTGCCCCGCGCGACCCCACCCAGACCGCTTAGCAAGCATGCGCATTGCTCTCCATCTGCTGCTGTCGTGATCACTGTCACTGCAGGCCCCCAGCCAGGGGTGTTGGAGAGGGCAGCCAGCTTCAGGTGTAGCCATGCCGTATAGACCAGCGAGGGGGTCCCTCTGAGCCAGAGTTTACGTGCGCGACAGGGACAGAGACACCTGCTTCTGAGGGGAGTGTGAATAATTAACCAAAGGACCAGAAAGTGCCTGGCACAGCCCCTGGCCTCTCGTTGGTACTTGAGGAGGAGGAGGAGATGGCATTGTTCATGGAGTGCCCACCGCTGGCTAACCAAACGTGTGGGGAGCATGCTTGGCCACCCCGCCAGCACAGGGCTGGTCTCTGGGGAGCCCTTCTGGAAGACCTGTGGCTGAGATTGGCCAGTACTGCCCCCCTCCCCATCACATGTGGTGGCCTGGTTCGCGACCTGGCTGTGGTTCTGGGAAGAGGGGCTGACTGATTGGTTTCTGGGGCCAGGCCCTATTCACCCCCGCTTCTGTGCTCCAGCGTCAGAGCTGAGTGGACAAGAGAGCCTGACGGCCTCCTGGCCCCCATCTTTGGCTCCTTCCTCAGCCAGCCCCCGATGGAGGCCTTCTTAGCCCTCCTGCGGAAACAGACTTGAGCAAAGAACCCAGGCATCCTGAGCCCCCATTCGTGGGCACATGCCAGCCTCATCTTCCCGCTCTTTCCCCGGTGACTGAGGGAGGAAAGGAAGCTGGGGGAGGGGGTATGGGGGAAGGTGATTCTGGAGACTCGGCACATGGGCCACCGGTAACGGGCTTGTGTGTCAGTGCTCCTGTGCGGTGATCCCTGGGCCTGACCTGCTGACCTGAGAGTGTACCCCTTGCTTCCTCTTGTCTGGCTGCTGTGGAGGCCAGCGTACCTGGGAGTACCCTCCGGGGGCCACTCCAGGTGCAGCTGGAGGCACCTATGGGCCTAAGAGACCATAGCCCTCCCTGCCCTAGGTGACTCAGAGCTAACCTAGGCAGGGGATCCTCCCTGGTGTGGCCCATTCGCTGCAGAGTCCCCCCAGATGCCCAGATGTGTGACCTGGGACTCTGGCTGCTGCATTTGGGCCTGGTCCCCCTCCCCGGTCCTGCTGTGGGGGACGTGGGTGTGCCAGCTGCCCTCCTGCGACGAGGTCACGGGATGACGTCCCCTCCCCGATGCCGGCCTGGCTGAGGCGAGCCCTTTGGGTGTTTCTTAGTCCCCCCTTCCTTGGTTGGGGACAGGATGGGTGGAGGAGCCGGGACACCCCCACACCAAGGGGGAGCACTGCCTCCCTTCTTCCTCTCCTCTGGGCCCCTTCATCCGCGAGCTGGAAATAGAATCCGCTAAGTAATGATTAAAGTCAAATTCAGACCTAAAAATAAAGAGCTGAAGGCAGAGCTGGTGTGCTCCCCGTGTGGCTGACGGGAGACGCCAGCAGCGTGAGGCCAGCTGGGCAGTGGCCCCTGCTTCGCACAAGACGCCGAAACCCACTGGGGAGTCAGGCGCACCCCACTCTTGGGGACGGGTCTCCTCTTGCCCGGATGCAGACGGCACCACCAGGGCAGACTGGCAGGACAGGAAGACAGCCCTGTTTCCCTGTGGGGACACTGAGGCTGGGAAGGGAGAAGAGGGTTGTCAGGTGACCATCCGGGAGCACCCCATGGCAGGGCCCCACGCAGCCTGGCTCGCCCTTTCTGCTGCGCAGTTTCTCTTCCTGGTTCTGAGGTGCCGTGGAGCAGGGTGGCTTCTCATCGCGCACGAGCTGTGCGCCTCAGTGGGGCTGAGCTCCAACCGCAGCTTCCCTCCGCCTCACCCCCACTTCTGTGGTCTGGGCCCAGAGTTAAAGGAACAAGCGAGAGGCTGCTGGTACTGCCCCCCCCCCCATCCTCTCTTCACACAATTGAAAGCCTGTGGGTGGGTGAAAACCTGGGTGTCATCTGATGCTTGCTGCTGCTCAGCCCTGCCCTGCCCAGCACCTGGTCCTCACCCAGGCCCAGGCATCTTTGACCTGTGCTGGCCTACCTGCTGGGAAACTGGAGGGGAGAAGAAAGGAGCACCCTAAGGGCTCCCCTGCGGGCCAGTGTCGGCCAATAGGGAGACAGATTCAGAGAGGAGTAAATTAGGGGAGGTCTGTGGTTCTGACTTCCTGGCAGGGCTGGTGGTTGTTCAGAGGCTGGGGCTCTGCGTAGGCCGTAGGCCGGAGCAACCAGGAAGGCTTCCTGGAGGGGAGGGCCATGAAAATCAAGAAGCATTTGAGGAAGAGGCAGGGTGGGGGCAGAGGTCTTATTTGAAGCATCTGCCCTTTTGAGGGCCACTGTTTACTTCAGCTGCTGTGTGGCCTTGGAGAAACTCCTTACCTTTCTGTGAGGGGCAGGATGTGACAGATGATGAGGGAGTGGGCATGGATGTGCCCTGTGATTCCAAAGCAGGAGAGCCAAGCTCTGGCTAACCACCCCCATGCCACCGCCCCCATCTGTCTGTCCATTTTTAGGGTGTCATCTCTCCTGCTCAGGGAAAGGTTAGAGGTATGAGTTCAGACAAATCTGAGCTCAGATTCCTGCCCTACCGCTTAGAAGCTGGGTGATCCTTCTCAGAGGTGGTTCTTCTTGTCAAACAGATCAGCCGGTAGAACCTCCAGAGCATTTTGAGGTCTGGGTTGCTGACACAGAGCTGGGTCTGCACCTTTCATGTTCAGTCTGTCCTCGTAGTCATGGTGGGGTATTGATATGCCCCTCCCCGTGTCCCCTGCAGGGCAGCTAGCAAGACCCCAGAGCTTCACCTTCTGAACCTGTGTGTTCTGGGCACCAAAGTTCTATATAGCCCAGGGCCTCTGGCCTTAGTCTGTCCACCAGCGAGGCGACTAGGAGACATTGGGGTCAGGGACGAGCACGTTGCACCATTTGTAAAAGTCTGTTGGCAGTGAGTGCTCTGAGGCGCTGTGTAAATGCAGGCAAATGCGGATGCAGAGATCACAGTCTGCTCAGGGGCTGGGGGAGCAGAGGCCTGGGTGAAGGCCCTGGAGGGGCCAGAGTCCCTGCCGCCCAGTACATGTAGGTAATTAGGCTCCTGAGCGGTAATTAGAAACCTTTCTGGGCCAGGAGTGGCAGCCTCTCGCCACAGCAGTGCCTGGGGGACGAGGCTCCCCGCGCCAGCCCCCACTTCTCCCAAACCGCTAGCTGGGACTTCTGGTCCCTCTGAGCCACTGGGGGCAGGAGAAAAGCCAAGTAATGCCGTAATTAGGTTTTTTAATTTTTCAGCCGTGAAAATCTCTCCTCTCCTTGAAGGAGGTGCGCCGAAGGCCAGGGGGCACCCAGCGATGAGGGTCCAGCAGGACTCGCTGGAGCAGAAGAAGGGCCGTCCTCCCAGTTCTTCCGGATCCCCGGGAGGTGTAGGCATCCCTGACAATCTTGTGCTTCATTCTGCTGCTGCTGGGCCCCGCGGCCTTGTGCAGTAAGGATGCTGAGGGCCTGGGGCCTGGTCAGTAGGAGCCCTCCTGCCCCACCGCGTGTGTGGCCAGGGCCCTCCGAGCACCCTGTGTGACGCAGAGATGGGGCACACTGCTGCCAAACCAGCCCGACTGCTGCCCTGCCCTCCCCAGGCACTGCCTTTGTGCCGAGGGGTGCGCCCAAATCAGAAACCCGATTCTGCTAGTCTCTGTCCTGTGACCTGGCAGCAACTTCCGCCTGGGTCTGAAGCCTCCGTGGAGCCCCAGCCCGTGCCTTCTTCTGCCTTCATTAACTCTCCCCTTGCCACCATGTGGAATCTTAGTCCAGTCTGATGTGGCACACCCCTCCCGGTCACTGAACCCTTCCATCTTCCTGCCGAGCACACGACCGTGAGGGGCAGGAACCGAGCAGCGCCGCGTTGGGTGTCTGGTCCGGGCGCAGAGCAGAGATGCGTGAGTGGGGCGCCTGGGGCTCCAAGGGCCCCTTTCTCCCTCAGGCCCATCCCGCGGGCGTGGGGCTAGGTCCATAGGAGGCTCCTGAAACACTGGCTCAAAATGGAAGCGGCAAGATGGACCTACCCCCGCCCCCTGGGGCTCCAGCTGGGTCCTGTGTCAGGCCCAGAGTCTCTGGGGGCCACGGCCCCAAGTTCCCCAGGTCTCTTGTGCACTTCCCTTTTCAGTGTGTATTTTTAGCTGGGTGTAAACAGTTACTGAACGCTCCCACGCCCCGTTAGGCAGGGGCGTTTTGGTGAGGGGCCAGGGCAAGAGCCCCTTGACTTCCTGTGGCCCACAGTACTGGCTTGGCTGTCGGGGGTCTGCTACTGCTTGGCTGCAGGGGGGCAGCCCTGGAGTTTCTGGCATCCAATTCTCTCCCTCCACCCCCACCCTGCCAGCCTGGTCTCCCAAGAAAGGCCTGCTAGGACTGTGGCCACTGACCTCAGTGCTTGGGCACAGTGCCCAGGCTGTTCTAGGGACCCCAACACAAGGACTGCTGGGAGCAGTGTTTGGGGCAGGAAGCCAGCATGAAATATTGACTTCTCAAGTCCTCTAACCCCTTGGGTTGGGGTGGTGGCTGCTGTCCCTTTGGGGTTAAATATAGTCCCGTCGGCTCTGGGACCCCGTGTGGTCTGGCCATCCTAGCTTCCTTGTATCTGTCCGCTCGTTCATTTATTCATCTCTCTCGCTGAGTAGTCAGTCTGGACCCAGCGGGGAATGGGAGTCAAACCCCAGCTTTTCCATCCCAGGCCGAGATGAGCCAGCTTCTGGGGCTGGGGAGCCCCAGCAGCCCGCCCAGCTCCGGCACCACACCAGGCTCCTGGCAAAGGTGGTTTTCAAGAAATGATTTTCAGTCTTAGGCTTAGGGAAAGGTAATGACTGTATTTTTTAAAAAAAAAATCCAAAGGGACAAAACAGCTAAGTTTCCCTTGAACCCGATACCCGCCCCCCCATCCTGGGAGACTCCCTGTTACTGGTGCCTCCGTCTTGCAGAGATGACCGGCACGTGTCTGCGTTCAGAGAGGTATTGGGTGTTCCCTTGACAACCAGTTTGTGAGATGGTCATTCCTTTCCTTGGTCCCTTGTTCATGGACTTGCGGATGCCCTGAACTTTGCTTTTTTTTCCCACTGCCTTTTATTTTGAGTGTTTCAAGCCTACGAGAAAGCTGAAATAACAGTGTAATGAATGCTTATGCATCCTTTCCAGATTTGCTGGTTTTTAACATTTTGCCACATTAGCTCAACTTCACATTTTTCTCCGCATAGACATGCACCCTGACTTTTTTGCCAACAGATGAGTGTTAGTTGCAGTGTCATGTCGCTCTCGCTCCCGAGTACTTGAGCGTGTCTCGTACATGAGCGCAGCACTGGGGTCACACTCATTCCATAATATTGTCTAACTCTTCCATTTTTCCAGTTCCCAAATGATTGTTATGGCCATTTCTTCCCCTCTGATCCAGAATCCAATTCAGGATCACTTGCTGAAGCTTGTCCTCAACTGTTTTTCCCCCCCAGCTTTACTGGGGTTTACTTGCCATGTGATAACATCGTGCCACGTGTGCATTGTAGAGCAGTTACCACCGTCAGGTTGGTGTAACATCCTTTGCCTCACATAGTTACCATTGTGTTGTTGGGGCATGCTTCTTTAGTGTCTTATTTAATCTAGAACATTCCCCAGCCTTTGCTTGTTTGTCTTTTATGAGTCTTCAAGAGCCCAGGCCAGTCGTTTGGGCTCTGCCCGCGTCTCCCTGAGGGGCATCATGTTGACTGGCCCTGTGGGCACCCCACCCGTGATGGCGTGTGCCCCTCTCGATGCATGGAGCAGGTGGCTCCATCTCATCTGTCAGTGGTGGTGCTTGTTGACGAGCTGACTTCAGAGCTCCTTGTTGTGAAGGTGCTTTTTCTTCTTTCTGATTAATCTGTGTGGTGGTCCTTGCAAGCCATGTCACTGTCCTGTTTCCCTGACAACCTTTCCTTCAATGACCTGAGCATTTATTTTTTTTTTAAAAGGTTTATTTACTTATGCACACAAGAACTGGGGTACAGGCCAGAGGTGTGGGGTGGGAGGTCGAGAGGATTCACCAGAGACAGAGTGGGGAACAGAACAAGCAGACTGACTAAAATCCACTGCTGAGGGGAGCAGCGGGCAGTCAGGAGAGGTCTGCTGCGCATTATGGGTATCTCCCTGGCTGACCGGGGATCTAACTCATGCTGCAGAGGCTGTAGAAAGCCCCACAGTGCTGTGCTAATCCCCCTGTGCCACCAGGGAGCCACAATGACCTGAGCATTTATGCCCTGACATAGGGGAGTGGTCTGTCTCAGAGCCCAGAGGTTCATCCTGCCCCATTGCAGCTGGAGCTGCGTTGTTCCCTTTTAGGGATGTCGGGTTGTCACCCCATCCCTTGCTACTACAGACAGCACTGCAGGGACTGTCCTGCTTTGGTGTTTTCAGGCACTCTGTGCAACAACACACACCCCTGGGCCACGCCTGTAGGTGGGGTGGAAGGTCCTTGAGTAGAGAAGGGGTGTTAATCTTCATCGTCTGTTTTTCTCTTCCTTTTTCACCTTACCCACTTTCTTCTCTTCGTCCTCATCATCTTCACCTTCATCAACCTGCCCAACCTGTCCAAAGTCCTCTTCCTACCCACTGACTCGTTTTCATCCTCGTCAGTATTGGTCGGACCGCACATACGGGTTTGGTAGCTGTTTAAAAAAGAAAAAGAAAGAAAGATTGGGCCTCCTCTGGTGGCGCAGGCGGTTGAACGCAGCGCTGTGAAGCTGCCCGCAGCCTCTGCAGCGCCGGTTCAATCCCATCCGGCCGGCGAGGGTCCCACATGGCGCGGCAGACCTCTCCTGCCGCCCGCTGCTCCCCTCAGCAGTGTGTTTCGTCAGTCTGCCTGTTCTGTTCCCCGCTCTGTCTCTGGCGAATCCACTCACCCTCCCGCACATCTAGCCTGTACCCCGGATCTTATGTGCATGAATAAATATCTTTAAAAAGAAAGAAAAAAGGTAGCTGTGATACAAACCACAGGACACATGCCCACCCAGGAGCCAAAGGGCAGTCCCTGTAACACCCCACCTTCCATTTAGTCCCTCTTGGAACTCCACCACCAAGCTCAGGGGCTTCACCCCTATGGAATTGTAAGTGTTGTTGGGTTTTCGTGTAAGACTCGCCGGAGCTGGAGAGCTATGACCGGGGCTGCTGGGCATGGTGAGACTGCAGTAGCATTTTACTTTCTGTACAACAAAAATCAAATCTTAACATGGGGGGGGGGGGAGAGAGAGGCGTGAAGAGGAAAGGCCAGGGCAGTGAGGTGGGTGGCGAGTGATGTCCTGGGAGTAGCAGGTGAAAAGCAGGTCTGGCTGAGGTGCTGGACAGACAGCAAGTCTCAGAAAGGACAAGGGACTGTCCCAGGGTCACTTGGCGAGTTGGTGGTCGAGCTAGAGCAGAACTCAGCACTCCCATTCCCAGACAGGGCCGCCGCACTGCCTTCCCCATGGCCTGGGTCCAGGCCCACATCACCCTAGAAGGACCTGCTGGGCCTGATCGGGGCCTGGCCAGGGACTGGGGTGTAGTAACCACTCCCAGCCACTCCGGCTCTTAGCTCTTAGCTTTTGACTTGGAGAGAGATGTCCCCGCTGGACCAGGGGTATCAGCGTGGGCACCACTGGGAGGAGCCATCTGAGAGGGGCTCCCTGCCAGCAGGGCTTCTCTGCCAACGCCAGATTTGGTCCTGGTGCTGAGCGGTAGCAGTTCCAGTTCTCAGAGCAGCCCCGGAAACAGAGGGGTTAACACCAGCCCATTGTACAGGGGCGGAAAGCGGGTCCCGAAATCTCAAGTGCAGCAAAAGGGAGACGTTAGTTCCTGTCTCTCCTTTCCAGATCTTCCCTGGTCAAAGCCCAGCACCTCCAGGAAGCGGCCCTGACCCGTCCTGGGCTAGCCCCTCCTCCTGGGCTCTGCATATTTCTCCCTCTTCCTCACATGCTCCTGTAGGCCCCTCCTGTAGGCCAGTGCAGTCCTCGCCCCCAGCTCTCGGCCACAGTGCGGGTGCTTAAGGCTGGACCAGGGAGCGCTTAGGGCTGGGTCGTGACCGCTGAGTTGGGCAGCATGTCCACTTGAAGCCTGACTTAGGCCAGGCTGTTTGGCCCCTTGGCCTCTTCGGGGTCCCCATCTGTAAAATGGGGCTAATAATAGCCTCACTCCGAGCTTTAGAGCATTGGATAAGCCATAATGTGCCGAGGACAGGGCCTGGCACAGAATAAGTGCTCAGAAAACAGGACTGTTATTATTTTTATTATTATCATCAAGTCAGTGGGGAGGCGGTGGCAGCAGCTGCAGGCCTGGAAGGGAGTGTTTGCAAACTGACAGCTGGGCGGGTGACTAACCACGCCACAGCCTCCGCACCCTCCTCCCTCCTCCGTGGCAGAGTTTTGGGAGGAAGGGGGAGGCCTGGGAATGTGGAGAGCTAGCAGAGCCCCTGTCTAGAAGGACCTGAAGCTTAGGGGCCTAGCCAAACCCGGTGTGATGTGACCCCGGTTCAAGGTCCGAACTGTCACCCCTAATTAGCTATGTGACTTCAGGCAGGCCATTCAGTGTCATGAGCCTCAATTTCTGCTTTCTGAGGTAAAAATGAAGGTAAGAAGAGCTCATGACTTCCCATAGTGAGGGCCACAGGAGGCTAGGAGCTGGTTCTTGTCATCATGGGGCTCAGTCTTGTGAATATGGGTGGGGAGTCCAGGCTCATCCTCCTTGGGCCCCGGTCTCTGTGTCTGGACACAGGTGGACAGGCTGGCCTCTGGGGACAGGACGTGCCGTGTGTTCTGGGAGGAAGGGAAGCCCTTTTGTCCTGGGGAGAGGATGGGGTGCATGCCAGAGCCTGCGCCAGACACTTCCCTTTCTGGGGTCTCTCTACTCCTTCCACGGCCCATTGCTGGGGCCGGTGCTGTCCCCACCTTTCGGGGTAAGGAGGTCAGGTCACTTGCCCGTATTGCCCACTGGACAGAGCCAAGTCTGCCTCACTGTGGCAGCGGGAGTGAAGCCTAGAATCGGTGGTGGTTCCCAGCTCCTCTAGTCCCCAGTGCAGACTCTCCTCACTGATGCCCCCCCAGGCCCCGCAGAAGCAAACCCTGGTTCCCCACATTGGTATGGGAGCCCCTGTCACCCTGCAAGTTTCATGCCAGGCAGGCCCACCAAAACCTGCAGCAGACCGACACCATGCTCTGGGGTAGACTCTGGAAACTTGGGGTCTTGGCACCCTAGGTGGGCAGAGTGTCTCCCAGCCTCCCCTCACCTTGGGCCTTCCAGCTGTCTGTGTTCTCACGACTATGCCTACCTCTGCCCCAGCAACTTGCTCAGGCTGTCCCGACAGCCCTCTACCTTCAGTCTTCAGGGCTCGGCCTCAGTGCTCCCTCCTCCAGGAAGCCCACCTAAGCTCTGCCGGCCTTGCTCGCCTCACTCTTTCAGGCCCTTGCTCTCAAATGTCTTCTCCCACTGCTTGGCCTGGGGTATGTGGTAATGTCTGCGGCTGTCAGGCCAGTCCCCAGACCTCCTCATCCTGTCAAGTGATCCTGGGGATGAAGTGCAGGGAATTTCTCTTCCAAATCTGTGACCATGGAGAAGTCACTGACGTTGTGTCAACCTCAGTTTCTTCATCTGTTAAACAAAAACATTAATCCAGCCCACTGATTCCTTAGTCCAGGGTGGTACTGGTGGTTGGCTGGCTGATCTCAAGGGGGGCTGTGGGCCGGGGTAGCTTTTGGCAGGGGTGCGGGGGTGGCCAGCTCTATGGAAGTAGACATGCACGGCAAAGTGCACTGATCATAAGGGTTCAGCTCGGCAGGTTGCCAGAGGGGCTTCCCCACCCCTCCCAGTAGCCCAAGGGTGATCATCTCTTCACCACGGCTTCACACCAGTGGACTCACGCGGCCTGCACTGCTCTGTGTGGCTCCTTTCTCAGTGTTGTCTGAGACGCGTCGGTGCCGTCTCCTACCCCAGTGGCGCGTCCACCCCGCGTGGCGGGCTGTTCTGCACACAGCAGCCGTCTGCCTCCCGCAGGCGCGGCCAGCTCCAGTCTGAGCATCATGATGGGTGCCCCGGGGGTGCTCTCCTGCTCATGCCGGTTTCTCTTGGGTGTGTGCAGAGAGAGGGGTGACCAGGCGGAGGGGTCGGTATGTGTTTGATCTTGGCTGCGTTGCCTGGGCCAGATTCTGTGGGAGAGGGAGTGAAGAGGCCCACAAAGCACGAGTGACCGCAGCACCTCCGAGTCGCAGAGCTGCTCTGGGATCCCTTTCCACGCTCACCCCCGAGCATCCTTCACCCCTGTTCTCCCTTCTGTTGGCCTGGAAGATCCCCTCTGAGCGTAGGGTTGGTGGCCCCTCTATTTGTGAGGGCCTCCTCCCCTCCGTGGCGCCCTCAGACAAGAGAATCTCCCTGGCTCCTACTCCAGCCCTGCAAGCCCTTGGCATCTGCTCACATCGCCGTGGGAAGGAGTGGGGTCTCGGTGGCTTGGGGAGCCATCTTGCCTCCTTCCTGATCTTCCCACAGCTCTCATGGTACCAAGTGACAGGTCGGCCTTCCTGTGACACGGGGACGCCAGATCTTCTGAGAAGATGTCAGCGATACAGGTACCACCAGGGCGGGCGTCTCGGGCAACACCCCCAGGGGTGCCGAGCTCAAGAGCGTGCTGGAGCTCAGATGGCTCCACTCCCCACTTTCCCTGCCGGCTGTCCCGGCCCGGGCTCTGAGCAGGGTAGAGCTCCAGCTGCACTGTCAGAGGCAGGCCCCTGCCTGGGAGCCCAGGTCTGAGTCAGTAAGGGGATCTCCGCTGCAGAGACCCCGAGTTCTCAGGAGGTGGGCACTTCACCCAGGCTCTCCGAGGCCACCAAGAGGCTGCGGCCTTGGGGTGTGTGGACAGATGGGTGGAGAGGGGCCCCGGGCTGCACCCACCCACCCGTCACCTGCCCCGCAGGCCGCCTGGCCGTCCGGTACAGAATGCATTGCCAAGTACAATTTCCACGGCACTGCAGAGCAGGATCTTCCCTTCTGCAAAGGAGATGTGCTCACCATTGTGGCTGTCACCAAGGTAACCAGGGACCTGATGCCCCCACCCTTCCCCGCTCTGGGTCCTGCTTCCCCTGCCAGGGAAGATGGAGCTAAGCGCACGTCTGCTCTGCCCTCTCCAGGACCCCAACTGGTACAAAGCCAAGAATAAGGTGGGCCGTGAGGGCATCATCCCCGCCAACTACGTCCAGAAACGTGAGGGTGTGAAGGCGGGCACCAAACTCAGCCTCATGCCGTGAGTACTCGAGGAGGGGCCAGGGCTGGGGAGGAAGGCAGATGAGGAGTCCTGGGCCCCCCAAGAGAGAAGCAGGAAAACGGGTTCCCAAGTAGGTGGCTGGAATGTCTAGAAGAGCTTGTCCACGTGAGGGGAAGGGCGTGAGTTGAGTGCTGGCCCCCGAGGAGGACGGGGTTAGGAGGGTGGATGGAAGGAGGCCAGGGAAACCCAAGACAGATGCCATTGCCCGCCTGCGCCAGTGAGCTGAGGAGGGGCCTTCAGAGCGTGGAGCCCGGCCGCTGTCTGGGGAGGCGGGGTCAGTACCTGGGGCCACCGTGACCCCTGGCCTGTCGTCCTCAGCTGGTTCCACGGCAAGATCACGCGAGAGCAGGCAGAGCGGCTTCTGTGCCCACCAGAGACAGGCCTGTTTCTGGTGCGAGAGAGCACCAACTACCCCGGGGACTACACGCTGTGTGTGAGCTGCGAAGGCAAGGTGGAGCACTACCGCATCATGTACCACTCCAGCAAGCTCAGCATCGACGAGGAGGTGTACTTCGAGAACCTCATGCAGCTGGTGGAGGTGAGCCGGGCGTCCTCCGTGAGCCAGGCCTCCTCCCTCAGCGGCGCGTCTGCTGCTACTCTGAGCCCACAGTGTCGCCTCAGGGAGGGTGGCTCTCCCCTATTTCACAGGCCAGGAAATGGAGGTTCAGAGCAGTTGGGACCCACCCGAGGTCACACAGCTATAAATTGCAGGTGCCAGGACTAGAACTTGTCTGACCTCAGAAGTGTACATCCAAGCGCGTAAGCTTCACTTCATGAGCTGCGCTTCGACGACCGGGTTCCCTGGGCTCCTGTACCTGCACAGCTGTGTCCTCATTTCCCTGCAGTTCTCGGGGCCAGCTCTGCCAGCCCTGGCATACCGGGCATCTGGCAGCCTCCTGGATGCCTCCCGTACACCCACACACGCTCTCACCTTCTCCGCCTGCTGACCTGGCGTAGCCTGTGGCAGGGAGGGTCCTGGGCATAACTGGCTGGAGGCTGGTATCTACAGTGATCCAGGGCTTGCCCTCTACCCTGGGATGCCTGTGAGGCCCAGAGTGGTAGCAACAACCTGGTGTCCTTCCAGCACCCTGGGGTGGCATGGGAAGTGGGCCGAGTGTCTGAATCCGCAGCCTCTTTGGCAGTTGTTGGGTCAGAAGTAGGAAGCCGTGCCTCCCCACCCATGGCAGCGCTGGCCTGGGTGGTGCCATCCTCTACTGCCCTCTGGTGGTCAGGCCTGGGGGGTGCATGTGCAGGGCTAAGGGGCGCCCAGACTGGCTCTGAGCCCCTAGACTGGCTCTGAGCGCCCGCCTCCCTCGCCAGCACTACACCTCGGATGCGGACGGACTCTGCACTCGCCTCATCAAACCAAAGGTCATGGAGGGCACGGTGGCCGCCCAGGACGAGTTCTTACGTGGTGAGCACCCGCCTGCACCCCCTTTTCATTCACCTGTTTCCTCCTCCTGCCGGGCTTCCTCGGTGTCCCCATGCCAGAGGCCCCGGAGAGCCCCACACGCTCCATTCCAGTCGGCCTCTGCCACCCCTGCTCTGGCTTCAACAGCCTCATTACCCTCCCACCCCCAGGCGGCTGGGCGTTGAATATGAAGGACCTGAAGCTGCTGCAGACCATCGGGAAGGGGGAGTTTGGAGGTGAGTGGAAGGAGTGGGTACCCTGGGAGGGGCTGAGGGACATGGGGGACCCGTCACACCCACACTCTCTCTGCCAGACGTGATGCTGGGTGATTACCGAGGGAACAAAGTCGCTGTCAAGTGCATTAAGAATGACGCCACCGCCCAGGCCTTCCTGGCTGAAGCCTCGGTCATGACGTGAGTTGGGGCGCGGGTGGGCGTGGTGGGTGCCTCTGCCAGCAGGGGAGGGGACTTGGCCCTCTCTGACCACCCCGTCCTGCCCCAGGCAACTGCGGCACAGCAACCTGGTGCAGCTGCTGGGTGTGATCCTGGAGGAGAAGAGCGGGCTCTACATCGTCACTGAGTACATGGCCAAGGTGTGTGCCTGCCCCCCGCCCTCCCCCACGCTGGGGCCGAGCGCTTGCACGCGGGCACCCCAGGGCCCCGAGCCCTCCCTGCGCCCTGGGCCTCTTGCCAAGTGAGCTCTGAATCACCAGGGCTAGTCCTTGGTCCTGGCTCATGGGTCACTCTGGCCTTGGAGAAGTCACATCAGCTCCCTTACTCTCCGCTTCCTCGACTGAGAAATGGAGAAAATTGCAAAGGTTATCTCAGAGCTGTGTGAGGACGAGGAGGCAGTCCCGGGAACACGCTGGGCAGTGTCCAGCATGGAGGCTCTAGCCTTCGTGCGCAAGAGAGGTCCTGAGCCCTCCCCGCGCCCCTCGCGCCACCCTTGGGTGGCATGGTGTGCTCAGCCCGGGCTCACTGTTCCCGGGGGCTGGAGGGCAGGTCTGACCTGTGGTCTGTCTGTCTCGCCCCAGGGGAGCCTGGTGGATTATCTGCGGTCGCGGGGTCGGTCGGTGCTGGGCGGAGACTGTCTCCTCAAGTTCTCGCTGTGAGTGAAGCAGCCCCGGGGGTGGGGGGCCCCACCCTTCAAAAGGAGCCCCAACTGAGGCGACCTGTGGCTGGCTCATCCCCAGAGATGTCTGTGAGGCCATGGAATACCTGGAGGGCAACAACTTCGTGCACCGGGACCTGGCTGCCCGAAACGTGCTGGTGTCCGAGGACAACGTGGCCAAGGTCAGTGACTTTGGCCTCACCAAGGAAGCCTCCAGCACCCAGGACACGGGCAAGCTGCCGGTCAAGTGGACAGCCCCCGAGGCCTTGAGAGAGAAGGTGGGTGGGCCTCCCTCCAGGACTTGAGCAGCGGTGGATGGGGGTCCAGGGTCACCACCACCCCAGATTCCCAGGATCTGACACCGCCTCTCCCATCCCCACGGCAGAAATTCTCCACCAAGTCTGATGTGTGGAGTTTTGGAATCCTCCTCTGGGAAATCTACTCCTTTGGGCGAGTGCCTTATCCAAGAATTGTAAGTGTGGGCTCTGGGGCCCCGCAGGCACGAGAGCGGGGAAGGCTGGCAGGGGTGGGCTTCTCTGCCTGCGCCTCAGTCCCGGGCCTGGAAGTCGCAGCCCTGCCCTGGAGCTTCCAGGCCTCTTGCTGGAGCAGGGTCTGCAGCAGAGCCAAAGGGGAGCCTGAGGGGGGATGCCGAGGACGGGTCCCCTCTAGCTGGGGGCCCCGTGCCCACTCACATCGCCCCCCCCCTCCCCCGTAGCCCCTGAAGGACGTCGTCCCTCGGGTGGAGAAGGGCTACAAGATGGACGCCCCCGACGGGTGCCCACCCGCGGTCTACGACGTCATGAAGAACTGCTGGCATCTGGATGCCGCCACGCGGCCCTCCTTCCTGCAGCTGCGGGAGCAGCTGGAGCACATCAAGACGCACGAGCTGCACCTGTGACCGCGGCCGCAGGGACTGGCCCGGACAGACTGTGGACCTGGTGCCTGCGCTGGGGCTCTGTGCTCCGTCCCAGCCCGTGCCCCCTCCGGCCCCCGGGGGCCCCACCCAGGCCTGGCAGCTTCTTACGGACCCACCGAAGGGCCTGAAGGGAGGAGGCCGAGGAGCGGAAGGCAGACGCCCCCACGTGGCCAGGCTGCTCCGGCCTCCCTTCTCACCTTCTTAGAGTTTTATTCCTTTCCTTTTTTGAGATTTTTTTCCGCGTGTTTATTTTTTATGATTTTTCAAGATAAGGAGAAAGAAAATACCCTGCAAATGGGCATTTTACAAGAAGTACGAATCTTATTTTTCCTGCCCTGCCCATGAGGGTTGGGGAGGCCAGGCCCCTCTCTAGGGACCCATCGCCCCAGCCTTGTTCCCCATTCCGTGTTCGTGTCCCGTGTCGCCTCGGTCGCCCCGTGTTTGCGCTTGACCGTGCTGCACTGTTTGCATGCGCCCGGGCAGACGTCTGTCAGGGGCTTGGAGCTCGTGTCCGCTGCCGCCCGCCCACCTGCCTTGTGAGATGGACCCGTAATAAACCACTCCGTGAGGACACCGCTGCCCGGCCTCGGCGCTTCCTCCGCCGAGCCCGCCAGTCCCGCCCAGCTCCTCATCCCTGTCCATCTTGTCCATCCCCCTGTCTCTGTGAGTGGGGCTGTGCTTCCCTGTGAGTGGGGCGGGGCGGGGAGCACGGCCGGGAGGTGTGGCCGCCGCTTTGTGTCAGCTGCACGAGCGAGTGTCCTGTGTCTGCCATGGGGAGCGCCCACTGCCCGCCCTCCTCTGTCCTGCTGCCGCCCAGCCTGGGCCCTGGACCCTCCAGGCTCCGGGGCCCCTACTGCAGGGTATGCCTGGCGGGGTCCTGGCCGCCTCTTCTGCCGGATTGTTCAGGCTGCAGTACCGGAGGGCTGGAGCCAAGGACTGTTGAGTTTGCCAAGCGCGGCCAGATGGAGCCGGGGATCCCCCGATGGAGGAGGATAAACATGTGCTCCAAGAAGATGCGGGGCCTGGAGCCGGGGGTGGGACAGTGGACAGGGAGGCTGCGAGCAGCTCGCTGTGTCACTGTTCACCTGAGATGTGGTGGCGCAGCCCCATCCCCACCCCAGCCGGGCCTGGCTCCTTGCCTTAGTGGACCGGGCAGAGGTGCAAATGCCCAGGGGCGAGCCTCCCTCCCCCCACCTTGGGGGGCACAGATGGAGATGACCAGCCATGGCATCTCTCCAAGGGTGGTAGGCGGGGCCTCCAGGGATTGGGGGTGGGGGATGCCCTCTTCACTAAGGCAGGCGGCTGGGGCTCCCTGTGTCCAGTTAGGCCTTTGACCCTTCCTCTCCCAACCAGTGGGGCCCGCGGTCCAGAGAGTTGTGACTTTGCAGTGTGCCTCCCTGGCCCGCGCGGCCGCCCCCTTACCTCCAGTCATCCTCTGCGCACGGCCAGTCTCAGTGTTCTAAAACCACGCCACTCCACGACAAGTATTTAAATGCTTGCAGTGTGTGAGAACCAGAGTTAAATTGAGCAAAACAAACCCTGTGCAGTTCACAGCTGGGAAGACGTCACACAGACCGTTACAAACTGATACGTCCCATGGAAGAAGCCTGTGTGACTGGGACTTGTCTATAGATCAGGGAGGACTTCCTGGACGGGGCAGCCTGTAAGCTGGGGCTGGAAGAACAAACAGGGATACGAGGGGTGGGTAAAGGCTGGGGAGAGATGCTGAGACTGGAGGGAGGCAGCTTGCTCCAAGGTCTTCCAGGAAGCCGCCGAGAGTACCGCGCGCCCAAAGCTGAGGAGGGAGGCAGCACCAGAGAGGGGAGACTGTGGCATCTGACTTGTCACACAGCCGGGGAGCCAGTGCCTGGTTCTGAGCGTGAAGGTGATACGTCAGGGACTGTTTAAATGACCACCTAGTAATAGAGGTGGGTGGGCAGCTCAGGGAGGACGAACCCGTGAGAGGAGTCTCTGCCTCTGGACAGACTCCAGAGGGAGGTTAGGCAAAGCCGAGGGAGCGTGAGTGTGAATTTGGCAGGAGGAAAGAGCAGAGTCATAGCCACGCCTGATGCAGGAGCGGGGAGGCGGGTGCCCCTGGGGGAGCCAGAAGAGGCTGCGCTCAGGAGGAAGTAGCCTGCATTCTGATAAGGCCTGTTGGGTTTTTAGTGCCTTTGAAGCTGTCAAGAGGCCTTAAGTGATTGGAGCGCAGAGGCCGGAGAGGGAAGTGGGAGAGTTATCTGCAGAGGGCCCCGGCCTGAAGCCAGGACCACGAGGTGATACAGCAGCTACGGCCCTGGCAGGACATGTCCAGGGCCGGTGCTGGAGGAGCTCAGTACTCAAACGTCCAGAAGTGGACGGCCACTAGCTTGGTGTGGGGGGGCCAGAAGAAGCCCGCCCGCAGAGGCCGAGAGGAGACGAGGGAGGAGCCGGCAGCTCCTTGCTTCCCAGCAGACAGGGAGGGAGACTGAGTCAGCTGAGGTGTCAGCCCCCAGGAGTGGTCACCGAGGACGTCAGGAAGACCTGAGTTTGATGGGGTCAGATTCCAGATTACAACAGCTAGAGGAGGGCGCCAGCATCGCAGGGAAGCCCACAAATGAGGGAGGGAGCTGTAGTGCCAAGCAGAGAGGAAAACTTACGACTAGAAGCTTGAGCAAATTTGGCAAAGGGAAAGACATTGATCTTTTTCGGGGTCCAGTAGAAGAGGAAGGCAGCAAATCAGGTGTGCGGATGGGGCGCTGGAAGGTGGTCTGAAGGGTGCCGGAGCAGAGGGTGAATGTGATGGTCCTGGAGAAACCGCAGACTCTGGGGCCTTGTGTTTAACCCCAGGCAGGGTGGGTAGAGTGCTGCTGTTCGCGTGTGCTGCCCTCTGAGCTATACCTTGCCAGCGCCCGTGCCCAGGCTGCCCAGCTGACTTCCCACGTGCAGGGGTGGGGCACTAGCTCGTCCGAGTTGACGGGTTCAGAAGCCTGCAAGGGTGCCGTGCCCCAGGAAGCGCCATAGCAGAACTGTTCGAGGTGTGAGGTGGGAGCCGGAACCGAGGGGCAGGATCCTGCAGTTTTTTCCACCTGATAGTATGTGAGTGCCCCCGGCCCCACTCCTCAGGACTCCCCTCTCCCTTCCTTGGCCTAGGCTTTTGGTTTTCTCATCCCTCCCTCCTGCTCTGTGCTGGCCACTGACACCACAGATGAGCAAGACGGTTCCCACCTCCAAGGAGCTCACAGACTGCTGGGGCAACATACACAGGGCTCAAGTTGGTGTCCAGAAATCTGGTGGGCCTCACCCCCAGTAGCCCATGAGGCAGAGGCGGGAGGAGGCTCAGGTATCTTCTCAGACACTTGCAGGACAGTGGGGACGGAGAGAGCAAGGGTGCTCGCTGCCTGGGCAAAGGTGGTGATGTGTGACCGTGTGAGATGTGACCGTGGTGAGGTGTGACCGTGGAGAGGTGTGACCGTGGTGAGGTGTGACCGTGGTGAGGTGTGACCGTGGTGAGGTGTGACCGTGGTGAGGTGTGACCGTGGAAAGGTGTGACCGTGGTGAGGTGTGACCGTGGAGAGGTGTGACCGTGGAGAGGTGTGACCGTGGAGAGGTGTGACTGGTGAGGTGTGACCGTGGAGAGGTGTGACTGGTGAGGTGTGACCGTGGTGAGGTGTGACTGCCTGTTGAGGTGCTTAGGTGTGGCGGAGCTCAAGTGCCAAGGGGTGTGGTTTGGTAGCAAGATGAGAGAGGAAGCAGGGCCTGGAGCCCAGGAAGAATTTACCTTTGCTCAAGGATCACTGGGAGCAGGGGAAAGGCTTAGGACAGAGTAGTAATATGGTCCGATTCTAGAAAGATCATTCTGGCTGCCATCATTCTGGCCTAGTTGGAGGTGTCCAAATAGCAGACAGGGAGGCTGCAGTGGGCCAAGAGGGAGGGAAATGCTCGTAGCCCGGGCTTGGGCAGCTGGGAGGAGGTGGGGGAGAGAACCGCTGGGCTGAGAGCGCAGTGCGGGGTCCTCTTCTGAGGACAAGAGACGGGCGCTCTCACCCCGGCCAGCACTTACAGATACACACTCTGTCCGTCCCACAGATAGGCGAGCTTGAAGAAGCAGGTACACAGCGTGAGCTTGCTGGCAGCTGATAAGGGGAGGAGGCAGAGGAAGGAATCTAGGGGGATTCCAGTTGCAGCTTTGAAAAAGTGGGAAGTGCTGTCCCTGAACCCCAAGCGAGGAGTTTGGGACATTTGTCAGGGGACCTTTGTGACGTCGGAGCAGAGTTGAGCCTGCAGAGTTAGGCCTGCACGGAAATGGTGTTGGAGCCTATGGGTATGGCCAGCCTGCCACTGCCATGCACAGGGAGCGTGAGGGAGATTGAGCCCTAGGAGCCAGCATCTGGGGCTGCAAGGGAGAGCCTCGAGCCAAGGCAGAGAAACAGCCAGTGGGCAGGGGAGAAGCAGGGGTCCTCTGGGCAGAAGTGGGGGGGGGTGGTCTCAGAGCTCAGGACAGGCAGGGGGCAGGATGGCCACAGCACAACTGGCGCAGAGAACAGGGGTCACGGTCAGGCCTTCCTAGGGCCACGCTGGCCTGGAGGGGTGAGGGGGAAGAGAGGCAACAAGCCCAGGGAGAGGCCCGCTTTTCCACATCTTGTTCGTGAAGGGGCCTCTGGGAGAACCAGTGGAGGGAGCTGCGGGCTTAGTGTTGAGAAATGAAGTCTTTTTTTTTTTTAAGATTTTATTTATACAAGAGCTGGGGTACAGGCCATATGTGTGTGAGGGTGAGAAGATTCACCAGAGACAGAGCGGGGAACAGAACAGGCAGACTGATGAAACACACTGCTGAGGGGAGCAGCGGGCAAGACAGGAGAGGTCTGCTCACCATGTGGGTTACTCCGAGCCTGCGGGGATCGAACCAGTGCTGCAGAGGCTGCGGACAGCTTCACAGTGCTGTGCTCAACCACCTGCACCACCAGAGAGGCCCTGAGAAATGAAGTCTTTCAGCGCATCCTAAATTTTTCCATTTCCAATCTTGATTTGATTTGATTTGATTTGATATATTTTTACATCATTTTTCATTTTTGCACCATGTATGCATCTTCATCTTGCATCTTCATATGCATCTTCATATAATTCCCACCCCCCTTGTTTTGATCCTATTCCCTTCTCTCCCTGCTGTAGTGTGTCTCTGGTTTATAGTTACTTGTTGATTTTGATTTTTACTTTATTATAACTAGTCTTTTTCCTGGTCCCTTATTTAGGTTTTCTAAATTCCTGCTATGAGTGAGACCATCCGGTATTTTTCTTTTTCTTTCTGGCTTATTTCGCTGAGCATGATCCCTTCCATGGAAAGGTGTGTGGAGATCCCTCAACCTGCTAAAGATGGAGCTTCCATATGATCCAGCAATTCCACTCCTAGGTATTTACCCAAAGGACACAGAAACATTAATTCCAAAGAGCACCTGCACCCCTATGTTTATAGCGGCACTGTTTACAATAGCTAAGCTTTGGAAACAACCCAAATGCCCAAAAATAGATGACTGGATCAAGAAGATGTGATACATACATATATTATATACAATGGAATATTACTCAGCAATCAAAAAAGATAAACTCATCCAACCTTGATTTTAATTAATTTGTAGTGCTCCACTAACTTCATCCTGCTGGAGACTTACAAGCACAGTAAAACCTCAGTCATCCAGAATTCTTGGCAAAGGAGCCACTCGAACACCAGCATTTATTTGGATGAAAATATTTGAAATATAGGACTTCTTACTTCGGTAAAGCTTTTTATTATGGAAATTATAAAGCATACAAAAGTCGAGGAGGATAATGCACCCCTGCCCTCACCATCCAACGGTAGCAGTTACCACCTCAAAGCCAGTCCCAAACCATCTACACCCAATCCCCCAAACTCTGGGCTGTTTGGAAGCAAATCCTAGGCATTCTAGCAACTTATCCATAAAACTTCAGCTTTTTCTCCAAAAGAGGAGCATTTAAAACCCATTACCACAATACCATATTACTCCGAAAAATATCAATAATTCCTTAATTTGATCAAATGTCCATTGTTCAAATTTCCCCAATTTTCTCAATTTCCCCCCAACTTGGTTAAAATTTAGCCCCAGCCAAGGCTTGCACGTCTCACTGCTGTGCCCCGCCCCTCAGGGTTCCCATCCCTTTTCTCACATGTTGGGAGAAACACGTTGCTTGGAGGCAGGAGTGTTGGGACATAGGGGAGCACTGAGCGCCCTAGGAGCGTGCCAGGGATGGATGGGTGGGTGGCGGCCAGACAGCCCGTCTGCAGGCGGGCTAGCATCTTTGGGAAGGAGGCAGGATGTGGAGGCCCGTTTGGAGCGGGCCCACAGCCGCTGGGGCTGCGGGAGGGTTGGGGGGGGCCTGTGTGAACAGGAGCGGAGCTCAGGTTCACGCTGCCCTGAGCGGGGGCGGGGCCCAGGCCTGGAGTCAGGTTGGGAAGGAACAGGATGTCTGTGCGGGGAGGGAGGCAGAGGACAGTGCCAAAGACCTGCTCCTGGCAGATCCCCAGCGCCTCCCCACCCGCCCAGTCCCCAGAGGCCCTCCCTAGCCTCCCAGCTACAGATCCACGGGGGCTGGACTCCAGATCCCTTCACCATGCCACTCGTGGTCAGTGGCTCTGATCTCTTGCTCTGCCTCCTCCTCCTGCTCCTGCCCCCCCACAACTCTGAGAGGGACCGTCCTCCTCAGCGAAGGTTCGAGTACAAGTTCAGTTTCAAAGGACCAAGACTGGCATTGCCTGGGGCTGGAATACCTTTCTGGAGCCATCACGGAGGTGAGGGATTGGGGGGGGCGGGCAGCCATGCCCGGGGGCCGGAGGGGCTGGAGGGAACCCTCTGGGTGGCTGTGATGTGGGGAGGGGGCCAGCCTCTGCCCAAGAAGGCACCAGGCCTGACAGGCAGTCCCAGGGGCCCCAAAGCCCTTCCCAGGCTTGTTTCCCAATCCACACCCCCCTCCACACACACGTCTCCCCCACCCACCGGCCTCAGTTTCTCCTCTCTGCCGCTCTCCTTCTCTGCCCTGGGACTTCTCTCTTTTCCTTTTGGCTCTCCTTGGACCCCCTCCATGTCCTCTATCTCTTGGACGGATGGACACACACACATGCTCAGGTCGAGTCGCAGACTCACAAGACACAGGGCCCCTGGGGCCAGCCCACGCCTCCACTCTCCTGGCTCCGTGCCGGGGGCTTGTGGTTCTCCATGCGAACAGGGGGCTGCGGGGAGGCAGCATCCTCTTGGCCAGCTGTTTCACCAGTGAGGGCACCAACCCTCCCCCAGATGTGTGCTGGGAGGAAGCAGGTGTAAGAACATCTTAGCCACAAAGAGGCTGTCTTTTATTTGAGCTTGTTCAAAAAAGATCTTTGAGGACGTGCAAGGCCCTGTGCCACAGAGAAGAGCTTAACTTCGGAGGAAGAGAACGAGACTTAGGGTTAGCCTCATGGCATGAAATGAGTCCAGGAACATAGCTCACTGCCAAAACACATGCCGTGAGGTCTGCCCACCCTGCAGAGTTGGGTCCCAGACCTGGAGCAGAGCCTCCTAGGGTGCAGAGCAAACAGGGCAGGCCCGCTGTGCATTTCTGTCTCTGAGATGTCAGTTCTGAGAAGTGAGTTCTGAGAAGTGCTGTGATTCCTGGCTGGGACCAGAAAACTATCCCTTTAAGATGGCAGGCTGTGCCAGGAGGGTCTTTAGCCCAGTGGTCCATTAAAGAGTGACGGGAAGTATGCAAGGGAGGGGGCCGTTTCTCAGAGCGCCACGCCAGGCCCTGCCACACGCACCGCCCTGGGTCTTGCTAAGTCTGGGGTTTCATAGGCCATGTTTGAGGACCGACGTCTTCTGCAAGATCACGGTGATATGCTCGTGATCCTTTCATTCATGCATCCTTTAAGTAGATGCCCACGCCCCTGCCCCTCTGTGCCAGCCAGAGACACAGCCTGAGTCAGACTTAGGGGCGATGAGGACCAATGGCCAGCCCTCAGAAGGCCGAGCGCCCCGTGTTGTAGACACCGGGCAGCCTCGTCTCCTGCAAGTGGCTTAGGTGGAGGAGGTGGTGGCTGCCAAGGTCGCCAGGACTGCCAGACGGGCAGCCGCTGAGATCCCGCCCCCAGCCCTGGCCTTTGCAGAGCAAACAGCCTGGGTGAGCAATCTCCAGAACGTCCTGGCAGGGACTGGCTCCAGACCAGGTTCCAGGCTGGCAGGTCGGAGGGGTGGGGAGCCAAAGGGGTGGAGGCCCGGATCGCATTCCCCTGGGTCCTGCCAAGTTTGCCTCAGTTTCTCTCCCCTTCTCCCTCCACCCAGCATTACTGCAGTGAGAGTTCTCACGTCCTTCCTCACAGCCCTGCGGGCCCCCCCTGGTTTTCATGGTGTCCTCACCTTAGAACGCCCAGGTCCCTCCACCAGGAAGCCCCCAGCCTCCTGTGGCCATGCTGGAGCGTCCCTCCGCACATCACCCTTCCCAGGCCCTGAGCCTCCACGCGGCCGTGCTCCCCTGTGCTCTGTCTCCTTCCTCCTCCGGAGCCCAGGTCAATGGGAGAGAACCGTGGGGGTGACGGTGGGGCCCGTGCCCTGAGGTGTCCTGGTCCACAGATGCCATCCCAGGCCTGGAGGAAGTGCGGCTGGCCCCGTCTCTGCGGGACCGGAGCGGCGCCGTGTGGAGCAGGGCACCTGTCCCCTTCTCTGCCTGGGAGGTGCAGGTGCAGATGCGGGTGACAGGGCCGGGGCGCCGGGGTGCCCGGGGCATGGTGAGTGACCTCTACCGAGGCCTGACAGAGGGGGAGAGTCAGGGAGGTGGGCGATAAGCCTGGGATTCTGGTGTCCTACAGGGGCCCCCCAACTGAGCAGCTGGGGACCCACAGGTTGTATGGTACACCCGGGACAGGGGCCAAGTAAACTTCGGCCTGGGAGGTCAGGCCTCATGGGATGGCGTAGGGATCCTGTTCGACTCCTCAGCTGAGAATACCCTGGTGAGTACTGCCTCCCGCTGGCCTCCACCCACACCCTCATGCTCCCCTACGCCCCTGCTCAGGCTGCTTGTCACCCCCATACAGAACAGCCCTGCCATCCGCGTGCTGGCCAGTGATGGACACACCCTCGCCCAGTCACTCGGGTAAGGGCCCTCCCTGCTCCACTCCTGAGCTGTAAGGGGCTCTGCAGCTACCCCATATCCCCCCATGCGCCCCCACACCTTCCCACGGCCCCCCACGCCCCTGCCTCTGCTGGGCCTCTGACAGGGCGCCTCCCTCCCAGGGCTGTGCCTGCCATGCTGGCCTCGCATCTGGGCTGACAGCTACTTCTCCCCACCCCACACCCTTCCACTCAGTCCCAGCTCTGCCTCCTCCAGGCAGAGACCTGGGTTTGCTGACTCTTCCTAGGCGCCTCCTGCTGGGTCTTCGATTCAGTCAACCCAACAGCAACCACCCCCCTCCTGCCAGAGGCAGGAGTGAAACCACTCAGGGTGGGGCTCAGCTTGTTTTCATTCACATCACCTCATCTGATCCCCAACACATTTGCGAGGTTGCCATGATTAGTCCCCAACTACCGGTGAAGACATTGAGCCCAGAGAGATGGAGCGATGCGCCCCAGATCACACAGCTGCGGGCAGAGTTGTGATTCGGGCCAGCCTGGCGTTGGAGGCTCTCTGCCCTCCCACGGTGCCAGCTGTCTGCCTGCCAGGCCTTCCCTCTCTCCCAGATGACGTGGCTTCCTCCCCCAGCCCGCCCGCCCCCTCCCCGCAGCTGCCTCCTCAGCGGCCCGGCCAGTCCGGTGTCTCTCAGCAAACATCCCTTCGCTCGAACAATTAAAATAATTGCTAACATTTATGAGCGAAGCTTACTGTGTGCCAGGCACGGTGCCAAGCTCTACAGTCAGTGTCTTCGTTAACCCGCCGAACAGTGTTATGAGGTCATGTCAGTTATTGTGCTCGCTGTGAAGGGGCTGAGACGGGGCTTGTAAAGGTGAGGTAAGGCGCCCACGGTCACACGGCTGGGGGCCGATCGCGGCTGCTCTGGACCGGGCTTCTCCCTGCTCTGCTCTGTCCTCTGGGCGGAAGGCGGCGGGTGACAGGCGCTGCCAGGCCGTCTGCGTGTCTGCGCCTGGAGAGCGCTCTCTGGCTCAGTCCTCTTTTCCCACCGCCCCAGCCCCCGCTGGGCCCGGCCTGTGGCGGAGGGGGCTGCTCGCGTTGCCCTTGGCCCCTCGAGGCCCCCCGGGTCCGCCCTGCCCTGCGGGCAGCCCAGGCGTGGCCGGCAGAGGAGAAAGAGCAGCGATACCAGAGGCGCGGGGGTCTGAGTTCAGGGGTAAGAGGGGAAGGGACGAACAGTGAGGGACCTGGAGGCAGAACCTCCCCCTGGGGTAGGATCGCAAGGAAGCCCCACCTTTGATTCCATGAATTTCGAGTCCTCCTCCTATCTCTTTACAAGAAGCCAACTGCAGCCAGACCCTGGAGCTAGACCACAGGGACATGTGCCCTCCCTCGTCACCCAGCGGGGGAGGTGGCACTGCAGGCTGGGCGGGACAGCCTGTGACAGCCCCGCAGCCAGGCCTCGGCCGCATGGCCCTGCTGACCTCCAAGTGCCCACAGGGGCGGGGCCAGCCGGGCGCTGGGCTCCTGCCACCAGGACTTCCGGAACCGGCCGCACCCCTTCAGAGCGCGGATCACCTACTGGGGGCAGAGACTGCTCGTGAGTCCTCCCTGCTGCTTTCGTGGGTCCCCTGGAGAAGGTTACAGGGCTCAGAGCTACAGAGGTGCCATGTGGGTGCCCGTGACCCCACAGACCGACGCCTGTGACGCAGCACGGGTCCCCAGCACGTGCCGGTCCCCTAACGTGGAACCCACCTCCCCACACAGTCCTGACCTGCCCAGACCAGGCAGGTGTGCGGGCGGCTGTGGCTGTGCGGGGCGAGGCCCACACCCCTCCTCTGACACCTGTCCTCCTCTAGGGCCTGGGGGGCCAGAGAGTCAGATGGGGAGGGTACACACCCTGCTGGGTCAGGGCTTACTGGGGGCTCCATCTGCAAGGGGCTCCTTCCCTCTACAACCCCCCAAGGTGTCCTTGAGCAGCGGTCTGACTCCCAGTGACCCAGAGGAGCTCTGTGTCGACGTGGGGCCCCTACTTTTGGCCCCTGGAGGTTTCTTTGGAGTCTCAGCAGCCACCAGCACACTGGCAGGTAAAAGCAGATGAGGGGAACACAAGGAACCATCCTGAACACCCCTCCCGAGGAACACGGGGTGTGAGGCCTGCCCCTCCTCACCCTGTGACCCTGGCAAGCGCACCCTCCGTGGCCTCTGTTACCATCCGGGGGCGCGCCTGCTTTGCAGCGTCACTGAAAGTCTCAACTAGGACAAGACACACAGGGGGCCCTGTAAGTGCCCCCTAGGAGCCGTGGGGAAGTGGGGAGCAGAGACGGTCACGTGGGACAGTCAAGGAGGGGGCGAGGGGGACGTGACTCGGTGGCAAGCCTGCGGAGGAACCCATATCTGAAAACGGGCAGCGCCAGAGGGTGGGAGAACCTGAACGTCAGCGCTCTGGTCTCTAGACTCTGGGCCCTGGGGAGCCATGGGAGGTTTCTGCGGGGGAGACTGGCAAGGTCAGAGTCACGCTGGGGAGCAGGCCGTGCCTCGTTGCTTCTCTGTGACCAGCCCAGGACTGTCCAGCGTTCCCACTCGCCGGGGCCCGCTCTGGCTGCGTGGGGTCAGGCCTCGCAGGCGGTCCGTAAGCCTGCGTGAGCCCCACGCCTTTCCCCTGAAGTGAGTAGGGGGGTGGTTAGAGCTGCCCAGAGCTGCCCACGGCTCTTATCTGCCTGACGCGGATTGGAGCCAGAGGGTGAGGGTCGAGTGAGGGGCTGCTGGCGGCGGGGCTGGGGCCTTAGCTTCCTTCTCTGCCCCCTCCCTCCCCCTTCCAGATGACCATGACGTCTTGTCCTTCCTGACTTTCAGTCTGAGTGAGCCGGGCCCAGAGGTGATGCCAGCCCGGGACCCACCTTGAAGGGAAGGTGGGGGGAGAGAGCCCAGGGCCCTTCTTTCCCAGATGCTTCTGTTCGTCGTGGTGCCAGAGCTGACATGGCGGCTGGTACCTCCACCTGCTCCCGATCTCTGCTCGGGACAGGCCTGGGGCTGGACAGTGCCAGGGGGCAGAGGAGGCCCAGAGCCAGGCCCTGTCCTCAAGGACTTTGCAGGCTGGCTGGAGGCTGCGGGAGCACAGAGGGAGCCTGGGGGGCTGCCTGGAAGAAGCAGCTGGCCAGACAAGGGCGAGGGAGGGCCTGGGGGCCTGAGGAGGGCGGGTGTGGGTGTGGGGTGTGCGGAAGGCAGTGCGGCGGGGCTGGGAGGATCAAAACTGCAGGTCAAAGGCTGAGCTGCGAGAGAAGCCGCTGGGAGGGTGGCCCTGGCTGGGATTGAAGACCGTCAGGAGAGGGACCGGGCCCAGGCACCCTGTGGGAAGGCTGCCTTCTCCCCCAGATCTCCCACAGCTCTCAGTCTGAGTTCTTGTCCTCCCCCTCCAGGCTTCGCCGCAGCCCTTGTTGGAAAAGGAGCAGCTCCGCCTGGCGAGCCGGCTGGAAGGGCTGCGGGCAAGGCTGGCCCTGGGCTCCGAGGAGGACACGATTCCAAAGCTGCATTCTGAAGCCCAGGAAGCGGGTAGGGCCCCAGTGGGCAGGCAGGTGGGCAGAGGCCTGCTTGGGCCTCTGGATCCTCTACCCTTTGGGCCAGGAGTCCTTTAACCAGTAGGGAGGAGGTTAAGGGGCCCTGTCTAAGCACCCCGGGACAGGTGGTCTGCCAGGTATCTTTACGGGGGGAACCATGCCTTTCTGCCCCCTCTGAGAACCTCCCACACCAGCTAGGAGCCCATCCCAGCTCTACCCTACCCCTAGGGGAAAGGGTCTTCCACCTGGAGGAGACCCTGGGCAGACACAGCCAGATCCTGCAGACACTCCACGGCCTCTCCGAGCAGCTGGTGCAGGCTGTGGGGAAATGGAAGCAGCAGTTGGGGGCCCCACACCAGATCAGGCCTGGAGAAGCCTGGGTGAGTCACCCCTCGGCATCCCAGGCCCCATCTGCAGGCCCGGAGAGGCAAGCTCCCTGGGCACGCTGTTGGCACCCGTGGGCTCCCTCTGCCCAGAAAGAGGAGCAAGCGCTACAGCTGGGAACTAGCCCCCCAAGATTGGAGGTCACTGGAGGAGGACCTGGCAAACAAAGGAACAGGCGAGGGTAGCTCTGTACAAGCAAGCACTCCAGGAGAGAGCCAGGGACTTGGGTGCAGGTCTGTGGACGAGGGAAGCAGCAGACCGGGAGCAGGTCTGCACGTGCTCCACACGGGGTTCACTGCACACACGGCGTGATTAACGCTCAGGTGCCCCAGAGTCCTCGTCTCCTCTCAATGGCCATCCTGGCCTCCCCCAGCGGAGTGATGTCCCAGGGCGGGCCCAGCCTGGGGCCTGACAGCTGAACTCAGTCAAGTCGCTAGATGCTGAACAGAGGGGCTCCCGTGGGCTCTGCCGGGTCCCATGAGCCCTCAGGCCAGAGCAGCTGAGGCTGGGCTGCTGGAAGGGGGAGTTGGAGGGGGGGTTGCGGGAGTCGGGGGCTGGACGCTGCTCTCCAAGCCTAGGCGTCCCTCATCCCATTTCCAGGCCCAGATCCCCCACCCCAAAGAGGGGCCCGCCTCTCCTGGGCACCCAGCATGGCAGGGCCCAATCCGAGGGAGGTAGGGAAGCGTGAACTGCCCAGGGCCACTGGGGTGGGGTTGGGGGAATGGGGCGGGGTGAGGTGGGGGAACAGCCATCCTCAGAGAGAGGGAAAACCCAGATGACCAGGGCTCCGGGAACACAGTGTGTCCAAAACGAGGAGGGCCAAGGTCATCCGCTACGGCCTTCTGGAAGGAAGAGGGGGCAATGTCCCTGGGGAAGGTGGTCTTTAGGGTGGGCCCTAGAGAAGAGGTTGGCACTCCTGTAGGACCCTGCCAAGGTCAGCACCCTGCTCCATGGCCAGCGGACTCTGCTCCAGGACCTCCAGGAGATGAGGTAAGGGAACAGGGCGCTGAGGGGTGTTGGGGCGGGGGACAGGGGAGAACAGCGCCCCTGACTGACTTGCTTCTCCGCCTGAAGTTCCTCTCTAAGCCCCTTGCTTCTCTCATTGGCCCCTGAGCACCCAGCGCAGAGCCTGGCGCGTAGGGAGGGGCTGGGGGCCGAGTCACGTTTGCTGAGTTGACCCAAAATTAACTGAATCAAATGAAGTCCTACTTAAAAGCAACCCTCCCCGGGAGACCCCTCCCCAGTGAAATCCCCAGCAGACACCCAAGAAAGTTTAGTAAATGTGAGGCTTCCTTCAGCGACAGTCCCTGGAAAGAGCCTTTGAAGGGGGGGTTCTTGGAAGGAGCACAAGCAGGACGAGGCCCAGGAGGAGGAGTGGCCCCTGACTTCACACCCCTTACCCCAGCACCCCAGTCTAGGCCACTACGCACTTTGGGAGCCACCCAAAGAATGCTAGCACCCCGGGGGTGGGGGGTCACCGAGATGCCAAGGAAGAGGGCGGCTTCAGGCTGGATGCCGGGGACCTGGCTGATGCGCCCGCGTCCACATGCCTGGGGGGGTACGCTGGGCAGAGGGAGAGGAGGCGCGTGCCCTGGAGGCCAAAGAATGGAGACTGAGCCCAGTTGCTGGGGCCGAGGCAGGCAGCTGCAGGGACAGCCTCATCTGAGCTAAAGCGGCCTCGAGATCAGCTGTCTCAAGATCTAAGACGACCAGCCCAGGAAAGGAGGGTGCCCCCCCAGGTGCTGTCCAGGGATTATAAGAGATGGCGCGATCAGAAGGGTAACGGCTGTCCCTCCTGCCAGGGACGCAGCTGCCCACATGGCCTCAAGAGCCCATGTCTTCTACTTACCTGTGGGCACCAAGCACCATTTCTTAGAGCTGGCCCAGATCCTGAGCCACCTGCAGAAGGAACTTAGGGGCCCGGTGGTAAGGGGGATTGAAGGGATACGGTGGGGACTCTGGGTGGACCGCGAGGTGAGGACTCCACCTCCTTCCAGCACATCTGCCATCGCAGGCCCCTCCTGCCATGTCCCTCCCCTGCCAGGAGCCCTGGCGAGCACGCCTGTGTGTCTGTGTGCACGCGCATGCACGCAGAGATGCAGACCTCACCTTCTCTCTGCCCTTTCTGCCTTCTGCAGAGTCCCACGGGCTCTCAGTGCCAGAAGGGAGGGCCCTGGGGACCACTTGGTCCAGACCCCTCATTGGGCAGAAAAGAAATGGGAGTGGGCTGTGCCCAAGGTCATTCAGCACTTGGTGGTGGGGTCTGCTCCCCAGATCTGATTCTTTCCTTTGCCCTCCACAACACCTTGTCTGGCTCTCTAACTCTCATCTCTGGAGCCTTTGGTCCCCCAACAACCCAGCCCCAGGCCTCCCCAGCTGCTCCCACAGATGGCGCCATGGGAACTGGGATACGGCAGGCAGCTCGGTGCTCTGCGCCCTCCCCAACACCCTGCATGAGAGCCAGGGTGCCCCCAGCCTGGGAGGGGGAGTCCAGGTCTCCTTCCTCCTCTGGGCAAGAAGCTAACGTAGGACCTTAGACTGTGCCTTTTCAGAAAGCAGCAGCCAAGGGCCCCCGCCCACCAGGCCGGCTCCCAGGGGCCTCCTCGTGCCTGCAGCCTGGCGTCTTCCTCTTCTTCCTGCTCCTCCAGACCGCAGGCTTGTTCTGCTACGTGCACCTCAGGTGGGCCTTCTCATGGGCACGACATCTCACATCTACCTGGCATCTCTTGCTTCTAGGCCAACGCATCTGATTTGAGAGAAGGGGCACAGAGGCCTAGAGGATGGGGGAGGTCCTGCTTGGCCACCAGCCCACTGGCGAGGAGCAGAGCCCAGGCTAGGACCTATTTTTCTGACAGGCTCTAATTGCCATCTGCTCAGCCAGGAGTCCCACCTGGGTCCCGCCCTCACAGAATTCACTCTCTCTGTAAGAAGCTGACAGTGACTGGCGGCCACACCCTGCACAGGCAGTGCCGTGATGGCAGGAAGCTCAGGAGCTCTGAGAGCACTTGACTCAGTTTGGGGACATCAGGGAATTAGCCTAGAGGGGACACTGGATATGGGTTATCCAGTCAACTAGTTCTCCAGCCTGGCAAGAGAAGGAAAGGTAGGGATGCAGAGGAAACAGCATAGAAAAAAGCACAGAAGCATGGCCAAAGTATATTTTGGAGAGAAACTGGCAAGTTTGGCACCATCAGAGCAAAAGGTGGGGCCAGTTTCTGAAACTGGGCAAAGATAAATGAAAACATGGGGGAGTCGCTCTTTCTGCTTGGTATTTGCAAAATGAATGCAACAAATCCAGAAGTAGGGGTGGACTAAGGGTCTCAGAAATGGGACTAGCCGTTCATGTTTGTAAAATTTCAAGACAAGAATCAGTGTGGTCTGCGGGCGCCATGGAAGAGGAGTGAAGGGTGCTGAGCTTTCAAGGCAGAGCAGGAGAGGGGGCGGCTCCAGGGGAGGAGACAGCAAGGCGCAGATGGATCTGACAGGCTGAGCTGCTGCACCGTGCAGAGTACAGGTGGCTGCGAGACTGCAGTCGCCCGGACAGACGCGAATGCCAGGGGGAAGGCGAGGTCCTAAGGAGGCAGGTGAAGGGGACAGTAGAATGTCCTAGGGCAGAGGAGGTGGTGAGTGAGTGCGGGCAGGTGAGCGTGGGAGCCTGTGCTCAAGGGCCCAGAAGGGAGAGGCCCAAGTAACCTTTTCCTCCTCTCCCTGGCAGCAGGCAGGATCCGGACATGAGCCTTCGGGACTATCTGGCCACATGCCGCCTGCCTCTGAGTTCCACGCCACAGATCACCAGAGCGCTGGGGGCTCTGAGGAGGCAGCCCTTCTCCTCCAGCTTGCGAGCGTGACACCCCCCCCCCCCCAGCAAAGCTCTGAAGGAACCCACTTCTCATCACTGGGAAGTGAATGGGGTCTGAGTGTAGGGGTGTGGCCAGTATGCTTGTCCTCTAAGTGCCCAATTCCTAGCCAAACCCAGCTTTTGGAGGGCTCCCATCTTATTAAAGGTGATTTCTGGGCCTCCCTGGTGGCACAAGAGGTTAAGCACTGCACTATGAAGAAATGCATTGCCTCTGCAGCACGAGTTCGATCCCCTGGCCAGGGAGCAACCCACATGGCGCAGCAGACCTCTCCTGTCTCCCCGCCACTCCCCTCAGCAGTGTATTTCAGTCAGTCTGCCTGTTCTGTTCCCCGCTCTGACTCTGATGGATCCTCTCACCCCCTGCACCTCTGGCCTGTACCCCAGCTCTTGTATGCATAAATAAATAAATCTTTTAAAAAAGTACAGGTGGTTTCCCTTTCCCCATGGTTTGATATGCTCATATGCCTTCTAGTTTCCCCGTAATCTCTCCGAAGTCTTCCACCTCCTCTGGGTAGATACCCAGGAGCGGGCACCAAGCCCGCAAGGAGGTCAAACGCCCAGATGCTCCACAGCTTTCAGCCCTAGACTAGAGCGCAACAGGCAGCCGCAGCCGTGTGTGATTCTGCCTCCAACCCGAGCAAGGAGCGGCGTGTCTAGGCGCCCTGTCTCCAGCCGAAGTCCAGGCCCAGGAGACAAGGAAGAGAGGAGCGCCGGGTTCTAGGCATCAGCTCAGTCCCTTCCTCCGGGCACCCCCGCATGCCCTCATCCCCGGGCAGCAGGGCCCCACAGCCTGGCATGGCGGGAGGCACGTGGGGGAGCGGGCGCCGGGGCAGGCACGTGTCCTGCAGGTCAGCCGGGTGTTCGCTTCCCGCCCCGCGCGGAGGGGCTGGCGGGGCGGGCCCTGGGGGCGGACCCCTGGGGGCGGGGCTGGCCCTGGGGGCGGGGTGGGGTGGGCCCTGGGGCGGGGCGGGGTGGGCCCTGGGGGCGGGGGCGGGTCCTGGGGGCGGGGCGGGCCCTGGGATCGGGGAGGGGTCGGGCCTGGGGACGGGGGCGGGGCGGGCCCTGGGGACGGGGGGCGGGGCGGGCCCTGGGGGCGGGGCGGGGGCGGGTCCTGGGGGCGGAGCGGGCCTGGGGGCGGGGGCGGGGCGGGTCCTGGGGGCGGGCCCTGGGGACGGGGGCGGGGCGGGCCCTGGGGGGCGGGGGGCGGAGCGGGCCCTGGGGCGGGGGGCGGGGCGGGTCCTGGGGACGGGGCGGGGCGGGCCCTGGGGGGCGGGGGGCGGAGCGGGCCCTGGGGGCGGGGCGGGCCCTGGGGCGGGGGGGGCGGGTCCTGGGGGCAGGGCGGGCCCTGGGATGGGGAGGGGTCGGGCCCTGGGGACGGGGGCGGGGCGGGCCCTGGGGGCGGGGCGGGCGGGCCCTGGGGGCGGGGGGCGGGGCGGGCCCTGGGGCGGGGCGGGGGCGGGTCCTGGGGGCGGGGCGGGCCTGGGATCGGGGAGGGGTCGGGCCCTGGGGACGGGGGCGGGGCGGGCCCTGGGGCGGGGCGGGGCGCGCCCTGGGGGCGGGGCGGGCCCTGGCCGCGGCGGGCGCTGTCCGCAGGTCCTGGTGCTGAAGTAGTCCCCGCCGGTCCTCACCCAGCGCCCGCGCGGAGGCCATGGCGTTTGCGGTGAAGACCCTGGTGGGTGGCCGGCTGAAGACTCTCACCGGGAGCCTGGGGGTCGGAGAGGACACGGGGGACGGGGGCAAGTCTGTGGCTGAAGCGCAAGGCATGAACCGGGAGGAGCAGGAGTATCAGAAGCAACTGGTGGAAGAGAAGTAAGTGGACCCCTTCCCAGCTCCACGAACTTCCCGAAACATGGCCTTGCCCGTCGCTAGGGTCGTCTCGGACTCTGAGCCCGTAAGCGTCTGCGATGTGCCCTCTAGGCTGACCCCAGGGTCACCCCCTCTCAAACCCAGGACCTTGCTGCAGCTTCACGCTTGGGCTGAGAGTGAATGCGGGCAGCGGAGGTAGGCGCGTGGGATGGGTTGGGGGCACGGGCATTCTGATGAAACAGTAATCCCTTAATCCGATCTGGCTCCAGCCTGTGTCTTCCAAATGGACTTTCTCTAAGCTTTAGACTCTGAGAAACACTGTGCAGCTGAGGGGCTCGGAATCAAAGAGACAGCTCCTGAGATGGGGCATTCACAGATACTGAGGCTTCTTGTGTGAGGCAGTACAGAGGGAGAGAGGCAGCCCAGCTAGAGTAAGGGGCTGGACTCCAGGGGTAGGCTGCTTGGGTGCAGATCAAGGCTTTTCATTTTTTTTGCATAGGAGAGCTGGGGTGGGCCTCCCCGGTGGCACAGCGGTTGAACGCTGGGTTGCGAGGCTGTCCGCAGCCTCTGCAGCGCCGGTTCGATCCCAGTCTGCTCCCCGGCCACCGGAGGAGGGTCCCACATGGTGCGCAGACCTCTCCTGCCGCCCGCTGCTCCCCTCAGCAGTGTACTTCGGTCCTTCTGCCTGTTCTGCTCCCTGCTCTGGCTCTGGTGAATTCTCTCACCCTCCCGCGCTTCTGACTGTACCCAGTGCTTGTATAAATAAATAAATCTTTAAAAGAAGAAGAAGAAGAGCTGAGGTATAGGCCAGAGGTGTGGGGGTGGTGAGAGGATTCTCCAGAGACAGAGTGGGGAGCAAGCAGAACAGGAAGATTTACTGAAATCTCACCCTAAGGAGAGCAGCGGGTGAGACAGGAGAGGTTGGCTGCACCATATCTGGGTTAGCTCCCTGGCTGGGGATTGAACTCAGGTCATAGCAGTGATAGCACTGAGCCTTTAACCCCTAGGCTACCAGGGAGGCCTGGATTCTCCTTTTTTTTTTTTTTTTTTTAAGCTAGTAATCTCAGGCAAATTAGTTAACCTTTCTGTGCTTCAGTTTCCTCTTCTGTAAAATGGGAATAGTAATCAAAAACATGCCTTGGGCCTCCCTCATGATGCAAGGGGTTAAGCACCACACTGTGAAGCAATCCACAGCCTCTGCAGCATGAGTGTGATCCCCAGTAGCCAGGGAGCTACCCACATGGCACAGCAGACCTCTCCTGATTCATCCATTGCTCCCCTCAGCAGTGCATTTCAGTAGATCTGCCTGTTCTGCTCCCTGCTCTGTCTCTGGTGAATCCTCCCACCCCCACAACCTCTGACCTGTACCCCAGTTCTCATATGCGTAAATAAATCAATCTTAGAAAAAAAAAACAGTATGCCTTATATATTTATGAGGATTAAATTACTTAATGCAGATAAAACTGCTTAGCACAGCCCTGGCACATGGTAAATCATTACATATAATCATTATTATTTTACTTAATCCCAGTAACAGTTTGTGAATCATAAGAGCTCCCCATTTTACAAAAGGAGGAAAGTAACTTAGCTAAAGACCTATGGAAACTGGTAGCAGAGCCAGGGTGTGAACGCAAGTCTGTCCCCCACAATTTCCCCCATACCACACAATCCATTAGGGAGAGAAAAGAAAGCCCCAGGGCGGCCACAAAGGACTTATATTAGTGTCCAACAAGAGAGACAGAGTCCTCCACCCCATAGCTCCATCCAGCTGGGGGTGCAGAGAGGACAAGGGGCACTGACGGGGAGGCAGCGAAGGCTAGGTTAAGCCTCCTCCTGACACACAGGCCTCTTGGTCCTCACAACGACCGCCCCGGTGCCCCCTCAGGATGGAACGGGACGCGCAGTTCACACAGAGGAAGGCAGAGCGGGCCGCGCTGCGGAGCCACTTCCGAGACAAATACCGGCTGCCCAAGGTGAGCTTGGGGGGTGGGGGTGGCGCTGCGGATCCGAGCTCAGGTCCTGGTTAAACTGGTATCTGCTAGAACCCAGTGCTTGGCGCGAAGGGGAAACGCTTCCTCTGGAGACGGATAGGTTTGTATTTCTGGAGCCAGTCCAGTCCCTTCTCTCCTTCACACCCTCTGGCCATCCCTCCAGCCCTGGGGCAAGTCCAAGGAGATCAAGGGGTAAAGGCTGCTCATTTTGCAGCAGGGGTGAATACCCTTGGGGCTTCTGAATACTCAGGAAGTGGGAGGGGGGAGGGTTGTGGGTGAGAAGGCAGCACACCCTGTGTGCCAGGCACTTGGCCCTCCAGGCCCTCCAGGCACCCACTAACACTGCCGGGCAGGTTTTGCCCAAGGGAAGTGAGGTCTGGAGAGGTTACAGGGCTCAGCGGAGACAACACAGCCAGCAAGTGGGGCGCTCCAGCATGAGAGTGCCTGCTCTTGCTCCTGGAGCCCTGGCTGCCTTCCAGGGTAAGGAGCGCGCCTGCAGAGGGCAAAGTCGTCCCTTGGTTGCTTGAGCTGCCAGGAGGGTGCCCTCCCCCACCACCCCCACCCTGCCCCTGCGGCAGCATGTGCTTCTGCATGAAGCGCTCTATTTCAGTTGCCTAAGGAGGGAACTGAGGCACCAGCCACTCCCACTACTAGAGTGTGCCTTGGACCGCGCTAGACTCTGAGGGGGAGCAGAAGTGCAGGGCCAGGCCGTAGCACCCCTGACCTGTGCACACATCACACCCACTCACGCAACAGATGTGTGCTGAGCTCCTTCTGCCTCTCACTCCCCCGGGGCTGCAGACTTTTAGAAGCCCCATAAAGAGAAGGCGGGTCCAGAAAGTTGGCCTTTCTGCAGTTACGGAGCGAAGCAGGGAATGGAGTCGTTCCTCAAATGCTTACACCCTGCGTGTCAGAGACGCTGAGTCTGGCAGAAGGGGAAAGACTTGGCTGTGTGAAGTGGAAGGCCTCAGGCTCCCCAGAGGGACAGTGAAGTACAATGACCATCTGTAGCTATTGGACAAAGAGAGCAAAATTATTGGTGACGTCATTTAGATCTAACCCCCACTTGCTCGTTGCGTGACTTTGGGAAAGTTACTTAAGTTACCAGAGGTTCAACTTCCTTATTTGTAAAATGGAGATTAAAAAAAAAAAAAACCTGTCTCACGGGGTTCTTGAGAATGAAAGTACTCAGCTCGTGTCAGCCATATAATAGGGACTTGATGGGCCCTCCCTGGTGGCGCAGGAGTTAAAGACAGCGCTATTAAGCTATTGGCAGCCACTGCACCGTGAGTTCAATCCCTGGCCAGCCAGGGAGCTACCCACATGGCGCGGCAGACCTCTCCTGACTCACCCGCTGCTCCCCTCAGCAGTGTATTTCAGTCAGTCTGCCTGTTCTGTTCCCCACTCTGTCTCATGGCGAATCCTCTCACCCCCACATCTCTGGCCTGTACCCCAGCTCTTGTATGCATAAATAAATATTAAAAAAAAAAAAGAATCTAGGGACCTGGAGCCTGGTCTAGGCCTCCTCCCCGCCCACTAGACACTGGGTCTTCGCGGACCTCCAACCTCAACTATTCCTGCCCCGCTTCCTTTTAGAACGAGACAGACGAGAGCCAGGTCCAGACGGCAGGTGGAGATGTGGAGCTGCCCCCGGAACTAGCTAAGATGGTGGCCGAGGACACGGAGGAGGAGGAAGAAAGGGCCTCGGTGCTGGGGCAGCTGGCCAGCCTCCCTGGCTTGGACCTCGGCTCACTCAGGGACAAGGCCCAGAACACACTGGGGGACCTCAAGCAATCAGCAGAGAAGTGCCACCTCATGTGACCATCCTCCGGGGGTTGTCTGCCGGGGTGACTGGGGGGCTGGGCCCACCTGAGGGCTAGAGCGTAGCTCCCTCCCAGGGACCACTGCCCCATCTTGGCTTTGCTTCCCCTGTGCCACGAGAGTCCCAGGACCCTTCCCATGTAGGACCTAAGCTTGCCTTCTGCTTTCTCCTTCTCCTTACTTGTGAGGACCCATCGTCCCTGCTCAGCACTGGAGGGCGTGGTTTCCTATAATCCTATAATTTCCTATAATTCCTATAATCCTTCGATTATAGGAATAGACCTGTCTCTCCCTGGCCGTGGCCCCAAGTTCCGCACATGAGACACAGAGAGATGGAGAAAGCCTGGTGTGTCGGGGTTTACCACAGGTGTGTCCCAGCAGCACAGGCACAGCCAAGCAGCCAGCCCCCCTGGATGCCTTGCTCCCCTAGACACCGCCACTCAAATGTGCTCAGTGGGGACTCCGGGCAGGCACCCTCAGCATACAGGACGCCGAGAATTTGCGTCTCCAAGACTGTCCCTTCTGGGCCTCGTTTCATCATCTCTAAAATGGGGATGCTCTGGGGATTTCTAAGACTCAAGCTGGTCCTTCTTGGCCCTCGGAGCCAGCCCCTAGCCCCTCCTTGGGCAGGACAGCAGCTGCAGCTGTGGCCTCAAGCAACTGCCACTGTGCTGCAGACTCTGGCTCCTGGGAGCTGAGTTACGCTGGGTGAGGGCTGAGTGCCAAGGGCAAGGCTGGCGGCTCCCGGCCTGGTCTCGGCCCAAGCCCAGGCAATTTCTGTTCCGTTCCCATAGAGCTCTCTCTGGGTTCCCGAGCTTGGTCTCCTTTCTCAGCTCAGTGAAAAATAAAAATTTCAAACGTTGTATCTATCTTCCCACTTTTACGGAGATTTGCGGTTCACAGCCTTGGGGTTCACAGCCCCTCCCTGCAACCCTGCCTTTGCAGGAGTATCCTTAACCTCCTTACCTACTTCATGGGTGCTCCAGAATCTAGAAGATGTTCAAGCTCCACTCTCTCCGGGCCCTGGGACTAATGGAGCGCCAGGGCCACCCTAGGCCCAAGGAGCATGTGGCAACCAGTTGGATGGGGATGCATCTGGGAAGGCACCCCTCTGGACCCCTAACTGAGGACCCTGAGGGGTCCCGCTCATGCACTGCTGTTTCTAGCACCTGTGCCCATGGCCTCTCCTCTCCCGGAGCATGGATGTTGTAGCAAAAAGGAGAGGCGAGCACATGATGGCTGCAGAGCTTAGGGACCTGCCTTGCCCACCTGCCTTGCCCACCCCAGAGTTGGCTCCTTCTGTCCCAGAGCCACTACCCCCACTTCTTTCCAGAGATGCGCAGACAGGTCAGAGCTCCTTGGGGTTCCTGTGAGGAGGGAACCATTGTAGGTTCCAGCCCTGGTGCTGCTGGCTCTTCCCCAAGCCTGTTTTCCCCTGTAAGATAAAGGACCCCCCTCCAAAAATAACTCATGTGTCCAATGATGATAGGCCACATCAAAACATGGTCACTCACTCCTTAAAAAAATACAGTGAGGGCCTCCCTGGTGGCACAGGCGGTTGAGCGCTACACTGTGAAGCTGCCCGCAGCCTCTGCAGCACCAGTTCGATCCCGGCCGGCCGGTGAGAATCCCACATGGCGCAGCAGACCTCTCCTGTCTCCCAGCTGCTCCCCTCAGCAGTGTATTTCAGTCCATCTGCCTGTTCTGTTCCCCACTCTGTCTCCGGTGAATCCCCTCACCCTCCTGTGCATCTGGCCTATACCCTGGTTCTTGAATAAAAATTAACAAATCTTTAATTAAAAAAAATACAAAGCTTTAAAAAAAAATACAGTGAGCCCAATTCTCACCCTGTTCACCTGTGGGGGATCCAGGAAACCAACCAGGAGGCTCCACAAGCAGGCCCCCTGCAGTGTAAGCAGGAAAAATGGGCTGTAGGTACCCCCCAGTACCCCCCACCAGCCATTGTTGGCTTCAGAATGAGGGGCAGCCAGCCAAGATTTACAGGCAAAACAGTCATATGAGGGTTTGGTTTCAAGGACAAAGTTTCCATTAAGCCTCTTTTATAAAATAGAACAAGGAACATAAAACCTGTGCGGTGAGCAGTATGGTATGGGGAGGGGCCGGGGGCAGGGCGCTGTGGCCTGGTTGTTACACAGTTGGGGAGGGGGGTGTCTCCTGAGCACCTGCGGGAAAGGACATGGGGCCTGGGTCTCTGCACGGCTCCTAGGCTTCCCCTGGGCTACCGCTGGACCTTCCTGGAGCTGGAGGAGACAGGAGTCTTGTCCCCCTGGGTAGGGGGGCAGTGGGCCTCCTGAGCAGCGTCAGCAAGGCCTATGTCAGCACTGCACCCCCAGGGGCCTCTGCCTGATGGGACTGGACAGGCCCTTTCCCCTCAGTGGTTTGCAGGCCCAAGAGCAAAAGGTGGAGGGGGCTCTGTAGGGGACATTAGCTCTCACTGAATCCTCACAAAACAGGGGGGTTGAGGCCCGGGATCAGGAGGGTGCTGAGCCCCAACGATGGTTCCCTCCTCACAGCCTGGGAACCCCAAGAACTCTGACCTATCTGCATGTCTGGAAAGAGGGGCGGTGGCTCTGGGACAGAAGGAGCCAGCTCTGGGGCTCCGGCAGAGATGGGCAAGGTGGGCAGGCCGAGGGCCTCCAAGCGCTGCAGCCATGCTGTGCCTGCCTCCCTCCCCCACGCTTCTGCGGGCCATGTTCCTCTCATTGGTGTCCCCTCCGCCTCATACCTGTCCTACGCCCTCAGCAGGGGGTGAGCCTGGCTCTGTGCCTGCCCCCCCCAAGTCCTGGGGCCGCCTACCATGCCCGGGGTCACTGCTTGGTGACTGCTCCACCCATCGGGTGCCACCACAACGCAAGCCACTTGCCCCTGGAACTTCCCTCCCATAGGAATTAAAGCCCCACCCTTAGGGCACCGCGTTTGGAGGAAGGCCCCGCCTCTCGTGGCCCTCGCCCTCCTGGCCTCCTTGCCGCCTTCCTCACACCTTCGTGCTCAGTCTGACAGTGACGGTGAGAGCGAGGAGGCAGCCTTCCCGCCCCCCACACTTTCAGAGAGAGGGCTGGGCTGCTCCCTCTCACCCCACCTTCCAGCCCCAGAAATGGGGTTTCAGGGAGATTGGTGTGAGCCCTGGTCTCTGCCCAGCCCCCGCCTCCTGCCTCCAGACAGCTCGGGCCCAGTTCCCTTTCCTGCGGCAGTGGAGAGAGGCTCGGAGTTCGTTGTTCGGGGACCTTTCGCCCAAGAGCCAGATGGTCCCCCTTAAATGCCCCAAGCTCCCTTCTCCCAGCCACACAGGCACCGGGGACATCTGGCAGAAGGTTATTGGCTGAGCCTGAGCTGCTGGCAGTGCCTAGTGACCCAGCTGCTGCCTGAGGCAGGAGTGGGGGTGGGGAGCCAGAGAATCAGCCCCCCTGTCTCTAACCCTAACTGGCTGCTACTGGCCAAGGCCCGCCCACAGAAGTGAGGTCTCAGCACAGCCAAGGAGCCAGGGTGGGTTGGGCTGGGGGCAGCAAGGTTGAGGCTGCCCTGACCTGACGCAGCAGGAGCCATACCCGCGGTGTGCGGTCAGGAGTAGGCCTGCGGGGCCTGCGTGGGTTTAGGGCTTGCACGCTTGCACATGGCCTCAGTGTGTGTGGCTGCGCACTGTGTGTCCTGGGACTGCCAGCATGCAGGGATGGGTGTGAGCTAGTCTGGGGAAAGTGGTCTTTGGGTGCTTCCCTCCCCAGCCTGGCATCTTCCTCTGTGGGAGGGCTGGGATGACAACCTTTGGGGACAGAGTCCTTCTAGGGCCTCCCATAGCAACCGAGGTTCTAGGTCCTTCCTCATCTTTCCAGTTAGTGAAAGAAGGCGCAGGCTGGGCACAGGGACACCTAAATCCCCTCAATCTGCTCCAGAGGCCAACCTGCTTCCCCCAGGGTGTCCCTTTGGGAGACAGAAAAGGTCCAGGCTCTGATACTCCTCCCCACTCGGCCCAGTGCTGGCTGTAGTTTTGGGGGACTGAGCGGCAGAGAGAGGAGAGGGCAGGGTAAAGTGCACAGTCATTGCTGGGAAACAACATTCACCCCCGGGAAGAAGAAACATGTTTAAGCAGATGAGCTGTTCCCTTAGGTCTCTGGACCGCAGGAAGAGGACAGCCTGCCTCCTCCCTGCCCACAGCCCCAGCCCCCTGGGGGCCGCTCCTCCCCCTCCACATGTGACAATCTCAGGCCCTGGCTTCAGAGGGCAGCGCGGGCCTCACCAACACGGGTCTGCGAGCAAGGCCTATGCAGTCAGGCCTTGCTCACCCCAGGCCCCTCCCGCCACCGCCCGGCCAGCTGCGCCAGCTGCACGCAGCGCCCTCCTTCATTGCCTCATTTTACCCATTGGGGCTTTCTGTCCGGCCCTTTCTAAAATAATACAGACCCGAGTCCCACCTCTCCATCCCAACCTGAAAAGGACATTGTGTGGAATGCTCGCGCCGGGTCAGGCGCTCCTGCAGGAACTCAACCCTCCCGCGTTTCCACAGGGCACTTAGCCGTCCCCCTCGCTTTACCAGGAAACAGGCCAACCCGCCGGCCATTTCACGGTTAAAAGGCAGAGCCCGCCCCGCCTGCCCTCGGGCCCTCTGGCCTACACTGCCCCCCAGTGGCCGCGCCAAGGCTTCCGCGAAGTGCCCGCCTTCGGAAGGCCTCTAAAGAAGGCCGAGAGTCTCAGTCTGCAAGAGTCTCCATCTGGGAACTGCTGCCTGGGTGGCTGCTCTTGGGTGCGCCCCCTCCCCAAGTCCCCAAAGACGCTCTGAGTGCTGTCCAGACAGACCTAGGCGTGGTGGCAGGGGGAAGAGCCTGCTGGAAATGAGCCCTGGCTGGGAGTCCTGGGGGGCTGGGCATGAGCACATGGCACCCAAGAGGATGCCCTTTCTCCAGTCTGATTCTCTGCCCGCTCTGGCCGGGGGCCTGCCTGGGCGGGGAGTGTGCGGCCTGGAGCAGAGCATGTCACTCCTGCGTCTGCGCTCAGCCCGGTCCAGGTGCAGACAGGAAGGCCCGTCTAGGCTCTTGGGCCTGCCCTGCCCAGTCCCACGGGTTTTGCAGGCAGCCTGACTCCCCTGGTACCCCAGAAGCTGAAGGCAAGAGGCAGAGGTCTCCCCCAGGGACCCCAGCTTTTCCTCTAGCCCCCGCCAACAGAGGCTACCTAGCCTGTTTTTCTAAGGCAGGAAAAGAAGCAGTTTCAGAAAATAATTTAATAGTGAAACAATGAATTATATACATTCTTTACACCCAGCCCCCCGAAGGGAGATAGGTTACTGGCTCCACAGAGGCTTTTAAGGGCAAAAGGGCTAGAAATTATCAACACCCTCTGATTTTTTTTATAAAGAAACCCCCCCAATAATTCCAGGCGTACATTCCTCTCCAGGGCCCGTGTGTTTGTACATGCAGGGGCGGGGGGTGCTGTTAGCAGCCCCCCTGGAGAGATGGGGGGGGAGTCGCATGGGTAGCGGCAGTGTGAGACTGAGAACAGGGTCTCCTTGATTGTTGGGTCCCCCGAAGCCCAAGGGGTCAGGTAGCCACATGCTTCTTCCTCCCAGGCCAGAACCAGTTTTTTGACAAAGAAGGGGTGTTGACGGAAGAAGGATGGAGGGAGAAGGATGAGGACTGAGGCCACCCCCCTTCCCCTTGTGCCCGGGCAGGAACAAGGTGTGAGTTTCTCATATTTGCCCCACTCGCCACAGTACAAAGTACATTATTTTCATGCTTCAAGGATTATCTTAACACAGTGAGGGTAGGGGTGGTCATTCCCAGGAAGACTGGAGTTCTGTAGGGTGGGGTCATCCCTGAGGGGTCTTGGGGTATCTCATTCCAGTGCACAGGAGGTGAGCGGCAGTAAGGTTTCCCAGGGAGGACAGCTGCCTGCTGGCAGGGAGGGCCAAGAAAGAACCTTGTCCTCCTCTCAGAGCAAAGCCAGGATTTTCATGCCTCCACTCAACAGGCTCCAGACCCAGCAGCCACCAAAAAAAAGTCATATTTAAGAATCATCTTTCCAGAGTCCGGGCTTAAACATCCACACCGTGCTCGGGGCCCAGGCCCAGTGCTTCCAGAAGATGACATCAGTCTTCAGCACTTTGGGGACTGGAGAGCATTCTGAGGGGGGCTAGAGAGCTTAAAATGTGGGGGCTATAGTGGCCCACCCAGGAAGCCTGCTTTGCAGAGGACCAAAGAATCCTGGACGTCAGCCTGGGTTATGCTCCCCTAACTCCAGATGGGGTGTCCAGTCATCTTTCCGGGGTCACTGGAGAGTACAAGCTGTAGAGGGGGAGGGGAGGGTTGTCTCAGCTTTCAGGCAAAAGAGGGCGAAATCTAGGGCTGTCCCAGCCCCCAGCCCCCCTTGGATAGAGGATCAGGCCTCAGGGCAGAACTCACAGCTGCGAACAGACTCCAACATCCCTTCTTTATCCAAGGCCTCGGCTCCCCAGTGAGAATCCCTCATCTAAAGGACATAAAGGCAGCACAAAGGGTGAGAGGCAGCCAGAGGCAGGCCCAACCGAGAGTGAAAGAGGAGACAGGACCGACAGGCCTTCAGGTGGAGACTGAAGAGCGAGGCACGCAAGAGCTAGAGCAGGGGCAGGAAGCCATAGGCAGAGGGACAGCACCCATGGGCCCCTGGGCACCCACCTTAATCTGCTCCTTCAGGTATTCAGCTCGAGCCATGAGGTTCTGAACCTGCCAAGGGAAGACAGGCCCGTGAGTACGTGAGAGCCTCCTCACTCCTGATGCTCCCCAGAACCCCTTTCCACTCAACAACTGCTCTGACTTCTTTATCCACTTACTCCTCCAGGAAGCCTTCCCAACTGCAGCAGCCCAGCAACCTTCTGTTGTTAGGTGGTTGCCTGTCCCTGACCCGGGCACCAGAGTGCCAATGGAGCACACGGGCAACCACTTACCAAGTCTGGGGCAGACCTACGACACCCTAAAGGAACCTGAGGACCCCCAGATGGGAGGAGGGTAAAGAGGAAGAAAATAAGCCCCAGCCCCTCCACCCCGCTCCCAGGCACCTCAGTATGAAGCAGCTCCCGCCTCCGGCCTGGGGGCTCCGCTGCAAAGAGAGGGCAGGTAGTGAGGACAGGGTGGCCAAGGGCTGCAGGGAGTGGGATGATGAGGGGGGTCTCACCTGCCAGCAGCAGCAGCAGCTCCCCCAGGACGTGCTGGTACAGGACCAGGGCGTCCTGCTCCCCACCAGCTTCCTCCTCCTGCAGCCACACGCACAGCGGGTCACTTAGGACCATGGCCAGGGTCCTGCCTGCCCGACCTGGACCCATCCCGCGGGGCACAAACCTTGGCCGTGGCAGCCGAAGCCACTTCCAGGGCAGCGAGGAGGCGTGGCTTGTCTCGGGCCATCTCTGGGATGAGAAGGCAAAGGACATGAGGGGCGTCCTTTCTATTTGATCTGGGGGAGCCTCCCCAAACATACCTCTCTCTTGGGAGGGAAGCCACTGGAGAGCCTGCACTCGGCCAGCAAGTGGGCTTACCTTTGAGCAAGTCTCGAGCAGAGGCTCCCTGCCCCAGCAGGGCCTGACTGGAAGAGGAGACGATGGCCTTGAGCTCCTCAGCCCGGGACACATACTGCCCCACCTGCAAGGAGTGGGGGGCTGAGGTGCAGCAGCCCCTCACCCATCTCCCTCACCAGCTCTGACCCCAAGTTCTCCCTCTCGTCCTAGCGGCTGCTCCAAGATGGACTGTCAGGGGCCACCCGAGGTTGGCCCCAGTGGCCCCTTCCCAGAGAGAAAGTTCCAGGTCTGGGAGCCAATCCCGGGGCCCCGGGGCCCCTCACCCATTTCCACAAGTGGGCACTCTGGGGGCCCCTCACCCATTTCCACAAGTGGGCGCCCCGGGGGCCCCTCACCCATTTCCGCAAGCAGGCGCTCGCTCATTCACCTTGGCCTTGATTGCTTCCTTCCGCTGGGCGTCCACCTCATCTGTGGAAAACGGGGGTTTCTACAGGGAAGCTGAGGCAGGGGCCCTCTGCCCCCCACCAAAGCCTCGAGAACTCTCCGAGAGCACAAAGTCCCAGATTTACCCTCTGCCTTATCTCCCACACATCCCGGATGGGGAGTGTCTTCTGGAACCCAGCCACGGCAGCTACCGCTGACCCACCCTGCTGCACCCCGGGGCTCTGGGCAGGGCTGGCACTCACAGTGTAGGGCAGGCACAAAGAAGTCCAGCGCCTTGCAGTAGAGAGATAAGGCAGCCGCGGCGTCGCCTTCCTGGTCCTTCTTCACTGCCTGCACCACCAAGGCGGTCTGGGGACAGGCAGAACAGGAGTCAAGCCCACCCCCATGCCCAGGGACAAGCAGGCTCCCTACACCCCTTCTCTGCCTCCTGTTGGAGTAGATGAGACCACCCTCGCCCCGCCTCACCCCCCTGGCCTGCTCACAGCTTGCGCCAGGCTGTCCCCACTGGGCATGTGCTCCAGGTCCACCCAGGGGTGGGCAAAGAAGTCCTGGAAGGAGATGCGGCGGCCGGGGTCTCGCTCCAGGAGCCGCTTCAGCAGGTCACGGCAATCTCGAGAGAGCAGGGGCTGCAGCGGGAGCTGCGGGTAGGGGGAGGGCCGGGCTCAGATGGCTGCGGGCCCTAGAACCTCAGCCCTCACCTAGAGGCCTGTCAGGATCACCCTGTCCTGGGATGCCCCGGAAGGACGCCTTCAATGAGTGGGGAATCTGAGACCCAGAAGGAGAAGCGAAGGGTCTAGGGGACGGGGCAATGGAGGGCCATGCTCCCCCAGGCTGCTGTGCGCACCCTCCTGGGCCCCTCAGCTCTGGGGAGCCTCCTCCACGGGCTCTTCTTCACCCCCGGATCAAGCCCGGAGAAGGCTGGGCCAGAGCTGCCCCGGCACGCTCCCTGGGGCTCGAGGGGTCTGCACAACACCCGTGGGGAAGGCCTTTGGCCCTGCTGCGGCTGTCTGGGTCCCTGGCACTGAGTGGAGTCAGACCGCCAGCCTGGAGCGTGCCCAGCACCCTAGGGTGGGCTACCACCCACATTCCCAACTGTGTGGGCAGCAGCGACCCTGACGCCCTCTCCCTGCAATACCAGGGCCCCGCGGGGCTGCACCCACCTCCACAGCCCGGCTGCTCCGGATCTTCTCTTCCAGCTCTGAGAACGACCTGGAGGCGAAGGGGGGCTGCCCGAAGAGGGCTTCTGTGGAAGGGAGGCAGAGGGCAGGCTGGGCGGGGACAGGGTCCGGCCTGGCCCGGCCCACCCCCGGGGAGGGCGCCTGGCACCCTCCGAGCCGGGGCTCCGGGCCGGCAGCGCCGGTGTTCTTGGGAGAAGCCCTCAGGAGCGGCCGGGAAGGAGCTCTCACCATACAGGATGACACCCACGGACCAGAGGTCCACCCGGGCGTCGTACTGCCGCCGACACACCATCTCGGGGGCCATGTAGAGAGGGGAGCCCCGGAGCACGTGCTTCTCGTCCCAAGGGGACATGTGCTGTGCGAAACCGAAGTCTGCGGGCAAGAGGGGCAGCAGGCAGCGTGGCTCGCAGTGCAGCTGCTGCGGCTCCCGGGCCCCAGGGCAGGGCTCCTCCGCCCCTGCCACGCTCCCACGCCGCTCACGCTGTTTCTCTCAGCAGCCGCCTAACGAGCGCGCACCCCTGACAGCGTCCCCAGGAGACACAAGTCCTACACGCCCTGCAGTGCCCCATCAGACACCTCTGCCCAGGAAGCCCCCCCACTGCGAGGATGCGGGCCACTCGGGGTTGGCACCGCCCTCTGTCCCCCCGAACTCAGGCTGCACCCAGCCCCTGGCCTCAGCCTCAAGTCCCTTCCTGTCCACATTCTCAGGGGCCCCACGGCCCGTCCCTCACCCCACACCCTCCCACACCGCCACAGACTGAGTCAGAGTCGCTCCAGGTCTGGGGACACTGTGCCCGCCCCCCATCCACTGTGCTGCTCCAGTCAAGTGTAGGGCGCCCGAGACAGGACCGGCTTCTGGTGATACGAGGCCCAGTCCCGATCTCCCAGCCTGTCACCACATAATGACTCAACAGCGGCGCCATGAGAAGCCGGCTGCCGAGTGAGCCCAGGCAGAGGGAGCACTGCACACACACCCTCCCGGCCTCACCCCTGCTGATTCAGACTCACACCTGCCAGTTTAAGGTGGGGTTTCTCCAAGGAGCTCAACAGAATGTTCTGTGGCTTCAGATCCAGGTGAGAGATGTTCCGTTCGTGCAGAAACTGCAGGGCACTGGCTGGGGAGAAGGACCCATGCAGGGAAAGGTCAGGGGAGGCCTCTTCCACCTGCCCCTCACCTCCCAGCCTTTCATCTGCCTCTTCAAATTGGCACCACCCCAGTTCTGGCCCAGCCGGTCGACTGAATGCTTCACACCCAAGTACCAGGCTCCTGCCACTTGTAAATATTTGCCTCCCATCCTGAGGACCCTCCTTCCCCCGTCAGGCCCATTCACAAATCCCCTCTCCTCCAGGAAGCCTCTCTCGATACAGCCCTTTAGGCTCCTGCTCTTTTCCTTGGCAAATTGCATGTGTTCTATCCACGGGCCCTGGAATGTCCTGTGAGTTTCTTATATTAAAATCCATATGTGGGGCCTCCCTGGTGGCACAGTGGTTGAGCGCTGGGCTGCGAAGCTTTCCGCAGCCTCTGCAGCGCCAGTTCGATCCCCGGCCACTGGCAAGGGTCCCACATGGCAAGCAGACCTCTCCTGCCTCGCCTGCTGCTCCCCTCAGCAGTGTATTTCATCAGTCTGCCTGCTCTGCTCTCCCCTCTAGCTCTGGTGAATTCTCTCACCCTCCCGCGCTTCTGACTATACCCAGTGCTTGCATAAATAAATAATTTCTTTAAAAAAAAAAAAAAAGACTTATATATATATTTATTTATTTATTTATACAAGCGCTGGGTACAGTCAGAAGCGCAGAAGGGCGAGAGAATACACCAGAGCCAGAGCGGGGAGCAGAGCAGGCAGAAGGACCGAAGTACACTGCTGAGGGGAGCAGCGGGCGGCAGGAGAGGTCTGCGCACCATGCGGGACCCTCCTCTGGTGGCCGGGGAGCAGCCGGGGATCTAACTGGCACTGCAGAGGCTGCGGGCAGCTTCGCAACCCAGTGCTCAACCGCTGCGCCACCAGGGAGGCCCTAAATAAATAAATCTTTGAAAAAATAAAATAAAATCCACATGTGGAAGCCTGGCCTCCTCACAGGTGGGTGATACTCTCTGTCTCTCACAGCCCTTTAGCCATGGGCACAATGGCCCTCAAAATCCAGGCTCAGCATAGTGGGCAACTACTGTGAGTGCCAGGGTTCTAAGCCTGGGCCAAGAGCACAGTGGGAGGGCAGAAATCATGGGAAGGGGTGCCAGGCTGGGGCAGAGGCGCTTACCCAACTGCTGCATGAAGATGCGAGCCACCTTCTCAGGAAGAATCCTGCGCGTGTGGATGAAGCGAGACAGGTCTCCCCCTGCACAGAACTCCATGATGAGATAGATGTTGTCACTGTCCCACTGCGGTACAAGTGGAGAGGCAGCTTGAAGACAGTGTCCCTTTTCCAGCCCCCTATGGGGGTGGCCACACACCAGGCCAGTACCTGGAAATCTTTCAGGTGTACAATGTGGGGGTGTCGAATGCCCTTGAGGATCTCAATCTCTGTCAGGAGGTTTTCCACGGATGCCTTGTTGAGACTCTTCTTGGCCACGCACTTTATGGCTACCACCTCTCGAGTGTCCTTCTGTGCCGACAGATTTGAGGACTCTGTCTTGAGGGGGCCAAGACTCATGCCTGACCAGAAGAGCCCAGGTCACCTCTGACCCTCTACCTCTCACTGGGCCTGCCCATCACAGGGGCATCCAGGTATCCCAGCTTGCTCTTCCCATGCCACTGAGGGATCCCGGCTTCCCGACCCAGGCTGCTGGGCTCCAGCCCTCTCTTCCAGAACCCACGTCACTGCATTCCGGAGCGCCCCGGGAAAAGCAAGCCCGTCGGGGTTCCAGCCCGCCGGGGTGGCTGCCCGACTAGGCTGGCCCTGGAGACCCCTGACCCGGGCTCCCCCCGCCCGCCCGGGGCTTCCCCGTCTGGCCCTGTCCCCGCGCCACCGACACGCCGCCCCCGAGGTCCCCGCGGCTCTCCAGGCGGGCGAGGGGCGCGCCGGGCGTCTGCTCTTCAGGTACCGGGCGGCACCGGCGCCCCCTCCCCGGCAGCCTGGGCAGAGTCCTGCAGCTCGGGGTCCCCGGCCGCTCGCACGCCGGCTCTCGCGTCCCCCCGGCGCCCAGGCGCGCCCACCTGCCCCCCGAGCCCCAATTCCCGGCTCGCGCGGGCGCGCCGTGGGGACGCCCCCACCTTGGCGTAGGCCTTGTACACCGTGGCGTACGTGCCGCTGCCCAGGCGCTCGGTGAGGATGAAGCCGTCCAGCCGCGGGGGGCCCCAGCCGGGCCCCGCCATCCCGGCCGCCCCGCGCCCGCACCGGCGCTTCCGGGTTCCCGGCACCGGGTTCCGGCCGGACCCGAGCGGCCGGCAGCGCCGCCCGCGCCGCAGCGCCCCCCGCGCCGCCCGCCGGGAGTGCAGCTTGGCCGGGCCGGACGCCGCAGCGCCCCCAGCGCCGCCCGCCGGGAGTGCAGCGCCGCCCCGCCCCGCCCCCGGCCTCCGCCCCGCCCCGCACACTGCCCCGCCCCGGCCTCCCGCCCCGCCCCCCAGCCACCTGCCCCGCCCCCCGGCCGCCGCCCCGCCCCGCCCCCCAGCCACCTGCCCCGCCCCCCGGCCGCCGCCCCGCCCCCGGCCTCCCGCCCCGCAGCCACCTGCCCCGCCCCCCGGCCGCCGCCCCGCCCCCGGCCTCCCGCCCCGCCCCGCCCCGCACACTGCTCCGCCCCGGCCGCCCGCCCCGCCCCCGGCCACCGCCCCGCCCCGCCGAGTGCTTCAGGTGCTTCAGGTGCTGCCACCCGACGTGGCCTCCGACCTGAACGCAAAGACCGCGTGACCCGCCGGCGCTCGCTGGCCCAGGTGAGAACAGTGAGGCCCCAGAAGCGGAGCTGTGGGGTGGGAGGGATTCAAAAAAGGCGCCAGACCCCTCCCTACCCGCCAGCCCTCAAGTTCTGAAGGGAAAATGCGAGCGCAGGCACAAGAGCGAGCCTTTGGGGGGGGGGAGGGCCGGCCCTGGGGGTGAGGGCCTGGCCAGCCACAGGGCGGCCAGATGTAGCCTTTGCACTGTCCCTTCTCACCCCTCGCTGAACCCCGCAGCCCCGGCCGGTGGCCACGCCCCATCGTCCAAGTCCAGCAGATACTAGGACCAGAGTTGTCTGAAAATGTCGTTTTTATTTAAGCACAATATTGAGACACAACATATACATTTGTACACGGAGAGAAAACACCTTAGGAGTTCACAAAAGCTTGGTCACTGCATTTACTAGTCTATGGCTCTGGGGGCTGAGAGGGGAGCAGCCTGAGGCAGCCTCCAGGTGGGCCCAAGTCCTGGCAGGGGAGTGTTAGACAGCTTTTTGATAAGCCCCCTCAGTCCACACGCCCACTCCTACCGCCTCTGGAGGACAGGGTACAGGTTCTACCTGTGGACCACGACAGTGACACAGCCCCTGGGGAATTCCCAGAACCAGTGGAAGACTTAAGTCAGGGTGTGAGAACCCTGGAAGGTTAGTCCAGAACCCTCAGAAAGGGGTGGCTCATTAGTCTAGGCAGAAGGATACAGATCTGGACTGATTACCCCTGCCTCCCTAAGTCAGGCAAGCTAGATATTGCTGATGGGGAGCAGAAAGCACCAGGCCAGCAGGTAGAATCTGAGGCCAAGGCCAAGGGCAGCTGTCCCACAGGAGAGGAGGGAATCATAAAGCACACCAGGACAGCAAGACCCCATCATTGAGAAGCCTGCCAAAGGCTGGGGAGGACACCTTGGGGTCACTGTCCTCTGTCCCTCCCCACCCCCATTGCACATTCAGTAAGTCTAGAGAGAGAAGGGCTCAGGGAGGGCCCCAGAGGACATAAGGTACTCCCCACACCAGAGGGTGCAGGGGGGCCTACAGCGCTACAAATCTGTGAGAAACAGGAGACAGGCGGAGCCTGGGCCAGAGGCCTGTGAAAGTCCAGAGACCAGCCCAAAGTGAGCTGGAGAACAAAGCTGTCTACCCTTCCAGACTACAGCTCACCTAAGGTGTGCCCACAGGAGGCCGCTCCAGCTGGGGCAGGAAGGGAGGACAGCCCTAGAAGCCATAGTCTAGGTCTGTGCAACCAGATTCAGGCCAGGCCTGTGGGGGGAAGAGTGGAGTCTGAGAACCGCCACAGAAACAGAACTCCAGCTGGGTAGGCCCAGGTCAGCTGGAGCCCGTCTGTGTGTCAGGGTGCATGTGTGGTCTTGGGTGTCAGCCCCCTGCTTCCAGAGAGACAAAAGAATCCCATCAAACCACCACCAGAGAAGGAAAGAATGTTTTTTTTTTTTCTTTTCTCTTATATAAAAAAAGTCCCTGTCCCTTCCTCCTCTCCACATCAGTGGAAGGGAGAGCTGGTTGCTGAGGAAGGAGCAAGAACCATGGCAAAATCATCCCCGGATCTATGCTGGGCGTAACCACTGCTTAAGGCACCCATGAAAAGTGCAGCTCAGAAGGCAGGTGAGAGAAAAGGCTGGGGCAGAGGGAGGAGACTTAGGAAGGCTAATTCCCCTGGAAGGCTCCTCGGGCAGCAGATGAGGCAGCGCTGCGCAAGGTCCTGTTGCTGAAGATGCCCTGGGAAAACTCCTCCTGGGCCTGCTGGAAGCTGGCCCCTGTCCGGCGGTACAGGGAGTGCACCTGTGGAAAGAGGCTGGGGTGAGAGAAGCCTGTGGGCCCACGAGGAACCCCATCATCCGGTTATGCTCCCAAAGGGGGCCAAGCAGGAACCCAAGCCTGCCTGTACCCCCACCCAGAGCCTTGGAAGAAGTTGCTGGACCTAGAAGGCCCCACCATATTGATGAACATCCCATGGCCAAGGCAGGAGAGGCGCTTGCTTGCTCTGACTGCTGACGGCCCAGTGCCCACCACTCACCCGCTTTAGGAGGAAGAGGGAGAGCACCGCACAGAGGGTGAAGAAACCAGCCACCACCATCATGATGATCGACACGGCCAAGTCTTGCTTCAGTGTAGTCAGGGCTGCCATCCAACCACTACAGAGGAAGGAAGAGGCCAGAATGGGAGTGGGCCCCAGAGGTCCCCACAAGATGTTCTCTTCTCCAAATGGCTGCTGTATCCTCACTACCCTCTACCCCAGCCTCTCTGCAGGGTAGAGTTTTGTGGGCCAGAAGCCCTGGTCTGTCAGAGGCTAGGTCTCAGTGAAGGCCAACAGGTCCCACCCATACTGCCCACAAGGTATTTCTGGTCTGTGTTTGAGGCCTGGAAGGGAAGAGGTGGCTGGCTGCTGCCCTCAAGTTCTTGAGTTGCTCTTCTTTGGGGCCTGAGGGGACATGGAAAGCCTAACTGCTTACTCCTGAGGATCTGCCCTTTGGGAAGGACCACCACTGGCCAATCCATTGCACTCATTTTCTTTTCTTTCTTTTTTTTTTTTTAAAGATTTATTTATTTGCTTATACAAGCACTGGGTACAGTCAGAAGTGGGGAAAGGTGAGAGAATTCACCAGAGCCGAAGTGGGGAGCAGAGCAGGCAGAAGGACCAAAGTACACTGCTGAGGGGAGCAGCAGGGGGCAGGAGAGGTCTGCACGCCATGTGGGACCCTCCTCCAGTGCCGAGGAGCAGCTGGGGATCGAACCAGCACTGCAGAGGCTGCGGGCAGCTTTGCAACCCAGCACTCAACCGCTGCGCCACCAGGGAGGCCCCTGCACTCATTTTCTTGATCTCTGCTCCTTCCACTGAAGCCCAGAGACAGTCCTGCCTCTGTCCCATCAGTCATAGCACCTTCCTGAGCCCCAGTGTCCCAATTTCAAGACATGCTACCAAGCTACAGTTACCAAAACGTTATGACCGAGACATAAGACAAGATCTACAGGTCAATGGAACAGAGTTGAGAGGCTAGAAATATATCCACACATCTAGTGTCAACTGGCAGCTCACTGCCCACATCTTTCCTTTTTCTCTTTTCCTTAATAAACTTGCCATGTACACGGCAGACCTCTCCTGTCTCACCCGCCGCTCCCCGCCGCGGTATTTTCAGTCAGTCTGCCTGTTCTGCTCCCCATTCTGTCTCTGGTGAGTCCTCTCACCCCTGCAACTCTGGCCTGTACCCCAGTTCTTGTATAAATAGATAAATCTTAAACAAACAAACAAACAAACTTGCCATGTGCTGATGAATGGTGAAAAAACCATCTAGTATCAACTGATTTTTGACAAAGGGTGAAATAAGGAATGAATAGTTTCTTCAACAGTGGTCCTGGGACAACCAGATACCCACATGCAAAATTCCACCTCTATGTGTACACCCAAAAAAATATAAAAAAAGTAATTCAAAATGAACCAAAGACTGAATTATAAGAGCTTAAAGTTTAAAACAGGGAATTCTACAGATTTGGCAATCGTTTTTCTTAGGTATGACACTGAAAGCAAAGCAATGAAGATAAACTGGATTTCATCAAAATTAAAAACTTTTGTACAGTAAAGGACACTATCCAGAGTAGAAAAACAATACACAAGAGTGGGGAAAAACTATCCAGAATATATAAAGAACTTGACAACAGGGCTTCCCTGGTGGCTCAGGGGTTAAAGACACAGCGCTGTCAAGCTTTCACCAGCCACTGTAGCACGAGTTTGATCCCCGGCCTGCCAGGGGGCTACACACTTGGCATGGCAGACCTCTCCTGGCTCGTCTGCTGCTCCCCTCAGCAGTGTATTTCGTCAGTCGGCCTGTTCTGTTCCCCACTCTGGCTCTGGTGGATCCTCTCATCCCCCACACCTCTGGTCTGCACCCCAGTTCTTGTATGCATAAATAAATATATATATAAAAAAAGAACTTAACAACAAAAAACCCAATCAATAAATTAGCTGACAATTTGAGTAGAATTTTTCTCCAAAGAAGATATTACAAACCAATAAGCACATGGGACATGACCAGCACTATTCAGGAAATGCCAAGCTAAACCACAATGAGGTACCACGCTTCTAAGCCGGCTGTAATAAGAAAGGAAAGTAAGTGCTGGCAAAGGTGTGGAGATGGAGCGCACACACAGAGCTGCTGGCCATGGAGAATGGTCTAGCTGCTTGGGGAAAACAGCTGGGTGAGTCCCTGGCAGACTCACCCCCTCACCCAGCAATTCCACTTTTAGGTGTCTACCCTAGGAACTGAAAACAGTCCTCAAAAATGTGTACAAATATGTTCACAGCAGCACTATTCACCACTGCAGAAAGGTAGAAACCACCCTGCTGTCGTGCAACAGATGACTGCATGGACAAAATACAGTCTATCCAAACAATGGAATGTTATCCAGCCACGAAAGGAATGAAGCGCTGATTCAAGCTACAACATTGGTGGACCCCGAAAACATGACCCTAAGTGAGAGAAGCCAGAGGCTAGAAGCCAGCAAGTCCAGACAGAGAAAGCAGTGTCTGGCCAGGGGCCAGGGGCGCTCCATCTCCACACCTTTGCCAGCACTTACTTTCCTTTCTTATTACAGCCGGCTTAGAAGCGTGGTACCTCGTTCCTGCAAAAGAGGGAACGAGAAGTGGCTGCTTTAAAAGTATGAATTTCCTTGTATGGTGATAGAAGTGTTCTGGAAGTAGAGAGTGGTAATGATTGCACATCCTGGGAACACACTAAATGCTGCTAAATTGTATACAGTGATGTAAGAGGTAAATAAAATAAATTTATGTGTATTTTACAATCAACAACAACAACAACAAAAAAACCCAACGCTGGGTGTGATGAGGTGAAAGGCTGGCGGTCACAAGAGCTCATCCAGGTAGACCCAGGGCGGGCAGTGAGGGGCAAACCAGGACCAGAGCTCGAGCCTCCAACTCCTGGCCCAGGCCCACACAGCAGCCATTAATCACCGCCCCTTCTCCTAGGATCTCACTTAGGATAATGAATGATGAAATCTGGTCATCGATCAAAGAGGCAGATTAGAAAGAGCAAGGCAAGAAGGAAGTGGCCCCTGTCACGGCTCTGGACTTGTCAGCTCTACTAGCAGGAGGAGACCAAAATAGTGCAGCCCTTCCAGATAAGTGCCAGCCTGACCTTTCTGTAAGGCTCCTTGTGCAATGGGGCAGAAAGGAAAACACCAGCCACCAGCTCCTTTCTGAGACAGATTCTGAGCAGTGGGCTGCAGCACCCAAGAAATGCAAGCCGGCTGTGTGCTGGGTGAGTGCAGCAGCAAGAGGGTGTCCTCCAGGAGAGGCTAGGGTCGTCTCTGCAGTTACACTGTCTCCGGGAGAAGTCACAGTACAGGGCAAAGGCAAGGCAGCCACAGCAGTTGCCCACACGCAAGGGCCAGTCTGGGACCGTGGAAGTAGCACCCGCCCCAGAAGGCAATGTAGGAGAAAAGGAAGAGGTGGCTATAATTGTAGGACACAGCCCTGCCAGCCCAGGGATTCATGCCAAGTTCATTCACAACACCCCAGAGAGTGGCCCTTGCATGTGGGCAGCTGCTGTGGCTGCCCTGGCCTTTGTAGGCCCTGCACTGTGACTGCTCCTGGAGACAGGGTAACTGCAGAGACCCTAGCCTCTCCTGGAGGACGCCCACTTGCAAGGCAAGACGGTGAGCGGCGACCAGTGAAGAACTGGCGACGGGTCACAGAAGCGGGTCCCTGCTGGCCTGCCCACCCCTCTCCCTGTCAAGGCAGGAAGAAGCCATCGCTGGGGCTCTCTAGAAGCTGGGAAAAGAGGCAAAATAGGCTGAGGCCACCTCCACCGCAAACTTCCCTCTGTGCAGCTCAGGCCTCACCTGTCCCCCAAGCCAGGGATGCCAATCAACTGGATGATATAGATGCCTATTTGACAAAAAAATATAAGGAAGAACACGAAGAAGCTGAAAGAGTTGTCGGACCTGTGGAGAAAGAAGGAAATAAGTCACACGAGGGCTTGGGGCTCACAGCATTCCTCACTGGCTATGACATCTCACCTCACTATGCGGCGGGATGGGATAGCAGACAGAGCTCTGGGGGTCAGTCACACTGTCCAGAAGGACAGACATACAGACATTCACCCCCATAATCAAAATAAGCTTGCCTTTTACTACCTTCCAATTCAAAGTGTCAATGCTTAACCATTTGTCAAATTGCTGATGTTATAAAAAGCCTGATATGGGTGAGGGAGTGGTGGGTGGCCCAGAGTGGTAATACCTGATGGGGGTATCCCAACAGTACCTCAATTGAAAACAGATAAATTATTTTTTAAGAGTCCATGAGGAGTACTTATTTTCATTTTGTAACAGAAGTTCTAAGCCGGAGGTATAAATCTCTAATACAACCATAGGCCTGGGGGAGGAAAAGGCATTTGAGGAGCAGGGAATTCCAGACAAGCTGGTGTTTCCAGCACCTCCGTCTCCACGTCATTGAGGACATGAATTCCGCAAGGTTCAGGTCCTGCCTGCTGGTGCTGCAGCAGGAACTCTGAGGCACAAAATTCCAAAGGCCCTAGGGGTCTGTGTGGTGGCACCACGATGCTCACAGTATCTGGGCTAGGTTGCCGCTCAGAGGTGCTTAAGAGTTTGGGGACGAGGGCGCATGTATGAACAGGCCAGATAAGCCAGTGGGAGGCCCCGCCCCGCTCAGCCAGAGACGCAAGGCCCAGAGCCTCGGGAGGGAGCTGAAGGAAGTCCCCGCTCTCTTCCCCGTGACTGAAATCCCACCGCACCCACAGACTGCACCCGCAGTGGAAGCAGGTAAGGCTCCTGATCCCCATTCCAGTCTCCAGTGCCCGGTTCCAGGACAGGGTCCAGCGCAGACCTCAGGCCTGACACTGGAGGAAAATGGCTCCTGACCCACCTGTTCTCACTATGGTGGCAACGAGAAAGAGAATTTCCCCACCATTTTATTCAGCTCTAAGACTGGCATGGGGGCCCAGGATTACGGCCCTTGGCCTCCTCCCTGAAGGCCACCCATAATCACCCCTTACCCAGCCCCACTCACCTAAAGGCCTTATAGATGGGTCGGTACCAACAAAGGAAGGCACAGGGGGTGAAGATCAGAAACCACAAGATCGAGAGGCCAAAATCCACGCCCCTGCTGGTGTCGACTAAGAACCAGGCCAGGCAGGCAAGCAGGTTCAGAAACAGAGTCACCGAGTGCACTGGGGACGGGGAGGGGAGAGAGAGGTGAGCTGGAGGCTCCACCCTCCAGCAAACCACCCTGGCAAACCACCATGGCAAACCACCCTCTGCAGAGGAAACGAGACCCATGCTAGGAGGGCAGCGGCAGAAATAACAAGAGGACCTTGGCTGGTATGTAGACAAGGTTAGCTCCTAAATCCTGGGACCTCAAAACCAGGCACCAGGGGTGGCAGGACAGAATGGGATGCAGACCCAAGGGCTAATCCTTGGGAAATGCAGGCACCTCTTCCCACCATGGAGCTACAGCCATCTTTCACCATCAACCCCAGGGGGCTGTGGGGAGAGGGGTCTCCACCCAAGGAGGGCCTGCTAGCGTGGTAGACTCTGCAGGAACGCAGAAGCTCTGTTAGTCGCCCCTACCTGATCTGTGGTCTGGAATCGTACTTTCTGGGAGATTCCCAGGACAGGGAGGAGACTGCACGAGGCCAATTATATGGGCAGAAGGTCCCCTCACCCCGGCCCAGCAGTGAGAAAAGCTGGAGGTTACAGAAAGCCTGGATACCAGAAGCAGCCAGAGGAGACAAGGCTCTCTTGCCGTGCCCCATTTCACCCTTGGGCTTGGAGGGCAGGAGCGGGACTCACACATCCAGAGATAGTAGAGCATCTTGCATATCCGCTGGTAGTCGGCGGGGATCTCTGCGGAGAAGTCCTGATAGAAGCAGGGCTTGACAGGGAACCAGGAGGGCAGGGGCGGCCAGTTGTTCTCTCTCACTGTGTGGGAAGAGGGGGTGAGGTGAGGCCCAGCAGCAGCACACTGGAGTGCAGACACTGGCCTGGCTCACGGGCAAAAACAGGATTCCCAGGGAGCACCAGCAAACGGGGCTAGGGGTCTTCACAGGTGTGGAGTAGAATGGAAAAGGTGATGGGGCACAAAGAGACACTCACAAGGTCACTCTGGACCTTAGGGCCTCACTGGTGGTTCCGGGTTAACGATACAGCGCTATCAAGCTATAGCCAGCCTGGGAGCTACCCACATGGCGCAGCAGACCTCTCCTGACTCGCCCACTGCTCTCCTCAGCAGTGTATTTCAGTAGATCTGCCTGTTCTGCTCCCCACTCTGTCTCTGGTGAATCCTCTCACCCTCCGCACCTCTGGCCTATACCCCAGTTCTTGTATAAATAATCTTAAAAAAAAAAAAAAAATTGGGCCTTCCTGGTGGCGCAAGGGGTTAAGACGCAACCTGTGAAGCTGTCCGTGGCCAATGCAGCACAAGTTCGATCCCCAGCCAGGGAGCTACCCACATGGCACAGCAGACCTCTCCTGACTTGCCTGCTGCTCCCCTCAGCAGTATATTTCACTCAATCTGCCTGTTTTGCTCCCCACTATGTCTCTGGTGAATCCTCTAACATACCCCCTTCCCCACATCTCTGGTCTGTGCCCCAGCTCTTGTATGCATAAATAAATAAATCTTTAAAAAATAAAATTAAAAAAAAATTTTAAAAAAAAAAGAAAGAAATTTTAGCGCTGGGAAGGAATCCAAAAAGAGTCTACATCCGTTAGGTATACACTGCAGGTCTCCCACCTGCCCCCCTGCTCCTCCTCCCTGGCATTCTAGGACAAACAAGAGGCCAAAACAGGGGTGTGAAGAGCACAAGAGACTAAGGTGATGGCACACAGGTGACTTGGTGGTGGGAATCTCACAGGGACTGCACCTGAGAGGAGAAAGTGTTCATTGTACGAGAAGGAAGAATGATGCAAAAAAAACCCCAGAGGTCAGCAAAGCTCCTCGGCTGCCTGGGAACCAGAGGGTCAGTGAACTCTCCTGCCCAGGCACAGCTAGGGCCCAAGGCCTCCCTTACCGTGTAAGTTGGCCACACTGTTCTGCAGCTCCCGCTCCTTACGCTCCAGTTCGGCCGCTTTCCTGTCCAGTTCTTCCTGCTGCCGGAGCAGGCTCGCCTGGGCTGCAGAGGCCACGGCCTGGAGGGAGCAGGGGAGGTGGCAGGCAGCCAGACATGACTATCATGGTCAGGAAATCAGGCGGGCCCTGCCCCACACACGACAGCCAGCTGGGAGTCCCAGACCCTCAGCGTCTTGGGTAGCTGAGAGCACCACAGAGGGACCAAGGCCTACTGCCCTACCCCCCCTCTGCCCCTAAGCCATGACTGGGGCTCTCCTCTCCCTGTATCTGAGCTCGAGCTAGAAGAGCTACCCCCGGTCTGGAGTCCAGGCAAAGTCCAATTGTGGTAACCTCGGGGGTAACCTCCAAAGGAGAAGACCTCACAAGCTGAAACCTAGGCCTCACCTGAAGAGCCTGGAGGGTGAGTGTGGAGGGGAAACAATGCAGAGCTCCCGCAGTGTGTGGGGAGGACAGACCGTGCATCCTTGGAGCCTCAGGGATCTCGATTTAAACACTACCTGTTCTGCTCCCAGGAAGCAGCGCTGAGGTCCGCCTGCACTGAGGTGACCACCTACACCCTAGAACAGCCGCTTAGGCTTGGCCTTCTCTGCCCGGCCTCCATGGAGTGCAGTCCCAGTGTTAGCCCCTTTCCAGACAGAGCAGGGCCTCGGGGAAGGCAGCTCCTAAGGCCACACAGAGCAGGGTCCACACCAGCACTCCAGCAAGGGCCTGCTCCTGCTGGCGCTGCCGCTATTGGGGCCTGGTTCCTCCCTAAGTCTACACTCCTATTAGGGAGCAGCTATCAAGCCAGGACGAAGAGCCAGGCATACGTGAGCGCACGCATGAGTGCATGCACAAACACACTCATACACTCTCCAGGAGTTCTCCAGAGACCCAAGACTGCCTTTAGTGTGTGTATTTCAGGTGCTGGGGGTAGAAGCAGTCCCAGAGGTGACCCCGCTATACCATACTGAGGGGTTCAGCCTCCTTTCCCCAAGTCTGTGACTTCAGCTGAACAGGGCCCAGATGCCAACATCCCACCATCCAGCTGAGCGAGAGAGCCCTCCCTGCAACAATCCTCACCTCCTCAGGGTCCCAGGGCCAGCACAGAAGCACTTTCGGAGCAGGGCTGCTCGGTTTGTGGAGCAACCTGGCACCCCTAGAGGCCGAAGCCCCGCGCGGGCAGGGTCCAGGCAGCACGTCCTCACTCACGCTCACCTACGTTGTGCCTACCTTCGGAAGCTTTTGCATGTAGCTGTCTCTGAGAATACTATCTCCTCCTAGTAGCATCTGCCTCTCTGAGAGCTTGCTCACTGCCAGGAATCTGGGAGGCAGGAACTTGCTGGCCTGCCTAAGCAGGAGCTGCAACATACAACTCCATTGGGGTCACACCCTCAGGCAGCAGGAGGGGGCGAAGGCAGTGAGGTGAGCGGGGGGGGGGGGGGGAAAGGTGCAGGGCACTAAGCAGACAAGAAACCCGGGGGCAGCGGAGGGACAGAGAAAAGAAGGAAGGAGGGAGGGAATGAATGGGAGTGGGCCGAGGGGGAGGGGAGTCCGGCCCTGAGTGAGAGCGAGCAAACCACAGGCCCCAGGAGGCCGTGGCATGGCACAGCAGGGGCAAGTGTTCCCTGCGAGGACACCAAGGACCCCAGCCTGGCGGCAGTGGCGGTGGGGAGGGGCAGGGCAGACCCTCCACTTGTAAGTGACCAACAGGGCCCTTGAAGGAGTCGAGGATGAAGGCCCTCTGCCCGCCCCTAATCTCAGGGTTCGCTTCCTGGTGTGGGCGCTTCCCTTTCCGGAATGGAGAGCCTGCGCAGTCTCTGGCAACAGTACCTGAGGGGTTGGCTGGGCTGGTTCCACGGAGGGCTGGAGAACAGCCGGCTGTGAGGGCCCGGGGAGCTGTGTGACAGGAACCGTGGTCGCTGCATTGGTCTGTGGGGGCAGATGAAAGGCGGGGAGTGAGAGGCTCCGCCAGTTGGCTATGTGGGGGCAAAGACCCAGCAGGGTGAGCATTGTGCCCCTCCCTGAGACTCCCCCTGCCGCTCCCCAGCCAGCTGGCCTTAGGCTCTGGGCAAGGTAGAGCCGCTGGCCTGGCTGGACCCAGAGCTCTCAGGTGTTGCCCTGCCCTCCTCAGGAGGAGCCCAGACCATGGCTCCCAGTGGAGGTTTAGTGACTCCCTCATCTCCCCCTCGCCCCGAGCTCGGGTCAGGACTGTCCCTGTGAGGGCTACAGCTTCTCCGAGCTGTCCGTCTCCACCAAGTCTCTGTGCCCTAGAGCCCCCAACACCACCCAGAGGCCCAGGACTCAGAAAGAGGGCATCTCACCAACCTCTGAGAAAGGGTTGAATTCAGCCAGGCCACCTTGTGGGGCATTGGTCAGCTGGGTCACAGAGGGATCCTAAGGAGGTTAGAAAAAGCCATTAGAGGGCCTCCCCGGTGGCGCAGCGGTTGAGCGCTGGGTTGCGAGGCTGCCCGCTGCCTCTGCGGCGCCGGTTCGATTCCCGGCTGTTCCTGGCCACCGGAGGAGGGTCCCACATGGCGCGCAGACCTCTCCTGCCGCCCGCTGCTCCCCTCAGCAGTGTCCTTCGGTCCTTCTGCCTGCTCTGCTCCCCGCTCTGGCTCTGGTGAATTCTCTCACCCTCCCGCGCTTCTGACTGTACCCAGTGCATGTACGAACAAACAAATAAATAAATAAATAAAACATGCCTCTATTAAAAAAAAAAAAAAAAAAAAAAAAGAAAAAGCCATTAGAATGGAGAAAAGTAAACCTTGGTGAGGGCGAGGGCCCCGGCTGGCCCTCAGCCCCTCCCGGGACTAACAATGGTAGGGACAGCGCCCCAGGAATCCTCTCCTGAAGGTTCCTGTGCCTGCCTGGAGCTGCAATCTCGTCTCCTTTACTGGAAAGGGAGGCTTTGGCCTGGATGACTTCCCTAAGCAAGCTTCACACTCAGGACACATGTTTGTTTGTTTTTAAAGATGTATTTATTGGGCCTCCCCGGTGGCGCAGCGGTTGAGCGCTGGGTTGCGAAGCTGCCCGCAGCCTCAGCGGCACCGGTTCAATCCCCGGCTGCTCCCCGGCCACCGGAGGAGGGTCCCACATGGTGCGCAGACCTCTCCTGCCACCCGCTGCTCCCCTCAGCAGTGTACTTCAGTCCCTCTGCCTGCTCTGCTCCCCGCTCTGGCTCTGGTGAATTCTCTCACCCTCCCGCGCTTCTGACTGTACCCAGTGCATGTATAAACAAAGCAAACAAACAAACAAATAAATAAATAACATGCCTCTATTAAAAAAAAAAAAATAAAATAAAGATGTATTTATTTATGCATACAAGAACTGGGGTACAGGCCAGAGGTGTGGGGGGGTGAGAGGACCCACCAGAGACAGAGTGGGGAACAGAACAGGCAGACTGACGAAATACACTGCTGAGGGGAGCAGTGGGCAAGTCAGGAGAGGTCTGCTGTGCCATGTGGGTTGCTCCCTGGCCAGCCAGGGATCAAATTTGTGCTGCAAAGGCTGCGGATTGCTTCACAGTGCGGTGCTTAACCCTTTGCGCCACCAGGGAGCTCCCAGGACACATGTTCTTATTAGTGGCCTTTAGAGATTCACAACAGTTCATTATATTCACCTCCAAGGAGTGGGGTTTTTTTGGGGAAAGGGTGTTTGGGAGGTAGTGAATGGGGTAGTGTGGACGGCAACTTACTTTTCACTTTAGAACCTTTCTGTACCGTTACATTTATTATTTCACAGATAGCATTTGTGGGTCTCCCTGGTGGCACAAGGGGTTGAGATGCAGCACTATGAAGCTAGCGGCAGCCACTGCAGCACAAGTTTGCTCCCCAGCCAGGAAGCTACCCACATGGCGCAGCAGACCTCTCCTACCTCGCCCGCTGCTCCCCTCAGCAGTGTACTTCGGTCAGTCTGCCTGTTCTGCTCCCCACTCTGTCTCTGGTGGATCCTCTCACCCCCCGCATCTCTGGCCTGTACCCCAGTTCTTATACATATAAATAAATCTTAAAAAAAAAAAAAAAAAAAAAAAAAGCATTTGTTCCTCATTTTTTTTAATGGACAGTTTATGGTTCTGGAAAAAAATACGCCACTGGCCGCCAGGCTGACTTCATTAAATCTGGCACGCTTGCTAGGAATAGAGATGTGAGAGGCTCAGACGAAAAGCCAGAAAAATGTTTTGGGTTTACTTTTTTTTCTGGATTCTGTTTTTTTTAAATGCAAAAAATGTCCTCAGAATGCAGTCGTTTCCAGAGTTTTCCATCTTTCCTCTCCCATCTTATCACTGCTGGAGGCCAGCCTCTCCAGCCCAGGGTCTGCATCTTCCTTCCTGACACAGATGGTGTGGGGCACGTGTCCCACCAGAGAGCGATGCCTGGGCTCTGGGGAGAACAGCGGGGAGGAATGAGCGTACAGAAGACTTGGCCACAGCCCCTGTTCCAACGCCTCACTGAGCGCCCCCCTCAAGCCGGCCTGTGCACCACTGTGCAGCTGCTCCTGTCCTTCTGGCCCAGCCTTCTCTCCTCAGAAAGCCTCCACAGGCTGGATTCCCCACCACAATGTTAACATCAGACCCTCAAAGAACAAGCCCCTCAATTTTCAGGTGTGGAAACAGACGCTGGCCAGGGGACAGTACTCGTCCTGGATCTCCAAATGGGAGTGGGTGCCCAAATCTCAACATTTATAGAGTTGACAGTCAGTCCCAAATGTGTTTTCTTTTTCACACATACTCATTCTCATCTTCCCACTTGAGCCCCTGCTTCTGGAAGGGGAGATAGTGTCTTCCCTGGTCCCGGGGCCTAGGCTATAGAGCCGGGTACACAGTTCCCACTCACGCCGTCTGGACAGGCCTCGTCACCTGCACTCCCTCCCAGTGTACTCTGCAGGGGGCAATGTTGCCTTTCTAAGCTGGACACCACACCAGCCTAGTGGCTGCTACAACCTGGAGAAAGTGACAAGGTAAGATTCAGGAGACCTGAGGCTGAAGGAACTGACTATGAAGTTATTCGTTGGTTGAACAACTAGCAGATTTCTCCTAAAATTACTGGGCGTGCAAGGAAGGTTTGGGACTTAGTATCTCTTCTCCTTTCAGGCATGAACCACAGCAGAGTGAGCTGAAGTCACTGAAATCACATCCTTTGTCCAAGGAACTGGTCACTTGAGCCTGATTACCTACAGGCCGGAGGAAGGGGTGGCTCTGGTAGCAGTGTTAGGTACGGGCATCTGCACCTGGCTGAAGGCAACATCCAGCCCCATAAAGAGGGGCCATTTCCTTTCCCAATGTCAGCCAAAAGGATTCTGGGAGGTGGGGAGGGAGGAGGGGCTGGCCATCCTGTCCACACTGACCCTTCCTGCTTTTTCTACCATCTTGAAACTTTTGGCCCTGAGCCCCTCACTATAAACCAACCCTGTGTCCACTAGAGGGCTGTAAGCTCCGCAGCCAGATGTTTCTGTGTCTAGCTCACACTGACCTCCCAACCCTTGGCTGGGAGAGCAGAAGGGCTGATGCAGAGCAGAAGCCCAGGTAATGGATGAGAATAGATGCTGTAAGCTGCAGGCCCTCCAACACATTCTCTAGGAGGCACTGCCCAAATGTGAGGGCAGAGAGAAGTGGAGGGCACTGCATCACGGCAGCAGCCTGTGCCCAGCAGCACCTTGCCTGGAAGAGGTGCCTGGAAGACTGGGCGACGTGGGCACTTCCATCTGACAATACCTGGGCTCTTTCTGGAAGAGGTAGGGAGCTTCAAGAGTAGTCGGGGCCCAGGGATGGAGGAAGTGGGGAGAGAGGGGGACTGAGGGTGGATGCTGACATTTGCTGAGTGTCTACTGTGTGCCAATAGCAACCATATTGTCATGAAAGTCTAGCCATTCCAGAACTGGCCACTGAGTCAAATTGTCAGAAATGGAGGTTCTACCAGCCTTTTTGAACCTGGCTCCTTGGGAGAACAAAGCCTCACTGCCCTAAGGCTTCCATTGTCCCCAGTGACTTTTCTCCTGTGCCTCTAGGTGGCCCTGGTTTCACGCCATTTTTCCACCCCAACCAGCTGCTGTTCTGTGGCTCAGATGAGGCATCTGGCTGAGAAAGCACGTCTGCCTTCAACCTCATGCCAAGTCAGTGAGGGAGAAAGAGTCAGAGCTTGCAGGCAGAGAAAGGTACAGCTCAGAGAGCAAGGTAGTTCATCTAGAGTCCTGTGGTAGCGGGGCCTGACTCTGAATTCACGTCAATCTAATGAGTGATAACCCAGAGAGAATGGGCCCTGTGGAGCTGCTTGCCAGTGCACCCCAAAGCCTGGGCAGTGCCAAACAAGCAGAAAGTACGCAATCTGTGTGTGGCTGAATGGGTGAACCCCACTCTAAAGGGACCCTGACGAGGATATCACAAGTGACCAGATGATGACAGCTTCTTTCTTTATTCCCTGACTTCAGGGCCTCCCCTGGTGGTGCAGGAGGTTGAGCACAGCGCTGTGAAGCTGTCCGCAGCCTCTGCAGCGCAGGTTCGATCCCGGCCAGCCAGCGAGGGTCCCATATGGCACGGCAGACCTCTCCTGTCTCGCCCGCTGCAGTGTATTTTGGTCCATCTGCCTGTTCTGTTCCTCACTCTGTCTCTGGTGAATCCTCTCACCCTCCCGCAAGTCTGGCCTGTACCCAGTTCTTGTATAAATAAATCTTTAAAAAAAATATATTCCCTGACTTCAGAGAGCTGGTTCTTGAGGAACAGCCCAGGTAAGAGAGGAGGAGGCTTATGAGTGAGGACCACACTGACAGCCTCGCGTAGGGACCCTCAGCTTTCGCTCTGAGTCACAAGTAAGTCAACAGCCACAGCCTCCTTTTCCACTCATGGAGCACCAAGTGGCTTGAAAGTGGGTCAAGCCGTTATTTCAAAGGCTGGTGAGAGCTTAGTTTCACCAATGAAGAAGTAACCTAAAACCCCTCAGTGCCCAGAGGACTCAGACTGACTAAGGTCTTTTACTGAATTTATAACAAAACGTGCCTGAATACAGTGTGGCCCATTCACGAGCAGTCACACACAGCGTGGGGGACGCACCGAGACAAACAGGCGCAGCTCTTGCCCTCCTGGGGGCCAGTCTGGTAGCTGAGCAGAGAACACAGGGCAGGAGAGCCCAGGCTGGAGCACAGCCAATAGGGGGTCCCCAGGAGGGCTTGAAGGAAAGTGGGGTACCAAGGGGAAGGGGGCGAGAGAGCCAGACCCAGGCAGTAAGGCTCATCCCAGCTGGGCAGGGGGCATTTCCGCAGCTGCAGCGTGAGGGACCAGAGAGGCAGGCAGAGTTAGGCTGCAGCTCTGGTGGGAAAGGCCTGGCAAAAACACTGTTTTCACTGGTTTGGCGACCTCTTCATGCTCCACACAGTCCTCTGTGACTTTTCCTTGCTTTCCCATCCCACCCTCCACCCAAGCTCCCACTGTGGGGTTGCTTTCAGGTTCCTGATAAACACATTAAATAAATACTTCAGAGACTAAACACTCAGCCATTTTCTCTGGGAGGCAGAAAGTCACTAATGTTTTGGCACCTCGTTGAACCCTGTTTGCTTTGGAAATGAGATTGGGTGCAACAGAACAAGGAAGGGCCATCACCCCAGCCTGGCCAGCTGGGTCCCAGATGCAGCAAGAGACGCAGCTAACCGGGGCGCTCTCTCGCCCAGAACCTGAGACAGCATCCTAAGGAGTGTGCCAGAAACACGTGAACATCTGCATCTGCAAAGATAGCCACTGCAGCGGTACTGACAATAGGAGAAAAGGCAGGCTTATGCAATGACAGAGGGTAGGTACATATTTGGTGTGCACGCAGCCTCGCAATGGCCCATTAATAATCACAGTTCTGAATACAGGGCTGGGACACAAAAAAGGGCTTAGTTATACGAATACCCAATGATCGTTTTGTCAAAAGTCCTCATACAAAAAGAGGCTGGCCGGAAAGCACATTAAAATAACAAAGGTTGCAAAAGCCTGCCAAGGGCTGGATGATTTGTTTTCTGTCTTCCAAAGATGCAATAATGTGACTGTTACTGTTAATTTAAAACACACTTATATATACACACACATCTAAGGAGAGGGCGCTGAGAACCTACCAAGTGAGGAAGGGGTATGCTCGGGCGCCCATCCCCACCACAGCAGGGATTTCTGATGGCCTCGTACCCAGGCCTCCCTGACCCAGTGCTCCTTCAGCACAGTCTGTCCCTGGTCAAGCCACTTGCCATCTGCTGCCACTTTATTCTGTTTACTCGCCACACAAATGATTCACACCAAGTACAGGGCTAGGACACCAAAAAAAAGTTGTGGTTCTGGACTTCAAGAAACAAACAGCACAGAGAATAAAAGAAACCAGAGTCAGGAGTGACAGCAGATGATTGATTCAATGCTGCGCGAGAGGGTCGGGGGCCACAGCAGAGGGACTGACAAGCTGTCTGCAGGTTTCACTGTGGTGGTATCTGAGTGGAGATGAAAGAAATTTCGCAAGCACTAACGAGGGAGGCAAGACCAGCATTCACAAATACACAGATTCTTGAAAAGAGTTTGCAACTGACAGCTCTGAGGCATGGGGTGGGGGGGGGGGAGAAGGAGAGAGAACAAAACAGGGGAGGGAAGAGCACAAGGGACTGTGGTGGTAAGAGAACTATAGGGACTGCACCTGAGGGGAGAAATCAAATACTGCACAAAAATGAAAGATGTAAGAAAATAAATCTAGAATTTAAAAAACTTAAAAAATCAAAAGTTCGCATAAGTGATTTTGTTATGTAAATCATTTCTTTGGGTTGAATTCCATGCAAGTTTGTCACTGACCTGTATTCCTGAACTATGAAACATGAATATTTGAGCTAAAGCATAGTTTCTCTTGATAAGCAAGTAAGGGGGTGGGGGGAGAAAGGAGTTTGCATGTATTCAGGATATAGGAGAAGGTTCTGGAAGTTGTGTGGAGCTGTGTTGTGGAGGGAGAGGAGCACCAGAGAGCCAGACTGCAGGAGTGTGGACTTGACCCTCTGGGCAAAGGAGGACAACTAGAAACCCGGGCAGGAAGCGCTCAGGTGGGGTGTGCCAGAGGTGAGGCGAGGACAAAGCCCCGGGAAGGTGGTGGGGGGCTGGCTGGGTCCTAACAGTCCACTTGGGTGACAGTAAGGACTGACCTAAAGCACCCGGGGGTGAAGAAAAGGGGACAGACTCCAGAGTCCCTTCCCAGGCAGGCGGCACTCTGTGGCCAGCAGAGCACGGAGTCGGCGCAGGGCAAGGAGGCAGGGAAGGCAGAGGAAGGAGCCAAGTGACTGGGCCTGCTGGCCTGGGTGGCTGAACAGTGTGACCATGAACAGAGACAGAGATCTGGGAGGAGAGGAACAGGTTTGGCAGCAACGGGGGTGTGGGAGCAGGGCGAGGCTGTGAAGACACTGACTCAGAGGGGAGAGACCCGCGCCTCTGGTTGGCCGGAAATGGCCGGTGAGAGTGGGAAAGGCGGGTGGGCGCCCGGGAGGAAGGGACTCGAGCGCTGGAGGCGTGCGCTCGGTGGAGAGCCGATGTCCTCCTGCAGCCGCGCGGTGGGAGAAACTCCTCAGGTACACAGTGAGAATAAGGTCAAGGACAGAACTCCGGGTCCCCCCTAAATGTCGGAGGCACAAAGGGAAAACAGGCGGAAGGAGGTGCGAGTTCCCCATGTTCCTCGGTCAGAGAGGACGTGTACCCAGGTCAGAGCGGACGTCAGGAGAGGCTGGCCCAACAAGCGCGTGTGTCACAAACACAGACGCACCACAGGCCCAGGGCTCCCAGGAGACACAGGATCGAAGGGTGAGGAGCAGCCTGACGCTGAGCGGGCAACAGGTGGGGCGCGGCCACGCAGGGTGACCGCCTGCTGAGGCGGCTTTTGGTCCTTGGTGCTCTCTTTCCTCTCAAATACCTTTTCTTCTCATCTGCCGGGCCTTCTGCAACTGGCTTCAGTCCTTTCTACCACAGGCCTCTGCCCATCCCCCCTCAGAGCCCTCACAGCTCCTTACTGCCCTCCTAGTCTACCCACGAGTGTGATGAGGATCAGTATTTCTTAGCTTCCCCGTGGACCAGGAGCTCTGGCAGGGCATGTGCCATTTAGCATGTCTCCTGCACGGCCCAAGGAATGGCAGTGATGCACACTGACGTGTCAGTGCCTCCAAAGAGCACTGCTGCCTGGCTCACACCCTGCTCACTCCTAGTGCAAGTACCCCTTGTTTGTCCTGGTTAAATATTACCATTTTTCTGAACACAGGAAGATCCTGCATCAAGTGGTTCTAAAGACAAATGCCTAGAAGAGGAGGGTCAAAGTTCAGTCGGGTGTCTTGGTCAAGTGCTTTCTGATGCCCAGCCCTGGTTTCAGGTGCCAACCACAAAGGCAGCAAAACCCCCAGATCTGGGCAGCTGCCTGGAGTCACAGCTAAACTATATGAACCTTGCCATTTTCAAGTTTAAGTTCATTTTTAAGTTGAAGTCTATCTGGTGGTTTTGTGAATTCCCAAAGTGGGAGTCAGGCTGAGCCAACCCTCTCCGGAAAGTGGCAAAGCCCTCAGTGTCTGTGCAGGGAACTTCATGTAACTTTCTTCAAACCCAAATCACTTTTCTGTCACCACTTTCTCCTCCCACAGAAATTTTTCAAACCCTTGGGAAGCAGCCACACCACCAAGAAGATCTTCAACTGCAAGGAGGCAACGTGTGAAAGTGATATTGTGTGATTTGGCAACTACAAATGCTGAAAAGCTCTCTCTGTTCTGCGCCTCACGCTGCCAGCGAGTCCAGTCCCCCTCAAGATCAACGTCATCCATCTGGGGTTATCTGACAGAGATGACCAGTGGAAAGCAGCCCTGGCATTTGCCAGGGTGATGTGCTTTTTAGTGGACTGCTAAAATAAGAAAATGGACAGCACAATGCTTACTTTAGTCCTCTACCTCTTCATCACCCAACAAGACTCAATGAGAAACGTCTGGGAGCACACACACTGGAATCGGTCCAAAGCAGGGACCCACAGAACTAGAGGCTACAAAGCAGACACACCACAATTAATAGAAGGGTTAGGGAGTGCCACAGGAGGTTGTGAAATCGGCAACACTTGGCTTGCACTTCTTGCTTCCTCCAAGGAGTCTGGTTCAACTCTCCTACACTCTTGCAACTTCACTTTCCAGTCACAGTTCTTACTTTGCAAGTAGTTTTCTAACAATTCCAATTACAACTCCATACAAGGATGAGGCCCTAAAAGCCATGCCCACGATGCAGGGGACGAGGGTAGTGGATAAAGAACATGGACAAGAAAGCAACCCAGGGCGCCTCCCCGGTGGTGCAGCGGGTTGAGCGCAGTGCTATGAAGCTGTCCGCTTCCTCTGCAGTGCGGGTTTGATCCCGATCAGCCAGGGAGAAACCCACATGGCGCAGCAGACCTCTCCTGAGTTGCCTGCTGCTCCCCTCAGCAGTGTATTTCGGTCCGTCTGCCTGTTCTGCTCCCCACTCTGTCTCTGGTGGATCGTCTCACCCTCCTGCATCTTTGACCTGTACCCCAGTTCTTATATAAAAATAAATAAATCTTTTTTTAAAAGAAAGAAAGAAAGCAACCCAAGGCCTCCCTGATGGCTCAAGGGGTTAAGACGCAACCTATGAAGCTGTCCGCAGCCACTGCAGCACGAGTTCAATCCCCGGCCAGGGAGCAACCCACATGGCGCAGCAGACCTCTCCTGACTCACCCGCTGCTCCCCTCAGCAGTGTGTTTCAATTGATCTGCCTGTTCTGTTCCCCATTCTGTCTCCGGTGAATCCTCTCACCCCCCATCCATACCTCTGGCCTGTACCCCAGTTCTTGAATGCATAAATAAATAAATCTTTAAAAAAAAGAAAAAGAAAGCAACCCAAAGGCACACGGGAGTCTCAGGGGCTAATACAAGAACTCGCAAAAATAGGATTCCATGGCTGAATAACTTTTAGAAACGCAGGATCAAAGAAAGTTGAGCAAGCGTCTTTAATATTAGGATTTCTCAGAGCCTTTACCAAACTAATAAGCCTTGTGAATCTTCAAGGAAAATGGAATAAGTAGCAGTGGTTCCCAAACTTCTTTAATCCCCGAACCTGAACACCTTTCAGGGCTAGTGTTATTCAGAGACTTTCCATCCCCACCCACCGGAAAACAAAACAGCTTAGCTAATACTAATTTGTTCTTTTTGCCGCTACCAGTACTCTCATTTCAAGAGTGGTGGCAAAGGTGCTGATGTTACATGTTCCCTTAGCTGGCCTAAAAGAAGCCTAAGGCAAGGTAAGACCAATAGCTGAGCTGCTAACACCTTTAAAATAGTAGCGTCCTGGGAATGAGACCCAGGCCCGGGACCCTTCCTGCTGTGAATTAGTCAGTGACTCTGGCCTGTCCCATCCTCTCAGGGGTCTTGGTTTCCTCATCTCTAAACTAAAGGCGTTAGAAGAAATTTCCAAGGGTGTTCCCAGCTAATAGTAAGTCCAACATGGACTCTGGCAGTTAAGTATATATTGTTTCGTGGTTTTTTTTTAAGATTTATTTATTTAGGGCCTCCCCTGGTGGCGCAGAGTTTGAGCACTGGGCTGCGAAGCTGCCCGCAGCCTCTGCAGCGCCGGTTCAATCCCGGCCATCAGCAAGGGTCCCAGATGGCACACAGACCTCTCCTGCCATGCCCGCTGCTCCCCTCAGCAGTGTGTTTCGTCAGTCTGCCTGTTCTGTTCCCCGCTCTGGCTCTGGTGAATCCTCTCACCCTCCCGCGCTTCTGACTGTACCCAGTGCTTATATAAATAAGTTAAGTAATTTTAAAAAAAGATTTATTTATGCATACAAGAACTGGGGTGTAAGCCAAAAGTGTGGGGTGCGGGGCGGTAAGAGAATTCACCAGAGAGACTGGGGAGCAGAACAGGCAGAGCTACTGAAATACACTGCTGAGGGGAGCATCAGGGAGACAGGAGAGGTCTGCTCACCATGTGGGTTGCTGCCTGGCTGGCCAGGGATTGAACTTGTGCTGCAGTGGCTGGCGATAGCATGACAGCGCTGTGTTTTTAACCCCTGCACCACCAGGAAGGCCCCAGTTAAGTATATTTTCACAGTCCACCATGGAGTGACGGGAAAAATGACTGCTCTAAAGGCTGACTAGGTGTGACAGGCTCCTGAGCTGTGCCAACACCCTGGGTAAACGAGGCTGGGCTCACACCCAGTCCACGACAGGCTATGCCCTCCCAATGTCCCAGCCCTGGCAATCAGGGAAGTAGACACTACCATCACAAGGAGAGGGAAGGCAGCTTTCCAGGAGAAGGAGCTTGGGGCCTCACAGCCAATACTCCTTTGCTCTCACAGCTATGTGCCAAGAGGAAAAACCCAGCCAGTAACTCTTCCCAGTAAGGAAGAGCCAAATTGCAGCCAGACAGCCCTCCTTCCTACACAGGATTCCCCACCAGATGTTGCTGTTTCTAGGACCACAGCTGCTTCCTGTCCTGCTGTGTCCTGGGGCTGCATGATGGACAGACTCTTGCTTGAATGCAGAAGTTACTCTGACCGCAGTTTGCACAATCACTTCTGGGGCTGGAGATGTGATGTTTAAGACTTTTAAGCTATTAATAGTGGGGAGAACTCAGGCAAACTATCCTGCCCACTGCTAGATTGGGGGACAGGCTCTCTGCAGCTTTTGACAGCTGACTGCCTCTGGCTGCCAGATATCTGCAGTCATGTGCACTTCTGACTCTGACAGCGGGGGAAAAAAAAAAAAGAAATCCTCACAAAGGCTACCACACTCCAGTGTTCTACAGCAGTTTTGTAATTAAACAAAAACAGTCACCAGAAGACACTGGCAGGGAAAAAAGCAAATGTTCTTTATTTACTCAAGTAACAGATGACTGCATTATGTAAGAGTCAAGGTCCTTGCAGAGGTTCTGTCAAGAAGCGTTAAGCTACAAGAGGAATATTCTGAATTCCCTGGTACTACAAGGAACAAGCTACCCAAATTTGCCTTGTGGGCTCCTATTGGCTAAGCCACCTTAAGACCAAGAAACAAACAATTTTCTAGTCTCCTTTGTCTTTGCTCTGACCCTTGAAGGATTCGTGGTGGGAAAGCTCACGCTGTGAGTAGCAGGAAGAATCCTTCTGAGGGTTTCCCCTACACCTGCAGGAAACTCTGAAGCTGCCACTGACCAAAATAAAGTGCAAGCAGTGTAAATTCATGTGCCTGGTGACATCCTGACTGAGCAGAACACTCAGGGCTCATAAGCCATGGGTCAGCACAAGCAAGTTCCCTAGAACTGGTTTTGAGCAGACCGGAAAAAAGAGGCAAGGAGCTCTGGAGCTGACAGGAGCCAGTCCTGCCCCTTCATCACATGCTCTTAGCCCAAAGGCTGAAAGGTTTTGGCTTTCAGCGGGATTATTGTTTCTTCCTCTCTGTTTGTCCCAAACGTCAGGTCAGCTCCAAGCGCCTTCCCAACGACTGTGCTGCTGCTGCCACCCCCCCGCCCCCCACAAGCCCATCAGATCAGCATTCTTTATACTTCAAGAACCTCAAGGCCCCCTGACTTCTCCTCCCTCCCAAACTCAGGTCTTCCTGGCTGGCCAGATCCAGTCCCGGCCGGACCGATGGACAACGTGTGGCATTCTTACCGAGGCCATATTCCGGCTTGGGTTACCTCCCCGCTCTCTCCCTGAAAACTTTTCCTGAAAACTCCCTGGGCTTCAGGCTAGCCTGGCTGCTGGGGGGCAGAGGACGGGGAGTCTTGGGACTTCCCACATTTCTCCCTCCCACCGGCGGCTCGCAGCCCCCTCATTAGGTCGCTGTCACTCCACCCGAGAGCGATTCACGGCAGGGGTCTCCCCAAAACTGTGGGGTGGGAAAGCTACACCTGACCGTCACGACGGCGCCCCTCTCCCTGGCGCTGGGGGCGCGCCCTGACGTGTCTGCTGCAGCCCCCGACCCCAGCAGCCCCCGTCCCCAGCAGCCCCCGTCCCCCCAGTCGGGGGGCTCGGGCTGGGGCGCTGGGGGCTCCCACCTCGTCCCCGGCTCCGGCCCCGCCCCCCCGCGGTTCCACCAGGCTAGTCCCGCCCCCAGGCGCTGCGATAGGCCAGGCCCCGGAGCTCGCCCTCTCATTGGCCCGAGAGCCCGTCCCTCCTACGCCACGTCTCCCGGCTCTGGCGAAAGAGGCCCGGGGTGGCAGTCCGGGGCGCCGTGAGGAGCCTGAGTTAGGGGCGCTACCTGGAAGGGGTTTACGTCCACTGGGTCCGCGAAGGGGTTGGTGTCGAAGGACGACATGGCGATCGGGGGCCGACGGGCAAGCTCCGCGAGCGCTTCTGGCTGCGAGCATCCAGCCCCAGCGACGCTCTGCGAGTAGCCCCTCCACTTCCGGGAGCGAGCGGCCGTTCTGGCGCAGGCGCAGCGCCTCCCGGGGCGTGGCCTCGTGACGCCACAAAGCGCGCCCCGCCCCCTGCCCGGCCCGCTCCAGCGCTGCGGCGGGCGCTCCCCGGCCGCTCCCCGGCCCTTCGCCTGTGCTGGGGCGGGGGGGGGGGGGGGGGGGCGCAGGTGGGGGGCGGGGGGGGGAGCAGGTGGGGGGCGGCGCCCTTCCCGGCTCCCTCGAGGCCTGGCAGCTTCCAACTCTGTGTTGCAAACCCCCCAAAGTAAAAGTGGGACCCGGAAACCGAACCCCCTCCCTTCCCTTCCCTGGAGCGCGAGCCTGGGAGTCCGCACAGACCCAGGCGGGGGCTGCGGGAGCCCGGCTAGACCCGCTCCGAAGGGGCCCGGCAACAGGGACCTAGCAGAGGGGTGCTATCCGAAGAACGGGCTGCATTCGTCCCCCACGCGGGCTCGCCCTTACTTCTATTATTTTTTTATTTTTTTTTAAGATTTATTTCTTTATGCAAGAACCGGGGTACAGGCCAGAGGCGCGGGAGGGTGAGAGGATTCACCAGAGACAGAGTGGGGAGCAGAACAGGCAGACTGATGAAATACACTGCTGAGGGGAGCAGCGGGCGTGGCAGGAGAGGTCTGCTGCACCATGTGGGTAGCTCCCTGTCTGGCCGAGAATCGAACCCACGCTGCAGAGGCTGCAGACAGCTTCAGCTTCACAGCGTGGCGCTCAACCTGCTGCGCCACCAGGGAGGCCCCCTACTTCTTTTAGACCTTGGGGAGGCCCCCTACTTCTTTTAGACCTTGGGGAGGCCCCCTACTTCTTTTAGACCTTGCCAGGTTTTATCATTTTAGGGATGAAGATAGCCCTGAGCCCAAAAGATTGCCCCCACTTCAGATGACAATCACAAGTAATTGGTTGTCACTTTACGTCTATCAATCAGGATCCCCTGAACCCCTCCTCAGGTCAATAATTTGTTAGAATGACTCCCAGAACTGGGGCCTAACTGGTGGCACAAGGGGGTTAAGACACAGCACTATGAAGCAATCCGCAGCCACTGCAGCACGAGTTCGATCCCCAGCCAGGGAAGTGACTCACATGGCACAGCAGACCTCTCCTGACTCACCCACTGCTCTTAAAAAATCTTAAAAAGGGCCTCCCCGGTGGCGCAGCAGTTGAGCGCTGGGTTGCGAAGCTGCCCACAGCTTCTGCAGTGCCAGTTCGATCCCCGGCTGCTGGGCGAGGGTCCCACATGGCGCGCAGACCTCTCCTGCTGCCCGCGACTCCCCTCAGCAGTGTATTTCGTCAGTCTGCCTGTTCTGTTCCCCCTCTGGCTCTGGTGAATTCTCTCACCCTCCCGCGCCTCTGACTGTACCCAGTGCTGGTATAAATAAAATAAATAAATCTTAAAAAAAAAAAAAAACCCTTAAAAAAAAAAAAGACTCCCAGAACTCAGGAAAAGACATTTATGGGTTTATCATATAATAAATGATAGGATAAGAATACAGATGAGGGCCTTCCTGGTGGTGGAGGGATTAAAGTCTTAGCACTACCAAGCTATCGCTAGCCACAGCAGCTCAAGTTCGATCCCCAGCCAGAGAGCTGATCCACATGGCGCAGCAGACCTCTCCTGTCTTGCCCGCTGCTCCCCTTTAAAAATACCGATAAATAGCCGGTTCATCTGTATCATCGAGATCCACAGGGCATAGGAGTTTCTGTCCCATGGAGTTGGGGTACACTACCCCTCCAGTATGTAGATGTGCTCACCAACCCGGAAGTATTCCAAAGTCCATAGTTCAGGGATTTTATGGCGGCTCCATCACATAGGTGTGAGCGGTGGTGAACTCAATCTTCCCTTGCCTCTTCTCGGAGGACGAGCCGTGGGGCTCCAAGTTCCAAATTTCTGATCATGTCTTGGTCTTTCTGGTGACCGAGCTCCATTTCAAAGCTATATAGGAGCCCACCAAGAGTTGCCTTATTAGGACAAAAGATCCAGAAAATTCCCAGGGGTTAGGAACTCTGACCAGGTGCTGTTATTATATCACAGGCAGCGTACAAACCTTGGCTGCCCCAAAGGAGAACAGTCCACACAGCAACCTACCTCTGTCTCCCCAGACTAATACCATGCTGAACTGGTGAAAACAAGATGGAACTTGATACCGTCCATGTGGAGTCTGCCCACCCATCTGTCTCTAAAGTCTCTAGGATCTGTCCATGTCCCTGCGAAAGAGACACCATTTATTCCCTCACTTATTCAGCAAGGGAAGAGATGTGGCAGTTTAGAACTGTTGTGTTCTTGGACCCGCAACTTCACCTCTCCCAGACCCATCTTCCTCACTCTAAAATGGGGCTTAAGACCCATTAAGGCGCAAGGGGTTAAGTCGCAGCACTATGAAACTATCAGCAGCCACTGCAGCACGAGTTCTATCCTACATGACACAGCAGACCTCTCCTGTCTTGCCTGCTGCTCCCCTCAGCAGTGTATTTTAGTAGATTGCCTGTTCTACTCACCCAGTCTGTCTTTGGTGAATCCTCTCACTCCCCCGCACCTCTGGCCTACACCCCAGCTCTTGTATGCATAAATAAATAAAATCTTTTTTTTGAAGAGCTATACATTTATGCATACAAGAGCTGGGGTACAGGCCAGAGGTGCAGAGTGTGAGAGGACTCACCAGAGTCAGAGTGAGGAACAGAACAGGTGGATTGACCAAAATACGCTGCTGAGGGGAGCAGCAGGCAAGACAGAAGAGGTCTGCTGTGCCATGTGGGTCAGCTCCCTGGCTTGGGATTGAAATCATGCTGCAATTGCTGCGAATAGCTTCATAGTGCTGTGACTTAACTCCTTTCACCACGAGGGAGGCTCAATGAATAAAATAAATCTTTCAAAAAAGAAAAAAGAGGGCCTCCCTGGTGGCGCAGGCAGTTGAGCGCAGCGCTGTGAAGCTGTCCGCAGACTCTGCAGCGCCGGTTTGATCCCGGACGGTGAAGATCCCACAGGGCGTGCAGACCTCGCCTGTCTTGGCCGCTGCTCCCCTCAGAGGTGTATTTCATCAGTCTGCCTGTTCTGTTCTCCATTCTGTTTCTAGTGAATCCTCTCACCCTCCCGCGCACCTGGCCTGTACCCCAGTTCTTGTATGTATGGATTAAATAAATAAATCTCTAAAAAAAGAAAAAAGAAAAAAGACCCATTAGGGTTATCTTGAGAATGAAGTGAGTCTCTTAGGGTTGTCTTAAGAACGAAGTGAGAGAAGTCCTGAGAAGGAATTGGCACAGTGTCCAGTGTCTAGCAAGCAATGGATAGTGTTCAGTCTATAGCAAGCTAATATTATAGCTGGAGTGCTCAGCGAGGAGCTGGAAGAAATGGAAAGCTGAGTTAGACGCATGGTCTAGTAGGAAATAGAGCAGAGACTAGGTAATAAAACAAAATCAGTGTAAATAGAAACTGACAAGCAAGAGGTAAAGGTCAGAGATTCGAGGTCCTACAAACACCCTACTTTCCCTGACAGATATATCATTTTCTGTGTGTAGGGAGGGTGGCGTGGAGTGGGGACTTTGTCCCAACAATCTAAGTTCTTTCTCCCCTGGGCACAGATCCTAGGAGGAAGTGACTCTAACTCTGGCTTCAGTGGTGGTGACAGTAGCAGGAGGTGCTCCAGGAACCTCCTATGACTGAACAAATTCTTCTCCCAAAACATTCATATGGCCAGGGGAGTGGAGATGTGGGGAAGAAGAGGTATTCTTGGTAAGAAGGTGTGTGAGACATGCTGTTTGTATGATTCCTATTTTCCATTTATTGTTCCTTAGTGTGGGTTGAAACTTCCTCTGAAACACACAGGTTGATTTATCTGATTCAGGGAACTTCAGGGGAAGATGATGCCACATCAGCAGAACACTACAGAGAAAATGGTACCACTTTTCCCCCAGCCATGTGTGATGGAAGCTTGCAGGATCAGTGTTTATGAGTGTGGGGGTGAGTTGGGGGAGGGCGCTAAGGGGACCCACAGTCAGGACTGTGGGCCCTCACTCCTGGTTCTCTGGAGTTTTTGGCTGCTGTGTTCCTGGGCCCTTCAGTTGGCTGCCCTCCTCTTAGGCTTTTGACTGAAGAGGTCCAGATGTCAGAGCCTTTCTCCACAGGCTAGAGCAAAATCACTCCACAGCCACAGCCCAGCCCAGCCTTTGCCATGCAGGTTCCTGGGGACTCTTGCTCACTTCTGTCTGTGCAACTGTGAGCAGCTGAGCCTGGCAGAGAGGCTGGAATTCTGAGTCCTGTGGTACTTGTGGCAGGAAGGATCAGAGAAACATGAGCACTGACTGCCTTAACATCCCCTATCATCCCATCTGACCCTCCAAAAAGCATGATTTTACAGTGTGGGTCAGATTATCCCCGTTTTTATGTGGGTCAGCATGATTATCCCCATTTTACAGTGAAAGAAAGTGAAGCTCAGGTTAAGGGCCTTGCATCTGTTATCATTATTGAGTATCCATGAGTCCCTCCTTGGATCACAGCAATTCTTTGCTGGAACAGACTGATGACTGAGATTCTCAGTAAAGCTGAGGCTCTCTCAGCAGTCTGCACAGCATTGATCGTGGCCTCCTCTCTGACCACCTCACTGCCCTTCTTGCTCTGCTCCGGCCACACTGGCCTCTGTGCTATTTATCACCGGGCGTGACAGGCACATTCCGCCCCTTGAGGACCCTTGCTCTAGCTGTTTCTTCCGCCCACAACATTCTTTCATCCTCAACTCCAAGTCTGCTCAAATCTCACCTTTTCAAGAGACTTACACCTAGGCAACCTGCGAAATTCTGCAGACCGCCTCCCCTCTCACCCATCCTCCTTACTATTTATAGCACTTACCTTTCAACACTCTGTGGTTTACTCATTGCAAAGGGATTGTTATCTTCGCTGATGCATCCAGGCCTTAGGTCACCCTAAAGCATTCCACAGGTTCTCAATAAAAAGATGTCCGGTGAAGGCAGGATAAAGGAATAAATACTGAGAGCCAAGATCACAGGCGTCGGCCTCCGGGACGGTGCGAGTTCCCACGGCTAAGCTGGGGATGGCCGAGGATCTTCCTCCGGGGGGGGGTGGGGGAGGGGCGGCCTCCGCTGGCCCCCGGGGAACTACACTTCCCGTGAGGCTCTGGGCGCGGGCCGCGGGGGCTGCCGGGAAGGCAACGCTCCTGGAAGCCCGGCTGGCGCGGGAGGATGGCGGCCCCGCGAGGTGGGCGCCCGGCTCCGGCTGCGGGCGAGCAGGGGGCGCGGGGGGCGAGAAGGGGGGCCGGGGTCGCGGGCCCGAGGCTGCCCGCCCTGCCCACGCTGCGGCTCGGCGGGAAGATGCCGCGGGCGCCGGGCAGCAGGGCGAGCCGGGGGCGTGGGCGGTCGTGCTAGGGGGAGGGGCTGCGGGGAAGGGGCTGCGCGGGCCCCGGAGAAGGGGTGCGGAGGGAGCGGGGCCCCCCCACTGCCCCCTCACTCCGGCCCGGCCGCGTGGCTGTCTGTACACGTCAGCAGAGAGCCTGGCTGCCGCGCTGCAGATGGGGACACCGAGACCAGCAGAGAAGGGGCGCAACCGACACCCCACAAGCTCCTTTGACTCTGCCCCGGAGCAATTCATGGCTGGGCTCCCCGGCACAGGAGCGTCAGGCCCGAGGAGTGGGTGGAAAATGATGCTCTGTCTGTGCCCCCAGTGTTCCCACTTGCCCCTGCGGTGCAGCAGTATGGCTGGGGGAAGAAGGGTTCCAGCAGCGAGGTGGCACGTCTGCTGGCCAGCAGCGACCCACAGGTCCGGATCTCAGAAGACAAGCCCTATGCAGAGGTGAGACCCGGGCTTTTTTCAACCCACCTTACCAGCTGGTGAGACCTAAGGACTCCTCCACTCAGGGGAGCAAGTCATAGGGTCAGCTGGGATAGGAGGAGGCCTGCTGATGGCCCCAGACAGTGGCCCCACAAGAAGAGGGGTGTTGTCATTAGAGCTTGGGATTTCTCCTACCTTCCTACCCCCCAAGAACTATCGGCATTTGCTGAATTCTAGTTTAGCCCTCTTTGATAATTAAAACAGTTTACTTTCACATTTTAAATAACTATGCCATTTGTTCCTTCTGCCTATCTAGTAAAGCCAAAAAAAGCCTCTATTTCTGAAACTGTTAAGTGGATATTAATCTCTCCTGCAGCCATTTGAGAGTCGCAGCTCTCAAATCACAGAGCAAGCTGGATTCTCATTAGGGAAATTGAATCCTTGAGACAGAATATAACTGGCCCAAGATTCCACAACTAGTTAGAGGAGAACCAGGACATGGCTCCACATTGTCTGGGGCCACTACCTCCTTCTATGTCTAAATGGCAGTGTTTAGACCCTGTCTTGGGGGCAGGCCAACTGCTTGTGCAGATTCTTCTCTCCCAAGTTTCCTGTTTTTTCAGCTGTGGATGGGAACCCACCCCCGGGGAGATGCCAAGATCCTTGACAACCGCATCTCCCAGAAAACCCTAGGCCAGTGGATTGATGAAAACCAGGACTGCTTAGGCTCAAAGGTCAAGGACACCTTTAATGGCAAGCTGCCCTTCCTCTTCAAAGTGCTCTCAGTTGAAACAGCCCTGTCCATCCAGGCACACCCCAATAAGGTACAGAATCAGAGTGGGGCCCAGACACCAGGGAAGAGAAGAGAAGAGCTTATGTCAAGGCCCTCCCACAATTTTTACTGCTGCTTTTACCCCAATCCATGCCAGGTTCCAGCCCAAAGCTAAATTCAGGCCTGACAACTCCCAATTTAGCTCCACGAGGCCAGATGCTGGTGACGCATGCTGGCAGCTATGTCTGAGTGGATAGCTGACCAGCCTGTGCCAGGGGAGCTTCCCCAAGCTGGTTCCTGGGAGCTTGAGCCTAGGCTCTCCTCTCCCAGTCCAGGACTATTCATATCTGCCATTTCCCCACCTGTCTCTGGGAGAGTTCACCTTCCAGGGCAGAGCAGGTACCTGGCTCTATCCCAAGAGTCTTTGTGCACAAGGCACTGAGTCACAGCCACACACTGGTCTATCCAAACTCTTTTCTAGATGGGTAGGTTAAGACCCAGAGAAGAGAGGGATTTGCCCACAGTCACATAGCTTAATGTCAGAGGCTGGCTTGGTATTTAGAGTCTCTGATTCACAGTCCTGAAGTCTACCCAGCTAACACCCAGATTTGGCCCCTGTCCCTTCCCTATCAGCTGAAAGACTGAGTTTCAGAGTCTTTGTTTTGACTGGGCTTGTTGCCAGATGCAGGAACCTATTGTTTGGCTGTTTGGCAACTGGGCAGGGCAAAAAGCGAGGGCAAGGTGGGACTGGTGTCCTGCTTGGTGATGGCTGTACCAAGACTCTCTTCCTCTTCCCCTGGCCACCCTATAGGAGCTGGCAGAGAAGCTGCACCTCCAAGCTCCACAGCACTACCCTGATGCCAATCATAAGCCAGAGATGGCCATTGCCCTCACCTCCTTCCAGGGCTTATGTGGCTTCCGGCCAGTTGAGGAGATTGTGACCTTTCTGACGAGTAAGGTTGGGCAAAATGCTGAGAGCATGCGCATTGGGCCTGGGCTACATGGGGACCCAGGGCACAGCTGAACAGGAGCAGAGAGCCAAGGCCGAAAGTCCCAGGAACTGAGGGGCTGGTGGACCTCAGGAATTCTGGAGCCTCTGGGCAGGCCTGTGAGACCAGGCTCAGGTGTGATTGGTTGCCAAGGGCTGGTGGTGAGTGGTCGATTTTGACTGCAAAGTTTGCATGGTATTGCCTGGCTCCTTGGTTAGGGATGGCATGGGAGGTTTCCTCCAGCTCCCCACCTCAGGGGATGCCACTTTGCCATTCCTGATACGGGCCTGGCCTTCCTGCAGAGGTGCCCGAGTTACAGTTCCTGATTGGAGAAAATGCGGCAACACAGCTGAAGCAGAGCATGAGCCGTGACTCCCAGGCCGTGGCCTCTGCTCTGCAAAACTGTTTCTCCCACCTAATGAAGAGTGAGAAGAAGGTGGTAGTGCAGCAGCTCAACATGCTGGTGAAGCGGATCTCCCAGGAAGGTGGGTGTGATATAGGTGGCGTGCAGGGCTGTGTTCTGGGCCCCCAGAACAGACATAGGCTGTGGGGACAGGGTTCTCCACCCCTTTGCTCAGGTTCCACTTGAGCCCAACTTAGGTGGCCTGTCAGTGACTTCATGCTTCTTTCCCAGTCTCTGGAGCAGGGCTCTAGGTTGAAGGCTGCTTCCTAACCAGCTGTCTTCTCTGCTTGGTGGGAGGCAGACTGGCCTAGAAGCTTCAGGATGTCTTTCACCCGAGCTTCCTGAGACTTCCCCAGCCCCATGGTGGCTCCAATGGATGAATTTGCACTTGGGGGCTAGAGAGCAGGGAGGGGATCCTCTTCTCCAAAAGCCTGATGCCCAGAGCTCCCTGCTACGTGCCCAACCCTGTGCTAAGACCTCTGGACAGGACTGCGATGGGCGTGGTCATGTCACCTTTGGGCTGGGAAGTCAATCCCAGCAGTGACTCTCAGCCATGAGCTGATGTGGCCCGTCATCAGGCCCAGCCCCTTCTACAGGTGACTGCCTGTTGTCCTGCTGCTTTCTCTATACATTTCTTCCTTTGAGCCCCAAGGGGCTATTTATTTTACTCAAGGGTACCCTGTGTTTTCTTTGTTTTGGTGTTTTCTCTGCTTGCATGCCTCTCCTTCTTCACAGCAGAACTGACTACTGCTGGGAGCTCCCGTCACATCTGGTTGTATATCATGTGTAGCTCTGACTCCGTAGCATCACACACGCACCTTTAAAGCCGGGCCTCCCCAGCCTGGAACCTGGCTCTTTGAGCTTTCAGCATTCAGCCTCTGGAGGGCAGCCCTGCAATCCAGACCAGCTGATGTCTCATTTTGTTTACAAACCTGGTCCCGCCTCCTCTGCAAACTCAAGAGGACTCAGCTCATGCCTCCCTTCCTTGCCCCCACTTCCAACAAGCCTTTCCTCCCCACGCTAGCCCAGCTGAGCTCCTTCTCCTGGTCAGTCTTCAGGACACATTTTGGTGCATTCTGCCTCATACTATCTGGGGTGAACAGCCATCCCTGTAAGCCTGGGACTGAGAGATCTTCTGAGACACAGTACTTTCAGAGCTACTAAAGGGAAAGGCTGGGCTAACTGGAACAGTTAGACACCCTACATGGAACTCTGGATTAGCTCCCTAATTACATCTTTTTTTTTAAGATGTATTTATTTATGTATACAAGAACTGGGGTACAGGCCAGAGGTGCAGGAGGTGAGAGGATTCACCAGAGATGGAACAGGAGGAATGACTGAAATGCACTGCTGAGGGGAGCAGCCAGCAAGTCAGGAGAAGTCTGCTGTGCCATGTGGGTAGCTCCCTGGCTAGGGATTGAACTCATGCTGCAATGGCTGCAGATAGCTTTATAGGTTGCATCTTAAGCCCTTGTGCCACCAGGGAGGCCCCCCTAATTACATCTTGAGCTGCTAGATCACTGGTTCTTAGCCAGGGACACTGGCAATTGTCTGGAGATATTTTTGGTTGTCAAACCTGGGTTGGGGGTGCTAGCGAGGTCTCCTGGGGAGTGTCCAGGAGTGCTGAGGTTGAGAAACACTGCAGAAGCCCTCTCTCGTGTCTGGTGCTGCAATGGGCACCGAGGTGATCGGGATGGGGAGATGGCACCTGCGTTTCCAGGAAGGCTGGCCACCCCTGAGCTGGGGGTGTGGCTAGGACAGTCCCACCGCTTCCTGGACTCCTTCTGCATGCCTCCCTGACCAGGATGGGGCTGTGAACACCACTGTTTCTAAGTGCCCTCGGGTGTTCTGTGACCCTCAGTGGCTGCCAGAAACAACATGGAGGATGTCTATGGGGAGCTCTTGCTGCAGCTGCACCAGCAGTATCCAGGTGATATCGGGTGCTTTGCCATCTACTTCCTGAACCTGCTTAGCCTGAAGCCAGGGGAGGCCATGTTTCTGGAGGCCAACGTGCCCCACGCCTACCTGAAAGGAGGTGAGCTGCATTTCAGCAGTTAAACCCCCCAGCCCCCCGGGCCTTGTTTCCCCATGGGACGGGGGGAAAGAGAGTGGTCGAGACCTTCTCTAAGGACCCTTCAGCTCTGACCTCCCAGGGTTGCTGGGGAGAGCAGGGATGCGAATGGCAGCGTGGGTTGGACACCGCTGAGGCTTCACACCAGCCCTGGGAAGTCCTGGCGCACTGAGGCTGAGCCCTGTCTGTAAGTGTGGGGAGCACAATTTGCACCCAGGCTCTACTGGATTAGGCTGCTGCTCCCCTGCATCACACTGCCTTGTCTGTCCTAACTAGCCAGAGATCCCTACACTAAACACGCCGCCACAGGACACACATTTTGATTGTTGGCTGCTTATCTGCTCACGGACAGGATTCTGTGGTAGAATAGGCAGTCCGGGGAAGTTGGGGCTCCCCTGGGGGTTAACCTGACTCCTCCTGACAATAGCAGATGACCAGTACCAGTCTTTGCTATCTGCTCTTTGCCCAGTCCCCCACAGAATGCAGTTCACATTTCCCCCAGCTCTGCAGGGGGTTCATGGGGCTCAGGTTGGGAGGCCCAGTTCTCAACAGCTGAACTCCAAGGCCTCCATCATCTTCACCTATTACCACCATTTGCCCCCAGACTGTGTGGAGTGCATGGCGTGCTCAGACAACACGGTGCGTGCTGGCCTGACTCCCAAGTTCATTGACGTGCCGACGCTGTGTGAAATGCTCAGCTATACTCCTGGCCCCAGCAAGGACAGGCTCTTTCCTCCAGCACGGAGTCAGGAAGACCCCTACCTCTTTGTCTATGACCCCCCTGTGCCAGACTTCACTGTCATGAAGATGGAGGTGAGTGAGGGGCCACGGTGGGTGTCTTGTGGCAGGAAGAACCCTGGCAAGGGTCGCAGTGTAGAGTATGCCTGGGGTTGGGATTCCTTTCTGTGACGCTCACCCTGTAAGGGAGGGGCCTGCTCCTGCCATGCTGACAAGGACCGGGCAGTGGGACGGCGGTACGGAATGCTGGAATGCGCCCTCTCACAGCCTTTGGGTTGTCTTGACCCCTTTGCAACTGACAGGCAGAGTCTGAGCTGTACTATCCAATTATTCCTTTCTGTCCAGGTCCCTGGCTCTGCCACTGAATACAAGGTCTTGGCACTGGACTCTGCCAGCATCCTCTTGCTGGTGCAGGGGACAGTGACAGCGAGCACTCCCACAGCTCAAGCGGCAATCCCCCTGAAGCGTGGTGGGGTGCTCTTCATTGGTGCCAAAGAGATGGTCTCACTGCAGCTCGCCATGCCCGAGGACCTGCTCATGTTCCGTGCCTGCTGTCTGCTGTAGAGGACTCAGCCTCCACTGTCCTCTGCCAGGCACCTGAAATCTTGGCCCAGCCCAAACACCTTCACTGCTCTGGACTCTTTGGGTACATCCTAGAAGAGATGGGGTATAGGAACAAGCTTGACGGTACACCTCCTGAGCTCACCTAGACAAAACCATCTTATTTCTGGGCGGAGGGCCCACATGAGCAAAAAGGGCTAACACTCCTTTTCAGTCACACCTCTCCCTGCCACAGCTGAGCCAGGCTCCTGTGCTGCAGGAGGCAGCAGCTCTGTTCCAGCCTCCAGCACTAGGCAGGCTGGTGACATCTGTGATAGCTCGGCATTAAATACATCAAGCGGCTAGGTTATTCATTTCTAAGAACAGGGTACTGGCCCTGGGACTGCCTGTTTACTCGGCGGCAAAGCAGGGAGGTTCGGTGTGTGGACTAATGCGGACATCATCACCCTTTTCTCTGTCAAAGCAATTAAAGATTAAGTCTGTCGGTGTGTTCAGGCTGTGAGGTAAAAAGCCTCAGCCTTTTGCATTCCAGTTCCAGAAGAGGCTGAAAGGATGTCCATTTTTGCTTCATTCCTGCATCAAACAGGTCCCTAGGGTGGGCAGGCTGGACCCAGAGCCCTTTCATAGGAAAGTGTGGGATTGCTCTCAGATGCAAAGCTAGCAGGCAGGCCTTGGGCCCTCCGGCCCTGGAGACAGAGGAAGGTGGGGCTAAAAATGTGCACTGTAAGTGCACGATTCTTCCCTCCAGTTTGAGCTGGTCCTAGGGCAGGGGTCAGCAGGCTAGATCTGGCCACATCCATTCATTTACACACTATCCATGGCTTTCAAGCTACAAGGGCGAATTTAAAATATGCTGGGATGTATGGCCTGAAAAGCCGAAAGTATGGACTCTAGCCCTTTACACCGCAGCTTGTGAACCACTTCTAGAGTCCCTTTATCCACAGGGAAGGGACACTTGGGTCCCCACTGTGAAGGAAAACATTTCTGCTTTTACCAAACTGGCAGGAGGCACATAGGAGGGCATCTACCCTGCTGGTGCCTGTCGTCTAGAAGCGGAACACACCTCTGCAGGAGGCTTAACAGCTGTTTTGCCACTGAGGTTTCTTACTAGCAATTTGGGATCCTGCCATCCCAGACTAAGCAGAGACCCAGGCTATCGATGCCTTCCTGTGGGATAAGGATCTAGACTCACACAAAAGCATCTTTCTGAGCTAATGTCCACACTAGGCTCCCTGTACAACAGAATTCCAGGAAACTGCCTTCCAAAAAGTTCTGGCCAATGTGTTCTGCATTTTTTGGCCTCCACATTTTCTTCACCTGGAAGATAGGCCTGCTAAAGGGAACCCATTCTAAATAGAAGTGCGGAGCCTATTTTATCCATGGTCTTCACTTGAACAGGCCTGAAAATGATGCCCTGCAGAACAGCAGAAAGGGAGGTGCTAGGAGGAACAATCAGTTAGGACCACTAGGCATTTCATTTCAGAATTCAGAAGGGAAATGACTACAATCTAGACTTTTCTTAAAAATCCTATTGTAACACAGAGACGGCTCAACTTGCATATTTGTATTTATTTTTATAAACTTACAGAGTGTAGAAGCATAAGCCAAGAGTTCTGTGGCATGCTCTAAATACCATAGGGTGCCACTCCCATCTGCGAGCTAAGCCAAATACACCCTCTCTGCCCAGGGCACTGCCACCTGCAGAAGCCAGGGACTATGATTAAGGCACTGGGCACCTTGGTGCCTTTATTGGTGGCATTTTGGCCTCTGGCCCCAAACCGCTGGTCATTTCTGCCCTGCCTCACTGTACGCTGTCCCTAGTTACAGGTCTCTGTAGCTTTTTCTACAAAGGTAAGACCACCCACAGTCAGCCAGCTCCGGCACATGCCCTGCAGGGACAGCTGCAACCAGAAACACCAGGGTGGATTCACAGCAGTGACTGCCCAGAGGGGCTTGGTCTTTGTATCCTGCTGTCACCCTCACACCAAAAAGCTGCCAAGTGCTTAGGCTACTCTGTTCTAATTAACTTCTCCACAGAAATGTGGCCCCCACTTGGCTTCAAAAGCTTTCTGGCCTCCGCTACCACCAGTCTGTCCCTACCCTGTTGTATATCCAAGCCCTGTGTTTGAGTGTACTTCTCCACCTCCACAGAAACAAAGGCCTGATACAGCCCCCAGGTGGGAGGGGTTCAGGACAGAGATGCTCTGGCCCCATGTGGGCACTCACACAAAGTGTTTGGAATGCTCAGCACCGTGAGGAGTTGCAGAGCCCTTTCCAGCAGAGAATAACCATCCACATCCCCGACTCTGCAGAACCAAGATAAGGTGCCTCTGGTTAGTCCCATCTCCCTCCTCCTGTGGTGCTGCCAGCTTGTACAATAAAGGTTAGCCATGGCCTCCCGGACACCATATATCCCTCTCCGCTTTACGATTCGAGAAAAGCACCAAGATGGATGACTTAGTCACCTGCCAAATGACAAGGCCTCTTATCTAAAATTCTGACTTAACGGGGTAGAGCAAGAAGAGTCCACGTATTCCTCGTATGTCTCCACAGTCATAGGACATTAAACTGGGCACGTTCCCGAATCCTGACTATTATGCCCATTAGGCTAGGAGCCCGGTCCATTCTCATGTGGTCTCCACGGCATGGTTCTACATGAGGCAAAACAAAACAATGAAAAGCTAAATTCTAGAGAGGGCAGGCAGAGCAAGAATGCTGTGCCACCGAGGTCATGGGACATGGTGCCGTGTCTGCTGTCTTCAGGCTCCTCCTCCCCATCCTGTCAGTGTCCTCTGAAGAGAGCAGCAGGGCTGCCCCAGTGTACCACTCACCCACTGCTACTTCTCAAGTTTAAAAAGCTAAAGAAATAGGAAATCCCCTGGTTACGCCCTGCCTCTCCCTCTGCTGGTCACCACAAGAACTGCAGGTCTTGGGGAGCTTCGGTCCCTTCACCCAACTATTTAGCTTTTAAAGACAGTGTGGAGGGACTCGCTAAGACCAAGGTGAAGAATGGTGGCCGAGAAATGGCAAATAAATAAATATATCCACAGCGGAGCAGACCTCTAGGGATAGGCTACCCAGAGTCCTTTGACCCACCCAGAAAGTTGGGCCAGCCCAGGCCCAGGGATTCTGGAAGTGCCATCCAGCAACATGCCGTGCTCTAGCCATAGTCAGTTACAGCCAGAAGAGGGCCAAAGGGTCTTGCGTTACCATCTCTTGAAGGTCAAACAAGTGACCCATCATGGAGCTAGCAAGAGGAAGACAGTGTATAGAATTTCTTGAACTGGTCCCAAATAATTCTTTTTCAAAGATTCTTAGCTAGAAGCCATAAACTGCTATGTTCTGCCTCCCTATGACACCAGCACAGCCTGGGCACAGTAACTCTCCTTTTCCCTCTAGGGCAGGACAACAAATACCAGCCAAGATTATTTCTTAGCCAGTTTTGTCCCTCACCATAAGAATCCCTGCTTCTGCCCCTATTAAAGTGATCTCTCCAACTGCCGACAGCAGAAGAAAAGGGCAGCATCCCATCTGTCACCCTATGATTCAGAGGGAGGCCTCTGGCCTGAAAAGCACCAGGTACAGGGTATCTGGGGTCAGTGACCTGCCCAGCAGGTCAGTGCCTCCAGTGATTCTGGGGCTGCCAGCAGGTCTTGCCACACTCTTGCTACTCCCGGGCCAACAGGGCTCTGCAGGCAAAGCAAGCAGGGCCCATTTAGGGGGTGATGTCTACTGGAGGGTACAGGAGGAAGAGTCCCCAAGACAGCACCAGCAGCAGGAGCACGTTGAGTTTATGGGCTTGGGGGGAATGAGGTCCAAGTCCTCATCATCTGGAGTCTCATCCAGGTGATACCCATCCTGGAGCAGCTGCCGGCTGACATCCTGATTCACCTGCTAAGAGCAGGAGAGAAAGAACTGATAAGCCAGGCTGCAAAGCACAAAGAACTGCTGCCCGAAAGGCAGACCCACACTCTTACCGTAGCTTCCTGTCCAGCTCCACGCTTAGGCCAACCCCATACATCTCTGGGTTACAGGAGGAAGGGCTACCTTTTCCTCACTGGGCCTCACCCAGCAGTGGGTGCTTGGGCCAGTACAGGACAGGCTGCACTGTCACTAACCCCCAGGGGAGCTGCTCACCAAAGAATCCTGAGGCATCTGATGTAAATACCAGATTCTACATTGTAAGTCAGTGCCCTGATGGCTGCCACCGGGAACCTCAAGGTGTCCCTATGAAAGCTAAAGACCACGGGGAATGACACCAGAACAGTGAGGTAGAAGAGTTGAAGAATGCGGGTTCAGGCAGGACAGGCCAGTTAGGCAGGCTGTCATCCCATGCCAGCAGGCCTCATTCCTACAAAGTGAAGCCTGTCAGCATGGCTTCACCAGCTCCACTGAGCAGAAGGAAAATGAGACAAGACAGTGTAGAACTTTCTTCAGCTCTTGGCTAATTTTTCTTAATTTTAACAATCTCAGGGACCCAGAAATCCAGGAGCATACAATATGTAAACTGCCTCTATGTAATATGTAAACTTCCCCTTGGCAGAAACTCGGGGCAGCCAAGGGTTTCCTGAGACGGAGGAAAAACTGCCGGTGGTGTAGTCATGTCCCCAGCATCACATCTCTGTCAAAGGCAGCAAGCTGCACAGGCAGAACTGTACATCCCTGTTTATGTATGAGACCATCACTGGAAACATGTTCAAAAGGCTAACCCGGGAGTCTATCAGCCTGAGTTCCCATCGATGGAATACCCGCAGGCACAGAAGTCATTTGGCCTGGAAGAAAGCAAGCTTGGGTGGAGGGTACTCAGGGAAGAGGACTAGAATGACAGTGAGAGAGAGGGCAGGCCTAGGGTCACTAAGTCCTGGCCACAGGAGACATTTCAAATCAGTAAGGAGAACTTCTCTAAGCGCCACCCAAGGAAGGTGATAGGCAGGTACATTACAAGTACCTAGTACATTGCAAGCAGCATTCCAGAAAGCACAGACAACTATACACTTAGCTATGACTTATCAAGAGGATTCCTTTTCTAAGTGGTGGCCTGGACTAGAGGATCTGTCGGGCCATTTCCAGCTCAGAGGGTCTCTGGCCTCCTAAATTTTCAACAGCTCTTCTCAGACACCTGTATCTTTGCTGGGGGAAGAGGACAGAGTAGACTAGAGAACAGACCATAGGCTGGGACAGTGCCAAGCACACAACAAGCACCAGACAAGAATCTGGCAGTGGCAGCATGCTGCCTGCCGCCCACCCCGGGCAGAAAGGCGCTCTGGACTTGCCTCTGCAGAGGAATACCCGGAGGAGTATCTGGATTCCAGCTCCCCATCACTAGGAGAAGAGGAAGATAGTCAGTTCAGGGGGATTCCTGTGGAGTACAGCTGCAAGTAGCAAGGTGGAAAGCATGCAAAGGGGGCTGGAGGACTGGTGAAGCAAAGACCACACACCATAGAATGCAAGCTGTGAGTACAAATGGCTCCTTCAATTGGCTCCAGTAGGGACAGGGTCACTGTCACTAACAGTGCAGACATGACAGGGCAGGATGATTGCCCCAGACAAGGATGGTGCTCGAGATCCAAGCATGATCCACCTGAGTCAGCCTCTACCCACGCCATCCTGGGGATAGTGCTCCAAAGGCAGCCCTGAAACATGCATGAAGGGTCTTGGAAGAGACAGGGAACAAGCGAAGGCACCAAGCGAGCTGCACTTTTACCCAAGTCACTCCCCAAGGGCTATGTCCAAGGAGTGCACTTACCTATCAGAGTCGAGGGACACCAGGTTTTCATCTGGACTCTGGCTAAGAGCAGTATAGCCCTTGTTAAACTTCACTGACCTGATATGAGGGAGAGACCAAGCACAGATGAGGCACTGGCACTTTCACAGGGCAAGCCAGAGTCCCCACCCTTCTGGAAAGGGAAGCACTCGCCTGACCTGCCTGCTACCTGCTCACACAACTGACTGCCTGCCCTGTGTCTGGCTACAGCTCCTCAAAATATGCACTTTCATACACCACTCCCCTCTTTGGCTCCTGGGGAAAAGTAAGCCTACTCTCTCCACAATCAGGAAACCCTCTCCGGCCTTAGTTAGCCAGAGACCAGAAAAACTGCAAGACCTTCACCTGTCTCATCCGCTGTAAAAGAGGCAGTGGCCGAGGCCCTAACCAGCGCTGAGCTGACCATTTTCTGACTCCCCCCACCGGCTGTCCCCCCTCTCTGGGGGCCCAGTCACTAGGCCTCCCCCAGCTGGGACCCAGTCAGGGAAGGCGCCCACCGGCCACAGCACTCGCTCCAAAACAAAGCCTTCCCTGGCGCCTACAGGAAAAGCAACGGCGCTTCCTGTCTCCCTCGGGAGGAACCTGCTGCCCGGGAAATTGCCAGCTCGGCCTAGCCGTGAGCTCGGCCTCCCGCCCAGGGACTCAGCCTGCTCTGGAGCTGCTTGCACAGAGGAAGAGGTACTTGCTGAGACCTTTTCCCTGAAGATTCGGGGCGGTGCAGGGGGGCCCCCAGCATGCCTTTCCTCCGCAGGACGGCCCTGGCCAGGTCCCGGTGCTTCTCTGCAAGTTAAAGGGCCCGGATGAGCAGGTCCCAGCCCCGGAGCCCGCGCTTTCCCAACGGCTGTTCGGGGGCGGGCGGCAGGCGCCCCTCGGGGCCCCGGAGCACCCCCCTTGGCCAGAGCCCCCCAGGGCCAGAGCCCCCAGGGCCAGAGCCCCCCCCGGGCAGAGCTCCCCCAGGGACAGAGCCCCCCGGGCAGAGCTCCCCCAGGGACAGAGCCCCCCCCCGACAGAGCCCCCCAGGAACAGAGCCCCCCCAGGGACAGAGCTCCCCAGGCAGAGCCCCCGCAGGGACAGAGCTCCCCGGGCAGAGCCCCCCCCACGGACAGAGCCCCCCCAGGGCCAGAGCCCCCCCAGGGCCAGAGCCCCCCCCCAGGGACAGAGCTCCCCAGGCACAGCCCCCGCAGGGACAGAGCCCCCCCCCCAGGGACAGAGCCCCCCCCCAGGGACAGAGCCCCCCCAGGGACAGAGCCCCCCCCCCAGGGACAGAGCCCCCCAGGGACAGAGCCCCCGGCAGAGCCCCCCGGGCCGCACTCACGCAGCTTGGCCTGAAGGGAGGGCGCGCGCGTCAGCATGTACGGCCCCCGCTTCTCCACAGCTGCCGGGGCCCGCTCTCCTGGCCGGGGGGCTCCGCTGCCGCTTCGCCTGGAGAGCGGACCGGCAGCCCCCACCGCCGGGTCAGTGGCCCCGCCGAGAGGAGGCCCGGGGACCGAGGCCCGCGCCGCGTGCCCACCGGGTTCCGCGGTCGCCATGGCCGGGCCGGCCCCGCCCCCGCTGCGGAGCCCCGCCCCCGCTGCGGAGCCCCGCCCCCGCTGCGGAGCCCCGCCCCCGCTGCGGAGCCCCGCCCCCGCTGCGGAGCCCCGCCCCCGCTGCGGAGCCCCGCCCGCGTCGGCCGGAGCGGGGCGGTCCCTCCTCGGCAAGATGGCGGCCCGCAGGCGCCCGCCGCCCCCGCCCACCGAGGGGTTGCCCGACTGTTCCGCCCCGCCGGGGCTCGTGTCGTTCCGCCCGCTCCTTTCCCCGGCGCTGCGGGGCCTGGGGTCCGCCGCAGCCGGGGGCGGCCGGGACCGCGTCTCCTCTATTTCTGGGGCTCCGCCGGCCGCGCCCTCCACGCCCGGCGCCCCGCGGGTGTCCCCTCCCCCAGCGGGGGTCCCCGAAGGTGGCCCGGGGCGGCCTGGGCTGACCCGAAAACTGCCCAGGGTGGAAAGCGGCGCTCGCGCCCGTCTCCGGAAGAGGCAGCAAGCCCGAGAGGAAGGGTCAGGGCTCTGCGGAGGTGACCCCGGAGGCCGGTCCGTCTAGGGCCAGGGCGCGTCCTTTCACCGGCGCGCGGCCCCGGGCGAGGCCTGGCCGTCCCCAGGCCCCAGTTTGCACACGTTCACACGGCCGTGCCGCTTCCCGTCGTGGGCCCCGAGCACGGGTGGATAGGCCACGGAGAGAAGGGGAGGTGCGCGCAGCGTGTGGGGGAGCACGGGCTGTCACAGCGCTTGACTTTTCTGGCCCCCAAGGGATGGCTTGTGGCTGGCTGGAAGCAGCTCCAGATCCTTGTAGGACTTGCCTGCCAGGTCTCATGAGGCTGTCCCCGAGGCGAGTTTATTGACCTCCACAGGGTAGATCAACAATGTGTGACTTCTGAGCCCCGTGGGCCACCCAAACAGGCAGGATATGCCTTAGGCAGAATTGGAGAATAATTACGGTTGGAGTTTTTGTAAAGTGGAAGTGCCACAAAGGAATGCTGATAACTGTCCATAGTTTGCACCACCCTTTTTTTTTTTTTAAAGATTTATTTATTTATTTATACAAGCACTGGGTACAGTCAGAAGCGCAGAAGGTTGAGAGGATTCACCAGAGCCAGAGTGGGGAACAGACCAGGCAGACTGACGAAATACACTGCTGAGGGGAGCAGTGGGCGGCAGGAGAGGTCTGCTGCCATGTGGGACCCTCGCCAAGTGGCCCAACCAGGGCTGCAGAGGCTGCAGGCAGCTTCCCAACCCAGAGCTCAACCGCTGTGCCTGCACCTTTTTTTTTTTTTTTAAAGATTTATTTATTTATGCGTACAAGAACTGGGGTGTAAGCCACAGGTGGGTGGGGGAAGGTGAGCGGATTCACCACAGTGGGGAGCAGAACAGGCAAATCTGTTACAGGACAGGGAGAGGGGCAGCCCAAACCACGCAAACCTGCCTATTCTACATGGGTTCTGCCATCCACTGCATCAACACAAAACATAGGAGACTTTAATGGGAAGGAACTTTAATAAAACTAGGAAACAATACAGGTAAGGCAAAGAGTCTAGTTTCTAAATGAAGCACCCAAAGTTACCCGTCAGCTCGTGGGTAAAACGCCATCCATGTGGGATCGGCCCAGAACAAGGCCCCAAAGCCTGCCACAAGTCTAAAGCATCTTCCAGTGGAGACCCACAGAAAAGGGTCACAAACAACCGGACAAGCCCGGAAGGAAAAGAGCAAAATCAACATCAAGATAAAAGCTGCCATGGTCACCTCCCCACGGGTCTCACCCACATCTGTGTCACCCAGTCCACGACCAAAAGACAAGCGCAGTTTTTTCACGTGTCTCTAGGCTCCATGCGCCTCCTCCAGGTCTCCTGGCTCCATCCTGCTTCCTTCCTCAGTCTCTTCTGCAGCTTCTCCTCTCCCTGCTCAGCTCCACCCTCCCTTGGGTGGGGCAGGGAAACTCCCCCTTTCCTGGGGACCACCCTGTTACAGATCTACTGAAATACCTGCTGCGGGAGGAGCAGGGGAGACAGGAGAGGTCTGCTGCACCATGTGGGTCAGCTCCCTGGCTGGGGATCTAACTCATGCCGGGTGACTGGCAATAGCTTGATAGTACTGAAGCTTTAACCCCTGTGCAGCTAGGGAGGTCCCTGCACGTGTTTTTTTGTTTTTACCTCTAGAAACAGCAATTTCATGAGATTCAGCTTAATAACTAACCTTAATAACCTCATAATGAAGCTGGTAGTGTGCCACTGTTATACAAATGAGGACAGACTAAGTCAAATTCATTGGGTAAACCTAAAATTTGAACCCAGGTCCCTCTGGGCGCTAAAGAATTTTTTTTTTTTTCTCCTGGCTGTGTAACCTGTGAATCTGGAGACCTCACCAACGGCCAAAGAAAAAGTGATGAAGACCCACGTGATGTCACACCTCCAGAACTTGTAGCAAGTGAGTTTGAGTGCCTTGCTCCACCATCTCTTCCCTCCACGCCTCCATCTCACATCATTAGTGCTCAGGTAATTGCAATGTGTGTGAACTCAGACCCCAAGTCCTGGTTATTTGCTCTGTCACTTACTGGCATTTTATTTAACCTTTTCATATGTTTTTCCTTAGCTAAGAAATGGGAGTATCAATAATACCTAAAAGAATTGAGGTTACATTGTAAAAGCTTACACTGTTCTGAGGATTTAGTGTTTTATCCTATTGGCTTTACACTCCCCAAGACAAGCTGCCTTATTCATCTGTATCCCTTGTTCTTAAACACCAAGTCATTGTAATAATATCTGTTGAATGAATATCTTACTACTTCCCCTCTTAACTTTTAATTTAGAATCACAAAACTTTAGGGCTGGTGGGGCCTCCCTCCGGGCCTACGGGTTAAGTCTCAGGCCTGTCACCTATAGGGCCTCAGTTCCATCCCCAGCCACATACAGTGCAGCAGACCTCTCCTGTCTCACCGCTGCTCCCCTCAGCAGTGTATTTCAGTAGATCCGTCTGTTCTGCTCCTCACTCTGTCCCTGGTGAATCCTCTCACACTCCCTCACCCCATACCTCTGGCCAGGGGGCAAAAGTTCTTCTACACACACACACACACACACATACTATCTTTTTATTATATATATATATATATATATATATATATATATATATATATTTACATCATTCTTCATTTTTGTACAATGTATGTTTTCTCATCCCAGTTATTGTCCCCGTGAAATTCCCACCACCAATTCACCCAAGTACCATCCCCATGTCCCTTGTGCTCTTCCCACCCCTGTTTTTTTTTGAAGATTTATTTATTTATGCATACAAGAACTGGGGTACAGGCCAGAGGTACGGGGTGAGAGGATTCACTAGAGACAGAGTGGGGTACACAACAGGCAGAATGACTGAAGTACACTGCTGAGGGGAGCAGCTGGGCAAGACAGGAGAGGTCTGCTGCGCCATGTGGGTTGCTCCCTGGCCAGGGATTGAACTCGAACTGCTGCAGAGGCTGTGGATAGCTTCATAGTGCTGTGCTTAACCCCTTGTGCCACCAGGGAGGCTCCCCACCCCCTTTATTATTTTTTTTTAAATGTATTGAGGACTTAATGTAAGGCAGATGTTATTTATTTATTCATTTATTTACATTTTTAAATATTTATTTATTTATTTATACAAGCACTGGGTACAGTCAGAAGTGCGGGAGGGTGAGAGAATTCACCAGAGCCAGAGCGGGGAGCAGAACAGGCAGAAGGACTGAGGTACACTGCTGAGGGGAGCAGTGGGTGGCAGGAGAGGTCTGCGCGCCATGTAGGACCCTCGCCCAGTGGCCGGGGATGGAACAGGCGCTGCAGAGGCTGCGGGCAACTTCACAACCCAGAGCTCAACCGCTGCGCCACTGGAGAGGCCCCCCCCCCCACCGCTCTTTTGATCCTACTTCCCTCTCCCCCACTGTAGAATGTCTGGTTTATAGTTGCTTGTTGATTTTGATATTTACTTTATTATAATTACTTTTTCCCTAGTCCCTTATTTGGGTCCTCTACATTCTTCCTAAAAGTGAAAATCATTTGGTATTTTTCTTTCTCTTTCTGGCTTATTTCACTGAACATGATCCCTTCCAGCTCCACCCATGTTACTGTGAATGGCATGAGTTTACCTTTTTTGATTGCTGAGTAATATTCCATTGTGTATATGTACCACATCTTCTTAATCCAGTCATCTATTTTTGGGCATGTGGGTTGTTTCCATAGCTTACCTATTGTAAATAGTGCTGCAATAAACATAGGGGTGCAGGTGTCTTTTTGAATTAATGTTATTGTGTCCTTTGGGTAGTTACCTAGGAGTGGAACTGCTGGATCATATGGTAGCTCCATTTTTAGTAATTTGAGGAACCTCCACACAGCTTTCCATAGTGTTTGGACCAGTTTGCACTCCCACCAGCAGTGCAGGAGAGTTCTTTTTTCTCCACACCCTCGCCAACAATTGTTGTTGCTAGTTTTTTTAATATGTGCCATTCTCACTGGTGTAAGGTGGTATCTCATTGTGGTTTTGATTTGCATTTCCCTGATTATAAGAGATGTTGAACATTTTTTCATATGTCTGTTGGCCATTTGCATTTCCTCTTTTGAGAAGTGACTCTTTTAGCTTCTCTACCCATTGTTTGACTGGGTTGTTTACTTTGTTGAGTTTTTTTTTTTTTTTTTTTAAGATTTATTTAGGGCCTCCCCTGGTGGCACAGCGGTTGAGCGCTGGGCTGCGAAGCTATCCACAGCCTCTGCAGCGCCGGTTCGATCCCCAGCCGCCGGCGAGGGTCCCACATGACGCACAGACCTCTCCTGCCGCCTACTGCTCCCCTCAGCAGTGTATTTCATCAGTCTGCCTGTTCTGTTCCCCACTCTGGCTCTGGTGAATTCTCTCACCCTCCCACACTTCTGACTGTACCCAGTGCTTGTATAAATAAATAAAATAAATCCTTAAAAAAAAAGATTTATTTATTTATGCATACAAGAGCTGGGGTACAGGCCAGAGGCGCAGGAGTGAGAATCCACCAGAGACACAGTGGGGAACAGAACAGGCAGACTGACTGAAATACACTGCTGAGGGGAGCAGCAGGCAATTCAGGAGAGGTCTGCTGCGCCATGTGTGTTGTTCCCTGTATGGCCAGGGATCAAACTCATGCTGCAGAGGCTGCGGATTGCTTCATAGTGCGGTGCTTAACCCCTTGTGCCACCAGGGAGGCCCTGTTTACTTTGTTTTTATTGAGGTTCGTCAGCTGTTTGTGATCAGTCCTTTATCATTAGTGTTGTGCGCAAACATTTTCTCCCAATTAGTGGGGTATCTCTTTGTTTCGGTTAATGTCTCTTTTTCTGTACAGAAGCTCTTTAATTTGATGTAGTCACAGCTGTTTATGCTTTCTTTCACTATCTTTGCTTTGGTGTCTTTAAAGGTGTTACTGAGATGTAGGTCATGTAGGTTTTTTTTTTTTAAAGATTTATTTATTTATGCATACAAGAACTGGGGCACAGGCCAGAGGTGTAGGGGATGAGAGGATTCATTGGAGTGGGGCGCATAACAGGCATACTGACTGAAATACGCTGCTGAGGGGAGCAGCGGGCAAGGCAGGAGAGGTCTGCTGCGCCATGTGGGTAGCTCCCTGGCAGGCCAGGGATCCAGCTCTGCTGCAGAGGCTGCAGATTGCTTCATAGTGCTGTGCTTAACTCCTTGCGCCACCAGGAAGGCCCAGTCATGTAGTGTTTTGCTGTATTTTCTTCTATATATTTTATGGCTTTAGGTCTTATGTCTATCTAGTTCTTTAATCCATTTTGAGTTGATTTTTGTGCATGGTGTGAGATAGTAGTCAAGCCTCATTTTTTTGCATGTAGTGGCCCAGTTTTCCCAGCACCATTTATTGAACAAATTTTCTTTGTTCCATTGCATAGTCTCTGCTCCTTTGTTGAAAATTAGTTGCCCGTAAATCTGTGGGTTTATTTCTGGGTTTTTTTATTCGATTCTATTGGTCTGTGTGTCTGTTCTTGTTCACACTCAAAATCTTTTAAAAAAAATTCCAACATTTTGGAAGCCTCCTGGGTGGTGCAGGGGGTTAAGTCTCAGCCCTATGAAGGTATCCTCAGCCACTGAAGGTCAAGTTCAAGTTCGATCCCCAGCCACAGAGCTGACCCACATGGCACAGCACACCTCTCCTGTTTTAGCTGCTGCTCCCCTCAGCAGTATATGTCAGTAGATTCGCCTGCGCTGCTTCCCATTCTGGCCCTGGTGAATCCTCTAACCTCTGGCCTACACCCTAGCTCTTGCATACATAAATAAATAAAACTTAAAAAAAATTCAACATCAAAATAAAAGGCAACTCTAGGGTTGGGAGGCAGTTTAGAGATTATATAGGTCAAACTCATTTTATTTATTTATTTATTTGTTTTTAAATATTTATTTATTTATACAAGAACTGGGATACAGACCAGAAGTGCAGGAGAGTGAAGGAATTCACCAGAGACAGAGTGGGGAGCAGAACAGGCAGATGGACCGAAGACACTGCTGAGGGGAGCAGTGGGCGTGGCAGGAGAGGCCTGCTGTGCCATGTGGGTTTCTCCCTGGCCAGCTGGGAATCGAACCTGCACTGCAGAGGCTGCAGACAGCTTCACAGCGCTGCGTTCAACCCACTGCGCCGCTGGGCAGGCCCCAAACTCATTTTATTAATGAAGAAATCATGATTGCCAGTTGAGTGTGGGGAGTTCTCTTTATCATGTAATATATTCACTAGGAACCTAGGAAAATCCTCTCGAAAACAAACCTTAGGTTGTAAGGGAATGCATTTCCAGGGCAGGAAGCACCTCCACAACACATGGGCACAAAGCCCTGCTTCCTCACCGATTCCAGTCAGATCCTAACCCACAGTGACCGTGCTGACTCCCCTGCTGGGTCTGGGGTCAATTCCATCCAGCAAAGCTTTACTCATATTTCCCGTTGGGTGGCAAGTGCTGTGCTAGGCCCAGCACCGAATGTGAACAGGACAGATAAGTTTCCTCCAATCAATCTCTCATTCCCATCTTTTCTCCACTGGTGGGGGTGGTAAGGAATGGGGATGTAAAAGAGGCTCTTGGCTGTCAGGAACAGAGACTCCTACCCTGGCTTGCAGGCCTTTCTGTCCCTATTGGAGTCACACCCTTTATCCTCCATCCAGATCATGGAACTCCCACCCTTTCTTGGTCCTGAGACAGATTTTCATCATCGTTGAGAATTTCATTCAGTACTTCCTTTAGGCAAGTATCTGGGAATAGGCGTAGAAAGGGATGGAACTGTGCCTTTTTTAATTCTGCTACTTCCCTCTGTGGCTCTCTCCTTCCCAATGTCACCAGCTTTCAGAATCTAGCCTTAGACTTCTTTCATTATTCACGACTCACATGGGTAAATGATAGACGGAGCCCAAGAAGCTACAGGTCTCTCTGGGCTCCTGGGTTCTCAGCCCCCCACCTTTGTACCATTAATTCATATCCACTGTCTCAAGGCATGAGATTTTCCCCAATCCTCAAGATAGCCTCATATATTACCATGCCCACTTCATAAGAAAACAGCATCACAAGGGTTAACTGACTTGAATAAGGCCACAAAATTGTAGCGGTCAACTGAATCCTTATCTACCTCCAAAACCTGCCTTCTTTTTCAGTCAGGTGTCTCTTTATTGTTGTGGACTCAATCTTGTCTTCCCCAAATTCCTAATGTTGAAACCCTAATGCCCAGTGTGACTGTATTTGGAGGCAGATTCTTTAAGGTGATTGAGGTTAAATGAACTCATGAGGCTGGAACCCAGACCCAGCAGGACTGGTATCCTTTTAACAAGAGGATGAGGCACCAGAGAAAAAGGCTGTGTGAGAACATGGAAAGAAACAGCTGTCTGCAAATCAGGTAGAAAGGCCTCACCAGAAACCAATGCTGCTGACACCTATCTTGGTCTTCTGTCCCCCATAACTATGAGAAAATAAATTTCTGTTGTTTAAGCTACTCAGTCTGTGGTGTTCTGCTATGGCAGCCCTAGCACACTAATCCTCTTCAAGTTTCCATAGAGCAACATGCATAAAACACTTCCAGAGCATAAGATTTATTCTAACAAAATACTTTTACACTAAAAAGGGCAGGGGCTAGTCCCAAGGCCAGCCTACAGCATGGGGAGCCACGCCTGGCACAGAGCCCCACCACTCTTGTTTTTGAACCAACTGTCCCAACACAGGAAATTGCTGCAGAGATGGACAGAGCGAGCAGTGTGGCTGTAATCTGTGAGATGGAACTCGTGCTGCCAACAAGCTCCCTGGCATTTGGTTGAACAGCAGGAAAAACCAGTGGCAGCCAGCAGAACTTCGGAAGGAATACTAGGCTTATCCCATCTTCCTAAATGCCACAACATTGATTATAAGATCTAATCTTACTAATCTTCCATTCTCATGATAATCTTGCAAAGTAGTTCCCATTTTCAGGTGAGAGGACCCAAGGGCACAGAGGGTAAGGTAACTTATCCAGAGTCCTCTGGCTGTAGTAAGCTGGGACTTGAACACAGGTCTGATCCCAGGCCCGTTTCCCTACCTTATTGCTAACATCTTGCTGCCTTCCATCAGCTGATGGGTAGATGTAATCCTCTTTTTTTTTTTTTTTTTTTTATAGAGGCATGTTTTTATTTATTTATTTATTATATTTGTTTGTTTTGTTTATACATGCACTGGGTACAGTCAGAAGCGCAGGAGGGTGAGAGAATTCACCAGAGCCAGAGCGGGGAGCAGAGCAGGCAGAAGGGCTGAAGTACACTGCTGAGGGGAGCAGCGGGCGGCAGGAGAGGTCTGCGCACCATGTGGGATCCTCCTCCGGTGGCCGGGGAGCAGCCGGGGATCGAACCGGCGCCGCAGAGGCCGCGGGCAGCTTCGCAACCCAGCGCTCAACCGCTGCGCCACCGGGGAGGCCCAGATGTAATCCTCTTGAGGGAATACAGCTGGAATTTCATATCATCTTCGTAGTATTCTCACCAAAATTGCTTAAGTGGATTTTTAACAACCAAACATAAATTGCAGAACACTCTACAATACCACCAGCCTGGCCTCTTCAGAAAAATTTTATGCCAAACTTCTAGAAGCATACTAACAGTATTGTGGCATAGGGACAGTATTAATATATAGGACGAGAAAGTCCTTATTCTTAGATGTATGTAGGTGTCATGTCTGCAACTTTCTCAAATGGTTGAGGAAAAAAGTGTGTATTATTAGGTATAAAACATGTGGCAAACCATTAATTGGTTTGAAATATTTGGGTTATGAGTTAATTCCATGATCGTGAACCTCAGATCTTATTTACAGTAAAAGCCATCATGTATGTTCCATAGCAGATTTTTTTTTTTTTGAAAACGAAAAGTAGAGCGAGAAAGAGACTTCAGTTAGGGTAGAAGCCCCAACCACTAGCAATCTATGGAAACATCCTCTTTTCTAAACTGTGAATACTGATTGTCTACTTTATTTAATGGAGCCAGAACCATCAAGCTAGAAGATACACCTATTTTCTCTAGCCCAGTAAACCCAGTCTGACTAACGGGAGGGCAGAGGAGAGTGTGAGAAGGGGAAGCGTAGACAGCATTTGATGGGAGCAAGAAATTTACCAGTAAGATTTCCCTACTCGGGGCCTCCCCTGGTGGCGCAGCGGTTGAGCGCTGGGCTGCGAGGCTGCCCGCAGCCTCTGCAGCGCCAGTTTGTTCCCTGGCCTCCGGCGAGGGTCCCACACACACACATACACAAAAAAGATTTCCCTACTCATCTGGGGAGATTGGCCGCCAAAGCACATCCTCAGGACCAGCTCAATGGCCAATTTTAGACTTTATTTCACCTGTTTAGGGAAGATGATCTGCTTCTACAGATAACCAATCCCTTACAACCAGACTGTGTGATTAGATGATTATTAACCAGAGCACCCAAATATGCTTATGTAGCTCACTCTCATGTCAGATGGTTACCAGATAATCAAAGAGGTTCTCACACCTATAATGGCAACAAAGCCACACCGTGGACACCATGACAGCGGAGCGGATCATCTTCCGCTTCGCGGTGCAAACACAAGGAACAATACCTGGTTTCACTTCAAATACATTTCCCTTTTATTAAAGTTCAAATCACCATTACATGGTTCGGAACTCTAAAGGAAAACGTGTTGAATAAGGTAATATGTTATCTTCAGCATTTCCAGGTGACTGTTTACATCAAGTAGCAGTATGAAGTTCTTGGGAAGCCCATCTGTAAGAGAAAACATGAAGATTTAACCATGAAATAATAATGAAAAGGTAGAAATCTTTTCTAAAAGATTCTTTAGAGCAACAGCCCAAAGCAATCACTGGCTCTGTAAGGCATTTTCTGCTCTTATATGGCTACAGGGTCTGTGGCTTTTTTGTTATTTATACCCCTGGTTAAGTACTGGGGTAGTCTTCTAAAAGAAAATAAGTACTTGCCTTTTAAAAATAATTTCTAGAGAAATATAATGATACTACAGTCTATATATCCTATATAACAAAGATCTGGGTTCCTTGGAAAAATAACTGATAAAGTGAAAATGTAGCCCAAGTGTTTAAAGAGCCTCTTAAGAGTCCATTATGGGGGGCCTCCCAGGTGGTGCAAGGGGTTAAGCGTCAGCACTATGAAGCAATCCGCAGCTATGCAGCACAAGTTTGATCCTGGTCAGGAAGCGCCAGGGAGCTACCCACATGGCGCAGCAGACCTCTCCTGTCTCGCCAGCTGCTCCCCTCAGCAGTGTATTTCGGTCAATCCGCCTGTGCTGCTCCCCACTGTCTCTGGTGAATCCTCTCACCCTCCTGCACCTCAGGTCTGTACCCCAGTTCTTGTATACATAAATACATCTTAAAAAAAAAAAAAAAAGTCCATTATAGAATATGAACCACACAAGAGCTTCAAAAATATAACTAGGAAAACCTCTATTCTGAATACCTAGTTTCCTTGAAGTACTCACAGGAATCTTGCACACACGCACACACACACGCACGCACCATATATTACAAAGATGAACTTTCCGTCCCCAGGGATGTGATGGCAGTAGTGTGTGTACTACCGCTAGTAACCTGCTTATTTCCTCAGAGGTCCAGCACCTTGTCTAAAACCCAGGAATGAGTTGACGGAAACTAAGTTCATATTCCTGTTCAACTCCAATCTGAAGTTAGAGGTATAGGTTTTTTAATTTAGATAGAAAAACTTTTAAAAAGTTTTTAAAAGTTCTTTCAGGAAGTAAGAAACTTCTTACTTTCAGGAAGCGACTCCTCTAAGCCTCTCATTATATACCTCTGCGAAATACAAGCATGGCCTTAGTAAGTGCATCAGTACCAAAATGCCTGTATAAAGTATGTAATGTAGTAAGAGCCATGGATTTTGGAGGCAGACTGCTTGGGTTCAAATGTGGGTTCCACCATCAGTTGTATGGCCTTTGATAGGATGCCTCTTGTTACCTCATCAGTAAAATGGGGATGCTTATAACAATAGTAACTTATTTATGGGGATTAAATGAGTTAATATTTATAGAACACTTAAATAATACCTGGTACATAGTAAAAGCTATATTCACTCTACGTATTTATTAAATAAAAATGAATTACTGCTTATATATTTCCTGTTTTACAAAGGATTTTCTGCACTTTGCTCATCATAATTGGGGCTGCTTTTATTGCCCAATCTGTCTTTTCATAGAGAATAAGATATCAAATGAGCTTTCATTATTAGTGAATATTTACTTGGCTATTCATTTTTAATTCTGCCACACAAAAACAAAGGCACTGAATAAAACACTGCTGTTAAAAATAAACAGATGTTGGGGCCTCCCTGGTGGCGCAAGGGGTTAAACACTGCAACTATGAAGCAGTCCGCAGCCTCTGCACCACAAGTTCGATCTCCGGCCGGCCAGGGAGCAACCCACATGGCGCAGCAGACCTCTCCTGACTCGCTTGCTGCTCCCCTCAGCAGTATTTCAGTCAGTTTGTCTGTTCTGCTCCGCACTCTGTCTCTGGTGAATTCTCTCACCTTCTGTACCTCTGGTCTACACCCCAGATCTTATATGCATAAAAATAAATAAATCTTTAAAAAATAAAAATAAACAGACATTTAAAAAAATGTATAAAAAGCATGCATACTGAATACCTTGTATACAGTGGATAACCATTAGGCTAGGGGAGGCTAATGGGTTAGAATTAGGAAAAGGTACACAGAAATCTTCAATTCTGTGAAACCGGTCATTTCATGGGGTGGGAGGGAACTAAAGCTAATATGTGGCAAAATAATACCTGAAAATCTGGGTGTAGTTACATGTATTCTCTATGCTATTCTCTTTTTTAAATTTTTATTTTTTAAAGATTTATTTATACAAGAACTGGGGTACAGGCCAGAGGCACGGAAGGGTGAGAGAATTCACCAGAGACAGAAAAGGGAATAGAATGGGTAGACAGACCAAAGTACACTGCTGAGGGGAGCAGCGGGCGAGACAGTAGAGGTCTGCCCGTGCCATGTGGTTATCTCCCTGGCTGGCAGGGATCAACCCTCACTGCAGAGTCTGCGGACAGCTTCACAGCGTTGCGCTCAATCCGCTGCGCCACCGGAGAGGTCCACTATGCTATTCTTTATGCTTAAACTACCTCATAAAGATTTTTAATGAAGGAGGCATTAACTTGCCTTTATACTAGGCAAGTAAAAGAACAATTCTAATCTTAAACTCTCTAAATTTGGTACTCTCTAAAATTGGTACTCTCTAAATTTCTAAGATCACATCCTCTAACAAGGGTAGTAAAAGGTTTTGTTCTGAGAACAATGAAATGTCACTCACTCCTCCCTGGAGTGTTTCCTGCCTCATTCAGGGCTGCGTCGCTTACCCATGGGGTTCACACTCTGTCAAGGCCCAGTTCCTCTGGAGTGGAGATTCCTAGTTCATTTAAAGTTGGTCTAAGTTCCTGGATGACATAGGGGTAGATTTCCTTATGCGGTCCTGCTTTGTCCTAATTGAAAAGAAAACATTTGTGCTCAGTTCTCTGAAAAGTCGTGTTGTGTCTATTAACAAAACTAGCTTGAAAATGTTTCAGGCATACGCAGAGGCTGGCGGCACAAGGTATCAGTCATCTACTTCTAGTTAGTACAGGTGTTCAACAGAGAACTGTTCCAGGCTGGGTTTTAAAATACCTTGAGACTATCTAAGACAGTGAGACTAAACCAAGGGAAAACATTTTTAAGCTCTGAGTTACTGGGAATAAAATGGTGATGACAGAATCCCGGGAAGGTGATAAACATGCCCAGCAGGCAACACGAATCATTAAATTAACACAGGAAAAGCTTTTAATTTACCTCCAACTGAAGACCCTAACCGGATTAACCGCTGGACTTGAATGAATGGCCTACAGAACCCCTCATTATCTCACCCAGTGTAGACAGAGAAATGTCACACTCCCCCCCCCCCACCCCGGCAGACCAGAATATCTTCAGGGAGAGCTACTCTGAGAGAACATTTATGCCCAGAGCAAGATTCATGAGGCTTGCCAGAACCTGTAATCATATCCATATTGGCGTAAGATTCCTCAGGGCCAAATATTAAAAAGACACGGACTAGGGCCTCCCCCGTGGCGCAGCGGTTGAGCGCTGGGTTGCGAAGCTGGCCGCAGCCTCTGCAGCACCGGTTCGATCCCCGGCTGCTCCCCCGCCACTGGAGGAGGGTCCCACATGGGGCGCAGACCTCTCCTGCCGCCCGCTGCTCCCCTCAGCAGTGTACTTCAGTCCATCTGCCTGCTCTGCTCCCCGCTCTAACTCTGGTGAATTCTCTCACCCTCCCGCGCTTCTGACTGTAACCAATGCTTGTATAAATAAATAAATAAACAAACAAAAAAAAATTTAAAAAAAAAAAAAAAAGACACGGACTAAAAAAATATAAACTGCTATTCTTCCCCCTTTAACAAATTCTACGTTGGCCTAACTGAATATTTTTTAATGATAAAATTTTTGCTTAAAAAGCAACATATTTATGGGCCTCCCCTGGTGGCGCAGCGGTTGAGCGCTGGGTTGTGAAGCTGCCCGCAGCCTCTGCAGCACTGGTTCGATCCCCGGCTGCTCCCCGGCCACCGGAGGAGGGTCCCGCATGGCGCGCAGACCTCTCCTGCCACCCGCTGCTCCCCTCAGCAGTGTACTTCGGTCCTTCTGCCTGCTCTGCTCCCTGCTCTGGCTCTGGTGAATTCTCTCACCCTCCCGCACTTCTGACTGTACCCAGTGCTTGTAAAATAAATAAATAAATCTTAAAAAAAAAAAAAAAAAAAAAGCAACATATTTATTACAAGAAAAGACATAAAACTATAATGAAACAAGAGGAAGATTAAGTATATATCCTCCTACATTTTGATCTATCTTTTTTTTTTTAATTATTTTATTTTTTTTTTTTTTATAGAGGCATGCTTTATTTATTTGTTTTGCTGGTTTCTTTGTTTGTTTTGTTTATACATGCACTGGGTACAGTCAGAAGCGCGGGAGGGTGAGAGAATTCACCAGAGCCAGAGCGGGGAGCAGAGCAGGCAGAAGGACCGAAGTACACTGCTGAGGGGAGCAGCGGGCGGCAGGAGAGGTCCGCGCGCCATGTGGGACCCTCCTCCGGTGGCCGGGGAGCAGCCGGGGATCGAACCGGCGCCACAGAGGCCGCGCGCAGCCTCGCAACCCAGCGCTCAACCGCTGCGCCACCGGGGAGGCCCTTGATCTATCTTTTTGATAAAACTGAGGTCACACAATTACTGAATGGTCTCACTCATTTGTGGAATATAAATAACCAAAGAAAACAAACTGGCAAAATACAACAAAAATAACTCAAACTCTGAAAATTAGAGCGGTTAGCAGAGGAGCTGAGCGAGAAGGGAGGAGAGAGATGTGACAATATACTGGACTAGAGCTCTGGTAGATGACGCAAGTGCATATTTTGAGATGTGTATTCCCAAAGTTAGGTAGTTATATAAATGAATAGCAAATCAATAAAATGTGAAAATGTGTTCACACCAAAAAATGTTCCATAATTTTCTTTAGCTAATATATTGTGAATATGTTTAATGTTATTTTCTACCACATTAATAGACATATAATAACCTCTTCTGAGAAGGTCTAACTTAAGAAACCACTAACCACATTTAACTTCCTATGAAAAATAGCACAAAGAAAAATTGTAGTTAGACATTTGTACTGTCTTAATTATTTAATTAAGATAAATTCTCAAATGGAATTGAACAAAAGGGTATCAAGCACAATTTTTAAGGCCTGGGATAATCCTGCCACACTTCTTTCAGAAGTATTGTATTTGCAATTTACATTTTCTCTAGCTATAGAACTCATTTTAGGTATTTTAATAAATTCAAAAACATAACATGTTGATTCCTGACCAACAGCCCAGCCATTTGCAGAACAACTTCAGCTGTCACCTCACTGACCTTAACGACTTCTAGGATGCGAACTGCACTGGCAAAATCATTTAACCGTCTGCAGGCCCGCAAAGCAGCATCGATGATTTTGGGTTCTGGAACCAGATCATAGCCAACAAGTGTGTTCATTCCTGTTAAGTTAAAAAGAGGGGGTCATATCAACCTGAAACAGCCTCACTCAAATTACAATTTAGTTGTATTTTTACTGAACCACAGATAATGTGACCTTATCTGAGTCCCTCTACTCTTCTCAATAAAGTTCGAGAATGGGCCTACCTGGTGGCGCAAGGGTTTAAGCCCCAGCACTGTGAATCTATCCATAGCCTCTGCAGTACAGAGTTTAATCCCGGGCCAGAGAGCTGACCCACATGGTGCAGCAGACCTCTCCTGTCTCACCCGCTGCTCCCCTCAGCAGTGTATTTCAGTAGATCGCCTGCTCTGCTTCCCATTCTGTCCCTGGTGAATCCTCTCATCCCTGTACCTCTTGCCTACATCCCAGCTCTTGTATGCATAGATATATAAAGTTCGAGAATCTACCTCCAACAAATTCTAGAGGATAGATCACAGTACATCTTTCACAGTGAATTAGTGGAGAACCATGCATGCATATCGAAGAAGTAAAAACCAAAGAGTTCTTTAAAAAAAAAAAAAAAAAGATTCATTTATTAATTAATTTATGCATACAAGAACTAGGGTACAGGCCAGAGATGCAGGCGGGTGAGAGGATTCACCAGAGACAGAGTGGGGAACAGAACAGGCAGACGGACTGAAATACACACAGAAGGGAGGAGCGGGAGGGAAAGGAGAGGTCTGCTGCACCATGTGGGCTGCTCCCTGGCCGTGCTGCAGAGGCTGTGGACTGCATCATAGTGCGGTACTTAACCCTTTGCACCAACAGGGAGGACCCCCAAAGAGTTTTCTTAAATGCACACTACTTTCATTAACAATTAGGTGGCTTCTTTTCAAGAGTCATTCTCAACAAACATCTTTTTAACAGTGCAATGGACATTATTTCAATTGCCTTAAAATAGATTTGAATAAAAAAATAAACTAAAAACAGAGAGAGAAGCTTCAGGAAGAGTTAATGGAGCCCAAACAGGGCATTAAGGAGCTGCTGCAGAAACACGTGTGCAGGGCCTCAGAAACAGCCAACCAGAAGACCACTGGCATGCTTGCTTTCAGTGCTGCACAAAATTACACAACAACACAAAATTGAAGATTCTTGTACTTGAAATGCTGAACTGCTGTTCTTTTCATTACCTCTACTAAAGATTATTTAATAAGAACTTCCTGGGTTGCAGCAAAATCGAGTCGTCATGTTTCTGCAGAGAAGTCAGACGCACTTAGGCTTCTTTTATTTTTTTTATTTTTTAATTTTTGTGTGTGTGGGACCCTCGCCGGCGGCCAGGGAACTGCTGTACCACCAGGGGAGGCCCACTTTTATTTATTTTTAAATAAACAAAGGCCACCAGTGATGACAATGTTAGAATATAGCCAGAGTCAAAGACACTGAATTCTTGATCTGAGATAAACTGCCCTACACTTAAATTAGTTATCTACTAGTCTAACCACTAAGTCAGTTATCATTAATGTTAAGTGCCTATCTACAGATTCAGGAAAAAAGTTCCGCTTACTTACACTGGATGTCTACTCAGAGCAAGACAAATCACGACAGTATGAGTAACAAAGAACCCAAACCATCACCAAGGGAGAGAACCAAATGGCTACCTGCAGGCACAAAACTGCTACCTCTTGTTCATCTCAATCTTTCATTTTGTCTGCATTTTATGCAAGGAATAAAATATCAATTGTGCGTGCTTTACAGGAAACACTGACTATGTAAGGGATGAACTTTCCTAACTATAAGTTCCTTGACAGTTTACACAAGGCATGTTTTCAAACTGGTTGCATTACACAAAAAGTAAAGACTATAAAGAAGTTCATATTTCTGTATCCAAATAGATAAACATGCCTATGTTCCAATTACCTTTACGCAATTCCCAAGCATCAATATCCGGCTTATTGAAGTATGTCACCCAGCGAGCATCAAACTCCTCATCTGTCTCGTGTGACCCATGGGCGTAGCAGCGAACTGACTGGACAGCTATAAGGGAGAAAGAGCAATAACGTCAGTGTACAGTGTAGGACCTGACATATACTGTCACTGCATTAAGGTTTTGTTTTTTCTTTTTCACGTTGTGTAAAAAATACATAAAACAAAAATTTCCCATCTTAACCAATTTTAAGTGTATAAGCTCAGTGGCATTAAATACATTCAACACATTAAGAATCAACTATACAGGGCCTCCCCTAGTGGCGCAGTGGTTGAGCACTGGGCTGTGAAGCTGCCCGCAGCCTCTGCAGTGTTGGTTCGATCCCCAGCCGCCGGCGAGGGTCCCACATGGCGCGCAGACCTCTCCTGCCGCCCGCTGCTCCCCTCAGCAGTGTACTTCGGTCCTTCTGCCTGTTCTGCTCCCCGCTCTGGCTCTGGTGAATTCTCTTGCCCTCCCACGCTTCTGACTGTACCCAGTGCTTGTATAAATAAATAAATAAATCTTTAGGCATGATTTTTTTCTCATTTAAGGTTTGTTTTTTTTAAAAGATAGATTTATTTATTTATTTATACAAGCACTGGTACAGTCAGAAGCGTGGGAGGGTGAGAGAATTCACCAGAGCCAGAGTGGGGAGCAGAGCAGGCAGAAGAGGTCTGCGCGCCATGCGGGACCCTCCTCCGGTGGCCGGGGAGGAGCAGCCGGGGATCGAACCACAGGCTGCGGGCAGCTTTGCAACCCAGCGCTCAACCGCTGCACCACCGGGGAGGCCCCCAACATATTTTCTTGATACTTTTTTTAAATCTTATGTTCTCCATTATATTCCAAAATAAATTGTACACTGTGACACAGCAATGTTGTTTTATCCAACTAGTGTCCTCTTTCACCTGAAATTCCGATAAATCACTAAGGAGCAATATGACCTCTACTTATATTAAAAAACACTCTTTTATAGATTTAAGAAGTGAATTTTTTAATACAACATTGTCAAGAAAAGAGGATACACTTAGCATTCAGCTCCCAATTAATATACCCTTTGTGGTACCACGTAAAAAAATCTTTTGAATTTTGCTTTCTGCCTGTCAAACTGAGAGTTAGGAATTTAGATTATTTCTAAACAATCTGTGTAGGGGCAGGAGGAAGAAATTTTATCTTTAGATTTTTCAAGGCAACAGACCCTAGTGTTTATATGCTTCTAGGCTCTTCACTCTCCTACTGTCTTACCCTGGGAAAATTAACTCAAGTTTTATTTTCTTTACCTGTAAAATAGCGATACCACTACCTTAACAGATTATGACAATCAAAAATGAAGGCAGATAACACTTTGCACAGGGCTTAGCACCTTGTAGATATGCAATACATAGTAGCTATAAATAATCCTTATCTAAAAATGCCTTAACTGATCTTCAATTATGGAAATCATAATTTATAATTTTATCTAGGTATTTGAAGAAATAAAAGCTTCAAATTACATTTCCTGTTATAGAAATTAGAAAAGCTTAGTATCATTTCTAGTTATTTTGAAAGACAATGTAAATAATAAAACAAAACCTGTCTAGAAACCTTGGCTACAGTTCTATAGGGATCATTAATGCACTAAGTGGGATGAGAAAGAGGGGAGAAAAAAAGAAAAGATGAAGATGACAAGCCAGTTCTGGAGACAGACTGTCTCCTCTACATCAAGTAAAATGATTCTTGTTTAAATTATCATGAATCTATAGCAAAATACCTCCAATTACTTTCAGAGAATCACAGCACAAATACCGTTTTCCCCAGGGACCTGAATTATCTCCACAATTCAAGCCCATAATGAAATGGGACAGGTAGATAAATGGAATTGGATAATCTTTAATTTCTATGACAAGAAAAAATGGCTCCCTGGATCCAAATGCATTTGGTAAGTGCAAACATTTAATCAAAACTAGCTCTCAGAGAATGAGTGCACACATTTAACTCTTTGCACTCCGAACCATTTTACGATATTTTGATTTAATTTCTTGTGCCATTTCAAGATAAAACTTCAGGGAAACATGCATGTCTCAAAAAGTTGCGTTGAAATAACCTCAATTCCCTGTAATCACTAATAAATTGCAATGTCCCCTGAGAGGGGACAGCGGAGTGCAAAGGATTAATATATCAGAAAGCACAGATCACAACCACCCTCTAACCCACTGTTACCAAACACTTACAAGGTACCCTTTTCCAAAACTGAAGCTATACCCAGCTGATTAAAGCGCAAGTGTGAATGAAATGGTACAATCACTTTGGAAGACTGTTTAGCAGTTTCTTATCAATTTAAACACACCTACCGTATCACCCAATAGTTCAACTTCTCAACTTCTAAGTATTGTATTTACCCCCCAAAAGGTGAGATATATGTGTTCCCTCCCAGAGGTAATTATTAAGTTGATTTTTCCTACCACTGAGGTAACTAATTCCTTTTGTTCACTGCTGATTTGACTAGGTGCATGGCAGCTTTGTTTTGTTTTCTAACTCTGAAAAAGGTTATCAGCAACTGCAAATCCAAGCCAAGGAGATTAATGGATCACCTTCAATGATCTGTTCACCTTCCTTTTGGAAGTCCTAAAAAAAACTTCTGAAATAACTATTTAGAATACCAAGCATGCACTTGGAACACACATCCCTTCCACAAGGGCAAAAACAGAATCTCCAACGTGGTTTAAATTATAGTTCTAATTCCAGTAGTGGGTGTATAACAGGTAGTGCCCAGGAAAAGGGGAACCTCCAAGTTCCCTGCCCCACCCAAAGGAGAGTGGAGCTGAGCAGGAAGGAGCAGAGGAGACTGGGGAAGGCAGCAGGATGGAGTCAGAAGGAGACCTGGAGGAGGCACATGGAGCCGAGAGACACGAGAAGAAACTGCGCTTGCCTTTTGGTTCTGGACTGGGTGACACAGATGTGGGTGAGAGACTGTGAAGAGGTTAACAATAGCAGCTTTTCTCTTGATTTTGATTTTGCTCTTTTCCTCCCAGACTTGTCTGGTTGTTTCTGACCCTTTTCTGTGCGTCCCCACTGGAAGGTGCTTTAGACTTGGGGCAGGCTTTCAGGCCTTGCTCTGGGCCAATCCCGTTTGGGTGGACTTTTACCCAGAAGGGACGGGTAACTTTGGGTGCTTGATTTAGAAACTATATTCTTTGTCTTTTCTGTATTGTTCCCTCGTGGTATTAAAGTATTGTGTTGATGGGGCAGATGGCAAAACCTATTTAGAGCAGGCAAGTTTGGGGGCTCTGGGATGTCCCTCTCCCTGCCCTGTATTAGGTAGAGCAGGATCTAATCTCCTAGTTATGGACATGCCCCCAATATGCTGAACATTTTGATTTTTAGGTATATAGTATTCTTTCTCCCACACCCACCCTACTTAAGTACATACAGCATTTCCACCTAGATTTGAGACTTGTAAGGCAAACTAAGTCAGAAAAAATTACTCAGTGCTTTTATACAACCTGAAGGTTCCAGAGAAGGAAAAGGGAAGCAGCAGTAAAAAAAAAAAAAAAAAAAAAAAAAAAAAAAAAAAAAAACCAACCAAACAAACCAGAACATTTCTACAGCCTCAATGTAAAAAAAAAATTTCTAACACTGCTTTATGGGAATGTTAAAAAAAGGGGGGGAGGGGTCTTTTTTGGGAAACATTTTAAGGGGTTTATTAATCCCTCTGGTTTAAATTAAGCCAGATAGCTTTTCACTTACTAACTAATCAGTTCAGAAAATGTACAAAGTGGTGGTGGTAATTCTAAAATTAAGGGGAAAAAATAAATGATGTTGAGGGCTCACAACAAGCTCAAAAGCAATTAGTAAGATGCATGATTCAGCCATGAACCGTGGGGCCCAAAGATTGGAAATCTAGAAATGTGGAGTGATGCAGAAAAGGTGGGAAGGTACTAAAAAGTGCTATTAAATTCAGCCCAGCACAAGAAAGGAAAAGAGGAAACTCCTCCTACCCTTCCCCAGATATCTAGGGAAGAATGTAGGAGTTAGGATTGTGTAGGTTTTAAAGGTTGACTGGAGAATCTTAACCATTATTGTAAAGGTTTTAATTATCTAATTCAGAATCTATTGGAAAACAATTCTGTTTCAGGTTGGAGACTGAACCAAAGGTGGAATTAGGTTGCTGCTTCCTGGAACCAACGGGAGTCCTCTCAAGCTAAACCCCCCAGAGCTCTATTTCAAGTACATCCGCATTTGACCTTGGATAGCCTCATCCTAGAACCGTAATCCCTCTGATTGCATAATCCCCTCAGCCTGGTACAGGAAACAACCCCAAATTATAAAATGCAAAAATGAAATGCCTGTAATAAAGCAAATACGTATTAAACATTTGTGCCAGGCAAGGTGCTAAAGGTTACATTATCTCACTTAAACCTCGCAACTACCAAGTATTATGCTGCTTTTAGAGAATGAGGTATATGAGTCTTAAGGTTAACATGTCCAAGGTCACAGTGCTAGAAAATAGCTGACACAATTGTAGACAATACTGCGCCGCCTTGTGGAAACCTTTAGGTCTACAGGCCAGAAATCTAAAGTCAGGCTTTTTAGGACTTAAGCTCAAGGGGAACAGAACATCTAGAAGAGAAACCACCATGTTTAAAGAAATTAAGGAACCCCCTTATAAGCTACAATTTGTCAAAACCTCTGCCACTGCGCCAACCTATCACAAAATGCAGCCCTTCTTTTGAACAGGTCAGAAATGTGAATATATGAAAAGAGTAAATTAGTATTTGCTATCTTAGCACTTAGATAAGGAAACAAAACAGAAAAACATAAAATTTGACAAACATCAGGTCGGATCAAAAATAACTATGGCTAAAAGGCACAGAAAAGAGCTACACGCTGGTAAAGGAGTCAGTTTCCAAGAAGGGCCTCCTTCCCTCTTCCCCAGAATGAGACGTCGTGGGCTCTGAAGGGCACCCAGGCTCACCGCTCTAAGAGACGGAAGGTGAAGTCTAAAGGGAATGAAAGGAAACACAGCCTTGAGTGCTGAAAGGTCTAGGGTTCCTGGCTCAAAACAGCCAGGAACACCACCCGACTAGTTCTGAGTTTCCAAGCTCAGGCTAAAGCACAGACGCCTGGGGGCGAAACCGCACGAAGCAGCATTTCCTACCAATAAGGCGCAAAGAGCAGGTACAGCGCCAGCGTCCGGCGCCAGGCCAAAGTCTCCAGAGCGCAGACGAGGCCGGCGGCGCATCTCAGCCCGGCGGGCGGGCGCGGGGCCGGGGCCAAGCGAGCGTCCCCGGACGTGCCTGAGCCGAGCCCGCGGCGCCCGGCCCTCGGGCGGCCACACTCCTGCCCCCGGGGCCCGGGCCCCGCACGCCGCCCGGCCGGGCCTGGAGGACGGGCCGCGGGGGCAGCGGCCGGGGGCACAGGGCGCGGGCCGCTCCCCTGGAGCAGGTGGCTCCCGGAGCCAGAGGGCGGCGGCGCGGGCGCGTCAATGTCACCTTCGCCGCGGGCCGGGGCGGCCGCTCGCGTGAGGCGGCCGCGGGGTCGGCGCGGGGTCGCGGCCCGGGGCCGGGGGCGGCGGCGCGGGAGGCGGGCTGCCCCCCGGGGGCCCCAGGCCGGCCCACACCTCCCGCCCGCGCGGCCCGCCAGGAAGCCGCCGGGGCCCGGGAGCCGCGCCCCCGCGAGCCGAGGCCGGGCGGGACGGCCGGCGGCCCCGGGTAGGCCGCGGGCGAGCCTGCCCTCGAGTGCGGCGGCGCCCAGGTCACCGCAAGGACGCGCGGGCGCGGGCCGCGGCAGGCGGGGGCCTTACCGGCGGCGGGGCCGGGGGCCGGCGCGGCGAGCCGGAGGCCTCCAGGGCCGGCCCGGGCGGCGGCGGCGGCGGCGCAGCGGCGGAGAGCAGCGCCGAGCATGACGGCGATGGCGGCTCGCGGGCTGAGGTGCAGAGGCGCCGGGGTGCGCTCGCCGGCAGCAACGGGCTCGCGGGGGCGGGGCCTACGCGCCGCCGCACGGGGGCGGGGCTTGAGGGCCCGCCCCCTGCGGCGCCCGCGTCCGGGCGGAAGGGGCTTCGCGCGGGCGTCTACGGCGGCTCGCTGAGGACACGCCGTGCCCCGCCGAGCGCCGCCCGCGCACGCGTCCCAAGAGGCGGCGGCCAGTGCGCGGAGGGCGCGAGGGTCAGGCCGGTTGCGTGTGGGCACAAGCCCGCTCAGGAGGCGACTCCATCGTCGCCGAAAGGGAAGGATTGCAGTAATAAAGACAAAATACAACCAAAACACTTTTGCTTGCCCCCTTTCTGCCGTTTGAGCCTAAAATAAAAACGCGTGGGGAAAACTGCTTGCGCGGGAGAGGCTGTGGTAACGCTCTGCAGAGCACACACCCGCACGAGCATTAACAAAATGAGTCTAAGGACTTCACCTTACAGATAAAGAGGTTGAGCAGATGCTGTAGGCAATAGAGACCTTTTCTGCCAAATCCCCAGGACTTAGGTGGGTATTTCTTGCTGCCCACGCCCAGTCCTCACAGGAAGGTGCCCAGTCAGGCCGTCTCAAATGGGCTTAAGTGGAAAGGTTCCTTTTTTAAAGATTTATTTATATATGCATACAGGAGCTGGGGTGCAGGCCAGAGATGAGGAGGGGCCAGAGTGTGGGGGGTGAGAGGTTTCACCAGAGACAGAGCTGGGAACAGAACAGGCAGACTGACGAAGTACACTGCTGAGGGGAGCAGCGGGCGCGGCAGGAGAGGTCTGCTGCGCCATGTGGGTAGCTCCCTGGCCTGCCAGGGATCGGGGATCAAACCCATGCTCCAGAGGCCTGGGATTGCTTCATAGTGCGGTGCGCAACTCCTTGTGCCACCAGGGAGGCCCTGAAAAGTTTCTGGTTGTTTTTTTTTTTTTTTAAAGATTTATTTATTTATACAAGAACCGGGGTACAGGCCAGAAGCACGGGAGAGTGAGAGGATCCACCAGAGCCAGAGCGGGGAACAGAACAGGCAGACTGATGAAATACACTGCTGAGGGGAGCAGGGGGCAAGACAGGAGAGGTCTGCTGAGCCATGTGGGACCCTCCCCTGCCTGTTCCAACCCGCGCTGCAGAGGCTGCAGGACAGCTTCACAGTGCGGCTCTCAACCGCCTGTGCCACAAGGGAGGCCCCAATCTGACTTCACTGATTGTCCTGCCTTTGAGCTCCTGGAGTTTGAGCTCCTTTGAGCTCCTTTGAGCTCCATGACTGAATGTCGCTGCCACCGGGAGTTAAGGTGACAGTCTCTTTGTCTTAGGTATTCCTTATTCTCTAACCCTGACTCACCAAGGACAGAAAAGATGTACACTGCACGTCAGCATCTGCCCTTCTTTTTTCTCCCTAGCAGTGTAGCTTTAGGGGTTATGAACTGGTTGGGTAAAGGATAAAAATAAAACAAAAAACCCCAACTTTCTTTTCAAAGCACCTGCCCTCATCGCCCATCAACCTAATGAAAGGACATCCCAGGAAGCTTTGACCTCACCTCCTTGAGTTCAATGAGTATCTCCAAGAGCTGGAAGCACAGGATGAGTTGAGCACTTCCATATGAGGAAATTGGGGTACTATATGGCAACTAAATCCTGACTGGTATCTCTGCTGTCAGTCTCTCCACTTTGCCTATAGTGACTGATATTGTGTAGTTGAGTTACTGTGTTTTAATTTTTTTAGATTTATTTATTTATATATACAAGAGCTGGGGTGTAAGCTAGAGGTGGGGGTGGTGAGAGGATTTACCAGAGACAGAGTGGGGAGCAGAACAGGCAGATCTACTGAAATATACTGCTGAGGGGAGCAGCGGCCACACAGGAGATGTCTGCTGCGCCATATGGGTCATCTCCATTGGCTGGGGATCAAACCTGTGCTGCAGTGCCTGCTGATACCTTCAGAGTGCTGAGACTTAACCTGCCATGTGACTGGGGTGAGAGGGTCTCTGCTTATTTGCAAGTTTGCCTCTAGTTGTGCTCCTACTCGCCAGTCTATTTTGCTGCTTCTGGTGGGTGATTCTTCCTGGATAGGTTCAGACCAGACACGCTGCCTCTTGCTCGAGGTCATCAGGCTCTTTTGTCTTTTCCTACCATCTCCTGCCCTGAAAGCAGCAGCTGGACTCCTGAAGAAGCAGCAGCTGGACTTCCGATACCTCAATGATGTCTTCATCTCCAGTTAACTAGACAGTCAGCTTCCTGCTGCAGCCCAGAGCATTCATCCCAGAGGAACTGTGATGAGGCCTTCCCTTTGATGTGTGCCTCGGGGAAGGGGAAGGTTTTTGAGGAATTTGTAGGGACAAAGACGATTTTTCATCATGTGAATTTCTAGTAAAAGGAAGTTCACATTCAAGAAAGGTTCTTATGTTCTCTGGTGGGACTGAAGCATGCCTTGGGAAAAAAATGAATCCTGCCATTTTAAGGCTGGAAGGAGCCTGAGGCCATTGTCAGACTGATTCTATTTTGCTTCTGTTTCCTCAGAAACCTCCAGTGACAGGGATCTCATGACTTGAGTGCTTTGAAAATGGAGATGACAAGAGAAGGCATCTGAAAGAAACACTTCCTTGCCGCTGTTGAATTATAGCTCTGTCCTATGCCTTTAGCAGGTGACTCCAACCAGTGTTAGCATCTGTACAATGGGAATGACAATAATGGACCCTAACGGATGGGTTATTGGGAAGGTTACATATGACAATGCAGTAAAACACTCTGTCCTGGCTGGTGCACAGGAAGGGAGTTCTCACCAAATGGTAACGGTTACTCTTTGGAGAAAATATTTTTCTGTTGTAAAATTATAGAAGTCTGGTCCCAGGGCAGGGCAGTTGCGAGGTAGGGGACAAGGGATGGAGATGGACAAACATAGCACCTGGGAATCAGGGACAGGGAGTGGCAGGAAGAAGCAGCCATCAAAGGGATCCTGTGGTGCCACCATTGACTAAGGGTAAGAGGGCCTTAAAGGTACTCTTAATTATTTATATTTATTCATTATATAGTTTATTATATATAATAATATATAATAAATATATATCACACAAATATATAATATATACATATATTATATGTATACTATATGCATAATATATACATATAGCACATGTATATATTATATAGATATATCCTATACAATATAATAAATTAGATATTATAACAAATTATAGTAAATACAATAAATACATATATTATATAAAAATATTATTATAATATTTATTATATTATTTACTATTATGTAATTTCTTAAGCTGTTACTTTTATGATCCAAAATCATTAAGGGATATAATTTATATTAAGCTATAACTCACATACCATATTTACCCTTTAAAAGTGCACAGTTCAGGGGTCTCCCTTGTGGTGCAAGAGGTTAAGACTGTAGAGCTTAAGCACTGTAGAGGTTAAGCACTGTAGAGCTATTCGCAGCCACTGCAGCACAAGTTCAATCCCCAGCCAGGGAGCTACCCACATGGCATCCTCCCTCCATGCAGGACTTACATGGGTCATATAGTAACTGTATTTAACTTTCTGAGGAACTGCTGAACTGCTCCACCACAGCCTGTGTCATTCTACATTCCCAGCAGCAATGTATGCAGACTCCAATTTTCCCACATCCTTATAATTATTTTTTTAAACAAAGACAGTTGGATCTTTTTTTTTTTTTTTTTTTTTTTTTAAAGAGGCATGTATATTTATTTATTTGTTTGTTTGTTTGTACATGCACTGGGTACAGTCAGAAGCGCAGGAGGGTGAGAGAATTCACCAGAGCCAGAGCAGGGAGTAGAGCAGGCAGAAGGACCGAAGTACACTGCTGAGGGGAGCAGCGGGCGGCAGGAGAGGTCTGCGCGCCATGTGGGACCCTCCTCCGGTGGCTGGGGAGCAGTCGGGGATCAAACCGGCGCCGCTGAGGCTGCGGGCAGCTTCGCAACCCAGCGCTCAACCGCTGCGCCACCAGGGAGGCCCGACAGTTGGATCTTTATAGCTGTCTGAGCTGGACCCCACACCTTCAGTTTCCCATCTAGAGACAGGGCAGAGGGCAGTAGAGCTTCATGCTTGGTTTATTCACTAGTCTCCCAAAAGATTCTCTTTCCTTTGGCCCCCAGCTCCCTGAGTAAGGAGACTTTCTTTCCCAGGGCCACCTCTAATGGCAGGCCCATCTCCAGAAGCAGCTCTCAGCGGCCTTTAACAATGAAATTTCTCTTCAGAAATGTGTTCAAACCATGGCTAAATAAAAAAGGAAAGAGAAGAGGACTTAATTTTATGTCTCCTTTCAGGGAATAATCTTGATTAATCATCAAAATCAGTCACTTGGATATCTTATTAAAATACCTATTTCCAGGTTCTTCCTGAGAGATTCTGATCCTATTGGCTTGGAATTCAGCCCAGGCAATCTGCATTTTTAACAAGTGCCTAGGGAGATTCTTGTGGTAAACCAAGTTGCAAAGTCTTGTATTATAGGGCCTCCCTGGTGGCGCAGGCAGTTGAGCGCAGCGCTGTGAAGCTGTCCGCAGCCTCTGCAGTGCCGGCTGGATCCCCACCGGCTTCTGAGCAATCCACATGGCGAGCAGACCTCTCCTGTCTCACCCACCGCTCCCCTCAGCAGTGTATTTCGCCAGTCTGCCTGTTCTGTTCCCCGCTCTGTCTCTGGTGATGCATCTGGCCTATACCCTGGCTCTTGAATAAATAATAATAAAAAAAGTCTTGTATTATATTCCTTATCCCCACAGCAAGTTGGCCCATTTTGCAGATGAGAAAGCCAAGGCTCAGAGAAGAATTACCTTGCCTCAAATCACAGTCAGCCCAACTTCCTCCAAACCCTATTATCTGTTCAACAACAGGACAGACACTACACCTACTAGCACAAGCCTGCAGAGCAGAGAGCCTCCCTCCATGCAGTACTGAAAATTCTGATGAGGACCTTGGCACATACACCCACCCCCATTCCTTTCCCTCATTCCCACTGAAGGTGGTGAGAATACCTGTTGTATTAATTTCCCAAGGCTGCTGTAACAATGGGCCTCAGGCTAGGTGACTTAAAACAACAGAAATTGATTCTTTCATAGTTCTGGAATTTAGAAGACCCAAATCAAAGTATCAGCAAGACGCCTTGTATGGGAAAGTGGGAATAATCTGCTCTATGCCTGTATGTTTTGTTATTTTCCAGTAATCCTTGCCATTCCCTGGCTTACAGCTACATAACTGTAATCTAATCTCTACTCCATTCTCAATGCTATTTCTCTCCCGTGTGTCTGTCTCTTCTCTTCTTACAAGAACAACCAGTCATATTGCATTAAGGGTCCATCCTACTGCGGTATGGACTCACCTTACATATTAACTATATCTGCAAAGACCTTATTTTCAATTAAAGTCACATTCACAGGTATTAGAAGTTAAGGCTTCAATATCTCTTTTGGCGGTGGGGGGGTGGGGAGCACAATTAAACCCACAATATCCATGATAATCAAGAGGTGTCAGAAACATCACCAGAACCCTCAATTCCAATGTACAAACCCAATCACCAAGGTGACCTCAGCTTTTTCAAAAAGCAGGTAGGACCCAGGGGTCCTGATGGGCAGAGGAGCTGTGGTGGAGATATGGGATGCTTTGGCCAGTGTCCATGGGGCTGGGCAGCTAAGGACTTTGATGTAACATCAGAGCAGCTTAGCAACCTGTCTCAGCCAGTCTTTATTCATTCATTCAACAGCTCTCTGTGGACTTCCTGTGTGTCAGGAGCTGGATAGGGGCAAGGTAGGCAGGATCCAATCAATCATGGTCTCTACCTTAGTGGGGTGACTGACAGCCAGAGAATACTACTGAGGGCACGGTAACAAGCAAAAGGTCTGTGCTCTAAAAAGAAACCTGCTGTCACCAAGGAGATCTTCCTGTGATGTTTTCCTCCTTCCTTCCTGTCCCCCTCCCTATTTTCTTCTCCTACTTCTTTCCTCCAAATCCCCTCAATTACTTGGGGAGGTGTTTTAACTCTTAAGTGAAAGTGGGGGCCACTGCGCCCCCAGTGGCCAATGCAGGCATAGCAGCGGTTCAAACGGCAGCCCTAATGGGGTAGGGGTAGCCCCTGGAAGGGGCATTGGTGGGAGTGTCTGACTCGGGTCTTCTCCTATGCAGTGAGCATGCCCTGGTAGCTTCATGGCCAATGGACAACCGCTCCTAAAGCATTTGCCAGTTGGAAGCTGTGTGTTGGGAGCCTGCTGCCCTGCAGGGAGCTGGAGTTTTGGGAGAGCACCTGTTTACTCCCATACGGAGTTCCAGGACGTTAGAAGTTCTGCAAACAGAACTTCTTCCCAGAATTGACTCCTATTCTCTGAGGACGTGCTGGCTTCTGGGCAGGTTCCCTACTACCAGGAAAACTTGTTTTCAGCAGTAACTTATTAATCTGTATAAGTAGAAAAACAATTGCATGCTATTTTCTTGTTCCTTTGTTCATATCTTCAATAAAAGCTTGGGCTGGGAGAGTGAAAGGCAGAGCTGCTCTCCATGGCTCTCTTCCCAGCCTCTCCCCATTGCAAATTCATTTAGATTCTGAGTCTTTGTTAATTGCAGAGAACGTCATCGGCTGTCCTGTCTGCAGCAGCTGTGGACACCCATCCCCCAATTCTGCCATCCCACCCACTCCTGCAAAATATCTCTCTTGTTTGGCTTACATGGCATGTCCCCTGGGGTACAGGGGACCATGAAGGCAAGACAAATCCTGGCCAGGTTAGGGTTAATGACATAAGGAAAGCCCTCCTCTGTCATGGCTGTAATGGCAGTGAAATCATACCAAATCTATGCCCATCTCGGTTGCCACTACCACTGTTCTGTCTCTTACCTCCATGTAACCTCTGGGATCCACTTAGACCCTCTTCAATCTACCTCCCACCTTTACAGGGGTCAGAAGGATCCTTCTCAAATTCCATCAGACTTGGGCACCCTCTGGCCAACGTTGGCCACCCATTTCCTTCAGAGAATCATATCGAATCTTTTAGCGTGAACTTTGAACATCAAACTTGAGCATATTATTTAGCATATGTTTCATGTCATTTGTATTTTATGACAGTCTCTGTTCCCAGCTATTCTGATTTTAGGACTTTAGAGGGCAGGGATCTTGTCTGTATTGTCATACTTCTACCATAATTTTCCCAAATGTATTTTTTAATTTTTATTTATACATACAAGAACAGGGGTACAGGCCAGAGGTGTGAGGGGTGAGAGGCAGAGATAGAATGGGGAGCAGAACAGGCAGACTGACTGGAATGCTCTGCTGAGGGGAGCAGCAGGGAGACAGGAGAGGTCTGCTGTGCCATGTGGGTAGCTTCCTGGCTGGGGATTGAACTCGTGCTGCAGCGGTTGCGAATAGCTTCACAGTGTTGCTACTTAACCCCTTGCGCCACCAGGGAGGCCCTCCCCAAATGGATTTTGTGTAACCTGGGAGGGTATGCCCTCACTGCCACCCCTAATGCGGAAGTACCCCAAGGAAGCTCCAGGCCAAAGGTCACTCTTGGAAAGAGGGGATCTCAAGGGGACTTCCCAGTCTCTCCCACTCTCCCACTAGTTAGCTCCCAAGGTGAACCATATTTAAGCTCTCCCCTAGCCCTAACCCCACCCCCACCCCTGGATTTCTCAGGTTCTCATGTCAGCCTTGGGGTGGGTGTACAGAGACATCGGTCATCTTTCTTTGGAAATTGCTCCTGGGACAAAAGGGTAGGAGGATGGATCAGCAGGGAGTGGTGGGGAGCTCTGTGGGCTGGGTTCCAATGGCACCCTCCTATCGAAAGCCAAGCCAGGAACCAAACCTTCTGGGATGGAGTCAGGGGCAGAGTAGAGCTTAACGACCTGCTTTCTGGCTTGGGAGGCGGAAATTCAGCCTACCGTGGGGGAAGATTTAGGCTCGGAGGGTGGAGAAACAGCATGCTCTTTTCTCCCCATGCTCCAGGATTTGTTTCTAGGCTGGAAGGGGACATACCTGAACTGATTCATCAAAAAGAAAGCCTGTGCAGCGCCCCCATCCTGACAAGCCTCTGCGTGCACAGACCTGGTAAGCCTCAGAACTAGTGGTCTCGGAAAGCAGCCCTTTCCAGAAGGAAGAGTAGATTTTCCTTAAGCGTCACTACGCAGAACATTGTCCAGTTTTTAGCACTGACTTCACACGTGCAAGAACAGGACCAGCGCAGGGCACTTTAGTTGTCAGGATAGTTTTTTTCCCACCCTTCTCGGGCAACTTCAGAGTTAGACAGAAACACCCACCCCCCAACCCCATCCCCTTAGCCATCCCCAGAGACTCATCAATGAGCAAGAAAATGGGGGGGGGGTGGTGGCAACCGATGCTAGCATCTGGATGGCAGGGCTCACTGATCCAAAGTTCAAGTTGAGATAAGGGGGTGGGAGACTCCCTGAAGGCCCCTCCTGTCAGCTGCAGAAACCTACCTCTAGTCACCAGCCAAAGGGTTTATGTCAGGGTCCTGCCGGCTAAGTGACTTACAATTCTCTCCTCCTTCCCAGGGATGCTATTGATTTGCATGGGTGGGATCTGATTCTGAGATCCTGGGGCTATTGCAAGAGTTCTCACTCGCTAGATTTCTCCCAGCACATGGCATCCCCCTCCCCCCAGCTGATTTGGAGTTGGGCAGAAAGGCTTAAGATGCTGTTATCTCTCAACAGTCAGCTGTGCAGGGCTGAAGGCAGCGGCTTATCAGGGCGCCTGCAGTGATTCACAGCCCAAGTTCCAGCTTCTCTGCTGAATAGTAATTTCCAGCAGTGGATTTGTGCTCCGTTTCTCTCCTCCCCCTCTCCCAAGGGTGTGCTGTCCTTTCTCAGAGAGAGAAAGCTGCCAAGGGGTGATCCTATCCATGGGGATGGGGGCTTTGTGCCAGCCTTCTGGACAAAGCTCATTCGATTGGCAGGAGGCTGCAGGTTTAGGGGCCCCAGCAAGGGCTGCCACCCTTGGCAACCCCCACCCCAAGTGAGTTCATGGATGCTCCTACCTTCCCCTCCCAGAGCATTGTGCGACTCCATTTCCCTTAGTGGCAACACACAAGGGGACACAGGCCCTTTCCAGCCACAAGCTGCAGGCTACAGCGTGCCAGGGAGGTTGGGGAGAGAAGTCAGGTACTGGGCAATGCGCCCCCTGCACCACTTAGAAGCTCCCATGCAGTAGACTCCAGTGGCAGAGGGCAAAGGAGGGAATGAGACACAAGGGGCAGGCCGGAGCAGCCTCTGCACAGGCAAGTAGGAAAAAACCTGGGGACAGAGCCATTTGTGTTTGTTTTATTGAAAGCAAGACTTCAGCTGCTGGGCTGGGGCTGGAGCAGGCATGGAGAGTTCTGTCCTGGGTCTCTCCCTCCGACCAGCATGTGCAAAGGGGGATGCTAGGGGCTGGAGTTCCTGGGCACGCCCCTGCGCCACAATCTCGGGGAGTTAAACTAGAAACGGCGTCCTGGGGTGTGGGGTGGCATCCGGACTCCCCCAACTCAGACTCCCCCTGCCCTCAAGCAGGTTCCTCACCCCTGTCCCCGGCTGCCAATGCTGGGGGAGGTACTTATCAAGAGCTCTCCCCCGACCCCCTCACGCATGCTGGGTGCCTGGAATTCTTGGGGGCCGTGAGAAAGGTTCAAGACGCCCCCGGCCCACCACTGCCTCCTGAAGAAGACTCCAGCATGGCTCAGAAAAGCCGAAGGAAGAGTTCTGAGTCTTTAGGCAACACCGGTGGAGGAACAGCCGCCCCACGAGGCTGCCCCGCGACCTGTCCTCGCCCTCGGGGTCCATGTGGCCAGTCTGGGGGGCCGCGTCCAGGCGGGGGGGCTCCAGAGGAGCAGGCGGACAGGCTGGAAGCGCGTCTCAAGGTCAGGGCGCCGGAGCTGGGCGCCGGGCGTCCTCAGCGCGCGCGGTCCTCCGGCGCCGGGTCTGGCTGCGGCCGCGCCCGCTTGGCCGCGCCCTCTCCGGCCGCGGGGTCCCCCCGCCTCCTCTTGGCCGTCGGCGCGGCGGGCGGGGCCGAAGGGCCGGGCAGCGGGCTCGGGGGCTGGTAGCCGGGCTGGCGCGGGTCCAGCGCGTCCTTGGAGAGCAGGATGGCGAGGCCGGGCACGTTCTTGAGCACGCTGAGGCTGGCGGCCGGGCCGGGCGCGGGCCCGGGCGGGCGGCTCTGCCACTCCTCGCGCACGCCGCGGTAGCGCAGCCGCGTGACCTGGTGCAGGCCGGCCAGGCGGCGCTTGAGGATCTCGGCGCACGTGACGGCCTTGGTGGAGGCCCGGCCGCAGCCGCTGAAGACGATGGCGCGCGTGGCCGGCTGCGCCATGCTGGCGGTGGCGAAGGCCAGCAGGTTCCGGATCTTGCTGCCCTCCTTGACCCGCATGTGCACGGCGCCCGGCGCCAGGTCGGCGAAGGGCCCGTCCCCCCCGGGGCCGCCCCCCGCCGGCGCCTCCTCGGAGCGCACCTTACGGAAGTTCTCCATGCGCCGTCGCTGCGGGGCCGCGGGCCTCGCCACGGGCGCCTCAGCCCCGGGGCTGCATGGCCGCGGGGCGCGCCCGGCCGGGCTGGCGCGCGGGGCGAGCGGGGGGCGCGGCGCGGACGCCGGCGGCCGGGTAGGGCGCCCCGAGCGCCGCCGCGCTCCCTCCAGCGGGCGAGGCTCCGCTCGGCTCTCCCCGCGCGGGCGCTCCCGCCTGGAGCTGAGGCCCCGCCCGCGCCGGCGCCCCGCCCCGGCCCGCCCCGGCCCGCCCCGGCCCGCCGCCCCGGCCTCCCGGGGGTCCCGGCTGGGCGGCTGGGGGCTGGGGGGCGCGGTTCCTCCCGAGCGCCCTCCGCCGAGCCCCACCCCCGCCAAGCCCCGGGAGCGGGCAGCTCGCCTAGAGCCGCGTCTGCGGCGCAAAATGCCACCTGGAGCCGGTGCCCGGTCCCCGCACGCTCCAGCGCGAGGCCGCGCCGCCCCTCCCCAGCAGAGACTCCGGGAGCCCTGCTGGGGCATCTCCCACCGCTCGGGGGAGCGACCTGCCCCGCCGCCCTTGGCCTCCCCTCCCCAGAGGGCGATCTCGCCTCCAGGGCAGCCCCTGCGTGGGCGGCGCCAGCGGCGGCTCCACTCCCGCGCGTCCCGGAGGACTGCGTGGCGGCGAGGGCCTGCGGGGCTCCGGGAGAAGGGGCGCAGCCTCGCCACCCCGGAACGGAACGCCAGGCTCGGGGCCCGGCACACCCCCGCGGGCGGCGGGCGCGTCTTCGCGGAGGTGGAAGAGAAGGTGATCCTTTCTCCGGGGCATCTAACTGCCGTCACCCTGGCCTGCAAGGCCACTGCCAGGGCTGCACGCTTCAGGGCGCGCTGGGCATGGCTCCCTGCCAAAGTGCATCTCCCGTCTTCCCAGGCGGAAAGCATTATTAGTCAGCCTTGCCTCCCCGACACCCAAAGGGGCCCTTTTGCAAAAAGATTGGTCGAGGGTGGGTTTTGAGAGAGAGAGAGAAGGGGGGAAGTTGAAGCCTCGGGGGCATTACGCAGCGACTGCGCACCCCTCTCCTGGAACTCCTTGGGACCGAATGACCCGGTGTCCTGCCGGGAGAGGCGAGCAGTGGAGAGAGAGGTGAGGTTGCTGTCCAAAGATTTGCAGATGGGCGGGAGGGGGTTGAGAAGGACCTGGGCTCTCCCCAGAAGTGCCATAGGGGCGGCCATTCTTCCGTCCACAATACCCCCCCAACACACCTGCCCACGCGCTGTCAGAACCGAGGGGGTGGGGCAAACCTAATCCGAGTGGGGTGACTAGGGTGGGTCATGGTGGGAAGTGCCGCGAGCTGGGGTAGCGGGGAACCCTGAAAGTGCCGGGACATGACAATTCTGGGGGAGCCGGGCCCCCCTTTTCGAGTGGAACAGGGGAGGTCTCCCACTCTCTTCGTCACGACTGTCCTCGCCTCTTCAGCACCCTGTAATTCCCAACTCTTGGCCCCAGCTGCTTGGAACCTCGGACTGAACACATCACCGCCCCTTGGTTGTCTGGAACAGGTGCGCCTTGGTGCGCCGACGCATCAGCGACTGCCCCCCCTCCCTGACCTTCTGCTCCCACCCTGGGATCGGGGTCTCCGACCGCGATCTGGTCCGACGCGCAACAGCCACTGGAGCCGGGGGCTGAAGCGCTCTGGGCGCGCGGTGGGGCGCGAGGAACTCGGGCTCTGCAAGGCCGAGGGTATTCGTGGCACTGACGGGGCAGCGGTGGCACCTGGGCCAGAAGGAAATCTGGGCACGCCTGCCCGGTAGCGTCGTTGGAACCGGTTGCTGAGGAAAGAACCGAGCCCTCGAGCCCTGGGGTGTGCGCGCCAGGGCTGAGCGTTCCCTCGGAGGGGCTGAACGCCGGGCCTCGCAGTTTGGAGGACGGGACCCGGGAGCCCCGGACAGGCCTAGGTGAGGGTGAGGTGGTTCTGAGCCTGGGGGGCTGGCCCTGGGCAGTGCCGCCCGCCATACTCTCCACCCCCCGCAGCGGCCGGAGACCTCTCTGGGCTCCCCCGCGGTGGAGGAAGCGCGTCCAAGAGGCGCGCACCCCCTCCCGCGGGCCCCCTCCGGCCGGCTCCCCCCGCGGCACTTGAATGTAAATGCGCAGCGGGATGAGCCGCGGGGTCGCTCATTACCGCCGAAGCCATTCATTAAGCTGTCAGCGCGCTGGGGCTCGCCGGCTGTGCGCGCCCGCGGGGCCCCGAGTGGCGGGTGGGGAGGGGCGCGGGCAGGGAGCCGGAGGGGAGCGGCAGGGGGCCGGGCCGGGCTGGAGAGGGGGGTCTGCGAGTGAGGGTGGCGAGGTTAGCTGGGAGGGACCGGTGGGGGGCCACGGCCCGGCTAGGGGTGGTGAGAAGAGCGCCCGGCGGGCCCAGGCGGGGTGGCGCGGATACCGGGAGCAGGGCGGTAGGAACGGGGAAGGGGTGGGGAGTGGGGCGCAGGGAGGAGCGGGGCTGGGGGAAGTGGGAGGCTGGGAGGGGAGGGGAGTGTTCGGTCCTCGGAAGGTAAAAATACTCAGGCCCGCGGCGCCTGGCACACTCGCGTGGCCGTCAGAAGCCTGGCAAGACAGGCTAGGCCGTCTGGTGGAGGATGGAGTGCCAGCCAATACACGGTAGGACCGCGGGTATTTTAAGGTCTCTTTCCATTTGCATTTATTGATGTACACGTATTTTTAACTTATCTGCAAGAAAATAGCACCCTGCCTCTGTTACCTCGGGGGCCACACCCAGTTTTGTGGACCTCTTTGTAAAAAGAACGACTAAATAGGAATATGAAATTAAGTCGAGTCTTGGAATGGCCTGTGCAGGTGAGGCGCTGACCTTGAAGCCTGTGTGACCTTGGGCAATTTACTTAATGCCAATACGTTGGTTTCCCCAGCAGTAAAGTGGGGCTAACACAGGAGCCTGCCCTCATAAGGTGGTGGTGGGACGCCTGACAGTCTCAGCAGCTCAGCTGGTAAGTACTTAGGGAATGTTGACTAATATTATTCACGAAGTATTTGTGATTAAAATTTTAAAATTTAGGAAAGGCAGTTGAGGGGGAAAGAAAGCTGGGAGAAAGGAAAGGAAATAGGGGAAACCATGGAAATTGCAGTTTTTTAAATATGTCAGGGGCTAGTGAGTGGCAACGAAGGCACCTTTTCTCCTCAGAAAAGCAGGTGGTGAGATTATTTGGCTGGAGCCCAAGCCTGCTCAGTGCACACCAGCTCCTGCTCTGCAGAGGTGCTTGGGACCTTCCTAGCAGTAAAGCCACCCCTGCACACAGGTCTCCTCTCCCCCCAAGACTGGGAGAAAATCCTTGGCAAGAGGGCAGCTCTTCTATTCCTCTGTCTCCAATGCACAGAAGATAAGCCCTCAAAGCCTGGTCCTATTGCCAGCCTCTCAGGGTGATGAGAAAATATATTATTGAGCAAATGAATATAATAAAGATTCCAGCAGAACTCCAGCCCAGGTGCAATGAACAGTGCAATGCAGCATAATTAACAAGCTTGCTTACTTACAGCTCTTTCCTTTTAAAGATTCATGGCTGGGACTTCAGCACTCCTAGCTAAACAAAGTTGCATTTCAAAAGCCTGGGGTAGCCAGTCCAGCTGGTCTGTCTCTCCAAGGCCATCTCAGAGTGTCTGCATCTTTCCCCCTTTGCCTGTCCTCGCCCCCTTGTGCGGGGACTTTGCAGCAAATGGTTGTGCCTGCTGAAAAACAATGCCATCAATGTAACAAATATGAAGACAGTTATAGGAACCCTAAACTCAGGCTCAGACCTTACAAGGGGCTACCCAGGTCTGGGACCTCATGCATGAGTAATAAAGCTTTTCCTGACCTCACTATTCCTGAAGTACTGCTTGTTCTTCCTCTGCCTGGGTAAAAGGCCAGAATTTCTATAATACGCAGAATGCATGGGAAGAGGAACTGGAATTCCTGCAAGGGAATGAGGAACTGGAAAGGGGGCCAGAGGGAACGCTCCTGAGGGAACTCTTTCATTGGGCACCACCAAGTACCCAGCATTGGGTCAGGTCCTCTCCCAGATGTATCCCCTGATTTAATTATCACCACTTTTCTTTGCATCATTGCTTGGCAATATGGAAACTGAGACCTAGAGAGGTTAAATAACTTGCCCAGTTTGCTACAGCTAGAAAGCAGCACCTGCAGATATTTGAATACTAGTGTTTGACTCTGTAGTGGCAGGATAGGCAGAGCGCAGGTTTTCTGATACAGCAGACCAGTAAAGGAGAGTCCTGGAGCCCTCAGTGGCTTTCTCGGGCTTTTATTGAGCTTTACATGTAGTGTAGCAAACAAGTACACTGTACCTAGGTAAGCCTTCACTCTGGGCTTCTCTGGACTTCTTTCTCCCCTTCTCTCTGCTGCCTCTTCTGCTTCTCTCTGACTATCTCAATAGTCCTCCCTTGGCCCACAGAAGTAAGCAACACAACAATGTAACCACTGTGGGTGCCCCAAAAAGCAGGGCAATCCTAATGCTGGGAGGGCAGAAAAGCCTGAAAATCATTTATCCTACAGACTCATTTTACTACTTTGCTCGACTTACTTAGAGAAAAAGAGGGCCTCCCTGGTGGCTCAAGGAGTTAAGCAACACACTATGAAGCAATTCAATGCCAGTGCAGTGGGCATTGGATCTGGCCAGGGAGGTGACCCACATGGTGCAGCAGACCCTCTCCCCCTGCTGCTCCCTTTGTTACAGGACAGGGTGAGGGGCATCCCAGACCCTGCAAACCTGCCTGCTCTAAATAGGTTCTGCCATCCCTCACATCAACACAAAACATGAGACTTTAATGAAAGGGAACTTTAATACAATTAGGAAACAATACAGGAAAGGCAAAGAATCTAGTTTCTCAATCAAGCACCCAAAGTTACCCTTCCCCTCGTGGGTAAAAGTCCACCCAAGCAGGATTGGCCCAGAGCAAGGCCCCAAAGCCTGCCACAAGTCCAAAGCATCTTCCAGTGGGGACCCACAGAAAAAGGTCAGAAACAACCAGACAGTCTGGGAGGAAAAGAGCAAAATCAAGACAAAAACTGCCATTGTCACCTCCCTACGGGTCTCTCCCCCACATCTGTGTCACCCAGTCCACCACGAAAAGGCAAGTGCAGTTTCTTCAAGTGTCTCTTGGCTCCATGTGCCTCCTCCAGGTCTCCTTCTGGCCCCATCCTGCCACCTTCCTTCCCCATCTCCTCTGCAGCTGCTTTTCTCCCAGCTCAGCTCCACCCTCCTTTTGGGTGGGGCAGGAAACCTGGAACCTCCCCCTTTCCTGGGGCTCACCCTGTTACACCCTCAGCCGTGTATTTCAGTAGATCTGCCTGTTCTGCTGCCCACTCTGGTGAATCCTCTCAGCCCCCCACATCTCTGGCCTGCACCCCAGCTCTTGTATGCATAAATAAATAAATCTTTAAAAGATATAGAGAAAAAGAAACTTCAGTTTCTTTTGAGCTGCTCAACAAAGATATGAGTTGTTTTGGGGGAAACAAGGGCAGCCCCTATAGTGGGAAAGATGTGTTGTTCATTAATTTAAATGTATTGTTCATTTAAAAGGTATCCCAGAGGGCCTCCCTTGTGGCACAAGGGCTTAAGCACCGCACTGTGAAGCAATCCAAAGCCTCTGCAGCACAAGTTCTATCCCCAGCTGGCCAGGGAACTACCCACATGGCGAGGCAGACCTCTCCTATCTTGCCTGCTGCTCCCCTCAGCAGTGTATTTCAGTCAATCTGCCTGTTCTGTTCCCTACTCTGTCTCTGGTGATTCCTCTCACCCCTCCCCCCACCCCCCACCCCCGCATCTCTGGTCTGTACCCCAGCCTTTGTATGCATAAATAAATAAATCTTTAAAAAAAAAAAATCCCAAAACCTCTACTGTTTCAAGCAAAAACATTCAGGATCTTTTATAGTTTTTGAGAGCAAGAAATCTAAGAGCAGTTTATATGGGTGGTTCTGTTAAAAAGCAACTCTGACTTGAAACAGGTTGCATGACTGTGGGTCCTTCCCGTGCACTTAAAAAGGACATATTAATGCTTAAGTGCAGGCACACCCAAAAGGTTAACAAAAGGTTTATTTACATAAGAAGGGGAAATGAAGAAATGAATAACTCAGGGAGAAAAAGAGGGAGCTAAATTCATGAATGTCTACTACCCATTCCGCTGACCTGGAATCCCAATGACCCGCTGAGAGCCAAGACGGCAAGAGAGTGACCCCAGCCCACTTTCCTCTTTCTGGGCTCTTTGGCCCCACCCCCACCCCCCATCCCCCTTTGCTTCTCTTGGCGAATATAAATGCTGCAGCCATGGCCCACAAAAGAAAATAGAATACAACTGAATACATAACAATGAAACAATACAACAGAACACAAGTAAGTCCAGGCAGGGCACCAACCAAGTGGCAAAAGACAAAATCATTGGCACCAGCAGATGATCCACCACTTTCTGCTGCTGAAGGCGCTGCTCATGCTGTTATAGGGCAGGGAGAGGGGTAGCCCAAACCCCGCAAACCTGCCTGTTCTACATGGGTTCTGCCATCCGCCGCATCAACACAAAACATAGGAGACTTTAATGGGAAGGATCTTTAATAAAACTAGGAAACAATACAGGTAAGGCAAAGAGTCTAGTTTCTAAATGAAGCACCCAAAGTTACCCGTCCCCTCATGGGTAAAGGTCCATCCATATGGGAATGGCGCAGAGCAAGGCCCCAAAGCCTGCCACAAGTCTAAAGCATCTTCCAGTGGGGACCCACAGAAAAGAGTCAGAAACAACCAAACAAGCCCGGAAGGAAAAGAGCAAAATCAACATCAAGATAAAAGCTGCCATGGTCACCTCCCCACGGGTCTCACCCACATCTGTGTCACCCAGTCCACGACCAAAAGACAAGAAGCGCAGTTTCTTCACGTGTCTCTAGGCTCCATGCGCCTCCTCCAGGTCTCCTGGCTCCATCCTGCTTCCTTCCTCAGTCTCTTCTGCTGCTTCTCCTCTTCCTGCTCAGCTCCACCCTTCCTTGGGTGGGGCAGGGAACCTGGAAACTCCCCCTTTCCTGGGGACCACACTGTTACAATGCGAGGTGGGGTAGAGTCCACAAAAGCTCTATGGAGTTTGCTCAGGACATCCTTTCCCTCTAACAGTTCTAGTTCAGGGTCTCTGGTGAGGTTGCAGTCAAGATGTTGGCGGCCTGGAGGATCCACTCCCAAGCGCAGTCACATGCTGTTGAAAGGCCTCGGTACCTGAGCACATGGGTCTGCTGATGACACAGCAGAAGCTTTCCTCAGACCAGGTGATGAGAGAGAGAAGCTGGGGGGGACAGCGAGCGACAACAAGCAGGAAGCCATGGTGCCTTTCATGGCCTACCCTTCAAAGGGGAATTAGTTTCCACTTCTTGAGGGAGCAACAACAAAGAATTTATAAACTTCCCAACCACGACAAAGGGGAATGTTTGGGAAGCAAATTTAAGAGGAGGGGAAATAAGGAATCAACATATCGAAGGAAATAAGTGAAAACACCTTGAATCAGGAAGGTCAAGAGAGCTGGATTTATTTCCTGGCATACAGCAAACACTTAACAAATGTTTGTTAAATGAATGCATGAGCATGATGACTTTTCTGAGATTCTTTTCAAGTCTTTGGTTATGGACTCAAGGGCAGTTGCCACTTTACAAGTCTCTCCTGAAAGTTGAGTAGGATTAAGGCCATTAGAACTCCTTGTAAATTTAACACTGGTTGGCATGGGTGCCTGGAGGTAAACATGCCCTGGGAGAGAGTGTGCTGCATTATAGTAGGGCCTGCCCTGGCAGTACCTCTTCTCTAAGACTGAAACCCAGGACCTGCCCGTGCTCTGATTCCAGCTCCTCATCTCTATCTCATCCCACTCCAGCCCCTTCACCAGGTCGCTGGGCCATCCAGAACAGGACCCAAGAATCCCACCACCTGCCAAGCCATAGCTTCAGCTTCCCATCCCCATGCCAAGCACCCCTGCCCCATCCTATGCTGACTCTGGCCACACAGATGCAGAATGGGGGGTTTCATTGCAGACCCAATGAGTGATGTCATTTGGAGACAAGAGCTATTAATCTTGCACAAAATTCAATTTGCTTTCCTGGCAGACAGGTCAAGATACCTGAATCCTTAGAAGGGGAGGAGAGGGGCTATGTAGGGCTTAGAGTGAGTGAGAAAGCGGGGCGGTCCATGGGAGGGGGAAAGAGAGATTAAAGAAGCCATTTGAGGGCCTCCAAGATGGCGTGGTGGGTTGAGCGCAGCACTGTGAAGCTGTCCGCAGCCTCTGCAGCTCGGGTTCGATTCCTCTGCAGCGCAGGTTCGATTCCCGGCCGGCCAGGGATAGTCCCACATGGCCCAGCAGACCTCTCCTGTCTCACCCTCTGCTCCCTTCAGCAGTGCCTTCGGTCTGTTTACCTGTTCTACTCCCTGCTCTGTCTCTGGTGAATCCTTTCACCCTCCCGTGCCTCTGACCTGCACCCCAGTTCTTGTATAAAAATAAATAAATCCTTAAAAAAAAACCACCTTCCTTTTTTTTTTTTTTTTTAAAGAAGCCATTGGAGCCCTTTTTCATCTCCCCGCGAGCTGAGCGCTGCCACTTGCTCCCCCCAACACCTACACCATCTTCTTTCTGGACTGCAGAGGCATGTGTAGTAAAAGGTCCCTCACCTGGGCAATTAGCATTCTTGGGAGAGCACTTGTCCTGAAAGACTTCCCAAGAGCCTGCTGTGAAGCCCCAAATTCCCCGTTACTGTTTCGCACCTCTGGATCAGCTTTGCCCTCTGAAGAAGTCTCTCCTCTTAATTCCAAGGTGGGAATTGATCAAAAACAGAAGAATCAGGATGTCTGAGAATGTTGGGGTGGGGAGAAGGTACGGAGCTATTAGGTGAGATGAATGCGGATACTTAGCTTGCACTATGTGCCAGATGCTGTACTATGCACTTACATGAATGAACTCATTTAATACAAAAAGCACTATGCAGCAGTTGTCACCCGTTCACAGGGGAGGTGGAGCCAGATCCAAAGTCAGTCTGATGCCAGAGTCTGTTCTTAATCTGGCACTTGACCACCTGCAGGAAGAGGGGGGAAGCTGGGCAGAAAAGCATCAGTTGCAGACCTTAGCCATCCATAACAAAGGGGTAGAAACTCCAGCATGGAGTTCTCTTCTGGGCACGTGGCTGGCATGGGGGATACCAAAGCTGCTCTTCCTCCCCCAACTCTGACCTGGGTGCTTGATTAATGCCTTCTGTAGGGGCAGGATGAGCCACTGAGCAGGTTTTCTGATCCCGCAGATGGAGAAAGGAGAGTTGTGGAGACCTCGGTGGCTTTCTCAGGCTTTTATTGAGCTGTTACGTAAAAAGCAGCAACCAGGTACATGGCAGGCAGTGGTACCGGGGGGGCCAGGAGGCCTGAAAGCTGCCAAGCCCCCAGTAAGTCTTCACTCCAGGATTCTCTCTGTCTTCTTGTGGCTTTCTCCCCTTCCCTCTCCTGCCTCTCTTCTGCTTCCTGCTTCTCTTGGTGGCTATCTCAATACACCTCCCATGGCCCACAGAAGCAAGTAAGATAGTTTGCAACAATGTAACAACTGAGGGTACCCCATCAGGCCAGGCAATCCTGATGGTGGGAGGGCAGAAAAGCCTGAAAACCATTTACCAAGCCATTTACCCTACACCTTCCTAGAATCATAACTATCTTTCAGGGGTACACTACAAAATACTTGCCCATCTGATACCCACTTGTGGGGTGGTTAAGAGCATGGACTCTGCAGCCCAACTGCCTGGGTTGGGCTCTGCCCTTAGTCCAACCACAGAAACTCTCCATAGGTATCCTGTAAAATAGAAATGTCTATGATGACAATAGTGTTTACCTATTCGAATTGTCTCAGGTTTCTGTGGAATCATTGCTCCCAAGTTGCAGAAATAGGCTAAATTGCGCCACCCTGGTGGCGCAAGGGGTTAAGCACAGCACTGTGAAGCTATCTGCAGCCTCTGCAGCATGAGTTTGATCCCAGTTGGCCAGGGAGCTGATCCACATGGTGCAGCAGACCTCTCCTGTCTCACCTGCTGCTCCCCTCAGCAGTGTATTTCAGTCAATCTGCCTGTTCTGTTCTCTACTCTGTCTCTGGTGAATCCTCTCACCAAGCCCCCAACCGCTGGCCTATATGCATAAATAATTTTTTTTTAAAGATTTATTTATTTATACAAGCACTTGGTATAGTCAGAAGCACAGGAGGGTGAGAGAATTCACCAGAGCCAGAGCGGGGAACAGAACAGGCAGGCTAACAAAATACATTGCTGAGGGGAGCGGCAGGCCGCTGGAGAAGTCTGCGCACCATGTGGGACCCTCGCCTGGTGGCCGGGGATCGAACCGGCGCTGCAGAGGCTGCGGGCATCTTTGCAACCCAGCACTCAACCGCTGCGCCACCGGGGAGGCCCAATAAATAAATCTTAAAAAAAATAAATAAATAACTAGGCCAAATCACCTGCTGGAAGACTCAGCTACTGAACAATAATAAAGCCTATAGGTGAACCTGGGGGGGGGTGTAGAGTAAAATAAACAGGGGGGCCAGTGTCAACCTCCATGGGGCACTGGAGCTGTCAGCTGTTTGTTGACAGGCAGGAATGCAGGCCTAGTGGTTTATTTTGCTTGTGTGTGATTTACCATTTTCCGCTTCATTTCAATGGGGAGTGGCTGTGTCAGCTTTTCTGGATGTTATATTCATAGAGTTCCCCTCCCTTCACATCCTGTCAGAGTCAGGCTCAGGATAAACAATGTAATTTTGATGCTGTAGAGGCCCCTAGAGTCTGGAGCACTGGAAGGAGTCCAAGAAATAATTCCCACTTCCCTGGGCCACCTCCGCCTGGCAATTGCCTCTTTCCCATGTCCTCCTGGTGGTAAGAGTGGAAACACCCAGTGACACCCCCCACCCCAGCCTACCAGCCCAGAAGAGAGCCTTTAAGTCAAGCTGGAGGAATTGGGGTTCCTCCCAGTTCAGGGAGATACTTGATCAAACCCCCCTTATGGCTGTGAGGATACCCTGTCACCACCAGATAATTGGTTGTATCTTTCCTTCTCTTGAGCAAAAGATGATGTTAGCAAAGTGTGCCCACTGCTGTCTGTTGTTCTGAAGTAAACCACAAGGTGCCCTGTACATACTTTCCAGAAGATAAATTTTATATATTTCAATAAGGGAAAAGAGCATCATTTGTTTGCAAAATTCCTGGGAGGACACTCTCTGCCTGCCCAGAAATCGTGCCCACTAGCTGATTAATGACTGTCTCGAGAACCTGCCTCGGGAGAGATAACACAATAGCAATCGGGTGTCACCAGCTCCCATCCTGTTCCCCAGAAGTCACAGCAGTGGGCAAAGTCTGTCCCCTGAAAATGTTGCTTTGTTATCCTTAAGATCTCACTTTTAGAATCTGCCCTGAAGTTCAAGTGAGCAATGCAGGTCCAGTGTCCTCCAAAAAGAAGCCAAAATTTCAAGGGACCGCCCCAGTGGGGTGCAGGGGATTGAGCGCAGCACTGTGAAGCTATCTGCAGCCTCTACAATGCAGGTTCCATTCCGGCCGGCCAGGGAGATTCCCACATGGCACGGCAGACCTCTCCTGTTGCGCCTGCTGCCCCCCTCAGTAGTGCTTTCGGTCTGTCTGCCTGTTCTGTTCCCGCTGTTTCTGGTGAATCCTCTCACCCTTCCACTCCCCTGGCCTGTACCCCAGCTCTTGTATAAATAAAAAATAAATCTTAAAAAAAAAAGAAGCCAAAATTTCCATGTATTTGTTTGACAGTTTCAGGTTTTTAAAGGCTATCAACTGTTTCAGCTACCTATTGTTGTGTGACAAATCAATGTAAAATTAAATGGCCCAAATATTATTATTCCTACCACCAGTATGGTTTGGCCGGGCAGCTATTCAGCTCCACATGTGGGGGTCACTCACGCATCTCCATTCAGCTGGGAGGTTGACTGGACCTACAACAGGAGCACTCATGATGGTTCACCCGTGGGTCTGGTGCCTCCACTGGGGAAGTTAAAATGGGTGGGAGTGGGCCTCCCTGGCAGCGCAGCGGTTGAGCGCTGGGCTGCAAAGCTGCCCGCAGCCTCTGCAGAGCCGGTTCGATCCCCGGCCACCAGCGAGGGTCCCACATGGCGCGCAGACCCCTCCTGCTGCGCCCACCGCTCCCCCCAGCAGTGCTCCTCGGTCCCTCTGCCTGCTCTGCTCCCCGCTCTGGCTCTGGTGAATTCTCTCACCCTCCCACACTTCTGACTGTACCCAGTGCTTCTATAAATAAATAAATAAATCTTTAAAAAAAACTGTTGTAGAGCAACCCCGATACAAAACGGGGTGCCTGACTGTGGGTCCTTACCCGTGCGCTTAAAAGGACTTATTAATGTTCTACTGCAGGCACACGTGAAAGGTTAATAAAAGGTTTATTTACAAGGGAAGGGGAAATGAGGAAATGTACAGCTCTGGGAGAAAAGTGGGAGACAAAGTTTTAAATGCGTCCTACCCGATCCGCCGATCAGGAATCCCAAAATGGCGCTCTCAGAGTTGGCCGCCAGCCAGGAGCGGTGAAGCCAGGAGGCGAGCGATCGCGAGCCAGAGAGCCCAAGGCCCACGTGTTTGGTTTTTATATCCAACCTGGCTGCCCAACTCCACCCTCAGGTCCCAGCCACCCTCCCCTTGGTGGTGATGGGATTTGTCTTTCCCAATGTCCTGATGGCTTTAGTCTGGAGTGGGGGTGGAGTCCACAAAGCCTGTATGAGATTATCTCAGGACATCCTTTCCCCCTAACAATTATAACAAATGGGTGGGGGTGCTGACTGGGCCTCTCTCTGCATGGCTCAAACCCAAGTTTCTTCTTTTTTTTTTTTTTTAAAGATTTATTTATTTATGCATACAGGCCAGAGGTGCAGAGGGTGAGAGTGTTATAGGACAGGGAGAGGGGCAGCCCAAACCCCGCAAACCTGCCTATTCTAAATGGGTTCTGCCATCCGCCGCATCAACACAAAACATAGGAGACTTTAATGGGAAGGAACTTTAATAAAACTAGGAAACAATACAGGTAAGGCAAAGAGTCTAGTTTCTAAATGAAGCATCCAGAGTTACCCGTCCCCTCGTGGGTAAAAGTCCATCCAAATGGGATTGGCCCAGAACAAGGCCCCAAAGCCTGCCACAAGTCTAAAGCATCTTCCAGTGGGGACCCACAGAAAAGGGTCACAAACAACCGGACAAGCCCGGAAGGAAAAGAGCAAAATCAACATCAAGATAAAAGCTGCCATTGTCACCTCCCCACGGGTCTCACCCACATCTGTGTCACCCAGTCCACGACCAAAAGACAAGAAGCGCAGTTTCTTCACGTGTCTCTAGGCTCCATGCGCCTCCTCCAGGTCTCCTGGCTCCATCCTGCTTCCTTCCTCAGTCTCTTCTGCAGCTTCTCCTCTTCCTGCTCAGCTCCACCCTTCCTTGGGTGGGGCAGGGAACCTGGAACCTCCCCCTTTCCTGGGGACCACCCTGTTACAAGAGGATTCACCAGAGACAGAGTGGGGAACAGAACAGGCGGGTTGACTGAAATACACTGCTGAGGGGAGCAATGGGGTGAGTCAGGAGAGGTCCGCTGTGCCAGGTGGGTTACTCTCTGGCTGGCCAGAAATTGAACTCATGCTGCAATGGCTGCAGATAGTTTCATAGGCTGCATCTTAAAATTTGTGCCACCAGGGAGGCCCCCAAGTTTATTCTTGAGTGTCTTGATCCCAAAAGATGAAAATGGGGCTGCAAGGCCTCATAGTCCTAGGCCTGCAAGTCACACATTACTACTTCCTCTGCATTCTTTTTGTGGGTCTGCTACTCCTAAGTGGCCTGTTTGGCCACCATTTTGTCACCATAGTTCTTAATCCTAAGTAAGGTCAAAATGGCCTGGTCAGTTAGGTACAGGAGCCCAAGCCTGCAAGATGCCCTTCAAATCAAACAAGAGCACAAAGCTGGATCACACTGGGAAGGCTATGGATCACTGGGGGGCTGAGGACCAATGTATGACAAGGGACCCCAGAAGCTGATGAGTGGAACGCCTAGTTGATAAGATTAAAACCAGGGTGGGGGGGAATTAGGGCTTGGTCTCAATGACAATACCGAGTCATCAAGCAGATGAGAAGTGCCTGGAGGGCACCATCCCTGATCTTCTACATTCTTCCCCTTTCTTTAATCTCCTTCCCCTTAATCTCCTTTTGCTCCTCCCCCTTACAACCGATGCTGTGTATCAGTAAAAAGGCCAGGATCTTGCTCTTCAACAGCATCCTGCATTATGTAGCCTGCTCCACGACTCTCTTTGTCAGTGTGGTGTTACCCGATGCAATATCTATTGATGAAACCAAGATACACCTCCAGATTCAAAGTGCTGGAAAAGAAACTCCACCTCTTTGTGGAAGGCCTGACTTGAATATCCAGATGTGGACACTCATATTGTTACAGGGCAGCCCCAATATAAAATGGGTTGCCTGACCGTGGGTCCTTACCCGTGTGCTTAAAGGGGATTTAATACACTCTGCTGCAGGTACACACAAAAGATTAATAAAAGGTTTATTTACAAGGGAAGGGGAAATGAGGAAATGTACAACTCAGGGAGAAAAGTGGGAGATAAAGTCTTAAATGAATCCTACCCTCTCCACTGATCTGGAATCCCAAATGGCACTCTGAGAGCTGGCTGCAAGCCGAGAGCCTCCAAGCCAGGAGGCGAGAGAACCCCCAAGGCCCAGATTTTTATACCAAACCTGGCTGCTTAACTCTGCCCTCAGGTCCCAGCAACCTTCCCTCTGGTGGTGACGGGATTTGTCTTTCCCAGTGTCCTGATGACTTTAGTCTGGAGTGGGGGTGGAGTCCACAAAGCCTGCATGGAATTAGCTCAGGATATCCTTTCCCCCTAACAATATCACCAGGCATATCACCACATCAACTAACTCATTTTTTTTTAAAAAAATACACATATCTCAGCCTCCCTGGTGGTGCAAAGGGTTAAGACGCAACCTCTGAAGCTATCTGCAGCCACTGCAGCAGGAGTTTGAACCCCAGCCAGGGAGATACCCACATGGCGCAGCAGACCTCTCCTGACTCGCCCACTGCTCTCCTCAGCAGTGTATTTCAGTCAGTCGGCCTGTTCTGTCCCCCCATTCTGTCTCTGGTGACTCCTCTCATCCCCTGCACCTCTGGCCTGTGCTCCAGTTCTTGTATGCATAAATGAATAAATCTTAAAAAAAAAAAACCAACACATATATCTGTAGGCCAGTGTGGCCTATAGTTACAACTTCTATTTGAAACTTTTAAGGAAAATTCATGATGGGGGGAGGTGTTTACAGCAGGAGGCAGAAGTATGAGTAGCAGGGGAAGGAGGACTTGGGCTTTCTCCATCATGGAGGTATGGCCTCTGTTCATTGGAGGAGAAGGATGTAAGGAATTAGGCACTGCCTAGGGACTGACAATTCTCTTTTTAAAAAAGATTTATTTATTTATTTATTTATTATTCATTTATTTATACACGCACTGGGTACAGTCAGAAGCGCGGGAGGGTGAGAGAATTCACCAGAGCTAGAGCGGGGAGCAGAGCAGGCAGAAAGACTGAAGTACACTGCTGAGGGGAGCAGCGGGCGGCAGGAGAGGTCTGCGCGCCATGTGGGACCCTCCTCCGGTGGCCGGGGAGCAGCCGGGATCGAACCAGCACTGCAGAGGCTGCTGGCAGCTTCGCAACCCAGTGCTCAACCACTGCGCCACTGGGGAGGCCTGGGCCTGACAATTCTTGATTAACCTACTCTGGGCCTGCTTTCATCCATCAACCCTAATCCCAAAGCTGTCCAGACGCAACCTTCACTCCTTCCTGGAGTGAAGGAGACCGGTGGTTGCTGAGATCTCTTAAAACCCCCATGGGCTTGTCAGCTTTGCCTTTAGCCTGAGAAATCACCTCAGGTTTCTAATCAGGCCTTACTTGGAAAGCTCATCTAGAGTGCTAAGAGACCTCTGTTCAGTGATCAATGACCGCATAACAAATTCCCCCATAATTAGCTGTTAAAGCAATCATTATTATGCTCACAGATTGCATGGGTCAGGAATTCAGGGTGCAAGGAGGGTTTTTTCTTCTCCATCATGTCTGGGGTTTCAGTTGAAGACTCAAAGGCTGGGGGCTGGAATAATCTAAATGTTTGTTCACTTGCATGTCTGTTGGATTATGCTAGATGTCAGCTGAAAGCCTCCAATGTCCATGTGCGCCTCTCCATGTGGCCTTTCTGCTTGGATTAGTTTGGACTTCCTCGCGGCCTGGTGGCAGATTCCATAGTGAGCATCCAACGACAGCAGAGAGAACTAAGCTTTGGGTGAAACTTCTGCCACATTCTGTTTATCAAGAAATTCACTGAGCCCTACCCAGTTTCAAGGAGAAAGGAAGCAGAATCCATTTCTTGATGAGGAATGGCAAGGTTCTGGAAAATCACAAGGGACTAGAAATATCACTGTGGCCATTTTTGGAGACTATATAATCTGTTGCATCCTCAAAAAAGGGCATGGATTCAGTGAAATTATCATTATCTCTTTAATGTCTACCCCTAATCTAAGCACTCCTCTCTCCTTTGATCTCATTTCCCACCATTTTCCATTCAAGTTTCACCAGCTTCCTTGCTTTTCCTTAAACACAATGAACACACTCTGCCCCAGGGCCTTTGCATGTGCTCTTCCCTCTGCCTGGAATGTTTCTCTCTTTTATATCTTCTGGCTCTCTCCCTTAGATCCTTCAGTTTCTGCCCAACTGTTACCTTCTCCTAGAGGCCTTCTAGAGGTCCCCCTCCTCCTATCTCTATTCCTTCCTTGGCCTTTATTTTTCTTCATGGCTCTTAATGTCATCAGACTAAACTATTTGCTTATGGCTAGCCACCTGTTCTTCCAATAGAATGAAGGCTCTGTGAGGGCAGAGACTTTGATTTGTTCCTAGCCGCCTTTCCAGCACGCAGAACAGAGCCTGATATTCAGAAGGTGCATGGCATTTGTCAAGGGACTGAGTGACAAACTTCTTTGGGTGTGAAAAGTCAGCTACCCACCCCCAAGACATGATCTAGAACAGTGTTTCCTAAAATGTGATCCAGGAATCTTTGGGGGGCCCCCAGACACATATTGAGGGGGAGGTCTTGCAAGGTCAAAATTATTTTTAGAGGACCTCCCCGGTGGCGCAGTGGTTGAGTGCTGGGTTGCGAAGCTGCAACCCAGTTAGAAGCGGTTGCAGTGCCAGTTTGATCCCCGGCTACTCCCCGGCCACTGGAGGAGGGTCCCACATGGCTGCCCACTGCTCCCCTCAGCAGTGTACTTTGGTCCTTCTGCCTGCTCTGCTCCCCGCTCTGGCTCTGGTGAATTCTCTCACCCTCCTGCGCTTCTGACTGTACCCAGTGCTTGTATAAATAAATAAATCTTTTAAAAAAATTATTTTTAGAACAACACTAAGACATTTTTGCCTTTTTCATTCTTATTCACACATGAATGTACAGTGGAATTTTCCAATGGCTGCATGACTTGCGATACTGCAACAGATGAGATATAATTGCAGATATGGGACTCTAGTCGTTTTCTATTAAGTCAGACATTAAAGAGCTCTGTAAATTGGGGCCTCCCTGGTGGCCTAGGGTTAAGTCTCAGCCCTGTCATTGCTAGGGCCTGAGTTTGATCCCTGGCCAGGGAGCTAAGTGACTTACGGCACAGCAGACCTCTCCTGTCTCCCCTGCTGCTCCCCTCAGCAGTATAGTTTAGTAAATCTGCCTGTCTGCTCCCCACTCTGTCTCTGGTGAATCCTCTCACCCCCCTGCACCTCTGGCCGACACCCCAGTTCTGCTATACAAAAAAAATAAATAAAATCTTTTTTTTTTTTTTTTTTTTTTTTTTTTTTCCCTTTATAGAGGCATGTCTTATCCACTTATTTGTCTGTTCGTTTGTTTCATCTATACATGCACTGGGCACAGTCAGAAGCGCGGGAGGGTGAGAGAATTCACCAGAGCCAGAGCAGGGAGCAGAGCAGGCAGAAGGACCGAAGTACACTGCTGAGGGGAGCAGCGGGCGGCAGGAGAGGTCTGCACACCATGTGGGACCCTCCTCCGGTGGCCGGGGAGCAGCCGGGAATCGAACCGGCGCCGCAGAGGCCGCGGGCAGCTTCGCAACCCAGCGCTCAACCGCTGCGCCACCAGGGAGGCCCAATAAAATCTTTTTTTATAAAGAGCTCTGTAAATTGTAGAAAAATACCACTTTTTCACTCCTTTTTGGGTGTGTTTGTTTTGAAAAATATAATTGTTTATGTTTTTATAATTGTTTAAAAATGTTTCGTATGGTAACATGAGCTTATTGTTATTTTAAGTGAATTACTATTCATTTAAATATTAATTTTAGTGTTATTATTGAAAAGATTTTTAAAAAAGATTTATTTATGCATACAAGAGCTAGGGCCGGGGCCTCCCCTGGTGGCGCAGCGGTTGAGCGCTGGGCTGCGAAGCTGCCCGCAGCCTCTGCAGCGCCAGTTCCATCCCGGGCCACCCGCGAGGGTCCCACATGTTGCGCAGACCTCTCCTGCCTCGCCCACTGCGCCCCTCAGCAGTGTATTTCGTCAGTCTGCCTGCTCTGTTCCCAACTCTGGCTCTGGTGAATTCTCTCACCCTCCCGCACATCTGACTGTACCCAGTGCTTGTATGAATAAATAAATAAATATTTAAAAAAAAAAAAAAAGAGCTAGGGTCTAGGCCAGAGGTGTGGGGGTGAGGGGATTCACCAGAGCCAGAGTGGGGAACAGAATAGGCAGACTGACTGAAATACACTGCTGAGGGGAGCAGCGGGGAGTCAGGAGAGGTCTGTTGCACCATGTGGGTAGCTCCCTGGCAGGCCCGGGATCGATCTCGTGCTGCAGTGGCTGCAAATAGCTTCAGAGGTTGCATCTTAACTCCTTGCACCACCAGGGAGGCCCTATTGAAAAGCTCTTTATTAGACCGAGGGGTGGGGTAGGGCCTAGATTGCAGTGAGGTCTTCCTGGTGCTAGGCACGAAGTAGATGTTGGAACTGGATCAAAGACAAAGGAAGTGTGACAGGTTGGGGCTAGGACTCAGGAGAAAGAACTGCCTCCCCTGGACTCTGGACTGTGTCTGAAGTTTCCCAGGTGTGCCCAAAACTCAAGGAAGCTGTAGGGTATCAGGCTGGGCCTCCTAGTGCCCAGGGCAGCTGGTAAATCTGAAGTAGCTGCTGTGGCTGAGAGGCAGGTTGGAGATATGGGAGAAAGTGAAGTTGGCGCAGGAAGGAGCGAGTTGGGGAACTGCAGGTAGATGGCCCTTTCAAAGGAGGGAATTCTGAATCAGAAGCTGTGGGATTTGGAGTGGGGGCTACTCCATCAGAGGTAAGTCACCACCTCTTGTGAACTGCAAATCAGGAGGGTCTCCTGCCTTCTCCACCCAACTGGGAATGGTTGTATCTGTCCAAAAGACTTGAACTGTCAACCTGGTTGAGGGGAGCCAGTGGGAGGTGTCAGGCGCTAGGATTCTGCCCCAGGAAACAACTCTCCTTGAATCCTGCAGAGCTAGCTGGGCCCCAGACCTTGTCCACTGCCAGCCTGTGCTGCCAGCGCCATCACCTCTGCTGCAGCGAGGCGCAGGAAGCTCACCAGCAGCACGGGGCGCTTGGCTGTGTCCTCACCACCTTCTCCGGGTAACAGTCTCCTACCTTGCAGAACCCTGAGGGTGCAGGGTGTCATGCAGGACAGCCTGCAGACCCAGCAGGCAGCCGAGTGCTCCTATTTTAAATGAATTAATATGTTTGTCAAGTTTCCCAGTTTTAATTTATGACATGTTAAACATTGGTACATAATCCATGTTTAAAAAGTTCTGTGGGGGGGCCTCCCCAGTGGCGCAGCAGTTGAGCGCTGGGTTGCGAAGCTGCCTGCAGCCTCTGCAGCGCCGGTTCGATCCCCAGCTGCTCCCCGGCCACCGGAAGAGGGTCTCACATGGCGTCCAGACCTCTCCTGCCGCCCGCTGCTCCCCTCAGCAGTGTACTTCGGTCCTTCTGCCTGCTCTGCTCCCCGCTCTGGCTCTGGTGAATTCTCTCACCCTCCCGCGCTTCTGACTGTACCCCAGCGCTTGTATAAATAAATAAAATAAATAAATAAATAATCTTTAAAAAAATAAATAAATAAAAAGTTCTGTGGGGCCTCCCCGGTGGTGCAGCGGTTGAGCGCTGGGTTGCGAAACTGCCCGCAGCCTCTGCAGCGCCGGTTCGATCCCCACCTGCTCCCCGGCCACCAGAGGCGGGTCCCACATGGTGCGCAGACCTCTCCTGCCGCCCGCTGCTCCCCTCAGCAGTGTACTTCGGTCCTTATGCCTGCTCTGCTCCCCGCTCTGGCTCTGGTGAATTCTCTCACCCTCCCGCGCTTCTGACTGTACCCAGTGCTTGTATAAATAAATAAATAAATCTTAAAAATAAATAAATAAATAAAAATAAAATAAAAAGTTCTATGGGGCTATCAATAATTTTTTTAAAGTGGTCTTGAGACCGAAATGTTTGAGAGGGTAGGAAGTAGAAAGGCTACATTCTTTTTTTTTTTTTTTTTTTTAGATTTATTTATTTATTTATACAAGCACTGGGTACAGTCAGAAGCACGGGACAGTGAGAGTTTTCACCAGAGACAGAGCAGGGAACAGAACAGGCAGACTGACGAAATGCACTGCTGAGGGGCGCAGTGGGCGAGGCAGGAGAGGTCTGCACCCATGTGGGACCCTTGCTGGCGGCTGGGGATCGAACCGGTGCTGCAGAGGCTGTGGGCAGCTTCGCAGCCCAGCGCTCAACTACTGTGCCACCAGGGGGAGGCCCAATGAGGCTACATTCTTGCCCACTCTACAGAATTGGGATTTTGGGGGATGATCACCAGGACCCCTAGAGAGAGATGAGGGTTGGGAGGAGGCTAAGTGTGCAAAGGGGCCCAGCATCACAATGGCCCATGCACCACAGAGCAACAAGGCTGGGGCCACTATCCCCGAGTTCAGGGATGACCAAAATGTTCTAGGGACAATCAGGTATTGTAACACGATGGTCCCCAGAAAGGGGGGAATTTCCAGGTTTCCTACCCCACCCAAAGGAGGGCGGAGCTGAGCAGGGAGGAGGAGAAGCTGTAGAGGAGACTGAGAAAGGAAGGCAGCAGGATGGAGCCAGAAGGAGGCTTGGAGGAGGCACATGGAGCAAAGAAACGCATGAAGAAACTGCGCTTGCCTTTTGGTCGTGGACTGGGTGACAGATGTGGGGGAGAGACCCGTGGGGAGGTGACAATGGCAGCTTTTACCTTGATTTTGATTTTGCTCTTTTCCTCCCAGGCTTGTCTGGTTGTTTCTGACTCTTTTCTGTGGGTCCCCACTGGAAGGTGCTTTAGACTTGTGGCAGGTTTTGGGGCCTTGCTCTGGGCCAATCCCGTTTGGATGGACTTTTACCCACGAGGGGACGGGTAACTTTGGGTGCTTGATTTAGAAACCATAGTCTTTGCCTTTCCTGTATTGTTCACTAATTACATTAAGTTCCTTTTCATTAAAGTCTCATATGTTTTGTGTTGATGCAGCGGATGGCAAAATCTATTTAGAGCAGGCAGGTTTGCGGGGTCTTGGGTGCCCCTCTCCCTGCCCCGTAACAGTATGAGCCTGACTTTTTTTAAAGCCCTTTTTAAAAAAGATTTATTTATTTATGCATACAAGAATTGGGGTACAGGCCAGAGGGGTGCAGGGGTAAGAGGATTCACTAGAGACAAAGTTGAGAACAGTACAGGCAGACTGACTGAAATACACTGCTGAGGGGAGCAGCGAGGTGAGTAAGGAGTAGTCTGCTGCGCCCCGGGATAGAACTCTGCAGATTGCCTTGCAGTGCTGTGCTTAACCCCTTGCACCACCAGGGAGGCCCTGTTCATTGTTTTAATTAGCCCCCATGTTTTAATTTGCTTGGGGGAATATGCATAACTGTGTTTTTATTTTCATAATGTATTGTCTATGGTAACAAAACAATAAAGCAGTAAAATTGCTGAAATGAAAAGTAAAAAACATAACCCTGGTGCAAATTAACTTCAGTTTCTCAAAAAGCAAGTGGGGAAAATAATCATCTTTTTTTCGTATTAAACAATGAATAGCCACAAAATTATTCATTCCTGAAAGTGAGGATCACTTACAGCAAATTAGTTCACAAGAGGCTGATGAATAAACCAGATATAAACTGTCAAAGGGCCTGGCAGTCCCATCCTGAGTGATGGCACCACTAGGAAAGGCCCAGGAGAGGCCAGGCCAAGACCAGTATTATAATTGATGGGTCTTGAGTAAGACCAAGACAATTAGTTCTACAACTTACTTTATATCCTTCCAGTAAATACCTTTTCTCTTCACATTAGCCAGAATTGGCTTTTTCACACTTATAGCCAAGAATCCTTGGCTTATCAAGAAATTTTCAGGTGCCTCTCTGGTGGCACAGGGGATGAAGTCTCAGTGCTATCAAGCTATCGGCAGCCACTGTAGCTTGAGTTCATTCCCCGGCCAGGGAGCTACCCACATGGCATGGCAGACCTCTCCTGTCTTGCCCTCTGCTCCCCTCAGCAGTGCATTTCAGTAGATCTGCCTGTTCTGCTCCCCACTCTGTCTCTGGGGAATCCTCTCACTTCCCACATCTCTGGCCTGTGCCCCAGCTCTTGTATGCATAAATAAATAAAAATAAATCTTAAAAAAAAAGGGGGCCTCCCTGGTGGTGCAAGTGGTTAAGAACAGCACTGTGAAGCTGTCTACAGCCTCTGCAGCACAAGTTCGATCCCTGGCTGGCCAGGGAACTACTCACATGGCACAGCAGACCTCTTCTGTCTCGCCCGCTGCTCCCCTCAGCAGTGTATTTTCAGTAGATCTGCCTGTTCTGCTCCCCACTCTGTCTTTGGTGAATTCTCTCCCTGCCCTCCCCCTCCCCGGCACCTCTGGCCTATATCCCAGTTCTTGTATGCATAAATAAATAAATCTTTTTTTTTAAGATTTATTTATTTACTTATTTATTTATACAAGCACTGGGTACAGTCAGAAGTGCGGGAGGGTGAGAGAATTCACCAGAGCCAGAGCAGGGAGCAGAACAGACAGACTGACGAAATACACTGCTGAGGGGAGCAACGGGCGGCAGGAGAGGTCTGCACTCCATGTGGGACCCTCGCTGGAGGCCGGGGATCGAACCGGTGCTGCAGAGGTGCGGACGGCTTCGCAGCCCAGCTCTCAACCGCTGCGCCACTGGGGTGGCCCAAATAAATAAATCTTTAAAAACAAATAAATAAAAGGAAATCTTCAGCCCATAGGACTCTTACTGCCCGGGGAGAGACTGGAATCACCCCGGGATAGAGGTTCAAGAATAGCTCAAGTAGGCTATGGATGGAGGGACCACAGTGCTCCTTTTTCTTATGAGAGATGCTTGAAGGATCAATAGGAAAAACAAGGAGAAGTTGAAGACATTGACTCAAAAAATTGATACACCTAAAGACGCTCAGGAGGATAACTGAGGGACCTAGTTATCCCTCTGTGATATCCGAAGAGGTGAGGAAGGGTGGGGGAATCGGAATATAATTGCAAGAATGGCTTTGGCCTGGAAAACATCTGTCTTGGTCCACTTGGGCTGCTCAGCAAAATCCCATAGATGGTATGACTTATCAACAATGGAAGTTTATTTCTCACAGCTCTGGGACTGGACACCTGAGATCAGGCTCCAGGGTGGGTGGGGAGGTCCCTCTTCCAGGCCTCAGGCTGCTCATTGTGTCCTCAAATGGGGTCTCTTTGATAAGACCACAGATCGCATTCACATGGCTAGCACTTGCATGAACTTTTCACTCCCCCACACCAAGGTCCCACCTCTAATACTATCCCCTTTGGGGGCTAGGATTTTAACACATGTATTGGGTTGGGAGACACACAAACATTAATCTATAGCAAGTCTCTTAGTCTGAAACAGGTAGCAAGGAGGCAGGGATGTAGAGGCATGCCAGTTATTTTTTATCCCTGGAGGAGCTGAAGTTGTCTGCTGAGTGTGCATGGAGGGTCAGTGTTGGGGAGGAACCATCCCTCACCGGCTTTGGCAGGTTCCACATTCAAGACAATCAGGTGCTAGGAGTTTATTGAAGCGGCACCCAGGGAAGAAAGCAATGCTGTGATTAATCATTCATTCATTCAAAATATGGATCAGATCTCTATCATGTGACAGGCACTCATGCAGGTCTGGGGAGGTGACTGTGGACAGCACAAGAATGATTCCTGTTGACGGAGCTCACATTCTAGTGAAATAAAAATAACCCAGTAGATGTGCTCACCACACATGTGCCACCTCCGTGGCTCTGAGTCATTGGATGAGGAAAACTCCCCATCCCCTCTGCAGGCAGAGCTCAGATGAAGCCATGGGTCCTGAGTATGCCCAGAGGGTAACAGGCTCCTCTTGATTGGGCTTGTGCTGGCCCAGTGTGGCAGGGACAGTGGATAATCTCCTCACTGTCCACTCTCCCTTTCTTACTAATTAGTCCTTACTAATGCGACACTGATTTTATTGGAGGGACAATGTGCCCAGTTAAAAAGCTAGAATGTGTCACACAGTACCTACCTTGCCAAACAGAGGTAACTGGGGGGCAGTTGAGGCCAATGAGAAATAAATAGAAATGTTGCATAAGGTGTTCTGCAAAGCTGGTTAAAGGGGGTGCACACTCAGTCAGCCTGCCCTTGTGCCCTTCACCCTTGCTACTTCCAGCTGCCTACTGTGCAACCATGATGACTGCACTTGAGATGCCACCTCAAAAATCTGAGAGAAAGGGGCCTCCTTGGTGGCGCAACCTATGAAGCTATTTGCGGCCACTGCAGCACAGAGTTCGATCACCAGGCGGCCAGGGAACTACCCACATGGCACAGCAGACCTCTCCTGACTTGCTGGCTGCTCCCCTCAGCAGTGGATTTCAGTCAGTCTGCCTGTTCTGTTCCCCACTCTGGCTCTGGTGAATCCTCTCACCCCTCCGGCCCATACCCCAGTTCTTGTATGCATAAATACATCTTTTAAAAAAAAATCTGAGAGAAAGGCCAAGAGAATTTGAGACCCCTACCCTGAATCTTAAAGTTTGAGCCAACTCATGTATTCCTGGACTTCTCATTAGATGAGAGAAAGAAGATTAATTTTGCTTAAGCCATCGCTCTTTGAGTTTTCTGTTACATGCTGTTACATGCTAAATCCACAGCCAATATCCCAAGGACCAACTGTGTTTATTACTTGTGGTGGCCATGATAATGGCTTTTCACGTCTTTGATTGCAGCAAGAGTAATGGATCGAGGACCCTAGCTGCTGTACTTGGAAATTCATCGCTGCAAATGTACCAAGGGCAAATTTCCCTTGGGCTGCTCCCAGGGAATGAGTGAGCACAGATGGGATATTAAAACTCGTGCACTCAAGGAAAAGGGACAGAAAATGTGTGACTTGGGCTGGAGGACTCTCAAGTGACCTTGTCGAGCTTTCCTCAGAGCTGCAGTGCAGTCTACGATGCTTTCACCCAACTGGCTTCCTTCCCTCTGTCGCCCAGGGTCAGCCTTGTAACTTGGTCTGACAGTGTCCAGGATCCCCTGCCTCCTTCCTCATCTGGCTCTAACCTGCAGCAGCCCTAAAAAGTGTCTTGCACATTTAATCCCTTCTTGGTGTCAGCTTCTCTGGGGACACGTCCCCAAACTTGTTTATGCTGTTCTGTGCTTGTTATTGTAATTACATAATTTAATGAAGTATAACTAAACCATAGACACAAGGGTAAAAGGAAAGTGAATTGTTATTTCAATGAAAACTAACTCTGTTGTTTTGGAAATTTTCAAGAAAGATAGTGGCTAAAATATAGCTGTTTACAAAACAAAAATTTGACATTTCTAAAGGAATAATGAAATGGAGCCAAACTCCAGGACAAAGGGAATGACCTAGTGGGTGGGTCCTCTCTTCATGCTTAAGAATGCAGAACACAAAAGCAGAGAGAAACCAAAGGGTTTTTTTTTTTTTTTTTAAACAGGGAGTGAGAAAAAGGGAGAACAGAGAGAGGAAAAGGAAGAACAGAGAGAGAGAAAGCCCAAGAACCAACACCCCTTGAACCCAGTGAAGACTTGCTGGGGGCTTAAAGGCCTCCTGGTCTCCTGGCTCCCCCGGCATCCCTGCCTGCGGTGTACCTGGTTGCTGTAGTACATGTAAAGGCTCAATAAAAGCTTGAGAAAAAAAACAAAAAACAAAAAACAAACAAACAAAAAAAACCAAAAAAAAAAAACAAAAAAAAAAAGCTTGAGAAAGCAAGGTCTCCCCCGGTGGTGCAGCGGTTGAGCGCTGGGCTGTGAAGCTGCCCGCAGCCTCTGCAGGGCCGGCTCGATCCCCGGCCACTGGAGAGGGTCCCAGAGGGCGCACAGACCTCTCCTGCTGCGCCCACTGCTCCCCTCAGCAGTGTATTTCGTCAGTCTGCCTGCTCTGTTCCCCGCTCTGGCGCTGGTGAATTCTCTCACCCTCCCGCGCTTCTGACTGTACCAAGGGCTTGTATAAATAAATAAATAAATAAATCTAAAAAAAAAAAGCTTGAGAAAGCCACTGAGGGCTCCAGGACTCCCCTTACCTGTCTGGTCTGCTCGAATCATAGAACCTGCTCAGGTGCCCATCCTGCTCCTACGAGCACCAACCAGAGGCATTTAGTCAGGGAGGCTACTCAGTGATGAAGTAGGATCATCACTCACAGGACCAACATGAGCAAAGCTCAGCTGTTGACAGAAACACGAGGGACAGGAGTTGGAAGGTCAGGGAGATGGGACACAGGGTACCTGCAGGCTGGGGAGGGACCAGCAGGCCATGGGTGTTCCTTCAGGCCTTCTGGTACCTGGAGGGTGGAGGAAGACTAGGTTCTACTCACAAAGGTCTTCTGGATCCCAGTCCTAGGAGTAAGAATTTTTGGGCAAAGGGCCAGGCAGTACAGTTAGGTGAGAAGAAAGGAGAGAATATCATGTGCAACTGACTTCCTAGACCTGCAAGAATTTCTGGTTGAGGGTCTCCCTGGTGGTGCAGTGGTTAAGTCTCAGCACTATGGAGCTATCCTCAGCCATTGTTCCCGACCAGGGAGTTACCCTCATGGCGCAGCAGACCTCGCCTGTCTTGCCCCTGTACCCCTCAACAGTGTATTTCAATACATCTGCCTATCTGTTCCCCACTCTGTCTCTGGTGAATCCTCTCCCCCCCCACACCTCTGGCCTGTACCCCAGTTCTTGTATGCATAAATAAATAAAAATAAATCTTAAAAAAAAAACAGAAAACATCTGGAGTTCCAGTTTGGGATGAGATTGGCATGAAGAGAATCTAGAGCAAAAACAGAACAGGGAGCTCTGGGTACCCCAGGAGCTGAGGACTAGGAGGGAGAGAGATTACTAGGAAAGAATGTATCAGACTGAGGATGGAGATAAAAGTAAGACTAGCCTTGCAGTATATCTCAGTGGTTATCCAAGTGAGATCTGGAATGTGTCCTGCGGATGTGGCATAGGGGCTCAGCCAATGCCCAAGTCAGTTCTTACTAGACCCAGGTCCAGTCTGGGCCTTTTTTCATCCTGGACAGTTAGTGGGAGCAAGGTTGGATGGGCATTCATATTCTAACTCAACAAGCAAGCAGTGGGTGGTGTGTTCAGAGCTGCCAGGTTGGTGAGGAGGTAGGGGTGATGAAATGAGCTATGTGTAGACCAGCATCCAGTACAAACTGCCAGCCCAGCCACCTAGCTGGTGAGTTAACTCTGCAAGTGTTGGTCATTGCAGCCATGGGTTCCCCCTACTGGTATTTTTCAGGAACTGCTGGTAGAAGGAAGGGATTGAGGCTTCAGATACAAGCAGGAGGATGAAGGCCAGGAATCATCTCTGTTTCCTAGACACATGCAGTCCCATCGATGTCCATTAAAAACAACTCAGGGGCCTCCCTGGTGGGCGCAAGGGGTTAAGCACCGCACTACGAAGCAATCCGCAGCCTCTGCAGCGCAAGTTTGATCCCCTGCCAGCCAGGGAGCAACCCACATGGCGGGTAGACCTCTCCTGTCTCGCCTGCTGCTCCCCTCAGCAGTGTATTTCAGTCAGTCTGCCTGTTCTGTTCCTCACTCTGTCTCTGGTGAGTCTTCTCACCCCCCCCCCACATCTCTGGTCTGTACCCCAGCTCTTGTATACATAAATAAATAAATCTTAAAAAAAAAAAAACAAAAAAAAACAGCCTCCCCGATGGTGCAGTGGGTTGAGCGCAGCGCTATGAAGCTGTCTGCAGCCTCTGCAGTGCAGGTTTGATTCCCGGAGGGCCAGGGTGATTGCCACATGGCGCGGCAGACCTCTCCTGTCACGCCCGCTGCTCCTCTCCGCAGTGTATTTCTGTCATCTGCCTGTTCTGCTCCCTGCTCTGTCTCTGGTCAATTTGTAACAGGGTGGTCTCCAGGAAAGTGGGAGGTTCCAGGTTCCCTGCCCCACCCAAGGGAGGGTGGAGCTGAGCAGGAACAGAAGAGGACGCAGAGGAGACTGGGGAAGGAAGGAAGCAGGATGGAGCCAGAAGGAGACCTGGAGGAGGCACATGGAGCCTAGAGACACGTGAACTGGGTGCTTGTCTTTTGGTGGTGGACTGGGTGACACAGATGTGGATGAGACCCTTGGGGAGGTGACAATGGCAGCTTTTATCTTGATGTTGATTTTGCTCTTTTCCTTCCGGGCTTTCTGGTTGTTTCTGACCCTTTTTTGTGGGTCCCCACTGGAAGATGCTTTAGACTTGTGGTAGGCTTTGGGGTCTTGCTCTTTTTTGTGGGTCCCCACTGGAAGATGCTTTAGACTTGTGGCAGGCTTTGGGGTCTTGCTCTGGGCCGATCCCATATGGATGGACTTTTACCCACGAGGGGACGGGTAACTTTGGGTGCTTCATTTAGAAACTAGACTCTTTGCCTTTCCTGTATTGTTTCCTAGTTTTATTAAAGTTCCTTCCCACTAAAGTCTCATATGTTTTGTGTTGACGCGGTGGATGGCAGAACCTAGTTAGAGCAGGCAGGTTTGCAGGGTCTGGGGTGCCCCTCTCCCTGCCCTGTAACAAATCCTCTCACCCTCCCATGCCTCTGGCCTGTACCCCAGCTCTTGTTAAAAGTCAATAAATCTTAAAAAAAAAAAAGTAAATAATCCAGTCAAAAAATGGGCAGAAGAGCTAAAAAGAAACTTCTCTGAAGAGAAAATGCAAATGGCCAACAGGCATATGAAAAAATGTTCAACATCACTTGTCATCAGGGAAATGCAAATCAAAACTACAATGAGATACCATCTCACACCAGTGAGAATGGCACATATTAAAAAAAACTAGCAACAACAAATGTTGATGAGGGTGTGGAGAAAAAGGAACTCTCCTGCACTGCTGGTGGGAGTGCAAACTGGTCCAACCACTATGGAGAGCTGTGTGGAGATTTCTTGACCTACTAAACATAGAGCTTCCATGTGACCCAGCAATTCCACTCCTAGGTATTTACCCAAAGAACACAAAAACAGTAATTCCGAAGGACACCTGCACCCCTATGTTTATTGCAGCACTGTTTACAATAGCTAAGCTATGGAAACAACCTAAATGCCCAAAAATAGATGACTGGATCAAGAAGATGTGGTACATATACACAATGGAATATTACTCAGCATTCAAAAAAGATAAACTCATGCCATTTGCAGCAACAAGGATGGAGCTGGAAGGGATCATGCTCAGCGAAATAAGCCAGAAAGAAAAAGAAAAATACCGGATGGCCTCACTCATAGCAGGAATTTAGAAAATAAGGGATCAAGAAAAAGACTAATTATAACAAAGTAAAAATCAAAATCAACAGGCAACTATAAACCAGAGACACTCTACGGGGGCGGGAGCGGGGAGAAGGAAGTAGGATCAAAACAAGGGGGGAAGGTGGGAATTTTATGGGAATGATAACCCAGATGAAAATGTGTGTATTGTACAAAAATGAAAAATGATGTAAAAAATATATAAAATAAAAATTAAAAAATTCCTGTTCCAAATATATATAAATAAGTTTAAAAAATATTCCAGTTCTTGAACTTCATATAAGTGGCATCAAAGAAGTATGTATTTTGGTTCAATGTATTTTGCTGAACATGTTTTTGAGATTCATCTATATTATTGTCTCTACCTGTTACTCTTTCATTTTCCTCATTGAATCATATTCCACTGAATGAATATACAATGCCCTGTTTGATCATTTTCTTTTCAATGATTTTCCAGTTTTTAACTACTGTGAGTAAAATAGCAATGAATTTGCAACTCTTTCGTGAACACATGTTTTCATTTCTCTTGAGTATATAACTGGGAGTAGAATTTCTAGGTCAATTGGTAACTCTATGTTTAACTTTTTGAGGAAATGCCAGACTGTTTTGCAAAGTATTTGTACTTTTTGCATTCCTATCGGTTGCATATGAGGGTTCTGATTTCTCTACATCCCCATCAATACTTACCATTCTCTGTCTTTTTGACGATAGCTATTCTAGAGAATGTGAAGGAGTGTCTCATTGCGGTTTTGATTTGCATTTCCCTGATGACTAGTGATGCTGAGCAAGTTTTCATGTATTTAATGACCATCTATATATGTTTGGAGAAATGTCTATTCAGATCCTTTGCCCCCTCCCCCCTTTTAAGAAAAAGACATTACTGTTTTTAATTTTTGCATAGAAGAACTGGGGTGTATGCCAGATGCGTGGGCCGGAGAGGATTCACCAGACATAGAGTGGGGAGCAGAGCAGGCAGATTAACTGAAATACTCTCCTGTGAGACAGGAGAGGTCTGATGTACTATATGTGGGTTAGCTCCCTGGCCAGGGGACCAGGGGACCCCTAGGTCACCGGGGAGGCCCTCCTTTGCCCATTTTAAAAGTAGATTATTTATTTTTATTATTTTTTTATTCAGCTGTAAGTTATTCATATATTCCAGATGCAAGTCTCTTAATAGATATATGATTTGCAAATACTTTCTCCCCTTTCGTGGGTTGCCTGGGGGGAGGATTCTAGTCCGGTTGCAGAGAAAGACACAGAGGATGGGGTGGTGGTGAGGAGGAGCGGTGGAGGAGAGGCATTATAAGGGGGGGGGGTCTAGGGTGAAATTTCTGAGTGAACTGGATGAGCTGCTCTTACATCACCCAGCTCTGCTGGGAAGAATGTGTGTCATTGTACGCTCAGAGCTGTGTGATCAGGCATGCGTGCTAAGTGTCAAGGACTTGGCATCTTGCAAAAAGACCAGGAACATGGATTGAGGGTTGGGGGTGGGGATTTAGAGCCTTCCCACGCTGCCTTCTAAGTCCATGTGACAAACTCCCACAGGACTAATGAGTTACCTTGGAGGCAGCATGATGTGACATGGGAGCCACACATACCGGGCTCTAGATCTTGCTTGTAGGAGATGCTACTACATAGTTCTGCCCCCAGGTCCCGTAGCCATTCCCATGACTTCTTTCTGCAAGCCCTTGGGATTTTCTGCCAAGGACTTTCTCTGCTCAGAAGGCATACAGGGAAGGCTGGAAGTGCCAGGAGCAATCCTCAATCCTTATTTTCCTCATTTCTTTGGTGGGAAAATGACACTGTGTTCAGCACTATGTCCCACAGGTCCAGAATGGGGTTAGCCCCTTATTGCCCTCAGAGGTAATTTGCTCATTATTGCATCCTGAGTTGGGTTCCTTTCATTTTTTGAAAAGATTTATTTATTTATGCATACAAGAGCTGGGTACAGGCCAGAAGTGTGGGCAGGGGATGAGAGGATCCACCACAGACAGAGCGGGGAACAAAACAGGCAGACTGACTGAAATACACTGCTGAGGGGGGCAGTGGGCGAGTCAGGAGAGTCTGCTGCGCCATGTGGATTGCTCTCTGGCTGGGGATCAAACTTGTGCTGCAGAGGCTGCGGATTCCTTCATAGTGCAGTGCTTACCCCCCTGTGCCACCAGGGAGGCCCTCATTATTATTACTTTTTGGCTTCTTAGGGTCATCTTTTTTTTTTTTTTTAAAGATTTATTTATTTATACAAGAACTGGGGTACAGGCCAGAGGCGCGGGAGGGTGAGAGGATTCACCAGAGATAGAGTGGGAAACAGAACCGGCAGACGGATGAAACACACTGCTGAGGGGAGCAATGGGTGAGACAGGAGAGGTCTGCCGCATCAGCTGGGCATCTCCCTGGCCAGCTGGGATCAAACCTGCGCTGCAGAGGCTGCAGACAGCTTCACAGCGAGGCACTCAACCCACTGTGCCACAGGGGAGGCCCATGGTCATCTCTCAAATATACCATTTGTACTCACATCTCAGTGTCTGCTGCTGGGAAGCCCAACCTAAAGTTACTTGGATATTCCATTTCTCAGCTATTTCCTTGGAGATCATTTGACCTGTTGAATCTTACTTTCTTCTACAAAATGGAGATAATAGCACTTTGCAGGCGAGTCTTGAGGAATAGCATCTAGCTCAGACATATTAAAGGTTCAGTAAATGCTAGTCCTCTTTTCAGTTTTTACTGGTCTGTAACAGATTTTTTTTTGAAGTAGTTTTTTTAAATTTAAGATTTATTTATTTATGCATACAAGAACGGGGGTACAGGCCAGAGGTGTGGGCGATGAGAGGATCCACCAGAGACAGAGTGAGGAATAGAACAGGCAATCTACTAAAATACACTGCTGAGGGGAGCAGCGGGCGAGTCAAAAGAGGTCTGCTGTACCATGTGGGTCAGCAACCTGTCGGGGGATCAACCTCAGGTGGTCAGTGATAGTGCTGAGACTTAACCCCTAAGCCACCAGGGAGGCTCCACATGTATTAATTCATTTCATCATCACAGGAATTTGAAGACACAGGTTCTATTACCACCATCCTTATTTTACACATATGGAAAACTCAGGTTTAGTTGAGTACCTTGCTCAAACTTACACAATTGGCAAGGTGGGCAGTCTGCCTTCTAAGTTCATATTGTTAACCCCTGCACTGTGCTATTCTCATAGTAGGTGATCAGAAAATGCTTGTTGAACAAAATTGTGTTTATTCTACATTGCTAACAGCATTTGTCCCCTTCCATTTGCCCAAATTCTAAAGGCACAATCAGTGGAAACAAGGATGAGCTTTGATTTTGGACCTGGGCACTTTCCCTGCCTCTGCTGTTAGCTTAGCAGGAGGCCCTTCTGATTCTCTTGACCAGGGCAATGTCATATGTGATTAGCAGATAGGGGCCCAAACATTTCTCCTTTAGGGCCCATATTAACCACAAGATTTCTCTTTTAAATTCTATGTTGAGGGCCTCCCTGGTGGTGCAAAGGGTTAAGCACTGCCCTATGAAGCAATCTGCAGCCTCTGCAGCATGAGTTGCATCCCCGGTGGGCCAGGGAGCAACCCACATGGTGAAGCAGATCTCTCCTGACTCACCCGCCACTCCCCTCAGCAGTGTACTTCGGTCAATATGCCTGTTCTGTTCCACACTCTGTCTCTGGTGAATCCTCTCACCACCCCCTGCCCCGAATCTCTGGCCTGTACCCCAGCTCTTATATGCATAAATAAATAAAATCTTAAAAAAAAATTCCATGTCGATCCAACAAATCTCTGTAGACCTCACTTTGGACCTCAGACTCCACTGAGGAGCTTTTGGGAACCCTCATCTTTCCTGAGGCCCACATGGAAATACACTATGTCTCCTGTAGGAGCCATGCTCTATAACTTCATCAGATTCCCATTCATTGTTTCACTAGGTGCTCCCCACAGCGCTGCAAATCAGCTGGAAATGGCATCATAGCAGGGGCAGAGAGCAGTGAGAACATATGGGTGAATCTGAGACAGGGCCAACATTAGGATCCAGTTGTCTGCCCTGCAGCTCATAGTTTTCTCTTCATGACTTGCCTGATGGCTAGACTATGCTTCCTGTCAAACACTTCATAGCTCCTGAAGCTCGCTCCCCTATCTTCCCTCTCTTGCACTAATTCTCATCTGTCTGTTTTCACTCCCGCCCCTTTCTGTCCCAGCTGTGGGAGTCAGGCTCCACTCCCAGCAGGCTGGAGCTGGACAATGGGCTCTTATTCTGGTCAAAGAATCCCTGCAGTGTCTCCCACCCACTGAGGCCCCCTTCCAGCCCCTGAATGGTGTGGGTGGAGGGCCCTGCGGAGGGCAAGAGCCATTGGCTGGCAAGACAGAGAGTGCCCCTGGCTGTTGAGCTCCCAGAGGAGGTTTACAATGTAAACACCACTCACAATAAAAGCCTGTTTTTCACTCCCAGTCCCATTTCTCCAAGTAGGCATCTCTAGACCCTGTTAGTTCTGTTTTTTTTATGGGTTATGCTGATGTCCATTCACATTAAGTGTACCTTTCTGGGGCCTCCCTGGTGGCGCAGGGTTAAGCACACTGCACTGTGAAGCAATCTGCAGCCTCTGCAGCACGAGTTCAATCTCCGGCCCGCCAGGGAGCTACCCACACGGCAAGGCAGACCTCTCCTGACTCGCCCGCTGCTCCCCTCAGCAGTGTATTTCAGTAGATCTGCCTGTTCTGTTCCCCGCTCTGTCTCTGGTGAATCCTCTCACCCCCGCATCTCTGGCCTGTACCCCAGCTCTTGTATGCATAAATAAATCTTTTTTTTTTAAAGTGTACCTTTCTGCATATCCTCGTTTCTTGCATTGTTTTCTTTCTCTTTCTACCCCTTTCCCTTTATATTCCTTGGTATAACTTGCCAGTCCCTCGTTCTTATTTCATTCTGACTCCATCATGCTCTCTCTTCTCTCTCTTTCCATGTCTTTCTTTCCAGATCTTACCCTGCCGTGCCTCTGTCTCTTTCTCCAAGTCTCTGCGTCTACCTTTATGTCTCTCCTCGCTTTGTCTTCCAGCTCTGTGCCTGCAGAGGCTGCTGTCCATGCTTCTCCCCGTGTCCCGCCTCGCCTCCTCGTCACCCCCTGCCCTGCCACCTGGGCCTGGGACCTGGACGACCCTCGTCAGCCACCCGCTCTCCTGTCTCAACCCCTCGTTCCTGCTCCCGGCGCCCCGGGACCGGCGTGTCCGGGCACTGTCCCGGTAGCAGATGCGGGCGCTGAGGCCCTGGCTGCTGGCCCCCGGCGCCCACCCCGCCGGCCCTGCGCCCCCGTGGCCGGCCGCGCCCGGGACGCAGCACCTCGGACAGCTCCGGGCCCGCTTCTCGCGGGGGGGGGGAGTCTCGCGAGAGCTGCCGCCGGCCGGGCCGGGGCGCGCGCGGGAGCGGGTCGGGGGCGCGCGCGCGCACCCGCCGCTGGCCCGGGAGCGGCTCGCCGCGGGCTCGGCGCCGCATCGCCGGGTGCAGCGCAGCACAGCCGCGGCCTCTCGGCGGCGGAGCCCCCGCGGCAGGTGAGTCCCGGCCCGCGGCTCGGAGGTGGCGCTGCGGGGGAGCCGCGTGCGGGGCCGGAGGGGTCACCCCCTTCCAGCCTGGCTCCCCCAGCGCCGCACCTCTGGGTGCACCGGGCCGGCCGGGGAGCTGCGGAGCCGGGGCTCGAGGTGACCTTACCTGCTCGGGGCGGGGGAAGAGCGCCCGGGGCGTCCCGGCCCCCGCGCCCCCGCCCCTCTCCTCGGGGGACCCCGGGTCTGGAGAGGGATGACGTCAGGCCCGGGATCTGGAGCCGGGCCTCGGGCCTCCATCCCCCGCCCCACCTGGCGCTCCCTGGAAACGGCCTCCTCCCCCCGGGTGGCGCGCGCGGCCGGGGCTGGGGGCCGGGGTGCGGGGCCGGGGTGCGGGCGGCCGGGGCGGGGGCGCCGGGGCCGCGGCGCTGCGCCTTCCCTCGGGTGCCTCCTCCTCGGGGCGCCCGCAGGTGGCCTGGCCGCGCCCCGCCCTGCGCTCCTCGGGCGCCGACCTTTGCGCGGGGCTGAGCCGCGGGGTGCGGGGGAGGGGCGCCCGGCGGAGCCCGTGCAGCCCGCGCGGGGGCGGGTCGGGGCGCGGGCCGGGCCGGTGGCGGCCGCGGGGACGGGGCGAGGGGCTGGAGCCATCCCCGCACCTGCCTCGGGGGCCCCTGGGGCGCCCGGCCCGCGCTCGGGGCGCGCAGCGGGGACGCATGGAGAGGTCGCCGCCCGGCGCTGGAGCCGGCGATGCCCGCGGCGGGGAGGGAGCCGGCGCGGCCCGGGCGTGCTCGTCGGAGACGCGAGCGGAGGGAGGCGAAGGCCGGGGGCCGGAGGCTCCTGGCACGGTGGCACCTGCACGGGGGCAGGAGAGGGGGCGCCACGTTGGGGGGTGTGGGCGAGGCCGGACAGGGCGGTAAGCGCCGCCGGTGGGGAGCGCGGCCCCTGGGCCCAGTCCTGGGCCTGCTCCCAATCCTGGGCCTGCGCCCTTGGGGTGGGGATTCTGGAGGATTTTGTAGCCTGTTCTGCCCCCACCGGGTGGGCTGAGAGAGGGAGGTGGTTCTTGCAGGCACATGACCGGCTGCAGAGAGGTTCTGTTGGAGCGACACCCGGCTGAGGAGGTCCGGGGGGCCTAGTAAGCCGCGGGAAAGTCTCCAGAGCTGGGAGGGGACTGTCCCCGGTGAACAGGTCTAGGGACGGTGTAGTAAACCCCTGGGGAGTGAGAGGGTCCTGCAGGGGAGCCCTGGATAGGACCCTTGGGCGCTGGAGCTGCTTCTTTAATCCTTTGCCTGGCTGGCTTGCTGGCCAGAGTTGGTTCCTCTCTCTGGGCAGCTCTTTGCCAGCGCCTTTCTCTAGGGATGAAATAATAGGACTAAGTACTGACCTCCCTTGAGGAAGCTGCTTGTTCTAGTTTAGAGCCTCCCTCCCCTGCTCCTTCTGTGTCTCCCTGTCCCGCCGCTTTCCCACAGCATTTCCTCACCGACTGACTGCACTTCCTTCCTTGCTCCCGGCCTGGAGTCTCTGAAGGCTTCCCGGAGGAAGTGTGGGACAGCAGGGCTGGCAGAAGCTGTGGGCTGAGCCGGACTGGGGGAGGAGGGCGTCTCTTGCTTTGCTCCCACCCCTGGGGAGGGTGTCCAAGTTTTAAGTAAGAACATGGATTGACTGTGCTCTGTACCTTGCCCTCTGCTGGGAGCCTCCTGGAAGCCCCCTCCACGAGGAGGTGAAGAGACTGGATGAGCAAGAGTGAGCACTGGATGCTCAAGAACTGTTGCAGAATGTAAGCAGTGGGATGCAAAACTCAGATGTCTGGAAAGGCTTCACCAAGAAGCACGATGTGAGAAAACAGGACTTAGAGGAGCCGACAGGGTATGGTTTAGGGGCACTGGAAATAGGTGGGTGTCCAGACCTGGTGGCCTGCATGAATCTGGGTTGTATGGGAAGTGGGTCAGCCATGGTAGAGAAGCAGAGGGAGGCAGGTATCTGCTTGACACAAGGCCTTGAGTGCTAAACACAGGATCAGTGGGATCTACTGGAGAGTTTGTGTCAGGCCAGTGATAGCAATGCCTGGAGTGCTGTTTTCTGAGGAGGAGTCATAGTTCTAGGATTTCAGGGCTGGGGAATGAGGTCAGGGGATGAGACATGGAGTTGGGGGAGGGTTGGGGGGACACTCCTGTGTTGGCAGCCATGCTGTGGGCAGGCAGGAAAAAGATGACCATGTTTATGCATAGGATGAGGGGCTATTGCAGGGGAGGAGAGAGGGCTGGTGAGCAGGGACCTAAAACTAGCTTCAGGTCCCTGGCTTGATCTGAGGTGGCTGGGCTTTGTTCTCTCTGCCATGAACCCCTCTCTCTCCACTGTGGGAGCTTTTGTACCTCCAGCTTCACTGTAAGAAACAGAATGAATTATAGCCTGGGATTTTTGAAGACAGTTGAGGTAGCATTAGTTATAAGATAGCTAAGGAGGCTTCCTTAGGCTTCCTCTCTTTGGGGAGATGTGTAGCACCACCCAAAACTCCCCAGCACTAGGAAATACTGTAAATTTGGGAGCAACTTGCTATTTCTTCCATTTTGCATTTAAGAATGGTGTTCTATAGAGGCCAGTTACCAACCCCTCCCCACCCCCCAGTATACTGGCGAACCCTGAAATAAGGTCAGGTTGCCTGGAGCCTGTGACCCCAGCCTCCTGCAGCCCCCTCCCTCCAAGTCTAAATTCTCTCTGGGCTGTCTTCATATGCAGACCGCACAGTCCTGCCCTGTGCTCTGGCCCTGAGCTTTGATTTCTCCTTCCATCCTTACTTTGCTGCACTGACTTCTCTGTAGTGGTGGGGACAGCTTTGGGACACAGCCTGGTACTAGGACAGGGGTCAGACTGGAGCCGGGGTCAGAGTCTCTTCCTTTGAGGCTCCTCCGATCTACTATCTCCCTGGCCTCCCTTCCTTGTTATTCTGGAGGACTTCAGTGCTGGACCACAGTCTTCCACTCTCCATCCCTTTGTCCTATGGAGGCAATGCCTCCTTCAGCCGTCCTTTCTCCCGGCCACGCCTCGCTGGTCAGCCCTGGCCTGCAGCCACCTCTGAAACCTTAAACTCCAGTATCCTCTGACTACAGCCCAACTTTTATTTTACCTGTTTGTGAACTCAGGGAGATCTCTATCTCTAGTTCCTGACACCACACTTTCTGAGACCTTCCTGGGCCCCATGGTCCAGTACTGTAACCATTCTCTGGCCCACGCCCTCAGCGACCATGCCGCTCGGCCTGTGTGTCCCGCCCACTCCCAGTGCAGGACTCTGCCCTCAGAATGTGGAGGGCGACTGGGAGCATCAACTACCCGGCTGGCTCAGCTTCCATGTGGGGTCTTCAGCCTCACTGGTCTTCCATTGCTTCTAGAGACCCTTCCTCTGTTCCTGTCTGCTCCCCATTCCATTCCATGGGAGGAATATTCCAAACTGGGCCACTTTCCTAAAGGCCTTTACTCACGGAGAGGGTGGTTGGAAGTCTGTGTGTGTGTGTGTGTGTGTGTGTGTGCGTGCACGTGCTCGCTTATGGCAGGGGGGGTGGGGGTGTCATTAAAACTACTGATTTTTCTCCACTTCTCAATTCCCAGTGAAAGGATTCCTAGTCTTCTGTGCCTCTCCGTGGTGGAGGCCGGTCCTGCCTGTCTCCTGAGGTGCCAGTGTCCATCAGCTGTTCTGCTTCTCCTCTATGTCCCTTAATCTCTGCTCCCCTATGAATATGCTCATCTCCTAATTAGAAAAGCCTTTCTAAGCCTGTCCTCTGCTGCTGTTTTAAATCTAAGGCTTTGTCTCTGCAAAAGTGATACATGGCCATTGTAGAAACTTTAGAAAGGAAAGATAAGTAAACTTATCTGACTTTCAAGAGAATGCTATTAGTCCTTTGGTGTGTGGAACTTCAGTGTGGTCACTGGTATTGTCTGCATGAAATGAACACTTCGGCCACATTTTTTGAGGCTGGTCTGCTAGACTTGTCCCTTCTTCCTCTGCCTCTGGTTTTCTATGCTTCCTGGCAGCTGACCTGCTCCCCACCACGCCCTCAAGCTGTGACTTCCTGGTGGCCAAGTCAGCCCATGTCGCACCTGGCACTCTGTGGTGTGGACATTGTTGACCTGGCTGCCCAGTCATTAAAACGATCAAGATAACCTGTATTCATTGACATGAAAAATTTTCCTGCAATTTTGTTGAGTGGAAAAAAACAAGTTATAAAACAGCATGGATAAAATGACCTCATCTTTGTCATATATGCTTATAGAAACACAAAAAAACTGAAAACCTAAAGGTCAGACTTTTAAAGGGAAGGCTTCTGGGCCGCCCTGGTAGCGCAGGGGTTAAAGTCTCAGCACTATCAGCCCTGGGACATCACATGAGTTCAGCAAGAGTTTGATCCCCAGCCAGGGAGCTACCCACATGGCACAGCAGACCTCGCCTGTCTTCGCCCGCTGCTCCCCTCAGCAGTGTGTTTCAGTCAGTCTGCCTGTTCTGTTCCCCGCTCTGTCTCTGGTGAATCCTCTCACTCCCCACACCTCTGGCCTGTACCCCAGCTCTTGTATGCATAAATAAATAAAAATGAATTTTTTTTAAAAAAGAGAAAGGGGTGGCTTCTGAGAAGGTGGATTTTGGAGGAACTTTTATTTTCTGCTTTATGCACTTGGATTTTTTTTGTAACTTGCAGATGTTTTTGTACATTTTCATTTTGTTAAAAAAACAAACTTTGGGGCTACCTATTTTTAAAAGAATAGGACCCTCAGTGGCTCCCATGTGGGCTTTGACGATAAAGCCCAGATCCTTCAAGGCTAGGATGACAGCCTCTCCCACCTTTCAAACCTGTTTTTGTGTTTCTTCCCTCCCTCCACTTTGAGCTTCATCCCTGCTCTACTTCTTTCTGCTCTTGAATTTGTCATGTTACTGCCCTGAGCTTCACATTTGCTTTCCTGGCCCTGCTCCCCTGGCCGTCTCTTACTAATCTTTCAGGATTCAGCTCTGCTGTCACTTCCTCTATGAAGCCCTGCCTGGCTCCTCCAGGATGGAACAGGGAGGTGTTCCTCTTTCCTCCCACAGCTTTTTGTACTTACTCTCCCAGAGTGCTTCTCAGGCTGTGCTCTGGCCGTGCTGTGGCTGTGCTGTAGTTCTCCCTTGAGTTGGGTCCTTTGCTCTTACTTCCTCCCTCTCTACTGCAGCCTGTCTCCTCTGGTACCGAGAAAATGGAAGCATATGGGAGTGACTCTCACTGTCCTTTCCAAGGCCTCAAACCTGCCCACATCTTGTGCGTCATGCTGTCCTTCCACTTAGGATTGGGGCTGTCCCACCTGCTGTGTTGGCGCCCATGCTTCTCCCTGTCAGGAGCTTACCCTTCATCTCTCTTGTAATTGCAACTTTCCCTGCAATTACAATTCCCTGCAAAAATTTTTTTTTTTGTGGGACCCTTGCCGGCGGCCGGGGAGCAAACTGGCGCTGCAGAGGCTGCGGGCAGCCTTGCAGCCCAGCGCTCAACCGCTGCGCCACCAGGGGAGGCCCTCCCTGCATTTTTTAAAAAAGATTTATTTATTTATGCATACAAGAGCTGGGGTACAGGTCAGAGGTGTGTGTTGGGGTGGGGGGGGGTAAGAGGATTCACCAGAGACAGAGTGGGAAACAGAACAGGGAGACTGACTGAAGTATACTGCTGAGGGGAGCAGCGGGGAAACAGGAGAGGTCTGCTGTGCCATGTGGGTTGCTACCTGGTGGGCTGGGGATCGAACTCGTGCTGCAGAGGTTGTGGATAGCTTCATAGGTTGCGTCTTAACCCCTTGCGCCACCTGGGAGGCCCTGTTTCCATCTTAAACACTCCTCGACCACAGCCGCCCTGGACCTCATATCCCACCTAGGTAGTACTGGATCTCTGTCCCCTTCCTAATTAAGCAGGCTTCTTCATACCTGCTCTCAGCGTAGCTGTTCAATGAGCTCTAATTTGGCTGCTACTCCTACCTACCGCTGCCCCTCCATGGCAGCCCAAAGGATTCTTTCTGTGGTCACAGATGACTTGCCATTGCTAAATGCAATGACTTTTCAGGTACATTTCCTGCAAGTGGCATCTGTCACATCTGTCCACTCTCTACTCCTGGCTCTGGAGACTGTAGCCTCGTCTTCCTGCCTCATCAGCTGCTCCTACTTCTCTGCCAGCTCATCTTCTTCTGCCTAACTTGTTCTTTTTCATTTTTTAAAATAGGTACTACCTTTCCATGATTCATAATGCAGAAGGACGTGCTGAATATCATCAACTCTAAGATGGACATGTTGATACTTCTGAAAACATTTTGTCTTCTGTGTCTAAAACATTTTTGGTGTCTATGATTACAAATTGGCAGTTTTTGTTTCTTTTGGTAAATAAAATAATGATCTATCTTAAAATTGATGGTGAGTGGGTTTAGGCAACGTAAAAATATGTAGTAAAAATTCTTCCTCCCACTTGCTCTATACCTACACACATATGTATTCCCCCCACGTTCTTACTTCCATAGTTCTCAAAGCTACAGAAAAGCCTACAAAATAGTTCAGTGAATACCTGTATGAGGATCCTTCACCTCAGTTCACTGTTTGTTAATACTTTACAGCATTTGTCTTACGTAATATTTTTTCAGAACCTTTTGAAAGTAAGTTGCAGACAGTTACAGCAACATGTATCTTCCTAGAACAAAGAGGTTCTCCTACCCTATATAACCACAGCTCCTAAGAAATTTAACTTTGAGCTCTGGTATCTACTCTGAAGTCTGTATTCAAACTTTCATACTTGTCTTAACAATATATAACTGTGATTTAAAAATACAGAATCCTCTCAAGGCTCACTCATTGCATTTGGTTGGATGTCCCTAGCCCTTTCATTTAGAGGAGTTCCCCCCACCAGTTTTGTCTTTCATGACATTAGTATTTGTCCTGAAGAATGTTCTACAATCTGGATTTGTCTAATCGTTTTTTCATAATTCTATTCAGATTAACATTTTGGCCATAATACTATGTAGGCGGGCCGCGTCCCTGTGTGAGTGTCACACCAGGGACATGACGTCCTTTTGTCCCATCCAAAATGCTGGGTTTGGTGGTTTAGCATTGCGGATTGGGTTGTCTTCATTACAGGAGGACTATTTCTCTGTTGTGATTAATAAGTAATCGAGGGAGTGGTTCTCAGACTGCACCGGTTCTTTAAAATTTTAATTTATTTTTTGAGTAGAGAACAGGGGTGTAGGCCAGAGGTGCAGTGTGTGTGTGTGTGTGTGTGTGTGTGTGAGTGAGAGGACTCACCAGAGACAGAGGGGGGAGCAGAACAGGAGAATCTACTGAAACACACTGCTGAGGGCAGCGGCGGGGAGACGGGAGAGATCTGCTGCGCCATGTGAGTCAGCTCCCTGACCAGGGGTTGAACTCTGGCGTTAGGGGTGCTAGCACTAAGACTCAGCCCCAGGCTGCCATTCCTTCCCTGTTTGTCAGATCTTTCCTTTTCTCTCCTGCCTTTCGTGTGTCTTGGTGGAGATGTGCATTCCTTTCCCTCAGTGTCTTATGACCCATTCCTAACATTATTCAGATTTTTCTCCAGCTTTTTATTTTGAAAACTTTTACCCTAAACTAAAATGGAAAGATTCGTACATGGGACACTTCATTCCGATTCACCAATTGTTAGTTATTTGCCACATTTGGTTTGATTCCTTGTCTATCCATCTACCATTTTTTATTTTCTATCAGAAGGAAGTTTCAAATATCGTGACATTTTACCCCTAAGTAAAGCACATATTTCCCAAGAATACTCTCCATAACCCCAGTACCAGGATCACACCCAAGGAGTGTGATATGAACACAGTGATATTTTCCACTTTCCAGTCTGTGTTCACATATCTGTGATCCCTGGGAGGGCTTTTGCGTTTCCCCGTGAACTGGGATTCTGTGTTTCCCCCGTGAACTGGAGTCTGTGTTTCCCCCGTGAACTGGATTCTGCGTTTCCCCCGTGAACTGGATTCTGCGTTTCCCCCCATGAACTGGATTCTGCGTTTCCCCCCATGAACTGGATTCTGCGTTTCCCCCCATGAACTGGATTCTGCGTTTCCCCCGTGAACTGGGGTCAATCAGAGTTTACACACTGCTTAGTGTTTGCTGCCACGTGGCTTTGTTTCCATGCATTTAATCCCTTGCTATTTTATTTTGTTTCATTTGTTTATCTTTTAGGATGTTAACATTCTTTTTTTTTTTTTAAAGAGGCATGTATTTTTATTTATTTATTTGCTTGTTTGTTTGTTTATTTATACAAGCACTGGGTACAGTCAGAAGCGCGGGAGGGTGAGAGAATTCACCAGAGCCAGAGTGGGGAACAGAACAGGCAGACTGACGAAATACACTGCTGAGGGGAGCAGCAGGCGAGTCAGGAGAGGTCTGCTGTGCCCTGTGGGTAGCTCCTTGGCTGGCTGGGGATCGAACTCATACTGCAGAGGCTGCTGACAGCTTCACAGTGCTGTACTCAACCCCCTGTGCCACGAGGGAGGCCCTCTTCCTCTCTCAGAACAAATGTCACCGTGGACTCATGATTAATTTTAACAGTTAGTATGTTATGTATTATCTTTCATTACTTGTATTGATCATTGCTATTTTTGATGCTCTTAATTATCCCAGATCTAGTTGGTGGTAACCCCTTTAAACTGGTGTCCTTTTAATACGCTCATTAGTTGAATTAGTTGTTTCTGGCACCACAAGATAGTGTAGCCTGACCAGTCAACTTGTGACCAGCCAGCCAAATGTCTGTATTTTAAATCCTGAGTTCTTACTGGTACTGACACCTACAATTCAAATCCCGCATCACAGGGCTCTTTCCTTCCCACATTCCATAGTCTGTCTCCTACTCTAATAGCAAGAACCAGGTTCCCAACATTAGCCCATCTGCTCTCACGCTCTCTCCTGCAGTACACAGGACAGAGGCTCAGAATCGTCACACTCGTGTGACAGAAACAGAACCCTGCAAATTTGTAAATTTCTTTCTAATTGTTTTGTCCTTGAGATCGATACTTCTAGAAGAACACGGAGCACTGTTATCAAATTACTTGACCAGTTCTTTTCCCTGTGTGGCTGTGTTATCCGTTTGCGTAGTCAGCTTCATTGCTTTATTTTCAGCATCCCCAGTGCCTACGAGGCAGCTCTGTGTTTGGGGAGGGGTCTCCCTGCACCTCAGACCTGCCTTGCTTGTAAGGCCACAACTTCTTGTCTTGCCCTGGATCTGCGCCTCTTTCCCCGGGTGCTTCCTGTGATGGACAGCCCTGTTGTCCGCTTCGTGGCTTATGCTGGCAAGTGGTCTTCCTGATAGCCTCTCTCCCCCGACTCACCAAATCCACCTCAGGGTCTCAAACTTGCCTCTAAGGCCCTCAATAATCAACCCTGACACCCCCCCCCAAACAAAACAAAACAAAAAAACACAAAACTGCACTGCACCTTGCCAGCCTCACTCTTGCTGCTTCCCTGTTTGCGTTTGTTTTGGCCACGTCGGTTTTCCTTCCTTTCTCTAGAGCGTGTGAGGCGCTGCGTGCTTCCCCTCTGCCCAGAAAGCTGCCCTGCCCTGGACGCCTCCTCTGTGTTCTTCAGGTCTTCTGCTTACGCATAACTGCCCGGCTCCCTAGTCCAGGCCGGATCACCTTGACATGTGCTGGGTGTGTGCATAGCCGCGACCGTCCCGCCGTTACTCACAGCGTTTGTACTGGCAGTTTATGCCAAGGGCTGGGGCCACCTCTGTCTCACTTGCTGCCTCCAACAAATGAACCAGTGGTCAAAGACAGACACAAGACGAAGGTGGCCCAGCTAGGCCTCCTGCCTGGAGTCACCTCCCAGTTCCTTCTCCCCGCCCCAACCTTGGATGGGTTCTTCTGAGTCTGGGTTTGTGCCTTGAGGCACAGGGCAAGCTGCCCTGGAGGAGGCAGCTGGTGGGACTAGGGTTCTACAAGTGGGGCTCTCTCCACTGGCTCCTCCCACTGTGGCAGGGGAGCAGGGCTTGCTTGGGGGAGCTTCCAGCCAGGTTGGGGCTGAGAGACTGGCTTGGGCCAGCCATGATCCTCATCCCGTTTTTCCCTACTTTCAGAGCCTCTGACTTTTTTTTCTTTCCAGTTCAGGACAAAGAGACGTGGCAGGCCCCTGGGCATCCTGGTGCCATCATGGCAGGTAAGGAGGGGGCAGGCCACGTGGGTAGGACATGAAAGTGAGTATAAGCTGGGTGGCCTTCTTGCTAGTTCCCATATCCCCCCTAGTTTTTTTTTAATATATATTTTTTTAATTTATGCATACAAGAACTGGGGCACAGGCCAGAGATGAGGGGGTGTGTGGATTCATCAGAGACAGGGTGGGGAGCAGAACAGGCAGACTGACTGAAATACACTGCTGAGGGGAGCAGCGGGCAAGGCAGGAGAGGTCTGCTGCACCATGTGAGTAGTGCCCTGGCCAGGGATCGAACTTGTGCTGCAGTGGCTGCAGATAGCCCCATAGGCTGCGTCCCAACCCCTTGCGCCACCAGGGAGGTCCATATCCCCCCTAGTTTTGGGAGGTCAGTTTCTATCCTCTTGTCCCCAGGTTTTCCCTGAGGCCTGTCTATCTGAGACCCTCAGAATGACACTGTGAGCCCTCTGTAAGGCCCCTGCCCCTGGGACCAGGGAGGGACCAACCACCCCAATGTCCTGGTCCTCCTGGCCAGCTGATCATGAGCTCAGCGCCCTTCCCCTCTGTCACCATTGCTGCCTATTCTCCAAGACCTTGTCCTCTGGCTTCCAGAGGCTTAGGCGCAGAATGCCAGAGCTAGAGGGACCTTTGGGGACCACCTCACTCAGCCCCCCACTCCTTGGGTAAGCTGAGGACTGGAGAAGGCTGGTGACTTGCCCAAAAGTGTGAATGTTGGAGTGGTGGCTGGAACCCAGGTCTCCAGACTCACCCTCCTGCTTCCTCTGCTTGGAACAGGGTCCCCACGGAGAATGGTGTTGCTCCTTGATGGAGGCATTTATTGTTTTCATTCTTCTGAGAGACAGTGTTTTTTTTTTTTTTTTTATATAGAGGCATGTTTTCTTTCTTTCTTTCTTTTGTTTTGTTTTTTTGTTTATACATGCACTGGGTACAGTCAGAAGCGCGGGAGGGTGAGAGAATTCACCAGAGCCAGAGCGGGGAGCAGAGCAGGCAGAAGGACCGAAGTACACTGCTGAGGGGAGCAGCGGGCGGCAGGAGAGGTCTGCACGCCATGTGGGACCCTCCTCCGGTGGCCGGGGAGCAGCCGGGGATCGAACCGGCGCCGCAGAGGCCGCGGGCAGCTTCGCAACCCAGCGCTCAACCGCTGCGCCACCGGGGAGGCCCCTGAGAGACAGTGTTCTGCCTCAGGGATAGTTTGGGAAGCTCATCCAGGAAGCTGGCTTGGGTGGGTGGGGATAGCAAAGCGGCCTGTGGTGCAGAGCCCTGGGAACAGCCCAGACCAGAGGAAGAATGTACACATGGATCGTCAGGGAGGGGGGATATTCAAGGTGACCCCACCCGGTGTGCCTTGTCCACAGAGAAGGTGAACAACTTCCCACCGCTGCCCAAATTCATCCCGCTGAAGCCATGTTTCTACCAAGACTTCGAGGCAGACATCCCTCCCCAGCATCTCAGCATGACTAAGCGCCTCTACTACCTCTGGATGTGTGAGTGCTGTGGGCTGGGCGTGGGCTGGGGGTGCACTGGGTCTTGGGGTGAGGTTGTCCACAGGCCTGCTGTGCTTCACCCCACTTGCAGCATCTGCATGGCCAGGTAAGCTCTCCCCTGCCTGGCTCCCAGCAGGTACCTCTCATGGCCAACTCCCCAGCAGCTGGGCCTCAATTTCTCTCAAGCCCCCCAGGCCTCTGTTCCCTTCTTCCCTCCAGTGATTCTTCTACTGGAACAGTTTTCTAGGGACCCTCTGGTGACTGCCTTGGGATTCTGGATTTGGAGAAGAATCCTTCACTCAAAGCCTCCTTTTTCTTGCCTTCTCTGGGAAACTGCTCACAGAGAAGAGCATTTAACTTGGAGTTGGGAGCTGTGGGACCCAGCAGGGCTGGTTGCTCTCCTTTCTGTGCAGCGGGCTTCTCACTTGCGGGAAGACCAGGCTCATCGGTCACCTGCAACTCTGTGTTGTGCGTTTTGTGCATTGAGAGTCTAGGGTCCTGATATTAGGCGATTTTGAGGCTCAGTGTTTAAAGGTCTGTGGCAGGTTGGTGGAGAGAGTGTCACCTTGAGGGGTATGGGATTTGACAGTGCCCATCTTGGCTGGTCCAGGGTCCCTCTTAGGCATGTGCAGGGAGGGCAGTCTGGCTGCCCTGCGCTAAGTCCTGGCATCGGGGAACCCCAGCAGTGTGACCACAACCAGCTGAGCCCATGTGACGTTGCCAGGAGTTGGGCCTGCACTAGACTGCTCACCTGGGCACTGAGTGATTGTACCAGGACAGTGGCCAAGAACGTGGTCTTTGCAGCAGCTCCTTCCTGGAGTGGTAGAAATGGTATGGGGACAGACAGGTGACTGTCAAGTCCTGGTTGGCCTCTGGGTGGAGAAGGGACCTCTTCCCATGTAACACGAGAGGAGGAAGGGTTGGGCAGGTGTGGGAGGTTTGTAGCTGATGAGAGGGGCGTGAGGAGGTCCCCTCTGATGCTTCCATCTCTTTCACCACATATGATGTAGAAGTGGGGCTGGAAGTGTTGAGGACCGTGGGATTGGAATGTTTGTGGACAGAAGGTACAGGGAAACCTGATGGCTAAGACTTCTGGGCCAGGCACAGGGTCCACTCGAGCCTGACCGCTGTGAATGGAGAGTGCTGCCGGGCCTCCCCGTGCAGGTGCTGCTTCCTAGCAACATTCAGCTTGGGTACGGCGGCAGTTCCGTTCACCCAGGTTGAGTGTGCCCGGAAGACAGCAGCGAGGGGATTAGCAAAGGGGCCTGATGAATCACGGGCTCTGAGCTGCACAGGGGGTGGGGGTGGAGAGAGATGAAAGCTGATGGCTAGAGGAAGGGTGGCCAAGTCTAGAGAAGTCCATTCCAAGAAGGTGGCAGAGCAATTGCGGCAGGAACACTAGCTCAAGCACGTCTGGAAAGTGAGGTACACCTCATAGGCACCGTCGATCTGTGCAGCTACTCAGCCTTGTGCCTGTGAGACGAGTGGGTTTGGTGCCAAGTAGACCATCTCTCCATGCGCCAGTGAAACCAGCCATCCGTGTTACTGTCTTTTCCTGCTGGCGTCACAAGGATGCCAGCAAAGAGCAAACAAAATCAGTGAGAACACCAAGGTGCCAGGCACTCTGAGGGTAATGGATAGGGATGGAAGAAACGCAGCTGCAATGCACAGGAAGAAATGTCTGCATTTGGCATGAGGGGCCCTGAGGTGGGTGTACTCACAAAGGGGACGGGGTTGTCAGGCCAGACTAGGGGAGCACTCTACTTGACCATGGGCTCTAGGAACTTCCCCCAAGAAGATTGCATCTGGGAGCTGGATTTATGGGCTATAAATAGCCCCCTAAGTCCTCACCCTGGAGATGCTTAAGGGTTCTATTAAGAAACCAAGACCATAGACATCTGGATGTCGGAAGCCGAGGCTGAACCTGCCTGCCTTCGTTCACCCAGCCGGTGTTTATGGAGCCTTAAAGGAACTCAGGCTGATGCCCCAGGAGGGAGCACGTTGATGTCAGAAGAGCAGGGTGCATGTCAGTGCCAGCATCCGATAAGGAGCCTTTGACCCTGTGATGCTGTATTCTGAAGTTCAGCTAGATTGTGTGGGAGCCCGGGTCCCACTCCAGTCTGGTTGATGAACTGGGTTTTTTGCACTTGGAGAATCACGAGAGCAGCCCAGATCTGCAGATCAGAGAGCTAGGGAATAACTAAGGCTGCAGTTGTGACGGATGGCTTCTTGGAGGAGGTGGTATGATAGTGGTCTAAGAAATAGATTTAATAACGGCTAATGTTCCAGCCACTGCTCCCTGCCCTATTGAAGTTCCAGGGCAGATGGTACAATACCTGGAAGAGACAAGAGTCTCTTAGACAAGAGTCTTTTACAAGGGGGGACCCTTTTTGTACCCCTACCTTGCAAGAGAAGGTAGAAGATGGGTTTCCCACCTTGGACTTGGTGATGGCTGTCGGTCTGGGAGGGCCAGGAGCTGAGGTCACTCTTCTAAGGAGAAGAGCATTAATGCTACCTGAGGCTTTGGGGCCCTTCGGAGGCTGAGGCTCTGGGTTCCTGCTCCGGGGAGTCTTTGCTCCAGATTTCCCAGACCCCTAGGAGTGGGTGTGGGGAGGGATTGGTCTAAGCTCGCAGCTTCTTTCTTACAGTCTGTACTTCCTCTGTATGTGTGTGTCTTGTGTATCTGTCTGTGTGTTCACTGTTGTGGGTCACGGTGTGAATCTGTTTAAATGTGGTTTGCACGTGTTTGTGTGTGTGCATCACTGTGCTTGTCCGTGCTGCTTGCATGTGTTTTTGTGGGTCTGTGTTGAGTTATGGGTGTTGTGTTTGTGTCTGGGTGCGCATGTATCTCTGCATGAACCTGTGTCTGTGCGCCTGTCTGGTGTCTGTCTGTCTGTGCGTGCATGTGCTCCTGGGTCTGCAGTGAACAGCGTCACGCTGGCCGTGAACCTGGTGGGCTGTCTCGCGTGGCTGATCGGAGGCGGGGGAGCCACCAACTTTGGCCTCGCCTTTCTCTGGCTCATCCTCTTCACACCCTGCTCCTACGTCTGCTGGTTTCGGCCCATTTACAAGGCCTTCAAGTAAGTGGTTGTTGCTGACCCCAGCTCCTAGCCCTTCTCACCTTGTCTAGACTTCTCTACATCTTTTCTCACTCCCCCAAACTCACCTTCCCTTGGTCACCCTCAATTTAGACTACCAGGTAGGATTGGGGCTTCCTGGAAACTGCAGGGCCTGGTGAGGGGGCTGGGAGTCGAGCCTTCCTCTGAGTTCCTCCCCTCCTCACACTACCCTTGCATAAGAGCAACACAGACCAGGCCTATTGTCGTTTTGCCTTCCCCAAGCAGCTCCATGTTAACTTTTGCTAATGGTGCCACCTGTCTTGGGGGAGCTGCCCAGCCTTGTCCATGTGAGACTCGCTGATTTGGTGCCAGTGAAACCGAGCCATTCATGTACCACTGACACTATTTATATGCTGATGAGGTCTTCCAATTCTGTGCCAAAGGGTCCACCCATGCATGTAACTGAGGGGCTAGCTGTCTTGGTGCCAGCAGTCTACCAATGGGCCTCAACTGTCGTTGCCTGTCGGACCACCTACCCATGTGCCAATAAGGTGTTCATTCTAGTGGGTCTTCCTACCTCTGAACTTATGGGACCATCCATCCATGTGCCAGTGGAACTGTCCAGCCCCTTGACAATGGGTTATTTCTGCCACATGGACTCATCTACTCATGTGCCAATGAGGGCCAAGCACCCATGCTTCAGTGGGTGGTCCATTCACGAGGGGATTGCTCCCTGTGTCATGTTGCATACACAGGCCTAACACATGGAAACCTGCAAAGATCTCTGGGCAAACGCTGCCTTATTTTGGCCTCTCAGTGAGGCCTTCAAATGTCTTCTGTCCATTGTGTACTCACTCTAACTCGGGAGGGCTGGGGGCCTTGAAGACAGGAAGCTTCTATCCAGGTGACAGGAGCCACCTCCTCTGCTGCAGGACTGACAGTTCCTTCAGTTTCATGGCATTCTTCTTCACCTTCATGGCCCAGATGGTCATCAGCATCATCCAGGCTGTGGGCATCCCAGGCTGGGGCGTCTGGTAAGAGACTGGGCTATCGGGGCTGATTGGGGGTGGCAGGGCAGCACTTTGGGTGTGTCGTTGGCTTCTGTGTGTTAAGCTTGGGGACACCATGAGTTATAGGAAGAGAGAGCATTTGGGATATTACGGTAGACATGGCCACAACATTGGAGGGAAGGAGAAACTTGCAGTGGTTTCTGGGGGCTAGGGGTGTCAAGCATCGTGGGAGAACACGAGGGAAGGACGGGAGCCTTATGTTTGAGGAGCCCATCTTCTGAGCCGTGGGGAAGCGTTCTTCCTGAATCCCTGTACATGCCCTTGGGTGTCACTAAGATGGTTCCTGTGCATCTGATGATACACCCCCTTGCTCTATGGGGGTGGCTCCTGGGTACGCCTCACCATGCCTAGCAACCCCAGAGCTGACCTCTTCCCACAGCGGCTGGATTGCCACCATCTCCTTCTTTGGCACGAACGTTGGCTCCGCCGTGGTGATGCTCATCCCCACCATCATGTTCACAGTCGTCGCTGTCTTTTCCTTCATCGCTCTCAGCATGGTACGCGGTCCCCTCTGGCGGCGGGAAGGGGCTGTGACAGGAAACTAGCCCTCCTCCGGGTTACGGGAGGACCCCTGTGTCTTCCAAGGGCCCCGCTGTGGGATGACTTGGTGACTTAGCTCCGGTGTACTGGGCGTGGGTGGGACACCTGGCTTTTACAGGGACTTGTCCCTGGCTGCTTAGATGGGCTGCCTCTTCCCTCTGATTGCCCCTTTGTGCTTCTCCTCCTCCAGGTTCATAAATTCTACCGGGGTAGTGGTGGGAGTTTCAGCAAAGCTCAGGAGGAGTGGACCACCGGCGCCTGGAAGAACCCGCACGTGCAGCAGGCAGCCCAGAACGCAGCCATGGGGGCCGCCCAGGGTGCCATGAACCAGCCGCAGACTCAGTATTCCGCCACCCCCAACTACACGTACTCTAACGAGATGTGAGCCGCGGAGCCTCCCGGGAGGCAGGGCCGGGGCCAGTGGGCTGGGGCTCCAGCCACAGCGCGTGCTGAGGTGACCAAGCAGGGTTCCCTTTTCCTTTTCTCCGCCCCAACTTTGTACAGAGAATCAGAGTTATATATATACACGCACACACACACGCACACACACACGTATATGTCTCTCCCTCCCCCCCACCTTCCGGACTCTGCTCTCGGCACCCCGAGAGCTGCGGGCTGCACGGGGGGGCTGTCCCGTGCGGTGGTAGCTGTGTCCGTGTCCCTTGTGAGTAGTGTGCCGTGGAGGTCTCTGTTGTCGTGGTGCTAGATGTATGTTTAGAACTAAACCAGCTCCTCACCCTCCACCGGACTGCCCGCTCTGAGCTTGGCCAGGGACCCGGCGTGGGGCGGGGGAGGCATAGCAGAGAGCCTGGCCCCCTCCCCAGGGCTGTGACCTGAAACCCTTCCACTGTTGGTCTTACTGGGAAGCAGCAGTATTTAGCACTCCTGGTGGGGGGAGATGGGAGGGTGGGGGGTGAACAGGGGGTCTTCCTTGCTCTTTCTGATCCTGGTCTCCCCCTCAACCCTTCCCTCCCCTCCTCTCCTCCCTGCTGTCAGTTTCTCTGTGGTCTCCTCTCCTGCCAGGCGCTCTCTCCTCCCCTGTGGCATTTCTTCGTCTTCCCCAAGGCTGAGTGTCCCACCTGTATTGAATTTCTGAGACTGAGCCCATTCCCAGATCAAGAAAGCAGTCAGGGGAGCTGCGCCTTCGCCACGAGCAGTGGGCATGGCCCACAGCTGAGAAGCGGCGCTCACTTGGGTACCTGACTGCCAGGGAATGGAAATGCGGGGCTGTCTCCTTGATTCTGAGAGTGGCCTGCAGGGGCAGCCTCCTCTTCTCCCAGCCCTGCTTCCCCCCTTCTATTCCTAGAGCCCCCTCAGTTTTTTCCCCTCTGCCTGCGTCCCTCCTGACACCCTCAGCTGCTGTGACCTGGTTCCCATACCTGCATCTAGGAGGGCAGATTCTCCCTGAAGAGGTGGGTGGTGTCCAAGCACTTTTCAGGCAAAGGTGCACCTGGAGCAGAGGCTGTGTAAACAACTGCTGATCTCGGGGTGAGGTCTGACTGGCTCAAGCCCACTGGGCAGGTTCTGGGCATCTCTGAGTGACCGCTGGATTCTGGGGAGCAGTAGCTGTTCTGTCTGGGTTTGGCAGAAGAGACGGGCATAGAGGGTTGGGCCAGGAGGGAAGGTCAGAGGAGGAGGCAGGCAGGACTCGGCGAGAGGCAAGCATCCCTTCTCCCTCCACCTCCCTCCTCCTCCCCTCCCAGTTTGCTTTTGGCCACAGGGCAGTTCTGGGCCCTGAACTCGGCCCAGGAAGAAGCAGAGGCCCAGTGCTCTCTCCACGCACATGGCTGGAATGGGATTTCAGGGAAGGAGGGTGGAAGGATCCAGTCTTGCTGCCCTCTGCCTACTGGGCATGGTTCTTGGCCCTTCTTCAGAATCCTCCCGTCCGAATCCCTTTCCCCTTCGAGGATGGTGATCTCAGGCCTGTAGGGCTGTTGTGTTCCAAGCATCATGGGACTCTGACTAGCAGAGGTGCTGGTTCTTGAGACCTGGAGGGGAGTGGGTTCTCACCCAAGCAGCAGCTACCTGTTTCCCACCCACCTTTCTACCTGGAGTCTTTGGCCTGAAAACACAAGCCCCTCTTCGCCACTCGGGGCTGGCTGCAGCTTGGAATGCAACATGTGGGCTTCCAACTCATCCTGAGTTTTGAGTTCCAGGCGCTTCATTTTCCTGTAAGCAGAGCCTGGGAAATTCTCCTGTTAGTCCCTTGGCCCTGGGCCACGGAGAATGATTGCTCTTTCCACTACCATTTTCTCTCTGGAAGCAGTTGTCACAGCCCTAAGTACCTGAAGAGGGACCTGGGTCTCAGCTCTTTCTCCCCAACCCTCTCCCTGACCCTGGACTTCTGGCTCCCATTTCCTTAGTCTCTCTGGTAGCTCCACGAGGCTTGTGGTCTAGCTGCCAGCCCAGGGCCCATGGCCTATGGCCCGTGACCCATGCCACCTCCAGTTGATTTCCTGCCCTACCTATCTTACCTTTTATCTGGCTTAGACCTGTATAGCCCTGATTCTGCCCTGGGGAAGGCCTGTTACCTGTGTGTGGCCCAGCTTGTCCAGTCCCTGGGATGCTGCATCTCCAGGCAACTATGCACTTTCCTGGGAAGAGAACCCGTAAGAGAAGTGGGGGCTGGGCAGATTCATTTCTGTTAGATGGTCTGGCTTGGGGGTGGGGTGGAAAAAGGCCCAGGTCAGTTCTAGGAATCCTCAGGTCTGCAGCCAGCCAGTTACCTGCTTTTGCATTCTGTTGGTGCCCACCGCTTCTTGTCTCTGAGACATACAGACCATTTTCCAGTTGGCAGTTGACCTGCCTGAGCCAATGTGTCTGTGCTAACTGAGAGAACCATAATAAAGGGGAACATTTGGCCCTGTGTGGTCCTGTGTCATGTGTCTTCATGTGGACCTGTGTGGAACCTCACTGTGGGTTGTGGGGCACAGAGGCAGGGCGGGTCGAGTGGGTCTGTATCTTGTCATTCCCTGGGGCCAAAAGCCACATTCCTCTGTGGTTTCTTTCCCTGAGGCAGCCTTGAGTAGGCATTTGGAGTTGCCACAGAAGCTGCTTACTATTTGGAAGAAGGGGTTCTGAATTCCCTGAGGAGCAAGCAGAAGGCTGGAGCAGTGGATAAAGGGCGTTTTGTCCTGAGTGCAGGGAAGGGCAGGGGTAGAACAGAGGGCCCCACCTTGGCGCTCATCAATGGAGACTGGCATCTGACTGAGCGGCCCCAACCAACACAAGGGGTGCCAGGGCACTGGGGGTGCTGGAGATGAAGAAGGCAGCCAAGTGCACCCACCGTTCTTTCTTCCCCTGGCCAATGCTGCATCCTCCACACACAGTGCAGTTGGGCCTCTAAGCTCCCGCTGTTACAGGGCAACCCCGCTCTAAAACCGGTTGCCTGACAGTGGGTCCTCACCCGCGCGCTTAAAAGGGACTGATTAATACTCAATGGCAGGCACACGCAAAAGATTAATAAAAGGTTTATTGACAAAAGAAAGGGAAAATGAGGAAATGAATAACTGAGGGAGAAAAAGAGGGAGATAAACTCATGAATGCATCCTACCCTTTCCGCTGGTGTGGAATCCCAATGGCCCGCTGAGAGCTGGAAAGAGCCAGGAGGCATGAGGCCACGAGAGAGACCTGAGGCCCACGTGTCCTGGCTGCTTAATCCCACCCTCCGGTCCCAGCAGCCCTCCCTTTGGTGCTGATGGGATTTATCATTCCCAGTGTCTTGAGGGCTTTGGTCTGGAGTCGGGGGTGGCGTCCACAAAACCTGTATGGAGTTTGCTTAGGACATCCTTTGCCCCTAACACTGCCATCCTGCAAGATGCACCTCCAGTGACTCCTTTTGCACGGTCTCCCGCCCCCTACTTGTTTGCTTAGGCCCGTGTGTGCTTTCCCGAGGAGGCCCTTATTCTGTAATTTTCTGTGCCCTGTTTGTCTCTACAACAGGGAAGCTTCAGCTTTATTTCTGTATCCTGCACCCTTAAAACATACAAGTTCGGTAAATACTCAGTAGTAAGTGCCCCAGTGACAGGCACCGTGTATACGCGGGATGAGGTGTGGGCGGTGAGCAGGGCGGCGATTAGGCCAGCCTCAGGCGAGAGCCCCAGAAATACCAGGAACCGGAGCCTGGAGGATGAGTGACAGGATTTCCCAGAGGTCTACCGCCACCGGGAAGCAGAGGAGCGGACTACAACTCCCAGAAGGCTGCGCGACACGCAGCCGGCCCGGTGCGCTCGCGTAGTTATGCGCCAATCAGAGTTCACTAACCGACGGCCGAGATATCGCGATATTGGGGGCTGCCCCGAGATGTGCCTGGCGCGGTGAGGAATTAAGGGGGGCTCGAAGCCGGGGTTCTCGCAGTTGTGCTGGGCTGGGGCTTGGGGGCGGGGGGGGGGCGGCCTGCTCGCCCCTGCGGGTGCGTTCTGGGGTGCGCCCTCCTCTGCCGACTGTGCCTGTCCCTGTCCCTGCTCTGGTCGGGGTCGCGGGCGCTGGCCCCTCACCCGGCGGGGCCCGACGAGGGGGTCGCCCCTGGACCCCGCTCCCCCCCCCACCCCGCCCCGTCGCCTGCCCGGGGACCTGTGGTCGGGTGTGGACGGTCACCCTCCGAGTGCCCCGCACCGTTGCTTAGCGCTAAGAAAATTATGAGCCGGCTTCCAAAGAGAAATAGGGACTGTGCAGAGTGAAAGCTGCATTTTGAAAGGTCAAATTTAAACAGGAAAGCGCAGTGATGCTGGGGTTATCCCCACCCCTTCAGGGAGTTTAAGCATCAAGAGAGGCCAGCTCTCCTGCGAAGCGTGTGGAGGCTGGTACTGGAGGATGGGCAGGGAAGAGTCCCAAGTTGGGGCTCCATTGATTGGGGAGCAGAATTTTTGCCCACATCGCTCCCAGGGACTGAGAGTGGCAGTAAATACCTTGCCAGCCCTCTCTGTGCATGTCATTATTAATATCTATTAAGGTATGTAATTTAGTATATGTCTCTAAAATCTGACCTTCAGGAGGGCTGCCTGAATGATTCCAGAAGCTTCCGAGTCAAGGCTCCTTGCTTCTAGTTTGCAAGAAGTCTTAGCAGAATACCTTGCGTTCTCCCTAGGGAGTTCTTTGTCTCTCCTTGGGGGAAACGTTTTAAGTGCCCTTGTGGCCACAGGGCTCCTTTTAATGTCTTTGGGTTTTAAGGCAGAGTGATATTTTGGAGAGGTACAAGTTTACAATTACAGAGACAGTAGCGTATTGCCTGGTGGGGGATGAGGCCACCAGGGTAGTAGTGAGGGGCCTTTAATGGCTCCTGGGTCCTTGCCCATCCCCACTCGCATTTGGTGCTGCTTTGTCCTGTGGTGGGACATGGTTGCTGTATTGGGCTGACTTCATACCCCATCTGGCCCTTTTTGGTCCTGGTTCTGCCCCACACTTGCCCATATTGTGACTGGAAGGTAGCCCTGAAACCTTTATTTAAACTCGGCCTTAATTAAACTCATGAGTAGGAGACATATCACAAACCTGCCACGGGCCGAAGATCTTAGCTGTCTGACCTTGTCTTTCTAAAGATCAGGGAAGCTGCCACTTTTCTGCTTGTGGCGAACTTGCATGGCTGGCTCTCTGGCAGCTGGAGGCTCAGTCATCAGTTTTCAGTCCCGTAACCTCTCTGCCTGCCAACTCTTTCTGCTGCTCAAGAGTTCCTGTGAGTCTAGCAGAACCCAGAGAAACGAGGTGCTGTCTTCAGCCACCTTGGCCATACAGAGAGGTATTTCTCACAGGAACCGCATAGAGTAACCAACTTTAGTGGTTTGGGATTTGCTTTTCTTGAAGAACAAACACAAAGAACTGTCTGCTGTCACCCTCTTTGGGATTGTCAGATTGAACTAATTTGACTGCTTTCAATGTTAGCTAAGTCGGCCAATTTCTATTCCTGGAGTACATACACCCCTCCGCCCTTTTCTAGAAAGGTATGTAGACTGTGGTCTTTAGCACATCTTGCTCCGCCGATCTTGTGCTGTACCATCTGCTATGGGGAAGCCGATAAAGTTACCCACAAGGATTCCTGCCCCAGGTTTAACTGATGGGGGAAGTTCCTGTTCCTTTCAGTAACCTGTTCCTTAGGAATGATAGCAGCTTGATTTGGGGGAGCTCCAGGGACTGCAGAGATGAAATTCAGCTCCTGGCTTGGCAGGAATCTCCCTGTCCGAGGACCCATTGGCTGGGTGTGACAGAGTTGAGGTTTGATATCTGCAAGGTAGCTTTCCCTGAAGAATCAAAAATCTGTTTCCATCACCCACTGTGGGTGGCATGGCCGGTTAGTTGTGGGAGGAAGCTGGCTGGTAGGCCTCTAGACCTTGCCAATTGCTAACGTCTCCCAGGTCCTGGAGCAGACTCAGTTGTACTCTGGGTAAGCAGGGCCTTGACTGAGCCCATGATATGGAGCAGAGATTGACTTGCTGGCAAATGGACCTTTGGCGGAATCTTGCTCTAGGGAACTGGCCTTGTTTAGCTCCTGTGGACAAGGGCCTGTACATTTTGAAGACTTGGATCTTCTGGTGAGGAGTGGGATAATGGACCTAACTGTGATCCTTAGCTCATGGGAGTATGTGCCAGAGTCTCAAAGGCAATTACTGAGTAAGTGGGCCCTAGTACCAAGGCACCTGTGGGTACAAAGACACAGAGGTAGTTCTTGGGTGACTCACCAGTATTCCCTCTTTAGGGTTTGCCTGAGTGCCTCCTCCCTCTGCATATTCTACCCCACATCTTCCAGGCTCCACTTGTACAGAGAGCCCCTCACCACTGTCTTGCATGTATTGACTCAGAAGTTTTCTCCTGATGAAGAGACGGGTCCAGGGAGGGAATGACTGGGCCCAGGTCACAAACTGGGTCTAAAGCACAACCATGGACAGGGCCAAGGATCCTTATTCACAGGTCAGGCTTCTGCCCTCTGCTCCTGCTGGTTTCAGATGTTCAGAAGTTGCCAGATGCCTGATTAGTTAGATGCTCGTGATTAGACCCTGTCACACATTCAGAGAGCTGAGTGGGGGGTGGGAAAAGAGTGGGGAGGAACAGGCAAGGAAACTGTTATACCAATTGAATCAGTCATCCCCAAAAAGTTGCATCACAGAGAAGAACCCGTCTCCAATGATTTCAGGTCTAACTCCTGTCCTCTTGACTCATCCTCAGCTCCCCTGGCTGCAGTGATTCTTCCATAATTCCTTTGCCTGGCTGCATGGAATTGGTCCTCAGTGATTGCTGCTAATGAAGTGAGTACTTGTTGTTAGTCCAGTCGACCAGACTGAAAAATGTTAGTTTGTTCACCAGCCATATTATCCTGTGCACGTCTAGCAACATCTGAGACCGGAGGAAGAAACCAAGCAGCTGTGCGAGAGGGGCCCTTTCTGACGGCTTCCTTTATGACATTACCTTTCTGCTCTTCTCTTTCTGGTCTTGGATTTGTAGGGTAATACCCAGGATATACTTCAGAGTACAGGGAGAGAGACAGAGAGGTACTCTCTCAGTCCCTGGCGCACCCAGCGCTCTTTGTCCGAGGGTTCGTCCACCTCACACGCATCCCTTGAACCTGTGCCCTGCCACTTCGTTCACTCAGCCTGGGGGGCGGGCCAAAGTCCACCTCCAAGGACTCTCCACATCACCCTTGACACTGCCCTTGACTTGATTTCGCAGCCTCGCCTGCTTCTGCCTTGTCTCCACATCACATTTTAGTCTCACTCCTAAGCTGCTCCCTGTTTCTCAAACCTGCTACCCACCTTGTGTCCTCTTCAGCTTTCTAGGATTGCTCCTTCTTGCAAAGTTTTTTTCCTCTGGAAACTTACTTGTCCATTTAGGACTCAACCTGAATGTCATTGTTTCGGCAACATGGTCTGTGACTTCCTCACCATCTCTCCAGGGGAGCCACAGGCCCTGGCATACAGCTTCCTCACAGCCCTTAGCACCGCGCATTGTAACTGCCCCGTCCGTGGCCAGGGTGTCTCTCTTAGAACACCTCTCAGGGTCTGGCGAGGCTAAATAGGGATGCATTTTGGTTGAATGTATGAGTGAAGGTGGTGTCCCTTCTCCTTTTAGATCCTGAGTCCTGACAGCTTTATGAAGGCCAGTCCCGAAGGCTCCAGGACCAGAAGCCACCAGTCTGCCCATGGAACCCCGGGTCTCATGTCCAGCTGCTGCACCCTTGGGGGAGAGGCAGTTCCGTGTTCTTGTGGGTGTCACTGGGAGTGTTGCAGCTCTGAAGTTGCCTCTCCTGGTGGCACAGCTGTTGGACATTCCTGGTGTGAGTACCCTGCTAGACAGGCAGGGAAACCTCTGGCCTGAGGCCCTCTGCTCTGGGACAGAGCGTTTTTGTGCAGCAAACGGGGTTTTCTGTTTCTTAATTGTGTCTGCGGCAGTCCTCTGTGCGCTGACACGTGGAGTGTGCCCGGGGCAGGCACTGGTGTGACCATACCCAGGAGCTGGGAAAGACAGTGTGGACAGGGCACCAGGGAGACGGCCAGGAATGCGTTGGTGAGTGTAGGGTTGGGGTTCCCATACTTAGGTTGAGGTCCTGGAGTGGGTGGAGGGCTGCCTGGAGAAATGGAGTAAGCGCCCCTGCCCCCTCCGTGCTATGGGCTCCCATCCTGCCTTCACGTGTCGGAACACTCCCCCTCTATCCTCCCTGTTCGGCAGCCTCTGTGGCCTGTCTGCATGCACTGGACTCTCAGAGGCTCCCCGTTACCCACAGCTCTGTTTCCGCACTGAGATAGGTAGTGGTGGGGGTCGGGGGAGTGATCTGTCTGTCCTTGACCAGGCCCCCTGACTTTTGGTCAGTTTTACATGTCAGGGTTCTGCGGAGGGATTCTCTGGGCTGGAATGTTTGAGGCTTCAAGCAGGCGAAGGGCAGCAGGTGGTCACCAAGTGCTCAGTCAGGTGTGGGAGTCCTTCACTGGCCCATCTCTGCCACTGCGCTGCGCTCTGCCTGGGGGCCTTTTCCTCCTGCTGGGCGCCTGCCAGGCGGCTGCTCTTCCTTGTCTCCACTTTTCCAAATTCTGCACAAGCGTCAATGGAAATAGCCCTCCTGGCCTGCCTCAGCCATGTGGCTTTGCCCCCTTTTAAACTCATTTGATGTGTTAAAGATAGTCCAGAACCGGTCTTGTTAGAGGGGTAAAAACAGAGTTCATAGAGAAGAGCTATTGCAGTAGCAGAAACAGACTAGAGTGCAGAACTGGGCGGAGTTCTGAATTCAGAAAGGAAATAGGGGTATTTCTAGGCAACGAGCAGTGGATGGGAAGTGACTGAGGGAACAGTCAGTGCGGGAACGTTCTGGCTAATCCAGCCGACAGGTGGCCCACAGAAGGCAGGCCAGGATGGTCAGACGTGCGGACAGGGGACATGAGGAGCCTGCTGGGACATCTGAGAGACTGAGGGTGGGCGGTCAGGGCTGAACCAACTTAGCAGGAGTCTTGCGCTTGACGACAAGGCCCGAGCATGGGGCCTGGTTGGAAAGGACTCAAGGACGCCTGACTTGACGCCTGAAAGGACTCAAGGACGCCTAACTTCCACTCTAAGATGTGGAACGCTTGGTTGTCTCGGATGCTGCCATGTCGCCTGCACTGGTTATGGGCGCGGTGCCTGGGCCCCACAGCCCTGCCTCTTTTCCCCTTGCTGGTGTGGGAAGGCCTGGGGCGCGGCGGGAGTCATGGGCACGGCCAGCAGGGGGCAATGCTCACCCACAGATGACAGCGTGGGGCGGCAGCCGGTGTGGGAACGCTTACCTTTCACTTTCTGCAAACTTCTACCCACAAAGTCAGCCCCTGCACCCCCTCCCGACTGGGAAAGCCTGAGGCGCTGGCCTGCCCAGAGGAGTAAGGGAGGAGGACCTCCTGCTGCCCGAGGCCGGGTGGTGCTCCTGCTGCTGGGGCAGTGCCACCCGGCCTGCTCCCCCACTTCCTTCCCTGTGCCCGGTCTGCTCCCCCACTTCCCTCCCTGTGCCCAGTGCCACAGGGGGGGTGCCTGGAGCGGGAGCTGCTGCAGTGACAGCCTCACCACCGCCCCTGGGGAGGGAGGGAGCCCCGCAGTTCCCTTTTCCCAGAGCCCCAGAGCAAGTGAGTTTCCGGTCGGGGGTGGGCCGGGGCAGGGAGTCCTATCCCAGGAAACAGATGGGCAGCCTCCGAGCGGAGGGAAATGGCAGCTCCGCCGCTTCCTGCTGTCCCACACAGCCAGCGCTTGCAGGGGTGTGAGGAAGAGGCCCTCCAGCCGGCCCCAGGCCCTGAGCCGGGCCTGCTGGGCAAACAGGCGTGTCTGGAGCAGGTCTTGGCTACCCCCTGCTGGAGTAGCCGCTGGAGTCAGGCAGCCATCGTGGTCTGACCCGGGAGAGAACACCCAGACTGGCCTCCCAGGGCCTGCCTTTCTCATTTAAAAATGAGGATGATTCCACCATCCCCTCAGGCTGTTGTCAAGGCTGGGGGAGGGGCACCGATGAATCATTGTCCAGCATCTAAGGCAGCTCCTGGCGCTGGCGAGCCCTTGACTGTGGTTCTTTCCTGCCCTTCATCCTCTCCTTTCCTCCTGTCTTGTCCTTGGGCCTGCCACATGCTGTGGGGTGTTGGGGCTCCCCGCAGGTGGGAGAGCGCTGTGAGCCACAGTCTACCCGCTCCTGTGGAGGGGCCCTCTCCTGTGGGCACACGGAGCCTGTGTTTGCTCGGTGGGGTCCTTGTGAGATCGTGATCTCCAGGCGGGGGATCCTGCTTGCCTTGTGTTGGCCAAAGTGTTAGGGGGAAAAGGATGTCCCAAAGCTCTATAACAAAAGCAGTGGCCTTCCCCACAGCACTGCCCACATTCTTATGGCACTGATCTCCCCATTGTCCCGTGTCTGGGTCCCCCCAGGAGCAGTCTTGGTCCCTTGGCACAGTCCTCAGCTCTTTGCCTGCTAAGTCTTAGGTTCACATGTTTGAGGTTTTCCTCAGCCCCCTTAGGCACAGCTAGATTTTGACTTTGCAAACTGCCTGCAGGGTGGGCGCGGGAGCTGGGTGATGCTGCAGAACTGGCTGTGATTGTACCTAACTCAGGGTCCATCTGTCCCAGGAGAGCCGGTGACCTAGAGGCAGTTGTGCTGTTGCCCCACGGCCAGACTTGGAAGATTGGGGGTGGAGGGTGCCTTTAGCCTCAAGCCTCGCATTAGCAGTGGGGAAAGTAGCTGGCAAAGTAGCTTTGGGGCTTTGGTGTGATTGGAGACAGTCGCCCAGAGGGGACCAGCAGCCCTCTGGAGAGCTGGTTGAGCTGGGAGGGGGTTCTCATGCTGGTATTCTGGGCAAGTCTGTCTTTTATGTCCTCGGTTTTCTTAACCCTGCAGTGAAGTGGGGGCAGGTACTCAAATGATCCATCTTCAAGGCCTCCTCTGGCACTAGTGATGGAAGATTCTAGATGTGAGGGTGGGAAAGACTAGGAGTGGCAGGCATGTCATTGGGCAGAGCTGTCAGCCCAGGCAGTTTCTGCCCTCTGGTTGGCCCCTCTCATTTGGGAGGAAGACTAGACCTCTCTAGCTTTTTCCAGGGCAGGCTCACAGGGCTGAGAGCCAGTGGGTATTTCTAAAGGTGGAAAACAGGGGCCTCCCTGCTGGCGCAGGGGGCTAAGCACAGCAATGTGAAGCTGTCTGCAGCCTCTGCAGCACGAGTCAGTCCCTGCCAGGGAGCTACCCACATGGCGCAGCAGACCTCTCCTGTCTTGCTCACTGCTCCCCTCAGCAGTGTATTTCAGTCAGTCTGCCTGTTCTGCTCCCCACTCTGTCTCTGGTGAGTCCTCTCACCCCCCGCACCTCTGGCCTGTACCCCAGTTCTTGTATGCATAAATAAATATATCTTTAAAAAAATAAAGGTGGGGAACATCTGCCACTCAGAGAGTTGGCAGATCTTGGACTTAGAGAAGGAAGTTTCTAGCACACCCTCAGGCTGTGAAGGGCAACGGCAGTCTGGAGTCAATTCCACTCTTCTGGAGGATCATTTGGCAGTATCCAAAGAAATCAAAAAATGATCACAGCAGCTCTGATTGACCCCTAGGAAGGAAGCCTGTGGGGTACCCTGGTGTGAGCTACAAGGCTGTATAGTTTCAGTGCACAATACACAATAAAATATGGAATACAAACGATAACATACAGTCAAAAGCTGGATATAAGCAAACTACCCGGCAGTAGCGGGCTGTGGTGGGGTTCTGTCCAGCCCCGAGGCAGTGGTGAGAAGTAGTTCACATCTGAGTTACCGGCTGCAGTTTCCCCCGTTGTGGAGAGTTGGGAGGGAGGACTTGCATTTTGTCTCGTTCTGTTCAATTTTAATTTCCTACCATCTGCATATATTTATTTTATTTTTAAAGTCAGTGGGACTGTCAGTGGGGATATTATGGAACATCCTTTGTCACTTTATGCTTTTTGAAAAATGCTCCCAGAAGAAAGACGAGCAGGAGAAACAAGGCCTGGCTTGAGGTTTCCTTTTCTTCCTGGGGCCGGTGGGGGGGCGGGTGTCTCTTGTCTCCTCTGTGGCGCTGCTGTGAGCACCCGTCTGTTCAGCCTGAGTGCACTGAGGCATTTATTTTTGCCTCTGCTGCCTGGCTGGCTCCTTACTTCCCTGGCCTGCTCCTCCAGGGAGTGAGCTCTACAGGCTGCTGGTCAGAGGCAGCCAGCCCTGGCCCCAGGGTTCCTGCACCCCAGGGTCCTTCCGTGAAACCCCAAACAGTGTGCCCACGGAGAGCCGCAGTCTGCCTCTCTAGTTCTACTCTTGAGACTCTTCTCCGGTTGGGCATGAGCACAGAGGGTTTGGAGGCTTAGTTCTGCCTGGCGCAGGGAGGGCTGATGCAACCAGAAGCACCCCCAGGAGGCCTTCGTGGAGGCTGATGAGAGAGCTGCTTTCTCTGCAGCGTCTGGGGGAAAGGGTAAGGGTCACGAGAGGGCTGGGGCACAGTGAGCAGATGGGACCTGAAGGCAGTCTGTCCAAATGGCTCATGGTTCAGAAAGGGAAAGGATTTGCCTGACACCCCCCAGCAGAGGTGGCAGAACTGGGGCTCCCGTCAGTGAGTGAATGGAGGGTCTCGCATCTGGAGCATGGGCATCCTCTGCTGCAGCTCACTGCTGCTGTGAGGGTGAGACTCCCCATCGTGGACTCTTCCCTGATCTGCCCACCTGTGAGACCGCAGGCAGAGCTCCTACCCTACCCATGCTGGCCCCGGCTGCAGATAGGGGCTCCGTGCTTGTCTGTCAAGCCAAGACAGCAGTGGGAGCCGTCGGGACACACACCCAGCCAACAGGACTCTCTTTTGGGGTTTCTCTTTGAGGCCACCTCCTCCAAAGCTCGCCATGCCGTGGGATAGCCATTCTGGGCACCCACAGTCCTTTTTCCCAAAATATACCTGCTGCCTCCATGCTCAGGTTAGCTGTTCAGGTTTGTCAGTGCCTTGGTGCTGAGCACTGCCAATGTCAGCTCTGGCCGGCCCAGTGTGAGGGTCCTCTACTGCATGTGCCAGCCAGCATCCTGAGCACATCCTCTTTGTTGCTCGCCTCCCAGCAGGTTAGGTCACAACTTGTCCTTTCTTTTTTTTAGTTTTGTTCTTGTGAATAAGAACTGGGGTGTATGCTAGAGGTGTGGGGGCCTGGGACAACCTCATCAGAGACAGAGTGAGATGCAGAACAAGTGGATTTACTGCTGAGGAGAGCAGTGGGCGAGACAGGAGAGGTCTGCTGCGCCATATGTGGGTTAGCTCCCTGGCCGGGGATCAAACTCAGGCAGTAGTGGTGATCGTGCTGAGACTTAACCTCTAGGCCACCAGGGAGGCCCTTGTCCTTCCTCTTTAGAGTCCTCATCACTGTCCTGTGGAGGCATCAGCCAGGTCCTGCTAGAAACACCTGCTGGTTTCCAGCCACTCAGCAGGGGGTGAAGGAGGGGGTGGGGAGTCTCCGCCGGGGCTCTTCTCTCTTACTTGTCTTCACAAGACCTGCTCTGTCTCATCTGGTAGCCACTAGCCACATTCAACTTTATTTAAAATTTTTTTTTTTAAAAAAAAAGATTTATGTATGCACGCAAGAACTGGGGTGTAAGCCAGAGGTGCAGGGGGTGAGAGGATTAAGGGTAAGGAACAGAGTAAGGAACAGAACAGGCAGCCTGACTGAAATACACTGCTGAGGGGAGAGTGGGAGAGGCAGGAGAGGTCTGCTGCGCCATGTGGCCTGCCCCCGGGCTGGCCAGAGATCGAGCTCATGCTACAGTGGCTGGCGACAGCTTGACAGTGCTGCCTTTAACCCCTGTGCCACGAGGGAGGCCCCAGATTCAACTTTATATTAATTAAAATTAAATAAAAGCAAACATTTAGTTCCTCACTCCACCAGCCACACCTCAGTACTCAGGGGCCACGAGTGGCTGGAGGCTTCCAGGGCACAGGGAGTAGAGGAGATGCTTCCCCACTGCAGAGATAGAACTGGGGTTCTATAGTGTCATGGTTCTCAGCGAGGTCTTTTGCCTCCCTGGAAACACTGGACAGTGTCTGAAGATATATTAATGGGTATAATTTGGGGGCGAGGACACTACTGGCTCACAGTTCTAGTGGGCAGAGGACAGATTTGGAGTTGAAGGTGGAAATTCAGGCCGTGGGATTGGTCTCATCCTGTGGCTGTTGAAAGTGCTTCTCACAGGCCCCTCTGTCAATATGCCCTGTGACGTGGGCCAGGCCAGTAAAGTAGAAGTAGAGCTCTACCCCAAATTCTGTTTGCATTTCCCTTCTCTGACTGCCCAGGAGTCCCATATGAGGTCTCTTCAGCAAGAAAAGGAAATCAAGTCTGCCAGTGGTTTCAGGAAGGAATCTCCGTACATGCCAGGCAAAGTGCAGGCAGCTTAACAGGGTGTGCCCAAGTCTTGTCACATCACACAAGGAGAATCAGGTTAAAAATATTAACTGTAAAAACTGTTGGTGTGGAGCCTCCCTGGTGGCCCAAGGGGTTAAGCACAGCACCGTGAAGCTGTCCGCAGCCTCTGCAGCTCCAGTTTGATGGCTGGCGGGGGAGCTACCCACATGACGCGGCAGACCTCTCCTGACTCGCCCGCGGCTCCCCTCAGCAGTCTATTTCTGTCAGTCTGCCTGTTCTGCTCCCCACTCTGTCTGTGGTGAATCTTCTCACCCCCCCACAACTCTGGCCTGTACCCCAGCTCTGAAGAAAACAAAACACTGTTGATGTGGTTTTGCCAGGGGGCCACGCAGAAGACTTGGTGTGGTGTGAAGGAAATTTTGTGAATGTCCAAACCTACTTCTGCCAGAACTCAACAGGGTTGTAAGAGAAACCCAAGAAGGGTTCCTTCCCTCAAGGAGTTTTCTGTCATACCAGGGTGAAAGGTGAAAGCTCTAGGTGAGTGAGTGAATAGTCTGAGTCACTTAATGTCTGAGAAGGTAATATAACATGAGATAGGTAGGTAGGTGGGTAGGCAGATAGACAGACACACTGTGTATCTATTTATATGTGTGTGTATAAACCTGGGGCCTAGTCCTGCTCCAGGACATTTTGGGAGAGTGAATGAAAATGAAAGAAATTCCATAGACTGATGAGTCCCCGCAAGTGACATTCCTCTAAAACCAGAAAAACTGGCTGGGGCCTGCTGGATAGCCCTGGGGTCAGGGTCACTGGCAAGGCAGGTTGAGAGGAAGGGCATGGGGAAGAGTCAGCCCAGCTCTTCACACTCTCCTTCATCGTGGCTGTGTCACTGGGGTGGGGGAGGACTGGGCCTGGGGAGGAGCTCAGAAGGAAGCTCTCCATGGGCGGTGTTAGTGCCCAGGGGGGAGACCTGACTTGACCTTGGCTGGGACTTCCCAGGGCCAGTGGGAAGGCAGTATAAAGGCTCCCGATGTGAGAGGGTGTAGAGGGAAAGGAAGGGTAGAGCTGGGAGGTGGGCGCCCTGCGCAGGGCCTCTGCCAAACTGGAACTTTTCTGAAGGCGGGTCCTAGGCACAGTCCTCTGAAAACCAGCAGCTGGCCTGGGCATTGGCAAGAGTTGGGGAGCTAGATCTTCAGGAAGCAGCTTTCCAGTGTTGAAAATAGAGGATGGACTGGGGCATTCTTAGTGGCAGATGGTTCAGAGTGGTTGAAAAGCTCTTAGAAATAAAAGACAGTGGTTCGCGTGAGGAGAAGCAGGCAGTGACAGGAAACTGGTAGGCTACCTGCGGAGCCTTCTGCTGAAGGAGACAGAAAAGCAGTTGCATGGAAAGGAGGCCCTGTAAGCAAAGGTAGGAGTAGTTCAGAGGCCACCAACATGAGCTGACGCTAGTGGTGAGACTTCGGCTGACCGAGAGGCCATAGCATGTAGTTGGAAAAAGAAGAACGGAGCAGTGCCCAGTCCTGGCGTCAGTGTGGAATGTCAGGAGGGACAGAAAGAAATGAGAGGGGCTCTTGAGTCCTATTTCATTTCCATCTTATGAGCTTGAAAAAGTAGGAAAACTATGCTAGGAGGGGCAGGACTTGAACCCAAGTTGAGTGATTTATCTCCAGACCTGGGCAGGTTCTGTCCTGGGGGGCTGAGGCTGGGGTTGGTGAACCACAGGCTGTGCAGGAAACAGCCGAGGGCCTGGGACTGGAGGTGATTAATGTCCATTTATCAGAAAGGCACAGGTGGCAGACTCCAGAAATCACTGCAGATGATTGAGTGCTGAGAAATGCACTTAGAAAATGGCGTCAGCGGGCTTGATTGGGCTCCCGCGGACAAGCGAGTTTCAGTTTATCTTTTGAATATTAGACAAACTACATTTGATCTAGGGAAGGCCGCTCATAGAATCTTAGGACATCCCCCGGGCCCTCTGGTGATGTCAGCCAGTTTATGGTCACTGAAAGATCTTACTCGGGAAGGGTCATCCGTGAGTCTTTCCCACCCCCAGCCTGTGGGCCTTGTGGAAGAGCTTTGCTCTTGACCTTCTTCTCTTCATGGTTTGGATTCACGTTGAGGGGCTGCTCAGGCGGCGCTGGCTGAGAACAGTCAAAAGGGACAGGACTGAGATCTCAGGAGCTCTGGGTAAACAGAGCGAACCATGGGCCAGTTCTAGAAAGGGAGAGTTTACCAGGGCAATGTGAGAGATTGCATTTGGGGCCAGGAAAGTAACTGCTCAGGTGTAGTGTGGAGCTTGTGGCTTAGTAGCAACATGAGTGAAAAGAACCCTTTTGAGTTTTTGCTGGTTGCAAACCCCACGTACATCAGCAGGAGGATGTGGCTTCCCCAAGAGCGGACGTGGGCGCAGGCTCCACTGAGAAACTCATGGGTGGCAGGGATGGGAGACAGGAGACCCCAAAAGGGTGACACCTCAGCCCCTACAGGCCGAAGAGGTGGCTCCTGCCTCTTAGCTCTCCAGTTCTGGGAAGTTTCATTTCGTTTCTTGGGTAATTTCTCCCTTCTTCCCCTCTATTTCTCTGTTCCCTCTTTCTGGAACTCATTATTAGTCAGATTTTGGGCCTCCTGAGTTGATCTTATTTTCTCACCTTTTTGTCTACTATTTGCCATCTATTTCTGTTTACTTTCTGGAAGATTGCTTCTAAACTTACACTGAGTCTTTTTGTTTCACTATAATTTTAATTTCTGGGAGTTCTTTTTGGTTCCCTGAATGTTTCTAAAAAACCAGCTCTTTGTTCTTGTTTCTCAGGCGCAATCTCTCATCTTTCTTAGAATATTATAGTCTGTATTTTTAACTTCTCCCTGCATTGCCTGTGAGTCTATTTTTTGTTTATGCGTTTAATCTTTTCTTCTTGCCAGGAGGCTTTCCTCGAGTATCTGATAATCCTTGACTCCTCTTATTTGGGCACCAGAAACTGAGTGGAAACTGTGGGTGGGACCTGTCACCAGGGACTTCACTGCTGGGTTCCCAGCTAGGGAGGAGATGTTTTGTTGGGGTAACCTCCAAATTTAATATCTGATGATTTCCTTTCCTGTAACCCCTCTCCCCCCTTAACTCTCAGGATCACTGGATATTTCCAGAAGAGACCCTATCAGATTCTTGTCTGATAGGTCCAGTGTTCTTAGGGTCAAATGTGGGAAGGGGATTTGGGTCTTTGGTCAGTATGTAGATTCCACAACTGAGGAATTCCAGAACTAATTCCAGTCTAAAGTACCTTCTGGCAAGGAACCACAAGAAAGGCGATAGGTGGTTCCCAGAGAGCTGGGATGGAAGGAGAGACCTGAAATTCATAATGTACCATGTAATGCACCACGTGGTGGAGGTAACAGCTGCCCTGGACTGTACCGGAATGTCCCCAGAGCAGCCTCTCCACATGTCTCTCATCCACATGTTTCTCCTTTTGTTCTACCTCCATTTATATATCCACCTTGTTCCTTTCCAGTTGCCTCCCCATTCAACATCTACGCTGGGAATTGTTGTCCAAGGTGACTGTACGAGGGAGTGGATAAAATGGCCCCCATTCACTGTGTTGCGATGCCCCTCCCCTTTTATAGAGATGCGTTCAGTAACGCTTTTTTTTTTTTTTTTTTAAAGATTTATTTATTTATTGATTGATTGATACATACAAGCACTGGGTACAGTTAGAAGCGCGGGAGGGAGAGAGAATTCACCAGAGCCAGAGCGGGGAGCAGAGCAGGCAGAAGGACTGAAGTACACTGCTGAGGGGAGCAGCGGGCGGCAGGAGAGGTCTGCGCGCCATGCGGGACCCTCCTCCCGAGGCCGGGGAGCAGCCGGGGATTGAACCGGCGCTGCAGAGACTGCCGGCAGCTTCCCAACCCAGCGCTCAACCGCTGCGCCACCGGGGAGGCCCAACGCTTTTTTTTTTTAAGATTTATTTATTTATGCACACAAGACCTGGGGTACAGGCCAGAGGTGTACGGGGGTGAGAAGATTCACCAGAGACAGAGTGGGGAACAGAACAGGCAGACTGACTGAAATACACTGCTGAGGGGAGCAGCGGGTGAGTCAGGAGAGGTCTGCCGTGCCATATGGGTTGCTCCCTGGCCGGGGGTCGAACTCACAATGCAGAGGATGAGGACAGCTTCATAGGTTGCATCTTAACCCCTTGCGCCACCAGGGAGGCCCTGTAACACTTTTATGTAACTGTTTATATCCTTTTGTTTTACGTGTGTGTGTCTGTGTGCTTTTAACACTTTTTAAAAAAAAGATTTATTTATTTATTTATACAAGCACTGGGTACAGTCAGAAGCGTGGGAGGGTGAGAGAATTCACCAGAGCCAGAGCGGGGAGCAGAACAGGCAGAAGGACTGAAATACACTGCTGAGGGGAGCAGTGGGCGCAGCAGGAGAGGTCTGCACGCCATGTGGATCACCTCCCTGGCCGGGGATTGAACTTGTGCTGTAGTGTCTGTGGTGAGCTTTATAGGTTGCGTCTTAACCCCTTGTGCCACCAGGGAGGCCCAAAAGTCTTGTATTCTTAGGGTTAGCTCTAACTCACCCTGTCCCTTGCTTGGCCTCAGTGTAGTGTCACCTGCCTGGCTCTTCCATTGCCTTTCCAGGACTGGTAGCCCTGCTCGGTTGTCGTCTTGTTTGGAACCGGACAGCTTGTTCAGGGCTGTCCTAGAGGGAATTCCAGTGCTTACTGGGAGTTTGGTTTAAAAGCCTTTAAAAATATCCCTGAGACTCTGTGCAAGTTCTCGGGATAGCAGCTTCTGAGGGGAGGAGAGGGCGAATGGGCCAGTCCAAGAGCTGCCCCGTAGAACTGGGAGTGTCAGACCTGCTGAGATATTTTCTGAGGTTCAGCTGCTCCCGTGCCAGCTTTGCCCTCAGGTGCCGCGCGCAGCATGGCTGCCACACCATCCCGCCGTCCCGCCGGGAGACAGACAGGAGAGGAGCCCTCGGAGAGCAGGGGAGGGGGCGAGGGGCACAAGGTGGAATCGGCACCGGCATGCCCCACCCAGAGAGGCCGCCGTTCCTTAATGCCACCACGTCATTATCAGCTAGGAGCGCAGGCCCGGCCGTGCCAGAGCTTTCTGTTTTTCAAGAGAAGCCAGGAAATTGGATTTTCTGTGTGAAATCTGCAGATTTGTGTATATTGGCTCAAAAGTGTTTATAACCCCATGTAGACCAAATTGCCCGTCTGCAGGCTAGACCCAGCCCAGACGCTGCCATCCTCTGCTCTGGTTTCTCGATGATTCTGTCCTGGTCACTTTTGAGTCTCCTCTTGCCTGGACAGATGACCCCGGAGAGGTGGTTTTCTTCCAGCTACCTCTTCTGGGCCCCTTCACTCTGCCAGCTTCTCTCATCTTACAGATGTCAGCAACCTGTCAAACACCCTCATGTGCCATTTCTCACAGCCGTTTATCCTTTCAAGCTCATTAGCCGCGTTGTTACCTACTCTAGTGAAGGGCAGTGCAGAGGTAAATTTCTCTCACTGCATGAGGGTGGGATGTCCGGGTTTGGTTTTCCTAATCTGCCTGCAGCCCGGGCCTTGGCGGCCTGGTTCCTAGAAGTACATGAAAGGACTCTGCCTGCTTCTGCTGGGGCACCATGTGTGGGGGGCCCAGCTCCCGGTTCCTGGGCCTGTGGACAGCAGGCCTACGGTGTGGCCCAGAGCTCAGGTAGCCCCTCTTGTCTTGTGTTCCCTTCTTGTCTCCCACCCTCCCCTGCCTCTCCCCTCCCTCTGTCTGTGTGGCAGGGCTGCAGCTTCATACCCTGTGTGGCTGGTGACTCATTCCTCAGCAGCCCCTCAGAGAAGGAAGTGAAACGGCGGCACCTGGTGGGGCCTGACCTTTGGGTGACAGCGGAAGTAACTGCGCACGTGGGGCCTGCTGCCAAGGGAGAAGTCCCCCGCATAGCTCTGCTGGGGGGAAGTGCTGGCCTGCCCAGCCCTCGCTGGCCTCCTGGCCTGTGCTGTGCTGACAGTTCGCCCCCCTCCCCCGCCTTCACTTTTTTCTCGGTGACAGCTGGAAGTAGCCGTGGTCACAACTGAGAAAGCCAAACATTTCTACAACCCCCAGGACGTTCCTGTCACTCTGCACAGCGACTCTGATGAATGGGAGGTCAGTGCGGGGGCCCTAGGGCCGAGTTTCATTGCGATTCTACCAGCGGGACAGGACTCTTCTCCCTGCAGCCTGTGGTCCTGGTGGCCAGAGCAGACAGACCAGGCTCCAGTCAGCGGTCAGGGCCCTCTGGGCAGAGACGATGAGGAAAACATCTGTGTAGCTCCTGGCCCACAGGAGGCCCTCAGACTCCTCCCACTGCCGGAGTGCCTCAGCCTTGGCGGGGTGCCTGAGGCTGAGTGTCCTTGTGCTTATCTGGGCTGATGAAACCACAGAGGAGCTCTGTTCCCACCACCCCTGTCCACGTGGCTCCCAGTGTCAGGGCTGTCGAGATGGCCTCACTTCCCACGGCCACCGGGCTGTTCTGCTCCCCCGCAGGGGGGCGGGCACCGACCAATTCACCAGACATCGAGTGTGGGCCTCACTGGGGTGCCCTGCCAGGCAGTTTTAAACATTCTCAGCCTAGAACATTTCTGGCTGGCCTGTCTTCCCCACCCCGCCCCCTCCATTTCTCACCGCCCCAGAGCCTTCCACGGACTTGGACAACCCAAGCATCCGCCTCAAGCAGACAGGCCAGGAGTTCCCTGCCAGATGTCAGTTCTCTTGAAAACCAAACCATAAAGGGAATAGCTCAGAGAGACAAGGGGCGTTTGTTTCCTCAGGCCTGGCTTCTCTCAGGCTGTTGGCTTCGTGGTCCACACTCACCAGCTTAGCTGCTAGAGGCCATGGCGGTGGCCTCGGGCAGGGTTTGCTGAAGGGGTCTCCCTGGGGTTCCTGACTTAGTGTCCTTGGACCGGGTTGGCCTTCCCCTCCCCTGCCCCTTGGGAGAGTGGACAGCCTGGTGACCCTGTTTTCTTCCCTCTACCAGATGTGGAGGTTCCGCTCCGACCCAGTTCTTCACATTGAACTTCGGAGGTGGGCTGACCTCATGCTGGTGGCTCCTCTTGATGCCAACACTCTGGGGAAGGTGGCCAGTGGCATCTGCGACAACTTGCTTGTGAGTGACTCCCTGTGCCCTCCTGCCATGCTGGGCCTCATGCCTAGTTGCAGACTTCCTTTCTGTCCACCCTCCCTTGGAGTCCGTCCTTCCAGGGTGGCTGCATTGCTGAGAAGGTGAGCCCCAGCCTGCTCTCCTCGGCTCACCTGTGGTCTGGCAAGTGGGCACAAGACCTGGTCCTGATGGATGACTCTCTGCGGGTGCTCTCATCTGCCCCTCGAGACTCAGCTCTTCTCCTTTTGCGCTTCCTTCTCTGGGCTGCCTCCATGTGCTCTTCCGTGGGCTTCTGGCCATGCCCTGTGGCCTGCCCCTTCCGGTCAGCTCCTCACCAGGCCCTGCACATCCACATGGGCGCTCTGATTGTGTTCACTTCCTCACAGCGCCCTCTCACACCTGTCTCCCCTGGAGCTTTCTCCTCGAGTAGAGATGCGGCTTTCCTGTGTGTTCTGGAAAGCTGAGCGGCGGGGAAGAGTAGGGGGAGACAGGGCGGGAAGCCCGAGCTGGTGGGCAGTGGAGGTGAGCAGCGGAAGTCCAGTGTGAAGGGGGAATTGTCTGGAGACCAAGGGGCCTCCAGGGAGCTGTTGTCATTACCGTGTCTGTTTATATGATTGTCCTGGGAGAACTGGGGGCTGATCTCTCCTCCTTCCTCCCTTGTCCCCACCCCTTTTCCTTCCTCACTAAACTTTTTTTCCTCCCCCCATGGGTGAATTGGTTGTGGGAATTTTATTTTTTTTTCAATAGGTTTTTTTTATTTTATATATTTCTTACATCATTTTTCATTTTTGCACAATGTATGCATTTTCATCATGGTTATTGTCCCCATATAATTCCCATCCCCCTTGTTTTGATCCTACTCCCTCTTCCCCACCCCGTATTGTGTCTCCGGTTTATAGTTGCTTGTTGATTTTGGTTTTTACTTTATTATAATTAGTCTTCTTCCTGGTCCCTTATTTAGGTTTTCTAGATTCCTGCTATGAGTGAGACCATTCAGTATTTTTCTTTTTCTTTCTGGCTTATTTCGCTGAGCATGATCCCTTCCAGCTCCATCCATGTTGCTGCAAATTGCATGTGCTTATCTTTTTTGATTGCTGAGTAATATTCCATTGTGTATATGTACCACATCTTCTTGATCCAGTCATCTACTTTTGGGCATTTGGGTTGTTTCCAAAGCTTAGCTATTGTAAATAGTGCTGCTATAAACATAGGGGTGCAGGTGCCATTTTGAGTTACTGTTTCTGTGTTATTTGGGTAAATACCTAGGAGTGGAATTGCTGGATCATATGGAAGCTCCATCTTTAGCAGATTGAGGAATCTCCATACAGCTCTCCGTAGTGGTTGGACCAGTTTGCACTCCCACCAGCAGTGCAGGAGAGTTCCTTTTTCTCCACATCCTCGCCAACATTTGTTGTTGCTGGTTTTTTTAATATGTGCCATTGTCACTGGTGTAGGATGGTATCTCATTGTAGTTTTGATTTGCATTTCCCTGATTACAAGTGATGCTGAACATTTTTTTTCATATGCCTGTTGGCCATTCATATTTCCTCTTTGGAGAAGTTCCTTTTTAGCTCTTCTGCCCATTTTTTGACTGATTATTTACTTTGTTTTTGTTGAGACTCTTCAGCTCTTTGTAGATTTTTGTGATCAGTCCTTTATCATTCGTGTTGTGTGCAAAAATGTTCTCCCAGTTGGTGGGGTGTCTGTTTGTTTTGGTTACTGTCTCTTTTGCTGTGCAGAAGCTCTTTAATTTGATATAGTCCCAGCTATATCTTTAATTTGATATAGTCCTTCACTATCACTGCTTTGGTGATGTGTCTTTATTTTTTTAAAGATTTATTTATTTATGCATACAAGAGCTGGGGTACAGGCCAGAGATGCAGGGGGTGAGAGGATTCACCAGAGACAGAGTGGGGAGCAGAACAGGCAGACTGACTGAAATACACTGCTGAAGGGAGCAGCGGGCCAGACAGGAGAGGTCTGCTGCGCCATGTGGGTTGCTCTCTGGCTGGCCAGGGATGGAACTCATGCTGCAGAGGCTGCAGATTGCTTCATAGTGTGGTGCTTAACCCTTTGTGCCACCAGGGAGGCCCTGGGTGATGTGTCTTTAAAGATGTTTTTGAGGTGTATCTCATGTACTGTTTCGCCTATATTTCCTTCTATATATTTTATGGTGTCAGGTCTTATGTCTAGTTCTTTAATCCATTTTGAGTTGGTTTTTGTGCATGGTGTGAAGTAGTAGAAAAGCTTCATTCTTTTGCATGTAGTGACCCAGTTTTCCCAGCACTATTTATTGAACAAACTTTCTTTGCTCTATTGCATATTCTTTGCTCCTTTGTCAAAGATTCATTGACCGTAAATCTGTGGGTTTATTTCTGGATTTTCTATTTGGTTCCATTGGTCTGTATGTCTGTTCTTGTTCCAATATGATGCAGTTTTGATTATTATGGCTTTGTAGTACAGTTTGAAGTCTGGGAGTGTGATACCTCCATTCCCTTCTTTTTATTTTCAGGAGAGCTTTGGCTATTTGGGTTTTTTGGTGGCTCCATGGGAATTTCATCAATATTTGTTCTGTTTCTTTGAAAAATGTCATTGAAATTTTTATTGGAATAGCATTGAATCTGTAAATTGCTTTTGATAGGATGGCCATTTTGATAATGTTTATTCTTCCAATCCATGAGCAGGGGATGTCTTTCCATTTCTTTGTGTCTTCTATTTCTTTTAACGGTGTTTTGTAGTTTTCTTTGTATAGGTCCTTTATTCTTTTGTTAGGTTTATTCCCAAATATTTGATTTTTTTTGTTTTAATAATAAAAGGGATGGTTTTCTTGATTTCATCTTCTTCAGATTTATTGTTTGTATATAGGAAGGCTACTGATTTTTGCATGTCGATTTTGTATACTGCCAGTTTACTAAACTGATTCATTAGTTTGATTAGTTTTTCTGTGGAGTTTTTGGGTTACTATGTATATTATCATATCATCTGCGAATAGTGATAGTTTAACTTCTTCCTTCCCTATTTGGATTCCTTGTATGTCTTTCTCTTGTCTTATTGCTCTGGCTAGGACTTCCAGTATTATATTGAAAAGCAGTGGTGAGAGTGGGCATCCTTGTCTTGTTCCAGATCTTAATGGAAATGCTTTCAGCTTTTCACCTTTGAGAATGATATTTGCTATGGACTTGTCATATACGGCCTTTATGATGCTGAGGTGTGTTCCTTGTATCCTGAGAATTTCAAGGGTCTTTATCATAAATGAGTGTTGTACTTTGTCGAAAGCTTTCTCAGCATCTATTGATATTATCATATGGTTTTTATATTTCTTTTTGTTGATGTGTTGGATTACATTGATAGATTTTCGGATGTTGAACCATCCTTGTGTCCCTGGAATAAATCCTACTTGGTCATGGTGAATTATCTTATGGATACATTGTTGGATTCTGATAGCTAAAATTTTATTGAGGATTTTTAAAAAAGATTTATTTATTTATGCATACAAGAGCTGGGGTACATGCCAGAGATGCAGGGGTGGTGGGGTGGTGAGAGGACTCATCAGAGACAGAATGGGGAACAGAACAGGCAGACTGACTGAAACACACTGCTGACGGAAGCAGCGGGCAAGACAGGAGAGGTCTGCTTCGCCATGTGGGTTTCTCCCTGGCTGGTGGCGATTGAACTCATGCTGCAGAGGCTGTGATTGCTTCATAGTGGGGTGCTTAACCTCTTGTGCCACCAGGGAGTCCCTTTATTGAGGATTTTTTGCATCAGTATTCGTTAGAGAGATTGGCCTGTAGTTTTCTTTTTTTGTGTTGTCCTTGTTCGGTTTTGGTATTAGTGTAACGTTGGCTTCATAGAACGTGTTTGGTATTATACCTTCCTTCTCAATTTTTTGGAAGAGTTTATGAGGGATAGGTACTAGTTCGTTTCTGAATGTTTGGTAGAATTCATTTGTAAATCCATCTGGTCCTGGGCTTTTTTTGGGCGGGAGGGTTTTGATTACCAATTCAATTTCACTGCTTGTAATTGGTCTGTTTCGGTCTTCTGTTTCTTCTTTATCTAGCTTTGGGTGATTGTAAAGTTGTAGGAATTTGTCCATCTCTTCTAGATTGTTGAACTTGTTTGCATATAACTGTTCATAGTAGTTTCTGATTACTTTTTTGATTTCTGCTGTGTCTGTTGTGATTTCTCCTCTTTCATTTGTGATCCTATTTGTTTGTGCTTTCTCCCATTTTTCCTTTGTGAGCCTGGCTAGGGGTTTGTCTATTTTTTTTTATTTTTTCAAAGAACCAACTTTTGGTTTCATAGATCTTTGTTTTTTTTTTGTTTTTTTTTTTTTTAGTTTCTATTTCATTTATTTCTGCTTTGATTTTTATTATTTCCTTTCTTCTACTGGTTTTAGGGGTTTTTTGTTATTCTTTTTCTAGTTCCTTGAGATGTGAGATAGGTTATTTCTTTGAGTTCTTTTTTATTTCTTGATGTGAGCCTGTATCGGTATATATTTTCCTATTATTACTGCTTTTGCTGCATCCCATACATTTAGAAAATTGGTGTCCTCCTTGTCATTCAACTCAAAATATTTTTAAATTCCTTCTTTGATCTCCTCATTAGTCCAGTGGTCTTCCAGTAGTGTGGATTTCAATCTCCATGAGGTAGGAGGATTCCTTGCCTTTTTTTTATGGTTTATTTCTAGTTTGATACCTTCATGATCAGAGAGGATGGTTGTATTTCAGTCTTGGCGTGTCTGTTGATGTTTGTCTTGTGTCCTAGTATGTCATTGATCCTGGAGAATGATCCGTGTGCACTTGAGAAAAATGTGTACTCAGATTTTTTTGCGTTTAGTGTTCTGTCGATGTCTGTTAAGCCCATGAGGGCCAGATCATTATTTAGAGCTTTAATGTCTTTACTTATTTTTTGTCTCGTTGATCTATCCATTGTTGATAGTGAGGTGTTGAAGTCTCCTACTACATACGTATTTTCTCTGATGTCTGTTTTCAGAGATGACAACAGTTGTCTGATATATTTTGGTGCTCCTTCGTTTGGTGAGTATATGTTAATGAGTGTTATGTCTTCTTGATGTATTGTCCCCTTGATCATAATGTAGTGACCATCTGGGGCTCTTTTTTACCTTTTTGAGTTTGAAATCTGTTTTATCTGATATAAGTATTAGCTGTTCCTGCCTTCTTTTTTGGTCCATTTGCTTGTAGGATTGTTTCCCATCCTTTTACTTTCAGTCCATTTTTATCTTTTGTAGTTAAATGTGTTTCCTGGAGACAGCAAAAGGTTGGGTTTTGTTTCTTAATCCAGCCTGCAACTCTGTCTTTTTATTGAAGAGTTTAGTCCATTTACATTTAGAGTTAATATTGATATGTTAGCTTCTGTATTTGCCATTTTGTTTGTCTTTTCTCTGGTTTTATTTATTTATTAAAAAAAATTTTTTTAGTCTTGTTTTGTTCTTATTCATCGTTCTGTTGGTTCTGGCTTTAGGACTCCTTGTAGTTATTTTTTGGAGTGGGGGTTTCTGTTTGCCTGGGAAGGTATTTATTCTTTTTTTTTTTTTTTTAAGATTTATTTATTTATTTATTCAAACACTGGGTACAGTCAGAAGTGCGGGAGGGTGAGAGAATTCACCAGAGACAGAGCAGGGAGCAGAAAAGACAGACTGACGAAATACACTGCTGAGGGGAGCAGCGGGCAGCAGGAGAGGTCTACACACCATGTGGGACCCTCGCCGGTGGCCGGGGATTGAACCGGTGCTGCAGAGGCTGTGGGCAGCTTTGCAGCCCAGCACTCAACCAATGCGCCACCAGGGAGGCCCAGGTCTTTATTCTTTCTTCATAGAGGAAGGAGAGCTTTGCGGGATAGGATATTCTTGGTTGGCATTTGTTGTCTTGGAGTCTGTTGACTATGTCCCTCCACTCTCTCCTTGCCCATGGTGTTTCTTTGGAGAGGTCTGATGTCAACCTGATTGGTTTTCCTTTGTATGCTATCTGTTTCTTCCCTCTTGTCAGCTTCATTATTTTTTCTTGTCTTGGATTCTTGGGAGGTTTACTATTATGTGTCTTGCTGTATTTTTCCTTTCATCATGGAAGTTTGGTGTTCTTCTTGCTTCTTGTATGTCTATTTTCAACTCCTTCTTCATGTTTGGGACGTTCTCTTCAATTATTTCCTTGAATATTTTCTCTGTTTCTATGTCTCTTTCCTCTCCTTCTGGGATTCCTATAACTCTTATGTTTCCTTTCCTCATGGAGTCAGATAGTTCCTGAAGTCTTTCTTCATTCTTTTTCCTCCATACTTCTCTTTCCTTTTCTGTTTTGGTTCTTTTTATTTTGTGTCTTTGAGCATACTTATTCATTCTTCCATTTCATCTATTCTGCTCTCATTGGTTTTCCTAGAGTTCGTTAGCTCCTCCATTAATCCTTTGATCTCCTGCATTTCTTTCACTTCCCTCTTTAGGGACTCAATTTCATTCTTCTGATCGTTGATTATTTTTCCCATATCTTTTTTGACTTCTTTCAGTTTTTTAATCATGGCTATTTTTTTTAATTTAAATTTTATTTTTATATTCCCCATAAAATTACAACCCCCTTATTTATACCCCAAGCCCTCCTTTCCATGCCCCCCCACCCCCCATAGAGAGTCTCTTGTTCATAGTTATTTGTTGACTTTGATATTTTCTTTCTTATAGTTATTCTTTTTCCTGGTCCCTTATTTAAGTTTTCTAGATTCCTGCTATGAGTAAGACCATCCGGTATTTTCCTTTTTCTTTCTGGCTTATTTCGCTGAGCATGATTCCTTCCAGCGCCATCCATGTTGCTGCAAATTACATGAGTTTATCTTTTTTGAATGCTGAGTAATATTCCATTGTGTATATGTACCACATCTTCTTGATCCAGTCATCTATTTTTGGGCATTTGGGTTGTTTCCAAATCTTAGCTATTGTAAACAGTGCTGCTATAAACATAGGGATGCAGGTGCTCTTTGGAGTTGATGTTTCTGTGTCCTTTGGGTAAATACCTAGGAGTGGAATTGCTGGATCATATGGAAGCTCTATGTTTCGTAGGTCAAGAAATCTCCACACAGCTCTCCATAGTGGTTGGACCAGTTTGCACTCCCACCAACAGTGCAGGAGAGTTCCTTTTTCTCCACACCCTCGCCAACATTTGTTGTTGCTAGTTTTTTTAATATGTGCCATTCTCACTGGTGTAAGATGGTATCTCATGGTAGTTTTGATTTGCATTTCAATCATGGCGATTTTAAATTCTCTATCGGGAGGACTCAGAAGTCCCTCTAAGTCACTGGTGTTGCAGTCTGGTGTTTGGTTGTCTTTTTGTGGTGTGTCTTTTCCCTGGGGACATGCTTGTTTGCTTGTAATTTTTCTTCTCCCTGCTGCTTGTTTTCTGATTTGTCCTGTGCGTTGGGACATTGTGTTGCTGGTACTGGCCGGCATCTCTTTGGTGTGCTCTTTCTGGGATGTTGGGAACTGGTGGTCCAATCGAGTCCAACACTGTTATGCCAGTCCAGTAGTGGTATTATGGATATGTTAATGGTCGCTGTCCCTGAAAATCTCCTTCTTTATTTGTTTAATTCCAGAGGTGGGTCTTGAGGAACCACAGACTGCCCTGGCGGTGGCTGAATCGCCCGCTGGGCTCCAAATCACTGGATCCCCCTCTGGGCTCCAACTTGTTGCCAGGCGGAGCCTGGCTTGTGGGGGCTTTCAGCTTACCTCTGACTGTGGGGACAGCCCTTTCTCAGTTCCACACAACTTTGGTGAGGTCCGGATGCACTCACTAAACTTTTACCTGCCATGAACCAGGCCCGTGCTGAGGGACACCTGGGACAAGGGGCTAGAATTCTGAAAGGAGAGGCTTTCTGGCCACCCTGCAGGCACGATGGGCGTATGATCTGGTGTGGTGTTGTCCTTCTTTGACAGTGGCACCACCACCTTACACAGTGTGGCATGAGTAGGCATTAGTAAATGCTTATGTTTGAGATAATTAGTAAATTTACTTTTGTAAGCAGCCAGGTGTTTCAGATTTTAATATGGTGAAGAAGTGAATGATGAAACTGGGTCAGGATTTTTGGGGTCAGACGGGGTTAGTTTCTTCCTATGTTTGTTGATCATGCTTATGGGACTTCTTGAAGAATCTCCCAGTGATTTAAGCACCACTTGAATACGCACAGAGTGGCCACAAGAAGAGCAGCACACAGGTCGTGCGGCCAGGACGGGGTAGGGGTGCAGAGAAGGGCAGGCCTGGCGGTGGTGTTGTCAGAAAGGCTTCCCAGTGGGTCTGGTGCCGGGATGCAGGGTGGCTGGAGCAGGAGGCTTCTGGCCACTTTCAGCTAGGAGGGTCAGGGCGTATGTGAACTGCACCCTGCACCAAGTCTCCTGGCTCTCCCTGGCTTTCCTGGGTTGAACAGCAGCCACTGACGTAACAGGTACACTGATGTAACAGGTACGCCTGGGCCTTCTGCTCTTTCCTTCCTCTGGAAAGCTCTGCTTCTTTTTTTTTTCTCCTATCACTCCTTGGAATCTTTGGGGTTCTCTCTTCCTGGGTTGATTGAGCAGTGGAATCTGATTCCAAGATGAGCCCCCAGGCCATTTGCCTCAAAGGGTTTCACTTGAAGTCTCAAATATTTCAAGGAATTGCAACTGTTACGAAGTTCAAATTCCTTATCCTTGGTCATTGGTTCTGCGCTCTCTCAAAAGATGTTTTTTCCTTCTCTCTGAGAAGCTGCTCATCCTGCTTCCTCTCCACTTCAGCTCGCTTCTCACTTCTTAGTGCCCAGAACCTAAGATGTGGCAGGAGCCGCTAAGTGAGCTGCAGCCCCCAGCCCCCAGCCTGGTGAGGTACCCCTCCATCTGCCCTGCGGCCACACACGCCCTGGCCCCTTCTTTGTGCTAAACAGACAAGCAGACAAGAAAGAGGAGGTGACTTCCTCGAGTCACTAGTCTGCCTGGGATCTGGTCTCCTGACGGTCTGGTCTCCTCCCAGCCCAGCTGGATTCTAGAGTCCCTGGAACTGGGCTGCTGAGCGCAACATTGACCAAACAGAAGTGACTGAGGGAACTGCTGTCCTCTCTCCTGCCTGCTGCTGCTGCGGGCTCAGAGGAGTTTGTCCAGGAAGCCCTGAGCTTTGAGATGAGGTGGGAGAAGCAGAAGAGGTGGGTGTGGGATGTAGGGGTTTGGGTTTCTGTTCTGATTGGTGTGCTCTGCTTTGCGGGCACTTAGAAACCCCAGCCCGGCCTCCCCCCGACACGCAGGCAGAGGGCTCTTCTAGGTATGCTCATGACTTCTGCGGAAGCCACAGGTGGCGCGGGGCCAAGAGGAAGCGGGACTGAAACTGTCCATTCATAGCCTGGTTGCCGGGTTGAGAGGGCTGGGTGGGAGAGCAGCCCCGGGTCTAGCCGACGCAGCTAGATTGTGCGTCTGTGTGCTGCGCTGCTTCCTTCCTGCCCCCAGGAGACGGCAGGGGCATCCCGGCAAGGGCCTCGGCCCGCCCGGGCCTTTTCGTGACATTGTTCTCTGGACTTCCCCCTTTCTTTTCCCACTTCTTCCACTTCGGGGAAGGCTGGTCGGCCACCGTCTCCCAGGGTCCCGTGGCTGGGAGGAGGAGCGTGGCACACTGAGCACGGAGGGCACATCCCTGTGTGCCGCAAATCTTATTTCTCTTCCAGGAAGTCCCCTCTCCAGGGGCCTGTGCCTGTTTCTGGCGCTGGTGCCAAGCTCTGTCGCCCTCCATCCTCGCAGTCACCAGAAGGGGGGCTTTTGCTGCGAGAACGCTGAGCCTCTCTGTTCAGTGTCTTGTCCACGTTTTCACAGCCAGTCAGAGTAGGGAGTGCCGAGAGGACTTGCACCCAGGTGTGCATGATTTCGCAGCCCCCAGCTCCGAGGGCTCTGTGAGCTGGCTGATCCCTTTCACAGCTGCTCTGCTTGTGACATGGGGGATGAATGGCCCAGAACCTGGGAGGTAGCCAGGCTGCTCCAAGTGGTGGAGGTCTTGCGGCCCTCACACCCCAGGTCACAGAGTGTGACCTTGGTAACACCCCTCTGGGGAGTGCAGCTTCCTGACCCACGAAACGGGCCAGCACCTTTGTAGGTTCGCAGTGAGAGTTCAGGGCATGGTACATGTAAGAGGGGTTTTGACATGTGGTCGATGTTGTTTTCATTGCCAAGCTGCAGTTGACCTCAAAGTGGAGCTAGTGTCAGGGTAGATGCAACACACCTGAGGAGCGGTCGGGCCCCCAGCTTTGCAGGTTGCTGCAAAGCCAGCCTTCTGCTCCCCGGGGCTGCTCCGTCTGCAGGTTGCCTGTCTGCGGCCAGCTGTGGAGAGGCTTACACGCACAGGAAAGCCATTCTGCATGGGAGGGGGGATCTGCTTGGAGTGGGGGGCCACACTGGTGGAGCGCCTGTTGTGCAGAGGGCCCGAGGGCCCGTGCCAGAGCCCGTGGGGAGGTGGAGAGGGGCAAGGAAACTCGAGACAGCTCCCTGCAAGTGTGAGGGGGTGGGTGGGGTTGGAAGGGCTGAGAAGGGGGCAGGCAGAGCAGTAGGCTCCCCTCTACAGACCTGTGTCATCCGGGCCTGGGACCTCCGCAAGCCATTGCTCTTCTGCCCCGCCATGAACACGGCTATGTGGGAGCACCCCATCACCGCACAGCAGGTGGACCAGCTCAAGGCCTTCGGCTACATCGAGATCCCCTGTGTGGTCAAGAAGCTGGTGTGTGGAGACCAAGGTGGGTAGGGTCACGGCCAGCCCCCTCCCCCCCAAGGCTGCAGAAGTGTTCTGCTTTGGGGGCAGACCTGCATTCACACGCGTACCTGCTGTGACCTCAGTAAAACTGATCTCTGAGCTCAGCTTTCTCAGCTGGAAAATGGCTCAGGCAGAGGCAGCCCCGGTCTCCTCTGTCTGCAGGCCACAGCAGAACTTTGCTCCTTAGGTCTGGGCGCCATGGCTGAGGTGGACACCATCGTGGACAAGGTGAAAGAAGTCCTCTCCCAGCACAGGAGCTGCCAACAGAGTTGACCCAGGAGTTTTGTCCCACGTGTCCCTCTGCATCCAGCATGTTCTCAGGCAGAGTTGGTGATGAAGGTGGACACTGGTAAAACATGGTGAAGATGGCGGCCCTTCTGAGCGGCCTGGGCCTGCCCTGGGTTAAACTAGACCAAATGCCCAGGTTCCCACATCTTTGAACTAGAAGACACCCACTTTCTGGAGTCCCTCCTCACTTTTCCTGAGGTGGTACAGCCAGTGAGAGGAGCCAGTGCTCTGCTGTCCCTGGGCTCCGGGGGTGACTGACAATGACTGAGAAGCCTTGATTCTGCCCTGGGCCCTGGAATGCTTTTAGAAACAGCCACCGTGGGGAGCCCCGGCGTGGCCGCGCCTGACCAGGCCTTGGAGCTTCGTCTCTGTGATGGAGTGCACAGGTGCCACGCGGGGCCAGGGAGGCCTCAAGTTGGCAAGACCCTGAGGTGCCCGCCGACCAGACTGTGAGACCAGCGTACTGTGGCGTCAAGAAAAGGGGCCTTTCAGGAAACTTCTTTCCAGCCCTCCTGTGGCGCTGCTGTGTGTGGCTGGGGAGCCTCTGGGTTGATGACTGGTGTCCTCGATTCCCACGCCCCGTGGTAGTTAAGGGCAAGGACTCTGAGGAATCCCAGCTCTGCCACCTACGAGCAGTGGCTCAGGTCTCCGCTCTCTGACGCTTGCTCTCCGCGTCTGTACGGCCCGCCCTCGTGGAGTTGCTGGGGAATTGAGTGAGACGGCAAGTGGGATGAACGTGGGCAGTGAATGTCAATTAAATGGAATTTAAAGCTAGATGTGTGTTCTTGCCAGTGACCCGTCTTAGCATTTGCTGACGTAGACAGCCCATTTTGGGAAAATCAGAATCCCAGGCCCTAAACTGACACTAATTCTGGAACCTGACCTGGGACCCAGCGCTCTCTTCTTGGTGTTACCCCGTAGCTTCACTATACCTGAAGTAGGGGCTGGGTGTCTGTGCCTTCACACCCCATTCCCTGCCAAATGACACTTGAATAGGGGGAGTAGACGCCAGAGACGCAAAGCAGCCCTCAAATACCCCCACTACCCTTCTTTGGCCAGTTGCTGTCGGATGGCTGCAGCAGGAAGGGGCTTATTTATCTCTTTGGATCTGAGGTTGGGGCTGGTGTCTGCCCTCCGTCTTCCAGGCCCAGGGGGAGTGGGCCCCACATGTGTTCCCTGGGACCATTGGGGGTGGAGAGACCTTGGAAGGGTTCCAGGAAGCCTACTTGCTGAAAGTAAGGCCTCCAGCAGCCTCCAAGAGCCTGTTCCTCTGCAGTTCTTGGCTGAAATCAGGTGACTCTGAGATTAAAAAATACTAAAAAAAAAAATAACTAAATTAGTAGCATCAAAGACTAAACCATTTGGGAGCCTCCCTGGTAGCGCAAGGGGTTAAGCAGCACTATCAAGCTATCCGCAGCCACAGCAGCACGAGTTCAATCCCTGGCCAGGGAGCTGACCCACATGGCACAGCAGACCTCTCCTGGGTCGCCCGCTGCTCCCCTCAGCAGTGTATTTCAGTAGATCAACCTGTTCTGCTCCACACTCTGTCTCTGGTGAATCCTCTCACCCTCCGCATCTCTGGTCTGCACCCCAACTCTTGTATGCATAAATAAATAAATAAAAATTTAAGAAAAAAAAAAAAAGACCAAACCATTTAGTTGCCTGAAGGACTGGGGTGTGAGGAAGGCCTGGGTAACTGAAATCTAGAGACAACCCCAAAGTCGCATTTATATGGATTCCAGCCTCCCTCCTGTCCACATCGCTGTTCTAACTGTGATGAGGCTTTTCCATTTGCATGGAAACTGCTACCACTTACCAGCACTTAAATGCCTGCTTTATAAGCCCTTGGAAGCCGAGTTCCAGGCCTCAGCCTGACGCCTCTGAAAACAGCTGTGGCTGCTCAGAGCAGCACTGAACCTTGTGGACTGGGAGGAAAGAGATGTCCCAGCAGATGTGGGCCAGCTGGAGGCCTCCCCTCTGGGGGCTGCCACCCCATCATGGCACTCACATATCCCACTGCCCATTTGAGTGGGGGTCTGGAAGAACGGATGTGGGTTGGCACTGAAAAACCCAATGACTCCCTGAGCCACACTGGATCTAAGAGGAGGCAGCAATAGGTGTCTGAGCAGCCTCAACCTGGCCCTATCTGCTAGAGGGGTGCAGAGCACAAGGGATCGCCCTGGTGCTCCCCACTAAGAGTTGAAACTTTGAAGTTTCTCAAAGAAGATGCTAGCCGCCCTGATCATTTTTATAGAATTCTGGAATTTTGACAGCGTTGCATTTGGGTCTGAAATTTGCACTCTTTTTGGGAGCCTGGAGTCTCTAGCAGCTGTGGACAAGAGGCAGAGACCTCCAGACCAGGGCCCCGCCCCCACACTGCTGTCTCCTGCCCTCCCAGAGCCCTGTGTTCCTCTGCTGCCTCCCAGCAGCCTCAGGGAAAGGCCCCGAATCTTGGACCATACACACTTGGCCCTCTGTGATCTGACCCCTGCCTGCCTTTCTAGTTCACCCCTTAACTGCACACCAACCCTGCAGGGGTCCCTGTCCTCTTGCGGGACTGGACAACCTTGAACGAGTCATGTTGCTTCTTGACTTTGCACATGCTGCTGCTTTTCCTGGGAGGCCATCTTCACCTGACTCTTACCTGCTCCCGAGGTACCTGAGTGCCACCTCCTTTGCTGTGCCTTCCCTGACTAATTAAGGCTGCCTTGGGGCCTCGTCTAGTACCTCCTCTTATTATGACACAGAATTGCAGTAGTAAGTTTACTCTGTGTTCTCCTAAAACAGGTGGTCTCCTGAGGCTGGCGTTGCCCTGTTCCTCAAAATCTGGGAAGTCGTTCCAAGCTTCTTATACTGACAAAATGAATAAAGGTGTGTATGGGGTGGTCCTGCTCCTTTCTGAGAGACACACACCCTATGAGCCATAAAAGCAAAGACTGATAAATTTGCCTTTAGAAAATATTAGCCCAGGGCCTCCCCAGTGGCGCAGTGGGTTGAGCACAGCACTGTGAAGCTGTCCGCAGTCTCTGCAGCGCTGGTTCAATGGTGGAGATTCCCACAAGGTGCAGCAGACCTCTCCTGTGGCGCCCGCTGCTCCCCTTAGCAGTGTATTTCGTCAGTCTGCCTATTCTACTCCCCGCTCTCTCTGGTGAATTTTCTCACCCTCCCGCACCTCTGACCTGTACCCAGTTCTTGTATAAATAAATACATCTTAAAAAAAATATATTAGCCCAAATGCAAAGTCAAAAGACAACAAAAGGGAAATTCTCTGCAGCTCATATAACAAAGGGTGAGTTCCCCCGACACACAAGCCCCTGTGCAGGGATTAGAAGAAGACCAAGAACACAAAGGAATGTGAGCAGAGGAAAAAAGAGCAGGGGCATGACCCCTCCCCTCTCTCCCCACACAGGGCCTTTAAACAAGGCTCCAGTGACCCCATCATGCTCATGGGAGCGCAGTGCAAATGACATGAAAATTTTCACTTACTACATTGGCCAGGGTGGTGCCTTCATAGGGGTGTAAATTGATACAACTTCTTTGGAGAACAATCCAGAGACTTCTATCAAAATGACATATGCATCTTACCTCCTGACCCAGCAAGTCTACTAGAGATTTATCCCGTAGGTAACTCACAGGCATGACACTGAGTGCACGGGCTGTTCATTGCAGCTTTGTACACGGTAAAAAAGATTGGAAACACGTGGAGATTGGTTACACCAATTAGGGTCCCTCCTAGAGCTGCAAGAGAGCACGAGGAGGCTCTAGGTGCTGATAATGGGTGATGTCTGGTTAGCCCCAAAATGCAAGATGAACAACACTGTGTATCGCACACTGGCTTGTGCATAGAAAGAAGTGAGGCAGAAAAGAAGGATCTATTCGCGCTGACTTGTGTGTGCGCCAAATGCCTGCGGAAAAGGAAACAAGAAGCCAGTTCATTGCTTGCTCTCAGCAGGGAAACTTGACTTTAAAGTTTTGAGCCAGGTGGACATATTATCTACCACAAAGGCAATAAATACATACCTTTAAAAAAAAAAAGTTCCTTCTGCCCTTTATCCAGAAGTTCTTAAAAATGTGTTGGCAGGGAGTTAATACAAAAGTCCTGCTAGGGGAATCTGGAGATTTCCATCAAGGACCTTAGAGAGGTAGATGGCTTTTGAGCACCGCTGTGTGCTCCTTGTAAGCCTTCAAGGTCCTTGAGCTCAAGGAGTTTATGGTCTAGTGTGAAGAAGCCTCAGGCTTTGAAACAATTAAAATAATCTAAAGAAAATCAAAGTGAGACTGGATGGCAGGGACAGTGCAGGCCCTGAAGTTCTGAGGGAGCAGCAGCCTGGCCTGTGGGGAGGGAGCAGAGCTCCTGCCAGTGTTTATGGAGGGCCAGAGCACTTAGAAGTGGATCCTGAGGGTGAAGAGGAAGGTAGAGGGGATACCTTTTACCCTCAGGTGGGAACAGACCCCAGGTGCCAGAAGCCAGGCGCTTCTGCAGGGGAGCCTGGTGAGTGTGGAGTGCGGTGAGATCAGCCTCCGGCCTGTGGTACAGATGGGAGAACCCAGAGGCCGGGGTCAAGGAAGAAGCAGGCTGTGCTGCAGGCCTTGGCCACACCGGCATTTAGGGAAGGGGGGGTGGTGCAAAAAAACGAGTGAGGGGGTGAAGATTAATCAGCAAGACAGTGAAAGCCACCGCCCCGCTGGTGGGGCAGGGGCCTGGGGAGCTTGTCGGCACAGGACTTCCACTGAGACCCAGGCACTAAGAATTGTGCCGACCACTGGTTTCCCCAATGGTTCCTGCGCGTCTGTGGTGTGGGGTTAGACAAGCTGACGCAGGACTGGAAGTGTGGGGAGAGAGGGGGAAGAAACCTTACTTTCGGGATTGTGTTTCCTTCGCCAGGGCAATAAAGGGGGAGAGAAAGTAAAGCAATTTGGAAAGTAAAGTAAAGAGAAAGGAAAGCAAGAAAGGGAAGGGAAGGGGAGGGGAGGGGAGGGGAGGGGAGGGGAGGGGAGGGGAGGGAAGGGTCTTGATTAACTCCAGAGGGGGCCTGCATGAAGGGGTGGCAGCAGAGCCATGCAGGCTGACCAGGAATTGGGGTACAGCTTTGATGGGAGCTTAGCGTGGAAAATTTAGGACGGAAGCTTCACAAGGCCAGAAACTGGAGGTGGGGGCAGAAATGGCCAATGAGTCTAATACCAGTGACGCCGGCGTGTGTAACAACTGCTGCCGCTTTACCACGAGTTCTTGTCTCGTGAAACCGTAGAAAGGAATTCACAGACTTTTTGGAGTAAGTAAGCAGAGAGAGACAAATCTTGTCTTTGAAAGAAGAGTTTATTTAGGAAGAAAAGAGACAAAGAAGAAAGACTCCCAGGTATAAGGTACCTGGGAGGGGCCGAGATGAGCCAGTACGGGATATTACTTTAGGAACATATACTTTCTCTCTCTCATTATGTTAAAATTGCAGTCTCTCTTCCTGATTGGCTAACTCCCAGGGGGTACTAAGTGGGGATTTCACATTCCTTATCTAACAGTTTTTTCTTTCCCCATTTGTTATGCTTATCACTTTACCTTTATGGTCTAGTCCTCCCGGTGAGCATCTCTACACTTTATCTTATCATCTGAAGAAAACCAGGACCATCCTTAACAAGATTGTCTGTGGTCCTAGGATGCTGGTTTTCCCCCTATTGTTAACAATGGTCCTGGGATGTTTGTTTTTCCCAGTTGAATTGGTTACATTCCCTTGGTTGTCCATATCTCTGAAGCCTCCCTAAATTCTTCAGAGGTCCCCTCCTGCACTGTCCCTAAAACTGCCTAATAACCCTAGCTTGCCCTGTCTCACCAGCTATGGAAAATCTGTAGGCATAGGCCGGAGGCGGGGATGTGGAGAATTTGTCAGTCATTACGAAGAAACACCAGTCCTTACCTATTCACCCAACCAGACCTTAGAAGTGATCAAGTTCATAATACATAGATTTCTATAAAGGACTAAATCTCCCCAAAGAATACTATATAAAGATGCCCTTTGGGCCTCCCTGGTGTAGGGGTTAAAGACAGAGCTATCAAGCTATTGCCAGCCACTGCAGCGCAAGTTGGATCCCCAGCCAGGGAGGTACCCACATGGCACAGCAGACCTCTCCTGTCTCGCCCACTGCTCCCCTCAGCAGTGTTTTCGGTCTGTCTGCCTGTTCTGCTCCCTGCTCTGTCTCTGGTGAATCCTCTCACCCACCCGCGCCTCTGGCCTGTACCCCAGCTCTTGTATAAATAAATAAATAAATCTTTGAAAAAACAACAAACAAGTTGCCCCCTGCTCTGGTAAAATGCAGATCTTGTCCCAAGACTGCCTGCCCGTGTCTATGCAGGCATCTCTTAGTAAACCTAGCAAACGTCTTTTTCCTTAGTAAACTTGCCCTGTGCCGCTGAATGGGAAACTCTGCCAAAACCTTTCTCAAGGAATCCAAGAACCCTTTTCATTCACTGAACCCCAACATCTGAATCCCATCAGTTTGAAGGTTAGCTTAATAGCACCTCTGAATTTCCATGGTACAAGAAGATGGGGGTTAAGGAATGTTTGAGGTTTGTAAGTTGGACACACTTTGATGTTCTCCAAGAGACCAAGTAAAGGTTGGGGTTCCCTGGAAACTCCTTCGCCAGTGTGTGCTCCTCTGAGTGTTAGTCTGTGCAGAACTGAGTCACCAGGAGTCCCAGATCATATCTGAGTTGTGTACGGTGCTGAGTTTCCTTGCTTCCCTTTCACCCTCCTAACACACAGGCTCATGACAGTTAACTAGCAGTTCCGTTGTGTGGATGGGAAAATGACAATCACCCCGCCAGTGTTGCGTTGACAACACTGCACTGACAAAGGGGAGTCGTGGAGCAAGCTGTGGGATGCTGGATGCTGCTGAAAGAGCAAGATCCTGGCCTTTTTATTCTTAGAATAATCTTACAGCATCAGTTGAGTGGGGGAAGGAGGACAAGGAGACAAGGGAGGGGTCAAACTGGAGAATGTGCTGGGTCATCTAGAGTGTCTGGGGGCGTGAGTCTGCCCCCAGGGCTGTCTTATCTGCTTGATGACTCAGTATTGAGATTGAAATCAAGCCCCAGATCCCAGTAATGGTTTCAGTCTTATCAACAAGGCTACCACGGCTCAGCTTCTGGGGTTCCTTGTTTTACACCGTCAACAGCCCCCAGGCATCCCCTGTCATCCCCTTCCCAGGGTGATCAAGCTTTCTCCTCTGGATTGTTTGAAAGGCGCCTTGCAGGGTTGGGCTCCTGCAGCTGACTGGCCGGCAGCTCCGACCTGGCCTAGGAAGGCACAACCGTAGGCCACAGAAATGGCGGCTGAACAGGCCGCTCGGGCGAGCAGACCCACACACCGGTTTTGTGTCAGGGCTCCTGGAACCTGGTCCCTCTTTGTGATCTTTTTGTCGTTGAGTCCCCAGGTTGATGGGAAAACCACAAACCCCAGCCAGCCAATCACCAGTGAGAAACAGACCCTCCCCGCCCTGCTGATCAACCCCGCAAAACCAGGACCACCCTCTAGCCTCAGGCTGTTCTTTTCCAGGGTCTTCGCCCTCTCTGGAGCCCTTTAGTCTTAGCAGTAAGGTCAGACACGAGCTCAAAGGTCAGCAACAAGTTTTCGTTCTGCTCCAGAGCGAGCGCCACTCTGCCTGCATGGTGTGGTGGCAGCAGCGCCCCCGCCCTGGCACTGCCCTCCCCGCGGTCCCTGGAAGCTCCTTCCCCACCGCCCCCCCAGCACCAGACACCTGGTAGTTGTTGTTGTTGTCGTTTCAGTTCCAATTTAGTAGCTGCCTCGTTCCCTTTTCTTGCCTTAACTTCCCTCATTTATGAGTTGTGGTTTTTAGAGCAGATTGAAATTCTGAAGCTTCAGGGGAGGGACCCGAGTGCTTCCAAGCCTGCAGTATGCGTGGAGGTTCGGTGCCCCTGGGACAGGGCAACGGAAGGATCGGTCAGGAGAACTGCCAGTGTCTGGGAGCATCTCTGACACAGGAACGCTGGGAGCTGAAGGGTGTGAGGGCCAGGAGTGGGTGGCAGATTTGAGCTCAGGGTCTTTGAAAGACACGGTGCCGGCCCAGGTGTGACCTTGCTGTGGCAGGACGGGCTGTCTCCTGGTGGCTTTCTCTGCTGAGATTCCCGAAGGTTACCTTCTGCCTGCTGGCCTGGACAGCTGGTCCCTGGCAGTAGGAGGCCCAACAGATACCCTTCGTGGGTTTTCCTGGAAGAGGGGGAGGGTTCAAAGAGGCACCCACACCAGAGGAGGTGTGGGTATTAGCAAGGAGGGCAGGCAGGGCAGGAATGGCGGGCAGTGTGTGCATTGGCCCAGAGCCTTATCGCACTGACCTGGGTCTTGGCCTGGCTTTGAGACGGGACTAGGTAGGTGGAGGCAGGAGGAGCCCCTTCCTACAGAACCCAAAGCTCAGGAGTTTGGTTGGAGGACCAAGGGTCCAGGCGGGCCGGGGCAGGCAAGAGGGGCTACTTGGAGGGGCAGGGCCAGCGAGTCTGGAAGGCACCGGAACTGGCTTATGCACGGCAGGGTTATCAGTGCGTCCCGGGATGCTCCAAATGTCTCATGATGCCTCCGATGCCTCCAGTGTAGCCACCTGCCCCTTCCCCTCTGACAGGCACAGTCTTGGCCAACTGCCTCGCATCGCACAGGGAAGCAGCCAAGGCCCCTTGGCATGCTCAGAAGAGCTTCTGTTTTCTGTCAGGTTTTCTCCATATTCTCATCCTGGTTCCAGGAGAGAAGGGTGCATGAAAAAGGAAGCCCTTTCTAATAGAGCAAGGTGTCCACAGCGCAGGGAGGGCAGGACTTGGAACTCTCACCCCAGTAAGCCTGGAGCTGAGTCCCCTGGGCCCCTGGGCTCCCTCTGCAGGGCAGTGGCTGGGCCTTGAGCAGGCTGGGCTGGGTGCCCCTTAGAGTTGAGACCCAGAACCTCTGCTTGCGGGATCAGAAAGTAGAGACGGTAAAGTGTGCCCTTGAGCTTTGGTTCTGAATGAGGGGTGAGGATGACAGGGCCCTGAGGCAAGGTGGTCCCACTAGATTAGAGAACCCCCAGGCAATCGAATGTGCCAAGCCTCTGCACTCCCCCCGCCCCAAGTCCGGGCCTGCCGGGGGCTGAGAACCTGCCTGGTAGTGGTCTCAGGGATGTGAACACGCCCACTACAGCCATGTCCTGATCACAGGTTCTGGGCATCGTGCACCAGGCCCTTTGCGCTCATGACTATCTCATCTGGTGACGTCACGCCGCAAAGGCACAGCTGGAGCGCGGAGTGTGGGAACGCGGCCTCCAAAGCCCACTTTCCGCTCATCCTCTTGCTCCACCCGGCCAGGATGAGTGATGAGGGTGGGGCAACTGAGGGGCTGTGTCTCATCAGATGAAATAAGCCCAACACTTCATTCACTCGTGCGCTTGATCCACCTTCATTGTCGGTGCTCCCCACGCCAGGCACAGCGGCTGGTATTGGGGATACAATGAGTTGCAGAGGTAGATGCACTCCCTGCTCTCAGGGGCCAAGCCTCTAGTGGGAGGACAGACCTTTATCAGATACGGAAGAGGCGATGCAGTGATAGGAGCTGTGAAAGAAGAGCATCGGGGAATGAGAGGGGCAAACATGGGCCTATGTAGTGAAGGGGGAGAGGAACATTGGGGTAGAGAATCAGAAGAAAGATGAGTGACCAGGAGTTAGCAAGGGGAAGATGACCTAGAACATTCCAGGCCATCTATTGTATGTGCAAAGATAGGGAGGAGAGGGCTAGCTGGGTGAACGGAAAGAAGGGTCAAGAATAGGGTAGCGGGTCATGGGTGAAGGCAGTAAGGTGGTCAAAAGCCCAATGGGGCAGGTGCCTGTGAAATGAGTTTCTACTCTTTCCCATGAGCTAAATGAAAATGCACAACAATGCATGTAGCATCCTCAAGAGTTTGGGCTCCATTAGTAGTGGCATAACATGCAGATCAAAGGAGGTGATTGTTCCTTCTGGCTCAGATTGCACCTGAAGGGTTAGGATCATTTTGGGGTCCCTGCTGCCCAGAGAAGTACAAGCACATTGAGCAGGTGTACAAAAAGCAGGGAAGAGCAAGCTCAGGGATCAAGACTGTCCTAGATCTCTGAGTAATATTCTGGAGTCAAAGCTCAACTCCATAGAGGGAAACAGCCCTGACACTTAGGACTACTGAAAAGTGAATTGAAGTTCTGTGCACTAGAGAACTTCCTGCTCTGGGGATGTCTGGGCAGGCACTGGAGAACCTGAGACGCACTTAGCTTAATTGCTGGTCTAGATTCAGTCTTCTGCACTAATTGAACCCATGTGGGTGCCTCTTCCCTTCCAGCTCTGAGTGAGAGACTTACCATATATGTCCCTAAAACACAGGGTCTTGGCAACACAAATGGTGGGGCTAGCCTGGGGCAGGCTCTGGATTGATTTGCTCTGCTCACACTGTTGGGGAAACCAAGCGGTGGGGATGGCGGTGCTCTAGGCTCATGGGTTGGCTGCTGCTGGTCACCATCTGAGATAATTTCTTAGGGCACTGTAGGGGCAGGAAGACCACAGAGCAGGTTTTCTGATCCAGCAGACCGGGTGAAGGAGGAGTCAGAGTCCTCAGTGGCTTTTGCAGGTCTTTTATTTAGATTTACCAGGCACATGGCAGGCAGGGGTGCTGGGGGGCCAGGAGGCTGGCAGTCCTCCCAGCCCCCAGCAAATCCTCTCTCTATCTGGGCTCTCCGGCCTTCTCTCTGCTTCTCTTCTTCTCTCGGCTTCCGTTCGTTCTTGGCTTCTGCTGGCGTCCCCGTGACGCCGCCTTTATAAACTCAGTCTCTCAGCCCAGGTGTACCCACTTCAGGTGCCGCCATCAGGCATGCATTCAGGACCGCAGGGTTCCATCATCTATCCTAATAGCAGGAAGGCAGAAAAGCCTGATTCTTTTTCCTTACTCTACAGGCACCCGTTTCAGAATCCTAAGTGTTTTCTGGCACCTTGGACTTTCCAGCTGTCAGTCATGAGTCCCCACCCAACTGGCACCAAAGAGAAGCCAACAAATCCCTTTCCCACTTGCCCATCAATTGTGTCTCCGAGACTTACCACATCTCCTGGGTTTCCCTAAAGAGAGGGTTGCCCTGGTTCTTGTACCCCAGAACTTTCACTCTTGAACCCCTCCTCCCCGATATCTGTTAATCTCTGTTAGTCTCCAGACTTTCGCCTTCTTTCTTGATAATGGCTCCAACCTGTGCCCTCAGTATCTTCCCCCTGCCACCCCCAAACCAGCCCGTAGCCCTGTCAGCACCTTCTGCTCCTCATTTGACCTCTCTACTCTCTGCTGAGTTCTGGAGACAGCGTGAGATGTAATTAAAATGGAGATGTAATTTAAATGGAGACTATATGCCTGTGTCTTTATAGCTCTCACACCTGAAGTGTCCAGTTTGATAAGTTTTTCATGTGCAGAACCTGTGTAACCACCACCAGATCAAGCTAAGAGCATTTCCAGTCCCTCCTTCAAGTCGACTTCAATCTCTAGGTTGCCACAATTTTACTGCCAGACACCCGGCAGGTGTTGCCCTTTATTCCAGCCAGCTGGAGGACACAGACCCATGCTGTTTGCTGTTTCAGCTTTGCCCCATCTGACCTGCACAGTGCAATGTCCATAGGAGGTGCCCTTGAAGCCCTTCGATGGAGGGAGATAGAGTTTGCCGAGTATCTCAGAATATATGTCCAGTCGTTCTTTATAAAAGTGGAGCAGTGACAAAGGAGGGGGTGAGGGAGTGCAGGAAGAACCCGAGGCGAACTTGCTGTTCTACTCAGAGGGCCCCACCACAGGATGGGGCACCCAGGCCTTGGCTTTTGCGTTGGGCAACACCACACTGACAAAGAGACGGGAGTGGTGGAGCAGGCTACAGAATGCAGGATGCTGCTGAAGAGCAAGATCCTGGCCTTTTTATTGATACGCAACATCGGGGTTGTAAGGGGGAGGAGCAAAAGGAAAGGGGAAGGAGATTAAAGAAAGGGGAAGAATGTAGAGAATGTAGATCAGGGATGGTGAGTCTGCCCTCCAGGCACTTCTCATCTGCTTGATGACTCGGTATTGTCATTGAGACCAAGCCCTAATTCCCCCCACCCCTGGTTTTAATCTTATCAACTAGGCGTTCCACTCATCAGCTTCTGGGGTCCCTTGTCATACATTGGTCCTCGGCCCCCAGGGCGTTCCCGGTCCTACCTCGTGATGCATAGCCTTCCCAGCGAGATCCAGCTTTGTGCTCTTGTTTGATTTGAAGGGCGCCTTGCAGGCTTGGGCTCCTGTACCTAACTGACCAGGCCATTTTGACCTTGCTTAGGATTTAGCACTATAGGTGACAAAACAGTGGCCGAGCAGGCCACTCAGGAGTAGCAGACCCACACTTGGCGGCACACGTCCTCAGCAGGGGGCTGGGCGGGTGGGCCTCCTTGTCTGGAACATCTTCCCCCAGGGCACTGGAGCCGGCTGCGCTCCCATCTTGGGCCCAGACCCTGGCTTGAGTGTGAGCCAAGGCGAGTTCAGAGCACTGACGACTACAAGCTGGGTGGCGGGCTTAGGAGAGCCCTGGAGCCAGACGCCCGGTGCAGCAGGCTCCGAGGGAGGGCAGAGGGCACAAGTGCTCACTTGCAGGCCACGATCTCCCTTGCCTGGGAGCTCTTGTTCACCGTCCCGCTGGGGAGGTGGTACCCACAAAGGCATGGCTCTCTTCCTGCACTGAGAACAAGAGGGGAGCAGCGGGAGGTGTTGTAGGCATAGTGAGGAGCAAAGCGGAACCTGTGAATGACATCCTGGTGGCTCCACCTCCGGGCTCGCTCCCCCATCACCTGCCCACAGGCTCCCAGGCAGCAGGGCAACTCCCGCGGGCCTCCCATCTGACTTTCTGAAAGTGGGGGTTCGCTGGGACCTAGGGGTGGGGTAAGCAGTCACGGTGGCCTCAGAAGACTGGACGCGCTGTGCCCGCTCCTGCTTCTCCCGCCCCGGCTGGCGATCTGGCCTCCGCTCAGACAGGGCTGTGGGCAGCACAGGCGGAGTCCGGCTCCGCCAGGCCAGCTCTCTCGCCCCTCCTTTTCTCCCTCCCCTTGCAAATAAACTTTTACAATTTCTCTCTGCGTGTCTGCTTTGGGTTTTGTCCCGCCTTATCAGGCATGTGGGTGAGGACACCCCCCCCCAGCCCCCCGCTCCTCCATTTCCCCAGGCCGCCCTAGCGCGGGAGCTGGGCCGAGCGCAGCCCGCACAGAGGGTCCTCGCGGCCCCACCGCCGCCCTGACGAAGCGGGTCTCCGGGCTGTGAGATTTGAAAACACTCTTTGCTCTAAGACACAACACTTTTGGGGTTTTTTGAGGCACAAAAAAGAGCTTCTTTTCTGGGTGCTGGAGGCCAGTTGTCACTGAGAGCCTTCCCCGTGGGGGGGGGGGCGCGCTGAGTCTCTTAGGTCACATTGTCCCTGTCACCTCCCCGCTCCTTGACTGTGCTAAGTCCGGGTCTCCCGCATGGCAGGGGCCCCTGGGTGAGCCTCCGATTTTACACCGGACCTGCTGTTTCAGCCCCTGGTGCAGGGCCTGGAGCTCGGGTCCACATGAAACCAAGCCTTGTCGGCCACAGCAGCATGGTGGCAAAGCCTTCTTCTTGGGGATGCCCTTCCCTCCCTGACTGGTACAGGCATGCCCACGAGCACTGATGCCACGTAGGAAAGGAAAGAGAAGGAAGGCAAGATCAGTGGTCAGTGCAGAGGGTGAGGCTTGACCAAGGAACCTTAGAGCAGCTCTGAATGGGTGTTCCCCCTCCTGAGGGTGTATTCCATGCCAAATATTGCCAGTGCGAGATCTCCAGGGGTGATTATTATCCTCATTTTCCTAAGAGAGAACCGAATGCTCAGGGGAGTCCCACAATCAGAATCCCAAAGCGAATGGGTGTGCGCTGGGTTGTGAGCCGACGGGCTCTTTCTTCTCCATGGAAAGTGCTTCCCAGGCTCAGGCGCCTTCTTGGGGATGGGATGTCCCGTCTCACAACAAACGGCCGGTCAGTCTTCAGATTTTTTGTGGGACGCTTATCACATGCAAGAGGCAAAAACAGCAGAAAAAAGGGGAATGCAGGAAATCAAGACGCCGCAAGGAACAGACGAGGACCTCAAAGCAACTCTCACAGAGAATCCGAAACCTGGAAGGGGTGGCCTGCTCTGAAACAACTGCGAGATGCCACAGAAAGGGGAGCGATCGAGACCAAGTAAGAAATCTAACGTGTGCTAACAGAGTGGGAGCACAGAAAAGATCACTCAGAAAAATAAAAGCAAAGTGGTTGAAGATAAAATCTGGAAGAATGTGAAGCAGAGAGGCGAGATGGATAATAAGGTAAAAGAGGTAAGAAAACTAGATAAGCCTGAGATTCAACATCTGACTGACTCACTTTCCCCAAAGGCAGCAGTGGGGAAATGGGTATTTAAAAAGACACTAAATATTCTCAGAAAAAACAAAAATATCTCCTTAAGAGCCTGCTGGCAGAGTGGTTTGGCTGTCTGAGAACCGAGAGGCCAGGTCCTCAGTGCTGTCGGTCCCGATCAAAAAGTCAGTAAGTAGAGACAGGCGTTGAATCTACAAGCACATTTATTTTTCAGGAAGTTGGTCAGCGACCTGAGAACGATGGGCATGGCACCCCGAAGTAACCGTTCTGCCCTCTCACCTCAAGCTGGTCTTTCTAGTTACACAAAGACAGTCATAAGCGAAGAGCCCATCGGAACAGCCCGTCGCACTTCACGTTTCTGGTGTTTGCCATGGCTCAGCTCCCAGAGCTTATGAGCCTCCCGGTTATCTTGACCCTGGTCCATCTGATGGGGTCAATGTCCAGCACTCCCTTGGGCCTCATCAGGGCAGGAATCTCAGTTCAAAGCAAGAGTTTTAGTTTAAAGAAAACAGATCATTAGTCATAGAGTGTGTACGTGCAGCCTGTGCTAGGTGTGCGTGCAGATTCCTGCGCTAGGCGTGGGGCCTTCCTGCCTCCTTAGTCCGCTGTCATTCAGGTCACACTGTTAGTGATGACCCTTATGTCTCTAAGGCTTGTTTAAGGTTAAAGAAACTTAGGTGGGGGAGAGTGTGTCTTTCTCCAAAGCAGGAGAGTTATTGGCATATAACGTTTCTCACTGTCAGGTTCGGCCTTCCATTTCTGCTACTTCCTGCTGAATTGGTCATTGTTGGGTTGTTGTTTTTTTTTAATCATGGAAGGTTTGTAGCCATATTGGTGTTGGTGGCGCTAAGAAGTGTAATAAAAGATCACTCAGAAAAGAAGATATCCTGAAACCTCCACCAGTGGGACCAACAAGGCTAAATACAAAATGTTGAGTTTTCAGAGTCATACAAAAATATAGAATCTAGCCTAGTTTACAGGTTCAAACAAACACAAACAAAACAAAAAGATTCTCAAAACTTTCAAGAGAAGTAGAATTTGATGTCCATGAAAAGATATATAAATGAAGGGTTTTTTCCCTCCACTTTTACCCCAATTTTATCAAGTAATTATAGCAATCAATGAACTTGGCCAGTTTGCATAAATTCCACAAGAATAGAAATTATATAGACCTTTTAATTTCATTTTATCGGAACTCCTTATCAAAAACCCAGGCCATGTTAAGGTCTTACCATCAAACTTCACCTGAGATACCTCTATCTTGGGGTACACTTCTCGCCTCTCAAGTTTCCCAAGACATCCTAGGGTCCATGGGCCTGTCAAGGGATGACCTTTACCCTCTTGACAAACTAGTAGTACCCCTTAAGGAGGCACCAGGCTATTTGTTCCCTTGTTGACTCTGAGATCAGTCTGGTTCCTGAAAACAAAACATTCCAGACAAAGCTTTGGTAAAACACCTCTCTTTCTAACTTATTAAAGAGAGGGGTAGAAAGAATCTTACTGTATTTATACAAACATTTTGTTCTGAGAAATCAGAATACTTAAAGATTTTACATTTTGGGGTGAGAAAGAGAAAATCAAGTGTTCCAGTTTGTGCATAAAAAGACGCAATTTGTATGAGTCCAGTTTTCTATAAGCTTTGTAGTTTTTCTCATTTCCACAATAAACCTGTATTTTCAGGGTACTGTCAGTTTCTTTCCTACAAATTTTTTTGAACACACAGTTTAGTAAATAGCAGTTTAAAAAGTTTAGTAAACTTCTGTAAATAGCAAATAACTTAAAATTGATCACAATTAAGATTTGATTAAAAGGCATTTGATAAGGGGCCTCCCCTGGTGGCACAGCGGTTGAGCGCTGGGCTTCGAAGCTGCCTGCAGCCTCTGCAGCGCCGGTTCGATCCCCGGCCACCGGTAAGAGTCCCACATGGCGCGCAGACCTCTCCTGCCACCCGCTGCTCCCCTCAGCAGTGTATTTCATCAGTCTGCCTGTTCTGCTCCCCACTCTGGCTCTGGTGGATTCTCTCACCCTCCCACGCTTCTGACTGTAATATCTAAAAAAAAAAAAAAAAAAAAAAAGCATTTAACAAGGATGTTTGCTCAACTTTGTGATATACTACAGTGTTTCAGAATAACCAGAATTGACCAGTAGTGATATACCAGAATGTCCCACTTTTCCAAAAAGAGATTTGGAAAACAAGTGCACTCATAGAAACAGATTTAAAATAGAATGACCTGCCAAGATTTAATTCATGAAAGATTGCAGTTTTAGCCTCCCCTAGGATGGAATTCCAATCCAGTCAACTTGACATCACCAACTCATAATCTTTCTTTTTCTTAACTTTCCTCTCTTATACTCCACCAACTTTCACAGACTTGCTCTGACATGCTATATTCACTTAATTTTTCCTATATTTTATTCAATCTGAACAATCATTTTAATTTTTTAAAAAGATTTATTTTATTTATTTATGCATACAAGAACTGATTTCAGACCAGAGGTGTGTGGGGTGAGCGGACTCACCAGAGACAGAGTGGGGAGCAGAACAGGCAGACTGACTGAAAGACACTGCTGAGGGGAGCAGCGGGTGTGGCAGGAGAGGTCTGCCACACCATGTGGGTTGCTCCCTGGCCGGGGATCAAACTCAGGTGCACCTGGCAATAGGCTACTAGCGCTGAGACTTTAACCCCTGCGCCCCCAGGGAAGTCTGAACAATCATTTTACTTGACGAAACTACACGTCCCCCCATTTTCGTCAAAACAAAAGCCATGTCTTTTTATCCTTTTTTATCCAGCAAACACATTCTACTTTTTTTTTTTTTAAGATTTATTTATTTATTTATCCAAGCACTGGGTACAGTCAGAAGCGCAGGAGGGTGAGAGAATTCACCAGAGCCAGAGCAAGGACCGAAGTACCCTCGCAGAGCAGGCAGAAGGACCGAAGTACACTGCTGAGGGGAGCAGCGGGCGGCAGGAGAGGTCTGCAGCGCCATGTGGGACCCTCCTCCGGTGGCCGGGGAGCAGCCGGGGATTGAACCGGCGCTGCAGAGGCTGCCGGCAGGTTCACAGCCCAGCGCTTAACTGCTGCGCCACTGGAGAGGCCCCACAGTATACTTTTCTTTGCTCCTTTTGGTCTCTTGTCTACTTCAGATATATTCATGATTTCCCCCCTAGCCTTTAGAGTACCCAACTCCTAATGAAAGCTAAAAGGCAAGAGAAAGTTCTTAGCAGTGTGATTTTAAAAAGACTCCGTTTACTTTTTTTTTCCCCTCAGTCATTCCTTGGGGTGACCGGAAAGTCAATACGCAGAGACAGCAACTGAATCTACAAGTGCTTTTATTCTTCAGTCATCCCTGGGATATTTTGTTTCCCTTTCTCCTGGGATGATTACATTCCAAATAACTGATTAGAGTTACCATTATAAAACCAAAGAAGAAAAAATGCAAACTTTCCTAGGCATTTCAGAGTATATTTTTCTATTATCAGAGGCACAAGGTGGTTGCTATTTGAAATCAGGTTTTCTTTTTTTCCCAGATATTTAATTTTTTCCCTCAAGGCCTAGTCAGTGGCTACTTTTCTCCAGACCGACTCAACTCATGCAATAGACCAGACGGTCCTGCAGTGCAGCACTGTCCTTGCCTTTTCATGGGCCATAATCGGAACTGTTTCTCGGATTGCAACCCAACTGGCTGTTTCCTGCATTGGAGGCTGTTTCTAACAAAGTTCCATAATATTACCAGACAGAACAGACAGACAGAACTGAACTGACAGAGGGGTGACTGTAAGCCTGAAGCCAAACTTATCCCAGGAAGAAAAACAGACCAGAGAAACTGGGGAAAAAAAAAAAAAAAAAAAGGACAATGATGCAATTTACTGAGTGAGGACTATGCGGAGTGCTGGGAGCCAGGCAAAAATGAATTTTCTGCCTGGAATCCAGGCCCTCAGCCTCGGCAGCCAACAGGCCTCACTACCAGCAAAATGATTTACCAGAGAGGCCCATTTCTGCCCTGGCGTGGAGTCAAAATGTTGCCAGAATTGAATCTGGTTCATGGACCACTGTCACTGCTAACAAGTCAATAAGCAGAGACAAGAATTTCATCTAGAAGTGCTTTGATTTTTCAGATCACTGGCCAGCAATTTGAGAGAATGGTGGCGATGACACCTTGAAGAAGTCGCTCTGACAGCTCATCTTGAGCCAGCCTCTTTCATATTGTGTTAAACAAACAGCCCATCAGAACAGAACAGCCTGTCATAGTTGATGTTCCTGGTATTTGTCACGTTCAGCCCCTAGAACGTGTTATCAACCTCCTTATTATCTTGACACGGGCTCTGATGGGGCAGTATCTGGCACTCCTTCAAGCATCATGGTAGAAGTCTCAGATCGAAGCAAGAGTTTTGTTGAAGGAAAACAGCTCATTAGTCATACAGTGTGTACGTGCGCCTCTGCTAGGTGTGCGTGTGCAGATGCCTGGACGAAGTGTGGTGCCATTTCCTTCCCCCAGGCCCCTATCAGCTGGAGGTGGTTGAGGCGCCTCGCTGGGCCACAGAAACCGCAGAGCAGTGGAGGTGGCCTGAGACTGCAGCGTCAGGGGAGAGAATGGCCTGACCCTAGTCTATGGCATAAAAACCCAGGGTTAAAAGTGCCCTATGCACCTGCACCCCTATGTTTTTTGCAGCACTATTTACAATAGCTAAGATTTGGAAACAACCCAAATGCCCAAAAATAGATGACTGGATCAAGAAGATGTGGTCCATATACACCATGGAATATTACTCAGCAATCAATAAAGATAAACACATGCAGTTTGCAGCATTATGGACGGTGCTGGAAGGGATCATGTTCAGTGAAACACACAAGAAAGAAAAAGAAAAATACCGATGGTCTCACTCATAGCAGGAATTTAGAAAACCTAAATAAGGGACCAGGAAAAGACTAATTAATACAAAGAAAAAATCAAAATCTACAAGCAACTATGAACCAGAGACACACTATGGGGGCGGGGATTAGGGAGCGGCGGGGAGAGGAAGGACTAGAATCAAAATAAGGGGGGTGCAAATTGTATGGGGAATATAACCAAAATGAAAATGCATACATTGTGCAAAGATGAAAAAATGATGTAAGAATTATATAAAACAAAATATTTTAAGAAAAAAAAAAAAAGGTGCCCTACAAGCAGATGGCCATTTAAGCAGCCATGAGAGGCACCCTTTTTACTGGTGGGGTGAATAAACCTCATTTCTTTTTTAAAAAAATTTTATATACATTCACACATAATATATATACATGCATATCATATATAATGTATATATAATGTATAGTGTATACAACATACACACATGTGTTATATATGTGTATATATTTTTTACATCATTGTTCATTTTTGTACAGTATATGCTTGCATGCTTTCTCCTATCAAATGTGGTCCCCATAAAATTCCCACCACCCGAGCACCCGTGCACCATCACCACAGTCCCTTGTGCTCCTCCCTCCTCTGTTTTGATCCTTTTCCTTCCCCTCCCTTGCAGAATGTCTCTGATTTATAGTTACCTGTTAATTTTGTTTTTTATTTACTATTATTGTTCTTTTTCCTCCTGATCCCTTATATGTTTCCCCTATATTCCTGCTATAAGTGAAACCATCTGACATTTTTCTTTTTCCTTCTGGCTTATTTCACTGAGCATAATCCCTTCCAGCTCCTTCCATGTTGCTGCAAATGGCAGGAAAAAACTCATTTCTACATGCCTGGATCATTGCACTTTGAGAAATGTACTGTTACCTGACGTCTACTGAGCTTCTGATCCATAAGCTGCCTTCCCAGAGGTTGGTGAGGGAGATCACGCAGGATTTCAAACCAAAACTGACTTGAGGTTTCAGAATGCTGCCATCAGTGTCCTCCAGGAGGCTGGTGAAGCTACCTGGTGGGTGTATCTGAAGACACTAATTCGTCATACCTGAAGGCATTCAACTGGCTTGCTACAGACAGCAGAGAAAAGTGCAGGCAGTTTTTAAAGTGTTTTATAGTAAATTCTGTATAATATTTTGGTTTAATTTGTGACTGTTTTGTAAGAAATTATTTATAAGGGCCTCCCCGGTGGCACAACGGGTTGAGCACAGAGCTGTGAAGCTGTCTGCAGCCTCTGCAGCACGGGTTCAAGTCCCCGGCCAGCCAGGGAGCTACCCACATGGCACGGCAGACCTCTCCTGTCATGCCCACTGCTCCCCTCAACAGTGTTTTCAGTCTGTCTGCCTGTTCTGCTCCCCGCTCTGTCTCTGGTGGATCCTCTCACTCTCCCGCGCTTCTGGCCTGTACCCCAGTTCTTGTATAAATAAATAAATCTTAAACATATATATATATATATATATAAAAGAAATTGTTTACAATATGTTGCATTTATACTTAAGTCATTCTGAAACAGTACAAAACCTGGGAAAATGTTATGGTTTGTGGGTCCTCACCCATGAGCTTACAACTACAAGACACTACACAAATTCAGAATGCAGCAACAGGGCTTATTTACAAGGGGGATATTGTGAGCAATAAGGATAAAGGAAAGAGTTTCTAAGGCCACAAATGGCCATCTGTCCTATGCCAGATACTGTCCACAGCATCCAGTAGTCCAAACCAAAAGTTACATGTGCAAGATGGTATTGTCCCTTCCAAAAGAGGACAGAGCTGGTGGCACACCGACAGGTGGTGGACCAGGACCAAACTCATGGTGGCAGCTGGAGATAATCACAGGTGATACTGCTGATGCAGCACCCTAGCAGCCAGCAGCAGCGGTCTGCAGCCTGACTGAGCAGTGCTGAACACATCAGCCATAGGAGGTGTTGCTGGTCATGCTGGAGGCAAGAGCAATAGACAGGAAGTGGTGCTGGTGGCTCACAAGCAGTGGGCAGCTCTTAAAGATTACCAGACATGGGTCAGCGGTGCCAGTCAGCACTGATCAGCAGGTGGTGATGGGGAGAACCAAGCCATGTTGGCCAGCTCTTGGAGGAAATGGCAGAAGTTCAGGCATCTGTTTATTTATCTTTCAGATGTGGTGCCAGTTAATCAGGCACCAGTGCACAGCTCTGTCAGAGGCACTGGGCACAGGCCAACAGCGCCTAGCAGCAGGTGATGTGGGAGCAGAGCTGGAGGCAGGAGCAGTTGTATGTTGTATGGTCAGGCAACAGTCAGTGTTTTGAAGTGATGAGTCAGAGAATTGAAGGCAGGAACTGAAGGTCTCGAGGATCTAACATGAAAGTCTCAACAAGCGTCAGAAGTCTGTTTCTGGAGCAAAGGTCTTGACAAGTCTCAGAGACCTGAGTGTCTGTGAAGCAAAGGTCTCAATGGGTCTTGAGGTCTCAGTGTGAATCTATCTGCTGCCCTGGCTTATATCCCCATCAGTGTGTTCTGGCCAGTCCCCAATCTGATCGGCCCATTTCCAGAACGTGTGCCGTTTCCAGGACTTGATTTGCGCCAGTGCAAGCTCAAGCCCAACTGGCATGTCTTCAAAACTGCGTTCGTTTCAAAACCTGGTCCCCATTGGTGCACCCAAGCCTGCCCTGCACTGGGTAGGCCATCAAATCTGGCTCATGCCGCCTGTGGTGGTGGGTACATGGTTCCCTGCTGCAGAGCTGGACGTGCCCCCCGTGCCCCCCGAGCCAGGAGCTGTGGGGATCCTATTGCAATTCCATCTTTGATTCCACCTCAGTGACATGAATGCTGCGCTCAGGGGTGACAAACTGCCAACACACAGAAGGCATGGAGCGGGTGTTATTTCTTGCCATTTCCTCAGGATGCACGTTTCTGCCTGTTAATGACTTGTTGGGTGGCTAGTAAAGTACTAGAAATGATAACTGTGGACAGGGTTCTTTTGTAATAAAACTGCTCTTGACTTGATCCCAGTGTTTAGCAATAGGGGTTGTTAATGCTGACCCTACATCACGGCGCTAGAATGCGGGCTCTCACTGTGACAGAGTGAAGATACAGGTCTTAACCATGATATAGATTATAATTTCCTAAGAAAGAAAAAAAAGAGACACGTGGCAGCGAGAGAAAACATGGTGTGCGTTTATTACAGCTATTTTCTATATGGCGGTATCAACATTTTAAAATTAAATGTTTAACATTCACCAAAAAAATAGAGTCCCTCTGAGTACCTAGCACAGCGAATGAAAACAAAGCAAAATAAGCCTCTTACCATGACTCCTCATTGTGAACTCTCAGAACTCTAGGATTAAAAAGATCTTACTGAGGGCCTCCCCGGTGGCGCAGCGGTTGAGCGCTGGGTTGTGAAGCTGCCCGCAGCCTCTGCAGCGCTGGTTTGATCCCCGGCTGCTCCCCGGCCACCGGAGGAGGGTCCCACATGGCGCGCAGACCTCTCCTGCCGCCCGCTGCTCCCCTCAGCAGTGTATTTCGTCAGTCTGCCTGTTCTGCTCCCCGCTCTGGCTCTGGTGAATCCTCTCACCCTCCCGCGCTTCTGACTGTACCCAGTGCTTGTATGTGTGTATGCATGTATGTATGTATAAATAAATAAATAAATAAATAAATAAATAAATAAATAAATCTTTAAAATAAATAAATAAATAAATAATAAAATTTCTTAAAAAAAAAGAGATCTTACTGAGACGCTCTCTGGAATGGTGTCTGTGGAGATTTGCAGATCCTCTCCCTAGTAAAACAACCATAACTGATAAATTAATCTTAAAATATATAAATTCCCTGGGATTTGTCCTAAGGACAGGTGCCAAATAAGCAACATTCATTTAAGAAAATCTACTAAATTTTGGTAAGAAGAGAAGATGTAGCATTTGAGCCCCAGAGTGTTTCACCTTCTTCCCCTTCCAGCTCATAGCGACAGAAGCTCCATTCTGGACATGTGCTGCCAAGAGTACAGGTTCCGCTCTTCTCCCATCTCCCAGATGAGAGTACCTGTACCTCTCTGGGAAGGACAGACCACCACTATTTCTTTTTTTTTTTTTTTGTAATTTTTATTTTTAATTTTATTTTTTTATGAATTATTTTATTTTATATAATTCTTACATCATTTTTCATTTTTGCACAATGTATGCATTTTCATTTTGGTTATATTTCCCATACAATTCCCACCCCCTTTTTCTGACCCTAATCCCTCTTCTCCCCCGGCCCCTCACTGCAGTGTGCCTCTGGTCTACAGTTGCTTGTTGATTTTGATTTTTACTTTACTGCAATTAGTCTTTTTCCTGGTCCCTTATTTAGGTTTTCTAAATTCCTTCTATGAGTGAGACCTTCTGGTATTTTTCTTTTTCTTTCTGGCTTATTTCGCTGAGCATGATCCCTTCCAGCGCCATCCATGTTGCTGCAAACTGCATGTGCTTATCTTTTTTGATTGCTGAGTAATATTCCATGGTGTATATGCACCACATCTTCTTGATCCAGTCATCTATTTTTGGGCATTTGGGTTGTTTCCAAAGCTTAGCTATTATAAATAGTGCTGCTATAAACATAGGGGTGCAGGTGCCCTTTGGAATTAATGTTTCTGTGTCCTTTGGGTAAATACCTAGGAGTGGAATTGCTGGATCATATGGAAGCTCCATCTTTAGCAGATTGAGGAATCTCCACACAGCTCTCCATAGTGGTTGGACCAGTTTGCACTCCCATCAGTAATGCAGGAGAATTCTTTTTTCTCCACATCCTCGCCAACATTTGTTGTTGCTAGTTTTTTTAATATGTGCCATTCTCACTGGTGTAAGATCCACCACTATTTCTTATTCCCTATCCTCAGTTCTGTGTTGCACAAGATCTGTTCAGGGCAAGAGTGGCTGAGAGCCCTGGGGAATCTTCCTCCATCCATACCCCATTTGTAGGGTGAAGCCTCTACACTAGGCATAGTAGGATGGGAATACTGGGACCCTGATCATCCTCATTCTGGCTCAGTCAAGGAGTGGGTGCTCCACACTGGCAGAGGAAAGATTAAAGGTCAGAGATGACTGTTTCCACCAAGCACTCTTATAAAGCAGGGGTGTCACTCTAAGACATTAGTTCGCAACAGTGGCACATAAAATTTGCATAGAGAGGAAGGACATAAACACAGAGCTCTGATGCTGTCCCCAAGGGAAATGACATCATTTCAAACAGTGTGGGAAAATTCAAGCATTTAGTACTCTAAACAGCTGTGGAGATATTGGTAGTGAGCAATTAAGAGAGGGCTGGTAGCTCTGTGAGAAAAACAAGTTATACTTAGATCAGGTAGAAGTTTACCAGAAGAGATAGTTGAGATGAGCCCTCTTGCAGTCAGAACAAATCTCAAAGACTGACTTCAATGACTACTCTTAGGAAGGGGTTTGAATTGAATTATATAGTGCTGTGGAGCAATTTATGTCGAGCTCTATGATGCCCATGGCATCACTGAAAACAATAGACCAGTTAGTCAGCAATTAGTGAAGGTTAATAGTTGGGTGTGTGATACTAATAGAAGCTGCTTAGAATAGAAAGACAAAAAGGGATCCCTAGGAAAATTTTCATCCCAGATGACAGTGCCATGCTCTAGGCGGTGCCTTTTAAGAGTGACATCAGAGACTGCACACATGGGGGAAAATAAACTTTACTAAAATAATCCAAGACTACAACAATAGGAAACTGTGTGTCGGGGTACGGTTAGTATACAGAAGTGTGGAGCTACAATGTCAATATATTTTCTATTACAAATCTGTATTATGAATCATACATAGTACATTCATATATAATACAATTTTCAACCAAAAAATTATTAAACATGGGGAAAAAAACCCACAGGAAAGTGTAACCCATACACGAGGAGAAAACGTAGGCAGGGTCCAGATGTCAAGGAAGGAAACAGTGCAAATCACGTTGATGGTGTGAAAATTAAACTGTTCTGCAAACAGCTGACCATTAAAGCACCCCCTCTACGAACAGGGTGAAAACAACCTCATTGCTACAGGTCTGGATCATTGCACTTCAAGAAATGTATTGTAAACACACAAAGCTTCACTTCAAAAGTCTTAGTTTTTCAGTTCAAAAACTAAAGGAAACCAGGGTGGCGCAGGGGTAAAGCACAACACTATGAAGTAATCCGCAGCCTCTGCAATACAGGTTTGATCCCCAACAGGCCAGGGAGCAACCCACATGATGCAGCAGACCTCTCCTGCCTCGCCCGCTGCTCCCCTCAGCAGTGTATTTCAGTCAGTCTGCCTGTTCTGCTCCCCACTCTGTCTCCAGTGAATCCTCTCACTCCCTGCATCTCTGGCCTGTATCCAGCTCTTACATGCATAAATAAATTTTAAAAAAAAAGAAAGAAAGAAAATATGACAGTATCAGGGTGGGGAAAAATATGACAATATCAATATGAGTGGATTACAGAATTCAGTCAGAAGTCAGAGGTGATCATACTAGACTGAAAAACAAAAGGTCTAACTATGCTGTCTATAAGAGATATACTTTAGATTAAAGATAATAATACATTGAAAGTAAAAGTATGGACAAAGATCTCTTATGTTTAAAAAAATCTGGAATGGCTATGCTAATATCAAACAAAATAGACTTTAAAATAAAGGACATTTTATAGTAATAAAATGTCAATACAGGGCCTCCCTGGTGGTGCAGTGGGTTGAGCGTGAAGCAGTCACTGTGAAGCAGTCCATAGCCTCTGCAGCACTGGTTCGATTCCCAGCTGGCCCAGGAGAAACCCACATGGCTCAGCAGACCTCTCCTACCTTGCCCGCTGCTCCCCTCAGCAGCGTCTTCGGTCTGCCTGCCTGTTCTGTACTCCGCTCTGTCTCTGGTTCATCCTCTCACCCTCCCGCACATCTGGCCTATATCCAGGTTCTTGTATAAATAAATAAATCTTAAAAAAAAAAAAAAGAGGGCCTCCCCGGTGGCGCAGCGGTTGAGCTTTGGGTTGCGAAGCTGCCTGCAGACTCCGCAGTGCCGGTTCGATCCCCGGCCACTGGGCGAGGGTCCCACATGGCGCGCAGACCTCTCCTGCCGCCCGCTGCTCCCCTCAGCAGTGTACTTCGTCAGTCTACCTGCTCTGCTCTCCCCTCTGACTCTGGTGAATTCTCTCACCCTCCCACGCTTCTGACTGTACCCAGTGCTTGTATAAATAAATAAAATAAATCTTAAAAAAAAAAAAAAGTTAAAAAAAAAAAAAAAAAAGTCTGTTTCCTTTAAAAAAAGATGTCAATACATACACCTGAGGAAAGAAAGTAAAAATTATAAAAAATGAATAATGATGTAAATTATATATAAATTAAAAAAGTCAATACATCAGGAAGTCATAACAATTATAAATATATAGGCACCAATCTATCTTAAGTAAAAACTAGCAGAATTGAAAGGATAATTAGTTCAGCAACAATAAAGACGTCAATATCCCACTCTTAATAATGGGTAGTATAAGTAGGCAAACGATCAACAAAGAAATGGAAGAGTTAAACAACATTATAAACCAGATATCCAGAGAACTCTCCAAAAAAATAGAACATTTTTTTTTAGATTTATTTTATTTATGCGTACAAGAACTGGGGTACAGGCCAGAGGTACGGGGGTGAGAGGATTCACCAGAGACAGAGTGGGGAACAGAACAGGCAGATCTACTGAAACACACTGCAAAGGGGAGCAACAGGCAAGATAGGAGATTTCTGCTGCACCCTGTGGTAGCTCCCTTCTGCCACCAGGGAGGCCCCAACAAAATAGAACATTTTTAAATGCACATGAAACACTCTCTGATATAAATCACATACTAACCTACAAAAAAACCTCAATAATTGTAAAAGGATTGAAATTATACAGTACATATTCTGACCACCGTGGAATGCAAATAGAAATCAATAACAAAATAATTTGAGTTTCACAAATATGTGGAAAATAAGAAGATGCTTTTAAAACATCAATAAACCAAAGAAGAAATCACAAATTAGAAAGTACTTTGAAGTGAATAAATATGAAAATACAACATATCAAAATGGATGGAATGCACCAAAAACAGTGCTTTGAGGTGAAACTATAACTTTAACATGCCTATATTTAAAAAATACAAAGGACTATAACCCCACTTTCCACATTAAGACACTGGAAAAGAGAGCACAACAAACTTAACTCATGCAGAGGAAAGGAGAGCATAAATATTAGAGTGAAAAAATAATGAAATAAATAGAAAAAAGAAAAATCAATGTAACACAAAGTCATTTATTTGAAAAGACCAACAAAACTGGACAAATGTCAGATACTTGACAAAGAAAAAGAAAAAGAAGCCTTAAAATACTAAAATCAGGATGATTAAAAAAAAAAAATCTCTACTGACCTTAGAAACATAAAGAGGATTTTAAGTGTATACCGTTAACAACTGCATGCCAATGAATTAGAGAACGGAGATGAAACAAATTCCTAGAGAGATAAAAGTAAATATGACTCAAGAAGAAATAGAAAATATGAATAGGCCTATAACAAGTAAAGAGATTGAATTAGTAATTTTAAAACTTCCCACAGAAAGAGCACAGACCCAGAGTTCACAAGAGTGCTCTACCAAACAGTTGAAGAATTAACACCAATTCTTCACAAGCTCAAAAATTAAGAAGGAAAACTTTTTGTTTTTATTCATTATTCCATTATTATACATTGATATCAAAGCTAGACAAAGACATCACAAGAAAATAAAATTAGAAACAGGCATCTTATATGAATATAGATGTAAAAAATTCATTATCAAAATAGTAGCAAACTAGATGAAGATTTTGGCAAGATGGCAGAAGAGTAAAGATACTAAACTCACTTTCTCACATATTTACAATCAAATTATAGGTAAATAAAGACAACAGTTCCTGGAGGATGACGAGAAGACCATTATATCTATAAAGAGGGAAGCAGAAGGGGTAGGAAAAATTGAAATGTAATTGTGTTTGGAGTATCACTGGGGTAGTAAAACCCCAAAGAAGGAGAAGCAACTGTCATGTGGAGCCTCTCTGTTGTTGACTGAAGAAGGGTTCATGCCCATATCAGGAACTTTAGAACCCATAAACTGTACTCAAGAAAGTTGGTGTACATAGTGTGCAGGATGGAGGGTTCTACTTCTGTGTTACTCTAGGGCTAAGGGTGGCAGTGACATGCAGTAGAATGCTGGAGTAATAGATCTACACTGGCAAAGGCAGATGTGATACTGCTGATAGAAACCAGGCAAACGTAGCTGGGGAGCTTGAGGAAAGCAGACAATCTTGGCAATTGTCATATGGGGTCTAAGTTATCTGGTGATTGTCGGCTCGATTTTTGTGACTCTTTTTTTTTTTTAAAGATTTATTTATTTATTTATACAAGCACTGGGTACAGTCAGAAGCACGGGAGGGTGAGAGAATTCACCAGAGCCAGAGCGGGGAGAAGAGCAGGCAGACTGATGAAGTACATTGGTTTCTTTTTTTTTTAAAAGATTTATTTATTTATTTATTTATCATTTATACAAGCACTGGGTACAGTCAGAAGCGTGGGAGGGCGAGAGAACTCACCAGAGCCAGAGCGGGGAGCAGAGCAGGCAGAAGGACCTAAGTACACTGCCGAGGGGAGCAGCGGGCGGCAGGAGAGGTCTGCGCGCCATGCGGGACCCTCCTCCCGTGGCCGGGGAGCAGCCGGGGATCGAACCGGCGCTGCAGAGGCTGCGGGCAACCTCGCAACCCAGCGCTCAACCACTGCGCCACCAGGGAGACCCAAGATGAAGTACATTGTTGAGGGGAGCAGCGGCCATGGCAGGAGAGGTTTGTGCACCATGTGGGACCCTCGCCGGCGGCTGGGGATCGCACTGGTGCTGCAGAGGCTGCGGGCAGCTTCACAATCCAGTGCTCAACTGCTGCACCACCAGGGAGGCCCCTGTGACTCTTTGACATGTAACTTGAGCCCAAACTGGTGGGGAAAGGTAGACTGGCTTATGGACCTCCATCCAAAAGAGGTTCCTTCCTACAGCTGGCAGTTGTGTTATGCAAAACATCATTCTCATTCCCACTGACGGCCAAAACTGAGAGAATAATAATAATGACACTAACCAGAGTTTAGAGCACCTGGACCACTTCAAAAGAAGCAAACTCCTCTGCATTTGAAAGGCAAAGGAAACATACACCAGCTGTGACTCTATCTCAGTTATCACCCTTTCTGATTTAACAACTATTGAGAGAAGATTCAGAGAGGTCTGCAGGGCATGCAGACTTGTGAAGAGATGTTGAAAGATGAGAAACACCCCTCATTCTCCTGTAATCAGAACTGGAGTAGTAACCTGTCCACATGTGAACCAGCAGTTCTTGGCTCACTCTGCAGGAGCCTGCACTCCCAGGGGAAAGACAACCACTGGTTGCAGAACCCATACCAGACATGATCCACAAGTGAGAGGTTGACGCTAGCCCAAGATTACTTGGGATTCTTTGAATGAAGAATTGTCCTAGGGGAGGGGTTCATTTTAGATATCTCTACCACCACCACTCTGGCATCCACAGCACATTAGTAGGCTTGAGCTCTTGGTAAACTTGCTAGATGTAACCTCTTGGTAACTCCTGCCCCAGCATCTATCTCTGGTCATCCAAACAGGTGTTGAGGTGTCACTCTATGAAGCAATAGACATCTAAGGATCCTGGGTAAACAATAGAGATCTAAGGATCCTGGGTATATCTTGCAACATGTAAACATAATATAAGGCTAACTCACCAAGACAATGAAAGTTCTTTATCTAACCATAACTGTTGCCTTGGGCAACACCACACTGACAAAGAAATGGGAGTCATGGAGCAGGCTACATTGTTGCATTGAGACAACACTACACTGACAAACAGGAGTTCTGGAGCAGGCTACATAATGCAGGATGCTGCTGAAGAGCAAGATCCTGGCCCTTTTATTGACACATGTAATTGATTGTAAGATTAAGGAGATTAAAGAAAGGGGAAGGGTGCAGAAGATTAGGGATTGTGAGTCTGCCCTCCAGGCACTTCTAATCTACTTGATGCTACACCCTAATCCCCAGCCATAGTTCTAATCTTATCAACAAGGCTCTCCACTGATCAGCTTCTGGGGTCCCTTGTCATACATCGGTCCTCAGCACCCCACCCCACCCCAGGCATTCCCGGTCATACCTCGTGATGTATAATCGGGAGTATGTGTTATGCATCATTCCTCAGCCCCCTGGGCGTTCCAGACATACTTCCTGATGCACATGTTATGCATCGGTCCTCAGCCCCCGGGCATTCTGGATAAACCTTGTGATGCATAACCTTCCCAGTGTGATCCAGCTTTGTGCTCTTGTTTGATCTGAAGGGCTTAAGGGTTTGGGCTCCTGTTCGTAACTGGCCGGACCACTTTGACCTTGTTTAGGTGACAAAATGGCGGCTGAATAGGCTGCTTGGGAGTAGCAGACCCACATTACATAATGCAGGATGCTGCTGAAGAGCAAGATCCTGGCCTTTTTATTGCTACACAGCATCGGTTGTAAGGGGGAGGAGCAAAAGGAAAGGGGAAGGAGATTAAGGGGAAGGAGAATAAAGGAAGGAGAAGAATGTAGAAGATCAGGGATGGTGAGTCTGACCTCCAGGCACTTCTTATCTGCTTGATGACTTGGTATTGTCATTGAGATCATGCCCTAATTCCCCAGCCATGGTTTTAATGTTATCAACAAGGCTTTCCACTGATCAGCTTCTGGGGTCCTTTGTCATACATTGGTCCTCAGCCCCCCAGGCATTCCCTGTCCTACCTCGTGATGCATAGCCTTCCCAGTGTGATCCAGCTTTGTGCTCTTGTTTGATTTGAAGGGCACCTTGCAGGCTTGGGCTCCTGTAGCTAACTGACCAGGCCATTTTGACCTTACTTAGGATTTAGAACAAAATGGTGGCCAAATAGGCTGCTAAGGAGTAGCCGACCCACACAAAACCATAAAAACCATAAAACTAAACCATAGACACTAAAAGTGAGAAAACAGTAATATACCATAAATGATAAAAAATAAATAACAAGAAAAAATCTGAATCCAAGAGAACTGTGTAATATTCCTGATGAAGAGTTTAAAGCAATAATGGTAACTATACGTATCAAAATGAGAAAGACAATAATAAACAAAAGTAGGAATACAACAGTATAGAGAAAACATGTGAATGCTTCAAACAGAAAATAATGGACTGAACAACACCACAACTGAACTAAAAAATCTGATATTTGAGTCCCTTAACAGCAAGCAAACACAAGTAGTCAATAGAACCAGGAAGCTTGAATGCACAGAAGTGGAAAACACACAAATAGACCAACAAAGAGAAAAAAAAATTATCAAAAAGAATGAAAATATCCTAAGAGCTCTTTGGCACAATTTAAAGAGAAACAATATCTGTGTAGTGGGAGTCTCAGAAGGAGGTAAGAGAGGGAAAGGCACAGAAAATTTATTTGAAGAAATGATAGCTGGGAATTTCCCTAGCTCGGAAAGGAACCAAATATCCTGATCCAAGAAGACCAAACAAGTCCCAAAAAACAAATCCAAACAGACACACCCCAAGACATATTATAATAAAATTATCAAAAAGTAGTGATATGAAAAGGATACTTAAAACCCCCAGAGAACAAAGCGTTACATACAAGGGGATACCTATTATATTATCTGCAGACTTCTAGGTAGAAACTTGTAGGCAAGAAGGGAATGGCAATAAATATTTAAATGTCTCAAAAGATTTTCCACTTAGAATATTTTATCTGACCAGACATAAAGAGTTTTATAGAAAAACAAAAACTAACAACATGGAGAAATAAAGAGGCTAGACTTGCCCTCTCCCTTGAAAACTACTAGAAAAAATACTGATATATGCTCCGAAAATTCACACACTTTCAGGACATCCTAAGGAGTTCAAGAACAGGGATGTCCACTATTATCACTCTTATTACCGTAGTTCTGGACTTCTAGCTGGAGCAATTAAGCAAGAAAAAGACATTAAAGGAATCCAAATTAGAAAAGAAGAAGTGAAATTGTCACTGTTTGCACATGACATGCTAATATACTTAGATAAACCAAAAGATTCTAAAAAAAAAAAAAATTCTAGAAATAATAAATGAGTACAGTGAGGTAACAGGATACAAATCAATACACAAAAATCGGTGGCATTTCTACATGCAAGCAATGTATCAGAAGAAAGGAAAATAAAGAATACATTTACAAAATACCAAAAATAATGATATACATAGGGAAAAACCTTAAAAGGGGGTGAATGACTTGTATAAAGAAAACCATAAAACTCTATTAAGGGAAATAAAAGAAACACAAAGAAATGGAAAGCTATTCCATGCTCATGGGGTAGGAAAAATTTACACCATTAAAATGGCCATATTTTCCAAAGCAATTTACAGATTTAATGCAATACCTATCAAAATATTGATGGCTTTTTTTTTTAAAGGAAATAGAGCAATTACTGGGCTTCCCTGGTGGCGCAAGGGGTTGAGACGCAACCTATGAAGCTGTCCACAGCCACTACAGCACAAGTTCGATCCCCAGTCAGGGAGATACCCACATGGCGCAGCAGACCTCTCTTGTCTCGCCCACTGCTCCCCTCAGCAGTGTATTTTGTCAGTCTGCCTGTTCTGTTCCCCACTCTATCTCTGGTGAATCCTCTCACCCCTGACACCTCTGGCCTGTACCCCAGTTCTTGTATGCATAACTAAATAAAATCTTTACAAAAAAAAAGAAATAGAGCAATTATTAAATTCATATGTAACCACAAAAGGCCATGAATTGCTAAAGCAATCTTGAGAGAAAAGAAGAAAAATGGAGGCATCACACTTCCTGACTTCAAACAATATTACACAGCAGCAATAATGCAAACAATATGGTACTGGAATAAAAACAGAAACTCAAACCAATGGAACAAAATTGAAAGCCCAAAGATAAATTCATATAAATATGGACATTTAATTTTTGACAAAGGAATTAAGACCATGCAATAGAGAAATGATAGCCCTTTTAGTAAATGGTGCTGGGAAACATGGATAGCCACATGCAAAAAAATAAATAAAAAATAAAGCAAGACCTATATTTAACATTGGACATGAAAATCCATTCAAAATAGATGAAAGATTAGGACATAAGACTCGAAACCATAAAGCACTTGAAAGAAAATATAGGGACACGCTACAGGACATCTACCACAAAAATGTTTTGGGAACACAACTCTAGTAGCAAGGAAAACATCAGCCAAAGTAAACAAATGAGACTATATCAAACTTAAATATTTTTGTACCTAAAAAGAAACGATCAAAAAACCAAAAAGCAATCTACAGAATGGGAAAAAATATTTGCATACATACTCCAATAAGGAGTTCATCTTCAAAATTTAAAAAATACTTACACAATCCAACAATAAAGAAACAAATGACCCAATTAAGAAATGGGCAAAGGATCACAATAGACACTTCTCTAAAAGAGACCTTCAGATGACCTATAGACATATAAAAAATGTACAGTATCACTTATTGTAAGAGAAATGCAAATGAAAACCACACTGAGATACCACCTCACCCCTGTGAGAATGGTCCATATGAAAAAGAAAAAAAGGAGAGGGCCTCCCTGGTGGCGCAAGGGGTTAAGCACCGCACTGTGAAGCAATCCACAGCCTCTGCAGCATGAGCTCGATCCCAAGCCGGCCAGGGAGCTACCCACATGGCGCAACAGACCTCTCCTGTCTAGCCCGCTGCTCCCCTCAGCAGTGTACTTCGGTCAGTCTGCCTGTTCTGCTCCCCATTCTGTCTCTGGTGGATCCTCTCACCCCCTGCATCTCTGGCCTGAACCCAGTTCTTGTATGCATAAATAAATAAATCTTTTAAAAAAGAAAAAGAAAAAGAATGGAATCAACAACTGTTGGCGAGGTTGTGGTGAAAAAGGAATGCTCATCCCTGCACCTCTGGCCTGTACCCCAGTTCTTGTATGCCTAAATGAATAAATCTTTTAAAAAATTCAAAATGGATTAAAGACTTAGATATAAGTCCTGAAAGTATAAAATACATAAAAGAAAGCATAGGCAATATGTTTGATGACACAGATAATAGAGATGTCTGGGATTGACCCCAATGGCAAGGGAAATAAAAGCAGAAATTAACAGTAGGGACTATTTTAAACTAAAATGCTTTTACACAGCAATAGAAAATATTAGTAGGTTAAAAAGAGCCGACTGATTGGGAGACAGTCACACATCACACAACAGACAAGGGGTTAATATCCAAGTTATACAAGGCACCCACTTAACAACAAAACACAAGCATCACAATTGAAAAACTGGGCAGCAGATCTGAAAAGATAATTTTCTAAAGAGGATATAGGGATGGCCAATTTCTAAGAAGAGAAATGTAAATACAAACCGCAGTGAGATATCATCTCACACCTGTGAGAATGGCATACATCAAAAAGATAAGTGTTGGGGAGGATGTGGAGAAAGAAGAATCCTCATACACTCATATAGGGATGTTAATTGGAAAACAAAGTATACCTGTCTCAAAAAAATAGAAATGGAAATACCATATAATCCAGTAATTCTTTTGGGAATCTGTTTGAAGAACATAAAATCATCAATTCAAGAAATCACATGCTCACAATGTTTATTGTGGTGTGGCATTATTTTCAATAGCTAAGGTATGGAAGCAACCCAACGGCACACTGACAGAGGACTGTATAAATGAGATGTTATATTGAGAAGAAAGATGAATTATTTCCTTTCCAGAAAATCGAATGAACTTGAAGGGATTATGCAAAGTAAAGTAAACTGTAAAGATAATGAAATATCAAATAATATCCCATATATGAGTAATATAAAGGAATGAAAGCTGAATAACTGACAAAGCAAAAGAATTAACTAGCAGACACTGAGAACCAAAATGGCATTTCTGAGGTTTTAAAAAAAAGGAGGAGGGAGGAAGAAAGGGTGAAGATGTTATGAGAAATGATTATGGTCATAAAATTAAAAAAATAAATAAGCAATGAATTATTGGAATAAATTCAATAGGTTCATGTCATTCAGTAAATCATTACTTATATAACAGAGCTCAGTAAATTGTATATTTACATTCTAAGTAAATGTGCTTGTTGACATGGAGAGAAGGCCCTAGAAGATTGCAGAGTGACATTCATTCTCATATAAAGGATCAAGGTTCAGATCAGCTTCATATTTCTCATAGTAACAGTAGAAACCTGTGAAGAATGACTTAAAGATGCTGAGGGAGAGTTATTTGCAAACAAAAATTCTATACCCAGCCAGAGTATGACTCTCATGTGAGAGTAGACATCACTAGATTGCAAGGTTTTTAAAATTTAAAATTTTTTATTTAAATTTGGGGGGTTGCATTTTGGATCATCCATATGTGCACATGGTCACTCACCCTCCACCAAACCACCTGTGCCCGTACCCCATCATTCTCCCTCCTCCTTTCCCTCTTTCCTCACACCTGCTCCCTCTGGTAACCATTATATTCTTTCACTGAGCTCAAGAGTTACTCCCAGCGTATTTTGCCTATGTATTTTTTTTTTGGTTATTATTTATATTCCAAAGATGAGTGAAACCATCCAATATCTGTCTTTCACTTTTTGACTTATTTCACTTAACATAATCACCTTGAGATCCATCTATTTTGCGTCAAATGCCACTATTTTGTCTTTTTTCCGCAGCTTTGTAGCACTCCACTGAGTAGATATTCCACAATTTCTTTATCCATTTGTCTGTTGGTGGGCCCTTGGGTTGGTCCCATGACTTGGCAATAGTGACAATGGTGCATGTACAGAGGTTAGAGAAATCTTTTCATATTAGAGTTTATATTATTTGGAAAATATACCTAATAGAAATATTTACTGCTGGATCATATGGAATTTCCATTTTTATTTTCTTGGGAAATCTCCATATCATTTTCCACAGGGGCTGCGCCGGCTCGTATTCCCAACACTCCATGAGAGAGAGTTCCCTTTTCACTACAACCTCACCAACAGTTGTTGATTCCTATATGGGCCATTCTCACAGGGGTGAGGTGCTACCTCAATGTGGTTTTGATTTGCATTTCCCTTATAATAAGTGATGAGTAACAATTTTTCAAATGTCTGTAGGCCATATGAATGTCTTCTTTAGAAAAGTGTCTATTTAGGTCCTTCGCTTATTTTTTGATTAGGTTGTTCACTTTTTATTGTAGAACTGCATAAGAACTTGGTAAATTTTGGAGATTAGCCCCGTGTTAGATGTGTGATGTACAAATATTTTCCCCATGCTATTGGTTGCCTTTTTGTTTTTGTGATTTTTTTTAAAAGATTTATTTATTTATTTATACAAGCACTGGGTGCAGTCAGAAGCCTGGGAGGGTGAGAGAATTCACCAGAGCCAGAGCAGGGAACAGAACAGGCAGACTGGTGAAATACACCGCTGAGGGGAGCAGCGGGCGGCAGGAGAGGTCTGCGTGCCACGTGGGACCCTCGCTGGTGGCCGGGGATCGAACCAGTGCTGCAGAGGCTGCAGGCAGCTTCACAGCCCAGAGCTCCACCGCTGTGCCACTGGGGAGGCCCTCGGTTTTTGTTTTTTTTTCTGGTTTTTTTTTTTTTTTTTTTTTTTAGAAACAAAAACTTTTTCGTTTGATGTAGTCTCGCCTGTTTATTTTTGCTTTTGTTTCTCTTGCTGTTCAGGTTGAGCCCCACATATACCTTTGTAGTAAATGTCTTGTCATGTGTTCCCTATATTTTCTTTTGAGTACTTTATGGTTTCAGTTTTTATATCCAGGTCTTTAATCCATTTTGAGTTAATTCTTATGCATGGAGTTAAGTTTCTTTCTTTGTTTCTTTCTTTGTTTCTCTTTCTTTCTTTCTTTCTTCTTTGTTTCTTTCTTTCTTTTCTTTCTTTCTTTTCTTTTCTTCTTTGTTTCTTTGTTTCTTTTCTTTCTTTCTTTCTTCTTCTTTCTTTCTTTCTTTTTTTTCTTTCTTTCTTTCTTTCTTTCTTTCTTTCTCTCTCTCTCTCTCTCTCTCTCTCTCTCTCTCTCTCTCTCTCTTTCTTTCTTTCTTTCCTTCTTTCTTGCAAGTGCTTATCCATGTTTCCCAGCACCATTTAACAAAGGGGCTATCTTTTTCTCCGTTGTATGGCTATAACTCCTTTGTCAAAGATTAACTGTCCATATTTGTGTGGGTTTATCTCTGGGCTTTAAATTCTATACCATTGGTCTGAGTTTCTGTTTTTGTTCCAAAACCATACTGTTTTGATTATAGTTGCTGTGTAATATTGTTTGAAGTCAGGAAGTGTGATGCTTCCAATTTTTTCTTTTCTTTTTTTAAAGATTTTTTTTTATGCATACAAGAGCTGGGGTGTAGGCCAGAGTTTGGGGGTGAGGAGGGGGGAGATGAGAGGATTCATCAGAGACAGAGTGGGTTGCAGAACAGGCAGATCTACTGAAATACACTGCTGAGGGGAGCAGCGGGCGAGACAGGAGAGGTCTGCTGCGCCATGTGGGTCAGCTCTTGCTGCAGGGGCTGCTGGTAGCTTAGTAGCTCTGAGCATTAACCCCTTGCGCCACCAGGGAGCCCCTGTAAGTTACTTTTCCCCCCTTGCTGCCTGCAAAATTTATTCATCTTTGAGTTTTGATAGTTTGACAATGATGTGTCTAGATATAGATCTCTGCGTTAAAAAGTTTGGTGTTCTCTCTGTTTCCTGAACAACCATATTTAATTAATTTTTGAAGTTTAGAAAATTCTCAGTTATTTCCTTGAACAAGCTTTCAATCTCTTCACCTTCTGGAATACTGATTCTTCTTTTTTTTTTTTTTTAAAGATTTATTTATTTATGCATACAAGAGCCGGGGTACAGGCCAGAAGTGTGGGGAGTGAGAGGATTCACCAGAGACAGAGTGGGGAGCAGAACAGGCAGACTGACTGAAGTACACTGCTGAAGAGAGCAGCAGGTGACTCAGGAGAGGTCTGCTGCGCCATGTGGGTAGCTCCCTCCCTGTGGGTAGGGGATTGAACTCATGCTGCAGAGGCTGTGGATAGCATCATAAGTTGTGTCTTAACCCCTTGCGCCACCAGGGAGGCCCCGGGATACTGATTATTCTTAAGTTTCTTCTTCTAATTAAGTCTGTATTCCTCATAGAGTTTCCTCATTTTCCCCTTGTCTTGTTTTTCTTTTACTAAATGGGTGATTTGATCATTTGCATTTTTTCCTGCCAGTTTAATTCTATTAAAAGTGCTTTGTAATTTACCTGCATTTCATCCAAAGTCCTCTTTTTTAATGATCTTTTTATATATTCAACTCTTTTTGTCACTGGATTTATTTCTAAGATCTTTTCCCTGCTTACCAGCCTTTGACTGGCCATCCAGGAGCTCATTTAGCACTTTTAATATTGTTGTTTTGAGGTCTTTGTCTGCTAGGTCCTCTATTTCTGTATTCTTTATATTTGTCCCAAGACTTGTTCTCATTTTGTTTTTCCATCTTGTGTTCAGATGTTCCTTGCTTTCGCGGCATATGTGTTGCCTTATTTGATGTGCGTGTGTGTGTGTGTGTGTGTGTTTGGGATGTTAGGATCTTAGTTTTATTTATTTCTGTTTTTTTTTTAAGATTCATTTATTTATGCATACAAGAGCTGGGGTGCAGGCCAGAGATGCTGGGGGGTGGGGTGAGAGAATTCAGCAGAGACAGAGTGGGGAACAGCACAGGCAGACTGACTGAAACACACTGCTGAGGGGAGCAGCGGATGAGACAGGAGAGGTCTGCTGCGCCATGTGGGTAGCTCCCTGGCCAGGGATCCATCTTGCGCTGCAGTGGCTGTGGATAGCTTCACAGCGCTGCATCTTAACCCCTTGTGCCACCAGGGAGGCCCCAGGATACTGATTATTCTTAAGTTTCTTCTTCTAAGACTGTATTCCTTAGTTTTGTTTATTTCTCTTCTAGTTTGTCTTCTAGTTTCTCATGAGGTGGGCGTAGGAGGGGAGTCTGAGGCTTTCATACTCATCTCAGTTTAAATGGTGAAGTTGGACTCTTCTCCCTCCCTTCTCCTGATGCACAGCGAGCTACTTTCTGTGCTTAGTTTATCTGAACTTCCCACTCTGCCCCCCCGCTTCGCCTTTCTGTCACAGGTTGTGTTCCATGAAGCCGGAGTCTCCCAGTGGGAAGAGTGAAGTCTGGGTCACCAGGCTCACACTCCAGGACTCATTTGTACTTGGCAGGGATATGGTGCTGTACCAGGGTGTGGCCGGCCTGTGCCAACTTGTCCCTATGGCCACCAACATTGGCAGTGGCCACCCTACCTCTGCCTCTGCTGCACATCTCTGGGACTGCAATATTTGCACACCATTTGTTTACTTTCCCAAAGGATTCATGAGTTGTCTTGGGAGTGCATCGATGGGACAGAGTATCTGGATCTTCCTATGAGCAAATTTTTTTTATAGTTGTTTTTAAGAGAGAAGGTGATCCCAACCTCTCTGTTCCACCATGTTGTGGGTGGAGCCCAGGTTGCAAGGTTTAACAATTTTATCTGCCATGTGACTTCCTCAGGAAGCTACAGGAGGATATACTCCACCCTCAGAAGGGCATAAACCAAGAAAGAAGAAATGGAATCCAGGAAAACCAGAGATACATAAAGGAAAGAGAAGAAAAGAAGATTCGGGAAGTTGGCACAGGGCAGTCCCAAGAGAATGGCTGTGGAACTGACTGAGATTGCTGTCAGTACAAATGGAGGCCAGGCAGCCAAGCGCTCCAAGACGGGCGTCTCAGAGGAAAAAATATAAAAAGGAACTGGAACTGATAGTGAAAAATAAGTATTGAGTATAACTTTTCAGGTCTTTGCAGGATGTGGGAAGATTTAAGTATCGGTCAAAGCAAATAAGCAGCTATCTCTGAGTCAGTGATTAGCTTTGAGGGGAAAAAGAAGTTTACAAATAAAGGAAAGGTAGTCACAGCGTGTTCGTTGATTCATCAGTGAACCTGGTTTACTTATTGTGAAAGTAACCAAGAAATGTGTTGTGATGTGGAAAGGAGCGGGCACAGAGTGTACTAGAAACTCATCTATGATGATGGGAAGGCTGAGGGACCAGAGCTAAATTGGGCCTATCTGAACATGGAAATAATAACAATATAAACTATATTTAGGAGATAAAAACCAGAAGAAATAACTAAATGAGTTGAAGTGGTTGTTTTTGGAGAGAACTGTGGATGCTTCACCCCAGTTAGACTCTAAATGCTTTGCACACATTACTTTGGGAAAATAAATATTAATCTGAAGATATATGAGGAGAAACCATGACCACAAAAAAGGTCTTTCCTTCCTCTGAAGCAATTCTCCATTTAAAATTGAGCAAACAGCCCTACCCATTTTTTTCAGTTGTCTCAGAAAAGTGCATGCACCCTCTTGTAAGTATCCTGCAGAGGCAGGTATTGCTAAAGCTTCCAGTGAGAGACAAAGAGATGGTGTTTTATAAAATATGAAATTTTGTGTCATTTATATGGTTATATGGTTACTTTGTCATGCAAGACAAAGTAAGCATCTCTCATTTTCCACATAGCAAGGATCCCCCCAGAAGGAAAATAACACCCCAAATCACACAGCGAGGTCATTGCAGAGCTGGATCCTGACTCCCTGTGCTGTTTTCACTCAGCTGGTTTCAGGCCTAGGTACCTCTGAGGCATTCCTGCTTTCCCCTCTGCCCTCCCTCAAAGGCCCCTACATTGCCTTCAGGTACTTTCCACAAATTCCCAGCTCTGAGTTCCACCTGGAGGGTGTTGCTTAATGTGACAGCCCTTGATGTCATCACAGGCCATGTGCATGAGCCCTAATAGATCACAGACTGCATCTCCACACCTTGCCGCTCACTCCCCTTAGCAGTGTTCACAGTAATATAAAGAAGTCACGCAACTCAGCAACAAAAAAGCAAAAAGAAAAAAAAAAAAGAAAAAAAGTAATTCTCATTTTATTAGGGAAATGTAAATCAAACCCACAATGACATATCATCTTGTCATGGTGTGATATCCATAGAAGGGGAGATTCCAGGTTTCCTGCCCCACCCAAAGAAGGGTGTTCTGAGCAGCAAGGAGAAGCTAGAAAATACTTGGAGAAAAAAAAAAAAGATCAGGAAGACTTGGAAGAGGCACACGGAGCAGAGAGACATGTGAAGAAGTAACTGCACTTACTTGGTCTTTTACCAGGGACTTGGGGGACATGGAAGGAGACACTTGAAAGAGGCAGGTGTGTGGGCGAAAGACCCATGGGGAGGCTGACAACGGCAACCTTCATCTTGACTTGTGTTTTGATTGTGCTCTTGTCCTTCCAGACTTGCCTGGTCGTTCTGTCCCTTTCCTGTGGGTCCCCACCAGGAGGTGCCTTAGACTTGTGGCAGGCTTTTGGGTTTCAGTGGCCCTGCTTTGGGCCAACCTGTTTATCTGGGCATTTATCCACAAGGGGATGGGTAACTTTGAGTGTTTAATTGTAAATATTTTAACTGTATTCTTTCTCTTCTCTTCTCACAATTATACATTAATTGTCTCTCCATTGCATACTACTTGTATTAAAGATCTTTCCCATGGGTCTCCCTGGTGGTGCAAGGGGTTAAGACGCAATCTATGAAGCTGTCCTCAGCTTCTGTGGCATGAGTTCCATCCCTGGCCGGCCAGGGAGCTACCCTCATGGCGCAGCAGACCTCTCCTGTCTCGTCCGCTCCTCCCCTCAGCAGTGTATTTCAGTCAGTCTGCCTGTTCTGTACCCCTCTGTCTCTGGTGAATCCTCTCACCCCTCGCACCTCTGGCCTGTACCCCAGCTCTTGTATGCATAAATAAATAAATCTTTAAAAAAATAAATGAAGTTCTTTCCCATTGAAGGTCTTACACATCAGAGTATGTTCTGTTTTATGTAGCAGATGGCAGAACCCATTTAAAGCATGTGGGTTTGCCCTGTAACAGTTTCACACCTATGAGAATGGCTTACATCAAAAAGACTAGTAACAAGTGTTTTTGAGTATGGAGAAAAGAGAGCCCTCATGCCTGTAAACTGATGCCATCATTTTAGAAAACAGTACGGAATTTCCTCAAAAGACTAAAATAGAACTTCTACATGCTGTAGTGATCCCACTTCTAGGTATCTATCTGAAGAGTATGACATCATTAATTCATAGATTTACACACACCACAATGTTTCTTTCTTTTTTAAAGATTTATTTATTTATGCGTACAAGAGCTGGGGTACAGGCCAGAGATGGGGGTGGTGAGAGGATCCACCAGAGACAGAGTGGGGAGCAGAACAGGCAGACTGACTGAAATACACTGCTGAGGGGAACAGCGGGCGAGTCAGGACAGGTCTGCTGCGCCATGTGGGTTGCTCCCTGGCTGGCTGGGGATTGAACTCATGCTGCAAAGGCTGCGGACAGCTTCATAGTGTGGTTCTTAACCCCTTGTGCCACCAGGGAGGCCCGCAACAATGTTTCTTACAGTACCATTTACAATAATGAAGAAATGGAAACAACCTAAATGCCACTGATAAATGACTGGATAAAGAAGACTGATATAGACACAGGAAGGAATAGCAGTCAGCTATACACTTGCAGGGATTATGCAAACGGAAATGGGTTAGGAGGACAAAGACAAATATCAGATGATTTCACCTGTATATGCAATGTAAGGAAACAAAGCTGATAGAGCAAAAACAAAATAAAAGTAAACCAGTGGACGTCGGCAATAGAACTGAGGTGATGAAAGGGCAAGGCAGTGGGGTGCAGAGGCAGAGGGCACGGAATGGGCGGGGGAGGGTGAAAATAGAGAAAGAAAAAAAACTAACATTAAAGGTCAAACGACTCTCATTTTTCATTTTGAAAGTCCTTCTGTAATGTTATGCTTCTGGACTTCATATTAGTCTCATGGTTGAAATATCTCTGTACATGAACCATTTCTTGCTCAATAAAACATTTAGCTATATAAAAACATGCAGAGCTGCACACGTGGGGCCCGGCTGGCAGGACACGGGCGGCTGGTCTGTCCCGCTCCAGCGCCTCCTCCGGCCAGGCCAGCGTTGGTGCAGTTCCGGCCTGGCTGAGCTCTCTGAGGAGGTGTCCCTCCATCGGGGCTGGACTGAAAGCCACAGCAGGCGCCCAGTGCATGTGTGCCCCTCCCCCAGCCAGCGTGCAGGTGGGGACCTTGGGGCCGGGTTACACTTTGAGCAGGATTGTCTGGGATGAGTCATCCTTTCTTAGACCAAAGGCCGGGCCCGGACAGCACAAGGGAGTAACCCCGACTTCAAGGGAGTAGCCCCACCAACCAAAGCACAAAGGGTGCCACCAGGAACCGGTTTGCCCACCCTGGACCCTCCACTGCGTCCTGCTCCAGGCCAGCATTTTTCCAGCCTGATTTCCAGGAGTTGCTAGGACCCTGAGTTGTGGCTGCTGCTGTCCAGCCAGGCCAACTTGTCACTACTCCTGTCTCCTCCTCCCTTATCAGCCCCAGGAGCCTTGGATGGCCAAAGGAGGGACTGTGGAAAGTGCTGGGCCTGGGCAGTGGGAGGGGAGAAGATTAGGGGGTTAAGGGAACAGGCGCCTGGTTATGGTCTTGACATACCATTGAGTTGTAAACTGTCAGGGCGGGCAGAAAGCTCAAAGATCCCCTCTCCTGCCCCCACAGAGGGAGAAGTGAGGCCGCTGGAAGAGGAACTTTCCCAAGATCCCACAAGGCTTGGGAGCATGAAGTGCGGAATCCTGGTGCCGAGGATCAACCTGGGACCGAGGGGGCAAACCTCAAGGCCCAAGGCCAGAAGAGGACCTTGAGAAAGGCCCAGGAGACAGAGATTCAAGTGCCAGAGGAGGGAGAACTTTCTAATTTTCTGGGCAGTCCAGTACTGGGGCCTCTGGTCGGAGGAGGTGTCGGGTTGAGCCACGCCACCCTGGAGGCACAGGGAGCACAGGCTGCACCTTTGGAATGGGGGTGTATGGGGGGCAGAGCTGGATTGCTCTCGGGCCATGTTTCCCTCTGTGGTTTTGGGCCCCACCTGTGATTGTTCATCACACTCCTGAGGGCCCCCGGCTTGACCTAAGGGTCTGGAACCTTTCTGAATTTTCCAGATCCACAGCAGCTTCCGAAACATCCAGGGGCTCTGCAGCTGCCTCTGGCTGGCCTCCTTCAGTCCAGACAAAAGGGGCGCTGGACCCACAGGCCAGTGCTTGGGGAGGGGGTGGTAGCGGGTCAGCCTGGTGGAGGCTGCTTACAGAAAGAGACTGACTCTGGGAAAGTCAGGGGAGACCACTGGGAGCCGGCCACCCCTCCAGCCCAGGGGCCCCGGCAGCTTTAGGACGGAAAGAGGTGCTGGGCTCTTGCCTCAGCGGGTGCCCCAGTGCCCCTGACCGCACAACAAAGCTTGTTTAGGTGGCGCCTGCGTCATCCTGTGCCCATCCTCACCCCATTCTACCTGTTTGTGTGTTCCTTTGCCACAGGGCTGGCAGCTTTTGAAAGCTGAGTGCAGCAGGGTGGGTTCCTTCGCGAGCAGACTGTGCCCGCAGGATGTTTGTTAGGAGGAGGTCTTGAGCTGAGTGCCTGTAGGAGGGAGGGGGCTGCCTGGAGAGAAGGGGAGCTGCAGCCACCCCCTGCCCCCACCCCCATCCTTGGTCACTTCACCGGGAGCTCTGGAGCAGGAACGGTCTGCTCACGCTTGCACTGGGCCCTCACACCCCGGCTGTAGTCGTCTCTGGGTGTCTGCTGCCCAAGAAGGGCATGACCTTGGCTAAGGCAAGTATCTGCAACCTGGACAACCCCCTGGGGCTGACAGCCCCACACTCAATTTTGTGAGGTTGTCCTGGCTTTTTGAAGAATGCTTTGTGAATAACTGAAATCGCCTTGACAGAGCCTCTACCACATTCTGGCCTCACTCTCCCGTCTATGAAATGGGGATAATATCTTTTCTTGGGCCTCCCCGGTGGCGCAGCGGTTGAGCGCTGGGTTGCGAAGCTGCCCGCGGCCTCTGCGGTGCCAGTTCGATCCCCGGCTGCTCCCCGGCCACCACAGGAGGGTCCCACATGGCGCGCAGACCTCTCCTGCCGCCCGCTGCTCCCCTCAGCAGTGTACTTCGGTCCTTCTGCCTGCTCTGCTCCCCGCTCTGGCTCTGGTGAATCCTCTCACCCTCCCGTGCTTCTGACTGTACCCAGTGCTTGTATAAACAAAAAAAACAAACAAATAAATAAAACATGCCTCTATAAAAAAAAAAAACCTATAAAAAAAAGTTTTAAAATATCTTTTCTTATGCTGTGAAGGGCAAAGCTCGTGATAAACCCCATGCAGCGTGGATATATGAAACCTCCCAGGTTTCCTTTCAGTTGACACCCTGGGGTTGGGGTTAGGCCATTAAGGGGTGGGGTGCGGCTGGGCAATTCGAGGTTCCTGCTTTAGGGGAAACCACAGCTGCCTCTTGCTCCGGATGGTCAGTGAGGCCCAAGGGAAATGGGTCATCACAGGTAGGGCAGGCTGTGGGTACTGAGTCACCCCCCAGGGGAAAACCACAGCTTCGAGAGCCCCAAAGTTTCTCGTGGTGAAGTGGGCGTGAACCAGGAGCCCAGAGCAGGCATTTGGAAGGCTCCTCGCCTTCAGGGCCAGCCACGTCCTGCCTTGGGGGGCAGTGCTTCCTGGATGGCACAGGAAAGGCTGGTACTGCCACAGATCTCTGTGCCGCATGATAGAGCAATACCTGGGTGGCCCTGGGGAAGGGACCGTCCCTCTCTGGCCTCCTCCTCTCTAGGAAATGGACAGTTCAAGTTGAGAAAATTCATCTAGGATATTTTCACTTCAAGACATAGTTTGTTTCTAGGATAGTCTTACCAGGTCCCAGTCTGGAGTGCCTTCCAAGACACTGCATTCACGTACTGATTCCTTTCACACCTGTCTCTGTCAGTTTTCTTCTTTCTTTTTTGTAGGAAAATGAAAATTTCTAAATTCTCATCTGCGTGCAATGACGGCTAAAAAAAAAAAAAAAAAGCAAAACACCACAAAGATGATGACTCCAGGCTTCTTTTATGCCTTCTTGAAAGATGGCCTAATGCTTTGGACAAAGCAATAAGGAAATAGAAGAATAGAATAGCAACGATTCACGTCACCATTGAGTCATCCTTCCAGGCATTTCCATCATCCTTCTGGTTTCTTATTATTTTAGTCTCTTTTTGTAAAGCATGATTAGAAATAATTGATGAGTAATGATGAACTAGATCCCAGGAGGATGAAATGGAAAGATGTGTTAAAATCTGGGAAAAATAAGATCACTAGGGTCCTGTACACATTTTAGGGTCCAGTAGATTCATATGGTAATTATAAAATAAAATACATTGCATTCTATTTTTAAGAAGCAAAATTTCTGTTTGGTTTTTGGAAGACCTCTGTGAAAGAATAAAGGTCACAAAATACCGATCCTTGCAAATTGTTGCAACTACCCAAAAGAGAAACTTGAAAATTAAAATTGGGTCTAATAATATACTCTGATGGTATACTGAGTCAAAAAGAAATTCCCCAAGAGGGTGCACCCAGAAGAAGTACAGATGGTGAATTTGATACACATGAGACTCCCCCCCCATGCAAATGATATGCAAATAGATGCAAATAAATGAAGACAGCAGTGAGGACCCTTGTGCTCTCTCTGGGTGAAGGGTAGCTCCAGAGAGCTGTCTTGTTCTCCCAGGGTCTCCCCCATAATTCCTCTGACTAGGAGGCCCAAAGGCAGTTCCTTCTTTCTTACTCCCTTTTCCAAGCACTCACAAAGAGTCCTGTGGCTCATTCGATCCCTAAGCCTGGCACCCTAGGCCTTGGCCATCAGGTCTCCCTGCTGCATGGACCCTACGCTGGAATGTGGCGCTGGGTATTGCGCACTGCATGTCAGGACACCAGGCCATGGCGGATGGTCCGTAGCAATTCCTTCAGGGTCCATCTACTTCTCAGATCACCCCTCTTCATGCTGGTAACTTTTGTTCAGCTTTTCTTTTCCTCACGCTTCCACAAACTTACTGTGTTATTATGCAAAGTGCCTAAAAACTGTCACTCGGTCACTGGTTCTGGGTTTGACGGCCTACCCCGCTAAATGCAAATAAAAAGACTTTTGGTGGAGCAAAAAAGGAAAAAAAAAAAACAAAACAATTTATTTTAGCCAACTGGATAGAGGGAAAAGGGGAACTAGCAGAGCAGAGGGCTAGGGAGATGATGCAACGTGCATCACTCCCTATTAAAGTCTCCCAAAATGGCCCTCCCTCCTCTTTCCAGCAGAGGTCAGGGGGCATTCTAATGTCCCCACACCCAGTCAGGGCGGCCACACCGGCTGTCACATGGGCCCAGGAAGTGTAGGGCTCGGCCACCCTAGGTCTCTCCAACAATTATTTCCATCTCTTCATCTCTTAACTTACTTTCAACTTAGCCCCAATCTCTCAACTTCCTAAGGGTGGAACTTCTAGCTGTAGCAGAATCACTGGATTTAGACTGAACCTTCCATGGCAAAGAACTATAAAGGTTGAGCAAAATATATACAATAGTTTGCAGGCACTAGACTATAGCCAATGCAGACCTATGGTCTTTGAGAGAAGGGTACACACAAAGTGAGCCCCACATTCACCCACATTTACCCACATGTATCAAATGGTTGCAAAATGGAGTGCAAGATACAAAAATACATGTTAAAATTCTCTTGGTTCCTTGGTCAACTCTAAAATTTATCACAGGAATTAAGGTGAGATACCACTCTGAGAGTGAGACTCAAGTATCAAGGCAAAAACAGCCATCAAGAATCTGGAGAGTTGGGCAGACTTCAGAAACCAAATCATCCTGGGAGGTTTTAGAACTCAGGCCACAGTAGAAGGGAGAGATTTTGGTACATACCTCAGAGCTTCAGAGAGGATTTCAGAAAGGCTACTCCCAAGGAGTAAAGGTTGTACTCTAGGAGAAAGGATAAAACTGACACCTTTGTGTGATAAGCCTACAACAAATCTTTACAGATGAGCAAGACTCACTCATTTAAATGCTCACTAGGACAAAACCTAAAGCTCTTTAGAAGATGATAATAAGATTCACCATTCTAAAATCTATTAGCTCCAGTCAGGAATTACTACCTATGTGAAGAAGCAGGAAAAGGTACATAAAATCAAAAGATAAAAGAGATAATAGAAACAGGTTGAGAGATATAGATATTGGATTAAGCAAACAAGCCTTTTAAAATAGGTCAAATGAATACATTGGAGATAATATAGCAAAACATGGAATATAGGTGAAAACCTTGAATATTTAAACAGAAATTTTGAATCTATAAAAATGAAAATATTGGCATTCTAGACTGCAAAATACAGTATCTAAAATTGAGAATTCAGTGGCTGGGTATAGCAGGAGACTGTTTTCAGCAGAAGACAGGATTAGTGACTGGTTAGTAGAAATTGACCAAATGAATCACAAAATGAAAAAAAATAGATGAATAAACAGAACCAAGCATAAGGAATGGATAGGATTTGTTCAAAAGGTCTTATATATGTATATATTATGTATAATATATGCTATATCAGAGAGAAGAGAGACAATAGGACAGAAACAATTCATGAATTTTCCAAATTTGACAAAAGGCATTGAACCACAGATTCAAGGTTATCAATGAGCTCTGAGCAGGATAAGCATAAACAAAACTACACTTAAACCCATCATAGTCATAAAATGCTGAAAAATCAAAGACAAAGCAGAAAATCTTGAAAAGCAACCATATTTTCAATATGGTTCTGCTCTCTTCAGGGCTCTTCTATCCCCTGACAGAGCATGTAGGATAACATATATTGTGGTGACCATCTTTGGAAAATATAATTGGCTATACTCATGTTCGCATATGGATATATAATTTTTATTCATGATGATATAGTACAACATAATGTGATTGAATCCCAATTCATTTATTCTACTCTAATGGACATTTGGATTGTTTCCATTTGTTTTTTGCAAACAGTGCTCTGTGAATGAATGTTCTGCTTATGTCTTCAGCTCTGCAGTTGTTATCTCCAAAGTGAGTACTAATTTCTAGTCCTACAGCAGTTTAATAGCTACATTTCATTAACATTTTGTCAATCCTTTAAATTTTTCCCAACCAGGGCCTCCCTGGTTGTGCAAGAGGTTAAGCACTGCACTGTGAAGCTATCCCAGCCTCTGCAGCATGAGTTCAATCCCCGGCCAGGGTGTTAACCACATGGCGCAGCAGACTTCTCCTGTCTCGTCTGCTGCTCCCCTCAGCAATGTATTTCAGCCAATCTGCCTGTTCTGTTCCCCACTTTGTCTCTGGTAAATCCTCTCACCCCCACGCACCTCTGGCCTGCACCCCAGTTCTATTTATGCATAAATAAATCTTTAAAAAATAAATTTTTCCCAAACCAGTAGGTGTAACATGGTAATTTGTGGTTTTATTTACATTTCCATTTTTACTAACAAGGTTGAGTATATTTCCATAAATTTGATGGACCACATGTGTTCTTTGTTTTTTTTTTTTAAAGATTTATTTATTTATTTATTTATTTATTTATTTATTTATTTATTTATTTATTTATTTATGCAAGCACTGGGTACAGTCAGAAGCGCGGGAGGGTGAGAGAATTCACCAGAGCCAGAGCGGGGAGCAGAGCAGGCAGAAGGACCGAAGTACACTGCTGAGGGGAGCAGCGGGCGGCAGGAGAGGTCTGCGCACCATGTGGGACCCGCCTCCGGTGGCCGGGGAGCAGCCGGGGACTGAACCGGCCCTGCAGAGGCTGCGGGCAGCTTCGCAGCCCAGCGCTCAACCGCTGCGCCACCAGGGAGGCCCTGTTTTTTCCTTTGAAAGGCTGTTTTTTGAAATTTTTCTTGGGTGGTCTTCCTAATTGATTTATAGGATCTAGCCATTAATTGTTTTCTATGTGAAAATTTCTATTAGGATTGTATTGAATCTTTCTATCACAAATATGGTGTGGTTCTCCACTTGTTTTTTTTTTTTTTTTTAATAGAGGCATGCTTTATTTATTTATTTATTTGTTTGTTTGTTTTGTTTATACATGCACTGGGTACAGTCAGAAGCGCGGGAGGGTGAGAGAATTCACCAGAGCCAGAGCGGGGAGCAGAGCAGGCAGAAGGGCCGAAGTACACTGCTGAGGGGAGCAGCGGGCGGCAGGAGAGGTCTGCGCGCCATGTGGGACCCTCCTCCAGTGGCCGGGGAGCAGCCGGGGATCGAACCGGTGCCACAGAGGCTGCGGGCAGCTTCGCAACCCAGTGCTCAACCGCTGCGCCACCGGGGAGGCCCTCCACTTGTTTTTTAATTGCCTTCCAGTAAGATGCTATAATTTTCTAAACAAAGGTTTTAGACATCTTTTGTTAAATTTATTTTAAACTCTCTTATATTTTTCATTGTTATTATAATTTCAATTGTATTTTCTAATGTTATTGCTGATGATTGTAATTCATTCGACCTATATATTTTTTAAAAGATTTATTTATTTATGCATACGAGAGGTGGGGTACAGGCCAGAGTTGCGGGGGCTGAGAGGATTCACCAGAGACAGAGTGGGGAGCAGAACAGGCAGACTGACTGAAATACACTGCTGAGGGGAGTAGCGGGTGAGACAGGAGAGGTCTGCTGCGCCATGTAGGTTTCTCTCTGGCCAGCCGGGGATCGAACTCGTGCTGCAGAGGCTGCGGATTACTTCAGTGTGGTCTTAACCCCTTGCACTACCAGGGAAACCTCCCCCCTTTTTCTTTTTTCCTGACTTACATTTGTTGGGCTTTGAATTTGTGTTTTCTCCCAGGTTGTGGATTGCCTTTTTATGTTGTAAAGAGTGTCTCTCTCTTTTTTTTCTAAAGATTTATTTATTTATACAAGAATCGGGGTACAGGTCAGAGGCGCAGGAGGGTGAAAGAATTCACCAGAGAGAGCGGGGAACAGAACAGGCAGACAGACCGAGGACACTGCTGAGGGGAGCAGCAGGTGAGGCAGGCGAGGTCTGCTGGACCATGTGGGTTTCTCCCTGGCTGGCCAGGAATTGAACCCGTGCTGCAGAGGCTGTGGACAGCTTCACAGCACAGCGCTCAACCTGATGCGCCACCAGAAGAGGCCCTAAAGTGTCTCTTGATGGGCACTGGTTTTGAGCAATTTGGTTATGGTGTATCTTGGTGGGGGGTCTGAGGCCTCCAGCTATTGAGGGAAAGTACAAAGGCCCAGAGCCCAGTGGGGTAGCTGCCTTCTATAGCAGCTCCTACAACAAAGTACAAGCAAATACATCTCACTCCTTTTGAAGTCTCCCAAAACACGGACAGTTCTGCTCCACCAGCCAGGGAGCTACCCACATGGCACAGCAGACTCTCCTGGCTCACCGGCTGCTCCCCTCAGTGGTGTATTTCAGTAGATCTGTCTGTTCTGCTTCCCACTCTGTCTCTGGTGAATCCTCTCACCATGCACCCGGCACCTCTGGCCTACACCCCGTTCGTGTATGCATAAATAAATATTTAAAAAAAATAGATTTCCTCTTGAAGAGCCAGTATTAGGAACTGCCCATCAGAATATTAGGATTTTAAGAAGTCTTATATTTTGCAACACCCCTATTAATTTTCACATAAGCTGAAAATGTGTATCCATTTTTCCACAACAGTGTTTCCCATAAAAGTTTGACTATACCCAAATTGGCCTAATTTGTTTTCTGTACTAGTTTAGAATTTTAGTGTCAGGGAAGTTGTCATAAGATTAACCGACTACAGACTTTTTAAAAATACTTAATTATTTTGAGTAAAAGATTTGAATACCCAAGCTAGTAAAGACAGTTCTAAATTGCTTTTTCCTTTCTGTAGACTAAAAACCAAACTTAAATACTCTTAAAACCAACTCATATACTCTTAGCAAGTCATTGGCCCCTCGTAAAACCAGCAAAACCTGGTGCCTGCATCCAGAGATAAGCTGAATCCAAGATAAGCTGACAGCAGTAAATAATTCCAGCAGACCCCCTCGGGCAGGAGAGAACCCCACCACCCACTTGCCCCAAAACTGTGGCAGTAACCTGATCCTATAAAGACCCATTTTCTCAAACTCTGCTGTAGTCACCCCTCACAGACTTTTGCTAAATTAAGTCTGCCTCCTTTTCTTTTCTTACAATTGAGCAACACAAAATTTTTTTCTAAGATACCCCTCTCAGTCCTTCAACATGTGCTTTGCTTTCCCATTTTTCCCAAGACCTTCAAAATATCCTTTCCCAGTACAATCTGTCCTTTTAAACACACATCTCACTTTACTTGCATTTGGAGTTAACACCCTAGTTTTCTAATTTCCACATTATAAGACACTGTAATAGCTATTATGCTATTATCCCTTTACACTGAATGACTTACACGTAAACATGTGCTTTCTCTTTTTTTTTTTAAGGTGACATGACATACAAATTTTTGTTTCCTTACAATAAGAAGCAAAAAGTAAGCCTGAAAGCTAAGTACTTTTAAATAAAATGATTTTGGATATTCAACAAATTCTCATTCTTAAACTTAGAAATACCTTAGTTTCACAAGCAATATGGGCCACTATTTTAAAAAATGATAAAACCAACAGATTCAAGATGGAGTTACCAATCCTAGTTTTGTTACAGGGCAGGGAGAGGGGTACCTTAGAACCCCCAAACCTGCCTGCTCCAAATAGATTCTGCCATCTGCCACATCGAGACAAAACATATAAAACCTTTAATGGAAAGGAAATTTAATACAATTAGTGAACAATACAGAAGACAACAAATATAGTTTCTAGATCAAGCACCCAAAGTTACCCGTCCCCTCGTGGGTTAAAGTTCACCCAAGTGGAATTGGCCCAGAACAAAGCCCCAAAGCCTGCCCCAAGTCTAAAGCACCTTCCAGTGGGGAACCACAGAAAAGGATCAGAAACAACCAGACAAGTCTGGGAGGAAAAGAGCAAAATCAAAATCAAGATAAAAACCACCATTGTCACCTCCCCACGGGTCTCTCCCCAACATCTGTGTCATCCAGTCCACGACCAAAAGGCAAGTGCAGTTTCTTCACGTGTCTCTCTGCTCTGTGTGCCTCCTCCAGGTCTCCCTCTGGCTCCATCCTGCTGCTGCCTTCCTTCCTCAGTCTCCTCTGCAGCTTATTCTCTTCCTACTCAGCAACACCCTACTTGGGTGGGGCAGAGAACCTGGAACTTCCTCTTTTCCTGGGTACCACCTTGTTACCATTTCAGTTTCTCTTAGGACTAAAATTCAAATTAATTACAGGGTTGTAAATAATAATAATAATCCTATACACTAAGGTTTTTCCTAGGCTTGTGAATAACTAAACAAGCATTAGATAGATTGATAAAAGAAAAATTAGAGTAACTTCATACCATATGCATCTCCTGTATATGGGAGAGAGCTAGCAAGACTAACTCATCCACTTGTCTCTAGATGCCGTCTTGAATTTCTTAGCTAGGCCAGAGGGATGAAAGAAGTCAGTTAGAGTTTTACTGGGGGAATGGGAGTATTTTTGTAACAGGGTGGTCCCCAGGAAAGGGGGAGGTTCCCTGCCCCTCCCAAGGGAGGGTGGAGCTGAGCAGGAAGAGGAGAAGCTGCAGAAGAGACTGAGGAAGGAAGCAGGATGGAGCCAGGAGACCTGGAGGAGGCACATGGAGCCTAGAGACACGTGAAGAAACTGCGCTTGTCTTTTGGTCGTGGACTAGGTGACACAGATGTGGGTGAGACCCGTGGGGAGGTGACAATGGCAGCTTTTATCTTCATGTTGATTTTACTCTTTTCCTTCCGGGCTTGTCCAGTTGTTTGTGACCCTTTTCTGTGGGTCCCCACTGGAAGATGCTTTAGACTTGTAGCAGGCTTTGGGGCCTTGTTCTGGGCCAATCCCATTTGGATGGACTTTTACCCACGAGGGGACGGGTAACTTTGGGTGCTTCATTTAGAAACTAGATTCTTTGCCTTACCTGTATTGTTTCCTAGTTTTATTAAAGATCCTTCCCATTAAAGTCTCCTATGTTTTGTGTTGATGCGGCGGATGGCAGAACCCATTTAGAATAGGCAGGTTTGCGGGGTTTGGGCTGCCCCTCTCCCTGTCCTATAACAGATTTGGCGACCACGAAGATTTAGGACAGAGCCATCCGTGGTTAGTCAGCCCCATGGGGAAATTGGGCTTCCCTATGGCACTGGCTACCATAAGCGCAAATGTGATTTTTGGTTTCTCCAGTGTGTTTGTTTCATATGTCGATTTGCTGTTGAAAAAACTGGCTTGGGCTTTGTGAAGATCTGTGTGTCTGTATGTAATTTGTTTGTAGTGACTTGCTAAGACATTTGATTTTGTGGAAATTGTTCTGTGCCAGTTTTACTCAAAAGATTAGGCAGTACGTTGGACCATGTGGCCAGATCAAAGATGGCGTCTGAGGCCACTTGGTGTGCTCTTGTAAAATTCAGAGGTTCTTGTTGCTAGGACTTTGGAACTTTTTTTTTCTTTCTTTTTGTAATCTCTGCTGTCTCATTAGCATTTCTAAAGGCAATAATGGTTCTTCAGTGGTATGTTGCTTTGTCTTTGGCTACTTCCTGCTCTCTGCCTGAAGCATTTTGCCAGCCAATTGTGGAGCAGTGGTGTTTAAATTAGCAAATGTATGCCTGGGTGTTAAGGAAAGAGTAGCCTTAAGCAGTAACTGGTAATTGCTGGTATCCTTGATGGATTCTTGGAGATAACTTGAATTTTTGCAAAGTCTGGATCAGAAAAATTAACAAGATTTTGTCTGAGTCTGAAAGGATTTGCTGCTGTGAATTTTGTCTACACAATTTGTTTTGGGCATGTTTGCCATTTTGAATCCTGAATTTGTTCAATTGCTGGTGTAAGACAAGATTCTAAGTTTCTGCTTCCTACTGAGGAAGGTCTGTTGTGGAAAGCACTCTTTAGGGTGCATCATGTAACTATACCAGGTTTTCATACCTGTGTTGTTGTTGTCCCTCCCTAGTGTGGGGGAGGTGTCATCTGTGCTTAGATGTTTAATCTGCTCTTTCAGCTTCTGTCCCAGAGTGGCTAACAGAAGTAAGGAGATGACTCCTTTTAATTGAAAGTTAATTACTGATATTTTGATTTTGCTTTTTCAGGTTCTATTCCAGGAAACCCAAGGAGTGCCTGCTTGGTGGCTAACAAGAGATGACTCCTTTTGCTTAAAAGTTAACTTTTATTCTTTCAGTTGCTGTACAGAATACCCCAGGATTGACTTCTAACAAAAAGTCTTCAACACTGAAAACCCTAATGTGATAAACAAGGTCATGTAACTCTTGTGATTAATAAAACTTTTCCTTCCTATTTCCAAAGTCTTAGGTTTGTAGGATGACAACCGGAAATTTTTCTGCCAGCAACACTCCACATTTTTTTTGGACTTTGACATTTTTTTTCTGAGCCTATGGAGTAAAACTGCAGTTACATAACATATTCTACGTGGCATAACTAAAAAAAAAAAGTCTTTGTCTATACGTTATATGTTGTATGTCCTTGTGTCTGTCTTGGCCTAGAGAGGTTGAAAAATTGGTATATGTGGTGCCCATAGACGTTGGAAAAAAAAAAGTCTCCAGTTATGAGAAAAACTAAAGGTTATGGTTTGATTGTCAACATTGTGCTACTGAACTAAGCCGGTGCCTTCATAGAGATTTAATATTGTTGTTTCTGCTAATTTTCTGATATTTGTGGCAAAGCTTCCCAGAAATCTAAATTCAAGTGTAAATTTGGTAGCCTGTCATTTGACTGATGCAAGGAAATTTTGTGGAACCTCAGTAGAGCTCCTGAGACACTCCACAAAGTTTCTCCTTTTCCTCCTGGGAAGGCATTAGATGAATTTGTTTTATTTGGCTTTTACCTAATGAAGTAAAACTGGAAGGGAAGCATTGTCACTTGAGAAAATGGTAAAACTTTGGTATGTACAAAATGTTAACAGTAGTTTTCTAAAATGTGTATGAAAAAACCTCTCAGTATCTGGTATGTATGTAAATTGTCAATGGTGATTGTCACCTTGTAATATTGTATAATTCAATTGTTTCACATCTACAGAAATTGTTTCTGGAAATGTAGGGAGAAAAGGTCTCAACAGATTCCTATTGATGGAACTGTTGAGAGTAAAAAACTTTCCTACAAAGGACTGAATAGACCTGGAAATACACCTGACATTTACTAAGGTTTCTTTGACATAATACTGGAAATTTTTTTATGCATTCTGTCCTGAATCCACGAAGTTTTTGTTTTGTTTTGTTTTGTTTTGAGTAACCAGGATCTGCAGAAAGGTTGCAATTTTTTTTCCAGCAAAGCTAACTTGTCACATTTTCTCTTCCCTTGATACCAACACAGCATACAAATAGTGGTAGTAATTTTGCTACTTATCTTAGAGTCTGTTTTTGGATAACTTACATAGGGATTTTGCCTGTTTTAACAAAATAATTGGACGTGAGTTTGATTGTGTGGCTTTGTGTGGAGTTCTTCCAAAAGTTGAAAAAGAGCTGAACCAAGAAGAGGAGAACCTGTTTGCCTTGTTTGTAGGGTTCCAGAGACCTCCAAAGAAGGTGAGGAAGCTTGCCTCCATTGGCAGGACTGGACAACCCGGCCAACAAAAATGCCCTGTTACCCTCGAGAAGAGGAAAGCCCAGGTGGAGTCTGATGAGACCAACTTTATACCTGAAGCCTACATCCACTGGATGCCACCGGTTCGCTCTGATCCTGTGTGGAGTATTTCAACAAAGCCAGCTAAAAATTGCTGTTAGTTATTTTCTGCCCTGTGATTTTATGCAAAAATAGGAAAAATGGTTTAAAAGTAAATTTAATTTGCAAATTTTTGCTATGCTGTTAAAGTTTGGGATCAAGGTTGAGAGAATTCGTTTTTGCATAAGTTGAACCATTTTAACATTTTTTCCCTGTGATTTTGATATATTTGCTATCTTGTTTTAGCCAATGCTCCAACTTTTTTTCTTTTGGCTTGGATAATGGACTATTTTTAAGTAATGAAACTGTCATACTGGACATTCATGGACAATGCTGCTGACTAATTGTTGCTTCTCTTACACACATTGGAACCCTGAGAAAAAGACTGTCTCCTAAGACTACACCCTGAGATCTGTGCCACCATAGATATGGTGGAATAAAAATTAAAAGGGCGGATTGTAACGGTGGTACCCAGGAAAGGGGGAGGTTCCCTGCCCCTCCCAAGGGAGGGTGGAGCTGAGCAGGAAGAGAAGAAGCTGCAGAAGAGACTGAGGAAGGAAGCAGGATGGAGCCAGGAGACCTGGAGGAGGCGCATGGAGCCTAGAGACACGTGAAGAAACTGCGCTTGTCTTTTGGTCGTGGACTGGGTGACACAGATGTGGGTGAGACCCGCGGGGAGGTGACAATGGCAGCTTTTATCTTGATGTTGATTTTGCTCTTTTCCTTCCGGGCTTGTCCAGTTGTTTGTGACCCTTTTCTGTGGGTCCCCACTGGAAGATGCTTTAGACTCGTGGCAGGCTTTGGGGCCTTGTTCTGGGCCAATCCCATTTGGATGGACTTTTACCCACGAGGGGACGGGTAACTTTGGGTGCTTCATTTAGAAACTAGACTCTTTGCCTCACCTGTATTGTTTCCTAGTTTTATTAAAGATCCTTCCCATTAAAGTCTCCTATGTTTTGTGTTGATGCGGCGGATGGCAGAACCCATTTAGAATAGGCAGGTTTGCAGGGTTTGGGCTGACCCTTTTCCCTGTCCTATAACACTTTCTCTCCAAGGAGAAGAGATAAGTGATTAGTTTTCCTGGAAAAGAAATTTATCAAGAGTATGAAACATCAAAAGTAAACATTTGTATACAAAGACCAGGCCAATTCTTCTTTTTTGTTGAATACCATGAGCTAATTGTACTTAAACATTTATTTATGTATTTATTTATTATAATTTTTTTTTTAGATTTTTATTTTATTTATTTATACAAGCACTGGGTACAGTCAGAAGTGTGGGAGGGTGAGAGAATTCACCAGAGGCAGAGCGGAGAGCAGAGCAGAGCAGGCAGACTGACGAAGTACACTGCTGAGGGGAGCAGTGGGCGGCAGGAGAGGTCTGGGTGCCATGTGGGACCCTCGCCGGGTGGCCAGGGATCAAATCGGCGTTGCAGAGGCTGCGGGCAGATTTGCAACCCAGTGCTCAACCGCTGCGCCACCGGGGAGGCCCTAATTGTACTTAAACATATTTAAAAACAGAATTTAAGTATTAATACCTAACACTATAATACTTAACACTGCATATCTAAACTACAATACCTAACACCATGTGGGTCTGCTACTCCTAGGCAGCCTATACGGCCACCATTTTGTCACCTAAACAAGGTCAAAGTGGTCCAGCCAGTTAGGAACAGGAGCCCTAACCCTTAAACCCTTCAGATCAAACAAGAGCACAAAGCTGGATCACACTGGGAAGGTTGTGCATCACAAGGTATGTCCAGAATGCCCGGGGGCTGAGGACCGATGCATAACATGTGTATCAGGAGGTATGTCCAGAAAGCCCAGGGGGCTGAGGAATGATGCATAACACATACTCCCGATTTATACATCACGAGGTATGACCGGGAATGCCCGGGAGGGCCGAGGACCCGATGTATGACAAGAGACCCCAGAAGCTGATCAGTGGAGGGCCTTGTTGATGAGATTAGAACCATGGCTGGGGATTAGGGAGTAGCATCAAGTAGATTAGAAGTGCCTGGAGGGCAGACTCACAATCCCTCATCTTCTACACCCTTCCCCTTTCCTTAATCTCCCTAATCTCCTAAAAACCAATTACGTGTGTCAATAAAGGGCCAGGATCTTGCTCTGAGCAGCATCCTGCATTGTGCAGCCTGCTCCACGACTCCCGTTTGTCAGTGTGGTGTTGCCCAATGCAACAACACTACAATACCCAACACTATAATTTTCAATTTTGTTTTTTTTTAAAGATTTATTAATTTATGCATACAAGAGCTGGGGTACAGGCCAGAGATGGGGGGGGGGAGAGGATTCACCAGAGACAGAGTGGGGAACAGAACAGGCAGAATGACTGAAATACACTGCTGACAGGAGAAGCGGGCGAGACAGGAGAGGTCTGCTACGCCATGTGGGTTGCTCCCTGGCCAGCCAGGGATCAAACTCGTGCTGCAGAGGCTGTGGATTGCTTCACAGTGCTGTGCTTAACCCCTTGCGCCACCAAGGAGGCCCTAATTTTCAATTTTAAATGCATGCATGCTTCAAAATAAGCTATTAAGTTGTGGACTAGTCCTTGTTTACCAAAAATTTTAGATCGCAATCTCAAAATTTGGGTTTTTCTTATTAGACTTTATACAGGCGCTATTCACAATTAATTCCTTTATAGCTCACTAGTAAATTCAAAGTAACTTTAACAGTTTTTATCTGAAATTGAGTGGATTTTTTAAATCAAGAAGACATGGGAAATAGAATTTTCTACCCATGGAACAAGCTAGAGCAGTATCTCAAGGTGGATAAAAGAAGAATCAAGTTCCCCCACAGCTGGAAGGCAGTAGACACCAATAATCTCAGCACAGGAGCAGAAGTTCAGGCAGCTGCTTGCTGAGACCACAGCAGCCACAACACCCACCAGCCATAGTGGGTCCCTCACTTTAATCCCCAGCATCCCAGCTCTTGCCTTGGCCATGGTAAAAGTGGCCTCGCTGGAAAAGGTTGTTACATCTGAGGGTGTCATTTATAGACAACACTGGGCCAGGCAATATTCAAAGAAAGACCAGGCACTTTTTGGAGTCTGGGTTGAATTTGCTCCAGTTTTTAGGAATGCAGCTTAAGGGCAGGTCCCATGGAACTGAGGTAGAACATTTCATTATCTCTGCAGCAAAAAAGGGAGAGTACCTGCAGTGAACGGTGCAAAGACCAAGCAGGGCATCCCCGCAACTAGGTCAGAGGCCCTTGGTGGCAGGGCACTGAATAGAACTCTATGGTCTGGGGGCATCCCTCCCTGGAACCAGGAATCCAAGGAGTAGATACCCCACGGTCTGGGGGCATCCCTCCCTGGAACCAGGAATCCAAGGGGTTGATACCCCACGGTCTGGGGGCTTCCTTCCCTAGAACTAGGGGTCTGGTCTGTGGATACCCTGTGGGCCAGGGGCTGTTCCCCTTAGGAACTAGGAGTCAGACTGTTGCTGAGCCACATAAGGAGACAGAGGAGGAAAGAGAAACCACCCTCCATCACAGCTATGGCAGACCGCCCAGCTCATGGGGACCTTCCAGGGACACTTGGGAGTGCCCAAGTCAGACCCCTTCGGTTGTCATCACACGTCAGACAGCCCACCAGGAGTTTCAGAGGAAGAAAAGGCAGTTCTCCACCCAGCTGGGCCGCAGCAGTCTTTGAGTTTCACTTGGAAACTTTTAGTAACATTAGGGTGTACCCCAACCAGATACCTTCCGTTGTTCCAAGTCCAGGTGTTCCCAGCCCACTGAGAGCAAGAAAAAGGAGTAAGGGTCCTTGTACCATTTTCCCGTATTCATTGCCCAGATGGGCCACCAAATGTCTTGGGGAAGAATAGGATGTAGGCCAGAGACAAGGGGGTGAAAGAATTCACCAGAGAGAGAGTGGAGGACAGAACAAGTGGTTTTATCTGGACACCCCCAAAACTAGCCACCCTAACCAGTCAATGAAATCTGGGGTCTATATAGAGCCCTGGGCCCCTCACTCACTGTGCTGCAGACCCCTTCTGTCTCCCCCACTGCTTTCCTTAGATGTGTTTCAAGAAATCCACATGTTGTGTTCTTCGTTTTGTCTCTGGTGAATTCTTTCACCTCTGAGTCTCCAGCCTACACCCTATTTTGCCCCACAACACTATCCTAATGTCCTTGCTACTGATCCCATTATTTTTTTTTTAAGATTTATTTTATTTATGCATGCAAAAGCTGGGGTGTGTGAGAGAGGATTCACTAGAGACAGAGTGGGGAGCAGAACAGGCAGACTGACCAAGGGGAGCAGAGAGACAGTCAGGAGCGGTCTGCTGCTTCATGTGGGTCACCTCCCTGGCCAGGGATCGAACTTGTGCTATAGAGGCTGTGGATAGCTTCATATGCTGAGACTTAACCCCTTGCGCCACAAGGGAGGCCCAACTAATCCTATTATTTGTATTGCTTCTGGGCTGTCTTTATTGTTTTGTTTTTCTTATCATCGTAAATCACATTTTCTTATTTCTCCCTTTACCTGGTATTAAAACCCAAAATTCAAATGAGCCAACTTAAAGATCTAATAGGATTTGTGAAATGAGCCAACAACTGGGCAGCACCCTCTCTAACAAGTAGAAAGGTTCTGCAAGGACCTGTAGAAAATAGAAGGTTTTTATAGTCAGAAAGAGAGTGGGAAAATGTTATTAGTGAAAGACAAGAAAGATTACTTCAGGCAAAGCCACCTTCCCTTAGGGGAAGGGAGGGGATCTTATCATGCAGATTACATACTTTGTTGACAGGGACTGGTCAGGATTACATTCCTGGGAGGGGTTGAAACTGCAATTAAATGAGATATTAAATCTTGGTTTAGAGATGTGGCATGGCATGAGTGACTACACTTTGTGCTGTTACTTTTTATTTAACACTTTTGTTTTTTAAGAATGTGTCAAATTTGGGCCTCCCTGGTGGCACAAGGGGTTGGGACACAGCCAATGAAGCTATCAGCAGCCTCTGCAGCATGAGTTCAATCCCTGGCCAGGGAGCTACCCACATGGCGCAGCAGACCTCTCCTGTCTCACCCGCTGCTCCCCTCAGCAGTGTATTTCGTCAGTCTGCCTGTTGTGTTCCCCGCTCTGTCTCTGGGGAATCCTCTCACCCCCCGCATCTCTGGCCTGTACCTCAGAACATGTCAAATTTGTTAACTTGTTAGCAAGGAACCAGCAAGATGACCAAAGTAAGCTGCTTCTGAGAGGGTATAAGGAGGAGGGGTAGATAGTGTTCTTAAAAAACAAAATTCATCTGAGTGCATGTGAATATCTAATTGGCATTACTAAGTGGTTGATGAACTGGCCAGTATTCCATCTAGCAAGTGAAAAGACGCTCCAAAGAATTATACAGAAGTGGAAGGTTTTCATAGACAGGAGGGACAAGATAAGAAAGAGTGCATTGTTTCGGGCTAGGTCACTTTTCCTTAGGGAACTGGAGGGTCTACCAGGCTGACCGGGAAACTCCAGACTGGCTGGTTAAGGCCCCACTCCTGGGAAAGGCTGAAACTGCAAGTGAGGTGTTGAGTCTTGGTTTGGTGATGTGGGACTTAGTATAGATGAGTCCATTTTGGGCTTGTTTCTAGTGACAGTACAGACACAGGTCGCCTAAGCAGGACTGTAACAGGGTGGTCCCCCGGAAAAGGGGAGGTTCGTTTTCTGCCCCACCCAAAGGAGGGTAGAGCTGGGAGAGAAGAAGCTGCAGGGGAGACTGAGGAAGGAAGGAAGCAGGATGGAGCCAGAAGGAGACCTGGAGGAGGAGCGTGGAGCTGAGAGACACGTGAAGAAACTGAGCTTGCCTTTTGGTCGTGGACTGGGTGACACAGATGTTGGGGAGAGACCTGTGGGGAGGTGACAATGGCAGTTTTTTTTTTTTTTTATAGAGGCATGCTTTATTTATTTGTTTGCTGGTTTGTTTGTTTGTTTTGTTTATACATGCACTGGGTACAGTCAGAAGCGCGGGAGGGCGAGAGAATTCACCAGAGCCAGAGCGGGGAGCAGAGCAGGCAGAAGGACCGAAGTACACTGCTGAGGGGAGCAGCGGGCGGCAGGAGAGGTCTGCACGCCATGTGGGACCCTCCTCCAGTGGCCGGGGAGCAGCCGGGGATCGAACCGGCGCCGCAGAGGCCGCGGGCAGCTTCGCAACCCAGCGCTCAACCGCTGCGCCACCGGGGAGGCCCGACAATGGCAGTTTTTATCTTGATTTTGATTTTGCTCTTTTCCCTCCAGACTTGTCTGGTTGTTTCTGACCCTTTTCTGTGGGTCCCCACTGGAAGGTGCTTTAGACTTGGGGCAGCTTTCAGGTTTTGCTCTGGGCCAGTTCTGCTTGGGTGGACTTTTACCCACGAGGGGACAGGTAACTTTGGGAGCTTGATCTAGAAACTGTATTCTTTGTCTTCTGTATTTTTCACTAATTGTATTAAATTCTGTTTCCATTAAAGCCTTATATGTTTGTCTTGATGTGGCAGATGGCAGAAACTATTTGGAGCAGGCAGGTTTGGGGTTCTAAGGTGCCTCTCTCCCTGCCCTGTAACAGGAGCACATGCAGGAGAGACTGTGTTCTTCTGGCAAGATTGGAGCACCATCATACCTACATCATCGGATTAACTGTCACGGACAAGCCCTCTGTGGCAGCTGGCACACTGTGCCTGTCACCAGGAGCAGAAGCCTAGGATTAGAACACATTTGTGTGTGAATTGGAGCCACGAGGCTCCTGTCCCTAAACTAGCAGCTGACCTCAATGGACCAGAGGCAACTATAAACAGGTGCAGCCACCTCTTCACCAGGATTTTTTTCAAACTTATTTGCAGTTTGTGCAGGTTGCCCATCCCTTGTGGACACACAGATTTCCTGTGCAACTCCTTTCCTGGTGAGACTTCTAGCCATGCATCAGCACAGGCACATTTGAGCCTCTAATGTGCTCTGATGTGCTGCAGCAGCTGCTCCTCTTACTTATACCTCCAAATGGTGGTCTTGCTCTGCACTGTGTTCCCTAGTCACTTCCAGGAATCTGGTGGTCAGGAAAGCACCAGCACACCCCTGGGGACACACTTGAGGGAGGAGTCATGGACCGGGTTTGTAAGGCAAGACTCTTCTGCTCAGTGAGCAGCCCTCTTGCTATTTATTAGCAGTAATGAACAAGCATAATTGATTATGTGACAATGGCAGGAGGAGAAGGGTCCAGGGGAGACAAAGGGATTCATCTTTATGGGGAACAGGGGGGACATGTCAGCCATGTATACAGCGAGGCCTTCCCAGTGCAGGTACTTGATGTAATTTCTTTTTTTTTCTTAAAGATTTATTTATTTATGCATATAAGAACTGGGGTACAGGCTAGAGGTGTTGGGGGGTGAGAGGATTCACCAGAGACAGAGTGGGGAACAGAACAGGAGGAATGACTGAAGTATGCTGCTTAAGGGAGCAGTGGGTGAGTCAGGAGAGGTCTGCTGCGCCATGTGGGTAGCTCCCTGGCTGGCAGGGATCGAACTCATGCTACAGTGGCTGCGGACAGCTTCATAGGTTGTCTTAATCCCTTGCACCACCGGGGGCCCCTTATCCAATTATTTCACACACACACAGGTACAGAGGCCCTAAGTAGTAGAAAGGCTACACAGGAAGATGACATTATAGCTGTAACAGGGCAACCCCAGTGGAAAAGTGATCTGGTGCGAGTCCTCACCCACATGCTTTTAAGAACTTGGGACAAGGCCCAAAAGCAGTCGCAGAGAAAAAAAATGTATAAAGGTTTACTTACAAGACTGAGAGAAGGGAGAAGGGGGACAGAGAGAGAATTAGCGGGTTGGTATGTCTTACAAGCCGCATTGCGCTGAGGCCCCGGAATGTGAGCCAAAACCCAGAAAAGCAAGAGACCAGCAAGCCTACACGTGTTTAGTTACACACGCGGCGTGGCTGCTCTACTCCACCCTTAGTTCCCAGGGATCCCCCACTCGGGCAGTCAGGTTCATGGCATGCTGGGAGTTGTAATCCTTGGAGTCTGAGTCTCCTCGATGTGGGGATGGGAGTGGAGCTCATTTGGGAACTATTGTTTCTCCAACAAAACCTCCCTTGGATCTGACTTCAGCCCTTACTGCCTTCCTAGTGTTACAGGGCAGCCCCGATACAAAACGGGGTGCCTGACTGTGGGTCCTCACCCGCGCGCTTAAAAGGACTTATCAATGCTCTACTGCAGGCACACGCGAAAGGTTAATAAAAGGTTTATTTACAAGGGAAGGGGAAATGAGGAAATGTACAGCTCAGGGAGAAAAGTGGGAGACAAAGTTTTAAATGCGTCCTATCCGATCTGCCGATTTGGAATCCCAAATGGCGCTCTGAGAGCTGGCCGCCAGCCAGGAGCCGTGAAGCCAGGAGGTGAGCGAGAGAGTCCCCCAGGGCCCACGTGTCTGGTTTTATACCCAACCTGGCTGCTTAACTCCACCCTCAGGTCCCAGCCACCTTCCCTTTGGTGGTGACAGGATTTGTCTCTCCCAATGTCCTGATGGCTTTGGTCTGGAGTGGGGGTGGGGTCCACAAAGCCTGCGTGGAAATAGCTCGGGACATCCTTTCCCCCTAACACTAGGAGCGCATATCCCTTGTCTTTCCTCATGGCTCCTCCCCTCTCCTTGCTCGCAGACCCAGTTCCCATGAGGGACTCTGGGGGGAGGCGTCTGAATTTCTGGGGTATCCCCCTGGTGCCACTCCACTGTCACCTTCTCTGCGCTCCTGCAACTTTGTGCCACTCTTGTTGCGAGCATACTGTCTCCATGCCGCTGGCTGGGCACCTCTGTGGACACACTCCATGTCACGGCACCTGCCCGTTGTAGACACTCAGCGAGGAGCCCAGGGAAGAGGGGAAAGGCTCTTACTATGATGCCGTTTAAACAGCTTCTCTCTTGAATTCTATTTGGGACATTAGGATTCCATGAGCAGGTGTGGGATGTATTGCAATTCCTAGGGAGGCCCCTCCTTCTTTGATAACAATACAATCTAAGATACGAAAACTCGAGTCCTCTCTGCCTGTCTTCTCCAGCTACCATGTCTTCTCGCTAAGTCAATCCTCTCTCTTTTCTCCCCCTTCCTTCTTTAGCTCCTTACTCTCCTTCCCTTTCAAAATTGCTCTGTTCCTCCTTCATTCTAATTCTTTCTGTTCATAGCGTCTAGCTTCCATGCTGTTAGCTTGTTCTCTTGTGATGTCTTTGTCTGGTTCAGATAACGGGATAATAATGAGTAACAGAATGGTTTAGGAAATGTTCTGTCTTCTTGTAAAGTTCGTAAGAGCTTGTGGAGAATTCTTGTTAATTCTTCCTCAAAAGTTGAACAGAATTTACCAGTGAAGTTATCTGTGCCTTGGCTTTTCTTTGTGGGAAGGTTTTATTTTGTAGATTGACCTGGCATACTGTGACCCTGCTAGTTGTGCCTATCAGTTCTACTGTTTTGTTTTGTTTTTTAAAGATTTATTTATACAAGAGCTGGGGTACAGGCCAGAGGCGCGGGAGGGTGAGAGAATTCACCAGAGACAGAGCAGGGAGCAGAACAGGCAGATGAACCAAAAGCACTGCTGAGGGGAGCAGCAGGTGAGACAGGAGAGGTCTGCAGCGCCATGTGGGCATCTCACCAGCTGGTCGGGAATCGAACTTGACTTGCAGAGGCTGTGGACAGCTTCACAGTGCTGTGCTCAACCTGCTGCGCCACTGGGAAGGCCCTCTACTGTTTTTTAAAGAACAATCTGTTGGGGTTCAGATTGATGGGGTTCAGTGTTTGTGGTTCTTGGGTTCCTCTGAGAAAGAAATCAGGTCCTCTTGATGGTGTGGGGGTTATTAAAGTCTCAGCACTATCAATCTATCCGCAGCCACTGCAGCACGAGTGCATCCCCTGGCTGGCTCAGGAGCCACCCACATGGCGCAGCAGACCTCTCCTGTCTCACCCGCTGCTCCCCTCAGCAGTGTATCTCAGTCAGTCTGCCTGTTCTGCTCCCCGCTCTGTCTCTGGTGAATCCTATCACCCCCCCACCCTCTGGACTGTACCCCAGTTTTCTTCCATGCAAAAATAAATAAAATTAAGGGAAAAAAGTCAACACATGTTCCCATTCATCAGCACAGGGCAAGTTTATGGAGTAAAGAGGGGCAGGAACGAGGGACATCTGCATAGACACAGACGTGTGGTTTTAAAAGACAAGAACTGCATTTTCTGAAGAGGGTAGGTTTAAGAGTCACCTGAGGAGACACGGCTGGTGAGCTGCGTTTCGCCAGAGCAAGGGGAGCTGTTCTTACAGGGGTCTTTGATGGAGAAATTACTGTGGAATTGATCGCTGTGGGGTCAGGGCGGGATGGTCCTCCGTGATTGCTCATCCTCCCTGCCCCACCTTGGGCTGATCATCTTTTCTGACCCCACCTCAGATCCCTGGAAGCTTCCATAGTCTAAGATTCATTAATCATCCCTACCCCCACCTCTGCTGTTTGTCCTTGAGAGACCTTCCAGCCTAAATTTTTCTAGTCTCAGCCTTTCACATTCCTGAGAGTTATCTACATCCAGAGTCATGTCCTCTGTGATTAAAGGCTGTTTTACTTATTTTTCCAATCTCATGCCTTTAATTTTTTTCTCTCTTACTGATGTTGAATGGAATTGGGGGAGGGGACAGAAGCACACGATTCCTTACTGAGTATATTAACCCTTAGTGCTGATCTTGCAGGGAAAACACTCAGTGTTCACAATTATCAAATCAACTGATTTTTTTTGGGGGGGGTAAATTGTGTTGTGAGTCTCATTGTTACGGGGCAGGGAGAGGGACACCCCAGACCCACACACCTGCCTGCTCTAAATAGTTTCTGCCATCCGCCCCATCAACACAAACATATGAGACTTCAAGGAAAGGGAACTTTTTTTTTTTTCTTTAGGTTTTTTTTTTTTTTATTTAAATTTTATTTTTATATTCCCCATACAATTACAACCCCCTTATTTTGACCCCAATCCCTCTTTTCCCCACCCCACCCCCCATAGAGTGTCTCTGGTTCATAGTTTTTTGTTGATTTTGATATTTTCTTTCTTATAGTTATTCTTAAGGAAAGGGAACTTTAATACAATTAGGAAACAATACAGGAAAGGCAAGAATATAGTTTCTAGATCAAGCACCCACAGTTACCCGTCTCCTCGTGGGTAAAAGTCCCCAAATGGGATTGGCCCAGAGCAAGGCCCCAAAGCCTGCCCCAAGTCTAAAGCACCTTCCAGTGGGGACCCACAGAAAAGGATCAGAAACAGCCAGACAAATCTAGGAGGAAAAGAGCAAAATCAAAATCAAGACAAAAACCGCCATTGTCACCTCCCCACGGGTCTCTCCCCACATATGTGTTACCCAGTCCACGGCCAAAAGGCAATAGGTGACAGAAACAATGAATAAATCCTTCTTCTTTTGTTCTTTATTTCACAAGGCTCCTCAGAAGATGAGAATCAAGAACAGATTTTCCCTCATATGTTCCTCAAGAGGTTCCCTTGCTGAGGAAATCTTATCCTTTTCTCTTTCTCAATTCCATGCTCCTCCTCCCTCACTCCTGATGTTGTAGAGCAACCCCAAAACAAAACGGGGTGCCTGACTGTGTGTCCTCACCCGCGCGCTTAAAAGGACTTATCAATGCTCTATTGCAGGCACACGCAAAAGGTTCATAAAAGGTTTATTCACAAGGGAAGGGGAAATGAGGAAATGTACAGCTCAGGGAGAAAAGTGGGAGACAAAGTTTTAAATGCATCCTACCCGATCCGCTGATCTGGAATCCCAAATGGCGCTCTGAGAGCTGGCCGCGAGCCAGGAGCCCTGAAGCCAGGAGGCAAGCGAGAGAGCGAGCCCCCCAAGGCCCACGTGTTTGGTTTTATACCCAACCTGGCTGCCCAACTCCACCCTCAGGTCCCAGCCACCTTCCCTCTGGTGGTGATGGGATTTGTCTTTCCCGATGTCCTGATGGCTTTAGTCTGGGGTAGGGGTGGGGTCCACAAAGCCTGTATGGGATTAGCTCAGGACATTATTTCCCCCTAACACTGATGCCCAGGACTATTTCCCAAATTAACTTCTGTGGTGTTTTGTCCCAAGTTCTGCTTTCAGGAGAACCAATACAAATCAAGAAGAGAAGTAAAACCAGAGAGGGAGGTTATCAAAGGCCCCTCCTCTGCCCTCAGTTTGGGACTTCACAAAAGGCAATACCCTAGGGGAAGAATTCACCCATGCAAGGCTTTCCTCTATAGCTCTGGGTGAATAGGAACACAGACTAAAACAAGTCAGCTGCGATTACTAACACAACATTCACGCAGAGGTTAAGTCCCAAATCATAGTCCCTGTGTGACTGGAAAAAACCCGAGCCAAAAATGTATTTAAAAGTGGTTCTGAGTTGAAAGTACCTTACATGACCAGCAGAAGCAAACGAAAATCCTCTCTAGAAGAATATATTGTAAACACAGATCTCAAAGAATTTCCACAAAGAACCCAAAGGAGCATAAGCTTATAATGAAAAAGTGAATAAGCTAGAGGCCTCCCTGGTGGTGCAGGGGTTAAAGTCTCAGTGTTTTTAAGCTATAACCAGCCACTGCAGCATGAGTTCCATCTTGGCCAGGAGCTAACTCACATTGCGCAGCAGATGCCTTGCCCGCTGCTCCCCTCAGCAGTGTATTTCAGTAGATCTGCCTGTTCTGCTCCCCACTCTGTCTCTGGTGAATCCTCTCACACAAGCCCCTCGCACCTCTGGCCTGTACCCCAGTTCTTGTATGCATGAATAAATAAAAATAAATCTTAAAAAAATCAAACTTGTCTATTCTACTTTTGATCTTGTCCTTTGAGGTGATTGGGTTTTTTTTAAGATTTATTATTTATTTATTTATTTATTTATTTATACATACAAGCACTGGGTACAGTCAGAAGCATGGGAGAGTGAGAGAATTCACCAGAGCCAGAGCGGGGAGCAGAGCAGGCCGAAGGACCGAAGTACACTGCTGAGGGGAGCAGCGGGCGGCAGGAGAGGTCTGCGCGCCATGCGGGACCCTCCTCTGGTGGCCAGGGAGCAGCCGGGGATCGAACCGGCGCTGCAGAGGCTACAGGCAGCTTCACAACCCAGCGCTCAACCGCTGCACCACCAGGGGAGGCCCGAGGTGATTGGTTTTGATTATTCAATTCTAGAAGTCTTAGTCAATTCATATTCAACGATGCAGTTGATTCTGTTAGTTCACTCATCTGTCACCATATTTGCAATATCTGTGAACTTCTTTAAACATATTTGAATAATTATTTTCTACCCTGTATTTCATCATTCTATTTTATGCAGTATGTATAGGCCTCATTCTGTTTCATGTTGTTTCTATTGATTGACTATTCTTGTGGGTTGATGAGATACAGAATAGAAAGTAATTATTCAAACGTGTTTGAAGAAGTTTAGAGGTATTGCAAATAAGGTGACGGACTAGTGAACTAAGAAAATCAACTGCATAATTCTACATAGTGCTGTGCTTAACTGTTTTCAAAACTTTCTCTCTGCATGTCTGTTTTTGGGTCTTTGCCTGAGTTCTTAAGCATACAGGTAAAGACTTGTAACAGGGTGGTCCCCAGGAAAGGGGGAGGTTCCAGGTTCCCTGCCCCACCCAAGGGAGGGTGGAGCTGAGCAGGAAGAGGAGAAGCTGCAGAAGAGACTGAGGAAAGAAGCAGGATGGAGCCAGGAGACCTGGAGGAGGCACATGGAGCCTAGAGACACGTGAAGAAGCTGCGCTTGTCTTTTGGTCGTGGACGGGGTGACACAGATGTGGGTGAGACCCATGGGGAGGTGACAATGGCAGCTTTTATCTTGATGTTGATTTTGCTCTTTTCCTTCCGGGCTTGTCCAGTTGTTTGTGACCCTTTTCTGTGGGTCTCCACTGGAAGATGCTTTAGACTTGTGGCAGGCCTTGGGGCCTTGCTCTGGGCCAATCCCATATGGATGGACTTTTACCCACGAGGGGATGGGTAACTTTGGGTGCTTCATTTAGAAACTAGACTCTTTGCCTTACCTGTGTTGTTTCCTAGTTTAATTAAAGTTCCTTCCCATTAAAGTCTCCTATGTTTTGTGTTGATGCGGCGGATGGCAGAACCCATGTAGAATAGGCAGGTTTGTGGGGCTTGGGCTGCCCCTCTCCCTGTCCTATAACAGATTCACAACCCAGGCCTACCTCTATCTCCCCTGGGGTTGCCCTATAAGAAGTTGAAGATGCTTCCTTTAATTCCTAAGTTTTCTGAGAGTTGTTATTACAAACAAATGCTTAATTTCTTCCATTTCTCTTAACTTCGCTTTCATATTCCATATTTTTGTCAGCCACTAGTGAGTTCTTGGTAATTTCTTAAGCTGCCTTCCTTCCTCAGTCTCATCTGCAGTTTCTTCTCCTCCCTGCTCAGCTCCACCCTCCTTTGGGTGGGGCACGGAATCTGGAGCCTCCCCTTTTTCCTGGGCACCACCCTGTTACAGAGGTAATAGTGCTGGGACTTAAGACTTACGCCCCCGGGGTACGGACTGTGACTCCATTTTAAAATGGGGAGCCATTATGGAGAAGTTCCATTAACTCTCTCCTTTGAACTAGGTCAAAGATCTTTGATCTGGGCGAAAGCAATTGTTTTAAGAAACAACCAAGCAAACAATCATTGGAGAAATCATCTAGATCAAGAGAACTGATAATTAGAAACTTTTAGCTAGAGGATAGAATCACTCAGTTCCCTTTCATCCTTTCTAGAGAATCAGTAACCTGCCTCCTAAATTTTTCTACTGTAAGATTCCATGAAATGCTCTTTGTATTTCAATTGCCTTCTGAATTTTTACATTAACATCATCCTGTGCTTCCATTTTCTTTCAGTTCAATTTATGCTCTAATTTTTTTAAAGATTTATTTATTTATGCATACAGAGTTGGGGTACAGGCCAGAGGTGTGGGGGGAGGGGGGTGAGAGGATTCACCACAGACGGAGTGGAGAACAGAGCAGGAAGACTGACTGAAATACACCGCTGAGGGGAGCAGCGGGGAGACAGGAGAGGTCTGCTGCGCCATGTGGGTTGCTCCCTGGCCGGCAGGGGATCTGCAGATTGCTTCATAGTGCTGTGCTTAACCCCTTGCGCCACCAGGGAGGCCCTTATTCTCTAATTTTCATTTCATTTTCTTCTTTGACTCAGGTCTTTAAGAAGTGGTTGGTTTAATTTCTAAATATTTAGATATTTTTCAGTCTTCTTTTCTTTGACTTCCAATTTAATTCTTTTGTATATGTGTTATAGGACAGGGAGAGGGGCACCCCAGACCCCCACAAACCTGCCTATTCTAAATGGGTTCTGCCATCCGCCGCATCAACACAAAACATATGACACTTTAATGGGAAGGAACTTTAATAAAAACTAGAAAACAATACAGGTAAGGCAAAGAGTCTAGTTTCTAAATGAAGCACCCAAAGTTACCCGTCCCCTCGTGGGTAAAACTCCATCCATATGGGGTCGGCCCAAAGCAAGGCCCCAAAGCCTGCCACAAGTCTAAAACATCTTCCAGTGGGGACCCACAGAAAAGGGTCACAAACAACCAGACAAGCCCGGAAGGAAAAGAGCAAAATCAACATCAAGATAAAAGCTGCCATTGTCACCTCCCCACGGGTCTCACCCACATCTGTGTCACCTAGTCCACGACCAAAAGACAAGCGCAGTTTCTTCACGTGTCTCTAGGCTCCATGTGCCTCCTCCAGGTCTCCTTGCTCCATCCTGCTTCCTTCCTTAGTCTCTTCAGCTTCTCCTCTTCCTGCTCAGCTCCACCCTTCCTTGGGTGGGGCAGGGAACCTGGAACCTCCCCCTTTCCTGGGGACCACCCTGTTACATATGGAGAATATGCTTTGTATTGTTGTAGAGCAACCCCGATACAAAACGGGGTGCCTGACTGTGGGTCCTTACCCGCACTTAAAAGGACTTATCAATGCTCTACTGCAGGCACACACGAAAGGTTAATAAAAGGTTTATTTACAAGGGAAGGGGAAATGAGGAAATGTACAGCTCAGGGAGAAAAGTGGGAGACAAAGTTTTAAATAAGTCCTACCCGATCCGCTGATCAGGAATCCCAAATGGCGCTCTGAGAGCTGGCCGCGAGCCAGGAGCCCTGAAGCCAGGAGGCGAGCGACAGCGAGCCACCCCAAGGCCCACGTGTTTGGTTTTTATACCCAACCTGGCTGCTTAACTCCACCCTCAGGTCCCAGCCACCTTCCCTTTGGTGGTGACGGGATTTGTCTTTCCCAATGTCTTGATGGCTTTGGTCTGGAGTCGGGGTGGAGTCCACAAAGCCTGTATGGGATTAGCTCAGGACATCATTTCTCCCTAACAGTATGATCTCAGTTTTTTTAAATATTGAGTCTTGCTTTATGGTCTTGTAACAGGGTGGTCCCCAGGAAAGGGGGAGGTTCCTGGTTTCCTGCCCCACCCAAGGGAGGGTGGAGCTGAGCTGGGAGAGAAGAAGCTGCAGAGGAGACTGAGGAAGGAAGGAAGCAGGATGGAGCCAGAAGGAGACCTGGAGGAGGAGCGTGGAGCTGAGAGACACGTGAAGAAACTGCGCTTGCCTTTTGGTCGTGGACTGGGTGACACAGATGTTGGGGAGAGACCATTGGGGAGGGGACAATGATAGTTTTTGTCTTAATGTTGATTTTGCTCTTTTTCCTCCAGACTTGTCTGGTTGTTTCTGATCCTTTTCTCTGGGTCCCCACTAAAAGATGCTTTAGACTTGGGGCAGGTTTTGGGGCCTGCTCTGGGCCAATCCTGCTTGGGTGGACTTTTACCCACGAGGGGACGGGTAACTTTGCTTTTCCTGTATTGTTTTCTAATTGTATTAAAATTCCTTCCCATTAAAGTCTCATATGTTTCGTGTTGATGCAGCAGAGGGCAGAACCCATTTAGAGCAGGCAGGTTTACGGGGTCTGGAGTGCTCCTCTCCCTGCCCTGTGACAGTCTCATATAGCGTCTGTCCTAGGGAATGTTATATGCTTGCTTGAAAATCATGTGTAGCAACTGCTATTGGCTTAAATTTTCTATGTTAGGTCAGATTGGTTGATAGTTTTTCAAGTTTTCTACATATACCATTAAAGGACAAAATTCATCTCACTTTAGAGATCAAATTGGCTTTATTAAAAGATTCATCTACCAGGGCCTCCCTGGTGGTGCAAGGAGTTAAGATGCAACCTATAAAGCTGTCTGCAGCCTCTGCAGCATGATTTCCATCCCCCTGCCAGCCAGGGAGCAACCTACATGGTGTAGCAGACCTTTCTTTACCCGCCCGCTGTTCCCCTCAGCAGTGTATTTCGGTCAGTTTGCCTGTTCTGCTCCCCACTCTGTGTCTGGTGAATCCTCTCACCCCTCACACCTCTGGCCTGTACCCCAGCTCTTATATGCATAAATAAATACATCTTGGGAAAAAAAAAAAAAGATTCACCTACCAGGTAGGAAGTCTCTGCAAAGGGGCTGCATAAAATGGAAGCTTTTATAGTCAGAAAGAGGGTGGGGCATGGTAACTAGGAAATAAAAAGAAAGATTAATTCGGGTGAATTCACCTTCCCTTCCTTCCAGGGAAGGCAGGCATCTCATCATGCTGATATTCTCAGAATGAAGACCAGGAAACTCCAGATTGATGGGCCTAGATTTCCAATTTTAAGAGAGCCTGAGCCTAGAGTTAGGTTAGGTATTAGCTCTTGGTAGCGCCTGCATGAATAACTCCATTTTGGAGCTGTCCTTTGTCTTTTTCTCCTCCCTTCACCCCCAAGTATTTACCTTTTGTTGACTTGGCTGCTGGCACACTGTGAGGGGAGTGGCCGGAGGGCTGTGAGTCTGTTCTCATAGAAGCCACCGTCCAGCCAGGGCTCAGTGGCCTCTGCAGCTTGGGTCAGTGGTTAATTGATGGTGTTTGCAAAGGCAACAAACTGTTGTCATAGCTGGGTGTTGAGCACCTGACACTGGGGCTGGCCAGGTGGGTGGGCGGCAGTGGCTGAGGGTCAGCAGAGGTGCTGTCACAGGCCTGCCCCTTCTCTGGCCCCCACACCTGGCCCTGCAATAGAGAGAGCTAGCACAGCCATACCCTTGTTTACCTTGCTGAGCACGGCAGTTCCGGGCATGTGTGCCTATGCTGCTGTGTATGTGGGTGGGTGGCGGTGTGTCTGGGTGCTGCCTGGGTGCACACAGGGTCCGAGTTGTCAGTGAGTGAAGTTCTTGACTCCACTCCGTCATCTTGAGCAGACCCCAGACTCCACTGCCCTCTGCCACTGACATCTCAGGAGCCTGGCATTACAACCCACAACCTGCCCTGAACGGGACTTCCTGCGTTGAGTGGGCCAGACCTCCCTACTCCCCCGCCCTGCCCGCTGCAGGTGGACAACTCCCATTCATGCTTGTTTCTTTAACAAGAATAAATTACTTCATGATAACCTGCTCTATCAGTTACAGGGAGCGACATCTTGAAATCTCCTTCTCTCAGTATTGAATTATCTATTTCTCTTTTCGGTTCTGTCCAATTTTGCTTCATTAATGTCGGGGGTCTCACAGAGGGAGGAGGGACAGGGAGAGGCTGGTAAGGTCTCCAGGGAAAGCAAGGTAAGCAAGGGTATGACTCGTGCGGGTGTAAGTGCAGGCCTCTCTGTTGAGAACTTAAAGAAATTGGGCCTTCCAGGTACTTAGTAGGGTCCTGGGACAATCCTCAAACAGACCCTAGGTGTTCCTAGCCCCGAGACCACCGTGGCCCCCTCTGGACTCCAGTCTCACCCCGGTACTGAGTGTTGCAGAGGCTGCTGCACTGGGGTGAGAAAATCTGGGTTGAGTCCTGGACCTGACATTGAGCAGGTGTTCCCCTAAGGGAAGTCATTGGGCCTGAGCCTCAGCTTCCTTATCTTATTGCTTTAAGTTTTTAAAAACTTTGTCTAATGCCGTGTCAGTAGTCTAACCGGTCTTCCCCGCACCCCGTCCCACCATCCTTAAACCCCTTTGGCCCGACTCCCCTCCCTGGCCCCTCAATTTCAGAAACTTCACTTCATTTATGCGTGTCCACTAGTTTGGAATTACTCTGTTCTCTCACTTCATCTGCTATTCCTTGTTTCACTCATATATACATGAGAATGTCCCATATTTGTCTTTGTCTTTCTGACTTGCTTTACTACACATACTTCCCTCACATTCCTTCTGTTTTGCTGTAAATGGTGACATGCCATCTCTCCATTAAGCTGAATAGTATTCCACTGTGTGAATATATCATATTTTTACCTCGTCCTCTATCAGGGACACTAAGGCTGTCCCCATGTCCTCACCGTTGTAAATAATGCTACCATCAGCATTGTGGGGCAGTTTTGTAGTTGATGATTTCATGTTCTTTGAGGCATCAGCTAGATGCCACACAATGCGATTGCTGGGTCATATTGTATTTCCATTTTTAGTTATTTAATGTAGATTGCTTTCCAAGATGGCTGCACAAGTGTACGTTTTATTTTTTTTAAAGATTTATTTATTTATGCATACAAGAACTGGGGTACAGACCAGAGACGCGAGGGGTAAGAGGATTCACCAGAGACAGAGTGGGGAGCAGAACAGGTGGATCTACTGAAATTCACTGCTGAGGGGAGCAGCGGGTGAGACAGGAGAGGTCTGCTGTGCCATGTGGGTTAACTCCCTGGCTGGGGATCGAACTTGTGCTGCAATGGCTGCTGATGGTTCCTAGTGCTGAGATTTGGCCCCTTGGGCCACCAGGGAGGCCCCAGGTCCTCATTTAAAGTTATTATTTACTTCTGCTTTTTCTTGTTCATCTGATTGTTTTCAGTGGGGTATTAAAGTCCCCTAGTACTATTGTGTTTTTATCAATATCTTAAGTTCTGTTATTAATTATCTTAATGTATTTTGGGACTCCATCATTCAGTGCATATATATTTAAATGTTATATCTTCTTATTGTACTAGATCCTTCATCATAATACAGTGTTCTTTGCTAGCGCTCATGGCCTTTCTTTTTTTTTTTTTTCTCATGGCCTTTTTTTTTTTAAGATTTATTTATTTATTTATACAAGCACTGGGTACAGTCAGAAGCGCGGGAGGGTGAGAGAATTCACCAGAGTCAGAGCGCGGAGCAGAGCAGGCAGAAGGACCAAAAGACACTGCTGAGGGGAGCAGCGGGCGGCAGGAGAGGTCTGCGCGCCATGTGGGACCCTCCTCCGGTGGCCGGGGAGCAGCCGGGGATCGAACCAGCGCTGCAGAGGCTGCGGGCAGCTTCGCAACCCAGCGCTCAACCGTTGCGCCACCGGGGAGGCCCACCTCACGGCCTTTCTTAATTAGAAATCTATTTTATCTGGTATAAGCGTTGCTGTTCCTGATTTATTTTGGTTGCCATTTGCTTGCATAACTGTCTTCCAGCCTTTAAGTCTATAGTTTTCTTTATTGGGAAGGTGAGTTTACTGTAAACTGTAGAGGTTGGACTTTGTTCTGAAATCCATTCAGCCACTCCACATCTTTTGACTGGTGGATTCATCCACTTACATGTACGATGTACGATGATTTTTGAAACATATGAGCTGATTGCCATTTTGTGATGTTTCTGCTTTTGTTTGGTTTGTCTTATTTTTCTTTTTTTGAGGGCTTCCTGCTAATGTTTTATTTAAATTCCATTTCCATCATCTTATATGTTACTTCTATTATTTTTGTTTGAGCATTCTCCTGAGGTTTTGGGAGCAGCTGAGCCCTGCATCCCCGGGCCCTAGGGGCAGCCTTTATGGCGTCCCAGACAGTGTGCAAACCACCTAGATGAGGAACTGAACTCTATCCTCTGATGTCCTGACCACACCCAAGCCATCCAAGTCTGAGGGGATAATGCTTCTGAGGTGCTTTGATCTGAGCTCTGCCCTTGATGTCCTGAGTGAGGCACCTGATGGTAAAGGGGTGAGTTGAGTGTCCATTTTGTGAGCCTTTAAAATGGAACCATGTGGCCATTTTAAGCACAGCACTGTGAAGCTATCTGCAGCTTCTGCAGCACGAGTTTGATCCCTGGTCAGCCAAGGAGCTACCCACATGGCACCGCAGACCTCTCCTGTCTCACCCACTATTCCCCTCAGCAGTGTATTTCAGTCAGTCTGCCTGTTCTGCTCCCCACTCTGTCTCTGGTGAATCCTCTCACCCCCAGCACCTCTGGCCTGTAACCCAGTTCTTGTATGCATAAATAAATAAATCTTTAAAATAAAATAAAATGGAACAGTGCACATGGGCTTGCTCTCTTTTTCATCAAAGCTGCAATAGACAGCAGAGATCCTGCAAGCCAAACAGGCAGTGGGCCTTCACTCTCCCTACCCCCAAGTGGGGTGGAACCATCTCAGCAGTCACTGGCATCTGCTACAACCTACCACCCTGATCGTGGCAGGACTTGGTAAGACTTGCCCTGGGGCGCCTCTGGTCCTGAAATCAAGTAATTTTGGCCTTGTCATGCCCTGCCAGCTCCTATAAGAGCAGCTTTAGGGTCTCCCCGGTGGCGCAGTGGGTTGAGCACCGGGCTATGAAGCTGTCCGCAGCCTCTGCAGTGAGGGTTCAATCCCGATCCCGGCTGGCCGGCGAGGATCCCACATGGCGCAGCAGACCTCTCCTGTTGCGCCCGCTGCTCCCCTCAGCAGTGTATTTCTGTCGTCTGCATGTACTGCTCTCTGCTCTGCCTCTGGTGGGTCCTCTCACCTTCCCGCACCTCTGGCCTATATCCCAGCTCTTGTATAAAAATAAATAAATCTTAAAAAAAAAAAAAAAAAAAAGAGCAGCTTTACTTCACACCATCATAGTAACTGGATCTTTTTCCTCTCCCTCCACACTGCTAGTTCTCCCTCTTCCTCTACCATGTTGGTTAGAATCAATCATCTGCATCTAAGGCCCTTTTGTTTGCATTTGTGGCAGGGAGCACCTGGACGCAGAACTGGTGAGAGAGGTTTTGAGCTGCTACCAGTTTTTAAACACTTCACTTGGTCACGAGGTTGGTGCATGTGTGATCCACTGCATAGTCTGGCCTCTGGTTCTGATGGGCCACATTATTACTTTCCTCTCCTACTCCATGTTAAGTGATGCAGGTGTCACTTGGCTCCACAGTCATTCTTCTGTGGCTTTATAATAACCCCATGTGTAGCTCAGTGTTTATAGATTCTTTCAGTGTTTGCTTTCCAGTGAAAATCCTTATTGTTCCTTTTGTCTTGAATGTTAATTTTTCTGGGTAGAAGTCTCTAGATTGGAAGTCTTTTGCTTTAAACACTTTAAATATGTCCTTCCAATCCCCTCACGTTTGTAATGTTTCTACTGAAAAGTCTTCAACATTTTGACTGGTGTTCCCTCATAGGTTACCCTTCTTGCTCTTGATATTTTAATAGTCTGGCTCTCAACAACTTTATTGTAACATGACTTAATGTGTGTGTAACTGTTACAGAGCAACCCTGATATGAATCGGGTTGCGTGACTGTGGGGCCTCACCTGTGTGAGGCTTAAAAGGGTCTTTTTAATGCTAAACTGCAGACACACACCAAAGGTTAATAAAAGGTTTATTGACAAGGGAAGGGGAAATGAAGAAATGAATAACTCAGGGAGATAAATTCGTGAATGCGTCCTACCCGTTCCGCTGACCTGGAATCCCAGTGACCCGCTGAGAGCTGGTGAACAGCCAAGTGCCATGAGGCCAAGAGAGCGACTCCCAGCCACAAGGCTGGTCTTACACCAAGCACCCCAAACCTGGCTGCTTAACTCCGCCCTCAGGTCCCAGCGGCCCTCCCTTTGGTGGTGATGGGATTTGTAGTTCCCAGTGTCTTGAGGGCTTTGGTCTGGAGTCGGGGTGGAGTCCACAAAGCCTGTGTGGAGGCTGCTGAGGACATCCTTTCCCCCTAACATGCCTAGTATTATTTTTATTTGGAACTCTTTGGGCGTCTTGGATCACAACATCTGTTGCCCAGGTTGAGATGATTTTCAGTAATTTTTTCTTTAAATACACTTTGCCCGTCTCTTTCTCTGCTCCTTCTGGGACCCCCACGATATGGGTGTTATTTCTCTTTCAGTTGTCCCAGAAGGCTCTTAAACTGTTTTATTTTATTTGGTTTTTTTCCCCACTGGTTTTTTATTATTTATTATTACTGGTTTTTTATTATTCTTTTTTTTTTTAAAGATTTATTTATTTATGCGCAGAAGAACTGGGGTGTAGGCCAGAGGTGTGGGGAGGGTGAGAGGATTCATCAGAGACAGCAGGGAACAGAACAGGCAGATTGACTGAAACACACTGCTGAGGGGAGCCACAGGCAAGACAGGAGAGGTCTGCTGCACCATGTGGGTAGCTCCCTGGCCGGTTGGGGGATCGAACTCCTGCTGCAGCGGCTGCGGATAGCTTCATAGTTTGCATCTTAACCCCTTCCGCCAGCAGGGAGCCCCAAATTACTCTTTTTTTCTACATTGTTCTAGTCACGTGATCTGCAACGTTTATTTCATTCTTCCCTCTGCTTCTATTTGTCTGCTATTGAGTCCCTCTATTGCATTGTTTAAATCAACAATAGTGTTTTTTAGTTCTGTTATTTCTAATTGTAGCTGCCTCATATTTTCTTTATCTTTATTTGTTGTTTTATAACCTTTTTTTTTTTTAAGTTCATTAAGCATTGCCAGAACTGTCACCCTGAAGCCTTCTGTCATGCTTTGCAGCTTTACTGAGTTGGGATTTCTTTCAAATTTTTGTTTGTTTGTTTGCTTTGGGCTGGCATTGTGATATGTTCTTCTGTGTCCTCATTTTTAATTTTTTATGGGTTTTCATAGGAATAGATTGTCAGACTGTTTGCTTTGTACCTTTTGGAGCGATCTGAGGACTAGTACCAGCAAGGGGCAGTAGCTGGGAAGGAGCACTCGGGCCGTGGACACCTCCAGCAAGCTCAGGAATCTGAACGCCTGTGCCAGGGGTGACTGCGCATGCGGTCAGGCTCCGCAGGGGCCCCCTCCTCTGGGCCACATCCTTTGTCTTAGTGTCCCTTAGAGTCTGTGCTTGCTTCCACTCTGGGCTATTTTTAAGCACTCGATATAGTGCTAGGTATAGATTATAGTTGATATAGGGTCATAGGCTGGGAGTTTTTCTTTCTTTTCCAGCAGAACCTTACCCTGGGGTGTTTGCTCCTGTTATTGATATGTGCGTGAGCTCTAGTTTGCTCAGTCATTTCTTTGTTTGGGTTTTAGCCCCCGGGGTGGGGATTGGCAGGTGTTCTGGATTGCTCAACCTGGGCTTCGTTGAGTAGCAGCCGCTTCTACAAAGAAACTAGATTTTCTGACTAAGATCCAGGCTACAGCCGTTCTGTATGGAGAGCCTCAACTTCAAGCAAGTAGTTCCCACTCTCTTCCCCCACCCCTGCATCTCTCCAATAACGAGCCCTCATCTGGGGTACCTGCTCAGAAGCCCCCCATCCAGAGGATCCCCAGTCTCAGGAGCTCCATGTTGTCATATTCGCAAGAGAGGAGCTCTCAGGGGCTCTGCACAGCAGCTGGTCCTTACTCCTGTCGGTTTTACTGCCCCACTGTCACTCTAAGTTCAGCTGAAGTTTTTCCCAGCCCTTTCTGCCAGACCTGCATTCCTATTGCGTGCTCTGGGTGTCAGCTTTTCAGCTTTGATTTATGGCAATTGTAGGGCAAGTGAAAAGTATCGGGCTTCTCCGCCCTCTCGCCAATAGCATGAATGGATCCTGCGGGCCTGCATGCATGCCTGGGGCGAGCCCCTGGACTGGGGTGTGGGCGCGCATAGGTGGGCACACCTGGGCTGAGACTGGGCTTATAAGGGCGGCGTCACGGGGACGCCAGCAGAGAGAGAAAGTAGCAGAACGAGGGTAGCAGAAAAGAAGGAGAAGGAGAAGCAGCAAGGGAACGGGAACACCAGAGAGCCCAGAAAGAGTGAAGATTCACCGGGGGATGGGAGGCCTGCCAGCCTCCCGGCCCCCCTGCCTGCCGTGGACCTGGTAAAGCTCAATAAAAGCCTGAAAAGCCACCGAGGGCCCCAGGACTCTCCTTTCCCCGCCTGCTCGGATCATACAGATACTGCTCTGGGCCTTCCTGCTGCTACACGATTTAGTTGTGAGCATCTGGAGAAAGCAAACCGGGCATCTGCACTGAGCCACCATCTTCCCAGATCTCCTGTGTGTCTTCTGGAGTGTTCTTTTGGTTTTCGTGGCTAGCCCTACCCTAGTGACACTATTATATTCAAGCTGGGGTAATGGGAATAAGCCCCTTGCCAAGTTCTCACTCAAAATTCTGATAGTACTTCACAAATAAATGCTTCTCGATTTGTTATTTGCCTTTGGTTAATTTCTTTTTTTTTTTTAATTTCTTTTTTTAACTTATGCTTACAAGAGCTGGGGTACAGGCCAAAGGTGTGGGGGGTGAGAGGATCCACCAGAGACAGAGTGGGGAGCAGAACAGGCAGACTGACTGAAATGCACTGTGAGGGGAGCAGTGGGCGAGGCAGGAGAGGTCTGCTGCACCGTGTGGGTAGCTCCCTGGCTGGGGATTGAACTTGTGCTACAGTGGCTGTGGACAGCTTCATAGATTGTGTCTTAACCCCTTGAGCCACGAGGGAGGCCCCTGCCTTTGGTTAATTTCAAGAAATTTTCAAGTGTTGGTTTATGAAAAATGTGTCCAGTTTTACATTTATTTTAAGGAAAGAATATTTGCTGTAGGTGAGCAAAAATCTGCCCCCCCAAAACATGTCTTTTTGACATGAGGTTTGTTTCATGGAAGAAGCTCAGGAAGATTGATGGAAATTGCTTTTAATATTTATTTAAAGAGGGCCTCCCTGGTGGCACGAGGGGTTGAGACTCAACCTATGAAGCTGTCCACAGCCACTGCAGGATGAGTTCAATTCCCGGCCAGGGAGCTACCCACATGGTACAGCAGACCTCTCCTGGCTCACCCACTGCTCCCCTCAACAGGGTATTTCAGTCAGTCTGCCTTTTCTGTTCCCCACTCTGTCTCTGGTGAATCTTTTCACCCCCACACCTCTGGCCTGTACCCCAGTTCTTGTATGCATAAAAAAATAATTCTTTTAAAAAATATTTATTTAAAGACCCAGTCTCCTTATCTCTTTTTCAGGGAGAAGACAGAACTTAAATCTTCATTCCTTTGTTTCCTAGATAAACCCAAACCGACCTTCCCTTTCTTCCCCAGCCTCCTTGTCTTAGCTATGTAGATGATCTCTAACACCATATGGGTGAGTTACTCAGTCATGGTTCTTTCCCATGTATAGAGAAGTCATATATGTTATTATTAAATTTATATATGGCTTTTTCTCATATTGTTAGCATGCAGTGAGAGGGTACCCAGGAGCCCCAAACTGTTAGGGGGTGCACACACTAAAAGGGATTCAACCATCCATGTGTACAAAGGCAGAGGAAGCACACTCTTAGTGTGATAGATTTTTAATAGAAGTGGCATGCAGAGAGGGGGAATTCCAAATAATAGTTTCCCAATAAACTCCCCTCCCAATAAACTCCCCTCTCCAAAAAATAGTTTCCCAATAAACCCCCCACAAGTTACTCATCCACTTAGGGGAAATGTTGTATCTGGAGGAGGCAAACCCAGCATCTTCGCTTAGCCTGGCCTGATTAAGGCCACTGAGGCCTGAAAGTTTGCCACAATTCAAAAGTACCTTCTGGCAGAGAACAAGAAAGGGGTTAGGCAGCTCCCAGAGAGCTGGAACATAAGGACTGACTCAAAAGTTCAACACATACTACATCCACTTCTGGTCCCATCTGCCACGAACCAGAAGCATGTGCTTCTCACCCCTGTGTCTCTCCAAGTAGCTCTTCCAAGGGTCTCTACATGTCTTTCCTCCATGTGCTCTTCCAAGTGACTGTTCACAGGGGTCTCTTTTCAGCAGTACCAGGTACAAATTAAAGCTGGAAAAGCAAGAGCATCCAAGCAGCCACATGTTCAGTTCTAAGACAAGCCTCATTTCCAGGAAGTCCCTGCTCAGGAAGTCAGGCTCATGGCACAATGGGAGTTGTAATCCTTGTCTCCTGAGATCTCATTGCCAGGGGGAAGGTAGAGTCCATAAAGTCATCAGGGATGGAGTTCATTCAGGATATCTTTCACTGGTTCAGAGTTTGCTCTTTACTGTTTCTCTAACATGATCAGACTGTCTTGTGCTTGATTATTTCCTAGCCTAGCCTAGAAAAACCCAGAGGGGTACAGGGTGATTTCCTTTGACATTACCATCCTCTTCACACCACCTCAGCTATAATTCCCCTTCCTATTATTTTTATTTATTTATTTTTTTTATTTATACAAGCACTGGGGTACAGGCCAGATGCACAGGAGGGTGAGAGGATTCACCAGAGACACAGCGGGGAACAGAACAGGCAGACTGACGAAATACACTGCTGAGGGGAGCAGCGGGCACCACAGGAGAGGTCTGCCGTGCCATGTGGGAATCTCCCTGGCTGGCTGGGTATCCAACCTGCACTGCAGAGGCTGCAGGCAGCTTCACAGCCCAGCGCTCAACCACTGTGCCACCGGGGAGGCCCACCCTTCCTTTTATTGATGCTTGAGAGTTCTTTATATAGTCCAGAACACTGGGTCCTTCATCATGTGTATTACAAATATTTTCTCCCAGGCTCTGACGTGCCTTTCCATCTATTTAGTAGTGTATTTTGAAGAGTAAAATCTCAAAATTGTTATGGAATATAGTTTATTGATCTTTTCCTTTATGAATTGTGATTGTGGTGTGATATCTAAGAAAATTTTACCTGACCAAAGTTCAGATAGATTTTTCTACTGTTTTCTTCTAGAAGGTTTATTGTTTTAGGTTGAGTTAATTTTTCAATATGGTGTGATTTCTGGGCTAAGGTTATCTTTTTAGTGAATTGTGCCAGCACAACTTTTTGAAAAGAATATTATTTTTCCATTGAATTGACATGACACGTTTGTCAAAATGCAATTGAACATATATCTGTGAGTAGAATTCTAGACCCTCAATTATGATCTGTTAAAAGACAAACTAAAGGACATTAAATTTTGGAAATGTTTATTTGTGCAAGCATGGATCCAAATCACACTGTGCCAAAATGGAAAGTGGTTAAGCATACTCCACCAACAGGAACTATGGGGAAAGACTTTTTAGAACTGATGGCGAAGTAAAGTAAGGAAACTATTTGATTCCCTATTTTTTTTTTTTTTTTTTTAGGGGATGAGGGAAACCTAGTTGGCTGTTTGTGGTTAGTTGTTTTTGAGTTTTATTTTCTTAACCTTGAGGCATTTATAGGAATTTATTCTGAATTGGGTTTTAGTTTACTTAAGTAGGCAAGTGTAGGCCCTTACATCAGCCTTCAGACTAGTGACTTCCTTATTTAATTATTTCAACTGTTCCGTTGACATAATACGTATCCTCTTGTCAATATTCCACTGTCTTGGATATTGCAGTTTTATAGTAAGCCTTGAAATGTGGTAGTGTGATTTTTTTTTCAAAGTTTTTTTTGTATTAAACTTTCTTTGTATTATAGAATCAATTTGTTGATTTCTATGAAAAATTCTTCTGGGATTTTGATTGAGATTGTATTAAATCTATAGAACAAGGAAGAAACAGTCACCTAACAATATTGATTTCTCAAATCCATAAATATTTATTGAGGTCGTCTTTAGTTTCTTTCATCAATTTTTTTTTTATTTTTGGTATACCAAGCTTGCGCGTGTTTTGTTAGGTTTATACCAAGCATTTCATGTTCTTTGTGGTACTGTAAATGGTATTGTTTCTTTAATTTTTATTTAAGAGTTTTATTAAAAATTTATAGAATACAATTGATTTTTGCTGACCTTGTATCCTGTAACTTTACTTTATGATAGTACCATTTATCATACTATTTTTTTAATCATTTGTAATTATCTACATAGACTATTATTTTTTTGCTAATTGAGACAGTTATTGCTTTCATTTTTTGGAAATATTTTATTTCTTTTTCTTGATTATTGCACTGGCTAGGGCCTCTATTTAAATGTTTCATAAGAGTGAACATTCTTACTTGTTCTTGAACTTAGATTAAAAAAAATCAGTTTTCCACCATAAAATATGACAATAGATGTAGATTTTTAGTGGATTTCTTTCATTGAGTTTATTAGAGGAAGAGTATGGAGCAAACTCTGAGCGATGTCCTGAATGAATTCCACCCCTGATATTTTTAGGAACTCCACCCCATCTCCATGCCAAGCAATCTCAGAGGCTGAGGATTACAACCACTAGCATACCATAAACCTGGTTCCGTATGCTGGGACGTAGGGGTCAGTTAAGATGCCACCCTTGGCTTAAAGCTTGAATGAACATGCGCATTATTCTCTGGCTTTTTCCAGCTTTGACTTGCACCCTGGTGTCTCAGCTCAGATGGTGGGAATCATTGGCCAGTTAATAATCATCATCTTCTCTTTCCTCTCTATTCTAATCCCCCTTAAAACTGTTTTCAAAAATTTCTCTCTGCATGTCTGTTTTTGGGTCTTTGCCTGAGTTCTTAAGCATACAGGTAAAGACTCACAACCCAGGCCTACCTCTATCTCCCCTGAATTGCCCTATAAGAAGCTGAAGATGCTTCATTTAATTCCTACGTTTTTTGAGAGTTGTTATTACAAATGTTATAGGACAGGGAGAGGGGTAGCCCAAGCCAGTTTTTCAACAGCAAATCGACATATGAAACAAACACACCGGAGAAACCAAAAATCACATTTGCGCTTATGGTAGCCAGTGCCATAGGGAAGCCCAATTTCCCCATGGGGCTGACTAACCACGGATGACTGTCCTAAATCTTCGTGGTCGCCAAATCTGTTATAGGACAGGGAGAGGGGCAGCCCAAACCCCGCAAACCTGCCTATTCTACATGGGTTCTGCCATCCGCCGCATCAACACAAAACATATGAGACTTTAATGGGAAGGAACTTTAATAAAACTAGGAAACAACACAGGTAAGGCAAAGAGTCTAGTTTCTAAATGAAGCACCCAAAGTTACCCATCCCCTCGTGGGTAAAAGTCCATCCATATGGGATTGGCCCAGAACAAGGCCCCAAAGCCTGCCACAAGTCTAAAGCATCTTCCAGTGGGGACCCACAGAAAAGGGTCACAAACAACCGGACAAGCCCGGAAGGAAAAGAGCAAAATCAACATCCAGATAAAAGCTGCCATTGTCACCTCCCCACGGGTCTCACCCACATCTGTGTCACCCAGTCCACGACCAAAAGACAAGCACAGTTTCTTCACGTGTCTCTAGGCTCCACGCGCCTCCTCCAGGTCTCCTGGCTCCATCCTGCTTCCTTCCTCAGTCTCTTCTGCAGCTTCTCCTCTTCCTGCTCAGCTCCACCCTCCCTTGGGTGGGGCAGGGAACCTCCCCCTTTCCTGGGGACCACCCTGTTGCACAAACAAATGCTTAATTTCTTCCATTTCTCTTAACTTCGCTTTCATATTACTTATTTTTGTCAGCCACTAGTGAGTTCTTGGCAATTTCTTAAGCTTTATGTTTCAGTTTACTAATTCTCACTTCAAACTTGTCTATTCTACTTTTGATCTTGTCCTTTGAGGTGATTGGTTTTGATTATTCACTTCTAGAAGTCCTAGTCAATTCATATTCAATGATGCAGTTGATTTTGTTAGTTCACTAGTCTGTCACCATATTTGCAATATCTCTAAACTTCTTTAAACACATTTGAATAATTACTTTCTATTCTGTATCTCATCAAACCACAAGAATAATCAATCAATAGAAACAACATGAAACAGAATGAGGCCTATACATACTGCATAAAATAGAATGATGAGATACAGGGTAGAAAGTAATTATTCAAATATGTTTAAAGAAGTTTACAGATATTGCAAATATGGTGACAGATGAGTGAACTAACAGGATCAACTGCATCGTTGAATATGAATTGATTAAGACTTCTAGAAGTAAATAATCAAAACCAATCACCTCAAAGGACAAGATCAAAAGTAGAATAGACAAGTTTGATTTTTTTAAGATTTATTTTTATTTATTCATGCATACAAGAACTGGGGTATAAGCCAGAGGTGCGAGGGGCTTGTGTGAGAGGATTCACCAGAGACAGAGTGGGGAGCAGAACAGGCAGATCTACTGAAATACACTGCTGAGGGGAGCAGCGGGCAAGGCATCTGCTGCGCGATGTGAGTTAGCTCCTGGCCAAGATGGAACTCATGCTGCAGTGGCTGGTTATAGCTTAAAAACACTGAGACTTTAACCCCTGCACCACCAGGGAGGCCTCTAGCTTATTGACTTTTTCATTATAAGCTTATGCTCCTTTGGGTTCTTTGTGGAAATTCTTTGAGATCTGTGTTTACAATATATTCTTCTAGAGAGGATTTTCGTTTGCTTCTGCTGGTCATGTAAGGTACTTTCAACTCAGAACCACTTTTAAATACATTTTTGGCTCGGGTTTTTTCCAGTCACACAGGGACTATGATTTGGGACTTAACCTCTGCGTGAATGTTGTGTTAGTAATCGCAGCTGACTTGTTTTAGTCTGTGTTCCTATTCACCCAGAGCTGTAGAGGAAAGCCTTGCATGGGTGAATTCTTCCCCTAGGGTACTGCCTTTTGCAAAGTCCCAAACTGAGGGCAGAGGAGGGGCCTTTGATAACCTCCCTCTCTGGTTTTACTTCTCTTCTTGATTTGTATTGGTTCTCCTGAAAGCAGAACTTGGGACAAAAGATTACAGAAGTTAATTTGGGAATTAGTCCTGGGCATCAGGAGTGAGGGAGGAGGAGCATGGAATTGAGAAAGGAAGGGATAAGATTTCCTCAGCAAGGGAACCTCTTGAGGAATATATGAGGGGAAAATCTGTTCTTGAGTCTCATCTTCTGAGGAGCCTTGTGAAATAAAGAACAAAGGAAGAAGGATTTATTCATTGTTTCTGTCATCTATTGGTCAGAGTTGCCCCACCCACATTAACTTCCCTGAACTTAGATATTGTACATGACTGAACGTCCAGCAGATTCCCAGGGGCGTCCTACCCTGTGAAGCTAGAATAGACTCAGATGGGGCCTCCCTGGTGGCGCAGCGGTTGAGCGCTGGGTTGCGAAGCTGCCCGCAGCCTCAGCGGCGCCGGTTCGATCCCCGACTGCTCCCTGGCCACCAGAGGAGGGTCCCACATGGCGCGCAGACCTCTCCTGCTGCCCGCTGCTCCCCTCAGCAGTGTACCTCGGTCCTTCTGCCTGCTCTGCTCCCTGCTCTGGCTCTGGTGAATTCTCTCACCCTCCCGCGCTTCTGACTGTACCCAGTGCATGTACAAACAAACAAACAAATAAATAAATAAATATACATGCCTCTTTAAAAAAAAAAAAAAAGAATAGACTCAGATGGGAAACGTGAAGTGGGCCATGTGTGCCCAAGATGGCACCTGCTTCAGACTGATTGAAGGTCACACAGGAAGCTGGTCACCTTTGCACTGGCCAGCACTGGGAGGCGGGGTGTGTACAGGAGGAAGGGCTCAGGGCAGGTTTTCTGTGATTCACACAGACAGGGTAGAGGAGAGTCCTGGAGCCCTCAGTGGCTTTTCCAGGCTTTATTTGGGATTTTACCAAGTACATGGCAGGCAGGGGGGCCGGGGGGCTGGGAGGCTGGCAGACCTTGCAGCCCCCGGAGAATCTTCTCTCTTTCTGGGCTCTCCGGCCTTCTCTCATGGCCTCTGCTTCTCTTTTGCTCTCACTGAGTCTCCTTCTGGTTTCTTCACTCTGCTGTTTCGCAGGCGTCCCTGTGACACCACCCTTATGAGCACAGTCTCTCAGCCCAGGTGTCCCCACCTACGCCTGCCCACACCCCACTCCAGGTGCCCGCCATCAGGCCTGCATGCAGGACCACAGGGATCCATCATCAGTCCTGATGGCAGGAGGGCAGAAAAGCCTGACATTTTACTTACCCTACAGGGTGCAACAGGACTGAAGTGGTGCCAGGGAAGTGCCATTTCCACCCAGGCCCTCAGAGAACACAGGCTGTCCTGAAGACTCACCCTCCTGGGGTCATGCTCTCTTGTTCTGGTTTCTTATTCCCTACTGGCCTGTAGTTCATCTATCCTTAAACATACAAGTTTTCTTTTATATTTAGTATTTGGGGGCGGGATTTTGCTACTCAGCTAGCCTGCATATTGCCAGATACAGAAGTAAATGTAATTACTTTCAAAATACTTACACGTGCACTTTGGTGCAGCTGGCTCTCAGCCCAGCAGGTTCTGCATCTGTGGATTCTACCACCAGGGACCAAAAATATGTCCCATGCAGTCAGGCCAAGAATGGCTACATCTGTACAGAATATATACAGACTTTTTTCCTTGTCATTCTGCCCTAAATAACATTGCACAGCAGGTCTGCAGATAATATTGTTTCACTCAACGTTATTAGTTGATGAGGAAAAAAACCCGTTCTTTGCCCCACCGCTGTCTCTTGGGTTCTCTCTGCTGCCTCCCACACCCTGGAGATGTGCCTGTGAGGTTTGTTGTGTCTTCACATTCCAGTCTGAGTCAGTGTGGGCCTGTGTGTGAGTGCGGCCCGTAATGGAAGGGCATTCTGTTCAGGGTGGGTCCCCACCTTGTGCTCTGAGATGCTGGGAGAGGCTCCAGCTGCCTATAACCCGAATTGGAATAAGCAGGTTGGAAAGGAATGAATGAATGAATGAGTGAATGAATTAATGATGCCTTGAGCCCTTTATTTAGAAATTCGGTGATGTTTTTGTGACCAGAAACGTACCATCGAACTGAACTTTCGTTTTTATCAATTAGCCGATGGTGAAACTGGTCTTGTTATATGTTGTTCCAGTTAAAGCCTCAGGCTCCAAGAATCTATCAAGTGAAGGCTTACACCACAGCAACTCTATTATTGATGCATAGTGTTTACATTGTATTAGATATTATAAAGTGCAGGGGATGATGTGTACAGGTTATATGCAAATATCATGCCAATTTATGTGGGGAATTGAGCATCTGAGAATGCTGGTATCTGAGGGGGTCCTGGAACCAACCCCCTCTATTCCTTTCTTAATTGGTGAATATTGAGATCAAGCACCCCTTTGTGGAGTTCCCAGAATGTACCTTGGTACTCTGCATTGAAAAACAGACCAGGGCTTCCCTGGTGGCGCAGGCGGTTGAGTGCCACACTATGGAGCTGTCCGCAGTCTCTGCAACGCGGGTTCGATCCCAGCCTGCCGGTGAAGGTCCCACATGGCGCAGCAGACCTCTCCTGTCTCACCCACTGCTCCCCTCAGCAGTGTATTTCGTCAGTCTGCCTGTTGTGTTCCCCGCTCTGTCTCTGGGGAATCCTCTCACCCTCCCACACTTCTGGCCTGTACCCTGGTTCTTGTATAAAAATAAATAAATCTTTTTTAAAAAATAATTAAAAACAGACCAGTTAGTAATAATACTAGCTACCAGTTTTTGAACATCTATGTGCCAGACACTGTGCTGAGCCTTTATTGGCATTATCTCAGCGAATCCTCACAGCAATGCTATGAGATGAGGAAACTGAGGCCTAGAGAGGTTTCCCAAGACCATGTAGTATATGAACTGTTGAGCCAGGATTTAGTATAGAGTTTCCTTACTTTGGCTACACAGTGTGCCTTTTGTTTTGTTTTGGTTTTGTTTTTGTTTTAAAGATTTATTTATTTATACATACAAGAGCTGGGGTACAGGCCAGAGATACGGGGGCTGAGAGGATTCACCAGAGACAGAGTGGGAAGCAGATCAGGGAGACTGACTGAAATACTGAAATAAGGGGAACAGTGGGCGAGACAGGAGAGGTCTGCTGCACCATGTGGGTTGCTCCCTAGTTGGCCGGGGCTCAAACTCACACTGCAGAGGCTGTGGATTGCTTCATAGTGGGGTGCCTAACCCCTTGCGCCACCAGGGAGGCCCCCACAGTGTGCCTTTTGATGGAAATGACACCCTTTCTCCCCATAGTAAACTTCTCCCAAAATATGCACTTAATCCAGAGGCGCTCTTCCGCTCCAGGGTCCCTTAGCCGCTGACTGGGAGTGGGCAAGCTGAGTTCCAGGGTGTCAGCAGGCACACAGGATTTCTTAGTCATCCAAGAAACCTGTGAGGGCTCCTATAAGCCTTTAAAGGCCAGTGCTGGCCAATCTCAATTCCACAGGCAAATAAATTGTGAACCCCCAGCTTGCAGACCAGTTACCTTCCCAGCTCAAGCTCTGCAGATGGGGGAGGGGTGGCCTTAAGCAAACAGATACAGAGCTAGAGCCAGCTGCCCCTGCCCTGCTCCAGCCTGGGGTCACCTGGTGAGCATTTCACTCTCGGGTTGAGTTAGTCTAGGTAAAAAGCGAGGTTCAGCCTGAAGTTTGGAGGCTTAGGAGATATAAATGGGAGGGGCAGGCCACTCAAAGACATGGGGTGCTAGAGCATGTCTGGTGTAATAATCTGACTCAGTGTAGAGGCAGGCTGTCCCCAGGGTTCCTGTGAACGTGCATGCACACTGAAAGTGCTAGAACCTTCTTGTCGGCATGGGCAAGGGTCTTGGGGACAGGAGCAGTAAAGCCAATATCTTATTTTACAGATGAGGAGACAGGTCCAGAGCCCAGTGGTCCTGGTGAAGGAGCTGGATTTGAACACACCCGACACCCCCAGTGCAGGGCCAAGTCTGCTTTCACACTCCTTCCATCTGTGCGTGTGCCCGTTGATGGCTGTGGGTGGCCAGACGTGTAAATGTGTTTGTTAATTTGAATGCGAGTGCTTTGTCTTCCACAGGGAAAGCAAAAGTGTGTGTATGTCTGGGGCTGAGAGGATGAATACGCCTCAACAAGAGGACACACATCTCCCTGTTATGACAAGTGCACCTGCCCACGCAAGTGACCCACGTGGCTGTACTGACACGTGCCACGGACCGCATGGTGGGAGCTTCTGACTGGCTGGGTCCTTGTTGTAACGTTGTCTACCCCGTGGCCACGTGCAGGGAAGGCACCGACCTTCCTTGTGCATTACAGCTGCCGTGCTCAAGTCCCCAGGTCTTGGACTAGGGCCAGAGACGTCTGTCTTCTCCGCCACCCTCCCTGTCTTCTCTCACCACCCTGGGCTCCTGCCCCCAGGCCCTGTTATTTCAGGAGGAAGCTTCTTTCTGCAGGTGGACCTTGAATGCTCAGAGGCAAGATCTCTTCTCTCATTGACGAAAATCAGTCATCATCGATTTTCCCAATGAAGGGTTGATGGATGTGTAACCGAAGCGGGGTGGAGCAGAGGGGCCGCGAGGGGGGCTGATCACCAAGGCGCATGCCTCTACCCAGCTGTCTCAGCCTCACGGTCCACCCCACACCTGCTCCTTCGCTCTCAGCGCCTGACCCCACTGTCAATAGAGCTCGTCAAGTGACAAAACTGAGAGCCAACCTATCTCCCACCCCCATGACATTCAGTCAGTCACCGAGTACTCTGGATGCAAACGTGTCTCTGGAAAGTGGATAGCTCAGGGTTTGGGGCAGAAATATAATTGATGGGTCCTAGGCCCCCCGTCACATTACTAGACAGTGTGAAACACTAGCAGCTAGCAAAAGAACACAGGCGCCAACCTGAATATGCTTCCACTAACCAAAGGCAGGATTATTTGCACAACAGTAAGAATAATAATTACAATGAGTGACTGACGCCCACGGAGCATGTTTCAATCCACTGATTCATGCACATTTGGAAAAGCAAGTCAGTTGACACCAGGACGCAGACTGGAGGAGCAGCAAATGGTCCAGGGCATGTTCTCATCACAGCTGGTGACTGGCACGCGCAGCAAGACCACGTCTGACTAAGCAAACTCACTCGAAAGCTCTTTACCTCAGATTCCCAAGCTTCCTTTGCAAAGCAAGTCACAAAGCAAAAGGTTGGGAAGTATGTCCCTTCCACTGTGACTGACTGTGGATGGATAATTCTACTTTAGAGAATAAAGACTTGCACCACTGATTCACTCTATCACGCCCCTCAGCTGCATGTCCAGCCCTGGTTCAAGCCCAGCATGTCTCACCAGGACAACACAAACACCGGGTCAAGATGCCTCCCTGCCGCCAGTCCCACCCTCAGAACCTCACTGCATCCACAGTGTTTTGGTTTTTTTTAAAACTAGCCTTCCTCCTGTGTTTTTGTCTAGTTGTGGTAAAAAAAAAAAACCACATAAAATTGACCATCAAAGGCCTCCCTGGTGGCGCAGGGGTTAAAGTCTCAGCGCTATCAAGCTATCGCCAGCCACTGTGGCAGAATTTCCATGCCTGGCCAGGGAGCTGGCCCACTGCAGGGTAAATGATTGTCAGGCTTTTCTGCCCTCCCACCATAAGGATTGATGATGGATGCCAGCAGTCCTGAATTATGCCTGATACCCACCTGGATTTTGTTACATTGTTATATTCAGTTGTATTCCATTTTCTTTCCTGGGCCATGGCTGCAGTATTTATGTTCGCCAAGGAAAACTTGTAGAACCAGAGAGAGCCCAGTAAACAGTGAAGATTTGCCTGTTCCTGGAAGGCCTGCCAGCCCCCGGAAAGCCTGCCAGCCTCCGGCCCTGCCATCCCACGCCTGCCTGCCGTGTTCCTGGTTTCTGCACTACATGTAAAACCTCAATAAAAGACAAAAAAAGCCACCGAGGGCTGCAGGACTCCCCTTTACCGGTCTGCTTGGCTTATAGAGAACCAGCTCTGTGCCTTCCTGGCATCACACCCACACATGGCGCGGAAGACCTCCCCTGTCTCACCTGCTGCTCCCCTCAGCAGGGTATTTCAGTAGATCCGCTGTTCTGCTCCCCACTCTCTGGTGAATCCTTTCACCCTCACCCCTAGCACTCTGGCCTATACCCAAGTTCTTCCACTAAATAAATAAATATTTTTTTTTAAAAATGAAAGAAATGAAAGTAGCATTTCAAAAATTCATTACGTATCTAAAAGTTTGGACAGATAATCCACTTCACTAAGGCATTGAGAATGTATGCAAACCGTCCAGGGAGGACTTTGTGAACCGTTTACAAATATACAAGCATTTGTCTAGCCATATTTTAAGCCCACAACCTGATTGTTACCTAGACAAGTTCTCAGGACACAAAACAAAAAGAGCAGGAAGGCAATAGCCGTACTTGGGAGAGCACTGGGGCTGGACTCTGAAAGGAAGCAACAAGATGAAATTTCATTTTCCTCTCTCTCCTGAGTTTTACACACACAGATCAGAATTAGCTGACTCCGGTAAAGCAGCTCCAAGAGAGATGCTTCTGCCAGTTTCCCAGGATCCCATCTGTAGGCTCTGAGTGAGGTTTAAAGTGGAGAGTGTGTCTCTTTCCTGACTGAACCATGGAAGCTGCGGAAGAGAAGAAAAAGAAGGTTCCTGCTGTGCCAGAAACTTTTTTTTCTGGATTTTTTTTTTAAAGATTTATTTATTTATGCATGCTGGGGTACAGGCCAGAGGTGTGGGAGTAAGAGGAGTCACCAGAGGCAGAGTGGGGAACAGAACAGGCAGACGGACCAGAATACACTGCTGAGGGGAGCAGCGGGCGAGTCAAGAGAGGTCTGCTGCGCCATGTGGGTAGCTCCCCGGCCGGGGATCGAATTTGTGCTTCATAGTTTGCGTCTTAGCCCCTTGCACCACCAGGGAGGCCCAATGTTGAGCATTTTTCCATATGCCTGTTGTGTGCCAGAAACTCTTAAGAAAAAGCAAAGAAATGTCATAGAGCTGAAGATCAAGCACCTGGGGAAAAAAAGTCTGCCCAAAAGATGCTTCGAAAGGCAAGGAGGAAGCTTATCGATGGAAAGCTAAGCTGTCACAAGAAATGTAAGCAGATGTGCAGAACTAAGGTGTGAATGGCTGGGATGGCAAGAAAAGCCGGCAAACTCAACCGCGGGACCCAAATTGGCATGTCTCGGGGTCAGAGCTGTGTGTCAGAGGTGTGAGCCCAAAGGCCCAAAAGGTGCTGCGGCTTCTTCCCCTCCCAGATCTTCAATGGGCCCTTTGTTGAGCTAACAAAGCTCCCGTTAACGCTGAGGATGGTGGGCCTGGAGGTTGCACAGAGGCAACCAAATCTGAGGCCAGCACATGAATCTGTAAGCGTAGTTATGGCAAAATCAATGAGAAGCAAGTTGCCCTCACAGATACCATGTTGGTTCCGTCATGTCTGGGTAAATGTGGCATCACACTCATAGCGGATCTGACTTGGGAGGCCTGTGCTGTGGCAAAGGCTTCAAAGAGGCAAACGACTTCCTTTGGCCACCAGCAGAAGGTGGAGATGCTGGCAACCGATCAACAAGGATAAGTGAAGGATCCGCCACAGTCTGGCCAGTCAATAAACAGTGACCCCCATGGTCTAGCTGTTCTGTGGAGTCACAAGGTCAGTGCTCAGGGACTATGGGGTCCTTGCTAGAGGCCTTTTTGGTTTAAACAGAGTGGCTTCCCACAGGTGGGGATACCTAGGTCTGAGGGAACAGGGTGACCCCCACCATTTGATGGCTTGGGGCAAGAATACATATGGAGGCCCCACTGTGGCTGGCTCCTTCTCCTCTGTGGCACATTGTGTGTCACAAAGGGGGCCTGGAACAGACCTCGGGCCCCAACTCTTTGTCCCTTATCCCACGGAGAGGTGCCGTTCCCAGGCCCTGCCCCCCCCCCATCTGGGCAGACTGTGACGACAGCAGAAACGGCGCCTTGTGGCTTCTGCAACAGGGTCACAAAGGGCATAGGGCTTCTTCCGGTTCCTTCTTGGACTTTTGCTCTTGGCCCCCAGCTGCCACGCTACGAGAGAGCCTGCTGACGCCAGTGCGGGTGGAGGTGGAGGTGCCCTGCCCGTAGCCAGCGCATTTTGCGTTGATTTTTGCCCCACGTAAGAAACCCCAAAAGAGAGCTATTCAGCTGGGCCCACTCAAACTCCAGTACTATGAGCAATAATAATAAAAAGTTTATTCTTGTCTCCTCTACTACATCTTGGGGTGTATGCGCAATAGTGATTGTTACACAATCGTGACCGGAACTGGTTCTATCACTGGTTCCATCCTGTACCATGAGTGGCCTCGGGTGCATGCGAGTGGGTGCCCCAGGACATCTGTCTAAACTCTGCCCCAACCCATGTCCTCCTGCACAAGCTGTCCTCCTGCACAACCCATGTCCTGCACAAGGTGGCCACTCCTCAGGGATAGAAGGACACGGCGTCACTGTCCCGGGGAAGACCCAGGGTGGGGGGGCAGCTCAGATCTGAAACGTGGGGGTGAGACAGGAGACCCAGAGCGTAATCTAGAAGGGGGAGTGTACTCCAAGTGGGTGCTGCTCTCAGTCCCAGGGGGGTACACGGGGGAGGACCTGAGTGAGTCCCTGGAAAACCTCAGGCCTGGGCAGGACAGTTCTGGCTGAACCCTTTGCATCATCAGCTTTCGATCCTCCTGCAGTCATGCCCTGCCAGGCTGGGGTCGTCACCACCCGCAGGGGGACATGGGGCTCACGGAAGGTAAGTCCTAGGACACAGGCACCTCACCTGTGCCCAAGGCCTCTGCTCCACCACAGCTTCCAGCGCCCTCCTTGGCTCCAAGACACTTTAGTGAGCATTTCTTGGAAGTACAGTCCACTTACCTTTGTTTGAAAACAAAAGGAAACAGAAAACCCCATGCGTGAAGATGGCGCATAAAGAAGGAAGCCCCTGTCCTTCCCAAAGCCAAGGCTTTGAAGTGAAGGTCAAGAAATCAGTATATCACAGCCACAAGAAAAGTATCTGCATGACACCCACCTTTGGAGGCCCAAACATTGAGACTCCCAAGGCACCCCAAGAATCCTTGGCAGAGTGCTCCCATGATGCCATCATCATCGTCCTCCTGACCACTGACTCAGCCATGAAGAGAGAAGACAATAGCAGGCTTGAGTTCATTGCAGTGTCGAGGCCCACAAGTGCCAGATCTGCAAAGGACACATCTATGACACTATGTGGCCAAGGCCAGCACCCTAATCAGGCCGATGGAGAGGAGGCAGGTGTTTCACTGGCTCCTGACTATGCTGCTTTGGAGGTTGCCAACAACATTGGGATCCTCTAAACGAGTCCAGCTGGCCAATTCTAAATAGAAATTTTCTCACCGTAAAAAAAAAAAAAAAAGAAATAAGAGCAGTTTTAGACTTAGAGAGGACGCCCAGGAAGCCTGAGATAGGAGAACCCAAACTTGGCCTTGGGGGATGAGGCCAGAACTAGCGGGCTGGAGGTATCCAGCTGCTGTCCAGCCACAGCCCAGTCCCACTGTAGATGGCCAGCCCAGACTCGCCTTAGCTCCCCACTAGGGTATCTCTCTACCAGTTACCCAGTGTCCACCCCAAGGAGTGTCTTTTGAAACTGTTTGGCCTTGAGAGAGGCGGTCTGCTCTTTATCTGTCTGTTTTGTACAATGTTGGCTTCCTGGCGGGTTATCAGGGGAGCCTTCAGCTTCTCTGTCTGCTCTTATCTCCCCCAAGTCTGAAAGCCGCCCTCCCAACTTCTGGCCTGAGCTGGGCCCTCCCCGGCCCCCTGCAGAGTGAGGAACTAAAGTGGGAGGACCCTCCATCCCCAGGTGGGTGTCTCTGGAGCACAGATACACATTCCTTGCCTGCTTCAGTTGTCAACAGGGCTGGAGGGTGTCTCTGTGGCTCCTCCAAGAACATATAACATCAAGATAAGGGGACCTGTGGAGCCTAGACTTGGGGAGTTCACAAAGCAGTTTTTTTTTTTTTTTTTTTTGCTTCATTAGAGAAACCAACCTAAACGTCTCATTTCACTTTTGTGTGTTTATTTGCCAAATATATAAAAAAAAAAACTTTCTTTTTTATTAAGATTTATTTTATTTATGCATACAAAAAGCTGGGGTACAGGCCAGAGGTGTGGAGGATGAGAGGATTTGTAACAGGGTGGTCCCCAGGAGAGGGGGAGGTTCCCTGCCCCACCCAAGGGAGGGTGGAGCTGAGCAGGAAGAGGAGAAGCAGCAGAAGAGACTGAGGAAGGAAGCAGGATGGAGCCAGGAGACCTGGAGGAGTCGCATGGAGCCTAGAGACACGTGAAGAAACTGCGCTTGTCTTTTGGTCGTGGACTGGGTGACACAGATGTGGGTGACACCCGTGGGGAGGTGACCATGGCAGCTTTTATCTTGATGTTGATTTTGCTCTTTTCCTTCCGGGCTTGTCTGGTTGTTTCTGGCCCTTTTCTGTGGGTCCCCACTGGAAGATGCTTTAGACTTGTGGCAGGCTTTGGGGCCTTGATGTGGGCCGATCCCACATGGATGGACTTTTACCCACGAGGGGATGGGTAACTTTGGGTGCTTCATTTAGAAACTAGACTCTTTGCCTTTCCTGTATTGTTTCCTAGTTTTATTAAAGTTCCTTCCCATTAAAGTCTCATATGTTTTGTGTTGATACGGCGGATGGCAGAACCCATTTAGAATAGGCAGGTTTGCGGGGTTTGGGCTGCCCCTCTCCCTGTCCTATAACAGATTCACCAGAGACAGAGCGGGGAGCACAACAGGCAGACTGACTGAAATACACTGCTGAGGGGAGCAGCGGGCGAGCCAGGAGAGGTCTGCTGTACCATGTGGGTAGCTCCCTGGCCAGGGCTCAGAGGCTGCAGATAGCTTTGTAGTGCTGAGACTTAACCCCTTGCACCACCAGGGAGGCCCAACACTTACTTCTTAGGAAAGGACATTTTAACTACAAATGATTAGGAACGCTATAATGTCAGATTTAAGTGACTGTGTCTCCTTACACCCAGCCCCACACCCTGCCAAGAAAGGACAGCTCACGGATTGCTGAAGCCTGGGAAACCTTTATGGGGCTGCATCAGCCGGTGGGAAGGTATTAAGATCTATTGAATAGAAGTAAGGAAAGGAGGGCCTCCCCGGTGGCACAGCGGTTGAGCGCTGGGTTGTGAAGCTGCCCGCAGCCTCTGCAGCCTCTGCAGCGCCGGTTCGATCCCCAGCTGCTCCCCGGCCACCGGAGGAGGGTCCCACATGGCGCGCAGACCTCTCCTGCCGCCCGCTGCTCCCCTCAGCAGTGTACTTCGGTCCTTCTGCCTGCTCTGCTCCCCGCTCTGGTTCTGGTGAATTCTCTCACCCTCCCGCGCTTCTGACTGTACCCAGTGCTTGTATAAATAAATAAAAATAAATCTTTAAGAAAAAAAAATTGTTGATTGTAATTCAGAAAGCCTGGAGTTTGACCTGTTATTTAAAAAAAAAAAAAAGAAAGAAAGAAAGAAGTAAGGAAAGGAGGCTTTGGGAATTCCAAAAGGCGTTGTGTCCGTGTGCATCGGGCCTGCCTCACTCACATGTATCCTTCACACTCAGCTCCTGTGTTTCCTCTTTCAAGCAGGGCCACTTCAGGGTGTAATGCTTTGCTATTGCCACCCTGAGATTTGAACAAGGGACTCTGTATTTCCATTTTGCACCGGCCATACCAATTAGGTAGCTGGTTCTGCTCCACGACATCCGATGCCATCCCTCATCCCTCATCCTGAGCTGAGCCTGGGACCTCAGCTGGGCTCCCACAGGCCCACATTCACCCCCTCAATAGCCCTGACAGTTCTACACCATGAGCTCCTACTCACCTATCTATGCCCCACTGGACTCTGAACCCCTTGAGGGTTTCGGGGGAGTCTACGAAGGCCTGCACCATGCCTAGCCACTGCGGGTGCTCATGTGTGTGGAAATAGGCAGCTCGGCGGTTGAAGGTCCAGGGCAGTTCCCTACATGGTGTTGGCCAGAGCTGGGCTTCACCTCATTTCTCTTGCTCTGGAGCCAAAACATTCCTCCCTACCCTCTTGCTCTCCTGACCCGTGGTCCAAGGCCAAAGCCAACCCAGACCAAAGACAAATACAAATTTGCTTTCCTGACCTAAAACCCAAATGAATGTACCTTCCCCCCAAAGTTATTTTACCATTTCTAGAGCAGTTAACTAAAGCCAGCTAATCTATAACATGAGTACATCCTCAGCCATCCAGGAGGGGTGGGGTGGGGTCAGGGTGAGCACTGGGGGGGTCCTGCTGTGTCATGGGAATGGGGAGCAGCGATCAGTCCACACGCTTGTATATGCGGGAAGGGGACTGGCGAGCACTGAGCCTGGGCTTTACAGGAGCAAAGAAAAGAAGGCTAAGATTTACACCAGTTTTGTCAAATCCATCACACCCTCCCCTTACAAACTGTTATCCATCCAGCTGGGCGTTGAAGACCGGCAGCTTCCACTCTGCTGGATGTCTAGGTCCCATCTTTAGTATAAGTCAGGGTCTGTGAACACGGTGGGAAACCAGCCATGGGTGCTCACCTGGCTCCCTGCGCTGGCTGAGGCGCCACAGCAGCACCCACAGGGCTTTGCAGTCTTTAGTGGCGGTCTCCTTGCTCTGGAACCCACAACAAAGTCCAGAAGCTGAGTCGGAGCAGTGGTTCTCTGAGTATGCAACAGGTGGCACTGGATTCCCCAAGAAGGCCCCAGGATCCTCACTTGTCTCCACCCTCAGCTGAGTCTTTGCCCAGCAGAATCTGGGCCCCCTCGATGCCGTCCCTAGTGGAGCTAAGACCCACAGCCACCACGTTTCCTCTGCTCCCCTGGAGGCCTGGGAGGTAGAATGGGCCAGCACCTCCGCGAACACTAGAACACACTACGGGGTCTCAGGGCTCAGTCACCCTGAGGAGGGTGTGGCCAGCCCCGGAAGGGAAGGGCCCTGGCCTGTCTTCTAGAGCTCTGGTCTCCATTTGGGACACCGCACAAAGGGCTGACGAGGAAAGAATGGCCAGGCAGGGACAGACACTAACTTCTGGACAAAGTTTGGGACAGATGACCAGGGCTCAGCCGGTCAGAAAGAGGAAAAGCGAGGAGTGGGGGGAAAGGCGAAAATAAAACACTTCTAGTCTCTAAATTCAAGGAAGGAGAAGCGTGCAGGGCCCAAGTTCCATGCCATGAACGACTCACTACAAACCCATCATCGTAAACCTGCCCCAGTAATCACTGACGGCTTGACTAGACCCTGATCTCCAGCCAATCAGCGGTGGCCTCAGGGCCTCCCTGGTGGTGCAAGGGCTTAAGACGCAACCTATGAAACTGTCTGCAGCCAATGCAACATGAGTTCGATCCCCGGCCAGGACGCTACCCACATGCGCAGCAGACCTCTCCTGTCTCGCCCGCTGCTCCCCTCAGCAGTGTGTTAGGGGGAAGTGATGTCCTGAGCTAATCCCATACAGGCTTTGTGGACCCCACCCCCACTCCAGACTAAAGCCATCAAGACTCTGGGAAAGACAAATCCCGTCACCACCAAGGGAGGGTGGCTGGGACCTGAGGGTGGAGTTGGGCAGCCAGGTTGGATATAAAAAACCAAACACGTGGGCCTTAGGCTCTCTGGCTCGGGATCGCTCGCCTCCTGGCTTCACCGCTCCTGGCTGGCGGCCAGCTCTCAGAGCGCCATTTTGGGATTCCTGATCGGCGGATCGGGTAGGACGCATTTAAAACTTTGTCTCCCACTTTTCTCCCTGAGCTGTACATTTCCTCATTTCCCCTTCCCTTGTAAATAAACCTTTTATGAACCTTTCACGTGTGCCTGCAGTAGAGCATTGATAAGTCCTTTTAAGCGCGCGGGTGAGGACCCACAGTCAGGCACCCCGTTTTGTATCGGGGTTGCTCTACAACAAGTGTATTTCGTCAGTCTGCCTGTTCTGCTCCCCACTCTGTCTCTGGTGAATCTTCTTACCCCCCACACCTCTGGCCTGTACCCCAGTTCTTGTATGCATAAATAAATAAATCTTTTAAAAAAAAAAATAAGCGAGTTTCCGGTTTCAAGATGGTCGCTTAAGCTGTTTAGTTTATCCCATCTCCTTTTTTTTTTTTTTTTTTTTTTTTTTGTTAAATCCGGATGTGACGTATTAAAGGACCCGCCGGAAATAGAAGTGAAAGCATTCTAAAATGGCGAACCGCACGGTGAAGGATGCGCATAGCATCCACGGCACCAACCCTCAATATCTGGTGGAGAAGATCATTCGAACCCGAATTTATGAGTCCAAATACTGGAAAGAAGAGTGCTTTGGGCTTACAGCTGAACTTGTAGTAGATAAAGCCATGGCGTTAAGGTTTGTGGGTGGCGTCTATGGTGGCAACATAAAGCCAACTCCCTTTTTATGTTTGACCTTGAAGATGCTTCAGATTCAACCAGAGAAGGACATCATTGTAGAGTTGATCAAAAATGAAGACTTCAAGTATGTCCGCATGTTGGGAGCACTGTACATGAGGCTGACAGGCACTGCAATGGATTGCTACAAGTACTTGGAGCCTCTGTATAACGACTACAGAAAAATCAAGAGCCAGAACCGTAATGGGGAATTTGAACCGATGAATGTAAACGAGTTTATTGATGAACTGCTGCACAGTGAGAGAGTCTGTGATATCATTCTCCCATGGCTGCAGAAACGCTATGTGCTAGAGGAAGCCGAGCAACTGGAGCCACGGGTTAGTGCTCTAGAAGAAGACATGGATGACATGGAGTCCAGTGAAGAAGAGGAGGAGGAGGATGAAAAGCTGGAGCGAGTACCATCACCTGATCACCGCCACCGAAGCTACCGAGACTTAGACAAACCCCAGCGCTCTCCCACACTGCGCTATAGGAGGAGTAGGAGCCGGTCTCCAAGAAGGGGGAGTCGGTCTCCCAAGAGGAGGAGCCCCTCCCCTCGCCGAGAAAGGCATCGGAGCAAAAGTCCAAGACGACATCGCAGTAGGTCCCGAGACAGACGGCACAGATCCCGTTCCAAATCACCAGGTCATCATCGTAGTCACAGACATAGGAGCCACTCAAAGTCTCCTGAAAGATCTAAGAAAAGTCACAAGAAGAGCCGGAGAGGGAATGAATAATGGACTCCGGTTTTAGTCCAAATGGCTTATGGATGAAGGCATCTGTGTGGAAGGATTAAGAACTTCCTAGGCAGCTATGAGAATTTTCTTAGCCAATATTCTCTTTTTTAAATGAAAGAGGTGCTGAGATTTGTATCTCTTCTTGAATCATAACCTATGTTTGAGGAATAGTGTTACCCCATTGTTGCTTCTGACCCTTTAGTACAACAACTTTTGGTTTATTCAAACTTGTAAGGGAAGAAAGGATTTGGGATGTGGAAGGTATGAGTGACCAGCAAAGGTTATGGCCACCTGATCACTTTTTTTTTTTTTTAAATAAAATTTGACATATCCATTAAAAATAAAAAATAGCAGTGCGCTCATTTCTAGGCCTGCTTCCGACAGTGGCCGATCAGCAACAGCCTTACTCCCTGGCCATTTGGCTTCTGAAAGTCAACCAATCCCTAAACCGCCGAGGCTGAAAGTTAGCCAATAGCTGAACATGTGCTTTCTCCACCTTAGATAAGATCGCCTCAGGATTCTGTTCTTTCTTGTAAAGAGTTTTTTTCAGTTGGTTTTTTTGCGCTTAGTGAATTGGCTTTGTTGTTTCAGACACGCATCCTAGGGGAGGGGGACTTGCACCCGGACACAAGCCCTGAGGGCCTTCCCCGGCCTGGCCTGCCCTACCCCAGCCCCAGCAGACACCTGCAGGCACACACTGCAGGCTGCCTGGGCCCTCTGGACACAGCCACCTGCCCGGCCTTCTGGCCACTTTCTGGACCTCATGGATCCTGTCCTTCCCCAGCGGTGTCTTCAGCGCCAGGGAGGCAGACTTGGGGGGGTGGGGGGAAAGGGTACTGGGAGGGCAGAGAGGTGGGGGGAGGGAGATTGCCTCAAGGTCTTCTGTGGGGCTCCCCAGGGCCCGTTTGAGAGGGAAAGTGAAGGACAGGGGACACCCTCCACAGTGTCAAGTCTGATTGGGGTTCCTACAGGCATCCCCATAAAAGGGGAAGGTACCACGATCCCCACCCCCACTTGCGTGTAGCCCCCTGGGACTGCTGGGCTAGCTGCGTGGTCAGGTGATGCAACACCGAGGGCATGAGGCCTCAGGGGGGGATGTGCAGAACGGGCACGTTTGCGACTTTGCTTTGGACTTGCACCAGGGCTTTGGGGGACTTGGAGGCGACACTGGGAGGAGAGTGCTGTGGGGAGGCTGGCAATGGCAGCTGTTACTTGATCTGTATTTGGAGTTTGCGCCTTTCCTCCCAGACTTGCCTGGCCACTCTGCCCCTCTCCCGTGGGTCCCCGCCAGTAGGCGCCTTAGACTGCGGCAGGCTTCCGGGCCTCAGTGTCCCTGCTTGGGGCCAACCCATTTCGGCTGGGCTTTTATCCGCGAGGGCATGGGGAACTTGGGGTGTTTCATTCAGAATGTTCTTTCTTTTCCTCTTCTCACTCCATGTACATTAATTCTATTAAGTTCCTTTACACTTAAGAGTCTCCCCTGTCTTTGTGTGCGTGGCCCCTTCCGAGTGTGCAAGTTTGGGACCCCAGGTTACCCTTCAGGTGCGTGCTAACGCTAAACCATACCTGTTGGGAGCCTCTTCCCGAGGCTGACGCGACTGTTAGCTGGGATGCGGAGGGGAAGTCAAGGAAGACTTCCCATCGGAAGCAACGTTTGGGGGCCCACATGCCTCCCCTCCACCCCCCCACCCCACCCCACCCCCCTGCCCTTACTCCAGTGCTCTGGTTAGCGGGAAGAAGAGGACAACAGAGCTCATCCTTCTCAGTTTCCCCCTGTCCGTCCTCCAGGATCCCCCAGCCCAGGCTAAGCCTCTGATGAGGGGAACTGTAGGACAGTGAAAATCTGCCACCCCAAAATGTGTCTTTCTGGCAAAAGCTTTACACCTTGGGAAGAGCGCTGAGGCCGAGCGCAGGCTGCTTTTTTTAAAGATTTATTTATTTATACAAGCACTGGGTACAGTCAGAAGCGCGGGAGGGGGAGAGAATCCACCAGAGCCAGAGCGGGGAACAGAACAGGCAGACTGACGAAGTGCACTGCTGAGGGGAGCAGAGGGCCGCGGGAGAGGTCTGCGCGCCATGTGGGACCCTCGACCGGCCGCTGAGGATCAAATCAGTGCTGCAGAGGCTGCGGGCAGCTTCACGGCCCAGCGCTCCACTGCTGCGCCACCAGGGGAGGCCCATGCTTTTGTAAGACATGTACAAGGCAACTCTCCCTAAGGGTGTGTTCAGGAAAGACCCTGTGCCCTGATCTCCTTTCAGTGGCAAGGCAGCACGTTTATTTGCTGCGTCCTCCCTCCTCAACTCCCTAACAGACCTTCCCTCTCCTTCCCACCCACCCCCCCCCACACCCCCTTCACTATTTAAGAGCCTGTCTGAAGCCTCAGTGGTGCGGAGTCTCTCCCACGAGACAAGAGGCACACATGCTATTACGCTTCTCGTTGGCTTTTTATCTTATCAATCTGATGCGTGTGTGGCTTTTGGCCAGCCTAGAATGGGAGAGGTACAGGATGATTTCTTTTACTCCCTGACAGACCCCATGGCAGGATGTCCTTGGCCGGAGAGCTTCTGCAGGCTTCTCAGACTCGGGAGCCTGAGTTGGCAGGAAAGAGAGTTGGGTGGTGCCCTTGGCTTGGCGGGTACAATAAGCAGAATCAGCTTCTGGAAAGTGTCAGGGCCCCCTGCCCGCCCTGCTCGCCCCTCCCACTCACCCCCAGTCCTAACTCCCATCTCTGCAGCTCGGCCTTCCCACCAGAGCCCCAGTCTTCCCTTTGTGTTAACAGGTATCAAAACCACCCTCACCCCTCCCAAAACTTTACCCCACGCAAGCCTCCAAGAGGCTGACTTACATGACATTTTGCCTGTGTTGGCAGCGGCCCTCTCTTTTTGGGGTCAGCTGGGAACCGAGCCCCCGTGCCTGCCTCCGAGTGCTTGTGGAGGCACTGTGCTCCTCAGCCCTTCTCCCTGGCGCCTCGGCTCAACCTCGGCCAGCCCTGCGCTGGCAGGCACGGAGGGCGTGCGCCTCCTCACATTCGCTCTCCGGGTATTGCCCCTGGAGGTGATGGAGGAATAGAAAACTTGGAAAGGAGGCACCACAAGACCGGAAACCTGGCTCGCGCAGTGCTGGGCGCTGGAGGTGGGGGCAGAAGGGACTAACGCAGCCGTTAAACTAGCTATAGAAATGACAAGTCCTTGGGCCAGACCCGAGCAGGTGTCAGACCGCGTGCAGACAGGGGGTGGGGATATAGAGATTGAGGACCGTTGTACAATCTCTCTTCCTTTTCAAATTCTACAAAGTTACCCCAAATCAACAAAAATGACCCCCTCCACAAAGGACCGACCTCTCCCAAAGAGAAGAGGATATCCAGGCAATTTCTGCACCGGCGAGGGGCGGCAGTCCCCCCGGCCTGCGCCTAGGCCGCGGCTCCTCACCTCCGACTTTCTCCCTTGGCGGGGCAGCAGCCTTCCTGCCCCTGGGGCGGGCTGAGGTGCTCCTTCACCGGCCTTCTCCCTTCGCAAAGCAGCAGAGGCAGCTCCCGCCAAGGCTGCCCGCCTGTGACCTCGCAGGCCTCTCTTTTCGCACACCTGTCCCCCTCGGGGCAGCCCTTCCCGCCCGCTCATGTCTGTGCAGGCGTCCTTTCTGCTCCGCTCCCTTTCTCATGGTCAGTCTGCCCTTTGGACATAACTTGGGCCTCCGTGTCGCGGGGAAACGCACCAGCACGCTGGTTAAACTTTTCCCAGAGTTAACCCAAGGACCCCACTCCCGGAACCCCACAGCTCCAAGAACGACTTCACCGGCAGTGTCTGGGGCTCCTCAGGGAAGCTGCAAGAGCCATTCACCTGCCCTGGGGTGCCTGGCCACGCTCTGCACCCCCACTCTGGAGCGGAACTAGAAGGCCAGAGGCAGGGGAGACCGTGAGATCAATGCAAGGATGGGGGACCATCGGGCGGCCCCTCACCCCCTCAGGAACTGAAAACTGCCGAAGGAAACTCAGAGTGAACTTCCACGGCGGGAACCAGACAGGCCGGGATGTGATTGGGACCAAAGGCTGATGGGAAATAAGAACCCTAACTGAACGTGACCCCCAAACAGCAGATCCTGGGGGTTACCTGGCCCTTCCCAGAGATGTCTGCAGGGCTCTGGAAAGCGCCAAGCTGAAGCAGGAGTTGAAATTCCAGTCTCTGAGAGGAATTAGCTGTGAAAAGTGGATATGATGAGCCTTGGTGGAACAAGGCAGTAAAGGCCCCTGCATGGGGGTCAGGGCCCCCATCCCCATGCCTGGGCCTCTATGCTTTGTCATGTCTGACCCCTTGGGCATCCCTCCTACGTCTGAAGCTTATGCTGGGCCTGGGCCCTGCTCTGTGCCTGGGCCACTGCAGCGCGCAAGTTTCCTGCGTGTAGCAGGAAGGGAGCCTGCCCTTCCCACTAGCCTTTTCTGGTGATTGGGAAGGGGTGGCCACGGGTCCTGGGGTGGGATGGGGGTAGCCCAAGTGCAGCAGGGTGTCCTGTGCCTTGGGAGCTGCTGAGCCAGAGCCGGGGTGTAGGTATGTGAGTGGGGGAGATGCGCCTAGATTATTCCAAGCTGGGCCTTCTGCATTCTCTGCATGCCTGGGAGGCCTGCGCTCACTGAGCAAACACTGCCTGGCAGCGGACAGGCAGGGCATTGTTTGTGGGAGATGTTTCCTCACTTCCTTTTGGGAAAGGTGAAAACAAAGAAAACAGAGCTGGCTGGTGGTTCTGGGCCTCACCTCTTGGGTGAAGTCATCCTAAACTCCCTGCCTCCCACATTTCTCCTCCCACCTCTCCAGCCTGGGGCCACCGCAGGAGGATCTAGGCCCAGTGTCTACCTGGCACTGCTGAGATCTGTGGTGCGCAGGCCTCCAGCCCTCGCTCACACCCTCCCGTAACAAGGAACTCACTGACCCCCTTCAGAGAGCATGAGGTGATAAGAATCAGAACAGACTTTGGAGAGGGGTGGAGAGGTGGTGGCCTGGGGAGGCCAGAGAGGCCTGACCATGCACCAGAACTGGTGGGGCAGATCCCACGCCATTGGCTCCACAGTTCTGACAGTGTTTGGGGCTGTGCCAGCCAGCTGGGTGAGTTCCAGGGAGAGAGGTATCAGCTCAAAAGAAGAAAGATGTCTTTTGGCAGAACTGGACTGTGATCATGTTTTTGGAAGCTAATGAGTTTTCTGTCACTGGAGCAGTGCAAGTAGAGAAAAGCTCACCAGCAGCGCTATGAGGGTTTCTGGAAGGGCCCCCAGAAGGACCCCAGCTGATGGGACTGGATCTTACTGTCATGGGGAAGAATAGGATGCAGGCCAGAGGCATGGGGGTGAAAGAATTCACCAGAACAGAAAGGGCAGATTTATTGAAATACACTGCTACGAGAAGCGGAGGGCGAGACAGGAGGGGACTGCTGCCCAGAGAGAAGGTCCCAAGGCTCTATTTATACACCAGGCATCATTGATGGGTAGGGTGACTAGTCTTGGGGGTGTCCTGACTCATGATCATCAGCTTAATGCCCAGGGTCCCATGGCTGTACCATCCACTGCCTTTATCCATTCAAGCCTCTCAACTTGTTTGCTGGGTAAGGAGTGGGGGCTTAGTCTTTAAATTTAGTCATGATACCATGACACCTACTCTGGGAGGAAGGGCAGGGCACCTCTTTCTCACATCTTCGCTGGCCTGTCAGAAAGAGTGCTGGGCAGCAGGGATGGGGTGCTATTGTAACAGGGTGGTCCCCAGGAAAGGGGGAGGTTCCAGGTTCCCTGCCCCACCCAAAGGAGGGTGGAGCTGAGCAGGGAGAGAAGAAGCTGCAGAGGAGACTGAGGAAGGAAGCTGGATGGAGCCAGGAGACCTGGAGGAGGCGCATGGAGCCTAGAGACACGTGAAGAAACTGCGCTTGTCTTTTGGTCGTGGACTGGGTGACACAGATGTGGGTGAGACCCGTGGGGAGGTGACCATGGCAGCTTTTATCTTGATGTTGATTTTGCTCTTTTCCTTCCGGGCTTTCTGGTTGTTTGTGACCCTTTTCTGTGGGTCCCCACTGGAAGATGCTTTAGACTTGTGGCAGGCTTTGGGGCCTTGCTCTGGGCCGATCCCACATGGATGGAGTTTTACCCACGAGGGGACGGGTAACTTTGGGTGCTTCATTTAGAAACTAGACTCTTTGCCTTTCCTGTATTGTTTCTTAATTGTATTAAAGTTCCTTCCCATTAAAGTCTCATGTTTTGTGTTGATGCGGCGGATGGCAGAACCCTAAATAAAATAGGCAGGTTTGTGGGTTTGGGCTGCCCCTCTCCCTGCCCTGTAACACTAGAACCTGAGCGATGTCTGGATAGCCTGCACTCAGGACAGGCCTCTCTTCAGGGCATCAGTAGCCATCCCTGGCTTTCACTCCCAGCTGTTTCTACCCCAGCCCGCGTACCTGACTGGACCTAAGGCACGACTAGACTCCACAGGCCCTCTGTGCCCAGCATCAGATAGAGCACTGAGCCTCCTCCAGCCCCTTAGCACAGGGCCTCACTCCGGGTGCCTTTGGATACAGCTGAGTGAGGGTCCTCCCTTCCCAAGGCCCAGAGCAGCTGCTGGGCTTTTAAGTGTCTGGGGTCTAACCTACCAACCTTACTCTCCACATTGCTGGCTTCACCTCTCCAGGGAGAGCTGCTTCACGGCCAGGCTCAGTCAGGATAAGGTTGTTTCTTGAACAGCACAGAGAGTGAAAGAGGGTCTATGAGCATCACAAAGGAAGTTGTGAGGGCCAGGCAGGGAGCTCCCTGAAGACTTATTCAAATAAGATGCCTATCGGGCCTTCCTGGTGGCACAGCAGTTGAGCGCGCTGGGTTGCGAAGCTGCCCGCGGCCTCTGCAGCGCCGGTTCGATCCCTGGCTGCTCCCCGGCCACTGCAGGAGGGTCCCACATGGTGCGCAGACCTCCCGGCGCCCGCTGCTCCCCTCAGCAGTGTACCTCGGTCCTTCTGCCTGCTCTGCTCCCCGCTCTGGCTCTGGTGAATTCTCTCACCCTCCCGCGCTTCTGACTGTACCCAGTGCTTGTATAAACAAACAAAATAAATAAAAACATGCCTCTATCAAAAAAAAAAGACATTCAAATAAGATGCCTATCAACGCTGCAGGGTCTATGCAGTTTCTTTCCTTTCCTTCCTACTATCCCAGGGAAGCAAACTGAGGGCTGTGAGGGGGGCCAGCTCCTACCCTCAGCTTCACCTCCAGAAGAGGTTCCTTCCTTCTGTAGCTCCATTTTTCCCACTGAAGCATCTCTTAGAGCTTATCTCTTTTGAACTGGAGGTTAGGAGGCTGTCCTGACTTAATATCTAATCTCACCGCAGTTTCAGCCCCTCCCAAAAGTGTAATCCAAAACCAATCAATCTGGAGACTCCTTATCAGCACCAGTGAGGTCATCTGAATGGTAAACCCCCTGCCTGCCCCTGAGGGAAGATGGCTTTACCCGAAAGAATCTGTTATTTTCCCAAATACTGTTGTCCACCCTCTTTCTATCTATAAATACCTTCCATTTTGTGTACTCTCTTGCAGTATCTAGATAGAATGCTTCCTAATTCATGAATAGTTTAAAAAAGCTAATTAGACCTCTATATTTGTGCATTTTGTGTTTTTAACAGTTGTCACCATGTGCTAGCAATTCTAAACCATATCAGTAATAAACTAATTCTCTCTGAAAATTAAATACGTTTCAAATTGACACCTTTTATTGCTTAGTCACTATTCAATGTGCTACTGACCTAGGCCAGGTCATATTTCTCTGAACCACAAGGTTGTTTCCACAGGGCCTCCTCGGTGGCCTAGGGGTTAAGTCTCAGTGTTCCAGATGGAGGATAATAGAAAAACTGGAAAGAAGGCACCACATGGCCAGAAACCTGGCTCACACAAAGCCAAGAGCTGGAGGTGGGGGCAGAAGGGATTAACATAGCCATTAACCCAACTATGGGATCTTAAGATCCTAAGGCGCCAACGCTTAGATCATAAAGCACAAGACCCAAACAGGAATCAGACTGTTGTAGGGTGTGTCTGGGGCCCAGACCTGAAGGTAAAGATATGGAGATTGAGGGCCATTGTAGAAATCTGGCCCCTTTCAAATTCTACGCAGTTTGACTCCAAGTCAACAACAAACACGCCATTTCTTGAAGGAGCGAGTCCTCCCACAGAAACGAAGATTCCATCAGTGCAATCTCTGCCCTGGCACCTGTGCCTAAGCCCCTGCTCCTTTTCCCCAACCCCCTGACCCTCCGCAGGGCAGCAGCCTCCTGCCAGCCCGTGACCTGCACGGTGCTGGGGCTTCTCTTCACTGCCCTCCCTCAGCAGAGGCAGCTCTCCCAAGGCCGCGACGGTGCAGGCCTCTCCCTTCGCAAACCTGTGCAGCTCTTTCTGCCCATTTCTGCCTGCTTGTGTCTATACAAGTGTCCTTGCCTCTTCTTACCCTTTTTCTAATAAACCTGCTCTTTTAAATATCACTAACGTCTCTGCCTCGTGAAGAAACACCCATGGGAAACTCGCCGCGTGCCACTGAAAGGGGAGCTCTGGTAATGTTATAGGACAGGGAGAGGGGCAGCCCAAGCCCCGCAAACCTGCCTATTCTAAATGGGTTCTGCCATCCGCCGCATCAACACAAAACATGGGAGACTTTAATGGGAAGGAACTTTAATAAAACTAGGAAACAATACAGGTAAGGCAAAGAGTCTAGTTTCTAAATGAAGCACCCAAAGTTACCCATCCCCTCGTGGGTAAAAGTCCATCCATATGGGATCGGCCCAGAACAAGGCCCCAAAGTCTACCACAAGTCTAAAACATCTTCCAGTGGGGACCCACAGAAAAGGGTCACAAACAACTGGACAAGCCCGGAAGGAAAGGAAAAGAGCAAAATCAACATCCAGATAAAAACTGCCATTGTCACCTCCCCAGGGGTCTCACCCACATCTGTGTCACCCAGTCCACGACCAAAAGACAAGCAGTTTCTTTACGTGTCTCTAGGCTCCATGCGCCTCCTCCAGGTCTCCTTCTGGCTCCATCCTGCTTCCTTCCTCAGTCTCTTCTTCTGCTTCTCCTCTTCCTGCTCAGCTCCACCCTTCCTTGGGTGGGGCAGGGAACCTTCCCCTTTCCTGGGGACCACCCTGTTACAGTAACACTGTTACAGGGCAGGGAGAGGGGCACCCCAGAACTCCCAAAGGCAGGAAACCTGGACCCTCCCCCTTTCCTGGGGACCATATGTTACAACACCTTTCCCAGAATGAACCCAACGACCCACACTCCAAACCCACTGACTCCAAAACTACATCACTATCACCACCGTGGCCTGAGTTCGAATCCCCAGGCAGGGAGCTACCCACATGGCGCAGCAGACCTCTCCTGTCTCGCCCACTGCTCCCCTCAGCAGTGTATTTCAGTCTGCCTGTTCTGTTCCCCACTCTTTCTCTGGCGAATCTGTTACAGGGCAGGGAGAGGGGTACTTTAGAACGCCCAAACCTGCCTTATCTAACTAGGTTCTGCCATCCACTGCATCAACACAAAACTTACAAGACTTTAATGGAAAGGAACTTTAATCCAATTAGTAAACAATACAGAAAAGACAAAAAATATAGTTTCTAAATCAAGCATCCACAGTCACCCATCCCCTCGTGGGTTAAAAGTCCACCCAAACCAGACTGGCCCAGAGCAAGGCCCTGAGACACAGGGCAAGCTAGGAATTAGGCAGTTTTAGGGACAGTGCAGGAGGGGACCTCTGAAGAATTTAGGGAGGCTTCAGAGATAAGGACAACCAAGAGAATGTAACCCATTCCACTAGGAAAAACAAACATCTCAGGACCAAGGACAACATTGTTAACGCTGGTCCTGGTTTCCTTCAGGTGGTAAAGGGAGGCAGAGATTGGAGAAATGGAGAGTGGTTTAATTTATGGACAACTTAGAAGGGCAGCTGTTTAACTTCAATGCAGGGATGCTCATCTGAGGACTGGGCCATAAAGATAAAGATGTAACAAATGGGGAAAGAGAAAGCTGTTAGATAAGGAATGTGAAGATCCCCCGCTCAGTAGTAAATTAAGTGAGACAGCCGAGAACTGACCAATCACAAAGAGACTGGTGGAGCTTTAGAATAATCAGAGAAAGAAGGTCTATATTCCCTGAGACATGACTCCACTTTGGCTTCCTTGCCCCTCCCAGGCCTGGTTCCCTGGCCTGCGAGTCCCACTTTATTTCTGTTCTTTTTCTCCTCAATAAACTTTTTCTTTCTCTAAACAAACCTGCCTCTTCTCGCTCGCGGCTTTGTGAGACACCAACCCGTGGGGGTCTAGCGGCTGGGGCTCAGCGCTGCCCCTGCAGCCTGGGATCCATTCCTGGCTGGGAGACTAGGCCTGACAATTCCGGTATCAGCCCGAAAACCTGCCCCAAGTCTAAAGCACCTTCCAGTGGGGACCCACAGAAAAAGGTCAGAAACAACCAGACAAATCTGGGAGGAAAAGACCAAAATCAAAATCAAGATAAAAACCGCCATTATCACCTCCCCACGGGTCTCTCCCCACATCTGTGTCACCCAGTCCACGACCAAAAGACAAGCACAGTTTCTTCACGTGTCTCTCGGCTCCATGTGCCTCCTCCAGGTCTCCTTCTGGCTCCATCCTGCTTCTTTCCCCAGTCTCCTCCAGCTTCTCCTTGCTCAGCTGTACCCTCCTTTTGGTGGGGCAGGGAACCTGGGACTTCCCCTTTTCCTGGGCACAACCCTGTTACAAATCCTCTCACCCCTCCCTGCCCCCCACACCTCTGGCCTGTACCCCAGTTCTTGAATGCATAAATAAATATAAATAATTTTTAAAAAAAAAAAAAAAAAGACTGTTTCCACAGAGCAAGCCTTTTATTGACTTGTCTCCATCATTGGAGAACAGCAGTCAGCATTCTAAAGACACCCTCTTCTTAAGTGGAGAGTGCAGAAAGGTTATATAGGAAAGAAAGGAACACAAGGATATGAGATTGTTGGGGAGTTCTGGGAAGACTCTGAGAGTTTAGGGGGCAGTCAGAGGATTACTGATGATGTCCTGGAATAATTGCTTTCTTATGTGTTATCAGTTTAAATTGGCCCAAGGTTATTCATCAGGCATGGTGTTAACAGCATTCCTGGCTCAACCCAGACCACAAAATCTCATTTCTCTTTTATTTTATTATTTTTTAAAGATTTATTTATTTATACAAGAACTGGGGTGCAGGCCAGATTCACAGGGGGGGTGAGAGGATTCACTGGAGACAGAGTGGAGAGCAGAACAGGCAGACTGACGAAGTACACTGCTGAGGGTAGCAGCGGGCGAGACAGGAGAGGTCTGCCTCGCCATGTGGGATCCTCGCCCGCCAGCCGGGATCGAACTGGCGCTGCAGAGGCTGCGGACAGCTTCACAGAGCAGCGCTCAACCGCCTGCGCCACCAGGGGAGGCTCACCTTTCTCTTTTAAAAAGGATTTTATTCTTAAAATTAAGGGGATGGGGCTTTGTCTTCTTAAAGTGCCTCTGTTCCAGAGAGTGATCTCCAGAAAAAGGAGGGTTTCCATGTTTCGTGCCCCACCTAAGGAAGGGTGGAGCTGAGTAGCTAGGAGACTTAGAGAGCATTGGGGGTGGTAGTGTTAGGGGGAAGTGATGTCCTGAGTTAATCCCATACAGGATTAACTTTGTGGACTCCACCCCCACTCCAGACTAAAGCCATCAAGACTCTGGGAAAGACAAATCCCATCACCACCAAGGGAGGGTGGCTGGGACCTGAGGGTGGAGTTGGGCAGCCAGGTTGGATATAAAAAAAACCAAACACGTGGGCCTTGGGCTCTCTGGCTCGCGATCGCTCGCCTCCTGGCTTCACCGCTCCTGGCTGGCGGCCAGCTCTGAGAGCGCCATTTTGGGATTCCAGATCGGCGGATCGGGTAGGACTCATTTAAAACTTTGTCTCCCACTTTTCTCCCAGAGCTGTACATTTCCTCATTTCCCTTTCCCTTGTAAATAAACCTTTTATGAACCTTTCACGTGTGCCTGCAGTAGAGCTTTGATAAGTCCTTTTAAGCGCATGGGTGAGGACCCACAGTCAGGCACCCCGTTTTGTATCGGGGTTGCTCTACAACAGTAGCAGAGTCGGCCTGGGTACTGGTGAGCCTGTCACTACAGAGCCAATAAACAGAGACAGAAAATGAATCTATAAACATTTCCATTTTTCAGATCACAGGTATAGGACCCAGGAGAAACCATTCTGTCATCCCATCTCGAACTGGCCTTTTTATAATGAGTTAAACAAAGACAGTCATTTGGGGCCTCCCTGGTGGCACAAGAGGTTAAGACACAGCCTATGAAGCTATTCCCAGCCTCTGCTCCACGAGTTCAATCCCCAGCCAGGGAGCTACCCACATGGTGCTGCAGACCTCTCCTGTCTCACCCGCTGCTCCCCTCAGCAGGGTATTTCAGTCAATCTGCCTGTTCTGTTCCTGGCTCTGTCTCTGGTGAATCCTCTCACCGCTCCCCCCGCCACCTCTGGCCTGTACCCCAGTTCTTGAATGCATAAACAAATAAATCTTAAAAAAAAAAAAAAAAAGACAGTCATTAACAAACAGCTCATCAGAACAGTCCATCACAATCCATGTTTCTGGTATGTGTCACATTTAGTCCCCATAACTTATCAGCCTCCCAGTTATCTTGACCCTGGTATAACTGATGGCATCAATGTCCAACAGACAACAGCTCATTAGTCATATAGTGTGTATGTGCAGCCTGTGCTAGTGTAACAGGGTGGTGCCCAGGAAAGGGGGAGGTTCCAGTTTCTCTGCCCCACCTAAGGGAAGGTGGAGCTGAGCAGGGAGGAGAAGAAGCTGCACAGGAGATGGGGAAAGAAGGAAGCAGGATGGAGCCAGAAGGAGACCTGGAGGAGGCTCATGGAGCCGAGAGACATGTGAAGAAATTGCGCTTGCCTTTTGGTCGTGGATTGGGTGACACAGATGTGGGTGAGACCCGTGGGGATGTGACAATGGCAGCTTTTATCTTGATTTTGATTTTGCTGTTTTCCTCCCAGGTTTTTCTGGCTGTTTCTGACCCTTTTCTATGGGTCCCCACTGGAAGGTGCTTTAGACTTGGGGCAGGCTTCGGGGCCTTGCTCTGGGCCAATCCCAGAGCACGAGGGGACGGGTAACTTTGGGTGCTTGATTTAGAAACTATATTCTTTGTCTTTTCTGTATTGTTCACTAATTGTATTAAAGTTCCTTTCCATTGAAGGTCTTCTATGTTTTGTCTTGATGTGGCACATGGCAGAAACTATTTCGAGCAGGCAGGTTTGGGGGTTCTGGGGTGCCCCTCTCCCTCCCCAGTGACACTAGGTGTGTATGTGCAGATTCCTATACTAAGTCAGGTGCCCTTCCCTTCCCTGCAGCCCCTGTCAGGAGGACACATAGCAGAGTAGCAGAGGTCCAGGAGGATGGACACATGGGGCAGAGAGACGTGTGCAGGAAGGCGAGCTTGCTTCTCAGTCTTGGACTTGCCCAGCGACTTGGGGAACAGAGAGGCAATCCACTGTTGAGAGATACGTGGGGAGGCTGACAATGGCAGCCTTTATGTTGATTTGTACTTTCATTTTCTCCTTTCATCCCAGACTTGCCTGGTCCTTTTTGCCCTTTCCTATGGCCAGAAGGTACCTTAGACTTGTGGCAAATTTTCAGGCCTCAGAGGCCTGTTTGTCTGGGCATTTATCCACGAGGGGATGGGTAACTTTCGGTGTTTTCTTGGAAAACTATTTTTTAAGATTTATTTATTTATGCATACAAGAGCTGCATACAGCTCTTGGGGTACAGGCCAGAGGTGTGGAGGGTAAGAGGATTCACCTGAGACAGAGCGGGGAACAGAACAGGCAGACTGACTGAAATACACTGCTGAGGGGAGCAGCGGGTGAGACAGGAGAGGTCTGCTGCACCATGGGGGTTTCTCCCTGGCCAGCTGGGAATCGAACCCGCGCTGCAGAGGCTGCAGATTGCTTCATAGGTTGTGTCTTAACCCCTTGTGCCACCAGGGAGGCCCTTATTGGAAAACTATTATCCTTTCTTCTCTTTCTATGCATACCAATCTTATTAAAGTTCTTCTACACTAAGATTATGCTTTGTCTTTATGTGGGAGATGGCAGAAGTGTGTGCAAGTTTGGGGAGCTAGGGGTACCCGTCAGTCTGTACACACTGCTGAGAGGGGAGATATGGGCACCTCGGTGATGGAGCAAAGGAGATACAAGGTCAAGAACCAAACCCACACCCAGAGGTGGGGTAGAGGGGAATTCGTGTAAGCCATTAACCCAGTTATAGAAACCAAGGCCCTTGGGCATCAAAGCCCAGATCAGGAGCCGAATGCTCAGAAACTATCTGACTGCTATAGGGAGGGTCAGGAGCACAAACCCACAAAGATGAGCCCCTCTCTGAAGATGATAAAACCTAACGCAGCCCCCACAACAGGGCAGCCGTCCCTCTGCCCACCTGTGCCTATGCAGGTGCTTCTTGTCACCAGCTCTCTCCCTCCTCAGGGCAGCAGCCTCCTGCCTGCCCGTGACCTGCACCTGCCGGGGCTTCTCCTCACTGACCTCCCTCGGCGGAGGCCGCTCTCCTCAAGGCCGCTCGCCTGCAACCATGCAGGCCTCTCTCAGCAAACCTATCCCTTTCCCGGCAGCTCTTCCTGCCCGCTGGTGTCTGTGCAAGTGTCTTTTATTCCTCTGTCCCTTTCCCTAATAAACCTGCTCTTTTAAATATTACCAACGTCTCTGCCTCGTGGAGAAACACCCTTGGGAAACTCGCTGCGTGCCACTGAAAGGGAAGCTCTGGTGAAGCCTTTCCTGGAGTGAGTCCAAGGGCCCCGCACTCCAAACCCGCTGACTCCAAAACGACGTCATAAAGAAAAGGTTTTTGTTTTTCATTTCCATGTAAGGGATGTTGAGGGGCTGTGGTTGTGCCATATAGACTGGAAACAGGGAAATTAAGTGCCAAAGGGCAGCTGTGCACAGATTACAAACGCGATAGAACTAACAAAACCAAATAGTGTGCCAAGCCCAAGGGTAAGGGCTGAGATGATGGACACTTTTTGCCATCATGTTCCATTCCGGCCACCCCGTAAACCAAGCCAGTCTCTTAGGGACGGAGACACGAGCCTAGACAATGACTGAACCAGACAGTGACTGAACCTGCGTATCTTGTAAAAGATGTGAAATATCGGACTAAGAGTTGGAGGTATAGACACAGCATCAGTCCCTTAGTCTGGAGAATAGTTCAGTCCAACTCCGGGGGCCATCCTTCAGGGTGTATAAACAGTAATCAGAAAATCATATAAAACCAAGTTCCTTTGAGAATCCTGGGAAGAGCAGGTCTCTGAGAAGGCTCTGGATTCAGGGTCACAGATCTTCTGATAGGGTGAGGGCAGAGAGTTGTTTCCGTGTTTGCGCTTTGATGCCATCACATATTAAGGAAAGCAGCCACAGTCACACGTAGTCAGACCATCTCGGTGATCTCTCTGAAGCTGACATTCCACGTTCCCAGTTTCCATGGTTTCAGAGAAAGACAGTCCTAGTTTTCAATCAGTCAAAACCAAAAAGATTGGCAGAAAAAACTGGAAAGGTTAGTTCGGAAAGTCATAGCCAGGTAGTAGGAGAATTCAGAATTTAGTCCAATTTAAAAGAAAAAGCATAAATGATTTAAGTGGACCATAATCTGAGGTCCACAAAAAGATGTTACCAAAATATATTTCTTTCTCCAACATCAATTCTACCAAATGATTGTAGTAAAACTGATTTGCAGATTAAGACTAGTTCCAGTAAACTCGGCCAGGTTTGTTTGTTTGGGTTGTTTTTGTTTTGTTTTGTTTTTGCATAAGCACATAAGAACAAAATATAAACAAATACTTTTTAAAATCTGCTTTGGGGCCTCCCCGGTGGCGCAGCGGTTGAGCGCTGGGTTGCGAAGCTGCGAGCGGCCTCTGCGGCGCCGGTTCGATCCCCGGCTGCTCCCCGGCCACCAGAGGAGGGTCCCACATGGCGCGCAGACCTCTCCTGCCGCCCGCTGCTCCCCTCAGCAGTGTGCTTCGGTCCTTCTGCCTGCTCTGCTCCCCGCTCTGGCTCTGGTGAATTCTCTCGCCCTCCCGCGCTTCTGACTGTACCCAGTGCATGTATAAACAAAACAAACAAACAAACCAGCAAACAAATAAATAAAGCATGCCTCTATAAAAAAAAAAAAATAAAATCTGCTTTGCTGGAACTTTTCATAAGGAGTCTCAGATTGAGTTTGTTGGGTTTTTTTTTTTAAGATTTATTTATTTATGCATACAAGAGCTGGGGTACAGGCCAGAGGTGCAGGAAGGTGAGAGGATTCACCAGAGACAAGGTGGGGAACAGAACAGGCAGATTGACCAAAGTACCTTGCTGAGGGGAGCAGCGGGAGAGACAGGAGAGGTCTGCTGTGCCATGTAGGTAGCTCCCTGGCCAGCCAGGGATCGAACTTGTGCTGCAGAGGCTGTGGACAGCTTCCTAGGTTGCGTCGCAACCCCTTGCACCACCAGGGATGCCCCCTCGGCTCTCAGGTCAGCCTCCCAGGGCTCAGGACCATGCCAGGGTTGTACCAGACTTCATTTGCAATACCTATTTCTTTGGGTAAGTTCTTCTCAAGGCCCAAAATGTCCTAGGGTATCTAAGTCTGCCAAGGGCTGACCTTCCTTACCCTTTTTCTGATAGACCCAGAACCCTGAAAACTAACATGAATGTCACCTCTATGTCAAACCCAACAGATAAAAACCAACCAAAAATACTACCATGGGTCAACATGACTGGGGAGGCAACCCACAGAGGACAGATGGAACCAAAGGCGCTAACTTGGAAATGGTATATCTAAGAATTCATGAAAACCAATGGATTCAAATGTGGAGATGTGACATCATGACTTACCGAGTAGGTGACGGAGATACAATCCCACAGCCTCCCATAATAGCCGAGAAAAAAGCAGCTCAGACTAATTGGTACCTGGGGACCACCATGGCCCGAGCAATTGGAAAATGCCTGGTTCACAGATGTCTCTGCCTTGGTAGAAAATGGGAAGGTGTGCTGGAAAGCCGCAGCTTACTGTCCTTCAGATAGAAAGATTTCGACAACAGAGGGAGTAGACAGTTCGTTGCAGCATGCTGAGGTCCTAGCAGTTTCGCTAGTGACAGAACAATCCTTAAAGGAAAATCTTAAAATAATACATATATAGAGAGACTCATGGTGCATTTGTAATGGAGTTGCAATATGGTCTAACAAATGGAGATCTAACAATTGGCAAACTAACAGAAAAGATATTTGGTCTAAGGATACATGGGAAAAGATTTCGGATGCAAAAATCAAAATCATTATAGCACATACAGACGCACATACAAACAAAAACACACCAGAAGCTAAGCAAAATGATATAGTAGACAAAATAAGTAGCCACAATTATATTAGTTTGAGATAAAAGACATAGGGCAAAATTGTATACCAAAAATTACACTAATAAAAACAATGATAGGGCCTCCCTGGTGGTGCAAGGGGTTAAGCACCGCACTATGAAGCAATCTGCAGCCCCTGCAGCATGAGTTCCATCCCCAGCTGGCCAGAGAGCAACCCTCATGGCGCAACAGACCTCTCCTGTCTCGCCCACTGCTCCCTTCAGCAGTCAGTGTATTTCAGTCAGTCTGCCTGTTCTGTTCCCCACTCTGTCTCTGGTGAATCCTCTCACCACCCCCCCACACCTCTGGCCTGTACCCCAGCTCTTGTCTGCATAAATAAATCAATCTTAAAAAAAATAAAAACAAAAACAAAACAAAACAAAACAAATGATAAATGGGAGATACAAAATAAAATTAAACTTAAAATAAAACCAGAATGGAAGATCACAACACAGTAGACATAACAGAAAATGAGATTAGAGAAATACATGCATGGTTAGGTCACATAGGAATACGTGGACAAAGAAACTGACAAGTAACTTGGTAACAATGCAAAATTGTTATTAGAGGCTGCACAAATTGCCCTAATGTAATACAAGGTTTACACATAAAGAACCAGGCATGCACTATAAGTCACAAATATTTAATTTTATGTTAAAAATAGAATTTATAAGACCACTAAAAGAATATCAACATAAATATGCACACATGATTGTAGATATAGGAACTGGCCTAGGAATGGCCAAAGCATATAAAAAGCCTAATCAAAGTGTTACTATTAACACATTAAGACAATGGCTAGCAAATTTCAGAGTACCTGCCATAATTGAAAGTAAGCAGTGTTTCCATTTCACAGGATCACAAGTTGAAAAGTGGACACAAAACACTTTGATATAATATGGAATTTCCACACAGCATATAATCCAACTGCCAGCGCAAATATTGAAAGATACAATGGACTCATTAAAGAAAAGTTACAATGGTCCACTAACAAAAATTTGGATATAGCATTAAATATTGCAGTCTTGAATACTGCAATTCAAGACCAAGAATTAACAAAGCCCGCATCAAGAGGCACTTTTAAGTAATGGCATCAACGACATTGTTGATGTGTTGGGCCAGACAAACATTAAAGAACCACACAAAATGCACCCATTTAAAGTAAATAAAAAGTCATTCAAAGATAACTCTCTTTCTAAACAGGAAATTGTGACTGAAGGTCCTGGAAACACACAGGCACTACAGGAGCCAAAGGCAAATTACAAATCACCAAGAGAAATCAGATGACAGAAACAGCATAACTGCTAGACATCAACCGCTGGGTACTTTTGTGTTACTTAATATTGGAGACTCTGGTGGTCAGGAATGTGCCAGCACATGGCTGGGACACGCTGAGGGATAAGTCGTGGAGCAGGTTTGCAAGGCAAGACTCTGCTACCCAGTGAGCAGCCCTCTTGCTATTTATTAGCAGTAATAAACAAGCATGACTGATTATGTGGCAATGGCAGGAGGAGCAAGGTCCAGGGGAGACAAAGGGTAATCAACTTTTGGGGGAAGAGGAGTGGACATGTTGGTCATGTTTACAGGGAGGACTTCCTGTGCAGGTACTTGGTGTAATTTCTGAGCTACTCCCAGACTGCCTCAGACCATGGCCACAAGATCAGTCAATCATCTACCTAGGTGTCCCCGGCTGCCTCGTGATGTGGGCCATTGTCTTAAGGCAGTCATGCAGGAGTGCCTTATCAATTCGTTCACACACACACACTTGCATGGAGAGGCCATACACACACAGGTGCAGAGGCCCCAAGTGGAAGCAAGGCCACAGGACACCATAATACTTGGCATATGTCACCTGAAATAATACTATTAGTGGGCCTCCCTGGTGGCACAAGGGGTTAAGATGCAACCTTTGAAGCTATTCGCAGCCTCTGCAGCATGAGTTTGATCCCCTGGCTGGCCAGGGAGCAACCCACATGGTGCAACAGACCTCTCCTATCCCACCTGCTGCTCCCCTCAGCAGTGTATTTCAGTCAGTCTGCCTGTTCTGTTCCCCACTCTGTCTCTGGTGAATCCTCTAACCCCCCACAGCTCTGGCCTGTACCCCCGCTCTTGTATGCATAACTAAATAAATCTTCAAAAAAAAATACTATTAGTGCACTGAATTAACCGAATGTATCCAGAAGAACCAACATTTAACCCATACAGAGATCAAAGAGCCTGCATCAGGAAACTCATTCTTCTTATACTTCTGCATTGCTTCATATTGTGTTTGATACCCGTCACAGGACATTATACGTTTTGTCCTGAAAGAAATGACAATCATTCCAATAACTGGCAAACCAAACTCTTTACTAATGACACATTATGCCTGATAGGAAACTTCAGTGGCACGAAGAACTCACCGTAACAGCAGTACAAGAAAATACATTTGACGTTAGAAAGATACAGAGGAATAATAAGAGTATACAGAAAAAGTCCAGAACACCACTTTCTGTTACCAGGAAACATCATCCACGCAAACTGGGAATTGGCTAAAGTATACCCAAATGACCTACAGAGACACCTCCTGCCTCCAATTCCAATCATCGAAGAACAAGAAAACTCAGAAGGGGATCAAGACATAACCGATCTTCAAATACAACAAGATCTGGATGAACAATTGTCAGAACTACTCAGGCACACACTTGCAAGAAATACTCCTCCAGCGTAACAGCAACCAAACAGTAGAAATCTATCGACTTTTGGCATACACCATGAAAAAACACCTGCATCATCTGTATGATATGATGAAAGAAGAGTAAAATCTTGTCAACCATGCAAAGGCTGCCAAAGGACATGAACTTTTTCATGGAAAACATCCCCCTCTTGCTCTTTGCTACTGCTTATTTGCTATTTGCACTATTAAGTTGGTATTTGGAGACAAAACATCATTGTCAGATGCAGCAACAACAACTGGACTAACAACTCAACCTACAGTTCCAGGAACTACTTGGACATATCTTGACCCATCACACAACATCTCCATGTACTTTGACCACAAACAACTTGCCAAAAATGTCGTCTATAACATGCCATCCTTTTGCGCTAAATATGCCCTCTGTTGTAGTGTGGACATCAACATGTACCAGCAACAGTGTGAAGAATTCTATAAAGCAAATAGAAGATACTATCATTGGTACTGCCAATAATTTCCCCAAAGGCAATAGGATAGCTGCTTTAACAGATATAAACCCACACCACCGTGAACCAATAGAATTACGAAGATCAGTAATGACATCTATAGCAATTTTTCCTTATTTTTGGAAACCACTTGGACAAGAACATATAAAAATATTGCACATAAATAAAACATTTGAAAATGCCACCCAACTATCAAAAATACAAACAACAATGAAAGACATGGCCAAAGCAGGCACATTCACAGGAGAATTCAATTGTGAAAATGACTTCAACTTAAAGTTCTTTTCAGCATGGAACCAATTCTGGTACCAACCAGACATGACAGATGAAGGTGACGAATACAAATATGATCCAATGACGAAGACAGAGATGGAGGAGATGATGGAGACGAAGATGTTGAAGGTAATACAGAAGCTTCATCTTCCATTCCTCCATCCTCCATCTCATCCTCTAGCCCACACATACTTCCTACATTCTCACTGCCAACAAAACTAGCACCTGCCCCATATGGCTTACCCTGTCCAGAAGGAAGCATGAATCAATATAAGGATACAAATATAAGAATACAAACATGCCATGATATGTCTCATCAACTTTGCAAACTTTCCATATTTTTGGACAACTCAACACAAAACATTAACTCCTGGGACCCTCAGGTACATAACATAAGTCAACCTTTAGCAGAAAACTCTTGGAACATCATAGCATTTGGAACTCAATATTGGACCTACCCATTAGTGTTCACAGATGTTGAGCCACAAGTATTCAAACAATTTACAATCTTTACAAGCGGATTCACCCCACCTCAAACTAAAATACATTCTACAATTTACCAAGAAGATATCTTGAAACAAAGAGCACACCTGTCACACATCTGCCAATCACAATTGTCAATTCCAGGAATCTTCCAAAAATTACAAAATAATCATAACAATGAAACCAAATATAAAGCTGAGATAATAATTGCATGCTTCCAGGATCCTATGTATGCAAAAATACAGAGTAGGTACTATGCGAAAGGTATCACAAGATATAAGTGGCATCAGTTAATTAATAGAACAAACCTAATATGGAACAACGACAAGGTACAAGTCCATGTTAGACACCCAGGACACTGATACCAATGATGAACATGTTATCACACGTGGGAACATTACTGTAAAATACTGGATACCAGATAACGAAGGAGCTTTCTCTAAATTAAATTTCACATTTAATGAAACAATGTTACTACCAGGGAATTCTTCAATGATACAAATGTATAGGCCACAAAAGATTAAAGTACCATAGTTAACACCAAAGCACAAGGTCATAAACGCAACAAAGAAATTACAGTCTGTGGTGGACAGCAAAACTGATGGAGGGTCTCCCCAGTGGTGCAGTGGGTTTAGCACAGCACTGTGAAGTTGTCCGCAGCCTCTGTAATGCCGGTTCAATTCCTGGCTGGCCAGAAAGATACCCACATGGCAAGGCAGACCTCTCCTTTTTCATCTGCTGCTCTCCTCAGCAGTGCTTTCGGTCCATCTGCCTGTTCTGCCCCTGACTCTGTCTCTGGTGAATCCTCTTGCCCTCCTGTGGCTCTGGCCTGTACCTAGTTCTTGTATATATAAATAAATTCTTAAAAAAAAAAAACTGATGGGGCTTCCCCTGGTGGCGCAGCGGTTGAGCGCTGGGTTGCGAAGCTGCCCGTAGCCTCTGCGGCGCCGGTTCGATCCCCGGCTGCTCCCCGGCCGCCGGAGGAGGGTCCCACATGGCGCACAGACCTCTCCTGCCGCCCGCTGCTCCCCTCAGCAGTGTACTTTGGTCCTTCTGCCTGCTCTGCTCCCCGCTCTGGCTCTGGTGAATTCTCTCACCCTCCCGTGCTTCTGACTGTACCCAGTGCTTGTATAAATAAATAAATAAATAAATAAATAAATCTTAAAAAAAAAAAAACTGATGGAAAGGTAAATGAGGACAAGACAGAACTTTATTTTTTTTAAAAGATTAATTTATTTATGCATACAAGAACTGGGGTACAGGCCAGAGGTAAGGGGGGGTAAAAGTATTCACCAGAGACAGAGTGGGGAACAGAACAGGCAGACTGACTGAAATACACTGCTTAGGGGAGAAGTGGGCTAGTCAGGAGAGGTCTGCTGCGCCATGTGGGTAGCTCCCTGCCTGGGGATCAAACTCATGCTTCAGTGGCTGTGGATTGCTTCATAGGTTGCATCTTAACCCCTTGCGCCACCAGGGAGGCTCAGAACTTTCTTTATTATTGATCTGGTAGCCGATAAAACAAGTTTCTCCTGGACAACAAATCATCCAACAAACTCGAAAATTTCATAAAAATGCCAAAACCAACAGTCTTCCTATGCAACGAATCACATTATCACGAAATACCAATAATGGATATTCATGCACCAAAGGACGTAAAACTTAGTTCTTAGAGCTACAATTGCATTAATAGAACAGCAAGAACTTTCAACAATACATGGAATACGTAATACCCAACATTGGAATACGTAACACCCAAAATAGATATGTAAGGATTCCACATTTTTGGATGCCCCAAAACTCATTATAATTTGAGAAGCAGATAACAAAAGAGTAGAACGGTGGCAATACTATGGACAGAACTTCCTTAACTTACCAGACACACAACTAGGAAATCTACCATACAATTTCCAGGTGATACTACCACACGTGGGAAAATGGACATTGTTCGATATGCTCTACAAAATTCCAAGTTCGAATCATACATTTGATGTTAGACCATGGCAAATGTACAATGAACAAAAAACATATTAGCTTCCAATATTCTTTACAAAATGCTATATTAAAGAAGGATCAGAAAAACCATGTATTATAAAAAGAGGAAAATACAACAATACCCACAAACTCATCGCAGCTCATTACAAGCCTGGATATGCATTCAGAAATTTTTTTTTTTTAAAGATTTATTTATTTATTTATACAAGCACTGGGTACAGTCAGAAGCGCGGGAGGGTGAGAGAATTCACCAGAGCCAGAGCGGGGAGCAGAGCAGGCAGAAGGACCGAAGTACACTGCTGAGGGGAGCAGCGGGCGGCAGGAGAGGTCTGCGCGCCATGTGGGACCCTCCTCTGGTGGCCGGGGAGCAGCCGGGGATTGAACCGGCGCCTCAGAGGCTGCGGGCAGCTTCGCAACCCAGCGCTCAACCGCTGCGCCACCGGGGAGGCCCTGCATTCAGAAATTTAACAGGAGAAATCATGGAAAGCACAGCACCACTGGTCATGCCAAACCTCAACTTACCTATTTCAGTCATTGTCAATCCTGACATGGTAAAATATAAATTACTTTCTCCAAAATGATTTTCTCATTCCCAGCACAATTTAAGTATTGTGAGCATACAGCATACAACCAAGTGCCGACATTTCCACAGAGATTTAGACCACTGCAACATAAAACATTCAATTGACAAAAAAGAGAAATAATTGAATGAATTGCAATAGGTGCATTAGCTGCAGATAAAATTGCAAATGCTGCAAAAATAAGAAAAGTTGATCTTGAATTAACAAAACTAAGAGAATTAATCAATGCATTATCAGCTTCACTAGCAATAGCATCAATGATCATTACCAATCTGCAAATACAACACTACATACTAAAACAAACCTTTTATGAAGCTTGCAAACACCAAGAAAAAGTCAACAAACGTTTTGAAGCTCTACTTATTAACATGCACAAAGACATACATGTGCACACATACAGCATTTAATTGAAAAAGCTGCAGAAGAAGTAATGCAAATCTTCAAAACAGGAATTGCTGCAAAAACACCACTAGCCCCATCCTTTCTGGATCCAACTGAAGAATCAGGATGTGAACAAACAATTTGTGAAATCCATCTCATAGAAATACAAAAAATAAATTTGTTGGATACAGGACAACAGCCATCCCAAGAGAAGTAACTGACGACACTTCAATTATCACCATTGATAAAACAATATGGATTGAAGGATGACTCTACAAACAAGACCCATTAACCCAAATATCTCCATTCCTATATGTAACTCAAGCTGAACCAACAGCAGAAACAGCACTACTAAAAACCAGCATCACTCAAATTACTGACTACGTACACGACCTGGGAAACTTGAGATTTATTGTATATAGCTCAGAAAGACAAACTATACAAGTATCCTACAAAGATGTAATAAAAAACTTAACCACTGAAGCAAATGCCTATAAAGAATACATAAATATGTGGAAAATAGAAACTAGAGATAATTCTTCCATAACAAATATCATATTAACTAAAAATATTATAGTAATCAACCTACAGAAAATAATATGGGAGTCAATTCTACATGATCAAGAAAGCATAAATACTCATGTGCAAAACAACATAAAAACACTCCAGAATCTAGAACAGCAAACTATTACTCATATAAAGAAACAAAGTAAGGATATTTCTAAACTCTCAAATATGCTACATGTGATGAACACCAATAAAATAGCCGTCAAAAACTACGTCAAAGATATTAATAAAGAGTGTGGATTACTTACGCTTATATGGAGAACCATCACCAGCCAAAGGGAACCATTACAGCCTTGTTTGGGGGGTGGGACGTGAGCGATATTTTACATAGTTTATTATACGGTGTTACAACAAGCTTTGGTGTTATGCTTGGATTATTTGCTATATTTCAATTATTAACTGTTCCATGAATCGTACAAAACATGGCTAAAAAGATTGCTTACGGAAATGTATAACTGGTGAGAAATGTGAAACTTGTACCCCATAAAAATTTGGGCCCCAGTTTCAGGGGATGGAATGGAAGAGGTACATGTAAACTTGACATATGCAATGTAAACAAACTGACCAAATTAAGGTGCCTGCCAGCACCATGTGTGAAGTGTGATTAAGTGGCTGCGCCCACCCCCTGAGTACATTGCACTGATAAAACAGATGGCATGGATCACACATTGATGAGGATCTATAAATAAAGGGGACTTAAAGCCAAACTCAAAGAAGTTCAGATACTGGATTGAGCGTAACCGTAGATAAGGGCTGGCTTGCTGCTCCCTTTAGATTTCGCCTGCTCTCCAGCCTGATCAGCTCTCCGACATCAAAGCATCCTGCGGGACCATCCGTTTGAGGGACCTCTGGCCTAGAGATTTCCACGGCCTGGTGAGCTGCTCCCGCAGAACATTGGACTAAGATGTGTCGTGCTGCGACTTTGGTGGAAGGCACTTTAGGTACTTGGGGTTGGTTTTCCCTTAGCATAAATAAAATTCTCTTTGAGAGCCAACCTCCAACTGAAGCTTGCTTCTTGCTCATTATAGAAGCTACTGGCAGTCACCGCAGCATGAATTCAATTCCCTGCCAGGGATCGGGGCAGCAGACCTCTCCTGTCTCCCCCACATCTCCCCTCAGCAGTGTATTTCAGTCAGTCCACTTGTTCTCGAACCCACTCTGTCTCTGGTGAATCCTCTCACCCCCCCACACCTCTGGCCTGCACCCCAATTCTTATGTGTATAAATAAAATAAAATAAATGGGGGCCTCCCTGGTGGCACAGGGGTTAAGACACAACCCATGAAGCTATCCACAGCCACTGCAGCACGAGTTCAATCCCTGGCCAGGGAGCTACCCACATGCCACAGCAGACCTCTCCTGTCTCGCCCGCTGCTCCCCTCAGCAGTGTATTTCAGTAGATCCACCTATTCTGTTCCCCACTCTGTCTCTGGTGACTCCTCTCAGCCCCCACACCTCTGTCCTGTACCCCAGTTCTTGTATGCATAAATATTTTTTTAAAAAAAGATGAGACGTCCTCCATTTAAAATAAATAAATAAATAAATAAATAAATAAATAAATGTTTGAAAAACCCTTCACCATACAATCATTTTTCCTGTAGTTTATTATAGAGGGAAAGGAGTCTTAATTGATTTATACAAATAAACACATTATCATTAGAAATACAAATACTTTTTTTTTTTAAAGATTTATTTATTTATGCATACAAGAACTGCGGTTTAGGACAGAGGTGTAGGGGGAGGGGTGAGAGGATTCACCAGAGACAGAGTGGGGAGCAGAACAGGCAGATCTACTGAAATACACTGCTGAGGGGAGCAGCAGGGGAGACAGGAGAAGTCTGCTGCGCCATGTGGGTTAGCTCCCTGGCAGGCCAGGGATCAAACTCATGCTGCAGTGGCTGGTGATAGTTTGATAGCAGTGTGTCTTTAACCCCTGTGCCACCAGGGAGGCCCATGGCAAGACTTTAAAATGACCATAATTGGGATTTGATTACAACACAATTTTCAAGGAAGTTTGCTCATTTTTGTGACATACAGTATTTTAGAATAACCAGAATTAACAAGTAATATTAAACCAGAGTATATTAATCTTCAAGTTTCACGTAATTTCAACAACACATATGAATATATACACACCTGCCAAAAACTAACATCTTCCCTTGTAACAATGCTTCCCATGAAATTTCAACATTCTAAATTATTCCAAATTCATTCAATTTCTCTTTCCCAGGGAGAACAATTTTATGGAGTGTCTTAGGGATCCTTCCAAGACCTCCCATTATTTTTAGTGAATCAAACACTATTATTGTTTTAGAATTTTTATTTCCAGGGAAGTTTTGTCACAGAGATTTTTATAAAACAGAGTGACAAAGATTTTAAGCACATATCTAGATCTCTATCAAGATTCATCAGTCTTCATGGGACTAGATTTCTAACTACTTAAATTGAGGGTATAAGAGCATCAGATCTTGGGCCTCTCTGGTGGTGCAAGGGGTTAAGCACTGCACTATGAAGCAATCCACAGCCTCTGCAGCACAAGTTCGATCCCTGGCCGGCCAGGGAGCAATGTACACGGTGAAACAGACCTCTCCTGTGTCGCCTGCTGCTCCACTCGGCACTGTATTTCAGTCAGTCTGCCTGTTCTGCTCCCCACCCTGTCTCTGGTGAATCCTTTCACTCCCCACATCTCTGGCCTGTACCCCAGCTCTTGTATGCATAAATATATAAATCTTAAAAAAAAAAAAAAAAAAAAAGAAGCGTACCAGATCTTTAGATTACTTAAATGGTTTTCAATCTATTGGAATAAACTGACCACAGTTAAGAATACTGTTATCCTTTTACCAGATGAAAGGAATTAGAAATATCAAAGTGTACTACTGATGTTAAAGTTAATTTTTAAAAAAATTTTATTTTTGCATAAAAGAACTGGGGTGTAAATCAGACGTGCGGTTGGTGGTGAGAGAATTCACCATAGACAGAGTGGGGAGCATAACCGGTGCATTTATGAAATACACTGCTGAGGGGAGCAGCGGGTGAAAGAGGAGAAGTCTGCTGCAGCCAGGGATGGAACTCAGGCCATAGAGGTGATACCACTGAGACTTAACCCCTAGGCCACTAGGGAGGCCCAAAGTTAATTTTTTTTTTAATCTGCATGTTATTTGAATGACAGCATAATGTTCTTTTCCCAAGATTCCTCTCTCAAACTTCTACACCTTTTTGCTTACCCATATATTAAACCAATTTCATCTTAACACTAAATCTTTCTTAGCCCTTCAACAAAAATATCTCCATTCCTTATGTCGTCCTTTGATCTCCCCACCCCATGCACCCATCTTACTTTCTTCACAGACTTACTTCCCTCATTGTTTTCATACAAATTAAAATTTTTACCCCTAAACCTTCATTTTTCCAAATGAGCCTGCATGCCTGTTTAATTGCAGCTTTAGTTCACAGATCCCCCAATCACTGAAATTGAGCAGAGGAAACCCTGTCTTGATCATAATAAAAATAATACTAAGCAGCACTTATTGAGAATTCCAGACCCTGTTCTAATTTAATTCTCCTAATAGCCCTTTCAGATGAGTGTTATTATTAGTCTCACTTTATAAATGCCAATTCTGGGCCTCCCTGGTGGCACAAGGGGTTAAGATGCAGCACTATGAAGCTCTCAGCAGCCACTGCAGCATGAGTTCCATCCCCGGCCAGGGAGCTACCAACACGGTGCAGCAGACCTCTCCTGTCTCCCCGCTGCTCCCCTCAGCAGTGTATTTCAATAGATCTGCCTGTTCTGTTCCCCGCTCTGTCTCTGGTGAATTCTCTCACTCCCCACACCTCTGGCCTGTACCCCAGTTCTTGTATGCATAAATAAATAAATCTTTAAAAAAAGAAGTGACACATCTTGGGAAGACTTTCTGAACATCTTGGGGAGTCCTATTATTCCTGCCTCAAAGGAGTGTCTCTATATAGTGTATCAGCAGGGTCATCTATCTAAATAGATGGAAAAATTCTATTTTGAGATTTAATGTTGAATAAGCATAAATATGAATTATTTGAAAATGCTACTCATCTTATCCTGGGTCCTCTGGAAAAAAAAAAAAGGATGCAAGGAGGAAGATGCTAATACTTTTGAGGGGAGGTAAAAGCCCAGGCCAGCAGGGAGAAGCAAGGGCAAGTCAGGCAGGAGAGGCAGACTGCAGTGTGAGGCCTGTGTCTTTCTCTGCTGGCTACAGCTTCCTCAGGAGCCTGGGTGAGTCATGGCAGGTCCTTTGTCAGACCTGTCACTCAGCAGAGGCATACTTCCAGAAGGTGGCCGGGAGAAACCGTACCTTGGAGCAATCTAGAGAGAGAGAAAGGAGGAAGAATCTGCCCAACTGCTTCCCATCCCCTACTTCCCATCGGCCAAATTCCACCCCAGTCAGAGCCGATACACCCATACCTTGGAGTTTATCACCAAGTTCCTCAGTGGCCAGATCCAGGCCTTGTGATGTGATATTTTATCCAATTCTGAAAGTAGAGAGCGGCCCAGTGCTGGTGGTATGTGGCCAAGAGAAATAAAGCAGAATGCAGGGGAAATGTGAGCAAGCACCCGAGGGTAACACCTCCAGGTGCGAGTGTTAGTGTTCCAAAATTACTTTGAAGCCAGTGGTGTTCGTGTAATGTGTTCACTGCAGGTGGATACACAGCTTCTCCACCTGTGACATGAGGGAGCTGTCAGAGGAAAACCTTCCTCCCTTGGGCCCCCTACACAGCTCTGACTGCTTCCCCAAGGCGAAGGCTGGAAGGGTCTCCCAGCACAGCTCCTGCACACCTCCCCTTCTGCTGCCTATGACCACACCCCACAAATCATTCTCTAAACACAACCCAATCAAGACACAGGGGTTGAATTTTGTAAGGTCAGGAATACCACAGTGCAGGTTTTCTGATATTCAGCAGACCGGGCAAAGGAGGAGTCAGAGTCCTCAGTGGTTTTTGCAGGTTTTTTATTGGGGTTCACCAGGCATATGGCAGGCAGGGGTGCTGGGGGGGCGGGAGGCTGGTAGTCCTGCCAGCCCCCAGCAAATCCTCACTCTACCTGGCCTCTCCGGTGATCTCTGCTTCTGCTTCTCTGCTTCTCTCTTGACTTCTCTTTCAGCTGCTGCTGGCATCCCCATGACGCAGCCCTTAAAAGCCCAGTCTCAGCCCAGGTGAATCCCATCTACCAATGCCCACACCCTACTCCAGGTGCCCGCCATCAGGCATGCATTCAGGACCGCAGATCCATCATCTATCCTGATGGCAGGAGGGCAGAAAAGCCTGACATTTTTCCTTACCCTACAAATTTACACTCCCCAGGACCGCCTGTTGGGCACAGGGGCCCAGAGTAAACCAGACCCTGTTGCTACGGTCAGCTGATAATAATAATGGCCACCCTCTCACCACTGTAGGGCAGAAGAGAAATCTCCCACCCAAATCAGGTGAGAACATCAGACAGGTGAGTAGGAGAAAAGAACAAATTTAATGATATGCATATGGAGAATCTATATAGATGTGGATTCTAAAATAAATAGGACAGAGGCCTCCCTGGTGGCCCAGGGGTTAAGTCTCAGCTCTATCACTGCTGTGGCTGAGTTCGATCCCCGGCCGGTCAGGGAGCTACCCACATGGCACAGCAGACCTCTCCTGTCTCACCTGCTGCTCCCCTCAGTAATGTATTTTAGTCAGTCTGCCTGTTCTGGTCCCTGCTCTGTCTCTGGTGAATCTTCTCACCCTCTGCACCTCTGGCCTACACCCCAGTTCTTGTATGCATAAATAAATAAATAAATAAATCTTTCAAAAAGAATAAAAATAAAATAAAATAAATAGGACAGAATGAGGGTACTTATATCCTGAGTTAAGGAATGGGATAGCAGCTTGGGTCTTCTAGGACGGAGAAGGGGGACTCCTATGATGAGGACAGGATGGCTCATGACAAAGACAAGATATTCAGTAATCACATGTTTTCCCTGCCATATAGATAGGTTTTTCTGAGGGAAAGGTTGTTTCTGATAAAAATCCTAATTCTTCATTCTTGTAAATAATTAGGGAAGTGATAAAATTTTCTCATAAGCCTGCAGGGCCTGACTTCAGCTTCATATAATCCACATGCCAAAGTAACATGTCTTGGGAAGGCCTGTTCTGAACATCTGAGGAGGCTTCACCATCTGTCATTGTCACATCAGCTCTGTATCTGGCACCTGCACGTGCATATACATACGCACACGCATGCACACATCTCGCTTAATCCTGACCCCTACCATGAAGACATGCATCACTTCCCCATTTTACAGATGGAAAAACTGAGAGGCTCAATGTGAGACTTGCCCAAAGTGGACAAGGACTATGAGAGGCCTGATTTTGTTTATGCTCAAAAGGTTTGAATTTCTATGAGGCAGCCAGTTGCAGAACATGCTAGAAAGATGCCCATTACTCCTTTATCAGGCAAGTTTTCTCAACACGCTATAAAGTGGTTGGGCAATGAAGGGCCTGGGATCTCATGGGCTGAGTCTGGGCTCCCATGGGGTCCATCATTCTGATAGAACTGAGGGCATTCAGTGTGTAGACTGTGCTTGCATCCACAGGCTCTGGGGTGCTCGCATTGTTTGCCCACATTCTACACTCCTCCTCCCTGGCAAGATGCCCCCTAGCAGCTGGGCCCCTAGCAGCTGGCCCAAAACATCTGCTCACTCTGAGAAATCAAACCCAATGGTCCTGGTCTGGAGCTGTGAGTGTGAGAAGCTTACCTTCCAATTTATCTTTTATATATATTTCTAAATTTTTTAAATTTATGTATACAAGAACTGGGGTGTAGGCTAGAGGTGCAGTGGGGGTGAGAGGATTCACCAGAGACAGAGTGGGGAGCAGAAAAGGCAGACTGACAAAATACACTGCTGAGGGGAGCAGCGGGTGATACAGGAGAGGTCTGCTGCGCCATGTGGGTAGCTCCTTGGAGGGGATTTAACTTGTGCTGCAGAGGCTGCAGAAAGCTTCATAGTGCTGAGACTTGCGCCACCAGGGAGGCCCCACTTCCAACTTCTCTTGATCAGGAAGTAGATGCCTGGGACACTACGGTCATTCCCCTCAAGGGAACAAACAACCATTTTTGATAAATGGAAATAGTTTTTAAGCCAAGAAGCCACTGCTCTAAATTTGCTAAAACTGGGTCAATATTTGCCTTCAATTCCCAGGATAACTATCAGCATGGAGGAAGCAGAGTTGAGAGTGTTCTGGAGCCCAGTGGAGGTATCCACTGTAATAATGGGTTGCTGTATTGGGTGCTGAAAGATGTTACCTTTCATTCTTTAGAAGCAAAAGATCTGGTGGAAGTATTTTCAAAAAGAGGAAAGTGGCACAATGCAGACGGTGGATGATAGACTACAAGGCTGTATTTTTTCTTTTCTCTCTCTTTTTTTTGTTTAAGTTTTTGCCAAATTACAGTACCCACAAAGCCTTCCTCCAGCATGGGGGAGGGAGTGTCTGAGTCTCATTGACCTTTCCTCTCTCAGGGTCAGGGTCTCTAAACTTCCTCAGAGAGGCCCTGTGGGGCCATTTTTCTTTTGCTCTTTGGAGGCCGCCGTCACAGGGACCCGTGTAGCCCACAGAACCCGCTGTACCCAGAAGGACCTCGCACCCAGAAGGGTCCCAACTTGCTTTAGTACACCTGGATGGATAGGTTTCTTGGAATTCTTCATAATTTTATCTTTAAACTTGTGTCTTACAAGTGAATGGGGTGGGAGCGTCCAGCTCTTTGCAGGACTCCTTCTCCACCTCCTAGAACTGAGAGCTCAACCCTCTGGCTCCCTATTCCCTGGTGCCCTGGCCACACCTGAACTTCTCCTCTTCTCCACCCCAAAACCACTGACCTTCCTTCCCTGGACTGGCAACAAGTTCAGTGGCGACTTAGGGGGAGCAAGCTGCTCTCTCACTCCCAGGAGGGACTAGTATATCCTGACCTGGAGGTGGGGCATGGTTGGGACTGCAGGCCTGGGGGAGGTTAAGATGACTCCACCTTCTGGGACTTCTGCCTGGTGGGAGGAGCAGCCCAGAGATGGCCCAGGTGTGTGTGCAAAGTCTTGGGACTTGTCCACCCCCACCCGTCTGTGAGAGTCCACGTGTGTCCTGTGAGTCCCTCAGCCCCCTAGCTGGAAGGAACTTCACTTTTTTTTTTTTTTTAAAGATTTAGCTTTCATTTATTTATGCATACAAGAACTGGGGTACAGACCAGAGGTGTGGGGGTGGTGAGAGGATTCACCAAAGACAGAGTGGGGCGCAGAACAGGCGGATCCACTGAAATACACTGCTGACAGGAGAGGTCTTCGGTGCCCTGTGGGTTAACTCCCTGGCTGGGGATCAAACTCAGGCCTCAGCAGCTGGTGATAGCTTGACAGTGCTGAGACTCCAACCCCTGAGCCACCAGGGAGGCCCCTAGAAGTTACCATTAAATAAAAAGAACATTACGACAGATTGTGAGAGACCACTGAAGAAGGAAAAGGCTTTCTTTCTGCTTTTTTGAACAAAGGAGCTGACTCTGCCATTCCATTTTGCATTGGGTCAGGCAAATTATGTAGCCAGCTCTGCATGCAGGACTCCACTGGGCAGCGCTCACTGACTGCCAGCTCCACATGCATGATGTCATGTGGAGGACTGTGGTGATAGTACTAACAGCACAGAAAGCCTGCAAATGCTGCAAAACAGTGCAGCACACCTTTGCACAGAGCTCCCAATGATGTGGGGAACTTCTCAGTCTTGTTATTTCCATTGGCTAAACCAGGCCGGGCCAAACTTCTAGGGGGCATTACAGAGTCATGGAAGGAAGGGAAAGGAAGAAAAGAGCTTACTAAGTGCCAGACGCTGATCCAACCCATTTTAGCATTGCCTCAGGGATGAGGAAACAAACTTAGAGGGATCATGGACTCACCCAAGATCACACCGCAAGACAGCTGCCAAGCTGACTTTTGGGCCTAGATCCTCGCTCGTAGGACACAGGTTCCTGTCCCTCCCCAGGGACAGCATAGGGTTCTGAGCTCAGGAATCAGAAGGTAAAAGGGGGCTTGGGAGGACTGGGCAGGAGAGGAGCTGGGGGGAAGCACTTAAAAGTTCTAATCCTGAACTTCTGTCCTCTTCCAGAATCTTCATAGCCCTTGGCAGAGGCCTAGACAAGTATAGCAGGACAGAATGTTCCAACAGCTACCTACTAGATCAGAGGCACAAATATTTGCTAAGCCCAGGGACCTCCTAGACATGTTGGCAGAGTTAGGGGGAGCAAATGTATTTCCACTCCCTCTGGGGTCAGGGAGTCCAGGGCAGGGAGAAGCCCTTCAAAGAGGTCTCCCATGACCGTTTTCTCGTTGTCGCATCTGTTTGTGAGCTCCTCACACTCTCAAGGATGCAATGCCCAGTCACAGAGCACCTTCTCAGCCACAGCAGAACAGGGAGCTGATCCCCGTTTTACAGATGAGGAAACAGCCCACAGAAGAGAGAACATGCCCGAGGGCTGGGCAATGCGAGAGGGAAGTGAAGGCAGGCCTGGTGTGCTGCCCCTCAAGCATTGTCCTTTACCCTCCTGGGCCTGGACAAAGTTGCTGGTCTCTCACTGGCCCCCAGATCCTCTTCTCTGGCCATATCTCCTACATTCTGGCGCCTTCCAGTCCCCCTGGGCTGACCTCTCCCTAGGTGACCGCCCTTTTCTTCTTATGTTCCAGCTTAGGGAGCCCTTCCCAGCCCACCCTACACAACTTTGACCTTCCTGCTTGCCTGGGTCAGACCTGGCCTCCAGGTCGGGATACCATCCAGGCCTTTTCCTGCTCAAAGCATTCTTGCCCCCTTGGGGGGGGGGGGAGCATGAGGGAGCAGGAATCTGGGTCCTAGATGCAGCTGTCACCAACTCACTGAGTAACTTGGGGCTACCCTGCTCTGTCAGCGCCTGCAGCCCCCTCACTGTACTCAGCCTGCCTGCTGCACCAACGAAATGAGAGGCTAGATGGGAAAACCCCTGCTGTGGGCACAACTCTCAGCTACTGGGGTTCTTGGCATCAATATTGCCCCAAACTTGGGGTGCATCCAGACCCATTATCATCCAGTCACCCATTGCCTTGGCTTCTGGCTCTCCCCTAGGATGTTGGGGAGATCCTGCGTGTGGCTTGAGTCTTGGGCAGGGTCAGCCCTGTGAGCACGAGCATAGCTGCTCTCTGGAGCCGACGCCAACCAGCCAGGCCTACTTGGGGGCTGGGAAGGCAGTTCGAGGCCTTCTAAAGTAAGCCCCTGCTGCCTCCAACCCTCCAGGGGGCTCAGAATTTTTCCCAATCAAGAGCAAATTCCCTCTCTCCATGCCAGCAAAACTAGGGAGGCCTCTGGGAGACGCTGGAGTTTTTTTTCCTTCAGGCAGACGTGAAGGCCCCCACGATGGGCAATGCCTCAAAAAAACCTAAAACTGCTCCCCACTGCGGATGAGGAAACCGAGCGCTGCCGCGATACGGGGCGCGCCGCCCGCAGCCCGCGCTGGTACCTCCCGCCGGCGGGGCCGAGCCTGCGCTCCCTCCCGCGCACGTCGCTGCCGGTCGCCCCGGGGCGCCCCCCGGCCCGCGCCCGGCACTGGCTGCCCGGCCGGTGCGCCCGGGGCGGGGCTGTGGCCGCGGAGACCCCGCCCGGCCCCCCGCGCGCCGGGGCCGCTCCAGCAGGCGGGCGCGGGTAACCCCGCGGCCTCCAGGTCCCCCCCGACGGCCTGTGCCCGCGGGCCCGCCGGGCGGGGGGTCTCCAGGCTTTCCCCGCGGCCCCGGGACGCGGCTGGGGTCGGGCTCAGCCCTGGGGGCGCGGCGCGGGGGGTTGGGGGTGCCCGGGAGGCGCGGGACTGCGCCGCAGAGCCCTCCTCGGTGCGGGGGCCGCGCCCGGGCTCCGCGCGCCCCGCTGGGGAGAGGCCGGTGCGCCCGGGGGCCCGAGGTGGCCCCGGCAGGGCTGGGCGTCGAGACCCGCGCCGGGGCGCGCACCCCACCCTCGTGTCCGCCGGCCTCGGGGCCTGGCCGCGCCGCGGGGGGCTGTGTCTCGGGGCCCACCCGGGCGCGGGGAGCGCGTCCGCGGCCGCTCGCCCCGGGGGACCCTCTGCCCCACCCGGACCCCCGCCGCGGGGCGCGACCCCAGGGCAGGCCGCCGGGTAAGGGCGGGCGGGGCGCCGGCCGGGTCCGCGCCTGCACCCCCAGGGGGCCCCCCAGCCCCGCGGCGCGGTGGTTCTGCGCCCCCCACGTGCGGGGTGAAGCAGCCGCAGGCGGCTCTGGGGCGCTTGAGACGGTGTGGGAAGCGCTCAGCCCCGGGGTCGGCAGGAAGATTATTTTAAAAAGATGGAGGAGTCAACAGATGCAGAAAAGGCGTCCTCAGAGCCCCCCCTTATCTGAGTCCAAGCGGCAGCTTCTCGGGGGTGAGGCTCCCACAAAGCCACTCTCCCGGGGAGTCTGATGGCGCTGAAGAAGGCGCTCGCCCGGGGAGACAAACACAATCGCAAATTTCCTTTTCTTCTAACTGTCCTAAAATCCCATTTGTCTTTTCCGAAGAAATCTATTTGGGGAAAGTAGCAGCAGCAGCTCCCTGCCCACCTGTGTCTGCGCAGGTGTCGCCTTCTTCTTTTCCTCATAAACCTGTTCTTCTAAAATGTAAAAAAGAGATCTGTGACTTCCCCATGGAAGCTTTTCTCCCCCTCATGCAATTAAAGTTTGTATGAAAGCCTTGAGCTTTAATCATTTAATGACGCAGCTACTTCCTTTGTTCACCCCCACATGCGTAGGAAATAAACATTTTTTCCCCATTACCTGACCTCTTGTCAGATTAATTCACAAATCCCAGCTACAAAGGTAGAAGAAACTTTTCTCCACCCTCTCCAATGACGAGGTGCCGTGAATGAACACAAATATACACAGACTTCTCAAAGATTTTTTTAAAATATTATTTATTCATTTATTTATTTATACAAGATTGATTGATTGATTTATACAAGCACTGGGTACAGTCAGAAGCACGGGAGGGCGAGAGAATTCACCAGAGCCAGAGCGGGGAGCAGAACAGGCAGAAGGACCGAAGTACACTGCTGAGGGGAGCAGCGGGCGGCAGGAGAGGTCTGCGCGCCATGTGGGACCCTCCTCCGGTGGCCGGGGAGCAGCCGGGGATCGAACCGGCGCTGCAGAGGCTGCGGGCAGCTTCGCAACCCAGCGCTCGACCACTGCGCCACCAGGGAGGCCCGATTTCTACCCATTTTCGCTTTTTTCATGTCTACTTGAAAAAATATAAGAACATGTCACTGGTGTTCCATTTCTGTTGGACAGAACTGCTGAATGTTAGATGTTGGTGTATCTTTGGGTTTGCTTTAACCAGGCAACATCAAAAAGGCTTTATTAACTGAATGCTATGTCAGGACCTTAGCAGTTGGGGCCGTGGAGGGTGGAGGGGGAAGAGGCATGGTGCCAGCCCTCAAAGGCTGCCAGGCCTCTCTTGGCTGGCAGCTCTGCCTGGCTGTGTCCTCTTACAGTCCTACCTCCCTCCTCCCCAGGACACTCAGGCCAGCAGAGGCTGGGCAGAGGGTTCTGAGGCCTGCCAGGGCCCTGGGAACTCAGGCAAGGAGCTCTGTGCAGGCCAAGGGTTCAGATGACAGTGTGGCCGGTGGCCAGGAGTCCTGGCTGGCCCATGAGAGTTGTTCCCATAACCAGGACCACAGATGAGTCTTTCAGCTGCCCTGTCCCATGCTTCCCTAACCAGCACCTCTTGGCCACCCCTAGTGTCAGCAGAGCTGTTGACCAGCCCTGCAGCACCACCTGGTCAAGATGGAACAAGCTCCCCAGCTCTCTCCACCACCTCCCATTTCCCAGACTCTGCTTGATGAAAAGATGTTCCTGATAATCCTTCAGGGATACAGGCTGGAGTCTGGCAGAGAAAGATAGCCCAGACTCAAAAACACACACAAAAAAACAGAAGACTTTTCAGTGGGTACTTGTAATGAACAGTCCACACCTGCCAGTTTAGAGGGATGGTCCCGGTTGGTGTGACCCATGTTTAACCCGGCAGTTGATACTAATGTGACAGCTTTACAGCCCTGAAAAGCTAACCAGACGTGCATGTAGTCAAACAACCTTATCTAACATTCCTTTTCTTCTCCTATATAAACTTGCTCATAATAATAGCTAACACTCTTATCATCCTTATTGTGGGTCAGGCGCTATACTAGGAGCTGACATATATTGATTCATTTGGTTTGAATTAAATTGAATTTCAGGCACACCACAGCTCAGGAGCTAAGTCCAATATCATTAGCCACCATTTATGTGCAAGGAAACTAAGGCACAGAGAGGTTAAGTAAACTTGCTCCAGGTCACACAGCTAGAGAGAGGCAGCACGCACTGGGAGTGACCCCCAGGTAGCTTAGCTTTAGCATTTGGGTGCCCAGTCACATGACATCACGGCTCCCAGGATGCTGGAGAAGCCCATTGTGTTTTGTTCTCCTGGACTTCAGTTTATGATAAACCTGCCACACATGCGCACTCTCTTACACACATGCAGACAAACTTTAACAGATGAAAAATGATGAGGCGGGAGAGCGACCAAACTCATAGGGAAGAGGAAAACAATCCCAGAAGAATGAATTTTTCTATCATTCTTTGTCTATTTATCTACGTGGGTGGGCAAGGGAGGTTGTCCAAGAGTGGGTACAGCTTGTTAAAACTGAACAGCAGCACCCTGGTTGACAGGTGCCCCCAGCTCAGCAAGCCCCACTGGGTGGCTGGGAAAGGTGGAAACATTTCACTGGAGGGGGGGTGGGGGGTAGAGGAGGGAGAGCACTAAATTGCTACAGTGAGAATAAGTGGGTTGCAGAGGGAAGCCAGAAGAGGATATCAGCGGGCAACCTGGGTGGGGTGTACAGGACAGGAAACAGTTAATGGGATTTAAAACCAGGAGGGCAGCACTGCATTGTCCAAGTGGCAGTGCTGAGCTGGGATGTTCCCTCTGCCATCAGACCTTCAGTCAAGGTGAACACCAATGCTGTTCTGTGCCAGTCGTGCAGGGGTGGCAGGGTTGGCAGGGTTTCCAGCTTGGGTAGGAGTGGACGTCTAGAGGCTACATGCACAGGGCAAGCTGCTGGGGGGTTGGGGGGGCAAGTCTGCCTGGAGAAACATGAGCCTCTCGGTAGGCTCACAGTTACGGGGGGTCACGGGGCTCCTGCCAGGGACAGCCTGGGCAACGCATACGGCTATCAGGGCAAACTGGAGTCTGGCTCCTCTGCTCCCAAGTCAGGTGCCCTGGCACAGAGCTCTTTCGGCCCAGAGTGGGCCTTTCCTGCTCATGTGGGCTGGCAGGGGCACTTCGTGGAGTCTCTGCTACAAGCTGAAGCCTTGAGGCTCCTGGGCAGAAGCCACTTGTGTCCCAGGCAGTGTGGACTCTGGCCTGATGCTCTGGACCCCCTGGAGTCAGATAAAGCCCCACTAGGCCTCAGCCTGACCCAGAGTCAGCCCTCTCTGGGCAGTCTGCTGCTGCCAGGGTGTCCAGTCTACAGGACCTCAGAGGCCCAGAGCTGGGACCCCCAAGAGGGTCCTAAGTCATATTTTGAGCAATAGAACATCTGAATTTGCTAGTAAAAGTTTGTTTTTAGAAGTTAGGCTCAAGGGTTTGTTCATTTTTTATCCAGTCATCCCTATGGCTCATGGTGTACCTTGGTTTTCTAATTTAGTCTCATAATAAACCTCTAGGTACTTTCATTTCTAAATTACAGATGAGGGGCCTCCCTGGTGGCACAAGGGGTTAAGATGCAGCCTATGAAGCTACCCACAGCCACGGCAGCATGAGTTTGATCCTGGCCGGGGAGCTACCCACAGGGTGCAGCAGACCTCTCCTGACTCGCCCGCTGCTCCCCTCAGCAGTGTATTTCAGTCAGTCTGCCTGTTCTGTTGCCCCACTCTGTCTCTGGGGAATCCTCTCACCCCCCACACCTCTGGCCTGTACCCCAGTTCTTGTATGCATAAATAAATAAATCTTAAAATAAATTACAGATGAAGAAACTGAGTGGTCTTCCAGTTTGGCAGGGGTAGGGGTGGCAGCCTGGGCTCCAGCCTTGAGGGGGAGGAGGGGACTGGGTGGGCTTGTGGGCCAGAGATGCACATCAGAGCCACAGGAGGCACACAAGGGGGCTATGAAAGAGAAGGGAGGTAAGACTTTGGAAAAACAAGAAGTAGGGAGGGGACAGGGTATCCCCAGCCTTGAAGAAGCAATAGAGGCTACGGGGGCAGGAGAGTGGTGGGTATCCATGCAGAAGGCCTGGAGGGGACGTCACTAGGCAGAAAGTGATGGGACTACCTTGAGGGTAGGTGGGTCTCCCCACACCACTTCCTTCTCTGGGCCAACGAGGGAGGGACTGCTGGCCTGTGGGCTGTCCAGGGCAGTTGTGGGAGAGCAGGGGTAGGGTCAGGGCCCCCTGCCAGCTGCCTTTTTTTTTTAAAAAGATTTATTTTATTTATTTATGCATACAAGACCTGGGGTACAGGCCAGAGGTGCAGGGGGTGAGAGGATTCACTAGAGACAGAGTGGGGAGCAGAACAGGCGGATCGACCGAAATACACTGCTGAGGGGAGCAGCGGGCAAGTCAGGAGAGGGCTGCTCGCCATGTGGGTTAGTTCCTTGGCCGGGGAATCTTACTCATGCTGCAGGTAGCTTCACAGCACTGAGACCCAACCCCTTGTGTCCCTGGGGAAGCCCCTCCAGCTGCTTTTCCTTTAAGGCCTCTTCTTTTTCTTCCGTTGTAAGAACGCATAACAGCCCCATTTTGGAGATGAGGAAAAGGCGCGCCACGTCCAGGGATGCAAGCTGGCCTTGGCTGGTCTAGTGGAAGAACTGCGAGGAAACCTCAAAGCAGTGGATGCTGAGGACAGGGACGGGGGCGGGGTGCAAAACTGGAGGGCAAAGGGGTGGGAATTGAACACCCCCATCCCAAGATCCCCTCCTTATTTGGAGGGGCTGCAATGGAGAGGCTGGAGGACCTCTTGGGAGCTCCCTGCCTTGGGTTACCAGGGGGTCTATAGGCACATCCTGGCCATCCTGGCCTGTCTGGTCTGGCAAAGGGTAGGACACTGTGAAAAGAAAGGAGAACGTGCATGACTGAATGACCCAAGAGCAGCATTTGGAGGTGTGCCTGGCTGGGGCTGGGTCTGCTCAGATGTGCATGTGCTCCTGCGTGGATACCACAGCAGTCTCTTCCCGGTTCCTCCCAGCTCCATCTGGCCCAGAACCCTCCACTCAGGCCATGTTGGGGCACAGGGTTGGGAGGAAGAAACCCCGTTTGCTATACTCCTGGGTCTGCTGCTTTCTGACAGCGAGAACTTGAGCAAGTAACTTCACCTCTGCTTCCTCTGCCTCCCAACAGGCCTGCTCACCTTTCCCACCTGCAGCTCAGGAGAGGGTCGTGCCTGAGCTATGGAGCCCACGAAGCTTTGTGAACCGTGAGACTCTAAACTGATATCCTCATTTCAGCAAAAGACAACAGCCTAGACAGAGTCCACAGGCAGGGAGGGGCATGGACAGGACACGGGGAGGAGTAGCAGAGGGAAGGCTGCAGGCTGAGTGGGGCCTCGGGGGAGCAGTGACTGTCCAGGCAGGCCCATACTGGAAGCCTCCTGGCTTTCCCAGGCCAGGCAGAACCCGAAGCTTGGTCAGCTTCGACCCTCCTCACACCCTGTAGTCACTTCCTCGATGAAGTGGAGAGAGATGTGCCCCAGTTCCCTAGTCTGCCTTAGTACCCCATGAGGTGGTAACACTTTTCCTGAGTTTATACCTTTGTAAACTGCTTCAGGGAGGCGGAGTGGCTGCCTGATGCCACACAGTTGAGAAGCAGGAGAGGCAGGGTTAGAACCTGGGAGGAAGAGATACCAATCTTCTGCTCTTCTGTCCCCAGGCCCCTCCAGCACAGAGCTGGATGCCCTGGCCCCCAGCAGCCTGGCCCTAGAGCAAATTCTCAAGCAGAGGGAGGGCCCGTATTCCTTCTGTGAGGCCTGTCCCAACTTGTCACCAGGTGGGGAGCCGGGCACCCTGGTGGAAGCGGATCAGGTCACAGTGACAGTCCTGGCTCCCCAGGGACTGGCTCCTTGCCACAGCCCTGGGGGGTACGGGGTAACACTCCACCCCCGCTGATCCAGGAGACTAGAGGGGTTGCAAGAGTAACTGAGAGGTGACCCCAGGCCTGGGCAGAGTCTGCTGAGACTTAAAGAGGAGAGTTCATGGAGAGTAGGTGTGGGCTGTGGTTCAGTGGGCCCAGGGAGCCTCTGCAGGCCTTTTTTTTTTAAAGATTTATTTATTTATACAAGAGCTGGGGTATAGGCCAGAGGTGCAGGGGGGTGAGAGGATTCACCAGAGACAGAGTGGGGAGCAGAGCAGGCAGATTGGCTGAAACACTGCTGAGGGGAGCAGCGGGCAAGACAGGAGAGGTCTGCTGGGCCACGTGGGCAACTGCCCCCTGGCCAGCTGGGAATCGAACTTGTGTTGGAGAGGCTGTGGATTGCTTCACAGTGCTGTGCTAACCCCTTGCGCCACCAGGGAGGCCTCTGCAGGCCTTTTAATTCCAAACCCAGATCCACTTCATGGGCAATCCCTATGGCCAGCCTCCCAGAGCCCCCAGCTCGGGCTGGCTGAACAGTGGACTGTCTCCCAGTTCCCCACCATGCCTTCCACGGAGCTAGTTAAGGGCTTCATGCTGCCCCTTCTGGGAGCAAACAGGGAGCACCGGCCCTGCTGGGCCCAGGCTGACCACAGTCTGACATTTCTGCCCTTCCTCTGGCGGTGACTAGTGGGTCAGTGCACACGCCGGGGCGGGGGTCACAGGAAGCCCCAGTGGACTTCTGGACGGTGCTCAGATCGTCGGTGGGCAAGGAAGACCTTGCGGGGTGCCCCTGATTGCACACTGGTACCAGGGGTCATGAGTTTCCAAGTCCTTTCCCTCAATTGAACACCCCACACAAGACAATCCATTGTCTGGCTGTTGTCTCGGATCGGGATAAAAGCGGAGCTAGCACTGGGACTGGGAACTGGGTTTGGGATGAAGAGGGGCTGGAATGGGCTGGGGGCAGCTCGGGCCTTGAGTCAGAGGCGTAAACGCAGATCTTATTAGAAAGCCGTGTTGGCCGTGTGGGTTACTCCCTGGCCTGGCCGCACTCCCGTGGCAGTGGCTGCGGAGGGCTTCATAGTGCTGAGACTTAACGCCTTGCACCATGTGGCGGCAGGACGGGACGGAGCCAGGCATCTGTGATTGGAAATCATTGCCCCCACACACCACCAGCAGCAGACCCCTCTTGCGCGGTGCTGCTCCCCTCAGCAGTGTATTTCAGTCACTCTACCTGTTCTGTTCCCCGCTCCGCTCAACCCCACACCCCGCACCTCTGGTCTGTACCCCAGCTCTTGTATGCATAACTAAATAAAATAAATCTTTAAAAAAAAAAAAAAAGGCAGCCTCCTTTGCCCTCCAGCATTGTGCCTTTGAAAGAGGAGAGAGAGGGGAGGTGGTTTGACTTCCTGGCCTTCCTGCAGAAACTCACAGGACTTCTCTCCAGACACACACACACACACACACACACTACAGACACACACCCACCCATCCCCCCGCCCCCCCAGACACACACCCTTTCTCAGGGTTCCAAGCGCTTCTCAGGGACTGGTCTGGAGGAGAAAGGCACACAGCCCCTGGGTGTTGACTGCCCGCCTGGCCCGGTCAGGTGGTGAGAACACCTGGCACTTGAGCCTCATCATTAAACTTGGCTGGGTCATCACCCACAAACAAGCACCCCAGAGCTCAGAGAGTGAAGGGCCATGCCCACAGCCCCAGCACCCCGAGCAGCAAATCGGATTTGGGTTTGGGCGAGAAGGTTCGTGCCTTTTCCTATCAGATTGTAGTGCCAGGAAGGGCACAGAGCAGGTTTTCTATAATTCGAGCAGACCGGGTAAAGGAGTCCTGGGGCCCTCAGTGGCTTTTTTCAGGTTTTTATTGAGATTTTACATGTAGTGAGGCACACAGATGTGCCCACCTCCCCGCCCCTGGCAAATCTTCCCCCTTCACTGGGCTCTCCTCTGCTTCTCTTGGTGAATATAAATACTGCAGCCATGGCCCACAGAAGTAAACAACACACCTGAATATAACAATGTAACAAAATGCAGGAGCCCCTCCCCCCATCAGGTGTGCAATCCTAATGGCGGCAGGGCAGAAAAGCCTGAAAATCATTTACCCTGCACAGCCCATCTCAAAGAAGGCAATACCTATTCAAAGAAGGAGGCACTGACGAGGGTTTTGGTGCCAGGCCAAGCCGTAGGATGCTTCTGGACTGAGTTGGGGACTCTGTGTGGAGGGCAGGCAGGCTCCGCCCTGGCCAGCTTCCTCACCAGCTGTGGGGTATTTGCTTCCCCTGCCGCTGGGGCCCAAGTCTCATGACTGACCACAGCCCGGTGTCGCCCCAGGTTGCAGGCCTCCACTGGGTGAGGCTGACTTTCTCCCTCTCTGGGTCTCCTGTGACTTCACACTGTGACCCGGGCCTGCCATGCACTGCTGACCCCAAGACCCAGCACCCCTGGTGGCACTCCCAACCCCCTTCAAGAGCTTTCTCCCTGGGCCAGTGCTGGCCTGGATCTGGGAGACTGAGACAAGGGTTGACTTTCCTCAGTGCCGGCCTCCTGCCCAGTGCCTGGGGTGCACTGCTACTTGCCTCCCACCCCAGGTGGTAGTGCTTACCCCCAATGCCTGCCCCTTGTCTCCTTTCCGGACCCTGGGCCCAGATTAAAGATGGGAAAGGATCATGAAGGTGAACTCTGTAAAGCGAGTTTTAATAAATCAGGGGAGGGCCTCCCTGGTGGTGCAAGGGGTTAAGTCTCAGCACTATGAAGCTATCCGCAGCCACTGTTCCCTGGCCAGGGAGCTACCCACACAGCGCAGCAGACCTCTCCTGTCTCATCCGCTACTCCCCTCAGCAGTGTATTTCAATAGATTCGCCTGTTATGCTCCCCGCTCTGTCTCTGGTGAATCCTCTCCCCTGCCCCCTCCAGCTCTTATAAGCATAAGTAAATAAAATAAATGTTTTTAAAGAAATAAATCAGGGGAAACCCACTGTAAGGCAGGACAGGACACGGGGCAGGTTTTCTGATCCCATGCAGACCGGATAAAGGAGGAGTCAGAGTCCTCAGCGGTTTTTTGCAGGTCTTTTATTGGGGTTCACCAGACATATGGCAGGCAGGGGTGCTGGGGGGCCGGGAGGCTGGCAGGCCTCCCAGCCCCCCCCAGCAGGTCTTCACTCTGTGGGCTCTCTGGCCTTCTCTCGGCTTCTCCTTCGGCTTCTGCTTCGGCTTCTGCTGCTGCAGCTGGCGTCCCCATGACGCCGCCCTTAAAAGCATAGTCTTAGCCCAGCTGAATCCCATCTACCTATGCCCACACCCTACTCCAGGTGCCCGCCATCAGACATGCATTCAGGACAAGGATCCATCATCTATCCTGATGGCGGGAGGGCAGAAAAACCTGACATTTTTCCTTACCCTACACCCACAAAAAAAAGGGGGGGAAAGGGAGCTAGTCAAGGGGCTATCTCGGCCTGCCCTGACCCCAGAGCCATTTCAGGGTGCTGTGGTCCCACACACCCTCTGACAGCACCTCCTTTTGTCTCTTGCTAGAGGCCTTCTCTTAACCCCACCAGGGACAGGTCACTGCCACCCTCACTCTACCCTCTGCTCCCTAATTTGACCCCAACTGGTTGTTTCCTTCCTTAGGGAGCTCTGGGAACCTGTCTGTCCTCCTCCATTCTTCCCACCTCCCTGATATCCCAGTCAGCCAGCCAGGAGTTCCCAAATAAACAGAGGTGGTGAGGAGATGGATGGGGGTGCCAGTACAGGGCCCCACGGGAGAGCCTGGAGCAGCTTTGTCCTGGGTGGGTTCTTCTACTCCTTAGGCCCCTAATACAATCCCCAGGGAGTCCCAGCTGGCCCCACAGCCCTAGGGAAGAATGCCCCCCTATCAGCGAATGCTGGGGGGCACCCGTGGGTGCAGGGAGAGGGACAGGGGCTTTGCAGCTTGGACCCTTGGCCTGCCTAGACTTGCCCTGGTCCTGGGCTCTGAGGTCATGGGACCTCCTGAAACCCCCTGGCAAGGGGAGGAGCTGTTCAGAAGCAGACAAGCCTGATGAGGTGCTAATTGCTGAGCTAATTGGAGCCCTGGTGAGCTACAGATGGTCGGGCTGACTGGAGGAGGGGACTGCAGGAGGGGAGGGGGTTGGGGGTAGAGGGAAAGGAGGGAGGCCAAGGCCCAGGTCCAGGGCAGGCTGTGTTTGTTCAGTTATTGTTGATTTACTAGTGCTGACCAGCTGTCTTGAACTATCCTGATTTCCACAAGCCCTGGCCCTGTTTTCTCGCCATGAAAGGACTTGTGTTCTGATGTCACACTTGTTGATGGGGCTCACTGAGCACTTGGGGAGCAGAGTACTCTGCTCTGGGGAGTACCTGAAGAGGAGGGAGGCCCACAACCCAGTTCTGGGGCCTCCTGGCCTGCTGCAGCCTGACATGGAGCTGGATGCTTTTGGAAGCAGCCTGTGAGAACAGAGGAGATGGGACTGAGCTGAGTCATTTTGGAGAGGTTCAGGGTCTACCTCATGCCAGACTGGCTCTTTCTGGACCCTGTCCCTCTGAGAATAGCTACCAGGAGTTTCCCAGGGGGAGTGGGGGTGCTGGAGAGCTCAGTGAGATGATCATAGAGTCCATGCAGATGCAGGGGTGAGACTGCCCCCAGACAGAGGACAGGGGACTGAGTCCAGTTTGCTGCAGCCTGAAGGAAACACTAGCATTCTCTTCCCTCCCCAGAGCTCAGCTTTCTGGCCCAGGAATTCTCAGTACCCTGGAGCTAGGGCCGCCATTGGTTACACCAGGCCAGGTCCTAGGCCTCAGCAGGGCAGCATGTAACTGTCACACAGGCCACAGCTGGCTAGCCTAGATGTCGCAGACCACCCAACCCTAGTGTAACAGGGTGGTCCCCAGGAAAGGGGGAGGTTCCAGGTTCCCTGCCCCACCCAAGGAAGGGTGGAGCTGAGCAGGAAGAGGAGAAGCTGCAGAAGAGACTAAGAAAGGAAGCAGGATGGAGCAAGGAGACCTGGAGGAGGCACATGGAGCCTAGAGACACGTGAAGAAACTGCGCTTGTCTTTTGGTCGTGGACTGGGTGACACAGATGTGGGTGAGACCCGTGGGGAGGTGACCATGGCAGCTTTTATTTTGATGTTGATTTTGCTCTTTTCCTTTCGGGCTTGTCTGGTTGTTTGTGACCCTTTTCTGTGGGTCCCCACTGGAAGATGTTTTAGACTTGTGGCAGGCTTTGGGGCCTTGCTCTGGGCCGACCCCATATGGATGGAGTTTTACCCACGAGGGGATGGGTAACTTTGGGTGCTTCATTTAGAAACTAGACTCTTTGCCTTACCTGTATTGTTTTCTAGTTTTTATTAAAGTTCCTTCCCATTAAAGTGTCATATGTTTTGTGTTGATGCGGCGGATGGCAAAACCCATTTAGAATAGGCAGGTTTGTGGGGGTCTGGGGTGCCCCTCTCCCTGTCCTATAACAGATTTGGCGACCACGAAGATTTAGGACAGAGCCATCCGTGGTTAGTCAGCCCCATGGGGAAATTGGGCTTCCCTATGGCACTGGCTACCATAAGCGCAAATGTGATTTTTGGTTTCTCCGGTGTGTTTGTTTCATATGTCGATTTGCTGTTGAAAAACTGGCTTGGGCTTTGTGAAGATCTGTGTGTCTGTATGTAATTTGTTTGTAGTGACTTGCTAAGACATTTGATTTTGTGGAAATTGTTCTGTGCCAGTTTTACTCAAAAGATTAGGCAGTACGTAGGACCATGTGGCCAGATCAAAGATGGCGTCTGAGGCCACTTGGAGTGCTCTTGTAAAATTCAGAGTTTCTTGTTGCTAGGACTTTGGCGGATGGCAAAACCCATTTAGAATAGGCAGGTTTGTGGGGGTCTGGGGTGCCCCTCTCCCTGTCCTATAACACTAGCTTTCCAGGCTCTGGTGGCTCCCAACCACACTCTGCATTCTCTTTGGTCTCTGGGTGTTTATTTAGGCTGTGCCCCCACCAAGCAGGCCTGCTCCATTCCTTTCTCACTACTTAGGTCCTCTCCACCTGCAGGCTCTGGGTCCATCTGCCTGCAGGCTGCTCTGTGACCTTCCACGTGACCTCCCACAGCACCTGCTCCCCTGCTCTGCTCCACCGCCTCCCCCAGGGACCAGGGCCCAGAACTGTTGCATCAGGAAGGAGAACTGGCATGCACCCCACCGAATGACTGCGCCTCCCCACTCTCCACTTACCCAGGCTGCTTTCAAAACTAAATGAGATAATGGGTAGGACAGGCCTTTGGTAGTAATAGAGGGTTGGTGACTATGGTACAATTGCTCCAATTTTACGAGTTGTACTTCTGAGTCAGGCTAGGTTCCCTCAGCGCCTATCTCTTCACAGCAACCCTCCAGGGCCGGAATTTTTATTATCTCCACCTTTCCGTGAGAAAACAGAGGCTCAGAGAGGACAAGTGACTTGTCCAAAGTCACACAACAACTGAGTCGGGTCTCCCAGTCACCCCTCACAGTGGGAGGAGGCTTGTTATTTTCTTGCCAGCCTGTTTCCTTCCTCCTCCGCTCCCTCCCTGCCTATTACCCTCACCGGTGTGAGTTTGCATCATGACTGGGGCCCAGGGGCCCAATTATGGGACCTCCCCAAAGGAGCTGACTGAGGCAATCCCTGCCCCGAGGGGCCCTCCCTGAGCAGAAGTTTTAATTAGCCACCACTGCTCTTCCTGGAACTCTGACCTGCCCGAGGCAACACCAGCCTGGGCTGGTTTTGTAAAGGAAGGTGGGAAGGGCCCAGAAGTCACCCCAGCGGGGGAGGTAAGTTTGGCTGAGCTCCTGCCTCACCACAACGCCCTGGGTGCACCTCAGCAGTACCTCATTTAATCCATTAAATGGATTAATAAAACAGCCAGATTAAGTGACTTAATCCATTAAATGGATTAAATAAATTAAAACAGTTAATATTTGTAAAGCATTTAAAACAGTGCTTGGGAGAGCTTCCTTTCTCCTGTCCAGACGGTGTCCCGAGGCATTCAGAGTGGCCCAGCCTTTGGCAGACTGTCCCAGGCTACCCCACAACACGGCCTCTAGCACCACCAGGCTGCCCAGACCCCTGGAAAGAGGACTGGACTTTCATAGCGAGAAGCCTGGGAGAGCACCGCCCTCCGCACGCAGCCTGGGCCAGGCTCACGCTGTGAGACCTGAAGTTCCTGAGAGGGTCTAAAACAGAAGAGCCTGTCAGCGGGGCGGACAGCGGCTCCATGTAAGCCAGGTGTGCCCATGGCAGGCTCAAGCGGGATTTCCTCACTGAGGAGCAGAAAATGGTAAAAATGTTGAAGGCACAAGCACATCAGAAAGCTAAATAAAAAAATGAGGCTTTTTGAGTAATAAAAATCAAAAGTTAATAATAATAATAACAACAACAAGTAAACTAGGGTTGATACCAGTAAAGGCTATAAGGGTGTTGATTAAAAAACAATCCAGGGCCGGGGCCTCCCCAGTGGCGCAGCGGTTGAGCGCTGGGTTGCGAAGCTGCCCGCAGCCTCTGCGGCGCTGGTTCGATCCCCGGCTGCTCCCCGGCCACCAGAGGAGGGTCCCACATGGCGTGCAGACCTCTCCTGCCGCCCGCTGCTCCCCTCAGCAGTGTACTTCGGTCCTTCTGCCTGCTCTGCTCCCCGCTCTGGCTCTGGTGAATTCTCTCACCCTCCCGCGCTTCTGACTGTACCCAGTGCCTGTATAAACAAACAAGCAAATAAACAAACAAACAAATAAAACATGCCTCTATAAAAAAAAAAAAAGACATTAAAAAAAAAAAAAAAAAAACAACAATCCAGGGCCTCCCCTGGTGGCGCAGTGGTTGGGCGCTGGGCTGCAAAACTGCCCTCAGCCTCTGCAGTGCCGGTTCGATCCCCGGTCACCGGGCGAGGGTCCCACAAGGCGCGCGCAGACCTCTCCTGCGCAGACCTCTCCTGCCGCCCGCTGCTCCCCTCAGCAGTGTACTTCGGTCCTTCTGCCTGCTCTGCTCCCCGCTCTGGTTCTGGTGAATTCTCTTACCCTCCTGCGCTTCTGACTGTACCCAGTGCTTGTATAAATAAATCTTTTTTTTTTTTTTAAAGATTTATTTATTTATTTATTTATTTATACAAGCACTGGGTACAGTCAGAAGCGCGGGAGGGTGAGAGAATTCACCAGAACCAGAGTGGAGAGCAGAACAGGCAGACTGACGAAGAAGTACACTGCTGAGGGGAGCAGTGGGTGGCAGGAGAGGTCTGAGCGACATGTGGGACCCTCGCCCGGCAACCGGGAATTGAACCTGTGCTGCAGAGGCTGCAGGCAGCTTCGCAACTCAGAGCTCAACCGCTGCTTTATACAGGAGGCCCCTGTATAAATAAATCTTTAAAAAAAAAGAAAGAATCCAGTCTGGGGATGGGAGTGGCCAAGGGAGGGGGACACCAGCACCCCTGCACGTGAGGATGGCCGGCCCCTGGGTCGCCTGGCAGTGTTGGGTAGCCTGTAATGATGGCAATCCTGCCCCCTTGCCACGTGGGCAGTTTAAGGCTGAGCACACAGCAGGGCTGGGAGGAAGAGGATGGGCAGGTATGAGGAGGCAGCTGTGTGCCACGCATAGTACCTGAGCACTTACATACTGTGCACTGCCCTGGAAGACAGGGTTACTGTGCCCTTCTAGAGACGTGCAGCTGAGGCTCAGCCAGGCAGCAACGCATCCCAACATACAGCCGTCAGAGGAGCAGCATTTGCTCCTGGAGCCCAAGCCCCCTAAGCCCGGTGCCCTGAGAAATCTGACCCCTTGCGCCTGCCACCTCAGGCCACAGGAGGGTAGTCAGGCCACAGAGCCACACTCCTAGCCCCCAAGGAGGGAAAGTGTCCCCTTCTGCTCCCACTCAGTCTCCAGGAAACCCGGGGGCTCTGAGAGTGGGGGTTTGTGTCGAGGGCCCTAGAGACCCCTTCCTGGGGCAGGGCTGTGAGTCGAGCTAACTACAAGAGTTTCTGAGGCTGCAGAGCCAAGGTGCCCCACCCCTGCTGACCATCACCCTGACCTTAGCTGGCCTGGCTACAAGCCTTCCCCTCAGCAGCAGCCACCATGCCAGCCCCAAGCCAGAGCGCCCTCGGACACCGTTGCCTGGTAACCAGCCCTAAGTGACAGAACCCCCAGCGAGCCACTAGCAAGGGGAAGCGTCAACCACCTGGCCCAGACCCCAGGGTCCTGGCCGGGCTGGAGAAAGCTTCGATGGACAATCCACTTGACCACGGTAGGAGGGGAGGGTGCTCCAGCACAGTGGGAGGGGCACAGGCTGGACCAGGCTTGGCAGCACCTCAAGACTTTTGAACTGGGTAGCTGGGGGACGGAGATTGCTGTCGGAGGCCACGGCCTGACTGGAGCCAGGGGCGGGCACTACACTGGAGGTAGGGCTGTGGGTACAGCCTGCCCGGGCCCAAACCACCATCCTGGAAACAGCTGTGCTGCTCTGCCCAGGGCCCAGAGGCCGGGGGAGGGGATCCCCAGAGAGAGGCCATGGATGGGGAAAGGAAAGGAGGTGATTAGGGAGGCTGGCTGAAGTCCAGGCCTGGAGTAGGGGGAGCAGCCTCCTGCAACACTGAGGAGGAAATGCATCAGCCTCTTCCTTTCCACAGGGGTCCCCCTCCTCTTTTCATACCCCCAACCCCAAGCTGGGGCCTCTAAGGAAGGGGGCTGCGGGAAGCATAAGGCACGCAGGTGGAGCTCAGCCAGGTATTTTTCCATCCCAGGTGGGGGGGGGGGTTGGAGCAGGGAGGGAGAGGCAGTCGCAACCAGAAGGAAGCTGGTGGACAGAGCAGACAGGCTTCCCGGAGACCCTGCCCTGGCCCCAGGCCAGGGCTGCCTCTCTCTGGGCCTCAGTTTGCCATGTTGAGGAGCTGTATTGGTGTGAGGGTGGGCTCATGGCATGGGCCCTAAGATACATGGGTGTGGGGGCAGTGAAGGCTTTAGAGGAGCTTCTGGCAGCAGGAGCTCCCTTGGGTCTCCATCTCTGGCCGGGCTCCCCAGGAACCAAATCTTCCCTCCCTCCCTACCGCCTGACCCAACCCAGTGCAGAGCAAAGGGGCTCCAGTGCTCAGTCCAGCCCTGACCTGAAGCTGTCCTTCCTCCCCAGCCGAGGGGGAGCAGGTTGGAATAGGGCTATTTGGGCACAGGCAGCTAAGGCTGGTGCAGAGGTAAATGCAGAATGACATGGGGCCTCAGAAGAAGGGACCACACCCACCTGGAACTCTGGAGGCATCCTGGAGGAGGGCACCTGAGCTGAGTCTCTAAGGCCTATACGAGTTAGCACAGAAAGAGCTGGACAAGCAGTCAAGGCTGGAAGAGCATCATCTAAAGTGTAGAGGAACTTTAGCTCGCTCTCAAGGGTGACGGTGGCAGGCTGGGTACGAGGGTTGGGGGCAGGCAGAAGTCTGAGTGGGGACCGGGATTCTGAGGTAACTGGGGAGCCAGAGGAAGCGCCACACTGGGGGTCAGATGTGTGCATTTTTTTTTTTTTTAGATGTGTGCATTTGAGAGACCTTTCTGGAGATGAAGAGGTTATGTTTCCCACTGCTTCCAGCACAAGCCAGAACCCCCTATGGCTAGGCTCTTGCACAGAGTCAGAATGGGGTGTCTCAGCCCCAGTACCCTATTCCTCAGCCTTTCTTGGGCCTTGTCAGCTCCATCCCCGCACAGGCAGCCATCACACTAAAGTACCAGCATCTGCTTTACATCTTTCTCCCACTGGGAAACAGCACCTGGGACCAGGTGCTGCGGACATAAAGCCTGGGGCTCCTCATTATTTGAAGAGGGGGATGGGAAGGAGGGACAGATGGTCACTCAACACTGGCTCTTAAATAATTGGAGAGCACCCCTCCACTGTAGTAGCACCCCAGATTACTATGTGGGGTTCTGCCTACCCAATGTGCTGGCCGGCACTGCCTCTGTGAAGCTTCTCCCCATCCTGGATCTCTGGGACTCCCCACTGAGACAGGGATTTCCTCTGGAGGGGGAGTAGGCTCCTCCCCAGTTCAGGGTTCCCCCATTCCCTGAGAGAACAGTGGGGTCACACCTGCCCAGCCTTCCCTGCTGCCAGCACACCTTCCAGAAGTTGCTGGATCCTATGACCCTGCCCCACCCTCTAATATGCTTTGAGCCCAGGCTGATGGCCACGGGGACAGCTCACCCCTATGCCCGGCTTGCTGGGGGAGCGGGGCAGGGTGACAGAGGGTTCCTGCATGCCAATTGTGCCTGGGTCTTTCCTCAGAAAAATGGGTGAGTGGGTGGGGGGAAATCCCAGCTCCTCTACTTATCGGTTCTGTGGGCAAGTCCTTACCCCTCCTCCTCTAGAGCCGCCATGGCCTGAGGACTTACTGTGAAGCAAGCTGTGCTTTCATTGGATCCGCAGGAGCCCCTGTAACCCTTTCTAATCGTGCCCGTGGTGAGCAAACTGAGAGGCTAAGAGGCTTGCCTAAGGTCACACAGCTCAGTAGGCCAAATGTGCCTGCTTGTTTTTCGAACTCCTGTTTCATAAGATTGTCAAAAGATGTGACATGTCTACTGAGGGGCTGGCACGGGACCACATTCCAGGCAGGAGCTCCTCACCTCTCCCACCCCCCAACACTAGGATATGGGGAGGTGGGGGCTTGGGGCAGGGTAGAAGGGGAGGGATGAGGCTGGAGAGAGGGCAGAGAGCAGCAACAGCAGGCCACGGGCCTCCCTGGAGGAAGCAAGGTCTACAGCTGGGCCTGAAAGTGTAGTGGAGTATTAATAAAGGATGGGGGGGTGGGGCGTGGAGGAGCACCCCCGTGTGTTTTGGGGAAAGGCGCCACACTTCTGATTTCTGCCTGTAAGGCAGCCGCCAGCACCCTGTCTTCCTCCTCTCAGGTGAGAAGGTGCTCCTCGGAGGAGGGAAAAGATCTGTAAATAGCAGGTGTGGCCTCATTAGAGAGCAGCCCTGGTATTAATAGCCGTGTAGGCATCCAGCGGAGCTTCTCCAGCTGATCTTTCACCTCGCCTTCCCGGGAGCCCGGCGAGAGTCAGCGTCTGGGGTGGGGTAGAGAAGTGTGTGCTCCATGGGGCCACTGCAGACCTGGTGTGGGTGAGGGGCTGTGGAACCTCCCCTCCAGGAAGCCCACATCAGGACAGACGGTTCACACTGTCCCTTCCAGTCTAATACCATTTCTCCCCTCCAAGACCACAGCCTCACACACAGGCGGGGGCTCCCAAGGCAGTCAGTCGCCTTGCACTGATGACGGCCCTTCATCCAACAAAGACTCCTTCGCCACCTGGATAACGGCTCTGCACAGGGCCTGTAGGCCAGAGCGGAAAAGCGCAAGGTCAGGGCCTTGGGGAGTGCACACTCAGCTGCCCCTCTCTGGAGTTTACAGTTTAAGGCAAATGCACACACTCATCTTGTTTGACACCAGCCTTGGTCTGTGAGGCGCGTCTCACCCCTTTCATTTGCAGACGAGGAAACTGAGGCTCAGGGAGTTACAAGCCAGCGCTCAAGTCCCCCACCCAATGTCCTGAATTTTGTAGTCCAAGGTGTTTGAGTGATCCCCAAAGAGGAAAGGACAAGATACCGATTACGGGGAGCTGTTGGCTTTGTGAAGTGTCCCTGGATGACATGATTTCGTTGGGGCCCGTCTGGCCTGTGCACCCTACTTGGGCTCAGAGACACTGGCAAGACCCCTGAGCACACCACCTGAGAGTCCTAGAGCTGGAGAGAACACTGCACTCCGCCCTGGCCCCCAGGGTTATGCTGGAGGAGGGGAGCAGAGAGCAGAGGCGGTGTTGGAGTGAGAGGCAGGAGGACAGCCTGGGGCGGCCCTGAGCTGCACTCTCCTGAAGCTCAGGTGTGACAGCAGGAAGCTCCCCGGCTAGGACCAGGAGCTCTGGGTTTCAGTCCCAGCCTACTGTGTGAACTTGGGAAAGCCTCACCCCACTGAGCATGCTCCCAGATCTCTCCAGGCCATTTCTAAGGACTCTCCAGCTCTAAACTAATTGACACCCTCTCCAAGCGACTCCCCACTTCCTCTTCCTATCTGCAGTGCCCAGTCCCTCTTTCTCAGCTCCAGCAGCTTCTTGACTCTCGGAACCTGTGACCTCAGACCTGGTCTGCCCTTTGACTCAGGCAGCCATGACCTTTGGGATCTGAGCCGCTGGCTTGTTGGGTTTTGCCCCATGAACTCGCTCTGGCCTTCAGCATGTTTGGCCGCTTTCCCCCTCTACCACTGCACAGTCCCTGGGCAGCCCAGGAATCGTGAGCATCTGCATTTCCTCAGAGAAGCTGTAGCAGGGGCTTCTCATCCAAAATTAAATGGCAGGCCTCCCTGGTGGCGCAAGGGGTTAAGCACCGCACTATGAAGCAATCCGCAGCCTCTGCAGCATGAGTTCGAGCCTGGCCAGCCAGGGGGCTGACCCACATGGTGCAGCAGACCTCTCCTGTCTCGCCTGCTGCTCCCCTCAGCAGTGTACTTCAGTCAGTCTGCCTGTTCTGGTCCCCACTCTGTCTCTGGTGGGTCCTCTCACCCCCCACATCTCTGGCCTGTACCCCAGCTCTTGTGTGCATAAATAAATAAATCTTTAAAAAAAAAAAAACAAAATTAAATGGCTCAGAGAGTCAGGGCAAATAGAGACCACCCTTCCATCCCCAGCCCCTTTCTGCAACACACCATTCGCCCTGGGAGTGCTCCGTGCCACCCCACCTCCCAGGCGACAGTGCTGGGCCTGTCTTATTGACGGAGATTTGCTCCAAAGGTTCCAAGTTACCCCAGAAGTCACCTAGCAAACCCTCAGCACCCTCATTCCTGACCCACTCCAGGGATGGGGGCTGCACCTCTTCCTCAGACAGGTGCACAAACAGGGCTGACTTTCCAGTGTCTGGAATTTGCCCTCGCCGGGTGCCCCGACGTGCAGGAGCACACAGCAAGTCTTCTCTGGCCCCTTCGCGCCGCTATTCCGGGCCGAGGAGGCCAGGGCGCCGCCGGGTGTTCCCACAAGCTCTCCACCCCACGCGGGAGGCGCGCTCCAGGCAGGGCCAGGAGCCCGCAGGCCGGCGAGGCCCGAGGCGGCCCGCGCGCCCCGACAGCGCCGAGGGGGGCGGGCGGCGGGCACGGCCCGGGGGCGGAGGGCGCGGCGGGCGGGCGCCCCGGCCGGCCCGGGGGAGCCGGGTCCCCGAGGCGCCCGGGCTCTGCCCCCAGCGCGGCCGCCCCGCCCCCGGCCCGCCCCCGGCCCGCCCCGCCCGGGACCGCAGACGGCGGCCGGCGGCGGCGCGAGCGGCGGCGCGGCTGGGCGGGGGCTCGGCCTCGGCCTCTGCGCGGGCGGCGGGGGGATGCGGCGGCGGCGCGGGGCGCGGCGGGGGGCCTGGCCCCGCAGGTAGGCGGCGGGCGGCGCGCGGGGGCGCGAACTTGGGCGAGTTCGCGGGCGGGCGGGGGGGCCCGGCCGAGCTCGCGCCCCGACTTCCCCGGACTTCGGGGCTCCGGGGCCGGCGGGCGGGGCGCCCCGGGCCGGGCCCTCGGGCCTCACGTGGGCGCCCGGCGGGGCGGGGGCGGGGGCCGGGGCGCCTGCGGCTTCCCCGCCGCGGCTTGACTCACCCCTGGCCGCGGCCCAGGCCGGCGGGATCGCCCCGGGCGGACGCGGCCCGAACCCGGGGCCCGGCCGCCCGCCGCGCGGAGCTCCCGGGCTGGGGCGCCCGGGGGGGTCGGGGGTGCCGCGGGCGCATGCGGGGCGCGCGCGGGGGCGGCCGCGGCTCTGCGTGCGTGGCGGCGGCCGGGGAGCCCGCCTGGCGGGGTGCACGTGCGCCCCAGCGCGGGGCAGGCGGGGGACCCCGGAAGCCCGCGGGCCGGGCTTGGCGGCGGCCCCGGCTCGTCGCTCGGGGCCCGGGCTCCGCAGTTCCGGCGGGGGGTGAAGGGGGGGCGAGGGTCCCGCGCCCCCTGCTCCCGCGCGGAGACCGCCCCGAGTCGGGGAGTAGCGCCCCGAGGCCCGCAGTCCCGGCCGCGGGGTCTGAGGCGCCCCCTGCGAGGCCTGGGCTGGGCAGCCGTCGCCCGCTTAGCAGGACGCACCCCGAGACCGCCGAGGGGCAGGGAGCGGGACGGGGCGCCCAGCTGTTTGCTGCTGGAGCGGGATGGCGCCCGCCGGAGGCTGCGCCCCGGACCCGCCCGCGCCCGGCCTCCCGCGCCAGCAGCAGACTCCGCGGCCCGGGGGCGCCGTGACCCCGCTCCCGGGGGGCCCAGGGCGCCGTGACCCCGCTCCCGGGGCCTGCCTCTCTCCCGGCCCCTGCTGGCGTCCTCGGTGTGTGCGTGACGGAGGGGCCCGAGGGAGGAGGCACCTCCATTCTGGCTACTGTTTTGGGGGGGTGCGGGCCTCACTTAGGGCTCTCCCTCCTGCTGGCAAGGGGCTCGGGTCACCCCCATCCCTTTCACAGCCCCCTGCTGGCTCCCTGGAGCCTGCCTCTCCCCTGAAGATTCCTGAGCATCCCAGGTGGCGTCCCCTCTGTGGGCGGGTGCGGGAGAAGGGGTGTCTCCAGGAGCCCTCCAGGGTACAGGGCACGCCATGGGCAGAGCCCCGAGAGGACTCCCGGGGCGGCGGATGTCGAGCAGGCCCCGGGGCGCTGGGGGAGGAGACGGGAGCCTACACTCCTCACTCCAGAGCTCCCTGAGGGCGGAGGGCGGCCCAGCACCCTCCAGGCCCGAGTCCTCCTGCAGAACTGCTGTGGAGCTGGGAGGGGGCTCTCCTGGGGTGCAGGTGCCCGGAGGGGGCACTGCTGGGGTGCTGTTGCCCTGAGCCCCTTCCTGTCTCACCGTCCCTCGCTCTAGCCTGGCTGGCTGGGGGTGGGCTGTGCCCCTCAGGCCCCACAGCCGTGCTGGGCTGACTGCGAGGGGCTGGCCTTGGCTTGCTGGTGAAGGAGGGAAACCTGGGGCACCTGGCCCCCGGCCTGATCACGCCAAGATTGGGCTGATTCATCCTTTCTAAGCCACCTGAGGGTTTTGGGCAGCTGCTCTGGGAGGCAGAGGCAGGTCAATGCTGCCCTAACAGACTTGCTTCAGATGACCCTGCAGGGGTCTTGGGTGCCTGCTGCCTTGAGGGGAGTCACACTGGACCCCCAACTCTCAGCCCTCGGTCAGTACCAAGTGCTAGTTGTCAGCCAGCTCTGTGGGACTCCTGGGCCCCTGCTCGGGCATCACTGGTGCTCTGCTGCCCCCTTGTGCTGTGGAGTGGCCGGCTGGCGATGTGGGGCGCTCTGACAGTTGGGGCTTTCCTGCTGGCCCACAGCACCACCTACTGGACAGTCCTGGCTCCCCTGCGGGGGGCGGGGCTAGGTGGGCCCCAAGAGGCTCGTCCAGAGCCAAGCTCCCAGCCACCCTCCTTGGGGACTGCGCTCTGGAGCCAAGCTCAGCTTCTCTTGCTCGGGCCTGGGGACCTGGTTTCCAGGCTTGGTTCACCATTTTTGACAAGACTGGCAGGTCAGAGAGTGGGACCTGGGGAGTGTCCCCGGAAATCTGAATGTGTGGACAGTGCCCGAGTCTGCCTCTCGGCGGCAGCGGGCAACCTGCGGTCACTCCAGAGCCTGGGGGCCGTAACGTGTAGCTGGAGGTGGGGATGGGTGGGTCTCCACATCTGTACGTCGGGGGCCGGAGGGTGTGAACTAGCCCAGCTAAGCGAGCCTGATTGCCCTGCAGTCTGGGGAAGGGGCGTCGGGAGTCCTGTGGAGGGCAGCAGAGCACAGGGAACGCTGGCGTGCGGGGGCAGGGGCACCAGTGCCCTTGCAGGCAAACTCATTACACGGAGGGCCCTGCAGCTTAAAAGTAAAGCTGGGACTCCGCATGGCATGGCTCACGTTCATTCACTCGTACAGCCTTCACTGAGCACCTACTAAGTGCCAAATTCTTGCGTGTCCGTGCGCCGACAGCATCAGCAGCCTTCTCCTGCTGGCCTGTCACCCCTTCTCACAACTCCTCCCTCTTTCTGTTTTTTCCCCAGGTCAGCAGTTGAGTAACTGGGCCCCAGAGGCCTTGAAGCCTTCATAGTGATGGCAGAGAAGCGGCCGCTGGGCACCCTGGGGCCTGTGATGTATGGCAAGCTGCCCCGTCTGGAGGCAGACTCCAGGCCAGGCCACAGCCTGCCCCCCTCTGCTGGAAACCAGGACCCCTGCAGCTACAAGGGAGCCTACTTCTCCTGTCCCCTGGGAGGCGCTCCTAAGGCAGGGTCTGAGCGATTGGCATCCTGGACCCCATACCCACCCTTGTACCCCACCAGCGTGGCAGGACCCCCACTTCGGGCTGACAACTTATTGACAAGCTGCCTGCTCTACCGCTCACCAGCAGAAAGCGCCGAGAAGGTGCAGGATTCCGGCCCTGTTGAGCTCCTACCCTTCAGTCCCCAGACTCACTCCTTCCCGGGCCCGCCACTGGCGGCCCCCAAACCTGTCTACCGCAACCCTCTGTGTTACGGGCTCTCGACCTGCCTGGGAGAAGGGGCAGCAAAGAGGCCACTGGATGTTGACTGGACACTGGTGACTGGACCCCTGATACCCCCTGCGGATCCACCTTGTTCTCTGACCTCAGCTCCTAGCAAAGGCCAGCCCTTGGATGGCACCTTTTTGCGTGGGGTGCCAGCGGGGGGGTCTGGCAAAGACTCTTCAGTGAGCTTCTCCCCCTGCCAGGCATTTCTGGAGAAGTATCGGGCCATCCACAGCACCAGCTTCTTGACATCCAAGTACACGGGCCCTTACTCTGGGGATCCCAAGCAGGCGCTGTCGGAAGTACCACCCAGTCCTTGGACCCAGCTGGCCCAACCCCTGGGGCCGGGCTGCCAGGATGCAGTGCCCACCCACTACCCGTTGCCCCATCCCACACAGGCCCTCCCTTGCCCCCCAGCCTGTCGCCACCCAGAGAAGCCGGGGAGCTACAGCTCAGTGCTCCCGATGCAGCCTCTGGGAGCCCACAAGGGGCCCGGGTACCCAGCTGGTGGACTGGGCAACCCTTACCTGAGGCAGCAGGCGGCCCAGACACCTTATATGTCCCCAGTGGGGCTGGACACTTATTCCTACCCGTCTGGTCCCCTCCCAGCACCCTCACCAGGCCTCAAGGTGGAGCCACCTCTTGCCCCACGCTGCCCACTGGATTTTGTCCCCCAGACGCTGAGCTTTCCTTACGCTCGGGACGATCTCTCTCTCTATGGAGCATCTCCAGGACTCAGAGGAACACCACCTTCCCAGAGCAGCGTGCAGACGGTGCCACAGCCCAGTGCCTTCCAGCAGCCATGCCAACCTCTGCCTGCCAGCCAGCCTTGCTCAGAACCTGTGAGATCTGCAGAGCTGCCAGTGCAAGAAGCTGAGGAGAAGCTGTGGCTGCCTGAATACAGGAAGGAGCGGCTGCAGCCTCAGCTCAGTGAGCACCCCGGGGCACCCATTGTCATCCGAGACAGTCCAATTCCTTGCACCCCTCCGGCACTCCCACCCTGTGCCCAGGAGCGCCAGCCTCTCCCACATAATGAGGGTGCGCTGCCCCCCAGCTCTCCTCCGATGCCTATCATTGACAACGTCTTCAGCCTGGCCCCCTACCGTGACTACCTGGATGTGCAGGCGCCTGCGGCCACAGCTGAATCTGACCAGGCCCCTGCCAAGAGCCATGACAAGGATTATGGGGGGACCCTGCCTGCTCCGGAGCCCCCGTCGAGGACACACTGCTCACTTAGAGAGGAGGTAGCACTGGACTTGAGCGTCAAGAAGCCTGTGGCAGAGACGCCTCCTCTCAAGGCCCCCAGTCCTGCAGTGCCTGCCAAGCCCACCGCAGCCGTGGATGTGCCGGGCATGGACAGCACCATCCCAGACATGCCAGGCATGGGAAGCACAGTCTCGGACCTGCCGGGCCTGAAGACGATGGTCACAGAAGCGCCGGGGCTCCCCGGGGTGCCAGTGACCACAGAGGCCACCCCAAGGACGAACTTCCACAGCTCCGTGGCCTTCATGTTCCGGAAGTTTAAGATCCTCCGGCCAGCACCCTTGCCTGCGACTGTGGTCCCATCTGTGCCCGCCTCCGCCCCTGCCCCGCCTGTCCCTGCCCCGCCTGTCCCCACCCCCACGTCGGCACCGGTTGGACTACAGGTTCTCACGCAGCCTTTGCCTGTGACTTGCTTCAACCTGGCACTGCCCAGCCCTCCGGCTGTAGCTGTGGCCTCCCCGACCCTGGCCCCCACCGCGGCCCCGGCTCTGGCTCCAGTTGCAGCCCCCGCGAGGGCTCCTACCCCTGCCGTGACGGACTCCCCCGAGCAGCGCTTCACGGGACTGCACGCGTCCCTGTGCGACGCCATCTCGGGCTCGGTGGCCCACTCCCCGCCCGAGAAGCTGCGGGAGTGGCTGGAGATGGCTGGACCTTGGGGGCAGGCGGCGTGGCAGGACTGCCAGGGCGTGCAGGGGCTGCTGGGCAAGCTGCTGTCCCAGCTGCAGAGCTTCGTGTGCACGCAGCAGTGTCCCTTCCCCCACGTGGTGCGGGCCGGCGCCATCTTCGTGCCCATCCACCTGGTGAAGGAGCGACTCTTCCCGCGGCTGCCCCCCGGGTCGGTGGACCACGTGCTGCAGGAGCATCGCGTGGAACTGCGGCCCACCACGCTGTCGGAGGAGCGGGCGCTGCGGGAGCGGGCCCTGCACGGCTGCACCTCCCGCATGCTGAAGCTGCTGGCGCTGCGCCAGCTGCCCGACATCTACCCTGACCTGCTGGGCCTGCAGTGGCGGGACTGTGTGCGCCGCCAGCTGGGTGAGCATGGGGCAGCCCCAGTAGCCACCGGAGCTGTGTGAGCGAGTGACAGGTGTGTGGGCCGAGTGAGTGGTCACAGGCGGGGACGGAGGGGTCTCTGGGCCTCTGGAAAGGGCAAGGAGGCCCTGGTAGGAGACTGGTCTCCCAGTGCGGGCTCCCCGGGGTCCCCTGCCCCCCACATCCCTCTTCCCCTTCCGGCTTCAAAAAGAGACTGCTGCACCTCTGGAAGCCTCGGATCGTGCTAACTGTTCAGCCCCCGTGGAGACCCTGTCCTGGTCCCGAACCTTCCTGATTCCCTTCTCTGCTGGCTCTGCCTTCCCACCTTGGGAGCCGGGCTCTGCCCAGGCCGGGTGTCCTGTCAGAAGTCATTTCTCTCTGTGTGTCTGTCCTGCCAGCCTCCCCTCTTCTGGGCCCAAACCCCAAATAACTCACTGCACGTTGAACCTGAACCTTAACTCCTCCCAAATCATGCTGGAGTTCCCCCCCAGCTCACCTCCACCCCCGGTCTTGCCCATCTCAGTGGATAGCACCCCTGCTACCCCAGCTCCTGCCGGGACCCTGGCAGGGGGCTGCCTCCCCTACATGGTTGCCTTCTCAATGTGCGGTTTTCACATCCCCTTCACGGTACTTCCCTTCACAGAAGTGTACCCCGAGCACTGTTTTGTGGTTTGTTTTTCCTGCACTAAATGAGGTCTTGTGTATATTGTTCTCCCATGTGCTCCTTTTGTGGCCCCGAGCAGCATCTGCGCTGGCCCGGCGCGGCGGTCTCGGGACTGCTGCGGCGTCACGTGGTGTGTCCGTCTCACCTCTGCGCCCGGGCTGCGGTGGCGTCGGTGGCCGCCTCTCCTGTGTCGCGACAGCTGGCCTTGAGGCCCAAGGCCCCCTCTGTGGTTATTTCCCACATGTCCCACTCATGTCCCTGTCATGGTCGTGTCCCTGTAGGAACTGCCCTTTGTCCCTCCTGGCAGCCCTGCCCCGGGCTCCTCCCTAGCCCAGGCTCCAGGCGGAGAAGGGTGATGCGGGCAGATGGGGAGCTTGGGATCTGCGTGGCCTGCTTGCTGACCCCTGGTGGGGCATGTGCCTTCATGGGCTGCAGAATGCACCACGATGCAACTCCAGGACTCTGTTCCTGAGGGAGGAAGGGTGTGAGTAGGCAGCATGCACCTCACACACCCCCAGCCCGGCCCTTCCCCTGAATAGCTGGGCCCAGCGAGATGGGTGTGAGTATGACCCTGGCACTGCGTCGTCAGTCTGCAAGTCTGGGCCTGTTAAGCAAGTGATGGGGGTGCAGCCTCTTGCCGCTGGCAGTTTTGGCGCCCCATCCCTGCTCCCTCTCCGAGTTGTGTGCGCTCTTCCATCTTTGGGGGCCACCCTTCTTGTGGATATCCTTCAGTAGCTCCCCCAGCAGCCTCCTTTCCACGGTGTGCTCTGTGGTTGAGACTGCCCTTCGTCCCTTCTGCTGCTTCCTCCCTTGGGGCCTTGCGTTTAGGGCAGCCCTGCCTGGGCTCTGCTCTTGCTCCCGCCCTGGGGGTGATGTGGCAGGGAGGTGACAGCGTCCTCTGAGGAGCAGGCCCTCTCTAGGCCTCCGTTCCCCCTCATTACAGTGGGCCTTTGTACCAGGCCAGTGGTTCCTGGCCCATTGGGCATCTCTCTTGTCCTTGAGCCCCAACAGCCACTGGGCAGTGCTGTCACCCGATCCCCGGCATCACCTGGGGACAACACGCGCTTTTGGCCATGTGGTCTGGCCAGTGGGCACGTGGGGCACTATTGCTGACCCTGCCGGAGCCATCCTGGCTGTGGGCAGAGTGGAACTCCAGGTCTGGATGGCTTTGGGGCCAGGGGATGGGCCTTGAAGGTGTTGGGGTCTGCAGCCTGAATGTGTGTTCATTTTCCAGGTGACTTTGACAGTGAGGCTGGATCTGTGCCCCCCTCAGAACCCACTATGACCAGAGAAGAGCCAGCTAGCCTAGCCCTGGCTTGGAAGTCACTCGCCTCCAAGGCCAAGAAGCCCGGGAAGAAGCTACCAGTCCCTGGCTCGGAGAAAGCAGAGGTGGTTGCAGGGCGAGGGTCCTGCGATGCCTCGCCTCCCCCTACTGCCAGGTCCAGCCCACCTGGCCCCACCCTGAAGGCCCGCTTCCGCAGCCTGCTCGAGACCGCCTGGCTCAATGGCCTAGCACTACCCACGTGGGGCCACAAGGCGTCAGGAGCAGACCGGCCTGCACCCCGCCCACCGCTGCTGGGGGGCCAGAACCATCACTAGTTGCTGGTGCTGCTTAGGCAGCTACTGTGGGAGTCACTCTTTGCACCCCTCCCTTCTGCCTGCCCAGCTGCCCAGAGCCGTCAGAGGATGTGCCTTTGGAGTTTCCCCCTCTCTCGCCTTGTCCCCCTGCCCAGGCTGAGCTGAGCGCCCTTGAAGTTTGAGTTCGATGGGCCTTCATTAGAAGGGTCCGTTCCTGTCTCTTGGAGGACAGCATGGGCTTCGGAGCCCTAGAGAGTCAGCTTGAATCCTGGGTGCTGTGCTCCTTGTGTAACTGGGCAAGTCAGTTCCTCGCGAGCGCTGTCTCCATTTGTAAAATAGGACAACACAGCCTACCTCACAGGGTTGTCGTGGGGGTGACACCTGACACGCCCATTATGGTTTGCATCCTCCCGGGGTGGTCTGGGTCTTACCCGGGGCCTAGAGTTGGGGCTGAGGCCATCACAACCTTGTCTTAGGTACGTTACATGACCCACACTTTGTGGAGTCGCCCCTGGGAAAACCTGGGGCTTATTACCCAAGGATTTGAAATTGGACCCTAACACCCAGCCTGGAGCTCCGTGAGGGAGGCCTGGCCCTCCCTGCTGCAGGGGGTGCATGGGATAGAGTCTGGGGCTGATGTCCTTGGTTGGGGCTTGATGCTCTCACCCCTGGGAGACCCCACACACATCCTGAATTGATAGTGGCTTCACCGCGTTGCCTCCCCGCCTAGTGTACTCCAAGGAAGTTGTGTGCAGGCTGGAAACCAAGCAGCTGCAGGAACTCAGGGACTAGACGGGATGGGCCAAGTAACAGTTGTGTTCTGGGAGGTCCTGAAAGATATGGACTGGGGGCCCATGCTGGAGCCCCCTCAGCCTGGCCTACCACCAGGCACCTCCTGGCAGAGTGCTAAATTGAACCAGAGGCCGGCAAGCTGGGCACTTGTAAGATGCCTGTGAGTCCTGGGAGCAGGCCATCAAACATTAAAGCATTTGGGGTTTTGTGACCTTGGGACTGGCTGTGTTTGGGGGGGGGTGAGGGGTGACAAAGATGCCATCACAAGTGTTAATCCTTTGACCCCAGGCACCCCAGCGCCGAGGCAGGAGAGATAGCCTCTCCCGAGACCCTGAGGGTCTGGCAGTTTGTGGACTGTTGCCCACTGCCCAGTGAGAAGTGCTGGTCACCACCTCTCAGCTCCTGCTCCTCAGGCACCAAGGATGTGTCTGCCAGCATCTAGAACAGAACTGACGCCACCCCACAAACGCCTTACCTAGTGTGAGGAGGCCACCAGGCACCCCTCCTGTGCTGGGCTCCTGCCCTGTATGTTGGTTTGCAGGGCTGCTGAGGTGGCTTCCTGGACATGTTTCCCACTGCGTAGGGGCCAGGGCTGGGTGCTCAGCAGGCCCAGATGCACTGCCCTCTGTGCCTCCCGATAGCTGGAGCCTAGCCTGGACTAGCCAGGATTTGTAGTGGCAGCTGCTGACTGGGCCGTGAAGGGGCACAGGCAGCTGGAGCTCCCTGGTCACGGTGAGAACCCTGGGGCACCGACAACCCAGGGAAGGGTGCTGTGGGCACAGCCAGGGCGTCATCTGGCCTGGGGATACTGTTTGGGTCCCTGAAAAGCTTCTGCCTGTGGTGGCCTACAAGACAATAGAAAAGAACAAGCGTGAAGCAAACAGCATGCTGGAGGCCTACAGATGTATGTGGAAAACAGACATGCCCGGGTGTGACCTGAGTGCAGCCAGTGGGGGCAGGAAGTCCCCTCCCCCATAGCTCTTGGACTCAGCCCTGCATCCAGAGGCGCAAGTGCTGAGGTCCAAGTCTTCAGACTCCAGACAGCTGTGCAGGGAGCAGGAGAGGTGGGTGCCACTGGGTGAGCCCTTCTGAACCCCTTGGCCTCCTGTGCCCATCCACCTCACTTCCAGGACCTTGCTAGTTTGGGCTGTTCTTGTATTTCCTTTCCTTTTTCCCTCTCCCTTCCTTGCATACCTGCTGTGTCCCTGCGACCTGCCAGGCAGAAATCTTGCTTGTGGCTCTAGAGCAGGCCTGAGGCATGCAGCTGCTCTGTCTGCTGGCAGCTCTCTGGGATCCTAATGGTACTAGAGTTGGGCCTGATGGGGGAAGTGACTGGTCCCCACAGGACAACCACACTGGAGCCGCAGTCTGAGGACTGCCCTCAACCCCTCAAAGCTCCAGGGAGCGGAGGCCTAGCCCTGCCCGGAGGGTCCCACTAAGAAGACGGTAGAACTGTCTTCCCGGAAGTGCAGCCTGAGGGGGTGGGGGCAGGGACAGCCCTGACCCCGGCCCCTGCTCTGAGTAGGAGTGCTCCCCACCCACGAGGGCGCTGACAAAGCCTCTTCCACTGTTTAGTAAGAGCGACCGAGAGCTGAGACTGAGGAAGGTGGCCTGGAATGGGGAGAGGCCCAGCATGCTGGGCTCCCCTCTCCCCAAAACAGGAGATGGCTCTTCCGGTCCCGCTGGCCCCCTGTCACTGTCCTGAGCTCCATGGCGATGGTGTCCGGCAGAGCCCAGGAATCCGATTTAATCAAGCTCCCAAGGTGATGGAGTAGAGAGTTCAGGAATCACATTTCAATAACAGTGATCACACCCTTGGGGTTATAGATGAGGAAACAGGCTCAGGAACTTAGGGTGATCACATCAAGGCAGACTGGGCAAGACGCACAGCCAGTCTTGAGGGCTCTGGGCCAATCAGGAGGCTCTGCCCCCGCCCTGCTCGCCCTTGCAAGACCTTTGTCTCTTTCCCAGTGTTCAGGTAAGGCTCCAGAGGGACTGGGTCTTCGGCTTGGGGCCCCGTAGTACAGCAACGAGGGGCTCTTGTCAGCCTCTTGGTTGGCTGAGCCCTCAGCCCTTCCTCCTGAAGTATCAGTGAGTAGGCCGCAGACGCTGGAGACCCCTGGGTTCCTTCAACACTTGGCCCTGCTTCTTGAGTTCTTGGCTCCTCCCTGTCAAAGGAGAACCAGGGTAGCCCTGTCCAACCTTCAGTGCCGCCCCAAGCTCACCACCTGCTGGTTCTGAAACACCAGGACCCCAGCTTCCAGAGACCAGGTCTCCCCAAATCCTGCCCACCGCCTTGGCACCTCCAAGTCTGAATGAGGCAAGAGGCAAGGGTCCCCACTACTAAAGGACTGCCTGGTGCTTCACCAACCCAGTAGACATCCCAGGCCCCAATTTCTGGTAGCCCAGACCCCTTCCGGTGGTTGCCAGCTTGGCGCTTTCTTCCGGGCCTGTGCTCCTGTGCCATCAGGAGTTAGCTTAGACCCGGCTTAGACCCCTCTCCTGGTCTCATGGTACTTCTGCCCCCAAGCCCCGGCACCCTGGCCTCCAGCATTCCTCAGGCTGGCTCAGCTGATGCCACACGCTATGCTCTGGACTTGCTTTCATGCAGCCCCGCTGGTAGCCCCACCCCCGCCCCACCTCCCTGATGTAGCCCCTAAATCCCCACCTGCCCTCCCCCAGATGGTCTCTCCCAGGCACGCCTCTGGACCCTGGTGGCTAGATCTCAGGGGTGCACAGCCAAGTCCTTCCCCCTCACCTACTCGGGGCACTTTGTCTTCCAAGACCCCTGAAAGCTGGGGGACCCACACTAAGGCTTTAGACCAGCCCAGACCCACAGTCTCGTCTGATGACTGGCCCTTCCTCAGCGCGCAAACCCGAGCCCCTGGGCAGAGGTGTGGGGAGCCCCAGGAAGTTCCTCTCAAGCAGAGAGGCTAATTGGCCCAGGCCCTTGCTGTCCAGACTGAGTTGGGCTACTGGAGGGTCTCCAAGGCCACCTGGGCACAGGCTGTCGTGAGGAACCTGTGCTCGCACCATCTGCCATGCCCTTGTCAGGCACCGTCACCCTGGAGACCAGCTCTCCTCCCACCCCACTGCTGGGATCCCCAGCATGGCTCACCCATGTGTGCCTCACCTCACCTGTGTGCCACTCCCAAAGAATCCAGGCTCGCTCAGCTTCCAGAGGCTCAGCCCGGGGTCATACTCCCAGCCCCAGGTCATACGTGAGGGAGGATGAGGAGACCGGGAGCTCCCAAGATACAGGCTGGCGGGGAGAAGCCCGGCTTGAGGGAGGTGGAAGAGGGCCTGAGGCAGAATGCCTGGAGCTTCCTCTCTGCTTTTCTTCCGTTCTCCTTTGCTATCAAAGAAAGCAGTTTGTGCTCGTGTCCCGCCCTGTCCCGCGAGCGTGCAGCACTGCTCAGTGTTGACTGTGGCCGCCGACCTCCGTGAGCCTGCTGGCTCCGCTTTGCCCTGTGATCCATGGAGAAGCAGTTGTCCCGCCTTCCTCAACAAGGACCAACTGAAGCAGAGAAGTGGGCAGTTCACCCACCGCCCTGCTCCTGGCCTGGTGGTCCTGCCAAGGGGATGCTAAGCGTGGAGGCTTCCCTTTCCCCAGAGTCTTCTCTCCCCAGTTGAGGCGCACACTGTCCTTGCCCAGCTTCCTAAAATCCATGGCGTCTGCTCCTAGTAAGTCTTCTCAGCTCCACGGAATTGGTGGGGCTGCCAGGCCTAGAGTTGGGGCCCTGCCCAGCCTTGTCCCTGCTGCCTCTCATGCCCCTGCAGGTGAGGGAGGGGCCTCCATTGCTAAGTCTTCTCCGCACCAGCTCCCGGCTGCCAGCAGTGTTCTGGGGCGGGGCCAGGTGGAGGTCCGATGGCAGATTCTGCCCACCAGCTCTGACCTCCTGTACCCCGTGGCGGCCAACGCAAGCCAGCCTCTCCTGGCTTGTGGGCCTGGCCTCGCTCAGCCTGGTGGTTAGTGGGAGGAGGCCTCAGATTTCTAGAACATGTCCAGCACCACACCTTTGCTATCCTGGCTTCTCTGGAAGACCCTGTGGGAGCCCCTTTAGCTGCTTCCCTAGCCCCAAGAATCTTTCAGTAGGTTTGCCCCTTATTTTAGAGCTTCTGGTGGGGTTTCATGTAAGGGTTGAACCTATAGGGTTGGGGTATAGGAGATGGCATCTGACTAGGACATAGAAAGCTGTAATTCCCCCCAGAACAAGGCCCTCATCTGCCCAGCTTCATCTTCAAGGACAGCCCAGAGCCCTGCTTCTTTGGGAATTATGGAGGCCCGTGCTGATCTAAATTGATTTCTAAGGCAGTATCGACAGGTTCATGGGACAGAGGAGGGAAGACTGAGGCTTAGCATGGGGTGACCCAGGTCAGAGCCATAAAACCATGACCAAGCAGAGCCTAGTCTTGGCCCAGGGTGCCCTGAGGACCCTGTTCAAACTTCTTCCCAGCGCACTTGTGTTTCCGGCCAGTCCTGGTGATAGTCGCCAGGAACTGCTGGTGCTGGCGGCACCGACCAACTAGCCTGTGGTCTTCATCTCCCCACCGGCTGCCTCATGACATGTCTGGTTTGGGCCTGGTAGACCTTTGTCTGCTTCTGACCCCTTCTGTGACTCCAGGCTCTCAGCTGAACCACTCTGTCTTGTCAATTTCCTTGACTATCCCCAACAGGAAGTTTGCAGAGCCACTCAGGGACTTATCTCCTGTCTACTCTGCCCTCGCCATGGCCTCGGTGGGCTGATGGCCAGGCTTGAGGTGGCCAGGTGTAGGAAAACCAAAGTGATTCCATTGTTTGTTGACACCCTTTTGGCCTCGTGACTGATCACTGTGCTTCCCCAGGAAGATGGCCACATTCCCCATTGTCTTCTACCTCTACTCTAACCTGAATCTTGGCCCATATACTAACTTAATAGAACAAAGAGGCACATGACATGGCCCCTGGACACTGGCGTCCATAGTTCCACACAAGCTTTTACTCTTTTAGTTGAACAGCAGGCCTCTGTCCTGTTGGTGGGAGCTGTGGATTACACCTTCTCCCAAAACCTGTCCACTGGCTCTGGTATCTGAGTGTGAATTCCCTCCCCCTTCTTTTAATCAAAAACTAAAGGTTTTTACAGTAAATTCATATATACTCATCACCTAGATCCTATTAACAGTTTACCAGATTTGTTTTACCAGATAACTTTCCATCTGTAAGTCTTCCCATCTTATTTCTCAATCATACTATAAACACCAATACCCTTCTCACTTCAGCCTGTGTAATAGCAACTAGCTGGTCTTTACTAAAAGTTTCCCAGTATTTTTCTTTTGAAATAAAATTTATTTATTTTTTAAAGATTTATTTATTTGTGCATACGAGAACTTGGGCACAGGCCAGAGGTGTGGGGGGTGAGAGGATTCACCAGAGACAGAGTGGGGAGCAGAACAGGCAGACTGACTGAAGTACACTGCTGAGGGGAGCAGCGGGGAGAGAGGAGAGGTCTGCTGCGCCATGTGGGTAACTCACTGGTGGGGGATTGAACTTGTGATACGGAGGCTGCGGATTGCTTGATAGGTTGCATTTTAACCCCTTGCACCACCAAGGAGGCCCTCACTGTGCTTTTAATGTATATTTCCCTTGTTAGAAGTGATGATGACTTCTTTTTCAGATACCTGTTGGTCTTCTATATCTCCTCTTTGTAAAATTGTCGTCACATCTGCTGTGCATTTTTTAATTGGATTGTTTGTATTTTTTTTTTGTTAAGTTGAACGATTTCTTTGTATCACTTGGATATTGCAGGGAAACCAAAGTGATGGCATCTTGTATTGGCGTCATCGTAGACCCATGTAGTCCTTGCCCTGCCCTGGAAAGCTAGCCAATTTCCCCATCGTTTCTCTCCCTCGCAGTAACTTGAACTAGTGAGCCATACACAACTCTATTAATCTTAGTAGAACAAAACTGCGCTAGAAATCCCCCCAGACATCCAGTAATTTTAGTCTTACACAAGAAAGATGACAGGTGTTACGGCATATATACGGGGTATAAGAAGACCCCTGGGGGGAGGGGGGCATGACTCCTGCCTCGAACCAAAGTCCTGTCCACTGGCTCCAATACTGAGGACCCCTGTCAGTAAGTGGCCCTTAATAAGTTTTAAGTGTGATTAACGTGGGCCTTCTTCATTCTTTAGACTCAAATGACCTTCTCAGTTTGGTGAAACTTATTCATTCCCTCCCTTGCACAGACGTTCCCCCTTTGTTGGTGGTATGATGTCTGAATATCACCCATTCAGTAGAAGGATGTCTCCTTAATCTGCTAATATTTTCTTCCCCTGTGTAAGTTTTTTAGTTTGAGGCAGTTGTTGCTTTTTGCTTTTATTTCCCTTGCCATAGGCGTCAAGACCCCAAAGATAGATCTAACATGGATGTCATGAAACAAATCGCTTATGCTTTTTATTGTGTATTTTATAGTTTTGGGTCTTCTAGCTAAGTCTTCTATCCATTTTGAATTTATTTATGTGTGTGGAGTTAGGGATTAATCCAACTTATTCTCCTACCTGTGCCCACCCAGTTGTCCCATTACCATGCGTTAAAGAGACTCTCCTTTCCATTTTATAGTTGTGACTCTTTTGTCATAAATTAGATAATGATATATGTGTGGATTTTGGGGGGACTTTTTTTGTAGAAGAACCGGGGTATAGGCCAGAGGTACAGGGTGTGAGAGGATTCACCAGAGACAGAGTGGGGAGTAGAACAGGCAGATCTACTGAAACACACTGCTGAGGAGAGCAGCAGGCGAGTCGAGAGGTCTGCCTCGCCGTGTGGGTAGCTCTCTGGCTGGCCGGGGGATTGAACTCATGTTGCACAGGCTGCAGATTACTTCATAGTGTGGTGCTTAACCCCTTGTGCGCCACCAGGGAGGCCCTACTTAGCATTTCTTTTTTTTTTTTAAAGACTTTTTTTTTTAAGATTTATTTTTATTTATTTATACAAGCACCGGGTACAGTCAGAAGCGCGGGAGGGTGAGAGAATTCACCAGAGCCAGAGCGGGGAGCAGAGCAGGCAGAAGGACCGAAGTACACTGCTGAGGGGAGCAGCGGGCGGCAGGAGAGGTCTGTGTGCCATGTGGGACCCTCCTCTGGAGGCCGGGTAGCAGCCGGGGATCAAACCGGCGCTGCAGAGGCTGCAGGCAGCTTCACAACCCAGCGCTCAACCGCTGCGCCACCGGGGAGGCCCAGCATTTCTATGCTAGCAAAAATGTAACTTTCCAACCTTTCCTTACAAAAAAAAAAAAAAAAAAAAGGCAAGTAGGAAGTGACAGCTTATGCTCCCAATATTAAAAAAATGTATTTAAACACTTGATCCAGAGGATTATCTTTTCTGATTTTTGGTAATACAAGTGATCATAAGTCACAAATTCAATATATTCCTATATTTTCCCTTCAGTGGGGAGAGAACTCGTGCTTGCTGTTAAAGGAATGAATGCATATTCCTGGGCTATTGAAAAATACCTGGGAATTGATCCATGTGAAAAGTAGCCCAAAGGAGTCTGCACCTTCAGAATCTAAGATCGTGTTTTTGGCTTATTCCCAAAGATAAGGTGTCCCTGTATTTGGAAGGAAAGGGTTAGTGGAGTGGTTTTATAAATAAGATGACCTGTTATAGCTGTAACGGAAGTGTCCAGGCAGGAGACGTCAACCCAGTCAGTGCTTTTTACTTACTTGCTCTTTACCTCCAGCATCTTCCCAGCATCCTGCTCTTGATGCTTTCTACAAATAATAATAATAATAAAAAGTCTTTGCAACTGTTTGGATAAAACTAGATGGAATAAAAAGTCAAAAGTGATCAATAAAACAGAAAGTGTTGAAGTAGAGGGGACAAGTGCCCTTGTCCAAAAAGGACAAGTATAGACTATACAGTTCAGAAAATCCAGAATTATCACAGACATTTCAGTGACTTGGGGAGACAGGCACAAGCTCAGCACCTAAAGCTAACAAATGCCTCCATTGCTTTATTCATGTTCCCTCCCTCCATGTTCATAGGGAAGGGGGGAAAGTAATTTTAAAAACATCAAAACTACAAAAAATGCACACTGACCTTAGAAAATAAGATTTTTGAATTTCATCATGATACCTTTTCTCCTATAAAATTTACCTTTTTGCTTTGAAAGCTTTCTTCCCGATGGATTTTCCCTTGCCAGGCAACTTCACTGCCTGGCTCACATTGGAGGCAGCCTTCCTGCAAGGGCCTCGCAGGTGTCTTGACAACTGAGGGGGAGGGTCTGGCTTTCTTGGCGGGAGTTTTGGCCTTAGGAGGTGCTTTCTGTGCAGGGCCTAGTGTTCCTCCCTGGGCAGCTGGGGCTTCACGTGTAGGCTCAGACCCTCCTCTCTGCTTCACAAGGCAACCTTCCCTGCTGACTTGACTGGAGTTTTTTCTGTAAACTTCCTTTCAGGTGGTGGCTCGTCATCCTCAGAGTCGTCTCTTTTTTTGCATAGAACTGGGGTGTAGGCTAGAGGTACAGGGAGGGGGAGGGATGAGAAGATTCAGCAGAGATAGAGCGGGGGACAGAACAGGCAGATTGACCACAGTACACTGCCGAGGGGAGCAGCGGGCGAGGCAGGAGAGGTCTGCTGTGCCATGTGGGTAGCTCCCTGGCCAGGGATCGAACTCATGCTGCAGTGGCTGCGGACAGCTTCATAGTGCTGAGACTTAACCCCTTGCACCACCAGGGAGGCCCCCTCTTCTCCATATCTTTGGACTGATCTTTCTCATCCTCTTTAGTTTCCACAGACTTCTCTTCATTGTCAGGTGGAGTCCCTTGGGCTGCTCTGTCTCACTTGATGTAGCATGTGAGGTTTCCTTCATTCTCTTGTTCTTCTACAATGGAGACAGATTCTTCTGAACTTATACCTGGTTCTGGCTTTTCTTCCTCCCCTTCAGCAAGCTTGTTTGGGAGAGGAGATTCCCTGAGTTGAATTCACAGCTTGAAGAATCGGCATGGTACTATCATCTTCTTTCTCTGCACACCCCCACCCTGGTGCCTCAGTCCTGCAGTTCCTCTCTGCTCTGTCCCTGATGCTTAGCTGTGCCTGGTAGCTTTTGAAACTGCAGCTCTCCAGGCTCAGCTTGTCACCCTGACACCCTAATAACTTTTTGGTAGGTCTTTTGGGTTTTCTATACATAGTATCGTATCATCTGCAAATAACAATAGTTTCACTTATTTTCCAATCTGGTGTCCTTTTATTCCTTATTATTATCTGATGGCTCACGTTAAACCCCCAATATTGAATTAAACAGAATTGGTGACAGTCGATATCTTTGCCTTGTCCCCAATCTTAAAGGGAAAGTTCTCAGTTTTTCTTTGCTAAGTGTTAATATTGGCTGTTAGGTTTATGACATATGGCCTTCGTGATGTTGAGGTAGATTCCTTGTATCCCCATTTTGTTAGGAATTTTTAAAATAAATAGATTTTGAATCTTATCAAATGCCTTCTCTACGCCTATTGATATCACCATGTGGCTTTTCTGTTTCTTCTGTTGATGTAATGATTACATTAATTGATTTGCATATATTGGATCAAACTTCCATTCTGGAATAAATCCCACTTGATCGTGATGTACAATCCTTGTAATGTATTGTTGAACTCAATTTCTAGTATTTTGTTGAGAATTTTTGCATCTTATTCATCAGAGATGTTGATCTGTAGTTTTCTTTATGAGATGCTTGTCTGGTGGGCATCATTGGATGTGTTAGGATGTATTCCCTTTTCAATTTTTTGGAATAGTTTGAATAAAACAAGCAAGGTTCTTCTTTAAATGCTTAATAAAATTCACTCCTTTGCATTGTATCTGTATATCCAGTTTGACTTTATTTTTCAAGATAAAGTTGGTCCTGGGTTCTTGTTTTGGGGGAGGTGTCTTATTTCTGTTTTAAATTTCATATTTGTGATTGGTTTTCTCAAGTTTTCTGTTTCTTTCTGGTTCAGTAAGCTGTGTTGTTCTAAAAATGTATCCATTTCTCTAAGATTATCAAATTTGTTGGCATAGTTACTTGTTCATAATAATCTCTTATTATCCCCTGTATTTCTATGATGTTATCATTTATTTTTCCTCTTTCCTTTGTAATTCAATTAGCAATAATCACACCTCGGATAAACCTCATAGGCTACGATACTGCCACTGCGCAAAGCTTTTCCTTTATAATTCTATTAAAGTTTTCTTTCTTCTTTTCTTTGTGAACCTAGCTACAGATTCATCTATTCATCTCCTCAAAGAACCAACCTGTGGTTTCATTGATTTTTAGTGTAGTCTGTTTCTACTCTCATTTTTATTATTTCCTTCCTTCTACTAATTTTTGGTTTCACTTCTTCTTTTCAAGTTGTTTTGAGTGTGATGCTTAATTGCTTATTGGTGATCTGTCTTGCACCTATCTCTCTTAATACTGTTTGTGCTGTGTCCCATAAGTTCTGATAGGAACCGTCTTTATTTACATGTCATTTGGTTGTAAACATGTGGAGGATGTGAGCACAGAGTGTTTAGTCTTCTGCCATCCTACGGAATTCTATATGTTGCCCTTAGTAAGCTTTAAGTGTAATTAATGGATGTGCCTGCTTCATTCTACTCAAATCACCTCCTCAGTTTTGAGGAGCAGATCTATTTCTATAGTTGCACACTAGGGTCATGATCTCCTTCTGGGTTCTAGCCCCAGTGGCACATGGGGGTGGGGATATAGGGCTGCAGGGAGGAAGGTCACACAAGCTCCCCCTACTATCTGCAGGTGCAGTAGGACTGAACCTTTTGCAGGTACTGGCTCCAGGTTGCCAAAGATCTCAATGCAATCCTCCTGGCCAGGGAAGCACAGACAAAGGACCTTGTCTGGCTTGTTTCTGTCACATCTCCCAAACCTAAGGCTGCATGCCCCGCCCCCTTCCAGGTCCTAGATCCCTACCATAGGCATGTGGTAGTCAAGAATGCAGGCAGGCATGAGCGCTGGGCTGCGAAGCTGCCCGCAGCCTCTGCAGCACCGGTTCGATCCCCGGCCACTGGCAAGGATCCCACATGGCACGACAGACTTCTCCTGCTGCGCCCGCTGCTCCCCTCAGCAGTGTATTTCATCATTCTGCCTGTCTGTTCCCTGCTCTGGCTCTGGTGAATTCTTTCACTCTCCCATGCTTCTGACTGTACCCAGTGCTTGTATGAATAAATAAATCTTTAAAAAAAAAAAAAGAATGCAGGCAGGCATTGGACTCAGATGGCTGGAATTTGAGCCCAGCCTTGTCACCTTGTGACCCTTAGCAAGTCCTTTGGCCTTTAAGCTTTCTTTATCAGGTGTAGATAGAAGCGCGTGTTTTACAGGTACCAGGTGCTCAGTGGTTGCTGTGCACCACGTTTGAGAGGAGGTGGCAGGCAGAATGATCAAGGCAGCATTGTCTATTCATCTTTCTGAGCCTCCGTTTATTCATCTGGAGAATGAGGCGGCCAAGCTGGAGGGTTGCTGTGAGATGAAACAGTCTACATAATGCTGCTGTGGATAGTGGGAATTGGCCACACCCTATCCTGCCCACAGGGAGGACTCACTTAGGAAAGACTCACTTATAAGTGTGGGGAGCTGGTATCCCTGGCCCTGGTATCCCTGGCCCTGGGGCCAGGCCCAGCGTAGTCCTGCAGACTCTGATGGCAGCCATCTTGACTAATGGGCCTCTGGCTGACTCACTTTTCCAGGTGGACCCTTTCTCCTCCTGTTGCAGGTGCTGTCACATCCCCTCTACAGGCCCTACAGGTTTCTTTCCCTATCCTCCTCATAGGGTAGGTACCTCCTCCCCAAGGCCTGCAGTGCTCACTGTGTGTGTGTGTGTGTGTGAACTATATCTTCAGGCAAGGCCTCACATGAGGCTCAAAACAGCCCAGTTTGTGGAGGGCCAGGAAACCGAAGCCCGCTGAGCCTCAGCCTCAGGCTCTGTCACCATCCGTCCCATCCCTATCTCTCCCACATCACCTACAAGGGCTCCCGTGGTAATGGGGGGCCCTCAACAGAACAAGGTTGGCATGACCCGCCCTCTGACAAAAAGCACTAAAGGGGATATTTTGGGCATCATGACATCTGGCGAGCCCTCCTGTACTCCCTGTCCTGAGCTTCACTCAGAAGTGGTAGGTGCTTGGGGAGCGGGCCAGACCCAGATGTATACATGCATCAGGCTGTGTTTTGGAGTGCTGGGGCCGAACCTTCGGAGTGGAAGCAGGGACCCCTCAGGGGAAGAAATAAGAAGCTGCCACCAGCTACAGTCCATCCCTATGTGGTAACCTTCCTGCCGATGCTCTTCGTCCTCTTGGCACTGGCAGCCATCTTCAGCCCTGTGAGCCTGTCACCTGGGTCCTGGGTCCCGTCACTGAGCCTTTGGGGCAGGGCTACCATTGAGTGCCCCCCTACCCCTCAGACCCTAGCCCCTGCACTGGGCTGCCAAATCTCTCATGTCCCTGTGGGACCAAGAACTATAGGAGCTTTGCCTACCTGGGTGTTCTCTAGGATACCACCGAGCTGCCTTCCCCTCCTCCATCACTCCCCCAGGCTGTTAAGGGGCCTTTGGGGTCTGCCTCAATCCCAGACCTCCACAGCCAGGGCAGCCTTTTCAGAGCCTGGCAGGTCCCTGCAGCCCCACACCTTCCCTGGCAGAGGCCACACACTTCAATTTGCATTGTCGCAGCCAGGCCTCACTTTGGCCACCAGCACCCAAGCCCTGTGGTCTGAGGCTCACCACCCCCAAACGACCCCCACCCCACCCTTGACCTCACGGGTTGTCTGGCCCACCTCCTCCTCCTGTCAGCTCTGCTCTGCCATCACCTCACTGTGGGTGACTGTAAATGACAGCACCCCCCCACCTGTGGCTTTGCGTTCCATGGGTGCAGCGGCCCGCCATCAACCGCGGCCTCAAACTATTAATGCAGAGGCCGTTTTGAGAGAAAGAGCTGGCCTTCCCGGAATCATTGTTTTATTTGATTAGTTTTTGCAGTGAATCTCTTGCTGTGCCTAAACTCTAAATTAAACTCTGTTATAGGGTACGGGGGGCAGGAGCAGGAACAGTGGACACAGGGCTCAGCACTAGCCAGTTTCAGGCGTCTGCTGCAGGACTGCAACGCAACCCTGGGGACAAGGGGCCGCAACAGCAATTTTTTATGCCAATGTCTAATTGCTCCTTGTCACCTAACTCTTGCATACCTCCAGAGAATGTTTCTTCCTGAGGAGGACAATGCCTCCAGCTGCACTGGGTCCAGCCTGGAGTAAGGGCATTTCTTTCCCAGCCCTCCTGAGGGAGCCTGGTGCCAGTCTGCTTGGCACAGCTCTCGAGGAGGGGTGATGCCAGGCTCCCATCTTGTCACTTTCTGCTCCACAGTCCTGGGGTGCTTGGCAATCCTCAGGGCCTGACATAGCACCCCCACCTCCACAAGTGGACCCTCACCCCTTCCTCCCTCTCTGTGCCCTGTCAGTGCTCCGCCTATGCATCCTGGCTCTCATCACCCCTCCAAGCCCGGGCCCTGTCGCTGCTGGGTGAGATGGCAGCAGAGGGAAGTGGAGGCAGGGGCCCCTCACCTGGGCCTACATCCTTGTTCTGCCAAGGATTGTGTGCACTGGGGTGGTTCTTGGCCTCAGTTTCCTCATCTGTGCGAGAGAGGTGGCAGCTGCTGCGAGTGGCACGGGGCCTGACCCTGAGTGGGCTTGGGCATGGGGTGGGCGCCTGCCAATAAAGCTCAGGTGGTCTCCCCAGTGTGGGAGACAGGGGTTGCTTTCCTCTGCCCGCCTCTCTCTGTGTCTCGGGAGTCTAGTCCTGGGGTGTCCTTGGAGGGGAGAAGTCCCTTTGCTGAGTGACCTTGGGCTGGTGCCTTGCCCGCTCTGGCTCTGGGGTCTGGACTCACTTCTGGGAGTCGAGGCCTGTCTGTGGAAGCCTGGGCCCAAGGGAGGGGAGGAAGAGAGATTTGGAATTTGAATTTCGGTGGAGGAGTCACCTGGGATAGAGCAAAGGGGCAAAGCCAGGAGGCAGGAATAACTGGAGCACCCCAGAGTGCGTCGCCGCACCGGACCACAGCCAGCTGCCCTAGGGCCACGGGGGAAACTGCGTTGGGGTCTGGCGAACCCAGCTTCTTCCCGTGCCTGAAAGTCTCTGTCACTGCCCTGCCATCCTTTCTGGGGGTCTTGGGGACACAGATGGACTGGACTGGGGTACGTAAGAGCTGTTTGGAGGATTCTGCTTGACCCCTTCCGTGGCAAAAGGAGAAACTCCGCTCCCGACCTTGCTGGCTGGCAGCAGGCCCCCCAGAGAGCCACGCCAGGGGCGGAGGGAGGATGGCTCCCCAGTCCGGGCAGAGGCGGCCCTCGTGCCTCACTGCGGGCGGCCGCTCCCGCGGCGGGGCTCTGGGTCCCCCAGGCCGAGCGGTCTGCAGCAGGCCCGTCGCTTCAGCGCCTGGTGGGAGAATGGGGGCGTCGGGGTCAGGCCCATCACCCCGCTGCAAACCCCTTCCGCCGGAGGCTCCAGCGGGGCGCGAGTGATCAGGGGGCCAGCGACCCCTCAGGCCGCCGCGGTGTCCCAGCCTGACACGCACCAGCACGAGGAGGAACACGCCCAGCAGGAGGCCCAAGACGAGGAGCGCCACAGCGGAGCCAGGCAGCGGAGGGCCGGGGTGATTCAGGACTTCAGGGCGGGGGGTGCCTGGAAGCGAGCAGATGAGTGCTGAGTGGGGGCCCTTCCTCGCCCCCCAGAGCACAGAGCACACATCTGAGGAGGTAAAGCCAGGTCTGCAGAGAATGTCCGGGCTCGGGGTCCTGGCCCAGAAGGTGCCACCTGAGCTGAGAGCTGGAGCTGCTCTGAGGGCACTCGAGAGGAGGCGGGCGGCCAGGCCCCGAGGGCAGCCAGCAGGGGGTGAGGACTGGGCTCAGGGGAAGGGAGGGCTTGCAGGGCTGACCAGCCCGGGAGGCAGCGACTGGTTGGGGGGCACAAGGCCCCCCAACACAAGGGGCACTGAGGCCTGCAAGGGAAGCAGGGAGAGGGGCACTGACCCCAGTCTGGGACGACCGTCTCCACCACCTCCACCGAGAAGCCCTCCGCCTCCCGCAGAGCGCGCAGCCCCTGGCGCAGGCAGTCCTGCAGGAGGGCCCGGGCCGGTGCGGCCCCGAGGAAGGTGGCGCCCACCTTGGCTGTGAGCGGGTCCAGCCTGGCAGGAGAATCATTAGTGGTGTCAGGGGGCTGCACAACCTGGGGAGACTCGGGGAGGTTTTCTCTCCCCGCCTCCTGCGCCAGGCTGCCACCCCGAGTCCCCCAGAGCCCTCGGGACTTACTGGAACCCCTCCACCACCACTTGGCCGAAGGTCTGCAGAGGGCTGAGGGCCGCGGTCAGCTGGGGTCGGGAGAGGACAGAGGGTCACAGCTCTATTGAAAAACCCTCTGGGTTTCTTGCATGAGCCTCCTGCCCCTCCCCACTTCTCCCTGCCACTTCACCCATCTTGTCAGTGTCCCCCGAAGTTCCTGGGACTCAGGGCTGATCTTGTTCTCCAAGGCCTTGGTGAAGGGTCTGTCCAGGATCTGCAGCCGCACCTCACACAATACCAACTCCGCCTTCTCCCCTAGGGCAATGGAGAGGGGTGGGGGGTGGGGGGGTGAGGGAGGGGAGTGGGGGGTTGGGGGAGGGGGCGGGGCGGCAAGCCTGCTGCTTGTCTGTGTCCCATTTGTGAGCTAAGAATGGTTTTTACTCCTCAATGGCTGAAACACATCAGAAGCAGGGGAGTCACGTGTGACACTTGAAAGTGTCAAGCACACTACGTCTGTGCCCGTTGGGTTGCCTGGCCCCAGCCTTGCTGCCCTCTGTGGTGCCTTTCTCGCTACCAGGGAAGAGCTGAGTTGTGTGACCAAGGCCCTAGAGCGTGAAGGAGCCTAAAATATTCCCTACATGGCTGTCTAGCCAAGAAAGGTGTGCCCTGCCCTAACCTCTCTCGTGGAAGAATCATACCCAGCCCAGAGCTGAGCAAGTGAAGGGGGAGGGCCTGCTGGTAACGTGACATATGTTCTTTGGGTTCCATTTTTCCCCACTCCCTGCTCTGTGGGAGAAGTGCTGGGTGTCCCAGCCTTGGTCACAGGCAGTGGACATGAGCAGGGCAGGCCCCCTGTGTCTGTGGACTGACTGTGACTGGCCCAGGGTTTGCAGGTGAGAGGGGGTGTGTCCTCCTGCTGGGGACGGACTCTCTGGAGAGGGTCCCAGTGCAGGATGGTGTCTAAATTTTTTTTTAAGATTTATTTATTTGTTTATACAAGAACTGGGGCACAGGCCAGAGGCGCAGGAGAGTGAGAGGACCCACCAGAGACAGAGCGGGGAACAGAACAGGCATACTGACGAAATACACTGCTGAGGGGAGCAGCGGGCGCGGCAGGAGAGGTCTGCCACGCCATGTGGGATTCTCGCTGGCCTGCCAGGATTGAACCGGCACTGCAGAGGCTATGGAGAGCTTCACAGTGCAGCGCTCAACCACCTGCGCCACAAGGGGAGGGCCTGGTGTCTAATTTTGCCCACCACGCCCAGCAGCTGTGTGTAGAGGTGGGCCAGCCCCTTCACAGCTCTGGGCTGTGCAGCGAAGCCACGGGGACTGAGCTGACCCAAAACCCCGTCACCTGGCTGTTGGACAGATGCCCCTTCTGGGTGACACCAGCCACATCAATCTCTCTAGAGGGTGCTGGGGCACAAGAAGACATTGGGCTGCAGACCTGAATGGGGGAGGCGGAGCACTTCTGCCCCCAAACTTGGTGGAAAACCAAGTATCTGTTGATCCTGTCACTTATGTGACATATACCTGAGATGCTGGGTGCTTAGAGGGTGGCTGCACCATCTAGCCTGTCCGATCCCAGCTTCTTATCTCCATCCAGTTCTCCCTCCGAGGCTCTGTACCCCATCCCCCTCTGTGGCCCCAGCACCAGCACCTGAGCAAATTCAACCCTGGAACTGTGCAGGCCCCCTTCACATGCAGATTTTTTTTTTCAATCCATGGATTCAACCATCCTTGAATGCTGGTTGTCTATTGGTGGAAGCCACAGAGGCGGAACCCATGGATATGAAGGACTGAGGCCGACAATAAGGGATTCGAGTATCCAGATTTCGGTAACCCAATCCTTCTGGATACCAAGGGATGGTGTAGTGAAGTTTTGGGGGTGTCAAAGTTACACATGGGTTTTTGACTGTGTGTGGGGGGTTATCACTCCTAACCCATGTTGTTCAAGGATCAATTGTATCTGTTGTTGAAATTGTCCATTCTCCAGAAGAGGAACATTGAGGTCTGGAGAGATAAAGAGGCTGCAGGCCAAGGATACACGGTCCTCCAGCCCTGACTCACCATTTGCTTTGATGCTGGATTTCTGGAAGGCAGGATCCATTATGTTTTGAGCCAGGTGGCTGGCCAGGCCTTGGAGATGGGTGTGGATGGGGGTCTGAAACTTGTACTCAATGTAAACGCCCACCCACTGGTCCACATCACTAGAACAAGTATGAGGGAGAGCATAGGGTCACAGGTGTCTGTCGGCATGTGTTTCTAGAAGCAGGCATCCAGCCCCCACTTGCACACCTGCAGATGTAGGGGTTCCATCCCTCCTAGGGCAGAGCTTCACTCAGCTGGCAGGTGCTACCTAGGACAAAGTCCTCCTCTGGGTGACCCCGAACCTATGCCTCCTGTCCTGGAGCGGGGTCTCCTCTGCCCTGTCTTGCATTCTGGGAAGCCCTCAGGAGAGGAGCAGGCAGGTTGGGTAGTGGGAGGGGGTCGTGACCCACCTGAAGAGCATCAAGGGCCTTCCCTGGGGCTGCACCTTGTAGAATCCTGACACCACAGGCGTGACCTGTGGGGATGCTACAGGTCAGGGTGGGCATGGGAGCCATCTCTCCTGAGACCCAGGGTCACCAAACTAGGGTGAGATGCATGAAGCATGACACCGATAGCATGTGTCTCTTTTACACGGTACCCTGGGGTGTCCCCCACTCTCCTCACTGCTGGCTGGGGGCAGGGATGTCCAGTTACAGGGCCTGGCCCTCTGCCCCCTTGGACCGAGCTGTCGCCTCCCTCAGACAACCTCCATTCTTCACATGGGGGCCAGGGGGCAGGCCTGAGTGCCCTCCATAGCCACCTTACCCCACAGTGCTATGACTGGGGGCACCCACAATGAGTGCCAGCCAGTGCCTCACCCCCATGCCATGGAAGCCTGCAGCCAAGGGAGGCGAGCTGAGTGTCCCAGGTTCCGAAGGGGGAAAGAGGTTACCTCACCTGTCGGAGGATCTGCTTTCCCAGTAGCACAGAGTGAGCAGAGTCAGGCATGAGGAGTTGGGGCAGGAAGGGCCTCATAACTGTGAAGTGGATGCTGATGAGCTCCTGGGCCAGGTCGGTCAGGTAGGACCCTGTGGGACCCAGATAGAGCAGGAGACTTGGGAGTGTTCTCACCCACCAGCATGGAAGTTGGAACCTTCTACGGCCCACCTGGCATGCCACCTGAGGGAGGGAAGAGGCACTGGGGCAGGGGTTGGCCAGGGCTGAGACCCACCATCAGAGGCAAGGCTGTTCTCATCCAGAGACAGGTTCCCCATCATCTGTCCTGAGGCCTTCACCTGGCGGTACAGAGTCCAGAGGACTTCACTGGCAGAGGGGGCTGGGGCGCAGCCTCCGAACACAAGGGAGGCATTCACAGCCACGGAGCCAGGCCTGTAAACAGAACCACATTCTCACCAGGGGTCCCACGGGGGCACCCCGGAGGCTGCATGAGGACCGGGTAGGTGCATTCAGCTGTGTCCGCTGGGAAGACAGAGGCTGCACAAGGAAGAGCCTCCCTGGGAGGGTCAGAGCTGATCACCTTACCCCTCCAGGCCTCAGCTGCCTCCTTGGTAAAGTGGGGACCGAAAGCTCTTTCCTAGAGGGTCGTATGTGGACCAACGAAGCCGTCGGCAAAGCACAAAGCTCAGGAAAAGTGAGTTCCCTTGGCTCTAATGGAAACGCTGTGAATCCCACCAGGGAGAGGCTGGGTAAGGTTACCCGCCAGGCTATCAGGAAGCCATCTGGACCAGGCTGAGAAACACAACCTTGGCTGCATTACAAGGAGCAGGGGCTCTGGAGAGGGAAAGGTGACAGACCTGAGGAATCTCTGAAAACCTGTGGGAGATGGACCAATGGCCGTATCTTAAGGAGGCACCTGACCTCGGCGCAGGACCACAGGAGTTCATGGGAAGAGACCTGGAAACAAGCAGGCTCAGGATCCAAAATTGCTTTCCTTCAGCCTTCTTTGGAGTACCTGTTTTGTGCTGCACCATCCCTGGGTTGGGGAAACAAAACTTCTGTTCAGATCCAGGAGAGGGAAGTCAAAAGGGAGATTTTAGTTCATTCAAGTGGGAACTTTCTAGCCAATTGGGAGTATGGCTGGAGAGAGGGTGAGAATGAATTCCCCATCCCTGGGGTGAATCAAGGCTCTACATTCCTGCACTGGCAGGAATTTGCCAACAAGAGTCAAGGTTCAGGGCCTCCCTGGCAGCGCAGCGGTTGAGTGCTGAGCTGTGAAGCTGCCCGCAGCCTCTGCAGCACCAGTTTGATTCCCGGCCTCGGCGAGGATCCCACATGGCGCGCAGACCTCCCCTGCCGCCCGCTGCTCCCCTCAGCAGTGTCCTTCGGTCCTTCTGCCTGCTCTGCTCCCCGCTCTGGCTCAGGTGAATTCTCTCACCCTCCCGCGCTTCTGACTGGACCCAGTGCTTGTATAAATAAATAAATAAATCTCTTAAAAAAAAAAAAAAGAGTCAAGGATCACCCTTATAACCCAAGTGGAGCTGTGCTAATTTGGACCTTCGGGTCCCAACCCAGGAATTTGCATCTGTTCACATGTTGCTTACAGGAAGGACCCTGGCCCAGAAATGCCCTGACGCTTTTGCTCTCCCTGCCTTTCCACCACAGCCAGATGCTGCCTGGCACCTCTGCCCAAACCCTGTAGCTGGACTTGGGGCTCAGAGCAGGCAGGATGTCACCTAAGGTCACGCAACACAGCCAGGGACAGAACCAAATGTGAGCCTCCTGCCTGCCCATCCAGAGCTCTTCCTATCTCCTCCCCAATCGCCCCCCACCCCGGGTGTCCTGGACATGGCGGTGGCTGGACAGGGCTGAGCAGCCGGAGAGTGGTCTCGTGGCTAAGAAGGCACAGGCCTCTGGCAGGCGGGTGCCGGGCCCTGAGAGCTGAGCTCACTCACCTAAAGAGCAGGATGCTGATGCCCTGGAAGCTGGAGAAGGCCTCGTGGTACATGCGCTGGAGCTGAGAACAGGCAGGGCATTGAGGGCTGTGATGGGCACCCCCTCTTCTCCATAGCACCAGCTCCTGCCACCCTGGCCAGCGCCCCTCTCTGCCTCCCCCTGCCTGCCTGTGTCCACCCTCATTAACAACAGCCCGGCCCCCACGATGACCTCCTAAGTGACCGCCTACATGGTCCTGGCAGCCCAAGTCGTCCTGCCCCCTCGGCAGCCAGACATAACCCGCCATCACCCCACTGAAGACAGCACCCCCACTCCAACTGTCCCACACACAAACCGCTTTCCCAGGCCTGGCCTTCTCTGTTTCCTTGAAAATCACTCTCCAGTCCAGTCACGCCGCATCCCCACAGCGGCCACTCTGAGCCACGCCCGACCTCTCACCCTGATAACAGCCCCTTCGCCCTGCTGGCTCCCCTTCCGCCTCCCCATGCCCCTGGCCCACCTGCTCAGGGTCCCCGCACATGCTGTTCCTCTGGCTGGCCTGCGCCTCCCCACTTCCTCTGGCTGCCTTGTCATCCGGTTAAAGGGTCCCTTTCTCAGAAAGGGGTTCTCTGAGCACCCCTTCATCCCGCCAGTCTAAATAAGCCCTCTGCTTCTCCTGTCTGCTTCTTTAGCTTCTCTTGATGCTATTAAGTCTGGGCTTGTTTGCTCACGCCTTTTACAGCTGCCTCCTCCTCCACACGGCAGGCTCCTTGGGAGCTCTGCGCCGTGGTGCCCACGTCCCCCAGCTGCCCGGGTGTGTGGACAGTGAATCAGCTGGAAGAGGAACAGAGCCTCAGACTGAGCGCCCCTGGTCACAGGCAAGAGCTGGCACGTGTGGCCCTGTGTGCTCTCGCAGACGCTCCAGATCTGAGGGATCTGAGGGAACTGAGTCTGGCCTCTGTGGGCAGAGAAATATGCCAGGTGGCCACACATGACTCCTGTCCCGTTCTCCGGGGGACAAGGTCTCCCCGGGAAGAGGCCTCCTCCTGCCCCAGCGCTCCTTTCCTGTGGGAGCAGCCCAGAGAAATGGAGCTCACTTTTCTACTTCTTAGGCCCCCATTTGCTTCCCGGCCCTGAGGGGAGAGAGGCCCAGGGAGGGTGTTCATTCATTCATTCATTCATTCACCACCCCCTGAGCCCTCCCCGCTGTCTGGGGGAGTGGCCCCTGGGAAAGGCACAGGGAGGGAGGTGGATGGGGAGGGAATGGAGTGCAGGGCGCAGGGAGTCTTCCGTGAGGCGGCCTTCAGCAGCCAGAAAGGGCCGAGGAGGGCCGGGGTGGGGGCGGGAGAAGAGCACACACCACCCTCAGGGCTCAGGAGAGGGGTGGGCCCGAGAGTGTAGACAGTACTGGGGTGGGGGCCGCCTCCAGCAGGCGGGGGAGACGCCGCACCTGGCCCCGGATGTTCTTGCTCAGCAGCCGGTGCTCCAGGGAGGCCGCGCTCCTGAGTGTCTCTGAGAAGCCTTCGTTGGTGACTGTGAAGGCCACGCAGCGGGTGGCGTGACGGGGTCCTGGGAAGGCGGATCCTGAGTCCTGCGGGGAGATGGCCTGGCCAGGAGGAGCTGGGGGAGACCACTGGGCCGGGGCAGCACCCCCGGGGGCACTTGGGGCGCCAGAGGGAGGGCCGGACACACACCCAAGGGAGCAGGCTGGGCTGTCCGGGACCAGCGGCCCAGGCTGGGCTGTCCGCTGGACACTGGCTGGCCCTGAGGCCGTGCGGGGTGGCAGGGCAGGCGGGAGGCTGGAGACTCTGAGGAGACGGTGTGAGGTTGCGAGTGCGAGCTCAGGCACGGCAGAGTCTGGAGCGGTTCTGGCTCTGGCGGTGAAGGGGGAGACGGCAGCCGGGCCGGGGGCCGGGGGCGCTGTCGGTGTCTGAAGGGGCGGTTGTGGGGAGGGTGATGGAGGTGATGGAGCCAGTGACAAAGATAGATGTGCAGGCGCTGGGGAGGAAGGTGAGGCCGGTGGGGGTGACCATGGCGGTGAAGTGGGTGCTGTTGAGGGTGACGTCAAAGGCCTGCTGGGCCCTGGCCCCAGACTGGATGCCTCAGCATCTCTGGGTGGCCCAGAGTCCTCTGGAAGGGGTCGGGAGGGCGTGTCCTGTGATGAGCACCCTGGAGCTGCGGTGGGGAGAGGCTCTGTCGTGGCCAGAGTGTTACAAGTTGATGTCAACACAAGTGGGCCCTGGGGCGCTGAGGGGACAGTCTTCTCCGGGGCCCCCGGAGCCCATGCCGGAGGCGAGGAGGCCTCTGGCCCAACGCTGCTCACCCCTGATAGAGAATGCGTCCGGGCCCTGGTGCTAAGGGGGTGCCTGCCCTTGAGCCAGGCCGGCAGTTCGGGGGCTTTAGGTGTGGGTGCAGAAGTGGGCGGGACAGGAGGTGCTCCAAAGAGCTGCCTGGTGGGTTCAGAGGCAACGAATGCCCTCAGTGTCACAGAGACAGGAGCATGGGTAGTCAGGGGGGGCTCACTGGGATCTGGCCCCACCCCAAGATGCCTTGGGCCAGGAGAAGCCCGCGACAGGGATGTGGCAGTGGTCTCTGGAGATCCCGGGAGCCAGGGCTCCTCTGCAGGTCCAGAGGACCAGGACTCTGGGGCCCTGTGGGCCATAGGCTCAGCCCCTGCTGAGGGTGCTGGTCTGACTGAGGCCCTGCCTGTGGTGCCAGCATTTCCTGGATGACTAAGCTGGTCCCAGAGGGGTTTCAAGTGCAGGAGCAAGGCGAGAGGAGTGGTCTGATCCCCAGCTGCCTCAGAGGAAAGGACTCCTGTCCTTCTGCCAGGCGCTCCCCCTGCCTTCTCAGCTGAGGGAGAGCGTCCAAGACCTGCCACCAAGTTTAGTGACAGGCGCTCCTCACTGTCAGGAGACTGGCCCCGAGCTTCATGAGAAGGAAGAAGTGGCAGGGCGGACGCCCAAGCCAGCAGGACAGCTGCAAACCAGAAGAGTGTTCTGAGGAGGGGGTCCAGGCCCTGTCTCAGGATCCCCCAGGTTGACTGAACCCAGACTTCACATGAGGACAGGAAGGTCAGCCTGAGTGAAGCCAGTTCTGAGGAGGAGCCCCTGGCCCAGGTGAGGAGGGGGGGTCTGGGAAGGAAGAAGGGGCCCCCAAGGCCCACCTGCCCCAGCCCCACTTACCGGCCAGGAGGAGCCCTGCCACGGGAAGCCAGAGGGGGCCCATGCCGAAGGCGCCTGCTGAGACTCCAGCCTCTGCACCAGGGGCAGCTGGAGGGACTTCTGCTGGGCTCTCCTTTCCAGAAAGGACTGCTGCCCAGCTGAGAGGGTGGTCAGCTGACTGCTTCCAGCACTCCCTGAGCTGTTCTGCCTGGCCCCTTCCTGGCAGCTCAGGCCCAAGTCCCGCTGCCCTGCCTGCCTAGCAGCCCCAAAAGGTCTTCTCTGGGGTTGCAGACTCAGAGTGGAGATCTGTGTCTGTCACATAGCCTGAGGGAGGATGGGCTGAGGAAGTTAGAAGTCCTGTCCAGTCTTCGGATGTGAAGTGGGGTACTCTTCGTGGAGGTGGCGAGGGTGTTAGTGGCAGTGAGAGCCGGTGGGGTGGGGGTGGGGGTGGTGTGGACGGCGGCCTGGGTGACTGTGGTGACAGTGGCCGTCACAGAAGGGCTGCGATGCCAATAGAAGAGCCCCGTGCGGGCCGAGGTGTGCATGGTGGGAGTTCCGTTTGCACCCAGATAGGGAGGGGCTACGTGTAAAGAGATTTAGATCCACACCCGTCCCCTGCCCCCCTCTGCAGTTTGGTCCCTGCTCCCAGCCTGTCAGGCTAGGTGGGGACTCCGGAGGCAGGCAGCTCCGAGAACAGCCCCCTAATCCACACTGGGGCCACATGGAATCCTGTTCAGAGACTGGGACTTTGAATGGGTTTTGTACAGGGCTCCCCAAGAGCTGCCTCCTGGTCCTGACTACTGTCACTCCTGTCCTCTTACCTCCCCTGCCCCGTCCCCACAGACACAGGAGAAGTGGGGTAGCCCTGAGAAGCTTCCAGTTGCTGAGGGCAGGAGGCAAGATTGGGGAGCTGATGCCTACATGAGTGTCAATTTGGGGCTCAGGTCAGCTCACACCTCACACCCCCAGCCCCTGGGCCAAAGGAAGCATTCAGCTCTTTCAGCCTCTTCCATCAGCCCCTGGCCTCTGTGACCTCCCCCAGGGTCAGTGACTTGCCCAGGGCCACAGGCCTGGGCAGGCTGCAGAACCCCCTCTGCTGGGCAATAATCTACAGCCTTCCCAGCAGGAAATCAGACTGGAGAGTAACAGCAACACTGTAGCTCTTCTACCCTCCCCTGTGCCCCCCAGCAATGTACCTAGATCTGCCCATTTCCCCAAGAGATCTCCACGGCGCCCCCCTCCTCATCCCCTTCTTAAGCTTGCTCTCCTCTGCCTGAACACCCAGCAGCTGCTACCTTCTCTCCACTCCCAGCCCCTTCTGGGTAAAGAGGCTCAAGGCCCAGGCCGGGCCTGCGGGAGGAAGGCTCTGCCAAGGAGAGGGAAGGAGGGGGGCTTTCGGGACTTCTGACTCTGCTTCTGGCTTCATTCTCCCCATTTTCCCTCAACTCCCTCCGTCCTACCTCACAGGCCCCCTAGCTCTGTGCCCCAGCCCAGCCCCTCCACCCCATCCCCCCACTCCATCTCCCCTGCCTTCTCCCAGGACGCCCAGGTCTTACCTGGTGATCCTGATGATACCAAAAAGCCTGTCTCTGCAGGTACAGGCGCCCACAGAGGGGTGACAGCAGCGCCCTCTGCCCCTACCCAGTCTGTCAGGGCCACCCCCTTCCCAGGCAACCTCAGGGCAGGAAGATTTGGTTTCTGGTGGCTCCTGTCCAAGAGTGAAATCACCCCGCCCAGCACCCTGGGCCTCATCTCTGGGCCCCTTCCACACCCCTGCAGGCCAGGCTGGGCTGGAGCCAAAGCTGGGGCAGAGCCCTAGGGACCCCAAGCTCAGCTAGGCGTTCTCTCAGACTCTACCCGCTCAGCTAGGCATTCTCTCAGACTCTACCCGCTCAGCTAAGCATTCTCTCAGGCTGTACCTGCTGAGTAGCAACAGTCAGAGCAGGGGCCCTGGGACACAATGAGGAGTCAGGGACAGAATCATGCTGCCGGCCACGCCACGGCCCTGGGAAGCCTCTGAGGACCTCTCCAGGAGTGGGAGCCGGCACCACTCACCTCCCCGCAAGTCCCCCTGGTCAAGAACAATCTGACAATTCCATCAGGAGCTGGAGATCAGGGTCCGGCTGATTCTAGGACCAGGGCTCAGCATGTCAGGGGCGGGGCGTTGAGTCTATGACAGGGCCAGGCCTGGGATACATTTCTAAGCTGCACTGGACCTGGGCTCGCCCCGCGTTGGTCCACACCAGAGACCATCCCGACATCTGAAACAAATACTGGCCTCAGAACCAGACGGATTTCAACAAAAGACAGGGTGGGCTCAGTGTCGCAGGCTGAGTAATGTCCCTGCGCTCAGGGCCCAGGCTGCCCCTCCCTGAGACTGAGCACCGTGACAGCCCTGTCTCGGCCAGTCTCGGCCTCTCTCGCTCGCTGGCATCGCTCTGCCTAGCCAGCTGGGGCAGGAGGAGGGGCTGCACGGCAGCCATCCTGTACCCCGGTCCAGTGCCAGAGGAGGTGTTGGAGATGCAAAGGGTGCTGGGAAGGTGAACCCCAAGAGGAGGACAGGCCAGGCCAGTCACCCCAGGGCTGGCCAAGCAGACATTTGCCTGGACACACGGGCAGCGGGCCAGCAGACGCTCAGCTTTGCCTGTGTACCTTGTGGAGGGAAGGCCTCTCCAGCAGGAAAGACGCGTGCAGCTGAGCCTGCACTCTCTTCCTGGCCCCCAACCTCCTCTGGGGGGACCAGCTGACCCTCCCCACTTCCCATAGCACGTGCCTACTGCATCCACATTTTAATCCCCTATCCGGTTCCATGCTCTTCAGACAAGGGTTTGTCAGACGGTTCTAACCACTTGACCAGTACAGAATGGGGGGCTTTCGGAAGGAACAGAGGGAAGCGGGTGGAGAGAGCCTGGGACCCTGCACATACTCTCTTCATTTCTGATCTCTCCCAGGCATGGGAGGGCTCTGTCCTCTGGTTCCAGCCTGCTGTGCTGACCTGCCACGGCCCCTTCCTCAGACCAGCTCCCACCCGATGCCCCTGTCCTCCCCTATGCCCCATGCCCTCCCATGCCCGCCAGGATGACCACATACTGGCTCCAAGAGGTACCAGAGAGGCTGTATGAGAGAGGAGGCAGCACCTTCACCTCATTGCCTTTCTAGGAAGGGTGTCCTGGGCTAGGACGATAGTCCAATAAAGAAAAACCCCAAATTGATGGCTTCCCTACCAAACATTCCCTCCCCAAAACAAAACAACTAAAGGGGCCTCCTGGCTCTATACTGCTGAATTATGTTTGCTAGTGTTTTGTTGAGAAATTTTGCACTGAAGCTCATACAGGATTTTGGTCTTTAGTTGTTTTTTTTTTAAAGATTTTTTTTTTTTAAGATTGATTTATTTATTTATACAAGAGCTGGGGTACAGGCCAGATGCACAGGAGGGTGAGAGAATTCACCAGAGACAGAGCGGGGAACAGAACAGGCAGACTGACTGAGATACACTGCTGAGGGGAGCAGCGGGTGAGACAGGAGAGGTCTGCTGCACCATATGGGTTGTTTCCTGGCTGGTGGGAATCGAATCCGCGCTACAGAGGCTGCGGACATCTTCACCGTGCAGCGCTCAACCCACTGCGCCACCAGGGAGGCCTTTTACTCAACATAGTACTGGGAACTTCTAACCAGAGCAATTAGGGAAAAAAAAGTACATAGAAAGCATCCAAGTTGAAAATGAAAAAGTATAAAAACATAGTGCCCTCTTGTTTATAGATGACATCCTACAAATATAGATGAAAATCCTACAAATTCCATGCCATAAAAACCTATTAGAATTAATAAATTAACTCAGCAAAGTAGCAAGATACAAAGTCAACATGCAAAAATCAGTTGCATTTCTATACACAATGAACAATCTGTCAAGGAAATTACAAAGCAATTCCATTTACAAAAAACATCAAAAAGAATAAAATTCTTAGGAATTTGGGCCTCCCTGATGGCACAAGGAGTTAAGCAGCTCACTGTGAAGCAATTCGCAGCCTCTGCAGCATGAGTTCAATCCCAGGCTGGCCAGGGAGCAACCCACATGGTGCAGCAGACCTCTCTTGACTCGCCCGCTGCTCCCCTCAGCAGTGTACTTTGGTCAATCTGCCTGTTCTGTTCCCCACTCTGTCTCTGGTGAATCCTCTCACCCCCCGCATCTCTGGCCTATACTCCAGCTCTTGTATGCATGAATAAATAAATCTTTAAAAAAAATTCATAGGAATTAACCAAGGAAGTGAAAGATCTGCACAATGGAATTACAAAGCATTGTTGAAATAAATTAAAGACACAATTAAATTTAAACACATCTAATCTTAATGGATTGAAAGGCTTTATAATGTTAGAATGTTAATACTACACAAAGCTATCTACAGATTCAGCTCGATCTTTATTATCTACAGATTCAGCTCGATCTTTATCAAAATCTCAATGATTTTTTTTTTTTTGCAGAACTAGGAAAACCCATCCTCAAATTTATATAGAATCTCAAGGGATCCACTTGAGATTAATAACCAAAACAATCTTGCAAAGGAACAAAGTTGAAAGACTCACACTTTCTAATTTCAGGAGTTACTATAAAGCTATGATAATCAAAACATGGTAGTGTTGGGATAAACAGACATATAAACAAATGGTAGAATAGAGAGCCCAGAAATAAACTCTCATGTGTATGGTTAAGTGATTTTTAATTATTTTAAATATTTAATTTATTTAATTATTTTAAAGATTTTATTTATTTATTTTTGCATAGAAGAACTGGGGTGTAGGCCAGAGGTGCAGGGGTGGGGTTGAGAGGATTCACCAGAGACAGAGTAGGGAGCAGAACAAGTGAATTTACTGAAATACACTGCTGACGGGTGCTAGGGATCAAACTCAGGCTGTCTGAGTGATAGCACTGAGACTTAACCTTTAGGCCACCTGGGAGGCCCTGGTTAAATGATTTTTGACAAGGGTACAAGACTATTCAATAGGGAAAGGATAAAAATGTTGGAAAAATTGAATATCAACATACAAGAGAGTAAAGTTCTAATACCATTTAAAAAATAACACAAAATGGATCAAGAACCTAAATGTTAGGCCTAAAACAATAAAACTCTTAGAAGGAACCATGGGGGGCCTCCCTGATGGTGCAAGGGGTTAAGACGCAGCCCTATGAAGCAATCCGCAGCCACTGCAGCATGAGCTACCTGGCCAGGGAGCTACCCACATGGCGCGGCAGACCTCTCCTGTTTCACCCGCTGCTCCCCTCAGCAGTGTATTTCAGCCAGTCTGCCTGTTCTGTTCCCCATTCTGTCTCTGGTGAATCTGCTCACCCCCCACACCTCTGGCCTGTACCACAGCTCTTGTATGCAAAAATAAATCTTTTAAAATAGAATTACCATAAAACTCAGCAATTTCATTTCTGGTTTTATACCCAAAACAATTGAAAACAGGGTCTCAAAGAGCTGTATGCATACCCATGTTAATAGCAGATTTATTCACCATAGCCAAAACATGGAGGCAAAACAATGATCCACTGATGGATGAATGAATAAGCACAATGTGGGATATACAGAAAAAGGAATATTGTTCAACCTTTAAAAGATGAAAGTTGTGCAACCTGGATGAACCTTGAGGACATTATGCTGAGTAATATAACCCAAAGGAAAATGTGATTCCACTTACATGAGGTCCTTAGAGTGGTCAAAATCATAGAGACAGAAACTAAATGGTGATTGCCAGGACTTGGGGTTGGGGAGGCTGGGGAGTTATTATTTAACAAATACAGGACCTCAGTTTGACAAGATGAAAAGGGTTATGGGAATGGATGGTAATGATGACTGCCCGACAGTTGAATGAACTTTAGACCAATGAACTGTACGTTTGAAAATGGTGAGGATGGTAAATTTTTCTTTCATCAACTCTTATACTTGGTAACCCTGAACTATAGATGTATAAGAAAGGCAGAAAAATGCTTGACTCTACTGTTACTTGTTTTTAAAATAAAAGCTAGTTCACTAGCATGCACCAAAGGTGATTAATTTATTTTCTCCTAGATGCATAGAAAGACAAGCTTGACTTAGTCAACCATCAGCTCAGAGCATTCAGATTGTTAACATCATTGATGCGTTTCAATTCACTGCAGTTTTTTTTTTTAAAGATTTATTTATTTATGGGGCAGCACTCCCACTGCCCACCTGTGACTATGCAGGTGCCTCTTTTCACCAACTCTTCTCTGCAGGGCAGCAGCCTTCCTGCCTCCCCATGAACTGTCAAGGCCGCCCATCTGCAACCATGCAGGCCTCTCTTATCTAACCTGTCCCTTCTGGGGCAGCTCTTCCTGCCCACTTGTGTCTATGCAAGTGTACTGTACTTTTCTAACCCTTTTCCTAATAAACCTGCTTTTTAAATATATATAAAAAAGATTTATTTATTTATGCATATAAGAACTGGGGTGTAAACCAGAGGGGGGGTGTGTGTGAGAGAGAGGATTCATTACATCTTTTTTTATGCCAGTAAAAGGCTCTTCAAAGACAAATGGAGGATTTAAAGAAACTCTTCGCCTGCCCCTGGAGAGTAGAATGGGCAAAAAATCAGGCACAGAACTGAATAATAAAAATGGCAGAATTGCAAAGGAAACTGAATTGCAATAGGAGTGAAACTCCTATTCTAAACGTAGGGCCCCAGACAGAAAAGTAAGGGATCCCACTATCGGTACGGGGGCATTTGATTGGCTATACCCAAGAACGTGGAACCTCCTGTCTCCCCTTCATGTTACGGTCTAGAAGAAGACCCGCTCCCCTAATTGCTAAAGGACAGTGCAACCAAGGTGAAAGGAATAAATTGCTCTCAGACCCTAGAGCACAAAAGAAAAAAATGTATGTGAGTCTTCTTTGAGGCTTGCTTTCACAAAGAGCAGAGCCTGGAGGCTTTGGGCAGAGGACACAGCCTGAGCATGTGCAGACATGACTAACCTTGAGCTGAGCCCCAAGCCGATCATAGCAGAGAAGGGGGGTTACCCAGAGCAAAGGGCCCACAACAGAGGTTTAAAATGCCAGTTAGCTGGCGGGGGGGTGGGGGTGGTGGGGTGGAATACCTCTTCATACACCTCCAAGTATGGACTGCCCTGTAACTAGGCAATAAGCTTCAGCCAATCATATTTCTTTGCTCTTTATGCACGCCTCACACATACCTCAGCCAATAAAATGTAGCTACTTTGTTTCAGCCCCACTCCCCAAAACCAACATAAAACCCTTCCCCAGCCTAGATGGGGTAGATTTGAGTTTTTGCACCTGCCTCCTTGCTTGTGACTTCCAATAAACTTCTTCTCTCGAAACCTGGTGTCATAATAATTGGTTTCTGCACAGAGGCAATGAGCCCATTGTCTCCTCCTGCCTGGAGGCCAAGAACTTCCCTGAGGTGGATGCCTTCCAGAATGTGTCCCTGCTCATCGCCTGCCCACACTGCCCCAGACCAATAGCCAAGGTCCGTCCTCATCACATCCCAAGATCACAAGTACAGCCCTACTTGGCATGAAACACCTTACTCATCAAAAGAGTTGCAGGAGCTTAAGAAGAATGTACTGGAAGAATCTGGGCGAAGAGCTGTAAGGGAAGAAGAGGGCAGACTCTAAGGTTTTATATATGAGAACTTTTGGAGCTGGGGGTTCTCTCCTGTGACTAAGGATCATGTCCTGGCAAGGACCCCTGGAGCTCTGCCAGCTGCTTGATGCAAAGACATGACGGTTGCTGTAGTAAACGAAATAGAGATTATATAACTGCTTCCCAAGTGTCAGAAGGAGTCAGAAGATTCAGGGAGTTAGGCAGGAAGGTTTTACCAGAGAACCTACCGCTTGACCGAGTTCCCTTAGAGGACTCACAAGGACACCCCTCTTCAAGTTAGGAAGGATGGCGCCAGTGAGGGGTGCCGGAATCCTTGAGCATTTCAAGGCACTATCCTTTGCAGGCCACAACTGACAGGCACAGATGCTGCCATGACACCAGCCTTCTGAACTGTTGTGTCGGGCAACACCACACTGACAAACGGGAGTCGTGGAGCAGGCTGCACAATGCAGGATGCTGCTGAAGAGCAAGACCCTGGCCCTTTATTGACACACGTAATTGGTTTTTAGGAGATTAGGGAGATTAAGGAAAGGGGAAGGGTGTAGAAGATTAGGGATTGTGAGTCTGCCCTCCAGGCACTTCTAATCTACTTGATGCTACACCTTAATCCCCAGCCATGGTTCTAATCTCATCAACAAAGCCCTCCACTGATCAGCTTCTGGGGTCCCTTGTCATACATTGGTCCTCGGCCCCCCGGGGCATTCCCGGTCATACCTCGTGATGTATAAATCGGGAGTATGTGTTATGCATCATTCCTCAGCCCCCTGGGCTTTCTGGACATACCTCCTGATGCACTTGTTATGCATCGGTCCTCAGCCCCCGGGGAATTCTGGACATACCTTGTGATGCACAACCTTCCCAGTGTGATCCTGCTTTGTGCTCTTGTTTGATCTGAAGGGTTTAAGGGTTAGGGCTCCTGTTCCTAACTGGCTGGACCACTTTGACCTTGTTTAGGTGACAAAATGGTGGCCGTATAGGCTGCCTAGGAGTAGCAGACCCACACTGAACGTCAGTGGGGAGACGCCAGAACAGCAGAGGCAAGGTGATGGCACTTAACCATTAACAAGGTGGATGCAATTAATCTAATTGGCAGCCACACTGGCTTGAAAACCAGAGGGCCATTACCTGCAGGATCTGTGGTGTGGGCTAAACACAAATGATATTTTTGAAGCAAGTTCTGCAGGCAGTTGGCTAGAGTATTGCTTGACTTGCAAAACAAAACCAAAGAATTGGCAAGCAAAAGGCTGCAACAAAAAATGACAATAATCCCTTGCCTAGTTGCAGACAGAGACAACTGAGATCTGTAGCCTGTTGATCATAGGGGAAGCGGGACATTCTTGAGAAGACTCTGCAGCATTACCACCAGTATTGTCAATAAACATCACCTCAATTATTCTGCAAAGGTCATTCACCAAAGTAACTGTATCTGGTGAGTAAAGAATACCCAGAGGGTATTTAGAGGGTTATTTTTTAAAAAGATTTATATATTTATGCATATAACAGCTGAGGTGTAGGCCAGAGGTGTGGGGAGGAGGAGCGGTGTAGGGTAGGTAAAAGGTATCAGGCTTTTCTGCCCTCCCACCATTAGGATAGATGAGGGAACCCTGTGGTCCTGAGTGCATGCCTGATGGCGGGCACCTGGAGTGGGTACACCTGGGCTGAGAGATTGGACTTGTAAGGGCGGCGTCACGGCGATGCCAGCAGCAGCAGAAGGAGAGAGAGCGAGAGAGAGAAAAGAAACATATCTTCCATTTATCTCTCCTCATCATGTTGTTTTTCCACCTCTTTTGGAACACATGGAGCATACCCATGTTTCTATTTTATTTATTTTTTTTAAGATTTATTTATGCATCCAAGAACTGGGGTATAGGCCAGAAGTGTGGGGGGGTAGAGGTGACAGGATTCACCAGAGACAGAGTGGGGAGCAGAACAGGAAGACCGACTGAAATACACTGCTGAGGGTGTAACAGGGTGGTCCCCAGGAAAGGGGGAAGTTCCAGGTTCCCTGCCCCACCCAAGGGAGGGTGGAGCTGAGCAGGAAGAGAAGAAGCTGCAGGAAGAGACGGAGAAAGGAAGCAGGATGGAGCCAGGAGACCTGGAGGAGTCGCATGGAGCCTAGAGACACGTGAAGAAACTGCGCTTGTCTTTTGGTCGTGGACTGGGTGACACAGATGTGGGTGAGACCCGTGGGGAGGTGACCATGGCAGCTTTTATCTTGATGTTGATTTTGCTCTTTTCCTTCCGGGCTTGTCCAGTTGTTTGTGACCCTTTTCTGTGGGTCCCCACTGGAAGATGCTTTAGACTTGTAGCAGGCTTTGGGGCCTTGTTCTGGGCCAATCCCATATGGATGGACTTTTACCCACGAGGGGATGGGTAACTTTGGGTGCTTCATTTAGAAACTAGACTCTTTGCCTTACCTGTATTGTTTCCTAGTTTTATTAAAGTTCCTTCCCATTAAAGTCTCCTATGTTTTGTGTTGATGCGGCGGATGGCAGAACCCATGTAGAATAGGCAGGTTTGCGGGGTTTGGGCTGCCCCTCTCCCTGCCCTATAACAGATTTGGCGACCACGAAGATTTAGGACAGGGCCATCCGTGGTTAGTCAGCCCCATGGGGAAATTGGGCTTCCCTATGGCACTGGCTACCATAAGCGCAAATGTGATTTTTGGTTTCTCCGGTGTGTTTGTTTCATATGTCGATTTGCTGTTGAAAAACTGGCTTGGGCTTTGTGAAGATCTGTGTGTCTGTATGTAATTTGTTTGTAGTGACTTGCTAAGACATTTGATTTTGTGGAAATTGTTCTGTTCAACAGTTTTACTCAAAAGATTAGGCAGTACATTGGACCATGTGGCCAGATCAAAGATGGCGTCTGAGGCCACTTGGAACTTTTTTCTTTCTTTTTGTAATCTCTGCTGTCTCATTAGCATTTCTAAAGGCAATAATGGTTCTTCAGTGGTATGTTGCTTTGTCTTTGGCTACTTCCTGCTCTTTGCCTGATGCATTTTGCCAGCCAATTGTGGAGCAGTGGTGTTTAAATTAGCAAATGTATGCCTGGGTGTTAAGGAAAGAGTAGCCTTAAGCAGTAACTGGTAATTGCTGGTATCCTTGATGGATTCTTGGAGATAACTTGAATTTTTGCAAAGTCTGGATCAGAAAAATTAACAAGATTTTGTCTGAGTCTGAAAGGATTTGCTGCTGTGAATTTTGTCTACACAATTTGTTTTGGGCATGTTTGCCATTTTGAATCCTGAATTTGTTCAATTGATGGTGTAAGACAAGATTCTAAGTTTCTGCTTCCTACTGAGGAAGGTCTGTTGTGGAAAGCACTCTTTAGGGTGCATCATATAACTGTACCAGGTTTTCATACCTGTGTTGTTGTTGTCCCTCCCTAGTGTGGGGGAGGTGTCATCTGTGCTTAGATGTTTAATCTGCTCTTTCAGCTTCTGTCCCAGTGTGGCTAACAGAAGTAAGGAGATGACTCCTTTTAATTGAAAGTTAATTACTGATAATTTGATTTTGCTTTTTCAGGTTGTATTCCAGGAAACCCAAGGAGTGCCTGCTTGGTGGCTAACAAGAGATGACTCCTTTTGCTTCAAAGTTAACTTTTATTCTTTCAGTTGCTGTACAGAATACCCCAGGATTGACTTCTAATAAAAAGTCTTCAACACTGAAAACCCTAAGGTGATAAACAAGGTCATGTAATCTAGTGATAAATAAAACTTTTCCTTCCTATTTCCAAAGTCTTAGGTTTGTAGGATGACAACTGGAAATTTTTCTGCCAGCAACACTCCACATTTTTTTTTGGACTTTGACATTTTTTTCCTGAGCCTATGGAGTAAAACTGCAGTTACATAACATATTCTATGTGGCATAACTAAAAAAAACTGTCTTTGTCTATATGTTGTATGTCTGTATGTCCTTGTGTCTAACTGTCTTGACCTCCAGTGATCAACAAATTGGTATACGTGGTGCCCATAGATGTTGAAAAAAAAAAAAAAGTCTCCAGTTTTGAGAAAAACTAAAGGTTAGGGTTTGATTGTCAACATTGATTGTCAACTGAACTAAGCTGGTGCCTTCATAGAGACTTAATATTGTTTCTGTTATTTTTCTGATATTTATGGCAAAGCATCCCAGAAATAAAAATTCAAGTACAAATTTGGTAGCCTGTCATTTGACTGATGCAAGGAAATTTTGTGGAACCTCAGTAGAGCTCCTGAGACACTCCACAAAGTTTCTCCCTTTCCTCCTGGAAAGGCATTAGATGAATTTGTTCTGTTTGGCTTTTACCTAATGAAGTAAAACTGGAAGGGAAGCATTGTCACTTGGGAAAATGGTAAAACTTTGGTGTATACAGAATGTTAACAGTGGTTTTCTAAAATGTGTATTTAAAAAAAAAACCAACCTCTTAGTATCTGGTATGTATTTAAATTGTCACTGGTGATTGTCACCTTGTAATATTGTATAATTCAATTGTTTCATATCTACAGAAATTGTATCTGGCAATATAGGGAGAAAAGGTCTCAACAGATTCCTATTGATGGAACTGTTGAGAGAAAAAAACTTTTCTACTAAGGACTGAATAGACTTGGAAATACACCTCATATTTACTAAGTTTTCCTTGACATAATACTCATGCTTTTTTTGCATTTTGTTCTAAATCCACAAAGTTCTCTTGTTTTGGTGACCAGGATCTGCAGCAAGGTTGTAATTTTTTTTCCCCAACAAAGCTAACTTGTGTTTGCATTTTCTCTCCCCTTGATACCAACACAGCATAAAAATAGTGGTAGTAATCTTTTACTGCTTATCTCAGAGTCTGTTTTTGCATAACTTCCATAGGGATTTTGTTTAAACTGAAAAAAATTGGACATAAGTTTCATTGTGTGGCTTTGTGTGGAGCTCCTCCAGAAAGTTGAAACAGCTGAACCAAGAAGAGGAGAACCTGTTTGCCTTGTTTGTAGGGTTCCAGAGACCTCCAAAGAAGGTGAGGAAGCTTGCCTCCATTGGCAGGACTGGACAACCCGGCCAACGAAAATTCCCTGGTACCCTCGAGAAGAGGAAAGCCCAGGTGGAGTCTGATGAGAACAACTTTGTACCTGAAGCCTACGTCAACCGGATGCCACCAGTTCACTCTGATCCTATATGGAGTATTTCAACAAAGCCAGCTAAAAATTGCTGTTAGTTATTTTCTGCCCTGTGATTTTATGCAAAAATAGGAAAAATGGTTTAAAAGTAAATTTGCAAATTTTTGCTATGCTGTTAAAGTTTGGGATCAAGGTTGAGAGAATTCGTTTTTGCATAAGTTGAACCATTTTAACATTTTTTCCCTGTGATTTTGATATATTTGCTATCTTGTTTTAGCCAATGCTCCAAATTTTTTTTCTTTTGGCTTGGATAATGGATTATTTTTAAGTAATGAAACTGTCATACTGGACATTCATGGACAATGCTGCTGACTAATTGCTGCTTCTCTTACACACATTGTAACCCTGAAAAAAGACTGTCTCCTAAGATTACACCCTGAGATCTGTGCCACCATAGATATGGTGGAATAAAAATTAAAAGGGGGGGGCCTCCCCGGTGGCGTAGCGGTTGAGCGCTGGGTTGCGAAGCTGCCCGCAGCCTCTGCAGCGCCTGTTCGATCCCCGGCTGCTCCCCGGCCACCAGAGGAGGGGCCCACATGGCGCACAGACCTCTCCTGCCACCCGCTGCTCCCCTCGGCAGTGTACTTTGGTCCTTCTGCCTGCTCTGCTCCCCGCTCTGGCTCTGGTGAATTCTCTCACCCTCCTGCGCTTCTGACTGTACCCAGTGCTTGTATAAATAAATAAATAAATCTTTAAAAAAAAAAATTAAAAGGGGGGATTGTAACAGGGTGGTCCCCAGGAAAGGGGGAAGTTCCAGGTTCCCTGCCCCACCCAAGGGAGGGTGGAGCTGAGCAGGAAGAGAAGAAGCTGCAGGAAGAGACGGAGAAAGGAAGCAAGATGGAGCAAGGAGACCTGGAGGAGTCGCATAGAGCCTAGAGACACGTGAAGAAACTGCTTGTCTTTTGGTCGTGGACTGGGTGACACAGATGTGGGTGAGACCCGTGGGGAGGTGACCATGGCAGCTTTTATCTTGATGTTGATTTTGCTCTTTTCCTTCCGGGCTTGTCCAGTTGTTTGTGACCCTTTTCTGTGGGTCCCCACTGGAAGATGCTTTAGACTTGTAGCAGGCTTTGGGGCCTTGCTCTGGGCCAATCCCATTTGGATGGACTTTTACCCACGAGGGGACGGGTAACTCTGGATGCTTCATTTAGAAACTAGACTAGAAACTAGAAACTAGACTCTTTGCCTTACCTGTATTGTTTCCTAGTTTTATTAAAGATCCTTCCCATTAAAGTCTCCTATGTTTTGTGTTGATGCGGCGGATGGCAGAACCCATGTAGAATAGGCAGGTTTGCAGGGTTTGGGCTGCCCCTCTCCCTGCCCTATAACAAGGGGAGCAGGAGTGGTCTGCTGCGCCATGTGGGTCACCTCCCTGGAGGGCGAATCGAATTCGTGCTGCAGTGCCTGGCGATAGCTTGATAGCACTCTTTCACCCCTGCACCACCAAGGAGGCCCTGCCTCAAAAATTCGACCCACTTTGATCTTCCTGAACTCTGGCTTTCTCTCAGGCTGGCAGGTGGACAGACAGAGCTGGGCTCTCTGCTTGTCTCCACCTCCTGAGGCAGCCTCCCCCTCTGTGCTTGTCAGGTGGGTGGGCTGGGACCAGCTGATGGGTCTCCTGTGCCCCAGGTGGGCCTGGAGATCCTGGTCTACACACCAAGTTCCACGACGCACACCAGCCACCTGGCATTCTGCGATCTCTCATTGTCCCTCAGGTGCCTCTCTTGTATTCCCTAGCTAGACTGACACTGGCAAACACTAGTTTGTTCTCTAACTTTTCTGCTCATGGGTTTCCTATGCTTTATCTTTACAGAATAGTTTTCCAACAGCCACACGATTGACATTTTTGGCAAGATTATGCTTCGCTATGAGGGTCTGAACTGTGCTTTGTAGGCTGTTTAGCAGCATCCCTGGCGTCCCCTCTAAATGCTAGCAGCACCATCTAGTTGTGACAACCAAAGATCCAGACATCACCAAATACCCACTGGAGGCAAAAAATCACCCCAGTTGAGAACTGCTGGCCTAACCACATTACTCCTGACTTTGCCGGGAACGCTTCTAGCGTGAAAGCATACCGGTATTTGTAGACTGCTGTGTGGGGCTAAGATACTAGAATACTGTATCAAAGCTTACTCTGCAAAGAGTGAAAACATGACTTTCATGCAAACGAAAAAGGAATGTGTGACAAATATTTTATTTGGATTAATGAGGGTAGCAGTAAAATGGTAAAGCTAGTTCAAGGAACATTTTGAGAAAAAGGATGTATAGTGCATGGGAAAAGTTATTTTGAATTATGTATTGAGAGAGACAAAATGTGTTCATGTCCTACAGGGCAACAACACTGTGATCTTTGGAGTTACCTTTCCTATGGAACAGAAATCTGTAAGTTAACATGTATGTTAACATAGAAGGGAGGTACATTTTCCTCCCTTAGTGGTTTGCAAAGCAGAGTCCCCGAACTGGCAGGAAGCAGCAGTGTCACCCAGGAGTTTGTTGGAAATGCAAATATTCATGTCCCAGTCCAGGCCTATTTAATTAGAAACTCTGGGGTTGGGGCCCAGCACCCTAAAAAGCCCTACAGGATATTCACACATACTCTAAAGTCACTGCTCTAAATAGTCAAATAATCTTTATTTGTGAAACAAATACCTGTGAGCAATGTTCATGTCCCCAAAGTACACACCGCCTGCCGTTTTGCCATAATTCCAATTTAAATAATTTGTCTACTTGATGTTTGCTGTTTTGTTTCCCAAATACTCCATCAACTTAAGGCAGTTCTCACCTATTTTCATCTGTTTTTTTCCCTCCTTTCTTAGTTAAAAATGTTCTTCCAGGGCCTCCCCTGGTGGCACAGCGGTTGAACGCTGGGCTGCGAGGCTGCCTGCAGCCTCTGCAGCACCGGATTTGTTCCCTGGCCGCCCGCTAGGATCCCCCACCCCCCAACACACACACAAAAAGGTCTTCCAAAGCTATCCATTTTTCCCTCTTTTTATCTGTTAATATAAGACACAAGGTGAACCATTCTAATAGTCTTCATTTTTCTCTTTGACCTGCTATAGTATTTTAACAAAGTTTACTCCAACATGCAGATGCTTGTGATTTTTAAAAAACTCTTTATAAATGAGTTCAATTTCAAGGGACTTGGGAGGCTTTCCATCTCCTTCTATTTATGGAGCAGTTTAATTGTCACCCACTGATTGCTGTGAAAGCTCAAAAGGCTGAAACAATAAAACCAGCTGGGCCTAGTGGAAGGTGGTTGGGACATGGAATTGGGTCATCTCAATTGACTGTTCAATTCTTCCATGGCTATTAGTGTATTCTCTAGTGTAGCCTTGTTATTGCTTTATTTTTTTGTTTTTACCTCTTCAAAATATCAGAAGCTTAGTTTTGGAAATATATAAATACTGGGAAAATATTCAAAACTTAGCTTTCCTAGACCATTCAAAATATTGGAAGCTTAATTTTGGAAATATTAATATTGGCGATATAAATATTGGAAAAATATAACTATTGGAAAGCTTAGTTTCCCTAGGCCGACCATGCTCAAATCACCAGTAGGCTGACTACCGCACTTGCAAACAACCTATTGTAACAGGGTGGGGCATGGATTCGCCCCTTTTCCATGTCCCTCTGCCCCACGTGCCTCCTCCAGGACTCCTCTGGCTCCATCCTGCTCCCTGTCTCCTCAGTCTCTCCTCCAGCTTCTTCTCTCCCTGCTCAGCTCCACCCTCCCTTGGGTGGGGCAGGAACCTGGAACCTCCGCTTTTCCTGGGGCCCACCCTGTTACACAATTAGATGATGAAAAGTTTAGATAGACCTCATTGTCGGTGAAACCGTAGGGAGAGAGTTCTCCTTAGCATGTCCATTGTGCCGATTCTTTTTGCTAGGCACTAAGGGAGAGTCATGGAAATAAAGTCATGGAAACTCATTTATAAAGAGTTTTTTAAAAATCACAAGCATCTGCATATTGGAGTAAACTCTATTAAAATACTACAGCAGGTCAAAGAGAAAAATGAAGACTGTAAGAATGGTTCACCTTATGTCTTATATTAACAGATTAAAAGAGGGGAAAATGGATAGCTTTGGAAGAACATTTTTTTTTTTGTTTTTGTGGGACCCTCGCAGGCGGCCAGGGAACTTGAAGGATTGGAGTGAAGAAAGTAATGCAGTGCGTGCTGCTGAAAAATGTGCTTCCTTCTGTGAGTGCTGATTGTGTGTGTGTGTGTGTGGCGGGGTGGTGTCCATGTGTGTCTGTACAATTTTAAAAATTCATTAAACTTTGCCTTTACAATACTTGCAACCGTCTGTATGTGTATTATATTATAGCAGCACTATTTACAATAGCTAAGCTTTGGAAACGACCCAAATGCCCAAAAATAGATGACTGCATCAAGATGTGGCACCAGCCTCCCCTGGTGGCACAGTTGTTGAGCGCTGGGTTGCGAAGCTGCCTATAGCCTCTGCAGCACCGGTTTGATCCCCGGCCACCACTGAGGGTCCGCACGGTGTGCAGACCTCTCCTGCCGCCCGCTGCTCCCCTCAGCAGTGTATTTCGTCAGTCTGCCTGTTCTGTTCCCTGCTCTGGCTCTAGTGAATTCTCTCACCCGCCCGTGCTTCTGATTGTACCCAGTGCTTGTATAAATAAATTAATTAAAAAAATAAGATATGGTACATAAAGACAATGGACTATTACTCAGCATTCAAAAAAAGATAAACACATGCAGTTTGCAGCAACATGGATGGAGCTGGAAGGGATCATGCTCAGCGAAATAAGCCAGAAAGAAAAAGAAAAATACCGGATGGTCTCACTCATAGCAGGAATCTAGAAAACCTAAATAAGGGACCAGGAAAAAGACTAATTATAATAAAGTAAAAATCAAAATCAACAAGCAACTATAAACCAGAGAGACACTGGGGGCTGGGGTGGGGACAGGAGGGGTTGGGGTCAAAATAAGTGGGGTGGGGCGTGTACGGGGACGACAACCAAGATGAAATGCACACACTGTGCAAAAACGAAAAATGATATAAAAATATAGGAAATAAAATAAAATAAAAATTAACAAAAAAAAAATCTGGAAACACACCTTCCGCCGCAGCCACGATGAAAGGCGGGGCTTCCAGGTGGGAAACCCTGCAGGGACAGAGGCCCCCGCGGGAAGCACCCCGAGCCCAGCCCCGGCGCCTGCGCCCTGGACCGACAGGGTCACGCCCTCCGCCCCGCGCGCGGGCTCGTCCGCGGCGACACCGCGCGCCTGCGCAGGGAGTCTCCGGGCGGGTCCGCGCACTGAGCCGGCGCCCGGGATTCTCGCCCGGCAGCTGTGGGGACTCCGATCGCCCCGCCCCTGGAGGCCCCGCCCCTCCAGGAGGCCCCGCCCCTGTGTCAGGTGACCGCCGGGTCAGCTGACCACGAAACGCCGGAAGGAGAAACTCCGGGCCAGCGCGTGTCGCGATGGTGAGGACGGAGGGTTCGTGCGAGGCCGGGGGTGCGGCTGGAGGGCAGGGCGGGACCCGCATGCTCATGGCTGCCCTTGCAGGAAGGGGCGAGTGACGCGGCGAGCAGAGTCCGCACCGGGCCCGCAGCAGGCAGCTTAGGTGGAGAAAAGCGCCTCCGTGCAGGGTGGGCGGGGCCGGCCGGGGTCCCGCGTGCTTCCCGGGCGGCGAAGAAAGCCCTCCCCCGCGGGCGGGAGCCCCCTCAGGCCTTCCCGGGCCTCCAGAAGTCTTCCCCGAGGTGCCGTGGGACTTGGAGAAGAACTTACCTAGAATGAGGCTCAGCCTTTGGCTCTGCTGGGAAGCCCATCTGTTAGGGAGCCTGAAAGGAGTCGCTTGGGGGTTAGGACTGAGTAGCCCACCCATGTTTTCGTTACTTTAATAGATGCTTTTGGGGGGCCTACTCTGTGCCAGCGCTGTGACTTAATGCAGGAGGTTGGGCAAATTCGGAAGCTTGAATTGGCACTCAGTTGAGATTTGACAGGAAGGGACCTTTGTGAAACGTCATGTTAGAAAGGCTTCTTGGGGGTGCTTGAACCCGTGCGGCACCGGGGCAGGGAACATTCCTGACTGGGTGCAGTGCCGATGGTGTGTCACCGCTTGGGAGGCATGGAGGTGAGGAAGAGAGACAGACTGTCTTTCAGACTGGGCATGACCTATTCAAAGGCCAGGTGAAAGAGCGCATGGCTCCTGGGAAGGAGTGTATGTCGCGTAGCTGAGAGACTATAAACAGAGACCACATCTTGCTAGGTCTTGAGAGCCACATTAAGGAGAGGGCTTTAAGAAGAGAGCGCTGGGAAGCTAGGAAGATCCTACAAGAGAGACTCAGGGAGGTCTGGCTGGGGCAGCGCACCCCCAGAAGGTGGTGGTGGTCGTGAGTTGGAGGGGGGGAGTGTAGAGGAAATCCACAGGACTTAGGGGCTAAATGCTTGAGAGCAAAAGGAGAGGGAGGTGTCTGGACTTGATTCCCACGTGGGAATGCTCAGTGCCTTGTGAAACCCTGGAGGCCACAGTGGGTATCAGTGAGTGGGAAGAGCTCCAGTTGCTTCCATACATCCAGAGTGGGGGCCTGTGAGCTGTCAGGTCCGGCTGGCAAGAGACAGACCTGATAAAAGGGGCCAGAGCTCAGAAGAGATTTCACAGTGGCAGAAATGTGGGAAACACCAAAACAAAGAGGATCTTTAACCTTGAAAATGTGTCAACAGTTTCAGCAGGAGTGAATTGGGAAGTGAGGGCCTAGGACAGAGCATAGAAAAATGCCAGCATTTTAATAAGTTACACAAGGAACACATTCTTGTGGTAAAATATGTAAATAATACAGTGGTATCTATAGGTAAAAGTCCAGTCTTTGGACTTAAAACTCTTGCAGCATAATTTTCACCAACTTCAAACTGAAATTTAGTATTTCTTTCAATTATGAGTGTCGGCAGCGAACCCACATTTTTAGCAGCACCTCTCTTACGAATGGAAATCTGATGTTTTCACTTCAGATTTACAGCTTTTTGCATTGTTTTTATATTGTTTATACTCATCATTTCTAAATTCCAAAAGTTATTAGACACGAAATAGATCATCCATTCATTTTGAATATTAGGTAACTTTCTTTTTTTAAAGATTTATTTATTTATTTATACAAGCACTGGGTACAGTCAGAAGCGCGGGAGGGTGAGAGAATTCACCAGAGCCAGAGCGGGGAACAGAGCAGGCAGACAGACGGAGGACACTGCTGAGGGGAGCAGTGGGCACGGCAGGAGAGGTCTGCGTGCCATGTGGGACCCTCGCTGGCAGCCGGGGAGTGAACTGGCACTGCAGAGGCTGCAGGCAGCATTGCAGCCCTGCGCTCAACCTTTGCGCCACCAGGGGAGGCCCTTTGGTAACTTTCAGTTAGCTCCATATGCAGTCCTTTTTATGCATTTCAAAACATTATTTAAAGAAAGGCCTACAGACCTCACCAGATGCCAAATGACTATGGCATCAAAAGGCGGAGATGCCATGAAACAGAAGGAAGTGCAGGCCCATCCTTATGCACCTCCAGTTCCTGTCCCCTGCCCCAGAATGGCAGCAGACAGCATTTTCCACAGACTGCCATTTCCAAGGGTCCAAGGGAAAAGAAACACAGCAAATGAGGTGGAAGTAGGCCAGAGAGAAACATCCAGAAGCACGTGTTGCTTCAAGAACAGATTGTGTCAGATGCTGCTGAGGAGTTAGAGAGGGCAAGCGTCGCAGAGGGGACCCCTGGTATGATGGGAACAACAGGGCCAGTGAGCCCGGAGCAAGGCAGGGAGAGGAAGAGGAGGAGGTGGGAGAGGTTGCTCATGCTACGGTCAGGGACTTTATTTTGCTTCGTGCTGGAGCCCAGCACAGAGTGGGCTCTGCCACCCGGCAGTTGTGCAGCAGATGCTTGCTGAGCTGGTGAGGCCCAGGACAGGCTGCAGCACAAAGCGCATGGCTGTGTGAGTCAGGGAGAGTTTTTTCCAAACAGCCTTTTTTTGATGGAGAGAACAAGAGGCCAGAGGGCATTCATCTGGGTTGGCTGGCTGGACCCTGGGGAGCAGGGTCTCTGGACTCAGGGAGTAGGGAAGTTAGCTCAGCCCTCCCTCCAACCTGACGGCCTCCCTTACTCTCATGCAGAAGTTCCGGTTCTGTGGTGACCTGGACTGCCCCGACTGGGTCCTGGCAGAGATCAGCACGCTGGCAAAGATTGTTGAGTGCATGGGGCTCCTCGGGGGCCAGAGGAGGGGTTGGGGGCGTGGGCTGTAGAGGTGGGGTGTTGAGGACATCCTGGGGTTGGGGCCCCAGCACGCTCAGCCTGTCCCAGCCTGCTGTGGGACTCCGCACAGGGCTGGCCCTCTCTGATTCAGGGCCCCCACCCCCACCCCAGAGACCAGGTGGCCAGTCCGGCTGACCTAGGCCTTTCCCTCCAGTCCTCTGTGAAGCTGCGGCTGCTGTGTAGCCAGGTGCTGAAGGAGCTTCTGGGACAGGGGATTGATGTGAGTAAGGGCCCAGCACCCCATCGTCTCATGACCCTGTGACCCCTGCCTTGCACTCCTCTCCCCCCATTTGCCCTGAGACTGTGGCAGTCCAGGTAGTTAGGTGATTGGCCTGCTGGCCTTCCTGGATATCTTGTGTCCTCACCACACCCAGGGCTAGGACTAGGGGCCCAGGGCTAGGGCGTCGGGGGTGAGCAAGGGTCTCTCACCCCTGAGGGCCTCCTTTCCTCTTAGTATGAGAAGATTCTGAAGCTCACTGCTGACGCCAAGTTTGGTGAGTACTCCAGAGACCTGTGGGTGACCCTGGGTGCTGGACCCAGGGCCTAGCACAGAGCTCTGACCCACCTGCTTCCGAGGGGAGCAGTGGGTGCTGTCCTTGGCCAGCATCTGGTGAGGCAGCAGCCGTGCTCGGGGCTCAAGGCTGCCAGGGACTCTGCTGCAGGCAGTGTGGCAACAAGGTGGTGGCCCAGTCACACCCTTCCCGCGGGTCCCTTCAGAGTCTGGTGACGTGAAGGCCACCGTGGCAGTGCTGAGCTTCATACTCTCCAGCTCCGCCAAGCACAGCGTGGATGGCGAGTCCTTGTCCAGTGAACTGCAGCAGCTGGGGCTGCCCAAAGGTACGGGGACAAGGGCGGCAAGTGGGTGACCCGCAGGCCAGGGTTGCTGGGCAGCCGGCCTCACCGTGGGACCCTCTTGGCCAGGTGCTTGACACCTGTGCTCTGAGCAGCCCAGGCCCTGGCTTGGTATTTCAGAGACCCCCTTCTGTCCTCAGAGCACGCAGCCAGCCTGTGCCGCTGTTACGAGGAGAAGCAGAGCCCCCTGCAGGAACACCTTCGGGCCTGCAGCCTGCGTGGTACGTCCGTCTCCGGCAGGGCTGACTCCACTCTGGGAGTTGCATGCAGCATGGGAGGCCCAGTCTCTAGAGAGGAAACTTAGCCACGATCACTGTGGAGCCGTCGCAGCCTGGCTTGGCTCGGCTCCCCTAACTCTCCAGGTTCCTTTGCTCTGAGGGCTGCTGTGGATAATCTGAGCGTCAGATTACTAAGCACCTGCCCTGTGTCAAAGAGACAAGCCCTTCCCAAAGGCCACGCACCCTTGAAAGGCTGAGGGTGGAGCCAGGGTGTGGGCTGAGGGCTACCGGGCCGGCCAGCCTGTGATTCTGAGAGCCGCTCTCCACCTGCAGTGAACCGGCTGGCAGGTGTGAGCTGGCGCGTGGACTACACACTGAGCTCCAGCCTGCTGCAGTCTGTGGAAGAGCCCGTGGTGCACCTGCAGCTGGAGATGGCCGCTGCCCCAGGGGGCCCAGCCCGGCCTGTTGCCATGTCCCTCTCGGCAGACAAGTTCCAGGTCCTCCTGGCAGGTGAGGTTTGACTGTCTCTGGAGGGATTAGGGCCCCTCGCTGATGCTACCTGACTGCTGCCCACGTCTTCCCCTGCAGAGCTGAAGCACGCCCACACCCTGATGGCCCCGCTGGGGTGAGGAGTAGCGTGTTGGGACCAGTGTTGAGTCTCTGCTCCAGACTTCTCTCCAGCAGTGGCGCGGGGCGGGGCGGGAACTCTGGCAGGGACTGGCTTCCGGGGTCCCTGGCCACCTGGGTTCCCACTTGAGAGTTCATCTCAACATATTAGGATCCTGAGGACTTTTCTACCGTTGTTTTCCCTCCCCATGAAAGGCGCTTGTTAACAGTTTCATGAGCAGGCAGAATAAACAGGTGTGACGGAATGTGTGTGAGGGCTGCTTTTGGGGCTCAGATCAAAGGGTTGTAGGAGACAGGAAGTGACATATGGACCTCCCTGGCCTATCACTCATTTACTCTTCTCAGCTGCTGATGGAGGCAGGTCAGGGGTAAGGTGAACTTAGAACCAAAATAAAACCAAAAATAAAACCTTTCTCTGTAGAGAGGAAAGTTAGGGTTCTGTTTCCCAGTTCAGTCTTGCTCTTGCCTCTGTCCTCTCTCTGCTGGCCTTGTGCTTAGGCTGGCAGTAACTGGAGGCAAAAGCCCTGACTTCCTGACTCCTTTCTGAAGAGAGAAGGGCCCATGGCAAGAGAAGTGGGGTTATGAATGCTCGTGTCCACACCCCAGTTGCTGAGATGGTATTTGGAGGTGCTGCCTTTGGGAGGTGTCAGGTGTAGGTGAATTCATGAGAGTTGGACCCTTGTAATGGGGCAGCAGACCGCACCAAGGGGAGCCTTCCCCTCTCGCTGGCCGTAAGGAGGTGCAGTCTCCCTTTCCCCACTGGCTGTGTCAGAGACGCCTGCTAGAGAGAAGATTTAAATAAAGTCCAGTTTCAAAAACAATACCCCACCTGCCTAGCATTCAGACAAAAACCATTTGTCATTCCAAGAACCAAGAAAATCTCAACTTGCATGCGAAGAGACAATGGAGGTCACTACCGACAGGACTCTGTTCTCTGCTAAGAACTTTAAAGCAGCCATCATAAAAAATGCTTGATGTCTCAGTAAAAAAGACGATACAAAGAACTGGATGGAAATTTTAGAACTGAAAACTACAATAATCGATGTTAAAAAAAGGTCAACAAATTGCGTGAACTTGAAGATAGACTAATAGAAATTACCTAATCTGAACAAGAGAGAAAATAATGGAAAAAAACACAAGACAACCAAAATGAAAATGCATACATTATGCAAAAATAAAAAATGATGTAAGAATTATATAAAATAATTTATTAAAAAAAACACACAAGACCGTCCAGAGGACCTGTAGGCCTATAACAGAACATCCAATATTCATGTCCTGGAAAAGGGTGAGACAGAAAAGTTATTTGAATAAATAGAGGCTAAGAATTTCCCCAACATGGTAAAAGACAAACCTAGAGAGTTTAGAAGCTCAGTGAACCCCCAAGAGAGAAATCTGTGCCAGCATACATCAATATGAACTTCTGAAAACATAACAGAAACTACAGAGTAATGTTGAAAGCAGCAAAGAGAAATGACCACTAACCTTCAGGGAGAAAACAATTTGAATGATACTGGATTTCTCATCAAAAAGCATAGAGGCCAGAAGAAGAAAGTACAACATTTTCAAGGCCCCAAAAGAAAAGTCAACCAACCAAGAATTCTGTATTCAGCAAAAATTACCCCAAGAATAAAGGGGAGGGGCCTCCCTGGTGGTGCAGGGGTTAAAGTCTGCACTGTGAAGCTGTCCACAGCCTCTGCAGCACAAGTTTGATCCCTAGCCAGGGAGATACCCACATGGCGCAGCAGACCTCTCCTGTCCTGCTGCCCACTGCTCCCCTCAGCAGTGTATTTCAGTCAGTCTGCCCGTTCTGTTCCCCACTCTGTCTCTGGGGAAGCCTGTCACCCCCCACACACACACCTCCGGCCTACACCCCAGTTCTTATATGCAGAAATAAAAATAAATCTTTTTAAAAAATCAAGAGGAGACTTCAGACATATTCAGGTGAAGGATAACAGAATTTGTCACCATAAGACCTAGCCTGGGGAGCTAATGATCCAAGAGTCTTGGAGGAAGAACAATGGAAAGAGAAAAACACAGATAGAGTAGACGTCTTTCAAAGGACTTTAAATTTTCGTTTGACTATTGAACCAAAACTTACAACTACTGAATGCTTTTCAGTGTATGCTGAGGAAATATTTCAGGTCATTGTGAACAAGAGAGGATGAAGGGAGGGCGCGTGTTTACAGTCACTCAAGCTGATGGCGAAGCGGCCACAGCAGCCAAGGCCGGGCGCGGGGTTCATGATGTGCCGCCCAGGGCGGGCGTCCACGGCCGGAGATGCAGCCCGCCCAGAGCCGGATCAGCTAAGGCATGAGGACGGCTAGTTATTAAAAAGTAATCCACAGGAGAAGAAACACACAGCGGCAAGGAAACCCTCCTCTCAGCAAACGCACGTCAGCTCCTCTCCCGGGAGTCGCCCCGGGCTGCGGCGCACCCCGGGCCTCCCCTCGCCCTCGGGGGGGCCCGGGTTGGCGCAGCCCCAGGCCGCGCTCCGCAAGCAGGAGGAGAGGGGAGGGGGCAGAACACCCCCAAGTTTGCCACAGGAAAGAGGCCGTAAAAGAAAACCTCTCCCCAAAACTAATCCGTCCTCATCTGTCACCGTCGGATGTTACTGCGCTTGTTGAGTCAGAAATTTATAAATACTGAGATTTTTTTTTTAAGATTTATTTATTTATACAAGCACTGGGCACAGTCAGAAGCGCGGGAGGGTGAGAGGATTCACCAGAGCCAGAGCGGGGAGCAGAGCAGGCAGAAGGACGGAAGGACACTGCTGAGGGGAGCCGCGGGCGGCAGGAGAGGTCTGCGCGCCATGTGGGACCCTCCTCCGGTGGCCGGGGAGCAGCGCCATCTGGGACCCTCGCCCGCGGCCGGGGATCGAACCGGCGCTGCAGAGGCTGCGGGCAGCTTCGCAGCCCAGCGCTCAACCGCTGCGCCACCGGGGAGGCCAAATGCTGAGATTTTTAATCAGTATTTAGGGACGATCAAGCAGCCCTGGCCGCGGAGCTGCAGGAGGCTGTGGAGGATTCCAGCCCACGCGGGAGGCCGGGGTGGGGGGGGCACCCGCGCTTCCCGCCCCGCAGCTCCGCGGGCCCCGCCAGGGCTCGCCAAGGGCGCCTGAGGCGCGGCCGCGGCGGGAAGCCCGGCGCTCTGGCGCTCGAGAGCAGCGCGGGCGGGCCCAGGGCCCCGCCGCCGCGCGGGGAGAGACGCGGCGCATCCCCCGGAGCCGCCGCGCCCGGCAGCGGGAGGCACGAGGACCAGCGTGGCCGGGGGGCGCCTCGGCCTCACGGAGGGCGGCACCGCGGGGCCGGCGGGCGCTGGCGACGGAGGCGACCCCCTCGGCGGGGACGGTCGCGCGCGCCTGGGACGCCTCCTGCGCACCCACCACCCTGGAGGCGGGGACCAAGGCACGGCGCGCCCCAGACACTGCTGGGCGGGCGCGAGGCGAGGAGCGCCCCGTTCCCAGGCGAGGTCCGGTGTCGGTCCCGCTGAGTGGGGAGTGGATCGGGGTGTGCCCAGGAGGTGACCCTGAAAATGCACAGCCACGCCTGGCGATCCCTTCCCGGGCATCGGGAAAACTAGAGAGAACAACTTAACGGCACCTGAGGAGAGCTCCAGGGGCCCCCGAATGCGAGAGGACACCCCCAGGGACGGGCTTCGGCGGTTCATGAGACCCAAAAAGCGGAGCGCGGACGGCCCCACGCCGTCAGGAGGGGACCCCGCCCGCCCCCCGCTCCCCTCAGCGGGGCCCTTCAGGGGATGCGCCCGTTCTGCCCCCCGCGCCGCCTCTGGGGGACCCTCGCACCCCCGCACTCTGGCCTGTCCCCCGGTTCTTGTATAAATAAGAAATAAGAAAACGGCAAGACACGAATTCCGCACGACTGGACTCTGCTTGGAGCAACCGAAAAGGGCGTCTGGGAGCCCTGAGGGGGTCGCGGCTGCCGGGGGGGGGGGCCCGCGGCTGCTGGCAGTGGGTGTTTACGGGGCGCCGCGGCTCGGGGGGCGGGGGGGTGTTTAGGGGGCGCGCGGCGGCATCAGGGAGGTGTCGGGGAGCAGCGCAGTACGTGGGGGCAAACGACACCCGGGCTGAAGGGCGAGCTCCCCACAGAGGCCTCCGGGGCACCCCCCGGCCTCGCCCCGCGCCCGGCACCCCCGGCGCAGCCTCCGGCTCCTCGCGAGGCCCGGCCCGCGCCCCGGAGCCCGCTCCCCGCCCCCGCCCCGGGGCGGCCTCCGCGCGCCGTTCGCTCGGGCTCGGCCTCCTGCCCGCGGCGCGTCTGCTCACCCGGCGGAACCGCGGCCCGGCCGCAGGTCCCCGGGGCCTCTGCACCTGCACGCGCGGCTTCCGCTGGGGCGCCCTCCCCGCGCCGGGGCGCCCTCCCCGCTCCCGGCGTGCCCCTCGCGGCCGCCCCGCCCCGTCCGGCAGGAAGCCTCGGCGCGGGGCGCGGGGAGGCGCGGGGAGGCGCGGGGGGCGCGGGCTGAGGGCGCGTCTTGCCGGCAGGCGGCTGAAGGGAGCCGGGGTTCAGCACCCACAGGCCGCGGCGCGGGGCAGGCCGGGCGGGGCGCCCCCCTCGCGGCATCGGGAACCGACCCCGCCGTCTCCGGAGCAGCTGCGCGCTCGGCGCAGGCCCTGGCGGCGCGCGGGGCGCGGGAAGAGGTGGGTGCAGGGCAGCCCTGGCGGAGGCCGACCCCGACTTCTAGGGGAAGGAGGAAATGGACTCCGCGCTGGGCCGGGGGAGAGGGCGAAGGGGAGAGGCTGCAACCCCGGGGCGGGGTGTCCTCGCCCCCTACACCCTGGCCCGGCCGCTCGCCCCGCCCCGGCCCGCGCACCCGCTGGCGCACCTCGGCCTGGAGTCGCGGCCCCCGGGCGGCTCCCCGCCGGGCTGAGCGCGCCCAGAGGTGTCTTGCGGGCTCCGCTCCCCGCAGAGTAGGGCCCCCCTCGGTCAGTGTCGGGGGAGGAGGCCCCTCCAGGCTGGGGAGGGCGCGGGCGAGGAGCCGACAGCCTCCCCCGCGGGGCGGGAGGGGCGTGGGGGGCGCAGCAGGCATCAGGTCCCCCGGGTGGCGGGACTGGCAGGAGAAGAGAAAATGTGTGTGTGTCGGGGCGCGGGGGGCTGGGCCTGAGATAGGACGGTCAGCGCCTCTGCCCAGCGCCCGCGGCCAGACGGGGCCAGAGGCGGCCAGCAGGGAGGAGGTGGGAGCCGGGAGGGCCGGTGTGCGGGAGCCTGACTTTACTCCAAGAGCTGCAGGTCTGGGGGAAGCCTCGGCGCCCCCTCCCCACCTGCGCTCAGGTGCGCTGGGCTTCTCCGGGTGTCCAGGCCCTCAGATGTCCCCGTCCACTCCCGCTGACCGGGGGTCTTCTCAGGCATCTCTCCTCCCTCACGAGGTGCCCACCGGCCCCCCTGGGTCATCTCCCCCACCCCCCGCCCCCCTGCAGGATGCCCGAGGGCCCGGAGCTGCACCTGGCCAGCCACTTTGTGAACCAGGCCTGCGAGGGACTGGTGTTCAGCGGGCGTGTGGAGAAGTCCCTGGTCAGCCGCAACCCCGAGGTGCCCTTTGAGAGCAGCGCCTACCGCATCGCCGCCTCAGCCCGGGGCAAAGAGCTGCGCCTGACGCTGAGCCCCGAGCCGGGCGCGCAGCCCCCGCGGGAACCCCTGGCCGTGGTCTTCCGCTTCGGCATGTCTGGCTCCTTCCAGCTGGCGCCCAGTGATGCGCTGCCCCCCCATGCCCACCTGCGCTTTCACACGGCCCCGCCTGGCCCCCGGCAGGCCCTGTGCTTCGTGGACATCCGCCGCTTCGGCCGCTGGGAGGTCGGGGGCGAGTGGCAGCCAGGCCGAGGGCCATGCGTCCTGCTGGAGTATGAGCAGTTCAGGTAGGGCCAGCCCTGGGCATGGTGGACAGTCCTGGGTTCTGGGCTGACTGGGTCAGTGCCTCGTTGGCCAGAGGCATGTCCTAGCCCCGTGCTGGCCTCAGCCCCTTCCTCTCAGGCCGGACGATAACCTTCTCTGGGGACAGCCCCTGAGCAAGTGAATATGGAAACTCAAAACTGATGTGGGAGAAGAGAGGGGGGCACCAAGAGAAGGGTGGATAGGCATGCCCAAGGGCACAGGGCCAGGCGGCATCAGCTGGGCCCCCCCAACACCCACACTGCTGCTGAGCACCCTCAGGAGGCCGAGAAGAAAGGAACTGCTTTAGGGGGCAGGAAGGGCTTTTGTGGTCTCCCACATGCTGCCTGCCCACTGGTCTGTGTCCTGGGGCCTGCCTGGGGGAGGGGTGAAAGGCCCATCTGGGCTATGATGCAGGCCACAGAAGGTGGCAGGTGTTAGCCACTACTTTCCTCTAAAGAGGAAATCTCTGAAATTGGTGCCAGGCTCTGATTTGGCGCTGGGGGTACAGATGGCTGTGGGCCCTGATGGCACAGCACCAAGTTCAGGTAGGGAGAGAGGACAGGGAAACAAACTAGGTAAATTCAAATAGACAGAAGCCTGCAGAAGAACACAAGCAGCAGAGACGGCCTTCGCTGGGGACGGGGTGGGGGGTGTTAGGAATCGTTCTAGCGGACAATCGCATGCAAAGTCCTGCAGCGGGCTTGGCAAGCCCTCCCTTGGGGAGAGGTGTCTGGGTTGGCCGTAGGAGACTCGGTCGTCCCCCTGGGGTGTCCCTGGGGCACAGAAAGCACTGGCTCCTGGCCTTCCCAGGCATGACTCCCAAGAGCTCACGCCTGCCCCACCCCCACCGGAAAGCTGCTGTGTGGTCTGGCTTCGCTGCACCTCACTTTGCTGGGGAGCCATGCCCCAGGCTTACCGTGCCGGCTGGCTCTACGCTGCCTCGAGCACAGTGAGCATTTCACCTTTTCCTGGCCCTACAGCTGGGCAGCCAGGTGGGATCTGACTACCCAGGCTATCCTTCTGCTCTTACCTTGACCCCTAAACTGTGTCTGGCCCCCATCTCCTGTCTCACTGTAGTCTTTTCCACAAAGGAACAAGATGCATTTCCTCTTTCTGGTGGTGAGAAGCTCTTGGAAGTGGGGTAGGGGCTTGTGGGGTGTTCCCAGCCTGCCTCCCTACACCTGCTGCACAGAGCCCGTCCCTGCCTCCCCAAAGATCTTGAGGGTCTCAGATCCGCACGAGAAGCCCTTCACAGGGATGCCAGCCTGCAGGCACACCTGAGGACCTTGATCACTTTGTTCTTGGGGGGTGCCGGGGACTTGGGGGACATGGACACGGCCACATACACAGCCTTCTCTTTCCTCCAACACGTTTTTGATATTTTCCACCTTTTGTAATAAACTGAAATCCCGCGCCATCGCCACGCCACGGAGAGGAGAGCAGCTCCCGAGGACAACGCGGCAGTGAGGCTGGGAAGCGCGAACTGGAACGCCCCTTGCCTCCTGCCGGCCCAGCCCCCAGCCCCCGCTGGGTGGGACGGGCCTCCCATGCCCGGTGTCTCTCCAGGGAGAACGTGTTAAGACACCTGGCAGACAAGGCCTTTGACCGGCCCATCTGTGAGGCCCTCTTGGACCAGAGGTTCTTCAATGGTATTGGCAACTACCTGCGGGCAGAGATCCTGTTCCGGTCAGTAGGCCGGCCACGGGTCCAAGGGCCAGGGGCTCAGTGTGCCCACACTCCCCTCTGCTTAGCACGGCCCCCTTTCCCACCCACCAGTCTGAGGATACCCCCATTCGAGAAGGCTCGCACGGTCCTGGAGGCGCTGCAGCAGCGCAGGCTGGTGAGCGCGCGGGGGTGGTGCACACAAAGGCAAGCGTGGGGATGGGCCAGGTGGTCTCCAGCTCAGCCCTAGAGGCCCTCTCTCGGCTGTGCCTTGCGTGTGCTGGGGGCGGGATGGGGGAGTAGCAATGAGCAGTCTGCATCCCCCCCAGCTTAGAAGGGGTTTGCTCCCCAGGGGCAGCTGCTCTCCCAGGGGCCCTGCCTCACGCGGACAGTCAGGTTCTGCCCCTGCTCCTCCTCCAGAACCCGGAGCTGACCCTAAGCCAGAAGATCAGGGTCAAGCTGCAGAATCCGGACCTGCTGGAGCTGTGCCACTTGGTCCCCAAGGAAGTGGTCCAGCTGGGTGAGGCCCGGGGATAAGACGGCAGACTGTGCTCGGCACGTCCTGCTGCTGGCCCGCTCTGGGCCTGCTGCCCGCCAGAGGATGCAAGTTAGTCAACCAGCGGTTGCTAAATAGACGGGCCTCCTCACTGCCGGCGGCCACGTCTCCCACGCCGCCCCCGAGCCGGCCCGGGCAAGGGCTCCTCCCCACCGCTCCAGGATGGAAAAGCCGCGGGTCCGCGCGGGAAAGGCGCCAGTCTGGGTCACGGCTGGGGGGAGGGAGGGCCATGGCCCCCTGACTCTGTCCATCAGCTTGTGCCGCTGAGGTCTGGGCCAGGTCGGACCGGGCTCCCCCTCCTCCCAGCCTGAGTCTGCCCTCTGACCTCCGCCCCGTTCCTCTGTCCCGTAGGGGGCAAAGGCTACGGGCCGGAGAGCGGAGAGGAAGACTTTGCTGCCTTTCGGGCCTGGCTGCGGTGCTACGGCGTGCAGGGCATGAGCTCCCTGCGGGACCGGCACGGCCGCACCATCTGGTTCCAGGTTTGGGCCCCACAGTTCACACAGGCAGGCGCAGACCCGAGTCCCAGCAGGCAGGAGCTGGGTTCTCCCCAGAGCAGACCTTAAGATCTCCCAGGGCCTGTGCAGGCCCCCAAGGGTGCCACTGTTGCTGAGCATAGCCTGTCCTATGCTGCTCCCCTTCTGGGTCCCAGGGTCCCAGCTAGAGGGCGTCCTGTGCGTGTGGGCTGGACCTGAGGGGTGCGGCGAGGCTTCCTAGGGGAGCAGCTACATCTGAGAGGGCAAGTGTGAGCTCTGCCTCTCCAGGTTAAAGTGCCCCTGCCTCAAGCCAGGTTGATTGTTGAATTCTCCGCATTCCATTTTAGGGGGATCCTGGACCCCTGGCACCCAAAGGTAAGCTACTCCTTATGCTATGAGCTAAGCACGCAGAAAGGACTTGGTGCCTGCAGGGTCCATCACTCCCACCCTGGGAGTGGTCCCAAAGCGGGAGAGCGGGAGCCTGCAGAAAGGGGGCTGAGGCCGTCATACCCTCCAGCCCCCAAGTCGGTGTTCTGCAGGGGGCAAGTCTTACAAGAAGAAATCCAAGGGCGTGAAGCAGGGTCCTGAAGACACGAGTGAGGTAGGTGCTCTGCTCCCCACTCCTGCACTCTCCGGCCCTGGCTGAACCTACCAGATCAGGCTTTAGGGCAGCCACCTTGACAAAGGCGACAACGGTGGGTCCTAGCCAACCCGGGACCCGCCAAGTGCCTCAGAGACTCACGTCTCCTTCATGCAGGCGCCGAGCAAGGGGCCTTCCAGGACACGTAGGGCACGGAAAGCCCTTCCACGCGGGCAAACTGCAGCCCAGCAGCCCCAGGAGACCAGCCTCCAACAGGATCCAGAAACCCCGCCAACCCCCAAAAAAGGGAAGAAGAGGAGGGGGCGAGCAGCAGCTTCTGGAGGCTCTCCCTCCTCACGCTCCTCTGGGGCCCTGCAGGAGAGGGAGGGTGGCCGTGCAGGTGGGGCGGCTGAGTGGACAAAGGGGGCGAGGGAAGCTCTGGGGGTTGGTACGCAGACTGGGTCTGAGCCGCACCTTCTGCTCTGCTCACAGGTCGCCGCAGGCCCCGAAGGACCAAGGCTGACTCCCCATCTTTGGAGCCGGGGGGACCTTAGCCTCTTAGCAAGGGCTCTCCTAGCTTGCCGCCTCCCCTCCCGCTGCCTTGCTCTGGAGTTGGGGGACCGTGAGGCTTCCTTGCCACCGCAGCATCTACTGAAGGGTGGCCCTGGCGCTCTGGCTGCTCCCTGCATAACAATGTTTTTAACTGTACCTCACTTTTCCCATTTTTAAAGGCTCCTGCGAAGATTTTTTTTTTTTTTTAAATAAACTGATACGCTTGAAATCCTTGGCCCTTTTCGGACTGGCTGGGATGGCCAAGTTGGGAGGGCCTGCTGCAAGGCCACCTGCTCCCTATCCTGTCCCCAAGGCCCTGGCTCTCAGAGTCTCCTCTGCAGGACAGTCCCTCAGAAGAAGTGTGGAAATGCTGGTCCAGGCGCCACAGCTCCCCCAGTGCAGGGCCCTCAGGGCCTGTGGCTGCCCTGGAGCTTGGCTCTGACTAGTTAGTGAACCTCCGCTAGCAGGCCAGCCAGAACCCACCCTCCTGGTGCCCTCCCCAACCCCAGGCACTCTGCCTGCAACTCGACTCTCGTCATCAGCTTGTGGTTGCAGGTCTCTCGTGGGGCTGCAGCCCAGCCCCTGCAAACACAGATAGCCTTCAATATGGCCTGCCCTCAAGGAGGAAAAGTCTTCCCTGGAAGCCCAACACGGGGCCCTGAGGGGAGCAAGTGGGACCACCAGTACGGCTCCTGAGCCAGGATTTATTGTGCAAGAGGCGAGTCAGCCTTGGTTCCTGAGGGGAAGAACAAAATACAAAATCCAGTAACAAACTCCCACCTCAGGGACTCAGTTGGGTGGGGGCTGCAGAATGAGCATGAGTGACCGCACTTGGAAGGGAGTGAAGGTGAGCTTCAGGCGGGCGTCCTGCAGTGGCAGGTGGCCAGCAGGGAGACGCTGCTCCAGAAGGCTGCAGCTAGGGAAAAGGAAGAGGGGCTGTGAGGGTGCCAAGAGGGCAGGACCCCCACACCACCCATGCCCCACACCCTACTCACAGGAAGGCCTCCTGAACTGGCAGGGATGTGTGCAGCCAGCAGTCCACATGGCTGCCGTGGGCCTCATAGAGCCTCAGCACCAGCGTGCGGCCCTGGGGGCTGGTCTCGGCCTGAAGAGAGACAGGTGGTGGGTGGGCTGGACCCAAGCCAGGACATCGGCCGCCACCCCGGGCGCAGCCCCCAAGCCCCTTGCCTGCTTCACTGTCTCCAGCACGACTGCTGGTGAGGACACCGAGAAGGCACTCCAGGTGGTGGCTGGCGCCCGGCCCGGGGCGGGCAGAGCCAACAAGGGGAAGTTGAGGCTGTAGGCAGCTTGGATAACGCCAGCATCTTGGAAGGAGCCTGAGTGTGGCAGGAAGGGACACAGGGTGGAAAATGGAGGTGGGGGTGCCACGCTGCTGCTGTGCGTTCCCCACTGACTGCTGTGGAAATCCAGGCTCAGAGCAGGGCCGAGGGGTAGGGGCAGGGAGCTGGTACTCGCCCTTGTGTGGCATCAGCGCGTAGGTGAACTCGTGGCGTCCCATGTCAGCAGTGGCATCGGGGGCTTTTGATGCCCGCAAGCTGGAGTTGAGAGGCCAAGAATGAGCAGGGCTGCTGGAGTCCTGGTCAGACCCAGGAACACTGGTGCCCCACGCTAGCCCCCGGAGGACACCCCACGCACAGCGAGAGGCTGAGGACGTTGCCTTGCACGGATGAGCCATACTTGCAGTCGTTGAGCAGGGCCAGCCCAAAGCCATGCTCTGACAGATCCATCCAGCGGTGGGCCCATACCTGGAGGACAGAGCCAGACCTGCTGTGGCCCCACCCCCTCGGCTCCAGAGCTCCTGACACTCGCGTGAGAACAAGCCCCAGGACCGTGAACTCCAGCTTTCCCTGCAGGAGGACCCGGGCCCACCTCCCGCCCTACTTAGCTTCTCACCCACAAAATGGGGAAAACTACTTCCCCCACCGAATGGGCATGGGCAGCAAACTAAACACAAAGCATTTAGCATAATGCCCGGCACACACCGTAGTGATCTTCCTCCCCCTCCTCACCCCACACCACAGTAGCCTCTCCCCAGCCAGGGAGGATTCCATTACCACCACCCCTCACCCGCGTCAGACCTCAAAACGAGCCCAGTCCCAAGAGGTGTTGTAGTGGGTGGGTCGCTGCAGATGTCCAAACTGGACCTCGTAGGTGGCCTGGGGGCTCCGCACGCGGGCAGGGAACTCCACCTTCAGGAACTTGTGGGACTCGTGCCAGTGCACCTGAGGCGGGGTGTGAGGTGAGGGAGACACACACGGTGCTAGAGTTGGCCCCTCCTCACCAGCCATACCCAGGGAAGACGCCCAACACCCCGCCCCCCACTACCTCCGTGTGGAAGCGGACATAAGGGCAGCCAACATCCAGCACCACCTCCTGACTGAGCCGACTGTTGGGGCTGATCTGCAGCAGGAACAAGGCGCTGCCCCTCACACCACCCTCAGTGCCCACCGCCAGGGTCCCTGCCTGGCCCAGCACCGTCTTCCTGTGGGACAGGGATGGGAGCACTGAGCCAGGGTAGGCTTGTGGGGAAGACCCAAAGCGTGCCCGCCTCCAGCGGCCTCCGCGCACCGCGTCTCCAGGTGGTAGTCCATGACATCCCACGCGTCCCAGTACAGGGGGATGTCATCGAACAGCACAAACTGGTTCCCCACAGCGCCCTCGGCAATGGCCTCCCTGGAAGGACAAGGAGGTGTGTGTGACCTCGGTCTCTCCAGCCACTTGGGACAGGAGAGCTGCGGGGTGAGTGGATCCTGGGGACAAGGGATTCCCAGCGCAGCCTGCCCTGCTCCCCATGCGGGTCCCAACCAAGAGTCATCGGCTGCTGCTGTGGGCAGATGTTTGGTCAGAAGACAGAGGGAACCGGGCTTGGGGGCCACTCGCAGAGCACTGGGAGAGACTAGGAAGGGCTGGCACCTGCCAGAAGCCACCAGCACCAGGGATGTCAGTCGGCCAGTGGGGTCCAGTTTCACCCGGATGATGCCATTGTCCAGAGTCACAGAACCGTCACTCTTGATGGGAGGGGAACTTGAGGTGAGTCTGCAGGGGCTTCTTCCCAACAGCCCTCCTCCCAGCCCTAGCCCCACCTCACCACTGGTTCCAGGCTGGCAGGCCCAGAAACCCCATGCCAGTAGGACAGCCCAAGACTGCACCTGCCTCCCAGGGTGTGCCAGCACTCACCTCCTGTACCACGAACACGGGCTGCTGGGGTAGCAGGGGCTGCAGGGAGGTGGGGGTGGGCGCAGGAGCGTAGCCCATGCCAGGCACTGTCACCAGGGCTGGGGATGAGGCCTGGGCATCAGTGTAGCCTCCTTGACCTCCTGGGAGTCTCCTGGGGAGGGAGGGGGATACTCCTCCTCCTCCCCCACAGCCTGGGGTACACCAGGCAGAGATCCCCAGGGGAAGGTCCCCAACCCCTGGTGTGGCCTTGCTCCCTCCTGCTACAAGAGACAGTCGTCCCCAGCTCATACCTAAGCTGTGGGCCCCGCCTGGCTTGGGCAAGGCCAGCACTTCGGTGCGCTTCCACGGCAGCGTGTTGACGATGAGGAGGCCTCCGGGACCCGGCTCCCCAGCACACAGGGCTGCGGCTGCAGTGCTGAGGAGTGCATTGCCCTGGGAACGGATGTCTGAGGAGAGACTGGCTGGTCATGCGTGGGCGATGGGTGTGGGATGACCCGAGTGTGCCACAAGGGGCACTCTGGGCTTGGCCCCAGGTATTAGAGAGCAGCGGGAATGGCAACCTCACCTTCATAGTGGCCCATAGCTTCCTCTGCCACCAGCTGGATGCAGCTTCCAGTCACCACATCATGGAACTGGTTCAAGAGCAGGAGCCTGCAGGAGCAAAGGGCAGGCAGGGGTGGGGAAGGCTGGAGGGCGGGAAGAATGAAGGCTGCAGGGGCAAGGTCAGGTGGGTGGCTGACCTCCAGAGGTCCCGCAACTGGGCTGCTGGGTACAGGAACTGGGCACTGCGGGTCAGAGCCAGGCTGCTGAGCAACTCCACATCGTGCAGGATCCGCTCACAGTCTCGGTTGCCCTTCTTGATCTGAGCCCAGGGTGGGGGGGATCAGTCTGGAGACTGCGCCAGCGTTAGGATACCTTCCCATGACCTCCCTTGCTCAGAACTCATGGCTCCGTAAGGCCTCCTAGATAAGCCATCTGTGGGTAACCTTCCTCTGTTCTCCTCAGCCCAGACCCCTCCTCCCTCAGAGAAGCTCAGTCCTGCCTCCTTCAGGCTCCTGACCCACTCAGCTCTCGACTTCTAAGCTTTGAGCTCCTCCGAGGAAACCAGCCTCATCCCCCCAGGTTGGGCTAGCGTCTGTCCTGAATTCCATCTCTGACCTTCTGCAGACTCCTCAGACTCCACCTGACCTGGGCATGAGTGGTGTAGGTGCCATTATGCAGCTCCAGGAAGAGCTCCCCGGCCCATGTGCACAGCCGCTCTGAGTCACTCTCCAGTGCCGAGAAGAGGCGCTCTGGGGAAGACAGCTGCACCCTGAGGAAGATGGGAAATCTGGGTCCCCCAGCCTTGGGAGGCCAGATGGCTCAGCCTTTCTCTGCACTGAGTGGACAAGGCCCAGTCCCAACAGAAAGGAGTTGTCCCAGAAAGCTGCCTGTCCATAGAAAACCAGTACTGGATACCCTAAGAGAGCTTCTTTTAGCTTCTTCTCAACCTTAGTTTTTCTCCCATCCAGCCCCAGTTTGGAAGTCTGGAGAAGCCACTGATCCAGAACTGGAGCAGGACAAGGTCCAGTGGAGGAACTGAGCCCAGTGTTTGAGCAGAAAGAAGGGCTCCGGCCAGGACTGCCTGCGGGCCAGGGCTGACCTGGGCAGGCCGTCCGTATTGCACAGTCGCTTCAAGCGGTCCAGCATGGTCTGGGTGGGGCCACCACCCCCATCCCCAAAGCCGAAGAGGAAGGCGCTGTGGTTGGTCCGCCCCTTGTCCCGGTTGTTGGTCACAGTCTTCAGCACCTGAACAGATGGGAGAGATCAGGACACACCAGCCTGGGACAGGACCCCCAGCTCTCTCCAGCCACCAAGTGCCTCCTTACCTCCTCCACACTGCCCTGCATCCCGTATGAGTCTCCAGGCGGGAAGTGGGCCAGCACACAGGAGCCGTCCAGCCCCTCCCAGAAAAAGGTATGGTGCTGGAGGCGGGGGGGGGGGGGGGGGTCAGGGTGGAGCAGCGCTGGCCCGCCAGACCTGGCGCTGCCCGTACCCCTGCCCCTGAGAGCTGTGTCACCTGGAGGGGAGACAACCACCCTGGGCAGAAGCTGCAGGCTCACCCCACGACTCTAAATAAACCTGGGAAAAGTGAATGGGGCAGGAGGGCCCGGGCGCACTCCGAACCTGACCCCCAGGCCTGCTCACCGGGAAGGAGTTCACCAGGTTCCAGCTCAGTTTCTGGGTCAGGAAGTACTTGATGCCGCAGCTGCGCATGATTTGGGGGAGCTGCGCTGAGTAGCCGAACGTGTCTGGCAGCCAGAACTGTGGGGGTGAAAGAGCCGCTGGGGCACAGGAACCAGGGCTCCAAGAGCCCCAGCTCCTCACCATCCAAGATCCAGTTCCTGCCCATCCACCAGCAGGAGCAGCAGCACCCAGCCTACCTCAGAGCACATCTTCCCAAACTCCTGCAGAAAGAAGTTCTGGCCCAGCAGGAACTGCCTCACCATGGCCTCTCCACTGGGAAGGTTTCCATCCTGGCAGTGAAGGGAGGGAGGCAGCTGACCCTTCAGCACCAAACGGGGAGCAGGCTGGGGCTCAGGCTGACCCCACCCCATCCAGAAGCCAGGGCCCTCTGACCCAGGGGCTCCAGCCAGCACCAAGGACCATCCATCTGTGGGAAGGAAGGTTCCCAAGACTGGGTTAGGCGAACAGCCTGTTGCAGTGCTTGAGACCGCCCTCTCCTTTGGAGACCCTGGTCTTGGGATTCCAGGGACTAATACATGCTGCCACAAAGTGGGCTGGAGGTGGGGGGCGTGAAAGGATTGTAAAGTCAGTAGCAAAGTCAAGGAGGGGCCTGGGCCATAGGAGTAAAGGCATGGAGGTATGGCTGAGGCTGAGGGGTATTGAGTGCACTCACCATCTCTACCCAGGTGCCCCCCACAGGCACAAACTGCCCACGGCCGGCAAACTCCTGGAGGCGGGCATATAGGCCAGGGTAGTGGTTCTTTACCCACTCGAGCTGCTGGGCCTGTGGACAAGACAGAGTCAGAGCTGGGTCAGGAGTGAGGAGGACCCTAGCCAGGCCCAAGTATGAGGCCCACGGGGTGACTGAGGGTGGGAAGAGCTCTGCCTCTTGGTAGAGAAGCCCTCAGAGCCTCACTCTCCACCACAGCGAGCTCCAGGTGCCCCTCTTCAGCTGTGTCTGACCTGGGAGCAGGCAAAGATGAAGTCAGGGTTCTGCTCCATGAGCTGCACCACTGTCACCCAGCTCCGAGCACATTTCCGCACAGTCTCCTTGAAGGGCCAAAGCCAGGCTAGAAAGGGAGGGGTGAAGATTGGAGGGAGAGCAGCAGGGTCCCCAGCTTCTCACAGACCTCCACCCTCACCTACCTCCGATTCCCTGAAGGCTCAGCCTGGCCTCCAGAGGGCCAGCCTAGCCCTCTTCCTATCCCCGCCCTTTCCCTGTAAAGCCCTGTGCATCCCTCCTGAGCTGCCGCTTTGAATCACTCCTGCAAAGTTAGAGGATGGAGGAGGTGGGCAGCGCTATTAGGACAATTTTACAGATCCGGAAATGGAGGCCCCAAGCCCTAGAACAGTCTCGCTCTAAAGTCTAGATCCCCCAAGAGGATCCTATAAGGGAAACAGGAGCTAACCCTTCCTCCACACATGCTGATGGATGTCCCAGAACAGAGGACACAGATCCCCAAGATGGAGCTGCCTGAGCCGGCACAGTGTGTGAGGCCCTCTAACCTCTCCTGCCTTTAGGACTCAGTTCCTTGCCAGCTCACAACCCACCAACACCTGGGCACAGCTGAAAAAACTTGTTCTATTTCAGAAACTTCAACTGCATCAGCATCAGTACCTTGGGGAGCTTGTTAAAAATGAGGATTTCCCATAAGCCTCAAACGAGGCAAATTCATAAGGTTCAAAACTGAACTCCTGATCCTCCCCAGGAAACCTCCAAGCATGCTTAAGCCCCCATCTCAATTATTTCATCACTCCTCTCTAGGGATGTGGGCACTCTTGTCAAACTCTTATTCATTATCACTCAGTTCCAAAGGTCACCTCCTCCAAGAAGCCTCTCTTGAACATACCCAAAGCAGCTGAGCTTCCCAGTCCCCATATATTCCTTTATCACAGCACCAAGTGTGCCTGCCTACTTGTGATCGTCAGTCTCTGTAATCCTACCTCCCATTATTTAGCAAAGGGCCACAGGGACCAACAGATTTATTGAAAGAATAAATGAAGCCACAGCTATCAAGCCCACAGTCCAGTTTCCTTGCCCCATTTGAGAGACGGGAAAACCGAGGTCCAAGAGAAGCAAGGCAAGAACTTGTTGATGATCATGCAGTGATTCCGGGCCACAGCCAGAATTTCAAGGGCATGCATGCCTTCCCCAGCCAGCCCAGCTAGCTGCTGCCCTACCTGTATCAATGTGGCAGTGCCCTATGGCATGGAGTGTGTGTTCACTTTCACCTCCATGCTGGCCAAAGAATCTGGATGCCAGGGCTTGGGCCACAGGGAAGGTCTCTGGCCGGGCAGGGTCACACACATTCACAATCTGGTTGGCTGTGTACAAGGCCTGGAAGCTTCGCTGGTTGTCCTCTCCAAGGCCCTGCAGCAGGATTCAGTCCCTTAATGCCCTTCTCAAGCAGGGGGGTCTCCTCAGAACTAGGCTCCAGCTGATCTTCCAAGCAGAGCACCTCCCCACCTCTTTTCCTGTTCAGTACTGTCCCCCTCCTCCTCTTACCTGTGTTGAGACACGTTCTCAACACGCAGGCGGGCAAAACACTTAACATTTTCTTTCTTCTAAGAGTCCCAATTTACCCAAGAAACCACCTCTAGAGAGACTTGATGGGGGGGAGGGGGGTGTCAGTACCTTGGCCATGCCCAGCAGCAGCTCCAGATCCACCAGGAGCTTGTGGACATCCCGGTGGAAAACGGCCAGCTCAGCCCGGCTCACCTGGAACATCTTCTCGAGGTCAGGGGCTGCAATCATGCTTCCCTTCCCGGCCCCCAGGAGCCCATTGCAGGCTACTTCCACATACAGGGTCAGGCTACAAAGGTGGGGAGGCAGCCTCAGCCACAGACCAATGGAGGACGCTGGGGCCTTGGAAAGGGGCGTCCAGGAGGCATCCGGCTCACCCCTTCCCATTCACCTCCAGAATCCATCACCAGGAGGATCCCACAGTATCTTAGGGGTGTGTGTGTGTGAGAGGCTTGTGTTAGAAGTACCAGGTCAGAGGCCTCCCTTGTAGTACAAGAGGTTAAGTCTCAGCACTATGAGCAGCCACTGCACCATGAGTTTGATCCCCGGCCAGGGAGCTGACATACATGGCGCAGTAGATCTCTCCTGTCTCGCCCGCTGCTCCCCTCAGCAGTGTACTTCAGTAGATCTGCCTGTTCTGTTCCCCACTCAGTCTCTGGTGAGTCCTCTCATCCCCTGCATCTCTGGCCTGTACCCCGCTCTTGTATGCATAGATAAATAAATCTTCAAAAAAAAAAAAAAAAAAAGAAAGAAAAGGTCACAGGTCAAACCTATGTCCTGCTGGTGAGTGTTCAAACTGGTCCAGGAAGAAAAAGTAGCCAAGTTTGGAACAGTGTGACCTGCATTGCTCTTTAACCTTTTACTTCCAAAGTTGTCTTTATAAAGCACTAACTACCTGAGTCTCAGAACCATTTCCACATATTAGAAACTTGTAGCTCCCAGCTCTGATCTTTCAAAGCAAAGATCCACAGACAAACATGGGGGAGGCCATGCACCCGGGTGGCATGGTGGGCCCTGCTTTTTGCCTTACTCAGCAAAAAGTCACCGCTGCTCCCTTCAGCAGTGCTGGGCAGCCCTGGAAGGTCTGCTGGGCCATGTGGGCAGCTCCCTGGCTGGGGATGGAACTCATACACAAGCCACAGTGGCTAGCGATAGCTTGATAACGCTGAGACTTAACTCCTGTGCCACCAGGGAGGCCCCTGATTTTTCTTTTAATGACTCCGTTAAAAACTTCTTAGACAGTAGATCCGCCTATTTTGCTCCCCACTCTGTCTCTGGTGAATCCTCTCCCCTCCCCCCACATCTGGCCTATACCCCAGTTCTTGTATGCATAAATAAATCTTTAAAAAAAAAAAGAAATCAGAATGTAAGATATCAAATACATCTCAACTAGTAAACATTACACTTGAAAGAATTCCTGAGATGAATGCTGATATTATTGGTCCTCTTTACCTGGTGGGATAATGAAATTATTTACTTTCTTGCACTTTTTGAGCACCAGGAACAAAATCCTACTTTTTGGAAACAAACTATGAGATGTGAGGATGATCCTGCAGGAGAGGTAGGGATATTTCTAAGATCACTCTGGGCCTCAGTTCTTTTTTGCCCACCAGTGGCCCCTCCCTCATAGCCCATGTGAACCAGGGCATCAGGACTCACCTTCGGAGGTCTTCTTCCCCCAGCCTATCAGTGATGACATAGCTGGTCTTCTCTCCCTCTTTGGTCAAACCCTGGTGGAGGGAGAGTCAAAGTGAAGGATTCCTCAATCCTCTGGTAAGGATTGACAAATGAGGAACCTGTGTGTCTCAACCCTTAGGGTAACTGGAGCTGTAATCACCAAATGGCACTTATTTACCAGCAGAAAAGCCCTTGGTCTTATGGGCAGGGTCCTGAGCAAGGGTCAGGAGACCCGAGTGTGGCCTCTGTGTCTCTGAATAAATATCTGAAGGAAAACTCTATGAAGTCAGGGACAGGTTTGCCTCATTCCATTATACGCCCAGGGCTCAGCATAGAGCCTGGCCCAAAGGAGGCACTCACGAGATATCTGCTAGGTCAGTGGAAGGAGGCAGGGCAGGGGAAGGTGATGAGGGGAGAAGGGGCTTGCCTTCCCTCCACACAAAAACAACAATCCTAACCCAAGACTGAGAGTTCTAGTGCAATTGGAATAGAAACTGTGTGAACCTGACCAAGTGAATTCTATATATCTCAGTCTCAATCTGTAGATGGGCATAAAGACCTACCACATAGGACTATAAAAATTAAACCTATATAGTTCGATGCATAAACAAGACAATAGTGATTATAATTATACCTGGAGAATTGGGGCTAGAATGGTAGGGAGATTCATTACTTCAGGGGAAGAGGACTTCAACGTTTACTTAGAGCAATTTAAAAAGTCCGCCCTCTAAACATGTATTATAAGCATCTAATAATATCGTAAAAACTAGTTTATTAAAAACTAAAAAGTGATATGGCCTGCAAAGCTACTAGCCTGGCACCTGACACCACTAGGGTTAATAAATTGACCTGTATTTATTATTATTGTACTTGATTATTAACTGTTTTCAGCCTGGAATGGGAAGATGGCCCATCACTGGCAGGGGTGGTCAAGCAGCAGATTGATCCCAGCGTCACCAGTTTAACTTCCCAGTCTGGGAGGGACCAAATGCACAGGTGACCAAGCAGCAAATTCCCCAATCGTAAAATCCTGATACCACCCTGCAGGCAGTCACTCAAACTGTGGCTTCTCCAGAGACCAGGGCTGAAATGTGCCTCCACCTGTCCCTCAGGCAGGGCGCCTCACCTGGACAGGTTCCCCATCACGCCACACCAGGCCTTCTCCATCACTTTCCCAGCGAAGGTGAACTTCCTGACCTACCCAGGCTTCTGGGATGGTCAGTTCCACCCGGAACCAACAGGTCCACCATCTGCAAGAGAGCCACTGAGATGGGCCTCGGAGTGAAAGCCCTGACTTCTGACATACTTCCTCGGACTAAGGATCGGTGAGGGTTAAATTTATTCAGGCTTCTGCAGTGCTCCAAGGCATTCGGCTTTGATCCAAATAAAAGGAGCAAGCAAATGTGCAGCAAGATGCGAAGAATCAGGGGTGGCTTCCTGATATCCAGTGTCTGGGGGAAGGGGTCTGAGGTGGGTTGAAATTCTCTCCTTTAAGGCTGCGGGACCAGGGATGCGCGCCCTCCGCAGGCTGCCGCTCTGCCCTCAGGGGCTGTCCAGGCCGGGGCGGGCCCCCCTCCTCCGGGGCTGTCCCGCCCGGGGCGGGCCCTCCGCCCTCCCTCCCCCTTCCTCCCAGGGCTGTCCAGGCCGGGGCGGGCCCTCCGCCCTCTCTCCCCCTTCCTCCCAGGGCTGTCCGGGCCGGGGCGGGCCTCCCTCCTCCCGGGGCTGTCCGGGCCGGGCCCCTCCTCCCGGGGCGGTACCCACGTGGGTCCGAAGCTGTCGCCGACCTGCGCGGGGCGGAAGGGCTGCCGAACCGCCTCCGGGTAGGGGAGCCTCTCGGGCGTCAGGAAGCTGGAGAGCGCGGCCACCGGGCAGCTGTCCCCGAAGAGCCTGGGCGGGCGGGCCGGTGGGCTCGCGCGGGCCGCCCCCCCTTCCCGCCCGGGGGAGCCGCTGGGGGACGCGCGTCCCCGCGACACCGCCCGCCCGGCTCCGCCCAGCCCCGCGCCCCGGGCCCCGCGGCGGCCTCGGGGGCCCCGGGCGCGGCCCGCACCTGCCGCGGAGGTTGCAGTCGGTGAAGTAGAGCGGCGACACGAACTTCTCCACCCGCTCCAGCGTCGTGCGCCAGTGCTTCAGGGCCGGCGCCGCCGCCATGGCCGCTCCTTCCGGAAGGGCCCGGCGCGGCCGGCTCGCCCCGCGGCTGCGACGCGAAGGTTCCGGCGCGCGGGGCGCCCTCCCGCCCGGGCCGCTTTTCTGGGGGCACCGGGGCTCGCGCGGACGCCGCGGCTCTGGGCCGGGGGGCGGGGGCCCCGCTTCCAGGGCCCCCGCTTGGTCCTGATGTTGGGCCGCTGAGCAGACAGCGCGAGAAGTTGCGCCCCTAGACGCCCCGAAATCCAGGTCAGACGCAGACCGCGAGGCGCGCGCGCGGGCTGGGGCGCGGCAGACCCCGGCCCCGCGCCTCGGAAGCCGGCTGCAGCCTCCCGGCGCCGGCGGGGCCTGGGCGCCTCGACCTCTGGAATTGGTGTCTGCTTAATGCAGACAGAGCCAGGGCCCCAAGGACGTGTGCGGGCGAGCTGCCTGGCGGGCCAGGTGTTAAACAGGGGGGGCTCTTCGCCCCAGTCACCCCAGCTTCCTCAGCTATCATGTTGGCCTTTGGCTAAATGTCGCCCGTCACCAGAAACTGGAGGGGTTTTGATTGGAGATGGCAGATCAGTCATAGCATTCAAGACCCTAAAAGAATGAATTTTACCACAGACTGAAGAACTCGGAGAAACCGTAACGCCAGAAACATCTCCACTTTCATCCTCATTGTCACCCTAAGTCCAGCACTTACAGCTTTTCCCTCCCTTCCGAGACTGCCGGGAAGCCTCCTCTACAAAATCATTGGAAGAAAAATATATACACGACGTTAGCCCTGATATTTTAATGAAAATACTGACCAAATTTACAACATTTCAAATGCAAATCACACAAAAAGGTGACCACGGAATACCAAACATGATTTTAAAATAAAGATAACTTTGCTATAATACAAGCTGGGTTTAGAGCTTGGAGCTCCAAATGTCAGAAAGCACGAGGGATAAAAATGATGCTTGTAACCACCCTGGCTGTAGGTGAAGCGCCCCCTTCTTTTGGTTGTACTGGTGGGGCTGGGGTAGTTGCCCAGAATGGTCCCAGAACCCTATTCTGACCGGTGGGCTGGTGCTCTGAATAGGAACACTGGAAGGCCAGCAACAGCGGGGCTGTCCCACCCAGGCCCCATCAACTGTCACCATTAAGATCAACACCATCTTTCTTGAGCCAGCACAGGGAGGCAGGTGTTACTGCTGGGAAAAGCTGAAGACCTTCCCCCTAGTGGTGCGTGTCAGTCTAATCCCAGGTCAGGCCCCAGCTGGGCTCCAGACTCTCTCCGCACAAGGCTTTTTGTGTCGTCACCCTGCACTTCTGGACTCAGTTTTCTGTACCCCCACAACAAAAACTAAAATTAAAGAGGTCTACATGTGTTTCAAAATATAAAAGCCAGAAAATGTATGGCTTTTAGGTGTTGGTATTGAGGATTTTTAATTGCAATCCAAGCAAAAACGCATAAAACACTGTAGTTTATAACTATGACTACGTAAGTAATGGTGGCTCCGTTGCAGTACTGCAGGGGCTTTGTTCAGTGTTCAGGGCAACCACGTACAAGATTCTAATCATGTTTACACATCTACCAGTTTAAATTTAAGGAATTAAAAAAATATATATTCCATTTGCAGTTGCTAATGAAGTGTATCAAATCTTCTTCGTCCCAACCCTTTTATAGCACACATCTTATACACAGCTTTTAAATACTGGTTTGGTATTTAAATTGTTAACCTCCATTTTCAATAAGAAAAAATATACAGAAAGACAAGCTACATAAGCTGAACAACTTACCCAAATATAAAATATTTCCAAATAGCTTAAATAAGGGGACATGGGGAGGGGGAGAGGTGGAGGGAATGTACTAAAAGAATCAAGAGTTCTATTTTTTAAATTTGGAATAAATATTTTGATGTGGGACAAATGTAACTGACTGCTATTTAGCCCCAAAAATCCCATCTGTACTGTGGATTAAGGAACGGAAGCCTAAATCTCTCCTTCACAATTGTTCTCTGGTGAAGACAAGGGACTTGGGTTGAGAATTTATTCCTTAAGTAAGAACCAAGCTTTATTTATTTACAAAAAAAAAAAAAAAAAAAAAAAAAAGTTGGGGCAAGGAGGAAGACAAGTTTTACACAAAAGTACTACAATGGTAACTCCCTTTGGTAAAAAGTGTAATAAATGTCTTGTACATCTGTTCATAGGTACTAAATCTGAAGCCACATAGTACTATGGTACACAAGAAGCTAGAGCAGTTATGCTAGCACATCAAAGCATATTTCTTTTTAATAAAAAATTGACAGTATGTACATTATTTACAAAAAAAAAGCAACGAAAAATCCAAGTTAAAATTTCGTGTGTGTGAGAATAAAGCTGGTGGATGGCACTAGGGTAGACTAGTAAAGAAGCAGGTACAAAACAGTTCCACGGGAGCTAAAAAGAACGACTGATTTGAACTTGTTGAGGTTGAGAACCGGAGGAGAGTACAGGGTAGGCAGCAAAGGATTCGTCAGGAATCAAATCCACAAGATGATCAATCCCAAAGCCAAGCTGTAAGTCCCAGGTAAAACCTAATGGGGATCTAGATGTGCTCGAGTGACCAGGAAAACAAATTAAATCCAGTTCTTTTCTCCTCTTGTGGGGAGAGAAGAGGAGCAGTGAGCATCAGAGTTATCCATCTGAAAGTCAAGTCCTTCCCCAGTCTGTCTGTAAATGCACACCCATCCAGGCAAGGTGTGGACTGCATCTGGTTCCCCCACGGAAGGGCAGGCCCCAGGAGACTCCAGTCTTACTCTGCTGGTGTGTGCAAGCAAGCTGCATGTCTCAGCACTTGCATGAACTTCTTTCCCCTTCAGGATAAGCTAATACTCAAAGCCTGGGAAAAGTTCCAGCTCTAGCTTTGTAAGGTATCCACGATCCTTAAATGTAGCCCACTTGGTGCCAGGTTGCACCAGCCACACACAGAATCAGGTGGCCGTGTCCCAGAGAGGCCCAGTGAGGCTTGAAAGGCATCTTCCTTGTTTCTTCAGTGTGTGTGAGTGCACATGCTCTCACACACACCCCTAAGTCACCTGCTCTGGCTTGGCAGTTACGGGGCTTTGAACACTGTGCCGTATTTGACACGGTACTTGTTAATGCTCACAAAGTGTAGGGTTTCTGTGTCACAGGTGGTGGTACAGGGCACAAGGCCCTCCAGCCCCTCACCCATGAGCCACTTGCTGGTCTCCGCTGCCATTTCACGGGGCACATGCTCCTTGGTCCATTTATCTACCCAGGCTTGGAACCTCTGATGTAGCCGCTTGCTTACACGCTCGTGGGACTGCAAAACAGAACAAAGAAAAACATCCATGTACTAGGACCAAAAATACACATGCCCAATTTTTTCCTAAAGTAGCAGAGGAAAGATGTGGGCTTAACTGATATCCCTAGTTTGTTTTTTAAAAAAGGCAATAGGACCTCTGTTTAAAGATGAGAAATAAATGAGGTTAAGAATATAAAGCCTGTAAGGCAACAGAGAAACCCATGAAGTCCGCAAAGAAATGAGAAGACAGGGCCAGGCAGAACTAACTCACTGCTTCTCAACTTTAGCATGCATTATCACCCAAGGACTTGAGAAAAACACAGGCTTCCTTGGTTCCGCCAACTGGCATTTTAAACCCGCGACCCAGGTGATTCTAGTACACTGAGAGCAGCACAATGAATGACAGCTGTTGGTCATTTTGCTCACTATGGCAATCTACCCCGGGGTGAGACAGAACAAGACAAAGGGCTTCAAACCCAGTTCCCTTCCCTGTAGTACACCACTCTGCCTGGCATATTGCCAGGTACAGCAGTTCTTCAGTGAAGGTTTACATTCCCACCTATACATCCAGCAAAATATGTAGCAGACAGAGTAGGGACATGAAGATGAATTAGATGGCACCCAGGTCCCAGTGTAGTCTGAGTCAGAGATGCAGACATACAGCACACGGCATGAAAGCAGCACATTAAACTGCCCATCTAACACCTTCCACGTGAACATGTGTGTCCTTTCAAACTTTACCAGTTCAAATCAGAGTAACTGATCTATCCCCCCAAACCTGGGAATCCCTTCCTATTAATACATATACCCCTAAACTTCCCATTCCCCTAAGGAAAAAAAAAACAAAACCCAAATCAAGAGACCATCCTAATTCTTTCTCTTACTCACCCCTACTCCCTCATCTGATTGTTACCCCACCTTGACAATTACATCTCCAAACTTCACCTCCAATCTAATTCTTAGAACCCCACAGCCACCCTGGCGGTGCCGATCACATCACACCTCCTTTGCACAAGAGCAGTCTTGAGTGGTTTCTACCTTACACTTTGTGTCCACACTTACTACTCCCATTCTCCTCGTAGCACTCCAAGCCATCTTTGTCAACAATGTCCCAGTGCACTTCAAACAAAATCCAAACTATGGCCCGAGACTAGGTAATGTGCAATGTGGTCTCTGTCACCCTTCCAACTGCACACGTCCACTTTCCCCATGGCTCAAGCCACAGTGATAGTTTCAGCTTCTCTGACATGCCAAGGCCTTTCGTCCCTGAGCCTTAAACTTGATAGTTTCCTTTGCCTAGAAAGTACCAATCGTCAAGTCTTCATCAGCTTGGATGTTTGTCACTATTCAGACTTTAAAGGGTCATTTCCAACAAAAAAGCAGGCAACCATTGATCACTTGTAATTTCTGTCCTTGGTAGTACATTCTACACTACCGTGTGTGCTTGACTTCCTGACTATGGTCCCTTGGGCCTGGCACAAAATTTCACCGAGAAGCTTTCCTAATTTAGATTGAATGTGAAAATATAATCATACAAGCAATGACACTTAAAATGTAATGCTGGGAGCGGCTACGCCACTAGCTGTTAATGAATTAAATTGCGCCCCCTCCCAATTCATCCATTGAAATCCTAACTCCCAGTATCTCAGAATGTCATCTTATTTGGAAATTAAGTCCTTGCAAATGTAATTAGTGAAGATGAAGTCATATTGGAGTAGGGGGGCCCACAATCCAACACGAATTCTGCTCTTAAGGGGGGGGTGTGTGTATGAATTTGGACACAGATGCACACACATGGAGGTGAAGATGACAACAGAAATCTGCAGCAAGCCAAGGAACACCAAAGACTGCTAGCAAACCACCAGAGGCTAGGGAAAGCAGAAACAGATTCTCCTTCACAGCCCAGAGAGGGTTTGAACCAACTCTACCAAGACTTCAATCTTGGACTTTTAGCTTTCAAAAATGTAAGAATAAATTTCTGTTATTTAAGTCACATAGTCTGTGGTACTTTGTTAACAGGCTCCTTAGCGGTTAAAACTAACACGCCTCTTTACTCAATAATTCTCAAGTCCAGTAAAAGGCTTTCATAAAGAGAGAGAAACAATCAGAAGTGTCCGGGGGTAGACCAGGTATGTGTATGGAAAAATTCCTGTCACTGGTTCTCACCTGATGAGCCCGGAGCAAGGCGGTCCTCCGATACATGTAGTCCTCCGACTTGATCACATACACCATCTTGTAGGAATTCAGCTTGAATCTACACTCCAGCTTATCCAGGCTGTCCACGTTCTCCATGGTCTTTTTGCTGTTTCCTTCCTTTCCTTCCTTTTCCTGCTGTTCCCGACCACGCTGACACTTCCGGATCCGTCGCAGATTCCTACAAAGCAGAAATGCCCTTTAGGATGAGAAGCTTGTCCAGATGCAGATCCCCACAATTCCCCCAAATGGAGTATTCCTTATTATATACCTCATAGAAGTTACACAATTTTAGTTATATATTAAAAATGTTCAGTGGCTTCATTATAAAAACAAGTTTCTACTGCAAAGATACAAAAACTAAGCAGAAATTTTTAACCCTCCTCTACCCAAAATTCTCCAAACTCTGCATGTCTTGGCAGAGCAGTTTTGACAGAAAACTTTCTAGGTCTCTAACTTCACATATGTAACCACTTGCTACAGTTCTTGCTTTGGGATTTAAGACAAAACATGTACTTGATAAAACAGTAACATTTTTTATTAAATCACAGCTCTTTAGTTCACATCATTTTAATATGCTATATGATAAAATGGGAATCTCACATAAAACACCTTTGTGTACTAAAGCACAATGGATTTCTTGAGGAGAAACTACAGTCACAATTGGACCCCATTTTTACCTAAAACAAATGACTCACCAGATTAGGCTATTTGGCAGATACTGGCTCAAAAGTGACAAGGGGAGCCTGGCACTTCAAGGAAAACAACTGAATCTATCTATTGCCAATGCTACGTTTTAAGCTTTCAAGAAAAACTGAATTTGGTAAGTTGTTACTGGTTACCACAAACTGATGGCTTTCCACCACTTAAAGATATATTTGATGAGGTCAATGGCACTATTAATGTGATTTTTTTCCCCCTAATTTATTTTCTTACATCTTTCTTCTTGACTTTGTTTTCTTGAAAAGTGAAAATACATGAACATTTGGGAGATCTACATAACTTACTGAACTAAAATTTTAAAGTAACCAATTACACGAAGTTATTGCATGAAAATAATGAAATAGAAAGTAATGTATGAAAAAAAGATGTATTCAAAGTACAAGTTAAACCAAAGGATTCTACAAAACTTGAACAAACTCTTTGATACTGCAACTAACCTTTAAGAGATTAGTTTAAAGGTTGGAGAGTTTTGTTGTCATTATCAATATCCACAATTGTCTGAAAGAATATGAAAATACTTCTTTTTCTAGCTACATACTTAAGCCAGACTTTCTTCACATATTTTCAATCAAACAATATAGTACAACAGATTGAATCTAAAAACAGATATGAAAATCCAGCTGTTCTTTACGTCAGATATTAAACACTTGCAGAAATGTAAAGCAACGCTACAATTTCACTATTTGTTTTGAAATAGTTTATTAAAATAGTATTCATGGTAAGTGTTATTTAAAAAATTAATCCATAAATATTTTAAACATTTCTCAATTTCAATTTCTAAGTGGTAAATATTATATATAAGATATTATCCACATAAACAAAAGCTTTCAAGGTACTCAGTCTCTGAGAGCGTAAGGGGTTCTCAAGGTCAAACGGACTGGGAACCTCAGCTGTTAGAGCTCTAAGGCAAATTATTAGAAATTAAAGTTCTAGAGTAAAGTTTCCAAGCATTTTAACTGCCCTGCCCACAAATGACTGCATTCATTTCTATCTTCCCCCACAGCTGACCAGAGTATCTCCTTCCCAGCATCCTCTGCAAAACAGATTATAAATCTTTGAAAAACTTTGCCAACTTGGTGAGAAGTACACAATGATGTGCTTATTGTACTACTTCATGAACTCTGAGACTAAGTCTGTTTTGTTGACAGAGAGGTTGGCACACAGCATCTGCTCGAAACATGTTGCATGAATCAATGAGTATAAGAACCTGGCAGGGTCCTTCTGTCCACACACCTTTCCTGGTTGTGAATAGGACTGACTGAGTCAAATAACACCAGAGTAACACCTTTCTGGAAATGTAAGACATGACATTACAATTGTGAACTCTTGGGAAGAAAGAAACAGCAAAATCTATTTTCTACTTTTGAAACTGTCTCATTTTCAGACAAATGATCAGCATTACAATCTGCCCATATATTATCTAGGGAGGAAATGTTTTAAATTCTATGCCAAGGAGAGTTGACAGCCTAAGACTATTACTATCTTTTTCAAAGGCCTGCTTATAAGGTTGCTCCTTGACTAGGTTCTAGACTCTTGGACTTTGAGAGAATTCCCCCCTTTGCCTGTAAGAGTGGCTCACAACACCTAAAGTGACTATACAAAATATATGGTTTATGCTGAAAACCTGCATGCTTTTTGGGAGTCTGAAATTTTGTACATGCCAGGCAGAAGGCCTATATGAACTCAATAAAAATGACTAGAACCCCATAAAAACCCAGCACTGGGTTTCTATGAGTCTCTAATGAGCTTCCTTGGTAGACAGCATCACACACATGTTGTCATAATTCATTGCTCGAGAAATTAAAAGCGTCCTACCTGTGACTCCACTGGAAAAGCACTCTTGGAAGCTTATACCTGACCTCCTCTGACTTGGCGAAAGGCAGCCTTTTCCTTTGCTGATTTTTGCTTTTTTACCTTTTCATTATAACAAATCATCACAGTGAGTAAGACTACCTGAGGAGTCCGAAGTCGTGCCAACGAATCATCAAACCTTGGAAAATGCCACACACGTTGCTACCTGACAGCTGCCGCTGATTCTCTAAGATACTCACCTCCCAGTGCGCTGGGCACACACCCCAGATAAACTCATAGTGGAACAGCCACACAACCTTGACTTGGTGTCTTCAGCAGACAGAATAGATGAATAAAATAAATAAAAACCAAGAAACTGCGTTTCTCACTGTGCACAAGCGTATACTGCTGACACGTATGCTGGCTCACTCACCTTGGGAGAAATACTGGTTTCCGTGCCAGGTGCTCACGAAGCTCAGGAGAGGTAGTATCAGAATTCATGTATCGCTCCACGTAGTCTGACCAGCGCTGGGGTTATAAACACAAAATGGAGATAGGGATAGAGCAGAAAAGCTGAATTCCACCCTTATGAAGTGGTCTAGCAATTTCTAAAATTATACCTGGAATCCACACTGTTTCCAGATCAAGATAATCCCTTTCCATAATAATGTCCTTATTACGTGGCATTGAAATACAACTTGAAAATTGTTAGCAAGAAGCAAAGATTCTGAGATACTGCAATGTTACTACCAGAAGTCATAAATGGATACAAGCTGGCTGACAAGTTTTATGTCCCCATGGGGGGTTTTGTTAAAGAACAAAATATAGAGTGGTAAATATTTGAAATCAGTAAATTTCTGGCATGTAAAAAAATTAAAAACTTGGTGACCACAAGCCAACAGTCCCCCAAACAAAGGGTCTCCCCCACTCCCATATCCCTCAACAACATACATGTGGTCTGCATCTCCCGTTAGCATTACCTGCTAGACCCATTATGACAACCATCTGGGCCTTCTCTGCGTGAGCGAGAAGTCCTGGCTTCATCTAGCCCAATAAAAAGTAAACATGACACAAAAAGTCAAGAGACCAGGCAGATAGTAACTCCTTTGTTGTTTCTTATACTTTAGGAGAAAACAGGAAAGTTGCCAACCACGAGATTGTCTCAATCCTAAGTATCTACAACCAGGCAGCCTTTGTCTTCAAAAGACATGCCTGGAATGACCTATATTTTAAGGACCATGTCCTGATCCTTAAACAGGCCTAAGGTTGCAACGCAGACTCAGGATGTGACGGCACTCTCAGCACTGTTTCTATACAATGCATGTCCATACCTCTGCTTCCACAGGGTCATCTGAGTTCTCCTCCTCCGTGTCCAGAAGCTCGATGGTTAGCTGGACCTGGCCTTGGCTCTGAATGAACATAAGCTGCAAATAAGAAACCTAAGTGTAAATAAAATATTATCCCAAAGTTATATCCTAGCTGCTCAGGGCTGGGAACTAAGGAGGCAGTAAAGGTTGGAAAACTCTACTCCAACGAAAGAGATAAAGAAGATGCTCAAAGGTTGGGAGTTCAGTGATTTAATAAAAAGGGCGGGGGGCGGCGCGCACGCAAAAATCCAATCTTGCTACCGGTGAAATGAAATGTTAGGGCAAAAAGTACCATTTCATGTTTCATACTTTTTGAATTGGCTAAAAAAAATGGAAGTCAGTAAGACACTCTTAAAAAAGTATTTTGTTCATTAACAAAAAAATATGGCATATGTAGCAAGAATAAAGTGCCAATGCCATTTCACTTGACAATCCTATTTCTGGCACTTACTACACAAAGATATAAATAAGTCTACTGCACTTTTTTTTTTTTAAAGGGAAGGAAAAAGGGGGAAAAAAGAAACTTCTCCTACCAAAGCAAAGCAGAAAGCATCAATATATACAGTACAGAGCAGCAGTATTTAAAAGTCAGTACCACATGCATGTGCGGAAGGAACACAAACAGGACTGTATGAAATAGTAAAAGAACAGAAAGAGTAGCTATTTGCCTCCTAAGGGAATGATTTTTTTTTTTTTAAACTCTGGACATTCATTTTATTAAGTATGACAGCAATGGGAAAAATGAGTTGGATTTAACAAACCAAAATACACCAAACCCTAAGGCATATTAAGTGAAAAAGTATATAGAATATGCAGTCTACAATCATTTCTACATATGCCACATATGTATATGTAAACGCACAGAAAAAGGTTTGAATGAAGAAAGAGAAGAGGAAGAGAAACATGCTTGATCTTTTAAAAGTAGAGTAGAATGTCCATAACAAAAAGAGAGAGGAGGCTAGAGGAAGGGCAGCAGGGATTTGAGGGGCTGCTGATGCTTAGTTTAATACTAACACTCTTGGATTTTTTTCTCTACGCAAACATTTCAAAGGATTGTTGTGGTGGCACAACTTTCCTGGGCACTAAGCCTTTCCTCCTGCTAGTCCTCTGTCACTTGACAACTGTTCTCATCTACAGGCTGAGTCTACCTATTCTTTCATAGGCCCTCAACGCACAATCTAACACACTGTTAACTCACTGAGGGTGGGGATGGTAATTCTGCTTACCCAAAACCACACAGTAAATTCCTAATAAACACTCAGATACAAAGGCCCAAAAAGCTCTGTAACTCTCTTCTGTTGTGATATTCCTTGGGTACCAAAGTATCAGATCTGACACCATACCAGAGCACTCATTTTTAGTTCTTTGACTCTAAATTAAGCAAACAGTATAGGTGATGGATACAAAACTAAAGAAACAGCTCAAAGCAGAAGCAAGAAACTAAATGAACAATTGGGAGTCAGGTCATTAAAGTATATGGAACGTACCTAACAAGATCATACTTTTATTTAGCTTAGTCTTCTCTGCTTGGTCAATTACTCATCTGATTCTGAGCCAGCTGAACTTGCCTTTCTTATGTAAATACATGCAGGCTTTGTTCAACTATACACATTTATTACAGTGCTGCAATCATAGTACGTATACTTTTGTGTCCTTTTATTTGCTTCAGTATGTTTATCATCTATAATTAACTGTTAAGGACTATAAGATATGCCATCCATTAGGCAGCTATTAACCATTCCCTACAGTGAGTTGGACATCTAAGTTGTTTCCAGCTATCTGCTTTCCTAATTAGCTATTATAATGCTGAAAAACTGGGAATAACCTAAATGTCCAACAATATAAGGCCTAATTCTGTAGAAAACGAAACATCAAATAGTGATTAAAAAGATGAAGACCCAGTGATCTTGCTAATTAAGCAATAGAAATTAGAGAACATTTTCAAACTCTTCAGATAGAAACAATACAAAACTATAAAAATCATATATAACAACTAATTTTTTAAAGGCAAGAAGTAACAAAATACACTGTCCATGAAAGACTTGACTTCCATTTTTCCAATTTTTTTTTTGTATTTCCAGGGAGCTCATATGGACACTGAAGAGGTCCAGAGTGGAATCACTTCGGCTTTGACTTCTGGTGGAGACAGACCCAACAACTCACACTGTCACCAGCGTGTCCTAGACTACACGAGTAGTAGTAGTCTACTACTTATATTTACTACTTAAATTACCTTAAAGCAATTCTCATCCGACATGAGTTGTTCTGCCTTCCGCTGATATGTAGACTCCAGGAGACTCCTTGCAGTCTGCGTGTTCAGCTGGCCTCCAGTAGCCCCGTTATTGTTTTCTGCGAGGTAAAGGTCAGTCACCTGCACACAGATCTCATCACTCACGATGTGCTGCAGCTGGAATCAAACAAAGGCAAGTAGTCAGGAAACCAAGAAAATATGTCTCTGTCATAAAGTCAACCTTCCTTTGATATTTCTAGTCACTCAGTTCAAAGAAGTTTCTTTGGATTGTTAATTTTAGAATATTACTCAAAAACACTATATAATTTTCTTGGAGAATAACCAAGCTAAAATCTTCAACCGCATTACTGATTCATGAGTAAAACTCTCCCATCCATTCAGAAGGTTAAGCAACTCAGGTGCTGTTTCCTCCAAGTCCTAAGGAACTTAAAAAATTTTCCACATGAAAAAAAATGTACATGGTTTCTTACTTTTATGGCACATCTTTGCTATCTACAATTGGCTTTCACACATTCTCACTTGGCCCACACAACTACTCTAGAAGACAGGCTGGACAGGGGTGCCTACTTATAAACGACACATTTGCAAGTTAGATGAGAAAACTCACTATGTGCCAAAGAGAGAAGGGCCTCTGAGGACCATGAAAGCCAGATCAATGCCTATATTTCTAGTCCTAGTACCACATCGCAAACCCATTAGGTATTTAAGAAATTGTTACTGAATTAATTGGCGAAGGACACTCAGTTGAAGAAGCAGTTGGGGCTAATATTCAAGTTGCCAGACTGCTAGGTCGATACTCTTTCTGACATGCCACCCATTTTTCCACAGAAAGCACACGACTTAAAATATATGTAATGTTAATTACTCATTTCCAACGCAGGTCAATCACAACTGACTGCTGGTAACTTCTGCGACTATCTTATTAAACTACCTGATGACTAGCAAGTTGAACCTTTCGGAGCTCCCATTCTCATAGGTAAGAGGATATTTCTACTGTGAATGAAAACCCCTGTAAGTGAAGCTTTAACCCATTAAAGTATCAAAGACAGTGAGCAACAGATACAAAATAAAGGAAAACATTAATTGTAACATCAATTTGTCTATTTTACTTTCAAATTCTCATAACCACCAAGGCTTTCTATTTTTAGGAAGATACATTCTTTTTGAAGTGCTAGTAACTATGACAACTACTTATTTTTAATATTTAAGAAAGTCTTAAATGAAAAGTATGTGTATTTATGGATATATGCGGACCATGTGAGGTCAGAAGGGTGAATGATTTGAGGGGCAGAAGGTGAGCAACTAGACATGGTTAAATAGATTACAATTAGTCCAAACAATGAATTCTATGTGACAATTAAAATACTTATGATGATTTGGTAACACAGGGAAAAACCTAAGATAAAAGTGTTTGAGAGACAAAGTGTAAAACATTTACCTAAAGTAGGTCTCTACCCTACAGATACTTCTGTTTTTTACTTTCTTGAAGCAGATGCCTCCCCACTCACACCCTCTTCTTGCATACCTGACCCCTCCTAGAGTCTTTGTAAAGGGTAGCATTATAAGCCCAAGGACAACTAGGCAACTCCACCCCCAGGCTAAGCCAGTCAGATTCTCTCCTGCTAATTTAAAGTGGCAAGTCAATGTGCCTATCAGACATCTGGAGAAAAAGGTCAAAAAATGCAGGAGTCAAGGCACTGCCATGGCAAGCAAGAGCTCAAGGGACTGGAGAAGCCATAACTACATGCTGACTGTCCATCTGCAGAGAGGAGGAGGAGAATGGAGATGTCCAGATGAAAGGCATGCAAGTGAGGACAAAAACCTTCCCAGTCTAGTCCCTGCACAGTCTGCCAGTGTTTTGAGTTCTGTACTATCTGGATTCTACTCAATTCTTGAGATAAATCCCTCTTAAATCTGGAAAAGGCCTAGAAAACATATGGTTGACCTTGCATCTATGTTCTTCCTCAAGTAAGCAACAAACTCTGGAAGATCAAAAGAGATAAGGAGAATGAGAAGAAATGCCTCTGAGGAGTTAAGATGAAAAACACAAACATGTTTTTAAAACACTGGATTTGGGTTTCTGGATAAAACATAATTCCATAAAAAGAACATTATATATTACTGACTCAAAATCTTAACTAGGCGTTTTTGGTAAAGGGACTAATCTCGTTTTAAAAACCAACTTCAGGCTGATAAGTTTGTTTCACTGGCTTTTTAAAGTTGTGCTGAGAGTATGAAAGCCTTCAGTGTAGCAAACAGCACACCTGTAAGAAGAAACGTAAGCACATGGTAACTGAAGTCTTTATATAAGTTTAGGGTATCGTAAGAGGATTTAGTCTCTCAAAGATGATCATGATAGCTAGCTGTATTCATATAGTAATTTCTGTTAGTCACATACAGACCTCCATTAGGGAAGACTTAATAACTTTTTCAACTTTCAAGGAAAAAAACTGCCTATTTGTGTAGATGCCAAGACTCGGTTATGTGAACTGAGTCTGACTCTGATACACTGCGGGAGCAGTGCAGAGTCATACATTCTTTTGAAGTGAAGGCAAAAGTACGGGCACTTTGCAAAGGATTCCATATTTAACTCCAAGAAGGTTCTTAGCAACAAGTCTTTCTATAATGTCAACATAGACTCCGGAAATGAATTTTCTTTTCTTTTTCTTTTTCTTTTTTTTTACCCATAACAGACTCTGAACTCCTTGGAAGGTTCAGAACTCAGTGCAAAGGAGTGGAAATGAGAATACATGCCGTCTGCTGTACGATCATCATTGTGGAAAACAACATACTCGTTCCCAGGCTGCCACAGGAATAACCACAACTCAACCACAAATTCCACTTAGGGGAAACCTTAGCTATGAGGTAGGCAAAATATGGTAAAAGGCATTATACAAAACCCTTCCTGCACACAGAACCTCAGAGAGTAAATAAGGAAAGGACATGGAATAAGCATACCTGAAGGAGAGGAACATGCTACCTGCTGAAAGGTCACCCCCAGCACATAATAAAAACAAGGCTGTCAGGACAGGAAAGCAGGCAGCTTGGCCGTTAAGACCACTGCTTGCTCTATAGGCATCCAGCAAGGGGCAAAGCCTCAGCGCTCATGTAGGTGCCACTACTGAGGGCATGCTGAGAAAGCAAAGGAGTCAATTATGTGCCTGAAACGACTCCCACTCTGTTAACAGGATAAATCCAACATCCTGTTAACCTACACCCTTCTCCACAGAACCGTATGCTTATAAACATCGTTATATGAGAAAACTGCCCCTTTTTTTTTTTAAAGATTTATTTTTATACAAGAACTGGGGTACAGGCTAGATGCGCAGGAGAGTGAGAGGATTCACCAGAGACAGAGCAGGGAACAGAACAGGCAGACTGACGAAATACACTGCTGAGGGGAGCAGTGGGTGCAACAGAAGAGGTCTGCCCCACCATACAGGACCCTCGCCAGCTGGCCAGGATCGAACCAGCGCTGCAGAGGCTGCGGACTGCTTCACAGTACAGCCCTCAACCACCTGCGCCACCAGGGGAGGCCAGAAAACTGCCCTTCTTTTTCCAACAGATATCTTGCTATCTTCTCTTTGCCCAACCATTTTTCGGTAAGGACTTGACCTCTCACCAACTCTTGCCTCTGGCAACATTCTCACCTGTCTGACAATGCTCTGGATAAGTTTGTCCATGGTGAAGGCAATGTAGGCATGAATGGTGAACATCTCTCTCAGAGAATCTTCATATTGTGATGAGTCTATGTTGCCATCCAACAGGCTCCGCACCATGTCCAGAAAAGCTGGGTAATAGTCTTCTACATCAACATCCACTGTAGGAGAGACAAAACAGGTCAGGCCTTACCCTGCTAAGAAAGGATCGGGAGGGAACAGACCCCCACAGCTAGCCTAAAGACATCTGAAAGAACAAATTTTAGGTATTCAAGACTTATCACTCACTCTGCTGCAGACAGAGACAAACTCTGACAGGTGGCTGCACTCACCCCTGTTGTCCAGCAGAAGAGAGTGACTCTGCAACTTTCCCAGAGCTCCAACACTGACCACAACACAAAGGCACTTATTTAGAGCATGACTGGGCTCTCCATACTAGGAAAGCAAAATTTCCTGGGGAAGAAGTTTCCTCAAAAAGTTGATTGCTTGGGCCTCCCTGGTGGCGCAAGGGGTTAGTTAAGATGCAACCTATGAAGCTATCCGCAGCCTCTGCAGCACAAGTTCGATCCCCGGCCATGGAGCTATCCACATGACACAACAGACCTCTCCTGTCTCCTTGCTGCTCCCCTCAGTAGTGTATTTCAGTCAGTCTGCCTGTTCTGTTCCCCGCTCTGTCTCTGGTGAATCCTCTCCCCCCACCCCACACCTCTGGCCTGTACCCCAGTTCTTGTATGCATAAATAAATAAATCCTTAGAAAATTTTTTTTAAAAAGTTGATTGCTTGCTGAGAGAGAAACTTGCTCTCCTCACATGGTCACTTGCTCATAAAGCTCTTTCAGTGAAGCATAAACAACAGATGAAAAAAGGCAAGTAGTCATCCACTAGCACTGGGAAATCTCTCGGGAACAGAAAATAGGAGCGCAAGTCAAATCCTCTATGAATAATGAAATAATCTACATTTGTCAAAGTCCGTTCTTTAAAAAATGGATTCCTAACATTGTACTTCACAAATTGCACTAAGTGACCTGTATTTGCTGCACATGAATCACTTCAACCACCAGCTAAAAATTGTACCAGCGGTAGCAGGGAGTAGACAAAGAAAGGCAAAAGAACTCTGCCTTGCTAAAATAAGGCCATTTACATAAAGGTCAAAACAGGCAAACCTAACCTCACGTCCAAAAGCCAAGCAGTGCAGGAGGGGAGCACTGGAGTACTGGTTAAGTGTTGTTTCTTGATCAGAAACAGATCGGGTCACGGGTGTGCTATCAATGAAGCTACCTACAACCTGGATTAGTATAATTCTCTGTACAGATGTTGCACTTCTAAAAAAAGTTGACTATAATTTAAAAAAGGTACTCTTTTTGGGCCTCCCCGGTGGCGCAGCGGTTGAGCGCTGGGTTGTGAAGCTGCCCGCGGCTTCTGCGGCGCCGGTTCGATCCCCGGCTGCTCCCCGGCCACCGGAGGAGGGTCCCACATGGCGAGCAGACCTCTCCTGCCGCCCGCTGCTCCCCTCAGCAGTGTGCTTCGGTTCTTCTGCCTGCTCTGCTCCCCGCTCTGGCTCTGGTGAATTCTCTCACCCTCCCGCGCTTCTGACTGTACCCAGTGCATGTATAAACAAAACAAACAAACAAACCAGCAAACAAATAAATAAAGCATGCCTCTATAAAAAAAAAAAAAAAAAAAAAAAAAAGGTACTCTTTGTCATCTACTAATTGTCAGTAAAATCTATACTTGGGGGGAAAGGCTGAAAGCAAATGCCGAGTCCATAACCACTTACCCAAAGTCTGATGGACTCATTAGTAACAGGCAAAACGGGACTGATGACTGTTTAAAAGAAGCAACTGGCTGAGTTTGCTCAGAGAGTGTCACCTTGTTCAGCCTCCCAGCAGTCATGGGCTATGCTGTTGCTGTGGGACCTGCTTTCGTGCCAGGATAAAGCTATGAGTATAAAGCCACAGACTTGTCCATAAGAGAGACCATCGGCGTAAGGCTTGGCATGATCACTCAAGGCCAAACTATGCCAGCCTCAACCCAGGATGAATCAGTGCCCAAGCCTGGATTAAGCCATTTTCTCTCAGTTCTGCCCAAACAGGTGGAATCACCACACCAAAGCCCCAAAAAGCTGTCTCTCTCAACCTAGGTAAAGGCTCTCAGAATTAACGTCCAGTTTTATTAGCTCCTCGGAAAGAAGTCGAGGTGCACACATGGCTTCGACATTAGCCAGTTAAGAAATGAAAAAAAAAGGTAATTCACTCCACAGACTGGCTATTTCCTCAAGAGCACAGAAGACATTTTGCTCACAGCTTAAGTACCTAATTTAGGAAGTGAACTGTGAACTAGGAAGCCTGTGCAAGAGGCTTTCTTAACACTATTTCCCTTTTCCTGAGTCTCTATCTTCATTCCTGTTCCTCCTGTCACTGCTGTCTCACACCACCTCCCGAAAGCGCATCTCCTTTCCATAAACGATTTGTTTATTAGACATAAGCCATGAACCCCGCCAGCTAAAGAGAAGCCCCACCCAAACATATCTTAGAAAATTCACATCTGTCATGGGTACAAACAACTGGAAATTTATGTTCTTTCATGGAGAGGAACAGACATGAAACACTGCAATAAACCCAGTGACCTGCCGCTGGAGAGGTGATGTGGCAGACACACCCAGTCCAGCTCCCTCCTCTCCAAGTCTACAGCACCACTCACTGGACCGCACGCTGTGTGCGTTTTCTCTAATTCTCACAACTTCACAAAATAACAAGCAGCACCTGCGGCTGCTAGGTAAATAGGTTCTAACACAGCCAGTGCATTTTAAATCTAGGCTCAGGAACCCATTTGGAACTGCCAGGCCTGCTTGCGCTCTAAATAAAAGCAAGCGGGTCAGAGGCTAACTCAGTCCTAGGCCCCGCCCACACACCCTGGTGCCCCACAATGTAGACTCTCACTAGGTTCCTTGAGACGCAGCTGGATGGCAGGGCTGTCACTCTTGTCTCGCTTTATGCCCAGCACTTCCCGTTCCCACTCTCTCTCTCGGTTTTCCTCTTCAATTTGCCGTTCAGCTTGAGAACAAATTCGCAGCAGCCTCAAGCAGAGAATCTGGTGCAGTCGCATGAAAATGTACCAGTTGTTATTGACATAGAAGAGGTTGTATACGTCATCCATCCCTCTCAACTTCTGAGCTGCTGTGTTACTAAACAGTAGCTTGGACTTAGGGGGACTGCCCCCAACACCATTGTGCTTCTTAGCTGCCCCTGTGGCTTCATCCACATCCATCTCTTCTTCTTCCTCTTCCTCCACATCTGAGAGATCACCTCTCTGAGCAAAGAGCAGATCTGGAATGAAATGATGCATGATTTGCTTGATTTTATACTTGTCCTCTTTCTGAATGCCCGTCTGCCTCTTCACATGGTGGATAATCAGGGCAGCAGCATCTTCCAGGATCTGTTTGTCTTCATAGGCAAGTGAGAGATGTGGGCCAACGGGTACACCAGCATTCTCCTCGGTAGCCTGCTCTTGCCTCTGATAGGAGACACACAAATATCATGTGACACATCTACTACAACAAGCAGACCTACAAGATCACACCAATAACACATTCCATTATTAACCACAGTGGCTAGATTTTTCCAGTCCCAAACTTAGGACCCGACTTAACAAGTTGTTGTGCTCTTCCAGAAATAAGAGTGAAGTGGGAGATTTGGTTTAATACCAAAATACTGGCACCGACTAGACTTTCAAGACTTAGAGGGGGACGAATGGGACAGAAATGGGACCATCTTCTAACATCCTGGGTGAGCATTTCTAGAGGGCACAGTACGAAGTCCAGGATTTACTTTCATCTATTTCTGGGGTGAGAGCATGGAAGGTCACAGGTGTAACAAAGGTGGCAAAATAGAGATAATTATGTAAGTTTACGTAAGAGCTCATTTTATTATTCTTAGTCCCTTTACATGTGTACTTGACATTTTTATAATGACACACTTTTAAAATTCAGGATCTATCTCTTCCAGGAATTCTCAACCACATTGTATTTCTGTTTCTGTCCATCCCCTAAGACTATGAGTTCACAGAAAGCAAGATTAATTTCTTACTCATCTCTGTATCTTAGATCCCTGTATGATATATGATCCTGATAAATATAAATAAACAAGGATCGGAGAAGTCTGGGAATCAGTGAAAAGCGTCTAATTTTTGGGAAACTGACAGTTTGTATCAATGAATACAAAGGTACTATTGAAGGGAAACTGATAAGGAGAAAAGTGGAAGGAATGGTGTAAACTGAAACCAGGATAGTAATTTGGGAAACCAGTATAAACAGCCCTGGGTATAAAGGTAAAGCTTAAACTTAAATGGTAGAATCAGGAATAGAAACCCACGAGCATTATGAAGCAAGAATCAACAGGTCTTAGAGAGTCTCACTTTAGTTTAACAAAGGTAAAATTTCAAACCTGTAAGCAATCAAACCTATGAATCTTCTCCAGCTCACCTCATCATATATACTCTCAATCTCATTGAGTAAGCTCTTAGACCTCAGGACCTTGGTGTCGTTCTGCTTAAAGTTTATGCCTTGGTGGTCCAGAGACTTCAAGTAGTATTTTTCATTTTGCTCTCTCCACACCTTGTTAAAGCCTCTCTGAGCTTCTCGCCATTCTTCCTCTTTCATCTTCAACCTAGTGGGTTGCAGCGAGGGTAGAAACAAGAAATGGGAATTATAAGATGAGGAGTCACACTCCTTTGTATTGGAATCCTGGCTCTGCTCTCTAGCTACATAACACTGTTTCTTTATCAGTAAAACAAGGAAAATAGCACCTACTCTCAAAAGGGTTTATAAGTGAGAAATATGTCAGGAGTACTTTACTTGAAAAGTCAGAATATATGTCTGTCAAAAAAAATTATTGGCAACTTGGGCCTCCCTGGTGGCGCAAGGGGGTTAAGACACAACCTATGAAGCTATCTGTAGCCTCTGCAGCACGAGTTCAATCCCCAGCCAGGGAGCTACCCACATGGCACAGCAGACCTCTCCTGACTTGCCCGCTGCTCCCCGCAGCAGTGTACTTCGGTCAATCTGCCTGTTCTGTTCCCCGCTCTGTCTCTGGTGAATCCTCTCACCCCCCTCCCCACACCTCTGGTCTGTACCCCAGCTCCTGTATGCATAAATAAATAAATATTTATTTATTTTTCCGGTTCATTGTTTTATTTTTTTTATTTAAATTTTATTTTTATATTCCCCATACAATTACAACCCCCTTATTTTGACCCCAATCCCCCTTTCCCTGCCCCCCCACCCCCCATAGAGTGTCTCTGGTTCATAGTTGTTTGTTGATTTCGATATTTTCTTTCTTTATAGTTATTCTTTTTCCTGGTCCCTTATTTACGTTTTCTAGAATAAATAAATCTTAAAAAAAAAAAATTATTGGCAACTTGGGAGAGATGTTTTTCAAGCCAATTTTGAACCCCGTTACATTAGGAAATTATTCATTCAGGGTTTATTTTAGGAAAGTAATTTGTCCAAAAGTTAGGTATCTTACCTAGAATAGTTATTTCTCAAACAGTATTTCACCCCTGGAAAAGGGGTTCTCTTCCTTGGCCAGCTAAAACAAAGTTAAGTATGTCTCTTTGCTGTAAGGACTTCTAAGAACATTTACTATGCTAATGTAAAAAAGCAGAACACTTTTACAGTAATGTTCCCTTGGGCAGTCTGGAAAGTTCTAGTGAAAATAAATGAATGGCCCATGCTGTAGAAGAGGAGAGTAAAATCAAAACCAGCATTATCTGGGCCTCCCTGGTGGCGCAAGGGGTTAAGCACCGCACTATGAAGCAATCCACAGTCTCTGTAGAATGAGTTCGATCCCCAGCCGGCCAGGGAGTTACCCACACGGCGCAGCAGACCTCTCCTGTCTTGCCCGCTGCTCCCCTCAGCAGTGTATTTCAGTGGATCCGCCTGTTCTGCTCCCCACTCTGTCTCTGGTGACTCCTCTCACCCCCTGCACCTCTGGCCTGTACCCCAGTTCTTGTATGCATAAATAAATAGACTTCAAAAAAAACACACACACACAGAGCACTCCAGCATGGACTTTCTGCTCATTCTCTACTGCTGGTGACACTGGACGCCATCAAGGAACACCACCATCCCATATCACACCCGGTGTCCATCAATCATGACTGGGAAGAAAGAATTCTCCTGGATAACTAGATTGAAGCGAGGGCCTTCTTCACCGGGACATGGAATTTGCCTTGAAGCACACCAAAGCAGAAAGGGCACATTCACTCAGGTACCTTTTGAGGACGATCGGCACAGCGATGGAGGGATTCTTCCTCAGCCCATCAATGATGTCTGCGGCTTTGTCGGCATATATCCTCTGGAGTGCTTTTCGATGGATGACTTCTGACGTGCCCCCAAGGGTGTTGTCCAAACGAAATTTGGCTTGTTCCTCAGCAGACAAACGAGAAAGCTTCTTCTGTATTGCTTCCAGAACCCGGATGGTTGCCAGATTTGTCTCTAAAACTACATCAAGCTAAAGAAAAAAAGACAAAGCTTGCTAGGACCCAAACCAGAATAAAATTGTGGCCAGTGGCCGGGAGTGTAAGGTGTGGAATTAAATTGCCCGGACTGGAATCCTGGCTATTCTATTAGCAACATAAAACTTTTATCATCGGTGAACAGGGATAACAGCACCTATGGCTGTTTTCTGGGTTAAATGACACAATTCACAAAAGGTTTAGTGCAATGCCCAGCAGACTACAAATATCCAATAAACAAAATGGTGGCTAAGTAGTATTTATTCTACCATCACCACTGTGTGCATTGTTCAGGACTGCATACCTCAGATCAGAGGGACATAAGGGGAGGCAACCTTACACTTTCCCTGAATATTCCTGAATTGCTCAGATGTTACAAACAATAATAGTTAAAACAATCCCCCAAATGTAAAAAGATCAGTCTTGACGTTAAAGTTTTTCAGGGTAATTTGAAATATTAAGGAAGTAAATTTGTTCCACATTCAGTAGCCCTAAGAGCAGTGACTATCATTCCTTAAGAGGTTCAACCTTCTACATGTATATAACCATTTACATTCTTATTTAATTTGACCCTTATTTTCTTAAAAATAGATATACCTTTTTTTTAACTCATTGTTCATTTTTGTACAATGTTTGATTTCAAGTGTAGTTCCCATAAAATTCCTATCACTGATTCACCCGTGAACCATCGCCATAGTCTCTTGTGCTCTTCCCTTCCCTGTTTTGATTCCTCTCCTTCCCCTGCAGAATTTTCTAACAAGGGCCTACCCTGACCTGGTTAAGGATATTACTGGCGACCTTCTAGCTTACTTTTCTCTTAGACTTAACACAAGACTCTAAGTGAAAAACAGAAAAAGTAGTAAATGAGCAGCCCCAGGGGCCTACAACCATATGTAGGCAGCAGCATTTCCTGAGGTTTCTAGTTGGGGCCTGGCAGGCCTTTCTGTCAAATATTTCAGCCCCACTTCTCCTTAATTATGGACAAATAAAGACTTGAACTTTCCGGCTCCCTTGTGACTGGACTGGGTCCAGTAACTAGTTCTGAGAAATGAAATGTAAAAGGTGAATGAAAGTAATGTTTTTCACTTGTAGGCTAGAGAATTTAAGGGTTCAAGATCCTTCTGCGCTCTGTGACCTATCATTACCAGCAATGTTCCAGATGGTGGAATTCTGTCAGTCCTGGTCCCCAAACAATCCTAATGTGCTAAATATCAATGCACATGCAGCATGGTCAAGAAGTAAATCTATTTTTTCAAGTCCCCAAGATCTGGGAATTATCTATACTGCAGGATTACTAACCTAGCCTAACACACAGAAGGAATGTTTCTTCAAACAAGCCCATCCAAGCCAATCCTAAGCACACACTTCATCACTAAGCACATATCTACCATCACTCCTGTAATCATGGATGGTAACTGATGCTGTCTCTCATTTGCAGGCATGCATGTCAGTTGAGAACAGGAACATCCTATCAAAAAAGGATGCCAGTCTCTAATTTCTAACTCATCAGCTAACAATACTTAATGAACAAGCAGGGCAGGTAAATTTTATATAATACATTAAAAAGGATACAAGCAATTTTGCCTTTTTAGACACAACATCCCTTTTGTTGATAGTATCAGTGCCCTAGACATCAAAACCCCCTGGGGATTCTGAGTCCATGGTTAGTACTCCTAAGCCTGATACAGGGATTCTCTACCATCACCTTTATTCATGTTCTTTCCTTTCCAATTACTTTCAAGTCTGTACTCTCCCCTTTTCTCAAAGGAGTCAAATCACTACCAGAAATATGGGAGAATCCCAGTTCTCACAGGAGAGTTGGTTTGCTAACCATATTAAGAAACCTGCTAAAAACAACAATACATTAAAATAACTTACAAGAGCTTCAAAAAAGCCCAGTGGGCCTTGAGATACTGGTTTTATACACCCATAAAACATAATAACCTTTAAAATACCATTAAAAACTCAAAGGATTATTATTTAGCCATCAATGAATAAAATCACATTTGCCATACAAATATTTACCACTGAAATATATGAGTCTTTGGCTTTTCAGTATTAAAAAGCCAATCCTAACAGATATTTAAGATATCATTTAGCATCTTCCATTCCCCCAAATTTCAAATGGTAAGGAACTTGTACCTCAAAGCGTTCATCTTCACAACGATAGATATGCTCTTCATACTGAGTTTTCTTGGAACTAACAAAGGTGGAGTCCTCAGACCAGGAAGGGAAGGAAACCCAGGTATCATTTAAAACCTTGGGGTTAAAGAAGAGAGATTGAAATAAAAGCATAACAAAGTTTCATGATAATTAAGCATGCTCAATAAAAAGACAAACAAAACTGTAGGGGAGGAAAAAAACAGTTAACATAAATTTCACTAGCAAGTTTACAAAAGCAGCTGGTAAAGAAAAGGTTGTGGGTCTCCCTGGTGGGATAGGGGTTAAGTCTCAGTGCTATCACTGCTAGAGCCTGAGTTCAATCCCCGGCCAGGGAGCTAATTCACAGAGGGAGCAGGAGACCTCTCCTGTCTCATCCACTGCTCCCCTCAGCAGTGTACTTCAGTCAGTCTGCCTGTTCTGCCCCCCACTCTGTCTCTGGTGAATCCTCTCACCCCCCCACACTTACCCCCGTACCTCTGGCCTACACAACCAGTTCTTCTACACAAAAAATAAACAAAGAAAAAAAAGACTGTGAATGTTAAGTGTAAAGCACTTTCTCATGAACGGAGAGAAAGGTCTTGATTTCCTTCTCATATAAATTCTCTATCCCGGTACCACCCTCTTCTGGAGGAAGCTCAGCTAATCATTACCAGAGAAGACCTTACCTCCTTACAGAGAGGAGTCCGTCCGGTACATTTGGGTTGCTGGTAACTCTTTGGTAGGGCTCGATAGCTGGAGCCCAACCGTTTACAAGAGGCGTAATCTATCTCCATGGCAATGCCTTCTGTGGCTCGTTCCTTTGGAAAGGTTTCCAGATGTACAGACTCCTTATAGCCCAGAAAGTTCTTAAACCAATTAAACAATTCAGGGAATTTCCTGAAGAATCAAACCAAAAACTGGTGAGTAATGAGAAGCATAATGCAGTTATCCTAAGGTATGACTACCACTATCTGGTGTTGGATCAGAACTCGGCTATCAGGGACAAATTCCAATGACAGTTATTATTTCTTGCCTAAGAAGCACTGCTTCCGAGCATCTGACTTCCCTTTCCTGTAGAATCCTCTAAGTCAGTCAAGGTAGTGTTGGAAGAGTTGCAGTGAAACTAGAAATAGCTAGTGATTCTTCAAACTAAGAATACAGTTTCAATGTTCAGACAATTCTTAGGTTGTCAAATACAGTCAGAATTCTAGAACCCTGGAAGAAACTGGCCTCCACAACTCTGAAGCACTGGTCAGGGGATCAGTAAATGCCCTCTCTGCCTATGTTCCATCTCTAGAGTTGAACTAAAATACTGACCAGTTAACTCCTTTAACACTGACATTTTATGAACCAACTGACTCACCACAATCAAATTAATTTTACTATCATGTACTCTCACAAAGTTATCACCTCACCTCCATATGATCCATCAGAGTTAAGTGCCTCATTCCACTTACCCAAGGAAAGGGGAGACTAGCTGCACGAGCTCAGCCCGAGAAATCACCTCCTGGTTGAAGATAACAAGACACCGCAGGAAATTTTCGTAAGCCTCTGCACTCCGCAGGGCCTTTCGCACCTAATGGACACAACCAGGAAAAAAAAAAAAAAAAAAACAACAACAGTTAAGTGGGGAACCAAGAGATCCTAGACTGCTTTTTAAAAGACTAGGGAAATAAGAGCTGGTATTTCGTAATACTAATAAATCACTTAGTTTTTTTGATATAATTATGCTTGAAAATAGGTATCATTTTAAAAGGAAACAGTAAGATATTTATGGATGAAATAGCATATCTGGTATTTGTTTCCAAATAATCTGGGGTGGATAAGGGTAAATATGCAAACAGTAAGGGGCCAAGAGTACTGCATTCCTCCAGTGCACTCCTGGGTGACGAAGCTGAAGGCTGATGATGAGTATCTGAGGGGTCCTTCGGCTATTCTCTTTAACTTACGTTTCAAATTTCCAGCAATAATTTTAGTCTTATCGTAAATAAGACAGTTATCTTCTCATATTCTTGATTCTCTGAGCCCTATCAGTTTCTCAAACTTTTGCTTCCTTCCCTAACAGAGGTTTACAACAAGAATCTTTGTCAACAATGTTCTCAATCTTGTAAGGTTTAACTTTTAAAATAAGATATTTCTGTCCTCTGACCTGATCCGTTTCCTTCCTCCTTATATAATATTGAGCATTTTAATATCCAAAAACTTAAAAATGTTCAATGGCTACACAAAGTAAAACTAGCCAGGCTAGATAAGCAATCTGGAGTTCGTTTCAAAAGTATTTAGCATTGCAGTCCTTTAGTGAGACTCACCAAACCAAGTGGTTTATCAATAATCTCTCCAGATGGCCTCATACTTTTCGTTAATATCAATTAGTAGAAGCTATATGGAGTATGTACCGTGAAAGTCAAAGATCAAGAGCGCTGCCCTTTTTATACAATCTACCATATTCTTTCTTTTAATTTTTTCTTAGCTTTTAAACACAAGTGGACAGAATAGTCTAATGTACCCCACATACTCACCTAGCCTCAATGATCAATATATAATAAGGTAAACAATACTGAATTTTAAAGCAAATTCCAGACATTTCCTCTAGATATATCTCAGTGTGTATTTCAAAGAAATATTTTTAAAAATCCCATGATCTTTAAAATAATTCATTTATTCAGGCCCTCCTTCTTTTATCCTCTCCTTGCTACTGGTGGTTGTGACCTGGGCTTCTACATCTGCCTTGAAAGTACCAAGGCAACGCTCAGATGTTTCACGTCAGAGTCAGGACTGTTTCGCAGGCAGCAGGCTAGAGAGAGATGGAGGCACCAATCATAGAGATGCTAAATCATTCGCAAAATCAGAGGTGCAAGACAAGGGCAAATCATCACCCAATCAGTCCAAGCTGGTTCCTGCCAGCAAGACAGATGTCCAACAGTTACCAGCTGCTCTGAGGAAACAAACTTGCTATTCATCAAGTTAACTCTGAGAAGGAAGTCAGACACAGGAGGAGAGCAAAACTAACCCACTGTCCAACACTGTTTACACCAGCAATCTCAACTATGACTGCCCATGAGAATCACCCAGGGAGCTTTGAAAACAAATCACAATTCCCATAAAACCTATATGTGATGATACAAGTATCACAACCAAGTAGAAGATTGTAAGTCACCTTAAATCCTCAACAATTAGTAGAGATTTGTATGGACCTGGATATTTATACAACAGGGAGCTCCAAACTCCAAACATCTCTACAGAGGATTATGATGTATATTTTTTCTTAAAAGCTACCTTTAAGCATCATGGGAAAAAAGCTGTAAATTACTGGCAATTACTTCACAAAACCAAAGGAGAAAATGCTACCATTGCTCTAGTTATGCTAGTGGTTACAGTAGAATGAAAGGAACTACAACTGGAAACTATGTTAAAAAGCAGCAAGTCCTATCTGAAAATCTATACCCCCTAAATCATAGTTTTGTAAAACCATTACCTCAACAAAAAATACAATTAAAAAACTAAAAGGAAGTCCTAATCAGCTTGATGCCTCTAACACAAGAGCTTCTTGAGGACAGGGTGATTGTTCTTTTGGCATTAGTAATTGATATCAAATCTAATTTATCCATTACTCACCTTATCAAAAAATAATGATTCTGTTCCTACACCATGCTTGCTGGCATCTGCCATTGAAGAATCCTTTAGGCTGAGCAATTTGGGTTTCTTCTGCAAAAAGAAAAATAAAAACGATGAGTGGATTTCTCTGATTTTTATTTTCATCTCTGCTCAATGATTTCATCACTACTACTGATTAATAATTTGCAACAAATGAGAGAATTCAAGTCACTAATTCGCTTCCAACAATCTTCAATATTTCAATTTGCCTGTCAGTTTCTTTTTCCAGAGTTCACGGGTCACTCTACTCCCCAAATAGTCTATACAAATGGTCAAAGGATTACTGTGCTACTGGAACCTCATCTCACACCATATCTTTCTAGTTGTGGAGGCAGGCAGAAGAGGCCAGCGTACATTGCTTTGAGTGAACAGAAATCTATCTTTAACTTTTAATTATAGCTCAGTAAAAAAGTTCATGAAAAAGGCACAACTTACTTTCCTAACAGAAGGAATAACCATCTTGTCAGCAATAGCCACTCAGACTAATTTAAGATTGCTCTTTCCAAGGGAATGAATAGGCCATGACACAACTGTCCGGCAAGAATTATTTTTAAAAAGTCATCTCCCAACTATCTGTGAAGAAAGGCACACACTTTGGAAGAAGTAGCACATTTACCTTTACCACCTCAGAGGACACTCTCTTAGGAGCCATGTCTTTGCTTACAGTACTGAAGGAGAGAGTAGGGAGGGAATTCTAATGCCCTAATATAGGGTTTCCACCTGTGAGTAATCAAGTGTAGGAGGAGAACATTTCAAGAGAGGAGCCTATCTGCTGACCCTATTCTTGCTACCCTCTTACTCTTTACTGAAGTAAAGAAATTGAAATTATGGGGGGGGGGGGAGTGAGAGATAGAAACATAAACTACTGCCAGTTCAACTTTGTTACGAACACTAAACAATGGTCCTTCAGAAGTGTGAACACCACCTACATGTCAGTCTTTATAGTTAATCAACTAATTTACCAGTCATCTTACTATTAGAATCTGTAGACATAGATACTCTTATGTTATAAACTGCTTCAGAATTCATTGAAACAATAGTCAACACCTACACCTAGCCCACTCCCTAGCACAGCTGTACTACATTAAATAAGGGTGTGGGTTTAGCTTTCTGCAGTCAGATCATCAGTGGTTACTCTAACAAGCAGCATCACATGATAGGCAACTAACAGGAGTTTAAGACCTCCCTCTGCTACAGCCCAAAGTTCCTGCAGATAAGATCCGGCAGCCCAACGAAGGACCTTAAATAAGCTAGGTCTCTCCACACCAGAGATCTTGCACCTTACTCACAGAAGCACTTCCGAGACCAGACTTATTTTCTGGAACAATGCTCAAGCTCAATAATCTCAGCACAAGGCAGGATTATATCAATAGCATCATATCAGAAGGGAATAATCAGTAAGCCTCAGAAACGCTTGGCAGCAAACAAAAAAACAGATGACAGCTAATAGCAGAGAGAGAAAATAAAGAAAAAAACATCGAGAGTTCAAAAAAGCACAGCAATCTTAGCAATGAAGTGGCATTCCAGCATTGCATAAGAAACTTTGCACCAAGTTTCTGTGACATACACCGACGCACTCCAAATGTCCAGGATCCAACTGTCAACATGATCAGAATATGAACTCACGACCAACTCTACCTCGCTCGTTCACCAGGATTGCTCCCAAAAGTCAAAACAAGCAGTCACTCCCTAGCCAGGTCTCACCTTCACAGGAGGCGTGGCTCCTGTCCCCGAGTGTCTGCGGATCTGGCAGCCATTCTGGCTGGGCCTCTGTGGCTTGTTGTTTAGTTGGGGCTTCTTCACAGTGCCTCCATGGTCATTTCGTACAGAATCAACTTTCTCAGCAGTTGTTTTGCTTAAAAGCTAATTAAGACACATGAAAGTGATTAATGTTCTTAAAGTATCATTTAGAAAAAGTCCCCTTCTGATTCCAGCTTCCTAACTTATCTAAAACAATAATCCTATTTTTTAATTATCGAAGCAACATTACATTATAACGTTATAGAACTTTCAGTGGTTAAGACAACAATTCTAAATTGTGCAGTTCTTCTAAATAATACTTACCACAGAGCTATTGGCATCGGGTAGAAACTGTCCAAATTCTGACAACAGATCTTCCTGGTTTTTAAAGAGACGAGCTACCTGAGCATATACCTCCTGCTCAGTCAAAGCTGGAGTATAGTTTCCTCCAGCTTCCTTGGCATTTCGCTGCTCTTTCTGATAGAAAATTACAAATGGGAAGAGATCAGATTAGAGGGAAACTGTTGTACTTTCTGGGATGTCTGGCACGAGCTCTGTATGTTATCTACTCTGGCTCCATGTAATAAGAAAGTCTGCTCAAAAACCCTGTTGTAACTATAGGCTTTTAAATTGAGAAAGGAGTGGAAGACGATAGCTGACAAATAATTCCTTTTAAATTTAGGGTAGTGTGCATGAATTCTCACAGGACCACTACCAACTGATAAAGCATTAGAGAACCATCTATCTTCTCCTTCTACTATAGATTAATATAAGTTATCCCCAAACATCATAGATAAACAAGCATGCACTGCACAGAGCAGTAACTTTAAAAATCCTAACTGGCAATCCTACAATGCAACCCAAGTCAGGAAAATGAAACTGGCTTTATAAACATACTCCAGTTTCTAAATGGTTAAATTCCAGTAAGAACTAGTGGACATAATGGTTATTCAAGTTTCTCTTGGGTTAAATGCCCTGAGAGGGTGACATGGTTAGGACAGGCTAAAAGGGCAACTCTCTTACCTGATATGTGTGCAAAATCTCCAGGAATGCTTTGTAGATGTCTGGCTGGCCCTGGAACCTGTTCTTAATCTTATTAACATAGTTGATAGCATGATTAAACTCCACAGGCTGATTGTTCTGCAAAGATGGGGCCGTTCCCAACGAGATTGTCACTGGTGTATGAGGCTGGACAGGTGGAGAACGTGGGGATGCATATGGTGGGAGTGGGGGAGTCTGCTGATTGGCTGGAGTATGTGCTTGTAGTTGGGAAGGCTAAAAAGAAAAAAGTCTTTATTCTCCTCAGGAACAGAGATGGTTTGACATAGAAAGTTCAAACTAAAGAGAAGGATTCTAAACAACTCATATATTCTTTATTCACTCTGGCCAGGCCATGCTATTAGCCCCAACTCAAAGCACACTGGGAAGGGGTGGGAAGTGTGTAGAGGATCTCACATTCTAGTGCAAATAGTTTGATCTCTAATTTTCTAAACAAAACCTTACAAGTGAAGACATCTCCAATTACAGGGGGTAATTTTCATAGGCAATTTCTAAGGTCACCAGCTCAACAGGTGCAAATAGAATACAAAAAACCCCCACTCTACACAGATCATAGTTCTCATCAAAAAAGACAACAACTCAAATGTTGCAGAAACTCCACATAATAAAGTCTTCTAATAGAAGATCTCTGTCCAATAGAACTGAGATGAGAAAAAAGTAATATTCTTTATCTGTGCTGTCCTGTGTGATAGTCACTAGCCATCTGAGGTAACTAAGCATTTGAAATGTGGCTTGTGAAACTGAAAAATCATATTTAATTAATTTAAATACAGTCATATGTGGCTAATGGCTGCTACACTAGACTCAGTTCTAGCTCAGGAACTGCCCCATCAATACCACTTCCACCACCACAATCTTCTGCTTGGCCTGACAAGACCTAATGTGGTAAATGAAGGAACTTTTGTAAAATGATGAGCCATGTGGGAGACAGCGTATCTGTTCCTAAGATGAACATTTCTGCCCATGTTGAAAAAGCGCTACTACATACAGACAGTCACCAGCTACGGAAACGGATATGGTGAATAAGCAGAAGGTGAGGGCAAGGGTCCTTGTGGCCTGCTGAGGGTTGATTTAAACATATCTAAATATGTGGTATATGAAAGGGTACCATTTCATAGGATGTGATTGCTGCATCTCTGAGGAAATCACTATAACTTGTGTACCTAAGTCTATAAGGGGAAATGTCAAAGAAGGAAGCTTTCTATGGATGCATTTCACCTGATGCAAAGTTTTCCAAGTGCTCACCTTGCTGACTTTGGCAGGTGGGGGCTGAGGAGCTGGCTGGGCAGGAGCTGGGGCTGACTGGGCTGAAGGCTGGGAAGGATGTTGGGGTGGTGGCTGAGGCTGGGGCTGGATGCCATGGGTAGGGATCTGATGAACCTGGCCAGGAGTTGTCACGTTCACCATGTCATTAGTTTGCACCTCAATCTTGTAGCCAGGGGGTAAGAAGGTATTGAAGCCCATAATCAGGTCAGGGTGGCCTTTGAACAGCTGGGACACACGACTAATCACTCCCGGAGTGTCGATGCTGATAAAAAAATAAATAAAAGTGGCAACCTTGATAAACATCCTAGTAAGAAAAAATTCACATTCCACTAGGTTCTATTCAGGAAAATAGATAAAAATCTATTACTTGCATATTAGGAAATGAATGACATACAAAGAACTCTAAAATTCCAAAATTTAGCTTCATGTTCGAAGAGGCTTGGTCACAATTTGAGCAGCCTATAATTCACAACTGCAGTCCTATCAAGCAGGTATTCAGTAAATCTAAAGCTCCAACTCCCATGCAAGCCTTTTATACACCAGTATAAATTGCTGTGAGCCTTCACTGTTAGATGAGTTACTCTTATAATAGTGAACTATGCAGAACTAGAGTGTCTTAACTCAAAAAGCAAATAGCCCAATTATTACCAGTCTACTTTCCTGCTTAAGAACTAAGAAAAAATATATTAAAAGGGAGAAAACAACGATCTAGGACCTATAATTTCATCAATGAAATAAATAAAATAAAAACATGACCCTAAAAATTAAACCCCTAAAAGGGGCATCCTTTTAGCTTTCAGCAGACAAAATAAGCTCTACCCTTCCTCCAAAATCAACGTTCTAAGCACGGAGTTTGAGTAGAACCACATATATATCTTACCTCTGAGATTTAAATTCTTTCATGATGTCAAGGAAGTCATTGTAGACCTGAGGCTGACTACCAAACTGCAGCTTCACCTGGTCAAGATAGGACAGGGCATCCTCCACCTGAGGCAGGGATAAATCTCAAAGTTACAGAAGAAAATAGGCCAAGAATCACAAAAGCAAGTGATTTATGCTCAAATAAAATTAACACAGCAAATGATGCATAGTAAATATACGAGTGTGTAAAAAATTACTATGAATGCCAATAAAACACGAGCTTAAAATAAAAACCAACTCATGAAATTTATACCCTTGCCTTGGAAAAGTATGGCAAAAATGATTGATTAGTGAGGAATAATAAAATTTATACATCATTCACTTATTCACTCACATAACAAACATCTACTAAGCTGAAACCTATCACACCAGGCCCAATGTGAGGTAAGGAATAAATGTCAAACTGCAATCCTTACTTTACAAATTTGTTCCCATCTAATTGGAAATTACCACACAATGGGAATGACCAAAGAGCACATGGGTCAGGCAAACCCAACACCAAAAGAAACTCATGTAGACATAAAGGAAAGACTCCCCAGGAGCAAATGCCAAAACTGAGTAAAAAGATGAGTACAAGTTAGCAAAAGTAAAGACACATGAAAAGAGGCAGCAGCAGCACAGGCAAAATCCCAGAAAGGAAACATCTGGAAAAACTGAAAATCGTTTAGTTTGGCTAGGGGATTTGCACTAAAGAGAAGGAATGATGGCAGGTGTCTCAGAGATGATAGAGAAGCAGCAGGATCCAGATCTGAAGGACTTGTAAATCCTGTTGAAAAGTGATTGAGATTTCTTCATCTGCATCTTAAGTTACACAGCCTGGCTAGTGTTGAGAATATGTTGGTGCAAAGTTAGGATCACTGAAAGGAGGTAGGGAGACCAGTTATGCTAGGACTAACTCATGCCAACAATAGTGATTTGCATTACAGTACTGGGGCCTCCCTGGTGGCACTATGAAGCTATCTGCAGCCTCTGCAGCATGAGTTCAATCCCCCTGACTGGCCAGGGAGCTACCCATATGGCGCAGCAGACCTCTCCTGACTCGCCCGCTGCTCCCCTCAGCAGTGTATTTCAGTCAGTCTGCCTGTTCTGGTCCCCACTCTGTCTCTGGTGAATCCTCTCACTGCCCCCCCTCACCTCTGGCCTGTACCCCAGTTCTTGTATGCACAAATAAATATTTTTAAAAACCACAGTACTGGCTAAAAGAATAGAAAGAAGTGATAGATATAAGAGTTGACAGGATTTGGGGACTGACTAGCTATGGGAAATTAAAGGGAGGGAGTATTCACTAAGTTACAAATTATTTGGACACTCACCAAGATGAACAGGTTTGAAGGGCTAGGAAGTTGTAAGTCTGATTTTGGACAATGTCAGTTATTTAGGAGACTTCCAAAGAACAACCAAGTGTTTCCCATAAATCTAACATTCTAAATTATACAAAGTATCAAGCCTAGGAAAGTTTCAGACATAAGACATCTGATTTGACAAGCCCACTCTTGTGAAATATTGTGAATAGAACATTTATGTTCAGACAGACACTATACCGGTAGTGTTTCTATTTAAGTATGGTTTGCTAAGTTTTCTTGGGGAGTCTGGGAATGCTGTGACAATTTATATGGAATAGTACTTAAGAGGTCCCAGACCCAAATCTCACCTACCAAATCATGCCAAGTAGGAACGCTTGTACTTTTAAGATAGCAGGGGATATCTGTACTTGGTCAGTTCCCACTCATTTGATAGTTTATTTTCTGCACTTTACAAATAACATGACACTTTCTGTTGAAATTCAATGAACTATTTAATTCATACTCAAAACTTTCCATACTGAAATGTTGCATTAATGACAGTTTAACAAACAGTTAATAGCATTCACAATAAAGGAGCTACAAAAATAAAAAACACACTGTGGTATTACAACAGAGAAAAAAAGTGCAGAAACCTAAAGAATTACCTGTGATGTGTGTATATTGGAGGAAAAAAGGAATTTGAAGATCATAGTGAGCAACTATTTTAAAATTCATTATAAAATAACACTGCTTTAAAAACACAACATGGGGCCTCCCTGGTGGCGCAGCGGTTGAGCGCTGGGTTGCGAAGCTGCCCGCAGCCTCGGCAGCACCGGTTCGATCCCCGTCTGCTCCCCGGCCACCGGAGGAGGGTCCCACATGGCGTGCAGACCTCTCCTGCCGCCCGCTGCTCCCCTCAGCAGTGTACTTCAGTCCTTCTGCCTGCTCTGCTCCCTGCTCTGACTCTGGTGAATTCTCTCACCCTCCCGCGCTTCTGACTGTACCCAGTGCTTGTACAAATAAATAAATAAATAAATACTTTAGAAAAATAAAAAATAAAAATACAACATGATAGGGCCTCCATGGTGGCACGTGGGTTAAGTCTCAGCACTATCAAGATACTGCCAGCTACTGCAGTATGAGTTCAATCCCTGGCCAGGGAGCTAACCCACATGGCACAGCAGACCTCTCCTGTCTCGCCCGCTGCTCCCCTCAGCAGTGTATTTCGTCAGTCTGCCTGTTCTGTTCCCCACTCTGTCTCTGGTGGATCCTCTCATCTCCTACATTTCTGGTTGACACCCCAGTTCCTGTATGCATAAGTAAATAGAAATAAATCTTAAAAAACACACACCATGACACTCACATTACAAATACCTGCACAAAAGAACAAGTGAGGAAATTCTCTGATTACCTGAAGTACTCTTTATAAAACCATGTGCATAGTTTCAGGAAACACAACTTAGAAAAAACAGCCTGGAACTAGTCACTTAGAAGCTACAGACTTAAGGAGGCATTTGGTAGACCCTCAGACTCTGCCGATGGATTTTCCTGGCTCACCTCTACAGGCATTTATCAAGGTGCCTAATCTCTTAAGTTCACAATGTTGTTAGGAAGACAAATACAAACTATTGTAGAAAGAACTTGCTAAATATGTGCCAAAAAGCTGTTTTTGGCATTCAAAAACCAAATCACACCAAACATGCTTCAAATCCTCCTTGTCATTAATCTGCCAAAGACAAAAAAGGAGTATAAACCATTGTGCAATGGTCTATGAGTGAAGTAACCTAAGCACTTCTCCCTGAACACTTCCTTATTATAGAATATATGGTTTATTGATGTTGATTCAAATGCTTGTAAAACATTTTAAGACTGATCCAAGTATGGTAACAATATGGTAATACTGAATTAAATCACCTGGAGGCACAAGAAAGCATTTTCTCTCTCCTCATTAGCTAAGAAACCCAACAACTGAGTGTGTTAAGGAATCACATCCAAGAGCTTGTAACTGAAAGTCCTAACTCTACCTGTGACTTCATGACATAACCCCAACTACAAAGCCTGCTTCTCAATGAAGTGCAATCTATATAAGGATACCCAGGAGTCCTGTAAGGACAGTGAGTGCTGTGCTCTGATAGGGCAGGCTCAAAAAGGTCACAGATAGAAATATATTTTTGTTAGTTATTTAAGAGCAAGCTTAGTTTTTTTTTTTGCAACATTAAGGTATTAACTGCTGAATAGTTTAAATTATAGCAAATCAATTAAAAAATATTTTCAGGATCTGGAGAAGTGCTAATTCACAGCAATAATGTATTTTAGTACACAGTCATCATTCTACAAGCAGAGTAAATATGTTTGAGGAAAGCACTGATAAGCCTACACACATTTTCCCAAAGAGCCCAGAACGATGTGTCAGGCCCCCAAAATTTGTATTCTCTTTAAAGATTATGCTTAAGTATAGTCAACTCTTAATTACTTCAGGTAATACAAACAAAATCCTTCTACACAGCTTAACTTTGATATGCTTGGTATTCATGGAGCATTTCATTTCCTTTGCCCAATATTAAACCAATCCCTGAGACTCCAAATCAATGAGGACAGGGGACATGGAGAGCTAGATTAAGTACCAAGGAAAACAGAAGTCCAAAATATTTGCTACACCTGGATGTGTCCTTCAAGGTGTCCTTCCTACCTGCAAAATACTATAAATAGGCTGGTATGATCAAATGAAGATCTAACCTCTAATCTCTTCATAGTTCTTTAATATTTCCTATACTTGATTTTAAATTTTACATAAAAGTAAAATTAGAAAAATTGAAATCTGGAACACTTGCTGCAACAATCACACATTTTGAAAAGTAACACTCAAGCAGAGAGGTTAGCTGGGAACACAAGCTTCAGTTCTCCACAGATGCCTCATGAATTTCAAAGCACTGAAAACCTATAAGCACATACTCAGAACAGATGAAAACACTGACACTTCATTCACAATTGCAATATTCCCCAAACTTTAATAAAGTTCTCCAAAAAAGAGCATGTGTTTTATGAAGAATGGACGTGAAGATGCCAGACAATTCAGCTATTCATAAACTGGGAAAAAAAGACTAAATTGTTAAGTTTATAATGGTCTGATTTACTATACAGACCTGCAGCCACCACGTGTGTTCAATAAAACCTTTTAGGATGCTAAGAACCAAGTGTTCAAAGGGAAGCATCTAAAAAATGGACTTTTGTTTATTTTGTAGGAAAATGGTTCCTCAATCCTGTTATGATTTGAGTACCATGCATCACACGTTCCTTAAACACTTCATGCGGAATTCTTTGCCTCAAACACTGGTGCTAAGGTGGGAAACTGAAGTAGGTTTAAAAAAAAAAAAACCAGAAAACTTCTTGTGATTCAACTCCTAGTCTAGCCTGTTAAAAGTTGCAACACCACTACAAATAGGCTGGAGCCAATATTTCCTGCTGAGAGAGAAACCTGAAGAAAAGGAGCTGAACACCACCTTGAGTCTCTGAAACTGCTGCTGCCCCTGCACTGGTGCAACTGGTGGGGCTGGATGAGCATGGCTCTGCACCACCTGGCCTCCATGGGGCTGCACAGCTGCTGGGTGGTGATGGCTGCTGTGAACTGCTGCGATGGTGGGCCCGTGACTGCCGGAGCTCTGCGGCACAGCTGAAACCTGCAGTAGATGGAATACAGAAAACAGATAAGAAACTTTAAGGCCTGTGTACTCTTCTCCAAATGCATCAGAAGAGGACATGTGCATATCTTTACATACACGAAGGTCATTTAGAAATCCAACTTCCCCACAAGGTGATTGGTGAAATAAATCAGAGCCCACCAATATTATAACAGAATTTTCTGCAGCTATTGAAAACTTATATAGCCCAGGGTTTCTTAAACCACCCATGGTTGACGGTCCAATTTTTCTGTTTCTTAAATTCTAATCCATCATGTACCACTATGCTTTCATAAAATGTAATTACAATAAATTACTAAGAAAATGAGATAAAAATACATAGGACTATAATTTTCCTTACTAGATTTTACAGACAAAAAATTACAATGTCCGGGCCTCCCTGGTAGCACAAGGGGTTAGGACGCAGCTGATGAAGCTGTACACAGCCGCTGCAGCATAAGTTCGATCCCCGGCCAGGGAGCAACCCACATGGCGCAGCAGACCTCTCCTGAGTCACCCGCTGCTCCACGCGGTGTATTTCGGTCAGTCTGCCTGTTCTGTCCCCACTCTGTCTCTGGTGAATCCTTTCACCCCCAGAATCTCTGGCCTGTACCCAGTTCTTGGATGCATAAATAAATAAATCTTTAAAAAAAAATTACAATGTCCAGTCACCATACAAGTTTCTTAATTTCTGTGCTCACATCATTACTGACTAGTAAATGCATAGTTTAATATGAAAAAAAGTTCACAAACATGTTGAATATATTCACGTGTTACATATAGATTTAACTTTATTTTTTTTTATTTTTTAAAGATTTATGTATTTATGTATTTATTTATACAAGCACTGGGTATAGTCAGAAGTGTGGGAGGGTGAGAGAATTCACCAGAGCCAGAGCAGGGAACAGAACAGGCAGACCGACGAAATACACTGCTGAGGGGAGCAGCGGGCACAGCAGGAGAGGTCTGTCGCGCCATGTGGGACCCCCGCTGACGGCCGAGGATCGAACCGGCGCTGCAGAGGCTGCGGACAGCTTTGCAGCCCAGGCTCAACTGCTGTGCCACCAAAGGAGGCCCTTAACTTTATTTTTAAATTTTAAATAATTTTTCTTACAAAGAAGTATATACAATACAATAAGATTTTAAACCAGGGCCTCCCCTGGTGGCGCAGGCGGTTGAACGCCGCGCTGTGAAGCTGTCTATAGCCTCTGCAGCACTGGTTCGATCCCAGCCAGCCGGCGAGGGTCCTACATGGCGCGGCAGACCTCTCCTGCCGTGCCTGCTGCTCCCCTCAGCAGTGTATTTCGTCAGTCTATCTGTTGTTCCCCGCTCTGTCTCTGGTGAATCCTCTCACCCTCCCACGCATCTGGCCTGTACCCCAGCTCTTGTATAAATAAATAAAATAAATCTTAAAAAAAAAAAATTTAAACCATAGACAACAAATATATAGCAAAGTACTAGCACTTTATTTACCTTGTGTTGGTGGGATCAGAGAAGATTTTTACTTTGTTTTATTTATTTTGCTTATCTTTATTTGCTACTTTTAAAGCAAAACAAAAATTTCTTCCCAATTATTGATAATCTGGGCTCAAACATTTCTATTCTGGGCCTCCCTGGTTAAGATGCAACCTTAACCCCTTGTGAAGCTATCTGCAGCCACTGCAGCACAAGTTCAATCCCCAGCCAGGGAGCTACCCATATGGCGCAGCAGACCTCTCCTGACTTGCCTGCTCCTCCCCTCAGCAGTGTATTTCAGTTGATCTGCTTGTTCTGTTTAGGGATGAAATTAAGGCATAAGCCCCTTCCCTTAGAGCCTTTTTATTTTCCTATCTCAGAACTGTTGAGGACAACATGCCTGATTTGCCATAGCTCCAAAAAAGGAGACTAAATAACTAAATAAGAAGTTTTCTTTCTTTACACAATGTAAGCTGTGTATTATAACTTGAAGAACAATTTTTTCAATTTCTCACAAATTTATAAATATTACCTCAGGCAGAGGAGAAGGTGGGAACTGGAACAAATACCAATCCACGGAAACAATTCAAAACACATTAGGAATAAAAAAATTTTTTTTAGACAATTCTAAAAGCTCTAATACATCTGTTGCCAAAAAGGGCTATTATTCTTAGTTTCTATATTTCTTTTTTTTTTTAAAGATTTATTTTATGCATACAAGAGCTGGGGTACAGGCCAGAGGTGGGGGTGGTGGTGAGAGGATTCACCAGAGACAGAGTGGGAAGCAAATCAGACAGACTGACCAAAGTGCACTGCTGAGGAAAGTCAGGAGAGGTCTGCTGCGCCATGTGGGTAGTTCCCTGGCCGCCCGGGGTTTGAACTCATGCTGCAGATTGCTTCAGAGTGCGGTGCTTAACCCCCTGCGCCACCATGGAGGCCCTTAGTTTCTATATTTCAAAGGCATGTGTTGAACATGTTTTTATGACTTAATTAGAGCTTGTAAGTATTTGACATTGCTGGCTTTACATAATCGTGTTATACTTTCTAGTAGGAATAGGTATAACTAAGCCAAGTGCAAGAAACAGTCATGAACCTGTTCAGATAAAAGTCATCACCCAAGGAAACAAGCAACCTTCTTTTCTTCAAGTCCTAACTTAAAGACTCACTCTGTGCCAGTCCTGATTGCTCATTATAATAATTCAAAGGGCACTCCTGAGGAATCACCATTTCTTACTTCACCTGGATTTCCTTCTTTTATTAAAAACAAATTCCTGGGACTCCCTGGTGGCGCAAGGGGTTAAGACGCAGCACTATGAAGCTATCCATAGACACTGCAGTATGAGTTCGATCCCTGGCCAGGGAGGTGACCCACATGACGTAGCAGACCTCTCCTGTCTCGCCTACTGCTCCCCTCAGCAGTGTATTTCAGTACATCGTCCTTTTCTGCTCCCCACTGTCTCTGGTGAATTCTCTCACCCGCCACCCCTCCCCCCACATGCATCTCTGGCCTGCACCCCAGCTCTTGTATGCATGAATAAATAAATCTTAAAAAAAAATTCCTAAAAAATGTCATTGCTAGGTCAAAAAGAAACTGAAGGATCTGACACAAACTGTCAAACTACTCTCAAGAAAGATTACACCAATTTATATTCCCAGTACCAAACACATTTAAAAAAGTCACTAAGGAGTTGGACTGCAGAAAGCTTTTCCAGACCAATTAAATAAAGTATGCCTGAGACTGACAGATGCAATGAATTAAAAAAAATTTTTGAGGGGCCTCCCTGGTGGCGCAAGGGGTTAAGATGCAACCTATGAAGTTGTCCACAGCCACTGCAGCACGAGTTCGATCCCTGTCTGACCAGGGAGCAACCCACATGGTGCAGCAGACCTCTCCTGTCTCGCCCGCTGCTCCCCTCAGCAGTATACTTCGGTCAATCTGCCTGTTCTGTTTCCTACTCTGTCTCTGGAGAATCCTCTCACCCCCCACATCTCTGGCCTGTACCCCAGTTCTTATATGCATAAATAAAGAAATTCTTAAACAAAAATTTCATATATATATATATTTTTTTCAAGTTGAAACTTGTCCACTATATATATTAAGTGAAAAGAGCAAATAATAACACAGTATATGCTATATGACCCAGAGTGTGTAACAAGGCAAAGTCTATTAGATAGCTAAGTAGGTAAATCTAGATATGCTTATAATAAATGCACACAAAAATCTGGATACCCAAGAAATCCACGAACAGTCTGAAGGATCAGAGGAAGAAATTTTGTATGTTTTTTAAACCATGGAGATATTTACTTTCATAATTAAGAGGAAAAGAAACAAATATTTTTTATAAAACAGGACAGACATAAATTATCAATGTTAGTATGTAGAAATGATATGAATATACAATACTGGTGGGATGATAAATTGGTAAAACTTTGAAAAAACTATTTGACATTACCTGCGAAAGCTGAAGATACATATACCTTCTTTAACCCAGCAATTCTTGTCCTAAATACATGAGAAACTCTTCCTCAAGTGCCCTCAAACCTGTGAGTGGTCTCAAAAAGATACAGCATTTGCACCAGAATGTGGACCAACTACTAACAAGCACACTATTTCATTTAGCTGTCTCCCCAACATCCCAAGACTCTCTTGATTTAAAAAAAAAAAAAAGTGCGTTGATTTAAATTTTGGTTCAAGCTTATCTTGTCATGGATTGCCACTGTGAGTACAAATCCACTAGAAGGAATGCCTAAGACATACAAGAAAGCATCTTTCTAATAGCAAAAACCTGGAAACAGTCAGTCCACCATCAGAAGAATGGATAAATTAGTTACAGCCATGAAATTCATAACTGTAAAAACTACTCAATTATAGTTACACCAAAATATGGATGTCTCAGGGACCGGACTGAGTGAAAACAAAAGTGAGTCAAGGAAGGAAATATTGTCATTTTATAAAATTCAAAAATACCCAAGCTAAACAATTTTATTGGCTAGTGATATAAACAAAAATGATTTTAAAACACTAAGAAAGTCAAGAGAATGGTAAACACAAAGTGTAGGTTAGTGGCTACTTCTGAAAGGAAGGAAAAGGAAAAAGGACAGGACACCCAGTAAAATGCAAAGATCCTGACAACATTCCTTAAAACAAAAAACCAACTTACGAGAGTACACAGCTATGCATTGCCTTTTTTTTTTTTTTTTTTAAAGATTTATTTATAGAAGCGCTGGGGTACAGTCAGAGGCGCAGAGGGTGAGAGAATTCACCAGAGTCAGAGCAGGAACAGACCAGGCAGAAGGATGGAAGTACACTACTGAGGGAGATAGCAGAGGTCTGCTGCGCCATGTGGGACTCTCCCTGGCTGGCCAGTAGACAGCCTCGCAGCGCCCCGCTCAATGGGCTGCGCTACTGGGGAGGCCCTGCTGATGTTATTTTTATACCCCACACATATCCGGCAATTATTTATTTCTATGTAGCCAAATTCTTACAACAAAAATTTTTTGGTTCGATGAGATCACCAGTGGTCTTCCTTCACTCCTAGTTACCGGTGGGCCTTTGTTTACCTGATAGCTGGGTGTGACAGAGTACTGGATTCCCGTGGCTGACTGCATGGTCTCAGATACTGCTTCATATACGGGAGGGGCAGGGGCAAGCACCCGATGCTGGTGAGGAAAAGCCTCTGTGCCACCAGGGATCCGACGCTGCTGAGCCGCATACACCGGTGACTCCTGGTCATCCAAACGTCGCTTCATTCTGCACTCATGCTCAGAGATGCACTACAAAATCTGTAGAAACCAAAAACAATGACATGTAAACCAATCCATACCGCAGTATAGTGCGTATAATGTAAGATCGGTCACCCAAATTTAGTTATCGGCTCGATTCTCACAACCCACAATCTATTATATCTTAGAGATGTGACTGGTAGTAAAAGCGCATGCTTGTGCACACATACTCCAGCTCCACCATGAACAGGCTATCATCATGCAAAGATATAAATTTATTTTTATTTTTCTCAAGACATAAATTTAAATAAATTTTAATTTAGTATTGCAAAGCTGAAAAAATAACCTCCAATTTCAAAATTCATAAACATATCTTTCTTTTATTTCCTAGTTTTCTCCCCGACAAACCATCATTCGTAATATTAATTACATATTAACATGCTACAAAAAATATGCAACTGCATCTTCCTAACACCTCTCAAAACCTACACTATAACTGTAGTTGAATTTTTAAAAGTTGATTATTTCTACAATTAAATGGTATCATGGAAACAGCACCGGGACAGGTACATGAAGACAATGGTTCTAATTTTTAATGTTATCTTTTTATAAATTTCAAGTTATAAATATCCTTTCTGTTGATTGTAAGTTTAGATCAAAGAAAGGCCTCCCTGGTGGCGCAGGGGTTAAAGTCTCAGTGCTGGGCCTCCCTGGTGGCGCAAGGGGTTAAGACGCAACCTATGAAGCTGTCCTGAAGCTGTTCCAGGTCTTTGCAAAACGAATTCGATCCCCAGTCAGGCAGCAACCCGCATGGCACAGCAGACCTCTCCTGACTTGCCCGCTGCTCCCCTCAGCAGCGTACTTCAGTCAGTCCACCTATTCTGTTCCCCACTCTGTCTCTGGTGAATCCTCTCACCTCCTACACCTCTGGCCGTTACCCCAGTTCTTGTATGCATAAATAAATAAATCTTTAAAAAAAAAACAATAAAGTCTCAGTGCTATCAAGCTATCGCCAGCCACTGCAGCATGAGTTCAATCCCTGACCAGGGAGCTGACCCACATGGAGCAGCAGACCTCTCCTGTCTTGCCCCCTGCTCCCCTCAGCAGAGTATTTCAGTAGATATACCTGTTCTGCTCCCCACTCCATCTCTGGTGAATCTCCCCCCGCCGCCCCCACCACACATCTGGCCTACACTCCAGTTCTTCTACGCATAAATAAAATAAATCTTTAAAAAAAAAGTTTAGATCCAAGAATTCTCCCAAATTTAAGTGTGATAATATGTTGAGCAACCCAGTTAACCAGAGTTGAAAATAAACTGCTTGTAGATGCTGAGGGGAAAGAATTTAAAATGTCTTAACTGGTTAGGTTTTCCTAGGCTTTTCTAGTATGAAGCAGCATATTTAGCTTAATATTTCAAAACTTTTCAGACACAGTAAGAGACTGGAAACATAGATTGATACATGCTATTTGAGACTTACTAACCAACAGTCAATTACTATAAATACTCAACCCTGACCTATAATGGGGTAAGGAAATGTGTCTAGTAAACAGATGAACTGAAAATTTTTAAAGGCCTTTTTTGGCAGCTTACTTCTATGTATGCCTACAACCTAGACTATGGTTTGGTCTTCATTTCTGTTGATTTGAAACCTAAATGCCCAAACTCACCTGAGACTAATCACTAACCAAAAGCCAAGTCAGTATTTCATAAATATAAATCAAATTTAGATCAGAAGCACACACCACAGAACTATGTATGGGAAAAAGACAAGAACCTGTAAAGACCTGGATTCTAGTCCAAATTCCAACCTGAAGCTGTATAATAACTGTTTCTTTATCTGCAAAAGGGGGTGATTAGACCATTAGTCTACCTTAGAGAACCCCAAATGCTAGTCTATGGAACAGTGTGTAGAAAAATGGGAACTAATAAAAATGTTTGTAGTATGTTTTTCATAGGCTAAGTATCAAAGCACTGTGCTTTATTCTAGGATCATGTCCTGTATTTTTACCATTAAAATATTTCTTTCATAAAATGATTGACTTTATAAAGGATTTAACATTATCCGCCTCGACAGAGTTTACCTTTCAGGCCATGTCTATGACACTGAAGAAGCAACCCAGGATCTGCACTTTCTTTGAACCATACTTTACTCCTTATAATAATCCATCTCCTAAATGGTAAGATGGAGATTTAAACGTGGAATTGCTAGGTTAAAGGGTATGCACACTGAAAATTTAAAATTTAATAGATGTCTGCAAATTGCCTACCAAAACTACCACCAGTAGTGTTTCTCTGTATATTACTCACTGAGTATCATCATTTTCTTAATTTTTGTCAGTTGCTTTGGGGTAAATATTTTATATTTCTTTTCTTACTAGTGAGGTTATCTCCATTTTACATGTCTGTGAAGTATATTTATTGCAGCAAAGTATGGACAATCTGATAGTCTGTCAGTAGCTAAATAAACTTGATTTATCTGTCCAAATTATGGAAAACTGTGTCAGGAGTTAGGAAGATGAGGGTTCATCCACAAGTGCAAGGTAAGAGCTCCAAGACAAACTTAAATGAAATGAGCAAGCTATAGAATATAGTGTGATCGCAACGAACACACAGAATACTCTTAAGATTTGTACATTTCATTGTATGTAATTTTGCATGATTCAAAGAAAAAACTATAAATACTGAACTCTAAATAATATGCATGGTCAAGTATTTAGGTGAAAGTGTACTGATGTCTGCAATTTCCTTTGGAGATATCAAGAAATTAGTGTGAATTAATAGATGGAGAGATGATGGATACATGATAAAGCAGTATTGTAAACATGGCAATGGTTCAGTTTAAATAGTATACACTATTTTTTATGTTTAAATAGTATACATTATTTTTTTACACTATTTTATGGGTGCCCTCCATAAAATTCTATTAACTTTACTATGTATTTGATAATCTTAAAATCTTGAGAGAAAAAGCTTAGTGGTTCAAGTAAGTTATATAAAATTGGGAAGGAACAGAGGAGAGACTTCACATTAGGAGAGACTTTACATTAGGAGAGACTGCAGAGAAGGGAAACATTTGTATATTGAAAATTGGGGCAAACAGCTACTGACAATCTTTGCAGATTCATTTATCCCACAAATAACCCCAGAGTGTCTACCAATGCCGCGCCCTTGTGCTCAGTGTTGGGCCTCCTGCGCTGAATAGGACAGACAAGATTTTCTGCACCACAAACGACCAAGTGTTCCCATGCATGACTACCACCAGTTGATGTGCACCTCACAACAATCATGCCAGAAGTGCAGATCCAGAATCCCCATTTTGCAGCAAACTTCATACTCCAAAGAACGTAAGTGATTTGGGCACAGTCACCTGCTGGCGAAAGGAGCAAAGGCTAGACTCTCAAAATACATGAGAAACCTGGAGCAGAAATACTGAAGAGACTATAATCTGCTCACAGAGAGGTACAGTATCATTCCTGACTGCAAAGTATGGAGCCACAAATGATGGAGCCACAAGAGTGAGACGAAAGCTATGCTCAAAACTGACATGACTTTCTCTGCCACTGTGGTGTGCAAATGTATCTGATTTTAGTCAAGTTCTAGCTTATCTTTTCTTTTGAGGTTTTTTTTTTTCACATTGTTATCAGCACTTTTGTCTATGAAGACAGAATTATAAAAAGAAAAAAAAAGCACTCTAGGGACAAAAATTAGGAAGATTAATGTGAATAAACAACGGCAGAACACTTAAATCACCAGGCCATGTGTTTTAATAAAAAGTGGGAAATAGGGCCTCCCCGATGGCGCAGCGGTTGAGCGCTGGGTTGCGAAGCTGCCCGCAGCCTCTGCGGCGCTGGCTCGATCCCCGGCGGCTGGGTGAGGGTCCCACATGGCGCGCAGACCTCTCCTGCCGCCCGCTGCTCCCCTCAGCAGTGTCCTTCGGTCCTTCTGCCTGCTCTGCTCCCCGCTCTGGCTCTGGTGAATTCTCTCACCCTCCTGCACTTCTGACTGTACCCAGTGCTTGTATAAATAAATAAATAAATAAATAAATCTTAAAAAAAAAAAAAAAAAAGTGGGAAATAGATGCAAATCATGCCAAGGAATCTAATTCCCAAATAAAGCAAGCAGAACAGGACTACGCCAATACTGTAGGGCAGTCCTCTAGAGCAGGGTGAAACAACCCGGGAGCAAAAGTTACACATTTCTGACAAATGCCAGAAGGGCAAAAGCAAAGGCTAATTGCCCCCCCCGCCCCGCCCCCTACAGAACAAGAAAAATAAAAACCAATTTCCTAGTTCCACAATCTAAAACATCTTTAATCACAAACTAGTGTTGGCACCCTAGAATTCCAGACACTTCGTGAAAACAAAAATCCAAATGGAAAATCCATCTTCAGAGAATCTTTTCTTCTCACTTAAATTCCACAAATTGGCTTAAATGGATACAAGAGAATTATTTCAGTCAACACAAACTCAAAATACCAAACAGTATGTATGCAACAAACTGCCAGACTGAGGCTAAGTAAATACTCGATACTTTCTATTTAAAAAGCACTTAACTTATGGCTGATCTTTAGTGTCTTAACTTTCTATTGCTATAGTCATAAATAACATCAACTCTTCAATTCCTCTATTTATATAATTTTTTTTTAAATTTTCTGAAATTATTCTATCTTACGGGTGGTCAGCATGTTACACTGTGTGCTGGTCCATTTACTTCAGTGAACACCCTAAAAAATGGAAAGTTTCGGGCCTCCCTGGTGGCACAAGGGGTTAAGACACAACCTATGAAGCTATCAGCAGCCACTTCAGCATGAGTTTGATCCCCAGCCAGGGAGTTACCCACATGGCTCAGCAGACCTCTCCTGACTCACCCGCTGCTCCCCTCAGCAGTGTATTTCAGTCAGTCTGCCTGTTCTGCTCCCCACTGTCTCTGGTGAATCCTCTCACCCCCCCCCACACCTCTGGCCTGCACCCCAGTTCTTGAATGCATAAATAAATCTTTTTTAAAAAAGGGAAGTTTCTCTTCAAAAGCAAGGAAGTTTTTATGAAAGCATTGAGTATAATTACTTCAACCTGGTATAACTGCCCATCAACTCTACTTCAAAAGCTGTACAAAAATCCACTTCTGGATTTAAATCTTCTAGAGAATGAAAACTATTCTAGGATAAATGAAAAGGGCAATCTGTTTGATTTCCCTTATTACTAAGAAATAGAGCTCAACAAAATTTAGTAACACATTCTCCCCTCTAAATACCACAAGCTCTAACAGCCAAGCCTCTCCTGAACTGTTTTACATTCATCTAATGAAGTGGTCCTCAACTAGGGGAGATTGTGCACCCTATCCCTTCCCATGGGAGCCCCCCCTCAATACTTTTGGCAATGATGGTAGGCATTCTGGTTTGTCACAATTTGGGTAGAGGGGCACTACTGACACTTTATGGATAGAGGCAATGATGGTGCCAAACGTCCTATAATACACACGATGGTCCCCCACAAGAAGCAATCATTTGGACCAAATTATTAACTGTGCCAAGGCTGAGAAACCGCTATCTGATGCAATGATAACCCTATTGTCACCTATCTTTTGTGAGCTCTGGTGAAATTATGTCATGCAGTGATTCAGCAATTGTTACCAAGGTGGGTCAGGACCACCACCTTGGTTGTACAGAAGTTATCACTACACTATGATAACCTTCAACATGCTAGAAAAACTTATTTAATATTTGGGTGAAAAAACACTCTATTAGAAATTTTAGTAAAAACTTAAACAGAGCAATCCAAACTTTTATTTCATATTTTCCTTTGTTTGAAAACATAAATCCCCAAGATAGGTGATATCCTTTAAAAGGCAAATGATTAGTCATGAGCCATCACGGTGAACTTGGAACACAGTCATTCTGTACCACTGATTCCAGATTTCAGGCTCATCTTTAAAAAAGCTGTAGGGGCCTCCCTGGTGGTGTAAGGATTAAAGTCTCAGTGCTATCACCGCTACTGCCCGAGTTCCATCTCCAGCCAGGTAGCTGACCCACATGGCACAGCAGACCTCTCCTGTTTTGCCCACTATTCCCCGCAGCAGTGTATTTTGGTAGATCCACCTGTTCTGCTCCCCACTCCATCTCTGGTGAATCCTCTCACCCCCTGCAACTCTGGCCTGCACCCCAGTTCTTCTATGCAAAATAAAATAAATCTTTAAAAAAAAATGAAAGAAAAAAAGTTCTAGCCATTCTTCACACTTGAGTTTTTCCCCCCCTTGTATCATCAAACACAAAATTTTCAACACTTAGTTTTGATTTTTGGTGGAGAGGACGATCATCTTCTTTGCCCCTAACTGCAAGCATTCTGGTTTTAGACTAATAATAACCACCATTCAATCCAAAATTTACCTTCAGTTCTATAAAATGTTTCCTTCCAATGACTTCTGTACACGCTTCTGCCTTCAGCATCTGTCTGCTTATAAGCTTAGTCAGGTGTAGTATACAAACACTCTAAAAGGTACAAGAATACTACTATTGTACATTCTTTAGTAAATTGGGATGATTTTGATTCTTGTCAAAAACGCTGGATTCTGAAGTCCTTCCTGGGGAAAGACTTCAATGACATGGATCAGGGTCTTGTATTTCTTTTTTCTCCCCCCCCCCAAAAAATATATTATATACTCAAATTATTCAGCTTTATAAAATTCACCTAGGATACTGTCATCTGAACACTCAGTCTGCAACTGGGCTTATACAGTCAATTCTATCAGCATCATTACAGTCTAAAGTGCTGCTATGCATTGCACTGCATTCATCTACCAGTTCTCTAACCTGTGAAATGTAGTCCTCTGGTAGTTCTCCCTTGCCGTTATATGGGGAAAATGTTAAATTATGGATTATCAGTTATGTTCAATGAAAGCTTCAAAAAGCTGTAAACATAAACTATTGTCCTGTACCCTATATACAGATTACGCAAATGTTAACATCTTAAATAGTCTTTTAAGATGGTATCTCCCAACCTCTTTTATAGTAATACTTTCTAGAAAGAGGGGGAAAAAATGTAGGAAAAAGGGCCTCCCTGGTAGCGCAAGGGGCTAAGCAGCATTATCAAGCTATCCACAGCCACTGCAACACCAGTTCCATCCCCAGCCAGCGAGCTAACCCACATGGCGCAGCAGACCTCTCCTGACTTGCCCGCTGCTTCCCTCAGCAGTGTATTTCAGTCTCCCTGTTCTGTTCCTCTCTCTGTCTCTGGTGAATCCTCTCACTCCCCGCACCTCTGGCCTGTACCCCAGTTCTTGTATGCATAAATAAATGTTTAAAAAATAAAAAATTAAAAAAGTAGATTCAAAAAAAATGTAGGAAAAAACCTAAAGTGTAATATGATAGTTTACTTCACTACTAATATCATCCTAGGCAATTCCATCATTCTTCCATTTTCCCATTAGTCTTTTTTAGCACAGTTGGAAATAACTGATGATTGATGATGAAATAATTCCTAGAATGATGAAATACCTAAATGCTTCAAAATATAGGGAAACTACAATCAAGATCCCATAGTATAGTTCAGATGTATAAATGGAAATTGCTAAATTGAATTTATCCCATTACAAATATTAAGCAAATTTTTCTTTGTTCTTTTGAAGACTTGTAATAAGGAATAAGTCATGAAATAGAAATCTTCAATAATTAGTACTGCTCAGAAATAAACTAAAAAATGAAAATTGAGTCCAACTGACATTAATGCTACCTACACACTTCCTATTGTTTTAAGTAGAAAATGAACAGGAAACTACTGAGTTCAATTTAAAACGTGTTAAGAATTGTATCAATATTTTCTTTCTTTTTTAAAAAAAGATTTATTCATTTATGCATACGAGAGCTGGGGTACAGGCCAGAGGTACGGGGGGGGGGGGGTAAGAGGATTCGCCAGAGACAGAGTGGGGAGCAGAACTGGCAGATCTTCTGAAATACACGGCTGAGGGGAGCAGCAGGCAAGACAGGAGAGGTCTGCTGCACCATGTGGGTCACCTCCCTGGCTGGGGATCAAACTCGTGCTGCAGTGGCTGCTGATAGCTTCATAATGCTGAGACTCAACTCCTTGCCACTATGGTTTTATAAGGTGCACTTGGAGTATTGGGGTGAAAGTTCTGTGACAATTCTTTGTATTATTTCTGCAACTTTTTTAACATCTAAAATTATTTCAGGGCCTCCCCTGGTGGCACAGGCAGTTGAGCGCCTGTGAAGCTGTCCGCAGCCTCTGCAGCACCGGTTCGATCCTGGCTGGCTGGCGAGGGTCCCACATGGCATAGCAGACCTCTCCTGTCACGCCCGCTGCTCCCTTCAGCAGTGTATTTCGTCAGTCTGCCTGTTCTGTTCCCTGCTCTGTCTCTGGTGAATCCTCTCACCCTCCTGCGCATCTGGCCCATACCCCGATTCTTGTATAAATAAATCTAAAAAAAAATAAATAAAATTATTTCAAGGGGCCTCCCTGGTGGCACAAAGGGTTAAGACGCAACCTAGGAAGCTATGTGCAGGCCAGGGAGCTACCCAAATGGCGCAGCAGACCTCTCCTGACTCACCTGTTGCTCCCCACAGCAGTGTATTTCAGTCAGTCTGCCTGTTCTGCTCCCTACTCTCTCTGGTGAATCCTCTCATCTCCCCACCTCTGACCTATACCCCAGTTCTTATATGCATAAGTAAATAAATCTTTAGTAAAAAAATAAAATAATTTCAAAGTGAGAAAGTTAAAAAACAAGTAGTAATAATAGGGGAGTAGGTAGAGAAGGAAATGATAGTGTCTTCCTAGTCTCATGGAATTTAGTAAAGATGACAAGATTTCCATAAATTAACTGAGACTAAACTAAGTGTAACTGGAAATATGCTAGCTACAGCTATAAAGAAAGCACTACAAAGAAGGAATTGAGATGGTTCTCAAGGGGACAAGTCAGTACTGTCAATTACATCACACTGCCTTATCCTATTAGTTTTATTTCTGCCCCCCCCCCAACAGACATGGGCACATATGATTTTACCACCTTTGTATCCTCCAGTATGCTTACCACATTGTCTTGTCTGTGGTAGAAACCAAATCATTTATTCATGCATGCATGTATCCTCTTAATATTTACTGAGCACATACTATATATGCCAGGCATTGTCCTAGAAGCTGGGACTATATAGCAAAAAAAAACCAAAAACCAAAAACAAAAACAAAGTCTCTCCCCTCATGAAATTTACACCATAGTGGGAGAAATAGAGAATAAGCAAAATGCTCAGAATATTAGCCAGTGATGAGGGCTAAAAAGAAAGCGCAAAGAAGGGTTTTTGAAATTTAGATAAGAGCAACCAAAGACTACCTCAAGGAAAAGGTAATTGTGAGAAAGGGAAAAAATTAGCCCTGTGGAAACCAATGGGGGAAGATTATGGGCAGAGGACACAGCAAATGCAAAAATCCTGAGGCCCATTATAAGCTTGGTGTTTTCTAAGAACAGAAAAAGGTTGGTGTAGCTGGAGTAGAAGAGGGGGAAGAGAGACTAGTAGGCAATGAAGTCAGAGAGGGTATGGAATAGGGATAGTAGGTGAGAAGCAAATCATGTTTGTTCTAATCATAAAACGATTCAGACCTCATACTGCCACTGAAATGGGAAGCCAATGACTGGGTTAGAAAGATATAAGCAGAAGTGACATGGTCTGACTTAAGTTTTAAAAGAATCACTTGGGTTTGCTACATAACAAATGATTGGTGTCCTTTTCTGGACAATGACCTGGTTTGTGGCAACATGGCCAAATGCACCAAGATTAAACTGTTGGTAAATACAGGACCAGTTATGATGCCTCCCTCAGGAAGATGGTGAAGTAAAATGAAATCTACCAACACACCAAGTACACTTTCTTTTCCTGAGGCAAAACCGAGACAAAGAGATGAGCTATGACGATCTGGCACTGTGGTCCCTGCATGAAAATGGTAGCTGGTGGTACCTGTACCTAACAGCATCACTGCTGCAGTCACACCATTAGAAGACAGAAGGAGGGCCACCCTGATGGCGCTGGGGGTTGAGTGCAGCGCTGCGAAGCTGTCCGCGGCCTCTGCAGCCCGGGTTTGATTCCCGGCCAGCCAAGGAGATACCCACATGGCGAGGCAGACCTCTCCTGTCTTGCCAGCTGCTCCCCTCAGCAGTGTTTTCGGTCTGTCTGTCTTGTTCTGCTCCCAGCTCTGTCCCTGGTGACTCCTCTCACCCCCCACACCTCTGGCCTGTACCCCAGCTCTTGTATAAAATAAATAAATCTCAAAAAAAAAAAAAAGAAGATGGAAGGAGCGGAAAGACCAGTAGATGCACCACCCTGTAAAATACTGCTAGGCTGTAATAAATGAATTAATTTATGCAACCAAGAAAAAAAATGACTGAAGAGGAGCAAAGAAAATAATTTGGGGCTGTTGAAATAATCCAAGCTAGAGAGATGTTAGTGGCGTGGACTGTTTTCAGGGAAAAGGGGGCCCTAAGAGGTCAAATTCCGGATCACATTTTGGATACACAACAAATGGGATTTGCTGACAGACCATATGTGAAAAAAGACAAATAGAGACGCTGAGGATGACCATGAGCTCTGCAAGAGTAAAGTTAAAGTGGGCCACTAGAAATGATAGTCTAGAGCACAGGAGAGGGATCCCCAGTTAAGAGACATTTAAGTTAGCAGCAGTATTTAGATTTTGGAAAGGTATATAGGGTAGCTCTCTGTAACCAAGCACATTCAATTCACATTTCTCCACCAAGTGGGGCTGCCCAACAAATTAGTTGTGGAACTACACTTACCAAAAAAAAGAATAAAAGCTCTTGCATTTCACGGCTGCAGATAGGGACTGAAGACTTGCCTATCCTGCAACAGCCTGTAAGGCAGCAAGTCTAGCCCTGAAGGATACCTGCAGGACCGAGGAAGCATCCACCATGAAGATTCTGGTAAATACAAATAACATGCAGACACACAAGACAGAAAGGGGATAGGAATGCAAAAGCAAAAGAAACAGGACAAAAGAATGGAGGAGCAAAAAAGAGGTATCAGTTAGAAACTGCCACCAATAAATGACTAACTTCAAAGCCAACTGCAACTAAACAGAGCTAGTCTCTAGCTAACAAACTTTAAAATGCCATTAGGGTTCAGCCTATAAATTATCACCTACAGTGTACCAGTATCTGGCACTGAAGCTATCAAGAAAGTTAAGGGGGCCTCCCTGGTGGCCCAATGGGTTAAGTCTCAGCACTGAAGCAGCCACTGCAGCACAAGTTTGATCCCCAGCCAGGGAGCTGACCCACATGGTGCAGCAGACCTCTTCTGTCACGCCCACTGCTCCCTCAGCAGCGTATTTCAGTACAGCTGCCTGTTCTGCTCCCCACTCTGTCTCTGGTAAATCCACTCACACTACACACACACACATACACACACACACACTTCTGACCTGCACCCCAGTTCTTCTATGTATAAATAAATAAACCCTAAAAAAAAAAAAAAAAAGAAACAAGTAAGTTAAGTCCCAATCTAGATGTACTGTGAGTCACTGGTGTAGCAACTCCTCAGGAAAGCAAATATTAGGTAGCTGTCCTACAATAAATGTATGAGAACAAAACCTTTTATGTATTTGGTTGTAACTGACAAATCGCAGTTGGGTGTGTCTTTTTAAAAAAGACCACACCCCCACCCAAAAAGTTCATAACTAAAGGAAGTCAAGGTTCTTTTTAAATGTGTTGTTAAAATACTGTTAGATAATTGTAAAAAGACAATTCGAACTCATATCTGAAAAGAAAAATGCCTATTAGGAAAACAGAATTGCTTGAAATAACTTGGAGAGAATGTAATGGCAGAACCCTGATTCAAAGACTATCCCAGCAAGCTGCAGGATGGGTTTCATTCGTTGACATTAGCCTCAACAAAAACAAATTGACAGAACTGTTTAAACTGTAACAAAGAAAAGGTGAAAAATAAAAATACTGCTATTACTTCTACCCTCACAAGCTGAAACAGGAAGGCATGTGATGGATAAGAGGTATCAGGAAATAAGAGCGGACCCTATTCACAATGTACCTTGAGACTGACAGGTAACCAGTAACACATACAAGCCCATCATTTCAACACTGCGATTCTTAAATACTTTCCAAAGCGGAAGGAAATCAAGTCTGCAAACTGAAGAGAACAGGATTCAAATTCTCCAGGAGAGACTGCAATTCACATGCCAATCACTAATGCTATTCCCTCTAACATTCCTCAGCATTCTTGGGGGGAGGGGGTCTCACTCAACGAACAATGATTCCTTCGCTCCCTCCTATTTCATCTGGTGCTCCTCACACCTGAGGTGGGCTCTCCCTCCCCTGAATCCTTAGGGCTCTGTGTACCTGAACTCTTTCAGCATTCAATCTATGCGGCACTGGAGTGAAATCATGTGTATTGGCCTCTCCTTCCAAGACAGTAAACTCTTTGGGACAAAGAATTCCGTGTCAGCCTGAGAAATTTAAGGTGGTGGTTAGTAAATGGGTGCTGACTCAATTAACCTGTAGAATCCAAGTGCCAATCTATTCCTTTAAACCTGTTTTCAGAAACACATTGTTGGTTCCATAAAAAATTACCATCTGATCCAGCAATTCGACTCTGGGTATAAAACCAAAAATTCTAAGCAAATATCTACTTGAAGGGATATTTGTACACCCACGTTCATAGCAACAATATTCATCATGGCCAAAGGTGGAAACAACCTAAATATCCACTGACAGGTAAATAAAATGCCATAAGTAACAGATTAGTCTTAAATAATACGTTAATTCTGATACATGCTGCAAGAGGGATGAACCTTGCAGACATTATTCTAAGTGAAATAAGCCAGACACAAAGGATAAATTCTGTTTGATCCCAAATTCCGAGAAAGTGACATGGTGGTTGCCGGGGGAAGGCTCAGGGAGCAGTTCTTGCTCAAGGGGTACAGCGTTTCCGTCTGGGGAGATGAAGAAGTTGTGGAGAAGGGCAGCTGGTGAGAGCGGCGCGGCAACGCGCATGGAATGAACGGTGCTGGACGGCAAACCCGAGAAGGCTGAAGTACCCTGTGTTGTGCACAGAGACGCATCTCACCACAGTTAAACACACGATCGCTGCTGCTTCCCGGCTTTAGGTCGCGGGCAGCCTGGAGAGCGTGGACTCCCGACCCGGGTTCAGAGTCTGACCTCCCCGCCCGCGCCCCGCCGTCCGCACAGCGCGGCCCTCCCCGCCCGCCGCGCGGAGCCGGGCGGCCCGGGAGCCCGACGGACGAGCGCGCGCCAGCGCTCCAGGACACGAGGGGAAGCGCGTGCCATCATTTTTGTAACGTTTTACAAAAAAAAATAAAGCTGAACAAACTTCGGCGGCGGAGCTGGTAGGAGGACCGAGGCGGCCTCTGAAAGCACCGGCTGCCGCGCCGGGCCACGGCCGGTGGACTCCACGGCAACTCCCGCGGCGGCCCCGCGCGCGGCCGCCGAGCACTGAAGCGAGCCCGCCGGCCCCGGCCCCCGGACACGCTGCTCCCTCGGGAGAGAAAACCGCTCTTTCCGGGCGGACCGCGGGGTCGGGGCGCCCGCGCGACCCCCGGGAGGAAGGGCGCGGCCCGCAGCTCTCCCGACGGGCCGGCCCGGCTCCCCCTTGGGCCACCGGAGCCCCGGCCTGGCGCCGCGGGGAGCACACGCGCCCCGGGCGGGAGCCCCGCGGGGTCGGCGCGCGGCTCGCGGGGCCGAGGGAAACCCGGGCTCCCAGCTCGCCCCGACGCCGCGCGCCGCCTCTGGGGACCCGGGACGCCCCGCGGCCTCGCTCAGCGGGAGGCGGGGCGCCCCACAGCGGGCGGCCAGCCCGGGGGTCCCGGCCGCGCCGCCCGGGCCGACCCGCGAGGAGCAGAGGCCGCGGGGCGGGGTCCACACCGTCACCCCACGGCCGGGCGGCGCCGCCCCCGAAGTTCCCCACTCCGCCGGCCCGGCCCCGAGCTCGGGCCGCCGCGTCCAAGCCCGCAGCGCTGCAGCCCCGCAGGCCCAGGGGAGCGGCCGAACCGGGCCCCCGCCCCCGCCCCAGGAGGCCCGGCCCGGCCGCGGGACCGGGGCTCGGGGGGCTCCAGCCCCGGCCGGCGGGAGGCGGCGGCCGCGCCACGGTGCGGGCTGCGCGGCGCCCACGGCCGGCCCGAGGAGTCCCGCCCCTCGCGGGCCAGGGCGAGGCCGAGCCGGCGCCGCGACTCCCGGCCAGACCGGACCGCGGGCTCGCCGGCCCCGCCTCGCCCGCCGCGGCGGCGGCAACCGGGCAGGGCGGCCGGGGGAGGGGCCGCCGGGCCTCACGCCCCCGGCCGCGCCCGCCGCGCGCGGGCCCCTCCCCCACCCACGCGGCGGCTGGCCCCGCCCCCGCGGGCGCCCCGCCCCCGCCGCACGCGCGCCCCGCCCCCGGCGAGCGCCGCCCCTCCGCGCACCGGACGACGCGCCTCCCCCCGCGCCGCTCCGCCCCCCACCCCCCACAGCCACACACCTCCCGCCCGGCGCTCTACGGGAAGCCGCGGAGGTCAGCCCCCCTAAAAATACACACCCTCGGCCCGGCGCCGCCCGCCGCCCGGCCCCCCGCGCGGCCCGGCCGGCGTGCGCTCACCGCGAAGCCGCTCCGGCCGCTCCTCGCTGCGCGTCCCCTCGGCGGGAGCCTCGGGCTCGGCACCGAGGCCCGAGAGCGGCGCGGGGCACAGGCCCGCCGGAGCGCACTGGCAGCCTCCTCCCCGCCGACGAAGGGGCCGCCGGCCCCGGTGTCCGGGCGAGGAAGGAGGGAGGGAGGGAGGGAGGGAAACTCCGAGGGGGGAAGGGGAGGGGGGAAGATGGAGAAACCGTCTCCGCCGCCTCTACCGCCGCGGCCGCTTCTCTGTTACCCGGGAAATCCCGCCCACTCCCCTGGCCCGCCCCGCAGAGGGAAGATTCGACTTCGCTCCGCCACAGGCCTCACTGCCCGCCCGTCAAAGGCTCAGCCAATCGCTGGCCCCTGCCTGCCAACTGCCCGCCCCTTCCCCCTCGGCCGGGAGGGGAGGGGGAGCCGCTCACCTTCTCCACGCCCCTATTGGCGGGGAGCGTCCCTCACCCAGCCCCGCCTATTGGAGACAAACTGCTGAATCCCACCCCCAGGGCGGGACGCTATTGGAGGAAGAGGGGACGCTCTTCACGTCCCATTGGACGGCGCCGCACGTCCCGCCCCGCCCGGGCTCAGCCACAGGCCCGGCCGAGTGGCTCCCGCCCTCGCGGCCGCCGCGTCGGAAGGCAATCCCGGCTCCGCGGCCCAGGAAGGTAAGGAGCGCCGCGGGGAAGATGTCCGTAAGCGGCCAGGCCCCGCCCCACAGCGCCGGGCCGGCCCCGCCCCGCCCCGCGGATTGGCGGCCGCCGCGCCGGCGAAGGCTCCACTGGTGGCGCCGCGCGTCTGGGCGCGGACCCCGCCCCGCGCGGGAGGCAGGACCCGCCGCCTTTTGTGGAATGTTTACACTGGAGACGCCGGGCCGGGCCGGGCCGGGCCGGGCGGCGGGCGGCGGGCGGGGGCGGCCGAGGGGCCCGGCCTCGCGCGCCCGCACTCCGCGCGCCGCAGGGGGCCCGGCGCCAGGTGCCGCGCGCGCCCCGAGCCCCGACCCCGCCGCGGCCGGCCCCGGAGGCGGAGCGCGCGGCGCGACCTCCAGGACGGGCGTCCTCGCGCGGGGGCTGCGGGGCCGGGGGAGGCCGAGCCGGGCGGGCCCCGCGACCCTCCCCGCGCGCCGCGCCGGGGGAGGCAGGGCCCGAGGCGGCGACGGGGGCCGCGGGGCGCGGAGCCGGTGACAGCCCCGGGGCCCGCGCGCGGGCGCGCCCGGACGGCGCTCGCAGACCGGGGCGCCCTCGCCGCTCAAGGAAGCCGCGGAGACGCGGTCCGGGCTTCGGGGGGCGCTCTCGGGGCGCGGGGACAGAAGGGGGCGGGACCGCGCTTTTCCCGCTCTCCGGCGGGCGGCTCCGCGGCGCGGTCCCTGCCCGTCCCTGCCCGGCGGCGCGGAGCCGCGGCAACAGGTGGGCCGGCCCGCGCGGGCCTCGCGAGGAGCGCCGGCCGCCGGAGCCCGGAGGGCCGAGCCGCCCCCCAAAGGCGGCCCGGCCGGACCCGCGGGGCGCGGCGCTCCGCAGGCTGACGGGCGCCCGCGTGCCGGCGCCCCCTCCGGCTCCAGGCCCGGCCGGGCTGCCCGACACCCGGGCCGGCCCGCGGAGGCCCCCGGGCCGCTCGCGAAGCCCGGTGGAGCCGCCCAGCGCCGCGGCCGCCGTTCCTCAGGGCGAGCTCCGGGCGGCGCGGGAGGGAAGGCGCCGGGGAGCAGCCGGCCTCGGGCCCGCGGGGGACGCGCCGCGCCCCGCCCCGTCCCGCAGTTCAGCCCCGAGTCCACCGCGCCTCGCCGCCCCGAGCGGCACCGCCCAGGCGGCCCGGGCGCGAGCGCCGCGAGAATCTTTGTGCGCCGCCTCGGGCTCCCTCCCCCCGCGCGCGGACGCCCGGCCCGGGACTTCCGGCGGGAGGGCAGCCGGGGCGGCGGGGCGGGGCGGCCTCCATGTGCGGGGCGCGCACTCCAGCCGGGGGCGGGGACGGGCCCGCTTCCCCCGCGGCGCGCTCCGCCGGGGGCGGGGCCAGCCGCCCTCCAATCAGGGGGAGAGGCGGGACTTCGCGCCGCACGTAGCCGCGGGAGCCCTCCCTCCGCCCTTCACGGAAAAAAATCCTAGCAACTTAAAACTCCAGCCCGGCCTCGGATAGGCGGAGCTCGGGAGAATGTCAGCCAATCAGAGACCGAGAAGGGAAAAAGGGTCTCTCGGCCAGCCAGTGGAAGACAAGAGAAGGCGGGCCCCCGGGGCCCGCGGTGGGCGGAGGCGAGGACGAGGCCCCGCCCCCGGGCCCGCGCGGGCGGGTGGCACGAGCGGCGCCGGAAGAGATAGTAAACAGGCCGGGCCGGGCGGCCGGGGCCGCGGCCGGGAGCCCCGCGCCGCCCTCCCGGCGTCCCCCGGCGCCGCGCCCCGCCCCCGCCCGCGGCGCCCCCCCGACTGACAGGCGCGCCCCTCGCGCCCCTCCCGCCGCTGATGCATTTCCTTTTCCCGGCGCGGGGACGGTCTCCCCAGTTTCCGACCTTCACGGCCCCTCCAGCCCCCCGCGCCCCCGGCGGGGAGGCGCCGCCGCTCCCGCTCGCCGGGGCCGCCGACCCCGGGGCTGTCCGCACCCGGCCGGGCTCGCGCGGGGCGCCGGCGGCCGCGACCCGGAGCTCGGGGAGCCGGCGCGGGTGGGGGCGCGGCTGGGGGCTCTGCCCGGCGCCCCCCGAGCGCGCCCCCGCCCCAGAGTCCGCGGCCGGCGCCGCCCCCCGAGCGCGCCCGCCGCCCTCCGGCAAGTTCGCGGCAGGAACAAAACCCCGGCGGCCGCCCGCGCGCGGGGCTGCGGGGAAGCCCGGGCCCGGCGAACTCGGCTCCGGGCAACTCGGGGCGCCGCGGGGCTCGCACCGCCGCCCCCCGCAGAGCCGCGCCGCGGAGCGACACCCCCTCTCTCGCGGCCGTCTTCCCGGGGGAGCCGCCTCCGGCCCGACCCGCCGGGGCCGCCGCTCGGAGGATGAACTGGCGGCCCCGCCGCGGTCCCGCGGGCTCGCACGCGCCGCCCTGCCCGCCCTGCCCGGCCGCGCGCCCCGGGCCCGCCCCGCGCGCCCCGGGCCCGCGGCGCACGCCGTGGCGGACCGGCCAGCGCCGGCGGCCGCCGAGCTAGCCCCCCAAACGCCCGAGATTGGGGAGACCAAATTAAAAGCAGCTGTTTAACATACCTTCCGAGCCAGGCGAGGAGTCCTGAATGGGGGGGAACGCCCCCCGCGGGCCATTGGCTCCGGGGCGCTCGCGTCAGCGCCCGGCCCGCCCCCGCCGCGCCCGCCTCTTCCCCTCGGGCGGCGCCCCCCCCCGGAAAATAAAAAGAAAGAAACTCCCCGCGAGTGGGAGGCGCGTCCGTGGAGGAGGACCTGGTCCCCCGGCCCCGCCGCCCGGAGCTTCGGGGGCCCTAGGGCCGGGGAGCCCCCTGTCCCTCGGAGGCCGCGGCGCGGACCCGCGGAGGAGCTGGCGGCGCTCCGGGCCCCCACTTCCTTCGCTCGCGCACCCCCGCTCCGGGCTGGGCAGAGCCGCGGAGGGACGCCCTTGCCACGGCTAGAGCTGTCTCCGCTTCCCCGGCCGTGCAGCCCAGCCCTGCCCACCCCATTCTGCCGGCGACTGGAAACGGGAGGTGCCAGCGGGGGCCCCGCGTCCGGGCAACAGGCGCTCGCCCGAGCGGACACCGTGGTGCCGCACCTGCTGCTGGGTGCGCTTGCAGAGGACCGACGCGGTGCTCGCCCTGCGCCCTCCCAGGGCTGCAGAGGACAGGAGATGCTCCAGAAAGAACTAAGGCAAAGCAGAAGCGTGTGATTACAGAGATTCAGAAGAGGGAAGTTCTTTCTAGCTGCGGAAAACTGGGTAAGGCTTCATGGAGGAGGTTGCATTCAAGTTGTGTCTGATTTCGTCAACAGAATTAGCAGTCCAGTGCTTCTCTGCCAAGGGCACAAAGGGGTAGGTGGGAAACATTGTAGAAATCTCCAAGTGTGGCTGTAGTGATCAACCAGGGCTGGAAAGAGAGCCGAATAGCAGGCTTTAATACTTGGTTAAAATTCTTAAATTTGCACGGAATTTTGGGCATGCAGCATGGTTACAGGACAGGTCCTGAGGAATGGTTTAAAATGTGAAATCCTAGCAGCTGGCTGTTTTGAGGATGAGTTGAATGAGGGTCGCCTGTCGGCAGCGAAGGAACAGAGAGGCTGTGGTGATTCCGGAGGCCACAGAGGCACATCTTGGTGTGGGAAGGCTAGGGAGGGAGAGCCAAGAGGCCCCTTCTTTCTCCCAACCACCCAGTCCAGAAACTTATCTCTATCTTCAGCAGCCCTCAGGTCAAAGCTCTGCCTCAGACTCTTCCTGTATCACTTGCGGTATAACTTTCGTCCAAAAGGAGTGTCTGGGGGGGCAGAGGTTACACCCATGTGACTGTGCTCACCGACCTGAGCCCGGGCCCAGGGCACATGAGTGAGAAAAATCTGTTGATTGAGGCATCCAGGAAAGGGGGTTGGTGTGGGTGCTGCGGAATGCTGAACGTAAAGGGTCTTAGAGTCCCCTGGGCAGAACGGGGCCTGCTGCCAGTTAGACTGTCCAACCGTTCAGGTGAGTTGTACTGAGGACCTGACTGGGGCCGTGGCATTAGGTAACCAAGAATGAAACGGAGAGATGTTTGAGAACGGCTCGACAGTGCAGGTAACAGAGGGACAGTCGTCAGTGTCCTGGGATGTGTAGAGAAGAGATTTGAGGCCAGTGGTTGGGTAATCTGGCTTCTAGGCCAGGGACAAGTTCCTTCTTCCCCAAGCCTGTCTCCCCACTGTGAAATGAAGCTAGACACTGGAGCAGAAAGGCAGGTTCTAAGGGCCCTTTACTCAGTCTCTGAGCGGGTGGGAGGGCAGGGCATGGGGAACCTGCCACTAGGCATACAGGTGGGAATGTTGATTTGGCAAGTGCAGCGGGACACCCCGGCTAGAACGGGGACTAGAATTTGGGTGGTAGTTCAGATGGGATCACCTAGGGAAAGAGTGTAGCCGAGAAGGCCAGGAGGTGAGGACGGCGTGGTCAGTGGGAAGCCAGCACCCGGGCGGGCCACGGAGGTCAAGGTTCATTATCAGATTGGAGGTTCCCTGGGTGAAAACCAAGGTTTTCTCTATCAAAACAGAGATCCCCTGATGTCTGGATTCCCGTCTCAGATTCCTGCTGCATGTCCCAGGGGGCTCTGCCTCGATGAAGGCAGAAGATTCTGCGTGAATGTGAAATGAGCAGAGCGGCAGGGCAGCAAGAACATTAAGCCTGCAAGCTGAGTCCCACGGTTCCCATCCAGTCCCTTCCTGTCTGTGGCTCAGTCTCCTGTCTGGGACGAGAGGGTAACATAGCAATCCTTGCCCTGCTATGAAGATCAAATGTAGTATTAAAATGTGCCTGAATAAACCTAGTGGGATTCTGAGCTTCCATGGCAGTCAGGTATTTAACTGTAAGCCTGGATAGCAAGTGGGATACTGTGGATGAAGTCACTTAGGTAGCACTGGTAACCAGAACAGTCACTCCCACTCACAGAACTAGACTTTGCTGACATTCCCTACCCTCCGATATTCCCTGGTGGGAATCCCCTGCTGAACACATCCTAGAATGAGGTCCTTTAGGCTAGTCACCCTAATTCACCTCTGAACCCCCAGTACCCAAGGCGGTCAGGACCAGGAAGGAATGCAGCGTTTTTTTCTGACTCGGTGCACTGATGTCCGCCTAGCCCAGCCATTCCCATGCTCTTTGGGCAAGGATTTGATTCGGGGACACTGCCCCTCCAGCTGCCCTGAGGGTTGCCTCCACTCACCTCCTCTGACCCTGTCGGGGAGGACAGATTAGTGAATGGATCCGGGTGAGGGTCTTCCTTAGAAGGCCAGGTTCTGATACTAGGAGGGCGCTTTTGTGTATTGTGGAGTATCACCATCCTTTATAGCTGACCAGCCTGAGTTTTAGCACAGTGGAGTGACTAGCCCGTGTCAAGTAGCCAAGGCAAGTCTGTCTGGCCCACAGCCTGAACTGCCCCACCTCTCCCAGGCGGTCTCTCTACATAGGGCCCTGATCTAGAATGGGGCTGCTGGAGAGAGTCTCCACTCTTGCTCCACCCTTCTACCTCCCTAACACCAAGTGCAGTTTGCCTCTAGATAGTTGGACACATCTAACCCTTTCTAAAAATATCCTTGAAAAAACAAGATTTGTTTTTCAACCACATACATGCACACATCCTCAACTCACAACACGTACACTCTCACTTTCCTGACACCTGTCTCCCAGGCACCAGTCGCACCCTCACTCACAGAGGGCTCATTCTCAGTTCTTTAGTGTGCTTACGGCAGGTCACAATTGAGAGACAATTGGTGCCTGTTCTTCAGCGACTGCCAAAAAGATCAGTGCCAATGCCCTGCTAATAGACCCTCTGCCAGCTATAGAAGACAACCACACTCGCTCAGGAATATCCTTGAGAGGGGTACGGGAGACTTGTTCCCTGACCCAATCCAGAGTGCCCTTATAGGTTCAAGGTGTTAAGCTCAGGCTACTGGTTAGAATCCTAGTTGAGTCACTTCCTAGCTGTATATTTTTGGCAAATCATTTTTTTTGTTAAAGATTTTTTTATTTATACAATAGCTGGAGCAGAACAGGCAGATGTACCGAAATACACAGCTGAGGGGCGAGACAGGAGAGGTCTGTCGGTAACCCATGTGGGCCACTTCCTGGCTGGGGATCAAACTCAAGCTGCAGTGGCTGGAGACAGCTTGATAGCACTGAGACAACCCCTGAGGCACCAGGGAGGCCCAAGTTTGAAATTCTTTACAGGGGGTTTAAAACTACCACTCACTGCCCTGAAATGTCTTGCCCTTGCTGAGCATTAATTTGTCCTCCTGGGCCATTTCCAATACAAATCTGAAAACTGGATAAAACAGCATGTTACCCGGTTTGTCAGGCCTCACCTCATATTTTCTAAGTGTTTCATTTTGTCTTTCAGTTGCTTGGTAATTTTTTCTGCAAGCAGTTGTTTCCTTTATTCCAGTGAAATCCTACTCAGAGAACCAAAAGATGAAGGAAGGTAGGTCTTGCTTTGGTTGAAGGAGACACACTGGAGAACATTGCAGCTTCTTCCTTTACCTCCCATTCAGCCTTCTCCCTGACAGCGACTACCCCAAGCAGTGAACCTCCATTTCCAAACCCTAATGCTTCAGCCCAACCACTCCCTATATTTCCCGAGTCTCTGGGAACACAGGCTGGCCTTGTCCTAAGCTACACCTCTGCCTATTGATCAGAATCTTTCAGTCTTTTCTTCCTTTATCCTCCCCTAAATGTTGGTGGCCCCCACAAACCTCACCTCTCTTCTTGCCCTCCTGCTGCTTCTCTGCTTTTACCAACTTCCAAGGCCCCTAGCTTCTAACTAAACTAAATCCCAAATTGAAATCTCCAGGCCAGTGTCTGCCCTGAACATCAGACTCCAAACTTCCACTGCCTGCTGGCCACAGAATAAAGTATTCATTAAAGGTCAAAGAAATGAGACCCCCACGGAATGAAAAAGCTGGCCTCAGCTTAGTTGTGCATCTGGCTAGTCCTGGGGTTTAAGACAACTCCATGAGCTTAGAGAAGTAGCCTGGTAGGGGTGAGCCTGCAGTCAGGGAGAGGGCATTGTAATCCTTTTTGACTGTCTTCTCTCTCCATCTCACTTTTTTTTTCTTTTTTAAGATTTATTGATTTAGGGGCTCCGTGGTGGCGCAGCAGTTGAGTGCTGGGCCACGAAGCTGCCCACGGCCTCTGCAGCACCGGTTCGAATCCCCAGCCACCGGTGAGGGTCCCACATGGCACACAGACCTCTCCTGCCGCCCGCTGCTCCCCTCAGCAGTGTACTTCGGTCCTTCTGCCTGTTCTGCTCCCCGCTCTGTCTCTGGTGAATCCTCTCACCCTCCCGTGCTTCTGACTGTACCCAGTGCTTGTATAAATAAATAAATCTTTAATTAAAAAAAGATTTATTTATTTAATCATACAAGAACTGGGGTGTAAGCCAGATGTGTATAGGGAGTGGGGGGTTGAGAGGATTCACCAGCGTGGGGAGCAGAACAGGCAGATGTACTGAAATACGCTGCTGAGGGGAGCAGGGGTTGAACAGGAGAGACCTGCTGTGCCACATGGGTAGCTCCCTGGCCGGGGTCGAACTCATGCTACAAAACTCGTGCTGCAGTGGCTGGCGATAGCTTAATAGCACTGTCTTTAACCCCTGCGCCACCAGGGAGGCCCCATCCATCTCACTCTTTTTTTTTTAGATTTATTTATTTATTTATGCAAGCACTGGGTACAGTCAGAAGCGTGGAAGGGTGAGAGAATTCACCAGAGCCAGAGCGGGGAGCAGAGCAGGCAGAAGGACCGAAGTACACTGCTGAGGGGAGCAGCGGGCGGCAGGAGAGGTCTGCGCGCCATGTGGGACCCTCCTCCGGTGGCGGGGAGCAGCCGGGGATCGAACCGGTGCTGCAGAGGCTGCGGGCACCCTCACTTTTTTTTTTTTAAATACAAGAAGCGGGATACAGGCCAGAGATGCGGGGGGTGAGCGGAATCACCAGAAACAGAGTGGGGAGCAGAACAGGCAGACTGACTGAAATACACTGCTGAGGGGAGCAGCGGGTGAGACAGGAGAGGTCTGCTGTGCCATGTGAGTAGCTCCCTGACCTGGGTCCAACCCCTGCTGCAGTGGCTGCGGACAGTTTCATAGTTCTGAGCCTTAACCCCTTGCACCACCGGGGAGGCCCCTCCATCTCACTTTCTTGTAGTCTTCCTCATAGTCCTAATAACCATCATGAATACGTTACTCTCAAGTGTTGAAAAGGCATCACTGCTCCCAGCCGCCACTCAGTATCCCAACTCCCAGTTAAGGTCCTGGTATAGTTAGCAATATCTACTTTGGCCTTAGCCAGGAAAATTGGGTAATTAAGACCACAGTATGCCAGATTTAGCTGAAACGGAAGGATTTTATAAAAGCTGTGGTGAAGGATGTAGGGAGATTAGACACTGCAACAGATTTTTGAGAGTGCTAGAGATCTATAATTAGAGAAGACCCCTACCTTCTATGGTTAGCTAAGAGCTGCGCCACCCAAAATGCTTGATATCCTCAACTGCTGTATGATGGGCAGTACCACCCAAGAGAAAGGCTGGCTGCCAAGCTCGTGGGAGTTTTAGCCCCTGCCCTTGATAGGCCAATAATGGCCTTTTTAATTTATTTTTAATTTTTTTTAAGCATGGAAGAACTGGGGTGTAGGCCAGAGGTGTGGGGGCACGGAGGTGAAAGGATTCCACAGAGACAGAATGGGGAATAGAACACACACTGCTGAGGGGAGCAGTGGGCGAGACAGAAGAGGTCTACGCCGTATCTCCCTGGCCAAACCCTGGGGATAGAACCCAGGCCTTAGCGGTGATAGCACTGGGACTTAACCCGTAGGCCACCAGGGGGTTCCCTAATAGTGGTCTCGGAGGCAAGTCTAACAGCTCACCTAGGAACTCTAGGACCGTGGTCAGTCCCTGCCTCGGCGCGGAGTCACACTGTCTGCCCCTCTTGGAGCAGCACAGAAGCCTTAAAGGCCTGTGGACTGGTCTTGCAAATTATAAGACAAATGACCTACTTTACAAGTTGGGGGTCGAGTGGGAAAGAAACTGAGGAATCTAGGGAAGCGAGAGCAGGTAGAGAGAGACTGTGAGAGTAAGCCGAAACTAAGGACTGTACGAGGGAGCTCATCCAAGCTGAGAAGGCCCTGATGCGTCCTCTTAAGGGCGTCACACCGTCCTACAGAGAACCAGGCCCTGGCAACGGGAGCACCTCCAGCAGGGTCAGCTGCTATAGCCCCTTTTCCCAGAACCAGCTAGCTCTTGCCTTGGGTTGAAGAGAGACCCCAAAGAGCTCAGTCTCTCTAGAAAAGCTTTTCCACCTCCCCTCCTACCTCTAGGTCTGGGGGGGTGTGTCTCTCTCCTCCTCCCCCCACCCCACCCCCCCCCCCCCCCGCCAAGGGATCAGGGGCCTTTCAGGGCAGGAGTTCCATCTGCCCAGTCCCCAAGGAGTCAGCCCCATTCTGTCATTACCTGCACTTTGTCACATGCACCCCGGCCTCAACGGGCCCCTTAGGCTGAAGATGCGGCGTCCCTTCATCTCAGGAGTCCTGTCGTAGGCGAAGGGATGGGCGGGATGAAGGGAGCAACAGAACGAGAGAGAGAGAGTGGGGTCACTTCCGTGCTGGAAGAATTAGCTACCATGGGAAAGCCAGCGGGAATAAGTGAAAAAATAGCCATCAAATCAGCAGCAGATAGCTGACTTAGCCCGTGTCCCCCACTGAGCATCTTTTCCCCTCATGTTCTCCACTGTACAATCTAGTGTTTGATTTTAGGTTCTCGTTAGATCTTCTGGATGAGGTCCTTGGTATTCTGAACAAATTCTGGGTTCCTACTCCATGTCCTCCTCTACCTCCTTTAACCTCTGCCACAGGGCGGGTCTCATGAAGTATCTGCTGCTCCAACACTAGCGCTACCAGCCAACTATGGCGGGGCGGGAGGGTGACGGGCAGCCTTGAGCTCTCTCTTCCAGAGGTACTGAAGGCTTCGACATCAATGTGCTCGCCTTCCAGAGTAAGGGACAGGAACTACCTCAGTGACTCTCGAGCCTGCCCATCCTACCACCCAGCCAACAGCCTGCAGGAGGGGCCGAGAATCCGCACTTCTATGGGCGCTGCAGTCACCTCACCGGTGCTCAGCTATGCAGTGGGGACTCACACATACCTTCTAAACTGACAAGGCAGCTGGTTGCAGCAGCTTCAAATAAATGAGAGTTCAGGGCCACCTCCTCCATGCTTTTTTATCCTTAATGTTATTTTTTTACATATTTCACCAAACCCCTAATCTCTCTGATTGGCCAGATTTCAAGAATCTCTGTTCACCTTTAGGGTGGCTTGTCCCGAGAGAATGGCAGACTCTGTGCTGCACTTTGGCTCTTCGTTAAGGTAAGAAACTCAAGAAAAATGTGGTGGTAGATCAGGAGATGGGTTTCTAAGAGGGAGTCTCCTGTAAGAGTGAGGAACAGAACAAGTACTCCGCAGGCAGATGGTCCAGGTTCTTGGCGGTGGCAAATTACTTTTCCTATGGTTCAATCTTCTGTCAACACCTACTTTAAAAGATTGTTTGAGGATGAATAACACCTAGAAAACATTTTGAACAGTACCTGGAACAGAGTTAAGTACCCAGTAAATCTTAGCTGCCATGACTTTCATTAATTACACCCAAATATTTGCATACTCTCCATGTTAGAACTATACCAGCTGGAGAGACCGTCACAAGGCAACACAGAGTAGCTACCTGGTGTGGGGACTGACGCTGCAGGGACAAAGCTTCTGGTTCCATTCTAAGGGGGAGATGCAAATGACTCAAGTTCTTCCCGCAAAGACCAGTGTGCCCTCGTGTGTGGAATTCCCTGGGAGACGGACCCTTTGAATATGCTGTAGACCCAAGGCCCCTACTGAGGGGAACCAGTCACTGACCCTTTACTATATGTAACATGAGCTAAATACCAACAAACTGGAATTATGACTGTCTAGACTTTGAAAGGAGAGCTTAAAAAAAAAAAAAAAAAAAAAAAAGATCCCCAAAGACAAAACACTGTCTTTAAGAGCCAGCAAACCGGTGAAGAGACCAAGGCTTTATAAGCAGGCTGACCTGAGCTCCAGTTCTAGAGCGAAGCACTGTATCCCTCTGGGCTTTACCTTCCTGATCTATACAGAAACAGAAGGAAGAATAATGCCTCACTGGGATTTTCCTGAGAATGGGCTGTGAGGTGTGAATGAGATCATGGAGGGAAAGCTTCAAGCACGGAGACTGGCCCCCAGCAAGCATTCAACAGTGCTGGTTCCCTCTGTCTGCCCAGGGCTAGGACCATGACCTGTGGATGAGGTGGGTGGCTCTAGAAATGAAAGTCTCAGCTACTGAGGCCTTGAGTCCCTCCCTGCCTCCCCAACCCTCCCAGATCAGCTCCTGGACCCCCTTCTTGGCTTCCCAACCCCAGACTGCCACTAAATTGATGAAGCTAAAAGGGTTTGATCATGTCGGTATATTTGTATGTAAATACAAAACTGTAGCACTGTAAGATATTGAATATGAATTATTTACAATTATTTTCTGAATCTGACTCAGTCCATTGACGTTAAATACAAAATGAAGAGATTGTAAAAATAAGAATATATACATTCAAAGAGCTTATTACAGTATAAAATTATCGAGGTTTGATCAGCTGCCAACCTCATCTGTGATGGGGGGAAGAAGGTTTAGGGTTCCTGGGATTTTCTTGGAATGTGAAGTATCGGGGACTGTTGATTCCACCCCTGGCACATGAGGCTGGGTCGGCCAGGAGCAGACGGGGACGGTTCAGATGAAGAGAGAACACACTGTGACTGCAGGGGGCCGCCTCCCCCCGGCCATGTTTGAGTTTTTTAGTGACGCAGAACCTACCCAGGGCCTGGCAGACTGGAAGGCAGGGAGACACGGGTATCTGAGCGGACAGGGTGAAGGCGCATGAGGAAAGGAAGCTTCTGGCAACAACAGCAAAAGGCCAGGGGCCCGGGCCCCGCTCATTCTCCCAGGGAGGGTTCTCACAGCAGTTTCCCTTTTCACACACCCGGGTTCCCTCCCTCTCTTTCACCGTTGCTGCTGGCTCTGGCTGCCCTGTAAGTTCATCTCTACCCTCAGACCCCCATCCCTGAGGGGCAGGGAGAGGAAGGGGGAGCTCTGGAATCACAGTGGAGGTCTGTTCCCCAAATCCACAAAGCAAGCAGAGAAAGAGGATTGGGTGAGGACAGTCCATCCTGAATTACACCAGTGTCGCCACAAAGCGGTGTCCTCGGCTCCGACAGGCAGCAGCCCGGCAGGAGAGAGACGGTCCACCGGGATGGGACCTGGGGCGGGAACGCGGCCGGGACGGGGTGTGCCCTCTTCCACAGGCTGCGTTCCGACAGTGGGAGCCACGGTCCCCGCCCCGAGTGGTTTTGGATAAACAGTAGGGTCCGAGGAGCCGGGAGACCTAAACTGCAACACGGAACCCCAGGAAATTCTACAAAGGAGCGTCTCTGTGTATATGTCTTTATAGAATACGACCATAGCATCACGTACAGGATATATTATATACACACGTACACATGGACCCAGACACGTACGTGCACATACACGCGCGCACACACACAGTGACAGGAGACCGGGATACACGCCCTACGTATAACCGTGCTTGGCACTCGGGACGTTCCTCGAACTATGTAACTTGGTCAAGCTCTCCGGGAAGGAAGGTGAGTGCGCACCAAACCTCCCCAGCAAATCCTAAAAAGGGGAAGGAGTCGGAAAGAGACCCGAGAAAGAGAATGGCGTCGGGAAAGGGTGAGGGAGGATCCTTCCCCCCTTACCTCGGGCCCTGGCAAAAATGGATAGCCACAATTTGGTTTTAATAAGGCACAGTTCAATAGCAGGTGCTGGGAGTTCAGAACACATTGCTGCTGGCCCTTTCTAGTGGCAACGTCACCACATCTGTCTAGCCAAAGGGAAAGGCTGCCTTGCGTGCACACGTGCGCCGGGAGACACAATAAAGAGGTTGGTCCATGGCTTCAACATAACTGAGGGCGACCTACAGGCTCAGCGCTGTCCGCGGTGGAGAAGGCTGGCCAGCAGGTAGGAGGCCTGTGGACAATTACTGACTCTCCATGGCCAGGAGGTCGTGGCTGGAGGGCACCATGCCCTCTCTCTCTGCGAACTCCAGGATTGCCTTGTAGCAAAAATAGTACTGCTCAGGGGTCTGGATGCTGAAGGCCCTCTGGGTCCTCATGCGAGACACCGTCTGGAACACGTTAAGGGTGCCAAGCTCCTCCAGCTGTGCCAGGCAGATGTCCAGGGAGCAGAAGGTACCTGAGGAGAGGAAGGGTGTGGTCACACTTGGCCCGTCTCGCCTCTCTCACCTTCACCAAGTAGCCCAGGCGTGACTGCACACAAGAACCCAAAGGCAGATGCCTACTGGCAGGACATCCGGTGACTTAAGGCCCGAGAGGATGCGAGGAGGCGGTCAGAGGGAGTGTCGGAGGCCAGAGAAATGCCAGCTGTATATAGATGGACAACAGACAGAGGAGGAGAGAAGTGCCTGTTGCGATCCCAGACGGACATGTCACAGGACTTCCACTTCCCAGACCTGATTTTCAGAGCCACCGCCACTTCTCCACAGAAACGTAACGCGAACATTCTTCCTGACTTTTCCCCAAAGGCACCCACCTCAGTTGAAAGGCCAGTAGTCCCTGCAGTGCATAGCCCCTTCGGACACAGACTGCTTGCGGGCTCCAGGATGGAAAACACAGCTGGGGGTGGGGGATGGGATGTGGCGGCAGCCTAGCTCAGCAACCTGGGCTACCCAGGTGAGAGTGAGCATGCAGATGGGACACACGAAAGGGCTTGGCTTGTCGGGCATATACTCTGGCCAGCACACCTAGCACTGGGGCCACTCAAAGAGGAAGTTTTCATGGCAGTTCACCATCAGTGGATCAAATTCTCAAAAAACGACACTAAGCTTCATATTCGTCTCCACCTTCAAGGCCTATCAATGTTGCGAGGTCACATCAGGTACATTACCTGTCCTGCCAATGCCGGCACTGCAGTGGACCACAATGGGGGGCTCGGGGCACTGCCCCCTGGAGCGTGAGCCCACGCTGCTGACGGCCAGCCTCTGCTGGCTCCTGACCACTCTCAAGAAGTCAATGAGGGAAGCTGCCGAGGTAGGGACACCATAATCTGGCCAGCTCAGGAACTGAAAGTGGGTCACCTGGCGTTTCTGCCGTTCCTTGAACGAATAAAGAAGCAAAAGTGAACGAGGTCATTTCTGCTTGCCCCTGACTAAGCTTTTTTCAGATTGGCAACCCCGGGATCCTCCCACCACCAAGATTCCAGCCTACCCCCCTTAACCCACTATGGACCCAAAGGAGAGGTTAAATGTCCAGAGAGGGCACAGAATTCCTATACTATGGGGTCCAGATTTCTTGGCAGTCTCATTCCTAAGCAATGTCACTGCTGCGCTGAGACCATCTGGCTACCCTGGCTCTGGGATGACCATCCTGCCTGTTCCCTTCGGAGGTTTTCTTTCCGGTAAAGGTTCTCCCCCACATTCAAAAAAGTAAGAAAAGAGAATCCTGGATTTACCTCTATGTTGTGAATTTCTAGCGTTGTTTTCTTATAATGGTTCATGTTCTCCACGCCTAGATTGGTCACTGTGAGGAAGCCAAATCGGATCCGAGAGTCTTTTTCTAAAGGCCAGTACTGGCCACACTTTCTCCTGCCGCCCTCCTCAAAGCTGGAGACAACAGAGCAAGTAAGTCCTCTATCCTTCCTCTCCACAGCAGAGACCCTGCTCCCCCGAGCCAGCAATATCCTGTCTTACATTGCTCCTAGTGTAGACCTTTGCTTCCTGGTGAAAAAGCCAGGAAGCCTTTTGATTCTAAATGTGTAAAAACAGCTAAAGTTGGGCCTCCCTGGTGGCACAAGGGATTAAGAAGCAACCTATGAAGCTATCCACAGCCACTGCAGCACAAGTTCGATCCCTGGCCAGGGAGTTACCCACATGGCACAACAGACGTCTTCCGACTCGCCCGCTGCTCCCCTCAGCAGTGTATTAGTCAGTCTGCCTCTTTTGTTCCCCACTCTGTCTCTGGTGAATCCTCTCACCCCTGCACCTCTGGCCTGTACCCCAGTTCTTGTATGCATAAATAAATAAATCTTAAAAAAAAAAAAAACCAGCTACAGTTTCTGCATGTATTCATTTAGCAGACATTTCTTTTTATCATTTGAACTCCCGGCCCTTAATCTCAACACTGTTCATTCTCTCCCCCCAAGGGCCCGTGGCTGACAGGCAAGTGAGAAAGACACAACTCCCGTGGAGCCAGCAGATTTGTGTCAAGATCTAAAGTTCACCTCACCCCTTCAGGGGCTCCGAAGTCCTCCAAGCTGGTTCTCTCCCAGCTTGAATAGTGCCCTCAGGAAGGGAACTGAGCAAATATTCTCATTAACTGGTTTTCTCCTCTTCTGAAGTAGGTTATAGCTATCATAATGATGATGATGATGATGATGATACTAATGAAATGGGTTAATTCCTGAAGTTTGGGCAGATTTGATTTGTAAACCAACATTTCAAAAATACTCCTTTCTTTCAAGAGCTTCCTGCCTCTCACCTTTCGCCTCTTTTTTACAGTTCTGCAGGTGGAAATAAGAAGGAGCAGAGCAGGAAAAATGGTCAAAAGTAGCAGGAAAAAGAGAGCAAAGGGAAAACAGAAGACAGCCACCCTTTGGAAGTGAGGGCCAGATCCAAAGCAAACTGCCCATGTTTCCCAATACTTCTTCAGGCTGAGGCCAGGACCTCAGAACAGACCATCACTGCACAGGGTCAGCAGAGTCATGAATTAAAGGTCTAACAGGTCAGGACTAGCAATCTCCACCAGACCCTGCCTGGGTTAACTTGAGGTCAGCTAAGAAAAGGCTAAGACATCTCAACTTTTTTGCCATAGCTTTCCTAATCCTCATTTCTCCTAAGAGCTGAACTCCCCTCTGGAATCACCACCCTTGGGTCAGGATGGAAGGGGGTACAGTGCAAAGAGAAGGGATCAACTCACCGAGTGGTCATGACAATCACCAAGACTTTCTGCTCCCATACCATGAGCCAGAAGTCTCGATAGGTATTCTCCAAAGGGCCTGGAAAGAATGGAAAAGACAAGGACCGTGAACTTGGGGAGTACTTCTTCCCTTCTCAGGCTCGTGTGTTTTCCGAGCTATTAACCCCAAGGCATGGGTGCTGGCTCCCTGTTCTCCTTGCTATATCCCTGCTCTTCCGAGTGGTCCATCAGCGCCAGCATCAAGTGAAGAACGTTGTAATGTATAGTCTGCACGTCATTGCTCCCCAGGCAAGCTGTAGTAGCAGCTGGAGAAGCGCTGCTGTCCACTCTCTGAGAGCCTTCTCATCCGGGCTCTGATTGCACATCCAGGCTGACAGGGTCAAGGTAGGTGTGTCTGTAGCTATTTACATCTCGCCTCTCTAGGAAACCATTCCCCTTCTGTGTCCCCTCATCTCAGACCGAACATGCTTGCGATCTAATAGCCTCCTTCAAAATTAACTTTATCTCTCTACTTTTCCATCGGTTATCAATTCTGGCATTCTTAAATCACTCAGTCTTAAAAAGTTGGTCAACTCTGACTTACTCATTTCCTTCATCGCCCAGAAGCAATCACCAAGTCCTAGAAATTTTTTGCCTTTGAAATTTTTTTTTAAATATTTATTTATGCATGTAAGAGCTGGGGTACAGTCCAGAGGTGCAGGGGGTGAGAGGGTTCACCAGATAGAGAGCAGGGAACAGAACAGGCAGACTGATGAAATCCACTGCTGAGGGGAGCAGCGAGCGCGGCAGGAGAGGTCTGCCGCGCCATGTGTGTAGTTCCCTGGCTGGCCTGGGATCGAACTCCTACTGTGCTGCAGAGGCTGCAGATCGCTTCATAGTGATGCAACTTAACGACTAGCACCACCAGGGAGGCTCTGAAATGTTTCTTTTTTTGTGCTTTTGTCCCCATTCTCTTCCCATCCTGGTTTTCCTAAGCAATTTTGCTGCTACAAGGCTTAGGACTTCTTTTGTCTGACTTACTTTAATAGCATCTTGGCTTACTTTTCCTTTTTTCTTTTTCTTTTTTTTAAGGATGGAAGCTCCAGGTTTATTTATTTATTTAAAGTTTTTTTTTTTTTAAATACAAGCACTGGGTACAGTCGGAAGCACGGGAGGGTGAGAGAATTCACCAGAGCCAGAGCAGGGAGCAGAACAGGCAGAAGGACCGAAGTACACTGCTGAGGGGAGCAGCGGGCGGCAGGAGAGGTTTGCGCGCCATGTGGGACCCTCCTCCAGGAGCAGGGAGCAGCCAGGGATCAAACTGGCGCTGTAGAGGCTGCGGGCAGCTTTGCAACCCAGCACTCAACCGCTGCGCCACCGGGGAGGCCCTTGGCTTACTTTTCTAAAGAGATCTCTTCTGCAGTCTATTCTGGATACTCCTGCCAGTTTATTTTTATTTTTTTTTTAAAGATTATTTATGCATACAAGAGCTGGGGTACAGGCCAGAGGTGCCAGGGGTGAGAGGATTCTCCAGAGACAGAGTGGGGAACAGAACAGGCAGACTGACTGAAATACACTGCTGAGTGGAGAGGCGGTCGAGACAGGAGAGGTCTGCTGCGCCATGTGGGTAGCTCCCTGGCTGGCCGGGGATCAAACTCATGCTGCAGAGGCTGCGGACAGCTTCTCAGTGCCGTGCTTAACCCTATGCGCCACCAGGAGGCCCCTCCTGCCAGTTTAATCTTTCTGAAAAGCTGCTTCACCACAATAGACACACCATACTCACTTCTGCCTCTATTCCTTTGCTCAAGCTCTCACCACCAATGCCATTCACTTTCTACCCATTTTCAAATAATGTCTCTTCCTTGAGGGTTTCTCTAACCACCACTGCATATAGGGCTTCCTCTCCTCTCAGCTCTTGATGGCACAACTGGACAGAAAGAGTTTAACCATTTAAAGTATAGTAAAGTCATTTTACTCTGCAGAAATGAAGCAGGTCTCAGCAAACATGGTGCTGAAGACAAGCTCTCCTTTCAGAGTTAGAATCTTCACAGGGCTGGGCACTCAGCAGGGTCTTTGAAGATACTCTTTTTCAGTCAAGGGAGTAACAACTCAGGATAATTCCTTGTACTTTCTGGGGCCTTTCCCGGTTTTCAGGGAAGTAGGGTAGGACTAATGGTTGGTTTTATCCCAGAAGTCACTGAAGTCTTAGCAAGTACTAATATTTTATGATACTGAAATTTCATGTGAAGTGTCTTGGAAACAAGCTAGATGACTTACAAAGAGATAATTAGTTAAATTGGGTCATACCTCTAATGTAAGCAGTCATTAAAGGTGATGTTGTAAGATCTTTTTGCTATGGAAAGGTATTCACAAAGTACTATAAAATAAAGAAAAGATAATGTATAGAAAGAGTTCCTGGGCCTCCCTGGTGGCGCAAGGGGTTAAGCACAGCACTGTGAAGCAATCTGCAGCCTCTGCAGCATGAGTTCCATCCCCAGCTGGCCAGGGAGCTACCCACATGGCACAGCAGAACTCTCCTGACTCCTGACTGCTCCCCTCAGCAGTATTTCAGTCAGTCTGTCTGTTCTGCTCCCCACTCTGTCTCTGGTGAATTCTCTTACCCCCTGCACCTCTGGCCTGCACCCCAGTTCCTGTATGCATAAATAAATCTTTAAAAAAAAGAGTTCCTTTTGTTAAGTATTTTTTATATCAATATCTATTAGTATGCATAGAAAAAGAATAAGAAAGAGAGTAAGATGTTAACATTATCTCTAGGTGTTAAGATTATGAGTGATTTTCATCTTCATTTTCTAAATTTCTACAATGGACATGCATTACCATAGTACACACATCAGGAAGATAAGAGCACCCTTTCCTCATCTGACTCCCAGCCTGGTTCATTTCCCCCTACTCTGGCTCCGCAGCATTTCTCATATATTTTTCACATTCAAACCACTGGCAAAACTGGTATTGTTGATCAAAGCCTGATCACCCAGACACCACTAAGACTCAGGTTAGATCTGGCTGATCTGCCTGCAAGGACATACAGGCAAGTCCAAGTAAGCAGTGTCCTTGCCTTCTAAACCTAGAGACCAGAGCATTCTGAGGCTCTCGAGAACCATCCCTTATCCTCCAAAAACTCATCCATCCAAAGTCCACCCTCTTTTTTTTTTTTTTTTAAGATTTTTTATTTATTTATACAAGAACTGGGGTATAGGTCGGAGGCGCGGAAGGGTGAGAGGATTCACCAGGGACAGAGTGGGGAGCAGAACAGGCAGATGGACCAAAGACACTGCTGAGGGGAGCAGCAGGCGAGGCAGGAGAGGTCTGTCACACCATGTGGGTTTCTCCCTGGCTGGCTGGGAATCGAACCTGCGCTGCAGAGGCTGCGGACAGCTTCACAGCGCTGCGCTCAACCCACTGTGGCACCCGGGAGGCCCTAAAGTCCACCTTGTTTAACAAAGCCCCTACTTTAGCTCCAAAGCTATTATTTTGCAATGTTTACTTCTCTGTATTTTTCTTTTTTACTGAACCATTAAAAAAATTAATTCTCGGGCCTCCCCTGGTGGTGCAGGGGTTGAGTGCTGGGTTGTGAGGTTGCCCATAGCCTCTGCAGCGTCAGTTCAATCCCCGGCCACCAGCGAGGGTACCACACACACACACAAAAAAAAACCTTTAATTCTCAGGCATTGTGACATTTCTCTCCTAAATACTTGAGCACATCTTTAGAAGAACAAGGACATTTCCTACAGAATACTGTATTTACCATTATCACACTAAAGCAACTGAACATTGATATAATCGTATTATCTAATACACACTCTCTATTTGTCACAATTGTTTATCCTTATTTAAGTTCCAATTACGTATTTCCTATGGTTATCATGTTTCTTTAGTCTACTTTTTTTTTAAAAAAGATTTGTTTATTTATGCATACAAGAGCTGGGGTACAGGCCAGAGGTGCAGGGAGTGAGGATCCACCAGAGACAGAGTGGGAAGCAGAATAGGCAGACTGACTGAAGTACACTGCTGAGGGGAGCAGCAGGCAAGTCAGGAGAGTCTGCTGTGCCATGTGGGTAGCTCCCTGGCCAGGGATCAAACTCGTGCTGCAGAGGCTATGGACAGCCTCACAGAGCTGTGCTTAATCCTTTGTGCCACCAGGGAGGCCCCCCCCATGCCCTTTTTTTGTGTTTCATGTACTAACTCTGATGAGTCGAAGTCAGTTTTCTCATGGTATATAAAACAATCTAGATTTTTCTGGTTTGTTTTTGTGATTAGCATCTGTTTAAAAACTAGCAAAAAGGCCTCTCTGGTGGCCTAGGGACGAGTCTCAGCACTACCACAGCGAAGGCCTGAGTTCGATCCCGTCTGGGAGCTACCCCACATGGTGCAGCAGACCTCTCCTGTCTCGCCCGCTGCTCCCCTCAGCAATGTATTTCAATAATCTGCCTATTATGCTCCCTGCTCTGTTTCTGTTGAATCCACTCACCGCCGCCCCCCACAGACACCTCTGGCCTACACCCCAGTTCTTTTATGCAAAAAAAAATAAATTAAATAAATTAAAAAAAAACTAGCAATATACAGCTCAGGTAATATGCATTTCTCACTATATCACAATATAATGTCTGCCCATTCTTGGAGATACTCAGTGGATAACTGAGGTATCACCAGATCTCTGACTTGCCATATTCTGCAATGGTCAAATGGCATTAAGGCTACATGGTGGCCTGTTATGTCCTCCTGTGTTGTGAATTCTTCTCACCCTCTTTGAAAGCAAGCTGGTGTTATTCTCCCTGAAATGGCAGAGGCCTGATCAGAAGGTGTACTGGGGCCCACAGGAGCACTTAGAGAAACTCCATCTGAAATCCCTGTAAAGCCCAGTACACTTCACTGTCAGAGCTTGCATAGGCTATCAGTGTCAGAACACCACTGGTGTGCTCTGTCATCATAGAAGGGTGAGAAAAAGGGCCTCCCTGGTGGCACAGATGTTAAAGAGACTGCGCTGTCAAGCTGTTGCCAGCCACTGCAGCACGAGTTTGATCCCTGGCCAGCCAGGGAGCAACCCACAGTTGCAGCAGACCTCTCCTGACTTGCCAGCTGCTCCCCTCAGCAGTGTATTTCAGTAGATCTGCCTGTTCTGCTCCCCACTCTTCTCTGGTGAATCCTCTCACCCCCTCGCATCACTGGTCTACACCCCAGTTCTTGTATGCATAAATAAATAAAGTTTTTTTTTTAAAAAAGGACCAGAAAAAGCCTCTGAGGACAGCAACTCTCATTCATAAATTGGACTTGATTTCTGCAAAGTCCCACTGCCATTCCTGATCTCCTACTGGACATAAAGATCATGGTACTGGCCACTGAGTTCTGATGCCCCATTCCCTTGAGTTGGCAATACTAAGAAACAATCTGAAAATCTTCTGCAGTATTGTGTGTTCACATCTCCAGTTTATTTCTATGTGGTAAGTTTCCAGGCACATCTGGTTCAGAAATGCTACTCCTTTTATCTGCCTTCCTCAATCACCCCCAACCTTTATGAAAGGCTAGGATCTAATAGTACTGATATCACCTCAAGTTATCATTTCCATTAATAAGTGCAACTTATGGGGCATTTCTGGTGGCCCAGGGGTTAAGGCTCAGCATTATCACCACAATGGCCTGAGTTTGATCCCCCGCCACGAAGCTGACCCACATGACGTGGCAGACCACTCCTGTCTCACCTCTCCTGTCTCGCCCACTGCTCCCCTCAGCAGTGTGTTTCAGTCAATCCGCCTGTTCTGCTCCCCACTCTGTCTCTGGTGAGTCCTCTCACTCCTCTCGCAATTATGGACTACACCGCAGTTCTTCTGTGTATAAAAAGTAAATAAATCTTAAAAGAAAAAAAAAAGGTGCAGGGCCTCCCCTGGTGGTGCAGTGGTTGAGCGCTGGGCTGTGAAGCTGCCCGTAGCCTCTGCAGCACCAGTTTGATCCCTGGCCACCTGGCGAGGGTCCCACATGGCATGCAGACCTCTCCTGCCGCGCCCGCTGCTCCCCTCAGCAGTGTATTCGTCAGTCTGCCTGTTTTGCTCCCCGCTCTGGCTCTGGTGAATTCTCTCACCCTCCCGCACTTCTGACTGTACCCAGTGCTTGTGTAAATAAATAAATAAATAAATAAATCTTTAATAAAAAAAAAAGGTGCAACTTATGAGAGGCAAACCAACTTACCTTGTGTACCAATGTAGGCATTTTTCTGCTTGTAGCCATCCATGAAACTGGCATTGATGTAATCTGTCTAATGATAGAAAGGAAATATCATTGCAGCTGTGTGGAATACACCATGTGGGCAGAAAAATGAAATTTACTTACTACCCATGTGGGTAGTAAGTAAATGAAACCCAAGGTGAAGATAGTTTCTTCTTGTCAGGCAGAAAATCCGAGCAGATGGGGCAATTCAAAACCTCACTTCCACAAATGTTGCTAGGACAACTGGTTATCCACATGCAGAAAGGTCAAGCTGAGTCCTTTTTCACACCATACACAAAAATCCGAAATTATACTTAATTGTAAGAATTCTACGAAGTTTTAAAAGAAAATATAGTATTAAGTCTTTGTGACCATAAGTAAGGCAAAGTCTTCTTAGATATGATACCAAAAAGACAAGGAACTATGGGAAAAACAAATAAACTGAACTATATTAAGTTTTCAAATTTATGCTTCAAAGGACAGCATCAACAAATTAAAAAGACAACCCATAGAATGCATGTATTTGATAAAGGACATGTATCTAAAATATACAAAGAACTCTCACACTTCAGTAGTAAAAAACAACAACAATGGGCAAAGGATCTGAACAGACATTTCTCCAAAGATACACTAATGGTCATCCTAATAAGCACGTGAAAAGAGTTTCACCATAACTAACCATCAGGGAAATGCAATTCAAAATCACAGTAAGATAACACTTCATACCCGCTAGGTTGGCTATAGGTAAAGGTAACAAGAAATGTTGTCAAAAATGTGGACGAATCAAAACCCTCACACACTGCTAGTGGCAGTGTAAAATAGTTCAATAACTTTGGAAAACAGTCCGGCAGTTCCTTGAAAGGTTAAACATGGTTACCATGTGACCCAGCAATTCCACACCTAAAAAAATAAAATCATATAGCAATAGAAAAACTTAACCTACCAAAACATCTAGCAGCATTATTCATAAGAGCCAAAAATGGAACAATTCAAATGTTGGCTGAATGGATAAATAAAACGTGGTATATCCACACAGCCCACAGAAGGTTTCCGTAGTAATAAAGTGAAATGCTGACATGCTACAACGTGGCTGAGCCCTGGAAACATGCTGAGTACAAGCAGTCAGACACGAAAGGCCACATAGGACATGATTCCATTTATATGAAGTGTCCAGAATGGGCAAATAAACTAAGTAATTGGGGTGGGTTCTGGGGACACAAGGAGCGACTGCCAAGGGCTTGGGGTTTCCTTTTCAGGTGACAAATACTAGTATATGAGTTGCATCTCAATAAAGCTGTTATTTACCAAAAAAAAAAAAAAAAAAAAAAAGGAATCTACTAGAACTTGCAGCACTGCAACTCCAGACCAAAGGAGGCAAGTCACACAACCTGAAGGGACATGCCCATGAGGGCCAAGTGACTAGAAAGGGAAGAAAGCTAGACTCCCCACCTAGCGCCATGCCGTCTGTTACTACCTGTCATGACGCAAAGCGACGGCTAACTTCAGAGGCATGTCCATGAAAAACTCCTGACTCACTCTCTGCTGCGGGTCTCCTCCCCTTTCCCAATGCCCTCAGTCTCCCTGCCCTGTCATTTTTCACTCTACCTTCTCGCAAGCTCTCTGCCAACATCCTCTAATTCAAGCTGATAAGAAAAACACAGAAGCAACTACAGCCCAAGTCAAATACCACTAGTTGAGAGGATCTAGCAGTGAGGACAGAGCAGTGTGTGTGGTGGGCTGCAGAAGAGCCAAAGAAAAGCCATACCCTACTCCGCGCAAGAGAGGCCAGAATGACTCCCTAACCTTGTCGCCCTTTCTCCACTAGGTGCCATCACTTGGAGGAGAAGGAAAACTGTCAGAACCCCACAGCTACCCTCGGAAGGCATCTCCACCGCACAGTCAAACCTGTATTACCTAGCTATGAGTCCGCGAGCCAGAGAGTCTACCAGCTTATCTTCCCACTAATGATTTAGTCACGAGGTTCTGCTCTTCTCTCCTCTCACAGCAGGGGGCACTGACCTCACTCTCTTGCTTCGCACACCTTCACTGAACTAACGAGGCACCTGCAGCAGACACAGAAAGCTGAAAGTCACAATGACTCCCAGGCAGGGTTTGCAACCCAGGGCAGACCCGTTGTGAGCCAAAGCCCATCCTCTGCTCAGCTTGCTGCGCTCGAGTGCATGCCCTGCGGGATCTAGACGAGAGAGAACAGAGCAGTACCAATGTGACCGTCAACACCAGCACAGAAGTTACATACAAGCTGTTACTTTCGGAGGTACCATCATACTTTGAAAAGAAATGTCACCTCTTTAAAGATAACTTATTTCCTTTGAACTAGGGATACCAGCTTTCAGAATCTTTGCCTGAGAACACTGAGAATTAAAATCACAATTTCAAAAGAATTATCAGACATTACAACTGAAAAGGACCACACAGATAAAGTAGAGACTTGAGGGCAAACTGAATCACAGAGAGAATGAAACCAAGAACACTGTATTATGGGGCTCATTCAATAAAAAAAAATATGACTAATACCATTAGAATTTTAAGAGCAAACCTGGTTAACTATTTACTAATAAGCCCGAATTCTCCACTTACTGTGGAAATAACGTTTGCCAATGTTTGCAGTAATAAGAAGGATTATAACTTAAGTGATGATCTTCAATTAATGACAGTATGATTAGAATTAGCCTCCTGGTAAACTAGGGCTCACTCATTCATTCACAAATAATTAGGGAATGTTTGACACATGCCAGGCACTCTGCTAGGTACTGGAGACAGAATACTCAACAAGACAGATAAATACAGGGACCTCTTGACTCCAGAGCCCCAACTCAGTATTTATTCTCCACTCTTTCAGAACACAAACCATGATAATCTCAGTAATACTGATGAATTAGTCCTCAGGCAGACTCTCAGTTAAAGCTCCTGTAGGAAAACGCTCTGAAAGGATACCAGTCAGGACTACAAAATCAGTACGTGTGCTTGAAAGAGTAGGGTCAAAAGTGACTGAAACCATGATTCTCAGATCCTCACCCATACACTACATATGGCCAAATACAAGGCAATGATTTTTCCAAGTTACCCCTCAGAGAAAAGAAAGGAGCTATAACAAGTTCCTATAATGTATGTGAGGACAAAGACATTGATATAAAGGAACATGAAGAGTTTAAATAATACTTTCACTATCTATATACTAATTTATATGATTTTTAATATGCAGATACTATAAAATTAATACATTAAATGATAGAGTCATTTGACCATTTCATCTCTATCACTAGATATTTACGTATAAACTAGTTGTCCAAAATATTTGGGTAGATCTTCTAGATGCAAAAATCAAAGGCTACTTATAATCAGAGTTGCCATGTACTGATGCATATACACTGACCAATACGATGGATGATGTGACCACGATTTTGCAACTAAAAAGTAAAAGCAGAAATAAGTGAACATGTATCAGGAGCCCACAATATACCAGACCTCCTGCTACAGGCGTCTGCATAAAGTATCTCATTTACTTGCCAATTAGTGCTGTGAGGTAGGCAGACAGAGCCTTGCCTGTCATACTGACTAGTATGCGGCAAAGTTAACACTCAAACCTTTAGCTCTCTGGCCTAGAGTCCATGTTTTTTCTAGCACAGTATTCATAAGCTTCACTTTGGAAGAGGCTTAAATTCCCCTCAGTGCTCCTGAGAGATGGCATCTCTCGCTCTACCTGAGTGTGGCCACTCCGCTTTGTCAGCTTCACTCTCGTCTGGTCCAGGCAGGGAACGTCCCCATAGCGGTTCTTCTCTAGGTTTCCTGGAGACCTGAGGAAATGAAATAGATGAGCTGAAGTAAAGAAAACGTGGGGATGCTGTGTATGTTTGTGCAGGAAGCTTGTTAGTGCACAGGTGCGTGTCGATGACTGCTGGGAGCAGAGACAGAGCTAGTCACAGTCTGGTCAGTATAATTCCATATTGTGTCACATGTTTAGTAAGTATGTATGGAAATAAAGATCTTTCCATTCAAAAGAAAAAAAGAGTGAGAAATAAGACTACAACATCAAATACAATTTAGCTGCAAATAAAATTTTCTACTACTCGTTTCTCAGAAGATATTCAAATTAAACTCTCAAATTCCAGTTCAACATGGTAGTTGTCAACACGTTTGATTTTACTTAATCCAGTAGCCTCACTAAAATGACAATAAGGGAACTAATTAGTATAAACCCCAAAAGTAAAGCAGAGACAAAGATTTCAGAAGGATGAAATAATGTTGGTTTGTAACAGTATGTTTCAAGGATACAGAATTAGACTTTCTCAGCTGTACACCTCATTATAATCACCACCAGAAAAGTCTTTTCCATCCACCACCATCTAACTGCTCCTCTGGATTCTTCTAGTCACCCCCAACCTTACTTCCTTTGGTAACTCTCAATCTGTTCTATGAATCCAAGTGTTAGTTTTTGTCTTGTTTTTTTCATTTATTTTGTTCTTTATCATCCGCACTAGTAAAATTATTTGTCTTCCTCCATCTCACTTATTTCATGTAGAACAGTCCCCTCAAAATTCACCCAGGTTATTGCAACTGGTAAGATGTCATCTTTTTTTTCTTATAACTTAGTATTACACATGTCTATATACCACATCTCCATCCATCCGTCTCCTTGCAAAGACAAACAACAAGTGGTGAAGACACAGAGAAAGGGGAACCCTAGTACACTGATGCTAGGAATATAAACTGGTGCAACCCTTGTGCAAAAGCAGATGGAAATTCTCAAAAAATTAAGACTAAAAATACAGCTACTCCACATCTAGGTATTTATGCAAAGAATATGAAAACAGTAATTTGATGTATGTACCCCTATATTCACTACAGCATTCTTTACAATAGCCAAGATCTGGAGATAACCTAAGTGTCAATGAACAGAGAATGGATAAGGATGTGGTAGCAACCATTTTTTAAAATTCAATTAGAAAATGGACAACAAGGAGGCAAAGGATATACAGATAGCAAATAAGCACAAGAGAATGTGTTCAACATCATTAGCTAGCAAGGAAATGTAAATTAAAGCCACAGCAGATCTCATTACATACCCATAACTATTGCTAACATAAAAAATAGTGACAACATCAAACGCTGGTAAAGAAGCAAAGAACTGGATCCTTTACACACTGCTGAGCAGAAAGGAGGAAACAAGAAAGGGACAGTCAATCTGGAAAACAGCTGAGAAGTTTCTCATAAGCACTCTTGGGTATTAATACCAGAGGAATGGAAACATTTATACAAAACTTTTATTTTTATTTATTTATGCACAGAAGAACTGGGGTGTAGGCTAGAGGCGTGGGTGTGTGTGTGTGAGAGAGAGAGAGAGAGAGAGGATTCACCAGACACAAATTAGAAAATAGAACAGGCAGATCCACTGAAATACACTGCTGAGGAGAGCAGTGGGAGAGGTCTGCTGCGCCATGTGGGTCAGCTCCCTGGCCAGGGATCAAACTCAGGCCGCAGTGGCATTTATACAAAACTTAAGACACAAACCTTCATGGCAGCTTTACTGGTAATAGATAAAAACTGGGGGAAAAAAAAAACAGATGTCCTTCAACAGGTAAGTAAACTGTGGTAAATTAATATCATAGAATACCCACGCCACACCAAGAATACTGATGCACATGGCAACTTGGATGAAATCTCCAGGGAATTATACTGAGTGAAAAAAGGCAATCCCAAAAGATTGCATATATTATGATTATATTTTTAGATAATTCTTTTTTTTTTTTTTAAGATTATTTATTTATTTATACAAACACTGGGTACAGTCAGAAGCGTGGGTGGATGAGAGGATTCACCAGAGCCAGAGCGGGGAACAGAACAGGCACACTGACGAAATACACTGCTGAGGAGAGCAGCGGGCGCGGCAGGAGAGGTCTGTCTTGCCATGTGGGACCCTCGCTGGCAGCCGGGGATCGAACCAGCGCTGCAGAGGCTGTGGGCAGCTTTGCAGCCCAGGTTCAACTGCTGCGCCACCAGGGGAGGCCCAAAGATAACATTCTTAACACAATGATAGTACTGGCAAACAGATTAGTGAATGCAGGGGTGAGGTACGTGGGGATGGAATTCTGAATCTTGACTGTGGTAATGGATACCTGTATGTGTGATGAAAGAAATGCATAGAATGAAGTACACACATGGAAATCTGAGTAAGCTTGATGGATAGTATCCATGTCAATGGCCTGTTTGGGATTCTATACTATACTTTTGGAAAATGTTACCAGGGGAAACACGAGAAAAGGGTGCATATGACTTGTGTATTATTTCTTTCAATAGCATGTGAATCTACAATTATCTCCCAATAAAAAGTTCAATTTTTAAAAAAGCCATTTTGGGGGGAAAAAAGATGTAGGTGGAAAAAACTACAACAACAAAGTCTCTTGGTCCATGAGGAATCTTGGGCAGATATCTACTTCATAATGTAGAATTACAAGGGAAACAAAGTTTGTTCTGTGTAAGAAGTTGGCCTGGAACTTGGTGTGGGGCAGAGGGCCGGAGCTGGTGATGAACCTGAGATGCCGCGGGGGCGAGAAGGGGCTCGTTCATTAGTGAAGAGGCAAGAGTAGGAAGTCCTTCCAAAGGACTGGGATATGCTCTCTGATTCTGTAACATGAGAGCTGGTTTGAGTGATGCCAAGAGACAATCTAAACCCACTTTTTTTAATGGGTGGAAAGGGGGCTGTGGTAGCAATGGCATCTCAAGGACTCGGAGCAGAAGCGCCCACAGCAAGGTTAGGAATCCCCATGACGGTCTATCCTTTCGCAGCCAGCTCTCCTCCTTCATACACCCCTGATTCAAAGCTAATAGAGGAGCACTGCTGGGAACAAGACTGGATGCATATGGGGTCTCAAACTGGCAGGGAGAAAAGCTACGTAGGAGAAAAGAATACCCTCCTTGCCTGATAAACACTCCACTTTCTCTCTTTCTTCTCTTTCCCTTGCATTCTTGCTGTTACTGGCTCTTTTCTCGAATGCGTCTGCTCTAATTTCCCATCTCAGTTTCTGAACTCATTATTTTCCCTCTTTCCTTTTGCTACAAGGTTCTCCCTGCACATTCTTTACAGCACATTGACTAAGCTGGACAGGAATGACAAAGGGGGAAGAGGTACTCACAGAATTGTGGATTCCTACATTTAAGCTAAAAAAGGAAGTGGTAGCAGAGTCTAACAGTCACATATTTCAGGAAAAGTGAGATACAGAGAAGGTAAATAACTCATACCACAGAGATTTTAGCTATGGTGGCACATGAGCCCTAATGTCCAACTCACAGAACTCACTACTTGGAGAGAAATTGCTGCAGCCAATGAAAACATGAAAATTTAAAATAATCTATATTCTATTACCAACAACAGTTATCAACCTAATCATAAACTAGCCAGGAGGTTTTGTGATAGGACGTGGGTAGAAGAAAAATCCTATGAGGCCAAATTCCTAAGAAAATCCGATAAGGCCAATTCAAACTCTTTGCTCTTACTAATTATGGATCATTTTAAATGCAGAAGTATGCTTCCTCAGGAAGGCATGTACTAGAAATGCTCGCAGGAGAAATCACCCAGATGAACAGAACAGCGAGCATACTGAGGGCAGGAGAAAAGGGTAGCCCATTGGTAGAGAGCCTAAACTTGTGTAATTTTCCTCCTAAAAACACTTGCATGTCAGGAAAATACCCACAACTCTGTCCATTATTACAGTGCTCCCCTTAGAGCACAGGATGTTGTTGCTGAGTACAGTAACACTCAGTTAGTTAATTTATGTAAGAGTGATGCTCCTAACACAAGTCTGCACTAGGGAAGAGAGATGCTGAAGGAGCCGTTGCTAGCATGTGCCAGAAGCCATCCTAGCCACTGATGGTCAGCCCAGCCTTTCCTACTTACATGGAACAGTGGAAAGTGCCAACGGGGTTCTCGCGACGGATGTCTTCATACTCCTCATATATGCCTCGCTTTTGCCTGGTGCTGACATAGTCCATCAACTCTTGAATAGTCATGGCATGGGGGCCTGGAACATGCACTGAGTCCCAGTCTAAGGCAGGAGGGAGGGAGAACAGGATGATCTCATCGAAGGGATCCGGGTGGCCATTCATCTGGGGTAGGAACTGGAAATTCCAAGTGGCGAGGTCAATTCTGACATCCCCACCCAGGTTTTCTGGAAGGCACTCCCTGGGTAGGTGCTGAGTGACCTCAGATGTCTTTAATATCTGAATCTGGAAAAGCAGAGAACCATATGAATATGGAGGGGTAGGGAGGGGGGAAAGACAGAGACAGTGGAGATAAAAAACAAATGCGCTTATAAAATGACTTCTGGAGAATGGGATCAGATTTGCTTGAAATGTTAGGCGTACTGGGCCTCCCCGGTGGCGCAGTGGTTGAGCGCTGGGTTGCGAAGCTGCCCGCAGCCTCTGCAGCGCTGGTTCAATCCCCGGCTGCTCCCCAGCAACCGGAGTAGGGTCCCACATGGCGCGCAGACCTCCCCTGCCGCCCGCTGCTCCCCTCAGCAGTGTACTTCGGTCTTTCTGCCTGCTCTGCTCCCCGCTCTGGCTCTGGTGAATTCTCTCACCCTCCCGCGATTCTGACTGTACCCAGTGCTTTGTATAAATAAATAAGTAAATAAATAAATAAACAAAAAAACAAAAGAGTTCTCCTTTAAAAAAAAAAAGAAAAGAAAAGAAATGTTAGGCGTACTTGTAAAGGAAGTAGACTGCATTTCATCTACCTGGGCTTGGATTCTTATGAATTTCCCAAAGGTTCAACTTCCCATAATGTGTACCAATTTGTTTCCTAGAATTAGGAGCCCTGTTATAATATCTTCTGAGCAAAGGCTTTCTACTACTAAGGCTTTCCAGTATCATTTCATGCTGGTACCTGCCTTTCTGACCATTCAGAATGCATAGGTAGTGGTTATTCTTGCCAGCTGCATTACTGAGGCAACCTATTCCAAGTCTATTAGCTTGTTTTACTCACAGCTCGGTATGGATGTTTCAAAGATAGATTTCTATGAAGACTAGACAAGACTATTCACTCAGGGTAGCACAGGAAAATGCTAGGAAAGCAAGAATACCTAATTCTTCTCTTCAACACAGTCATGCTAGACCAAATTAGCCTTGGAATCTGTGTTGAATGGGAAGGCTGTTCCTCCTAAAGGCTTGTCTCTCCCTCTGCTGCCTCTTCCTGGAATGTCCTCTCCTCTAATTCCCAGGGCCTAGAGCTGGACTATAAAGATGTTCAATATATGTTGAGTTCATAAACACATAATTGTATATAAGTTAAGAACTTGGCTAAGGAGTCATCTCAAAAAGTTATCTTAGGGGGCCTCCCCGGTGGCGCAGCAGTTGAGCGCTGGGTTGCGAAGCTGCCCGCGGCCTCTGTGGCGCTGGTTCGATCCCCGGCTGCTCCCCGGCCACTGGAGGAGGGTCCTGCATGGCACGCAGACCTCTCCTGCCGCCCACTGCTCCCCTCAGCAGTGTACTTCGGTCCTTCTGCCTGTTCTGCTCCCCACTTTGGCTCTGGTGAATTCTCTCACCCTCCCGCGATTCTGACTTACCCAGTGCATGTATAAACAAACAAACAAATAAATAAATAAAACATGCCTCTATTAAAAAAAAAAGTTATCTTAGGAAAGATCTCTCTGACTCTGAGTTAGAAGTTATCTAAATGTCTTCAGTTTCCCCTCTCCAACCCACATCGCCTTAGATATAAATATTTACATTGTTATTATCCATAGAATTCCATAATCCTTACAACAAAAATCTGATATTATTTCACAACTAATAGCCTGCCACCGGAGAAGTCTTAACAATAACATAAACAGTCCATTCACACTCATTTTATATATGTATTCTATACAGTTGTTTTACAATAAAGCTCAAGAAAAGAAAATGTTACCGTGTTAAGAAAATCTTAAGAGAAAATACATTCACAGGACTGTCCCATATCAATACCATAAATTTACATCATCTATCTACAAGCAAGTCCTTGTATAAATGGATCTTTGCAGTTCAAACCCATGTTGTTCAAGGGTCAGCTGCTTAATAAAAGTTGTTAAATATTAAAGGCCTATACGATACTAGACGTAATTTCGAAAGTATTAGCTATCCCGAAGTTACCTATAAGACACATTCCTTCAGTATGATCTTTAAGCAATATGCTATGGAGTGGTGTGCCAGACAAACTACGTCCAGCTCCTAATGTCAAGGAACCTGTAGTACAGCAGGAGAGGCAGCCTGTACTGAGTTGAATACTCTAAAAAGCAGAGAATGTAAGTGAATACACTAACAGAAGCACAAAGCATTCCAAGAGACAAGCCAGGAGGAATTTCTTGAAATTTGAAAATTAATTGGCAAGATTTCAATAGCAAGGATGGGAATGTATTAATCCACCTTCAAATAAAACGAAGCCAGCTTGCTTACCCTCTCCCGGACTTTGTCCTTCAAGAGGAGGCTGATGATGGAATAGGGCACTCGGAACCATATGGGCGCTCCCACAATCAGCACTTTCTTCAGCCGTGCAGGGAAGGCACCCTGTGGAGAATACACAGGAATTTCAAGATACCAGTAGGGTACTACAACCAGTGCCCTGTGGGGGCCTGTGACTGACTACTCAAGCCCAAACTTCCGGTTTTCTACTCTTAGCCCCATTCTTACCCCTATTCTTACCCAGCAGGGGGAGTCTTCAGTGTAAGTCAGGTTTCACATCAAAAATGTGAGAACAAGTTGTTAACAGAAAAGAAATTAAAAGCTGATGGACCTTTAAAAACAATTTTATGTTCTTGTCAAATTAACCGTATGGATCAAAAAGTAGTCTAACATTCCTTATCAGCAGGTAGCCTACAAAGCGCACATATATGCATCCTTAAAATGTTTTAAAACTTTATGGTAAAATCATGAATAAATAGAACATGAATATTTCTTTCTTGATATCTGTATGTTTATAATCATTTAATTTTTATCCATTTCTTCATCTCTTTATATATTTATTTATTCGGTCAATATGATCTAGCCTGCCCAAAGAAAAGAGACATCCTGATCTGTACACAGCATAAGAATGAAAAATGATTCACTCCTAATCAGAGTCTTTGAGTTCATTTAGGCTCTCAATTATTTCAGACTTTGTAGGTAGGGATACCTGGTAATACTGGCATTTTAACGGGGAAGAATTTATTTCCTAGGAAATTTTTTAAAAAAAGAAAGAGGAAATTGTAGCTAAATATCATCTACCTTTCTTTTTCAAAAGTCTGGTTCTTGATTTGACTTGTCATTCTCTGGTTACTCCTCAGTTTGACTAACTTAGGGTCCACAAATATTCCTTAGAGAGAATACTTAGCAGCCAGTAAAAAACTCTCCTAAGGACCCTTCACTCAAGTCTAAGCAACTACCTTTCATCTCTCCCCTGAAAGATGTAATACTTTATGTCAGGGCCCAAGGCTAGATCAAAATCCAGAAATGCTGAAATTTCCATAAAGCAATAAATAGAAAGTGAAAGTCATGACCGTTTCCTCAAAACAAAGAGCTACAGACTCATGTCTAATCCATTCCTAAGACTGTACGGCAACGAAACATTCTGTTGGTGAGCCAGTTAATTTAGTAACACCTCTAGAAGGCATCTATCTGAAGTACACATCCTAAGAATGCACATATCCACTGGTCAAGTAATTCCATTTCTGAGACTATACTAAGAATATTTCTGGTTAGAAACAACAATTTAAAAACAAAATGGTAATTGCACCTTTATTTCTAACAGTTAAAAACAATACTTTAAAACTGCAAAGTATATATGCCTGGAAATGGGTAGGGGTTAACAAAAAAGGTATATCTTATATCACATAATAAGAAATTATATACCCTTTAATATGAAGATTTCAAAGATTTTTCACAACATTGGAAAATGCTCTTAATATAATAGCATTTTAACGACACAGGATGAAAATCTTAATGTGGTTTTAAAATTATATACACATACATACTTTCATAGAGAAAGATTGTAAAGAATCATATCCAAGGATAACTAAAGTCCATCTCTGTTAAGAGGTTCTATGAATCATCTTAATTTTATTTTTTCTATTTTCTATAATACTTTGTACTATTTTCATTTCTTATAATCTTATTTTAAAATATTTATATCTTTTGTTCCAATAATTTTACTTCTAGAAATCTACTTTAAGGAAACTATTTGGTGTGAAAACAAAGATTTGGATATAAAAATGTTCACTGAGAAAACCGTTTATAAAAATATGGAAAAAAGGGCCTCCCTGGTGGCACAGGGGTTGGAAAAAGCGCTATCAAGCTATCGCCAGCTAGCCACTGCAGCAAGAGTCCGATTCCCAGCAGGCCAAGGAGCTATCCACATGGCACAGCAGACCTCTCCTGTCTCACCAGCTGCTCCCCTCAGCAGTGTATTACCATTGATCTGCCTGTTGTGCTCCCCACTGTGTCTCTGGTGAATCCTCTCACCCACCCCCCACATACCTCTGGTCTACACTCTAGCTCTTGTATGCATAAATAAATAAATCTTTTTAAAAAATGGGAAAAAAGGTTCAACAACATAGAAATGATTAAATAATGATAAATACAGGAGTTATTATTAATCTATTACAAATGTTCATAAAAATAGTTTTTGGACAGATGCTGGTGAGGATGTGGAGAAAAAGGAACCCTCTTACAGTGCTAGTGGGACTGCAAACTGGTCCAACCACTATGAAAAGTTTCGTGGAGGTTCCTCAGATTACTAAAAATGGAGCTACCATGTGACCCAGCAGTTCCACTCCTAGGAATCTACCCAAAGATGACAAGAACATTAATTCAAAAGGAAACTTGCATGACTGTGTTTACTGTGCATTAATTATAATAGCTAATACATGGAAACAACCTAAATGCCCCAACAGAAAAACGGATCAAGAAGATGTGGTATATACACACAACGGAGTATTATTCAGCAATCAAAAAAGATAAATTCATGCCATTCACAGCAACGCGGGTGGAACTAGAAGGGATTGTGCTCAGTGAAATCAGTCAGGAGGAAAAAGAAAAATATCAGATTGTATGGCATTTATAGGAGGGATACAGGGAAACTGAAAGAAGGATCAAAAAAAAAAGAGAAAGACAAAACTTGCAGGTAAACTATAGATTTGAGCCATATGGCAGGGGAGGTGGCGGGGGGAAATGAGTTCAAATAGGGGAGGGAAAAGCCCAAGGGACTAGTGTGACAGTTCCTGGGTAACATGGTGGTAGGAGATTTATGGGTACTACATATGAGTGGAGAAATCAACTACTGTACAAAAATAAACAATAGGGCCTCCCTGGTGGCGCCGGGGTTAAAGACCGCTATCGAGCTATCACCAGCCACTGCAGCACAATTTCAATCCCCGGCCAGCCAGGGAGCAACCCACATGGCAAACAGACCTCTCCTGTCACGCTTGCTGCTCCCCTCAGCAGTGGATTTCAGACAGTCTGCCTGTTCTGCTCCCCACCCTCTCCGGTGAATCCTCTCAGCCCCACCCCACACCTCTGGCCTACACCCCAGTTCTTGTATGCACAAATAAATAAATCTTTAAAAAAATAAACAACAATGTAAGAAAAATAAATAAATGCCATACAAAAGATTTGGAATTATCCTGCAGTCCATGCAGAATTATACAGGTGTGCTTAAAAAACAGTAATGAAAGGAATTTGTGGTACTCTATGATCAAGAGGATTTTTAGAAGCAAATCTCTCTACAGCAATAATTTGCTAAATGACACCACATTCCTTTTCATATAGTCATTCTTTTATTAAGGTTGAGAATTATTTTCTTCTATTAATTACCGACCTTTTCTATAATATTTCACATTGACTTATAGTTGATATTTAAGCCATGTTTGAAATTGAAGCCACAATAGAGCTGTATCCTCAAAGTGAGCTGTGTTCATTAGATCTAATGCTAATGAAAAGATTGTGAGATTTTTAAACAATATTTATATTAAATTTTTTTTCAAAAAAGGAAAAAATGTAGCCCTGTTGAAGGGCTTGACATGTTGATTATATTTTTCCTAATACACATCAAAATATATGAATAAAAATAAAATCTTGCACACTTGCAAAGAAAAATAGTTACTGACACTAAATGTATACTGAAAATGTATAGACATTATTAAGATAATGAAAAATATACAGAAGTGTCATACACCAAAATGTCAATGAGTTATTTCTGCAATTTTTTAAATTATAATGGTCTGAGTTGTCCAACATTTTCCATAATGAAATTTTTCTTAATATAATAGTATTTTGGGGCCTCCCTGGTGGTACAAGGGGTTAAGAAGCAACCTATGAAGCTCTCCGCAACCACTACAGCATGAGTTCAATCCCCAGCCAGCCAGGGAGCTACCCACATGGCGCAGCAGACCTCTCCTGTCTCCCCTGCTCCTCCCGCAGCAGTGTATTTCAGCAGATCTGCCTGTTCTGCTCCCCACTCTGTCTCCGGTGAATCCTCATACTCCCCGAGCCTCTGGTCTGTACCCCAATTCTTGTATACATAAATAAATCTTTAAATATATATAACAGTATTTTAAAATATGAAAAAATTAACCACCTTATAAATAGTAATCAACACAAAAGCATAATGGTGTAAACCTCTGATTTTTTTTTTTAGAGATTTATTTATTTATTTTATACAAGAACCAGGGCACAGGCCAGAGGTGTGGGAGAGTGAGAGGACCCACCAGACACAGAGCAGGGTACACAGCGGGCAGACTGATGAAATACATTGCTGAGGGGAGCAGCAGGCGAGACAGGAGAGGTCTGCCGCGCCATGTGGGACCCTCGCAGGCCGGCCGGGATTGAACCGATACTGCAGAGGCTGCAGACAGCTTCACAGCGCTGCGCTCAACTGCCTGTGCCACCAGGGGAGGCCCTAAACCTCTGATTTATAACAGCTCTTGTACACACACACCCCACTGATAAATGTCTCTCCCTACAAGTCACAAGGTACTACAAATAGATGCTTTGTCCTTATTGTCTGTTGTGTTTTTATGTACCACACATTTTTTTTCAGTCTTGAAATAAACTTCAAAAGAAACAGACAAGACTTTATTGAAAGATGTAACAAAAGATTTTAATTTCTCAAAATTTGACTAAATGACTAAAGTTCATTTAATCAAAAAATGAGGATTTTTTTTTTAACATCCTCATCAAATTTGTAATATTGAAAAAGTGGTGTTACCACTGTGGAATGGCAATAGGATAACTCAGGGAAGGAGTCGGAAACTAGTTGATGTGCAAGGAATTGCAGTTAAAAACTGCTTTCCTAAAAAAAAAAAAAATTAAAAAAATTTAAAAAAAAATAAAAACTGCTTTCCTAATTAAAAAAAATATTAAAAAGTTCATTTTTAATATGCATGTTATATGTCAGTAAAAATTTAAGTAAAAACACACAAAAGTGCACGTAAAAGGATAAAAGTGCAAAAGATAGTCAAAACTTTTAGAAATGAAAGTTGTTTCAAAATAAAACTACAGGGAAGTTTGTCCTATAGGATATTAAATTTTACTATACGGCTACAAAAAACAAATATGGTTACATCAACAGAACAGAACAGGGACATACCTACCATATATGAATTTAGGATAAAAGATAAGGATGTTATGCCAAATGAGTAGAAAAGAAATATATTGGTTTGCATTACTAATATATTAATAAATGACACCAGGACAGCAATTTGAAAAAAAATTACATATATTATGCATCATAATATAATATATATAACAGAATGTACTACATTTGATATAGTACATAAAATTACAATGAAAAATAAAAATACAGTATGACAAAAGACACCATAAAGTTGAACAAATTACAAACTGCAAAATGTGCTGGTAATATAGACTTTGACAATAAACATGATAAGAAAAACACCAAATAAAATTGTGAATAGGGCCTCCCTGGTGGCACAGGCGGTTGAGCGCAGTGCTGTGAAGCTGTCCGCAGCCTCTGCACCACAGTTTGATCCCCACTGGCCAGGGAGATACCCACATGGCTTGGCAGACCTCTCCTGTCTCACCCGCTGCTCCCCTCAGCAGTATATTTCATCAGTCTGCCTGTTCTGCTCCCCGCTCTGTCTCTGGTGAATCCTCTCACCCTCCTGCACATCAGGCCTGTACCCCAGTTCTTGTATGCATGCATAAATAAATCATTAAAAAAATAAAATTGTGAATATATAAAAATCACAAATAAAAAATCAACGTTGATAAGGCACTGGCAAAAGAGGCTATTGATAGTATACATTTGAACTAAGTTTTTAGAGGGTTCTTTGGCGATATTTATCTCTTTTTTTTAATAAGATTTATTTATTTATATAAGCACTGGGTACAGTCAGAAGTACGGGAGGGTAAGAGAATTCACCAGAGTCAGAGCAGGGAGCAGAACAGGCAGATTGACAAAATACACTGCTGAGGGGAGCAGCAGGCAGCGGGAGAGGTCTGCACACCATGTGGGACCCTCGCCCAGTGGCCGGGGATCGAACCGGCGCAGCAGAGGCTGCGGACAGCTTCACAACCCAGTGCCCAACCGCTGTGCCACCAGGAAGGCCTGATATTTATCTAACTTTTTAATGTGTGGAGTCTCTAACTCTACAAATCTGCTACAGTAATTTATCCTAAGGAAATGAGTGGTCAAATATAAAAAAAATATATAAAATAATGCTCACTGAAGTCATTATAACAACACAAAAACTGGCATGAACTTTATTTATTCTACTTAGTATATCCATTAAAATCAGAAGCAGAAAAAATGAGTTAAGAGCTGTATGTGATGACACAGAAAGATGATGAAAAAAATACTTTTAATTAAAAATATTGCAAGTTACAACCACTGGATATAGCATAATGCCCACATTTATCAAGAAGAAAATTATAAATTATTCACATTCTGTGTGTGTGCATACATACATAAACATTTTAAAGGGTGGACATATATACCCTAAGCTCTTTATACTGATAGTCTCCAAGGGATAGGATTATAAGCTCTGTTGCTTATTAGTTGTATTACCTTCAGCAAGTTCTTACATTTTCTAGTCCTATGTTTCTAGAACTGGGAATAGTAATAGTAATAGCCATGCATCTCACAGAAGTGATGTCAGGATTAAATGAGTTTTAAAAGCATGAAAACAGCTTAGAACAGTATATAAAGCATTCAGTAAGTGTTAGTAATTATTACTTTACAAGTGTTTGCATTAATGAGTTTTTTTAACCAAGGTATTTTAGCCATGTATCTCATAATTAGGCAGGGGAAAAGATTTATCAGGCAATAGGGAGGGGAGTGTATGTGGAGAATTCCACATTGTCTAGTAAAGATAAATTCCATTTTGTTTAGAGTAAATCTAATAATAATTGAAGAATCCAAATGATAGTGGCTAAAACAGGTTATGACATCTTAAAAATTATTTTTACATACATTTTTAATTAAGGTAATTGGGGTAATGGGTTTACAACATTGTATGTTTTAGGGATATAAGTTCACCTCTTCAAATGTATGTTATCACATCATGGCCACCACCAAAGTTCTAATAATCCTCCACCAGAGTCCACTGGACACCCTCCCCATTTTTGCTCCCACCCTTCTGGCCTCCACTTCCGATACACTCTTACTTCTACAATCAAATTTCAAGGGTTTGTTTTACTTTTGTCTGTTTCTTTGCTTTGTGGTTGCTTTTTAAAAAAGATTTTTTTTTTTTTATTTATGCATACAAGAGCTGGGGTATAAGAGGTAGTGGGGGAGGCGGTTGAGAGGATTCACCAGAGACAGAGTCGGGAGCAGAACAAGTGAATTTACTGAAATACACTGCTGAGGGGAGCAGCAGGTGAGACAGGAGAGTTGTGCTGCGCCATGTGGGTTAGCTACCTGGGCAGGGGTCGAACTCGTACTGCAGTGGCTGACAACAGCTGAGACTCTATGCCTGCACCACCAGGGATGCGCTGTTCCTTTGCTTTGTTTTTTGTATTCCACATATAAATGAAACCATCCAGGGTATTTATCCTTCTTTTGCTGACATGTTCCATTTTGCATAACCACCTCCAGTTCCACCCATGTTGTCACAAATGGCAAGAAAGATTTCTTTTTTTACAGCTGAATAGTATTCCAATGTGCATGTATGCCACATCTTCCTAATCCACTCATCTCTCTTTGGGCACTTAAATTGTCTCCATATCTTGGCTATTGTAAATAGTGCTAAAATAGATATAGGGGTGCATAGATCCCTTTGAATTAGTGTTTTTAAATTCTTCAGGTACCTCAGGGAGGGATTGCTGGATCATATGGTAGATCTATTTGTAATGTTTTGAGATACCGCCACATGTTTTCCCTAGAGGCTGAAGACATACAAAAATCTAAAACCAGAATTAATAAAAAGAAATTTACCAAAGTAGGAGAAATCTATTCAGAGTAACTTTTAAGAAGTCAAAGGTGGGGGGGCCTCCCTGGTGGCACAGGGGGTTGAGCGCAGCACTGTGAAGCTGTCCGCAGCCTCTGCAGTGCCGGTTCAATCCCCACCGGCGTCGGAGCATCCCACATGGCGAGCAGATCTCTCCTGTCTCGCCCGCTGCTCCCCTCAGCAGTGTATTTCAGTCAGTCTGCCTGTTCTGCTCCCCACTCTGTCTCTGGTGAATCCTCTCACCCTCCCGCACATCTGGTCTGTACCCCAGTTCTTGTATAAATAAATAAATCTTTTATAAATAAATAAATAAGAAGTCAAAGGCGGGGCCTCCCTGGTGGTGCAGTCGGTTGAGCGCAGCGCTGTGAAGCTGTCTGCAGCCTCTGCAGCGCTGGTTCGATCCCCACCAGCCTCGGAGCAACCCACATGGCGAGCAGACCTTTCCTGTCTCACCCACTGCTCCCCTCAGCAGTGTATTTCGTTAGTCTGCCTGTTCTGTTCCCCGCTCTGTCTCTGGTAAATCCTCTCACCCTCCTGCGCATCTGGCCTGTACCCCGGCTCTTGTATAAATAAAATAAAATCTTTAAAAAAAAAAAAAGAAGTCAAATGTGACTAACGTTTTTATTCCAACGTCGTATTTGGAACCAAATTCTCTTCACAGTAACTGCTGGAAATTAATTCATACTAAATAGAAGTCTGGAGTGTAGAGCTGCTTTAAAAATTAAATTCTATTTACAACTTTTACAATAATGAGGACTGTATTTATATTTGTATCTGTTTCCAATGACAACAACTAAATCACTAATAAGAACATGATATGGATCCTAAAGCAACAGGACTTGATTTCAGCTTTCTGAATTTATATAACAAAAACAACAAAACATCTATAGTATTTCATTATTTTAAACTCAACACAGGAGGACACACAAGCAACATAACAATATTTGAGAAAAAGATACAACTTTGTTAATACTTAAAGGATTTAAACAAGCAAAATTTCTGAATTCAAAAAAAGAAAAATTATAGAGTATACAGTGCTGGGATGCTTTAAGGAAGTGGATACTTAATGGTGACAATGTCAACTTTTTCCCACTTTTATAGAGGGTTACCTAGTGGTATATAAGAGAGATATAAACATATTCATAATCTTTAGCCAAGTAATCTAAGTCTTAGAAATAATATAATTTAAAGAAAAAACTAAAATGATCATAATAACATTATTTTATCCTGGAAACAACCTGAATAATTCATATACCTAAATGGTTAAATTGTCTATGTCATACTAACTTACCAGGATTCATAACTGTTAAAAATGACAAATGGAAAGTCTTAGTTATGGGGAAAGGAACTATTAAAATGCAAAACTGGAAAAAATAGCTATCATAGGAAAAACAGATCCCTATATCTTATTACTACCCAAAAACCATTTAAGGTCCAGATGAATTAAGGTTGTAAGTGACAAAATCAAAGAAACCTTTAAAATAATTCTTCAAAAAGCTAAATGTAGAACTGCTATACAATTCAGCAAATCCATTTCTAGGTATAAACCTAAAAGAATTGAAAGCAGGAACTCAAACAGATACTTGTACACCCACGTTCACTGCAATATTATTCTTAAAAGCGAATAGTTGTAGACAACCTAAGTGTTCATCAACTGATGAGGGATAAACAAAATGTGACCTACACATATGACAGAATATTATTCAGTCTTAAAAGGTAATAAATTTCTGATACATGCTACAATATGAATGGACCTTGGAAATATTATGCAAAGTGAAATAAAACTGACACAAAAGGACAAATACTGCATGATTCCACTTACATGAGGTCCTAGAATATATTCAGAGAGACAAATTCATGGGGTGGGGAGATGCTGTTTAATAGGGGCAGTGCTTCTGTGTGGGATCACCAAACAGTTGTGAAAATGGACAGAGGTGAACTGCGAAGATACCTAATTTTATTGAATTGTACACATAAAAATGGTTAAAATGGTAAACTATGTTATGCATATTTTACTACAATACAAAAATCAACTACAAATTAAAGCACATGGTAGAATCAGTGTAGAGCAGTGAGGGGAAAAAAAAAAAGAAAATAGTTAATATAATCTTTCTGACTTTGAAACAGAGAAGAATTTAAGACATTAGAAAACATAGTTCCATTTAATCATGTTGGTGAAAAAGTCTTCATAAAAAGTGAACAAATAAGCTATAAACAGAGATATCATATGAATGTATGTATGTACAGATTTATATACATGAACAATTTAGTATCAATAAATTAAAAGCTACATAAATGCAAAACCTTGTACCTGGTGGTACAAGGGGTTAAGCACCACACTATAAAGCAATGTGCAGTCTCTGCAGCACGAGTTTGATACCCGGCCGGCCAGAGAGCAGACAACAATGGCATAGCAGACCTCTCTTGTCTCGCCCGCTGCTCCCCTCAGCAGTATATTTCAGTCAGTCTGCCTATTCTTTTCCCTACTCTGTCTCTGGTGAATCCTCTCACCCCCCGCATCTCTGGCCTGTACCCTAGCTCTGTATGCATAAATAAATAAATCTTTTTAAAAAATGGATTAAAGGGCCTTCCCAGTGGCGCAGCGGTTGAGCGCTGGGTTGCAAAGCTGCCCACAGCCTCTGCAGCGCTGGTTCAATCCCCGGCTGCTCCCCGGCCACCGGAGGAGGGTCCCATATGGCACGCAGACCTCTCCTGCCGCCCGCTGCTCCCCTCAGCAGTGTATTTCGTCATTCTGCCTGCTCTACTCTCCGCTCTGACTCTGGTGAATTCTCTCACCCTCCCACGCTTCTGACTGTACCCAATGCTTGTATAAAATAAAAATAAATAAATCTTTAAAAATTTTTTTAAAAAATGGATTAAAGCCATCAACAGGCATTTTGCAGAAGAAAACATATATGGCCACAATACATGGCTAATAAATGTATGAAGAAATACTTCAAATCATTAAAAAGAAAAATACAAGTTATACCACAAGATACCATTTTACACCCACTTGACTGGGAAAAAATTCAGTAGTCTGACATTACTAAGTACAGAGAGGATGTAGATCAACAGAAAGTTTACAGCTGGCAGTTTGGTACAACCACTTTGGAAAACAATTTGACCCTATCTTACAAAGTTGAATCTTCTCAGACCTTATAACCCTATTTATAAGCCTATAATTCTACCCCTATATGCTATTCTAGATGTATATTTTCAAGCATGTATTTCAATACATTAGAAGAGGGAGAAATAAGCCAAAAAAAAAATTATATAAAACACAGATATACATTCAGCACATAAAAATATGTGCAGCATGCCTGTGGTATTAAAATTTCAATTGAAGAAAAATGGGGGAAAATGTCCCAAAAACCTTTGAAGTGGGGGACAAAGTTTAAAATATTAAAATACTTCTGGACATAAGAGTACGGGATAAGAGATTAGGGCCTATTTCTGTATATAACTCTACTTGTATGTATATAGTTAGTGTACATACACATTTGTGTATTAAGTCCCAATGTGGGGCCTCCCCTGGTGGTGCCGCAGTTGAGTGCTGGGCTGCGAAGCTGCCTGCAGCCTCTGCAGTGCCGGTTCGATCCCCAGCCACCGGCGAGGGTCCCACATGGCGTGCAGACCTCTCGAGCGGCCGGCCCGCCCGCCCGCCGCTCCCCTCAGCAGTGTACTTCGGTCCTTCTGCCTGTTCTGCTCCCCGCTCTGGCTCTGGTGAATTCTCTCACCCTCCCCCGCTTCTGACTGTACCCAGTGCTTGTATAAATAAATAAATAAATAAATCTTTAAAAAAAAAAAAAAAAAAAGTCCCAATGTGAAATGCATTTCTTTTTTTCTTTTTTTTTTTTTTAAAGATTTATTTATTTATTTATACAAGCACTGGGTACAGTCAGAAGCTCGGGAGGGTGAGAGAATTCACCAGAGCCAGAGCGGGGAGCAGAGCAGGCAGAAAGACCGAAGTACACTGCTGAGGGGAGCAGTGGGCGGCAGGAGAGGTCTGCGCGCCATGTGGGACCCTCCTCCGGTGGCCGGGGAGCAGCCGGGGATCGAACCGGCACCACAGAGGCCGCGGGCAGCTTCGCAACCCAGCGCTCAACCGCTGCGCCACTGGGGAGGCCCCGTGAAATGCATTTCTGACTAGATCAAGGCTAAAAAGTGTGAAAGGCATGACAGGCTAGATGACATCTGACACAGACAGTGATTATACATAGGCCTTCATTAATTCTGATTCTACAAAAATCTAGGAAAGGGACTTCCCACCTTCATGACTCAAAATGTTTCTGTGCATTTTTTATTTTAACTCCTGTTTTAAGACCATTTTTTTTCCTGAGGAAGTAGATGCTACTCATTATTTACAGTTACCTTTTAAGCTCAACATAATGTCTAAAGGTTGTATCATTCCTAAATCTCCCAAAGAATAGAAAATAATAGAAATAGAAAACAACATCCCAGCCACTGAAGGAGAGTTAAGAAGGCCTTCTCATATCCTTACCTTTAGCAGGTTCAGGACTTTCTTGCCAAGATCCAGCTCAAAGTTGGCATAATTAGAACCGCACATGTCATAAATAAACACCAGTCCATTCCTCTGAGTTTCAAAACTGTAAACCAACCATTGAACAAAAAAATTTATAAGTAATAAGATGGAAGAGGTAGGTTGAAAATCTGGGGCAAAAACAAAGACACAGAGTATGGGACACAACTGGTACCAAAATAACTGCATCCCTGAACACTGGTCTTACAGTGAGAGGGTTTATCTTTGGTATCTGCTATGCTTATTGCAATCCGAGGGTTTACAATACTATTTATATATTTGATGTTCACCCAAGTTCTTAACAAGAGCTCCTAAAACCATTAGAATTTCCAAAGAGAACATAAAGATGTCTTATGTGGATGTGGTTACTTTTAGGACTCTTGTAAGTCCCCTAAGGGTGAGGGCTGCTTGGTGGGTGAACCACTTAGTGATTAAAGGATTGAACTTTCAGTCTCACTCCCACCCTTACTTCCAGGCAGGGGAAAGAAGTTGGAGGTAAGTTCAATCAACAATAGTCAATGATCTAATCAACCATATTTACGAAATAAAGCATCCATAAAAACTCAGAAAGATGGGGTTTGGAGAGCACCCATGTTGACTATATGGAGGTCCTGGGAGGTGGTCTAGAAGCACCTGTTTTTCCATTCCTTGCTTGCCCTATTGCATCTCTTCCCTCTGTAGAAATGAACCCTTAACCTGTGGGACCTGAAACAATCAATTGATAATGTCAGATTTGAGTTGAACTGCAGAACACTGAGCTTATACCAGAGAATTGCTTGGTGATGTGCAGGGAAAAACCCACATGTTAAACTTGGAATTATACTTATTGATACAAATTCCTAGGTTGAGAATGTTCCAGAGCATCTAGTTTATTCAGAATTAACTTGGAATTCTATTAACATTCCATGTTCAAGTCAAAAAGTTTCCTCTTCCATGAAAGTCCCTGATAACTAATCAAATGTACTAACATCCTTCACCTCTTTGGAGCCTTTAATAATCTCCCTATGGATTTTTCTTGTGGCTCTTATTCCAACTTTGTATAGCCATCTGATTCTCTTAGAGGATGAAAACATATTCTATTCACCTCATTACCCCCAAAGCACCTAACACAGTCTTTGCAAGCAGGTACATAAAACTTTCAGATCTCTTTACAATTGAGAAATTTGGAATGCACAAAACAACAACTAAAATCAGGAGTCCCAATGCTATTTCATACCCTAGATTTTCTGTATAATCTCCTGAAAATCCCATTATCTTTATATTTTCAACAAAATTCAAGGCAGAAGAACCCATTCATGAGTAGCATTTCAAAATCTCAAATATCTAATTCCGAGGTAGACCCAAGCTTTTCCAGCATTTTTGTTTCAAATGACTCTTGAGTATTACAGTTAGTGCTAAACCTTGACCCCACTTTTCAGGACCCCAGAGACTATGATTCACCAAGATCAAAGATGCTGGGCCTCCCCTGGTGGCGCAGGGGTTGAGCGCTGGGTTGCGAGGCTGCCCGCAGCCTCTGCAGCACCAGTTTGATCCCCGGCCACCGGTGAGGATCCCACCAAAAAAAAAATAAAATAAAATAAAAAAAGATGAAAGATTCTGTTAAATAAGTGGCACAATTACTAAGCAGACTCTCCAGGTCTAGAGAATGCCCATTTCTTCACAAGCTAATAAGCTCATCAAGGGTGAAATTCAAAGAATTACAGGGTTTCCCCTCCACACCTCTAGCCTGTGGCAGGGAACTGAAACAAAAAGCAATGCCAAGGGAAAGAGAATTTAATAAGAAGTGATGGCACATACTGATGCAGGACCTATTCTTTCTAGACAGGAAATTGGTCATCCTGTGAAGGGCACATGAAATAAACACAAATGTGATTGGATTTTCAATGTTCTGGGTATAGAACACGAGGCTTACGGCAGCTCATTTCCTACGAAGAACAACTGTTTCCCTACTAAATTTGACTCCTAACTTAGGGGTTCCCAGGGACACCAAGAAGTTGAAAACTGTCTCTGACATTTATTTCAAAATCGCCGAGCACGGGGGATGCACACGGGGCTGGCAAAGAACAGGCCTGGGCCAGGTGGCAGGGAAGATGAGTGGCGGTTGCACGGAATGTCACAGCCCCGCCTGCCAGCTGCCCCCGAGACGCAGAAATGTCCCCATGCGCACAGGTTCCCTGCCCTCGTGCAGCTCGCAGTCTAGCAGATGGAAGAAACCAGCAACGGCGTGACCGATGACATCAGAGCCATGTATCACTGACTACAAGTGGACTGGTCACGGTGACACCTGCTATTGGAATAAAGTGGGTCTTATCTGTGACAGGGTGGAACGGCGAGGCAGCTGGTCACAGGAATTAGGTCTGAAAGGAAGGGCAAGATTTCATAAAGTTCAAGGCAAAAAGGCCAAGAGAGCATTTCTACCCACATTGAGAATATCTTCTTGGAGAGAAGAGCTCACTATTCTTTATCTTCTATGTGGCATCTGAATAATGAGGGTTTTTAAGAAAGGGACATCATGAAAGTAACATTTTAATTCTGTTGAACTGCGTGGCCCTCCTGTAGAAATCAATATTCCTACTAGAAAGGCAAGCTCTGGCACTGCCATGCCTGTGAGGGTGCTGATTTTCCTCACACCCGAGGAGGAAGGTAAAACCTGAATTTTCTGGAAAGTCTTTCACTTATTTCCCCGAGCAAAAGCAGTATTTCAAAGGAAACTATATTCCGAAAAGTATGCCTGCACACCAAACAGGGAAGAAGAACTGAGCAATTTCATACTTTTGCTTGCCACTGAGAACACTAGTCCTCTCTCTCCTTAGTAACTTCTCCTTTTCAGAATAATGCTGTGTGGGTACTTTGGCTGTATCTCCACTAGGCATTAACAACAAAAACTAAGTACTGTGAAAGTAACATTAACGAGGCAGTAAGAAGAGAAGGAGACAGACAGCTCACTTCAGACAATCCCTTGACTGTTGCCATCTTGTAAGTCCTCAGTGTGGCTGACGCTGTGCACAGCTGTCTCCCACTATGTCAGCCTTCCACTTCCAATCCAAGAGCCAGCCAATGACACTGACAGCAATAACAAACTGTCTATGGCAATCACCAGGGGAAGAAGGAAGCATGGCAAAAAGAAAACACAGTAAGGCACAAGCAGCTCTGGGCAAGAGTGAAAAAACTGAGATCGTAGGCCAGGTTGGACCAGTAAGTGATAAATGTAAAAAAGTCATTCAACTTCTTGCAACTTCAGATCTTTCTCTGTAGAACACCATTTCCCTTGCGGGGGAGGGAGAGATGACCTGAGTTCTAAGTAAAGAGTTCTTTCTAGAACGCACCTATTTGTAAAGATGGTTTTGCTTATTTTATACCTTTGGATTCTTCTCTCCTGAATGTCAGTTCTCAAAATTCTAAGTTAAATGACTTTATTCCTGTTTTACAAGCTAAGAAACTGAGGCCCCCAAAGTCTTAAAAATCAACATCTTGGTTGAGACAAGATGTTGGCCAAAAAAAGAGAATGAGCCAAAAGAACCAGCCTAGTAAAAGAACCTTTTACTCTCTTTTAATAAGTAATTCTTAGTACACTGAAGATTATTAGCTAATTAGCTTTCTAAATTTCTGTTATTTTGAAAGAAAGTCAACCAGGTACAGACACAGAAAACCCACTATCTGATAGTGCCTGGAAATATGCCAGGCTCCTGAAGGACATGGACTATTTTCTTTTTCAAAGTGCTGCACTGCCCAGGGCACATCCTAAAAGCCTGGCAAAGGCACTGCTGAGTTTAATCAAATCAAGAACTGTCACCATCCAATCTGGATCTAGACCACCTAAAGGATAATCTCTATGCTCACCTATCCACAGCTCGGTCTAGCAAGTAAAAGAGAGCCTGAAGTACCACATGTTGGACTGACTTATGGGGATGATGCAATCTGGCAGTGAAGAGGGCGATGGAGGCCCCTGTTGGGTCACGAACATTCTAGAGAAAATAAAAAAAGAAATGTTTAGAAATCCAATAGAAAGTCACAACAATCACCAAGGCTTCTTAAATCCTGGACAAAAACTTTTGATTGAAGAATAATTGATGGCAATACTTCTCGGTGACTTACATAACCGCTCTAGCCAGAGAAGAAAACTTGTATCAGCCCAAGCCTGATTCTCTCAGTACCCTCTGGTACTATGGTAGGAAAAAAAATGCATTCTCGTAATTTTTCAACTGCAGAGATCAAGGATGGTTCTCCACCTCATTAATCTCCACTAGTTAATATCAGAGGAAAACCACAGACTATAACAACCGTGATTTTCATTTTCATATACTACCTTAAAAGCATCACTGTATACTTAACTGAGAGGCTGCGGTCTCTAATTGGAGAGAACTTACATGCACCATATATCCACCCCAAACACCCTGATTACCCTTAGTGGCCCAAAAAAGAAACTTTTCTAAATCCATGGTTTAGAGTCTAATTGATTCTCTAAGATTTCAACTACTACTAGAATAACTTCTACAAACTGCATCTACCCCATGTTGATACTATCTCAACTCAAGATAAGGTATTTAGAAACAAAATCTAAAGAAGACACTTGTGACAAAAGGAAATAATGAGACACTGGAAGATAGGTCCATAAAGACTCACTAAGACAGTAAATTTTCCACTAAGGATCTCAGAACGGAGAGGTTCCTCATGAGGTTTCAGCTTCACAATGCCTTCCTTTCTTCGTGTTTCCTAAAAATAAAGTATAGCAAGATAAATTAAAATGAAAATACTATATATCCAGGACAGCTCTACATAACCACCAAATCTGAGATAAGGAACTTTAGAAATCAACTAGGTCATGAATTCCTTTTGTAACCCCCATCCAGGTCAATTCTCAGTGTTTTAAGAATTGTTGTTCAATGCCACCTTACCAACCCCACAGGTTCATTCCTTGGCACCAGTGGTACTCCAATCCTAAAGACTAACCATTATGTATCATTGGAGTGCAGAGTAGAGTTCTTAAACATGCAGGAGCACTGCTATTGCACCAGGGTATTAAAACATGGACCCCAAACCATCTGGAAGTAGATATCTTCACACATCCCCCAAGCTTGCGCTTCTCCCAGGCTAAATAGGAGCCATTCCTCCCAGGGATAACTTCTCCAACAACAAATAACATGACGTGTTCTTCTCCTCTCCAAAACCAGATTCTCTCCCTCACAGTCCACAGCAATCTCCTTTCCTCCCAATCTAACCGAACCACGGAGAGCTCCCCATACAGGATGATGACATTCCTGGCACAGAACCCAGGGGCCATTTTTCAATTCTCCTTTTACAAGAGACCACTCATATTCCCTTTCTCCCAGGACTTTACTTCTATCTTTGATAGTTTTCTCTCAGCTTTTCTATTTCTTCAACCACTCCTAAGTTTCTTTAGTGGCCCTTTGTTTATTCAGTTCTCACTCAATTCACCAACTTAATTCACTCACTGACCTATTCGTTCATTATCAATATATTTGTAGAGCAACTTTTATGAATTAAGTATGAGGAATACACTGGTAAATAAAACTAACTAGGTCTTCAGTTTATTCTTCCCAATCTATCCCTAGAACTAAATTCAAATATCTTCAGAAGCATGGCAGCAAGTGCAGATGGCATTAGTGCTGGGCTCTCTAGAAAGTAATGCCCTACCTAACACTTAAAAATTCAACTTTTAAAATGATAAAAAAAAAAATCTGAGGCGAAGTTGTGCCCTGCACATCTTCCTATTCCTCACGCTGTCCTAGGATTTCAACCATGCTCATGGCTCCAATATTGAGCCCTACCTAGGTCACCCCAACTTCCAGTCCAGACTTTTTTTTTTTTAAAGATTTATTTATTTATGGGCCTCCCTGGTAGCACAAGGGATTAAGCACCGCACTTTGAAGCAATCCGCAGCCTCTGCAGCATGAGTTTGATCCCCGGCTGGCCAGGGAGCAACCCACATGGTACAACATACCTCGCCTGCCTCGCCCCCTCAGCAGTGTATTTCAGTAGATCTGCCTGTTCTGCTCCCCACTCTGTCTGGTGAATCCACTCACCCCCTGCATCTCTGGCCTGTACCTCAGCTCTTGTATGCATAAATAAATAAATCTTTTTTTTTTTAAGCTTTATTTATTTATGCATATAAGAACTGGGTGTAAGTCAGAGTTGTGAGGGGATGAGAGAATTCACCAGAGAGATTGGGGAGCAGAACAGGCAGATCTACTAAAATACACTGCTGAGGGGAGCAGCAGCTGACGCTGGAGAGGTCTGCTGCACCATGCGGGTTCGCTCCCTGGCCGGTGGGGATCAAACTCAGCTACAGTGGCTGGTGATAGCTTGATAGCGCTGTGTTTAATCCCTGCACCACCCGCGAGGCCCTCCACTCCAGATTTCTTTACTGAACCGTAGATACATATTCCAGCTGCTTAGAGGACATGTCTATTAATACATCCCATGGTACTTCAAATTGCTGAATAAATGAACAGATATCAAACAAAATGATCCACAAGACAGGTGTCAGTGAGTTTTAGTTTTAAACTAATCCTAATGCTTCTTATCCTTCTCCTTTTTGTTGTTTAATTTACGGAGATTTTGTATCTCTTCATAAGAATTTTCTAACTCCAAGGCTCTTGAGTATATTGATTGACTTTTTTTTTTTTGGTTTTATGACAAATATTCCACATCCATGATTCTGCCCATCAGAAGTTCTTAGAACACGATGCCATCCACCTAGGCCAGTTAGAGAACACAGTCACTGGACATGCCCATCCTGTGAATCCACTTTCTTTTTGGTTTTTTTATAGAATTGGGGAGAACACTCAGAGAACCACTGAGTGTGTAGAGTGGCACAAAGAACAGCAATACATAAAACCCAACTACCATAGGCCTGGCCCACCCGGAGCTACGCACTCTGTAGGAATGGAACAACTCTACTGCACGGAGCACATCAAACTTCCGGGCCATGAGGAACTTGACAGCAACATTCCAAGAGAGAGGGGAAACGTTGTACTGATCTGTCCACTTGTTGATCTCTTCGAGAAACTGCTTGGTGGCCTATTTGACAAAGAAAGTAAAGAATAATTAGTAACTAGAAAACAAATTTACACAAACAAAAAACAAGCAGAAAAAAATATCCTTTCCCGAAACAAGTCTGAACCCACGGTTTACTGAATGAACAGGGAAAGACAGAAGTTGGAAACTGATCTGAAACCAGAAATAGTTAAAATCTATACAACTAAATGAGGTCAGAGCCAAGTTCAGAGAGCAGAGCTTAGTACAGGGATGCATGAAGAAATAATGAGGGGAAGACCAAGGTTCCCAAATGAGATGCAAATTACTAGCCCAAAGCAAAAAACAGTTTTGTTGTTGCTTTTCAAGAGGAAAAAAGTGAGCTGGGCCCTCTGACGAGGGCCCAGAATACACAGTGCAGAATACACAGTGCAGCAGAATACACAGTGTTGCAGAATACACAGTGCAGCACAGCAGTCTCAGCTGCTGCTTTGGTTCCACAAGCCAACTGGACACAGCAAAACAATCAGAAATTGGTTTCGGTTTTGGAATTAGCAGTATTTTTCTGTGAGCAGCACTATAGGAAGAATTTAGCAACGCAAAAGGTCAAAAGTTCTTTGCACTGCCCCACAGAACCTCTCTGCACTTCGCATGGCAGTCCCTAAACAGGGCACCATGCTCAGCTTCATTAACAGCCCAGCTGGCTAGTGGTTTGTAGGGGAGGGCAGGAGAGCCTGCTGCTGTGGTGGTGAGGGATGGGGGAGGGAGGGAAGTGGGAAATTTTCATTTGTCTGATCTCCAATGAGAAGCCTGTTCTTAGAATTTTTCTGATCTCTTGATGTGCTCTTTAACCTTGCTCATCCTATTTCTCCATATGTTACAACCAGTTTCCACTCTAAGCAAACCACCCTTCTACTTCTTCATTTTAGAATAAGATTTACATCAGGATTTTTTGCACACAGATGTGAAATTACTAAACACTTTCTGTATGACTAGTTATTCCCTTCCATTCAAAAATTTTTCTCACGTGTAGGTCCAAAATGTAATCAACTTGATGAGAATTCTGAACTTTAATGGATCGAACACCAATCCACAGTTAAGATATTATCAATATCTGTGCTACAAAGTATAAAGAATAAAAAAATGTGGTTTTGTTTCAAAGATACAAGACCAAATTATATGACCACAGATGAGATAATTCTCCACCTTTAATTTTTTTCCATTGGAAAACAAGGGGAGGAAGGGTGACAGCAATGGCCCACTACAGTCCTGGCAACAAGTCCGAAATGGAAAATGCAATCCAAATCACTACATACATGTTCAAACCGCTAACAAATAAGAGCCCCAAGAGAGCCAGCAATACCTCACAACAGAGCACCTGACTCATTTCCCGAATTCTAAGAAAGAAGAAAGGTACTTCATAAACCAGAGTAAAATCTAAGACACCTGAGGCTGCCCCTGAGCTTTTGAACCTCCCAAAATACAATTTACAAACTGGAAAAGGAGAGAAGCAGAAGGCAAAGTACATAAGTAAAGGGGTTAAGAAATAAAGGTCGTGAAGAAAAGCTTTCTGAAAATTATGTTGGCCCAGAAACAACTGAACCAAGACAAGAGAAATGAATCAAAAAAAAAAAAAAAAAAAATGATAGCAGGACAAACTTAGAATGCGCTACCAGAAAACAGTTTGAGTTGTCTCTGCAGGGTGAGTGGCCAGCATCAGAATGAGGAAAGATGCCAAGAGAAAAGAAATAAGCACAGAAACGTCCCAGAACAAAACTTAAACCAGTTTGGAAGGTCCTGTGGAGATTTTGTAAAGGGTGTTTTTTAAAAAAAAATTATTTATTCATACAAGAGCTGGGGTACAGGCCAGAGATGCTGGGGGGGGCGGGGGTGAGGGGTAGTGAGAGGGTTCACCAGAGACAGAGCGGGGAACAGAACAGGCAGACTGAAGAAACACACTGCTGAGGGGAGCAGTGGGCGAGCCAAAAGAGGTCTGCTGCACTGTGTGGGTAGCTCTCTAGCCAGGGATCTAACTCGTGCTGCAGAGGCTGCAGACAGCTTCACAGGTTGTGTCTTAACCCCTTGCGCCACCAGGGAGGCCCCAAGTGTGTTTGCTTTTTCATTTAACTTATCTTTTAAATCCAGCTCTCTCCTGGGCTTCTGGGACAGTGTTTATAGAACAAAACACCAGAAAAGAACATACTTTTCCCTTTTCTAATAAAAACAGTAAACAGACAAATCAGTATACAAGCAGGAGGGGGAAATCTAGTTAAATGATCAAGAGAAAATACTAATTCATCACATATCCAACTCTTAAGATTTTTTCCTGTTTCATAAATAAGCCATGCCCCCGTAGGAGACACACAGGTTTCACACACTCCTTCACAGTCCTTACTGGCTCCCTGCCTATGCAACTCGGTTCTTCCAAAGTTCTTAATGTCCTGTAGCTCCCAAGAGCTGCTGCCTTGAGCTGACCTCTGTCCCCCGCTGGCCAGGATGTTATTCTTGGCTTTAAGTATGGGAACAATTCCTCCTGCTTTGGTCTGACGGGGCCTTCCGTGAAGAGTCCAGTGTACTGTCAACAGTGATGTGGTATTTACAGCTGGAGCTTTCCCTCTCTCTCTCTCTCTCTCTCTCTCTCTCTCTCTCTCTCTCTCACACACACACACACACACACACACACACAATACCTGCTTTATTCAGCCTCAGATTCGCCCTCCTGCATCCCTATTCCTTTGGTGGAGAGGAAACTCTGACGGAAGTCAGAAAGGCTGGTCATCTTCAAAAGCCTTTCCCTAGACAGTTAATCAGATCTCCCCCTCGCTCACGCCTGAAGTTAGCACTACCGCCTCGTATAAACCAATGTGTGGTCCTGCTGATTACCAGAAAAAAATGAGAGCCAGTAATTTCATTTGTAACACACTCTTTAGAAGGAAAAATTGAAATGCCTAAAATTAATATTCAGTGTATTTCCTGGTGAAAGAAAAAGCCAAAAGATGAGTCATGCAACAAAAAATATTTTAACTCAAGGTCAGTGGCTCGACTCTGTCTAGGCGGATGAGTAACTACAAGCTGCTGACACCTGGCAGCGAGGGCGTGGTCACAGGCCATACAGCTCTGGTCTTCCTTTGGGAAATGGTCTAAACTGACTAAAGTACAGGAAAGGTAGCATCGCCCCTGACAGCCCTCCTCAACCAGCTTTTCAGGTAGGAATAAGATTTGTTTCAACACAGTCAAAAGCTTACCATAATTACATCCTTGTCCCGCCGTCATGTTTACGTAGACAAAAACAAGTTTCCTGACTATGGCCATGAGGTTTGAGACATTAGAGGAGCAGCCATGACCTGGCAGAGAAATCTGTTCATGAATTCTGCCCAGGTTACACCCTGGGCACCACCCACTATGCTAAAATGTGGTACAGGAGAGAATAAAACCAACAGGCCCCAAGTGACAGCTAACTCCCAAAAGCACCTATACTATTTTTTTTTAAGATTTTTTTTTTTATTTATTTATACAAGCGGTGGGTACAGTCAGAAGCACAGGAGGGTGAGAGAATTCACCAGAGCCAGAGAGGGTAACAGAACAGGCAGACTGACGAAATACACTGCTGAGGGGAGCAGCGGGCAGCAGGAGAGGTCTTCGTGCCATGTGGGACCCTCGCCAGTGGCCGGGGAGCAGCCGGGGATTGAACCGGTGCTGCAGAAGCTGCGGGCAGCTTCGCAACCCAGCGATCAACTGCTGCGCAACCGGGGAGGCCCAGCACCTATACTTTTGAGAAGAGCTCTAGGCAAGGGGCTAGCTACCCAACAGGTGAAGAAACATGTGCTGGCACACTCAGCTCCACAGTCAACCCCTTAAACTGTGTTAAGACAATGCGGGAGAGAGCAAAGAGCTAGACCAGTAAGAAACCTCTCTCGAAATAAACAGAAAACTTCTGTCTGCTGGGATACCCGCCACCTGGCCAGATACCAAGGGAAGAGTCTAGTAATCTAACAGATTTGAAAGTCAAAAAGAACCCATTCTCCTCACTGCTGTGACTGACACTTAGGCAAATCATTTAACCTCACTGGGCCTCAACATCCTCATCTGAAAAGATAAGGCTTAAAAAATGAGAAAATGGGTGGAAAAGCATCCCCCACAGTACCTGGTGGTCTTTTTCTTACTCCAGCCATTTCATACTAACACATTTTTCTACATAGCTAAAGTTCCTCAGAATCAAGTGACTTCTGTTGTTTCAATTTAACCCGTAGTAATTGCACTTCTCTGGAACATTTTCTCTGAAAGCATAAATTTAAGCTAGAAACCTCCAAAATGTGTCTGCAAGACAAGTCTTTAAAAAAAGTTTCTCAGGCCTCCCTGGTGGCGCCAGGGGTTAAGCACCGCACTATGAAGCAATCCGCAGCCTCTGCAGCACGGGTTCGATCCCCGGCCTGCCAGGGAGCAACCCACATGGCGCAGCAGACCTCTCCTGACTCGCCTGCTGCTCCCCTCAGCAGTGTATTTCAGTGGATCTGCCTGTTCTGTTCCCCACTCTGTCTCCGGTGAATCACCTGCCTCCCGCCCCCCCCCCCCCCGCATCTCTGGCCTGGACCCCAGCTCTTGTATGCATAAATAAATAAATCTGAAAAAAAAAAAAAGTTTTTCTTCACAAAAGGCTCTGCAGCAATATAGAAGCAGCTGAGTCCAAAAGTATTTATGCTCCTCGAGGTTGTGGAGAAAAAGGAACTCTCCTGCACTGTTGGTGGGAGTGCAAACTGGTCCAACCACTATGGAGAGCTGTGTGGAGATTTCTTGACCTACTAAACATAGAGCTCCCATATGATCCAGCAACTCCACTCCTAGGTAATTACCCAAAGGACACAGAAACATTCATTGAAAAGTGCACCTGCACCCCTATGTTTATAGCAGCACTGTTTACAATAGCTAAGCTTTGGAAACAACCCAAATGCCCAAAAATAAATGACTGGATCAAGAAGATGTGGTACATATATACCATGGAATATTACTCAGCATTCAAAAAAGATAAACTCATGCCATTTGCAGCAACATGGATGGAGCTGGAAGGGATCATGCTCAGCGAAATAAGCCAGAAAGAAAAAGAAAAATACCGGTTGGTCTCACTCATAGCAGGAATTTAGAAAACCTAAATAAGGGACCAGGAAAAAGACTAATACAAAGTAAAAATCAAAATCAACAAGGAACTATAAACCAGAGACACACTGGGGTGAGGGGGTGGGGAGAGGAAGGAGTAGGGTCAAAATAAGTGGGGGGTGCAATTGTACGGGGAATATAACCAAAATGAAAATGCATACATTGTGCAAAAATGAAAAATGAGGGCCTCCCCAATGGCGCAGCGGTTGAGCGCTGGGTTGCAAAGCTGCCCGCAGCCTCTGCGGCGCCGGTTCGATCCCTGGCTGCTCCCCGGCCACCGGAGGCGGGTCCCACATGGCGCGCAGACCTCTCCTGCCGCCCGCTGCTCCCCTCAGCAGTGTACTTCAGTCCTTCTGCCTGCTCTGCTCCCCGCTCTGGCTCTGGTGAATTCTCTCACCCTCCCGCGCTTCTGACTGTACCCAGTGCTTGTATAAATAAATAAATTAAATAAATCTTTAAAAAAAAAAAAGATGTAAGAATTATATAAAATAAAATATTTTTTAAAAAAAGTATTTATGCCCCTGCTGCCATTGCTAAATCTTTTGTCCCTACTTGCAGACTACACTGGCTGCCCTGGGTATCAACACAGCCGTCCTAAACACAGATCCTTTTTAACCGTTCTTTCAAGCTGATTAGAGACTATTTCTCATATAACAAAGCAACAACTTTGTGCAGGACAAACACCATGCAAAAAGATGTAGTCAGTGACCCGCAGTGCAAAATTGAATGAGGAAATGAATTCTGTGTAGGACTCAGCGTCTTTCAGCAAATACACCATTTTCCCACAACTGTTGTCACATATGCACTAAAATATACCAGTTTGCTCTAACCCAGCAACATGAGGGTTGTTGAACTTCCAAACTAAAAACTACAACCCTTCCATTAACCCTTTGTCATTGTGCTAAACAGATTTATCTCAAATATTTTCATCTTACCAGAAAAAATTTGCTTTTTCTTCAACTGTGATTTTGAAAGAGCCAGTACTTTCTTAAATAGGGTTTTAGTGCATCTGGGAAAGAAAAGGTCTAAAAAAAGTTCTTATTTTATGAAACAAAAGCTACAATTTTGAGATGGGCTAGGCAAGGGGCTGGCTATCCAGCATCACTCATAGTCCCATCATCCTACACAGCTGTTTTCATGTTTTAAATAATCCTAAAACTAAAGTTAACAGAAAAATACTGAAATATATGCACGTCCCCACAACTAGCACAAAAAGAAACCATCCCCGGGGGAAGGAAGGAGAGGATTATTCAAGTATACAATGTTTTAGTTCAGAGAATCATTCCTCTCTGCCCCTCTCCCATGCCTAGCAGCAGCAGTACCCCCTTCAAGGAAGCAGAAAAGCGGAGTCTCTTTCAGGCATCAGTCATGTAGTCAGTGAAGCACTCACAGTAAGAACTTGCTGAGGGCCTACTCTGTGCTAAGCAGTATAGTGTCCTTGAGAAGACCATTTAAAAACTAAAGTTCCTACTCTGAGCAGTTTTCAGTCATTTAAATAAGGAGATCATCATCACATAATTTGGTAAGTTCTAGGACAAAGATACGAGTTGAGTGCTATGGAATTCTAATAAGAACTGGGGTGAAGGTCAGAGGTGCGGGGGTGAGAGGATTCCCCAGAGAGAGTAGGGAGCAGAACAGGCAGACTGACTGAAACACTGCTGAGGGGAGCAGCGGGCGAGACAGGAGAGGTCTGCTGTGCCATGTGGGTTTCTCCCTGGCAGGCCGGGGATCGAACTTGTGCTGCAGAGGCTGCGGATTGCTTCATAGTGCGGTGCCTAACCCCTTATGCCACCACCAGGGGTTAGGCCTTACTTGCATTTCTTTTCTAATAAATGATGTTGAACAAATTTTTATATGTCCGTAGGCTATCTGAATGTCTTTAGAAAAGTACCTATTTAGGTCCTTTACCCATTTTTCAATTGGGTTGTTTCTTTGTTGTTAGATTATATAAAAATTTTGTAAATTTTAAAGATTAGCTGTCTGTCAGATGTGTGATATGTAAATATGTCTTCCCATTCTGTAAGTTGTCTTTTTGTTTTTGTGGTGGTTTCGCTTGAGGTACAAAATCTTTTTAGTTTAATGTAGTCTCATTTATTTTTGGTTCTGTTTCCCTTGGCATTGGGGTTGAGGCCCCAAATAAATCTTTGTGGTAGATATCCTGTGGTAGAGGCTCTTGGTGTCCCCTATGTTTTCTTTCAAGTACTTTATGGTTTCAGTTCTTCTATATAGATCTTTAATCCACTTTGAATTAAGTTTTATATTGGTATCGGTGTTGTTTTATTTTTTTGCAAGTGGTTACCATGTTTCCCAACACTGTTGTATGGCCATAGCTGCTTTGTCAAAGATTAACTGTCCATATTTGTATGGGTTTATATCTGGGCTTTCAATTTTATTCCACTGGTTTGAGTTTTTGTTCCAGTACCTTACTGTTTTGCTTACTGTTGCTATATAGTATAGTTTGAAGTCAGGAAGTGTGATACTGCCTTTTTTTCTTTCTCTCAGGATTATTTTAGCTTTTGTAGGGCCTTTTGTAGGTCCATATAAATTTGATAATTGTTTGTTCTATTTCTTGAAGAAAGTAATTGGGGCCTCCGTGGTAGCCTAGGGGTTAAGTCTCAGTGCTATCACCATTACTTCTGAGTTTGATCCCTGGCCAGGGAGCTAACCTACATATGACCTAGCAGACCTCTCCTGTCTCGCCCACTACTCCTCTTAGCAGTATATTTTAATGGATCCAAATTAATGTCATGTTGAGGGTGTTTTAGTGTTTATAACAGAAAACACTTTGATGACTGCATAGTAGTCTGTTGTATAGACATTCCATAATCTGCTCCCTACTCTGTCTCTGGTGAATCCTCTCTCACACATCCTCCCCCTCCCAGCACCTCTGGCCTACACCCTAGCTCTTCTACACAAAAATAAAACAAAATCATAAAGAAAAAAAAGTCATTGGTATTTTGATAGGTATTGAATCTGTAAATTGCTTTTGGTAATGGGGCCATTTTAATGATGCTAATTCTCCCAACCCATGAACATGGGATATCTTTTCAGTTCTTTTACTACCTTTCACAAAATTTTATAATTTTCAATATTCAGGTCCTTTAGTTATTCCCAGGTACTTCATGCTTTTGGCATGATTGTAAATGGATTCTATTCCCTATTTCCCTTTCTTCTGATACACGGTTTGCATACAACAAATGCAACTGATTTTGCATATTGATTTTGGTGTTTTTTTTTTTTAACATATTAAAGGGACAGGTTTATTAGGAAAAGGCATAGTCACAGGCAGACTGGAGAGCTGCCTTGTGTACTTATTCTGTATCCTTTTACTTTCTGTATTATTATTTCTAGACCTTTTTTTTTTGGTAGAGTCTCTTGGTTTCTCTAAGTATATTAATATGTCATCTGCAAATAGTGAGTTTCACTTCTTTTTTTTCCAATTTGGATTCTTTGGTAGTTATTTTAAGCACAGTTCTAAATGTGCAAACACCACCATTTCTAGGTATCTAGTATACAAAAAAAAATAATCACAATACAAAGATATACATTTTCTAATATTTCTAATGTTTTATATTTCTTTTTTTTTTAAAGATTTATTTTTATTTATTTATACAAGCACTGGGTACAGTCAGAAGCGTGGGAGGGTGAGAGAATTCACCAGAGCCAGAGCGGAGAGCAGAGCAGGCAGACTGAAGTACACTGCTGGGGGGAGCAGTGGGCGGCAGGAGAGGTCTGCACGCCATGTGGGACCCTCCTCCGGTGGCCGGGGAGCAGCCGGGGATCGAACCGGCGCTGCAGAGGCTGCGGGCAGCTTCGCAACCCAGCGCTCAACCGCTGTGACACCGGGGAGGCCCTAATGTTTTATATTTCTAAACATTTTCTAATGTTTCTAATATTTTACCAGTAGGAACAATGCTGCATTGATAACAGATATATGGAAATTCACTGCAGAGAGCACTGGTGCTTATAGCAAAATATTAGAAATAACCTAAATTGGCAGTTCTTGTTCTTTAAGATTGCCCGCCTGTGTCTATGCACGCATCTCTCTTCCCTTGTTCTCCTTTCCTCAATAAACTTGCCAAGTGCTGAAGAAAAAGGAAAAAAAAAAGAACCAAAATGACCAGCAATAAGCTAATTAACAAATTATGGAATGTCTATACAACAGACTACTATGCAGTCAAAGTGTTTTCTGTTATAAACACTAAAACACCCTCAACATGACATTAATTTGTAAAACCGGGACCTCCCCAGTGGCACAGCGGGTTGAGCGCAGCGCTGTGAAGCTGTCCGCAGCCTCCGCAGCAACAGTTCGATTCCCGTCCGGCCAGGGAGAATCCCACATGATGAGGCAGACCTCTCCTGTCATGCCCGCTGCTCCCGTGAGCAGTGTATTTCGTCAGTCTGCCTGTTCTGTTCCCCGCTCTGTCTCTGGTGAATTCACTCACCCTCCCGCAACTCTGGCCTGTACCCTAGCTGTTGTATAAATAAAAAATAAATCTATTAAAAAAACAAACACATGTGCATCCAGCAAGAAGCTTGCACTGTAGGCATTCAAAACTTTTTATATCTTTTTTTAAAGATAGATTTATTTATCTATTTATTTATTTGTTTGTTTGTTTGTTTGTTTGTTTGTTTATAGAAGAGTTGGGGTATAGGCCAGATGCACTGTAGGGTGAGAGGATTCACCAGAGATAGAGTAGGGAACAGAACAGGCAGACTGACTGAAAAACACTGCTGAGGGGAGCAGCGAGGAGACAGGAAAGGTCTGCTGTGCCATTTGAGTAGCTCCCTGGCTGGCTGGGGATCTAACCCATGCTGTAGAGGCTGCCAATTGCTTGACAGCACTGTCTTTAACCCCTGTGCCACCAGGGAGGCCCCAAAATTAAATATTATTAACCACAAAGCACACAGCCTTACTTGTTTAAAGTAACCCATGGTTACTCAACTAATAAATGTCAGAGCTGAGGTTTTAAGGTTTGAATGCAACTCTTTTCAAATCCTAGCCTTTCTACTCCACTAAGTGGCCTTAAGAAACACAGACACGGGGCCTCCCCGGTGGCGCAGCGGTTGAGCGCTGGGTTGCGAAGCTGCCCGCGCCGGTTCGATCCCCAGCTGCTCCCCGGCCACCGGAGGAGGGTCCCACATGGTGCGCAGACCTCTCCTGCCGCCCGCTGCTCCCCTCAGCAGTGTACTTTGGTCCTTCTGCCTGCTCTGCTCCCGGCTCTGGCTTTGGTGAATTCTCTCACCCTCCCGCACTTCTGACTGTACCCAGTGCATGTATAAACAAAAACAAACAAACAAATAAATAAATAAAACATGCCTCTATTTAAAAAAAAAAAAAAGAACAGTAAAAAGAAACACAGACACATATCATTCATCTTATCAGATAAAATATGTCATACATTTGTCTATGCACAAATTTATTCTGGAAGGAGATACAAGGTGGTAACATTGGTTGTCTCAGAGGAAAAATAGATGGGACTGAAAGACATGTGTGAGGGAGAATATTTACCATAACTTTTTTGTAACTTAAGTTTAAATCATGTGACAACATTATCTATTCAAAAAATATATTAATTATATAGTTTTTAATATACGTGTATATACAGTGCTAGGGGTTTCTGAATGGAATACTTTGAAAATAATTTTTAAACTATGCCACCAAATGATCAAGTTTGTTGATAATCTACATAGTGCCAAAGAGAACACATCATGGCACTCTGCAAAGGGGCAGATTATAGCTGCTCTTGTGAATCCCTAGCACTGAATGCGGATGCACCAAGGCAATGGTGGAATTGTACCAACTGGGCCTCCTGCTGAAGGCATTTACCAGTGTCATGTTTACTAAAATCAAGCTTGTATCTCTCCTCTCAGGCTTAACCATGCTCCAGACAAAGGTTATCAAAGAGGATCACTAACTTCTAGAGTCCATAAAGGAAGTAATTCAATAATGAAGGAAAACAAAGAAATAAACATTTTTAACTTCTCCAGGAGAGGTTGAGGGGCAAGAGAATGCAACACAGAAGAAAAACAGAAATCTGGATAATCTACAGAAAGCTCCTCAGTCTCCAGCAAGAGCAGTCACCCAGGTTCCCAGAGGGAGACCACGGTTGGTGTGGTCTTCTCCATGAGGGAGACGATGAAGGCTGACAGCAACTGCTACCCACTCCAGCTGGTTACCAAGGGATTGACCCACACAACCAAAAGAAATCTGGAAAGTCTTTCTAAGAACTTGGAGGAGGAGGAGGAAGTATGGGAAGTCTTTAAAAACAATTTTTGTTTCTTCTTCCAATTAATGGTGAGACTTTAAAAAAGAAAGAAGGAATGTGAATAGCTCTCAAATTGGAGTTGACTGCAGATCATGCAGGAACATTCTTCCCTTCCCCTATTACCAAACCTGGCTTACTCCTATCCACCACTTAGATGTCAGTCTAAAGATTTATTTTATTTTTATTTATTCATATAAGAACTGAGGTATAGGCCAGAGGTGTGGTGGTGAGAGGATTCAGCAGAGACAGAGTGGGGAACAGAACAGGCAGTCTGAAATACACTGCTGAGGGGAGCAGCGAGCGAGGCAGGAGAGGTCTGCTGCACCATGTGGGTCAGCCCCCTGGTCGAGGATCAAACCCACGTCACAGTGGCTGGCGGTAGCTTGAGAGCACTGAGACCTTAACGCCTGTGCCACCAGAGAGGCCCTAGATGTCAGTCTAAATCCCACATCTTCATCTTAGAACATTTTACTGTCTTCCAGCCAAGCACACTATTTTAAAAACTTATTGTCCATCTGCTCCCATTAGACTGTAAGCTTAAGGAAGTGCAGGGGCCAAGTTTTTCATGCTCACAATTGCATACTTAACTGAACACTTGCCAATCTGATTATGAGAGCTGAAAACTGAGGAAAAGAAAAAAAATTCTGGGTAAAACTGGGAAAGATTATCAGGGATGACAAGAGAACAGTAATGATAATAAATAATAACAATTACAATAATGTCTATTAAGTGACAAAATATTTGAGCCCTGCACTGCAGCAGCTGTGGCTCTGCACTACCCCAGTGTCGTCAGTCTCAACAAAGATGACAAGGTGACCAAGAACGTGAGCAAGCCAGGGCAAAGCCTCACCAACCACACCATGTCCCTGCCAGAAATGATCTGGGAGGTTCGTGGCTTTGCCCCCTATGAGCAGGGTGCCATGGAGCTGCTCAAGCTCTCCAAGGTTGAGCGTCAGCACTATGAAGCTATCCGCAACTACTGCAGCATGAGTTCGATCCCTGGGGCCAGGAAGGTGACCCACATGGCACAGCAGACCTCTCCTGTCACGCCCACTGCTCCCCTCAGCAGTGTCTGCCTCTGCCTGCACCCCAGTTCTTGTATGCATAAATAAATAAATCTTAAAAAACAATGGTGGGGACACACATCTGCCCAAGAGAAAGAGAGATAAGCAATGGGTCCTGCCTGTGAAGAGAAAAGACTGAGCAATCTGTTCCCACCATGAAAAAATTTTCAGATAAAAAAAATCTGAGAATTAAGTTGCCAAATTTTGACTTCAGACATCTGTAAGACATATCCAAAATAAACATAAAGTTCATTAATTTTAGGGCCTCCCTGGTGGCACAATGGGTTAAGCACCGCACTATGAAGCAATCAGCAGCCTCTGCAGCACGAGTCCAATCCCCAGCCCACTAGGCAGCGACCCACATGGCACAGCAGACCTCTCCTGTCTCGCCCGCTGCTCCCCTCAGCAGTGTACTTCGGTCAGTCTGCCTGTTCTGCTCCCCACTGTCTCTGGTGAATCCTCTCACCCCCACATCTCTGGCCTGTACCCAGCTCTTGTATGTATAAATAAATACATCTTTTTATAAAAAAAAAAAGTTTTATGAATTTTATAAAGTAAGTAAGATACAGAGACAAGGTCCTTGTCCATGAAAATCTGAGCTTAGTGGACTTGTAAAGGTAGTAGGCCAATGGGCAGACAAATCTCATTCAAGTCTTAAAGGGGGAAGTGGGGTGGCAGTGTGTCTCACAACGATACTCCCCAATTGAAATCCACAAACCACTCAAAAGAGTATCTGAATGAGGCTGAGAATGAGAGAATAATGGATGTGATACACTGCTGGAACACCCTTCAGTCTGCTCAATAACGGAGACTATGAATTGTTTTCCTGACCCAGATGCCAAAAGTGGCATGGCGATAATGAAGTCAGAGATAGAGAACTTCAAGCACCTTTATTGCTGGGTATCACATGTACCTTAAATTAGTATGGCATAGAAAATCTGATAAATATTTATCCCAGTTTTTTTTTTAATTTTTAAAAAGATTTATTTTATTTATTTATGCATACAAGAACTGAGGTGCAGGCCAGAGGAGCGGGTGGTGAGAGAATTCACCAGAGACAGAGTGAGGACCAGAACAGGCGGATCTACTGAAATACACTGCTGAAGGGAGCAGGGGCAAGACAGGAGAAGTCTACTGAGCCATGTGGGTTAGCTTCCCATGTGGCCGGGGATTGAACTCATGCTGCAGTGGCTGCCGACAGTTTAATCATACTGAGACTTAACCCCTTGTGCCACCAGGGAGGCCTTTATTCCCAGTTTTATTCTACAAGGATGGATGAACTTAATCCAGACCAAGACAGAACAGTTGAAAATTGAATGTATGAAAACTGAGAAAGTAACCACGTAATTTTTGAAAGTGTGAGAGTCAAAGGCTAAGTGTTGTCAGAAGAGGTGGTCAGAGAGCAAATCCTAGACCTGCCCCAGCCCTAGACTGGCCCCAGTAATCCAGGATTAAAGACAGTTCTGCAAATACCTGCAGGCCAGTCTAAATTCTGCATGCCTAAGTTTTCTGATCCAAAAAAAGAGAATACCTGCCTACCTTACAGGATCTAATACTGGGCAATCTGTGCGGCATTATGTACGCCTTGCTACACTCAGTTAAACCTTTAACACCAGACCTTTAAAACTAAAAAGCTATTAATAATAACTAGTATTTGTTATGGGTGTTGAGTTCTAATCCCAAGTTGGACACAGAGTCTTACAAGAATTATCAGTTTCTCTCAATGGCCCTAGAATAGGTCAAAGTCTCAGCCCCGTATTACAGACTAAGAAACTAAGATTTCCAACTGTTAACTAACCTGCCCAAGTTCTCCAAAAAACAAAAGTAGTGGCACCTGAATCAGAAGTCAGGTTTTCACTCTGGAGAGCCAACATTTTTATCCACTGTTATAAGGTTTTAAAAATGTAGATTTCAGGGCCTCCCTAGTGGCGCAGCGGTTAAACATTGGGTTGCGAAGCTGCCCGCTGCCTCTGCAGAGCCAGTTCGATCCCCAGTCACCGGGCGAGGGTCCCACATGGCGCGCAGACCTCTCCTGCCGCCCGCTGCTCCCCTTAGCAGTGTACTTCGTTGGTCTGCCTGTTCTGTTCCCCACTCTGGCTCTGGTGAATTCTCTCACCCTCCCGCGCTTCTGACTGTACCCAGTGCTTGTATAAATAAAAATAAATAAATCTTTAAAAAAAAAGTAGATTTCACTCTTCGGGGGACGGTGTCCAGAGGCATTCAGAATGGTCCAGCCTTTGGCAGACCGTCCCAGACTACCCCACAACACAGCCTCTAAGACCACCTGGCTGTCCAAACCCCCGGTAAGAGGACTGTGGACTTTCATACCAAGAAGGCTGGGAGAGCACCACCCTCCGCAAGCAGTGCCGGCCAGGCCAACTTCGAGGAGCTCATACTGTGAGACCCAACGTTCCTAAGAGGCGTCTAAAATGAAAAACCTGGGGGGGGAGGGAGGGGTGGGGAGAGGAAGGACTAGTGTCAAAATAAGTGGGGGGGTACAATTGTATGGGAAATATAACCAAAATGAAAATGCATACATTGTGCAAAGATGAAAAAAGATGTAAGAATTATATAAAATAAAATATTTAAATAAAATAAAATAAAATGAAATGAAATGAAAAACCTGCCAGTGGGGCCGACAGTGGCTCTGTGTGAGCCAAGTGTGCCCATGGCAGGCTCAAGCGGGATTTCCACACAGAGGAGCTGAAAATCACTGCGAAAGTGTTGAAAACACAGCCCAGAGTCAGAAAACACTAAATTAAAAATGAAGCTTTTTTAACTAAAAAAAAAATCAAAAGGCAATAACAAAAGTAACTGTCACAAAATTAAAATCTTGTAAAGTAAAACTCTGAATACATACAGGCATTTTTAAAATTTTTAAATCCTCAAAATGAGAGTCTAAGGATCAATTATGCAATTAATTAGAACAATACCAATTGAAAAATTAAAGGGGAATGGGCCTCCCCGGTGGCACAGCTGTTGAGCACTGGGTTGCAAAGCTGCCCGCAGCCTCTGCAGCGCTGGTTCGATCCCCGGCTGCTCCCCGGCCACAGGAGGAGGGTCCCACATGGCGCGCAGACCTCTCCTGCCGCCCGCTGCTCCCCTCAGCAGTGTACTTCGGTCCTTCTGCCTGCTCTGCTCCCCGCTCTGGCTCTGGTGAATTCTCTCACCCTCCCGCGCTTCTGACTGTACCCAGTGCTTGTATAAATAAATAAATAAATAAATAAATAAATAAATAAATAAATCTTTTTAAAAAAAAATTTAAAGGGGAAAATCTGCAGAGACTAGTGTGCCCATTCTCCACTGACTATACAGTTTAAAAGAACACTCAGAAACATACATGTACAGAGGAAGAGAGGGCCTTCCTGGAGGCGCAGGCGGTTGAGCGTAGCGCTGTGAAGCTGTCCGCAGCCTCTGCAGTGCAAGTTTGATCCTGGCAGGCCACAGAGCTACCCACATGGCACAGCAGACCTCTCCTGTCTTGCCCGCTGCTCCCCACAGCAGTGTATTTCAGTCAGTCTGCCTGTTCTGCTCCCAGTTCTGTCTCTGGTGAATCCTCTCACCCTCCCGCACATCTGGCCTGTACCCTGGTTCTTGTATGCATAAATAAATAAATCTTTAAAAAAAAAAAAAGAACATTTAAAAAAGACAAAGGAAGGGCCTCCCTGGTGGCACAGGTAGTTGAGCATAGCACTGTGAAGCTGTCCGCGGCCTCTACAGTGCCGGTTCAATCCCTGCCGGCCTCGGAGCAACCCACATGGCGAGCACACTTCTCCTGTCTTGCCGCTGTATTTCGTCAGTCTGCCTGTTCTGTTCCCCGCTCTGTCTCTGGTGAATCCTCTCACTCCCCCATTCCCACCTTTGGCCTACACCCCAGCTCTTCCATGCATAAAATAAATAATAAATAAATACTTAAGAGGTGGGTTTTGAGGTTGTAGAAAGAGGAGTAATGATAACCAGAAGTGATTTACTGAAAACAAGTCTATCAGGAAAGATTACCACCTGGACTAAAAAGTAAAGGAATATAAATACACCCCCTCAAAGTGGGGTCTGCAGCCCAGCAGCCCAGGCATCAGCTAGAGTATCAGCAATGGGCACTATCTGGTTGTTGCTGAATCAGAATCTGCATTTTCACAAGGTCCCCAGGCAATTCTGCACATAGAACAGATCGACACTTCAAAGCATCTGATGAGCAGCTCATGATATCTTTGCAGACAGAAGATTTCATTCTATTAATTTGTTATACAGATTTGCAGGGTAAATGTTCAGCAGTTGACACTGTTTCATTCACTTCTCATAATAATCCTACAAAGTATGCGTATTGTGTGTCACTTACAAATAATAGTAGCAAAGATTAACAACACTAGCCACCAGACACTGAAGGATTTCATATATATTAATGTATTTAATCCTCTTAACAACTCCTTTTTTCCCCTAAAGATTTATTTCATTTATTTATGCATACAAGAGCTGGGGAATAGGCCAGAGATGTGGGGGGGGTGAGAGGTGTCACCAGAGACAGAGTGGGGAACAGAACAGGCAGATCCACTGAAATACACCACTGAGGGGAGCAGTGGGCGAGACAGGAGAGGTCTGCTGCATGTGGGCCAGCTCCCTGGTTAGGGATAGAACTCATGCCACAGTGGTTGGCAACAGCTTGACAGCACTAGACTCCAATCCTTGTGCAACCAGGGAGGCCCCACAACTCTTTATGGTAGGTATTATTATTATTCACACTGTATATATTATGAAACTGAAGCAGAAAGCGACTCACTCATAATTACCTAAAGCATATGTCCAGTGCCTAACCACTCCTTCTAAGGCTAAGTGTGCTGCCACAGTGGGCCACAAGACAGTCCTGCAGGAAACAATAAACAACCAGATTGTAAATTTTAAAAAAAAGGGAATGGGGGAGTTAACATAAGTAAAGATTTTAACGGAATTCCCCGAAAGGAGGGAGACAAGAAACATAGGTTTATTGATCACCTCTAGTCACGGGCCATGAGTACTCTGCATCCATGTTTTATTCAACCTTTCCAACAAACCCATTTGTAGGCACTAAGACATTTTATATATGAGGTAATTGCAGCACAAACAAGTTAAAGACCTTGCCAAGTCATACTACTTGTGAGAATTCAAACAAGATTCTAAAATCAAGGCTGACTCTAAAGCCTGTGCTTTCCTTTTATTTGTTCTGCATCCATCCCTGATCCAGTCCCATCACTACAAATAACAGATAAGGACACAGTCATGCTAACTATATTAAGATGAGGCCCCTTAGCTAAGAGAACAAATACATTATAGAACAGAACGTGAACCTAAAAAGGTCAAAGCAGGATGCAACAATGGGCTAGAACGGAGTTCAAAAAAAGGAGGCTCTGGGCCTCCCTGGTGGCACAAGGGGTTAAGCACCACACTATGAAGCAATCCGCAGCCTCTGCAGCAGGAGTTCCATCCTGGGCTGGCCAGGGAGCAACCCACATGGCGCAGCAGACCTCTCCTGTCTCCCCTGCTGCTCCCCTCAGCAGTGAATTTCAGTGGATCCACTGTGGTGAAGCTCCCGACTCTATCTGTGGTCAATCCTTTCACCCCTCACACCTCAATATATACCCCAGTTCTTCTACAATATATATATATATTAAAAAAAAAAAAAAAAAAACATGGATCTGATAGGAGTAACCTTATGAGTTTTAGTAAAACTCCAGGATTGGCTAATTGGCTAGTCAGGCCTGCTACTAATCTGACCCTGGCCTGTAGATTAGACCTGCTGTGCTAATCTATACTAAATTTAACTGGCCCCCTGCTTTCTTTGTGAGACCAAATCCCACACATATGCCCCAGGTAACTTAATTCTGACATTTTGTTAAAACTCAAGAAACCTGAACTCTTCTGGAAAGTATCCATGATCCACAGCTCAATTATTTCCCTCAAATGGGTACAGCAAGTCAGGACGTGCAATGAGGCCAGTGAGTCATCCCAGACCTCAACTATTTCAAACTCTGAATCAATACTTACAAATTCAAGAAGACTCTTTCTCAGATAAACTCAAGGACAAACCTATTCATGTTCATAAAACAGTGCAGGTAAATCCGTTCATTGAACCTAGGAGGCCATTTGCAAACCTACAAAGAATGAAGGCAGGAAAAGCTGCCTGCAGTCCAGTCACTCTCACCACAATCCCTGTGTTTTCAATTCCAGTTAGAACTGGCAAGACCCTAACAGTGAAATCTGGTAACCCCGAGGTCTAGATTCTCAGGACAACCTACATTGAAGTAACACGAGCTTCCCTATGGAATAGTCTTGTCAAAGTGGGCAGGTTTTCCTGGCTGGATCAGAACAGCCTGTGTCTCCTCTCATTCAGTTCTCCCTTGGAAGCCAAGCATCTCTCTAGGGAATGCCATCTGCAGTGGACATCGGGTGTCTGAAAGCCTTGTTTTCACCATACAGACATCCTGGTCCACTTCTAGTTCTCAATTTCTCTGCTCTTTCTTACACAGAAAGAAACCTTGGTAAATGGCAGTCTTTGAGAACTTTTCCCTACAGTTCCTCTCCCATGAAACAGTACAGTTCTAGTCCAGAATCAGATGATTCCTAGAGCTTTATTCAGTTCAGGCTGGCTTTATACCTAGAATTCCAGAGCCACTTTGTAAACCCATGTCTTTCTTTCCTGAAGAAGCCTCAATGCCTAAACCCACTCTCAAGGGTTCCCAGACCAACACATCAGCACCCTATTCTTTTCTGGGCCATCAGTTCTCAAATTTCAGCAGTCACCTGGAGAGTCATTATAATAGGTATTACTGAACTCACTCCTTGGACCTCTGATTCAGCAGGTCTAGGTAGGACTTGAATATCTGCATTTGTAGCAAACTCCCAGAGAATGATCATGTTGCTCATCCGGAGACTACACTTTGACAATTACTGCTCTGTGTCAACAATATTTCAATTCATTCCCAGGACTAAACTGGGAATCAGCAAGGTATGTAAGGAGGAAGATGCTATACAGAAGGGTTCATTACAATACATAATATCCGGTGCTTTGTCCTACATAGAAAATTCCTTTTTCTTCTAGAGTAGACTACAACTGGATCTCACAGGTGAAATATTTAGTTTAAAATAGTTGACAGTTGAGCGCCACGCTGTGAAGCTGTTCGCAGCCTCTGCAGCGCGGGTTTGATCGCAGCCGGCCGGCCGGCGAGAATCCCATATGGCGCACCAGTCCTCTGTTGCACCCACAGGCGAGACAGGAGAGGTCTGCTGCGCCATGTGGGATTCTTGCCGGCCGGCAGGGATCGAACCCGCACTACAGAGGCTGCGGACAGCTTCACAGCGTGGCGCTCAACCGCCTGCGCCACCAGGGAGGTCCCTCTTTTCTTCTTTTTATAAACTATATCAATGTACAGTTGATAACTCAGGATTTCTAGCTGATAACCACACATTTAACACCACCTTACAAATTGAAGAGAAAAGGACAGAAAACATCTTTTTTTTTTTGTTTTTTTGGTGGGACCCTCGCCAGAGGCCGGGGAAAAAACAGGCGCTGCGGAGGCTGCAGCCTCGCAGCCCAGTGCTCAACCGCTGTGCCACCAGGGGAGGCCTGACAGAAAACATCTGTCAGATGCCTTGTCATACTAACAGCAAAGTGCACATACAACTCGCATCTTTAAATTTTAGAAACACTGGTCAATGTGTACAACTTTGATACAATTTCAGGATGCCCAGGACAACCATGGTCGCTTCATGCAAATCACTGACAGTTCCTAAATCACTTTGAGATTTGATGATCCAATTGTGTAAACTTACTGAGGGCAAGAGGCACAACTCAGATGAGAGGTGTGTTTATTAGCTCCCCCACTCTAAGGTCATTCATAAGGAACATTTTATTCTTCCTCTTCATTGTCTTTGTCTTCTAACTTTTTCCTGATTTCAGAGGGATCCTTTGTGTCATCAAACTTTCAATCTTTGTGCCTTCCAACTTACAGTAGACAATTTCACATCCTCCAGCTTTGCGATCTTATTGTCATAAGGCTATTCCAATCACATAAGCTCTTCCATGTATCACCCAGCTCCTTTACCACATCTCCAACATAGAGGCCTGAGTCCAGGGATTCCAGACAGAGACCTTTTGGGGCATTAGGTCATTTTTGCCTCCCTTCAGTGAATCTCTAACCCCTTCACTGCCCAATCATAGCATACTTTTATCACCATTGCCATCGCATCAAATTTAGACTTCTCTTTCTCAGATACTATTTTCTACCTCTCAGAGCTCTTCTGGCAAACTCTGCAAAACTGACTAAGACCTCTGGGTTTTACTGCCTATGTTCCTCTCTACCCAAAGAAGGTATAAGCAGACATTTAGCCTTTGGCTTCATGGGTCACCTTAGCCATCCTGACTAATCTCTAAAGAGAGATTTTTATAAAGGTGAAGGGCAGACAGACCTAGGACCTTCTGAGGTACAGTTACAGACCTATATAAACCCTCAAATTCACTAATCCCATTAAAATATATCATTTATTTCATAAACACAGTACAGTAAGCAGCTAGGAACAATGCAGCCACATCTCTTTAGAGAAACATGGATGGCTTAAAATAGGAATTTCAACCCCTAAATGCCAAGAACAAGCTATTTCTGGTATGTCTGTATATAGAAAGAAACACATAGAAACAAGTGGTTGGAAATGTGGTTAAGACAGAGGAAGGTTGCTGGAGAGAGCACTGCATTTACTCAGAAGAGTCTGAGTCCAGTGCTGCCTCCTCGGTAAATTACTGGAAGCCTCTGAACATCATCCCTACATCCTAATCCTCCTAAGCAGAACAATACCCACTTTATGGGCTGTGCAAGGAATAATTACAATACAGTTTCACTTATTCTTCAGCAAACATTCTGAGCTCTCATAATGTGCACTAAGAATGCAGAGAAGAGTCCTTGCCCTCGCAGTGCATAAAAGGTCCTCCTCCTTGGAGGGTACCCAACAATTTACAAACTACTTAGAACTAGAGGGTGATTCTTCAAGGACAGAGAGCCCCCAATCCACGCTGAATAAGAACCTGGTACACAGGGCCTCCCTGGTGGTGCAAGGGGTTAAGACGCAACCTATGAAGCTGCTTGCAGCCTCTGCAGCATGAGTGTGATCCCCAGCCAGGGAGCTCCCCACATGGCGCGGCAGACCTCTCCTGTCTCGCCTTCTCCTGTCTCGCCCGCTGCTCCCCTCAGCAGTGTGTTTCAGTCAGTCTGCCTGTTCTATTCCCCGCTCTGTCTCTGGTGAATCCTCTCACCCCCTGCATCTCTGGCCTGTACCCCAGCTCTTGTGTGCATAAATAATCTTTATAAAAAAACAAAAAACAACCTACCAGTGAGAATGGCACATATTAAAAAAACTAGCAACAACAAATATTGGCGAGGGTGTGGAGAAAAAGGAAAAAATGTTCAACATCACTTGTAATCAGGGAAATGCAAATCAAAACTACCATGAGATACCATCTTACACCAGTGAGAATGGCACATATTAAAAAAAAAAAAACACCTGGTAGTCAGCAATAGACAAGATGACTGTTGAATGAATGAAAAAAACTATTTCTATTTCTGATCTGTAAACCTTCCTCTCCACGTAAAAAAAGGGATTGATCTATAATAATCACCTCACTCACTGAGGAAAGAAACATCAACACTCAGAAACATATGGAAGGGAAAGCAAAAATGACACTTCCCACTATTTGTCATCCCATGACAGGGCTCAGCAGAGTTCTTCTTGTCATATTAAATCTCCCAATATCTGGGCCTCCCTGGTAGCACAAGGGGTTAAGCACAGTGCTGTGAAGCTCTCTGGACCTCTCCTGACTCGCCCGCTGCTCCCCTCAGCAGTGTATTTCAGTCAGTCTGCCTGTTTTGTTCCCCACTGTCTCTGGTGAGTCCTCTCACCCCAGCACCTCTGGCCTGTACCCCAGTTTTTGTATGCATAAATTAATCTTTTTTTGGTAAAGTACCTACTAGCTTGCAGTAGCAGTTCAGCAGAACTCTTTAAAAAAAAAAAAAAAAAAATCAGTCTCCCCAGATCTGAAAACGCCTGCAAAGGCTGTAGGAAATGGCTCACATTGCCCTCTGTGACCATTAAGCTGCAAGATAACTAAGTTACTGGAGTTTTTTAACTTTGTTATTTTCTTACATTATTGTTCATTTTTTTTTACAATTTTTGATTTCTCCTCTCAGGTGCAGTCCCCATAAATCACCCACCACCACCTCATGCATGAGCTGTCACCACAGTCCCTTGCGCTCTTCCGTCCCTCCCATGCTGTGTGCCTCAGACCTATACTTGCTGCAAATTTTGTCTTTTGTTTTTATATTGACCCTTTACTCGGTTTCCCTACATTCCTCCTATACATGAAGCCATCTGATATTTTTCTTTTTCCTTCTGACTTATTTCACTGAGCATAATCCCTTCTAGTTCCACCCATTGCTGCGAATGGCATGAGTTTATCTGTTTCGATGGTATTCCATTCTGTATATGTACCACATCTTGTTGATCCATTCTTCTGTTTTGGACATTTAGGTTGTTTCCTTATCTTAGCTATTATAGACAGTGCTGCAGGAAACATAGGAGTGCAGGTTTCCCTTCCAATTAAATTTCTTGTCTCCTTTGGATAGATTCCTAGGAGTGGAACTACTGGGTCATATGGTAGCTCCATTTTTAGTAATCTGAGGAACCTCCACACAGCTTTCCATAGTGGTTGGACCAGCTTCCCACCAGCAGTGTAAAAGGGTTCCTTTTTTCTCCATATCCTCACCAGCATCTGTTGTTGCTAGATTTTTTTTTAAAGATTTATTTTATTTATTTGTGCATACTAGAGCTGGGATACAGGCCACAAGTGGGGGAGGGGTGAGAGGATCCACCAGAGACAGAGTGGGGAACAGAACAGGCAGACTGAGAAATACACTGCTGAGGGGAGCAGTGGGCGGGACAGGAGAGGTCTGTGGCGTCATATGGGATTCTCGCCGGCAAGGGATTGAACTCATTCTACAGTGGCTGCAGATAGCTTCATCCAGCTGAGACAACCCCTTGAGCCACCAGGGAGGCCCTTGCCAGTTTTTTTTAATATGGGCCATTCTCACCAGTCTAAGTTTTAGACTAGAGTCTAAGTTTTGCACTAGAATTTTTCATTATGTGACGTCAAGAGTACGTATTTGGGGCCTCCCCGGTGGCGCAGCGGTTGAGCGCTGGGTTGCGAAGCTGCCCGCGGCCTCTGCGCCGCCGGTTCGATCCCCGGCTGCTCCCCGGCCACCGGAGGAGGGTCCCACATGGCGCGCAGACCTCTCCTGCCGCCCGCTGCTCCCCTCAGCAGTGTACTTCGGTCCTTCTGCCTGCTCTGCTCCCTGCTCTGGCTCTGGTGAATTCTCTCACCCTCCCGCGCTTCTGACTGTACCCAGTGCATGTATAAACAAAACAAACAAACCAGCAAAACAAATAAATAAAGCATGCCTCTATAAAAAAAAAAAAAAAAAAAGTACGTATTTGAATAAATAGTAAATGTGCTAACAGAAGACCGATCTTTAACCTAAATGTAGGAAATTGCAACTCTGTTCCTAATTCTTCAGACATAAACCAGCCTTTCTCAGCCTTGGCATTACTGACATTTGGGTTCAGATAATTCTTGAATGGGGTAGCTGTCCACTATATTACAGAATGTTTAGCAGAGTCAGGATGGCCGAGCTAGACAGTCTAAGGTGCTGTGGTCAGAATATTTAGCAGAATTCCTGACCTCTACCCACTGGATGACACACAGGCTATTTAAATAAGAAATACATAAGATAATATAAAATATCATTGTTTGTACTCTAAATACAAGACATTTTCAGATCATCAGATAAGAAAGTACCAATGCACCTAAAGGTAATCTATAATTTAGAAATAAACCAATGAGTTAATGAATGGTACAAAAAGTACTGACAGCATAAAATGTGACCAAGCAGCCTACCTGCCATTTTTAGACACATTACTTATGCAAGGTAACTCTTAGAAGTCCTTGGCATCTTGAAATCTCCCATTTAATTGCTCCAGTCAGATTCTTAATTTTTTTCTTCCTATTCTTTTCTGAGAGGAAAAAAAAAATTTTCCTACCGCACAGAAGGCAAGAGAGTTATTATCACCACTATTTATTGAGCATTTTCTAACTAAGGGACTTAGTTATTTAAATTAAGCAAGTCTCATTGGAAGTTTCTTAAGGAAAGGAGACAAGAGGATGATCAAAAATTTTTAAATAAAACCCTGGAGCCACAAAGGAAACTGGGGATTCCTGACGTTTACCTAAGACTTACACCATCACTTCCCAGCTTTTCCGTGTAGATACTTCTCTTTAGAAAAAGATCACGTTTACATTATTCTTTAAACACTGGGATTTCAGCACTTAATAACATAATCCTAAACCTGCATATAGCATGTAGCACTTTTTATAAAGTATTGTTGGTGTTAATTATAAAAGAAATGTATGGTCATTGTACAGAATCTAAAAAGCCCACTTGGGGCCTCCCTGGCGGTGCAGGGGTTAAAAACCATGCTATCAACTATTGCCAGCCACTGCAGCACAAGTTGCTGGCCGGCCAGGGATCTATCCATATGGTACAGCAGACCTCCCCTGTCTCCCTGCTGCTCCCCTCAGTAGTGTATTTCAGTAGATCTGCCTGTTCTGCTCCCCACTCTGTCTCTGGTGAATCCTCTCACCCCCACACCTCTGGCCTGCACCCCAGCTCTTGTATGCATAAATAAATAAATCTTTAAAAAATAAATAAAAGCCAACTTTATTCGGTCCCCACACAGGCCACCAAAATAAAAAATAAAATGCCTATTTTTTAAAATATTGATTTTAATGATGATATATACATACTATATAACAATATATTATCCTGTAATGATGATATAAACAGAAACAAATGCAAAGGTAAAGATTAGCCAGCTGTTCAGCAATCAACTACTATTAATGGATTAAGGTGGCCAAGTACTTCAGTGTTAAGTCACTGATGGGTCTCTTTACAATATGCCCATCAATTCTGAGAAAAAATTCTGACTTCATAATAATTCCATAAGCCTAACTAAAACTGTGGCACCAGTGCTGTATAAGACAGGAACTGGGCTGGGCCTGTGTGTGTTGGAAGAGTTTGGCATTTCGGAGGAAAGCAGTCCATATAACAGAAGCTGTTTTCCAGAGTGAAGTGGAATGCTTTCCCACAGAAGCAAAAACTAAAGGAAAACTCATCTCTACTCTGTTTTGGTATCATCATTTATAGTCTGCACCTAACAGACAGCCAACCCTTAATAAACAAGGGACTCTTTCCATGGACCCCAGGGCTTCTCAGCTCTGCCCACCGCCCCCCACCCTCTCCAGACCCCAAGCCGTCTGAGACGGCCTTGTCACCCTCAGATGACAAGTGCTTGTTCCAGGAGGTAGGTACAGGCCCTCCATCAAGAGAGCGTAGGCTAAACTACCTGTTCAAGGAACATCTTTCCCCATTCCAGAGTTAGAAATAAAATAACAGTGACATTCCAGGGGCCAGAAAGGGGAACCATGGCGGTCTTGCATGGAGAAGCCTGCAGGGGGAATGTGGTGGTGACGGATTTGGAGAAAGGGCCCAACCGACTGACAAGTGTGAAATAACTGAAATGCCTAAAACTGGAAGATTTAGTATCTGAACAAATTAGAGTTAATATTGACACGGCAGTGGGCTAGTCATCCTGCTGTAATATGAGGCTCAATGTTTAGAAAACAAAATTAAAGAATTCCAATATTACTATGCCTTTTCCAAGACAAAGAAGGTAAGAAAATGGGACTCAAGTGGACAGACCTATGATCAGTTTTAACTTTTACCTCCATAAAATAGCTCCTTTCTAAAGGAGGATATGTCTTATGGTTTAATTCATTAATAATTATTAGTGGTTGGTTCCTTGGAGAACACCTCCAGATCCCTTAACAATCACAAAACTGAAGTGCAAGACACTTTATAGGCTCAAAAATCTTAACAGAATAAAGACCTCGCATTCAAATTAGATTTTACTGAATAGCTAATTATAATACCATTCGTGGCTGGCAATAACACAAATAAGGAGAATTCTTGTCTTTCTCTCTCTGGAAGGCCTCAATTTAACACCATGAATCATGTGGTCCTTGACATATGGTAACTTCCGGGGTGGGGGCTGGGGGGAGGCAGATGACATTTAGCACAGGACATGTGAGGCTGTGGGAAAAGGGAAGTTCTTAGCCACAAGAACCAGGACAAAACCCCTGCCCTTGGGAAAAATGCCAAAATCTCTGAAGTCCACTGCAAAGCAGTTAAATTCTTAGCATCAGAAGATTCTGTTAGATGAACACAAATCACAGCAGAGAATCAGAATAAGTTTTTGAAAACTACACTATAAAGTTGAAAACTATTTTTCGGCGTAAGAATCCATGCTAAGGAATAGTCCCCAGGGTGAATACGATAACCCCTCCCCCACTGGTTTAAGCTAATTTGCCTTGAATTTTTTTCATCATTTAAGAACAGAGAATATCACAATGACTAACTTCACTGAGTGCTTATTACTATGTAAGCTTATTACTCTGTAAGACTAAATGCTCTATACGCATTAGCTTATTAAGCCTTACAACAATGCTATAAATTCTAAACAATGTTAACTCTAAAATAGGAATTTTCTTTAAAGGCTTTGATAATAAACACAGCAATTTTTAAGAAACTTGATTTGTAATATGATAGAAGCACTACATAAGTTATTAAAACCATCTTTGGCTTAAAAATATGAATTAAGCATAAATACATTAGAAAACCACTCTGGGCCTTCCTGGTGGCGCAGGCAGTTGAGCGCAGCACTGTGAAGCTGTCCGCAGCCTCTGCAGCGCGGGTTCGATCCCGGCTGGCCTGCAAGGGTCCCACATGGCAAAGCAGACCTCTCCTGTCTCGCCCACTGCTCCCCTCAGCAGTATATTTCATCAGTCTGCCTGTTGTGTTCCCCGCTCTGTCTCTGGTGAATCCTCACCCTCCTGAGCATCTGGCCTATACCCCGGTTCTTGTATACATAAATAAATAAATCTTTAAATATATATATATTTTTTAAAAAAAGAAAAGAAAAGAAAAAGAAAAAGAAAACTACTCTTTATTCTGCCCTAGCAATCTCTACTGGGAAATCTATGCAAAACCTAAAGACCCTAAAAGGCTTTATTTGCTGAATTCAAATAGCTTTAGAATTCTAGTTAGAAGTCTTTATTTTAGGGCCTCCCTGGTGGCACAAGGGGTTAAGATGCAGCACCATGAAGCTATCCGAAGCCACTGTTGAACTGCAGAAGGAGTTCAATCCCCCACCAGGGAGCTACCCAAAAGGCGCAGGAGACCTCTCCTGGCTCGCCCACCGCTGCCCTCAGTAGTGTATTTCAGTCGATCTGCCTGTTCTGTTTCCCACTCTGTCTCTGGTGGGTCCTCTCTCACACCCCCCCCCCCCCGTCTCTGGCCTGTACCCCAGTTCTTGTATGCATAAATAAATAAATCTTTAAAAAAAAAAGTAAAATGAAAATAACAATAAGGGGCCTCCCTGGTGGTACAGGGGTTTTAAAGTCTTTGCACTACCAAGCTACCGCCAGCCACTGCAGCATTAGTTCAATCCCCAGCCAGGGAGAAAACCCACATGGCTCAGCAGACCTCTCCTGTCTTGCCTGCTGCTCCCCTCAGCAGTGTATTTCAGTAGAATCGTCTATTTGGCTCCCCACTCTGTCTCAGGTGAATCCTCCCTCTGGCCTTGACCCCATAAAAAAAAAAAGAAAGAAAGAAAATAACAATACAAATGAGTATTAGTACTGAGAGGTAGAAATTACCCTTCCCGAACATGCTCAGCGAAATAAGCCAGAAAGAAAAAGAAAAATACCGGATGGTCTCACTCATAGCAGGAATCTAGAAAACTTAAATAAGGGACCAGGAAAAAGAACAACTATAAGAAAGAAAATATCAAAATCAACAAACTATGAACCAGAGATACTCTATGGGGGGTGGGAGGCGGGGAAAGGAGGGATTGGGGTCAAAATAAGGGGGTTGTAATTGTATGGGGAATATAAAAATAAAATTTTAATAAAAAGAAAAAAAATTACCCTTCCCACTGCTAAATTTACAACTTTGCCAGCCCATTAAGAGAAAGGCATTTATATTTATACATAAATATATTAAAGTGGGAACTGTATTAATGATATACAAACATCTTGGATTTTACTTGGGAGAGATAATACTCTTTATATTTGGTTCCAACAGTTCTTTCTCTTGTTCAAAAGAAAAAGATATAAAAAAATTTTTTTTATGGAGACTATACCTCAAAATGGAGAGCTGCCAACTGGATCTTAAAGGAGCAAACTTTTTCCAAGAGTAGTTTCAACACAATCTCTTGTACAGACTGTACATGTTTCTGCTGGCATCACATTGGCATGAGTAAAGGTTTTCCTTTTTTCCCTCTCTCTGCATTTTTTAAACCATATTTTGGAAGTATCATCAAAACCAAACACATATCAATATCAAAAGCCACAAAATTTGCTATTATATACCCACCCAGACATCTTACTATGTTGGCTAACTATTTCATGAGAATGCTTCAGAGGGCACATTTGCAGTGGAGGCAGAATAACCTAGATCCGCTCCATCACTTGCTAGCTATGTGACCTTGGACAATTTTCTTGCCGTAGCCTGACTTTTCTCCTTTGCAAAATGAGATGACAATTCCAACCTTATAAGGATTACCTGTTTGCGAAATGTCCAGCATAGAACAGACTCAAAGCAGTAAACAGTCAGTTATTACTGTTGCTATTCATGTAAGCTCCTTAAAAGCAAGGCATACTTTTTCTTGTAACTCAGTTGCAGACTCTAATTATTGAGAAGTGAAATAAAGAAAAGCAAGAAACATCAAAGTTACAAATGAGGATTTAGTTAAATGTCAGTTTCACACTTGAATGAAATGGATCAGATACTAAACAAAAGTTCTGTCAAAATGACACAGCTTGGGGGCCTCCCTGGGGGCACAAGGGTTAAAGTAAAGGAAGCACTATTATCAAGCTATCAAGCTCTGGTCAACCACTGCAGCATGAGCTCAACCCCAGGCATGGAGCAGCAGACCTCTCCTGACTCGCCCGCTGCTCCCCTCAGCAGTGTATTTCAGTAGATCTGCCTGTTCTGCTCCCCACTCTCTGAATCCTCTCCCCCTCACACACACACCCCCTCCACATCTGGCTTACAACCCATCTCTTTTATGTATAAATAAATAAATCTGAAAAGAAAAAAAAAAAGATGACAGAGCTTGGACTAGCTTCATTTTTGGTGATGGAAGTTGATGGAACCAAGAGATAGTGAGGAAAACCTGATGACGCAGGTATGCAGGAGCTGAGGGAGAACATGTCCAAGAAAACTGGGCTTCTGATTGACATGACTGTACAGGAGACAGCATTTATGAGGGACCTGCTGCAGAGACATATTTAGGGCAGTTTTACACACCCCAAAAAGAGGCTAACAGCATCTCATTTTTCCCTGGAACTATGTTAATCTATATTTATTCCCTACTTTACTTATGTAATAGGGTTCTGAGATTTTTTTTTTTTTTTTTTTTTTTGCTATTTCCTGGAATCAAATTAAATCTCAAAAGTACAAGATTTTTTTATTTTTGGGCCTCCGTGGAGGCACAAGGGGTTAAGTGTCAGCGCTATGAAGCTATCCACAGCCACCGCAGCATGAGTTCAATCCCCAGACAGGGACCTGACCCACATGGCGAAGCAGACCTCTCCTGCCTCACCCACTGCTCCCCTCAGCAGTGTATTTCAGTCAATCCTCCTGTTCTATTCCCCACTGTCACTAGTGAATCCTCTCTCCCACACCCTCCCCCGCACCTCTGGCCTGCACCCCAGCTCTGGAATACATAAATAAATCTTTAAAAAAAAAATACAAGATTTTTCCCAAACTGAAAATATTTCAAAAGTTCTGCCACAACACAGGGGGTTAAGATGTAACCTATGAAGCAACTGGCAGCATCTGAAGCACAGAGTTCAATTCCCCGGCCGGCCAGGGAGCAACCCACATGGCGCAGCAGACCTCTCCTGACTCGCCCGCTGCTCCCCTCAGCAGTGAACTTTGGTCAATCTGCCTGTTCTGCTCCCCACTCTGTCTCTGGTGGGTCCTTTCACTCCCCACACCTCTGGCCTATACCCCAGCTCTTGTATGCATAAATAAATAAATCTTAAAAAAAAAAAAGTTCTGCCACAAGTTTTAAAACCAACTCCAACTGAGTTCTAAAATTGGTGTGAGCCATGGGCCAGCATTATGAAATGAATGTCATTTCCCATGATGACCACTTTGATAAGACTAACACACACTTGCTGCTGTTTAAACATTTTAAGGAAATCTTAAGAGAGCTCTGTGATAGTAAATTAAAAATATGAGAATATCAGGCATGAGCATAATTGGAACTATGCTGCTTTTATGTCTGCGTCAACATTTTGAAATGGGTATAAAATGGTGACATTTTGTAGGAAAAGGTATGATTAAAGACAACACAACGTCTTGATCTTAATATAGGTTTTACTATTTGCATGCAGTCCTTGTCAATGCCTATAACTACTACTATCAATATTTTAATTTACTTTCCCTGGTTTTAATTTTTTAACTTGCAACCTAATGGCTTCTTCATAATGAAATACTGATTCTTTTTTTTTTTTTTTTTTTTTTGTGGGACCCTTGCTGGTGGCCGGGGAACGAATGGGCCCAGGGCTCAACCTCTGCTCCACCAGGGGAGGCCCGGAATACTGCTGCCTTTTAAGTCTTAGAAACATAGAAACTTCAAATCTGACTAATCCAAGGAAAAAGAAGCAAAAGAATTTTGCTCTTCGTAAAATCAACCTCCCACATCACACCTTAGTACTAAGTATTTCCCTAATCCTGACAATGGGTTCCTTGGCCACCTGCTCGCATTAGGTCCTGACCAAAATTTTATGAACACCCAACTGCAGTTACCAGGATGTTGCCATCACTTGTATAAAGCAGCTGGATTTTTTTCCCCATGCTGATTTATCGCAAAACGTCACAAGACAGGACTGTGGTCTGAGGCCAAACATGAAAAAAGGCATCTTCACAAAAGAGAAGCAAAGTCCAGGGCTTTTAAAAAAAGCAGGTCTTACGCCCAGTAGCCAATATTCGCTTTTAAAACCAGGCGGTCTCCACGGTCCAGCCACGGAGCTGCTAAATGTAGTCTTGGGAACAAGAACCGGAGAGCTTGAAAGGGATCACCCGCAGAGCTCATCTTTCTTCAGGTTTTTTGCTTTTTTGGTTTTGTTTAAAGGTGGATCAGCCTCTAAGAGCCTGCTGGTGCAGCCAGGGCCCGGCATGGGCAGTGCCCAGGAAAAGGCAGGGGAAGGCTGCAGGGTGCCCGGGCTGGGCTGGCTGCTCGCCCCCTGCCCCCCGCCCCCCGCGGCGGCCCGCGTCCGGGGCAGGAATGTGCAAGAGGAAAGTTCCCCGGGCCCGGGCTTTTCCCGCACTCAAGCCCCTCAAATGACACCGCCAAGCACTTCCTTATGGGAACTGAAGGTCACGGGGCGCCCAGGGACAATGGAGCCCAACTGCAGGCCTCAGAAAGATGGAGCCAGCGAGATGCAGTGCGGGCAGGGCAGCAGGGGCGCGGGGATGCCCCGCCGGGCGAGCTGAACCGGGGGGTCAAGCCCGGGACTTGGGGGGCAGAGGCTGGTCGTCCAGCCTGGCCCGCAGGCCCGCCCAGCACGCTGAGAAGCCAGAGGGGGCTCGTCCGACAATCTAGGGCATCTGTGGACCCCAAAGCCTTTCACACTGTGCCGGGGCGCGGAGCTAACGCCCGCGGGGTCCTCCCCGCTGACACCCCACACACCCTTCCGGGAAGGAGCGACACCTCCATGGGTGGGGGCGGGGGCGGGGGCGGGCGGGGGTCCGCCAGCGTCGGGGAGGAGAGGGGGGGTCTCGGCTCTCGGGGCTTCCAGCAGCAGACAGGGGAGGGGGCCCCGCGAGGCCCGGGAGTCCGGCCGGGGTGCAGGGGGAAGCGGGGCGCCCGCGGCCGGAGCCGCTCCGGCGCGCGGGGGTTTCGGGGCTGCCGACCCGGGGCGCGGTCGCCGGGAGCGGGGCCCCGCGGGCCGGGGCGGCGAGGGCGCGGCCTCCGGCCTCCGGCCTCCGGCCTCGGGCCCGGGCCTGCCCGCGCGGCGCCGGCCGGCTTACCTGCTCCTCCTCCGGGGTCAGCTCGGGGGCCATGTCGGGCCCGGGCGCGGCCGCGGGCTCCATCGCGCCTCGGCGCCGCGGCCAGGAGCGGCCGACGCGTCCCCGCGCCTCAGCGGCCCCGGCCGGCCGGCTCATGGTGGGGCCGGCGGGGCCCGCGCCGCGGGGCCGCCGCCGCCTCGGCCGCCTCAGAAGCCGCCCGGGAGCGCCGCGCGCCTGCGGGCGGAAACCCTCCCGGCCCGGCCCGGCCCGGCCCGGCCCGGCCCGCGCGCCTCCGCCCGGGAGGAAAGCGCCGCGGCGCGGGCGGCGCGGGGGGAGAGGGAAGAGGAAGCCCAGAACTTTCTCGGCCCGAGCGGCCGGCCGCGGCGGAAGGCTCCGAGCCCGCCCGCCCGCTCCCTCGCGGCGCCCCGGTGCGGGCCCGACCGGCGCGGCGGCCTCTCAGCCCGGGCGCGGCGGCCGCGGGGCCTGAGGGCGGGAGCGAGGGAGGCGCCCCCCTCGCGGCTCAGCGCCCGCGCCGCCGCCGCCCCGCCGCCCGGGCCCCCCGCGGCTCCATTGAGAAACTGAGCGGCTCATTCACGGGCGCGGCGCGCGGGGCCGCCGGGGCGCCCGGGAGGGGGAGACAGAGAGAGCGGGGGAGGGGCGCCGCGGCCGGGGGAGGGCGGAGGCCGCGCGCGGGCCCGGGAGGGAGGGAGGCGCGCGGGGGGCGCGCGGGCGTGACTCGACCCCCTCAGGCCGCGGGCCGCGGCCCTCACGCCGCGGGACCCCACGGCCCCCGCCGGCCGCTCGCGCGGGACGCCGCGGGGGCTGCGGGCCGGGACGCCCGGGCTCCCCGCCTCGCGCGGCCTGTGCGCCTCACGGAGGAGCTCGTTTTCGTGCCTCGCAGAAAGGGCTTCCGACCCGGCGCCCCGCCCGCGGGACGTGCTCCCGGGCCGGCGCGGCGGAGACGGGGCGCGGGGCCCGGCCGGGCCTGGGGCGGGGTGCGGCCCGCGGGGAAGGGAAAGCCCACGCGGGCTCGGCTTTGCCGCAGTCCGGGCCGAAAATAAAGATTCCGAACGAGGCGAACTGCTCAGGGGGGAGCAGCACGGCTAGTGCCCAGGCCGGAGCCCACCGTCCCGAACGCCAGGGCGGAGAGAGGGAGGAGGCTTTCCCAAGTGGATGGTGATCTGGCTTCCAAAGCCCCCTCCAGGACTTTTTTTTTTTTTTTTGAAGATTTATTTATTTATGCACACAGAGCTGGGGTGCAGGCCAGAGGTGCAGGGGGGTGAGAGGAGCCACCAGAGACAGAGTGGGGAGCAGAACAGGCAGACTGACCAAAGTCCAGTGCTGAGGGGAGCAGCGGGCGAGTAGGGAGAGGTCTGCTGTGCCATGTGGGTAGCTCCCGCCAGGAGTGACTGGATTGCTTCATAGTGTGGTGCTTAACGCCTTAGCCCCCAGGGAGGCCCCCTCCTAGGATTTTTAAAGCAACCTCTGACCTCACCTTATTTCTGCATTATGGAAATAGGAACTTCTGGCTGCAGAAATTCCTGGTGCTCAGACCTGTCCATCTCAGGTAGCAGGCTGACTCTGGGTTGAGCTCATCACTTCTTACAGGAGTTACAGTTTCAGTGTTGCGACCAGAGGCTCCTCTGGAAGACAGTCTATTTATTTAACAAGTGTTATTTATATACCAGGCACGGAACTATGTGCAGGGTTACAATGGACAACACAGTGGTCTCTTGGGCTCCTAAGGACATCGGATGATCCCTCAACTACATGATGAAGTGAACAAGCAAGACCCACATAGTGTGTGTAATGTGGTTTGTAGAATGGAAAAACTGAACATGTGTTTGCAAATGCATACATAGAAAAAAACCTGAACAGATACACAAGAAAGCTCACTGGTTGTCTCTCAGAAGGGGAACCAACCAGGAGTCTGGAAACGGAGAGGGAGTCTTTTCCCCTCTGTGGTCTTTGGTGCATTCTGAGTTTTTTGTAACTTTTTTTATTGAAGTGTAATATGCACACAGCATGATGAATTTTCATAACCAGAGCACAGATTATGAAATATTTAGAATATCCCCAACTTGCCAAACCCCCCTTATGTCTCCTCCTAGTCATTATTCTCAGAAGCAACCACAGCCTTGGGTTCTAACAATATGGTGCACATATTTAAATTGTGCAGGTGGATGTATAACCTTTTCAAAGTTTTTTAAATAATAAATAGGCACATGGCTCTAGTACTAAGCTGGAGTGAGATAACAGCAGGGGCTCGGTAGAATAAACAACAGAGTGGCCACAGGAGAGGATAGGGTCTCAGCCCACTCTTGACAGGTTGACACTTGTTTAGCCCAGTGATCCGCAGGACATCAGGGGTCAGAGATTTATCCCACCTCACACAGCTTTGTATTTAGTATTGAGTGAGAGCTTGTCCAGGCATTCTAACTCCTAGTGCAGGGATGAATGTAGAGAATTAATTAAAGGGAGCGGTTTAGCAGAATGAGCTAGGAGAAAGACACAGCTGTGTGCGGAGGCTTATGGGTGTGTAAGGGATCAGTTCTCCAAAACTGTTACCCATCACAGATCTAACAGGACAATGTGTGGAAGTTTATGAGTGGGGACATGGGTAACAAACCCAAATGCAAGGCAGTTGGCTGCATTTGCTCGCGAGGTTAGATCTTAGGAGAATCAGAGTTCAAAGGATTGCCTTGAACAGTAGGTTGGAACCAATAAAATCAACTATGGCGTTGTTTTTCTACTCAAGCAAATCGTAGAGACTGCAAAAGGGTTTGTCATAGCAAGTGACTGGAAACAAAATAATGGCCCAACAATAGGAAACACTGTGAATACAGTACCCGCACACTGAAATAATGAGGTCACATTTATTGTGTCCTTACCACATGCCTGACGCTGTTCTAAATGACTTCCATTCATCCATTTTCTTTTTTTTTTTATAATTTTTTTTTTAATAGAGGCATGTTTTATTTATTTATTTGTTTGTTTGTTTGTTTTGTTCATACATGCACTGGGTACAGTCAGAAGCGCGGGAGGGTGAGAGAATTCACCAGAGCCAGAGCGGGGAGCAGAGCAGGCAGAAGGACCGAAGTACACTGCTGAGGGGAGCAGCGGGCGGCAGGAGAGGTCTGTGCGCCATGTGGGACCCTCCTCCGGTGGCCGGGGAGCAGCTGGGGATCGAACCGGCGCCACAGAGGCCGCGGGCAGCCTCGCAACCCAGCGCTCAACCGCTGCGCCACCGGGGAGGCCCCCATTCATCCATTTTCATCATTAAAGTGTGAGATGATGAGAGCATACATAGGCACCTCATACAACCCGCACAACCAGGCTGAGTCAGAGATAAGCTGACAACAGTAAATAACTCCAGCAGAACCCCTCTGGCAGAAGAGACCCCCACCACTCACTCACACAGACCAAAAAATTCCAGAAGTAGCCTGACCCTATAAAGACCGCCTCTCCCAATTTCGGGTCGCGATCCTCCCTCTGCTGCTTCCAAGAGTCACCCCTCACAGACCGAATAAAATCTGCTACAGATTGATACTCTTGGCCTCCTTTCTTTTCTAAATTTTTTTTTGAAGATTTATTTATTTATGCATACAAGAGCAGGGGTACAGGCCAGAGATGGGCGGGGGGGAGAGGAGTCAACAGAGATAGAGTGGGGAGCACAAAGGCGGATCTACTGAAATACACTGCTGAGGTGAGTAGCCGGCGAGACAGGAGAAGTCTGCTGCGCCATGTGGGTAGTTCCCTGACCAGGGATTGAACTTGTGCTGCAGAGGCTGCAGATAGCTTCATAGTGCTGTGTCTTAACCCCTGCGCCACCAGGGAGGCCCCACCTTCCTTTTCTAATATGAGATAGTTGAAATTACGATCCTCATTTTATAAAAATGATATATATAAGGTTAGATCTGTAGGTACTGATGTAGCTTCCTTGCATTTTTGCCTGCTTGGTTGTAGGGCCTCAGGGTTGGGGGAGTGTAAATGACAGATAAAAATCTCATTTTTATTAAATTATCATGTACCGAAATCTGAAAGTGGAAAATAAATTACATAGATTCTTAGGGGGAGGGGTGCTATTGGTACTTTTGTCTTTTGTTTTTAAGGCATAGGTTTCAGGTCTCCGTCTAGAAAACCTGTCTTCACCTACCTCTGACCTCCTTCACTAGGGAAATCCAACACAGCCTTAAGAGCTCAGCTTAAAACCCACCTCCTCAGGACCTCCCTGGTGGTGCAAGAGGTTAAGACACAACTTTATGAAGCTGTTCGCAGCCACTGCAGCACAAGTTCAATCCCTGGTCAGGGAGCTACCTACATGTGCAGCAGACCTCTCCAGATGTGCCCACTGTTCCCCTCAGCAGTGTATATCAGTAGCTCTGACTGTTCTTGCTCCCCACTCTGTCTCTAGTGAATCCTCTCATTGCCCCCCTCCAGTTCTGGCCTGCAACTCAGTTCTTCTATAAATAAATAATAAACATTTTATTTTTATTTTTTAAAAAGATTGTTCTTTTGTTTTTTTAAAGATTTATTTATGCATACAAGAACTGGGGTACAGGCCAGAGGTGGTGGGGGGGAGAGAATTCACCAGAGTGGGGAACAGAACAGGCTGACCAACTGAAATACACTGCTGAGGGGAGCAGTGGACAAGACAGGAGAGGTCTGCTGCGTCACGTGGGTCAGCTCCCTGGCCAGCCAGGGATCAAACTCATGCTGTACAGGCTGCGGATTGCTTCACAGTGCTGGGCTTAACCCAGGGAGGCCCCAGTAAATAAACATTTTTTTAAAAAAAGATTTTAAAAAGTCTCCATAAATACATTAAAATATGTGTGTGTGTGTGTGTGTGTGTGTGTGTATTTGTTCAGGTCTAAGAATAGAGATGCTTCCAAAGCTGTTATTGAAATTTTATAACCTTTTCTAAAAACATCTAAAAACATCTTTCCTAAAAAAGTTCTAATATCCGAAGTTAGGCCTCCCTGGTGGCACAAGGGGTTGAGCACAGGCTGTGAAGCTGTCCGCAGCCTCAGCTGTGTGAGTTTGATCCCTGGCTGGGGAGCTACCCACATGGCGCAGCAGACCTCTCCTGACACTTGTTGCTCCCCTCAGCAGTGTACTTTGGTTTATCGGCCTGTTCTGTTCCTTATTCTGTCTCTGGTGAATCCTCTGACCTCCCACACCTCTGACCTGTACCCCAGTTCTTGCATGCATAATAAATAAATCTTTAAAAAATAAAATAAAATCCAAGTCCCTCTCAAACATTGCTCCAAATTATCTATTACCTGTGAAAGAGACATGCCTTAGAGATAAAAGATAACATAAAAAGGCAACATCTTATTGTCTTTTTTTTTTTCCCCAAAAGACAGGCAGGAATAATAGGGTCATACAGCTAACCAATGTCTAGGGTGACAATTTTTGTTTTTCACTCATAGAACAAATCTATAATTCTAGGATGACTGAAGGTGAACTCTTTAAGGAAAATGAAAAATCTCATCCCGTGTAGATTACATTTCCCCCATTATCCACTCCTGTAGGAACTGATTCTTATTACTATCCTTTTTTCTTTTTAAGGTAATATAAGCGCCTCCCTGGTGGCGCAGGGGTTAAAGACAGTGCTATCAAGCTATCTGCAGCCACTGCAGAATGAGTTCAATCCTGGCCAGGGAGCTACCCACATGGCGAGCAGACCTCTCCTGTCTCGCCGGCTGCTCCCCTCAGCAGTGTATTTCAGTGGATCCACCCCGCCAACCCCACCCCAGCCCCACACCTCTGGTCTACACCCCAGTGCTTCCATGCAAAAATAAATAAAGTCTTTAAGAACTAAAGTTGCTAGTGAAAAGCAGCACTGACAGATTTGAGTTCCATTTTTCCTTTCCCCACTCTGACTGTAGAGCAAAAGCAAAGGAAGAGCCAGAAGGCTTACCGACTGCCAGCCTGCAAGAGAGGCAGGAAGGGAGGAATTTTTCTACAAATGCTAATTGTCTGTGCATTGCCCTAGCCAGAAGAGCTCTCAGGGTTTTAAGTGTTAACTCTTCCAACCCCACACAGTCCCCCAAGATGGGAAGAATGCAGCAGGGCTGGGTCCAATAGTGAGGCTCATCTCCCAGTTTTCCAAACTGCCTCAGGCTGCTTCTCTGCCTCTAAACAAACACAAAAATCAACTTTTCAAAACAACCCCCATCACTTGGAATGGATGTGAGAGATGAAGGCACAAGTCCTAGAGGCCCTGATCCCTCCAGCAGCTATTTGCTGCCTGAGACCACTCCACATCCACCATCACTACTCCACGCTGCCCAGGCCCCTCACTTCCACCTTGTCCCTGGATGATGGGTTGTCTGAGGAGCTGGGGGGAGGATGTGAGTCACAACCAAACCAATGCCCAAGACCAAACCTTGAAGCACTTGGTGAGCAAACAAGATGGAAAACTTAATCTGGTTCCTCTTTGATGTAAAGATTGGCTAGAATCAGAATTCTCAGACAAGATGCAACTCAAAACGCAGCCTGTCTTACCAGAGCAAGAAGTCATTCTCAGGCTAAAACCTCAAGGTTTTTGTCTACTTTTCCTGTCCTACATATCAGAAGATATGAAACAAAAGACCACACTTGCTTAAAAATATATACTGTGGGGTTTTCATTCATTTCCTTATTAGAAAGGAAGTCTCTCGCTGGGAACACCTTTTCCCTTCTCTAGTATATGCAGGGAGAAGACTTTAGGCTAACCTTTTATCCTGTTCACAGAACTAAATATAGTTCTCATTCTTAGAAGTCTGCAGCCTCTCCAACCACCTGTTAGAGGACAGCCACACCTCCATGCCACCTCCTCTTCAGGGTCACTTCCCTGCAGCAGAGAGGGGGGTTCTCCTCCAGACTGTACTCTTATTGCAGCTCCTTGCTTCACTCACTTAACCAACGTTTTTCAATACAAGTTCTAGACTTGGGGCTCTAAAGGTAAATAGGACCAGATTCTTCACCTCCAAGAGCTTGCAATCTAATAGAGGAACTGTGTAGTAAAGATTCAAGACGGTGGGGTGGGGGGGTTCCTGGTGGTGCAAGGGGTTAAGACGCAGCACTATGAAGGTATCCACAGCCACTGCAGCAAGAGTTCCATCCCCAAAAAGGGAGCTACCCACGTGGCGCAGCAGACCTCTCCTGTCTCGTCCGCTGCTCCCCTCAGCAGTGTATTTCAGTCAGTCTGCCTGTTCTGCTGCCCACTCTCTGGTGAATCCTCTCACCCCCTGCACCTCTGGCTTATACCCCAGTTCTTGTGTGCATAAATAAATAAATCCTTTTTAAAAAATAGCCTGGTCTTTTCTTGGTGCCTGGGTTACAATGGCACTTGAGTTAAAAGTGATTTCAACTAGTAGTTCTTTGCTAACTTATGCCAAACTGGCCCTCCAGCCAAGGTAAGCATGCCGCACGGAGCAGCGGTATTACTTAGGAGTCTGGTTCTGAGTCCAGAAATCAGCTTTGGCTACTTTAAGCATGCTGAAATAGATTGGGTGCTCACAGATTTCATGATAGGGCAAAGAAACACCCTCACATGCAAAATAAATAAATTCCAATTGATTCACTCTTTTGTTCCTCTACTCTAGACACTAATTCTGGTGAAGAATATGTAATTGGCACATCTTGAGTCATAAACCCGACACTTGGCTAAGGGAGGGTGTTCCCCCTAGATTATAGTCCCAACAAATCATATTGCATGGAGAAGAGGTAATTCCACACAAAAAGAAACTGGGAGCTATTCAGAAGGGTGGTGAGAGAACTAGCAACCAGTCATAGCAACCTACAACACACCATCTTGGAAACAGGTGACAGGAGGTGATTTTATAATTCAAGAAATATGACTAGGAGACAATCTGTTGGGTGATCCAGAATACTGGCTTCTGGCTTAAAATTACCAGGGGCCTTCCTCTGAGACACATCCTTCCAGCTACATTTAACTGCACCAAGTTACACGGTGATAATTCTGGCTAATATGTTCTTTGACGCATGCATCTTTGGGGAAGTAGTCCTAGACCTGATAATTTCTGGGCAGAGCCTCGTCAGTTCTCTCCTGTTACTAGCATGCAGAGCTGCTGAAATGCTCGTTGACTGATGAGAACATAGACTAGAGCGTTCAAAACATCATCAAATAAAACTAACCTTCTAGGCAGCCTACTACATGCTTCATGGCAAAAAACCCATGATGTTCCTATTGCAGAATTGACCTAAATTCAGGAGCGAGCTTACTGAGGTGTGCATCTTAAATCTGCAGCCAGCAGGGTCAGCATGGGGCGTGGGGGCGGGAGGTTTCTTCCTTCTCTGATTTTACAGAGTCAGCTTGAACAGCTCTCTGAGAGTCCAGCACTGAGGCGAGTCCCACTGGTGTGCTGAATTTGTATAATCAGGCTCCCCTTAACCACAACTTCTGCCCGGATCTGTTCCCAGAACGAATCAACACAAAGGAACAATTGCATGTCAGACAGGATCTGACTTGGAGCCCTTGCAGTTTTGTCGACAGGACACTAGTACTGCAGCAGTGAAATCGTGAAGTCCTTTTGTCTAACAAGACAAGACTTGGGAAAGTGGAAGGCGGTGTGGAGAACAGGGTGAGGCCAGAGGAAATGGACACATGCCTGAACACAGAGCAGAAAGGAACTGATCTGTTTTAGGCACCATCTCCTAGTCTCACAGGTGCCAAAGACTGGCTCCCTTTCACCCATGGCATAAAATCTAAAACCTCTGCTTAACACACAGCCGCACCATACCCCCCACCCCCATCATCAGGCCCACCTCCAGCTTCCTTTCCCATAGCTCTCCAATCTTAGTTGGCACTTGAGCCAGGCTAATCCTGCCCTGCTCTGGAGGGGGGAGCACTGCATACTCTCCACCTGCATACTCCCCACTCCTGGTCCATACAGCATGCTCCTGCCCCCTCTGCTAGCAGCAACTAGACTCTGATGTCTGTGGAACCTCCTTCTGCCCTTCCCTGGCCGCCAGGACTCTGGGCACTGCCTGCTCTAAAGCCATCATCTCACCATCTTGAGGTACTCTTATGCCATGGGGTTTATTTTCTCACTAGATGGTGAGCAGGCAAGGATTGAGTCCTGTCCACCTGCATAACCCAGTCTACATCACAGCAGCCATTACAGATATAACCATACCCCCCCGGAAGGCACTCAAAGGTTTGTGCAAATAGTGAATGAGCCCCATTTGCATTTTATCTCTGGCAGTGTCTAAACCAGAGAAAATCACACTTGTCTTCTCAGAAGAGGGAACATATTCAAATACCAAGAATTGCAGTTCCTGGTAAGACCTTTTAGAAAATGACGTTACCAACAGCAGCAACTGGAAACTCAGAATGCTTAAGTGCTAAAAACTGTGAAATGGGCCAAGACCTAACAGTCCTGGTTTGGGTGGCCATAGGGCGGGGGTGCAGGGAGATTCAAGACTCTGAGGTTTAAGAATCACAAACAACTTCTCTCTTGGTAAGAATTACATGTATTTACATGGCGGGTCTGGGATACACTTTTCACAGCAGTTGCTGCCCAAATCTGAATCCCACCCAATCTGGGCACCTCCCCCAACCGTTCGAGCCAGCCTTTCACATAGGAGGTAAGCTACCTCCAGCTGCAGTGGCTTCGGGAAGTCCACTCTAAAATGTAGTCATCTGCTCTTAGCACTGTCCTCCTCCCCAGCCTTCCTACTGGGGTCGAGCACCGCCCTGCAGCTCCAGAAGGAGGCAGCCCTCAGTTCTCCATGAGGCTTCCAGGGTGGTCGGGGTTCTGGGAAGGGCTCTTCAATTTGGGGGTGGACAGGTGCTCCAACTCGTAGTGTCCATTCTCAGAGGCCTTGTGTGTGAGTTTCTCTCTTGTGCCCTCCTTCTGGCTCCTCTTGTGCTCAATAATCTGCTGCAGCTGGTGCCCAGCGTATTCTGGCTTGGTGGTCAGTGGGCCAGTAGGCACAGCCACACCGAGAACATCTGACACCATGTAGGGGCGCAGCCAGCCCACCAGAGGAGTGCTCCCTGGGCTGTAGTGGGTCTGCTTGTGGTAGAAGAGCAGGCCATCCACCTGCAGGAGGAATGAGAAAGTCAATGACTCTGGGGCCCCCAGTTTCCAGAGACTATATGCACAGGGCAGCTCTGGGATCCAACTCCTCTTTCTGGGTCACTGCCAAAAGATAAGGAGTCCTTGTTTTGCACATGTGCAACTTCTCTAAATGAAGTAGTGGCCTAGAAAAAGAAATTTCAGAAAACAAAAACGTAAACTCATTTTCCTGTCTACTGGATGTTTTTCTATCCATTGTCTCACCCTCTTACCCACCATGAAGCTGTTTGAGACCTCGGGCTCAGGGAGTTCTAGAGCTGTCTCTAAAAACAGAGTAAGGGGCCTCCCTGGTGGCACAGGGGGTTGAGCACCACACTATGAAGCAATCCACAGCCTGCTGCACAAGTCTGATCCCCGGCCGGCCAGAGAGCAACCCACATGGCGAAGCAGACCTCTCCTGTCTGGCCCGCTGCTCCCCTCAGCAGTGTGTTTCAGCCAGTCTGCCTGTTCTGTTCCCCACTCTGTCTCTGGTGAATCCTCTCACCCCCCACACATCTCTGGCCTGTGCCCCAGCTCTTATGTGTATAAATAAAAATCTTAAAAAAGAAAATAAAAACAGAGTAAGCATGAAGCTGAACATGAACGTGAACCAGCTTCTGTCCCCATGCACTTGCCCCCACCCCGAGGCCTCTGCAGTGAGGATGTGCTCCACTGGGGGAACAAAGCCAGGGAAGTGGACAGGCCCGCCCGCAGGCTGGGCTGCTGAGCACAGGGGAAAAACAGGCTGTCAGGAAGTCCTGCTCCCCAAGCCACTGCTGGCTGCCTAAACCTATATTGGTCCCAAGCTATGTTCTGGGAAACTCAGTTTTTCTCAACGGGAAGGCCTCCTGCAGTCCCACATTTTCTTCTCCGTGACTCATCTCTAAAAAGCCTTTATTGTCACTGGGGCATAGGGTTATAAATAAAGATGGTGTTCTTACCACCTTCCTAATTGACTCCCAGAAATGAAGGCAACTCGGCCTTTGCCATTTCCTCTTTTGGGAAGTGGTGATCCTTTTAGCAAAATTATACTCAGCTCAAGCAGATACTTGGGGAGTGTCTAGGCAGTAAAGGGATTATGCTGGCCAAGGCAAGTTTGCTGTGCTAGGTGGAGGGGCCCAGGGGTGCTGAGACTTCCTATGCTAAACTCAACACAGAGCTGGCTGCCCTACTCCACCCGCCCCCAGGGACCAGTGCTCTTGGAGGAAGGAAGGATTAGGAGTTCACACCCCTGAGGGTGTCAGTCTTAGAAGCCCCTTTGCAGCGGTGACCATCAAACACCTGGCCTATGTCTCAGGCTTGTAGCAGAAACAGGCACCTAGGACAGAGAGAGGAAGGACAGGACTCTATGAGCCTCAGTTTCTCCATCTGTAAAATGAGGGTGTGAGATGAGCTGCCCTTCCAGCTTGCGGGCTCTGACTCAGTCAACAAATGGAGCTGAGGGCAGTGAGCACAACCTCTCCTAGGAGTCAGCTGTCAGCCCTTTGCTAACTCTTGCACACAGCAAAGCCAAGGTGATCTTAAAAGTCTTGTACTGAAGATTCCCTGCGTCCTGCAAGACATGTGAGCAATCAAGACAATGTTTTTATTACCTCAAAAGGGAAATCCATAGATAGCACCTTACACAGGCTCTCAGGGGTACAAGGGAAATTCTTCAGGCCAACAAATTTAAACTAAAATGTAAATGAGAACAGAATTAGCATATTGCAAATAACATAGGTTCCAGCAATGGCAAGGCAGCATCAAAGGAGAAAAGCTTTCAGTCTCACCCATTCCTCTGTCTCCTTCCACTTGCCCTTTGATTTATGAGGTGAGTGGTTCTCAGCCTAGCTTTATGCACGAGGATCATCTAGAGAACTCTCAAAATTTGCTGATGCCCAGGTCCCACCCCAAGATTCTGACTGAATTGGTCTAGGGCGGTGCCTAGGCATTTTCTGAAATTCTCCAGTTGATTTTCTTTTCTTTTGTTATTAAAGACTTATTTATTTATTTATACAAGATCCGGGGTACAGACCAGATGCACGGGAGGGTGAGAGGATCCACCAGAGACAGAGCGGGGAACAGAACAGGCAGATGGACTGAAATACACTGCCGAGGGGAGCAGCGGGCGAGACAGGAGAGGTCTGCTGCGCCATGTGGGGCCCTCGCCGGCGGCCGGGATCGAACCGGCACTGCAGAGGCTGCAGGCAGCTTCACAGCGTGGCGCTCAACCACCTGCGCCACCAGGGGAGGCACTCCAGTTGATTTTCAGTGCAGTCAGGACTAAGTATCATTGTCCCCTGGCAGGTTTAGGTATGTCACGGTTACCCCTAATGACAAGGTCAGAACTACAAACTCTACAGTTAGATCGCCTGGGTCTGAACCCCCACTCTGCCAATCATTTAATCTCTATGTCTCAGCTCTCCCATCTGTAAAAGAGGATAATAAGAGTATCTACCCACAGGGTGGCTATGGGGACTCAGTAAGACAATATGCCGAGCACAGGAACGGTATCTGAGAGAGAGCAGCTCCCCTGTCCCTTTCCTCACCGCACACGCTTGTTGACATCACCGGAAGCACTGACCCCATTTATTGTTCTGGAACTGGTTACCCATTGCATTTTAAACAATGGGTAAGCCAACCCAAGCACACACTGGTCTATAGGGTTAATAACATGTTCTGAAAATAGTTGTCACATAATTAAATCATTGAGCAGACTGCCAAGATACTTGGGCTGCTGTGCTGGACTATGAGATCTTGGGAAGGCAGCCCCTCTGAGCCCATCTGTAAAATGTAAGATGAGGTCATGCTCAGCTCAGATACAGAGCAGCACAGGTTCTCAAGCTCTCAGGGGACCTCCTTAGAAATGCACATTCTGGGGCCTCCCTGGTGGCACAGGGGTTAAAGTCTCAGCCCTGTCAAGCTATCGCCAGTCACAGTGGCATGAGTTCGAATCCCGCCCAGGGAGCTAACCCACATGGTGCAGCAGACCTCTCCTGTCTCACAGCTGTTCAGCAGTGTATTTCAGTAGATCCGCCTGTTCTGCTCCCCACTGTCTCTGGTGAATCCTCTGAACCCCCACCTCGCACCTCTGGCCTACACCCCATTTCTTGTATGCATAAATAAAAATAAATATGCATACAAGAACTGGGGTGCAGGCCAGTGGTGTGTGTGTGGGGGTGATAGCAGCAGGCAAGACAGGAGAGGTCTGCTCCGCCACGTGGGTCAGCTCCTTGGCTGGGGATCGAACCCATGTTTCAGTGGCTGGCGATAGCCTGACAGTGCTTAGACTTAACCCCTTGCGCCATCAGGGAGGCCATAAATAAAAATAAATCTTAAGGGCCTCCCTGGTAGTGCAAGGGGTTAAGATGCAACCTATGAGGTTGTCCGCAACCACTGCAGCACATGTTCAATCCCTGGCCAGCCAGAGAGCTACCCACATGGCACAGCAGACCTCTCCTGACTCGCCTGCTGCTCCCCTCAGCAGTGTATTTCAGTTAGTCTGCTTGTTCTGTTCCCCACTCTGTCTCTGGTGAATCCTCTCAACCCCCACACCTCTGGCCTGTACCACAGTTCTTATATGCATAAATAAATAGATCTTTAAAAAAAGAATCTTAAAAAAAAAAAGAAGTGCAAATTCTCAGGCTTCATCCTACACCAATGAGTCAGAAACTCTGGGGAAGGGTTCAGGAGTCTCTTTACCAAGCCTCCAGGGGCTATGTATGCATGCTACAGCTTGAGAACTGCTGTACTAGAATTCTAAATAGCCACTAATAAAATCAGTTACTAGCATTTTGTATCAACCACTATTTATTGAGTGCCTGCCTTAAGTATTATGCTAGGAGAACTTGCTATTTATGTCTTCTAGTTCTAGGAACAACACTGTAAAGTGGGTGTTATTAGTCTTATTATTCAGCTGAAGGAACGAAGGCCACATGAGGGGATTAACCTGGTGATTGTTAAAGCCTAAACTAGAATTCAGAGCCGATGACTGGCAAGCCCATTCTTTTCCCATCACATCATAGGGCCTCGATAAGAGAATGCCATTCGTGGTGATGACATGTAGATAACAGACCAATCGAAATAACCCGCAGAAACAAGCCTGTGACCCCAACAGGCCTTACCGGGTTGAGCTTGGTTTTCTCTCCCAGTCCTTCTTCTTCTGGCAACTTTGAATGCATCCAGTAGAATCGGAAATCAGTCTGCCCCAGAGATAAGAGAGAGATGAACTACTGCTCCTCTCAAGCTACAACACGAATAAAGCACCCCTTCGAAACAGACATCTGAGTCATAAAGACCTAAGTCCTTCCAGCAGTCTCCTCACTTTCCTTAAAACACTGTTTACAAAATCTTGAATTTTTTTCCCTTAAAATCTAATAGGACTACTAATACCAGCAGAGCCAACACTTATCATGGAAGGCGTGCTACATGCCAGGCACCATGCTAACACTTCCACACACACCATTTCACTAACGCTCAAGCACCTTCTAGAGCTGGGGTATCATTATCTCCATTTTTAGATGAGGACTCTGAGGCTCACAGTGCTTATGTCACTTGCCCAAGTTTATACAGAAAATACTGTGGGGGCCTCCTTGGTGGCGCAAGGGGTTAAGCACCGCGCTGTTAAGCAATCCGCAGCCTCTGCAGCATGAGTTCCATCTCTGGCCAGCCAGGGAGCAACCCACATGGCGCGGCAGACCTCTCCTGACTCGGCCGCTGCTCCCCTCAGCAGTGTATTTCAGTCAGTCTGCCTGCCTGTTCTGCCACCCCACTCTGGTGAATCCTCTCACCCCCACACTTCTGGCCTGTACCCTAGCTCTTGTATGCATAAATAAATCTTTTTAAAAAAGAAAATACTGTGGGACCCAAGACTCTCCAACTCTGAAGCACATTATATTAATTTTTGTTTTATTTTAATCCAGAGCTCAGACACTAGTATATTGTCATAATTTTTCATTAACTACATTAGTCTCTGAACTACTGTCATGTACCCAGTACATGGAGGACCCTTTCTTCTTAATTATTTTGCATTTGGAAATAAAAAATAACCAAAACAAAAAGTCTTTTCTTTGAATTATAAAAATGTAAGTGGCTTTAGTCACCAAAACTATAGGTGGTGAGTACATGTTATGAACTCCTTCAACGAATTAAAGGAAAATATGTCTGGACTGAATTTACAAGTTCTAGTTCAGGCTTGGCTTCACACACGGGCAAGATACTTAACATGAGTGGCCCTCTTCCTCCCTGTCCATGTGACCAGGAAGATTAGCAGTGACTGCCTTACAGATTTGTTGTCAGGAATTCAATGAGACATGCTCACAAACTGCTTGCAATGCCAATCTTGTCTATTATTGTTGTTATCAGATGTTGCATTGAACAACACCACACTGATAAAAAAACGGGAGTCATGGAGCAGGCTACATAATTACAGGATGCTGCTGAAAAGCAAGATCCTGGCGCTTTTATTGACACACTGTATTGGTTGTAAGAGGGAGGAACAAAAGGAGATTAAGGGGAAGGAGATTAAAGAAAGGGGAAGGGTATAAAAGATTAGGGATTGTGAGTCTGCCCTCCAGGCACTTCTCATCTACTTGATGACACACCCTAATCCCCAACCATGGTTCTAATCTTATCAACAAGGCAATCGACTGATCAGCTTCTGGGGTCCCTTGTCAGACATCGGTCCTCAGCCCCCCGGGGCATTCCAGACACACCTCCTGATGCATAACCTTCCCAGTGTGATCCAGCTTTGTGCTCTTGTTTGATTTGAAGGGCTGAAGAGTTGAATTCCTATACCTAACTGGCCGGGCCATTTTGACCTTGTTTAGTTGACAAAATGGTGGCCGAATAGACTGCCTAGGAGTAGCAGACCCACAATCAGATGCGTGTTAGAATCCTGAAGTATTCTAACCTAGCATGACCTGGAAAGCTACCTGGGCTAATGGCGATGGAAAGCAGCAGCCTGCAGTGACAGCCTTTGATTCGCATACTTGGGCCTGCATGAAGATTCCCCTGGAGGCTTGTTAAAACCTAAGTCCCATCCCCGTAGTTTCAGATTCAGTAGGTCCGAGTATTTTGACAGACCACCAAGAATGGCAGGGCTTTGACAACTTTCTGAGGCCACACACTGAGAACCACCATGATAAATGCATTGACAGGAAGCACAAAAAATGCAACCCTATAAAACTGACAATGATGGGGAGGCATTAGAAACAGGGACTGAGCCTGTGGGGCTACCAAGTCTAGCTCTGATGACTGCTACTGTACTAAAATTGTTGGGGGGAAAGGATGTCCTGAGCTAATTCCATACAGGCTTTGTGGACCCCACCCCGGCTCCAGACCAAAGCCATCAGGACATTGGGAGAGACAAATCCCATCACCACCAGAGGGAAGGTGGCTGGGACCTGAGGATGGAGTTAAGCAGCCAGGTTTGGCATAAAAACCAGCACATGGGCCTTGGGGGTTCTCTCGCTTCCTGGCGTCACGGCTCCTGGCTCGTGGCCAGCTCTCAGAGTGCCATTTGGGATTCCAGATCAGCGGACCGGGTAGGATGCATTTAAGACTTTATCTCCCACTTTTCTCCCTGAGTTGTACATTTCCTCATTTCCCCTTCCCTTGTGAATAAACCTTTTATTAACCTTTCGTGTGTGCCTGCAGTGGAGTATTAATAAGTCCTTTTATGCCCGCGGGTGAGGACCCACAGTCAGGCACCCCATTTTGTATTGGGGCCCAACGTTGGTGTCCAACGTGGTTTCCAAGTTACACCCGCGGTTGACCAACATTGAGGGGGATAGTGAAGCCTCCCCTTACTGGGAGAAGCTCCTTTCAGAGCCGGTACCTCAGAAATAGGAGGCTGCAGGTTGTACCAATGCAGCCCTGCCATTCTCAGAGTCAGGATGTGGTTGGGGACCGAGTGGTGGTGACAGGAATCTATTTGGGGGTGCTTGCATGCCCCCTTCTCTTCCTTGTGCCACCTGCAAAGTGGTCCTGGCCCACAACCTTCCATACCAGCAATCGTCCCACACTCTGGAGACAGGGGAAGGGACCAGTATAGCTTCAACACAGTCCCAGCCTACCCCTCTGCTCTGTTTCTCTCTCTCTTTTTTATAAAGGTTGCCTTGATGCCTTGAGCATCAAGGGTTCAAGCTGCTTTTTCTTTTTTTCTTTTATTTTTTTGTGGGACCCTCGCAGGCGGCCAGGGAACAGAACCGGCGCTGCAGAGGCTGCGGGCAGCCTCGCAGCCCAGCACTCAATCACTGCACCATCAGGGGAGGCCCTTTTTTTTTTTTTTTTTTAAGATTTATTTATTTTTATGCATGCAAGGGCTGGGGTACAGGCCAGAGGTGTGGGGAGTATGGGTGGGGCAGGGCGAGAGGATTCACCAGAGACAGAGTGAGGAACAGAACAGGCAGACTGACTGAAATACACTGCTGAGGGGAGCAGCGGGTGAGTCAGGAGAGGTCTGCTGCGCTATGTGGGTTGCTCCCTAGCCGGGGATCGAACTCGTGCTGCAGAGACTGCAGATTGCTTCATAGTGTGGTGCTTCACCAGCAAGGCCCTGCTCTGTTTCTCTTTCCTCCCCTGCAAGCCTTCCCTTAATTTCCTCCTACTTCTTTCTTAAAAGGAAGCTAATTTAAACACACTCAAAGATGCAAGGAACATTAGATAATTTTCTTGATATACCACATCCTGTGCATACCAAGAAGTGGTGACGTACCAAACCCACATGCTGAGCCACCTTCCCGGGAGGAGAAGTGAAAAGTCGAGAAGACGAGATGTGAGGGAGTATTGATCCTTACCTGGCAGTCATAAAAAGGGTGTCCCCGCCAGCACATCACATCCAGAACATAGTAAGTCTGGTTTACCTCACTATAGATACAGTCCAGAATGGTGTAGTCTGGGGGCACAACACAGAAAGTCAGCACAGGATTGCCCTCAATCAGGGGCTCCTCTACCACAACCTAGGCAACCCTCTCTTAGGGGTTTGGGAACGGAATCCAACAATCCTCATGCTCAGCAAGCATCAGCACTAAGGAATAGGGATTAATTAAGGGAAAGGTTCTTCACAGCCCTTTTGGGTTACCTGGTGCAGCTGAGGGCAACCTGAGGTAGACAAGCACAAGATGGATCCAGGCAACCCTAAGCCAAGTGGGAGTTCTGAAATTCAAGTTGGAAAACCTTCCATTTTCATTTACAACTACAGGAAATCAGTCTCACTTAATATTGTCAATAGGTTCTTGCAAATGGAGACTTTAAACAAAGGACACAATGAAATCAGGTCCTTGAATAGTATCATTTCATTCAACATTGGCTGGGATTTTTTTTTTAAAGATTTATTTAGGGGCCTCCCTGATGGTGCAAGAGGTTAAACATCAGCACTCACTCAGCACCGTGAAACAATCCGCAGTTACACTACTGCAGCACAAGTTAGATCCTGGATCAGGGAGCTGACCCACATGGCGTAGCAGACCTCTCCTGTCTCATCCACTGCTCCCCTCAGCAGTGTATTTCAGTCAGTCTGCCTGTTCTGCTCCCCGCTCTGTCTCTGGTGAGTCCCCACTCCCATCCCTGCACCTCTGGCCTGTACCCCAGTTCTTGCATGCATAAACAAATAAATCTTAAAAAAAAAGATTTATTGGGCTTCCCCGGTGGCGCAGCGGTTGACCGCTGGATTGCGAAGCTGGCCGCAGCCTCTGCAGCACCGGTTCTATCCCTGGCTGCTCCCCGGCCACCGGAGGAGGGTCCCACATGGCGCGCAGACCTCTCCTGCCGCCCGCTGCTCCCCTCAGCAGTGTACTTCGGTCCTTCTGCCTGCTCTGCTCCCCGCTCTGGCTCTGGTGAATTCTCTCACCCTCCTGCGCTTCTGACTGTACCCAGTGCTTGTATAAATAAATAAATAAATCCTTAAAAAAAAAAAAAAAAAGATTTATTTATTTTTGCATACAAGAGCTGAGGTAGAGGCAGGAGGTGTCGGGTGGTGAGAGGATTCACCAGGCAGAGTGGGGAACAGAACAGTTAGATTGACTGAAATACACTGCTGAGGGGAGCAGCGGGCAAGACAGGAGAGGTCTGCTGCGCCACATGGGTCAGCTCCCTGACTTAGGATTGAACTTGTGCTGCAGCGGCTGCTGATCGCTTCACAGTGCTTAGACTTAACCCCCCGTGCCACCAGCGAGGCCCCTGGCTGGGATTATTTCTTTCTTCAAAAATGTTATAATGAAATGAACTTGAAGAGTGTGACTCGAGGACCTTTTCCAAGTTCCTATCATAGGTACTGTGCTCTGTAGAGAATACTTATAAGAAGTCCCTGCCTTTAAGGAAGTTACAGTCCAGTTAGGGAGATAAGATTATCACAGAGGACAGAACCAACAGCTCATTCAACCAACAGAATGAGACAGCACAAACTAAGAGAAAATGGAGACTGGAGCAGCAGGAAAAGCTTCATGGAAGAGATGGGATATGAACAGTCTTCTGGGATCAGAGGATTCAAACCACAGGGCAGCGGGGAGGTAGGAGGGCATCTCGGGTCAGCGCTTTATGTGGCATGCACAAAGGCCCAAAGGGAGAATGAACTGACAGCTGTCAGAAGCAAGGAGGCAAGCCAGTTGAGCAAACTGAAGTTCAGGCATGGTCATAGGAAAAAGACAAGTGGATGAGTGGGCCAAAGCCCACCTGTGAAGGGTCTTAGAGCCAAGAGAAAAATCCGGGTGCAGTGCGAGGACCCGAGGAGCTACCAGGGGAGGTTGGGCAGCAGGGAAGAGTGCACTATAGGGTTTGGGCATCTTCCTCATTAAAGGACCATGGCAGGTTACTTAACCTCCAGGATCTCCATCTTCTCAGGCTGGGCCCGGGTGGCGCAGGAGTGGCAAGGACGCTAAGTCAAAAGGAATTAGGGGTTTGGGAGGGAAGCCCCTGCAACAGCATATTACACTCACACTTGGCTCTGTGAGGGACTAATCCCAAAAGTTGCACCTGTCACCTGGTAATGTTGACCTTAATTTACGGTTTTATTACCCAGTAGGCCCCATGGGGTGCCATCTATTCTACAAGTAAGGAGGCCTCACTTTAAAGAAGAGGGCCTGAGTCCAGTGGGCAGGACTACGTCTGTGCAGATTCAAAGATATGCATTCTGGGGTTTCTCTGGTGGCCTAGGGGTTATGTCTGAGCGCTATCAACCCAACAGCCTGAGTTCACCACTGGCCAGGAAGCTAACCCATATATGGCACAGCAGACCTCTCCTGTCCCGCCCACTGCTCCCCTTAGCAGTGTATTTCAGTTAATCCTGTTGTGCTCCCTGCTCTGTCTCTGGTGAATCCTCCCATCCCCCTTCTCCCTCCACATACCCCTGTTCTTCTATGCATAAATAAATTTAAACAAACTAAGATATGTGGTCAAGGTGGAACTTTCAAACAACTAACCAAGCAATTTACACTGTTGTTTTTTGATTAAAAGACTCAAGAGACAATTATGTGTAAGTACCTTTTGCTGTAGTTGAGTTTCGCCTGTTGCCTCCAGGCAGGAGGGAAGAGAACCTATTGACACAGTAGCCACTCTTGGTGTAGGCACTGGTAGAACCCTGCAGGGAAAGACAGTAGCAATTCTCATTAGGCAGCAAGGCCTCCAGTCCTCTCGTTTCTACCATCTGTAAAAGCATCATCAGCCCAGAGATGGCTCTTCACCAACCCCTCTTGCAGAAAAGCTGCTCATTTCCCAGCTGGATACAGCTGAGTGGTGGGTAAGGACGATGGCATGCAAGGGGACCCTCCCGCTACAGAGCAGGGACAGCAGGCAGTTACTCACCCTGGAGGCCACAATCAGGGCTCTTTTCCCAACAGGGCACACGACCACAATCCATTCCTGCCCCAAATCTGAAGGCACATCAATTAGCCACTCAGAGAGCATCAACTGGAAGCATAAGAACCGGTGTTAAAATCCACAGGGGGCTGTGCTCTGCTGTTCACGATGACAGAATTCACATCCTACACCTTGATGAAGTCAGGTAGAAGAACCATGGCAAGCCTGACAGTAAGACACCACCCCCTTGCTCTGTCTCCTGCTCACCTGATGGGATGGACGCCCACTTGCTGAATTTTTTTTTTTTTTATAGAGGCATGTTTTATTTATTTATTTTATTTGTTTATTTTGTTTTTACATGCACTGGGTACAGTCAGAAGCATGGGAGGGTGAGAGAATTCACCAGAGCCAGAGCGGGGAGCAGAGCAGGCAGAAGGACCGAAGTACACTGCTGAGGGGAGCAGCGGGCAGCAGGAGAGGTCTGCACGCCATGTGGGACCCTCCTCCGGTGGCTGGGGAGCAGCCGGGGATCGAACCGGCGCCGCAGAGGCCGCGGGCAGCTTCGCAACCCAGCGCTCAACCGCTGCGCCACCGGGGAGGCCCAGAATTTTTTTTTTTTTTTTTTTTAAGATTTATTTATTTTTATACAAGAGCTGGGGTACAGGTCAGAGGTGCGGGGGGTGAGAGGATTCACCAGAGACAGAGCAGGGAACAGAACAGGCAGACTGACTGAAATACACTGCTGAGGGGAGCAGCGGGCCAGACAGGAGAGGTCTGCTGCGCCATGTGGGTTTCTCCCTGGCCGGCCTGGGAATCGAAACAGCGCTGCAGAGGCTGCCGACAGCTTCACAGCGCTGTGCTCAACCTGCTGCGCCACCGGGGAGGCCCCCACTCCCTGAATTTCACCTCCTTTCCTCACCTTTAGTGTTACCTGCATGCATACCCATTCTTACTACTTCACCTCCTGATCTGGGTGATGAGACTCTCTTCCTCTCTTTACTGTGTCCACCACCTACCATTCTAGGGGTTCTAGCTCAAAGATAAAGAAATAAGGCCCTTGACCTTGAGAGGCTTTTAGACTACATCACCATTTCCCACACTGGTAACCCAAATGCTGTACTAAAGGATATGAGGAAATGTTCTTCAAGAAAAAACAGTGGGGGTTGTGGTGAAATAAATTTGAAAAGGTCAGCTCATCTGTTCATAGTTCCTCCTGTCAAAACTGTGGCCTAGCTCATCTGTCCTTCCCCTTAGCTAAAGAAACACCCAACACATTATCTTCAGCATGAAAAAATGTACCCCTCCATGGGCCTCCCTGGTGGGGTAGGAGTTAGGTCTCAGCACTCTCTCCGCTGTGGCCTGAGTTTGATCCCCTGCCAGGGAGCTACCCACATGGCTCAGCAGACCTCTCCTGTCTCGCCCGCTGCTCCCCTCAGCAGTGTATTTCAGTTAATATGCCTGGTCTGTCCACAATCTGTCTCTGGTGAATCCTCTCGCCCCGCCCCCACCTCTGGCTTACACCCCAGTTCGTCTACACATAAATCTTTAAAAAAGATATATCTATACACACATACACACACACACACACACACACACCTCCTCACTCTGCATTTCTGTTAAGCTATGCTACCTCACATTTCTCTATTTTTTTTTTTTTATGTTTTTTTTATATAGAGGCATGTTTTATTTGTTTGTTTATTTATTTGTTTGTTTTTGTTTATACATGCACTGGGTACAGTCAGAAACGCGGGAGGGTGAGAGAATTCAACAGAGCCAGAGCAGGGAGCAGAGCAGGCAGAAGGACCGAAGTACACTGCTGAGGGGAGCAGCGGGCGGCAGGAGAGGTCTGCGCGCCATGCGGGACCCTCCTCTGGTGGCCGGGGAGCAGCCGGGGATTGAACCGGTGCTGCAGAGTCCAAGGGCAGCTTCGCAACCCAGCGCTCAACCACTGCGCCACTGGGGAGGCCCACATTTCTCTATTTAAATGTACGTCACATTTCTCTATTTAAAGATTTATTTATTTATGCATACAAGAACTGGGGTATAGGCCAGAGATGTGGGGGTGAGAGGATTCACCAGAGACAAAGCGGGGAACAGAACAGGCAGACTGACAGAAACACACTGCTGAGGGGAGCAGTGGATGAGACAGGAGACAGGAGAGGTCTGCTGCGCCATGTGGGTAGCTCCCTGGTGGGGAAAACTCATGCTTCACTGGCTGCGGATTGCTTCACAGTGCGGTGCTTAACCCCTTGAGCCACCAGGGAGGCCCTGTACTTCATCTTTCTTTCTTTTTTTTTTTATATAGAGGCATGTTTTCTTTCTCTCTTTCTTTCTTTCTTTCTTTCTTTGGTTTTTTTTGTTTATACATGCACTGGGTACAGTCAGAATCGCGGGAGGGTGAGAGAATTCACCAGAGCCAGAGCGGGGAGCAGAGCAGGCAGAAGGACCGAAGTACACTGCTGAGGGGAGCAGAGGGCGGCAGGAGAGGTCTGCGAGCCATGTGGGACCCTCCTCTGGTGGCCGGGGAGCAGCCGGGGATCGAACCGGCGCCGCAGAGGCCGCGGGCAGCTTCGCAACCCAGCGCTCAACCGCGGCGCCACCGGGGAGGCCCTACTTCACATTTCTTAACGCCACCTTCCCGCTCCTGCTGCAGGCTCACACCAGAATACCACCCCACAGTCCTGCTAAAGGCCATCAGAGCTTCTCACTACCAAGTCTTTCTCTTCCCTTGGCCTCCCTTATGCTCCCCACTCCATTCCCCAGAGATGCTGCCAGTCACAGCCTGCTCCTTGAGGCACGTTCCTGTGGTCCCATGACATAGTATTATTCCGTTTCTGCCTCCAAACCTTCCTCCACACACTGCCCCAAAACTTGTAGGTAAAATTCCAGGAGATGATTTAGGTCCCCTCTGGTGGTCAATCTCATCTCCCTCTGCAACTTCATATGTCACTTCTGAGGATGCCTCTTTATTTTTCATCTTCTTTGCTCTATACCCACATTCCAGTTATCTACCTGGTATGTCCTGTCCTTTCTGTACCTTAAACTCAGCATATCTGCAGTAAAACTCATTGCCTCTGCTGCCTAAGTTCGTTGCATCCCTGAAACTCCCACCATTTGCCTTCTGTATTCCGTATCATGAATAACGGAAATACTGTTTTCTCTGTTACTGAATCTTTTTTTTTTTTTTAAGATTTATTTATTTATTTATACAAGCACAGTCAGAAACCCAGGAGTGTGAGAGAATTCACCAGAGCCAGAGCGGAGAGCAGAACAGGCAGACTGACGAAGTACACTGCTGAGGGGAGCAGCGGATGGCAGGAGAGGTCTGTGCGCCATGTGGGACCCTTACCTGGCGGCCAGGGATAGAACCGGCGCTGCATTGGCTGCAGGCAGCTTTGCAGCCCAGTGCTCAACCGCAGCACCACCGGGGAGGCCCTGTTACTGAATCTTAAACCCAAGGCTTAACAACCAACCTCTTTTAAAGAACATTAGTGATATTCATCGCCAAAAGCACAAGTGACAAAAAAATAACTGATACATTATACTATATCGATATTGAAAATGTCTGCTGCAACGATATCATCAAGAAAGACAACTCCACAAAATGGGGGAAAATACTTGCAAATCATGTATCTGACAAGAGACTTGTATCTAGAATATATAAAGAACTCTTACAACTCAATAATAAAAGACAACCAATTAAAAAAATGGACTATTTTGGCCTCCCTGGTGGTGCAAGGGGCTAAGTCGCAGCACTATGATGCTATCCAGCAGCCGCTGCAGCACGAGTTCGATCCCTGACCAAAGGAGGTGACCCTCATGGTGCAGCAGACCTCACCTGCCGCATCTGCTGCTCCCCTCAGCAGTGTATTTCAGTAGATCTGCCTGTTCTGCTCCCCACTCTGTCTCTGGTGAATCCTTTCATCCCCTCACCTCGGGCCTGTACTCCAGTTCTTCTACATAAAAATAAACTCTTTTTTAAAAAATGGACCAAAGACTTGAATAGACATTTCTCCAAAGATAGACAAACGACTAATGAGCACATGAAAAAAAGGTCCATGTCAATCATCATTAGGGAAATGCAAATCTAAACCAGGAGATGCCACACCACACCCTCTAGGATGGCTGTACTGGAGGATGGCTGTACTGGAAAGAAAGGACATAACAAGTACTGCAAAGATGTGGAGAAACTGAAAGCATCATGTTACTGGTGGGAAAATAAAATGGTAGAATTGCTTTGGAAAACTTCCTGGAAGTTCTCAAAAGATTAAGCATAGACTTAGCATATCACCTAGTAATTCCACTCCTAGGTAGACACCCAGGCGGAATGCAAATGTCATATCCACATAGAAAACTGTAAATGGATGCTGATAGCTGCATTGTTCATATTAGCTCCCCCCACATGGAAACAACTCAAAAGGCCATCTACTGATGACTGGATTAACAAAACGTGCTATGCATATAAAAATGTTTGGCAATAGAAAGGATGAAGTTCCTACACATGCTACAAATGAAACATTAAAGCTTTATCCAAAGTGAAAGAAGCAAATACAAAAGGACACATCTTGTATAATTCCATTATAGGACGTGTCCCGAATAGGCAAATCCAGAACAAAAGCAGATTAGCATTGGTTAGGGGTTGGGGACGGGGAGTGACAACTGCTAATGGGTACGAGGTTTCCTCTTAGGATGATGAAAATGTTCTGGAATTAGATACTGAGGATGGTTGCACAGCTCTGTGACTATACTAAGGAAACCCATTAAATTGTATGCTGTAAATGGATAAGTTGTACGGCCCATGAATTATATCTCAATATGGCTGTTTAAAAAAACAGTAGTAGCAACTGATATTACAGGACATTTATTATATGTTCCAGGCTATGTATTTCAGGCACACTATCTTTTAATTGTTTAACAATCCTATGGGATAAGCACTATACTAGGTCTCATTTTACAGATAAGAAACCAGAGACTTAAGAGGGGCTAAGGAAGGTGCTCATGATCAACACAGATCCTCTTAACCACTTATACTCCTCTCCAAGTCACTGCTAAATTCTGTCCATTCGACCTGGCAACATTTCTCACACACACTGTTTGGCTGCTCACCGTCACTATCTTGGCACCTATCATCAGGGAGCAAACCTCAGCTGCATACTGTAGTCTTTCTTCCTGGCCCTTCTACACACCAGTATGGGAGTCACCACACAAAGTCCCAACTCTGTTCCTGACTCAAAAATTGCTGGTGGTTCCCTGCAACCCAATCAGTCTAAAGCTCTGCAAGCATTTCTGCCGTACAGCTTTGCCCAGGCCAGTGCTGTCCATCATCACTGGCTTGCCTCCTCTTCTGAACACACCACATACTCCTCCGGGGATTCTGGGCTCCTACCAGCCTGCTCCTGCACTGTGGAATGCCCGCACCTCTGCCCTGCTCATGCATCAAAGCTGTCTTTTTCTGATCTCACAACCCCACTTTCCCCGCACTGGAAGTTAATCTCACGTTCTTATAACAAAAACCATAATCTACACTTATTCCAGGAATGCAGGGGCTATTTCTGGACCAAGCATAGCCTAGCTTAACACAGAACAGATCCTTCAGTAATGCTTGCTGGGCAGAAATGACTTGTACTTTGTCACAGAGGATGCTATCTGTGCTGGATTTAGGGCCAGAGAAAGGGGATAGAGTGTGTGAATCTGGGAACCACATCTGAAAAGGAGATGCTTCTGAGGTAATAAGACACATGGGTAGAGGCCTCCCTGGTGGTGCAGGGGTTAAATACACAGCACTATCAAGCTATTGCCAGCCACTGTGCTATCCCTGGCCAGGGAGCTAGCCACATGGCGCAGCAGACCTTTCCTGTCTCATCCACTGCTCCCCTCAGCAGTGTGTTTCAGTGGATCCATCTGTTCTGCTCCCCACTCTGTCTCTGGTGAATCCTCTTACCTACCATACCTCTGGTCTATACCCCAGTTCTTGCATGCATAAGTAAGTAAGTTAAAAAACAAACAAAAAACACTTGGGTAGAGAGAAATCCGTAATAGTAGGGTAGATGCCCACTTCTCCCTGTCCTGGGCCCAGACCCTGCCTTTGGGAATGCCTGGACTGACTGGAGGCCAAGCTGGTCTCCGTCTCCATGTCTGCCTCCCCTAAAAAGCCACAAGTCACACCCTTTTCCTCTCTTGAACCAACAGGGCATTTAGTCAAGTCTGTTACAATGATGTGCTATTTTACGACCTCGGCCTTACTTAGGCTAGCTGTCTGGCTTGGGGTGGATAGCAGGTTCCCTATAATCCAACTGTAATCTCCCTGCCTCCCACCATGTGAGTGTGAAGATCTGAGACTGGAATCTTCGTTCACTGCTTGGAAAAGACCAACCTGGGAGGGGGTGGGACCATGCAGCCCAATCCAAAACGACTGTACAATGACTATTAAAGAAATGACACGGGCAGGTGTCTGTTAGTATTACAATAGCTCGGGAGCTTCCTGCAGCAGGTTGGCAGCGTTTGGCAACAGCATGGGGTAATGGTCCCCAAATCCACTTCTCACAGACTACATCAGTGATCCCCAGTCAGCACATGGCACTGTAAGTTACCCCTTTTTTTCCCTATAAACTTTACATGCACCCACATTTCCTTTGCAGCTCCTTTTCTTTCTTCCACTCCCCTCCTCCTCCATGACAAGTAAAGAGCTTTGGCTGTACTTTAACCACTCAGTGAAGGGAGAGGGACTAGCTGGGCCTAATCTTCTCTGGACTACTCACTTGATTAGCATAGCGTTTTGGTAATTTCTTGCCAGCATCAATGTCCATTTCTTCATCATCCTTTTTATCTTCTTCTTCCTCACTCTCCATCCCTGTCCAGTCATCTTCAGCCAGTCTTCTGGCATGGTTCACATAATCTAGCCGTTTGCTGGAGAAAGAAAAGGCATAAGAACAGGTTTTTTCACTTTATAGGAAGGTACCCTACAATTTGACAATTCAATTTAATTCAAAGGCTCCAAATTCAGGAGCAATCTGGGGATTCTGGTGGGAGTAAAAGATGATAGAATTTCCTTTGTTAAAAAAAATAGATATTGGGGCCTCCCTGGTGGCACAAGGGGTTGAGCACCGCACTATGAAGCAAGCCTCAGCCTCTGCAGCATGAGTTCGATCCCCCGGCCAGGCCAGGGAGCAACCCACATGGTGCAGCAGATCTCTCCTGACTTGCCCGCTGCTCCCCTCAGCAGTGCATTTCATCAGTCTGCCTGTTCCCCACTCTGTCTCTGGTGAATCCTCTCTCCCACCTCCCCACATCTCTGGCCTGTACCCCAGCTCTTGTATGCATAAATAAATAAATCTTTTTTTTTTTTAAAAAAGTTATTTCCTTGGTCAGACTAAGCTAGTGACTGCTTCGTTACAGATCCCAAATGAGAAGCCCCCTCTGAACACAATCAGCCTTCTCAGAATTTCCTAGGAATAGGCAAAGTAAAACATTTAAAGGAATTTCCAAGGTTTCCTGGCCAGAAAAGCTGACCCCAGGCCCCCTCTAGTTCATCCCACTCCCCCAGGTGAGAGTCAACACTTCCCTGCCTAGAAGACATCTAGTCCAAAGACCCTTGGGGATTAAGGAGAGGAAACAGATACACGCAAGCAATTAAAACAAGGACAACTTGGGCCTCCCCGGTGGCGCAGCGGTTGAGCGCTGGGTTGCGAAGCTGCCCGCAGCCTCTGCAGCGCCGGTTCGATTCCCGGCTGCTCCCCAGCCACCAGAGGAGGGTCCCGCATGGCGCGCAGACCTCTCCTGCCGCCCGCTGCTCCCCTCAGCAGTGTACTTCGGTCCTTCTGCCTGCTCTGCTCCCTGCTCTGGCTCTGGTGAATTCTCTCACCCTCCCGCGCTTCTGACTGTACCCAGTGCATGCATAAACAAAACAAACAAACAAATAAATAAATAAATAAAACATGCCTCTATAAAAAAAAAAAAAAAAAAAAAAAACAAGGACAACTTCTGGGACTTTCCACTTTCTACAGCTTTCTGAGGAGTAGTCAGGCCTTCCTCCAATTCCCGTCAAATTTTCCCAAAAAGCCACTTAGTTAATGATTTAATATCCTTTTTAAAAAAATGACATTCTAGAAAATTTGAGAAATTGAAAAGGAAGAAAAGGAATATTCTGGAAACTGATTGTTTGCAAAAGGATTCTTAGATACCATTTAACCTCCAACAGTTGATTTCCTCAGTGCAAAGGCAAGAGAACCACCACCAAGGACACCAACATGGATGGTACTTTTCAGGGCACACAAGTTCATACACCTTCACACTAAGATGTGCACCAAGAGCGTGTATGCAAGCACATCTTTTGTTTCATGAGAAAGGCGAACTGGTACACTTGTACACGTGTGAAAGGATGCATGTCCAGGGTTATTTCCCAAGCACTGTTAGTAACCTCAAAAGGAAGAAACTACCCAGATGCCCATCAGCAGGGGACTGGTTAGATTACCTCATGACCTATCTACGCCATGGACTGCCTGGCACCATTAAAAAAAAGAATGAGACAGCACTACACGAATTGACAGAAAATTGCTCTAAAAAGTACTGTCAAACAAATAGGTAGAACACATAGTTCACTGCTACTTGTGTTAAAAAAAAAAAAAGCATGTACACATATAACACACACTTGCTCAAATCTGCACAGATCTTTGGAAGGATACATAAGAAACTAATAATATGAGAGAGGAACTGGATGGCTAGAGGGCAGAATAGGGAGATTTCACCATATACTCATATATTTTGAATTCTGAACCACATGAATGTATTACCTGTTCCAAAGTAATTGAAATTTTATTTATTTTAAAATAGGTTTTATTTATTTATTTTTGTGTAGATTCAGGGGGTGAGAGGATCCAACAGAGACAGACTGGGGAGCAGAACAGGCAGATCTACTGAAATACACTGCTGAGGGGAGCAGCGGGCGCGACAGGAGAGGTCTGCTGCGCTGTATGTGGGTCATTTCCCTGGGCAGGGATCAAACTCAGGCTGTAGCAGTGACAGCGCTGAGACTAAACCTGTAGGTCACCATGGAGGCCTTAATTATAATTTTTAAAAACTGTGGTGGGGGGTGGGTTAGAGGGGAGTGAACTGAGAATGTAACCTGCAAGCAATCCAAGCACCTCAGGGAAACCTGCCCAGCACTGGGCAAAACACAGACTATGTGGAAAACGTGCAGCTGTTAATAGTGTCACCTAATCCCTAATTCCTTAATTTATTACCCAAAAGAGAGCCATATTTCACAGACAGTAAAAGGATGGGCCCTGCCTTCCAACAGCTCAGCTTTCAAACACTCCTGCTGCTTTTTCCCATTTGCTCATCTTGACATTTAGAGTGAAGTGTATGGAAGACATTTCCATATAGATTCTCTGTGGAATTATCTGTTTTAAACTCCCAAGGGCTGCACAGAAACATCTGGGCTGAAGGCAGACAGGAAGACCACACCAAGGCCAGGATTTAGAGTTCAGAAGCCACACAGGGAATATGGGGAGTGGAAATCTGGGCGTAGCTTTCACAAGTCCCTAAGTTGCAAAGCTCAGTACCTCTGCCAGGAAAGAAGGAAAAACTTAACCAAATAACTGAGCTTTTGCTTTCAAACTTCAGTCTCCCTACTTTCTCATCTTTTCATAAGCTCTGAGTATAAAGAATGTCTACTGCCGTGATTTACCCCTCTCCAAGATTAACCTTGGGCCTCCCTGGTGGCGCAGGCAGTTGAGTACTGAGCTGTGAAGCTGTCCGCAGCCTCTGCAGCGTGGGTTCGATCCCCGCCAGCAGGCGAGAATCCCACATGGCGCTGCAGACCTCTCCTGTCTCGCCCGCTGCTCCCCTCAGTCTGCCTGTTCTGTTCCCCACCCCCACTCTGTCTCTGGTGAATCCTCTCACCTTCCCGCACATCTGGCCTGTACTCTGGTTCTTATATAAATAAATAAATCTTTTTTTTTTTTAAAAAAGATTAACTTTAAAAGACCCTACTTTGAAGGGTTTCCATAAAGACAAGCCAAAATCTTCCTGAATGGTTCACAGCTCCCAGCCTGGAGAAAGAAACCAAGGAGTTAAAGATTCCCTTACGATTTCTGCAGTTCCAGTAAACGGCGGCGCCGTTCACTCTGCTCCAAGGAGCTGTACTTGGACTTGTACTGGGACAGGCGGGGGTGTGGGGCAGCTGTGCTGTTCAGATCTTGAGACACAGAAAAGCTACTAGCCAGGGCTTGACTCAGCTCTTCCATTTTTCCTACAAATGAAAACATAAGAAAATGGTTCATTCATTTCATATAACCTCCTGTGTATAGGCAGTTATGATTTAACATGATGGCTACATTCCCCAAAAAACCTCACTTTATCCAAAATCACATCTGCTTCCATGGGGAAAAAGGAAGTTAAAGAGTAAATGAATTATATATGAGCAATATTCCTCTTGCAAATATTTCAATAATGATCATTTTGATATAGACATAAAACTAACCATTAATCACTAAGAAAGTTCACCTTATAATTGAACCTAACTTTGTTCTGTTATCCAGCAGCAGAAATTGTTCCTTCTTACCATCATCTACATCCAGTTATGGGAATGTAACCAGAGGCTGAAGCCAAAGACTTACAGGTGGCACCCCCTGGAGGTGGGTGCTGGTGAGGATGGCTAGCCCCAGGGGAAATACCAACTAAACATGGATGGGACTAAACATAGAGCTTCCATATGATCCAGCAATTCCACTCCTAGGTATTTACCCAAAGGACACAGAAACATCAATTCCAAAGCGCACCTGCACCCCTATGTTTATAGCAGCACTATTTACAATAGCTAAGCTTTCGAAACAACCCAAATGCCCAAAAATAGATGACTGGATCAAGAAGATGTGGTCCATATACACAATGGAATATTACTCAGCATTCAAAAAAGATAAACACATGCAATTTGCAGCAACATGGATGGAGCTGGAAGGGATCATGCTCAGCGAAATAAGCCAGAAAGAAAAAGAAAAATACCACATGGTCTCACTCATAGCAGGAATCTAGAAAACTTAAATATGAAGCAGACAGCCTATGAAGCTGTTTGCAGCCACTGCAGCACGAGTTTGATCCTCGGGCCGGCCAGGCAGCAACCCACATGGTGCAGCTGCTCCTGACTCGCCCGCTGTTCCCCTCAGCAGTGTACTTCAGTCAGTCTGCCTGTTCTGTTCCCCGCTCTGTCTCTGGTGGATCCTCTCACCCCCCACACCTCTGGCCTGTACCCCAGCTCTTGTATGCATAAATAAATAAATCTTTAAAAAAAAAAAAAGAAATATAAGGGACTGCAGAAGCAGCCCCAGGGGATTCAGCTTTCGGGATTTCAGCACTTTTGGATTTTTAGTGATTCTGGGGTCAGTCCCCACCATGCTGATCTTCCTGAAGGCTGTTGCTGGCCTCTGAAGGACATGGAGAGGCTTCCAGCAGCCAACCTCAGAGAAGAGTTCAGAGGCTTTACAGGTAGCCAAGCAACGGAAACTGTTCCCAGATTTCCTGCTGTTACAGCCTGCATGAGAAGGCAAAGACCCAGAGCCGGGCACCTCTCTGAGCTACGTGAGTGTGGGCTTTTCTCAGGTCGTTCAGCTGCTGCAGCTGCTGTTTTGAGTGTCACCTGTCTGGTGCTGCGCAGGGGCATCTCAGCAGCTCCGGTGAGCATCTCCTGTTGTGTCTTCTGGTGTCTTTGTGAGTTGGATACCGGCCTAGAGTCTGGCTGCCACATGCTTCAGGCCCGCAGTAGTGGGAAGATGTCATCTTGGGAGCCTTTGTGCTTAGGACTTTGCTTGGGGTGAGGTAAATGGCCATATGTGGCCTCAGTGACTCTTTGCTTACTCTAGTTTTTAAAATAAATCCATTATTGTTGTTCTTTGAACCTGAGTGGTCTTGCAATTTTGCACTTGGGTGAAGAACTCAGACAGTGACTGGTAAACTATTTGGACAGTGTCCTTGGCCAGTTTTAGTGCCCCTTGCTGCCCTGTATCATGCTCAAGCATCTGATTTTTTCCTGAATAGTGCTAAATAGCCAATACTCAATAACAAATATATCTTTTTAATGCGAGTTTAATCTAATTGGTTGTTGAATCCTGTAGGGTAAACGATTATCAGGCTTTTCTGCCCTCCCAACATCAGGATGGATGCTGGATCCCTGCTGTCCTGAGTGCATGCCTGATGGCAGGCACCTGGATTGGGGTGTGGGCATGCACAGGCAGGTACACTGGGCTGAGAGTGGGCCATAAGGGCTCCAGAAGAAAGAGAAGATAAGAGCAGAAGAGGACCAGAAGAACCAGCGAGAGTGCGGAATGGAATCAGCAGAAGAAAGAGAAATAGAGACCATGAGAGGATGCCACAGAACTCAGAAAGAGTGAAGACACGCCAGGGGCTGGGAGGCCTGCCAGCCTCCTGGGCCCCCAGCACCCCTGCTTGCCTTGTACCTGGTAAAATGACAATTTAAAAGCCTGAAAAAGCCACTGAAGGCTCCAGGACTCTCCTTCACCCGTCTGCATAGTCACAAGAGATCCTGCCCTATGCCCTTCCTGCCGCTACAAATCCCCTAATAACATGTTTTGAAAATGCTGGCTCTGGGGGCTCCTGGAGGAAGACAAGAGGAGCCAAAAACCCAAAATTGGCAGTTACTTTCTCATCTTATATAGTTGGCATGCTTTGTTGTGGGCCGAAGTAAGGTTCCAGGGTTACCTACTCAACTTGGAAAGGAACTAAAATGTGGAAGGCTGCCCAGCAGTTACCACCAGCTTCTCCAGGAGTGTGAAGGATTGACACCTGGGACATTTAGGAAACAGGAAGTAGGTGTCATAAAGGAAATAACTACCTAGCTGGGCCCTAAAGAATGGACATGGAGAAGTGGAGGAGATGACTTCACTCTTCACTTGCCCTCTTATGAATGAAGGTAGGAGGTGGTAGAGGAGCTCACCCAAGATTTAAAGGTGCAGGGGCCTCCCTGGTGGCGCAGGGTTTAAAGACAGTGCTATCAAGCTATTGGTAGCCACTGCAGCATGAGTTTGACCCCCTGGCCAGGGAGCTACCCACATGGCACAGCAGACCTCTCCTGTCTCTCCCGCTGCTCCCCTCAGCAGTGTATTTCAGTCCTTCTGCCTGTCTGCTCCCTGCTCTGTCTCTAGTGAATCCTCACACCCTCACACCTCTGGCCTGTACCCTAGTTCTTGTATGCATAAATAAATCTTTAAAAAAAAAAAAAAAGTAAAGGTGTGCCCCAGACTGTGTTACAACAGGAATATTTGGGGGAAATATAATACAGCGGCACTGACCAAACTCTTCAGTTCCAGTATAGAGCAGAGGACACCACTGGTCCAGGCCTGGGCCCAGTGCTCTAAGCACCACAATCAACTGGTTCATTTCAAAGCTTCCACAGTTAAAAACAGAATTCCTTAGGCCTCTACTTGGTGATGAGTTACTTCATCCAATACCTGGAGTCAGATTTTTATCTTAATTTGCAGCACTTTTTTTTTTTTCTAAATAAATTTTTTAAATTGTGGTTAAAAGCTCATGACATAAAATTTACCATCTTAATCATTTTGAAGTGTACAATTCAGTACTGCTCAGTACATTCATATTGTCATGCAACCAATCTCCAGAATTCTTCATCTGGCAAAATGGAACTGCTATATCCACTAAACATGAAAGCAACTATTTTTGTTTTTAAAGATTTTTTATGCATACAAGAGCTGGGGTACAGGCCAGATATGGGGGGTGAGAGGACTCAACAGAGATAGAGTGGGGAGCAGTACAGGCAGACTGAGCAAAATACACTGCTGAAGGGAGCAGCAGGCAAGACAGGAGGGGTCTTTGCACCATGTGGGTAGCTCCCTGGCCAGCCGGGGATGGAACTTGTGCTGCAGAGGCTGCTTCATAGTGCAGTGCTTAACCCCTTGTGCCACCAAGGAGGCCAGGCAACTATTTTTTTTTTTTACATAAGCTCAACCAACGTATTATCAGTGGGAACTTGAGGTGTGCCTTAAAATACTTGTAATGTGGGCCTCCCCGGTGGCGCAGCGGTTGAGCGCTGGGTTGCGAAGCTGCCCGCGGCCTCTGCAGCGCCGGTTCGATCCCCGGCTGCTCCCCGGCCACTGGAGGAGGGTCCCACATGGCGCGCAGACCTCTCCGGCCGCCCGCTGCTCCCCTCAGCAGTGTACCTTGGTCCTTCTGCCTGCTCTGCTCCCCGCTCTGGCTCTGGTGAATTCTCTCACCCTCCCGTGCTTCTGACTGTACCAAAAAAAAATTAAAAAAAAAAATACTTGTAATGCGACCAGGGTGTTCATTCTGGTTGAAGCTGGGCGATGAGTACTTGGGATCCATAATGCTAAGCTACTTTCTGTATTTTTCTGCACTCTTGGGTAAGTTTGAATACTTAACAATACATTTTTTTAATTGATTACGTCTTCGTTTATCAAAGTAATGACCAAACCCAGAGGACATTTATTAGGCTTTAACTTGCTTTATCTTAGCGTGCATCACAAAATCCTTTAAACTGATGTCCTGGGCACGGAGGCGGATCCCTCTGGCCTTCCTTTATGGCCGGCTCCCGGCCTCGGGCCACTCGTCGGAGGGCACCACCAACCCGGGGTGTCACCTCCGGGGGTCCCCACCCGCCACCAACTCCCCGTTCCCGAGCCTCCCAGCCCCTCGCCGTCGCCCCGGCCGGCGCCCTGGCCTCCTCCTCCCGGACTCCGCCTCATGCCCCCCGGCCCCGGGTCGCGGCCTCGTGGGCCCCTGCCTGCGCCCCCCACGCCGTTCAGGGGTTCTACCTGCGCCCCCAGGCGGGGTCCCGGTAGTCTCCGCACCGCCTCTCCCGGGGTGGCGTCAGTTACACGCGCGCGACCCGCCCTCCCCTTCCCCGGCCCGCGGGGTCCTGGCCTGCAGCCCCAGGGGTCCCCTCCCCCAGGCTCGGGGTCCCCTCGCCCAGCCCCGAGGGATCCCCTGCCCCAGCCCCGAGGGGTCCCCGCCCGCAGCACCGAGGGGTCCCCTGCCCCAGCCCCGAGGGGTCCCCTGCCCCAGCCCCGAGGGGTCCCCTCGCCCAGCCCCGAGGGGTCCCCTGCCCCAGCCCCGAGGGGTCCCCTGCCCGCAGCCCCGAGGGGTCCCCTGCCCCAGCCCTGAGGGGTCCCCTCGCCCAGCCCCGAGGGGTCCCCGCCCGCAGCACCGAGGGGTCCCCTCCCCCGGCCCCGAGGGGTCCCCGCCTGCAGCCCCGAGGGGTCCCCTGCCCCAGCCCCGAGGGGTCCCCGCCCGCAGCACCGAGGGGTCCCCTGCCCCAGCCCTGAGGGGTCCCCTCGCCCAGCCCCGAGGGGTCCCCTGCCCCAGCCCCGAGGGGTCCCCTGCCCGCAGCACCGAGGGGTCCCCTGCCCCAGTCCCGAGGGGTCCCCTCGCCCAGCCCTGAGGGGTCCCCGCCTGCAGCCCCGCCCTGAGGAGAGGACGCGCGCGCCGGGGAGCCCTGGGCCAGGCTCGGCCCGTCCGCTGGCGCCTCGAGAAGCGGGGGCGCAGGGCCGGCGGAGGGAAGGCCAGCGGCGCCGCAGCCTCACGCGCGAGCCAGCAGGGCCCAGGCGCGAACCCCGGACTCACCGCCCAAGCCACAGGTCCACGCGCAGCACGGCCGGGCGCGAGGGGCCGACCAATCAGCTGCCCTGGGAAGCCGGCCCCGCCCCGCCCCCGCGCCGCCCCGCCCCCCCGCGCCGCCGGGCCGACAGGCCGCGCGCCCGGCGTTCCCGGCTCCCCCCGCGCGCCCGCTGCTCCCAGCCACCCCCGCGCGCCCGGCGGGGCCCCCTCCCTCCGCGGGGCGCGCGCTGCCCGGGAGCCGCGCCTCCGCGGTGCTGTGGCGGGCCGAGGGCTCGGCACTCCTGGGCGCGCGTTCCTTGGGGCTCAGGCCCCGGAGAGGCGGGACCCCGACCCGCGCGTGGCCGGCAGTCGGGGCCCTCCTTGGCCCCAGGTCCCCTCGCTGCCCCCAGACCCGCGCGGTGGTTGGGGTGCGCTGTCTGGCCCCCCACTCCATCCCCACCCCGTGCGCCCCCAAGCCCCCTGTAATGAGCTGTCCCTCCCCGCGCGCGCCTGGGACACCACGGGCTGGCCTGGACTGCAGCCGGCGGCGCCGCTCGGGAGCGCTTCCCCTCGCCGCTGAGGGGCCCGGCGCGCCGGCCACCGTCTGCGTCCTGCTCCGCCGCCAGCACCCCCATGGGCGGGCGCCCCGGGAAGAGGCCTGAATGGTGGAAAGGGCGGCAAAGTAGCCAACTTTAGGAGACCCGGTCAAAGAGAGGACCCCCTCCGGGAGGCAGCGCTGATGAGATGCAAATAAAAACAGGAGCAGTCATTTGTTGAATGCTCGCTCTGAGCTAGACACTGCTTCATGTGCATTGCCTCGTTTATTTTTTTTTTTTTAAAGATTTGTTCGTGCATACAAGAACTGGGGCACAGGCCAGAGGTGTGGGGGGCGAGAGGATTCACCAGAGACAGAGTGGGGAGCAGAACAGGCAGACTGACTGAAATACACTGCTGAGGGGAGCAGCGGGGGAGTCAGGAGAGGTCTGCTGCGCCATGTGGGTAGCTCCGTGGCTGGGGATCCAATGGGTGCTGCAGTGGCTGCACACAGCCCCATAGGTTGGGTCTTTACCCCTTGCGCCCCTAGGGAGGCCCGCATTACCTCATTTAATCCACAAGTGACACAAGAAAATGGAGAGACAAGCGCAGAGAGAGTAATTTGGTCAGAGCCTCACAGCTTTTGAGCTCATATTTGAGTTTGCTGGATGTTTCACTTACAGAGAAGTAAACGGGACAGAGACAAAATACATAAAAATGGCATATTTTTAGTTAAAGGAATGTCGATGTGGATTTGTCCCATTTTGCGAGGTACACCAATCCATTTGGACTAAAAAGAACAGAGATGTTGACTGAAACAAAAGTCTGAATTAGAGTCTTTAGTCAAAGTGAGGATTTAAAGCTGGGAAACAGTCCAATAGAATTTACTCTGTGAGAACTGTTCCAACCATCAACATTTTGAGTTTATTTTATATAGATAGGAACAGTGAATCAATGATGTAAAAATTGTTAATTCTTTTGGGGAGGACAGGTTTCTGGTTTTCTGTAAGCTTAGAGCTTTCAGTTTCCTAAGTCTTGACATAAAGATATATTGAAGCCAAATGATACTTAAGCAATGCCAAAAGGTGTGGGACAGGTCACTGGGTTCTCACCCATGTACTGATAATTGCAAGGCCACTCAGGCTCGGGTGCAGCTACAACGGGGTTTATTTAACAAACAGGAGATTAGGAAACGAGTTTCTATGGCCACACGTGGCCAGCTGTCTCCCCCCAGATAGTGTCCACAGTGTCCAGTGGTCCCAAATAAAAGCTGCTTGTGCAAGATGGCATTGTCCAGTCAATGAGGTCTTGGAGCTAGTGGCACACTGGTAAGCAGTGGTCCAGGATTCAACTCAAGGTGACCGCTGGAGGTGCTCATAGGTGGGGCTGCTGCAGTGACACATCAAGTTGGGCCAGGCTGAACAGCACCAGACACTGCATTGCACAGTGCTGGACCCAACGGCATGAGGAGGAGGTGCCAGGCAATCAGGTGTTGGGCAGCTCTCAAAAGTGACCAGACACATGCTTGTCACTGGTCAGCATTGTTGAACTGTACTGGTCAGTAGAGCTGGTTAGCACCAGTCACCAGGAGGTGGCGTCAGAGAAATCAGTGTTCCGGGTCTTAGTGAGCTGCTGGCATATGTCAACAGCCAATAGCACTTTGAGACTCTGGGCCCAGGTCAGTGGTGTTCTTTTCAGGTGGCATTAGAGGCAGGGCCCCAGGCAGGTACAGTGGCTGGGTCTCTGCAAAGGTCTATGGAGGTCTGTGAAGTCTGCAGAAGTCTAACAATCTGCAGAGGTATGCAGAATCCCATGGAATTTGTCTGCTCAATGCCTTTTCTTCAGAGGCCATCTGCTGAATGAATCAAGCTGACTCCTGCTAGGCCTTATATCCTCTTTCAGGGTCCCCACCCTAAAACCTGATTGTACCGTTGTTCAAGCCTAACTGTTTGATTGGTGCCAGTTAAGCACCAGTCAACTTGCTCCCATTTTCTTTTTAAAGATTTATTTTTATTTCTTTATGCATACAAGAACTGGGGTGTAGGGGGCCTCCCTGGTGGTGCAAGGAGTTAAATGTCAGCACTATGAAGCTATCCACAGCCACTGCAGCACAAATTCCTTCCCCGGACAGGAGCTTACCCACATGGCGCAGCAGACCTCTCCTGTCTGGCCTGCTGCTCCTCTCAGCAGTGTATTTCAGTAGATCTGCCTGTTCTGTTCCCTGCTCTGTCTCTGGTGAATCCTCTTACCCCCCACATCTCTGACCTGTACCCCAGTTCTTGTATGTATAAATAAATAAATATTAAAAAATAAAAACCTGAGGGGCCTCCCCGGTGGCGCAGCGGTTGAGCGCTGGGTTGTGAAGCTGCCCGCAGCCTCTGCAGCACTGGTTCTGCAACAGGGTGGTCCCCAGGAAAGGGGGAGTTTCCCTGCCCCACCCAAGGGAGGGTGGAGCTGAGCAGGAAGAGGAGAAGCTGCAGAAGAGACTGAGGAAGGAAGCAGAATGGAGCCAGGAGACCTGGAGGAGGCGCGTGGAGCCTAGAGACACGTGAAGAAACTGCGCTTGTAAAAAAAAAAAAAAAAAAAAAAAAAAGAAACTGCGCTTGTCTTTTGGTCGTGGACTTGTTATAGGGCAGGGAGAGGGGCAGCCCAAACCCCCGCAAACCTGCCTATTCTAAATGGGTTCTGCCATCCGCCGCATCAACACAAAACATAGGAGACTTTAATGGGAAGGAACTTTAATAAAACTAGGAAACAATACAGGTAAGGCAAAGAGTCTAGTTTCTAAATCAAGCACCCAAAGTTACCCATCCCCTCGTGGGTAAAAGTCCATCCATATGGGATTGGCCCAGAACAAGGCCCCAAAGCCTGCTAAAAGTCTAAAGCATCTTCCAGTGGGGACCCACAGCAAAGGGTCACAAACAACCGGACAAGCCCGGAAGGAAAAGAGCAAAATCAACATCAAGATAAAAGCTGCCATTGTCACCTCCCCACGGGTCTCACCGACATCTGTGTCACCTAGTCCACGACCAAAAGACAAGCGCAGTTTCTTTACGTGTCTCTAGGCTCCATGCGCCTCCTCCAGGTCTCCTGGCTCCATCCTGCTTCCTTCCTTCCTTAGTCTCTTCTGCAGCTTCTCCTCTTCCTGCTCAGCTCCACCCTCCCTTGGGTGGGGCAGGGAACCTCCCCTTTCCTGGGGACCACCCTGTTGCAGACTGGGTGACACAGATGTGGGTGAGACCCGTGGGGAGGTGACCATGGCAGCTTTTATCTGGATGTTGATTTTGCTCTTTTCCTTCCGGGCTTGTCCGGTTGTTTGTGACCCTTTTCTGTGGGTCCCCACTGGAAGATGCTTTAGACTTGTGGCAGGCTTTGGGGCCTTGCTCTGGGCCGACCCCATATGGATGGAGTTTTACCCACGAGGGGATGGGTAACTTTGGGTGCTTCATCTAGAAACTAGACTCTTTGCCTCACCTGTATTGTTTCCTAGTTTTTATTAAAGATCCTTCCCATTAAAGTGTCCTATGTTTTGTGTTGATGCGGCGGATGGCAGAACCCATTTAGAATAGGCAGGTTTGCGGGGTTTGGGCTGCCCCTCTCCCTGTCCTATAACAGATTTGGCGTCCAACGTGATTTAGGACAGAGCCATCCGTGGTTAGTCAGCCCCATGGGGAAATTGGGCTTCCCTATGGCACTGGCCACCATAAGCGCAAATGTGATTTTTGGTTTCTCCGGTGTGTTTGTTTCATATGTCGATTTGCTGTTGAAAAACTGGCTTGGGCTTTGTGAAGATCTGTGTGTCTGTATGTAATTTGTTTGTAGTGACTTTCTAAGACATTTGATTTTGTGGAAATTGTTCTGTGCCAGTTTTACTCAAAAGATTAGGCAGTACATTGGACCATGTGGCCAGATCAAAGATGGCGTCTGAGGCCACTTGGTGTGCTCTTGTAAAATTCAGAGTTTCTTGTTGCTAGGACTTTGGAACTTTTTTTTTTTTTCTTTCTTTTTGCAATCTCTGCTGTCTCATTAGCATTTCTAAAGGCAATAATGGTTCTTCAGTGGTATGTTGCTTTGTCTTTGGCAACTTCCTGCTCTCTGCCTGATGGATTTTGCAAGCCAACTGTGGAGCAGTGGTGTTTTAATTAGCAAATGTATGCCTGGGTGTTAAGGAAAGAGTAGCCTTAAGCAGTAACTGGTAATCGCTGGTATCCTTGATGGATTCTTGGAGATAACTTGAATTTTTGCAAAGTCTGGATCAGAAAAATTAACAAGATTTTGTCTGAGTCTGAAAGGATTTGCTGCTGTGAATTTTGTCTACACAATTTGTTTTGGGCATGTTTGCCATTTTGAATACTGTATTTGTTCAATTGCTGGTGTAAGACAAGATTCTAAGTTTCTGCTTCCTACTGAGGAAGGTCTGTTATGGAAAGCACTCTTTAGGGTGCATCATGTAACTGTACCAGGTTTTCATACCTGTGTTGTTGTTGTCCCTCCCTAGTGTGGGGGAGGTGTAATCTGCGCTTAGATGTTTAATCTGCTCTTTCAGCTTCTGTCCCAGAGTGGCTAACAGAAGTAAGGAGATGATTCCTTTTAATTGAAAGTTAATTACTGATATTTTGATTTTGCTTTTTCGGGTTCTATTCCAGGAAACCCAAGGAGTGCCTGCTTGGTGGCTAACAAGAGATGACTCCTTTTGCTTGAAAGTTAACTGTTACTTTTATTCTTTCAGTTGCTGTACAGAATACCCCAGGATTGACTTCTAATAAAAAGTCTTCAACACTGAAAACCCTAAGGTGATAAACAAGGTCATGTAACTCTTGTGATTAATAAAACTTTTCCTTCCTATTTCCAAAGTCTTAGGTTTGCAGGATTGTTAGGGGGAAAAGTCAGTCCCAAAGCAAATTTCATACAGGCTTTGTGGACTCCACCCCCACCCCAGGTCAAAGCCAAAGACACTGGGAACTCCAAATCCCATCACCACCAAAGGGAAGGTGGCTGGGACCTGAGGGTGGGGTTAAGCAGCCAGGTGGATACAAAAGGCAGACACGTGGGCTTTGGGGGCTCTCTCTCCATTTTGGGGCCCTCGGCCAGCTCGCGGCGTCCGTCTAGCTCTGAGAGTGACTTTGGGGTTTCCAGGTCGTCGGATCGGGTAGGACGCATTAAAGACTTTATTTCCCTATTTTCTCCCTGAGTTGTACATTTTCCTTATTTCTTTTTCTCTTGTAAATAAACCTTTTATTAACCCTTTTGCGTGTGTCTGTAGTAGAGTATTCATAAGTCCCTTTAAAGCGCGCGGGTGAGGACCCACAGCCAGGAACCCGTTTAATATCGGGGTTGCTCTATAACAGGATGACAACTGGAAATATTTCTGCCAGCAACACTCCGCATTTTTTTTTGGACTTTGATATTTTTTTTCTGAGCCTATGGAGTAAAACTGCAGTTACATAACATATTCTACGTGGCATAACAAAAAAAAAAACAACTGTCTTTGTCTATACGTTGTATGTCTGTATGTCCTTGTGTCTGTCTTGACCTCCAGTGATCGACGAATTGATATACATGGTGCCCATAGACGTTGGAAAGGAAACAAAAAAAAGAGTCTCCAGTTATGAGAAAAACAAAAAGTTATGGTTTGATTGTCAACATTGTGCTACTGAACTAAGCCGGTGCCTTCATAGAGATTAAATATTGTTGTTTCTGTTATTTTTCTGATATTTATGGCAAAGCTTCCCAGAAATCTAAATTCAAGTACAAATTTGGTAGCCTGTCATTTGACTGCTGCAAGGAAATTTTGTGGAACCTCAGTAGAGCTCCTGAGACACTCCACGAAGTTTCTCCCTTTCCTCCTGGGAAGGCATTAGATGAATTTGTTCTATTTGGATTTTACCTAATGAAGTAAAACTGGAAGGGAAGCATTGTCACTTGGGAAAATGGTAAAACTTTGGTATGTACAAAATGTTAACAGTAGTATCTGGTATGTATGTAAATTGTCAATGGTGACTGTCACCTTGTAATATTGTATAATTCAATTGTTTCACACCTACAGAAATTGTTTCCGGAAATATAGGGAGAAAAGGTCTCAACAGATTCCTATTGATGGAACTGTTGAGAGGAAAAAACTTTCCTACAAAGGACTGAATAGACCTGGAAATACACCTAACATTTACTAAGGTTTCTTTGACATAATACTGGAAATTTTTTTATGCATTCTGTCCTGAATCCACTAAGTTTTTGTTTTGTTTTGTTTTGTTTGAGTAACCAGGATCTGCAGAAAGGTTGTAATTTTTTTTCCAGCAAAACTAACTTGTCACATTTTCTCTCCCCTTGATATCAACACAGCATACAAATAGTGGTAGTAATTTTTGCTACTTATCTTAGAGTCTGTTTTTGCGTAACTTCCATAGGGATTTTGTCTGTTTTAAAAAAAAAAATTGGACGTGAGTTTGATTGTGTGGCTTTGTGTGGAGTTCTTCCAAAAAGTTGAAAAAGAGCTGAACCAAGAAGAGGAGAACCTGTTTGCCTTGTTTGTAGGGTTCCAGAGACCTCCAAAGAAGGTGAGGAAGCTTGCCTCCATTGGCAGGACTGGACAACCCGGCCAACGAAAAAGCCCTGGTACCCTCAAGAAGAGGAAAGCCCAGGTGGAGTCTGATGAGACCAACTTTATACCTGAAGCCTACATCCACTGGATGCCACCGGTTCGCTCTGATCCTGTGTGGAGTATTTCAACAAAGCCAGCTAAAAATTGCTGTTAGTTATTTTCTGCCCTGTGATTTTATGCAAAAATAGGAAAAATGGTTTAAAAGTAGATTTAGTTTGCAAACTTTTGCTTTGCTGTTAAAAGTTTGGGATCGAGGTTGAGAAAATTTGTGGTTTTTTACATCAGTTGAACCATTTTAACATTTTTTTCCCTGTGATTTTGATATATTTGCTATCTTGTTTTAGCCAATTCTCCAGATTTTTTTTTTCTTTTGGCTTGAATAATGGACTATTTTTAAGTAATGAAACTGTCATAGTGGACATTCATGGACAATGCCGCTGACTAATTGTTGCTTCTCTTACACACATTGTAACCCTGAAAAAAGACTGTCTCCTAAGACTACACCCTGAGATCTGTGCCACCATAGATATGGTGGAATAAAAATTAAAAGGGGGGATTGTAACAGGGTGGTCCCCAGGAAAGGGGGAGGTTCCCTGCCCCACCCAAGGGAGGGTGGAGCTGAGCAGGAAGAGGAGAAGCTGCAGAAGAGACTGAGGAAGGAAGCAGGATGGAGCCAGGAGACCTGGAGGAGGCACATGGAGCCTAGAGACAAGTAAAGAAACTGCGCTTGTCTTTTGGTCGTGGACTGGGTGACACAGATGTGGGTGAGACCCGTGGGGAGGTGACAATGGCAGCTTTTATCTGGATGTTGATTTTGCTCTTTTCCTTCCGGGCTTGTCCGGTTGTTTGTGACCCTTTTCTGTGGGTCCCCACTGGAAGATGCTTTAGACTTGTGGCAGGCTTTGGGGCCTTGCTCTGGGCCGATCCCACATGGATGGAGTTTTACCCACGAGGGGACGGGTAACTCTGGGTGCTTCATCTAGAAACTAGACTCTTTGCCTCACCTGTATTGTTTCCTAGTTTTTATAAAGATCCTTCCCATTAAAGTGTCCTATGTTTTGTGTTGATGCGGCGGATGGCAGAACCCATTTAGAATAGGCAGGTTTGCGGGGTTTGGGCTGCCCCTCTCCCTGTCCTATAACAGTTCCATCCCCAGCCGCCGGGCGAGGGTCCCGCATGGCGCGCAGACCTCTCCTGCCACCCACTACTCCCCTCAGCAGTGTACTTCGGTCCTTCTGCCTGCTCTGCTCCCCGCTCTGGCTCTGGTGAATTCTCTCACCCTCCGGTGCTTCTGACTGTACCCAGTGCATGTATAAACAAAATAAACAAACAAAGAAACAAATAAATAAAAAAAAACACGCCTCTATTAAAAAAATAAATAAATAAAAACCTGAGCTATAGGCCAGAGGTGTGGAGGGTGAGGATTCACCAGAGACAGAGTGGGGAACAGAACAGGTGGAGTGACTGAAATACACTGCTGAGGGCAGCAGCAGGTGAGGCAGGAGAGGTCAGCTGGGCCATGTGGCGTCACCTCCCTGGCCAGGATTGAACTTGTGCTGCAGTGGCTGTGGATAGCTTCATAGTGCTGCGTCTTAACCCCTTGTGCCACCAGGGAGGCCCCTAATCACTTCATTTCTAAAGAAAGCACTGTGAGAGGGTGGGAGGGGCAGGGAAGATTCTCTGCAACATTTATGATATGTTCACAGAGAGCACACTGACATGGACGGTGAAAGGTGTTTGGGGGGGCCTCCCTGATGGCACAAGGGGTAAAGATGCAGCACTATGAAGCAATCTGCAGTATTGCAGCACAAGTTCGATCCCCAGCCAGGGAGGTGACCCACATGATGCGCAGATCTCTCCTGTCTTGCCCGCTGCTCCCCTCAGCAGTGTATTTCAGTCAATCCACCTGTTCTCTTCCCCACTCTGTCTCTGGTGAATCCCCTTACTCCCCACCCCTGTACCTCTGCCTACACCCCAGCTCTTGTATGCATAAATAAATAAATCTCTCTCTAAAAAAAAAAGAAAGAAAGGTGTTTGGGGCCTTCAAAGACCAATTTTTGGGGCCTGAGAATTTACATAACAAGCTTTTTCAATGGTCAGGCTAAGCAACGCTGGGCACTAGGTTTTTTTATTTGCTGCATTCATTCTTGTTGGGCTTCCCTGGTGGCACAAGCGGTTAAGCACTTTGAAGCTATCTGCAGTCACTGCAGCATGAGTTCGTCCTCTCACCCCCCCTCACCTCTGGCCTATACCCCAGTTCTTGCATGCTTAAATAAATAAATCTTTTTTAAAAATTCAAAGTTATTTAAGGTGGAATCAGTGCACATATATTATCTGGTGATTGCGATAGATGTTATGGAGAAGAATTGGGTGTAGGCTGAAGTTGCGGGGGTGAGAAAACTTAGCAGAGACAGAACAGAGAACAGAAAAATCAGACTTGTTGAAATACACTGCTAAGAGAAGAGCAGGTGAGATGGCAGAGATGTGCTCTGCAGACTGAGGGGCCCAAGGCTCTATTTACACTCCAAGCATCATGGACTGGTTAGGGTGACTAGTCTTGGGTGTGTCCTGACTGCCCATCTGAATTAGCGTAATGGATCATCAGCTTAATAGCCTGGTTCCAATGCCAGTCCCATCTATGGCCCATATCCATTCAAGCCTCCCAAACTTGCTTGCTGGGCAAGGGGTGGGGGCTTAGTTTTTAAATTTATTAATGATACCATGACAATAGGGGGCTAGGGAGGAAGGAAAGGGTCGCACACCTAGTATAGGAATCTGCACACACACCCCTAGCACAGGTTGCACGTACACACTCTATGACTAATGACCTGTTTTCTTTAAAATAAAACTCTTGCTTTAAACTTAGATTCCTGCTCTGATGAGGCCCAAAGGAGTGCTGGACATGGACCCCATCAGATGGACCAGGGTCAAGATAACTGAGAGGCTGAGAACAAGTTCTAGAGGCTGCACATGATGAACACCAGGACTATCAACAGTGATGGGCTGTTCCAATGGGCTGTTTGCTTATGATTCTTTGTCTACCCCACTATAAAAAGGCCAGCTTGAGATGAGAGCGTAGAACAGTCTCCTCAGAGTGCTATCCCACTGTTCTGTCAGCTCAATGGCCGTGACAGAGCGATCTCTTCAAGGTGTTATGCCCGCTGTTCTCTTGGGTCAATGGCCAGTGATCTGAAATAAAAGTGCTTATAGATTCAGTTACTGTCTCTGCTTATTGGCTTTTTGGTAGTGACAGACAGAACCCAAGCCTTTTCCACTAACAAGTACCCACATGGTAATCCCTGTCTAAAACAAGAGGTTAAGAGCAGAAAGGTGTCCATCTTTTCCAAAATAGGAAGCCCTCCCCATCAATTAGTAAATTTGTTTAATGACTACTGTGAACATTTAAAAATGTTCTGCCCTTTCCGCAAGCAAGCAAGAACACAAAACCACCTGCATTGAGTTAAGTCAGAAAAGGCTCCATCCTGTAGCCTATGCAGGAATCTGCTGCCTAAAGGTAAGCCAGCATTTCAACCCACACAAATGACCAAGAGGTGGGATAAAGAAAATTTAACAGTGAGTACCCAACCTTTGCATCTCTGCAGTGGATTCTTTACTTTTTTAAAAAAGATTTATTTATGTATGTGCACAAAAGCTGGGATATAGGCCAGTGTTGTGGGTGGGGATTCACCAGAGACAGAGTGGGGTGCAGAACAGGCAGACTGACTGAAATACACTGCTGAGGGAAGCAGCAGGCCAGACAGGAGAGGTCTGCTGTGCCATATGGGTCAGCTCCCTGCCTGGGGATAAAACTCGTGCTGCAGTGGCTGGTAATAGCTTCATAGTGCTGAGACTTAACCCCTTGTGCCACCAGGGAGGACCCTGCAGTTGCATTCTTTAAAAGGAAGAGTTTAATCCTGCATTGTCTTTCTTTTGCATCAGCATGTCTTTAGGTCAGGGCAATTTACAACTAGAAACAACCCCCCTCTCCACAGCCCAGCCAACAATAATTATATATATATATATATATATATATATATATATATATATATATATATAAAGATTTATTCCTATTTATGCATGCACGGTACAGGCCAGAGGTGTGGGGGGTGAGAGGATTCACCAGAGACAGAGTGGGGAACAGAACAGGCAGACTGACTGAAACACACTGCTGAGAGGACCAGATGAGGCAGGAGAGGTCTGCTGTGCCATATGGGTAGCTCCCTGGCCTGGGACGAACTCGCGCTGCAGTGGCTGTGGATAGTTTCATAGGTTGCGTCTTAACCCCTTGTGCCACCAGGGAGGCCCAATAATTATATTTTTAATGTCAATGACTTACTGTTCCTACCTATATAAACTAAATTTAAGCTCCTGTTTGTTGCAACAATTCTCAGAGTAAAATCTGTTGAACTGCTTACCCAGCTTGAATCCTCAGTTTTTTTTTTTTTTTTTAATAGAGGCATGTTTTATTTATTTATTTATTTATTTGTTTGTTTTGTTTATACATGCACTGGGTACAGTCAGAAGCGCGGGAGGGTGAGAGAATTCACCAGAGCCAGAGCAGGGAGCAGAGCAGGCAGAAGGACCGAAGTACACTGCTGAGGGGAGCAGCGGGCGGCAGGAGAGGTCTGCGCGCCATGTGGGACCCTCCTCCCGTGGCCGGGGAGCAGCCGGGGATCGAACCGGCGCTGCAGAGGCCGCGGGCAGCTTCGCAACCCAGCGCTCAACCACTGCGCCACCGGGGAGGCCCGAATCCTCAGTTTAATTATCTAATAAACTTTCTGCTATCAGTGAGATTTTATTTCTAGTCAATAACACTGTTGGTCAGGCACTGTTTCAGGGCCAAGGCACACCAAAATGACTAAGATTGACCTCGTTCTGCCCTTCAGGAGCTCACAGTCCAGCCATGGTAGGGAAAGACAATAGATATGCCATGACTGAGTGCAGACCAATAGTGTTAAAGATGGGGCCTCCCTGGTGGCGCAAGGGGTCAAGCACAGCACTATGAAGCTAACCACAGCCTCTGTAGCACGAGTTTGAGCCCTCATACACCAGAGAGCTACCCCCATGGCACAGCAGCCCTCTCCTGACTTGCCCGCTGCTCCCCTCAGCAGTGTATTTCAGCAGATCTGCCTGTTCTGCTCCCCACTCTGTCTCTGGTGACTCCTCTCACCCCTTGTACCTCTGGCCTGTACCCCAGTTCTTGTATGCATAAATAAGTCTTTAAAAAAAATAGTGTTAAAGAAACTCTCCTTGAAAGGTGGAGGAACATCGAATAGGTGCCATTTTCCCTGCTCTACCTATACACAGCTTCATAGTGCTGAGACTTAGCCCCTTGTGCCTCCAGGGAAGCCCAGTAATTTCTAATAAAATACCCATAGTGTTTTATTAGACCTCTTCTGTCTTGCCCGCTGCTCCCCTCAGCAGTGTATTTCAGTAGCTCTGCCTGTTCTGCTCCCCACTCTGTCTCTGGTGAATCCTCTCACCCCCCACACCTCTGGCCTGTACCCCAGCTCTTATATGCACGAATAAATAAAAATGAATCTTTAAAAATATATAAAAATAAAACACCCAAAGTTACCCATTCCCCATGGGTAAATGACCAGCCAAACAGGGTTGGCCCAAAGCAGAGCTAGAGGCCCAAATCCTTGCCACAAATCTAAGGCACTTTCTCAGGGTTGGGTGGGGGAACCAGTGGAAAGAGGCACAAGGGGCCAGGCAAGTCTGAAAGGAAAGGAGCAAAATAAAAGTATAAATCAAGGTAAAGCTGCCATTGTCAGACTCCCCATGACTCTCTCACCTACATCTCTTCCAAGTGTCTCCTTCCATGTCCACCTGAGTCCCTAGTGCAAGTCCAAGGCCAAGAAGCAAGCATGGCATCTTCACATATCTCTCTGCTCTACATGCCTCCTCCAAGTCTTTTCTCTAAATTTTTTCCTTTCAAGGCCTTTTTAGCTTCCCCTCATGACTCAGCTCTATCCTTCACTACGTGTGGCAAGGAACATGGAACTTTGCCTTTTTAGATTACAGTTACAGGGGTGGAAATGATGAACAGTCTTTAAACCAGCTGTAGAAAATCCTTAGACATGGAGTGGGGTATGGAGCTTGTCAACATTACAAAGAAACACCAGTCATTACAGAATTACTCAGACCCTAGAAGTGATAAATTTCACAATAGATAAAATTCCCCAAAGGAATGAAATCCCCCAAAGAATGCTACATAAGAAAACTTCTTTGGCAAAATAGAACTCTTATCCCAGACTGCCCGCCTGTGTCTATGAGGTTTCTCTTTTCCCTAATAAATCTGCCTTTTTATTTTAAAGAGTTATTTATTTATGCATACAAGAACTGGGGCACAGGCCAGAGGTGTGGGGGTGGTTGTGAGAGGATCCAAAGACAGACTGGGGAGCAGAACAGGCAGACTAACTGAAATATACTCTGAGGGGAGCAGCAGGCGAGACGGGAGAGGCAGGCAGGAGAGGTTTGCTGTGGATAGCTCCTTGGCTGGTGGGGATTGAACTCGTGCTGCAGAGCTGCAGATAGCTTCACAGTGTTGTGCTTAACCCCTTGCGCCACCAGGGAGGCCCTAAATCTGCCCTTTTAAAATGCACCTTTGCCTGTTTGTGTCTCTGCAAACATCTTTTTCCTGAGTAAACTGGCTATGTGCTTCTGAATGGGAAACTTGGCAGAAACTTTTCTCGGAGGTAACCCAAGGACTCTACTCACTCACTGAGCCCCAACAACTGAAACTCTACACTGCCTAACCCCTTTCTTATGGTTCCCTGCCAGAAGTACCCAGGCTTGTGGCAAACTTTCAGACCCAGCTGCCCCACTTGAGGCCAAGCCTGTTTGGCCAGGCATTTACCCATGAGAGGATGGGTAATTTTCAGAGACTGCTGTTACTTGAAATCCTTTATTCTCTCTGTACATACACACCAATTCTATTAAAAAAAATTTAATAGAAGAGTATGCTTCTTCTTCTCCCTGGCCTAGGGAGGCAGGGAAGTCACCACACCTGGTGCAGGAATCAGCACACACACCTATCACAGGTGGTATGTCTGTGCTACATGACTAATGATCTGTTTTCTTTAAACTAAAACTCTTGCTTTGAACTGAGATTCCTGCCCTGATGAGGCCCAAAGGAGTGCTGGACATTGGCCCCATCAGATGGACCAGGGTCAGGATAACTGAGAGGCTGAGAACAAGTTCTGGGGGCTGCACATGATGAATACCAGGACTATCAACAGTGATGGGCTGTTCTGATAGCCTGTTTGCTCATAAGTGTCTTTGTGTAACTCTTTATAAAAGGCCAACTCGAGATGAGAGGGTGGAACAGTCTCTTTAGGGTGCTATGCCCACCATTTCTCAGATCAATGACCAGAGATCTGAAAAAACAAAAGCACCTATAGATTCAGTTCCTGTCTCTGCTCATTGGCTGTCCGGGCAACCTGTCCAGGCCTGGCACGTTCACTATTGATTTGGGCAAATGGAAAAGAATCTTGGGGCCCTGGGTAGATGTGACAGGCCTTTAATGCTGAAGCAGGGGACTGAACATACACGCAGATCAGGGGGCAGAGAGGCTGAGAGCAGGCAGCAACTGAGTCCCCAGCCTGGTGATCTCTGCACTTTCTCTCTCTGGCTTTTCTTCTCTCTCCTCCTCATAATGATCTCCCTTGTTCTCTGCCAGGGTGTCCATATTTATAGGTAAGTTTGTGCCTTGTGCTCTCTGGCTTCTCTACCCAGTGTTTATATTTATGAGTGCCCTGTGCTCGCCCTCCTAAGTGCTTTCTTGTAATGACACACTATCACATGGGTAGTGACACCTGGGAGGTTCAGGCGGCAGCTGTAGAGGCTAGCAGTGGGGAGCTGAAAAAGAGCCTGCGTTACTCCATTTTCCTTACATAGGCACACCAGAAGCCAGGCCTAATCTGCTAACATTTCCTTTGCCTTTGTATGCGTGGGTAGCTGGATCTGCTTTTAGATTGTTTGGGGTCCCCTGGTCACTCTTTGGCCATGTGCTAATAGCTCGTGAAAAGATGCTCCTCATCACTAGTCAGCAGGGAAATGCAAACCAGAACCATAGCAAGGTAGCTTTCTACATCATAGGATATCTATTATTAAAAGGAAATATATGTTGTTAGGGAGAAAGTTGGGAGTCGAATGCATTGCTGGTGGGGTTATAAAATGGTGGGGCACTGTAGAAAACAGTATGGTGTTTCCTCAAAAACTTAATTACAAAATTACTATATGATCCAGCATTTCCACTTCGGGGCATAGACCCCACAGAATTCAAAGCAGTGATTTAAGTGGATATTTGCACACACACGTACACTGCATTTTCCCAAGAGCCAAAAGGTAAAAGAAACCCACATGTCTGTCATCTTCAGGGAGGGGCTCATCTTTGTGGGGGGATGGTTTTGTTAGGGGGAAGGATGTCCTGAGCAAACTCCACAGGGCTTTGTGGATGCCACCCCCACTCCATCAAGACTGGGAACGACAAATCCCAGGATCCCCAAAGGGAAGGGTGCGAGGACCGGAGAGTGGAGCGAAGCTGCTGTGCTCTCTGCTCGAGTATTTAACAGGGGGTCTCTCTTGGCTGCGTGGCGCGCTGGACTTTTAGCCAGCTCGGCGGGTCATTGGGATTCCAGGTCAGCGGAACGGGTAGGACGCATTTACGAACTTATCTCCCTGAGTTATTCATTTCCCCAGTTCCCCTTCCCTTGTCAATAAACCTTTCATGACCTTTTGTGTGTGTCTGCAGTTTAGCATTCATAAGGCCTCTTTAAGCACGCGGGGGTGGGGGGGTAGGGGTGGAGTGGTGGGGTGGTGGGGGCAACACAGTCAGGCAACCTGTTTCATATCAGGGCTGCTCTGTAACTGCTTGTGCCCCTGGCCCTCCCTGTAGCAGTCGGATAGTCTCGGGGTGTTGCACCTCCTGATCCGGGCGTCGATACCCAAGGGTCTTGGTTTCTCTAACCTGGTTAATGGCTTGCACGAATCCCCTCTACCCACCTCCGGGTCTGAGTTGGGTTCTTGACCTGCATCTCCTTTCCTCCATCACTTAGACCACACTCACACACGGAGGTGGGTAGAGGGGATTCGTGCAAGCCATTAACCCGGTTAGAGAAACCAAGACCCTTGGGCATCAAAGCCCAGGTCAGGAGGTGCAACACCCAGAGACTATCCGACCGCTACAGGGAGGGCCAGGGGCACAAGCAGTTACAGAGCAGCCCCGATATGAAACGGGTTGCCTGACTGTGTCCCCCCCCAACCCCCGCGTGCCTAAAGGGGCCTTATGAATGCTAAACTGCAGACACACACAAAAGGTCGATGAAAGGTTTATTGACAAGGGAAGGGGAACTGGGGAAATGAATAACTCAGGGAGATAAGTTCGTAAATGCGTCCTACCCGTTCCGCTGACCTGGAATCCCAATGACCCGCCGAGCTGGCCAAAAGTCCAGCGCGCCACGCGGCCAAGAGAGACCCCCGGTTAAATACTCGAGCAGAGAGCACAGCAGCTTCCCTCCACCCTCCGGTCCTCGCAACCTTCCCTTTGGGGATCATGGGATTTGTCGTTCCCAGTCTTGATGGAGTGGGGGTGGCGTCCACAAAGCCCTGTGGAGTTTGCTCAGGACATCCTTCCCCCTAACAAAACCATCCCCCCACAAAGATGAGCCCCTCCCTGAAGATGACAAAACCTAACGCAGCCCCCACAACGGGGCAGCCGTCCCTCTGCCCACCTGTGCCTGTGCAGGTGCTTCTTGTCACCAGCTCTCTCCCTCTGCAGGGCAGCAGCCTCCTGTCTGCCCATGACCTGCACCTGCCAGGACTTCTCCTCATTGACCTCCCTCAGCAGAGGCCGCGCTCCCCAAGGCCGCCCGCCTGCAACCACGCAGGCCTCTCTCAGCAAACCTGTCCCTTTCGGGGCAGCTCTTCCTGCCCTCTGGTACCTATGCAAGCATTTTTTATTCCTCTGTCCCTTTCCCTAATAAACCTGCTCTTCAAATATAACTAATGTCTCTGCCTCGTGGAGAAACTCGTCTGGGAAACTCACCATGTGCCGCCGAAACGGGATCTCTGGTGACACCTTTCCCAGAGTGAGCCCAAGGGCCCTGTACCCCAAACCCACTGACTCCAAAAAACCCCATCAAAGGGCCTCCGCGGCGGTGCAGTGGGTTGAGCACAGAGCTGTGAAGCTGTCCACAGCCTCTGCAGCGCAGGTTCAATTCCCAGCCGGCCAGGGAGATATCCACATGCCGCAGCACACCTCTCCTGTCTCACCCGCTGCTCCCCTCAGCAGTGTCTTCAGCTTGTCTGCCTGTTCTGCTTCCCCACTCTTTCTGGTGAATTCTCTCACCCTCCTACGCCCCTGACCTGTTCCCCAGTTCTTGTATAAATAAATATGTCTTTAAAAAAAAAACCACCGGGCCTCCCCTGGTGGCGTAGCGCTTGAGCGCTGGGCTGCGAGGCTGCGAGGCTGCCCACCACTTCTGCAGCGCCGGTTCGTTCCCCTGCTGCTGGTGAGGGTCCCACCAAAAAAAAAAAAAAAAAAAATCATATTCATACTACATATTTTGGAATATTACTCATTTTTTTATTTTAAAGATTTATTTATTTATGCATACAAGAACTGGGGTGTAAGCCAGAAATGCGGGGAGTGAAAGGATCCATCAGAGAGAGTAGGGAGCAGAACAGGCAGATGTACTGTGGTATTGTTATAGGGCAGCCCCGATATAAAACGGGGTGTTTGACTGTGGGTCTTTACCCACGCGCTTAAAAGGACTTATCAATGTTTTACTGTAGGCACATGCGAAAGGTTAATAAAAGGTTTATTTACAAGGGAAGGGGAAATGAGGAAATGTACAGCTCAGGGAGAAAAGTGGGAGACAAAGTTTTAAATGAGTCCTATTCGATCCTCCGATTTGGAATTTTAAATGGCACTCTGAGAGCTGGCCACAAGCCAGGAGTCATGAAGCCAGAAGGCGAGCGACAGGGAGCCCGCACAAGGCCCACGTGTTTGGTTTTTATACCCAACCTGGCTGCCCAACTCCACCCTCAGGTCTCAGCCACCTTCCCTTTGGTGGTGATGGGATTTGTTTTTTCTAATGTCTTGATGGCTTTAGTCTAAAGTGGAAGTAAAGTTCATAAAGCCTGTATGGAATTAGCACAGGACATTCTTTTTCCCTAACAGTATCCCCCAGCCAGCAGGGATCGAACCGGTGCTGCAGTGGCTGTGGAGAGCTTCACAGCGCTGCGCTCAACTCTCTGCGCCACCAGGAGAGGCCAGATGAGCCTGTTTTGCTCCCTACTGTGTCTCTGATGAATCCTCTCACCTCCCACCCCCACACTTCTTGCCTAGACCCCAGTTCTTATAGGCAAAATAAATACAGAATCTTTAAAATAAATAAATAATAAAAAGGAATGACATTCTGGCAGGTTACGACGGATGAAACTTGAGGACATTATCCTAAATAAGTCCATCACAAAAAGATAAGTACTATGTGATTTCACTTACATGAGGTAAGTTTTATAATAAATATATCTTTGGTTTTCTTCCTGTTCCTGGCAGGCAGCTTCTAAAACCACTGGAAGTGATAAGGGATAAAAGTGTCTTTGTTATTCTCAAAATCCCTTTCAACCACACCTGAATTTACTTTAATGAGGTAACTGTTGGGGAAATCCTCTGAGGGCTGGTTCCTGGGAGAATCAACCCAGAGATTAGAGGTGGAATTTTCAGTCCCACCCCTCAACCCTCTGGGAATGGAGAGGCTGAGACTAAGTTAAGCATTTGTGTCTACTCTGGTGACGTCTCCGAAATATCCTAACAGGTGTCATTGCCCACATGTGACACCGTATTGGTGCAAAAACTTCTTGGCAGCATAAGTAAGGGCACGAGTGCCTATGATCACAGACACCCGGGGCAAGAAGTTGGAGAGCACCAGGCGTGCGTATCTGTAAGTACAGATGTCCAGGCTCAGAAAGAACTAGAGAAAACACAGAGAGAAGCAAGGGATCAAAGGGGAGATTTGGAGGGGCTAGGGAGCGAAGTTGCTGCCTGCTTACCTTCCTGCCTGCTGGACTGTGTGAAAAGTCCCCCAATTCAAAGTTATAGGCATATCAGAGCTACTGAAGGCCCCAAATTCTCTTCTCATCTGCCCGAATCTACAGTGGACCTGCTGGGTCTGGGGTGGTGGCACAACAGATGGTGAACAGAGATTCATGGAAGGAAACTCAGAGGGTGTGGAAGCTTTTTGTTCCTCTTCCCCCACACCTTGTCCTGTGCATTTCTTCCATTTGGCTGTTCCTGAGTTATATCCTTTTGTAGTAACTGGTGATAAGTAAACTGTTGTCCTGAATTCTGTGAGTGGTTCTGATGGAGGCTAAGAGTAGAAAATTTGGGAAGGAAGCATCGCAAGGCCAGAAACTGGCTCACACGAGGCCAGAAGCTGGAAGTAGGGGAGGGTAGAAATGTGTTAATCATTAATTAAACATGCTATATAAACAGTAAAGTATCAGGCGGCACAGAGTGAGGTGCAGACTGGGCAGCGATGTGGAGATTGAGGACCATTGTAAAAGAATCACTGGTCCTTCCAAATTGACCTAGTCAAAGCAAATATAGAAAAAATCCTTAGGCCAACCCTAGCAATAATTTAATAGCAGTTAACAATCCCACAAAGGAACGAATCCCTTCCAAAGAGACTGTGAGGCAATTCCTGCACTGGTAAGATAAAGCAGGTGTTTCTCTTCACCCGCTGGAGGGAAATGCTGTCCTGAACAAACTCCACAAATAGGTTTTATGAACCCCCTCCGCCACCCCAGGCCAAAGAGATACGAGACACCAAGGACTACAAATCCCATAATGTCATCAGCACCCAAGGGAGGGCTGCTGGGAATTGAGGGTGGAGTTAAGCAGCCGGTTTTGGCATATAGCTAGACATGTGGGCTCTGGGGGATTCTTGGTTTTTCACCGGCTTTCACCATGCTATTGAGGTTCCAGCTCAGCGGAAGTGGTAGGATGCATTCGCCAATTTATCTCTTTCTCCCTGAGTTATTCCTTTCTTCTTTTCCCCTTTTTGTAAATAAACCCTTTATCAACCTTTTTGTGTATGCCTGCAGTTGAGTCTCATTATAAAGCCCTTATAATTGCAAGGGTGAGGACACAGGCCAACCCATTTCACACTGGGGTTGCCCTGTAACACACCAATCTTCCCCCTTTGCCAAGCAGCAGAGGCAGCTCTCCCCCAAGGCTGCCCACCTCTTTTAACAAACATGTTAAAAGAGGCTGCAGGCCTCTTTTAACAAACCTGTCTTTTTCAGGGGCAGCTTTTATGTCCGTGCAAGTGTCCTTTACTTCCCTTCCCTTGTTATAATCTGCCTGCCCTTTCAAATATAACTAGATGTCTCTGCCTTGTGGGGAATCCTGACTGGGAAAACTTACTATGTGCCGCTGAAAGGGAAGCTCTGGTGAAACTTTTCTCAGTTAACTCAAGGACCCTGCTCTCTGCACCCAACATCTCCAGACCGACATCAGCTCTAGCAAATTAATCAATAGAGGATCTGGGAGCTTCTGATTGCCATCTGAAATTAGAGAGGGGGAGGCAACCAAGTGCGGTCAAATTCCTTACTATTATTGAGGCGATAGAAAACTGATACTGAAATTGGCAAGAGCAGAGGTTTTGTGAGACTTACTCAGACCTCAATAGATGTGGAGTTGGGTATTGTCAGAGGCTGGGGCTAATTTCCCTAAACTGAAGGCCGAGCTGCCTCCCTTTTGTTGTCTTTTCTCCGAGCAGGCTTGCTCAGCTGCTGGTGATCCTTGTGGTCAGAGAGATTTTTACCTTGAAATAGTCAGACAGCCTAGGTGAATTAAATTGCAAGCTGGCAGAAAGGAGTTGCCAAATATCTTGCCTGAACAGATGGACTACATCACAGCTGGCAGGAGCTGCTTAACATCTTGTTTTAACCCACCACACTAACAAATGGCCACATCCTGACAGATGGTACCCCATCCTGACCATTCTGGCACCATATCTTGACAGGAGGTGCCATATATTCTGATGAAAGCCTTGTTTTATATAACTAATAGCAGTAGCATTTCCTAGAAGGGGGACTAGCCAAGGGCCCACATACATAGATCATAAAAATCTTGAATGAGAGTGACTGTAAAGGCAGGACAGGACACAGTGCAGGTTCTCCGATCCCATGCAGACCGGGTAAAGGAGGAGTCAGAGTCCTTAGTAGTTTTGCAGGTTTTTTATTGGGGTTCACCAGGCATATGGCAGGCAGGGGTGCTGGCTGGGAGGCAAGTCTTCACTCTATCTGGGCTCTCTAGCGTTCGTTCTGCTGCTTCTCGGCTTCTCCTCCGGCTTCTGCTTCGGCTTCTACTGCTGCTCCTGGCGTCCCCGTGACGCCGCCCTTAAAAGCAGTCTTAGCTCAGCTGAATCCCATCTACCTATGCCCACACCCTACTCCAGGTGCCCGCCATCAGACATGCATTCAGGACAAGGATCCGCCATCTATCCTGATGGCGGAAGGGCAGAAAAGCCTGATATTTTCTTTACCCTACAGTGACCAAGTTTCATCGGCACGTATAAGAACAAGGAATGGCTCAGGCGTTTTCTGCCTTCCTGCTACTAGCCTCTGTAGCCGTCACCTGCAGCTTTGCTTTCCTCCTAGGTTTCTTTACCCACACATGATAATGTATTGTTATATGGAAGTACTTAGGTGCATGATTAAGGAGCACGAGCACCTATAAATACGGACATCAGGGCTGAGAGATTGCAGGGATCATGGGAGACATCATGGGAGATCGAGGGGGGTGCTGCCTGACTGCTGGTCTGCCTGTGTTTGGTCCCCTGCTTCAGCATTAAAGTCGTGTCAGATAGGGCCTCCCCTGTGGCACAACAGTTGAGCGCTGGATTACGAGGCTGCCCGCAGCCTCTGCAGCGCCGGTTTGATCCCCAGGTGAGAGTCCCACATGGTGCGCAGACCTCTCCTGCCACCCGCTGCTCCCCTCAGCAGTGTACTTCGTCAGTCTGCCTGTTCTGCTCTCTGCTCTGGCTCTGGTGAATTCTCTCACCCTCCCGCGCTTCTGACTGTACCCAGTGCTTGTATAAATAAATAAATAAATCTTTAAAATAAAAAAAAAAAAACCGTGTCAGATATACTAAGCCTCCAAAATTCTTTTCTGTTTACCCTTATTTGCCATGAAACTGCCTGGTATGGAATGGTTTGCCAACAGCATGCCAAAACACACACCAGGATGGAGATCGGGACATGTGACATGAAGAAGTAATCCATCTGCAAATAACCCCAGTATAATCCAGTCCCAAATACACTGTGACAGGGAGTGTAGGGTAAATGGAGTGGTCATGTTACAGGGCAAGGAGAGGGGCACTCCAGACCCCACAAACCTGCCTGCTTTAAATAGGTTCTGCCATCTGCTGCATCAACACAAAACATATGAGAATTTAATGGGAAGGAACTTTAATACAACTAGGAAACAAGACAGAAAAGACAAAGAATCTAGTTTCTAAATCAAGCACCTAAAGTTACCCGTCCCCTCTGGGTAAAAGTCCATCTAAACGGGATTGGCCCAGAGCAAGGCCCCAAAGCCTGCCCCAAGTCTAAAGCATCCTCCAGTGGGGACCCACAGAAAAGGGTCAGAAACAACCAGACAAGTCTGGAGGGAAAAGAGCAAAATCAAAATAAAAACCGCCATTGTCACCTCCCCACGGGTCTCCCCCACATCTGTGTCACCCAGTCCACGACCAAAAGGCAAGCGCAGTTTCTTCACGTGTCTCTCGGCTCCATGCACCTCCTCCAGGTCTCCTTCTGGCTCCATCCTGCTTCCTTCCTTCATCAGTCTCCTCTGCAGCTTCTTCTCTCCATGCTCAGCTCCACCCTCCATTTGGGTGGGGCAGGGAACCTGGAACCTCCCCCTTTCCTGGGGACCCCCCTGCTACAGTCAGGCTCTTTTCCACCTCCCCCTTGCTAGTTTCTACAGCCGCCATCTGCGGCCTATGCAATAAGTGCTTGTGAGTGTGAGTATGGGGCACATGCACCTGTGAGTATGGGCACTTGAGCCCAAAGAGCACAGGCATGTGGTGCGCATGTGTGAATGCTCACACCTGTGCCTAGAGGGGAGGGATAAAGGCAGCACTGAGAGGACGATTCTGAGACCATTCTGAGACAACCTGAGACTGAGCGGAAGAGTGCGGGAGAGAACTCCAGAGAGAAGCCAGGGAAAATGTAAAGATGTGTGTGTGGGGAGGTGCGGTGTGGGGGGGTGGTGCTCAGTTACCTGCCTCCCAGACCCCCTGCCTGGCCTGTGCTTGCCTTCTTGCATGCCAGCCTCTGCCTGGTGCGGCTGTGTGCCTGGTTCCCTGAGAGAGCATTAAATCCTGTAAAATCTATCCAGGGCTCCAGGACTCTTTTTATCTGACTCAAATTGACAGTGAACCTGCCCTGTGTATGCTTGCACTCGAGGGGGCAGCACAGTTTCATAATAAAACTTTGGTTTCTGTTACCTTTATACACTTAACTCCCTTCTATTCTGCCCTGGTAAATGAACTCCTTAAAAACCTTCTTATAATACGTATTGTCTACAGAGCACAGTACCTGTGATAGGAATTCAAAAAAGGTCCTCGAGTCACTCTTCAACTTCATTTTGTTATACCATTTTTAAAGATTTATTTTTATTTATACATGCAAGAACTGGGGTACAGGCCAGAGTTGTGGGGGTGAGAGGATTCACCAGAGACAGAGTAGGGAACAGAACAGGCAGATCAACTGAAATACACTGCCGAGGGGAGCAGCCAGCGAGTCAGGAGAGGTCTGCTATGCCATGTGGATAGCTCCCTGGCCAGGGATCGAACTCGTGCTGCAGTGGCTGCAGATAGCTTCATAGGTTACGTCTTAACCCCTTGTGCCACCAGGGAGGCCCTCTTTATAACATTTTTGGAGAAAGAAATAACCCCAGCTAGGAGCTGCCCTGGTGGCACAAGGGGTTAAATCTCAGCACTGTGAAGTTATTGGCAGTCACTATAGGATGAGTTTGATCCCTGCCAGGGAGCTACCCACGTGGCACAGCAGACCTCTCCTGACTCACCGGCTGCTCCCCTCAGCAGTGTACTTTGGTCAGTCTGCCTGTTCTGTTCCCCACTCTGTCTCCGGTAAACCCTCTCAACGCCCCCCCACCCCCGTACCTTTGGCCTACACCTCAGTTCTTGTATACATAAATAAATAAATCTTAAAAAAACAAACAAAACACCTTTTCCTAGTTCCCTTTAGGGAAGCCAGCCAGGAAATTTCTCTTTTGATGCTACCTCCCTTGTACATGAACATAAGTCTAAAAAACCTTGTCTGGTTGTAGTCTGTCATGTCTCCTTGTTAAATTCTTTTGCAAGAAGCTAGAATCTCTAAGAAGAGCTGAGCTGGTAATAGTGTACATGCAAAATCCCATGGTGGCTGGGGAGGGAAGCAACAGGCAGGCCTCAGAAAGGATGGCAGCTACTTTCATCCAGGTTCACAGGTCTGCTTGGTCCTATCTTAATTGATTGTCCAGACCCAGCAGAGTCACTTGGACATCATTAGACAGTGAGGCCTACCTGTAGGATAAATGGAAGTGATCAGATTTTTCCACCCTCCCACCATTAGCATCAATGATCAACACCTGCGGTCTTACATGGTGGCACCTGGAGTGTGGCGTGGGCTGCGCAGTGGGTGCACCTAAGCTGAGAGACTGAGCATATAAGGGTGGCATTACAGAGGACGCAGCACTGGAGGACCATGCGGCGGAGTGTAGCAGAGACCAGCAGGGAGACCACGAGAGTCCAGAGAGCTCAGAAACAGTAAACATTTGCTGGGAACTGGGAGGCCTGCCAGCCTCCTGGCCCCTCGGACCCCCTGCCTGCCCTGCACCTGGTTGCCTCACTACAGGTGTAGAAAGATCATTTAAAGCTTGAAAATGCCACCGAGGGCTCCAGGACTCCCCTTTACCCATCTGCCCAGGTGCATAGAGACCTGGCTCCTGCGCCTTGCTGGCACTACACTCCAAAGAGTCCATTTGGGGACAGAACCAGAGCTGGGCACGGGCCGTGGACGTGGTCCCACCAAGAGCTGAAGATGGCAGTGACCGTGTACTCAACGTCGGTCACCAGCGATAACCTAAGTCGACATGACATGCCGGACTGGATCAACGCGCATCTTCAGTTGAATCTGACAAAGATCGAACAGCTGTGCTCAGGGGCTGCCTATTGTCAGTTTATGGACATGCTGTTCCCTGGCTCCATTGCTTTGAAGAAAGTGAAATTCCAAGCAAAACTAGAACATGAATATATCCAGAACTTCAAAATACTACAAGCAGGTTTTAAGAGGATGGTTGTTGACAAAATAATTCCTGTGGACAAATTAGTGAAAGGAAAGTTTCAGGACAATTTTGAATTCGTTCAGTTGTTCAAGAAAGTTTTTGATGCAAACTATGATGGAAAAGACTATGGTCCTGTAGCTGCCAGACAAGGCCAAGAAATTGCAGTGTCTCCCTCCCTTGTTGCTCCAGCTCTGAACAAACCGAAGAAACCTCTCAGCACTAGCAGCGCAGCCCATAGAGGCCCATGGCAACACACAACTACTGCAACGTGCAAGGCTGGCCTGGGTGTGGTGCAAAAGAATCCTGGCGTGGGCAATGCGGATGATGAAGCAGCTGAATTGATGCAGCAGGTCAATGTATTGAAACTCACTGTCGAAGATTTGGAGAGAGAGATTTCTACTTTGGGAAGCTAAGGAACATTGAATTGATTTGTCAAGAGATCAAGGGGGAAAACAGCCCCGTATTGCAGAGGATTGTGGACATTCTTTATGCCACAGATGAAGGCTTTGTGATACCAGATGAAGGGGGCCCACAGGGGGAATAAGAGGGGTATTAACAGCCTATATCAGCAGAGTAACATTGGAGTTCTTCACTTCAAACCATGTGCTTAACTGTAAAATACTCCTTTCTATTATCCTTACAGGACTCACTGGTTTCTTCTCATAAGCAAAAAGTACCTCTTCTTAAAGTGCACTTTGCAGAAGTTTCACTCCTTTTCCAAGTTAGGAGCTTTTACCTTGCAGCAGAGTAGAATTAACATCTAGTTGGTGCGTTCAGGGAACACAGAGGCTGACCATGGGGATCACCGAGTGGCTGCTGGTAACACTGATTGCTGGAGAAAGTGTTTCTATGTAATACGCTGAGGTGAAGACCTTAGTAGAGAAATGTAAAGACTGAATTAAATTTTAAACTAATGTGAAATCTTGGCAGAGAACATTGTAATAAATAAATGCCTTAAGAATATTTAAAATATGCTTCCATATTTCAAAACATAACATGTAATGTGACAGGAGACTTCATGTGTTTGACATTGTGTCTGAGGAACAAAGGACCTTGGGACCTGCTGTTCACAGGCCTTGCCGTGCTGCTTAAATCCTCAGAGGCCTAGACATTGGCCCATAAGGAAAGTTTAAAAAGTTGCTCTGTAAAGCCATTTGGTGTCTTTTGACCAATTGCATCTCTGCTAAGAAGCAAGACGTATTGTTGCCTGGATAAATGAGGATGTGGTACTGCCCTGAGACATTCTGAGTTGAAAAGCTTGATTTTCATTGAGCATTTTTCTGATGATTTTTCCAATTATCCCTGAAACTCTATGCATCGTGTTTCTTTGAAAAATGAGGTGTATCCAGTTTTTAAAACTAACAAATTTCTTTTGGGAACTTGCCCTCATCTCTGGGATTTGAATGGGGCTTGTGTCCCATTTTACTCTCTTTTAAGTTTACATTTAACAAGTTTTTCTCCTCTGCTCCCTGTGCCCACTGGGGACTCCTCTTTAGCTCCTTAAAGTTTGCTGCTTAGAGAGGCTGTTCGGCAGGCAGGCGATGATGCTGCAAGTTCTTTCTGGACCCCTGGCAAAGGGAGTGATCAGTGAAGGCCATCGCTACCTTGGAATCTGCAAGGCTGGGTGTTTTGGTACCTGCTGTCCACAGCCCTCCACTGTTATCGGAATACTTTGCCAGTGCACTAATCTCTGTGGAGATAAAATTTATTAGCATGTTACTAAATGTTTTCTTTTTCAGAAAATATAGTACCATGTCCGAATTATTAATATTTAAAATATTTCATTCCTTAACTCTCCCTTGTTTGCTTTGCCCACAGCCTATTCAGTTTCGGTTTGGCAGAATTCTGCAAAATATGTGTCACCCACTACTGAGATTGTTCAGACCCTGATGTGTTTGTATTGATTTGTTTCTGGTGGCAGCTTGTCCTACAATGTGTGTAGAAAGCAGGTATTTTATGATAAAATTGTTGTGTAGTGCAGGCTTAGTGTGGAATTCAGAGGAAAACCCAGATTCAGTGATTAACAATGCCAAAAAAAAAATGCAAGTAACTAGCCATTGTTCAAATAACAGCGGTGCTATTTCTCTTTTGTGGCCTTTTAGACTTTTGTTGCCCTAAAATTCCATTTTATTGGGAAGCCATTTTCCACCTGGTCTTTCGTGACAGGGTTTTTTTCTACTTTGAACAGTTTCTAAATAAAATTCTGTATTTCAAGAGTGAAAAAAAAAAAAAAGAGTCCATTCGGTCATACAAGGTATTTAATGGGCTTTATGAAAACCACACGGGCACCTCCACTCTCCTGAGCAGTTGCTCTAAGTCTTGACAACTGGGTAGAGAGGCGGTCATTTTAGTCACTTGCCTCAGTCCTCACCGCCTCTGTTTTTGCCAAGGTTCTTAAGTAATAGAGCCTGAAGTAGGATATGCAGTACAAGGTCATTTATCAAAGAGGCGCCCTTCAGGTGCCCCTGCAGAGGGGTGAGCGGGATAGGGATGAGGAAGGAGCAGAGTTAGGAGGTGGCCTTGGTAAGGCCTAGGTTCCTTCTGAGCCACAGGGACCTTACCAGAGGCGGGGTCTTTTGCTCCTGGAATCTGTCCCTGGCTGGCGCTGTGGTGCTAAGGATGGGCATAACCTCCTGGGGGAGGAGGCTCAAGCCAGCAAGTACAACTCCCTAGAGGAGGGAAGCAACCAGTACTTACGGTACTTGGGGGTGGGCACGCTGGCTGGTGAGAGGGTGTTAGATGGGTGCCAAGGGTATCCTCTTCAGTCTCCAAAACAGACTGCAGATCCAATTTTCTCCAGCTCCATTGTCACCGCCTTGATCCAAGATATCACTCTCGTCTAGAAGATTCAAAACCCTTTCTGCTGCTCCCCTCCCCCATCCCTGCAGGGGCCCAAACCTAATTCACTCTTTATAAAACAGCCAACGTGGGTCTCAAAGCATATCCATCTCATTGGGGCACTCTCATGCTTACAAACCTCACAAGTTGACTGAAAATAAAGTTCTTGCCTGGTTCAACTACACTTAGTGCTCTCTGCTGAATTCTTTCCCTAGAGGGCAAAGGACCCACTCTTTTGGGTTGGTGCCTATAACAGTAGGAATGAAATAATTTAATCCTGTCTAGGATTTTTTTTTTAAGATTTATTTATTTATTTTTATTTATACAAGCAGTGGGTACAGAGAGAAGCGTGGGAGGGTGAGAGAATTCACCAGAGCCAGAGCGGGGAGCAGAGCAGGCAGAAGGACCAAGGTGCACTGCTGAGGGGAGCAGCGGGCAGCAGGAGAGGTCTGCATGCCATGTGGGACCCTGGTCGGCGGCAGGGGATTGAACTGGCGCTGCAAGAGGCTGTGAGCAGCTTCGCAGCCCAGCGCTCAATCACTGCGCCACCGGGAGACCCCTGTCTAGGATTTTTAATGTCAGTACTACTGAGATAGGAAGGGTCCGGGAACAGGACAGGACTCAAAGAAATGCTTTGCAAAATTTTGCCAATTTTACTGTTCCCATGGACTGGAAAACAAGAGGTTAAAAAACCTGATGAGGTCCTCCCTGGTGGTGCAAGGGGTTAAGCACAGCACTGTGAAGCTATCCAAAGCCACTGCAGCACTGCAAGTTCCATCTGGGTGGGTCAGCCAGGGAGCTACCCACATGGTGCAGCAGACCTTTCCTGATTCGCCTGCTGCTCCCTTCAGCAATGTACTTTGGTCAATCTGCCTGTTCTGTTCCCCACTCTGTCTCTGGTAAATCCTCTCACCCCCCGCACCTCTGGCCTGTACCCCCCCCCCATTCTTGTATGCATAAATAAATCTTTAAAAAAAATTTAAAAAACCCGAGTCACAGACCTTGAGACCAGACCAGTTAAGCTGGAGCTGCGGGCATACAGCCTCCATGAGATGCTCCTCTTGATGATGGTCACGGTCCCTACATGCCCCCGGAGCTGCAGCTGCCGGGTGTGCACCATCAGCAAAAGTAATAGATTTTAGCCAAGTCCATCTTCCTTGCTTCCTCAGCCAATAAAGTTTAATTCCTTTGTTTTCAAACCCCATTCCTAAAGCCTATGCAGGCCCCCGGCCCCGACACCTTGGGAAGTCTCACTCATGCCCAGGGGGGTCTCTCTAGAGCTCTCTTTCCTTGCTCTTCCGCTCATCAACAAACCCTCACTCTTTACCTGCCCTCACCAGTATCTGTGGAGTCCTCTTTTCAGTCCTTTTTTAAAAAGATTTATTTATTTATTTATACAAGCCCTGGGTACAGTCAGAAGCGCAGGAGGGTGAGAGAATTCACCAGAGCCAGAGCGGGGAGCAGAGCAGGCAGAAGGACCGAAATACACCGCTGAGGGGAGCAGCGGGCGGCTGCGGGCAGCTTCGCAACCCAGCGCTCAACTGCTGCTCAACCGCTGCGCCACCGGGGAGGCCCCCCTCTTTTCAGTCTTAACCAGAGAGTCTCAAGAGCCCTTTCCCAGGCTTGGGAGCCGGGCCCCTCAGTCCAGCCCTCTGATTTCCAGTGGGTGAAGCAATGGACAGTGCCGGTTCCCTCCCAGCTTATCTGCCTGCATTGTTGGAGGGTGGGAATAGACTGAGGGTCTGAGGCCTGTTCCTATGTGTGGTGACACTTGCTGCCCACCATCTTTCTTTCATTTTTAAAAAATTGTGGGGGCCTCCCTGGTGGCGCAGCGGGTTGAGCGCAGTGCTGTGAAACGGTCTGCAGCCTCTGCAGCGTGGGTTCGATTCCCGGCCAGCTGGGGATATTCCCACATGGCACGCAGACCTCTCCTGCCGCGCCCGCTGCTCCCCTCAGCAGTGTATTTCGTCAGTCTGCCTGTTCTGCTCCCCACTCTGTCTCTGGTGAATCCTCTCACCCCCCACACCTCTGGCCTGTACCCGAGCTCTTGTATAAAAATAAATCTTAAAAAAACTTGTGGTAAAATATACATAACATTTCCTATTTTAGCTAACCACATTCACAATGTTGTCTACCACCATTTCTACACTATTTCATCACCACAAGCCCCAGAGACTCTGTATCCACGAAGCAGTAATTTCCCATCTTGTTCCTCTGCCTCTTATCACCACGTTTGTGATGAGGAAAATGGAGTCTGCATGGTTTACGAAAATAACCAAAGTCTGCATGGTTTACGAAAATAACCAATGTCACACAGCTAGTTAAGCGCAAAAGCCCTGATTCAGACCAGGTGGGCTGGCTCCATGGCCTACCTTCTGAATCACATTTTACAGTTGTTAAAGTCCCAAGTTTCTGATGACACATTCTAATAAATCATTTCTTTCACATCTTCCCCAGAAAAGGAGAAGAAAGGCCGTTGTAAAGAATCTTGTATTATCTAAACTCCTAAAGCCAGGCTCCTTATATCTCCTTGGTCATAGGTGCAGGCCAGTTCCCAGTTCCCAGAGGGCCCCTGCCTCCCAGAGCCAACGTACTCTCCTTCTCTAAGATCCCCAACCCTGGGAGCTCCAAGGACATTCAGTGGACAGAGGCCATGCCCAGCCGCCAGAGCTGAGAAGCAGGAGTCTCTTCTCACTCACTTCTGAAGGGATGGCGTGGAAAAGAAACTTGCCTTGGGAATCATGAGCCTGGACTTGAACCCCCAGCCTTGGACAAGTTCTTACCTCAAGTCTCAGTTTTCTAAATTGAAAAGGGCGTGAATACCACCACCTGCCTCGCTGGGATAAGCAAAGGCAGCTCAGGACAGGTATGGTCTCAGGGAATGTCAAGTCTTGGCAGCTCAGCATTTGCTCCTTGCTCAAATTTGTATTCAGCAAGATTTCTTGTCCAGCTGTTGCTTCTCTGCTGGCTTGAAAACAAATAGTGATTTACTCTAAAACCCTGACACATCCTAAGGCCTGGCTGTGCCAACACTGATAACAGCTCAAAGGGAATACAGTTCCCCCCTCCACCACCTTGGAAAATTTGACCCGTGTCAGCCTTAGTTCCCGCACTTGAAAAGCAGAGAATAATTGAATTGCTCATCTCCTAGACCTGTAGGGAAGAGTAAATGCTGTCCATCACAGTAGAAGCATTTCCTATGGTTATTCCCAATGTCACCTCTCCTTCCATTCAAAACCACAACACACATAGGGACAACTAATTTGGTTTCTTCACCAAATGCTGCTTGGGGAAACGGAGAAGGCACATGTAAAAGCCAAAAATCTTGGCATTCCATTTATCTCTTTGAGCAAGCCTTAGGTAACATGAGGCAGCCTGCCTACTTGCCCAGTTCTCCGTCACTCTCAAGAACAAGTTTCCAGGAAACTCCTGGGCCACTTCTAACTACTAGAAGGCCAAGCTGCAGGGTGATTATTTCCTTAAGCAAGCACACACTCTGGACTTCAAATATGGTATTTCCTGGGGTTGGAATACCGGCGGGAAGTCCTGTGGGGAAGAGCTCTGGCAAAACACTCACTCCGAGGAAGGACTGGTAAACTGGCACATTTGCCCAGCCCTGTGCAACATCCTGCAACCTCCACATGGGGCCCAGGGGCAGGGCTCCCCCACAGCAGGTCCCTGCTGACCCGAGTCTCTTTTCTGGGTTCTTGAGCCAAAGAAACCTGTAGACGTGAACCTACGTGAGAAAACCAGACAGACAAAAAGTGCGGACTTCCAAAGCAGTAGGTCCATTTATTGACACTAGGAAAGCCTCTCTTTAAACAAGGGAGGGCCCCCGAACGCTTCAGTCTCACAGTCAGCACGCAGCTCAGACGGGAGCAGGTTTGAGATAAATAAGTTAAGCCTAAGGGTCCGATCACAGGACAAAGAGGGAAGCCTGGGGGGTGCGTACAGTCCTCGCTGCAGGTACCACTTTCTGGCACAAGCCTCAACTCTCCGGCGCTGCACAAACCCAGTTCTCCGGATCCCCCCAAGGCGGCCAGGGAATGCGCGGGTCTCCCCGGGTTCTGGCTGCGCGCGAGGTCTGCGGGCGCGTCCTGGGGCGGGGGCCCGGCTGACCCCGGGGATGTCCTGGGGCGCCCCTCCGCGGGCCCGCTAGGCGTCCAGGTCGAAGTCGTCGCGCTCCTCGTTGTACTCCAGCACGTGCCGCCTGATCTTGGACGAGTCGACCCAGGTGACGAAGTCCTCCATGCTGCGCGTGACGAGGAAGGCGGGGTCGGTGACCACGGCGGGCCCCACGCGCACGTGGCCCTGCTCCACGAAGGCCACGGCGGCCTGCAGGTGCTGCGCCATGCGCAGCTTGAGCAGCACGGTGGGCAGGCGGCGGCGGCAGAAGGCCGAGGCGGTGACGCGGTCGCAGAGCTCGAGCGAGCCGCGCGTGGGCACCAGGCCGAGCGCGTACAGCTTGTCCAGCAGCGCGGCCGACGCGCGCGCGCGGAACGGGTCGCGCTCGGGCAGGTCGCGCAGGCGCCGCGCCAGCTCGCGCACCGCGCGGCTCAGCTGGTTGTAGCGCGTGTAGTCCTCGCGCCGCTGCAGCCGGTAGCGCCGCAGCACGCGCAGCTCGCGCAGGTTGTCGCCCGCGGCCTCCCAGTTGAGGAAGTCCACCTGCTTCAGCAGCTTCTGCTCGTGGAACTTCAGCTTCCGCACCATGATGGCGGCCGCGGCCGGGCGGGACCGGGCGAGCGCGAGGCCCCGACGTGTTCCGCTTCCGCCTCGGCGCACGCACCCCCCCGGCGGCTCTGGCCAATGAGAGGGCGGCCGCGTGCCCCGCCCCCGCCCCCCATTGGCCCGGGTGGGGCCACGCCCCCGCATCGGCTCTCGCGGGGCTTCTCTGCTTCCGGGTCGCCGGGCGCAGGGGCGCGGCTCGGGCGCGTTGTCCGCCCCGCCTTCCGGGGGACCCCGGGGCTGGCGCTCCGGGATTCTGAGGTCGCCTCCCGGCCCTCCCCGCCTTGGGCCCGCCGCGCGCTCTCCTCCCGCCCCGGCGACTGCGCCGCAGCCGGCCTCGCCGCTCCCCGCCGCGCCCGCGAGAGCCCGGGACTGGCTCCGGCAGGGGCGCCGGCGGCCCGAGCGCGCGGGGGTGGCCCTAGCTGGGGCGCCGCGGGGCGCGCTCCCGCCGCCGGGCCTCGGCCTTTCCGCCTCCTCGGCCGGCTCTGGCCGCGAGTCGGTGTGAGCAGCGCGGCAGGGCCGACCTGTGCCCGGGCCTGCGCCGCCACCCGGCTGCTTCCTGCTCGCGGTGCCGCGGTCCTGCGTGTGCTTCACTTTGGTCTTTTTAGGTATAATACTTGGTGGAAATGTTATTTTCCCCCTCACAGAAAGAATGTGTGGCATTTGCCGCCCACAAGTGTAACGAGTGCTGGGGCCTCCCTGGTGGCGCAAGGGGTGAACAAGCACTCTGTGAAGCCGTCGGCAGCCTCTGCAGCACGAGTTAAGTCCCCGGCTGGCCAGGGAGCTACCCACATGGTGCGGCAGACCTCTCCTGTCTCGCCCACTGCTCTCCTCAGCAGTGTATTTCAGTCAGTCTGCCTGTTCTGTTCCCCACTCTGTCTCTGGTGAATCCTCTCACCCCCCGCATCTCTGGCCTGTACCCCAGCTCTTGTATGCATAAATAAATACATCTTAAAAAACAAAACAAAACGGGCCTCCCCGGTGGCGCAGCGGTTGAGCGCTGGGTTGCGAAGCTGCCCGCGGCCTCTGAAGCGCCGGTTCGATCCCCGGCTGCTCCCCGGCCACCGGAGGAGGGTCCCACATGGCGCGCAGACCTCTCCTGCCGCCCGCTGCTCCCCTCAGCAGTGTCCTTCGGTCCTTCTGCCTGCTCTGCTCCCCGCTCTGGCTCTGGTGACTTCTCCCACCCTCCCGTGCTTCTGACTGTACCCAGTGCATGTATAAACAAAAAAAACAAACAAATAAATAAATAAAAGCATGCCTCTATTAAAAAAAAAAAAAAAAAAAAAACTATAATGACTGCTTAGGAAACCATCAGCCAGTTTGAGGAAACGTCGCCAGCACCATTTCATCTACTTGTTCCAACCACTCTCCTAGCCAGTGGTAAAGCGAAACCTGCTTTTTTTTAAAAAAATCTTTTATTTATTTATTTTTAAAGATTTATTTATTTATTTATACAAGCACTGGGTACAGTCAGAAGCACGGGAGGGTGAGAGAATTCACCAGAGCCAGAGCGGGGAGCAGAGCAGGCAGAAGGACCGAAGTACACTGCTGAGGGGAGCAGCGGGTGGCAGGTCTGCGCGCCATGTGGGACCCTCCTCCAGTGGCCGGGGAGCAGCCGGGGATCGAACCGGCCCTGCAGAGGCTGCGGGCAGCTTCGCAACCCAGCGCTCAACCACTGCGCCACCGGGGAGGCCCTGCCTTTTTTTTTTTTTTTTTTTTAAGATTATTTATTTATGCATACTGAAACTGGGTACAGGCCAGAGGTGGGTGGTGGTGGAGGTGAGAGGATTCACCAGAGACAGAGTAGGGAGCAGAACAGGTGAACTGACTGAAATACACTGTTGAGGGGAGCAGCGTTGGAGACAACTTATTTCCAGCTTTTTTTTTTAAACTTCCCTAAATATAGGGAGAGCCTTTACTCAAAGTGTAGCCTGGGACCAACCAAGAGCCTGTTGGAAAGGCAGACTTTCATTCCCCATTCCTGATCTTTAGAATCTGTATCTAATGATACCCAGGTAATTTACATGCTTACTGACATTTGAGAGGGCTTCATAATACTATATGCAGTTCACTATACGTAGCTGTAATTTTTTGTTTTGTTTTTCCTACTGCTGCATAATATTCCACTATTTGGCTTTATCTTATTAACCCATTTTCCCAGTGAATTTTTTGGAGGGGCTATTTTTTAGCAGGGCTGTTATTAACACTTTCCTCAGTCATCTATTGTATATATGCAGTAGTTTCTAGTGTACATCTTGGAGTAAAGTATTGATAAATTACAAAGTATGTGCATGTTCAGCCACACTAGATATTGTCAAATTATTTTCCAAAGGGGCTGTGCCAATTTATACTCCTTCGGCAGTGCATAAGCGTTCCCTTTGCTCATCATTCTCACACACGTTGGTGGTTAGCTTTTGTTAAAATTTATTTATACAAGAACTGGGGTACAGGACAGAGGTGCTGGAGGGTGAGAGAATTCACCAGAGGCAGAGTGGGGAGCAGGAGCAGAACAGGCAGATGGACCGAAAACACTGCTGAAGGGAGCAGCCAGCAAGACAGGAGAGGTCTGCCTCACCATGTGGGTTTCTCCCTGGCCAGCCAGCTTCACACCTGCTGTGCTCAAACCTGCTGCACCACTGGGGTGACCCCCCCACCCCCCTCATTGTTAGCTCTTTAAGGTACTTCCAGTCTTCCAGTCTTGGGCCTCCCTGGTGGTGCAGGGGGTTAAGTATCAGCACTATGAAGCTATCAGCAGCCACTGCAGCATGAGTTTGAACCCCTGCCAGGAAGGTGACCCACATGGCGCAGCAGACCCTTCCTGTCTCACCCACTGCTCCCCTCAGCAGTGTTTTCGGTCCATCTGCCTATTCTGCTCCCCACTCAGTCTCTGGTGAATCCTCTCACCCCCCTCCCCCATATCTGGCCTATACCCCAGTTCTTGTATGCATAAATACATCTTTTTAAAAAAAAGTATTTCTAGTCTGGTGAGTGTGTATTTCATTTTGATTAAAATTTGCATTTTCCTACCCAATAAAGGTTTCATATGTGTTTCCTTTTCAATGAAATGCTTTTTCCTGTCTTTTCTATTGCATTATGCAGTAAGTAGGATAAAGCTTATCCCCCACCTCCAGAGGTGCACTTGGAAGGGATTTCTTGTTATTAAATTAAAGATCTTGAGATTTTCCTGTATTGTCTGGGTGGTTCACCTTATAAGTGAAGGAGGGAGGAGAATAATCAGGAGATGTGAGGATGGAAGCAGAAATTAGAGTGATAGGATTGCTGGCTTTGAAGATGAAAGGGGTCCAAGAGCAGAGGGATGTGATCAGCTAGGAAGCTGGAAGAGGCAAGGAAATGGATTTTTCCCAAGAGCCCATACTGACAACTATTGACATCTTTAAATCCACTGAGACCCAGCTGGGATGTCTATAAAACAATACTGTAAAACAATAAATTTGTGTTGTTTTAAGCACTAAGTTTGTGGTAATTTGTTATTGTTTTAATGGGACACTAATACAGATTGTTTGCTCTTTTAGTAATTGGTTTGAAGGTATTTAAAATCCTCCATCAGGGCCTCCCCGGTGGCGCAGCGGTTGAGCGCTGGGTTGCGAAGCTGCCCGCGGCCTCTGCGGCGCCGGTTCGATCCCCGGCTGCTCCCTGGCCACCGGAGGAGGGTCCCACATGGCGCGCAGACCTCTCCTGCCGCCCGCTGCTCCCCTCAGCAGTGTACTTCGGTCCTTCTGCCTGCTCTGCTCCCCGCTCTGGCTCTGGTGAGTTCTCTCACCCTCCCGCGCTTCTGACTGTACCCAGTGCATGTATAAACAAAACAAACAAGCAAATAAATAAAAACATGCCTCTATTAAAAAAAAAATTATAAAATCCTCCATCAGTTATATACGGTGCCTGCACCTTCTCCCAGTTTGCATTTCCTCCCCTCATCGTCTTCTCTCAGCCTCATTCCCTTGCATCCTTTGCACTTGCTCAGCTTGTTGGCAGCAGGACTCTTATTTAACTTCCTTCTCCCCAGACAGTAAACACAATAAATCAGTAAATTATATATGTTAGTAGGCGATAAGTATTAGCAAACAAAACTGCACAGGATATAGGAAAGCTTCAGGTAAAGATGGGCTGTAATTTTAAACAAGGCATGTCAAGGTAGGTCTTATTGAGAAGGTGTTATTTTATAGGGGTTTATCCATGTGGCTATCCAGGGGAAGAGCATTTCAGGGAAAACATTTCACATAAACCTTAATACAGGAATGCTGGTATGTCAGAAGAATAACAGCCACAGCTGGAGCAGAGTGGGCTAGAAGGGGAGGAAGAAAGGTGACTTAGATAGCAAGAGCTTGTAGACCCATGTAAGGACTTTGTTTTGTTTTTGTTTTTTTTAAGATTTATTTTTATTTATGCATACAAGAATAGGGGTGTAGGCTAGAGGTGCAGGGGGTGAGAGGATTCAGCAGTGACACTTGACCCCTGCGTCACCAGGGAGACCCAGGGCTTCTGTTTTTATGTGAGGTAAGGATACTGCAGGGTTTTGAGTAGAGGATTGACACCTAACTTATGTTTGAGAGGATTGCTTTACTGTGTTGAGAATAGACTCGGGTGGCAGGAAACACAAAGACCACTAGGAAGCTTTGCAGTGATATAGGTGGAAAAGATGGTGCCCAGGACCAGAAGATGCTGATGAGATTGGAGTCCCGGGATAACGAGAAGAACCAGGAGAGCTCTAGTTTGGGCCTGAATAACCGGGAGAAACTACTCCTCACCACAGAGAGCGAGGCTGCCACGTAGAACAGGCTCGGTGGGCAAGATTAAAAATTCAGTTTTGGACATGTCGGATTGGGGTGTCTATGAGACAGCCAAGGGTCAATGTCAAGAAGAAAGATGTGTGAGTTTGAAGTTTTAGAGGCCTGGACTGGAGACTTAAAAAGAAATTGGGACATAATGTGGACAGGTAAGATGGTATTTGAACCCATGAGCCTGGGTGAGATCATCAAAGGAATGACTGTTGTAGAGAAGAGGATCCTCTATTGTAGTCATAGTAGCATTAAGAATCGGTTGAGGGCCTCGCCTGGTGGCACAGGCGGTTGAGCGCTGTGCTGTGAAGATGTCCACAGCCTCTGCAGCGAAGCTGTCCACAGCCTCTGCAGCACCGGCTCGATCCTGGCCGGCTGGCAAGAATCCCACATGGTGAGGCAGACCTCTCCTGTCTCGCCTGCTGCTCCCCTCAGCAGTGTATTTTGTTTTTTTGGTTTTTTTTTTTATTTATTTTTTTTTTATAGAGGCATGTTTTTATTTATTTATTTATTATATTTGTTTGTTTTGTTTATACATGCACTGGGTACAGTCAGAAGCGCAGGAGGGTGAGAGAATTCACCAGAGCCAGAGTGGGGAGCAGAGCAGGCAGAAGGACTGAAGTACACTGCTGAGGGGAGCAGCGGGCGGCAGGAGAGGTCTGCGCACCATGTGGGATCCTCCTCCGGTGGCCGGGGAGCAGCCGGGGATCGAACCGGCGCCGCACTCAGCAGTGTATTTTGTCAGTCTGCCTGTTCTGTTCCCCACTCTGTCTCTGGTGAATCCTCTCACCCGCGCCTCTGGCCTGTACCCCGGTTCTTGTAAGAATAAATAAATAAATCTTAAAAAAAAAAAAAAAAAAGAATCGGTTGCGAAAAGGATGAGGTTGCAGGAAACCAGGAGAGAACAGTCTCAAGGCAAGTGAAGAAAGTGTGTGCAGGGGGATGGAATGACCTGCTGCTGAGAGGTTGAGTAAGTGGAACACTGCAATAAACATTAAGTCACTGATGACCTTGATAAGGATAGTTTCAGTGGAATGTGGTGGTGAAAGAGCGAGTAAGGAGTAAGGGGTTTAAGCAGAGAAAGGGGGGGCCTCCCCTCCCTGGAGGTTAAGTCTCAGTGTTATCACCTCTACAGCCTGAGTTCCATCCCCTGCCAGAGACTAACCTGCACATGGCGCAGCAGACCTCGCCTGCCTTGCCCGCTGCTCCCCTCAGCAGTGTATTTCAGTAGATTTGCCTGTTCTTTTCCCCGCTCTGTCTCTGCTGAATCCTGTCACCCCGCACCTCCACCTCTGGCCTACATCCCAGTTCTACACAAAAATAAATAAATAAAATCTTTAAAAAAGAGAGAAATAATGGAAGAAATTGCAGGTAGCTAGCATACAAGGCCATTTTTAGGGATTTTCCTGCAAAGGCGAGCAGAGAAATAGGGCAGTGGCTGGAAAAGGAAGTGGACTCAATAGTCTATTTTTTTAAAGATGTGGGTTGATTCCTCCTTCAATACCCACATCTTGTTGGTTGCCATTCCAGTCTATTCTACCTCCCCAAACTCCCAGATTTACTTCTCCCTAGGCTTTTACACCTGCTCTGCCTCAACTCACATCATTGCTCATCTCCATCACTACAGTAATGCTATAGGATGTCCTCTGTGCTGCCACCAGTGGGATTGGCCGCTCTTCTTCCAAGATCCTCCGTTCTTAAAGGAGGAGAGTTGGATGGCTAGACCGGGGATGGATACTGTTTCCTGTGCATCACTCAGGGGCCTAGCGGCAGAGAGGACACACTCCAGTTAGGATAATTGGAGAATGAAATGAAGACTTTTTCCAAAGGAATGGGCAGGGTATAGTGGAACCACAAAGGTTAGTACAGTTTCCTGAGACTGGTAACTGGGGCTCTGTTACCCCTAGGTTTGAAGAGAGGTCCTGGAAGGAATGGAATGGAAGATAGAGATTCTGAAAATGTGAGGCTAAAGAGTGAGATCCCCCCAGGAACCTACAAAAAAGGGGAGGTCTCTGAGCATTCAAAAAACCCATCCAAAACCAGTGTGGGAGTACTGATGGTGACTGAAGTTCTAAAGGCCATCAAGGTGGTAGCTAGGGTCCCCTGGGGGATTGGGGCTAGGCTAGGGTCCCCCAGGAGGTAGGGGCTAGGCCAGGACCCTAACTGGATGAGCAAAAATCGAATCCATTGCATTAACTGAGCTAATATAGGCAAAATGTTAACAAGAGTGTCTGGCACTCAGCAAACACTACAAGTAGTCCCCATTGTTAGGCTCAACTTGGAGGGATTCTAGGTGAATAGAGGAGCGATCACAGAAAAGGGGCATCCTAAAAGCAGCTGGGAAGCAAGCTCTGGTCACAGAGATACTAGGTGCTCCTCCGGCATACAGAAGATCTCAAGGTTTCTTGGCTGAAAGACCTGTCCTAACATTACCTCTTCCCTCTTGGGGGGGGGTCCAGGCTTATGGGCTAACCTTCTGGTAACTAAGTTTCCCAAGGAGCAACCCAAACTATCTCGACCTGCTGATGCCAGAAATCAGGTCTGCCTGACAGCTTTCTCAGTGCAAATTAATACCTGGCTTTCTGAGGCTTGTACAGCAGTCTTCATGGAGTCAGTCCTGCATAGGAGGGCAGAGCCACTCACTGCAACAATGAAACTGGATTTTGAAGTCAGAGGCCTATAAATCAGACTCTCAAAAACATGTGAAGGTGTCTACCTTTAGCCACGGAAGAGCGGGAGCGAGGTGAAGGGAACTCTACACCGGGGGTGCGACAAGGCTCCAGGGTATAGCTCGGAAGGGGAGTGGGGCTGAAAGCTTTGCCGTCCCTCAGCCTCTTTCTCCGGAGGCCTTCCTCGTCCTGCTCACCCAGGCCGGCCCGGGTGCCCTCCCGCGGCCAGCCCCGCTCACATCCGCAGGGCGCATCTGTCTGCTTGTCCCGACACATCGAGCTGGAAGGTAAGGGCCGTGCGTTTTTCTCCTTTGTGGCCCAAGGGGGCCTGGTGCAGAAGAGTCACCTGGGCAATGCTTCCTTGAGGGTGTTACTGGATACCCGGGACAGAGACAGAAAGAGCGAGTTAAGGATAAAGGGGGGACTGCCACCCCCCACTCCCGACCCCCCCTCCCCGCACCCTACACCCTCCCCCGCCGGAGAGCCCGCGCCCAGGCGCCTCTTCCCGACTGCCCCCCCCACCGTCCCCCTGACGGACCCCCGACCGCCCTCCGACGGCCCCCCAACCGCCCCCACTCGACGGCCCCCCGACGACCCCTCCCCGCCGCCCCCCCCCCCGCCTCCCCGCTCCCCACGCTGCCCCCCGACCCCACCCCCGCCAGCCCCCCCCCCCCGGCTCCCTCCCATACCCCACCCCACCCTGCCCCTCTCCTCCCCTCCTCCCGCTGCGGCTGAGCCAGGACGTGCCGTCCCCTGGCCAGGGTCGTGCCCGGGCGTATTCCCCGCGCTGGATGTGGGGTCCAGTGCTCCCCAGAAGTTTGCAGCCTGGGGCGGGGTGCTCCGGCCCTACTGGCTAGGACGCAGGCCCCCCGCGGTCGGTGTCCCCCGCCAGCTGCCGGACTGACCAGGCGTCGGAAGCCGCGGAGGCTCCTTCCCGAGAGCTGCGCGCCGCCGGGTCCCCCCGAGGCGGGGGCGGGGGCGGGGCGGGGCGGGGGCGGGGGGCGTCTGCGGCTCCCCACGCGCCTCCCCCGGCCCGGGTCGGGCCCGCGGCGCCGGCGCGCTCCGGCCTGGACTCTGCGAACTCGGCGTCGCTGCGCGCGCGTCGCGGGGGCCCCCGCGAGGCTTCCCGGGCGCCGGCGCCCCGCACCCCGCACCCCGGCCGGCGCGAGGGGCGGCGGGGCCGGGCGGGCGGCGGGGCCGGGGCGGAGCCGTCCCTGCCCGGCCGGGCCCCGCGCCCGCCCCGCCCCGCCCTCACCTCCCGGCCGCTCCCTCCCCCGGCCGCTCCTCCCGGAATCGCCTTTTTTTTTGTTTTGGAGCCGGCGCTCTCGGGGCGCGGGGCGCGGGGCGCGGGTGCGGCGCGGGGCCGGGCGAGCCCACCCCCAGGACGCGGGGCGCGGAGGGCGCGCGGGACCCTGTTGCGCGGGGCCGTCGGGGCGCCGCGGGTCGGGCGGACAAAGCGCCGCAGCTCCTCGCCGGGGCCGCCCGAGCGCGGGGCGCCCCCCCTCCCGGAGCGGGGCGCGGGGGACCGGGCGGCCGCCGGGGGATCGGGGCCGGGGGGAGCCCCGCCGCCGCCGTCCGGCCGGGGTGCGCGGAGCCGGGCACGTCCCCCGGCCGCGGCTCGGGAGGCCGCTGCTCCGCTCCTCGCCCCGCCGGAGTTCTCTGCGCCCGGAGACGCCGGCGGCCCCGGAGCAGGAGGAGGAGGGCGAGGAATGCGAGCGCCTCCCCGGGCCCGGCCGCCGCGAGGAGCCGGGGGGCAGCCGGCCCGGGCCTCTGGAAGGCGGCCCCCGAGCGAGCCTCCTCTGTCGCGGGGCGCCGGGCTGGCGGGAAGGGGCGGATTCCTGCGCTCCGGGCGCTGCTCTCTCCGAGCACCCCACTTTCCTCCTGCGAGCGCCTGAAGGAGAGCGTCTCCCCCGACTCCCTCTGCAGGAGCAGCCTCTGCCCGACTCCCTCTGCAGGAGCTGCCAAGGGCCGGGAGGAAGACTCTGGACATGACTCGTCCCTGTGCACAGGCCGGGGCAGGGAGGCCTGGGCGGGCGGTTTCTGGGTCACAGACTTTGCATTGAGAGCAGGGAGGCTGGACAACGTCCGCGGGGGCTCAGATCCCGCGCTGGGGGCTGGTCGGCCGAGCCGCTGGGACAGGCCCTGGGTGGCCAGTGCACTCTCGGACTCCCCGGCGCAGGCCTGGCTCTGGGACGGACCCTCTGCTTCTCTGTGTCTGCCACCGCCCAGCCATGGCTCTGAAAGGCCGAGCTCTCTATGACTTCCGCAGCGAGAACAAGGAGGAGATCAGCATCCAGCAGGACGAGGACCTGGTCGTCTTCAGCGAGACCTCCCTGGACGGCTGGCTGCAAGGCCAGAACAGCCGAGGTGAGACGGGGCTCTTCCCGGCCTCCTACGTGGAGATCATCCGCCCTGGCACCAGCTCCAGCTATGCTGACTGCTGCGGCAGCCCGGCAGGCTCCCCGGGCCCCCAGGTGAACTTGTACGATAGCCCCACCGTGACCAGCCACTGCAGGGGCGCCGGGGGCAGCGGCTTTCTCTCCAATCAGGGCAGCTTCGAGGAGGACGACGACGATGACTGGGATGACTGGGACGATGGGTGCACGGTGGCGGAAGAGCCACGGGCTGGTGGGTTGGGCACCAACGGGCACCCCCCCCTCAACCTCTCCTACCCGGGTGCCTATCCCAGCCAGCACATGGCCTTCCGGCCCAAGCCCCCCCTGGAGCGGCAGGACAGCCTGGCGTCCGCCAAGCGAGGCAGCGTGGTGGGGCGCAACCTCAACCGTTTCTCCTGCTTTGTGCGCTCCGGAGTGGAGGCCTTCATCCTCGGCGATGTGCCCATGATGGCCAAGATCGCCGAGACATATTCTATTGAAATGGGTCCTCGTGGCCCCCAGTGGAAAGCCAACCCTCACCCATTTGCCTGCTCGGTGGAGGACCCTACCAAACAGACCAAGTTCAAGGGCATCAAAAGCTACATCTCCTACAAGCTCACGCCCACCCACGCGGGCTCGCCTGTCTACCGGCGCTACAAGCACTTTGACTGGCTCTATAACCGCCTGCTGCACAAGTTCACGGTCATCTCGGTGCCGCACCTGCCAGAGAAGCAGGCCACGGGCCGGTTCGAGGAAGACTTCATTGAGAAGCGCAAGCGGCGGCTCATCCTCTGGATGGATCACATGACCAGCCACCCCGTGCTGTCCCAGTACGAGGGCTTCCAGCACTTCCTCAGTTGCCTGGACGACAAGCAGTGGAAGATGGGCAAGCGCCGGGCAGAGAAGGACGAGATGGTGGGCGCCAGCTTCCTGCTCACCTTCCAGATCCCCACGGAGCACCAGGACCTGCAGGACGTGGAAGATCGCGTGGACACCTTCAAGGCCTTCAGCAAGAAAATGGATGACAGCGTCCTGCAGCTCAGCACGGTGGCGTCGGAGCTGGTGCGCAAGCACGTGGGGGGCTTCCGCAAGGAGTTCCAGAAGCTGGGCAATGCCTTCCAGGCCATCAGCCATTCCTTCCAGATGGACCCCCCTTTTAGCTCCGAGGCCCTCAACAGTGCCATTTCTCACACGGGCCGTACCTATGAAGCCGTCGGTGAGATGTTTGCCGAGCAGCCCAAGAACGACCTCTTCCAGATGCTCGACACACTGTCTCTCTACCAGGGCCTGCTCTCCAACTTCCCTGACATCATCCACCTGCAGAAAGGTAAGCCCCAGTGCAGCAGGAGGCCCTCGCTGAGGCTGCTAGTCTGTGGGGCTCTGGTGGTCGGAGGATGGCCTAGCAGCTCACCTGGCCTTCCCGTCTGTTCCACACATTCGTTCCCCACGTGTGTTGCGCACCCACCACATGGCAGGTGCTGTCCTAGATGCAGGGAGAAATTGGGGACAGGTCTGGTTCCTCTCCTCACGGGGCTCGCCATTTATCGATTGTCATTTGTTTACTCACTCACTCAGTTTCTGGCACATCTGCTCATTTACCCATTATGCACTGAGCCCTTCAAGTATAAGACTGGGCCTGGGAATGCCGGGAAGAGCAGGGCCAGGCCTCACCTTGAGGAGCCCCAGTTCCTGGGGGCACACAGACTCAGATAATGGGAGCACAGAGTGTGGCCTGTCCTCCCACTCCTCATGAGCTCTTTGCCCTGCCTTTGCTGCTTCTGCGCCTGTTCTCACGCTGTGTGCTGTCTCTGTCCACCTGTCCGTGTGTGTGTGGGGGGGGATGTTTGTCCCCATTTTGCAGATGAAGGAGCTGATGCCCACAGGCGCATGGCTGCATGGGGAGTTGGTGGCCCATCTGCGATTGTCCCTCCCGTGCCTCCCCAAGGACGTGTCCATATTGGCTGCCTCCCAAGACCAGCCCTGTTTTCAGTTCTCATGGCCCTTTCTGGGGGGGAGGGACAGGATGGGCCCCTGCCTGTTACTGTCAAGGAACTGCCAAGGAAGTGACTCATCCCGGGTCATCTAGGGGCCCAGGGAGGAACCAGGGGTCCAGAGCATGACCCACATGGCCCATCCAACTCCCAGTCCCCAAGCCTGACACCCTTCTTGCCTGAGCGGTGAGTCAGCGCCTAACCCGGCAGGTGGTTGAGTCCTGGGGAGATGGGGAGGGCAGATGTCAGGAGAGAGGTGTGGTCCTCCCCGGGGCTGCTTGGTAACTCAGGAAGAACGTCTGCAGGGTGTGGGGCTGGCTCCCTGGCCCCTAGGCCCTGAGGTCAGGCCTGGCTTGGTGGGGAGTTTTTCTCCGGGTGGGGCCAGGAAGCAGGTCTCAGGACTGAGCCTGGGGGACAGAAAATATCACCTCTGCCCCAGCACCCAGGGGAGTCTGGAGTAACCAGCCCAAGAGGTTAACTTCTAGAAACATCTCCAGTTCCCAGGCTCCTTTCTCCCCTCACTTTCTCTCTTCCTTCTCTGCTCTGCCCACATTCCTTTCTTCCTCTTCCCTCTTCTTTCAGCTCCAAGCTACCAGAGGCCTGGGTTCTAGTCTTGGCTCTGCCACCACTTGCTGTGTGTCCCTGGGAAATGGCCTTCCCTTCTCTGAGCCTTAGTTTTCTGATCTGTAAAACAAAGGAGGATGGGCCTAGTACGCTCTTAGGCCTTGGGGGGGTGGGAGAGTGACCTGGGGAGGGTCTGGCTGTGGACACTGAGTTCTGGGGCAGGGAGAGGCTGGGGTGGTGGCCAGGGCTGGCTGGGATCCACTGGGGCAGGTGTCTTCCGGTGCGGAAGTGAAGCCACGTGCACTGCTGTGCTAGGGCCTGGGAAAGCTGGTTCAACCAGCTCCTGGGATGGTTTGTCCTGTGTGGGCAGCAGGAGGAGAGAAGCAGGGGTGCAGGGATTAATAGCTATCCCTGTGCAGGGCCTGGGACCCTCACCTGTGGCAGAGCTGGGAGTAGGAAGGCCTGGACGGAGAACTCCTAGACTCCCAGGGTGCAGGGAGCAAAACTGGCTGACTTTCTGACTATGAGGCAGAGACAGGGTTGGGAGAGGTCATTTCTGGGTCTCCACTGGAGGTATTTCTCAGTGAGGGGCCAGCAGTCCTGGGGCTACAGATCTACCTACCTCAGGCAGAGGCCTACTACCTTTCTTCACTCAGAGGGTCCCTCCCCAATAGGTCAAGACCTCGTGGCTTCCTCTCTCTGACTCTGAGCTCCCACTGCCACTCCCAGACCTGCTGTCAGTGAGTTAGGGAAGGGTCTTGAAACCGTGCCAGGATTGGTCAGGTTTTCAGGGACGACAGCCTGAAAGGGGGCCGTGCTGGTCCTGTGAATGGAGGAGGGACTGGAAGGTTGGGTCCTAGGTCCCTAGGATTCTGTTTAGCATGTCAGGACGTCTGAAGGGTGGGGAGTGGGTGGGACAGGCCATGGAAGGAAGGAGATGGTGCTAGATGGGGTCAGGAGACCAGCATCTGACGCTACCTCTGCGGTGACGTTGAGGGAGTTTTCTCTCCTCAGTCTCCATGTTAGTGTAGTGGGTGCTGAGATGAGCCCCCCAGCCTGTCCATCCCCTTGCCCACACCCTGGAGCGCAGCCAAGGGTGCTCTGCAAGAAAGGCAACCGTATAATTAACCAGGTCCAAACCAGATGGTTTGGGGCATGAAAGGGGGCCCTAGTATTAGTTACTGTGTGACACCATGGACAAGCAGTGACTGTCCAGGGACCCTACATGAGAGCCAACCAGGGCAGGTCTCTGGGGAGGTGGGTGAGGGCTCCTCCAATTTACAAATGAGGTTTTTTGTGGGGGGGGGGTGATGCAAAGAGCAGGAACTGGAGCCAGGTGTGTCCAACTCCCCAGCCTGGGCTGTTCTCACTGTGCAGACAGATGGAGAAGCAGCTCCCAAGGGATGGCTGACTGGGCAGATGAGCCTCAAGGGCGATGGGGAAGGGGGCAGGCTTGGCTGCTCCAGCACTAACTCAGAGATCATCCTGGGAGGAGGTGTGGAGGCAGGCCCTGCACCACAGAGCCTGCCTGGTAGGGCCATGGGCGCACAGGTTGGCCAAGACCAAGTGGCCCCAGAGGGACCAAGCTCTCCTCTGGGGGGATGGGTGGGTCCAGCCTGTGATCTGGACCATCATCTAACCCTCCCTCTACCTCCCCTCCTCGGCTTCCAAAAGAGAATCCTCTCCTTGAAGCACTACCAGCTTCTTGAGATAAAACAGTCTGTGCAAGCTGCACGTCGCGCCTTGAGCTCTTAGGTCTGCCACCCTGAGGACTTTGGACATATCAGTTCAGTTAAACCTCTGCTCCAACGCTGGGCTGGCACAACTATTATCCCATTTTGCAGATGTGGAAACTGAACCACTACTGTGAGCAGTTGTCAGTGGTGTCATACCTAGTCCCACCTGCCCCATTTGACAGCAGGATGACCTGCAGCTCAGGCCGGAGCAGTGGTTTGCCAGAGGTGACACGGCTGAGACCAGGACTCAACTGTTCCCAGCTTGGGGTGGTAACTGCCCCTAAGAGGCAGGAGCTTAGGGAATTTGCCAGGGGCGCTTGCACTCTGAAGCTGCAGCCCTTTCCTGTTCTTCTCCCTGTTTCCCAGCCTGTAGAATAGCTGCCAGGGTAGAGGTCCCCTGGGTGGTGAGCTCTCAGTTTGAGTCCTAAGTGACTTGCAGGAGGATGCTGGCTAGGCCTGAACCCTGTCTCCCAGGGCTCAGGGCGCGTTTACTGGTCCTGGCCCCAGATCTGAGTCACAGGGTGGGGCCTCTGCCCCCCTCACCCCTGTGTGCTTTGTCCTCCATCCCTGGCTCCCTGCCTGTTCATGGATCCCTAGCTGTCACAATAGCTCTGTTCCTATTATTTAGGCCTCGGTTTCTTCATCAACAAAAGGGGGCCTTTCCTTCCTCCAAGACCATGGGCAAGAAAAGTCCTCTAGAGTATAGGTCCACCCCACTTGGACTTTCTCAGGCAGGTGGGACCTGGGTGACTCACTGTCTGCCTTGGGTAGGTTCCTTTTGCTGAAGTTTTTTTGGTAAAGATCAATTTATTTATGCATACAAGAACTGGGGTGCAGGCCAGAGGTGTGGGGGGGTGAGAGGAGTCACCAGAGACAGAATGGAGAGCAAAACAGGCAGATTGACTGAAATACACTGCTGAGGGGAGCAGCGGGTGAGACAGGAGAGGTCTGCTGTGCTGTGTGGGTAGCTCCCTGGCTGGGGATCGAACTCGTGCTGTAGTGGCTGTGGATAGCTTCACAGGTTGCGTCTTAACCCCTTGTGCCACCAGGGAGGCCCCTTTTGCTGAAGTTTAATGCTAGTTTCTTTCCTTCTCATGGTCCTTCTTACCCATCAGGACCTTCTCAAGTCCCTGTGCCCGCTGTGTGGACCTGCAGGACCTGGCATGTGCTCCCTACCATAGAAGTGGTATCCATTCCCTAGCTGTGGGCCAGGCAGCCCCAAATAGGGACAGGAAGGCAGTTGGAAGCCCCTAGGGAAGTCCCTGACCCTCAGGGCCTTAGTTTTTTCTGTATAGTAGCGGATGGTGGGAGTTGGACGATTGGACTCTAAGGTCCTTGTGTTGAGTCTTCATCCTGTGTCTTGGGGTGACCCCCTCTGCTGCCCAGGCTTGGACATTTGGGGTAAACAGGTCATTCAAGGAAGGGTGGCAGAAGTACTGAGTGGGCTGGGAGCTCTTTTGCAGAGTTTTCTGGGTTCTTTGTGAACAGGCCTGGAGACTCTCCGAACTTGAGTCTGTCTACACAAAATGCCAGGCGTGCGCCAACTGATGTGGGCACTGAGCCTTCTGAAGGTGTCCAGCGGTGTCTCCAGCCCATGGATCCCTGGGTCTGGCTTATAGCAAATGCTCAGTTGGTACATCTCAAATGCACCTGACAACTTGAGTGGAGTGAAAAAAATACCTCTCAAAGGCCCCGGAGAGGCGGCCTTGAAAGGAGGGGTGGGAAGTGTGGCTAACGAGCAAGCAGTGGGTGCTTCTGAAGGCCTTGGTGGTGTGCTGCCCTCCATGCCAGCCCTTGCCATCTTCCACGCTTCTTTGATGGTGGATGCCCTGCAGCCCTTCATGGAGTGAGTGCCGGCCACAGGCAAACTGCCTCTTCCTTCCAGCCACTGTCCCCCCCGACCTCAGTGCAGAATAAGTCGAGCGCCTGCTAGTTCAGAACTGAAATCCATTCATCAACTGTGTGGACTCGTTCAGATTCTTCCAAATCGGCTCCCCTGTCCCGGTCCATCTCCCACTTCACATCTGTTACCTGCTTATTACAAGGGCCTCCTCTCATCTCCTGGGGATTGGGGTGAGCTTGGGCAGGGCTTGTATAGGGGGAGACACACAAAGAAACTCCAGGTGGCCTTTGAGCGGCTGTTTTAGAATCAGCAGTGTGATGGGTGGGGAGAACCCAGGAGAGGTGCCATGGGGGAGGCTCTAGTGAGGAGGTGATAACCTTAAATTATGCATAGGGATCCAGTGGGCAGAGAGGTGAAGGTAGGAGAGAGCCAGAGAGTTTGAGGGATGCGGGCTGAGTGTGGAATGGGTATAGCTGCCATCCTGGGGGCCTAGGGAGCCTCCCGGGCCAGGTAGCCTCCATCTGCAGTCGCCAGGGAACTAGAGGAGACTTGGAACTATGGGCCCAACTCAGCTGCTCTTCAGGGTCTCTTCTTTGGAGACCCCTCAGAGGTTGGGACTGAGGGGGTGAGCCCCATGGGGGGGTGTGTTTTAGTAGTCTATTAGGGCAAACGTTGAATCAGCTCTGCAGCTCCGCACTTCCCACAAGCTGCTGTAGGCCAGGCCTTGTTCTGAAGATACTGCACTCCCAGCCCTGAGGGAGGCAGTCAGAGGAACTTTAGGGTGGTGGGAGCTCTGGTAGAGGGGAGCCCGGGGCACTTGGGAGCACAGGAGACACCTAGTGCAAAGAGGGGGCATGCAGGAAAGGCTTCCTGGAGGTGATGTGGAGCCAACATGAGAGATAAGGAGGTGTGTGGTAGGCAGCAAGGGCCCTGTCCTGGAAGTAAGCAAAGCTTGCAGGGCTGTCCCTGGTCCCGTGGGGGCTGCTGCTGGTGCCCCAGTTATGGAGAGGTGGTACATTTGGTTAAGAATATGCTGAAGATGAGGGTTTTGGGGATGTCCTGGTGGAGACATCCAGGTGGCCGGACCCCGGGTTTGGAGTCCAGGAGTGAGGTCTGAGTGGAGCTGGTGAAGGTTTTGTCTGTTCTTTTTTTTTTTTTTAAAGATTTATTTATTTATGCATATAAGAGCAGGGGTACAGGCCAGAGATGGGGGGGGGGTGTGTGTGAGAGGATTCATCAGAGACAGAGTGGGGAACAGAACAGGCAGTTTAATGGAAGTACACTGCTGAGGGGAGCAGCGGAGTCAGGAGAGGTCTGCTGCACCATGTGGGTAGCTCCCTGGCCGGCTGGGGGTTCGAACTCGTGCTGCAGAGGCTGTGGACAGCTTCACAGGCTGCATCTTAACCCCTTGTGCCACCAGGGAGTCCCTGGGTGTTGTTTGCTCTTGAGGGACCACAGAGGGTTTAGGGAGCACGTGGGGAGACCAGACCCCTGACTCCCCTGTCCTCCATTCTGCCTGTGCCAGGCGCCTTCGCCAAGGTGAAGGAGAGCCAGCGCATGAGCGACGAGGGCCGGATGGTGCAGGACGAGGCAGATGGTATTCGTCGGCGCTGCCGCGTCGTGGGCTTCGCCCTGCAGGCCGAGATGAACCACTTCCACCAGCGCCGCGAGCTCGATTTCAAGCACATGATGCAGAACTACCTGCGCCAGCAGATCCTCTTCTACCAGCGGGTGGGCCAGCAGCTGGAGAAGACACTGCGCATGTATGACAACCTCTGACCACACGCGCCAGGCCCTTCCCCACCCTGGGCTGGTGGCTGCAGTGCCGCCGCCCCACACCAGCAGTGACTGGGGGGTAGGCGTGGGCGAGGGAAGCCGCCTGTCCCTCCTCCTGGGAGAAGAGCTGTGCAGGAGTTATGGGTACCCCTGGGGAAGTCCCCTACCCCCCTAGAGGTGGGGGGACAGCAGGGGTGAGAACGGGGCCGGGAACCCTGCAGGCCTGGGCATGGGCTTCCTGTCGGTTGCTTGAAGCCTGGCCAGGCTCTTAGCCTGTCCTAAGCCCACAGTCTGGCTCACCTGGCCACCGCCCCCTCATTCACTCAGCAGACACAGGGGCCTGCTGGGGCACCTGACGCTGCCACACGCCTGCCCTTATGGCGTCCCTAGGCTAAGTAGGGTCAGACGCAGAAACAGACAAAGGCAATGCAGAGTGATGATGCTAACCACGGGGTTCCTAGAAGTTGACAGAAGGGACTGTTCTGTCAGCCTGTCAGGGAAGTGACATGACAGGTGTCTTGAAGGATGAGGACAGTAGAAGAGAGGAGAGTGCCTGCAGGAGTGTGGAGGCATGCGAACACCCCCTTTTCTCTCCCTTTCCCAAGCAGGTTTGGTGTCCCCTCCATGGGATTCTGGCCTGCTGGACAGGAGGAGGGGGCTGCCTTGCTCCCAGGTCCCTGCCCCACCCTGCTCCCTGCAGGAGGGGCTGTGGGTCACTTCCCTCTGACTCCCTTCTGCAGCTGGCTGAGCCAACGAGGGTACTATGCAGCTTTTCTTGGGGGCGCTAGGTGCTGAGACAAGCCATGCCCTGGGATCTTCCTGGAGGGAAGCCCCTCTACACCCCTCCCCCCTCACCTCCATCCCCCTAGTTACCAGATATCTGAGTTCACTAGAAATAGCTCCCTGCACTCCAGGCAGGCTCTGACTCCAGACTCCCAGGGAACCTGGGATCCTGCCTGTTGCCTAGTGGGAACCCCCAAGTAAGAAAGACAGGGATCCTGGCCCCACCTGACCACAGCCGCCTCACTGTGATGCAAGCACCGCTCCTGTCCAGTGGCGCTGCCTCCCACCCATGTTTACACCCCAGGCCAGGATGCGGTCCCGCAGCAGGTTGGGGGGATTGACAGGTGCCACTGCTGGCTCCCCAGGAGGGTCATGGCTGCTCCTGGCTGCTCCTGGCTGCTGCTTCTTGAATCTTTTTTCTTTCTTGTTTTCTTAATAAACCTTTTACAGTTAAGGCAACAAAGCATGGCTTTTTTTGTTTGGGTCCTGTAGGGTGAGGGTGGGGGAGAGCAGGTCCCTAATCATCCCGGAGCTATTGGACCCTATCCTGAGGTCATGGTGGGCACAAAATTGACCCCAGAACCTGCTGGGAGGGAGGTGCTGGTAGGAGGTCCTAACTGGAGAGGCTGTGGCCATGAACCCCAAACCCTTTGCAGGTCTCATGCTTCATCTCTCAAATGGGTGGTGTCTGGGGTGTGTTGGAGGGCCGTGGTGGGGGCATGAGGCGGTGACGGGAGGCGGTGGTCCAGGAGGGCCTAATTGATGGGGTTCAGGTCCTGGGGAGGTGCGTCCTGGCCTTGCTGCCAAGAAAGCCCCATCTTGAGATAGTGGAGGGGAGGGCCTCCAAGCTCTGGGAGCCCAGCCCTGCTGTGTGGCCATGCCCTTGGGGGTGCCACGGTCAGCAGTCTGCAGGAGAGGGGGCCGTGGCTGTGAGGTGGGGGAAGGGGCAGCAAAGGCTCCCCATTCAGGGCAGAGCGTCCTCAGAGGAACTTCTGGAATGGGCCCCTGGCCCTTGGTCAAAATTAGGTCAGATTTGGGACTTTCTGTGGAATTTTCCCCTCCCTGCTCTCCTTCCTTCATTTTCCAAACCATCCAAGGACCTTCCGCCCTTAACCTCTTTTCAACTTTGACCTCCAGCTGCTTTCTGCAGAGGGTACATGGACCCTGGGAGTGGAGCGGGGTAGGGATCTCTTTCCTGAGGCTTGGCGGCTTGGTGGGGTGGGGGGGCTGGGCGGGAAGGGGGTTGATGCTTGTCTCAACCCACAGAGCCTGGAAAGTCCCCTGTGCTTGTGTCCTTCCTGGGAATGGCATCGCTCTCTGTCCCTTTTTTGAGATGGGGCCACCTCTTATGCTTCCCCTCCTTAGGGTGAAGGAATCAGCCTAATGCTTTTCTCAGGACTGGCTTGAACCTGTGAGAAGACTCAGAAGGTGGAGTCCTGGGCTCAGCTGGGCTTCCTCCAGGTAGCCTGAGGTCTGTAGGCCGGGATGGGTGTACATGTGGTGGAAACGAGGACGTCACAGCCCTCTCTGCCTTCTTTCTGTCTCTCTGTGGCTTGGGAGGTTGGGGCAATTTGACGGGCTGGCCTGGTCAGAGCCCAGCAGGGGACTAGGGCTGGAGGGGGGGGGGGGGTGTTCTGGTGGTGGCAGGACCTGCTGTCTGGCACAGTCACATGCCAGGCAGATGTTCCAGTCTGAGCCGGGTCCAGCTGCCTCCAGATCCCTCCCTCACTTTGCTCTGGGGGTGGTGGTGGTGTTGGAAAACAAGGCCTCTCTTTCTGCCTCGGGCAGCTCCCAGGACCCTGATCCCCAGTCCCGGCCCAGCCCACGAAAGGAGACTGCTTTGTGGCTACATATCAGGGTTGGATGACGGTAGCCCTCAGATTCTGCATCTGGGATTCGACTCATAGGAGATGCAGGGGTCCAGAGGGCACCAAACCACTGGGTTCCATCTGTTGCACCACAGAGCCAGGCCTAGGGGAGACAGGTAGTCCCAGACCCAGCTGAATACCCTCCCTCCTGCGACAACGCCACACAGTCTTCCACATGGTCACAGACAGCAGTCGCCCAACCCAACCATACAACCATACAACCTGTCTGCGGGCACGTAGCCCCCACCCCCCCCTTGCACACATACATGCATGCTTACAGGATCCCAGTTAATTCCCAGCCACAGTGCCACACTGCCATACATTCACAGCCACAGCCACTCTTGTCATAGTCACAGTGCTGGTCTCAGCTGTGTTGTCATGCACAGACAGAACCTCACTCAGCGACGCACGCGTAGACACACGTGTCTACAAAGTCAGACATGCACACAGTAAAGGCACCACACACAGTTGTGCCTGGCGGAACCAGGTGAGATCATCTGAGTTCAATTCCTGATTGCACACATGGGGAATTTGGGTGTCCTCAGGGGAACTGAGGGGTGGCAACTGACTGCCTCAGCCAGTGGGGTGAGGGGAGCTTCAGGGCTGGAGCCCAGCTCCCAGTTGTCTCTGTGGCCTGGCCTTGCCCACCCCTGGGCCAGTTCCTCAGGGCCAGGATGCCTCAAGGCCCCTGACTGAACCCACCGAAACAAAGCTCTGGAGTCAGAGCTGAAGCTGCAGCGTCCCTGTGAGCAGGAGCCAGGATGCGGCGGGCAGGGCCCAGGCCTGGGCGGGAGGAACATTCCTGCACCATCTCCTCCCCAAGCATGCAAGGACTGGGCCCGCCCTGCCTGCCTGCCCGCTGACTCAGGCCTCCAGGAGCCAAGCCCGCTAGGCTCCCCCACCCACCCCAACCTGCTTGCCCACCAGTTAGGCTGCAGCACCTCTCTCGGCGGGCTGGGGCAGAGGAGACGGTGAGCCCTTCGGAAAGACCCTGGAGACAAATAAAAGAAAAAAATTCACCTCCCCCAGACACAGAAGGGAGGATTGTGAAACCCAGCTCTGGGGTTCAACGTAGTTGCTCTTTTCCTTTGGTTTTGTTTTGTTAGTTAAACCCCAGTGCAATTCAGTCTGTTTAAAAAAGCAGTCGCACAGCTGGGGCTCGTTGGTCCGCACTGCAGCCCTGGTACGCGCCGTGATTCCATTCCACAGACGAGGCTGAGACTTGACCAGAGGGACCCCCAGGATCGCAGTGAGGCTGGAACTGGACTGGAACCCACCTTGGGGCTTTATTCTTTTTTTTTTTTTTTTTTAAGATTTATTTATTTAGGGCCTCCCCGGTGGCGCAGCGGTTGAGCGCTGGGTTGCGAAGCTGCCCGCAGCCTCTGCAGAGCCGGTTCGATCCCCGGCTGCTCCCTGGCCACCAGAGGGTCCCACATGGCGCGCAGACCTCTCCTGCCGCCCGCTGCTCCCCTCAGCAGTGTACTTCGGTCCTTCTGCCTGCTCTGCTCCCTGCTCTGGCTCTGGTGAATTCTCTCACCCTCCCGCGCTTCTGACTGTACCCAGTGCTTGTATAAATAAATAAATAAATCTTTAAAAAAAAAAGATTTATTTATTTATGCATACAAGAGCTGGGCTACAGGCCAGAGGTGTGGGGGGTGAGAGGATTCGCCAGAGACAGAGTGGGGAGCAGAACAGGCAGACTGACTGAAATACACTGCTGAGGGGAGCAGCGGGTGAGACAGGAGAGGTCTGCTGCGTCATGTGGGTTGCTCCCTGGCTGGGGATCGAACTCATCCTGCAGAGGCTGCAGACAGCTCCACAGGCTTCGTCTTAACCCCTTGCGCCACCAGGGAGGCCCTGGGGGCTTTATTCTTTAAAGGCACGAGGATGAGCTAACCTAGGTCCTGAGGAAGAAGGAGTGATGGGTCTCCACTCTGGAGGTGTGAAGGGAGGGGAGGCTGGTGAATCCCACAGTTGGAACATCTGAGACTGGGGTGAGTCCTGCCCGCCCTCCAGGATGAGGAGGCTGCTGACAGTCTAGCATTGTGGCATTTGGGGCCTCAGGTGCTTTGTTTACAAATGAACACGTGCAAGGCTCATTCTCTCTGACTTTAATTTCTCTTGTGCTGTCTCATTCCCCCCTCATAGCAGGAAAGGAATTTCAAATCCATTTAGGGGCCCTCCTTTCCCCAGGATGCATATCAGTTTTGGGGATGCACACTTGAAGACTGTAGGCAGGTCCCTGACACTTCAAATTTCACAGACTAACTCCCTTCCACACATGTCAGCATTTGCCTGCATTCCACATTAAAAGTCATTCAAAGATGCCTGTTTGGGGGCCTCCCTGGTGGCGCAAGGAGTTAAACACCGCACTATGAAGCAACCCGCAGCCTCTGCAGCACGAGTTTGATCCCCGGTCAGAGAGCAGCCCACATGGCGCAGCAGACCTCTCCTGACTCGCCTGCTGCTCCCCTCAGTAGTGTATTTCAGTAGACCTGACTGTTCTGTTCCCCACTCTGTCTCTGGTGGATCCTCTCACCCTCCGCATCTCTGGCCTGTACCCCAGCTCTTACATGCATAAATAAATAAATCTTTAAAAAAAAAAAGATGCCTGTTTGAGTTCAGTTCGTGACTCGACAAAGTCTTGTCAGTATTTAAACTTTATAAGTTTTGCTTTTGCCTTTTTGTTTGCTTTTGTCTCTTCTTTTGCTATTCTGCTACTTCCTCATAGGACTTGCAGAGCTCCTGAACCCTGGCACTGCCCGTGGTGCCCGTCATGGTCTTGGGTTAGCTTCAGGCCCTCTGGTTCTGTCCCACGTCTTCCCTTCCCACTGCCTGCTCCTTGCGCCCCGTCCTGAGGTCTCTGAGGTGAGACCCTTCCTCTGTTTTGGGTACCAAGGGCTCACCCAATTGCCCCTGCAGCTTGTGGGTCTCTAGGCATTTTGAGGGGCTGGCGAAAGTCCCTTCTGTGGTCTGTGGCCTCTGGGCCATGTGGTCACTGTTCCACAACTGCCTCATGCACAAGGAGCTCTGGGGGGCTGCTGGCACCCTGGAAAATGTTTTGTTGTCTGAATTTTGGTTGCTTTCTCAGGACCCTCACTGGGAAGGGGTCCAGGTCCCACTGCTTCTGGGTCTCCCTAGCTCTCTGGGGATTCTCCTGTCCCCCAAGGCAGGCGCCACCTTACTGAGCCTGGATGGTGAGTATTTCACAACTAAGTGGAGTGCAAGAGATTAGCAACATCGTTTTACAGACGAGGAAGTGGGGCCCAACTAGGGGGGTGCTGGAGCGGCCGAGGCCAACAGGGAGGTCCCCAGGCCTGGGCCACCCGAATTGGGGTGCCACTGGCTGATGCCCCAGGTAGGGCTTAGAGCCTGCACAGAGTGTGGAGGCACCTGGGGTCTCCTGGGCTGGCCTGGCTCCTTGCTGCCTTTCAGGCAGGAGTGCTCTGGGCAGCGCTGCCCTGCTGCCCCCTCTTGGCAGTGAGCCCCTGGCTCCAGTCCCTCCACCACCCAGAGTCAGCAGCCCAGTGACTGGGCCCAGTGCAAATCCTCCCCTACACATACTTGCTTTAGGGGTGCTTCTCGACTGCTCCATGCTTCCATTTCTCCCTTCACAGCAGGAGTTCCGGAGAGGTGCTATTGGGGTTTACAGGAGTGCAGCTGTCGGGGCCGAGTTCCCAGTGTGGGCCGAGTTCCCAGTGTGGGCATGTCGCTGCCCAGGCGTACTGCAGCCTCAGAGCCACGAAGCCCAGCCAGGCCGAAGCGTGCACAACAGCTCCCATTAGGTAGCTCCCCGGTGCTGGGCACCGGGCTAAGTGTCTCCCACCAGGTATCTCCTTGCCCTGGATGACTGCCGATGGGCTCCAGCACACAGGCTCAGGCATCGCACCACCTGTGTGAGGCTTTCGACCGCTTGGTGGTGAATGGGGCTGTGGTCTGCCTGCTCCTGGAGCCCTGCCCTTTCCACTGCACTGGCTGCCCCTCGAAGGCTGACAGGCTGTGCAGGGCAGGAGTGCTTCTGCAGAGCAAATGCAGCAGTGCAGGGAATTGAGGGCCAGGCAGGTTCAGGTATGGGGTGGAGGCATCCTGTGCCATTCAGTCAGTGAGTAGAAGGACGGAGGACTTGGTGCACAGAGAGCTCTGAGCAAATACTTGTTGCATGATAGATCTCCATAGGCCTCAGGCGGGAGGTGGGAGGTGGGAGCAGGAGTTGGCCATGGAGGAAGGCGGTTGGACAGGTGAGGCCAAAGGAGAGTGTTGGGGTCAAGGACAGGACTCTGGAGTCTAAGAAGAAATGGATTCAGGAGCCTCCTTGCTAGAGAGGCCAGTGTGGGGGAGGGAGCAGGTATTAGTAAGGAAGTGCTAAGATTGGGGGTCCTGACAAGTCCTGTGAGCTGGAGAGGGGGCTCTGGCCCTAAGGCTCCCATGTGGAGTGGGGCAGGGCAGGCAGCAGTGGGGTGAGGGGTCTATGCCTGTGCCTGGTGTACAGCACCCTCCCCCGTGGGCCCCTGTGAGTGTGGGTCCCTGTGGTGTGCTGTGACTGCAGTCAGTGGGCACATGTGCTTGTCCCTGTCTTCCCTAAAGCTCAGGCCCAGCTCTAGAATCATCCCTAGCACCTATTAATATTTTTCTTTCTTTTATCCATGAGCAGAGTTATTAGTTCCTCAAAAGAGATGCTAAATCTGACATTGCAGTGTCTCACTGCCTGGCTCACGCAGCCACCACACCCACGCAGCCTACTGCAGTGGTCTCCAAGGCCTTTCTCTGCTCTCGCTCCTGATCCCTGAAGGTCTGGCAAGAGTCAGGGGCATCTTTCAAAACCATATTCTAAATCAAATCATGTCCACTACTTGCTTTCAACCTGCAGGGCTTTCCGTCATTCTTCGAATAAATTTTAAATTCCTACACAGCCCCCTTGATCTCTGATCTCGCAGTGGGCCCCTGGCTCCGTTAGTTACAGAATTCCAGACCCACTAGACTGCTGGCTACTCCTCACATAGGTCAAGCTTGTTTGCACCCTGGGGCCTTTCTCTCTGCTCTCCCCTACTTCTGGAATGTTCTTCCTCCCAGATGTGTTTGTGGTTTGAACTTCAGATGATTCAGGTTTCAGGTTAAATGTCACCTCCTTGGAGAAACCTTCCCAGACTGAATCTAAAGAGACTTCCTAGACTAGTCTGTCCTCTCCCCTGCCTTAGTTTTCTTCATTTTACTTATTACCAACGGCCAACACGTGCACGCGTTTAACTTTTTATTATGGAAAGTTTCAAACATACAAAGACAGACTCATGGGTCCCCATGTGCCCATACCTCCGCTTCCAAGGTCGTCAACCCTGGGCTGTATTTTACGCCCCCATTCCCTTGCTTCCAGCAAACTCCGGACACCACACAATCTCATCTGCAAAAGTTATGCTTGAACTTAGTTCAAAAGTTAGATTTTAAACCTATCTGTTTGTTAGAAGACAGCCCCCAGGGGCGCTGGTGTGAGTCTGTCTTGCGCAGGGCTGTATCTCCTGTGCCTAGCACAGGGCTGGCGCACAGTGGTTGACTTGGCATGTCTCCAGGGAGGTGGGTGCAGGCCCAGTGTGCACAGGTCCGTGCTGTCAGTGTGTCTGCACGTGCCCATGTGCATGGTTGTGTGTGGCGGGCCCATGAATGTGTGTGTGTGTGTGTGTGTGTGTGTGAGTGTGGCTGCAGCAGCTGGTGGCTGAGTGCATGCTTCCTCCCTGACATCATCACCACTGCCCTCCCCACCGCCCTGCCAGGGACTTGCTCTGGGGAGTCTTTTCCTCTTTCTCAGCAAGGTCTGGGCAGGAAAGGGTGGGAGGGGATGGGTCAGTCCTTGCTTAGCCCTCAAGGGCTGGGTTCAAGGCCAGGGTGGCCTAGAGAGCCCCTCCCTGTCTTGTCTGGCTATCAAGAGGCTGTGGCTTCCCAGCCAGCAGAGTGCATGGCCTCCTCCCTCCTTGGTATGAAGCCCAGCTCACTTGGCCTGGCATCAACTGGGTAGGGTGTGGGGCAGGTGAATGGGTATGAATGAGGTGGTAGTATCCCATCCTGATTGACTTTTAAAGCTCCTGGGGTGACCTCCAGGTATTTGGGCAACTGAAGCCACTTAAACTGGGAGAACTGGGTGCAGAGTCCTGGCTCAGCAGCTACCCACTCCCTACCCTCTCCCTGAATCTTTTTTTTTTTTTTTTTTTTAAGATTTCTGTATTTATTTATACAAGCACTGGGTACAGTCAGAAGCGCGGGAGGGTGAGAGGATTCACCAGAGCGGGGAGCAGAACAGGCAGACTGATGAAATACACTGCTGAGGGGAGCAGCGGGCGGCAGGAGAGGTCTGTGCACCATGTGGGACCCTCACTGGCGGCCGGGGATCGAACCGGCGCTGTAGAGGCTGCGGGCAGCTTCACAGCCCAGCGCTCAACCGCTGCGCCACCGGGGAGGCCCCTCATCCTGAATCTTAAAGGGTGCCCTGTGAGGTGGACAGTGGTGGAAGAACCTGCTCCCTGAGGACCAGGTTTCCTGAGCCCACCCTGTCAGCCTGACCCTGAGCCCCTGACTGCTCAAGAGTTTCCATCCACATCATATCTTCCCCGCTCTCCTGCCAGGCTTTGAGCTCAACACTTCGCTTTCTTCAAGGCATGCTCAGGCGCCCCCTTCCAGGAAGCCCCAGTGTTTGGCCCTACTTGGGCCCACACTTTATTCCCTGCCTCCCTTTCCCCTGGGCTAGAAGGTTCCAGTGGAGTCCCCTCCTGCTTTGATAAAGTCAAGCCTCCTCCAAGATGGGTGGATGGCCCCTGCTCTCCACCCGCCCCCTCAGGGAGTCTCCTGAATCAACAGGGTAGGGTCAGAGGAGGGGAGGTTAGAGAGACAGGCAGCTTCTAGCTAGAACTTGACCTCCCTGCTGCACACCTCATTCTCCCTGCCAAAGCCCCGCCAAGGAGTGTGCCTTGCTGTCCCTCTTTTCCAGCCGGGGGCCGCATGCATTTCGTCTTCTAGGAGGATTGAGGTCCAGGCAATGGGATGGCTGCAATAAATCATAACACCAACTTGTATTTGTTTGGCACCTATCACATGCCAGCCCCATACGCTGGGCAACAGAGCAGCCACACCATGACAACAGCGCCAGTAACCACAAGCAACATTTATTGAGCATTTACTATGTGCCAGGTGCTATTCTGGGAGCTTTGCCACAACACTAGGCCTGAGAAAAGAAACCTTGGTCAGTTGTACTATTCTGATAGGTTCTAACCGCTGGGAGCTGGGCTGGGGCCAGCAGGGATGGGGGATGGGGCAGAAACGAAGACAGATGTGGTCATTAGCTGGGTCTTCCTTCCTTCAGTTCATGGGTTCCATCCCCAGGCCCTGAGGCTCTTTCGGTAGCTGATGGGATAGTAGATGTCCTGGTGCTGGAACATTTTTGGGGTCCACAGTCCCTGCCCCAGCTGCCTGTCCAGCTGGGGTCCTTCTGCCCTGAGCTATTGCCTTCTACAAGTGTCCAGGCACTGCCAGCCTTGCCAGTCTGCCTGCTGGCTCCATGGTCCTATGGCTGGGCTCTGCTTTTCTCAATGAGACCCAAGAGGTTTCCCCTCACTGCTCTCTGTTCTTGGAGCCTGTCTGGCATCCTTAGCCCACCTATTCTTGCCCTGGTGCCCCTCTAGGTCCCTCTCACTGCTGAGAGGCACATCCTTGACATCTGGAAGGGTTTCAAGCCCCACGAGGCCCAGATGTGCTGATGAATTGCTAGAAGACTGTGGTGAGTCCCTCCTCTAAGGCTCGGACTCTGAACCTCCCAATTGCCGCAGGGCCCTCTAGGTGTAGAGGAGCACCCTTGGCTCTGCTCCCTGCCTGCGACGGCTGGCTCTGGTGAGTCCTGCAGTGGTTCCACAGCTGTCACGGGGCCAGTGGATCCGTGGAGGCTGAGGCTGTGGTGTGATGGGCTGTCTTCTCTTCCTGCCCTGCTCAGTCAACTTTGTTCTATCTGTGATTTGATGTAGCCCTTGTATGATTTGATGAAAGTGCCCATGGTCTTTTGAGAAGTTGGACCCTAGTATTTGGGTAGGAGGAAGCCATGGGCGAGTAAGGAGGGAGAGAGAATTGATTCTGGAAGTCTGGGAGGAATAGATTAAACCTGCTCCTTAGAAAGTTAGGGCGTGGGCCGGTCCTCCTGGGCCTCAGCAGGGATCTGCGGGTGAAAGCAGGAGTTGGAAACCCAGCCTGAAGATGAGGACAGCTGGGAGAAAGAGTAGGAACCCAGGAAGGTGGTGTGTGAAGGAAAGAGACCTCCTGCCTGTGGGAAAGGAGGGGCTATATTCTGGCAGTAGAGTGTTTATTGAACACCTACTATGTGCCTGGCCCTGGATCTGGCTGGACTGAACTAAGTTTACTCCAAGCTAAGGAGGGCTGGGACCTTCGCCTAGGTGGGGCCCTTGGCAACCTGGGAGGGGCGAGGAATCAGGCATCTCAGCACCAGGGCAGCACATGGGCTGGTGTCACAGCCAACATCTGCTCTGGGGGCAGAAGGGACACTCAGTGTGGCTCTGGGAGGCCCGTGCCCTCCTTTCAGACCAGGCCTGGGTAGCAGCAAGCCTGACAGACAGCTTCTTCCTGCTCTCCCCATGGCTGCTTTGGCTCTGCCCTGGGGAGACCCACACACTGACCTGTGACCTTGGCCAGACACCTCTCCCTCTGCAGGAGGGGCTCAGATAGGTGAGGAAGGGACAGGGAAGGAAGGACCAGGGGCTGCAAGGAGGCCAAGTGTAGGGGAGTGGGCTGCTTCCTGTTGACCTCCCCCATCAGACTTGGCTGCTGGCCACTCCCTCCCAATTTCCTCTCAGCTTCCTTGGGGGGGCCTCTAGAACAGAAACCCCACATCAGAACCTTGTTGCCCCAAATCAGCCAAGGATATAGGGACTTGAAGAAAGTGGGGGGAGGAGGACAAACAGTATGGTGTGAAAGATAACCCTGGAGCAGGAGCACAGGGCGAACCTCCTCCAGGGTCACTGACTCAGGGTGGTCTTGGCCTGGTTTCTGCCTCTTGAGGGTCAACTTCCCCAATTAGAGGGGGAGGGCTTAAGGCAGTGTGTCTTAAATTTTACAGTTTTTCTGTAGTGTAATCACATGGAATCCCGTTAAAATGCTGTCTGATTCAGCAGGTCGGCGGGGGGTGGGGGGGGTGGTGCCTGAGATCCCTCATTTCTTTTAATTAATTAATCTATTTATACAAGCACTGGGTACAGTCAGAAGCGCGGGAGGGTGAGAGGATTCACCAGAGCCAGAGCAGGGAACAGAACAGGCAGACTGACTGAAATACACTGCTGAGGGGAGCAGCGGGCGGCAGGAGAGGTCTGCGCCATGTGGGACCCTTGCCAGCGGCCGGGGATAGAACCGGCGTTGCAGAGGCTGTGCCACCAGGGAGGCCCAGATTCCTCATTTCTAACAAACCCCCAAGTATTGCCCAGGCTACTGCCCCATGGACCCCACTTGAGCAGCAAGGACCGAGATGACGCACGTAACTGGTGCCTTCAGGGCCCGGAGATTGTCACCTCACAAAGCACCAGAAGCTAAGTGTGAGGCTTTGAATTAGCTGCAGGCTCTGGGCAGTTTCCAGGTTAGGGGGCAGCAAGCTCCACCGACCTCCATCCGAGGCTGTTGGGTAGAAAGTCCCTTCTCGGCCACTGGTTGACTTAACAAGGGCTGCTTCCTTCTCCAGGGGCCCCTCGGACATCTGAATGTGACGCAGCATAGGCACAGCTCCCAGGCACCTTGGGGCCTCGGGGTGGGGGGGGGTAGGGCGAGGACAGCAGCGCTCGGTCAACACTACCCCACTGTACTGAGTGGGGATGGCCAGGGCGTCAGTGAGACGGGCTTCACGTGTGCAGGGAAGATGTTAGCTCTGAGAGCACCTAGGATGGAAGGGGGGCGCTGTGGAGAGTGGGGTCCAGCAGGACTGGTTGCTCCACCGCTTGCTCCTTCGGATGTCTGGCCAGAGGTTTCATCTCTTGAGACTGGGAATCTTCAGTGCTGCACCTCCCCCTGCAGTGACCTTTAGGGCTAACCGGCCCTAGGTCCGGCTGGGCAACCAGCGCGCAGGGGGAGAACTGCAAAACCCTACCTGCTGCACCTCCCCCCGCAGTGATCTTTAGGAATGGCTTTCGCCACGGCCCCTAGGTCCGGCTGGGCAACCAGCGCGCAGGGGGAGAACAGCATAACACCCTGAAGCAGAGGAAGTGCAGCGGAAGTTCCCTGAAAAGGCAGAAGCTTATCAAAAGATAACGACCACCAGGAACCACTACAAGAATGCTAAAGATCTTATCCCGTCTTTCTAGAACTACAAACTTTAATCCCTTATTGTCTTTCTAAACTTCCTCCTTTCTTCTATAATGGTCATTGTTTGTTATGTAGATCACCTCCCTGATGGTGATAGACTGAGCCCAGGAGCAAGCTGATTTCATTGATATTCATTCCTGTGCTTTTGGAAAACATATATATACTGGTCACAAACTCAAAGAAAATTACACTCAGATTTTCACTCTTGAAGTGTGTCTGTTTGTCATTTCTTTCACCGACGCCCTGACCACCCTGCACGCTTCTCTCAACCCTGAGGTGGCCTCATCGTCTACTGCTGTGCTGTTCCGCGGCACTTCAGGGCCCAGAGGAAGGTGCCAGCGCCCCTGGCATTTCCTCTTGGTCAGGAGGGAGTGGGGGGAGGGAGCCATTTCTCTTGCCTCCTATTGGAGGATGATGGTTCCAGTTCTGTGGGCCCAGAGCTGCCATCGCAGCTCCACTTAAAAGCCCAGCTCCTAGAAAGAGGAGAGGAGCCCAAAGGGAACCCCTTCCTTAGCACCTGAGACCAAACCTTTCAAGCCGGAGATCTCGGGGATATGGCCCCTGCCCAGCCCTACCCTGCTGCCCAGGGCCCGTCCACCACCCCTCCTGCTGTGGGCTCATTTCCCAGCTCTCCTCACATCAGTGTGGGTCCTGGGGGGGGGGTGGGGCAGGACGTCCCGACCCTCGGCCACACGTCAGTTCCCAGAGCCACCAACGAGGGGCACAAGGCTCCCGAGCGTGTGCGCACCTGCACATCTGTGCCTATTGGTTATGTAGACAGTATGTACCTGGGTTCTGGGTCTGAAGGTCAAGTGAACCCGTGGTCACAGGCACAGCTGTGTGCGCATGTGTGCATGTGCAAGCAAGTGGGTATGTGAGAAAGAGTGTCAGAGGCTCCCAGACATTCCCGAACACTTCTATGCTGATTGAATCCTGTTCTCAATGCCTGGGAGAAGCTGGTTCCTTAGGGGGCAGGGAGAGTGAGTTATTTTATAAAGTTCCTTTATTTTATAAAGGAACCCCCTTAAGCCCCGCTGCATATCTGAGATCTGCCAGGACTGGCACAAATTGAGACCCCCTCGGCTTTAGAATGGGCTCCCGGCTTTGGTGTGCCTGTGAAAGGCCCACTGCCAGGTCCTGGCGTTGCTGTTGCACAATGCCCCGGGTGCCAGTCCGCTGTCCGGCACAGACCCAGGGAGTCGGCGCTGTGTCAGCTGGTGCCAGCTCACTGGGGGCAGGGCAGCCTCTGTGTGAACAGAGAGGGTGGCGTCAGTCTTCTGGGGGAAATCTGAGATGGAGCCGGATCCTGCCTGGCGGGTCTGTCACCCTCGTCTAGGCTTACACTTCCAGGGAAACTGGTCACCCTGGGTGGAGCTGGCCCCAGATATCAGGGCCCTGAGGATCCAGCTCTGAGCTCTGGGAGGCAGGGCAGAGTGTGGGGAGTGGCCTGGAGACACCTGGCAGGGCCCCTGGAGGAGGCTGGCCTGCGGTGCCCAAGGTGCCCAAGACCAGGCTTATGAGAGGAAGCTGGGGCCAGGGTTGGGAGCTCCCAGTGTGGAGAGGTGGGTCTCTGAGGGCTGGGGTCAGAGCTGCCAGGGCCTGTGGGCCCAGCCATCTGCCTTGGGGGGCTGGATTTTCAGGGTGCCCAGCACAGCAGGTTGGCCTCAGGGGTCTTTCTACTCTGCACAGCCTGCTGGTGCATCTCTGGACGAGCCTTTTATCTTCAGCCTCCCTTTGGTCCTCAGGGGCCTTTCGGCACTGATATACCGGGGTTCCAGGTGGCCTGCCCAGTGCTGGGGGAGTGCAGGAGGAGCTGGTAGGAGGCTGGACGCTGAGGAGGGAGGGGGTCAGGGGAGGGAATAGGCCGGGGCAGCATTGTTGGCAGGGGGCACCTCCCCTCTTGCCCTAGTTTTTGGTTTAGATGTTACAGATGCTGAGGTACAGGGAAGAGGTGACTAGTCTCCAGAGCAGGGCAGTGGCCAAAGGCTGGCTGGGGCTCTCTACCTGCAACAGGGTGGTCCCCAGGAAAGGGGGAGGTTCCCTGCCCCACCCAAGGGAGGGTGGAGCTGAGCAGGAAGAGGAGAAGCTGCAGAAGAGACTGAGGAAGGAAGCAGGATGGAGCCAGGAGACCTGGAGGAGGCGCATGGAGCCTAGAGACGCGTGAAGAAACTGTGCTTGTCTTTTGGTCGTGGACTGGGTGACACAGATGTGGGTGAGACCTGTGGGGAGGTGACAATGGCAGCTTTTATCTTGATGTTGATTTTGCTCTTTTCCTTCCGGGCTTGTCCAGTTGTTTGTGACCCTTTTCTGTGGGTCCCCACTGGAAGATGCTTTAGACTTGTGGCAGGCTTTGGGGCCTTGTTCTGGGCCAATCCCATTTGGATGGACTTTTACCCACGAGGGGACGGGTAACTTTGGGTGCTTCACTTAGAAACTAGACTCTTTGCCTTACCTGTATTGTTTCCTAGTTTTATTAAAGTTCCTTCCCATTAAAGTCTCCTATGTTTTGTGTTGATGCGGCGGATGGCAGAACCCATGTAGAATAGGCAGGTTTGCGGGGTTTGGGCTGCCCCTCTCCCTGTCCTATAACATACCCACAACTTGGCTGCGCGCCCCCTTCCCCAGCTCAGACACCTCCAGTCTGGGGCTCTCCAGGGCCCATAGCCATTGCCTCCAACTCTGAGAGACCCAAAAGGGAAAGGTGAGCGACGGGTGGCCCCTCAGCAACTCAGAGGGCCTCAGGAAGATGCTGCACCCTGGATTCCAAGCAGACAACAGACTGGGGCTGCACACAGGGCTCTGCAGAACCCTGCTCGCCTTGCCCTGGGGAAGGAGCACCCTCATCCTCTCACCGCAAGGCCAGGGACCAGCACGCTTGCATGCATAAATCCCCGGGGAGCCCTAATGCTGCCCCACCCCCTGGAGTGGGGGGTGGAGAGGGGCAGAGAGTGGGGGTCAAAACTCAGGCTAAGAATCTGAGAGCTGGGGACACGGCATCTCCTGGTTTCATTTCAGATAGGGACTAGCAGATCTACCCACAGGGCTCAGATGGCACCCTACACAGGGCTCAGACTGGCCCACCTGCCCAAATGGGGTGAGGTGGGTGGGTGGGAGGGGCTGGCAGAGGAGATCTGAAGGCCCCAGGAGGAGGAACTCAGCACTCGCTTGCCTCCATCCACCCACTGACTAAGGCCTGGTGGAATGGCCCACCCTAGGGGAGTGCAGGCCAGTGTGGACAAGAGCCCAGCGCGCAGTCAGACAAACAATACACAGCTGTCAGGACCTCAGAAGTAACGTTTATCCGGGCCCTGTGGCGCCGAGCACCCCAACTGCCCGCCCCTAGTTCTCAGGAGAACCCCCCGCGGCCCAGCCTGCTCTGGGGCTGCAGACATGGCCTGGCTGGCCCTCAGCCCACCCAAGCGAGGCCTTGGGAACAAACTGCCCTCAGACCCTCCTCCGTCCCAAAGCCCTCCATTGCACACCCCCCGGTGCTCCCTCAGCCTGGGTTAGCTCAGCACCTTGTTAAATAGCTTTTTTGCAATCCCCCTTAAATAAACCCATCCCCAGAGCACCCCACCCACCTTCACCCTGAATATATTATTCTACTGGCTTATGCCTTCTAGAGAGGGGAGGGCCTTTTTCTTTCTGCCCTCTGCTCTGGGGAATACCATTTCCCCCAAAAGTCAGGGAAAAAGTTTTCCTCTCAACTCTGGGACAGCGACAAGGGGAGGCCTGGCTTGCAGTGGAAAAGCCAGGAGTCCTCATCTGTCCCTCCCTTCTCCTTGACCTCTCTGCAACTCGGGTCAGGTGTGACTTACCCAAGGTCACAGACCCAGGACCCAGAGTCCTGTCCCATCTAGGAGGTCATTCTGGTTGTGTCAGCCCAAACAGGCTCCAGGCAGGGGGCTGAGTCCCAGGCTGCTCGTGGCCCTGAGACCCCTGGAACGTCCTCCTGGTGCCCCCAGCCCTGCTGTCTCCAGCTCTGTCTTGTTCTGGGGATGCTCAGACGGAACCAGGTCAGGGCAGCAACAGGCCTGGAGCCTGAGCAAGCCTGCCCCCGGCCCGATCCACATCAGGGCCCAGGCCACGTCTCACACCCAGTACTGGCCGTTCTTGAGGGCAGGGTTGGGTGTCCGGCAGAACTGCAGCAACTCTGGGTCTGGCTGGCTCCCTGGCGGGAGCCCCTGGCCCGGTACCGCCGTGAGTGGGATGGCCTGGCCCGGTTCCACCTTGCGGAAGGTCTCCATGTCGCTGGCCAGGCCGTTGCGGGGCTTGGCGGTCAGCACCTGGACATTGTGCTTGCCTGTCTTATTGCGCTTGCGGAGGTAGAAGAGCAGGGGCAAGATGAGCGCCAGGAGCAGGAGGACCAGGCACACTGGGATGATCACGCTGAACATGTTGGCTTCTAGGAAGCCCAGGAAGCGGCCCCTGGCCACGGTGGGCACGGGGCTGAGGGTGGCTGGGCTCGGCTCGCGTGTGGGGGTGCCTGCCTCTGGCTTCCCTGCCTCTGTCCGAGCAGCCTGAGGGAGACTGAGCAAGGCCACGTGGTAGGGCTGGGCTGCATCGTAAGGCTCGGTGGCAAAGTCCAGCGGGACCACAGCTGGGGGGACGCCCTGCGCCCACAGCTCCAGAGTGAGACTGTCACTGGCAGGGCCAGGGGCCTTGCCCTCTGGTTGGCCCACCTCCAGCCCCAGCCTTCTATCCTCTAGGTCCTGCTGGGTGAACTGCTCCACAGACTGGCCACTCCTGGGCTCCGTCCCGGCCCGGGGCACACGGATCACGCGGCCGTGCCGGGGTCCTGCCAGGAGCCGGAACCGGGGCACGCTGCCCGTGCGGTTGGCCAGCTCACCCGCACTGAGGACGGTGGGGTCCAGGAGCAGGGTGGCACCCTGGGGCCATGGTCCGCCTGCCCACACGTGCAGCAGAGCCCTCACGGTGACGTTCACTGTGGCGGACGCATTGACACCCCTGGCCAGTGCCAGGACGCGGAAGTGGTCGCGGGAGGAGGAGAAGTTGGTGAAGACAAAGACCACCTCGCCCTTGTCTACCTGGAGCTGGCTGAAGGCTGCGGCGGGCTGGCCGCCCACCAAGAGGTGCCCGTGCCGGGGCCCCTGCGTGAGCCGGTACACCGTGTCCGGCTCCTCTCGATCTGAGACCACGTGGAGCTGCTGCCGGGTCAGTGAGGCGCGCCCTAAAGCTTGGGGCACCTCTAGGGGCTCCTGCAGCTCTACCTTAATCGCAGACGGCAAGACATCCACCGCCAGGGACACGGGCAGGGGCGGACTGGCCCCGTCGGACACGCTCAGCTGAAAGACGCCGGCCACGCTGCTCCCGTTGGCCACGAAGCTCAGCCGGCCTGCATCCACGTCGGCCTGCGTGAAGCGGGTCACGGGCCCCGGGCTGGTCCCTGCCAGGTTCAGGAATCCATTGTGGGGCGCCCGCTGCACCTCATACTCAATTTCCCCGGGAGCTGAGTCTGGGTCCACCACACTCAGCTGGGCTCGAGTGACAGGGGTGTGGGAACCCCGGGTGAGCCGGAGCGGGGCAGAGGCCTGGGGCTGAGGCGGCTGCTTGTTCACGTCCCGCACTGTGATGGTGAAGGCCTCTGAGGTGTGGGGCCCCGCCACGGAGGCCCCTGCCGGACCCTGGAGGTGGGCACGGAAGCGGAAGCTGTCCTGCTGGGTGCCCGCACCACTGTGGACATACACCAGCCGCCCTGCGGTTAGCTCAGACTGTAGGAAGTAGGGCCGCCCGGCATGGAGGGGCTCCTCGGACACCAGCAGCTGCCCCCGGGTGGGGAACTGTGTGATCTGGAACAGCACGTCGTGCTCTGCACGCTGGGGCTCAGGAACGCTGGCCAGCAGGTTGGAGGCATCCAGGGCGCCCACGGTGATCTCAGCCCGCTGGCCCTCAGGGACCCAGAGACCTAGGGTGGGGACACACGATATGAAGGCCCCACCCAGTGAGGGAAGAGCAGGGCGCCCGCCGACGAGGGGCCCTAAGGCAAGGCTGCGCTTCCCCGGCAGGCCGGGTACCTGAGATGGGCTCGGGACCCCAGGAACACAAGGACTGTACCCCATCTCTGATGCCCAGCCTCCCCCCTTTCACCCTCCCTGTGGCTTCCCGGGTCCTGGAGCCTCTGAGAGACTGGTCTTCTCCCCCTTTCTGCCTGGGCCTCTCCCAGTGCCCGTGCCCCAACGCTGCCAGCCTGTTGTGCTGCTCACCTTGGTTCTTCCAGAGGCGGCTGGGGCGCTGAGGACAGGCAGCCTCAAAAGACACAGTCACGGCAAGGGTGGCAGAGACGTCAGGAGCAGGGGGTAAGGACAGCCGGAGTTCCAGGGCGTCGTGGGTCTCCCAGAAGGGCTCAGCGGGCATCTCGTGCTCATACAGAACATTCCCAGCATACACCTGTGGGAGGCCGCATTGTTGGGCGGTGTGCCCAACCCCGCCCCGCCCCCAGGCTAGTACCAGCGCTGGGCCCTGCGGTGTCTTTGGCAGCCCTACTGCCAGCTCCCTCTGGGCGCCCCTGACTCACCCGCCAGCTCCGTGGGCCGCATCATGCAGTCACGGCGCAGCGAAGAACGGGCTCTTGCCTCGTCCCGGCGCTGCCACCTTGGGCCACCTGTCTCCTCTCTGAGCCCGCGGGGAAAGCCTCGCCACGCCGGCGCTGCCCTCCACGGCAGGCCCTGCCTCTCTGCCAGCGCCTGCCCCTCCCGCCCGGGGGAGAATCTGCGTCCACCATCTCCTGCCCCTTCCTTATTGGGTCCATGTTTCCCCAAAAGATCACCCCAGCCACACGCTGCCATGCTATTTTTCCATCTTCAAGGGAAAACTCTTGTCTTCATCTTTTCCACCCACTTTTGCTGCTCCCACCCTTTGCTCTTCTGTGCAGCAAAACCCAAGAGAAGAGTCTACGCTCCCCACACCCAGGCTTTGGTTCCTGCCATGGTCAGGGCCACCGAGGGCCCCACGTTACAGCCTCGTGGGCTTTGTGCTGCCACCGGCTCTGCAGCATCTGATGCACCTGCCTCCCCGAACACACCTTCCCGTGCTCTGGCTTCCCCCTACGTCACTGGGTGCCCCTCACACCCTCCTGCTCCCTCCTCTTCTACCCAGTGTCTTGACCGTCCCCCGTGCCCAACGCCAGCGGCGCGGAGGCCCCTACTTGTGTCAACCGCCTGACTGTCCTCTGCTGCGCTCCACACTATGCCCACCCGCCTCCTCCGCAGCTTCGAGCCTTGTCCAGTGGACGTATCCACCTCAGCGTGTCCCGGACGGGCTCAGGCCCTGCCCCCCGGCCAGGCCATCCCAGGCCATCCGTATCTTCCGCTGGCTCAGGCCAAGCCCCGGAGTCCCCTCTGGCCGCTGCCTTCTCTCACACACCGCCATCCTGGATCTGGGTCACGGCCCTGGCCACCCGCTGCGCAGCAGCTCAGCCTCCCCTCGCCCTTCCCTTCAGTGTGCTCTTCACCCAGGGGCCAGCGGGAGTTTTACAGCTATCAGGAAAGTTGTGCTGCCCTTGTGCACACTCGTGATGGCCGCCATGTGGCCACAAAGTCCCATGGCAGCCCTGCTGGGGCCCCGCTAGGCCCTTCCCCGTCGCCCTAGCTCTGGCCACACCTGTGCTTCAGGGCTTGTGCACGCTGAACACCAGGGAGTACCTCACTTTCTCTGTGAAAGGTCCCCTCCCCTCCCCTTCTACCCATTGTGTCCTCTTGGGTTACCTTCCGTGTCCCTTTAGTAGTCACAGGAAATATTTTCCTTCAGCGGAAAAACAGGACTTGTCCAATAGCAAGAAGAATCAGGCGGAAGGGTCTCAGCCTCCAGAGAGGTGGGCGGTGGTGAACTGGGGAGCAAGGCCCCCTCCAAAGGGGGCTCGTCAGAGCTCCATAGGGGAGCACCACCTTTCTAAGGGGGATCACCCAATGCAAAGGGGGATCACACAGGTCTAAATGGGGAGCAGGGCTCAGTCTGCTCAATCCTAACAAGTCATTGCAATAAGAGTGACATAGGCCTTTTAAGAAAATGGGTATTGTGTTTATTTCCTTTTTGGTGACATCTCCAAAGGTTAGATATTGTCCATCTAAAAATACTAAATGCGCCGCATAAATAAAACACATGCGGGCCAGGTGGACTGCCAGCTGTAGCTCTGGCCAGGCTGAAGAGGGGCAGAGCGGGAACGGGGATTGGGAGAAAGGCAGGGCTGACTGCCCGGCACACAGCATCCTTGGGCGGGAGGGGGCCGGTGGAGAGGGAGGCCAACGCAGGTGAGGTGTGGGTGCTGGGGGCTCTGGGCTCTGGGGGGAGCAGTGGCCTATGGAGAGAGCATTGCCTCTTACGGGCCGTGTGACTCAACAGTCACCTCGCCCCTGGGAGGCTCTGCTTCCTAAACCACAGAACGGGATGTCTGATGCCCACCTCACCCATTTTGGAGTCTGGTGGAAGAGTGCAGGGGAGGGTGGTGCCTCTGCCCCAGCTGCTTCCCAACCTCCCAAGGTGGCACTGCCAGCCTGGCCCCCGGTGGCCATTCAGTCTAGTCCTTTGGGGGAGTAGAGGGGGGCGGGGCAGGGCCCTGTATCCTGCCCTTTCCTGGGCATCCAAGGACAGGACACCCAGGGACTTGGGGCACACAGCGGCCGCAGCTGCCTCCTACTCAGTGCTCCATTGTGGGGAGAGGCAGGACACCGGGGCTCCAGGGAACAGAGAACCCAGGTCAGGGAGTATGGCTGGGAGACCCTAGACGTGTCCCCACCCTTGCTCAAGCCACCTGCTTCTCAAGGCCCTGAAGGCTCCCCCTGCCTGCTCTGCCTTTGGGGACAACTGACTTAAAAGGAGTATTAACTTAAGTGATGGCTGCGGACTCCCGGCAGTCAGCGCAGAGCCCTGCGGTTTCTGCGGGCTAGTGGTCAGCGCCTGCATGCTGAGCGCGCTAGTTTTCCCCAGGGGCCTCCTGTGCGCTGGGACAGGGACGGCCTGATCTGCGGGATGGGTGGGTGGCAGCTCCTCTCCCAGCCCCACCGACTCAGCTGCTTCCTGCCCCCTCTTCTGTGGTTGACTGGCCTCTGACTTGAGCCCTAGGCTTGTACCTCTGCCTACAGGCCCAACAGCTGCCTTCATTTCAAACGCCATTCCCCTGAACTGAGGACCACGCCAACTGCTGGCATACCCTTTCCAGCCCTGTGGCCTAATGGGAGCTTCCCTCTGGAAGCCAAGTCCAGGACCCAGTCCCTGTTCCGAGGCCCTGCAGCCCTGATTTCTCCCCATCCTGCTTCATTTCCTCAACCCAGCTTGATGGATTCTGGGGGGCAAGGCACCCAGGGCCTGGACCATGGCGGGCCAGGGAGTGTCTACTGCTGCTGGAGCTGGAGCTGGTGCCTGTGACCACACATGTGCCCCAGGCAGAGAGGGCCACTGAGGCGCAGGGGGGCTGAGTGTGAGTCCTTACCTCGGCCTGAGTGAAGTTCACCAGGGCCTCCCCAGTGTTGCTGTGCTGAGTGTGCAACAGGCGGCCCAGCTGGGGGCCCCACAGCACGTGGTAGAGCAGGTGGCCAGGGTCGGTGCCTGCGCTGGAGCTGGCTCTCAGGCTCTGGCTGCTAAGCTGCTGGATGGAGCCTGTGGGAGGCCGAGAGGGTCTGTCAGCCTCAGACCAGGAGCCAGGATGTGGCCTGTGTGGCTGCCTGATGCTCGGGGCCACCAGCCCACAGGTCCGCCCGCTCCCGGCACACCTACCTGGGCAGACAGTGAGCGTCCGGCTGCCCTCCAGAGAGAGGAGTAGCTGCTTCTGCGCCGTCACTCGGAAGAAGTGTCCAGGGGAAGTGAGCTCGCCATCAGAGAGACCAAAGCGGAAGCCTCCGTCCAGGGCTCCTGCGGGCAGAGGTGAGGTTGGGCCTCACTGGCCCTGGCCAGTGCCCCCGCCGCTGGCATCCTCCCTCCCAGCACCCACCTTTGTGTGAGAACAGCACGAGTCCACTGTCCAGCTGGGCCTGTGTGAAGCTTCGGACCTCGGTGTTTGGTGACGGCCGTAGTACCACCCGTCCGTTGCTGGGCTGCTCCAGGGTGTAGACCAGGTCTTTGGGCCCCGAGTCGCTGTCTGTGCCCCTAAGGGCCTCCGGAGGGATGGGCACAGTGGTCCCCTCCCACATCTGGGGACACAGGCCTGTGAAGGTTCTGTCCCCATGAAATTTACCCACCTCTTTCCTCCCTGTCCCTGGGGAGGCGTCCAGCACACGGAAGCTCAGCCCTCAGCTGGCATGAGGCCTGGGCCATCCTGGGTCCCTGCACAAAAGGCTCTTCAGCCCATCACATTTCCTGATCCCCAGGTCCCTCTGCCTCCCTGCTCTCCATCTGCCCTAATCTCCTTGTCCTTCTCAGCCAGTTCGAGTCCCCTCAGGAAGTCCCAACACTTACCCTCACCAAGTTCTCACTGCCCCCCAAGGGAGCCCCAGCCCTAACAGATGTGCTGCTTACTCTGGCTTGGTCCCCCCCCCTCGTGGTGAGATTGGGCAGGGACCGGGCACACTGTGGGAATGGTGAGTTCTGGAGGCCAGGGTTCCCCTTCTAGGTGAGGGAGAGCCGGGGAGGCTGAGCTGCCGCCGTCTCTGGAGGGTTTGGGGCGAGGATTCAGGTGTTTCCAGGGCAGTCACGACCTCCAGCAGGTGGGTGAGGAGTGCCTGGGTGTGGCTAGCACCTCCACATGCTCAGAGTGAAGGGGACCCCCCCTCATGCCTCCCACCTGCCACCAGGGCAGGATCCCATTTCTGGGGTTCTGATACTAGGCTTCCTGGGTCAGTAACTTGTGGTAGCATTGGGAGGGGTTCCCATACCCTGAAAGCTGACTCCCTAGGATTCCCTGGCTCCCTTCTCAGGTCCTGGGCTGACCCTGGCAGAACTCTGGAGGGCCGCAGTGCATGCATGTACTGGGACGGCGGCCTTGGAGCTGTTTTTGGCAAAACCCAGCAGACAGCTCCCCCTGCTGGCTGAGCTGACACGCCTACCCGTGGGCCTATTGCATCTGGAGCCTGTATGACACCCACCAGGTGCTCCCCATGGGCATTACTGATGCCCCCAAAGATGCCCTGTACCCCAAGTTACAGAAAGCCTGAGCCAAAGCTCACTGCAGCTCCTGCTGGCACAGAGTGCACACCCCAGATGCACCATTCAGGGCCCTGCCCAGGCTATTGTGCTGTATGGCCCAAAGCCACCTCCCTTCTGTTCTACCAGAAACTACAGGTCACCTGTTTGTGCTCAGCTTCCACCTCTGTGCTGTGTAAGGGGCAGTGACTTGGAGAGCCAAACTGTGGCCTTCACTTGCAGGGGTAGAAGTGGGAGGTTAACTGATCCCACCAGGAGTCTACCCCTACGGACTCCAAAGAACTTTCCTTAGGAGTTCTGGTCCAGAGTCACAGAAAAGTCTCCTGCTGAAAGGCGGGTCAGGAAGCAGCGGGCCAAGCTGCCTCCTGTACTGACAAGGTGCAGTAACAAAGCCTCCCGCCAGTGCGCTGCTTGCAGCGCTTCTCCCTGACAACCCAGCCAGGCATGTGGCAGTGGCGCCTTCTCCAGAGGAGGAACTAAGTCCAGGCCTCTCTCTGGGAGGGCGGGTGGGAGGTGGTCCCAGAATGCTCTCACCTGCAGGCCAGTGTTTGTGGTGAGGATGGGGGGCTGGTCGTTGACGGGCAGGATGGTGACACTGAAGGTCACGGGCCGGCTCTGGCGGTCCATCTCAGAGGCGTTGGCCACGAGGATGAAGCGGTCCGTCAGAGTCTCACTGCCATCATGCACGTATTGGATCAGCTGCTGTTCCACCTGTGGGGGCCGGGGGCGGGGGTCAGGCCTGCTCTGAGTCGCAGGCTAGCACCCTTCAAACCTGCCTTTGGGCGTGGGGGAGAGACTCCTTTAGAGCCTGCTTCCAGAGGTGGGAGAGGGGACAATCATTTCCTGTAGAGTGAAGGAGTGATGGAGAGGAGAGGGACCAATCATTGCTATCCCCCCGGTGAGGAAGGAAAGAGTTAAGGCATATAAAGCAGAGGCGTTCCATAAATATGGGCTCCCCGCCTCCCCTCAGTCCATGCGCCAACTGGGAGTCCCCAGGGCTCCCCCACACTCCCCCCAGAGCTGGCTGTCCCGGGCCTCCCTGACAGCTGTACCTCGCTCCAGGAGAAGGCGCTGAGCGTGCGGTCTTGAGGGCCTTCCTTCCTCTGCAGGGCCCCGTGCTGGGGGGGCTCTAGCACCTGCAGGTCGAGGCCGGGCAGCGTGGGGAAGTAGGGCCCCGTGACGCGGAGCAGCGGCGGGCCCAGGGTGTGGGCACCGCCCTCGGGGACGCTGAAGTTCTGTGTTTCCAGTGGGATGGCAGCAGGCAGCACCTCCAGCTCCACACGGATGCCCTCCAGGGGGGCCCCCAGGCCCGAGGCCGCGTCCAAGGAGAAGGCATCGCTCCAGGCCTCCGGGCGGGAATGCAGGTATAGGACCCTGCCTGCGTCCACTGCCTCCTGAGAGAAGCTCTGCACGGGGTCCAGGCTGGGCGGTTCGGCCATAGAGGCCCCGTGAGACAGCATCACCAGGTACCCGGCGCGCGGGGGGGTCTTCACCGAGAACACAATGTCCGCTGGGGCCACCGCCTCCTGGGCTGCCTGGTTAACAAGGTCACTGGGACTCACTGGGGGCCACAGAAGGAGGCCGTCACGGCCCCTTAGTGACCAGACCAGGCTCATCCGATGTCCCACACATTTTCCCACAGGGAGCCCAGGAGACGCCATCGCTCACGCTGTTCACACACACACAGTCACGTGGTCCTGCAGTCTGAGCACACGTCCTCAGAGGGGCACGCAATCACGCACCCTCACTCAGCGTCAGGCGTACGTGCTCACCACACACAGATGTGCGGACAAAGACACACATGGAACACGTGCACACGCAGGCTGCCCCCCGCCCCGCTGTGCCACTCCTCACCGCCAGAGGGGGCTCCCCCGTCTTACAGGCACAGACGCCTACTCTGCGGCCCAGTGGAGCCTGCAGACCGGGTTCCGCCTCAGAGCCCCCCCGCGGCTCCCTCACTTAATGGTCAAGCCACAGAAGGTATTTTCCCCCTCAAACTCACATTCCTGACTCCGCACCTTGGCCTGGCCTGCTCTCTCTGCCTAAACTACCACCCCGCCATGCTCTGCTACTGCAACCTTAGACGAAGCCTAGGCCAAGTTAGGGCAGAGCTTTCCTGACGTCACCCATGTTTAGTCATAGTCTTCCCCAAAGTCTAGACAGTCAGAACCACGAGGGGATCAGACATTGATAATGCAGCGATAAGGCCCAGAGAGGGCAAGGGACTGGCTTGAGGCTGCACAGTGAGTCAGTGGGCAGGCCTGCCTGCTTGGCCAGTGGTTGCTCTGTGAGGCTGTTCAGGGCCCCCTCCCTGAGCCGTTGCCTGGGGTTCATGAGAAGAGCTAAGAACAGGGAACCTGAGGTGCAGCCAGGTCTGCACCAACCAGCAGTCCTCTCAGCTGGTACCTATGACAACCCTCCCGAGAACTTGTATCAGAAGCCAAAGCCTCAGGCTGTACTTCAGAGATTCGGGGGGGCCCAGGATTCTGCGCAGCTAGACACAGCACGTACACGTATGCCCGTGGCATGTGGAGGCATGCACAACTCACAGGCAGCTCATCACACTCCAGCACATCAAACTCCCTGGAAACCCTTGGTTACACAATACACAAACGCTCAAGCACACACCCACAGCCAGCCCTGGAGACACCACGGACACCCTCCTACCTGTAGCTGGTCCCTACGGATCTCGGCCGCCTCCCCCTGGAAGACATAGATCTTCTTGTGCTGGGCCAGGTACAGGGGTGCCAGTGGCCCTGCCAGGGCAATGGTCACCTGGAGGGTGGTGTCTGTGTGCACGGGCCCCGCCTCCACAGAGAAGGTCAGGGTGTCCCTGGGGCTGAGGCTGCCATTGTGGCTGTAGAGAACAGCCCCGTCCAGCAGGTCCTGCTGGGAGAAGGCTGCGGTGGGCTGGCCGGACCGGAGGAGCTGCCCCCAGCGTGGGCCGCCTGTGACCTGGTAGCGGACTTCGTCCCCACTGCGGATGTCCAGGTTGGTGTCTAGAGGGAGCACTGCGGCGTCGATGGCGCCCTGGCCTCCCTGAGGAACCACGAGGCTGGAGCCGTTGGCCACGCGGAGGTAGGGCTCTGAAGCCTGCACTTCGAGCAGGGCGGTGGCCTGGTGCTGCCCGTCGGAGACCTGCAGCTGGATCCAGCCTCGGTCGGCTCCCGAGTGCACAAATAGGACCCGCTTCTTCCTGAGGTCCTCCTGGGTGAAGCGGTAGATGGGCCGCGTGGGCTCCTCCGCAGCCACGATGCTGCCGAAGAGGAGGTCCTTGCGGGTCAGCACTAGCTGAGCGTCGGCAAAGCCCGAGTCGGCGTCGCTGAAGGCCACGTCGTCGGTTGTGAGCAGCCGCCGCCCGCCCCGCGCCACGTGGAAGACTCGACTGATGGTCTGCACGGGTGCGTGGTCATTCACGGGCTGGATGGCCACCCGGAAGACCCCGCGCACCTCCTCCCAGGCCATGCCACCACTGCCCTCCCCTTGGCGTGTGGCCACAAATGGGATGTCGTCTTCGGTGGTCTCCGAGTTGTCGTGCTGGTAGACCAGCCGGCGGTGCAACAGGTCGTCGTTGCTGAAGGCCGTCACCACGGAGGATTGGTCCCGTGGCCCCCGCCAGGCCAGCCTCCCATGGCGGGGCTGCTCCATGACTTCGTAGAGGTAGCTGGCACTGTTGAGACTCTTGACAAAGAGGTGGTCGGCTGAGAGAACACCCTCGCCGCCCTCGGGCACGGTGAGGAGGACGTTGGTGAGGACAGGTGCATCCGGGTCGCCGCCGATGTGGATGTGGAAGGTGTAGAGCGGGGAAAAGTGCGGCGGAGCAGTGACACGGAAGCGGAAGGTGTCCTCCATGGCCTCTGAAGCTTGGGCTGCAGCTCCGTAGGTCACCCGCCCCGCCTGCAGGTCATCCTGGGTAAAGCCCTGACCGTCTGACAGTCGTGTGCCCTGCAGCCTCAGGTTACCCTTCTTGGGGGCCTGGACCACCTCATAGTGGAAGGTGGTGGGGCTCGGACCAGCCTCCTCCAGGACGGCCTCCAGGTGGGCTGTGGTGAGGGCCTCTGGCTGGGTGTTCTGAGCGTGCAATGGCTCCAGCCGGAGCAGCCTCACCATGGCTCTCTGCACCGTCACAGGGAAGGACAGGTTGCTCAGGGTCTCCTGGCCCACCTGCACCTCCAGGACCAGGTCCTCCACTGCGTCCTCCGCACGGTGCTGCGGGTCGGTGCTCAGGTACCTCACACGGCCCTGCTCCACATCCCGCTGGTGGAAGGCCTGTGTGGCCCGCCACTCGGTGCCCTCCGCACCCCCAGCCCCCTGTTTCTGCAGTTCCCCGAACCGCAGGGCCCGGGCGACTCGGAAGAGCACGCTCACGTCCTGCCCCACGGCGTTGGTCTCCACCGACAGGTTGGCCAGCAGGATGGGGGCCGCCGAGCCCTGAGCCAGGCGCAATCCCGTGTTGTGACGAATGCGAATGGCTGGCCGGACGGCCACCACCCTCAGCGTAGCCGAGGGGCTGGCCTGCAGCCCGTCGCTGACCCGGAACATCAGGTCCTGGGTGGGCCCACCGCTGTGGACATACACGAGGTTTCCCGCCTCCAGCTCCAGGCAGGAGAACTGGGTCACTGGCACCCCGGGCTGGTCCTGGCGCTGCAGGGGGAGGCTGGCAGGGGCCCCCAGCAGCTGGAAGGTGAGACCCTCACAGGCGGAGTCGGGGTCATAGGCCTGGAAAACCTCAGGCCCCAGCGATTTCTGTGTGTGCTCGAGGATGACCATGAGGCTGCCGTGCGGGAAGATGACACGGGGCGGGTCATTGACGGGCTTTATCTGCACGGGCAGGAGGTACGTTTGACCCCTCCGCAGGCAGGCGGGCACGGGCCCCCGAGCGGTCACTGACACCTCCAGCACCAGCTGGTCGGAGGTGTCCTCGGAGCCATCGTGGACAAAGCGAACCTTGCGGTTCACCACGTCCAGGAGCGTGAACATTTTCCGCGCCTGGGCACCCGGGATGTCCAGCTCCAGCTCGCCGTGGCGGGCCCCGCGGCTCACGCTGAACAGCACCTGCGACTTGCGCAGCTCGGCCTCGCTCAGGTCCAGTGTGGGCTGCACGTGCCGCCCCTCAAGCCACGCCGTGCCCCCCTCGGCCACCACCAGTGGGCTGATGGTCAGCAGTTGGGTGAAATTGGTAAAGATGGGAGGCAGCCCTGGCTCTGGCACACAGGGCTCAGGCAGCTCCATGGCTGGCCACGCCTCAGGTGCCAGGGTGGAGAAAGCTTCGTAGTGGCCATAGGCATCCTCCTCATACTCTTCTTCCTCCAGACTGCAGCCGGCAGCCATGTCGCGGGTCAGCAAGGCCTCCTGGAGCCCCCGTCTCTGCCCATTGACAATGAGGTCCTCCATGCAGCCCTGCAGGGAGACGTTGACGGCTCCTGGTGCCAGGCCCAGGCGGTGCTCCTGGAGGTGGCGAGACGACTCAGCATCCAGTCCCCCAAGGAGGAGACTGCCACGGGGCTCCAGGTAGCTGAGGACGCCACGGTTGGACGTACGCGTGGGGTACTGGTCCACGGAGATTTCTAGTCGGTGAGTGTCCACGTGGACGCTGACCTCATGCGGCTGCCCGTCGGCCACAGGCACGCTGTTGTGGAGCAACACGGTGCCTTGGCCCTTCTCCACCACCGCCCGCAGGTGGCCCTCAAATATGTCCACATAGATAAAGTCGCCGTGGCGGCCCCCTGCCTGGAAGGCCAAGGGTGCCTGGCGGCTCCACGTGGTCAGTGTAAACTCCAGGGTGCCTTCGTCCCGAGTGCCCCAGGCAGGGAAGGCAGCCAGCGAGCGGGGCCCGGAGAAACCCAGAGCCACATCGTCACCCGCAGAAAACTCCTGGGCACAGCCCTCTTGCACGTCAGGGGTCAGCGGCCGGAGGAGGTTGTGGCCGTTGAGGGTGGCAGCATGGATGCAGCCCCTAAGGGGGCGACTGGTTCCCCTCAGGTAGGGCAGGGCAAGGCTCCCTGTGCCTCCCACGAAGATTCCATAGGGGATCTCCAAGGGGGCTGCCGGAACTGGGGCGGAGGCGTTCAGGAGCCCATCGACAGACAGCAAGGCCCAGCTGTCGGACACAGTGAGCCCCACCGTGTGCAGGGCGGTGTCACTCAGCAGCCTCTCTGCTGGAGTCTGCAGCTTCAGCTCCTGCTGGCCTAGGAAAAGTCTGGCCTGAGGAGAGACAGAAATGGGGGTGAGGGGCAGCACCTTGACTCTGCCACTATCCCTGTACAGCACAGTGGGTCTTCTCAACAGGGGGCCCCCAAAATGGGGGGGGGCCTAGGACAAGTGCTTCTCAGGCCGCCCCTCTCTCTACTCCACGTCCTTATTCATCCCCCAAACACGTGCCAGGCTCTGGGGACCCCCGTGAGCCAGATGTGGTCCCGGCTCGCAAAGAAATGACATAATTTCCTACTTATTCAACCTGAATTTTTTTATTCTTCTCCTCTTTCGCTTGGCGAGAGGTGCCGGAAAAATCACTTTGAAATCCAGAAGATTCCACCTGTGGAATAACAGGCGACTGGGAATCCCCTTAAGAGTCTCCCCACACCCTGGGGTGGGGAGACTCCCTGTTTAAGATGGGGAACACAATTAGGCACTCGGCGTTTTGAGGGCATAGTACTGATTTGGGGAGAGAAGGACATGGTCCTGTCTCCATGACATTGTCGCTGGAGCTGGTCTGGGGGCGAGTCTCCCACAGGCAGTTGGTAGAATGGATGGTGGCGGAGTGCGGGAACTGAAAGAACAGAGCAGAAGGAACAGAGACCTTGGGAGTCCGTGTCTGAAGCACCCCTGGAGGGGTGTGGCATCTCCGTACCCTGCAGAACAGAAGCGCACCAGCGCCAGGTGGTACCAGGCCAGGTTCAATAGCGACACCTAGTGGCAGTGAGCAGCAATGGCCGCAGCAGCTGAACTGATGGATGACCAAGTCTCTCCAGATGGGGCTGCGGAAGCAGATGCTCCCTCAAGTTTGGGCTAAGACTTTGGGTTCTCAGATTACTTATGGGTAGGGGAAAGCCTCAAGAGAAATCCTAAAGACTCCTAGCTAATAAATCTTGTGGTGACTTGAAGGATGGAACAGAAGATGAGAAAGCTGTGGCTGGGCTGGTTGCTACCGGCGTCCACAATGCCACAGGTGGGTTGACGCAATGCACAGTCCACAGGACGCACAGGGGTTGCTGAGTGCTCAGAAGAGGGGATCTAGCTCAGGTGAGAACCATAGGGTGCCTCCCGGAGGAAGGGATGTCTACACGGAGACTTCAAGGAAAGGCTGGGGTTAGGCAGGTACAGGGGAAGGGTGAGGCCCGAGCAGAGGGAGCATCCAGGGCAACACGAGGCCACCCGGCGGCTGGGAACGGAATACTGCCAGGGTGGTTAGCGCAGAGGCCAGTCGGGGCAGCAGTGAGCAGTGAGGCTGGAGAGCAGGAGGGCCGAGCCAGCTCAACAGGGGTCATTTCTTCTGGGGTGATGCTGTCCATTCACAGTAGAGAGCTCAAGATCCCCAGGAGCCTAGCAGGGAGATGACACTGACCTGCAGGCGTCCAGAGTAGAGTTGCAGGAGGAGGTGGTCAGCAGCGCCTGCAGCCAGGAGAAGCAGAGCTTCTGACTGGGGTGTGGAGAACTGCAGTTGTAGGTCTATGTCACGCAGAGTCGTCACCACAGGCACCTCGAGGTGATTCTCACCGAAGAAAGAGGCTGTGTGGGAGAGGGAGGCGGGCGTGGTCAAGGCTCATACTCTTGTCAGGAGGAGGGCAGGTGTGCAGAGTGGATGGGGGATGCGGGGCGGGGCACTCCTATGTGGCATTGCTTGGGCCTGGAACCAGAAGGCATGGCCTCATCTTGTGTCCAGCCTAGACCTTCATTCTGAAGGAACCAGACTCAGAAATTTCAAGCAATCCAGGTCTCCTCCTTGGAGGAGTTTCCAAGGACCTCCTTCTCTGCACCCCAGAGGACTCTCCATCTTGGGTCTGGCCAAAGGGAAAGCAATCTGTGTTGATCAGTGAGAGATTAAGTTCCGGGGAACCTGGAATAGATTCCCCACTCAAATTTCTTAAGTGCCTCCACACACTGACTCCTGAGCCACACTCTCCATCTATGCTCCACCTCCATGGGCTTGGCTGCGGCCATGGTTGGAGTCTGGTGGTGATGCTAAGACAGGCAGCCCACCCATACCACTTCCCTCTAGGGTTGGGCCCCCAGCTCTCTTTTGGGGTGGGGACAGCAGCTGATGGGCCTGAGTCCACTGATGAGCAAAGTACATCTGAGGCCAGATGCAGACCACGTGCAGTACCGGACCCAAAATGGGTCAAAGCTTCCTCTATCACCCAGATTGCTTCTGGTTGTGGAACTACTAATGGTCCCTGGTGAGCAGTCAGATCCAGTTCATTGTTTCTACCACGACCAGGGAGACAGGAATGACAACAGCTGACTTCTCCAAACCTGGGTCTGAGGCTGACGGCAGGGCCTGGGAGGGCTGCGGGGCTGCTGTGCAGGCGGAGGCAACAGGGCACACCTGGAGTGTCCCAGGGCTAGCTGTCACGCCTCAGGGCCTCTTGGTCCCATACTGGGACACCTCTTTGTAAGTTGCTTCTTCCTCCAGTTTCCCTTCATTAGCCTCCCTTGACCTCCAAACTGCTGCCATGATTTCTGATCTATTCTTTTGCTGAGATTAAGGCCAAATCTAACTTTTACTCTGCTCCCAGATGTTTGGGGCTAGGGGTGAGGCTAGATAGGAATGGATTAAAAAGTTCATCTCTGTTGGGCATCCCTTAAACCCAGCGGGAGCAGGGTTGATGGGTGATCTGGCATGAACCACACATGTGCGGGTCCCTGGTCAGCCTGAGCCAGCTGACATGCACCCAAGGGAGCAGAATCAACCCATGGGGGAGCCTGAGACTTCTGGAAACATGTCCAAGAAAGAGGATGCTCGTCTTGAGCTGAGCTGAAATGCCCTCAAGTCATCTCCTCTTGTCAGCACTTGCTGGCAACACCAGAGCCTTGCCTTGGAAACTTACAGAATCAAATGAGAACTGCAAAATCATCCAGGTGGATACAGCTCAGCAGGTCTACCTGGGGAAGGACGGACAGGGGACTGGCAAGGGGGCGGACACTCCCAGGGGCACCTGATCTACAAGGACAGTGATTATTAAGAACGAAACACAGGCAGAGGCTTAGTCCCAGGCCTTGCAGATTCTCTCCATCTTGGCCAAGGCCTCGCCCACAACCAGGCTCTGCCAGACCCTCCTCGGGCCAAGCAGCACCCCAGTTTGATCCCTGCTTTGTATTTTCTGGGGCCGGAGGTGCTGGAGCAGCGCTGTGTGTCATGCATCTGGCTTTGTTCAACCGAGATGTCACGTGGGACCGACAGAATAACCCAGAACCCTACAACAAGCTGGGGCCCAGTGAGCTGTGCAAGTTCTGCTCAATGATGCAGATGACAGCAAACAGAAGGAAGAAGCCCAGACAGCTAACTGAAATCCTTCACTATAAGCTGCTTCAAATGAAGGCCTTGAGGCCTCCCTGGTGGTGCAAGGGGTTGGGTGTCAGCATTATGAAGCAATCTGAACCTCCTGCAGTTCGATCCTCGGCCAGGGAGCTACCCACATGGTGCAGCAGACCTCTCCTGACTCGCCCGCTGCTCCCCTCAGCAGTGTATTTTGTCAGTCTGCCTGTTCTGTTCCCCACTCTGTCTCTGGTGAATCCTCTCCCCCCCACCACACTTCTGGTCTGTACCCCAATTCTTGTATGCATAAATAAATAAACCTTAAAAAAAATAAAATAAAATGAAGGCCTTCAAGAGCCATCGGCACAATTTTCCACTACACCAGGAAAAACTTCCCCTCTACATGCATGGAATTGCTTTGGGATGTTGTGTCAGGGTTTACACCAATTAATATATATCTGAAACTGAAAACAACAACAACTACAACAAAGCACAGCATACTAAACTGGGGGCACCCCCACAGCGAGTGAGGGCGCATGGCTTCTGAGGATGGACCCACCACCATGGTGGGCTGGAGCTTTATAGCAGCTGCAAGAGCTGACTGTTGAGCTTTCAGAAATCCTGCGAGCCAGATGCTGTTGCCCAGTGAAAATATTTATACCGTGGAAAGCGGCAAACGCGGCGAATCGGGGTGCCCTCTCATCAGGAGCCTGCACGCCTTCCTGCTCACGGCGCATGGAAAGGGCCCGGCTCCCGTGACCCTGCACGTGTGGTGTGAGCCTCGGTGCCCCCTTTGCTAAGGTGGATGTAAATCTGCCAGGCATGGTCCAGGGCAGGGCCTAAGCCAGGCAGGAACTGAAGTGGCGGCTGGCTCTAACCACTGCGCCACCTGCGCCCGAGCCCTCCCAGCAGCCGAGAGCCACAGCCGGTTTGGCCTGGCTCTCCAGCCAGAATGGGAGGGCGGCAGGAAGCAGAGGTACTTTCCAGAGAGCTGGGGTCTGAATGGGCCCATTGAGGGGCTGGGCCCCGCTGTTTCCTGTGGGGTTGGGCAGGGAAGGGCTCACACAAGCTGCCTTGTGCGGCTGAGAACACACAAGCTAAGCAGCCCCTTTCCCCAACAGAGGCCTGTGAGGCTTTGCTGGCCCGGGTTTTGGAAACTCTGACAGCACCATCCCCTCCACCTCCCGGCCTCCTCCTTCTGTTTCTCTTGCTGCTTCTGATGGGTTGCAGTTGCGAGAACCCAGAATCCCTGTCCCGGGAAACAGCTGGAGAGGGGTTTCTAATGGCGAGGGGGTGCAGGATAAAGAAGTAATTAACTAGGGATCAATCCCAGGGGCTTCCTTGGGGAGGTGAGGAGAGGGTCAAGGAGGAGGGAAGGAGGGGAATGGGCACTCTCAGAGGGCAGCAAGGCCACGTGGGAGCCTGGGAGGGATAGAGGATTTGGAAAAATGGAAAACGAAGGAGTAAAGGGAATAGTAGCACAGGCCAATCCAGGCTGAGTAGCCTGATGGGGTGCAGGCATGGCAAGGGGAGGGCAGGAAGTATCCCCCCCACTGCTTGGAGGTCTGCCCCGGACTCTCCTGGTCAGAGGCCCATGATTCATCACGAAGGCCTGAAGCAGCTGTGTGAGCTGTGCTCTGGGCTGGGAGAGGGCCCTACTTGGGCCTCAGCGTCACCATTTCGCTTGCCCTTCCTTCCCCTCCTGTCTGTGAGGATGAGGCCCGAGGGCCCCCCCAGGCCGGGAGTCAGCTCTCACACAGGTGGCGGGAGGGTTAACGTGGGCTGCCTGGGGGGTGCCTGCCTGGAAACCTCAAGAGTCCAGGCTCTGTGGATGTGTATTCACATGTGTGTGCGAGCGCGTGGGTGGCTGCTGGGGGCGTGTTTGGGGTTTGTGTAAGGCTGTGTGTTTGTGCATGTGTGCGCGTGTGGGCCGGGAGCCGCCGGGACAGAGCGGTGATTGTGTCCAGGCCTGCCCTGGCCTTGCCCGCCATGACTTGGTTGGGCCTGGCTTTGTGAAAGGAGCCGAGTGTTCCTGGAGGCTCCTGCCTCCTGCCAGGCGCCCATCCATCTGAGAAGTTTGCCCAAGGTGGAGAAGTCCCACAGCTTCCCACCCTTCCTGCCCACGAACAGGGTGCTGCTGTCTGGGTCCCTCCATGCCTTTTCCCGGGAGGAGGGCCAGGGGCACAGAGAGAGCCTGTGTCCTTCCTGGCCAAGCCTCCTCTCGCCAGGAGAGATGAAGCCTAGGCTGAGGGGCCCCCGCAAGCCACCTGGCAGGGCACGGGCTGTGCTGGCAGCTCCTGACTTCCTAGGGGGCACTCCTGGGACATGTATGAAAGGGGTGTTGCCCCTGGGTGGCCCCAAGCGTGAGGCTGGCTTCAGTCATGATGCCCAAGACTCTCCTGTCTGCAGGTTCTTGGGACAAGGGGAGAAGGTGTGGGCAGTGTCTGCTATCAGTTCCCTGACCCTCCCAGGCTGGCCGGGGTTAGGGTCTCAGCAATGGTGCCCCTTCCAGCCTGGGAGGAGTCCTTCTGAGTCCCCAGAACTGTGGGATCAACCAGTCCACCTCCCTCCCCTTCTCTGTCCCACATCTCCTCTGCTCTGCCTCTGCTGTTTCCCGTCTCTCCCTAGCTTCGGCTGTCACAGGGACCCCCTGTCTTGCCCGTGGACAGCCTGGAGAGCCAAATGTGGGGTCTCTTGCTCCTCCAGGCCTGGGCCCTCATTCCTGGGGCCATGGGCTCCACGACAGCACAGCTTTCTGCAGCCCAGGTCTGCGCGGGGGCTCGGCTCGCGCTTTCCAGACGGGCAAACCGAGGCTGCAGAGAAGAAGCCACAGCCAGAGACACAGAGGGCCTGCGGTTCTTTCCCTGCACCTGCCTGAGCTCTGGCACCCCACTCCACCCTGCTCCCCAGATCACTCCCCGAGTGCCCTCTCCCACCGCATTCCCGGCCTCAGGGGCAGCAGGCAGCCCCGCAGCAGCAGTAGCCCCACAGCCGGCATGCGTCATGCGTCCCGGCGGCAGCAGCATTCCTGGGTGTCTGCAGCCGCCTGACTTTATAAGGGAGAAAGTTTGGGAGCCTGGAGCCACTGGGCAGCATGGCGGGTGGGCAGTGCCCGACCCTGTTGCGGAGGGCGATGGGCAACCTGGGGGGGGGGGATGATTCGGGGTTGCCTAGATGGAGTAGGGGGGAGACGAGGGCCCATGTCCAGTCATCACTCACAAACGCAATAATGCAGCGATGGAAAAGCAGAGCCAACCTGGGGGAGACAGAAGGCCTAGGAGAGATGATAAAACAGATTGAGAAAGACAACATCCTCCTGCTCTACAAAGATTAAGCTCAGGGGCCCAGACTGAGGCCCGAGAAAGGAGATGGAGGTGAAAAGATCAAGAGGCAGCGAAGGCCGGGCGGAGGTCAGCCAAGGTCAGCATGGAGCCTGCTGCCATGGGCAGGAGCGAGGAGGGTGAGGGGGGCACTCTACTAGGCAGCTGGGGCTGGAGGGGTCCTGCTCTGGGGCAAAGTTGGACTTCTCCACATAGCCTCTTGGGGGTCAACACCAGGGGTGACAGGTCCTGTTTCCAGATCCAGATCCTGGGCAGGCCGGAGTGAGGCTGGGCGGGTCCTCCTGAGAGAGAGCTGAGGGAGGCCTCCAGGTGGCTTGCTCGTGCAAGGCCAAGGCAGAGACGAAAGGCTCTCTGTCTCCCAAAGGATGTGTGTGGTGGTCCGCTGGGGACTAAATGCTGGCTCTGTGTGAGAGAGGATGCCAAGCGTCCTGCTTGATGCTGGGTCCTCCAGAACTCACACCAATCCCCTTCCCATATCTCCAAGGGACCCACTTTTTCTTTACCAGTATTCTGCTCCTTAGCCAAGGACCCGCTGAGGAGGCTGGGCTGAGGAGACAAGTTCCCTCTGACTTCGAACCTGAGCTCCAGCTCCAGCACCATGGGGCTGGCGCTCCCACACTGGGTGCAGGTCAGAACACCGTCAACATAGTGCATTGGGGCAGGGCGGATCGGGGTGCGGGACCATCACTCTCTCCAGCTACTCTGGCCTCCCTGGCTCCATGCCACTGACCTACATGGGTGCCAGTTGCTCCTGAAGCCCCTCCCTTAGCGGTCCCACAGCACCCCCCACCCACCACAGCCCCCAAACCAAGCTATCGTCTTCCTCAACACAGATACCTTAGAGGTAACATGAGGGAAGGTGACAGGGTTTTGTTGTAGAGCAACCCCCTCTCCCTGTCCTATAACAGTTTGACTTCGTCAGAGCAAAGGGATGATGTAACATGCCCGCTCTGTCCCTGAGTCTAGAGGGACTCCACAACCCAAGCCGCAGGCGGCCCAGTGACCACCCTCCTTTCCTGCCCAAAAGCCACACAGAACTTACAGCAGAAGCTGCCCCCTCAAAGACAAGAGCTTGCCCCAGTTGAGTCCTGGACATCAGGCCCTGGTGCTCACAGCCCCCCTGTCTCAACTCTGAGATCTTGGCTGGGGTCAGGCAGCCCCATCCCTCCTTCCTGCCTCGCTCCAAGAACTCCAGGATAGCTGACCTGGCCAGTTCCTTTCTGGTCCCAGGGTGGGACAATGGTTTCCTCAGCCACTGGCTGAGCCTGAGCTATGTCATGGGCCTCAGCGAGTGGTCCTCTAGCCAAGCGGTGGAGTTCACCTATGCCGGGGGGAATACTTCCAATGTAGGGTCCCCGGAGAGGAAGTGTTATAGTACAGCCCCGATATTGAACGGGTTCCTGGCTGTGGGTCCTCACCCGCGCGCTTACAAGGGACTTATCAATACTCCACTATAGACACACACAAAAGGTTAATAAAAGGTTTATTTACAAGGGAAAAGGAAATGGAAATGGTGGCAAAAAGTGAAAGGGGGGAATTGTTAGGGGGAAAAGGCTGTCCTAAAGCTAATTCCATACAGGCTTTGTGGACTCCACCCCCACCCCAGGCCAAAGCCAAAGACACTGGGAACTGCAAATCCCATCCCCACCAAAGGGAAGGTGGCTGGGACCTGAGGGTGGGGTTAAGCAGCCAGGTGGATAGAAAAGGCAGACATGTGGGCTTTGGGGGGGGATCCCCATTTTGGCTCTCCACCAGCTCGCAGCGTCCGGCCAGCTCTGAGAGTGACTTTGGGTTTCCAGGTCGGCGGATCGGGTAGGACGCATTAAAGACTTTATTTCCCTATTTTCTCCCTGAGTTGTACATTTTCCTTATCTCCTTTTCCCTTGTAAATAAAGCTTTTATGAACCTTTTGTGTGTGTCTGTAGTGGAGTATTCATAAGTCCCTTGTAAGCGCGCGGGTGAGGACCCACAGCCAGGCAACCCATTCAATATCGGGGCTGCCCTATAACAGGAGCAGAGGTTGGGGTGTTGCACTTGGTCCACAGACAGGAGCAGGGCCGTGCCCTGGGCTCCCAGCCACGTGCCCCAGCCCTGGAGGCATGTGGGTCATGGAGGAAGAAAGAGGGAAATGAGAGGTTTTGCTGGAAGAATCAGCCTAGTCCACCCAGGCTGGAGGGCTGGGCGGGGAGGAAGCAGGGCTCTCAATGGAGCCTTTGTGGAGGCCTGCTGCTCCCCAGGCCTGAGGCGCCGAGGGGTGGGGCTGCCTCAGTGGGTTGCAATTCTGTAAGGCTTTTCCTTGCCTTATAATTTTCCTCCCTGTTCGGAGATGGTGAGTTTTCCAGGCTGGCTTCCCGGGGTTTCCTGGCCCCAGAGGGAACGTGGGTCTCTCACCTCCAGGGGCCCAGGCTGAGGTAGGGGTTTGGGCAGAGAGGAAACAGTGGGAGCTGTCCCCTACCTCTGTGTGAGGTAGCTCCCAGCCTGCAGGTGGGGAAACTGAGGCTCAAAGAAGGCAGAGGCTGGGCTAGGGCCGCCCCAGGAGCAGTAGAGCCGGTCCAAGCCCCATGGGGGCGTGCAGGGGGCGTGGGCGCCGGGGAGGAAGGGGCACAGCACACACAGGCGGTTGTGTGTGCGTGTGGGGTGGGGGCTGGGGGCTGCGTGTGAATGGGAAGTGGGACATCTGCCTGGCTGGGAGGGAGGAGGGTGTCGGAGCTGGCCTCCTGCCTGGGGAAGACACTTTTTCCTTCTTGTCCTCGGCTCCCTCTGTAGGGTTGGGGCGGAGGCAGGAGGCAGTGAGGAAGGGAGGGGAGCACATCTGCTTTCGATGGGTGGTTTGGCAGCCCCCTCGCATCTCCAGACATGGTTGGATGGGGTCTGGTTCTGGGCTGGGCCAGATCAGGGAGGGCTCTTCTTCAGGCCGGCTGAGGATGGCACGTTCCAGAAACTATGATAAGTGCCAGCCATGCCCACTGGGGTCTAAGAGGTGAGGGAAGCAGGAGGAGGGACAGAGATATGCGCTGTGGCCTGGGTGGGAAGCCTGCCCCTAGGAGGCTGAGGGCCAGCCCCTCTCTTGGGTAGACTCCAGCACCTGGAAGCCTGTGGCTCGTGTCTGAGTCTCCCCTCAGCTCTGGAATGAGCGTGCTGAGGGCTGGGCAGTTGGGGAGGTGTCTTAGGGATTCCCTTGAGCCAGGCAGGCTGGGCTTGGAGACAATTGGGGAGCAGGGCTGGGGGCGGGGAAGTGGAAGCAATGACTGTTCTCTGGAAAGAGCCCAGCTTGTATTGACAAGACTGTGCATTGGAGGCGCCATCACCATTGCCACCTCAGTTCCCCCACACGGAATGCAGGGGAGGGGTGGATGGACTCACAGACAGAAGTCCCACATGCAGGAGATGAGGGGAAACAGATGCTTAGGCCAGGGATCACCCCCACTGCCAACACATACTTCACTCAGAGCCATGTGCTGCTCTGCTCTCTCTGGCCTCAGTTTCCCCATGTGGGAAAGATGACCCGATGGACCCTCGGGCCGGGGCTAGCCCAGCCCAGCAGGAAGTGCAGGTGGAAAAGTGCAGTCTCTGGTCTCCCTGGTGGCGCAGGCGGTTGAGCGCCTGAGTGCCGTGCTGTGAAGCTGCCCGCAGCCTCTGCAGCTTGGGTTCAATCCCGGCCGGCCGGCGAGAATCCCACATGGCACAGCAGACCTCTCCTGTCTCACCCGCTGCTCCCCTCAGCAGCGTACTTCGTCAGTCTGCCTGTTCTGTTCCCCACTCTGTCTCTGGTGAATCCTCTCACCCACCCCACACCTCTGGCCTGTACCCCGGTTCTTGTATAAATAGATTTTTTTTTAAAAAAGAAAAGTGCAGTCACTTCCACGGGGTCACCCCTGGCCTAAGGGGCCATAGGCCGGCCAGACCAGGCAGTCATGGACAGGCTCCAGCACCAGCCCTCCCGGAGGGGAGTACCCAACTCCCGACTCAGGCCAGACTCCGCGTCTTCTCTCCTCCAGCCCATTCACGGTGAAAGCCCCGCACCTGCCTGCCCTGGTGGAAATCTGAAAGTCATTCCGGGCCGTCTCCATCCTCCTTCCTGTGTCCCATCATTCTGGCCCTTAGTCCTGTTCCAATTCATCGCCCCCTCTCTCCCCTCACATGTGCCACCCCACAAGGCAGATGGCCGCCACCCCTTGCCTGGCTTAATGACTTCCTGTCTCCTTTTGGCAGCAGCAGCCACAACCGACCTCAGGGGAAGTCACCCCGGCATCCTCCCTGCCTGGGCATCTTCAATGGGCTCCTACCCCAGGATCAAGCCCCAAGTCCTGAGCACGGCGCTGATGCAAGGTGCTGGGTGACCTGGTTCCTGCCAGGCCAGGCTTTCCTGTCCGCTTCCCCTGAACGCCTCCTGCGCTGGTCTCGCTGGACCTCGGCGGTTTCACGCCCACATCTCAAACCCCCACACTGGCTCAGTCTGGGCCTTCTGCCTGCCTTTCCTTTCTGCCTGCAAACTGTCCTCTTACTCCCTCAGGAAAAGTCTCCCTCCACGCCCAGACGAAAGCACCTTCTGCGCGCTTGGGTGCCCTCAGCTGGGGCCGGGGCCGGTCTCACTCTCCCTGCCCCCCTCTCACACTGTCCCTAACACGGTGGGTCTTGGGGACAAGACTGAGGCTGCTGGGGAAAGGAGAAGGGAAACAAGGAGGGGTGCACAGGGCAGGAGGGATGCCCCTCCAGTGCCCGCCTCTGGTCTCTCTAGTCCTCCTTTGCCCTCCAGGCCCAGAGGCAGGGGTGAGGTGTGGTGGGGCTGCCCCAAGCAGGGAGAGCTTTTCTGGGCCTGCGGTGACAGTCTGGGGCTTGTTTTTAAAGAAAATAGAATAAGAGCCCCTATTTATAGACGGAGGCCATAGCCACAGACAGGAGATGGATGGGGTTTGAGGCTCCGCAGGCTCTGGCTCAGCAGGGGCTGGGGGTGGGGCCATTCCCAGGCCCCCTGTCTCCCTTTCTCAGCCCCCAAGGAAGTGCCTGTGGGACCTAAACATCCCCCAGGACAGGATGGGGCAGGCCAGGGGGAGGGGTCTTAGGTGAAGGGGACGGAAAATCTCTTTCAGGATTAGTCCCTGGGGCCCTGAGCCCCTGTGGGAACGGGTGGAGGTGAGCGTGTGCTAGGGTTTCTGAGAGGGCAGAGAGGACCTGTGGAGGGCCTGGGACGCTGGCGGTGGGGAGCACTTTGATGGCTGTTGGGTGGGGAGTGGGGAGAGGAGAGAGGACACAGCAAGGCCAAGGAGATGGGGCAGACAAGGGCTGGGGGAGAGTTAGTGGTGGGGTGGAGAGAGACATCAAGAAGGGGAGGGGAGAGAGGCCCCACGCCCTGGGGACACTGGCGTGGAAGGGACAATAGGAAGCAAGGGAGCAGTTGAGTGGGGTCACTGTGCCTCAGAAAGCCGCAGGTGCTCCTGGCAGAGCGGCCAGAGTGCTCTGGATGCAGGTGAGGAAGGCCAGGAACTCGGCATCTCTGGGCCTCATCCTGGAGGCCAGGTCTTGCCTGCTCCTGCGTGGAGCGGCCGCCTGGAGCCTTGTTCCTGGCGTCTCGGGGGCCCGTCTGTGGGGGCAGAGGTGAAGCCGTGGGCTTCATCACCACCATCCCTCCAGACAGCCGTGCAGATGGGCAGGGTGGTGCCTGGACCACTGGGCTCGGGCCGGGCTGTGGCTCGCTGGGGGTGAGTTCCCCGGCCCGGGGTTGCGCGCTGCGGCTCTGGACTGGGCTCACAGCTCCCTGGCTCAGGTCCCCTGCTTGTGCGCTGGGGGCCGGGGGGTGGCTGCGGCCCTGGGCATGTGCCATGGAGCTGGAGCCACACAGTGACTCAGAGAGTTAAAAAAGGAGCAGCACTGAGCGGTGACTCAACTGGCTCTGGAGGGCTGGGTGGGTCTGGCTGGTACAAGATGCGGTGGTCTGGGTTTATTTTTGGCAGGGTGGGGCTGGGGCCAGGGGGTGGGAGACTGAGCCGGGGGCGGAGAGAAGCCGTTACTCCAGTCCCAGGAGAGCCCTCGGGCTCAGTGCCAACTTAGGAAAGCAGTGTCCCCATGCCAGGGGCGCCGGCCGCCTCTCAGGCCCGCTCCAGGCCCAGATTCCCTTGCTGTGTAGACAGGACAAGCGGTGGCCTCTCTCTCTCTCCTTTCCCCGGGAGGTTCGTGCTCAAATTTTAGAGCTGGCCTGAAGACCGAAGATCCTGTCCAGGACTAGGGACCCCAAGGAGGGGGGCCATTAAGAGCTGGTTCAGGTCCCTACAATGTCTCGCCTACCTGGGGGTGGTCAAGAAATGGAGGCACAGACCGCATCTGCTGCCTCTGGAGGCACCCAGCTGGGCCCCAGATGGGAGAGCAGAACACATGGGCCCCAGATGCCCAGACACGAGTCCTGGCCGGGGGCGGGAGCCTGGGTTCTGTCCGCATATCCGGGGAGCAGGCTGCACTCTGCCCTGCGGTCCGTCGAGAGGAGTTAGCTCTGTGGGGTGAAGGCAGAGGGTGCCCACACAGTGCCATCTCCACCTGGGCCCAGGCTCTGGCTGGCCTCTTACCAGTATCCCCCCAGCTGGCACTGCCCCCTCTCTGTCACCATGTCCTGGCCCCATCCCATTACCTCTGACTGCACACAGGGGAGACCGTCCTCCCAACACCCCTGGCTGGACCACACAGCCCAGGCCAGAGCCATAACCCCTCACTCCCTTGGGGTGGACCCTGTTGCTGGTGACAGCCGTTGGAGCTGCGCGACCGTTGGTGACGGCCCCGGGAGCTGCCCTGCCCTGCCCTGCCCTGCCCCTGCCAGAGAGGGTGCCCCAGGTAGCCGAGAGGAGGGCGCTGCCCCATCAAGGGGCCCAGCACCCACGTGCTCTCTTCAATCCCACCCACCTGCTCAAGGCACAGGGTCTGGGCTGCATGTGGTCACTGGTTCGCGGCCCGGACGTGGTAATCTCCCTCAGAGGTCTTAGGCTCTGGGGAGGGCTGGGGGCAGCTGCTCCTCCTGTGGGGAAGGCTGTGGCCTCAGCACAGCCTTGCCCCTCCCTCCCGCCTTGGAGGGCCTGGGGGCAGCGGCTGGCCGACGGCTCCCACCTGTCCCTTCCCCACCACTTTGTCCTAAACGGATCTGCTCACAGGGCCACATCCAGTCCCCACCCAGGAGCCAAAGACTCCCAAGCGAGAATCCCACTCCTGGGTGGACCCCGCCTTGGGAGAAGTCAGCAGTAAGAGAGTCCTGGCAGCCACAGCAACGGGCACCCTGAAGCGTTTCCTGCAGGCAGAGGGCTCTAGAGACACTCACACAGGAGGCAGAAACACCTCCCATTTTAGAGAGAGAAAGGGGTTCAGAAGGGCCGGGTCACTTGTAACTGGAGTGGTGGGACTGGTATTGGCCCTCAGCTCCATGTAGGAAACCACCGCCTGCAAGGCCCTGGGGCTCCCGGGGTGAGAGGTGGGCCTGAGTCAGAACCCAGGGGCGGGAGGGGAGTTTACTTTCAGCTGCTCTAAGACCCCAAAAGGGTGATTCGCCCCTTCCCTGGCCAGGGTGGGGGTGTGTATGTGTGTGTGTGTCTGGGTTCCAGGCCCGGCTGGCCTGCGCCCAGCTGCAGGAGAGCTAGGTCACCCTGGCCACGGAGCACAAGGGAAGGGGGCGGGAGGGCCGGTGTCGTGGGAACCAGCATCCTGGGCCCACTGATATTTATAGCTGCCCCCTCCTGAAATGTGGGCGGGGGAGCGGTTGCTCTTAGGTGGGAACGGAAATTGGCCTCCTCTCCCCAGCCCCCTCCATCTCCCTAGGGAGAAGGCTGGCTGAAGCCAGAGGCCCTGTCTGGCCGTGGAGCTGGGGCTTGTTTCCCGACTTGGGGGTTTTCCCCGGGACTGCTGGCTCAGGGCTGGGAGACTTTCTTTGCCAGGCCCGAGCCATCGCTGAGCAACACTGCGAGTCTGTGTGAGTGTGTGAACACATGCGAGGGCATGCCGGGGTGGTCTGGCACCTCTGGGCATCACCTGACAGAAGTCAAGAACCAGAGGCCAGGTGATGAGAGTGGGGAGGGAGGCCTGTGACCCCCAGAGATGGAGGGCAGGCCTCAGGAGAGGGTGGGCCAGCCTGCAGGCTCCGTGGAGTGGTGGTGCTAGAGTTGGACTTGGGTGGGGGGAACAGGGAAGACTAGTTGCGGGGCGCAGCTTGAGCACAGCACCTCCTTGAACGTGGGGCTGGTACACAGTTGGGAGAGGGAGCACAGTAGGGGCATCTTTGGGCCAACAGGTAGGTGGCACCCTGAGGCTCTAGCCTACCTGGATGCTCAGGATGTCCCATGTAGCTCTGGGAGGTGGGGGGGGGGTGTACACATGGGATGCTGGGGAAGAGGGGTCAGGCCTGAAGGGCCTGCTGGGGGAAGCAGGGCTGGGGCTATGTCCTGTCTGTCGCTCCAGCTGGGGAGATCCTGGTGAATCTTCCAGGAACTCTGGGTATGTATCTTGATTTGGAGTCTTTGAAAGCCAGCGAGTTCTTCCTTCTCTCTGGCCCATGTCGCCCCAGCTTTCACATGTTTCAACTCAAAGCACATCAGCAGTTTTCAAGTCCTTTTTTAAATCCACTAAACCCTTTATCAAACCACATCTTACATATAACTTCAGTCTATGAGCACACGTTCACGGAGCTGTGCTCGGGAGCTAGGCTGGGGCGGGCAGCCCATCTTCACAGCCTCAGTCGCCTCCACATGTTAAGCCCTGGGATTTCTAGGCCCCTCTGTAAGTGCAGCCCTGTGCTCAGCATGATAGTGGAGACGTCCAGAAAAGCAGATGGGAGGTCCACCCTTGGGGAACTGCTGGTTCTGTGTGAAAGGCCACACCCAAAGCAGGGTACGCACACAAAGAGCAGGGAGGCCTAGCCCCCTCCCTGCTAAAAACATGCTGTGTGACTCTGAGCAAGTAGCTGCCTCTCTCTGAGCCCTGGTTTGGCCTCAGTTCCCAGGCCTGAGCTGGGACGAGAGGTGGTCCCCCTGGCCCACCACACCGAGGCAGTTACACGAGCAGTGGCGGGAGGCTGGCTAACGCATACCCGAGTTGGCAGCCCGGCTCCGCGTGGGCAGGAGCCGGGAGGGAGGAAGCAATGGTCAACAGGACAGGCCTGTCCAGAACGTGGGTGAGCCGTGCCAGCAAGCCAACTCCACAGCAGCCCCCAGAGCTCCCACCCCACGTTGCAGACAATGTGGCTTCATTCCACCCTGACTGTCAGCAGGGAGTGGGGGCTGTTCTTATGCTGTGAACAAGTTGGGGAGAGCTGCATAGGTGGGGGCCACTTGCTCGAGGGGCCTGGGGAGATGGCAACAGAGATCTGGGGTTCTCAAGGAGCTTTTTCTCCCTTACTGGTATGCCTTCGCCCCCTTCAGATGGCTGCCCCCTGGCTTGACCTGGAAAAGCCGGCTGTTGTTGGGGTGAGTGAGAACATCAGAGTCTGTGTCCCCAAAGGGTGCCCTAAGGTCAGTTCCTGAATTTCTCTGTGTCTCGGTCTCCTCATCTGTGTAATGGGAATGTTCCTTGAACCCGGGCTGCAGAGGGGTGGCAGGATAACACGGGTAGACTCTCCATGGGGTGCCTCTGAGGCCAGAGCTCAGTTATAAGACAGCTCTACTCCCTCTCTGGTCTGGAGTCATGGCCCCCCTGGGAAGCACAGAAGAGCTAGCAGCCCCAACCCCAGGGAGGATCCGAGGCCACAATTGTTCCTACAAATATAGTTTATTAAAAAATTACTCATGAACACGTTGGTTTTCACGATGCACTGCCGCCTGTGTCATGTTACAATGCGGTGCTGTTTCAGTCCAGAAAGAAAGAAAAGCTCCCAGACACACGGAGGAACCATGGCGATGCAGCACCTTTGCAACCCACCCTGAGCTTGACCCTAGCGACAGGGTCTTAACTACAGAAACTTCTATAAGACCAGACACAGGCTGGGTTGGAGAAGAGAGGGGCTGGATGGGGCCAGAGGATTGGGGGTGAGGCAGTGAGGAGCAGAGGAAACAGCGGAGGGGACAGACTCAAGGACTGAGCCCCCAAAGCGCCCATGTTTGTTTGCTCCGCGCACTGCATAAGAGCCACAGCACAGCCTTGCCTGCCACTCCTCGCCTACAGCCAGTCCTCCCGCAGCCAGTCCTCTGTCCTCCTGTCCTCCCCTCTTCCCGGGCACTACCCAGCTCAGGTCAGTGATGCAGGGGGCTTGGAGATGGAGGCTGCTGGCAGCAGTCACTGAGGTCCAGGCCCAGGCCACCCCGCCAGGTCTGAGCCCAGGTCTGAGAGCAAGGCTGCGTGCAGGGTCCCGCATACCCGATTGTGAGGACTGTTTGCACACCAACATCTGCGCAGTGAGCGCGTGTCAGGGCTATTTCCAACTCCCCCTCCCCGGCCTACCCCTTCTTGGGCAGCACGCCCAGTTCCCAGACCCAGCCTTACTCTTCCTGAGCCCTCCATACACCCCACTGCCTTCAGCCGGCCCACCTGGCTCAGCCCCCTCCTCAGTCCAGCCAGCCTCCCAGTAGCACTGAAAGACCCTTCTTGTCCTGCCAGAGCCTGGGGGCCTGACGGGGCAGAGTGAGGAGGGGGCTCTGTTATACTTGGTTCTGGGACAGCTCTTCCAGCGCCTGGGTGGGCTGGGCCAAGGCCCTGCCCCAAGGCACGAACAGTTCAAGGCCCAGAGTTGTCCCCAGCACCTTTCCTCTCCTCAGGCCAGCCCCAGAGCAGCAGAATCTCCCCTGGCTCAATTTCTGGCACCCAGTGACCCTGTGACCCGCTCTCTGACACCCCCAGCAGTTCAGAGCCCCACCCAGGTAATGCAGGAGCTCTCCACGTCCATGGCCCAATTCAGTCCCTCACCTAGTGCAGGTCAAAGCTCAGCCTGGCCAGGGAAGAGGAGCCAGAGCCAGGGCCCCTGGTCATTTTCGTCTCCTGGTTTTATGCCCGCTGCCCCCCTCGACGGAATGCCATTGCCGTCAGCTCAAATTGTGCCCCACCACTGTCCCTCTGCCCAGGGCCACCCATAAGGCTTCGAGGAGCTAGACGCCATACCTGTGTCCACAGTCACGGTGGCCTAGCTCAGTGTCCCCCACCCCAGGCTGGAAGCACTCTCAAAGCAAGGCTGGGGCACCTCCTGGGATTCTCTGGGGCCTCCTCTTTCCTGTCTGTATAATGGGCAGCTTGGCCCAGTGGCCTCCAAGGCTGCTGACTCTCCCAGATCCCACGAGGGAAAGCATTTCTGGTGCCTCAGGTGGGTTCCTGTGATCTCTGGGACCTGATGCCTTCCTCAGGTAGGGGCCGCTCTTACTGAAGAGACCAGTGTGGGGCGCTAAGCCAGGTGGGGTGACAGAGATGTTGGAGGGGCACTCTGCAGGGACAGGGAGAGAAGACCAGTTCTCCCCCCATCCCCTTTTCCAAATCCTTCCTAAAGGCCAGGGTTGGCTTGGCGTTTTAAGCCTCACTGGCACATGCCACTCTGCTGTCCTAAGACCTCGTTGGCTCCCACTGCCAACATGGCATGGTCTGTGGGTTTCATTTTACCATGTAAGGTTTCTGTGCCCCAGTCCAGGCGCTCGTCCTGGCCTGTGCTCCCGCGGGGCTGTTGGCGTTCCCTTGTCAGCTCCCCTCTGCTCCTACCCACCTCAGTGCCTTTGCCCAGGCTGAGCCCCTGTCTGGGGCACCGACCTCCTCCCGGGTCCCTAAGTCTGGCCTCCTGCTGCCCCGCCCCAGCTCGTCTCTGAATATCTCGTCTCCATATTCCTTATCTGGATCCTTGGAGACAAGATAGGGATTGTCATTTGATTTTTAATTTGCTTTTTTGCCTCCAGAGTCCAAATTTGGCCCGTGCCTGTCTCTGCACTCCTCACTGCCCAGGAGAGCGCACGCTGCCACTGCCGTGCTGGGAGGTATTTGAAAGCCGCTCTTAGCTGACGCCCTAGGGAAGGGAGGTGGGGAGATCCCTCTCTTGGCTGGATGAGCTGGCGTCTCCGGGACCTCAGGTGGCCCCTTCTCAACTCTGCAGCGGTCCAGCCGCTGACTCCCGGAAGGACGGGGTCCCTGGGGGCAGAAGGGGGCCTGGGGATCCAGCACTGACTCACCCCAAGGGGGTCCTCCCCTGACTCATTTCCCTTCTGGGCACCTCATGATGCTGCCCATTAGCCCTGGCTTCCCTAGCTGAAGGGGAGAAGGGTGTGGCAGAGCCTCTGGAAGGAGACTCAGGCCCTTCCTCTGCTTGCAGTTGCTTTTGGGAAGGGTTCTGAAAGATGTTGGGCTGAAGCACTGATTCATACGTGGGCAGTAATGACGAGGGGCCCCGGAGGCCACGGTTTTCAGGCACAGCTCGACCACGCCTTAGAATGCTGTGGTGCGGGGGTTTCTGGCGCTGCAACAGAAGAGGGAAGCACCCAGCACCTCCCAGAAGCAAACTTTCATTCAGTCTCGCTCAGGTCAGACACCAACGCCTGGGACGGGGAGGTGTGGCAGGGAGATGCCCGGGCCATCTGCTGGGGCACGGGACATTCAGGGACACGGGTCCTGCCTCCAGGAGGCTGACGCCAAGTGCTCCCGTGGGCCACCGAGCAGACCTTTCAGTGAGGAGAGAGGAGGCAGACCCGGGACCAACAGGTGGTGAAGAGGCCAGATAGACACACCTGGACAAGCGCAGGGGAAGAAGCAGCAGAGCTGGGGAGTGGCTGGAAGGGTCAGGGGAGGCTGCCAGAGGTGGAAGCCAAGATTTGGGGCCCCAAAGGACAGGCAGACTAATTCTTCCCCACTCTGCTCCTTGCAGCACCCCCCATTCCTGGCCGGGGAGCCTGAGCGGGGACTGTCTCCTTCCTGGGGGGCGGGTGTCCTTGGGACCCCAGGGCTGTCACCGGAGACCTCGGCGCAGGGAGCCCGCTCAGCGCCCGGGCGCCCCCAGGTCCATGGCAGACAACCTGGCCCAGAATCATGCCCTAGAAAACCCCAGCCGGGCGCAGCCTGGGAGGAGCAGAGCCCCCACAACCGGCCTGAAGTGATGGGGGACACTTGGGCCCCTCCGTCTCTCCCCCTGCCGGGACTTTCCACCGTCCCAGCCCCAGCCCGCTCGGCCCCTTACTCACCAGCCGACGCGCGCTCGGTCCACGCGGCCAGGGCCAGGGCCAGCGCCAGGGCGGCCGCGGCGGGGGGCGGGGGCCACGGGCGCATGGCCACGGGGGGCGGCAGGGTCTGCGGGAGCTCGGAGGGCGCAGGGTCGGGACCCGGGCGCGCAGTTTCGAGCTGAGAGACTCGCTCCTGGGGCACCCGCTCGGCGGCCCGGCCTTAACTCGGGGGGCGGGGCAGGCGCTACCCGCGCTCCGGTTTCAGGCGGGGGCTCCCCCTCGGCCCCCAACCTTCTTAAAGGGCCCGTGCTGGGCTGGTCCTCCCGCTGGCTGCAGGGGCTGGGACCCTGCCCGCTGGGCCACTCTCGCGCCCCACCGCGGAGAGGTCAAGGTCAGACCGGGTCCCCCTGCGCTCTGACCCCTGGACCCCTCCTTTGACAGGGGCTTGCAGCCGGGCCAGCTGGCTCCTGTCCCTCCTGCCCTGGAAGGGGGGGGTGTCTTCTCACACTCCAGGTTGGAGGACGGGCACATGCAGCCCCCTCACACCTGTTGCTGCGCTTCTCTGCCTCCAGCCCTCCTCAGGGCGCCACTTGGGCAGAGAGGCACCAGCCTGAGGTTGTTCATGGCTCTGCCCCACGTTGTGACCTTGGCCTTCTCTGCTCAGCGGGGCCTCGAGAGTTTGCCTGCCTGGAAAGGAGAGAGGTTCTGGGCACTCCCCTAGGCAGGAGGGGTTCTCACCTCCACAGTATCATTTGCCTCAAAAGAACCCTGCAAAGTGGATGAGGGCCCTTCCGAGCCCCATTTTATGGGGTTGGGGTCGGTGGCTTGGCGCTGGAAGTGGTTTTGCAAGGCCCCCAGGTGGACAGAAGCTCTGTGGCCAGCAGGGCCACGACCCCAAGCCTCCCGACTCCCGAATCCGGGTGTTCCGACTTCCTGGGGCTGTCTCGTGGAAATCTGGCCCTGGATTTAGCTCCTACCTAACAGCTTCAGGCTGGGGCCCTTCTTCTCTTGGCTCCCTCCCAGGCAACAACTTCAGCTTCGTCCCAAACAGAAGGAGAAAGGGCAACTTTACCACAGAGCTTCCAGGCCTAGAGGCTCTGCCTGCTCCCTGCCTCGCCCCAGCACCAGCCTCGCCTGGCCTGGGCTCTGGGCTGGCCGGGAGGTGGAAGATGACGCTGGAATCCCCTTCCCTCTCCGCCCACAATGCTGCTGTCCCACCTGCCTGCGTTGGCCCCCACGTCCTCCTCCCCTCCAATGCACCCTCTGTCTCCCCAGCCCCTTCCCTTGGCCATGACAGTTCCACCATGAGTAAAGCGCTTCAGAGTGTCCAACGAAACTGAGCCCCAATTCTCAGATGAGAAAACTGAGGCTGATAGAGTTTAAGGGGCCTGAGCAAGTCCACACAGTTGCTAAAGTGTGGAACCAGGTCCTGGATCCCCCCAGTTCAGCGTTCCGACCACCACAACACAGTGGGGTATATGTGTGGGGGGCAGCGGGGGGCAGGGGAGGAAGGTCTGTGCTGAGAGCGCAGACCTGAATTCGATTCCCAGGTCTCTGACTTAGCTGTCCAGCTTTGAGCAAGTCATTTCACCCCTCTGTGGCTCCGTTTCTCCACTCGTAAAATTGGATTAGCGAAGATTGAATGCTTTGATGTACCTCACGTGCTGAGCCAGGGCTGGCACGCAGGAGGCGCTCAATAGAGCGCGATGGGTCTCCTGGCCCATCCTCCCCAGATTTGAATTTGCGTGTAGCTTCCCGCCCATCAACTCCCGGGATGGAAAGTCAGCCCTGAGGGCTGAATTTTCCTATCCAAAGTCAGCTTCATGCAGTAAGTGCTAAATAAATGCGTGCTGAGGGTGACTAAGAAGCAACTGCTGCTGTTCAGTAGGGATTTTAACGAGCATCAGAACTTCCATTCGGTTTGCCCCAGGAGGGCAGGGTGGGGCAGCGTGGCCTCCCCAAATAAAGCCGTTGATTCCACAACTTGTCCCTTGTTTTTCCTTCACCTCAACTCAACGAGGAGGCACCTGGTCCTTGTTAGGGCTACTTGTTGACCTAGTGTGGGCCCACAGTTGGGGGGGCTGTGGGGAAGAGTTTGTGTGGAGGAAAAGAGCTTTCTTTTCAGTGATGAAGAGGGAAGGAAGAAAAAGACCTTTACTTCTTTATAATTAACGACTAGAGTGGAGGGTCCCACCTGCTCCGTCTGCCCCCCCTTCTCTCTCCTCTCCCATCCTCGCCTGGCCCTCGCTCTCATGCCCACCCACACCAGCTTCCCCGTCACTGCCAGGAGGAGTGGGAGTCATTTGTCTGTCTGTGGAGCCTCCAGATGAGACCCGGTCGACGGCTGGGTCCCGGTCGGGCGAGCTTGCAGCCTCCCCGCCTCGTTGCTAGCTGGGCCGAGAAACACAGTCCTGGAAGGATCGCGCGCGGCAGCCAGCAGGCAATGATGGCCGGCTGGGCTTCTCAGTTTACAAAACATTCACCTGGTCTCTTGACAACCCAGGGAAGTATGTGTGTCGGGGGACATGTTCCATTCTGACTGATGTGGAAGCGGAGACTGTCAATAGAAAAGGGGTGCTTTGTTCACCCGGTAGCACAGGACTTGAACCCAAGACCCATGCCCAGTGGCATCATGCCAGGTAGTCTGGCAGAAAAAGTTGAGGTCCCCCATTGCTTTGGAACTGATCCTTGACCAGCTCTTCCCATCTCAGAGCAAGGCCAGGGGGCCAGGGAGCCTGCTTAACCGCCTTGCTGCCTTCTCGGCCTTCCCCTAAGCCTGAAGCCCCCGTCAGCAGCAGAGCTGACCAGGGTGCCGTGGCATCCTCAGCCCGACTCAGATCTCCTCCCTCTGCCCTTTGCCATGATTTTCCCTGGCGTGGGTTGGCCGGCACTCTTGGTGACCATCCCAGACTGCCTCTGCCTTCCTAGCCCTGTCGCCCCTTCCTCCAGGGAGCTCTCCTCGTCCTCCCGCCTGCTCCTGACCTCCCTTTCCACAGCCTTCCCGGAGTCGTGATCTCTGTACTCTCCTACTGCCCCTGGGCACGGCTACGGCTTCCTGGGCCATGAGGTGTGGTCAGTGCCTTTCTCTCCCTAGACTGACCCCTCCCCAGCAGACCACAGGGGAGGGAGCCTGGGATGGAAGGGAGAAACAGAACGCACCAGAAGGGTGAAGGAGGAAGCCCACAACCCTGCGCAGTTTCTGCCTCGGAGAGAATAAGACATCACAGCTCATCCCCGCTCCCAGGGCTTCAGCACGCACCGTCCAGGCCCTTCCTCGTCCTTACCCTCATGCTCCCTGGGCTGAGAGTGTCCCCTCTAGCATGACTGCGGCTGGTCCTGCCCTGGGCCAGGGCCTGGCCCTTTGAGTGCCTCTGTGTTTTGCACTGACTGCCTGGGCCCCACCCAGGGAGCCTTGGCCAAAGCCAGCTTGTGGGTAAATGGCGGGTACTTGTGCCCTAGATGGGGTGGTGCCCTCGGGGCATTGGCCCTCCGCCCTGAAGGCCACAGGACTCAGGTCACTACTGTGCAGGGGACATGGGCTGTCAGCTCTGGCTCTGTGGCCCCACAGTCTCACCTCCAGGAGCCCGTGGCAGGGGGCCCAGGCCTGCACCTCTGACCAGGGGCCTCTGCTGCGAGTGGTCTTGCCCTGCTCCTGGCTGGAGGCAACCCTGGGCCTGCCTCCAAGTGCAGGCGGCCAGGCTCGGGAGGGGCGGGGTCAGCTATTCCCAACAATTACACAATTCAGGAGCCGAAAAGTTATGTTTTTTGCCCTTGGGAGCCGGTTGCGGACAGAGAGGAGGCCAGTGGCAGGCTCTGAGTGACACCCAAGTTGTTTGGGGGACACGGGGACCGGGGTTGGTGGCGGACCCTCTCTCAGCCTCTGTTCCTGGAGTGGACACCCGTCTCCACACCACGTCCACAAAGGCTTGTGGCTTCGGTGGCTGTGACCAGCTGGCCACAGCTGTCTCCCCCGGGACGTGTGCTGTTTCTAAATATCGGTTCATGTTGTTAACCCCTGCTGGGCTGCGCTGGGGGACGTGAGCTGTGCTGTGCTGGGGGACGTGAGCTGTCTGCAGAGCACTTCTCTGGGGTGGGGGTGGGCAGCGAACATTTCTCTGCCTGGATGGAAAGTTTGTCTAAGTGAAATTTGCTCAGGGTCTAGCTTGGCCAGGCACTTTTGGGGGCTGGGGTGGGGCTCCCAAAAGAAGGATGAGAGGTTGCTGTTGGGGACTGAGAATGAGCTGGCGGTGGATGTCGGGAGACCAGGTCTGAGCTGGCTGTGGGCAGGGCTGTGGAAAGAATGTGGACTCAGGAGCCAGCCGTTTGGGCGTGCCAAGCTTTTCTATGTGGCCGCAGGTGGATCTCTTCGGCTCTCTGCAACTCTTCCTCTGTCAATTGTGGCACCCCCGGGGTGCTTGGGTGATGCCCTGCAACAGAGCTGCTGGGCTTTATAAACTGTGAAGGCCAGTGCCTGGTGCTTATGACGGCTACTGTGGCTGCTCTCTGCGTGACTCCGGAGAATCTCTTCATGGAGAGGCAAGACTGACAACCGAGAGACAGCTGGAGCAAGACAGCAGGGCTGTCTCAGCCTGTGTGGGGCGTGGAGGGCCCGCCGCCTGCACAGAACGGAGTTTGGATTTCAGCCCTGAGCTGGCCCGGTTGGCATGGCAGTGTCCTTGTACAGCGCCAGCCAGTCTCCAGGATGGCTCTCTGCGGGCTTCACACCCCTGTGTGGTCACCTCCCATAATGAAGGGGGTGACCCATGTGGCCAGTCGGGCTTTGCAGAAATGACAGAGTGTGACTTCCAAGGCAAGGTGGGAAAAGCCACCAGGACCTGAAGACAGTTAACTCCCTGCGGAGGCCCTGCGGAGAGGAACTGACGTCTCGCCCACAGCCAGCACCAACTCACCGTCCATGCGCGTGGGCCTCCCGAGAGTGGACCTGCCAGCTCCAAGCAAACCTTTAGATGATGTGGTCCTTACTGTCATCTTGATGACTGCTGCCCAGGCGCTCTCCAGCCAGGCCCCCCCAGCGTAGCCACTTTTCAATGTCTGACCCGCAGAAACTGTGTGCAAATATTACCATTTATTGCTTTTTAAGCTCTTAGGTTTTGAGGGTAATCTGTTATACAGCAAAGCTCTTAGGTTTTGAGGGTAATCTGTTATACAGCAACAGAAGACTCAGACAAAACTGCACAGTTCTGAGTGGCCAGTCCCCTGGTGAGTCAAACTGCACTTGTGTCTGAGACTTAAATTAAGACTGTTCCCTCTCGAAGGAGTGGTGTTTCCCTGATAATGAATCAACTCATTCATTCATTCAGCAAATATATATTTTGGGGCCTCCCTGTTGGCACAAGGGTTTAAGTGTCAGCGCTATGAAGCTGTCCGCAGCCACTGCAGCATGGGTTCTATTCCTGGCCAGGGAGCTACCCACATGGCGAGGCAGACCTCACCTGTCTCACCCGCTGCTCCCCTCAGCAGTGTATTTCATCAGTCTGCCTGTTCTGTTCCCCTCTCTCTCTGGTGAATCCTCTCACCCCCCCCACCCCACCCCCCACCTCTGGCCTACACCCCAGCTCTTGCATGCATAAATAAATAAATCTTTAAAAAACAAGCAAAAATATTTTTGATTTTTTGGTATGTTTCATGTTCAAAACAAAGCAGATCTAAAGTTGCAGCTTCTGGGAGAATTATTTGTTCAAAATTTCCTTTTTTTTTTTTTTAAAGATTTATTTATTTATGTATACAAGAGCTGGGGTACAGGCCAGACATGCAGGGGGTGGGGAACAGAACAGGCAGACTGACTGAAATACACTGCTGAGGGGAGCAGCGGGCGAGACAGGAGGGGTCTGCTGCACCATGTGGGTAGCTCCCTGGCCGGGGATGGAACTCGTGCTGCAGAGGCTGCAGATCGCTTCATAGTGCGGTGCTTAACCCCTTGCGCCACCAGGGAGGCCCCCAAATTTTTTTCTTTTTTCTTTTTTTTAAAGATTTATTTATGTATTTATACAAGCACTGGGTACAGTCAGAAGTGTGGGAGGGTAAGAGAATCCACCAGAGCCAGAGCAGGTAGCAGAACAGGCAGACTGACGAAATACACTGCTGAGTGGAGCAGTGGGCACCACAAGAGAGGTCTGCGCACCATGTGGGACCCTCGCCGGTGGCCGGGGATCGAACTAGTGCTGCAGAGGCTGCGGGCAGCTTTGCAGCCAGCGCTCAACCACTGTGCCACCAGGGGAGGCCCCAAAATTTATTTCTTAAGCACACACTTTGTGCCAGACATGTGTGTGCATGCAAGGGGAAGGGGCTAGGGACACAATGATAAATGACAGGAAACCTGCCTTTGGGAGCTCACAGGCTCTTAAGTGACCTGTCGATTGTTGGATGACAAAGGAGGTGTCCTGGACAAGTCCAGTGGTGGGAGCGGGGCACTTGGATGGGTGCTGGCATCATTCATTGGGACAGACAAGGGGTGGGGCCTTCTCATGAGCAAAGCTCTGGGTATGTTGACTTAGAGGTGCTTTTGAGGCCCCCAAGTGATACCCAGTGCTGTGGAAGCATCTGAAGTGGTTAGGACCAGAGGCAGCTATATGGGGAATTGCCAGGGTGCAGGGGTGGGGCTGAAGGAAGCAACAAGAGCTCAGAGGACCCCGGGAGATGAGGGGCATTTACATGAGAGGAAAGTCCAGGCTGAATTCTGACACACCATTCCTTCCCGAGCTTTTGTTTTGACATGACTTCGGATTTACAGGAAAGTAGCAAGTGTATCCCTACATGCTCTTCATTTTTTTTTTTAAGATTTATTTATTTATGCATAAAAGAGCTGGGGTACAGGCCAGAGATGCGGGGGGTGAGAGGATCCACCAGAGACAGAGCGGGGAACAGAACAGGCAGATTGACGAAATACACTGCTGAGGGGAGCAGCGGGGGAGGCAGGAGAGGTCTGCCGCACCATGTGGGTAGCTCCCTGGCCAGCCGAGGATCCAACTCGTGCTGCAGAGGCTGTGGATTGCTTCATAGTGCGGTGCTTAACCCCTTGTGCCACGAGGGAGGCCCCACATGCTCTTCATTTTCCAAATGTGAATCTTTTGCCACATTTAAAAATTCTGTTCTCTCCAGGTATAGAAGCTATTTTTCCCTGAACCATTTGAACGTAGGCTGCAGACATAATGCTTCCTTGTCCTTAAGTGCTTCAGTGTGTGTTTCCTAAGAACCTTCTCTTCCGCAACCGGAGATGACCATGGACACCAGGAAGGTGACACGGGCACAGTGCTTTGTCCTGGACGTGGGCTTTTTTCTGGTTTTGTCAATTTTCCCAATGATATCCGTTAGAGCCAAACAAAATCCTGCCCCTGATGTTGCTCTTACTTGTCCTATTTTTTCCTTCATAGTTTCGGTGCTAGACTCTGGTTGTTTTATCTCCTTGTTGTGGTTCTCTCTCTTTTTTCTAAAAATAAACTTTACAGTGTTCTGTGTAGCACTGGTTTCTAACATCATGGAAGTTTTAGGAGTGAGCCTTCTAAGCTGACGTCTGGGGACACTTCTCAGGATTCTCCGAGAGTCTAGCTCCCATCCCCGACCTGTCCCAGTCTCTACCCCCAGCTCCCCCACCACCTCCTGCACCACCCTTCTATTCCTCGTGATTTTGACCTCGGTTTTGCTTTATAGTTGTCCTGTCTTTCAAGTTTCTATGACTGGAATTGTGCTTCAGTGTTTCTTTGTCTTTCAGGATGTTTCTATTTGGGAGCAAGGACACTCCAGTTATTTTGTAGAGTGAACTTTGACTGGAGTTTGTGTGGTTTCTTCATCATTAGACTCAGGTTATGCACCTCTGGAGGGAAGACCTGGAGGGGTGCCCCCAGGGCAGGCTGCGGGGGCAGTCAGTACCTACCTGTCCCATTTTGTCAAGATGTGGACTTACAGTGTGAACTTAGGTTGCTTGGCTGAGGCGTTGCCTGCTGGGATTTTTCCTGTAAAGTAACTGTTTTTCCCTTGCAATGAGTAAGCAGAGGCCAACTTTGAAAGGTCAGGCTGAGGAAGATGAGGCAGGAAGGCTGTGAAGGGACAGAGGGGATGGCAGCAAAGCCAGGAGGACACCTTGGAACCAGGATGAAGTGCTGTGAGGAGGGGATGGTGGGAGGTTTGGCCAAGATCCCCACTGGTGAGGTGACGTGTCCACTGGCTTTGGCTTCCTCTTGTGGGTCACAGTTTTGGTAGAGTGGTGGGCCTGGGGGAGTCTGTGGGGGTGCAAGAGTGAAGGAGAGGTCAGCACCTCTAAGCGCACCTGTGACAATGGGCGGAGGGACAGGTTGGGGTGCGGCTGGAGAGGTGCCTGGCCAGGGTTTGGTTTTCTTTTTTTTTTTAAAGATTTATTTATTTATGCACACAAGCGCTGGGGCACAGGCCAGAGATGCGGGGTGGCGGGTATGTGTGTGTGTGTGAGAGGAGTCACCAGAGACAGAGTGGGGAGCAGAACAGGCAGAGCTACTGAAATACACTATTAAGGGGAGCAGCGGGCAAGGCAGGAGAGGTCCGCTGTGCCATGTGGGTAGCTCCCTGGCCGGCGGGGATGGAATTCGTGCTGCAGTGGCTGTGGATTGCTTCATAGTGCTGCGTCTTAACCCCTTGAGCCAACAGGCAGGCCCCCAGGGGTTTGGTTTTTAATAAGAGAGGGCCGATGAAGGGAGGGGCAGGATGAGTGGTTGAAGCCAGGAGGGGAGGACAAGGCAAAGTGAAGGTCCATGGAAGGCAGACCAGGTCGGAGGCAGAGGTCCTGATGGGTCCTTGCAAGCCCTAGGGGTCATGTGGGGGGTGGTGACAGAGGAAACTGGGGGTTCTGAGGGTGCAGTGGGAGGGTGTGCATCAGAGTTTGGTGTGATGGCTTCTACTCTGCTGAGGGGAGGCAGCACAGGAAGTCTACAGTGGGGAAGGAGCCACATTTCAAGTGGTCTCTGGGGAGAAAGAGAGAGAGAGAGAGAGAGAGAGAGAGAGAGAGAGAGAGAGAGAGAGAACGCAATGTGGGGGAAGAGGCAACAGGAAAGCATTTGGAGTAGAAGTGGGACAGCATGGGACATGCTGGGGTGTAGGGAGGTGGCTCAGTTTCCCCAGGAGTGCCTTGGGCAAAGGCTACAAATAGGAGTAGTGCAGGTGGTGGAGTGTCAGGACGGTTCCCTGGAACACTCCTGCCTCAGACCAGGAAAGTGGAGGTCCAGCCCAGATTTTGCCCTACTGTGCAATGGGATCATTGGGGCTCAGGTTCAGCAGGCCCTCAGCTTCCTCCTGGAAAAGCTGATGAGGACAGGGGTGAGGTGGTGGCGCTGGCAGAAATCACCTCTGATTTCTGAATCACAGACTGGGTTGCCCCACAGGCGATGTGAGGGTCTGGGGAGGGTCTACAACCACTAAGGTAGTTTGACACTTTCAGTCCCATCAGGAGCTCTGGAAGGCCCAGCAAGCCAGGCCAGTCTGTTCTGAGTCTTCCTCATACCTGCTGGTTGGGGTGAGTTCAGAGTGTGATTTGGTTCCTCTAAGCTCAGAGGCTCTGTCTGTCCAGAGGGGGCCCTTGAACTTGTGTCCTTGTTCTGTCTCTTACTGATGTCATGGGAGTCTTTGGACAAATGCTTAACACTGCCTGGGTTTCAGTTTCCTTATCTGTATATGACAGTCGAGACAGATACCATCTTGAAAGCCAGCAGTCACCTGTTCCTAAAATGGAACTGTAAGAGGAAAAGTGAGGAGCAACCTCTGGGTCAGTGGGTGGCAATCATAACCAACTCAGTGGTAGAAAGTGGAGCTTTCTAGACTCTATTCCCTGTTGTCTTTTATTTTTTTAAGATTTAGTTTATTTATACAAGAGCTGGGGTACAGGCCAGATGCGCGGGAGGGTGAGAGGATTCACCAGAGACAGAGCAGGGAGCAGAGCAGGCAGACTGACTGAAATACACTGCTGAGGGGAGCAGCGGGAGAGACAGGAGAGGTCTGCTGTGCCATGTGGGTAGCTCCCTGGCCGGCTGGGATCGAACCAGCACTACAGAGGCTGCAGACAGCTTCACAGTGTGGCGCTCAACCACCTACGCCACCAGGGAGGCCCTCCCTGTTGTCTTAAGGGGCAGGTGCTTATGGGAAACAGAGGCAGAGCTGGTATTTGGTAGTAAACCACTGGTGAGGAGGGCTGTTGGTGCAGAAGCCACCAGCTTTCCACATGAGGCTTCAGTTTGGACCTCGTTTCTGCTCAGAGGATGCTACCTGGGGCAGACAAATGGCTTCTGATCACACGCCAGCCTGTAAATGCCCCTCTTTCTCTCTGCACTCCTCTTTCTCATTTCCTGTATAAAAAAATCCTGTCATTGTGGTTTCTCCCCATGTGTCTGCTTTTGGGTTGTATCCTATTAGGGCACGGGTGAGGACCCATCAACTGGGTCAGCCAGTTCCCCTGGGTTTGATCCATTTCAGGACACTCTCTTACCTAGTTCAGACCAAGTCCCCAGGACGAACTGGGAAACAGTGAGTACAGAGACCTCCGGCTCCCCAGACCTCCTGGGTTTTTAGGAGTGAAGTGGTCCCCAGACCGGAGCTTTCAATCCTAAAGGCAGCTGGGTATCTTCCCAACCACTCAGTGTTTCCTCTCAGGAAAGAGACACAGGAAGTGGCCTCCTAAGTAAGGCCTGAGTGTCACACCCTCCACCCATCTTTCTCCCCCATTGGCAAATCTTTGAGTTAAACGGGGATTTCTAAAGATTCCGCGCCCTGGGGTTAGGCGCCTAGGATCAAAGGGATAGTGTGAGATAATTTGCTTGCTCCTCTCCCAAGGAGACACAGACTTGGAGAGACAGGAGGGAGTGTTCATTACCTGGGAGGATAGGTGGACTGGGCAGACGGGATAGCTCTGAGAGCCACCCTGGGGGGGCTATGTGGGCTGCAGGAACCCTTTACCTGTGACCCATTGGCTCTTCATTCCTACCCAGCTGCCTGGGCATGACAGCAGTGAAGAGCTATCTCCACCTGTCACACACCTCTCCCTCTTCCTTCCCTGATCCCCGGTTCTGGGGACCCTCTGGACTGACTCCTATTTAGTCTGGTCTGGAGTATGGGGTAGTGAGGCCAAATTCTCAGGGCTTCACCACTGAGTTGCCGCCATAGAATTTCCACGGCACAGTTCAGGCTCCACGGCAACTGGGGGAAATAAACACAATTTTATAGTCCAAGTTCTAAGTGATGTCATTCCTAGCTCTGGCCTTGCTGGGACTTGCAGGCAGGCTGTAGGCTGATCCTCAACGGCCTCAGCTGCTCAGCTGGAGGACCAGCTTCCCTTGAGCCCCCGCTGCCTCTGGAGTGGGGTGGAGGTTGAACTGAGAGGCTGGGGGAGGGGCGCCCTGACCAAGCCCCCACACAGGCCCAGCTCCTCTCTCAGTAACTGCTATTGTCTTCTCCCCTGCCCACTCATGACACTGCCCAAGGCTGCCCGCAATGCTTCGTTCTATGGCCAGCGCCCTGAGAAGAAGGAGTCACTACCCTCCACACGGGAAGTGAAACAGACCCCGGTGATCATGGCAAATCTCAAAGGTGAGGGTGCCCCACCTACTCTTCAGGCCCGGTCCTCTGCAGAGCTGCTGGCCTGGTCCCAGCCTTCCAGCTCTGCCTCCCACGAAGCCCCTCCACACTCCTGGAAGCCTGTGGGAGAGACGCCTCCAATGAGACTCTCTCTGGCAGTATTAGTTGCTGGGGATTTTCAGGGGAGTGTGGAAGGGAGGGAACAAAGGAGTGCTGTGAGACCAGTTCTGGAAAAGGCTAGGGATTCGCCAGAGCTTTTAGCCCAGGTTAACTTTGCTTACTTCCCTTGAATTGGGCTCTCATTGGGAAAGCAGGCACACTAATTCTTACTACATTGTTAATGATTGATTCTCTGTGTAGGAAGTAGTTTACTATAGTGTTCAAATGTTTGGGCTCTGTTGATTGTCTCAGAATTTTCATGTGCCTTTTGACTTAGGGCAAATTCTTTTTTTTTCTTTGATTATTAGCATTTTTTAGTGAGGTAACACTGGTCAACAACACTGGAGATGATTCAAAGGTATAGGGTCACACCTTTTCAGATGCATATTACCACACCACACCCGCCACCAAGGCACCAGTAGTCCTTCCCCAAATCGATATTCTACGCCTGAGTATTTTCATCTGTAAAAGGGGGAAAGCGCGTATTCATCTTACAAGGTTATTGGAGGCTTAAAAGAAATAATCCACATAAAATGCTTAGTAGAGGGCCTCCCTGGTGGCCTAGGGGTTAAGTCTCAGCACTATCACCTCTATAGCCTGAGTTCCATCCCTGGCCAGGGAGCTACCCACATGGCAGAGCAGACCTCTCCTGTCTGGCCTGCTGCTCCCCTCAGCAGTGTATTTCAGTCAATCTGCCTGCTCCGTTCCCCACTCTGTCTCTGGTGAATCCTCTCATCCCCCCTGCACCTCTGGCCTACACCTCAGTACTTCCATGCTTAAAGAAAAATGCTTAGTAGAGTACTTGGAACAGGATATGCTCTCAACTCACTGCAACTCTTGGCTGCCTAACTATGCATTGCTTAGCCAAGAGAAAATGGATTTTATCTGGGAGCACTGTCTTTTTCTAAAGGAAGCGGCTGGATGTTGGGATCTGTGATAGTGAGACACTGTGGAAGCACAGCACCCAGTGTGCTCGTGGGTTTTGTACTGCCGCTGGCCTGGTGGGCCCAGACTGAGGGCTGCCTTATCTGCCTTCCAGGTCCAGGGCCTGCCAAGTACCTCCGGCCATCCTGCACTGGCTACGTAGACCACGACATCTCCATGTTCCAGGAGCCAGCCTACACCCTGCACACCCGGCACTCGGAGAAACGTGCGCCCTCACCATGGCCTCTGTCAGCTGGTTGTTAGATGGGTGGGGTGAGGGTGAGAGGCAGACAGCCATTCTCTGCAGCCACAGGCCCCTGTGGACCAAGGCCTGCCCTGAGAGGGGTAACCAGGTGGCCTGTGGGATCCAGAAGGAAGCCAGTGGGGGTGCCCACATGACGCCCTCCACACACACCTCTCAGCTGAGCTTTGAAGGGACGCCTTTCTGACTGGGCCCTTTAACTCTGGTGGCTGTTGGGTCACTTGCCACAGCAACAGGGCAGGAATGATGAGGAGTTGTAGCCCCCAAAGATTCCTGGGTGGTTTAGAAGCCCCCAGAAGGTTGGGAGCCAGGGGACATGGGAGGGTCAAAACCATCGAGAGGAGAAGCTGGGCAGGGTGCAGGTATGTATCAGGAGTCTGAGAATAAGGTAGCTGGGGAGACATACATTCCTCAGGGGACCCCCTTAATACTGTGCCCCTTTCACTACTAACCACAGTCACTGTGCCTGCTGTCACCCTTTGGCACCCGTCCCTTATGGGGGGGGGGGCTAACCAAGCCCTGTTCCTCTGAACCTGTTCTTGAGAACGTCAGGTCATGCATTAACAGCCCACTTCCCAGATGAGGAAAAGAGTGTTCTGGAACATGGGAGAGCCAGGGCAATCAGAGGTGCAACGGGAGGCCACATGGAGGCAGGCCAGGCTCACCCTGGGGCAGCCTTTAGAGCTCACTGGGCCTTTGGTTGGCTGCCTGCAGGGATCGTGGACATGTACAGCCCTGGGCCTTGCTATTTCTTGGATCCCCAAATCACTCGATTCGGAGTGTCCAGCTGCCCGCAGGTCCCCATGCAGGAGCGTATCTCCAACTTGCGTAAGATGGGATGGGGAGGGAGGTAGGCGGTGGGAGCTGGGAGCTGGGGCCCACCCTTCGGACCTGCGCAGGGTCCTCTGTCCCCAGACGTGTCTCTGGATGCACTGTCACGCCAAGACACGGATGTCACCGTGCGGGCACCGTGACTCTTACATCTTGATGCCAATGTTAGGTGTACATGTCTCGGGGGGACCTTAGGGTGACGTGATACCAAGGTGGTCGAGCTCATGTCATGTTTGTGATACTGTCATGCTAATGAGCTCAGGCACCACCATGATTTCCATTTTCTTGGTGCTGTCCCAGGGACAATGTCAGAATGCTGACAGCCCAACAGATATTTGGATGACACTTGTGGTGTTAAATTGTGACAATAGTGTCACAATTTTGAGGTCAGGATGTAAGTCCCTTCCTGTCCACAGCCCCACGCAAGGGCGGCATCCCTTTCGATGCCGAGGTGGTTCTAGTGACGTCGCATCAGGCCGGTCAAGTCCAGCTGGACCAATCAGTTGGATCCAGGCGGTGTGGTCTGGCTCCCTGCCCTGAGATACCCCCCGTTCATTTGCCCACTTTCAGGCCTGTTCGCCACCCCAGCCTCCTGCCACTACCACTTGGAGAAGACCCACCCGCCTGATGAACGCAGGGCTCCCCAGTATACTTTTGGCTACCGCTGCCCATACAGAGTGATGGACCCCAACCCAGCCCCCAACCAGTATCAGTTGCCGCTCTTGCTGGGGCCCAACATTCCCACCAAGCGAGCTGCCCCTTGCTACAGTCTGGCCTCCCCAGACAAGAACTGGTTCTACAAGGAGAACGTGGCAGGAGGCCCTGGGCCCGCCAAGCACACCCGGCCCGAGCCGGCTGTCTACCAGAACCGCAGCCCCAGCTACAGCATGGCCAAGCGCTTTGCCTACCCGGTGGACCACACGCCTCGGCCTGGCCCCGGCTCCCACGAGGTCCAGCAGGTCACGGTGCACAAGCCCCGAGTACCCGCCTTCTCCATGGGCGTCAAGCACTCACCCCATCTGACCCCTCTTGTCGTCCACATTCACGACTGAGCCCCTCCTGTCGCACTGCCCCTTCCCACAGGAGTTGTTCTTCCATAGCATGTTGAGAAATTGAGGTTTCTCATAGCAGAGCTGGTGCCTGCTGTGTCCAGCATACAGAAGATCTTAGATAAATATTTACATCTTTTTATTTCTTTGTTTTGCAAACACTCAAGGCTGCTTCCTTGGGGCCCTGACTTGGGGGAGCTGGGAGGGACTGTGGGGGTCCTTGTCCTGCAGAAGCTCTGCTCCGGCTCACCAGGAAAGGCAGCGCATGCTCCCCACAGAGCCCCTGGCAGAGTCTCTGGAGAACTGAGTTCTAGCCACTAGCGTGCTGTGTGACCTTGCCTTCCCCAGCACCCCATCTCTGGGCCTCAGGGCTGCCCTTTGGCCGCTGGGGGTGGGTGCATCGGCCTGGAGGATGTTCAAGTTCCCTCCAGCTCCAGCGTTCCTGACAGTGGAACTCTGGCCCCTGACAGTGCTCAGGAGAGGAGCAGGGCAGGAAGTGTGGGCAGGAAGTGCGGTCAGGGGAGGGCGGGGTCTCACTGCTTGGTGCTTGGGAATGGGGACGGGGATCCCTGTTGGAGAAGGGATCCAACAGGACTCGTGGAGATTGTGTGAAGGGAGGGCACTCTTGGTGGAGTGAGGATGAGGGCAGGGGCATGCATGAGAGTCTGGGGATGCCGGGAAAAGGGAAGCGAGGACCCTCAGAGGGCAGGGGCTTTGTCCTCAGTGTGATGGGGCTGGATAAGATGCAGCCTTTTCAGAAGATTCTCTGGGTAGTGAGAGAAGGCTGGACAAGGCTGGGCAGAGCAGGGGGTTGCCCTCCTAGGGAGGCGGAGAAGGACGGAGGAGACTGCTGGGAGGAGCTGACTTCTGAGGGTTGCTGGTAGGTCCCTGGCCTCCCCAGGTCAGCCAGCAGCTCTCCGTAGAGGAGAGGCATCAGCTGGCCGGGAGGGGGCAGTGTTGCCTCTCTGTCTGAGTCCAGACCAGCGCCCACCCCTCCATGCCATGGCTTTTGGACAGACAGGTGCCAGTGGTCTGGAGTGGAAGGTGGGGTCTCTGGGGCTGGAATGTGTATTTGGTGTTCCCTAAGTCTCGATATCCAGATCCCCATTCTCACCCTAGCCAGCTCTCCGGGCTGCAGGATGCATGCGGGCCTACTACCCCGCCTGCAGACTGAGGCAGATGGCGGAAGAGACAGCAGCTGTGGGGCCAGAGGGATTTAGGGAGGAAGGGGAGGGAGCAAAGAGCCCCCAGACCCCGTGACTCAGGCAGAGGCATGTCCTGCCGCTTCTGCCCCTGGGGTGGAGGGAGCAGGAAGGACTGCGCGGCCCCAGCGTGCTCCTGGCTCATCTTGGTGAATTTGAGAATATTCAGAATTTAATTCAAAATGAAAATTGAATGGAGGAACTAACTTTGGACAAAAAGGAGCAGCAGAGATTATCTTTGGAATATTTTTGAAAACTAGCATTTTACAAAAGGGCTTCTAGAAAACCCCAGGGAGGTCATACCCGAGGGCAGGCCAGAAATTTCCTCCTGTAGCCCACCCCTTGGCCAGGGTATTGTGTCTGTTCCCCAATCCTCCAGGCTGGCCCAGGGAGGCTCTCAAGAGAGCCAGTGAGCTCGGGATCCATCTGTCTTGCGGCAGATTAGAAAGATGTCATTTTGCCGACAATGCCATTTATCACGGTGGCTGCAAAAATTAGTGATGCTTGGGCTGAAAGTGTTGGGTGGGGGTGGGGGCTGGCAGGTGGCAGCGGCTGATACGCTCCTGTGCCACCAGGTCGGGGGCTGCAGATCAACCTCTGAATAAGTGTTTTCTGATTTAGTGTTTGGCCCACGCTTAGGGCCCCCACCGGAAAAATAAGGAAACTGAGGCCCAGGATCAGGGCTCAGCCTATGACCAGAGTCAGGGCTCAGGCTGGGATGAGACCTTTGACTTCCCTTAAGACTACATCAGGCCTCCCCTGGTGGCGCAGCGGTTGAGCGCTGGGCTGCAAAGCTGCAGCGCTGGTTCGATCCCCGCCCACCAGGCAAGGGTCCCACAGGGCACGCAGACCTCTCCTGCTGCCCGCTGCTCCCCTCAGCAGTGTACTTCGGTCCGTCTGCCTGTTCTGCTCCCTGCTCTGGCTCTGGTGAATTCTCTCACCCTCCCGTGCTTCTGACTGTACCCAGTGCATGTATAGATAAATAAATAAATACATCTTTAAAAAAAAAGAATATTTTTTAAAAAAGAAAGACTACATCCACGGTGCAGTCTGGCACAGACCCTCCCCACGACCCCAGCTCCCCCCAGAAATAGGTAGGGACTGGAAGTGAGCCCAAGAGCTGAAACTAAACCTTGGGGTGGATTTGTGGTCCAAGGGCAGGCAAGGAGGCTGCAGGGTTCTAAATGGACCTTGGGAAATGAAGATGTTTGGAGCATCCCTCGATGGTCCCGCCAAGGAGGGGCTGAACTTCCAGGAAAGATGAATGCGGCCTCACTTGTGCCTCAGCCCCCGAAATGACAGGCTCATTTAGCTTAGGACCGACCTTTTGGCAAAACAGTCCTCTCTTGGCCTTTCCTCGCCTGGGGTGATGCATCCAGGTAGTTGGCCTGCAGAAGATTGGAGAGCAGTGGCTTCCCGCTGACACCCGACTCAGCTCCTGCTGAACAACTCGTAGGGGCAGGACCAAACTTGACCTGGCAGGAAGCTCTGGTCTGATTCTAGCAGGACTTCAACTTGTACCCTCAGCACTTAGGCCCAGAGCCTGGCACATGGTCATGAGATACCATCATTCAGTCATTCAGCAAACACTGGGCTCTGAATCCAAAAAGCACTGGCCAAGGTAGTCCTGCCCTCCAGGAGATTCGGGCATCTTGTTGGGAGCATGCGGAGCAGCTCTCTTCAAGCACAACCAGATACTGGAGGGGAGTAAGGCCCGGCGCATGGCAGGGTGCCCCCTGGACCGCCCCTCTCTCCAGGGTCTCTGGGACCTGGCCTCTAAGTTGGGTGACCCTGGTCAGGACTTAGTAGCAAAACACCTGTCTCCTGCCCTCCTGGACACTGGCCGCGGGGTCGGGTCTCTGTGGTGCTGCTGTTGCTGAGGAGACCCTGAGGGTGCTTGTCGCTCAGGCTCCTGGAACCTGGGGAGATGGTGAACCTGGGCAGGAGCGAAAGAGGGGCCCTGCCAACAGCACTGCACGGAGGCACCATCCTCAGGCACCCAGGAAGGGGGATCCCATGCCCTGCTCCTCCCACATCTGTGTGGAGGCAGCGTAGACTGTCTCCACGACAGGCTTCACACACACGTGTGTGCTCTGCGCACCGTCACGCCCTCACCCTCTGCTTACTGCACGCAGGCAAGACGTGCACAGACACCCGCAGCACCACACACAGCACGCGCCTCGTGCCTTTTGCTACCGCACGCACCCCCTGGCCCTCCAGGCGCCTCCTCACCCCTGCACCTGCCTCTTTCCAGCCAGGCCGGCTCTAGGCACTCATGCACGGCTGTGGGGCCACGGACCAGCCCTGAGAACGCCCTTCCCTGCCCGACGGGCACGGGTGCAGTGGTGGGGGGTGTTGGGGGGGGAGGCTCTCTCGCTCAGGACAGAGTTGGGGTGACTGTCAGCCCAGAGTTGCCCCTGGCTGGCTCTCAGCCCTCCAGCCTGGGGCCTCCCGGTGGGGTGCGCTGGGTGTGAGCCCTTGCCCAAGCCGACCCCCCCCCGCCCCAGTGGCGCCTGCCTGGGGGCCTCCCGAGGACAGAGTCTCTAGACCAGGCTCCTGCCACGGCCTCCCTGGGCCCGGCCCTTGGCCCTTGGCCGGGTGGGCTGCAGCAGCGGCGGGAAGGCGCGCGCCCTCGATGCCTGGGGGGGTAGAAAGTCCTCTCCACTTGTGTCCTGGCCCACCCTCTGTCTCCCCGGCCCGTGGTCTTCCGGCCGATTTTTTCCCTCTTCAGTCTTTCTCTCCCCTGCCCCCCTTGCCTTCTCGTCCCTCCCTCTCTCTCCCTGCCTCTCTCCCCCTCCTGCTCTGCTTGTCCTCTAGAGTAAAGATCGGCTTTTTCAATCACCCCCCAAATAACACAGAGCTCTCGGAGGCTCCACAAGAGGAGGATTGTGTGTGTGCACGTGGCTAAGGGTGGCTGGGGCGCTAGGGGTGTCCACAGCCCCACTGTCCTTTGTTTGCATTTCTCTTCTGCAGCCTCCGTTTCCCCCGGGAGACTGGAAGCACACGTCCCTTCGGGGAGGAAGGGACACAAAAGAGAAATAAAAAACTGTCATTGCTGTCTTGTAAACAGTGTGTAGAGCGGAGCGGAGCGGGGCTCAGCGGGAGCCAGCCTAGCCGGGAGAGGCAGGACAGGGACGAGGGGGACAGGGCTGTGGGGAGGAGCTGTGAGCCGAGGGGCAGGAAGCGCCCGCTGCTGAGAAGGGAAGCGTGAGGGTTGATCCGTGGTGGTGGACGGGGCGCGGGGAGATCCTCGCCCTGACTTCCAGGCAGGGTCAGCTCTGGGGACGCCAAGGCGAGACAGACACGTCTGCTCTCTGTCAGAAAGGCCAGAAACAAAGCAGCGGGTCATGTGCTGAACCGTGTGGCCTGTGCCAGGTGCTGAGGGAGGTGGCGTCTGCGAGGGTTGGGGGGGCGCCCGGTGATGCACAGCGGGGGGTGTGGACCCTGGGCCCCCAACCCAAGTCTGTCTGTGCGCAGACCCCTTCACACAGCCTCTGTTCTGGGCACCCGGGCTGGGAAAGGGCTGGAGATCTGGATCCGCCTGGCCTGACGGGTGACCTTGAACGATTCCCCTCCCCCATCACACTTTCCCCCTCTGAAAAGTGGAGAGAGGGTTCATTGCTCCGCAGGGCTGTGGGGGAGGGTCAGATGCCTGGATGTGGATGGCCACCCAGCTCTGGCTCCCCAGAGAGCTAGCTGAGGGTGTGGGGGAGCAGAGACCACCCAGTGCTGGGGAAGGGCCCGCCCGCAGCTGCTGCAGCCGCAGGTCTGAGAGGAGGCCGGACTCCAGCTTCACTCCCCGCTGCCGCCCAGTGGCAACACTTGTGCACTGCAGGGGCCGCTCTCGAAGGGCTTCTTGGACGCTCAAGCTTGCCCAGGATCAGAGTCTGGTTCTCTCTGAGGCCACTTGCCCAGGATGGGAAGGACTCAGCTCTCGGTGACCCAGGGGAGACGTCTGGACTGGGGTTGGGATTTGCATTCAGCGCAGGGGGCTTCCTCTCAGTCCCATGGTGTTCAGAAAGGCCCCAGGCGTGCTCAGAGGTGGAGCGCCGCATCCCTGCTTGAAGCTACCTCCTCCAGGGAGTCTGCCATGGTTTCCTCCAGCAGGATATGGCCTCAATTCTGCCCTGCAGCCCTACACATGTCCTTTCCTTGCTTCCCATGCTCCTCTTTCCCCACAGGCCCTCAACTACCGTCCTCCCTTTCCTGTGGAGAAAATCAGGCAGTGGGGGCCCCTAGGACCTCGGGGAGGATGATGGATATCTTCACCATCTAGGGACCACCTCCCTGAGTCCATCTCTGTCTGGGACTTTAATCTGGGTTATGTCACTGGAACCTCATAACCACCTTGGAAATTTGGGGTTATTTCATTTTTTAAAAAATTTTATTTATTTATACAAGAACTGGGGTACAGGCCAGATGCGCGGGAGGGTGAGAAGATTCACCAGAGACAGAGTGGGGAGCAGAACAGGCAGATTGATGGAAGGACACTGCTGAGGGGAGCAGCGGGTGCGGCAGGAGAGGTCTGCTCGCCATGTGGGTTGCTCCGAGGCCGGCCGGTGGGGATCAAACCAGCACTGCAGAGGCTGCGGACAGCTTCACAGCGCTGCGCTCTGCCGCCCCCGCCACTAGGGAGGCTCTCGGGGTTATTTCAGAGCCCCATTTTCCAGATGCAGAGTAGGTTCAGAGAACTTGAGACTTTAGACATCCAAGTGTTTGTGCATTCTCTGGGGAGGAGCCCGTGTGTGAGCATGAGAACCCCCGTGGCCACGTGACCAGACGCTGAAGTGACTAGTCCGAGGGCCCTGTGGCCTCAGGCCTCAGCCCCAGCCCCGTGCCGCTGTGTGACGCGGGGCGAGGCGCTGCCTGTCCGATCCTCCGGTTTCATCTGTGGAGCGTGTGTTCTGGAGCCCCTTGGGGGTCCATTCCGGCTCTGGAATTTGGCTTGTCCAGACTCGGCCCCGGGAGGGCGCCATTCCACAGGGCGCTGGGAAGGGGTGAGCAAGTGGCAGGCCTGGGAGGGTGGAACCGTGGCCAGAGAACCAGGCTCCTCGGGTGTGCCTCCCACTGGGGCGTCAGCCGGGCAGGGACAGCAGGAGAGGCGTCCCTGTCAGAGACAGGCTCAGGAGCCGGGCTGGCCCCTGGGCCTGGGAGCCTTTCCCTCTGCTGCCCGCCACCGGGGGAGTTTCTCTTGGCAGGAAACAGCCTCATCAATCAGTGCAATGGGGGCTGACGGGCGGCCACTCCCCGCTGGCCAGCGAGTTGGAGGCAGACCCATAAATCCCAGCCAGGTTGGGCTGTAAATTTCTGTGATTCACGCCCGGCCTCTCAGGGACAGAGACGCAGGTCTGAGGGCCAGGCTGCACTCCCCGCGTTGGGGTGGGTGGAGCGGCCTGTTCACCGGCCTGGAGCCCTTGCCCTGCTCCCCCCAATATGTGACTGAGGAGCCCAGACCAATTTCAGCCCGAGGCCTGGCAACCTCTGCCCTCAATTGGGGCCGTTCCTGGCCTGACTTACCTGGGGGTCACTGTGTGGATACCTTGTGTGTGCTCTGTGTGGCCAGGAGGGGCCACCCCACTTACCCAGTGGGCTCTGTGCTGCTCCACGGGCGAGCTGCCTTGGTGATTAAAGGGGTGAGGTGGGGACTGGGGTTCCATCTGTGTCTCCAACTCCAGAAGGCCTGGGAACAACGGCCTCTCAGGGGAGGGAAGGCTTCAGAGACCCTCTGGCCCAGGTGTGGTCATTTGTCAACTTCTCCCAGTACTTTTCTCACGCTTGTGCTGGCTTTGACTCCCCTGTACCTAACGTTGCTCTTTAAATTGGCTCACTTTTCACATTTCTTTTTTTTAAAGAGACAGACTGGGGCGCAGAACAGGCAAACTGACGAAATACACTGCTGAGGGGAGCAGCGGGCGAGACAGGAGAGGTCTGTTGTGCCATGTGGGTAGCTCCTGGAAGTCTGGGGATTGAACTCATGCTGCAGAGGCTGCAGACAGTTTCATAGATGGTGACTTAACCCTGTGCATCACCAGGGGCACTGGCTTCAGTGATATTTGTGAAGTGAGTGGTCTGGTGTGTCAGTTGAACATGCATACATACATACATGGGAATATACATGAAAATAAACACAGAGGTAAACAGCACACAGTATTTCGGTGTACAATCTAAAATAGTCCTATGTCCCACCGATGACACACATACACCATTCTTTGGGAAAAGTTGCTCTAGTCCTCTTTCTCAATTCTCAATTTTACAGTCAAGGAAATCAAGGCAGAGAGGTGCAGGAACTTGCCCCAGGTCACGCAGTGCTGGGGCTGTCTGCCGGCCCACCTGACTCTGACTCCTGGCCTCGTGCCCTTTTTCTGGAAGCGTGCTCACTGTTTGTGGAGGGATAGGTGAAGGGTACAGTCCTTGGGTCCCCAGAGGCCTTCTGGACACCAGGCCCAAACATGGAGGAGTGTGCTGAGAGGTGGGCTTCCTGGAGGCAGGCCAGAGGGCACCCTGGCTCTCCTGGCAGGGCTGGGTGCTGGCTCCCTCACTGGCTGCCTTTCTCGGAGCCCGTGGCTCCTGTACTGCCTCAGGACTGGAAGGAGCTGGGCTGGGGGGCCCCACGGGAGGAGGGTGCAGGGCTCAGCAGCAGTGCCTCCCCGGAGAGCCGCTTACTGCAGAGATAATTAGCGCACAGCTCCCAGGCTGGCATGGAAGGTGGCCTCATTAGTGAGCGCCTTTCCCTGCACCACCTGCACTTTCTACCTTCAGGCTCCAGCACGCACTGGCAAGGCCACCACTGCCATTGCCCCAGAGACTTGGCACAGTGGCTCTTGCTGGGAACAAGGTTGGCAGCTCCCAGGAGCTAGGAAGGAAGTGTGCGTACACACACACACACACACACACACACACACACACACACACACAGTAGACGTGCCTCCGGAGTGCCAGGGGAGCTGTATAGGACGCGCACACGCCAGTGGGCCTGCAGACACGCAGAAGCACGCAGTGGCCCGGGGCGCAGTGCCCTCACCTCTGTAAGCAGGGGCACCTGGGAGCACACGCCCCGCGGTCGGGGCCGCGGGTGGTCTTCCTTGAAATATAACACGGGCCGGGATGCCAGGACTGGTTGGCTCCCTGGGGCAAGTAAGGAGACAGGAGCTGAGGACACATTTAATGACTCCTTGTCGTTTCTGACAGAGAGAGAAAGGGAGGAGCACGAGAGAGGGGTGGATGGGGGGCAGCAGCCATGGGAGGTGACAAGGAGGTGGCAGCAGGTGTAGGGTGGCCCTTGGGGTGAGGGCATTAACCCTTTCAGCTCACACACACCCGGGGACCCTGCACTTAGTCCCAGCCCCAAACCAGAGGGCCCTTCGCAGGCCAGTGGTCGGGCTGATGCAGAAATCTCCTTGCCGAGCCCTTGCCCGGGAGCCCCACAGCTCTGGGCAGGGGACTCAGCCTGTCCTTCGCTTGCTTCCGCTGGGTGGAAATCTCCCCAGACCTCACTCGCAGCCCCACTTCTGCCTGTGGGTCCATGGGCTCAAGGCCCATGGGGCTCTGCTGACAGGGGAAGGCTGGCACGGTCCTCAACGGGGCCCAGCTCCCCCAGCCCGGCCCTGGCCTCGGCCTGGGGCAAAGCCGGGAGTCAAGGGTGGCAAGGCTAGGGGCCCCGAGGGACAGAGAGGATGAGAAGGGGGGAAGGGGAAGATGGGCGGGTGGGCAGGAGCCAGAGCGAGCCAGAGAGGCGCAGGGCAGAGGAGAGGGCGAGAGGAGATGGGGGAGCACGGGACAGCGCGGGGTCTGCAGAGGGAAGCGGAGGCGGGACAGGACGAGGGGAGACAGACCTCAGGAAAGCCTCTCAGGGAGACCCAGAGCTAGGGAGAGACAGAGGCCTCTGCAGCTTTCTGGGGCGTGGGCTGGGGGAGGAGCGCGAGGCGTGGAGCCCCGGCCCGCTGGGATGCCCTGTGACTGTGCCATCACCCCCCCTCTGAGCCTGGGCTGCTGGCTTATAAATGGGGCCCCACCCTGCTCTGAGTGAGCCCTGAGGTTCTCCAGCAGGCTGGCCGGGCCCTCTGCCCCCTCCATTTTGCCCCGGGCCCCTTGGGTCTTTGGCAGCCCCCCGGGTGGTGAACGGGGTGGAAGCCTGCCGTCCCCATGAGGGGTACGATGCGATGCGCTGGAGCCACCAGCACGGAGTGGCACGGTGTCACCCTGAATATTGCACATGCGTAACTAGCCGTTCTCAGGCACCACAGCAGAGGTGGCCATGGGTGGGGGCCTCAGTGGTGATTCACAGCCGTGGGGTCCATGCGGGCACGGGCACAGGCGCTTGGTTTCCAGGAGGCTTAGAGGTGCTGGCACGACTGCCGGCTGCTGCTGGGTCCCTTCTCCTGGGGCGGGGGATCAGGATCGGGGATCGCTGCCTGTGCCGGGGGGCCAGGCAGGGTGGTCAGTCCTGGGTCTCTCCCGCCTTTCCCCTCTAGCATCTCCTGGTCAGGAGGGAGTGGGGCGCCGGCATGTCTGTGTGGCCCTGGCACACACCCTGCTCTGTGCACCTGGTGGACTCTCCAGCCCCCGCGTGGGAGCTTCTGGTTCGGAACCAGAGAAGCCACGCTCGGCCCAGGCCTCGAACTCATGCAAGAAAAGAGAAAGGAGAGTCTCGTGGCTTGAGGGGGGCGGTGGTCTCTTCTTATCCGGCCTCAGGCCAGCGCATGCACAGCTCCCAGCCTGGGAAGTTAAACAGCAGGGACCTGGCAGCAGAGAGGAGGGGAGGCCATGGCCACTGGGCTTGCAGCTCTCAGGCAAGCATCAGAGAGGGCCTGGGGTCTTGCCCGTCCTGGCTTATCTGGATCCTTTCAGTACCCTGAGGAATGGGCATTCTCTGTGGCTGGTGAGTGGAGGGCACATCTGTATCTCCTTCCAGAGCGGGAGTTGGGGTGACTGATCCCTGCAGCCTGCACACCTGAGGGGTGGATTTCATTTGGGCAGGGCCCAGGGCCATGTTCAGTCAACCACTTTCCCAAGTAAGGGAAGCCATTAACCGCCAGGGAGGGCACAGGACCTGCCGTAGTTCTGGGATTGCCCAGCCTCCTCCGCCCAGGAGGGGTAGGCCTGGGCTTTCTTCCTCTAAGCCCACCCTGGGCAAGGCGGGGGGAGCCATTGTCTGGGCTGCATGGCGCCTGTTATGCAGTAGCAGGCACTGAATTGGCATCATGAACCTGCCAGGCATAGAGGCCCAGGGTCTGGGCAGAGAGCAAGGGATGGGGGATCTGTGGAGGGAGCCCTGAGGCTGAGCCTGGGACACAGAACTCTTCCTTCCTTTCCTGGACAGATGTGTCACCTTCATCTCCTGCCCCAGAGTCATCCAGGCTGCTCTGCGGGGGGCATCACCACCATGGCTGGGAACACGAGCCCAGGCCCACGCCCGCTTGGCATGGGTCCACACTTCCAGAAATATCGACAGGTGCAGGGATGTCCTGGCGCCTGAGCAAATAGTCCAGACAACTACTGGGCAGTGTCAGCTCCGGCCAGTTACTATTACCTTGATGCAGAGAGCAGTCCCCTGGCCTACTGTCGCCAAGCTCTCTTCTCTGTCCCCAGCCTACTGTCGCCAAGCTCTCTTCTGTTTGGTTCTGGCTATTTGTGTGGGGCACAGGCCGGAGTAGATTCTCTGGGTTTGTTTCTGGGTGATTGTCCTGTCAGCTGGCAACCCCACATGGCAACCTGCAAGCCCTTCTGCTCGGTCTGCGCTTCATTCTCCAGGCTTGCTGGCTCAGGCCAGGGCTTCCCAAAGGAGGCACAAGCAGATTCGGCCACCTGTGTCACGGTGGCTCTGGGTTCCCGCATTGCTGGGGGCGGTGCCTCGGGGGCGCTGGAGGGTTGCAGTCTGTGGGTTCCACCTTGGCGGCCAGAGGCTCCTTATGTCCAGATCTGCCTCCTCCTTCCTACCTCGAGCAGCCTGGCTCTGGGGCTCCTGGGAGGTTTACCAAAATGGCTCCAAAACCCCCTGCTCTTCCTTTCTTTCTTTGGGAGTGAGGGGCCCAAGACGCCCACCTTGGCCCTGGAGGGCAGAGCGAGCGCTCGTCCTTTTCTCGGAAAGACTTTGGCTTGCGTGTTAGGAGGCCGCCTCCCGCCTGAGCCTGTCCCTCTGCATGAGTGGCCACAGCCAGGCTTCCAGTTGTGGCCGAAGAGGGGCCTCGCCCTGGGGCTGCTGCCCAGTGTCTGCTGCTCTCTCCTCCCGCCTCAGGGACTTTTCCAGTTTCTTTGGGGGCTCTGCTGCCCCACAACTCCTGGTTGTGTGAGGCCCCCTCCCGGCCCCAGCTCTACAACCACACCCCTCTCGTTGTGGGCTCTGCTGTGAACTGATTTTATCACACGGAAGGTCCCAGGTCAAGATCCTTAGGGGGATGTTCTGGCCTGAGTCATTTCCCATCAGGCCAGAGGTCAGTGAATGGCCTGTGACTCGGCCTCCAGGGCTGGACACGCACGCCTGCTCCAGGGTGACCAGAAGGAGCCTCGGGTCTGGGAGGGGGGTTGCCTTCCTGAGAACAGGGCGGGGGCTGGGATCTGCAGCCTCCTCCCTGTCCTCCCAAGGCCACACTGGCTCCCGCCCCTCTATCTGGGCCCCAGCCGAGCACCGGTGCTGAGCTTATGGGGCTCAGTGCAGCTTAGAGGCTCCTGTGCTGTGCACGGAGGGGTGGGGGTGCTTCATGGAGCAGTGATATGTGATCTGAGTCCCTGGATGGGATTTCGGGAGGTGGTCCTGGGGTGCCCCCTGTGTAGATATGGATGGCACATGGTGTGCAGTGGCTCCGCGGGGCAGAGAGGAGCTGAGGATTAACAACCAGACTGGCTTGGTGAGGGAGCCCAGGGCAGTGGGCCAGGCCAGCTCCCGGGGGCTGGCGGTTCAGGGAGGGCCTGGTTGCTGGGCAGTGGTGGGCACCCTGGGGGAGCTGGGAAGGGAGGGGCCAGTGCTAAGAGCAGGGAGGCCCAGAGGGTGGGATCGTGGAGCAGAACCGTCAGGAGGGCCTGAAGCCAACACATCCCAACACCCTGGCTGCAGCCTGAAGTCAGGGCTAACATGGGCCTTGTGGCTGTGGGGGCAGCGGGACAGATAGCAGGAATCACCCTCCCCCTTTCCTCTGAAGGCCGCGACAGGGCTGCCTGCTGATGGATACAGGCCTGAACCCCGAGTGGTATGGGGGTTTTCTGTAGCACAAGAACTGGGCCATCCTCCTCACCTGGTGCTGGGAGCAGAAGCCTGGTGGCAGGAGCCACTGCCAGCTGCCTGGGGCAAGAGTGACCAGGTTCTGAACCCTTGGGCACTCATCCGGTCAATAGCCCCCCACCTGCTTCTCCTGCTCGTTCAGGTGTGGGGCTGCTGCTACTCCCATGGTTACAATGGGAACACCAGGTGGCTGAAGTAGGCTTGAGCCCAGCTCCCTGATAAGGTGGGCACTGGGGCAGGGCACGTGGGCAGCCATGCCAGCCTGGGCTCTGCCCTCCTCCCTTACTCTGGAACCCAGGGCCTCCACTGGGGCTCTGACTACTCAGCTCCTCTCCCCATCACCTTCTCCTTGTCCCACATGCCCATAGCCTTCTAAGTACCTGACACTGGTTCTACCTCCAATATAGCTGGGGCATGTCCACTGTGCACCTGCTTCCTTGCCACTGGCCTGGTGCTGGCCTTCTGCCCGTGGTCCATGCAGTGAGCTCGTCCCTTTCCGTCATGTCCCTCTGGTCAAACGGCTCCCACTGCCCTAAGGACAACCCGTGGGTCCGGCCAGCCCGGCCTCTCCTTGGCCCACCACCCATGTTCGTGCTTCAGCTGCCCCTGGATGTTGGGCTGTGGAATGAGTGAATTAGTGTGGGGAACCACCCTTCTGGAACCACATTCTATGGGCCAGTAGTGCCTCTGCAGGGTTAATGGTGTGCCTTGAAAATGGCTATTTGGAAGCACTCTGCATACGCCCTCCCGGAAACTCGGAAACTCGCGAGTGACTTAGTCACACATTCGAGACTCTGACAAGCCCTGCAGGGAAAGTCCGCTCTGCTCTCTTTCCCCTGCAGATTCCCAGAGTGTGTGCACAGGGAACATCTGTGAACAGCTGTACGAATTGGTTTCTCTGGACAATGCTTTGGAATATGTGGGTGGGCCCTGTGGTGAGGCGCCTGTTCATCCTTTGGGATCCCATCCCGGGGTCTGCCTGGTAGGGAGGGCTCTCCCCTGGGGACACATCTTGGGACAGGGCAAAGTAGGTGGTGGAAATGAGGCCTCACTGTTCAGGTGTGGTCCCTGGATGTTCTTTGTTTAAACCACACCGTTCCTTTAAAATTTGACCTGGCTGCCGACATTTATTTTTTATTTTTAGAAGGTATTTAAAAAAAAAAGATTTATTTATTTATACAAGCACGGGGTACAGTCAGAAGGGCGGGAGGGTGAGAGGATTCACCAGAGCCAGAGCAGGGAGCAGAACAGGCAGAAGGACCGAAGTACACTGCTGAGGGGAGCAGCAGGCGCGGCAGGAGAGGTCTGCGCGCCATGTGGGACCCTCACCAGCGGCCAGGGATCGAAACGGCACTGCAGAGGCTGCGGGCAGCTTCTCAGCCCAGCGCTCTGCCAACATTTAAAACCTGGGAGACTCCACCACAGATATTGGATTCTAAAGTTCTCGTGAAAAAAACTAGCAGATACCAACACAGCGCACCTCCCCTCTCTGCGGCATCGGAGACAGGCTCGGACTACTTGCATGCCAAGCACATCAGCCCCTTCCCGATCCTGGCTCCACTGAACCCCCCATCCAACGTTTGAGCTTTTCACTCCTGTCAAGGGGAGCTTGGGGCTCTTCTCAATGAGCGGCTCTTCATTGGGGAGACCTGGGCTGACCCACACCCCTCCAGGGGGGCACCAGGTGCAGGATGTAAATCAAGTCAATGAAGTCCACTAGCCACCCCCCTCCACCCCCAAGTGTCCCCACGGGGATGGTGCCGCGGTGGCTGTGAGGCGGCAGGGTTTTGAAGGATGGGGAAGGCCTATGGGGGCCTCCTCTCATCACCTGCCTGTGAGCTCCGCTGACAAGACTCGAGGCAGCTGCTCAGGTCACCCTGGTAATCGGAGCGTGCTGGGTGTGAGAATCACTCCTTGCAAGAGCTAAAAGCTGAGAACAGTGAGGACCAACTGCGCTGGCACTTCTGAGCCAGCTTGCCGAAGCAGCGAGCCCTCTAAAAATAGCCCTCTTCAGGCTGACATCGGAACCCGGAGCAGCCTGCTCAGGGCAACCCAACTCGTCCATGCTGCCTGCTGGGCAGCAGAGGCGGGTTGGGGCGGCTGAGCGCCTGCCCTGCCCTGAGAAGAGGTTGGGGAGAAGGTTGGGGAGACAGAACTCTGACTTGAGGGCCCTTGTCTGAGGAGGGGCAGGGGAGGGTTGACCTGTTTCCCCCACTTCCACAAATGCCAGGCCCCTCCCCGCCCCTGTCAGCAGGAGACAGGGGACCGGATGTCTGGGTCCTTGCTGGGCTGAGGGGCGTGTGGGGGGAGACTTTCCCCCCCTCCCTCCGGGCTCCTCCAGGACTGGTCTTATCATCAAGTTAACATCAGATGCACAGGGGAAAAGAGCAAATTTAATCTCATCTGTTTGGGGAGCCCATAGAGACGGGGCGGGTGGGGGGCTTGTAACAAAATGTCAAGTGAGGTCTGAATCCATCCCCAGGCTAGCGGTGCCCGGGCAGGGGGTGGCAAAGTGTGGCAACGGCCGTGACAAAAAGAAGAGCAGACGCTCTGCTGTTAGATGTTTGCCTCGCCGTGCGATGAGGTTTCTCGGCTAGAAAGGCTGTTTTTGATTTTGGTTTTCAAGAAGCAGCTATAAGCCAGAGACACACTAGGGGTGGGGGTGGGGGGGGAGGAGGAACAAGGGAGCAGGATCAAAACAAGGCGGGGTGGGAAGTGAATGGGGACTATAACCAAGATGAAAATGCACACATGGTGCAAAAATGAAAAATGATGTAAAAAATATATAAAATTAAAACAATAAATAGATAACTAAGAAAGGCTATTTTGGGGAATAACCCTGATTCTGTATGGGACTCCCAGTTTGCGTTCTCCTAGGTAAATAAGGGTGTGGTCAAAGTTTCTCTTCTTGGGGGGGCCTGTCCTGGACTTCTTAGGGAGGCCCAATATGAACCCCTTCAGCGGTCAATAGGGGACGCCTCTGCTCAGCTGGGCATTCAGGTTCCTGGCTCTGGCCCAAAGTGCAGTGGTGTCCCCTCCCCCATCAGGACGCCTGGTGCTATCATCTCCTGCTGGGCCTGAGTCCTGTTCTGGACACCCCCTTCTCCCCCTATTCAATGCCTCCCTTCTTTGAGGAGCCCTCATGCTGTCTTCCTCCAGGAAGCCTCTCTGAGCTTCCTACTCAAAGAACCAGCCCCTTCTCCAAGCTCATCCCACTCTCCCCACTCTCCAGGGCCCTTGGCTTGGTGCAGCTCAGTGGCACCTCCAGTAGGTCCTAGCACACCCTGCCCTTGGTGGAATCCAGGTTAGAGAAGTTTCTGGGTGCCTCTGGCAGTCCAGAAGTTTCTGGGTGCCTCTGGCTGGAGTCCATTGTACAAACTATCGTGGTGTCCTGTAAGAGTCATCGAGCCCCACACAAGGTCCTAGAGGGAGAGAACAGGTAGGACCAGTGGTCAAGGCAGCTCCCAGGTGTCTGGCATTCCGGCAGGTGCTTGCATGCCTCCCCTCCTGAGGCAGCCCCACCCTGCGGCAGTCTCTTCTTTGCCTTCTCTCCTCTGCCTCTGCCACAGCTCTGCACCTGACCCAGGGGGCTCACATGCTCCTGGAAGGCCTCATGGGACAAGTCTCATTGGGCAGGAATGCAGGGAGGGGGGACAGGGAAACTGAGGCTAGAGATGCTGGGCCCTACCCAACATCAACAGTCTGGTGGAGAAGAGGCCAGGGAGGGTCTCCCTGGTGGCGCTAGGGGTTAAACACATCACTGTGAAGCTAGCCACAGCCACTGCAGCATGAGTTCGATCCCCGGCCAGGGAGCTACCCACATGGCACTGCAGACCTCTCCTGTCTGGCCTGTTACTGCTCCCCTCAGCAGTGTATTTCAGTCAGTCCGCCTGTTCTGTTCCCAACTCTGTCTCTAGTGAATCCTCTCATCCCCCTGCACTTCATGCTTGTACCCCAGTTCTTATATGCATAAATAAATCTTAAAAAAAAAAAAAAAGAAGAGGCCAGGGAGAAAATAGAGCTTGGAAGAAGGTGGGTGCTTGTACCTGTGGAGGGTCAGTCTGGTGTCTGTGGTGTGCCTTGCGTGCCAGGAGCTGGTAGGTGTGGGTTGAAAGGCCTCCCTCTCCCATGCTTGCTCCCAAGTGTCCTTAGCTAGCTGGGATAGGGTGGCAATGAGAGGCAGTGACAATTTCCTGCTGCTCCAGAAGTGAGGGGCAGAAGAAGGGCCGGGCACAGAGGCGCACACAGTCAGGCTGGCCAACGCTGTCCATTGCAGGAGAGCGGGTGGACCCTGCTGGGCCCTGGTCTCCATGCATTTGGTGGAGTTGGCTTCGGCGGGCCTGCTAGCTGCTGACACTCTGGAGTCTGGTCTCATGCACTGAGCAAGCTCCAGCCGCTGCTTCACCTGCCTGTGCCGCAGTCCCCACAACTGGGAAATCGGGGCGATGCAACAGTGACTCAGGGGCACTGTGAGTGCGAGATGAATATATGCAGGCAGTGTAGAAATGTTAATGACCGGCATCTCAGCGCAGGCCCTTTTGAGAAGGCAGTAAACACAGACCCCTTTCCAGAAAGAACCTCCTCCATAGACCCACTTTGGTGCAGTTTCCAGGGTTCTGGGCTCCTGGACGCGCCTGTGTGTAAGAACACACGCTGGCGATGTTCTCATCTTAATGTGCTTTCCTTTTTTTTTTTTTTAAGTTGGATTTTTGGACTCAAAGTCAGATGGGCAACTTGTTCTAGAAGTCCAGAGAGAAATGGTTGCCATTCCTCCTCCTCCCGCCCCAGCTCAGTCTCCTTCAGAACAACTTACAGCCATTTCCCCTGAGGTTTTTCCGCTCTCTCCCCAACTCAAACAACCGTGGTGCTGGAAGGGTAGCCCCAAGCAGGGGCAGGGCTGCTCCTGGCACCACCCCAGGACTGCGGAGTGGGCCCAGCCCTTCTGACTCACAGCCACATTCCTGATCCCACCTTCCTAGCTCTGCCTCTGCCCAGTGCCCACAGCTCAGTCCTCACCCCACTCCTGATGCCCTAATTTGTTGCCTCTGTGGTCCCCCGCCTTGCCTTTTTTCCTCATAGGTAACCAGAGCACGCTTTCAAGTTGCCAGCCCCACCACACCCTCTTCTGCTTGAAACTCCCCAATGGCTTCCCATAAATGCAGTGATTTTAGCATCAAGGTTGAGGGAGAAAAAGTTATGTAAGATTAGTGATGACCAGGTTACAAAAAAAGCAGAATTCTTCCTGGTAAAAATAACATCATCAAAGGGGATCTGGGGCTGATCCAGAGGCTTGTGAGGTCTCTGAGGGAGCCGGGCTGCAAGCACCCTGGGTGAGGGTGGGGTGGGGTGGGCAGGAGGAAGAGGCTGGGGTGAAACCACGGCATGCAAATGTACTGAGATGGGGCTTTGGGCAGGTCTGACAAGCTGCCAGGAACTAGGCTTAGCCATCCCGCCAGCCAGCCGCTCCTACCCGCCAGCCCTCTGGCTGAAGTTTCTTTGGCTTCCTGTGGGAGGGACTGTGGGGAAGGTGGGGAGAGGCCTGGACCTCTGAGCTCATCCCTGGCCCTCCCTTACGCCCCCTGGTGGGTGTCTACTGCACAAAAGACAGGGTGCAAGTGCCCCTTGGGCAGGTGCAATACGCCTGGATGTCCCCTCACATCTGACAGCCCTCTCTCTCCTGGCCTTTCCCTTTGTAAGTGGACCTCAGCCTCCCAGAACTGGGCTCATCACACTCCTATTTCCGACACACTCTCATCACTGTCCCAGGTGGGGCCACTTTAATTGGGTTATTTGTGAAGTATATTTGTTTACATTAATGAACTCAGAGATCTAGAACTTTACCAGTATGTGTATCTATCTTGTGCTCCTCCTTATCACATATCCTGTCCTCCCCCACCCCCAGGGATAATCACTTCTCTAAACTTTCTGTTTATCGTTCCCTTGCTTTTTAAAATAAAATTTTAGGACCTCCCTGGTGGTGTAAAGGGTTAAGTCTCAGCACTATAAAGCTATTGCCAGCCTCTGCAGCACGAGTTCGATCCTGGACCAGGGAGCTACTCACATGGCACGGCAGACCTCTCCTGCCTCCCTGGCTGCTCCCCTCAGCAGTGTATTTCAGTCAGTCTGCCTGTTCTGTTCTCCACTCTGTCTCTGGTGAACCCTCTCACCCTCCCGCGCATCTGGCCTGTACCCCGGCTCTTGTATGCAAAAATAAATAAATCTTAAAAGAAGATAATTTTATTACTCTATCAGTCAGGATAAGCCAGGCTATGCAGCTGTAACAAGCAACTTCTAATCTTCGTGGTTTCACCCAACAAAGGTTTGCTTCTCACTCAAGCTATGTGGCCAGTATAGATGGACTCTGCCCCACAAAGACCCCAGATGGTGCTGCTGCCATCCTCTGGGCCGAACAGGCAACGCTAAGTTCTGAGCTTTGCTTTGGCAGCAGGGAGAATAAGGACCACACACCAGTCTCAGAGGTTTCTGCCCCAAAGTGATTGTGCACTTTGGTGAGATTTCATGGGCCAAACTCTTCCCATGGCTACCCTACATTTCAAGAGGGCACAGACCTGGAAAGAAAGGCGATCTGGAAGTCTTGTTGAGGGGGGTGCTGTTGCCACAACCATGTTGCTGGATGTAATGTATAATATATCACGATATGTTTTTTGATTTTACTTATTTGTGAAATTTATAGGAAGGGGTTATGTGATCTGTTGAGATTTACTTTTTTACTCATATGTCACTAAAATTCATTCATGTTGTTGTATGTCGTAGCCACGGTTTCTTCCATGTCTTGCAGTCCTGGGTCCCATGGACAGGTTATAAACCCATGGATCCCCCTTTCGGTCGCTGCGCACCGACTTGCAAGGTCGTGAAAAAAGGACTGCTTGGGTTGCCGCCATTTCGCCCGCCTTCGGTCTCTGCGTCTTTCGCAGAGCTCCCGACTGCGCCATGTTGGGACAGAGCATCCGGACATTCACGACCTCTGTGGTCCGTAGGAGCCACTATGAGGAGGGCCCAGGGAAGAATTTGCCATTTTCTGTGGAAAACAAGTGGCGGTTACTACTTATGATGACTGTGGACTTCGGTTCTGGATTTGCTGCACCTTTCTTCATAGTAAGGCACCAACTGCTTAGGAAATAAGGACGTTTTAGTTCATCCATGAAACAGATATGAAGAGGATCATTTTAAGAAGTGCGATTTCTTTGAAAAGTCAAACTCTCAAACTCAACGTACTAAATATGTTTGTAAATAAACTTATGGCATGACTCCCTAATGCCTCTTCTCTGAAAAAAAAAAAAAAAAAATAAAATAAACCCATGGATCCATTTTCCTTCCAAGCGGCATTTGGACTGCCTTGATTTTTTAAAAAAGTTTTTTTTTTTTTTTTTTTTGTTACAGCCTCTTCTTGAAATATCATTTGGATCTCATCTCAACTTCATGGGAAGGTGGGGGCAGCTTCTGCCTCAGTCTTCAAGGTCCCGAAGCCAGGCAGTTGCCTCTCAATGGAGGCAGCCCTGCCATTCTTCCCACCTTCCCCTGTCTGCCCCACCTGCCCCGTCTTCCCCATCTCCTCCCTGTCCTCCCCAACGACAACCCTGTCCTCCCACCTGGCCCCTGGCCTCCCACCGTCCCCCCGTCTTCCTCGCTTCCCCTACTGCAGATCAACAAGCAAAGACTCAACACTGCCCTGTGTGCAGCCACTTCAACGCCTTGGAGCGCTTGTCTTGCAGCAGGAGGCAGGGCCGTTCCACGGGGCTGGGTGGCTGGGTCATTCCCTCCTTTCCCCCAATATACATTAAGCTTAGATTCTGAACCATGCACTGGGCTAGAGAAACAAAGAGTCGTTAATTTACAAAGCAGACATTTCTTTCTTTTTTTTAAAAGATTTATTTATTCATGCATACAAGAGCTGGGGTACAGGCCAGAAATGCGGGGGAGGGGGTGAGAGGATTCCCCAGAGACAGAGCGGGGAACAGAACAGGCAGACTGACCGAAAATACACTGCTGAGGGGAGCAGTGGGCGAGACAGGAGAGGTCTGCTGCACCATGTGGGTAGCTCCCTGGCCGGCCGGGGATCAAACTCGTGCTGCAGAGGCTGTGGATTGCTTCATAGTGTGGTGCTTAACCCCTTGAGCCACCAGGGAGGCCTGCAGGCTTTTATTTCTTTTTTGTCTACCCAAATCTGTGAGGCTGGAGTCATGAACAACGGGACCTGCCTTCAAGGAGCGCACACTCAAGATCAGGGTCCAGGGACACAGACACGGTGCTTGGTGGCTGCGCTGTCAGGTGTGCTGGTGCCGTGACTGCCCCATGAGGATTCAGTCCAAGTGCTCTGAGTTATACATTGTGTGTCTGTCTCTCTGTCTGCCTCTACCTGCCAGCCACTCTGTCCATCTGTCTATTGGATGTGATTTTATTCCGCAGCCTTACTGGAATAGAACAGGACACTGGATCTGGAAAGGTGGATTATCATTTTTATGGATCATAAAGTTCCTTAGCTAATATCTATGCTTTATATTCTTCTAGTTGGGGCCACTTAAAAATTCCCCTAGAGAGATGTGGTAGCTACAGCTTTTAGCTGCTCTTTTGATTTTCTCCAAGTCTTTGTCTTCTTTTTTTTTTTTCTCAGTTGCCGGGGGACCAAAATATCACTGCATTCTCTTGGGAAGTTAATATTAAGCTTGGCCCTACTGTTCGAGCAATGCTTTCACGGCTGTTGAGCCGTGGCTCACATTTGAATCCAAAATCCTAGGGACGCAACCCAAATTCTGTCTCTGATCAGCGATGTAGCTTATTGCTGCGATAATTAAGAATACCTATGGGAAGTTACGCTGAAGACGTTGCTGTGATGTCTTGAGCTGTCCATCCAGCCCCACTTCAAGAAGGTGGTACCATCCCTGCACCCCACTGTACCCACAAGTAAAGCAAATCAGCAGGGGAACCTCAGTGAGGGTGTCCCAGGAGAGGTGGGTGCCCAGAGGATGGTGGATCTAACCGTGCTATGCGGGAAGTATGGTGGGGAATGCAGAAACATGGTGCCACATCACGGGACTATTAAAGGGCCAGCTGGCATTAGCCAGGAAGAGACGGGGAGCTGGAAGTCCAGGCCAAAGAACAGTAGGTGCAAAGGCCAGGGTGGGGCAGGACACAGTGCCTCTGCAGGAGGCAGCGAGCAGCTTGCAGTGGCTGGACAGAGGGGCAGCACAGGGGGAGAGGGACATGACATGCCTGCACTCAGCAAGATTCCTCATTTCCCCTCACTCTAGGCACAGGCGGTAGCAGGATCTTGCATGGCCATGTAGGATAGATTGATGTTTTGTATTGCAGCAAAACACATAGAACATGAAGTTTACCTTTCAACTATTTTTAGGTGTACAATTCAGAGGCATTAGGTGCAGTCCCAGTGTTGTACTCATTTCAAGAACTTCTGCATCTCCTAAACAGAAACTGTTTCCAGAAGTCACGCTCCCCTCCCCACACCCCAGCCCCTGCATCTTCCACCATTTCGCTCCCTCTCTGTGAATCTGCCTTTGTCCTTTTATGTCTGGCGCTCTTCACTTAGCACGCTGATGGCAAGTTTCACCCACGTTGTAGGACACATCAGAATTTCATTTCTGCTTAGGGCTGAATGCTATTAGCCCAGGGTGGAATTTCGACGTTCCCTGGGAAGCACCGGTTCGCTGGGGAGTTTTCGGGTCCAGGGAGAGAGGGGCACCGGCCATCAGGCTCTCCCATGCATGTGGGAGGGAATGGCGAGGAGGGCAGGGCCTGCGGAGCCTTGACAGCGGGTCAGGAATGACATTCTGATCTTCCATCCCAGGTCTCACCTCCCCAGGAAGGGTAACTTCCCCTCCGAGCCTCAGGGCCCTGTCTGTCTTCCAAACGTCCGCAGCTGAGCCACACCATCTCTGCTCTAGCCACTTGGCAGGTGGGGCTGTGCCCCAAGGACTCCAGGACCTTCAGGCCTGGCTCCCAGTTTCCACTTGTCACAGCCCAGCGGGTGACGAATGTCTCAGGGAGTTGGGGCTCAGGCGCAGGGTTGCCCACAGACATCTACGGCACCTGCTTTCTCTCCCAGCCCTGGGGCTGATCAGACCCCACCCTCCAGCCTGACTGCCACCCCCAACACACTGGGCGGGTTTCATCTCTGGCGCTGGGCTTGGAGGAGGTGGAACAAGCCCCAGGGGTGTGGATAACAGGGTTATAATCCAGCGGGATGAGACTGAGCTCTCTGGAGTCTCATAGCATTTTTCCAGCCCCGGCCACTTTATTACCATATCGCTGAGTGATGGGGCTCGGGGGAGTTGTGGTTCTAGCAGCCGCTCCTCCGCTCGCCGCTGGAGCCCCGCTTGCCATTGATCAAGCTACAATTGGGCTGAGCCAGTGCCTGAGTGCCTGCTGCTTCCCGCCCCCTGTGCTGTCCTCCTCAGTCTCCTCTCTCTCCCCCTCCTCAGAATCCCCTCTGGCCCGTGGAGAGGCCCTTCCCAGTGCCCACCGGCCTGGGGGCTGTGGGGAGCCGAGTCACCCCAGAGGGGCAGACTTGGGCTTCAGTCTCAGGGATACTTTGTCTTCACTGTGTGACCTTGGGGCTGGGTTTCCTTCTTAGCACAGTAACCGGGTGGGGAGAATTGTGCTCTGAGATTTCTTCCTTGACTCTTCCATGACTTACTATTTTTTCAAGATTCCCAGCCAATTGTATGGTGTTTCCTTCCAAGACAGCGACAGCATGAAGGAGTCGGGTGCACAGGGGTGACCGTGCAGGCTGGCCCCGCCCGGAACCCGAGGCCATGAGGGCCTCCTCTTCCTCCAGGAAACCTGGCACTGGCCCCACGACCCAGGCTCAATGGGCGATAGGCCTGACAGGCCCCCTGTGATCAGAGCATGTGGGAGACCTACAGGCCATCCCCATTCAGTAGGTGGGGAGCAGCCCACCCAGGGAGAGAGGTGTTGGGACAGACCAGCGCAGGGTGCAGACGCCAGCTCCAGCCTGCCTTGCTTAGGCTAACGGTGCCTACCTCATACGGCCGCCGGCCGCCGTGTTCTGGTCGCTCTGGGGAAGGACATTTCACAGATGAGGGGATTTACCAGTCTATAGTTTTATAACCACAATATTGGGCCAAGTGATTCTAGTGAGCCGTCGCCAATGATTTACCTTTCTTCCCAAACAGGTGGAGACAGTAACTAAAGAATGACTGGGCCTCGTTTTAAGCAGATCCGAAGAACAATTGTTTTCTTCACAAGCGCCTTTTCCCTGTCTACCTGGAAAAGTGTCTCTGGCCTGTCAGTCAGCCCCTTCCTACCCTCTGCCTGTGGAGGGGAGCCGCAAACATCGGGTGATAGAGACCGACCACAGCTCTCCCTGGTTGTAAGGTCTATCATATGTCCCAAGGGAGAGTGAGGGGACCTGGGCTGTTTGGTGGGCCCCCAGGGGAGTTGGGGTTCTCACCTCTGGCTTCTCAAATGGGTCTGGATGGGTCCCAAGAAGGAGACTCCAAGGAAAGACATTTCATAATCTCCCTGCAAATTGGGGGTGGTCTTGGGGGGACATGAGAAAAACCGGAGTGGTGGGGGACAGAGATAGGCTCTTGTCTGTAGCAGTGCCAGCAACCATTGTATGAGTGCAGATAAGGCCTTGCCTCTCCCCCCAGGGTGGCAACCCCATCCTCCCCATCCTCAGTGGGTGTTGAGAGGATAAAAATGAGGGAGGCGGGCCTCCCCTGGTGGCACAGCGGTTGAGCACTGGGCTGCGAAGCTGCCCGCAGCCTCTGCAGAGCCGGTTCGATCCCTGGCCACCGGGTGAGGGTCCCACATGGCGCGCAGACCTCTCCTGCTGCCCGCTGCTCCCCTCAGCAGTGTATTTCTTCACTCTGCCTGTTCTGTTCTCCGCTCTGGCTCTGGTGAATTCTCTCACTCTCCCGTGCTTCTGACTATACCCAGTGCTTGTATGAATAAATAAATAAATCTTTAAAAAAAAATGAGGGAGGCACCCTAAAAGTATTTGGCAAGGCTCTCTACCCCCACACCCTGGCCAAAACATTCAGCCCCTATGTAGATTCCATCATCAAACCTGAAGAGCAGGTCACGTGAGTAGGGTGACCCAGACAAACCACAGCTGTCCAAGACAGGCAGAGTGAGAGTTTCCACAGCATGGAAAATTGCAACTCTGCAGAACAGATGTGATCAATGAAATAATTGGACTGTTGGTGATTATTTAAAATCATTTCTATTTTTAATAAATTCACTTAAGTCTATATATTTACTTTTAAATGTTGTTTTTGCTGCATCTCACAAGCTATAAGTTGTACTTATAACATTTAGTGCCACTAAATAGATATACCGACTTATATGTTTTTCTAACAAAGTTCAAGAGTCACTCAAATATCTCCTTAAAAAGAGTGTTGTTTAAAATTTTATGCTTTTGGGGCCTCCCTGGTGGTGCAGGTGGTTAAGACGTAACCTGTGAAGCCATCCGCGGCTACCGCAGCACGAGTTCAATCCCTGGCCAGGGAGCTACCCACATGGTGCAGCAGACCTCTCCTGTCTCGCCCGCTGCTCCCCTCAGCAGTGGATTTCAGTCAGTCTGCCTGTTCTGCTCCCCACTCTGTCTCTGGTGAATCCTCTCACCCCCCACACCTCTGGCCTGTACCCCAGCTCTTGTATGCATAAATAAATAATCTTTAAAAAAATTTTATGCTTTTTAAAAACCACAATAGTAGTGATGATGATGTTATGGTCATTGCCTCAGTTGACCTTCTTTTCCAACTTTTTTCTGTGCTCATTTTTTTTTTTTAAGATTTATTTATTTATGCATACAAGAGCTGGGGTACAGGCCAGAGGGGGGTGTGTTGGGGGTGGTGAGAGGATCCACCAGAGACAGAGTGGGGAACGGAAAAGGCAGATTGACTGAAATACACTGCTGAGGGGAGCAGCGGGCAAGTCAGGAGAGGTCTGCTGCACCATGTGGGTAGCTCCCTGGCCAGGGATCGAACTCATGCTGCAGAGGCTGCAGACAGCTTCATAGTGCTGATGTTTAACCTCTTGCACCACCAGGGAGGCCCCTCACTTTTCACTTTATTGAAGTAAATCCCTTAAGAATTTTTTCAGTGAAGTTCTCTTGGATAAAACTCTCCTCATCTCTATATGTTTGAAAAAGTTTTATTTTGTTTTAAATCTTGAGTAAACGGTTTGGACCCTCCATTTCTTTACTCTCGTGCCTTGAAGCACTAGCACCGCAGTTTTTAGGCCTCTTTCCTTGTTGTTGAGACGTCTGTGTGTCTTGTCAATTCTTTGGTAGATGGCAGGTCTTTCCCCTCTGGTCGCCGTTAGGTTTCTCTCTTTTTGATGTTCTGCAGCTGTGCTACCATGTGCCCAGGTGCGATTTAGCTGCTTGTGTGATGCCAGATGTTCAATGTTCACATTCACCCTAAGAACATACCTTTTCCTTTAATTCTAGGAAATGATCTGCTTTTATATTTTTCTCTTCATCCCTTGATTTCTGCTCCTGGAACGCCTATTAGCTAGTTGTTGGAACCTCCCAATTTACCTTCTGTTCTTCTTAATGCTGTGTTCTATGTAAATTCCTTAGTGGTGGTTTCCAATTCACTACGTTTCTCCAGCCACGTAGAGTCTAGGATTTATTCAATTAATGAGATTTCCCCCCCAATGCTTTTTCATTTCTAAGATTTCCAGTTGGTTCTATTTCATGTCTGCCTATTCTTAAACATTTATGCTTATTTTTGTTTCATACTTTCTTGGTCTTTTTGCAGATGCTATCTTTCCTTCAGTTTTTAAAGGCTTCTGAGCAGCCTTATGTGTAGTCATTTTAGAATTACTCTCCTATTTATTGTGTCTGTCCTAGGTTCCCCAGCTGCTGATTTTGCTTTAGCACCAATCTTTATGTGTTGTGAAATTTTGCTCCACTTGCTCCACTGAGTGGCTTTTCCTCTGTCCTCTTGTCCCCGCAGCTACTGGTCTTTTAGTTGCTTCCTCAGTGCCCTGAAGTCCAAATGCAAAACCAGGTCTTAAAGATTTTTTTTGTTATTGTCTAAAATTTTGGTTTTATGTCTTTTTAAATAATCTCCTCAGGGCTCTCATCCCTTGTGACTTTGTAGGGATTACACATCTAGTGCCTGAGCCGCCACACAGCTTTGCTGGGTCAGCTTTCTCTGGCCTCGCTGGGTTAGGTCTTATTCTTTTTAATTTTTTTCCTTAAAAATGTTCTCTGTCACTGTTGCAGGCTTGTGGAAAGTGGAAGGGGTCGGCAGCGGGGCCACAGAACATTAATTCAGAGAAACATCTGACCTAGCAGTCCACTTGTTTTAGCTATTAGGACACGAATATCATTAAACTATGGCAACTTTCTCCCTAAATGTTGCACAGCCAGTGCCAAGGAGCCTAGCCGTTCAGGGCTGATGTTGCAGGTTTAGCCCACCCAGGTGGTAAGCTCCGAGCACCAGGCTGGAGTGTCCTGGCAGCCACTCTGCCAGCTCTCCCTGGTTAAGAGCGAGCGCTCTTGGGGCCTCAGCTTTCCCATCCCCCCTGCAAGGTGCTCCACATCTGCCTCATTCTGTGTCCCCTTTTATTGGTCCCTGCTGTTCTCTGCAAGGGGGTAAACCGGGTAAACCTTGAGCCTTGGATTTTTCGGCTGCTGCCCTGACCCTTGTCCTCCCTCGTGCTCCGTCCTCTTCTCCTGGCTCGTGGACTCCCTGGCATGGGGACGTGGGCTTGTAGAGACCCTGGAAACCAGGACAGTAACACTCCCTGGCCAGAAGCCCAGACACCTGCACACCTTTATGGGTATGATTTTTTAAAACATAGGTGAGCTGGTAGCTGTTCTGTATTACACATTACATAATCAACATTTCCTCTTGTCGTTGCAAATTCTTCAATGCTTCAAAGCTTCTTCCTCCCATGCACTCAGTCTTTTCCCGAGTGTTGTTGCCAGTTACTCCCAATTAGACACAAAATGAGGCCCAGAGCTCTGGCCTCACTTTTGATGGCGTTTTCAGGAAAGACCCCAGAAGTGAATGAAAAGGTGAAAATTGAAGCCCTTGCTGTTGCTCGCTGTCTAGGGTGGAAACTGAATCCTCCTGACATTGGCTTCTCGGCTGCCTTCTCTCGCCACCTACCCCCACCCACAGCTCAGCTCCTGACTTTCTCAGGAAACCTCTGGCAGGGCCCCATGCAGAGAAGAAAGTGCCTGAGAGAGTGGGGAGGCCTCTGGCTCCCGGTGCGGTCCGTGTGCTACAGGAAGTGAGGTCGGACACCCCACAAGGGCCGGCTCCTGTGGTAAGTAGCGCGCCTCCTGAGGTTCCTGCGGGACTACTTGGCACGTGTTCATAATCCTTGCAAACTAAGCTGCGAGGTAGAGGCTCTACTGCCCCATTTTCCAGAGGAGACAGCTGAGGCTCAGGTCCACTGAGCAGTGCTTCTCAACTGCAGTCTGCACGGGAATCACCCAGGATCTTACCAAAACACGAAGGAGGGTCTGGTGATCTGGGTGGGAAGCCAAGTTTCTGGCTTCTAATAGGTGAGGTGGATGCTGCTGGCCGGCCCCAGGGCCTCACTTGAGTAGGGCTGTGCCAGGGAGTTCGGCCAAGCGCCACGCGTCCTCAGTGCTGGGAGCGGAGCTCAGCCTCTAACTCCAAAGCCCGCGTGCTGCGGTCCCCACCCCCCAGGCCGCAACCCCACCGCGCTCTTCACGGGAGACCAGAGAGTTGGGGGCTTCACTGGGGGGAGAGGAGGTTTCTTCCGGGCCCATCCCCTTCCTCCAGGCTTCATTGGGAAGCGAGGGACGGAGGGAACGTTGAGGTGAGAGGAAAGCACCCCAGTCGGGCAGTGTCAGTGGGTCTGCTGGAAAAATTAATTTTTTAATTAAAAACATCTTTTTCTCCCCCTCCTCTTTCTCCTTTGCTTTAATGTCTCAGTCTGGAGTAATTATGAGTCGCTCTGGGGAGACCGAACCTTAGAAAAATTGTTGGCGCGACTGGCAAGGAATTTATCTGATTAACTTGGGCTCAGCTTTGAAAAGAAGCAAAAGGGAAGTAAAAAGCAAACGGGAGGAGGGGCGCACAGGATTCCTCTTTTCCTTCTGGCACAAAACTTAATCACCTTGCGCGGGAGGCCTGCGGGCGCCTGGCGGCTCCACGGGGCAGGTGGAGGGAGGGCTGAGCGCACCCTTCTACTTCCCTCCCAGGACTCCCACCGCCCTTACCCACCGGTCTCCTCCAGCCCCCCGGCCCCCGCCTAGCTCTCGTAGCTTCTTCTGACGGTGGTGTTATTGCAGATGCCTGAGAAGCAGAACAAGAGGAGAGGGCCCGGTTCTAGAGGTTATTAAATGAGGACCTTCAAGGGGTGCCCACAGGGAGCGAGGGGCCGGGGAACTCCCGGAGGAAGCGAGGCAGTGTAAGGCCTGACCCAGGGAGCCTGAAGGGCACCGGAGTGGCTGGGAGGCTCAGTGGGCTCGTGTTCCTGGCTCTGCCAGCCCTTGGCTGTGGGCGGTCACCCCAAAGCCATTTCCCTGTAAGGTTCTCTCCCCCACAAGGGCAAGTCTCCAGGGGAGGGCAGCTTCCTTGTTCACAGGCAGCACTCACAGCCCCTGGGGGACAAACACACGGGCCTCAAAAAGTGAGGCACCAGGAGCCCCTATTTCGGATGGCCTGGAGGAAGAGGCCAGTGGGCTTGGCGGGAAAAGGGAGGATCCATGTGTGGTTCAGGAGGGAGAGTTGATTGGACTTGGTGAGTGGGTGAATGAGGATGTGATGGAGTGTGAGGTGACAAGGGAGCTTTTGGGCTACGGGGGTGGGTGATTGGATAGCTGGGTAGTTCCGGGCTCTATATGGGCACCTGGAAAGAAGCTAGAGCTGGTGGGGGCAGGGGGAGGAGGGTGATGTGTGTCTCACCTGGACATGATAGGGGTCCCGGAGGAGGTAAGAAGAGGCAGCTGGGTGTCCCACATTGGAGCTGAAATGTGTGTGGAGGTGGGCGAGGGTGGGGGTGGTATGAACGGGCAGTGGGGAGAGAAGAGGTAAAGCAGAGAGCCCAGGAGGCCCCCACAAGTGGGGTCTGGCGGAGGACAGGTTGCCCAGGGGCAGCTTGAGAAGATGGATCCCAAAAGGCTGGCAGAAAAGCGGAGACTGGAGTCTCCAAGGCCACTGTCCCATCCTCGGTCTCAGGCATCACACGTCTGCTGTCAGTGTGTCCTTGTGGAGGGAACCAGCCTTGAGGGGCCTTAGACTGGAGGACCTGGAGCCCCTTGAGGATGGGAACTGATTAGTATTGAGCACCTGGCATGCTCCCTGGCATGCAGTACATGCTCCGTAAGTCCTTGCTGGCAAATGGACTAGCTGACATCTGCCATGCACCAGGCACCGTTATAAATTCATCGAACACTGAAGAAGTGGCTGTTACTACTTCTACGGTGCAGGTGGAGATTCAGAGGCACAGACGGGTTAAATGCCCGCTCCAGATCATATGGATAGTCAACAGCGGTGGGACATGACTCCCCCTGGGCCTGCATTCTTAGCTCCTGGGTGAATGAGTGGGATTTGAATTTGAGGCCAGTCTGCTTGTGACCAGGGCAAGTGACCGTTTCCTGGGGTGCATGTACAGTCACACGCACACATAGCACAAAGAAAGCAGTTCTCACCTGCTGCAGGGCAGGAGCACCGCGGCCGTGGGCAGGGGACCCTGTGTGTGTAGCCTCGTCTACGCTGGACTGAGCAGAGCTACTTCAGACACAAGTCCCTGCCGCCTTTCTGGCCCACAGGGCCAGAACAGTGCCCCCTGTCTGTGCGGTAGGGGCAGCGTCTGTGGGGGCTGGCATAGGGGTAGCTCTGGGGTCGGGTCAGCGCTGCCATGATGCAGTGTGGCTTGTGCAAGTCCCCAAATGTCTTTGAGCCTCAGTTTCCATACAGGCAAAATGAGAGAAGCTGCACTTCTCCCCTGGGATTTTTGCCATGTGGTATCTGGTGCAGAGGGTTCTTCTGTAATGGAGCCACTATTATGAATAACAGCCCTTAGCCTTCGTTTTTGTTACCTGGGCCGCCTCTTTGCCCAGCACTGGGAAATGCAAGAATTGCCCAGCAGCCTGTGGTCAGCAGCCACATGGCTATCAAGGGCAGCAGACATGCTGTGCATGGAGGAGGAGGTCGTGGAGGAGGAGGGCTGGGGGCAGGGGCTGGGAAGAGAAGCTCAGAAGCTCAGGGGTGCAGATGCTTCATGGCAGGGGCCTCTGAACTGCTGACCTTCAGTCAGCTCCAACCACCACTATCACCGGGACGGTGAGCCCGAGGACCCCCATGGGGCCCACCAGCAGCACTCAGGGCCACTGCTCCACCCTGCTTCATGGGGTGCCATTTACATTGGAGTCTATGAAATTGGGCTCCAAGGTGGCGCTGCTGACACAGAAAGCAGGATTAGCACCCACTATTGGCGTGAAGTTGAGTCTTCAGAGCTCCCAAGGTAGCGTTACAGTTGGGAAACTGACTGGGACAACCTGGGGAAGAGGACAGCCCCCTCCCTGGGTCTGTCTGCTACCTGCACAGCCAGGCCCCAGCAAAAGCCTATCCCTGCCCTGTCTAGTGCTACTCCCTCTCCTGGCAACCAGCTGAGCGCACCATGCCTGCCCTCAGGCACATCTCCTGCCTGGACTCTAGCCTGCGGACTCTTGAGGGTAGGGCATGGGCTTTTCCCCCCTCCCCCAAGCACAGGCTGGGCACAGGGAAGATGGAGATCAGGTTGGAGGCAAACTATGAGATTAAATAGCAAATTTATTTTCTTTTATTCCTCTATTGAAGAGTCCTTTGCTTCTCAGCCTTCAGCTGTGCGGTGGGCTCTGCACGGTTGTTGGAGAAAAGAGGATGGAGCAGACTCACAGCATTGTGGGGGACAGATGTTAAATGGAGTAAGTGTCCAGGGTGCCCAGGGCTGTGATAGATGTTGTGCAGGACGTCACAGGGGTTGGGTGGGGGGAACAGGAGTGCCGAGGTTTCCTAGACAGGGTGACCACCAGTTGAGAACTGAAGAATGGGGTGGGAGGTTTGGCTTGGAGAGGGCGTCATCAGCCAATCAGCGCACGCCCTTCCTCCCGGAGCCGGAGCTGACCAATCACACTCCAGCTGGCGTCCCTGTTGCTAGGTGCTGGGGCTGCCTCCCCACGCCCAAGGCCTGGGCTTTGAAAAGTCCGATTTGGGAACCAGAGCAGATCTGGACTTTGGCTGCTCAGGGAAGATGGATTTAAGATTTTTTGAGCATAGTATCCAGTGGGTTCTGCCGACCATCAGGGCTGTCAGAGCTCAGGGGGAGGAGAGAGCGCCTAACGCTGGGCTGTCCTGAAGGACTTCCAGGAGGGGGTGGCTGTAGGGGGGTTTTCAGGCTCAGCCATGGCGCCCAGAGGCGCTGCCTCGGCTTCCTCAGATCCCTGGGGCAGCCTCGGCACTCCTGTCCTGGCAGCGTTGGGACTATGCCCCCTGTCTCGCCCGCCCCCAGTCCCTGGGCACCACTGTGCATGCTCTCTCTCTCTCTCTCTCTCTCTCTCTCTCTCTCCCAGTCCCTGGGCACCACTGTGCATGCTCTCTCTCTCTCTCTCTCTCTCTCTCTCACACACACACACACACACACTTCACTACCCTCAGACCTGAGTCACGGCCCAGACACCTCCCTGGACCCAGAGGCTGGGCTGGAGACTCTCCAAGAACTGACATGGAGGAGTCAGAGAAGGGAGGGGGGTGTCCTTCGCGGGGAGCACCATTTGAGCAACGGCTCAGCAATGTGTGTGATTTTGCTTGCATGTATATTTGCAGGTACACACAGATGTGCGCATGCTGGTGCTGCCATGGACATGTCTTGGACATGCATATGCATGTGTGTAAACACTGAGAAAGGATATTGATGCCTTTTTGTCTTCAACTTGTGGATTCTTTCACCCAGCAGTCTCCCCAGGAGAAGCCTGGTCCCTTGGGTTCTTGGCCCATGCCCCTGAGCCCTGTTCTCACACGGTCTCCATACCATCTAATGTAGCGACTTCTTGATGAAAAATATTGATGAGGCTAGCACACAGCGAAGCCAGAATCACCTCCAAATGGAGAAAATCCAATCCAATTCATCATGTGTTCCCACTCCCAGGGCTGCAGGCAGCCCACCTGTCACCAGCTTTAACCTCTTCTGGGCCCTGGGGCTCTGCTCCCACATAGAACGTGCATCAAAATGCCCCACTGAGGATGGAGGGTGAGTAAAACCAGAGCCCCCTGCCCCGGGTTCCTGGCTCTGCTCCTCAGAGTAGCTGGGTGTCCTCATCTCTGCGCAGGCTTGCTCTGTCTGGGTGAGGTTTCCATGGCTCCTCCCTTTGAGGGGGTCTATCTGCGCTCCTGGGCTGCAAGGAGGGATTGACTCAGGGACCTGGAGGCAGCAGAAGGAGGCCTGGGCTGGGGTGAGGATACAGCCTCGTGCTGGACTCTGCCCTCCTCTGGGCCTCACTTTTTATATCTGTAAAAAGGGCGCCAGGACCTTTGAGGCTGAGATGAGGGTGGAGGGAACTGAACTCTGGGAACTGTGAGCTGCTGGGCATGTGTTGCTGGTATTCACTGGGGCCTTGCTCAGTGAGAGCATCCAAGGGCATAGACCAGAGATGGCACTTAAAAAATTAGTGGCCAACATTTAAAAAATGGGCCATTTCTGAGGAAGTCTGAATTTTGGCTTCTCTTGGAAAATCAGAAGGCCTGGCAGCTCTAGGCCAGTGTGATCACATGAAGTGGCTGGAGCTTTTAGGAAGGACAGTGCGCTCTCATCCCTGCCTGACCCCTGGGGAGGGGTGGCGGTGGTGAAATGTCAACATTTCAGAAAGGCTCCTTCCCAGTGGCCCAGACAAGTCAGTGGTCTGTATTCAGGTATGTGGGTGGGGGAGGGCACAGCTGCCTTCTGTGCCCCTCAGAGCACTTACCGCTCTGTCCTCTGCTCTTCAGGCCCTGCTGTGTTCTGGAAGCCTGACTACCGGCCCTGCAGGGAGAAGAAAGTAGTTTGCTTGACTGTGATGCTTTCCTCCTCCTTTGCCTTGATCACTGCTCACATGATATGTCCTTTTGAGACCCAGGGACCTAGCTGGGCAGGTTCTCCCAGAGTCGCTGCAGCTAGGCCAGACACTCAGTTATTTTCTGACCCCTCCATAAGGCTTATTTGTACTCAGACAAAGGCTTGTGTTGTGGGTATTAACCATCTGGGGCAGGGCAGGACATCCACTCTTAGCATTGGAAAAGGACACTCTGGAGATCGGGAACTAAGCTGTGTGACCTTGGAAAATGACTGCTTAGACTTAGCATCCTCACCTGTAAAATACCTCCTTCCATGGGTTGTTGTAAGGACCAAGGACACGAAAAAATGCCTGGTACAGGTGAAGTACACAGCAGATTCTTAGTAAATAGCAAACAGAGGAATGAAGGTTTCCAAACCCCGAAGCGGCAACCACACAGTTACTCTGCGTGGGGACTGGGTAACACTCTCTCGGTCTGGAACTGGATGTGACGATGGAGTGAGGGGCCTCTGCCTTGAAACTTTGCCCCTTCTATGGGTAATGTTGGAGGGAAAGTGAAGGGTAGAGGTGTATCTACCTATCATCCCCCACCTTTACCCTTAGCGGAGACTCAACCCGTTCACCATGAGCCAGCCTCTTCTTTCAGTGAAGTGTGGAGGGACTACATGGCCCCTCCTTAACTGGTCCCAGCATGGCTTCCTGGAGTCACCACAACAGGACTTGTGAATGGTGGGTGTGGGGACTGAGAGTAGACACCCGTGTACACTTACCTAGTTTTAATTTGAAAGCACAGGTAGGACAATGACATTCCAGGTCCCCCAAGGGGGAGTTGTAGGGACAGAGGATATCTGAGCAACCTCTGAGAGGAGACCCTTCTCCTTCCCTGAAATACTGCCCTTGATGGTGTGTGGAACAGAGAGATGGAGACCACTGCCTTCCTCTTGGATGTGCTCCCTGGACCCACGAGCTGGGCATGCGCATCTGGGTGAGGGTCTGCCCAGGGAAGATGTTGCTCCCGATGGTGATATTGGCAGTTGGTGTGTAGGGCAGGGAGACACAGGGCAGGATTTCTATGATTCTACCAGATGGGGTAAAGGAGAGTCCTGGAGCCCTTGGTGGCTTCTGCAGGCTTTTATTGGGTTTACCAGGTACACGGCAGGCAGGGGTGCTGGGGGGCCAGGAGACTGGCAGGCCTCCCAGCCCCTGGCAAGTCTTCACTCTATCTGGGCTCTCCAGCATTCTCTTGCGGCCTTTGCTTCTCTGCTCCTTTTGCTCTGGTGTCCCCCCCCCTCTCTTTTTAAAGATTTATTTATTTATACAAGAACCGGGGTACAGGCCAGATGTGTGGGAGGGTGAGAGGATTCACCAGAGACAGAGTGGGGAGCAGAACAGGCAGACTGATGAAACACAGTGCTGAGGGGAGCAGCAGGTGAGACAGGAGAGGTCTGCTGTACCATGTGGGTTGCTCCCCGTCTGGCTGGGATCAAACCCACACTGCGGACAGCTTCACAGCGCGGCACTCAACTGCCTGCGCCACCAGGGGGCCCTGTTCCGCTCTCTCTGCTGGCATCCCCTGATGCCGCCTTTATAAGCCCAGTCTCTCAGCCCAGGTGTACCCACCTACGCATGCCCACACCCTATTCTAGGTGCCCGCCATCAGGCCTGCATTCAGGACCGCAGGGGTCCATCATCCATCTTAATGGCGGGAGGGCAGGAAAGCCTGATACTTTACCTTACCCTACATGGTGACATTTGCTGAGCACCTCGGCTGAACACCTTCTGCTGTACTCACTCCAATTCCAGGGCTTACAATGCATCCCTTCCATTGAGGTACATAATAAACCTGAACAATCAGATGGAACAGAGCCACCTACAGTGAGGCGGGAGAGGTGTATTGATTCATTAACTTCATAAAAGAATTCTTCTTGGTGGTGAATCTAAGAAATAATTCTCGCAGTGTGCTTAGGGTAATAGTCCATGTCTAAAATGTTGATTTTCCCACCTTGTTTTCAAAAACGTGTCCAGGGGTCTCCCTGGTGGCGCAAGGGGTTAAGACACAAACTATGAAGCTGTCTGCAGCCTCTGCAGCACGAGTTCGAGCCCCACCCAGGGAACTACCCACATGGCGCGGCAGACCTCTCCTGTCTCCCTGCTGCTCCCCTCAGCAGTGTATTTCAGTAGATCCACCTGTTCTGCTCCCCACTCTGTCTCTGGTGGATCCTCTCACCCCTGCTCCTCTGGCCTGTACCCCAGCTCTTGTATATATAAATAAATAAATAAATCTTAAAAGAAAAGAAGTGTCCAGAGAGCCAAGTCAACTATGGGGTCTCCAGACTCCCACCTACAGAAGAGAAAGTTATTTCAGGACCCTGGAGAGCGTCCCAGACTCCAGGGAAGTGGGTGGACGGAGGTGTTGGGATTTTCAGATTTGCCTTGTCTCATCAGTATGTGGATGGGACCTGGGAACATGGCTTGGCTGAATCATTCAGCAGGTCAGTGGTGTCAGGTTTCTGAGCTGCCTGATTGCTGGGGACTGTGTCTTCTGGAACAGAGGCAAAACCAGGGCAACCCATTTGGCTTCTCTGTATTGAATCTGCAAAGACACTGATGTCTTGCTTTCTGCACTCTGAAAACTATGTGTAAACAAGAGTGCTATAAGTAGGACCCTACCCCCAGCACCCTCCTAGGGTGCCATGAATGGTTATAGTCATGGCCTCTGCCACCTTGCTGCCTGAAATTGAATCTTGAATCTGCCACTCTCAGGCAGTGTGATTGGAAACAACACTGGACCTCTCTATGCTTCAGTTTCCTCATCTAGACAATAGGGATGATAAGGCACTTGCTTCAGATGTTGTGAGAAGTAAATATAATAGCTAAAGCACATGCAATTGCTTTGGCATGTAGTTAGTGGCATTTTTTTAATCCCAAGCATTTATGCCCCAGATCTGATGCATGACCAAGTTTTCCCCATGGATCTTCCTTGCTGCCAGGGCCGAAGTCTGGGAAGAGGCAGACATGTCCTGGTGTTGTGAAACACTGAGTGTGTGCGAGGTGGTCTCAGGAAGCGTGGTTTAAGATCCTGGAGGCCCCACTGCCCTGGGTCAGAGACTCTGGGGCCCTGAGGAAATGCTGGACCCTAGAACTAGCTTCTCCTCCTTGTATAGTGGCTCCAAATGTGGTCTTTAGATCCACAAAGACCCGGGCTCACATCTGGCTCTGAGGCTTATAAGCAATGACCTTGCACAGTCATTATTAGCTCCTTGGAATCTCATTTCCGTGCAGCCATAACAATACTCTCCACCTGGCTGTTCAGAGGATTTAGATTTAAAAATGTAGCACAGGCCAAGCACGTGTGCTGTAAGGCTTGCAGTGGTGGCTGGCACGTGGCTGGCACTCTACTCTCTCCCTCTTCTTACAGGTCTCTGCCACACCCCTTTCCCTCCTGGTGATGAGGTTCTCAGCCTTTTTCTTTGACTTCCTAGCTCGGGTCCTTCCAAGTTGGCCCACCCAGGCCTAATCCTCAGAGAGGTTTTGAAAAGAAAAGAGCAATTCCCAGCCTCTCGTGGTCCATTTCTGTGGCCTCACTCCCTCTTAATGCTCTGGATTTATAGATAACTCCTTTGCCCCACAGAAGGGCAGACATCCTTAGCACCCCCCAGATCTGCTCCATTTCAGGAGCAAGTGGTGAAGCATTTATCTCAACAGTCCAGATTTGACAAGCATGAACTGGACAGGTTCTTGGCCTTATCACATACGTTATCTCGTTTATAATTAGCATTCAATTAGCATCTGCTTTGTGAGGCAGGATATTAATCACTCAATATTCTCTAGAGGTAGCTATTATTACTAATTTTATTTTGCAGCAGAGGAAACTGAGGCCAAGAGCATTTGGGTGATCTTTGGGTATCATGGAGGGGGGAGCTTGGAGCCATGGGACAAGGCTTGTGAGGTGTCCAACATGCAGATACTCAATAAGAGGCGGCATCCCTGTGCATCCCAGCCCCCTCCAGCACCCCAAACCTTGGTGACTTCTCTTTGCATCCTCTGCTGCCCTCCCACCAGTAGTCAGGACTGCGTTAATTTGCATTTGAGTCAGGTATCACGGTAGAATTTCAGAATGCGAGAGCTGGGTGGGGGGACACGGAAAATGAGCACTGGCTCCGAGCAGAGCCAAGATCCCTTCTTGCTTGTTCCTGCAGCCACATCCAAGTGGGACTTCAAGCCTTTGGAGTCACTATGAAGTGATGCCTGCTTTTGCCGAGTTCTCATTAATGGATAACCCCTTCTGCCCCAGAATTTGAACATAGCCCCAGTCCCTTACTACTCCCCTGCAACATCTCTGGGCCTGGGATGGGGGGCAGGTGGGCTGACAGGGGCTTCGGGTTCCCATCTGCCACCATCGTAGGGCCTGGCTTTGACCATGACTTCCCTGAGATGCCCATTTGGGATGTGGAGGAGAATTGACGTCTGTCTGGGTTTACCTTGGGCAGCTCACCATTGGGCCCATGTTTGTCCTCATTTATAGACTGGAGGGAAGGGCTGGTGGCTTCCTGAGGGATCTTCGTGCAGTGGAGTAAACTCCACAGAGTGCCCCTCTCCCCTCTGCTCTCCCATCAGAGGTATGTAATGGAAGGTGGAGACAGAGGAACTGGGCCACTTGGGATGTGGGGAATGAGCACAGGGAGGCGTCTGAGTGGTTCCTAGTTCTTTGGCTGATGGTTCCTAGTTTTGGCTGATGGTGGGGGTGGGGAGGGTGGTGTTTACTAAGCAAGGGAAGAAAACAAGATAAGGGTGGGCTTGGTGAGGGGTGATGAGGTCAGTTTTAGTCATTGGATTTGAGCTGCTCCAAGGATGGACCTAGGTAGCCAGCATGGCAGGGGCCTTGGATTTGAACCAGGCTTATCTGCTTCCAAGGCGAGGCAGGCTTTCTCTAGCATATCATCCCATGCAGGATTTGCAGTGCACAGAGCTACTGAGGGCCAAGGAGGAGGCAGGGAGGGTTCATGTTCATGCAGGGCCAGCAGCTGGGAATAGTAGTGGTGGGGGAAAGTTTTGGTAAGGGAGGCTTCCTGAAGGAGGCCACTGACTGCTGCATCCTGTAGATACCAAGACAGAGGAACTTCTGCAGGGGAGCAGGAAAGAAGCTCACGCTCAGCAAGATAAAATGACTCGCCCAAGATCACACAGCCCACACAGGATTTCAACCAGGTCTGCCGCGCTCCCAACCCTCTAGCTACTGTCTCAGGGCCGGAGCCTTGGTGGGGGCAGCGAGGAGGACCTAGAGAGTGGGTGGAATTTGTCTTTCCCAATTCAGACCAACTTTCCTCACTCCCTAGGTGGTCAAATTCCAAATAAACAGAAAGATACCAAGCTTTGACCCAGAAAGCTGCACCAAGGAAGAGCCGGCGCTATCCTAGTTTAAGGCGGATCTGACTCTAGGTGCAGGGTTTTCTGTGAATGAGGCAGCTTGGGTAACTACTTAGCACCTCTAAGCTAAGGGGCACCCAGAATTTCCCTTCCCCCAAACTGGCCTGTCACTATGCCTTCTGCCCCAGAATTTGAACATAGGCCCAACCCTCTCAATACACAGAGGGGAATTCCAGACTTCTCTGGGGCAAAACGGGCAGAGGTCCTGGAGGGAACCCTTCCTCTGGGCTTTCTGGAAGGCCGACCAGCCATGGGAGGGACTGGCTTGTCTGACAGAAGGGCAGGGAGCTGCCGGCCCACCAAGCTGCAGTGGAGGCCGTGCTGGCGAGTGCCAGCAGCTTGCAGTGAGTATGCAGTGTCAAATGGGGTGCACGACTCTCCGTGCAAATTAAAAATTAAAATTAATCAAACACTCAAATTGATTTCCTTCCCGTCTGTTTGCTCTACTGTGCCAGTCACACGCCTGCCTGCCTGCCTGCCCAGGCCAGTCCAGCTTCACGCCGGGGTGGGGCAGCTCAGGCTGCTGCGGGGAGCTCTGCTGCTAGCCTGGGGGCCAGCAGGTGCTTCATTCCAGCCTGGGGAAATTGGGTTAGGGTCAGCCCAGTTGGGTCCTGAGCCCGAGACCTGATGCTGGAGGTGGGGAGAGGAGCAGGCAGGAGGGGGACATCACCATCCACCCCTTCGTGGCAGGGCTGGACAGAACCCTAGGGTCCACCCCTTAGGCCCTCATTAACTGAAATTTTGAGGCTGGGCAAGGCTGGTTTCCTCTCTAATCTCAGTTTCTCCACCTGTGGAATGGGGAGAGGGGGGCAGAAGAATAAATTCCCTCTGGTTCTAGCACTGGCTTGTGGACTGGACTGACCATTTCTGGGGCCTGACCCTGCCCTCCTTCTCCAGTCATGCCCAGACCTGTTTACCAGCTGTGCGCGCAGGGGTGAGTCACTTAGCATCTCTGAGCCTCAGTTTCTCTAAGGGTGAAATGGGGGTGGTGAAGGGAAAGCGTATTCAAATGCTTTCCTGGGATCAACACCTGCAGGGCAAGGTTGTTAAGGGAGCACGGGAGAAGGATGTGCAGGGTGTGAGGCATTTACAAGGCAGATTGGTGGGGATCTCTGAACCTCAGCTATCTTTTCAGGTTTTCTGAGTTGGGACAAGTGGGTTAGGACTTTCTCCCCTGTTTTGACTAGTCATTGCGTGTAGCTGCCCTTGGAAGGGCATGGCCTCGGGCAAGAAGGCTCTCTTTCAGCCCTGGTCTCGGCTGTGGACTGCCAGCCTCCACCCTCCTTGCAGCAGGGCATGAGTGCTGCCCCTAAAGGGGGTCTGGGCAATGCACACAGGCGTCCCCTATACACCGCAGGCAATCTAGGGAGGTTCCTTTGCGGGGTCCCTGAATAAAGGAATGAGCCTGGTGAGTCAGCTCACAGCAAAGAGGACTCTGTTGAAAGGGTGGCACAAGGGGTTAAGCACAGCACTGTGAAGCTATCCACAGCCTCTGCAGCACGAGTTCGATCCCCAGCCAGCCAGGGAGCTACCCACATGGCGCAGCAGACCTCTCCTGCCTCGCCAACTGCTCCCCTCAGCAGTGTATTTCAGTCTGCCTGTTCTGCTTCCCACTCTGTCTCTGGTGAATCCTTTCACCCCCCCACACACCCCTGGTCTGTACCCCAGTTCTTGTATGCATAATTTTTTTTTTAAATTTTTTTTTTTTAATAGAGGCATGTTTTATTTATTTGTTTGTTTGTTTGTTTTGTTTATACATGCACTGGGTACAGTCAGAAGCGCGGGAGGGTGAGAGAATTCACCAGAGCCAGAGCGGGGAGCAGAGCAGGCAGAAGGACCGAAGTACACTGCTGAGGGGAGCAGCGGGCGGCAGGAGAGGTCTGCGCGCCATGTGGGACCCTCCTCCATGCACTGGGTACAGTCAGAAGCGCGGGAGGGTGAGAGAATTCACCAGAGCCAGAGCGGGGAGCAGAGCAGGCAGAAGGACCGAAGTACACTGCTGAGGGGAGCAGCGGGCGGCAGGAGAGGTCTGCGCGCCATGTGGGACCCTCCCTGGGTGGCCGGGGAGCAGCCGGGGATCAAACCGGCGCTGCAGAGGCCACAGGCAGCTTCGCAACCCAGCGCTCAACCGCTGCGCCACCGGGGAGGCCCTGCATAAATAATTTTTAAAAAATAAAAGAAAGAGGGCCGCTTGTATAAATAAATAAATATTTAAAAAAATATATTGAAATGTGGGATACCTCTTCTTTAAAAATAAATAAATAAATGAATAAAAGAAAGAAAGGCCGTGAGGCCTCTCCTTCCCTTGCCCTCATACCCAGATACTAACCAAGTCCCAGCTTGAGTTCTTAAATATCTACCCAGGGACACCCCCACCCCCATCCCAACACCCAGGTTCCAGTGTCAGTCTCAGGGCCTAATCCATCCTCTCTGCAGGAGCTGGAAGGAGTGTTCACAAATTCGAGTCTGATCACATCCTCCCCTTAAATCCCCTCAAATTCAGTCTCACACAGAATTCAAGGGCCTTGGTGACCATCCCGATGCCCTGTTTCAATCCTCGCCCCCACGTACCCCACTTGCTATCCTGCTACTCCCTTCAGTCGTGGGTGCTTTCTTGTTTTTCTCTACCCAGACAATCCCTCCCTCCCCCACTCCCTCCTGCTCCCCATTTCTCCCTCCCCTCCCCCTTTTCCCGCCTTGCAGTCAAGCCTTCTATGTGGTCAGCCCGCGCACCCTATATCCCCGACTGGCCCTCCTGGGCACGGCTCCCTCTCTAAGACCCCCTCCCCTGCTCATTTCCAGTGTGTCCTCCAAGGGCAGCCATTCCAGGGCCTTTTGGGAAGAGCCAGATCTGACTGCAGCTGGGGATCAGTTTAACTCTACAGTTATGGGGGACAGCAAGGGGCAGGTGCTGCTCGGGGTCACTTGCCTAGACCTCGAGTGGAGGCTGAGTCAGAATATCCTGTCCTCCTCACCATGCTGCCAGCTCAGCTACCAGTCCCACTCCCCAGCAGGCCTTACCTTGTTGCAGGGCCTGGGCATCAAGGGAAAAGGGTTGAAGTGGCCCCTGGGTGCAGGGTGCTGAGGGACAGGCTGGGAGGTGACTGGAAGAGCAGGGGGCCACCTTCTGATTTGAACCCCCAGGGCCAGCCCACCGTGGGGAAGAGGCTTTTCCAGGCTTTCCCAGGAAGAGGCTTTAGCAGGACAGTGGTGTGGCTCAACTCAACTCTCCACTAGTACCTGTTGTCCTGGTCCATGACACCTGCAGCCCCATCTCCAATTCCCTCTCCTCATACGCTAGCCACATGGGTTTCTCGCCTTCCTCTCAACACAGGGCGTTTGCATGTGCAATTCCTCTGCTCTAGAGCCCCCTACTTCTCCAAGTTAATGTTTACTCAACTTTCTGCTGCTAGGTCAAATGTCATGTCCTGCTGGAAGCCTCTCCTGACTCCCAAGGCTAGACCGGGTCATTACCTAACAACCTGCAGCTCTTCCTTGTGCTGTCCCCGTTGTAATGTTACGTTACATCACGGGTCACCTTCCGTCTGTTGTTTCTTCCTCTAAGTTCTCTGAAGTGCTTCCCCACAGCTGGCACAGTGTCTGGCATGCAATAGCCCCTCAGTAAATATTAATGAAAAGAATGAAGACCTGGTTCTCAGTTCAAATCCTGGACTCCACACCGAGCCTTGCTTGCTTTCTCGGAAACGGGAGTAACACCAGGACGAGTGTGAGGGTAAGCCAGTGGGTGGAAACTTCTGACATATCAGTCAGGAGTAAAGAAGAGGGAGGTTGGCGTGGCCAAGGGTAGGCGAAGAAGGCCGTGTAGTGACAGAAGGACTTGAGAGGTGGATGGGTTTTGTGGAAGCCAAAAGGTGATGGGGGCAGAAGGGGAGACCTAGACGGGAGGGGCCGGATGAGCGCTAGCCTGGTTGGGTGGGGCGTTTCTCTGAACCGCTGCTGACCCCACTTATTTTTCAGCCTGACTCAGGAAGCCAGAGGGTGGCTGAGAAGGTGGGCAGGAAATGCCCACTGCTGCCTGGGACTCCATGTGGGCCGTGCAGCTCCGGACTGGACCTGGCTTGGTGCCTGGGACACTGCCGAGGTCTCCCCCACTGGGTGCAGAGGTGACTGACCATAGCAGCGAGGCCCTGGGCAGACATGTGCAGGCTCACTGGCCCAGCCCTCTGTGGCCCGAAGCAGTCAGCCCCCAGCATCGGGTGAAGGGGCTCTTTCTGGAGCTGCCGGTGCTGACCTGGCCCTCGCCCCTGCCCCAACCCCCAGCCCTGAGCTCCTGTCACGTAAATGTGGGCAGTGATTCCTCCACGTGGGCTGTTTCATTACTTACGCCGTGTCTCTCTGGAAAGCCTCTGGGAGAGAGGTGGCAACAGCTCCTGGCCGCTAGCACAAGGGCGGGACACAAGGGAGTCCCCAAGAGGCCTCTACCCGCCGGCCTCTCCCTGCTGACCTCTCCCTGCCGGTCTCTTCCCGCCGGCCTCTGGGCAGAACTCCTGCATAGAGGACCAAAGAAAGACACATGATTTGGACTTAACCTCAGTACCCTGTGGGGCACACCAGCTTGCTCCCACGAGGGAATTGTTGAGGCTCCAGAAGGTGTGCTAACTAGCTGAGGTGCGCAGCAAGGCTGGGAGCACAGACACAACGGTGGTGTGGCTTCTAGAACAGGCGAAGTAGGTGGGAGCCGTGGACAGGGATGGAGACGGGAACTGCTGCTCTCCTTGGATGTTACAGCCTCTGGGGAAAGGCTGTTTGTCTCTGGGTGGTTTCCCCAGGGCCCACCGGGAAGCCCTGAGAAGCCTCCTCAGGAGGTGTGCTGAGCCAGAGCAGCAGCAGCTAGTGAGCTCATCTCCCTTGAGGTGCTCAGGAAGTCTGTTAGGAAGGCAGAAGGAAGCTGGCCAGGGAAGGAGGGAAAAGAGAGAGAGCAGGGGTAGTTAGGATGGGCCACAAAGTCAAGCTCAGGTGTGGGAAGGAGAAGGACACTCACGATTCATCCCTGTGTCATCCCGGCTCATTATTCCTTCACCAGCCACCTTGCTGACTGCGTATTTTATTCCCATTGTAGACAGGAGGACACTCACCGAGGTGGAAACTGACACTGGGTCTGCCTGACAGCACATTCTGGGGTCTTTGCAGGACACCTTGATGGGTGGGTGCAGAAGTCCGGCCGGTCCTAGGTTCACATCACAGCCACGGGGAGACCTGCGCTTCGCCCACTTCCAGCTCTGGTCAGCAGGGGGAGGTTGTGCTGCATCTGGCTGCAGACACTGGGAACAGCAGCTGGGACTGCGTTTAGAGGAGATGCAGAGGAAAGGATGCCTCCTTTAAAAGCTCCTGGATTTGGAAAGCCCTTAGCAAAGCCTCTGTGATGGGTAGGGACAGAGGGAGGGTTTCTGCTTGGATATGCCAAGTGGCAGCCCCGTGGCTGCCCTGAGCACAGTTGAAATGCCTCACTTTAAGGCTTTTATTGTTTCTCCCCCCCCCACCCATACACCTGCTCTTTCCAACTTTCTCACTTTCTTATCTCCCCCTTCCCTGTTTTCCCAGGTCTTTGCCTGTACTCTTCGGTTCCTTTCTGCCTGGCGAACTCCTACTCATCCTTCAATACCTGGCTTAAATGTCACCCCCTCCAGGAGCTTGCTTGGACCTCCCCCATCCGCCCAAAGCTCCATCCTCTCTCTTGCTCCGTCAGTTTTTGAGGACAGGAACGCGTCTGTGTGTCCCCAGGACGTAGCACAGGATGGGGCACATGAAAGATGCTTACACAAAAGCCTAGAACAAAATGCATTCCTCTGTGGGGACTGGAGAGCAAGGGTCTGTCTGGATTGGGAGTAAGAGTGGGGGACCCTGAAGATGACATGCGCATGCACCAGGCCTGTTCAGGATCAGGCTGAGCCCGGGGGTGCACTTAATTTCCCAGGGATGTCATGAGTGTCCAGGGCGGTCTTGGACGTGAGAGGTCGTGGCACACTGTGGAGCACCGAAGGTCCTTGCACTGCCCAACTCTGCTGTGCTCTGTGTGTCCCCTGATGTGGTGGGGGACGGAGGATCACAGACTCAGGGAGAAGCAAACCAGACCTGGGGGTGAGGTGGGGGGTGGCCACCTCTCAAAGGCATTTCGAAGGGGCGTGGGCCGCTGGGGATTGAGGGCTTCTTCGGCGCTCCCTCTCCTATTGGATCCAGCACCGCACCAGACGCTGGCCCGGCTCCAGAGATGATGCGCGCCCCTGTCCTTCCAGCGAAGAGTAAACTGAGGTGCGGAGACAGGCAGGCATTTGCCCAAGGTCACACGGGCGAAGAGGGAGGGCATCCCGCGGACCCTGTTCCTGCAGCATGACGGGTGTCCCCACGCTGGGCTCGGGGCCGGCCGGCCGGCTGCTTCCTCCTCCGCGGCTCCCCGCGCCCCCGCCCTCCCCGCGGCCCCGCGCCCGGCCAGCACCCCCCGGAGCCGAGCCTGCCGCCGGGCCGGGCCGTCGCCGGGCGCAGAGCGCCCCCTGGATGGCGCGGTCCGGGCGGTGGTCGCCCGTCCTTCTCCTTGACTCACCTCCAGCCCCGGGGCCGGGCTCCGGCGCGGCGGGCAGGGGCGCGCGGGGCGCTGTCCGCGGGGCCGGGCGCCTCGTGTCCCTCGCCGGCCCTGCGCGCTCAGCCGGGCCGGCGGGCGGCGGGCGCCCGGGCCGTGCGGGGCGCGCGGGCGGGCGGGGCGCGGGCGGGCGGGCGGGGCGCGAGACGGAGCCCGCGGGGAGCCGCGCGCGGAGGGCGGCGGGAGCGGGGAGCCGCGCGGGGAGAGGCTGCGGCCGGCCGCGGGAGGAGGCGGCGCGGGGACGCGGGGGCGCGGGCGGGGCGCGGGCCTCGGGGTGCGCGGGCGGCCGGAGTCGGTGCCCGGCCGGGGTCCAGGCGCGGCGCGGCGAGGCCCGGCCCGGCCGCGGGGAGGAGCCGGGGCGCGCAGAGGGCCCCCCGGGAGCGGCGGGGCCCGGAGGCGGGTTGGCGGGGCGGGACCGGGGCTCCCCCGGCCCGCGGTGCTCCCGGGGTCCCGCGGCGGGGCGGGCGCCGTGGAGAGCGCCCGGGGGAGGCGCGGGCGCGGCGCGGGGTGCGCGCCCGGCGGAGCGCGCGCGCGGGACTCTGCCGGCGTCGGGGTGTGCGGGGCGGGGGGCGGCGCGGGGCGCGCGGGGCCCGTGCACACGCACACGCGCGCGCACACTCACACACTCACGCACGCACACGCCCTCCCCGCCTCGCTCGCGGCCGCTGCCGCCCTCCGAGCCGAGCCTGCGGAGCGGGAGCCGAGCCGGCGCGGGAGCCGCGGACGGGCGGGGATGCGCCGCGGAGCGGCCGCGCGGACGGCGACCCCGGACGGTGAGTGCGGCGGGCCGGGGCGCCGCGGGGGGCCGGCCGGGGGCGCAGGCCGGGGCCGGGGTGTCTGCCCGCCGGCGGCGCCGCGTGCGCGGCCTCTGATTGGGCGGGAGCCGGGGCAGGGGTGGGGGTGGGGTGCGGGGTGCGCGTCTGTGGGGGGCGTGCACGCGCGGAGCCGGCCCGGGGGGCGCGCTCGGCACCCCCGCCCGCGGCCGCGCTCCCCCGCCCGTGGCGCGGCCCCGCCTAGCCCCCGCCCGCCTCCCGAACCCCAGCCACTTGCGGCAACTTTGTGGGGGGCGCCGGGTGGAGGCGCTTGAATGCCGGCGCCCCGGCCTTTCTTCCCCGGGAGGGCGGGGCGGGGCGGGCCGCGCGGGGGCCGGGGGCGCCCCCACACCCGCGCTCGCCGGGGCACCGCCGCGGGCTTCCGAGCACGCCGGGCTCCTGCCACCCAGCCCGGGGCCAGGACCGCGGGGCTACAGCTGCTAAGCCCAGGCCCCCAAGTTCGTTTTGTAGCCGGGCTGAGGACGGGGGCTGGGCAGGGGGAAGCGGGGTGGAGAGCGAGCGTGAGAGTTGGTCCCCGGCCTCTGCTCCGGGACAGGTGGCTGGAAGGAGGGAGCTGCCGGAAAGGGGCATCCCTCAGGCCTGGGCCCTGAGCGCGCCCAAGAGGCTGGGGGTGGGGAGGGGCCCCTTTCTCGGGTGGCCTGCTGCCGCTCACCCCTGCTTGAACCTTGTGTGCCAGAGGTTGTGACTGTGCCGTGTCTCCCCTGTACCCCCCCACGCCCCCAGATCTGACCATGACGGTCAGACAGGATGGGGAGACGTAGTTCTGAATGGTGCCCTGGGGAGGAAGAGAACCCCACATCCCCAGCAGCGAGAGGCCTAGGAAGGGTCCGAGGTCTCCTGGAGGCCCCTTGGGACAGACTCTTCCACTTTCCTTCCATGCTCCTTCCAGCCTGGGCTTCCCTGGCTTGAGCTGCCCATGTGGCCTCTTTCTCCGTAAACCTGTGGGCTCAGAGGTCTCCTCCCAGCGTAGATGTGTGGGAGGGGTGTGGCTGGATCAGCGATGTCTCCCTGGGCCCCTGGGGCATGGTAACAGCTGTATTTGACCAGCTTTCCGGAGTAAACCTTACTTACTTCCACTTCCATTATCCCTCTGGAGCCTCTTAACCACTGAGTAAGAAGGCAGGGCCTCCACAGAGGAGGATTTGAGGCAGGATTGGAGCTAGAACTCTAGTTCCGAGCAGCCCCTTTCCGCACAACACCCTTTAACACTGGTCTGTGGAGAGGTGGGAGGCAGCAGGGAGGGCACCCAGTCCTTCCTTGCTGACCGGGCAGAGGGTCTCTGGTGGCTGCTTGCTAGAGGGTCTCCCCAGGGCTGTGCTTCCGCCACCTGTAAGCAGCCTGTCCCCAGATGGGCATGGAGGCGGCCGCAGCCACTCTCCAGCTTATGGGGCCTAGCATTGGGGCCTAACTCCTGCCCCCAGCCCCCCGCCCGCCCCGTGTCGGTGGATTGAGACCAGAGATGGCCTGTGCCTGCTTGATGTTTTCCAGTTTGCAAACTTGGTTCCAGTGGAACAGGCTGAGCACTAGGAATGTCCGTCTTATTCTGGGGATCAGAGAGGTTGCTTATGCCCACCCTAGCCTGGTATGCTAGGCCAGGCCCTGGCACTGACCTCATGTCTGGGCCCCAGAACCCTTCCCCTCTCCTGAGATCTCGATCCTGGAGCCCCTGTGCGGGCTAAAGAGGTCACCCCTGGGAATGAGTTCCACTCTGAGTTCCACTAGAGGTCTCAATGTGCATTTTGAGTGCATCTTGCTCCCCAGGTGGCCTCCAGGGTAACTGTCAGCCCCACGCAGGCCTCACTGACGCCCCTGGTCCCAACGAGAGCCTGGACTCCCCCCAGGACCATCCTGACCCTTGGAGGCTCCTGTGGGTGGGAGTTGTTGCCCTGAATGGCCACATTACCTACTGGGCTGCTCCCCGCGCCTCTCTGCTACTTCACTCTCTTGGGGGAACCTCTCTACCTCTCCCCTTCCTCTCTTCCATCCATTCTCTCAGTGACTGGATCTTTCCTAGCCATCAACCCCCCCTGCGCCCCCCGCCCCCATGGGTCCCCAAGCTCTGGACCTTTGCCTCTTCCATGGTGACCATGTTAGGCTGACTTCCAGGTGCCTGGGGCATAACCAGATGCCTGCGTGGCCCCACCCCTGCCATCATCTCCTGCCTGAAACCACTTCCCTGGAACTTTTGCTTCTCTGGAACTTCCTCGCCCTCCAGCAGGGTGAACCCCCCATCTGGGGCCCCAGTCAGGAAGAGGGAGCGAGCAGGGCACCTCTGTGTTCCTTGGTCTGTGCTGCCGGAGGTAAAAAATCCCAGTCAGGTGCTCCCAGCCCCAGCCCCGCTGGGATTTTAGGAAGTTGGCCACTCCCCCAAGTTTCCTGACTGACTGGGAAGGGCAGGTGCCCAGTGTGCTCCCCTTATTTTCCCTCTCTAACCAGGTCCTGGTCCTGACAAATTCTGTGCTTTAAATGATAAAAATACAACATTCTAATAATTTGATGATAAGAAGTTGTTGGGTGGACCAAGCCTTGGGGCGACTCCAGGGGGGAGAGGCGCTTAAACCACTCGAGCTCCTTTGGGGGTGGCTGGGAGCCACCATGGCCAATCTCAGGGTCTTTTCTGTGCGTTTCCTGGGCTCGACCTTTGCTCCCAAGAACCATACCTTGGTCTTGTTCCTTGCTGCAGAATCCTCCACTTGGGGCTCACTTCACTTTGGGGGGTATCTCCTGGTTTGAGACTGGCCTAAACTGGGAATACGGATGACCTGCCTGTGCCCCTCTCTGGATGGGGGAGAAGTCAACATTTGCTCACACCCTGGTATGAGGCAGAGTGGGCTGGGCGAAGGAAGAGGGGGTGATGAGGGGTCATTCAGATGGACTGGAGGGCCTGGTGTGCTGGATCTGCTCAGATGTTTCTGGCACTTGGGAGATACTCAGTAATTGTGTGGAACAAGTGAATGAATGGGAAGTGTGAACGGTGTGGGTTTGCAAGGCAGATGGCACAGTGATGGCAAAAGCACAGGGTGGGGAGCACCAGGCATGGGGGGAGATGTCTGCACTGGAGTGGTTCATGCAGGGGCACCGCAGGCATAGTGTGGGCAGGATCCCGAGTGCCCCATGCAAGAGCAGAGCCCCAATCCTCAGTCAGGGCTCCCCCATGGAAGTCCTGGAGGGAAGTGATAGGCTCTGCCATTTAACCACTCCCTCTGGTGGTTGTGGGAGGCGTGGCTGGCACAACCTGAGGCCAGGAGAGTCCCTGAGGCTCCTCCAAGGCTGGTGGTGAGGACACCTGCAGACATAGGTCCTGACCTGCCTTTGCTAGAGTGGCCAAGGGGCCAGCTGTGATTCCCTACCTGATGGGGGAAGGAGAGATCCGGCCCACGGCAGGCTCCAGGTGGGGTAGTGTGGACTGTGAATCGGGTGGGGCTCTGGATAGCGCAGTCCGGCCTGAGTGTACGGAGGTGGCAGTGTCTGGAGGCGGATACAGCCTTTAGCACTGGCCCCTCGGAGCACTGGAGCCAGTCCTTGAGGTCCTGTGGTCCCCAGGCTCTATTGTCTGTAAAATTAACAAGTTTGTCTCCCTGGAGACCTGGAGTGGATTTGGGTGAAAGTTGATGACCTGGAAGCTGGGATACAAAGGGGCGGGGTAGAGGGTAGAGGGTAGTCACAATTGACAGAGGAAGAGCTTGAGGCCCAGAGAGGCAGCGTGACACACACGGGTTCATAGAGCAAGGTGGAGGCAGGTGCTCCAGCAAGGCTTTGCTGTGACCTGTGGGGCAGGGTGGTGGGGTCCCCTGGGCCTTGGGGCTCCGCAGAGGATGCCCTCAGGCTGCTGCTTCCAGCTGTCAGGGAGCAGATGGGGCCATATGGCCACATCAGGGGAGGTGCCAGCCGTTGGAGGAGGGATAGCGGCTGCTCCCCTGGCCTTCTGGATCAATGTGGGCACTGCCTGCCACCGGGGTCAGGGCAGGAGGAGGCCAGAGTGGAACCTTGGTGTTCAGGTTGGCTGGGACACATAGGCTGAGCCTTGGCAGGTGGCCCAATTCTAGCACCCATCTGCCAGGCCTGATCCGATTAGCTCCAGGCCAGCTGTGCCAGTCACTCCCCTGCCCCACCCAGCTCCATGCCTTGTGAGGCCACAGGCCGGGGGGCCAGCACAGCCCCTCTGCTGTCAGGGCCTCCGACCTCAGTGGAGTATGTGTGTGCACGCAGCCTCATCCTGAACACTAAGTCTGCAGCTCTGAGATTTTGGGGTGTGTGGATGGTACCCTCAAATCAGCCTGGTGTGATCAAAAGGGTCTGGCTTGGATGCCGTGGGATGCTGGGTTTGAATCCTGGCCCAGCCCGTCCGGAGCTGAGTAAGCTCAGACTGGCACGTTTCTGAACCTCAGTTTCCTCGTCTGTCTCCTGGGAAGGACACCTCCCTTCCACTAGTGAGAGCAAAGCTGCGCTGACCGGATGCACTGGAGAATCCCAGTAAGCGGTGGCTCAGTCTTTGCTCTCTAGCGGGAGAGGGAAGTAAGTCATGCTGAAGTTTCAATGACTACCTTGAAGTAGACAGGAGCCTTATTATTATTATTTTCCAGGACAAACATTTGTTGTTTTCCTTCCTTGTTTGGTGCTCATGGCAGTTCTCTAAAGCAGACGGAGGGCACCTCTCCCCGCCCATCTCCGTTCACAGATGAGGAAACTGGAAAGTGATCCCGAGAGGCTGCCCACAGCAGTCGGGCTTGACCTTGTCTGGACTCCTGGCGCGGGGCTCCAGCGCCGGGGGTCTGCTTCCCAGACTTCTGGGTGGAGGCCAGAGAAGGGGCCCTGTCTCCCTCAAGGCCTCTGTTTAGTGCCGCCCTGCTGGGCAGTGGCTGTGGACGCCGTGGCTCTTCACCCACCTCCCAAGGCCCTGCTGGCCAGCATGTTCCTGCTCAGCACCCTCAGGGGCTCCCTGTGGCCTCCAGGCTGGCACCCAGATCCTCAGCGCCCTGCACGGTCCTACCCTCCAGCCCAGCCATCTCCCCTGACCGCCTCGTGCCGCCTGGCTCTCACTCCCCTTTACATAGCCTGTGGCTCCCGCTTTTCTAGGGCTTGGGGGTGCAGTCCCTTCTACCTGACTGGGAAGGTAGGCGCTCCTGAGTTATGGTGTTTTTTCTGCTGAGGAGCTCACTACAGGCATGGCCCTCCCTGCCCTGGGAGCTCCACCAGGTGGAGAGGGGAGTGCCCAGGCACTCACCACACGTCATCTGCTAAGGGGGGGTGTCTGTGTCTGTGGGGTGACACTGTGTCTTCGCGTGAGACGGCTGGCGGCCCCTGAGTTGTCATGATTTCTGCGCAGCAGCAGGGTGCCTTCTGAGGTCGGGAGGGTGGTGGTCACATGAGGACCCCCTCAGCCCCTGTCCATCTCAGCTCGTCCAGCTCGGCCCTTGTCGGTCCCACCCACTTTTCAACGCTCAGCCCAAATGTCATGTTTAGACAAAAGCCATCCTGCTTGCCCAGCTGGAAGCGGCTGCTCCCGGAGAACTCTGAGTAGTTACCTGCCTTTGTCAGCAAGCGTTTATTGTGTGTGAGGCCTTTGGCACTTGATTGTCTCTCTTCATGGCCTGGGAAGGCCGTGGTGGTGGGTACCTGGCACCCCCAGGCACCAGGGGCATATCTCTCAGGGCCTGTGTGGCCACTGCCACGTCCTCCGCCCCTCGGGCCCGGGACTGCGGGGTAGGCCAGGACATCTATTTGAGAAGCTCCTGAGTTATGGTGTTTTTTCTGCTGAGGAGCTCACCACAGACATGGCCCTCCCTGCCCTGGGAGGCTCCACCAGGTGGAGAGGGGAGTGCCCAGGCACTCACCACACATAATTCTCCCTGATTAATTGCATGGCATCAGCAATTAGTGATTGATTACTTAGGCTACTGATAACTCTTCCATTATCGACTGGTGGAGGTGGGCCTGGCCAGTGCTGGCAGGGGTCAGCTGGGCCTAGCTGGGAGACTGCAGTCATGGCCATTTATTCCTGGCCAGGAAGTTCAATAAACAGGAGCCAGAGAAAAGGAGGTGCAGGGCGGTCCACCCTCTCTCCAGTTTGCTCTGCTGGGGCTGGCATAGAGGCCGGGGAGGCGGGGGTGGGGCAGGCAGGGAGGCTTTGCGGGTTCCCTCTGCCTCCACCTTCTGTGTTCTGCTTCCAGTTCCTCCTGGCTCTGGGCCTCTGTTTTCTCATCTGCTAAGTGGGGGTGTCTGTGTCTGTGGGTGACACTATGCCTTCGCGTGAGACGGCTGGCGGCCGCTGAGTTGTCATGATTTCTGCGCAACGGCTGGGCGCGTTCTGAGGTCCGGAGGGTGGTGTCACATGAGGACCAGCATCCTGGCCCCCAGTCCAGGGCTGTCTCCAGGGGGGCAGGGAGGCGAGGGTGGAGGGAAGCGGGGTCGGGAGACAGCGGCCGTCTCCCTGGAGTGCCGTGTCTGGCTTCTGAATGTGCTCAGGCTTCTCAGTGTGGTGCTGGGACTCGGTGGCGGAATTTGTGAAAAGCAATTTCTCGGGGCAGCACATAAAGGAGGTGGCAGGGGGGATGTTTAACCTACTTAAGAGCCCCAGCCGCCGCTGGGGCCCGCCGGGAGCGGGGACCTCGTGGGGCTTCTGGCTCACGTGGGCAATGCTTTCTAAAAACTTTTTGTTAGGAGCGTTTTCAAGCGCACAGAAAGAGAACAGTATAGGAAGCTTCCACGTGCCCCGTCTCCTAGGCTGAACAATTGTTGACATTTTGCCACATTTCGCTTTCCTTTTTTTTCTTGAAGCATTTTAAAGGAAAGGATAGACATCGTGACATTTCATGCCTAAATGTTTCAACATCTGTCTCTGAAAAATAAGAGAAAATATCTGTCTAACCTCAAGTGGGCACATAATTCTTTTGGTTTTCTCCTTGAGCCGTGAGGGTGCTGAGGGACGAGGAAACTGAGGCAGAGAGGAAGCCTGGCCCGTCCCAGGTTGCAGTGCGGCGGGCGGGAGGGGGGAAGGGCAAGAGGCAGCCACAGGTGTCAGCCCAGCACTGGCAGAAACAGAAACAGGAGGGGGGAAAGGCACAGGGACAGGTGGAAGGAGCCGGGCAGGTGGCTGCAGGTGGGGTGTCCTCTGGGGAGTCTCTGGCTCAGGCTGGAGGTTCCTCCTGGCATCAGGAAGTGACCCCTTTAGGTTAATTGTCTCTTCCTTTTGTTTGCTGCGGACATTATTCAAGAACTGCAGTGTCAGGAAAATCTGAAACAACTTCTTGTTTGTTGTTTAATTTAGGAGACTGTAATCAGGCTTCGGCCACGCAGGGCCAGGGGAGCCTGTGCTGGCTCGGAGCAGGGTTACCCCCCCACCACGTCTTGGGGGGTGGCAGGGAAGGCAAGGGGAGGACTGGACAGGCAGGGGCTCTGAGGCAGCCGTGCGCGCGCGTGCAGGGGCCTGCACACCATGCACGATTCTGTACCTCAGAACAGAGCTGGGCAGCGAGGCGTGGGGTGTGAGCTCCTGGGGGGTGTGCAGAAAGAAGGGAGGGCTCTGGCCACACCAAGGAGCTCTCCTGTGTCCTTCTGCTCAGCAGTCTCCTTCCCGGGGAAGCCTCCAGAGGGCCAGTGTCCTTTGTCAGTTCAGGGCAGCAAAAGGTCTCTCCAGGCTTCCTTCCTTGTCTCCTCGGGGTCAGCGTGGTCTTGCCCCCAAGTACCCACATGTGCTTGGGCTCCGTGTCTGCCCTTAGTGACTTGGGAGTCCTCCTGACTGTGAGGGTGCCAGAGGTCGCCGGCGCAGGGTTAGAGAATGCTGGAGCTGGAAGGCAGCCCCTGAGATCAGCTCCTTCTGCTTACAGGTGCCAGATAGGGAAGCGGAGGCATGGGGTGTGGCCAGCCCTGTCTTAGATCTTAAGGTGAAGCACGGCAGAGCCTTGGCAATAAGGCAGGGCTCTGCCTTCTCGGGACCAGGATCCCCTGCTTCCTTGCCACATGGGCTTGTGGTTCAGGGCAGACCAGTGCTCTGGGTGCAGAGCGGAGGAGGCAGGCCCAGCTGGGGAAGGGCTGTTGGTCATGCCACAGTCGCCTGGGCTCCCTGCTAGGGCCCTCTTTCTGCTCCCTCTGTGTGTATGTGCCCGTTACACACAGTGTGTAGGGAGATTGGGTATGGGTTGGGGAGCAGGCTTCAGTGGGGTGTCCTGAGGTTCAGTCATCTGGGACTAGGACTGGCTTCCCCAAAGCTCCACCAGGCTCACTATGGGTATATTTCTTGGGGACTACTTGAGTGGGGGGCAGTGGGTGTAGAGGCCCCAGAGAGAGAGGCAACTGGAGGGAGACTAAGAGACATCAAAATCCCTTTTGTTTCCTGCTCCCAGGCCTAGGCCTGCAGGGAGCTGCCAGGCCCTGTGTCCATAGTGAGGGAAGGAGAAGAAAAGAAGCGGACCTTGAAGGAGTGTCCAGATGGGGGCTGAGTTAATGGGGGGGGGGAGTTGTCACCACCCTCCTGATAAAACCAGGAGGGACTGGGCTCGTCCACTACTAAAGGGAGGGCAGGCTGGCACTGCTAGCTCCCTGCTGGGTGGAGAGCTCTGTGCCTGGAGTGCAGGGGTGGGGGGCAGAGTCCTGGTGCTCTCCCTCGTGACCATGCCGGACCCTGGGCAGGGCACTGCCCGAGCTCGCCTTCGCTGGTGCACACAGCTGCCCTGCCAGGTGGGCGCTGTGACTCCATTTCACAGATAAGGAAACTGAGGCTCAGAGGGGTCACCCAGCTGGTCAGTGGTGGCCAGGGACTTGAGCCCAGAATACCTGCTTTGGTTGGAACATATGGTCTCGGAGCCCAGGTTTCTGCTCCGGGCTGGACCACTAGCTGCTGTTCCCTGGGCCCGCTTGCTTCTGTCCGGCAGGGCTGGGAGGTTGGCTGAGGGGCTGGGCTGCAGCCTCAGGCTGGACAGGAGGTGAGCTCTTTAGCCCTTGGGGAGGCCAAGCCTCCAGATGCCTCCTTCACCCGGCTTGGCAGGTTCTGAGGGTTCTGGCTGAGGCTTAACACTGTTCTTGGAGGAATCCCTCCTAAGCTGAGTGAAGTGAGAGGCTCTGTGGCACAGCGCTGAGGGCTTCAGCCCCGGTGCATGCACGTGTGTGTGTGTGTGCATGTGAGTGTGTGTGTGTGTGTGCACGTGCATGAGTGTCTCCGTGTGCACATGCAAACCCCATTGCCACCAGCCAGCGTGTGCGGTGCTCCTGTATGTTTTCCGGGAGCCCGTGTGTAGGTGATCCCGAGGCCTGGAGTCCTGCCCGAGGACCACACAGGAAGCAGGGCAGAGGTGAGTTATGGGACTCACAGACACTCAGTCCCCGCCAGGTGCTTTACATACATCATCTCAGGCAGGCCTCACAACAACCACAAGATGTATGCCTGCTGCTCCTGCTGAACAGAGGAGGCGAGTGTGCCTGGGAGGCCACGTGGCCAGCGAGGGAAGGATCTGGCGCCGGAACCCAGAAGGTGCTTCCTCCTGGGAGGGTGTCCGTGTGGCAGATGGAGGGGAGTCTGTGCCACAGCTAGGAAGAAGGAAGTTAGGTTTCAGGATGGCGCCGCTGGGGGCTGCTGTGTAGTGGAAGGGCCCAGGGGTCAGCGGAACGGGTCGGGAGATGGGGGTGGTGCACCAGGACGGGCCTCCTGGAAATCTAGCATCTGGCGCTAAGCCTGCGTGACCTCACCCGCTCTGATCTGACTCCTCAAACCTGCCTTGCTCCCCTCAGGCAGAGTGGCGTTCTGGGGGTCCTTAGGCCTGGAAAAGGCCTGGCTCTGCAGGCCTGGCTCTGGTGCCAGCCCGGGCGGGGAGTGTGCTCCGGGTTATGAGCAGGGAGGGTGTGGCCGGGTCTGAGTTTGGAGGGACGGGGGCTGTGGGCCGTGGGGAGGTGGGAAGAGGGGCAGCGTGGGGTTGGGGGCTCTTCTCTAGCCCTAAACCCCAGCAGTGCAGGCTGGGGAGTGGCTCATCTCCCGGTCTCCCATTCTTGGCGCTCCCTTCTCCTGCCTCTGGGAACGTGGAGTAGGGGGATATGTATGCAGGGGGTGGGGGGCGGTCTCTGGACCCTCCCGGGTCCCTCCCGCAGAGGCTGTAAGTATTTTATCTCCACTGTCTCTGCTGCTGGAAATTGCTGCTTTTAACATCTTCCCCCACACCCCACCCCCTTTTGCTTGATACAAACGAATGCTGGAAAAATTCTGAGCTGGGTGCTCGCTCTGTCGCTTCTGCTCATGCCCAGAGTCCCCTCCAAAAACTCTAATTGCTTTTAAGCTGCGATAGTTGGCAAAAGCAATTTTCTTTACATTATGGAGAAAGACTTGATCCACCACATTTTCTTCTTCCTTTTTTTTGACGCTAACCTTTCGTTTGGAGTTCCTCCTCACCGCCGCTCAGGCGTCTCGCGCTGGACGAGAAATGGAGTAGAAAGAGATGTGAGTGGGGCGGCGGGAGCAGGACGTTTTGCCTGTCTGGCCCCAGGTTCCCCAGTTCCGTGTGGCCTTCTGTCTAGTCCTTCACTCAGCTGCCAGCCGCGCTCTGTCCAGCGGAAGCTGCGTGACAGCAAACTGCAGCGCCCAGCGCAGAGAAGTGCCTCGCGCGTAGTAGGCACTTCAGATCACTTGAGCAGACAATAGCTCGATGGAGAGCCGGGCGCTCTGCCAAGCACCAGAACGCAGGGGAAGAACCGGATGCACCCTTGGCTGCAGGAGCTCCCTGGCTGGAGGGGAGCTGCCATGCAACGTAATTGCTGATTACTGAGTCACAGAACAGGTGGACAGAGGGCCATGGGAGCACAGAGCACGGGGTGGGAGGGGCCGGGGGGAGCAAGGGGAGCTGGGGGGCTGCATCGTGGGAGGGTAGGAGTTTGACTGGGGCCAAGGAGTGGGGGTATTCCAGACAGGAGATAGCCTGCGCCAAGACTGGGCTGGTGAGGTCTGGAGCGGAAAGTGGGGTCAGGCCGGGGGGTTGGCGAGGGCCGGCGAGGGCCTGAGCTGCTGCAGAGAGCTTGGCGTGGTGGTGGAGTTTAGACTTGATCCCAAGGACAGTTGGAAGCCCTGGAAGAGTTCTGAGCAGGACCAGGGTCGAGCCCTGTGGCTCCTCAGTGGGGCTGGGGGAGGCTGGGCCCGGTCAGCTTGTGTGTGGTGGAGGATGGCAGTGAGAATTTGAGACAGATGAGAGGAAATAGGGGACCCAGTTCTGGTGCTTGTGCTGTGGGTGAGAGGCCGCTCAGGCTTCCCTGCACCTGGCAGGGGTGGGCCCGTGTAGCGGGGGGAGCAGTTCCTCGGCCTCTGCCGCCTTCGTCAGGGGTGCTTCGCGGCCAGTTCCCTGAGGCGCACAGCCCTTTACAGTGTATAAAGCCTACCCGCCTCTGGTTTTTTTTTTTTTCACTTTTTTCTCTTTTTATTAATGAGATCCCATTGTTTTCCATCCCTGTTAATATCTTGACAGTAGACAATTTTCCCCTTTGCTGTGGTCACCGTAGCTCTCCCACCGCTATCACTTCTGATTCTTCAGCAGATTTTAGAAACCACCCCCTGAGGTGGACAGAGCAGGAGGCCTTTCCCCACCGACAGGTAGAGGCTGGGCAAGTCCTGCAGGCAGGTGGAGAGGGGTGGGGATTTGAAGCCAGGCCTCAGGGCCCCCAGCTGGTTGCCGGTACCACCTCTATTGAGCCCCCCTCCACCCTAGCTCTCTCTGCTCCCCCTTCCTGAGCCCTCTGCTCCTTTCCTGTTTGCAGAGCATGTGGGGCTTTTCAAAAGCATTAATGATAGAAAGTAAATTGGAATCGGAGAGGAATCATCGCCGGGCGTTCTCGGAGGGCCGCCTCTGCCCTCGTGTCTCTCAGCCATATTGAAGCTAGCAGCCGGACCAGAATATGAATGAGTCCCAGCCAGCATTGCTCTTAATCTGTCGGGGAGCCCTCCCCGGCCAGACGGCACTCACCAGCGACAGAGCTGTTTGCAGTGAGTGGCCGCTGGGCATTACCAGCCAGGACTGATTTCCCTGGGATGGAGTCACAGTCCATGGCCGTGAAGAAGGAGGAGGATGCAGGTGGACGGGACCTTGCACCCAGGGCCCCTCCCACTCAAGTCTGCTGCTGGGGACACGGCTGAGGCCAGTCCAGCAGGGGTCAGGCATCCCTGCCAGGGGGAGGGACACATCTGAAATTGCCATTGGCTCCTCAGGGCCTAGATTCCTCGTGGGGGTATCGAAGGCCCTCTGTGTGAACCTGACCCTCCTTGTCCTGTCTCCTCTGGAAGTCTTTCGTGGTCACTCTCCAACTTACTGGGTTTTTCGTTTTCCAGCCTCTAATGACTCTGGGTGCAGAGGGGCAAACCTAGGGCCTGAGGGGACAGGGAGGTAATGAGTAGAGCAGGATGGGCGTGGGGCAGTGGGGAGAGGCAGAGACTGTTCATGCGGAGTCACAGAGGCCACAGTTTGGGATCCTGCCTTGGGTACATTCACATACAGCTCTGCTAAGGAGACTGTGCCTTGGCTCCAGGGCAAGGATTCTTCTCTGCCCACTAACGAGATGTTCCCCAGGGTCAGGCCCGGGTCTCTGACACTGCAGTCCAGCTCCCCAGGGACTCAGGCCTGGCTTGGGCACAGGGTTGGGCCACTCATAAAGCCTCAGGGGCTCTAGGGGACTTGGACAGTCGCAAGGGTAACCCTCCTATTTAGAGATGGGGTCTGGAAAGGTTCTGCTGCGCGCGCACACACACACACACACACACACACGTGTCTCTGTGCTCTTGCAGTCAGCACCATGGGAGAGGAAGGTGGTTTCTGTAACCTCTGCTTTAGAGAGGAAGAAACTGAGATCAGGAAGGCTGGATCCAGGGGGACACTGCAGGCTTGCATTTCAGTCAGCAGCCTTTTCTGGCCAGTCTGGGGGTGCTGAGGTATGTATTGAGTGCACAGGTGGTGGGGGATTGAGGCACATCTGCATTCAGATAAGCCCAGCCACAGCAGGAGGCCTGAGGTCCTGGCTCAGACCTGCCCCTAGGGCAGAGGCCTCTCTCTGTGCCTTGGTTTCCCCATGCCCAGGCTGAGAGGTCCATGGTGGGGCCAGAGAGAGTTTGGGGGATCCCATTGATTTCCTGTGGCCTTGGCCTGGCTGCAGCCCCACTCAGTGCTGCTTCTGGCCCCTGACTCCGTTGGCACCAGTGTGGGCTCATGAGGAACGTGCTCACTGCTGTCCTCTCTGGGGTCACTGCTGGGCTCACTGCTGTCTTCTCTGGGGTCACCATCGCAGGGAAGGTGACTGGCACCCAAGAAGGGCCTGGCTGTGTAGGTGCAGTTAGCAACGTGGGGCCGCCAGAGCAGCCTGGCCGCTAGCCCAGGTATGGAAGCAGGAGGCTGAGAAAGAGGACTCAGACCTCCCCCAGGTACCCGCACACTGGACTGTGTATTCAGTCCTGGGGTTTGGCGCCCCCACACACCCAGAATGGACTCACAGGGACTCTAGACTAGACTCTGTGTAGTCCTGGGGTGGAGTATGGGGAAACTGCGGCCCAGAGAATCTGAGAATGAGACTTACTCTGATCTCTGCCTCATCCAGCCAGTGTTCCCCTCTTCTGTGATAGGGCGCTCACCCCAGCCAAGGAGACCTGTCTATCTTGGACATGTCTCTCCCCTGCTCAGAGCCAGCCTCTGCTCCCTGAGACTCCTGAGGGGTCCTGGTTTGGGACCTGGGGCTGCAGAACCTGTGCCCCAGAACTCCCCTGCCCCTGATGTGCAGGGGGACATTGTGCTTTTGAGCTTTCTTTTGGGGGGGGCTGGCCTTGCTTTGTTCCTGCTCATGAATCTTTTTGGACTGGGGTCCCTTGGGGAGTATGATGAAAGGCACAGCCCTATAACTGCTCCAGGTGCATTTCCTCCCTCCTCGCACCATGTGCATAAATTCCCAACTAATTTTGTGCAGCTTCAGGGCCCATAACTCCTGTGTCCTCCCTCCCTGGGGACCCTGGCTAGGAACTTCTGCTTTAACAGTCTCCCCCATGCCAGGGATAATGTGGCCTGTCGTGCTGCCCTGGGACGGGAAGCTGGGTGTCTCGCCCCCAGGCTGTGCTCTTTCTGCCCTTCCCTGCTGCCTTCTGAAGGTCCCATCAGGTGGTTGGCGGCGGGCTGGGTGCCATGACAACTGCTCATTCTTCCCACAAACTGTAGTCCCTGTGCCCTTCTGTGCCAGGCTGTGCTGGCCTCTGGGTACAGAAAGCACAAGACCCACGCCTGCCGGCAGGGCAGTCACACCTGTCAGCACTCAAAACTTGGGAGGCTGGGGTTGGGCAGGGGCGACGCAGGGCAGGGCTCCCAACCCCAATCTGCAGCGGGGGGTCAGCAGAGGGCGGTGTCTCTCTGGGAGGACTTTGCGAGTGGATCAGGGAGGAGGGGGCATCGCTGCAGCGGGACCCCAAGTGCAAGGGCTTGGAGGCTGTCAAGGGGGTCTGGCTGCCCAGTCTGAGCAAAGTGGTCATGGGAGTGTGTGGGATCCGGCGTGAGGCTGAGGACCCGTGGGGCAGAGGCCCTATGGGGCCTGGTGGGCCTGGGAGGGGGTGCGGGCCAGGACCACTTGGGAGTCATAGAAGGACGTGCAACAGCTCAGCCCTGGGGCTGGTTGTGCATTTCAGAACCCTCCCCCTGGCCGCTGCAGAGTAGGTGGGTGGGGACGGGAGCCCCTCAGGAGCTGGGCAGACTGGGGCCTTGGGCAGGCAGAGCGTGTCATCCTATCAGGAGTTTGCTGATCGCTCCCCGTCTGGACCTCAGGTGGACTTAGCCAGCTACCTGGAGACAAACCAGTGGTTAATGGAGGGGAAATTTCTGGAACTGGGAGAGGCCTCAGGCTCTCTGATTCTGTGGACTGACTCGAGTGGGAAGGGCCTTTCTTAAGGGATCTGGTCTTTGGAATTTGCCACCTGCTGTTGAACTATTCCCAGGCCTGCTGGCTGCCCATCTGCCCTAACACACACATACAGGCACACACACCTTCACACATGAGCACACACGTGCACAGCCTCAGGTATACAAGGTGCATGGTGGTTACACACAGAGGTCTCCTCTCCCTCAGCACACACACGCAGACTAGACGCCATCCTGCCTGTACACCCTCTCCAGAGTTCAGAGACCCACATGCCCCCCATGTGAGCCCTGTGCACCTTCATAGCACCCTAGTTTCCTCTACTTGCACCCACTGGCTTGTCCCCCTCTTTCTTTGCACAGAGAGAAACTCACCCCCAACTTCCGGTTACCTTTCCTTCTCTTGCCCTCTCTGTCTCCTCCCTGCGAAAGCCCAGAACTGAGCCTCAAAGCACTGTCCCCTGAACTTTTCTGCAAAGGCCCCTGCATGCTGGCCTCACCCGCCTGGCCTCACCCACCTTCCCTTAGCCTAGGGCTACCCAAGGTTGTGACTGTCCCAGGAGTTCCTGGATACCTAGGAAAGCCTTCCACCCCAGCCCTGAGGCTTGGAGCCCAGCTGAGGAGCCAGGGGTCCTGGCTTTAGCTCCATCCAGCCTGTGTGACCTTCTCAACCTTCTGCTCCATGGCCTGGAAGGGGGAGCTGAGGCAGGGGCTCTGCATTCTCCAGGTGGAATTCTCAAATAGGTCCTGAGGCTCTGGTGTCCCTGAAGTGGTCTGGGGGCTAGGGAGGCGGGGTGGGGCTGGAGAGGCCCCTCCCCTTTCAACGGCAGCTCCTGGTGCTTACATCTGCATTTTATGTTAGGGTTCAGGCGACATTTAAAGAAAAAAAAAATTAAGTCTTTTTTTTAAAGATTTATTTATTATGCATACAAGAGCTGGGGTACAGGCCAGAGGTGCAGGAGGGTGAGAGGATTCACCAGAGACAGAGTGGGGAGCAGAACAGGCAGATTGACTGAAATACACTGCTGAGGGGAGCAGTGGGCGAGACAGGAGAGGTCTGCTGTGCCATGTGGGTAGCTCCCTGGCCTGCTGGGGATGGAACTCATGCTGCAGAGGCTGCAGATAGGTTCATAGTGCTGCATCTTAACCCCTTGCGCCGCCAGGGAGGCCCAAAACATTAACTCTTTATTGATTTTGTTTTCTGATTACAAAAAAAGATCTGACAACATACTTGTAGATCCTGGAGACCATAAAAGCCTTCTTCTCTTCCCTTCCCCCAGGAGAGCACTGCAACTCTGGAGTATTGGCCCCCAGCCTTCTGGGGGCAGATTCCAACAAACTGTTATTTCTAAAAGTAGTCTCCTTCTCAAATAGCCTTGTACAGCTTGAATTTTTCATATTGTGAGGCAGCAATGTGCTTCGTTCTGTCGAATGGCTGCAGAGTGCTCTGTAGCGTAGACGTGCTCTATTTTATTTGCACATTTCTTTATCGATAAACATTTAGGCCATTTCCAATTTCCTTTTTACTCGTACCAACAATGCTGCTGTGAGCGCCCTTGAGTATTTGTACCGGTGCCTGTACTATCATTTCTGCAGGGGAGTCTCCTAGCAGTGGGATTACTAGGTGGTAGTGTGTGTGGGTTTAAATGTTATTCAGTGTTGCCAAATTACCCTTTCAAAGGCTGAATTAATGTCCTCCCAGCCCCCACCCCAGTAGTCTAGGTGGGCTCGTTTCCCTACATCCTTGCTAGTGCTGGTTGTTCTCAATCACTTAAATTTTTCCCAATCTGATGGGCAAGGAATGGTAGGGTGTTGTTTTCATTTGCACTTCCCTGGTTGCTGGTGAGATGGAACATCTTTTCATACCTTTATTGGCCAATTCGGTTTTTCCTCTGTGAATTTCTAAATCCCTGCCAACTTTTCTCTTTTTTTGTCTTTTTTCTTATTGACTTGTCGGGACTCTTTGTATATTAGTGGTCTTTTCTTTCAGTGTCTCACTTGCCTTCTAACTTAGTTTATAGTGTCTTTGGCTGTACAGATGTTTTATGAGTTTATATGGTTGGATTTATCAAATTTTTGCTTTATGGCTTCTGGATTTAATGTTTGGCATAGAAAGGCTTCCCCTACTGCATAAATTTCATTTCAAATAAGAATTTTATTGCTGAAAAATCTTTGTGAAACCCTGCTTTGTAGGTTCCTCCCCAGCTGTGTGTCTGCTCTTGGCAGCTGCAGCCATATCTGGGCGAGGGAGGGCTGCTTTGCCTGCCAGCTCATTTTCATATCTTTGCCTCTCCCTGTCTGGCTTTGGGGTTACTGTTGCTTTGTCTCTGTGTCCTCTGCTCTGCCCCTCTTTTCTGTGTTTCTCCTGTTTTCTCACCCCCAACTGGTTTCCCACCGGCAGTGGTGGCAATGTGCCCCCCTCATCTCCACCTGCTAGCCTCGCCCCAAGTCCTGTGGGCTGACCCAGAGCCGCTCCTGGCTCATTTATCTCTCTCAGAGAATTTTCCTCCGGGAACCTGAGGGCAGACGGAGCCAGTCCAGCTCCTTCCTCCACCAGGAAGCCTTCCTAGGTAGCTCCTTCCTCTACTTCCACAACCCTGAACCTGGCTTCTCTTTCTGTCCTCATTGGTCTTTCCTCGTCCCGCTTTCTCAGCACTGAGCAACCTGGGGTACAGCTGGCCATTTCTCAGGGTCTTAGTTTCCAAATGTGCTAAGTGGATCCTGGGAGATTATACCAGGTGCTAGGAGGCATGGCCCTTGTGGGGTATAGCAGAGCTGGTAGGTCTTGCAAGGTGTCCCTCCCCCAAATACTGCCGGTGAGGAGTTGTGTGCTGCCGACAAAGATGGGGACTCGAGTTCTGTGAGAGTGATGACAATGACGGTTCGCTCGTTCTCCGCCCCACCTAGGCCAGGGCAGAGCTGGCACCCACGGTAGGAAGAAGGAGTGATGGACACTAGTGAGCTAAGCCCAGGCAAGCGGCCTCGGGCTCCAGGCTTCTTTGGACTCCCTCTGTGCAGCAAGGCACTTTCCTCATGGAGCCTCACTTCTTGGGGCTGGGGTGCTGCCAGGGTCTCCTCCCCGTGACCAGCGGGAGGTGGGGGATCCAGGTGTGCTCAGTCCTGCCCCACACTGGAGGCCTCCATGTAGGGGCTGTTGGGGCAAGGGGTGGGCTTTGGTCGAGGAGCAGGAGGAGGACAAATCAGGGAAACCTGGGGGTCTCTGCAGCATGGCCCGGAAACAACCCAAATCTCCGCATAATCTTTCCCGTGCTCCTGTGGCCCCCGGACTTCTGTCCCAGCACCTTCCCTCTGACCAAGGTGGCCTGTCTCCAATCTGAGCTGCTGGTGGGCAGGAGCACTGTCTTCTACAGCTCTTTAGCCCAGTTGGCAAGCATGCAGTGGGCACCTACTGAATAGAATGAATGACTGTGTAACTGAATGACTGACTGAAAAGCCAGGGTGTCAGGTAGGGGCTCAGGTCTGGGGACGAGGGGATCTGGGTTCTGGGCTTGGCTCTCTGGCTGCCGTGTTGGGAGACCTCGACTCTCACTGGACGCATCTCCCCATCTGTACGATGGGCGCCGGCCTCTCAAGCTCTGTGTGTGTGTGTTGCTTGGCGCAGGCGCATGCCAACTCACACACACACTGGTACCATCTTCTTTGGCTACCGTGTGCACCTACTGGGTGCCAGCCCCCTGCATTTCTGGACTCATGTGGGCGGCATCTTGGAGTAACTGTTTTCTGTGGTTGTCTCGCATTCCCTGGGGAATGTGCTAATTCTGTTAAATACATAGGCATCTCATTCCCAGAGATCCCTGGGCTCCACCGAGGGGGCAGGGAGGAGGCTGTCACCTCTGCTGTGGTGCCACTACCCCCCTTGGCTGAGGCCGGCAGCGGGGGCTTCTGTCCTTCCTGGGACACATGTCCGGGAGAGCTCCCAGCTCCCAGCGTGTCTCCTCGCCTGCCCCAAATCATTGTCATGCTCTGCCTGTGGTCTCATTTCCATAGCAACTCCTTGTGATGCCACTGAGGAGAGTGGGAGCTTGAGGAAGGTGTGGGAGAAGGGAATAGGAGGCCCATTCATTATCTTAGAACCTGGCAGCTGGGGGCTTGGAGTGGTCCCGTGGGCTGCTGGCCCTGCCAGCTCAGGTAGCACTGGGCCCAGGGCTGCCAGCCCAGTGAACTGGAGGCTTGCCAGGGACAGGGCTGCCTGGCTGGCCAGCACCTGGTTGGTTTGTGCCAATCTACCGGAAGCCAGGTTGAGCCGCCACTGAGGACACTCCCACCTGGCAGGGTCTGGCTGGGAGGACCGCAGCCCAAGGAGCTGCCTGGACTCTGGCTACCCTGCTGGCGTAGGCTGGCACCACTGCATCCTGTCCTAGGTCAGCAGCCATTGGAGACACCTGGGGACTGGCAGTAGGGGATTCAGCTGGGGCTGCAGAACTGTGGCCTGGACAGGCCATCTTACTGGTTCTGCACTGTTGGCAGCTTGGGAGGGCCAAGGAGGGGCCTGGAATCTGCTCAGTGCCCATTTTCCTGCCTCCTTCTTGGAGGAGAACTTTGCAACCCATGTGGTTAGACGCCAACTCACCGCGTTTCCCTTTCACCATCACATCGTAGCCACTCTGGGCACCACCTGCTCTCCTGCTTTTCTTTTTTTTAAATTTTTTTTTTTTTTAAATAGAGGCAAGTTTTATTTATTTATTTGTTTGTTTGTTTGTTTTGTTTATACATGCACTGGGTACAGTCAGAAGCGCGGGAGGGTGAGAGAATTCACCAGAGCCAGAGCGGGGAGCAAAGCAGGCAGAAGGACCGAAGTACACTGCTGAGGGGAGCAGCGGGCGGCAGGAGAGGTCTGCACGCCATGTGGGACCCTCCTCCGGTGGCCGGGGAGCAGCCGGGGATTGAACCGGCGCTGTACAGGCCGTGGGCAGCTTCGCAACCCAGCGCTCAACCGCTGCGCCACCGGGGAGGCCCTCTCCTGCTTTTCTTAATCCTTCCCTTTGTGTTGACTCACGACGCAAGGTAGATTACTCTGTGCTCCCCAAGCCACATATCGTTGAAATCACAGCTCTGGTGTGCCTGTCATTTTTTTCAATACACAGAAAAACAAACACATACCTGCAAATATAAGAATGTGTGTCTGCTGGAATCCCCGGTGCACCCCCTGTGGCTCTGTGTGCCACACTTTGAGGACCACTGAGGCATTGGAACCTCTTCCAACAGCTCAGAAGGGGACTCAGCTCTTTATCTGAGAGGCCTAGAGAGTGAGGAAGGTTTGCCCAGGGCCACACACTCCCCAGAGTGGGGAGTGTGGCTGCCTGCTCAGACTTGCAGCTGAGGTCGGTTTGAGGCCAAGGAGACAGGATCCCACCCCCCCCCACTGCCCCCTCCCCCCTGGGCCCTCTCTTGTCGTGGAGGCTGGGGGGTGGGTCCTGTGTTGCCCTGGGAGAATAACTGAGCAAAGAATAAGCCAGGAGAGTCAGGGGAAGTAGCTGTGGGGATTCGGGGAGCCTGGAGGAAGAGACCCAGGCCCGGGCCTGGTGCTCTGTGTACCCCTTCTCAGCGGCCAGACCACGCTGCCTCCGGGGCCTGGAAGACGGGCTCCCCCTGTGCTGGCTGCAGAGCTGCTGTGCGCTGGGCCCCAGCTAGGCTCCGTGTCCCTTCTCCCTTTTTACTTGGCAGCATTCCTGGCGGGAGGGGCGGTCTCCCGCCTCAGAGAGGAAGGAGGGGAGACTCACAGAATTGACTTTCCCCAGGTCACAGAGCCAGTGGGAGAGGGAAGGTCGTCAGAAGTCAGGAACCCCAAATCCCATCATTCCCCAGAACCCCAGCAGCCCCACCTAGTGGTGTGTGTGTGCGTGTGTGCGTGCGCGCGCATGCCAGTGAGCGGGAGCTTGTGCATGAGTGTGTGAGTGCTAGTGTGTGAATGTCCGCTAGTAAATGCATGTGTGTACATGCAGAGTGCGTGTATGTGTGATTTGCATTTGTTGCCCAACGGGGGTCACGCCCCTGTGGGTCCACGGCCGCCGGTGCTCCCCAGAGCTGCCCACCCCTGCTCTGGCCGACAGCCCTCTCCTCTTCCTCCCACAGCCTCCTGCACGACAGCCCCCGAGGACAGCTCTGGTGTCCATGAGCAGAGAGGGTGACTGAGCCAAGCCCAGGCTGAGCCCTGGCCCAGCTACGTGCCCTCACCCTGCCCACCCTGAGGTAAGAAGTCATCTGGGCTGCTGGGCAGAGATAGGGTGGTGTGGGCCTGGGGCCACGGGTGCGGGGTCCCTGAGGGGAGAGGCTAGAGGGAGGCCGCTGCGGGGTGTTTTTCTGGTGGCGACCTTCCCACCTGTGTTCTCATACCAGCCAAGTCCCGGTGGCCTGAGGTGGCAGCACCCACCCCTGCCAGCCCTTGGTATGGTGCGGCTCTGGTGGCTAGCTCAGCTGCCCGGGCGCGCCTCAGAGGGTCTGGTTTCTTGGCTGCACCCTCAGTTGGTTCCCATGTGGTGTGAGAGGTCTCCAGTGATGAGTGGAAGACTCTGTCCTTGGTTCTGTCACTTTGTTGACCGAAGGTGTCATGTGACTCCAGGTAGGGAGGGAGTGGGAATGTGTGAACTGAGTTGATAAGGTCCAAGAAACTGTCAAGAGGCTGGCGCTGTCTCTGATGTGTGGAGTTTAATGGGGCTGCAAGCCACAGTCAGCATGTGGGTCCAGGCACCTCCAGGGCAGGATGAGGCTCACCCCTCAGGTGTGCGCGCGTGTGTGTGTGTGTGTGTGTGTGTGTGTGTGTGTGTGAGAGAGAGAGAGAGAGAGAGAGAGAAAGTACTGGCAATCAGGTGACCTTAGCTCTGTGTGAGCAGCACAGATGGCCCCTTGGACTCTATCACTAGGAGCAGGATGCCCAGAATGTGGGAGGTTACAGGCCCTCCCACTCTGTGCCCTATGAGAAGGAACATGGAGAAACTATATTTAGCCCTGAAGAAGGGGAATATGGGATGGAGGGGGGGAGACTGGGTTGCTATCCTGCTTGACTACCTCTGGACTGGCTTGTGCCCTTGGACGAGTATGTGGGCCAATCCCCTATACTCGTCAGGTGATGTGATCCACAAGAGGTCTTTGCTAAATAGAAGGAGCGCTGGGGGTGGGGGCTGGCTGGGCTGCAGGCTGAACTGCCATCTTCTAGAATCTTCAGAGGAAAAAGACCTAGCGACTCAGTGGGGCATTGGGCCTTGAACACCTTCTCCTAAAGAATTAGGTGACAACGGTGTAGTGGCTGAGGCTCAGCCAACACTGTCCTCCCAACCAGGACGCTGAGTGGCTGGATTTCGTTCCCCAGCACTAGGCCTCATTTTGAAGTCCAGTTATCGCCATCAGATTATTCCTGCTAGTCATTTTGTCCTAGATGGTGGAATGAGCAGCTCATTAGCCCTTCTGGTTTAACCTGTAATTGCTTCTGGGGGATGGGGAGACAAGGTGTGGTTGGAGTTGTCTGGAGGTGCTGGAGGACCCCACCCTCACTGGGAGGCCTCCACTGCCTCCCTGCCACCCAGGTGGATGTCACTGTGGTGCGGGGAAGCTCAGTAGGCGGGAGCAGAGGGCTAGCTGGCAGCGGAGGGCCCCTCTCGGCGGGAGGCCGGGGGGCTTGGATGAGGGGATTCTTGGGCTGAGCCTTGAAGGCTGCAAGCGTCTTTGAGCAGTCTTTGAAAATGTTCTATTTTTCTGATTATAAAAGGGAAAACACGTGTCTCTGTTGAAAATGTGAACGCTTGGGTGTTTTGCCTGTCAGTCTTTTACAAAATATGTATTTATCACATAATTGGGAGCAAACTGTACTTACTGTTTTCTAACCTGCTGTTTGTGCTTAATACTATACCGAGATCATTCCTTATCATTAAATACTCCTCTGTGATGTGATTTTTAATGGCAGCATAATGTTCCAACCTGTGTGTGCCGGGGCATGTTGAGCCAATGCTCTGCTGTATATTTTGATGGTTCCCAGCGGTTTGCCATTATGAGTAATGCTGACTAGGAGCACGGAGCAGGACCATGCGCGGAGGCTTAGAGTGGGCAGAGAGGTTTGGGGTTGGGGGCGGGTCCAGCCTGAGCGAAGGTATAGAGGTAGAGAATTTGCAGGTATTTGGGAATCACTGTGCCCTAGCAGGGAGCAGGGCTGGTCACAGGAGACTTGGAGACACACTAAGGAGCTGAGACTTGACAAAGCTCTGCACTTTGGGAGGCTCAGAAGTGTCTCCTGCCTCCTTTACCTGCTCCTTCCGTGCTCCTGTGCAGTCAGCAGCGGGGGCGGGGGGAGGGGGCAGATGGGAGACTGGGGAAGGGGCAGGCAAAGCTGGTGTTCCCAGATGCCACAGCCCTTGCTTCTTGCTCACTGCAGTCCTTTGCAGGCAATCACTCTCCCCTCTTGCGGGTGGACCCTGCCGGGTCTCCTCCTGCCAGGGATGTATACACACCCCCCCTGCCCCTCAACTCTTACTGACCCCTGAATCAGCCTAGCTGGTGGGGAGTGGTAAATGTCCCTCACCCTGGAGAGCTGGGGAGGGAGGCTGGGGATGGCCTTTCCTGGGAGCTTCCCTGACCTCTGGCCCTGCCCCTGCACCCCTCCTTGGAGCAGATCTCTTTGTCCTGCTCTGCTCCCACACTGGGTGGGATTTCCCGTGGGCTCCCCAAACTCCTCCCCCTTCCCTGCATACACCAGGCGCTGCACAAATGGTTGATGAAGTCATTCGTTCATTAGTGGCTCATTTACGTTCATTCAGCACACACTTACTGGGCACCTGGTCCATGTCAGGAACTCTGTGCCCACCATGCAGGGAATCAGGTAGGCCAGGCCATTGTCCTCAGAGAGCTTAAATACCCACAGCATAGACAGAAAAAAACCAGATAAGGTTAGGAATTGACAGGCGCTGTGAAGGAAAATAAGGCGCAGCAGGGAGCATGCAGGGAGCATCTGTGCAGGTGGCTGGGGAGGGCCCCTTGGAGCAGAGCCTTGAGGGGAGAGAACTGGCCTGGAGGTCTGTAGACTCCGCTGGGGCCTCAGCTGGGAGCAGCCAGCAGGGAGCCAAGAGGGGCTGAGTGGGGCTTGTGGGGTCTGAGTTAGAGGTGGAATGGCATTGACTCCTGGCTCCTGGGCTCCCTCTCACTGCAGTTAGGAGGTCCCACTGTTGATCCAGAGAGAGCCGGCTCTGGAGGAGTGGGTATGTGCTGGGGGAGATCAGAGCCTGGGGGCCGGGTGGGTGGCGGAGTCTTTGGCTGAGCTGGGCAGCAGGGGGCTGAGGGTGGGTTTGGAGGGCTGTTTAGAAGTCGCATATGAGATGCCAATCTCCATGTGCAGAGGCTACACAGACCGAGGGGGGTGGGGTAGGGCTGCCACGGAGGGCAGAGGCCAGGACTATGCATGTAAATACAGGGTTGTGAGAATCCAGGGGATTTCAAGCCTCTGAGCCTGGACAAGGTCACATGGAGGAGGAGTCTAGACCTCACTGCTTGGATGGCTGCTCCCTGCCCATTGGTGGGCCTGTTACTCCAGCCTTGCAGGCACGTACTGGATTTACCAGCCTGGAGAAGCTGCCGCCCGCTCATCTCCTGACTGCTCCCAAATGGCCCGGTGGTTGGCACTGTCATTCTGTGACGTTCTCCAGGGCCCATGAACAGGGGCTGCTGCTACAGAGCCTGATCTGCTCACCCTTTTTTCCCCATAGGGAGCCTCCTTTGGTGAGGCTGGAGAAGCCCAGGCCCCCCTGAACCCTGTTGGCGGGCACTACAAAGCCTCCTTCCTTGGTATTCAGGCCTTTCATCCACTGGCTCAAACCCACTGCTCCCTTCGCTCCTCCTCCATCAGCTCCAGCTCCTGCTCGCCTTCCCTGGCCTCCGTTTAGAGTGTCCCTTGCATCCTAGTCACCGGCAAATCCCACCTCTTCTAGAAAGTCTGCCCTGACTCTCCACCTGCTTCTGCTCCTTTGAATGCCATGTATACGTTTCACTCCCCCACCCCCACGCCTGCTACCTGCGGGGAGCTGTCCTGGGGTTTTCCTCTCATCCGCCTCAGCTTGCCTTCCTCTCCCCACACCTCACCTGGCCCCTCTTGTTTCCTGTCCACATGCTGCCCTGCCCCACACACTGCCATCAAAGCTCTCCCCAAATGGAATTCTGCTCAACACCAGGGCGCCCAAGCCTGGCTCTTCATCGGGACTACCCGGGGTGCTGGTTAGGAGAGGGGCCCTCAGGAGTCTACCTAGACTGCCTGGCCCAGCGCCACTGAGGGAAGCCAGGGATCTGGTGCTCAGTCAGGTTGGGACTCCTGCCGTGGGAGCACAGGTGTCCCTGAGAGCGCAGCCCTCACCTCCTCTCACACACCTGCAGGGATGCGGACTCACCCCTCCAGGCAGCCCAGGCCTGGAGGCTGCTCTTCTTTGTGACACCTGACTGAACCTGCCTCCCTCACGCCTCTGTGGCGGAGCCTGAGCTGTGGGCCCGGGCTACAGCGAGCACCCCGTAACTCTCCTTTCCTAATCCTAGGGCCCATGGGGGCCTGGTTCAGGGGGACTCAAGAGATGTTCTTGGCTTCTTGAATGGAGAACTTGGCCCCTCCACCTTGGCTGGCCTGGAGCACCTCCCAGAGGTTCAGGTGGAGGCTGTGCCCCAGCAGCCAGCATCCGTGTCTCTGCTGAGGCAGCATCACCCCAGTGTCTAGGGCCCTTGTTCCTGGAGTGTAACCTGTCCTTCATCCCATCTCACTCTTAGCCACGTGGAGGATGGATGCCCTTATCCTGGTCATTCTCCCAGCAAACATTTACAGAGCGCCCACTGTGTGCCAAGCAGTGACTAGTGCTGTGTGGACAGGCCGAGGCTTGGAGGGGAGGTGCGCTGTGTACACCGTGCAATGGCTGAGGGGCCAAGTCAGCACTGCAACCCAGGGCTGCAGGTGTGAGCGCTGCTATGGCTGCTCTAAGCAAGTGTCACAGAGCGGAGCCTTTGCTCTCAGCCCAGGAGGCTAGGAGCTGGAAATCGGGGTGTCGGCAGGGCCGTTGCTCCTGGGGGCTGTGAGGGCGGCTCTGCAGCTGCAGGCGTCTCTCCTTGGCGGGCACACAGCCATCTGCCCCCGTGAGTCTGTGTGGCGTGCACCCTGGTGCCTGTTTGTCCATGTTTTCTCTTCTTACAAGGACATCAGCCTCATCCGAGTGGGGCCCACCTGACTCCAGCACCACCTCATCCTAATGAGCTAATTACATCTGCCATGACCCAGTTTCCAGAGAAGCTCACATTCTGAAGTCCCGGGGTTTGGAAACCCAACATATAAATTCATTGCTCATAGCAGTGTGGGACTTGACCCGGGTTTCCACAGCAGTGACCTGGTCTGCGGTGGGCCCGGCAGCCTGGTGCTGGGGAGCCTCTCGTGCCTTGAGTTGTGCTGTGGCGTGCTGGACTGCACTGGGCATCAGGACAGAGAGGAGAATCCTCCATCACTCTAAGAAGGCTGTGACTTCTTAGGGTCCGTTTCAGCCCAGGATGATAACTCGGCCCAGAGCCTGGTATCTGGTGTGTGTGGGGACAGCCCAGGCCCGGTGTGCCCGGCGGAGGGCGGGTGCTGCATCTGGGATGGGGGAGGGGATGCCCGGGCTCTGCACCTCTCACTGGTTACCTGGCCCAGTTGCTTCCACGTCTGGGCCTCAGGCTACCTGACTGTGGATTGAGAACCCTCCTGTCATGCCGTGAGGCTCAGAGGAGAGTGAATACGACAGGCTTGGCTCATGTTCATTTTCATTTAACTGCGCTGCAGGCATCCATTCAGTGTGGTTGTTTGCTGGTCTCTGTGATATTCCCAGGGACGAAGGGATGAGACAGCCACGCCCTGCACGGGAGAGGGGACAGATGATGGCAGCACTCGAGTCACACTTTTTTTTTTTAAGATTTATTTATTTATTTATACAAGAACCGGGGTACAGGGCAGATGTGCGGGAGGGTGAGAGGATTCACCAGAGACAGAGCGGGGAACAGAACAGGCAGACTGACGGAATACACTGCTGAGGGGAGCAGCGGGCGCGACAGGAGAGGTCTGCTGTGCCATGTGGGACCCTCACCCACAGGCCAGGATCAAACGGGCACTGCAGAGGCTGCGGACAGCTTCACAGCGCTTCGCTCAACCCGCCTGCACCACCAGGGGAGGCCCTCAAGGCAAACTCTTAGCCACACTGTCCCAGCTGTGCCGCTCGCTGGTGGCGTGAGTGTAGGTGATGCATTTAAGCTCTCTGGACGTCGGTGTCTCCATCAGTAAATTGGAAATAATACAGCACCTGCCTGTGTGGAGTGAGTAGGTTGGTGCATGTAAAGGGCTTACAGCCCTATAGCAAATGCTCAGTAAGTATAATTCTGAGTCATCAGCTATAGGACAGTGTAATGGAAGGTGGCGAAGGGTTCTGGGGAGCTCTGTGTGCAGTGTTAGACTCTGGAACCCAGCAGCGGGGTCCTGCCCTGTCTGGGGGGGCTACCATCCTACTGACCCTTTAGCCATTTGCCACCCTTTTCTCTGAGGTGTAGGTGGTGAGGGGGTATGGTGCGGGTACCCCCAAAGGGAGAGGATCAAGACCTTCTGGCATCCTGGGGGGGGGGGTCCAGGGCTCTGTGTAGGTGAGGTGGAGCTGCCACCCCAGCAGGGCCCCCTTGGCATGCTCCACATTTGGGAAGGTGTGCCAGGGTGCTGGGCTGTATTAACATTTGTGTTTGGTCTGTGGGTTTGGGGAGAGGAGATGATGGGGAAGCAAAATTAAAATTCTTCTTTGAGAAGTTAACAACTTCCCAATTAAAGGATTCTTATTTGTGAGATGCCTTAGAGGCCTTTTCAATCAAGAGGCTCTTCTGAATAATAAAAGGACTTGAGAAGGGGTTGGAGAGAGAGTGCAGAGTGGAGCCTGAGCTGCAGGAAGAAAGGTTGGGGGTTGCTGAGATGGGTGCCCCTGGCCTGGAGGAGGATGGTGCTTTGTGATTGTGTGTGTGTGGGGTGAGGCTGCAGCTGCTGCTGCTCACGGTGGGGTAAAGTTAGCTTGGGGGCATGGAAAGGGTAAAGAGGGGGTACTGGAATCCCCCTCCAATGCCCCTTGTCCCCCACAATCCACCTCTGCTTTTCCACCAGGGAAGAGCTGGAGGCAGCTGGGGTGTGTGAAATGATGAATGTGGCCTGGACCTGTGCTCAGGAGCAGCCAGTCTGGATGGAGGCAGAGTTGGCTTGGCTTCTGAGGCCCCAGACTCCCCAGTGCCGTTAACCCCACCCTGGCTAAGCCCTCCTGGTGACATTCTGGCTGTGATTTTTGTAAAGCCGTAAAGTCGCCGAAGGAAGAGACGAGCAGACAGGAAGAAAAGGAAAGGAAAGTTTAATAGGTAGCGCTCCTGGGTGAGACTTGCGCGCAGGACCAGGCACCGGGGTTTTTATGAGGGGGGAGCTGCCGTGTCATTCTCCGCTGGTCTTTTCATTTCTGTTTTTTTTAAAGATTTATTTATTTATTTATGGAAGCGCTGGGTACAGTCAGAAGCACGGGAGGGTGAGAGAATTCACCAGAGCCAGAGTGGGGAGCAAAACAGGCAGACTGACGAGGTACACTGCTGAGGGGAGCAGCTGGTGCCGCAGGAGAGGTCTGTCGCGCCATGTGGGACCCTTGCCTGTGGCCGGGGATCGAACCGGTGCTGCTGCGGGCAGCTTCGCGGCCCAGCAGGCAACCGCTGCGATCACCAGGGGAGGCCTGTCTTTTCCTTTCTTGGCCAGGTTTTTCGCTGGGTGCCTCCCTTTGCGTGGGTCAGGTGGCTCAGCTGGTTTGCTTCTGGGCCGGTCACATTCTGAGAAGCCCGGGCCCCTACATGCCCACCTCTTAATAGGAATAGGGGCGACGACTTTCTAGCTGCTTCCTGCTGAAAAGGGCCGTTGTGGGGGGGCGGGCTCTGAGGTACGGCAGGCAGGGGCTCGGATATGAATCTTGCGGGTCTCGCTGTGCAAGAGGTTGGTAGTCTCCGACCAGGAGTTGATTGAAGGAGTTGGTGGTGATTTTCCGCATCTGGCTCTGTATGAAGCGGAGCACACAAGGCACAAAGGCAAAAAAACAAGCAGATGCTAACGACAGGGCCCAGTCCGGGCAGGAGCCAAGACAGGAGGGGGCACGTCAAGGGCCCCCAGGAGAGTCCTCCCCCAGGGGGCTGAAGGTTTCGCATCTCTGAGGCAAGGGCCTCCAGTTTTTTTACATTTTGCTCTACTAGGCCTGATTCGTTGACAAGAGGCTACGGAGCTGGCCGAAAGTTTCGATAGCCCATTCGATCCGATCCAAGAGCACTCGCATGGCAACCTGTCCTGTGCCCAAAGATGCGCCAGATGTACCGATTGCCGCAGCCGAGGAGGTGAAGGCCAATGAGAACGGGGTGTGAAGGCTGCTCTCCTTGCCCGTGCGGGTGCTGGAAGCCCCTGGAGTTCTACACGGGTGTATTGCATGAGTTGGGGGGTCACTAGGACTGGGGGACACGGACCTGGGGTTGTGCTGCTTGTGCTTGTCCAGATGGTAGAGTTACACCAGAAGAACCCTCCCTCCGGGGGCGCTGTGCTTGCTGAGACAATGGTATGAGATGAGCAGAGATCAGAGATGTCGGGCCCAAGCGGGATATTGTAGCAGGGAAGTGACACATTGGGTAAGGACCAAAGGGGCATGTGGCCGCCAGTCTGCAGGCAGAGGGTGGTGAGACGGTGGAGTTTATTCGAGAAGCGTTTAGTGGAACTGCCGCCAAAACCGGCGGGTAAGGGATGCACAGAGAAAGCAATCCTGGGTGGGAGCACCTGTATTAGAGGCGTTTAGCCAAAGAAGGGTGTGGGTTGTGAGGTCCAACCAGGTCGGGGCCTCCTGGACCGACCCTGGAGGCTGGGGGAGGGGACCTGCCCTTAGCTGCTGTTCCGACTGATTGACAAAATGGCTTGATCGTTTCAAAGACCTTGATGGCCGGCCTCAGGCGGTTGGCCCTGAAAGCGAATTATGCGGATGGACCCCACCGGGCGTTGAGAGGGGTAGAGGTACACACGCCCCACAACCGCAGCGCCCCACCGGCTAGAGGTTGGGTCGCTGATGGTGAAGGAAATGTTGTTGGTTTCTCCCTGTCTCCTCAGGGTCCTAGTGCCGGGCCAGTGGTATTTGCACTGCCAGTAAGGGCAGCCCCCCCAGTAGTCCCCCCAGGACTTGCAATAGTTTTCCGATTGATCTGAAAGAAAACACAGGTAAGGGGTGTAGGAGGCCCAAATGCCGTGGGGATCCCCGTTGGGATTAGTGACTAGTTTGTTGCGTCCTGGGTCGGGGTCTGCGGCCAGAATGAATGGGTTAAAGGTCAGGTTAACCAGTGGGCAGTGCGTTAGAGGGCAGGAGGCTGAACCCAGGATTGTTCCCTGGATGGACCCTGAAACTTTCTGAACTTGGAAGTAGTAGCTACTGGTTGAGACTGGAGGGTAAAGAAAGGCAGATAAGAAATAAAAAGTTAAAGAGAGAAACTTCCAAGGGGGAGAAGTCCGTACGTGTCCCCCGGAAGAATAAATCCTGGACCCAGGCAGTAATGGGGTGAGGGTCCAGGGAAATGGCATGAAACCAGGCCGCATCCTGGAGAAGCCTATTCAGGAATAGCCGGAACCAGGCTGAGCGGCCTGACCAGGCTGAGCGGCAACCCTCAGGGAGCGGGCCCGCAGGAGTGCACTCCCACTGGGGCGGAAGTTGCTGTAGGGCTCCGGGGCTGTTTTGCCCTGGAGTGGTGAACCCACCCGGGGTGACTGAGGAGCCTGAGGGCGGTGGGGGTGGTGAGGATCACCGGATATGGGGCTATGGTCCTTCCCGCCCGCCGGGCCGGAGCCCCCCACGCCGGGAGACTTAAGGAGGACCTGATCACCAGGCTGGAGGGAGAGAGACCACTGTTTGTCCGCGTTGTCCGGCTCCGGCGGCGAGGAGTCTGCGTGTTGGCGTAGTAGGTGCCCTGGGCTCCAGATGTAAAGCCGTAAAGTCGCCGAAGGAAGAGACGAGCAGACAGGAAGGAAAGGAAAGGAAAGGAAAGGAGAGTTTACTAGGTAGCGCTCCTGGGCGGAGACTCGCTAAGTCACTCAGGGACCCAAGGAGGCTGCGCACAGGACCAGGCACTGGGGGTTTTTATGGGGGGGCGGGGAACTGACCTGTCATTCTCCACTGAGTCTTTTCCTTTTTTGGCCAGGCTTTTCGCTGGGCGCCTCCCTTCACAGGGGTCAGGTGGCTCCTCCGGTTTGCTGCCGGGCTGGTCACATTCTGAGAAGCCCAGGCCCCTCCAATTGTGTTGCTGTTTGTTGGGTGGTTCACCCGCCCTTCAGCCTGACCCCCTCCCCACCCCGCCCCACCCAGCTCTACCCTAAGGGGAGCCGAGTGTCTGCGGGGTGGCACAGGAGAGTTGCCCCTCAGAGCCTGCTAGGGTTGAGCCTCCGCATCTACCTGAGTGCCTAGAATGAGAGCAGCTGTTAACCTGAACCCACTGACAGATGTGGGAGCAGAGGGCCAGAGAAATGAGGCACCCTCCATGCAGAGAGGGGTGCTTGCTAGAAGGGGCACATCCCCGCAGCCGTCTGGTCACTGCGCAGGAGGAGCCAGAGGGGACACTGGCCCCGGCCCTCCCCTCTGTGGGAGTTTGGGTGCTCCCCAGGAGTCACCAAGGTAGTTTTTGAAGACCGTGACTCGGTTGGCTCCGAGTCCAGGCAGTGTGGAGGGTGGCGGGAGTGGCTGAGCCCACACCTGCCACCCCCTCCCCTGTGTGGCCTACTTTCCAGGAGCCATGGCAGCGATATTATCTGTGTAAACACCCAGGACCATGAGAGCTGGGCCTCTAAAGGTCAACCCACCATGCAGGGCTCCCTGGAGTGCTGGGCTGGGCCGATAGTCCGGAGAGCATGATGGACTGGTTGGGACAGGGAGGGCAGGGAGATGGCCCCGGGAGAGGTGGGCCCCCAGGGAGGGCAGTGTGGGTCCTGCAGACCCAGTGGGAGGCTCCTGATCAAGTGCTCTGACCAGTCTGGAGCTGAGAGACTTTGGATTACTGTCTGTGTGGCCTTGAGCAAGTGACCTCAGTTTCCTCCTGGCAGTGAAGGAAACAGGGGAAGCCAGGTGGGGAAGGTCAGGTGGGAGAGCATGTGTCCTGCTGGGCTGGTGGGTGTATCTTAACAGCACCGCTTGGGGGTGCTGGTTCTCATCCCAGCCCTGCCACTTGAGCAGGTGTTCCTTCTTTACCTTAGTTTCCCATCTGCACATGGGCACCACGATGCTCATCTCACACAGCTGTGTGCTCCATTGGTCAGCGGCCTCCATGCCCTTCCTCCAGAGTCAATGAGGCTCTCCTTCCTGAGTACCCAGTAGGCTTTGCGGGCATGGTGGGTACAAAAGGAGTAGGTGACATCACACCTGCCTTTGGGGAACAATGCGATGTTAGAAAGGCTGAGGTAACAGACTGTGAGCCCCAGGAAACGGGAGGCAAGAAGGGCTGGAGAAGTCAGAGAGGACTTCCTGGAGGAGGCTGGACCTTAGTGATCAGGAGGATTTGGGGTGGGGCGGGGGAGAGTTTATTTAGAGGGTACACCTGGTTGGGGATTGTGTGAGCAAAGCCCCCAGGAGGACGGACCAGCACAAGGTAGCGAGCTACTGCCCCCCAGCTTCCACAGGCAGGTGCGGGGGCGGGGGAGGGCCTGAGAGAAGGGTGTGGTCAGAGCTCAGAGGGGTCTCAGCCCTGCAGCCCTGGGGGTGGCAGGAGACTAGGAGTTGGAGTGGTACAGCTGTCTCCTGACACAGGGCAGGGGCATGGCACACATGCAGCCTGGATGCCAGGACAGAGCTGGTGTGGGGGCTGCAGAGAGGGGTAGGGTTCTGTGTTGGGGCCATGTAAAGGCAGGAACTGGACATGGTGCAGGTTTTCTAATATCCAGCAGACCGGGTAAAGGAGGAGTCCTCAGTGGTTTTTGCAGGTCTTTTATTGGGGTTCACCAGGAATATGGCAGGCAGGGATGCTGGGGGCCTGGGAGGCTGCAAGCCCAGTCTCAGCCCAGGTGAATCCCATCTACCTATGCCCACACCCTACTCCAGGTGCCTGCCATCAGGCATGCATTCAGGACCACAGGGTTCCATCATCTATCCTGATGGCGGGAGGGCAGAAAGCCTGACATTTTTCCTTACCCTACAGGCCATCAGTGCCCAGGACTCCTCAGGCCTGTGGCCTGGTGGTGCTAGAGGAGGACTTCTGGGGAGGAGGCTGGTGGCAGCTGTCAGAACAGGCAGGCTGGGCCCTGGGAGGCTCTGAAGGAGGGCCGTTGGCCTGCTGCTTGTGGACAGCCCATTGTCAGAATGAAGAACCAGGGACCTGACCAGGAACCTGGGACACTCCCCTGTTGGAGCAGCAGGGCCCAGATCAGACCTGCTCGTGTTTCCTCTGTACTATGGTCCCAACTGGGGGGTGGGGGCGTCACTGAGCTATATTCTAAGGGGTTGGCTCAGGCCTTGCCTGCTCCATGTCAGAGTTCAAATGTGAACCCTTTTCAGTGGCGCACACTGCTCCCCAGCGCTGTGAGTTTTAGAGGCTGTGACCTCTCAGACATTCCCAGGCAGGCTCAACATGCATCTTCCTTTCCTCTGGAGAAGGTTAGGTTTGGGGTGTGACCCAATGGTATGCAGCACCTGGCTGGATGATCCTGGGCTCCCTGAGGCCTGTGTTGTGCTCCCTTTCTCTCTGGGGCCTGTGGACAGAGGTGGTCTGTCTACTAGCCACAAGCCTACTCTTGCCTCCAAGCCACTGAGGGAGGCTTTAAAATCTCACCCCAATTAGAACCTATGAGCTTCTCAAAACAATGAAAAATTTCCCTCATAAAAGAGGAGGTGCACTCAGGCAGGCCCTAAGTGAATGGCCTTCAGTGTTTACCAGGATTCATCAGGAAGTATGGTAGGCATGGGGTGGACATTGTAATCAAGCGTTTGCTGGCCAGAAGGATAATTCCCGCTGCACTGGCCATGGGGAAGGCGCTTGGCTCCAGGCGCTGGATCTCTCCTGGTCTGCGCAGGGTGTCAGCTGGGGCAGTCTTACCTCTAGGCATCTGGATCTTCCTACGACCTTCCAGACCCTTCTGTGGGGCTCTAGGGTCTCCCATTGTCTTTCCAGCTTCTTCATTTGTAAGAGATGGGACTCCTCCATCATGGTTGTCCAGCTCACCCACACAGCAGTGCTAGGAGATGATTCCAGTCTTTTTTTTTTTTTTTTTAAAGATTTATTTATTTATGCATACAAGAACTAGGGCGTAAGCAAGAGGTGCAGCGAAGCGGGCGAGAGGATTCACCAAAGAGAGTGGGGAGCAGAACAGGAGGATCCACTGAAATTCACTGCTGAGGGGAGCAGCGGGCGAGCCAGGAGAGGTCTGCTGCGCCATGTGGGTAGCTCCCTGGCCAGCTGGGGATCGAACTCCTGCAGCAGTGGCTGTGGCTAGCTTGATAGCGCTGTTTTTCACCCCTGTGATTCCAGTCTTATCCCCACTATGGAGGTGAGGAAACTGAGGCTCAGCGCACTCAGGTGAGTGGCAGAGTGGTTGAGCCCAGACGTGGGCCTGCGTCTCTCATTCCCTGTAGCTGCTTCCTGAAGTTATTTAGAGAAAAGGAGCCGAATCACAGGGCTGCTCCGTGAACCTCCACCCGACCTGCTCCCTCGCCTGAGTGTAAGAGGGGGCTGAGGCCTTCTGAGACGGGGGCTGGAGACCTGTGACTGGGTGCCCCGGCCGACTTCTTACCACCCCCGCTGACCTTAGCTGAAATGTCCTTTCATTCGTTTATCCGTTCACTCATCAAGTGTCAAGAGACACCTGGCAGGAGTGAATACCAGTGTGATTGTGTTCTGGGGACACAGCCCCTAGATCAGTACACAGCTCCTGCCCCCGGGTGGTTTCCACTCTTGAGAGAGTGATAGATGTGGGGAGCTTGGGAGGCTGTGAGAGAAGAGCTGAGAAGCAGCGACAGTCCCCGCAGACGGCCCGGAGGCAGGGGTGTGTGGAGGCCAGGAGGCCCGTGGCATGGCTGGTGGAGGGAAGGAGAGGAGGCCCTGGGGTGGGGACACAGGCCTTGGGGGCCCTGCTGAGGAGCGAGTCAAGCTGGGTGCCCCAGGGATGGAGTGATCCTGGTGGGAGGCTCTGGGGAGCGCTCAGGGGAGAGTGACAGGACCTGATTTGATTTGTGCTTTCCAGATGCCCCCAGCCTGCTGTGTGGGGAGCCTGCGGGGCAGTGGGTAGCAGGGAAGCAGGGGTCCTCCAGGGGAGGAGGTGCGGGTCTGAGGGGAGCGGTGGGGGTCACAGCCATAGCGTTTGAGGGGCTGTGAGAGATGGGTAGAGGGGGGAGAGGTTGGGGATTCGCTATGGGCCTGAAGAGAGACTGGCCTGTTCTGAGCAGTGAGGCAGAGGGGCCTGTTTCCTGTCATGGGAACTGGGACAGGCGGACTTGTGAGAAGCCTGGTTTGGAGGTGCTGGGCGGGGCCGGCCTGCGTGTCTGCATTCTCAAATCCGCTTGGCACGCTTGTTCCGAGGGTGATAGCTTTGTCCTCACACGTCGGATCCCCTTGTTGCCACGTCCACTTTTCAGACGCAGGAACGGAGGGTCTCCCAACAGCTCTGGGCCTTCCTCTGGGCCTCCCGCGTGGGGAAGAGGGAGTGGTAACAAAGTGATGCTTGGTAGGAGGTAGGTGGAGACTCAGAGCCGGCGCCGTGTCCTGCTGCTGTCTGCGGTGCACGCGTGCCCGTGCAAACACGCGTGTGTTGGCCCATTAGCAACCAGAAAAATAAATTAATAAGTATTCAACCCACCAAATGTTCCTTCTGTTCTGTATAATAGAGCAGGGGAACATCATTTTCCCCTGGAGCAAATTGCTACAGCTGAACCTGCTCCTTGTTTTCCTCTAAAAACTGCTTAAAATTCTGGAATGGTTGTTGATTTCTGGTCCTTCCCCTTTTTGCCTCCTGTCCTCTACCCCCAGGCCGCGCCCCTCCACCTTCCTCATGCTGGGCCTCAGGAGCCAGACTGTCATAGGGCCACGACAGTCCTTACCCAGCAGAAGGGCAGGCCCTGGGGGCTGCAGCTTGGGCGGGGTGGGGGACCGTGGGTGTGCTGAGCGTGGGTGCCCTGCCCAGAGCTGGCAGGAAGGACCGGCGGCTTTCCACAGAGCCCTCCCGCAGACATCCCGTGCCACCTCGGGCAAGTCCCAGCCCCTCTGGGCTTTGGTTCACCCTGGCAGAGTGGGGCTGGACACTCCTGCCATCCTGCGTGAACATGCCTTATGGTGTACAGAGCGCTGTGTAAGTGCGAACCCCCTTTCTGAGGACACCATGTGCAGAGAATGGGGTTCACTGCCTTGCCCCACACCCAGACCTTGCTGTGGAGCTTTTGGATTTAGGGACTTTTGTCCTGATTTTCAAATCCTTGAGGGCCCTCCTAGTTTTCTTAAAGCAAATTAATTTTAATCCACTTTAATTAAACATGTCTTATGAAAGTGTATTTTTATTTATAGACGTTTCTCAGAGTATCCTGATCTTTTCTGTCATTAAGAACCCAGCCTGGGTTTTCACTTGCCCTTAGAGCTGGAGCCTGGGGTGGGGGGAGGCCTTTCAAGGCTGATTCCTGGCTAGCTCTGGCCAGGCTGTTACCTTTGACAGAAGCAGAAGGGGCTCCTGGGATCTAGTGCTCAGGAGCCGTGACATCCCAGCCTCCTACCCCATTCTCTAGGGGTTCGGCAATGTCTCATCAATCCCACAACAGTCACTGTTCCTCTGCAGAGGAATTAACCCCAAAGATACCACTGAGGCTTTGCAGGCCTGATGAAGGATGGGCCTCATGGGTGGCCAGAGTTCTAGCTGGCCAGGATCTGGCCTATCACAGCCCTGGGTTGGCCCCTCCAGGAAGCTCTCCTTGACTTCACCATTTGTCTTAGTCTGCTCAGCTGCTGTTCCAGCTTTGGCAGCTTGAAGTCTGAGGTCAGGCTGTGGGCATGGTCGGGTTTTGGTGAGGCTCTCTTCCTGGCCTGCAATCTACTGCCTCTTCCTGTGTGGTCACATGGGGGAGAGAGGGTGAGAGACCTGCTGTCTCTTCTTATAATAAAGCTAGTCTTGTCAGATTAAGGTTTCACTCTTATAACCTTGTGTAACCTTAGTTACTTCTTTACTCCAAACACATCACACCGGGGGCTAGGGCTTCATCGCATGAACTTTGGGGGACACAGTTCAGTCCCTAAGGTCACCCCCGCATGCTAGTCCCCTGGCCACGTGGAGACTGAATAGTCAAACATTTGTTGCAATCTGTTGATTTTAACTCATCCCAGGTCTCCTCCCAGCCCCATCCTTGCATACCGGGGAACCCCATAACTACATTGGGGCTTGAGCTGCTTCCTGGATGAAGCCACAATTTGGGGGAATTTCCACCTGCAATCCCTGATGTGTGGTGGGTGGGCTCCATGCCCTCATCTCTCCCCATATCCCGGCTGCTGTTGGTCATCTGAAGTGGGGGAACCTCCAGACAGGCACACCTCCACATTCTACCCTATAGTGGCCCACAGGAAAAAGTTCAACCGTCCTTGGCCTGTTTTTCATTCTCATCTCACACACACACACACACACACGTGACTGAGAGATGATGGTTGTGTTAACTAACTTAATTGTGGTCATCATTTCACGATGTTTCTGTTCCTCAGTCATCATGCTGCACTTTTAAAAATACATACAATATTTGAACTTCAAGTTTTCAGAATTTTAGTAAAGTTTTAGCTTTACTTCTGCTCCCTTCTTGTCCCAAGAACCCGATTTACTGTTTGTTCCCTATACCTGTTTGTTCCCTATACTTACTGTTTCTCCTGTCAGGTCTGAAACTATAACCTCATATGGCCAGTGAACTCCTTCTGACCCTGCAGAGCCCTTCAGCAAGGCCTTCTCTAACCCACTGGACTTAGTTGGGTCCTTCCCCGAACTCCCTTAACCTCCTGGGCTCCCCTACTTCTGTACTGAATGCCCTGGGTGGGCCTTGTCGGGAGTGGTGTCTGGTTTAGTGCTGGGCCCTGGTACCTCCTCAGTGCCTGACTTCATAATTGTCTACGGGGTGAATAAATTAATGAATATTTATTGTGCACCTATTAGTCCAGGCACTAATTTTGGATCTGGGAGGCATGGAATGTACATTCTAGTAGGGGAGACAAACGTTGAAAAAGGTGCATAAGCAAGATACAGAGGGTGTTTGTTATTGATTATGTCAAGGAGAAAAAAATCTGGGGAGGGGGGAAGGAAATGTCAAGGGAGAGGATGCCTCAGTGTGAAGGTGCCTTCTAGGCAAAGTCCTGAAGTTGTTGAGGGAGCCTGTGGATACCTGGGGAGAGCATGCAACAGAGACGCAGCAGACCCCCACCATCACCCCCAATCCTACCCCCTCTGGTGGGAGCGTGCCTGGCTTCTGGGAAGAACAGGGAGACCAGAGAGGCAGGAGAGGGAGAGGGAGGACAGGGGAGTGGGAATAGATGCTAGAGAGCCATCAGGGCCAGAATTTTGAGATCACGATAAGGACTTTGGCTTTTGCTCTGAGTGAGGTGGGATTCACCGTAAAGTTTACAGAGCGACATCAGTGACTTGAGTTTTATGGGTCCCCCTGGTTCTGTGAGGAGACTGTGGGAGGCAGGTGCCCAGGGGGGCGGCTTTGCAATAATCCAGGAGAGAGGGATGGCTGCTACACCAGAGGAATGGCTGAGGGGCGGGAGTGAGAAGTGGCCAAATTCGGGATAGATTTTGAAGGTGAAACCAATAAGCTTTGTTGATGGTGGGTCAGTCGCGGGGCTAAGCGGAAGGCAGGGGTTAAGAATTGACCCTGTGGTTTTTGGTCTGGACAGATGGACAAATGGGTTTGCTTCCAGCCTCTCAAATGGGGAAGCCAACAGCATCAGGTTTGGGGTAAAACTCGGTGTCTTCGTGGGAAGGGGTGTTGGTGTGTGGTAGACTAAATGGTTCCCAAGTTGTCCATGTTCTGATATCTGAAACCTGTGAAAATTACCTAATATGGAAAAAGTCGTTGCTGCTACAATTAAACCAAGGATCTTGAGATGGGGAGATTACTTTGGATTGTCTGGGTGAGCCCCAAATGCAGTCTATAGGGTCCTGATAGGAGGGGGGCAAAGGGGGTTTGACAGCAGAGAGGAGGTCCATGTGACCATGGAGGCAGGGTCTAGCGTGTTGGGGCCACAAGCCAAGGAAAGCTGGCAGCCTCTGAGGCTGGAGGAGACCCAGGACAGAGTCCTCCCAGGGCCTCTGGAGGGGACCAGCCCTGCTGACACCTTGATTTTGGCCTAGTGAAACCAGTTTTGGTGTTCTGATCTCCAGGACTTTCAGAGAATCAATTCCTATTGCTTTAAGTCATTTGCTTTAATCCATTACATCAGCAACAAGAAATGAATAAGCTTGTGCAGGCTTGGAGAGAGTGAGAAGCACCCTCAGTTCTCAGGACAATGGGGAGAGGGTGCTCCTCCTGGCTGGTATGAGGTCAGAGCACTTATACTGATGGGATTAGACCACCGTCGTGATGACAGCAAAGGCTATAACATAACCTGTCCTGAACCACTTGCCGGCATGTGATGTTGGCTAAAGCTGGGACATGTGATCCCCACAGCCCCCCGTGGTAGACTGGGGAGTGGGGAAGGCTTGGGTGAGCACCTGCAGTGTGCCAGGCTAGTGCCTGGACCCCTTCCCCTGGTGTGATCTCAATGGAGGGACCCTCGTGGCAGGGTGGGCTCTAGGAAGTGACTGAGGGCTCCCGAGGCTGTGGGGACACCTCCCCGAGGCTGCTCTGAGCAGAGCCCCCTGCAAGCTGGACTCTGGGACCAGCTGCCTGGCTTCGAATCCTGGCTCCTCCCCACTAGACTGTGGCCTTGCTACGCCCAGCATCTTGTCTGTAAAATGGGTTTGTTAGTGGTGCTGACCTCGGGGTCATCGTGAGGCTTAAGGCACTATGTGTAAACATGTGAAACACCTAGAACAGCTCAGCTCGTAACCCTCAGGCCTGTGGTGGAAGGAGTTTGGCAGCTGGCATCCTGGTTTTGAATCCCAGCACCCTGGTCAAACCCACTGTGAGATCTTAAGTTTCCTTTTCTCCTGTTTACACCAGCTTGGGGGGCTTTGGAAGACGGATTGGTGGCTGCCATGTAAAAGGACTGTTACGGTGGAGGCTCAGCCAGGGTCAGCTCTCTTCCCTCCTGCCAGATCCCTGGGGATGTGATCCAGCCCCTCTGCTGTGAGCAGATTCTGTCTTAGGGTATGCAGGTGGTGGGAGGTGCCAGGGTGCGCTAGGGGCCCTGGGCGTGGCAGGGAGGGTGGTCAGGGCAGCCGGAGTGGAGCTGTGATGCACTCGCTGACACCCTATGCATTTGTGGTTGCAGGGGCCTCTGGCAGTGATGTATGCAGACCCCACTAGAATCTGCAGGGAAGACATGTGGTGATATTTACAGCCCAGGTCTCTATCCCCATAGAGGAAGGCGGGAGGAGGGTTTGGGAGGGGCTAGACTTTTTGATAATGTCATAAATGAAATCTGTCTCCCTGGAAACGGTGATGGGGTGGTGGTCACAACTGGCAGATGTGCAGGCTGTACTGTGGCACATGGTGGCGGAAAGGACGTTGGAGGGATGGACGGGCTGTAACTCATCAAGCCTCTGGCTTGGGAGCAGTCGACTGTGCTAATGAGGGCATGGTGGGATCCTGGTGGAGGGGTGGGGACCTGGAACTGAGCATCTGGGAGGACAGTGGGGTACCCACTACTGGTCAGGGTTTGGGGAAGACTCTTCAGCCCCTGGCCTGTGGCCTGGGGCCAACCTCAGAGACAAGCCAAACTGGCGGGTAGATATTTTCTGAGTTAGGGGCCCTCCCTAACTCTTTAAGGAGGGGCACACGGGAGGCCTACCTATACAGTGTTGTTCTAGGTATGGTGAGGCACAGACATAGGGACGAGTACTCAGAGTTGGCTCAGGCTATGGGAGGCTGTATCGCAAGGAGCAGTGGACCTGGTGTGAAGGAGGAGATGACTGTGGAGACTCAGCTAAGCCTAGTTTGCAGGATCCTATCTTTCTGAGTGTGGTGGGCTCACACTGTCTCTGGGCTAGGGCTTTATCTAAGTTGTTTCATTTTAGAGAGAGTGGGGAGCAGACCTCAGCCACCCTGCTGACCAGTGGTCCAGCCTGTTTACCGCCTATGCCCATAGAGACATGAACAGGAAGTAGGAGGCAAGGAGATACTGGTTTCCACAACCTGGAAAATGGCAGGCCCAGGGACTACACTTGTCCAGAAATCTCTGAGGGCACCTACACCCTGACCAGTAATAGGCACCAACTACTCCACGACACCCACTTAGTGCTATAGATGGATGGGCAACCTTGGATGGTGGTGAGCTTGCTGTCCTTAGAAGCAGCAAGCAGGGGCTGGGTGGCCAGGGCCGAGGAGACTGGGGAGGGCATTCCTGATGGAGAAAGGGGCGGCTCTGGGGCCTGTGTCGGCTTCTAGGAGATAAGATGGCCTGTGACAGGGTCAGGCCTGTACCTCCGCTCCTCTCACTGTGTGCATTGCCCGTCAGCCCCAAGGCAGGAGCTGAGGGACCTGGCTTCTAGTGCTGGCTTGCTGTGTGACTCAGCTGGGGTTTTTGGTCTCTCTGGGGTAAGAACAAGGAGCACCGGGCCTGGACATTGGGAGCTGTCATGGTGGACCCTGCGGGCAGGAATACACCCTCCCAGCTGCTCTTGGCCACTGTCTGCAGACGGCCAGCAAAAGTGGAGGCTGCAGTCCAGGCGCACCCATCCGTGAGCCCTGTGGCCAGGGTGGGGGTTCAGGCTGGGCTTGGGAAGCTTCTCAGCTGCTGTTGCTGCTGTGTGGGAGTCAGCTCCTGGGCCCTGACCTGCCTCTCCTTACAGATACCACCAACCTAACCTGCGTGGGCAGGTGGGCTGTGTGTGGGCGCTCACACTCTCCTCAGAGGCAGGTGCCCAGGGTTGCATTTGTGTGTGTGTATATGTGTGCATGTATCCCTGTGTATAGACGTGTGTAATGTGTGTGGGTGTATGTGTATAGATGTGTGTGTAGATGTACATGGGTGTGTGGATGTGTTTATGTTTGGGTGTATCTGCATATATCTGTGGATATGTATGTGTGTAGATGTATGCATGTGTGTAGCTGTGTATGTGTGTAGATGTGTGTGTAGATATGTGTGTGTAGATGTGTGTGTAGATGTGTGTGTGTAGATGTGTGTGTAGATATGTGTGTGTAGATGTGTGTGTAGATGTGTGTGTAGATGTGTGTAGAGATGTGTGTGTAGATGTGTGTGTAGATGTGTGTAGAGATGTGTGTGTAGATGTGTGTAGAGATGTGTGTGTAGATGTGTGTGTAGATGCATGTGTAGATGTGTATGTATGTAGAGATGTGTGTGTAGATGCACGTGTGTAGAGATGTGTGTGTAGATGTGTGTGTAGATGCACGTGTGTAGATGTGTGTGTGTAGATGTGTGTGTGTGTAGATGTGTGTGTAGATGTGTGTAGAGATGTGTGTGTAGATGTGTGTGTAGATGTGTGTAGAGATGTGTGTGTAGATGTGTGTGTAGATGTGTGTAGAGATGTGTGTGTAGATGTGTGTGTGTAGATGTGTGTGTGTAGATGCGTGTGTAGATGTGTATGTATGTAGAGATGTGTGTGTTGATGTGTGTGTAGAGATGTGTGTGTAGATGTGTGTGTAGATGCATGTGTGTAGATGCATGTGTGTAGGTGTGTGTGTGTAGATGTGTGTGTAGATATGTGTGTGTAGATGTGTGTGTAGATGTGTGTAGAGATGTGTGTGTAGATGTGTGTGTAGATGTGTGTAGAGATGTGTGTGTAGATGTGTGTGTAGATGTGTATGTGTGTGTAGATGCGTGTGTAGATGTGTGTGTAGAGATGTGTGTGTAGATGTGTGTGTAGATGCACGTGTGTAGATGTGTGTGTGTAGATGTGTGTGTGTAGATGTGTGTGTGTGTAGATGTGTGTGTAGATATGTGTGTAGATGTGTGTGTAGATGTGTGTAGAGATGTGTGTGTAGATGTGTGTGTAGATGTGTGTGTAGATGTGTGTAGAGATGTGTGTGTAGATGTGTGTGTGTAGATGTGTGTGTGTAGATGCGTGTGTAGATGTGTATGTATGTAGAGATGTGTGTGTTGATGTGTGTGTAGAGATGTGTGTGTAGATGTGTGTGTAGAGATGTGTGTGTAGATGTGTGTGTAGATGCACGTGTGTAGATGTGTGTGTGTAGATGTGTGTGTGTAGATGTGTGTGTGTAGATGTGTGTGTAGATGTGTGTAGTATGTGTGTGTAGATGTGTGTGTAGATGTGTGTAGAGATGTGTGTGTAGATGTGTGTAGAGATGTGTGTGTAGATGTGTGTAGATGTGTGTGTAGATGCGTGTGTAGATGTGTATGTATGTAGAGATGTGTGTGTTGATGTGTGTGTAGAGATGCATGTGTGTAGATGCATGTGTGTAGATGTGTGTGTGGATGTGTATGTATGTAGAGATGTGTGTGTGTAGATGTGTGTGTAGATGTGTGTGTGTGTAGATGTGTGTAGAGATGTGTGTGCATTGAGTGTTGGGGTTGGAGCAGGGCTCCCGCAGGGCATCCCACTACCTCTGGCATTGGGGTGTGCTTGTGAACTGTGGGGGCTATTTCTCGATATGTAGGTAGACTCTGAGCTGGAAAGTGCTTGAGGGGCAGTGGCGGGCGAGGAGCGGGAGGGCCTGACTGGACAAAGACCGGTTAAGGGAACCAGCGACGGCTCAGCATTACCTGTGCTTGGATGCTTCCCTGCCTCCCTGAGGATCCGGGTGAACTTTCTGGACGAAGGAGGCACCCTCGCTGCACACTCACCCCTAGACTGCCCCTCTGTGGCCTGGTGGAGGGTGCAGGCCTTTCTAGTTCCCTCCTGTTCTCTCCGGAGAAGGCCTGGGCCAGCTGTATCCCCAAAGGGCCTGGCAGGGCAGGGGTCCGAGCTCGAGTCTCCCACCTTGGGTGCGATGAGGAGGAGCTGAGGAGCGGGGTCCTCCTTGGGCTCTCGTAAGCGCTGCTCTGGTGGGCAGGAAGCAGGAGGGGTTGGGGACCTCCCAGGACTCAGAACTCAGTGTCTGCTTTGAAGCCGTGGAGGTGTGGGGCTGAGGAGAGCTGTTGTCTGGGAGGGCTGGCAGCAGCCTGGGGGCTGTCCTCTGGATTTAAGGGAGGGTGGGCTCAGAGACCCCTGAGCAGGCAGGACAGAAGCGGCTTCTGAGCCCATGAAGTTTCCCCGGGCGAGTGCACTGGAGGGGAGCTTCGCCCAGGCTGGGCCTCTGGGGGACTGGCTGGCAGAGAGAGTTTCCAGGGCCGTGAAGTAGGGACAAGCGCTCCTCTTCCTCAACGCCTCACTCTCTGGGCTGTGTGAGCCGCGCGGCCCTCGCCGCTGTGTATCAGCCCCCGCAGGCCTGACGGTGCTCCGGTCTCACGGGGCCGCTGCCGCTGGGCGCTGCGGAGGGCGGAGAGCCGTGCTTCCTTCCTGTGGGGCGGATCTGGGCACGGACCCAGCGGCTGGGCCCCACGCCCTGGGCAGTGGGGGTGGGGCCCTGGTGGCCTCCCCACTCAGGTGTCACTGTCACTTCTCACCTTGACCAGCCTCCTCATCTGTGAAATGGGGATCACGCCCGCCTCCTGGGAGTCTGGTGGCAAGAGCAGGCGAGTCCCTTCAGCGAAGCCCAGCACATCGTGGGTGCTCATTCAGTGCTGGTCATCGTGGCTCGCACCTCTGTCCTCTGTCCTTCTGTCCTTGCCAGAGCCTTTGGGGTCAGAGTATCCAGGCTCGGGGGGTCGTCCGTCTCCCAGTGCTCGGAGGTGGAGACTGAGGTCTCAAGGAAGGGACCTGCCGCAGGGCCCTGGGCTCTGAGCGCTAATGCCAGCCTGAGGCTGAGGGGGTGGAATGTGGGGGATGGTGGGAGGGAAGGAGAGCCCACTCCCCGGCCCCCCAGTCCCCAGAGCCCCAGCCAGTTCCTGCTAATTAGCGCCGTAACGAACCATGTGAAGGCGCTCTCCCTGCGCCGGCTCCAAGACAGATAATTACAATGATTTTTTTGGCTTCTAAGGGGCAGCTGGAGGTGGGGGTGGAGGGCTTTCCTGGCTTTTTTACTGTCCACGGAGATTTCAAACCTGTCCACTCTCGCCTCATTTGGTAAAGGAGAAAAAATGTGTTAATGGGCCCTTTTCTGCAGCCGAGCAGGACAATTTATGATGGAGGTGACAAACTTCATTTTAATGAGAGGCAAATTCCACTTCATTTCAAACTCCAGATTCCCTTCTGGCTTGTGGCGTGGGGCCCTGACAGTGGAGCCCAGGTGTCAGGCCGGGAGGCCCTGGGCCGGCCCGGGCAGGTGTTCCCCCATTTGCCACCTGCTCACGTGCATCCTCTCCCTGTGTGGAGGACTTCGGGCCTCCATTTATGGATGAGGAACTGAGGTTTTGAGACATGAGGAGGCTTTCCCCAAATGACCCTGGAGGTTTCGAGTGGGTGACATTTGAACTTGGTCTGGCTGATACCAAAGTCCATACTCTCGCTGCCCCTCCTGCGGCTGGGCTGGCGTCCAGCTGGAGCAGGGCTGTCCACCCAAGTTGCTCTCGGGCAGGGGCAGGGGCAGGGGCAGGGGCAGGGGCAGGGTGAGCCTGGCAGAGAAACCGTTGCCCTGGCCCGGGAGGAGGGACACGCAGTGGCTTTTCTGCATGGAGGAGGCTCCTTGAATGGTGTTTGTTGCAGGTCTGCACACTGGGCCTCCAGTGGAGGCGCTTCCCATGACTCCTGCAGCCATCCTCCTGTTCATAGGGGGTGTGACTTCGCTTTCTGAGCGACTTGAAGCTGGGGACAAGCCCGCCCTTTGAGGCCCATTGCCCTGACTGGCCAGGCAGGGGTTGGGAGGAGGTGGATGGGTGTCTGCACGCTCTCTCTGGCCCTGGCATGCAGCCTGCCAGGCCAGCCTGGTGTCTCCTATTAAATGGCGCCACCCTGCTTTGGGCTTATACGTTTAGGGGCTTATAAGGGCCCTGATGTTCTGCCTAGTCCATGCCTGGGAAAGGCCCAGCTCTGAGGTTGGCCTTGCATCTGAATCCATTCTTTTTGGTGTGTGACCTGGGTGAACCCCGTAACCTCGCAGCACAGGTTAACCCCTTAACCTGCCCTACCTGGCAGCAGAGCTCCAATCCTCTGGGAAGTGGCAAACATTCCATCAATGCCTAGTTCTAAGAAGGTTCTCTTCCTGGAGAGAAGGCTTTGGTTTTGGGGCCTACTTCTTGGAGGCGGTTGAGCATGAGAAAAGGCATCTTGGGGTTTCCACTCTAGCTGAGAGCACCAAGTCTTGTTTGCTTCCTGGGGCTCAAAGCCAAAGTCCCATATATGTTCCCCTATCCTGGGGACCCCCATCCCAGGCAGCCCCTGGGAGGAATCAGTTTCCCCAGGAAAGCATCTTTGACCCCAGGCCCCAGATACGTGGCCCGACACTCATCACTGTGAGTGGGAAAGCCACTCAAGCCGCCTTGAGCCAGTGTCTCTGCCTGGAAAATGGGCTGATTGGGGTCTCAGAGTTAAGCGAGCTCAGGTGTGTGTGCACTTAGCACAGAGGCAGCACACGAGGAAGGCAGGTCTTAGGTGGCTAGTGGCGGGAGCTGGGTGCTGGCGGCTATTTCAGGAGCTCCCTGGCCCCTCTTCCCAGGGAATGTTTCTGCTCGTGGTGTGGGTGGGGCACAAGGTGAGTAGGAGACAGCTGTCCCACCCTGGCAGGTGTGGGTGGCTGTCCACCGGCAGTGGGTGGGGGGGCCCTGAGGGCTGGCTCTCTCCCCTCAGCCTCTCTGCGTGGTTGCCTCCTTCCTTGGCTCTCGCTGGCTTTGACATCACCTAGCCCAACCTGGGGCATGGCAGGGTGGGGGGAGATTCCCTCATGGTAGAGTACCCTCTCGCCCTCTTGCTGGCCCTGGCCACGCTCTTGGCCAGGAGATCCCCAGAGTAGCGGGGAGGGGGCCAAGGCATATGAGAGATCTCCCAGGGCACCTGCTGTGTGCCAGGCTGAGGAAAGAGGGACACCCAGGTCATGTGCAGACTGGAGAGAGGTCATGGAAGGCTGTTTGAAGGAGGGGCTCGGGAAGACTGGAAGTGGATGATCTGGGTAGGAGAAGGACCCTTGGGCAGGTGATCCAGCAAGAGCAAAGGCCTGGAGGAGGAATGGCCTCTGTGCTGGGGTCTGTGCTGCCCTGGGCAGCCTCCTCTGTTCCAGCCAGGAAGGTGCTAGTGGTCATTGGCCCCCTGTTTGGCTCTGTGGCCCTGTGTGTGGCTGCAGTTGGAGCTGCAGTTCAGGCCCCAGGGATTGTGCCTGAGAGCAGTGGGAGCCATGGGAGCCTTGCACGGGGAGGGCCTGGATGGAAATGGGATTTACAGGCGTAGGACACGGCGGAATGAGGCCTGCAGTTATGGGGCTGCAGCTGGAGGGCAGAACTCCCTGGCAGAGCTCACACCCACCCAGCTGTCTTGTCCCCCCAAGCCCACCCCTTGACTGCAGGACCTCGCCTGACCTGAGTGAGCAATGAATCGAGGGTGGAGATCACCCTGGCAAGGTGGCATTGATTTTCATTAAAAGGCTGAATCGTGAATTTCTCTCTCCTGCTGTCCTCTGACGAGCCTGACTCTAGGCTTGCGGGTGGATGTGTGGGAGCAGAGGAGGGAGGTGGACGGAGCTGGGGGCAAGGCAGAGACTCTCTTGGCCCCCTACCCACCCCCCTTCCCCGCTGGCGCACTCATATCCCTTCGCTGTCCAGCCTGCCCCTCAGTTGTCCCTATGGGGAAGTCGGGGTTGTCCTTCCACTGACTTGCTTCTCTTCCTCAAGGCTCGCCCCCAGATTTGTATTTATGGCTTTATCTGTTTAACGTGCTACTGCTTATTCACACCCTGTCCCCAGTGCCGGGACAGAGGAGGCACTCAATAAATATTTGTTAAATGAAAGCTAGTAGACCTGCTCACCCTCATGGAGTCCCCAGCCGGGAGCAGAAAGGAAAGAGGAAGGTGAGGTGTCCCATCTGCCCAGGGGACCCTGCTTCAGCCCCTTTAGAGGGTGGGGGGAGGGGCTCAGGGCTCAGGCGTAGCAGCCCAGCTCAGGAGCTGTACTGGACAACGTGCGCTCGCAGGTTAGGGCAGGCGCCGGGGGTAGGACTAGCGGTCGCCCCACTGAGCGGGGAGGTCACTGGCTTTGCTTTGTCACAAACTCCAAAGGGCCCTGGGCCACTGGTGCCAACTCAGCTCTTGTGTGATCGTTTGCTTGTAGCAACTGCCCTGCTTCTTATAATAACGGATTCATTTAGAAGTTATCCGACTGCTCCTTTGTGCTCCAGTTTCAGGCACTAACGAGTAACTTTCACTCCAGAAGCTGAGGGTCCAGGCTCTTTGCCCAGCCTCCCACCCCGCTTCCACCTCGTCACCACATTTTTGGGTGGCTGAGCTCCCCAGCCGAGACATGTGCTCTACTCTGATTATTTTTCCTTTTTGACAACTTTGTTTTTCCTGGAGTTAGTAATTTTTTTTTGAGGGATGAGTTTAGAATTTTTTAAATACTTATTACAGAATCAATTTTCAACTCTTCCCCCAGCTGGTAAATCTCTCCATAGAAGAAAGCATAAAATTATTATTATTTTAATATTTATTTATTTATTTATACCAGCACTGGGTAGAGTCAGAAGCGCGGGAGGGTGAGAGAATTCACCAGAGCCAGAGCGGGGAGCAGAGCAGGCAGAAGGACCGAAGTACACTGCTGAGGGGAGCAGCGGGCGGCAGGAGAGGTCTGCGCGCCATGTGGGACCCTCCTCTGGTGGCCGGGGAGCAGCCGGGGATTGAACCGGCACTGCAGAGGCTGAGGGCAGCTTCGCAACCCAGCGCTCAACCGCTGCGCCACCGGGGAGGCCAAAAGCATAAAATTATTGTAGCTTCTGGGAGAAATCTCCCCGAGCCTTCTGGTCTGCTCTAAAGGGTTTAATGCTGCAGGCGTGCGGGGAACACCACTTCATTCACTGGGGTTCCCTTTCTCCTCTGGTGCTGGGGCTCTTGTTTCCTAATTCCACACCATCCCCTGGGTTCACACTCTCATTTTGGTGACACATACTTTCCAATAGCATTTTTTGAGAGCTGGCATGTCTGAAAACTCTTGGTTCTGTCCTGGATGTTGGTGGATCCTCTGACTGGGTAGAGAATTGCAGATGGAGCTATTTCTTCCCCCAGAATTTGAAAGGGGGCCACCCTTTAGAGTCGCTCCTTTGAAGCTGCTCACAGTGCTGGTGTTGACAGGTCCACGGATGTCCTGACAGCTAGTCTGTGCAGGTTACCTGAGGATTTGCTTTCTGGAAGCTGGGATGAGCTTCTCCTTCTCGCCGTGTTCCGATAATTCACTGTGCTGGGCGTTGGTGAGGGTCTGCCCTTTCAAATTGGAAATTCATGTTCTTTGGCACTGGAAAAGTGTTTTACTTACTCCTTTATGATTTTCTGACCTCTATTTTCTCTGTTCTCCCTCTTTCTGGGACCCCAATTAACCAGATGTTGCGCTTCCTGGATGGGCCCCTAACTTCCTTATCTCTTTTCTCCTTTGTCACATCTCTTTATCTTTCTGTCCTTCTTTCTAGGAAATCTCCTCAGTGTTATCATTCTCTCCTTTTAATAGAGTTTTTGATTTCTGCTTTATAAATTTTAAATTTCCAAGATAGCTTTTTATTGGCTGAATGTTCTCTTAAAAATATATTGCATCCATTTCTTTTTTCATGAATACTCTATTTCATTTCTCATTGCATAATAATAACTCATGCTTTTAAAAGTTTCCTTCTTTTGCAGGGCCTGTTTCCTTCAAATTGCACTTTTCTTTTTTATTTGCTTGCTTGTTTGGGACTGCCTTTCCTGTCGGTGGTTTCTTCAATCAATTCACATCACCTGTCTGCTCCGTGACAGCCCCATTCTCTAGTTCTAAAAAAGATGGTCAAGTCTTTGAGCTGGTGGGGCAGATAGATGTTCCGCTGTCTGGTGGTGCTCAGTTGGTAGCTCCTGTTAAGGACGGGGCGCTGAGAATGTTGGCTGGCCCCCAGGTATGTGGACATGCAGCTCAACATGGCTACCCCTTGGCTGCTCAGCCTGGGTGGGTTCACCCGGGAGCTGCAGGGTGGAGTGTCCTGGAGCCAGTTGGGAGAGAAAGGCTGGAATTCAGCACATAAACTTTCACCTACTCCTCCTGTTTTCAGTGTAATATCCACCTTCCATCTGGTCTGTTTCTCTCCGTCCAGACACCCTCAGGCTCCTCCTCCTCGGGGGAAGAAAAATCCACAAAACTCCAGGCTTCTCTGGACAGAGCTGGGGATGGAAGTTCCTTAGGGTCTACCTGCTTCCTACTCAGCCTTCCAATGAGTCCTCCATTCATATGTCCAAGGTCACTTGGTGCAACCAGTTATGAGCCTGTGGTGGGTTCTTCCAGGTAATAGGATGGGGACTTGGGAGTCTGCTTTCTCGGCTCTGCCAAATCAATTACCACTCACCCATCTGCTTTCCAACTTCCAAAATTACATTGCTGTTTCCTCTTCTTCCATTCTTTGTCCCTGTAGGTTTTTGTACAAAAAAGATCCTTTATTGTCATAATGGGGTTTTGGAAAGGAGTGAAGGTGGTACATGTGTTCGGTCTGCCACAGTTAACCTGTACATCCCACACTGGTCCATTCGCCTGCTGGTGGACGTTTAGTGTTTCCCCTTTTCACTCTTACAGATGAAGCTGCTGTGAGCATTACACATGCCGCTGGTGCATGTGTGGGAGTGTTGTTCTTGGAGTGGAATTGATTGGTGGGGGCGCTTAGCATCTTTCCCTTGACAGAAAAGGCCAAACCTTTTCCCAAAATGCATGTAGCAACTTCCAGTTCAACAGGCAACATATTCGAAGTCCACAGCAACTTTGGCTGGTCACCCCAACTTTTTAGATGTCTGCCAACTTCATGGGTGTGGAAGTATACCGCCTAGTTTTACGTAGATTTTTCAGGACCTTGGCTTTGCCGAGGTCTGGTCTGGTGTTTGTTGGTCCTTCAGACCTCCTCCTCTGCCAATTGCCTGTTTCTATTCGGTGTCTTTTACAAAAAGTGGGTGATTTGTCATTGTCTTATTGATTTAACTTGTCACTTACAGGCACGGCAGGTGTAGTGTCCTGTACCGTCCATGGCTTGTCTGTTTCTTTTGTGATATCTTTTGTTGCACAGATGATTCAAATTGTAGCAAAGTCAAATCCCTCACCTTTATGGTCTATGCTTTTTATAGCTTGTTGAGAATGAGCATTTTTAAGGCTCTTGATGTATATTGCTAAATTATCACCGAGAAAAGTGGTCCTAATTTGCTCTGGGAATGTCCGGAGAGATGACAGGCACAAATGGCGGGCATGAATGCAGTGGGAGGGGGATAGAGAAGATAATTAATGAGCAAGGGAAAAGCGTACAGTGTCAGGGCTTTAAAGTGCTTTGGAGGAAAATGCTTTACTTGATCCTTGACACCATCCTGAAGGGCCCGGGTATATTGTTCTCTTTTGGAGAACTGATGCCTCCTGCCAGGGCCAGGTCACAGAGCTGATTCCAGCTCAGCTTCAGCAGGGGTGGCAGGGGTGGCTGGGCTGGGAGTTGGAGAGGCTCCGGGGATGGCAGTTAATTAGTGTCCAGGGGAAGGCAGCCAGAGCAGCCTGTCTTTTCCCAGGGCGGAGGGCTGTGGCTGTTGCTGGCTGTGGCGTGTTCTGCCGCCAAGGGGGGAAGTGGGCAGGGCTGTGGGTCACTGATCAGCTCTGTGATCTTGGGCAGGGTCAGGACCTCCCCGGCCAGCTCTCCTCCTGGATGGACTGGGAGGGATGCTAACACAGTCCTCGGGGAGCGGGGCGGGCTGGATAGCAATGCAGGTACATGTACCTGAAGGTGCAAAGGTAGAATACCTATTCCCAGGAGCATAGCGGAGGAGGAGTTCATGCAGGGTGGCATACTCCGGCGTTCAGTGGGGGATGGGCACAGCCTGGAGGGTGCATAGGGTGGGACCGGTGAACCTCATTTCCTTGTAAAGCATCCTTTTTGAGAAACTCTGACCTTGGCCCACTGAGATGGGAGGGCTGTGAGGCAGGCGGTGGGGGGGGCAGTGCCAGAGTGGGAGGGTGGGGGCCCTCCCCCCCAGCCTCTGCTCACTCTCCTCTTTCCTGCCCCCACCCCTCCCCCCTGCCTCCCAGCCCCCTCACTCCTGGCCTCCTAGCTGGCCTAGACCTGAGGGGTTAATTTTGCCGCCTGAGCGAGCCTGGCATGGCGGGATGCAAATCCATACACTTTCATAAACTGCTTAATTAGGCGAATGTTAATGAGACGTTAATTACTGTTGTGCCCGCGGATCCCACGGAAACGGAGATTATGTTTCTCTTCAAACATCCCGTCTTAATTATAACTTGTGCTTAATTCTGCAGCTTTTGCCAACTTGGCGAGGGCGGGGCGGGGCGGGCGGGCACCTCCCTTTCTGGGCGGTTCTCCGCACCTGTTCCTCTTTGGTCCTCTGTTCCTTCCTTCAATGTCTGTTAAGCACCTACTATGTGCCAGGCAGGGTCCTGGAGCAGGTACTAGGATGCCAGCTACCAGACCTAGTCCCTCCCTCAGGGAGCTCCCAGTGTATTGGGGAGACAACTTTGGGGCTGCTTGACAGCTAGGGCAGTGCAATGGTGCCTTTCTTGGTGTGGTGAGTCAAGCAAGGTTTCTTGGAGGAGGGGGCCCTGGGCTGAGTGTTAAGTGCAGAAAGGAGTTTTCCGGGTAGGTAAGAGACCGGGGAGGGGAATCCTACTTGGGCAAAGAACCAGTAGTTGGAGCTTCTTCCACAGTGTAGCACCCCAAAGTACTCTTCCATTCTGGTCTTGCTTTTTCCAGCTTCCATGCCAGATCTTCTAGCCCGAGGCGCAGAAAGCTGGGAGACAGCGTGTATAGAGCCTTGGTGGGGCATCTACTCCCCTCAGGCATCTGCTCCGTGGACCCCGGTTGGGAGTTGATGTGGGTCTGTGCACAGGGACTGGGGTCCTGACCCAGAGAGGAAGGTGGTCAAGGTGGACACTTGCTCCCCTGGACCTACCAGACACTGTGTCTTGTCCTTCCACTTGGGCCTTTGAGAATAAGATGTGCTTGGTGTGCCATCATCCCACATCCCAATTAGGTCTGGGCCCCACAGCCCAGGCCTTGAAAGACTGGCCTGCACTCGCTGCCCACAGTCCTTTCTGCCTCTCCAGCCAGGGCCCTTCGCATTGCCTCAACCCTTTCCTTGTCCTCTTCCGCCCCCAGGTGCCAGGAACCTTCAGGCTGGGCAACCCCCTGCCTGCCCAGGTGACTTCAGGGCTAGATCATTAAGTTCTAGGGCTCAAAAGGCTCAAGAGGACAAAAAGGCCCATTTGCAGACGGGGCACCTGAGACCAGAGTGGGCCGGGTCTGGCCCGGGGTCACGTGGCCAGGGTTAGTAGCAGAGTACAGCCTAGACCTGGGCCCCGGGAGGTGTGTGAGCCGTTTCTATAGGAATGAAGGAGATGAGAAGCAGAGGCCTGCTCCCTGAGCACTGCTGCATGGCCAGCCCTGCCTCCATCACTCGTGTCCATGTTACAGGTGGGAAAACTGAGGTTCAGGGAGTCCATGTCCTGGGACGGAAGCTTTTGAGGGGCTGGCAGGGCTCAGAAAGCGCCTTCTGGTCCTTTCCTCTCACACGGCTCCTTGGGTGAATATCTTGGGCAAAGGGATGCAGGTAGATAGACCAGCACTTGGCTCCATGCCCCCGAGGGCAGGAAACCCCCTGGAATCCCCCCAGCCCCTGTGCCCTTCAGCCTGAGAACTCCTGTTGGAATTTCTCCTTCTAGCACTTAATGATGGTGGGAAATTATTTACCTGAAATGTCCTATACCTGACCTAGAGCAGATTAATGGTATTTCTGGAGTCTAGACATCTTAACTCAAAAGGGCACAATCATAGTGGAGAAAAGCTTTTAGCTCATTATGTGTATTTGCGCAGTTACCACTCAGCCCTTTCAACTGGATGTTGCGTCCCCAAATATGAAAACAGCGAATGTCCACCCCGGCTCTGCCTGTCAGCAAGCTGCGAGGAAGCCTCTGACTGCGTGCAGCCCTGCATCTGACTGGCCCTCCAGGTCCATCCCTCACAGCTGGGTGCGGGTGCCAGCACTGTGCCATGCCCTGCACTGGCACAGATGTTTGGTTTAATAGAACAGTGTGAATTTCAAATGCTGTTAATAATAACAATAAAGTAAAACTTTTTTACAATAAATTCTGTGGTTTGTATGTCCCTGGATTGTGTTTCCCATTAGAATTAGACTGTGAGTCCAGTTACCCCCTTTTTCTTCTGTGCCCCAGTTCCACCAACCCCAGGCAGTAGATCTGGAACCTCAGAACTAGAGGTTGGCCCTTCCTGAGCTTTATCCGGCCCACGGGTCTTAAACTCACAGGCGGGCATGGAAATGCATCGGGCAAGATGGCAGGGCCTAAGAGAAGGGCAGGGCCCTGGTCAGGCAGCCACAGCTCCTTGCTGCCATGTGCAAATGCAGGCTTTGTGAGGCCGCATGAGATTTGTCAAAAAGAAACCAGAAATCTTGGGGCCTCCCTGGTGGCACAGGGGGTCGAACATTGGCACAGTGGGGTTCGATCCTGGCCAGGGAGCTACCCACATGGCGCAGCAGACCTCTCCTGTCTCACCCGCTGCTCCCCTCAGCAGTGTGTTTCAGTCTTTCTGCCTGTTCTGCTCCCCACTCTGTCTCTGGTGAATCCTCTCACCCCCCACGCCTCTGGCCTGCGCCCCAGCTCTTGTATGCATAGATAAATAAATCCTAAAAAAAAAAAAAAAAAAAGGAACCAGAAATCTTATCTCTATATGATTTGTAAAAGTTGGCATCTGATTCAAATCTTTTAAAAACCACCGAGTAGGCCGAAGCATTCTGTTACCCAGTTTGCAAGCCCTGTGCAGGCCCAACCCCTGCTTTTACTGATGGGTGCTGAAGCCCAGTGGGGCTGGGGTCTCGAGAGGAGTCTGGGGGACAGGCTGGGACAACCTCAGTGGCAGGGCTCTTGCCACCCCCCTGACCTTCTCCATTTGCAGCCAGGTCAGGTAAATGCTCCTTCCCCCTTTGCACAGGCACCCTCCTCCCCATGGGGGAGGGGCCTCAGGGCAGGCAGGCAGGCGTGGTGCTAGGGCCACCAGGCAGAAGCCAGCTGCTGAGGGAAACAGGGTGAGTCACAGCTGAGCTCCCTTTTAAGGAGGAAAAATAGCTGCCTCCTTAGAATTGTCACCTAGGCTTGGGGAGGGAGGGGGCCTCTGAGACCTGGCAGTCACTTTATAGGGTGTGGCCACCGAGGGCCCTCTGGGCTGGGCACTGGCTGGCACCAGGGGAGCGTGCGTGCGTCCTGGCTTCAGGTTTGGCTCAGAGGCCAGGTTCCTCTTGACTGTGCCCCAGGGACAGGGGTCGGCATGTGTGTTCCGTTATGACTTTTAAAACCAGCACAGGGACTCTTTCATTAGGATGGCTGCGTTACCAGTCGTGTGTTTTAATAGGACACTCAATTAGAGCGAGATTTACAGAGATGCAGCCGCCCCCGCGGAAGCTGGCGCTCTTTTCCCCAGTCTCAGGCTCCAGTCCATCACTGTCTAATGGGGGATCCTGTTTGGCGGCGCTTGAGGTGAAGTCTGTTTTGGCTCTCCCTGCCTCCCCGAAAACAAGGTGCTGGTGTTGCGAGCACTTGATGAGCACCTACTGTGTGCCAGGCTCCTGGCTTGGTGCTTCAATGTCTGATGGCCCTTCCATCTTCACAAGCCCCCTGGTGAGCTGGTGCAAGCGGGCTCCATTTTCTCACAGAGGCTCTGAGAGTAACTTGGCATGGGGGCTCTGGCAGTGTGGGGTCCCTTTACCTCCCTCCCAGCTGCCCTCCGGCCTTCCACTGGGCTGGACCCTTCCAGCCTATACCACGCCTCCTCACCAACCCACTTTTGGGCTCAAGGGTGCTGGGTGCAGCTGGTGGCTTGTAACCTCAGGACATGGACCAGAGGAGGGAGGGGGAGCTGCGCGAAAGGCAGTGTGCACGCGTGCAAGTGCGTGTGTACAGTGTGTGTGCACAGGGTGTTTCATTCACACAGGCCCCCTGACTGTCTGCCACCCGCTTGCCTGCCCTGCTGTTAAGGGTTTTGGGGAAGGCCCTGGTTCTAATTTCATTTCTTACTAATGGAGGGTAGGGCAGCTTGATCTCTGCCTACAGCAAAGAGAAACCTTGCTCCCTCGGGTGGGAGCCTGGTGGGGTCCGCGTGGGCTAAGCAGAACAGATCCCAGCTGGGACCACCTCAGACAGGCCTGGGCTGAAGTGGGGATATGACTGGGGAGACCTGGGTTAGACTAGACGCCCCTGAAAACTCCTCTTCTTGCCTCCCAAACCCTTCCTGATGCCCAGGACGTGGTGGCTGCCGGGGGCTTCTCATGGATGGTGGCCCCATCTAATCCTCCCAAGGCCACCATGGGGTAGGCACGCTCATGATCACCGCTTAGATGAGGAAACCGAGGCACAGGGAGGGTAAGCAGCCCTCCCAGACTGCAGAGCAGGCGGGAAAGCAGGGATTTGTGCCCAGCATCCAGCCCCAGAGGCCATGCTCCTAAAGAGCCAAGATCTGTCGGCTCCCCTGGTCTCAACCAAAGCCTCACCTCCTCTGTGAGGCACACCCTGACTGTCCAGAAGCCTGCTCTGCCCCCACTTCAGCTGCTTCTGAGGGCCCAGGAGGGGACAGCCTGGAAGCGGGGGAGACCTGCGTGGTGTCTGGTTTGCTCGGCCTTCTGCTTTGCAGACGGGAAATGGGGGGCGGGGGAGGTGGGCAGGAGCTTTGCGTGGTGCAGTTAGTGCCAACAGGCCCCAATCCAGTCTATGGGGTCCAGTTTAGACCCCCCGTGTGGGGTCCTCCTGCACCCACTCCTTGTGTTGATTTATTTCAGGGATGGGCGTGTGTGAGGAGGCCAGAGGGAGCTGGCTGGGGTCTCTTTCCTTTTCCATTGCCTTTAGCCCTCCAACCAAGCAGACTGTAAATTTTTTCCTTCCTTCCTTCCTTCACCTTCCCACTGTTAAAAAAAAAAAATTGGGAGGCAAAGGGAGGGGTGAGCCATTGACTTAAATGTTTAAATTAGCCTCACTTTGCTGAAAGCTGGGCGTCAGGATAAATCCATTCCTACAACGTCATATATCTTCTCCTGAGTGGGAAGTTGGTGAATAAATGAATGTTCTTCATATATTATTACGGCCTGACACAGCCAAGGCTGGGAGCAGAGGCCCCGGTGATTAACGAGCAGGTCTTAGCTAACGAGCTGGAGGTGGGGCTCCGGACCAGGGGCCTGTGCCAGGTGGGGGGCGCGCTTGCTCATGGGGGGCCTATGGCTGCCTTTCTTCTCATCTTTACCCTCTCTCTCTTAGGGCAACCACTGCCTCTTGCTGGCACTCTCTACCCTGCCTCCGCACCCTCTGTCCTCTCCTCTGAGTGGCATCGCTGTGGCCCAGAGCTCGCTGAGGGGACTAGGAGGACACCCTGCAGAAAAGTACCATGAGACCTTAATACCTCCAGGGTATTTTCAGGGTGTTTTCACCTTGAGTTGTGAAGACCACGGTATCCCATTGAGCGATAGGGAAACTGAGGCACAAAGATGGAAGGTGATCCCCACCATGCCTGTAGGTGCCCAGCCTTGTCCACACCTCACTTTGCTCTGGCTGATTGGGCGGCCCTTCCCCGCGATGCTGTGCCTCTGAAGTCAACCCCCCCACCCCCCCACCCCCTGTCAGGCCTGCTGAACACAATCTGGCCACTCCTGTTCCGGGGGCTTGGACCTCCTCTCCTGTCAGAACAGAGCCAGGACCTCTAGGCAGACTACCCAGAAAGACCCTTTCCAAAGCGGAGTCTCAAACACCAACCCAGACAATTCCTGGGGCCCAGGAAAGCCTCCTGGAAGAGGTGACCCTGACATAGGGAAACAGGTAAGGGAGGGAGAGGGTGGCTTGACCAAGGAGGGAGACAGCAGGCCCCTGAGTATCTTCCCTTGTGCAGAGATCGGCTTGGCATCCCACCCACTCCCCAGGCTGTGGGGCTGGCGGTACGGACAAGATGTCTGCACAGCACAGGCGGGAGCTGTTTCCCGGCCCAGGCCCCGAGGCCTCCCTGTCGGCTGTGTGTGCGCACGCAGTGGGCACTAGGCCTCGTACACACGTGGAAATATCCAGGCCTTTGGGAGGAGCGGGGGTCCAGGGGCAGCCCCTGAACACATTCTCAAGACAGCGCGCAGGTCCCACATTATGCAGTGGTCACTCAGGGCGCATGTTGACACAAGTGTCCGAGGACTGTGTGCAAGGAGGGGAAAGCCAGACAGGCGCCCAGCTGGAGGGACGCGGTCATGTGGTCACCACCTCGCCTGACGCCGGGCCTCTGTCCTGGCTGGCCTTCCCACGATGGGATGGGTGTGTGTGTGGGGTGCAGCTCTCCTTGAGCGTCGTCAGAGTGTCCATGAGTATCCCATGTATTTTGTGTGCATATGTGCATGAGCATGCACGTGTGACTGCTGTTTGTGTCAGTGCCATGCGTGTTGCTGTGTGAATGTGGGTATTCCTCATGGACCCCAGGGGGACTGTGGGCTCCCTAACTGTGAGGTGCTGTCTGTACATGTCTCGCCATGTGAGCTCTCCACGCAGATATCAGCCCCTTTGGGGCAGAGAGCAGGCTCAGCGGGGCTGCCCTGGCCCTTCTGCATGTACATGGGCCAGTACAGTCCTTGTAGTTGAGGCTACATCCCCCCCACCACCGGCCCTGACCTGGACCAGCCCAGAACCCTCTACCAGCCTTTGTCCATCACACAGCATGAGGAGGAGACCTGGTGGTAGTTTGAGAGGATCCCCCAGTCCCACCCAGGAAGACAGGATGGGGAGCAGTTAAGTGTCAAAGCATGTTCTGACAGTCAGAGAAGGCTTCCTGGTGGAGACAGCTGCTGCAGGCTTCAGAGGATTAGAAGGGAATTTAGCTTTGCAGAGCGGAGAAGAAAGGCAACCTTGGTGGAAGAAATAGCAAAGGCAAATGCTTGGCATCAGGAAGGAGATAGGGAGGCAGCCAATCAGCTGGGCAGAAGGTACTTATAAGAGGAGCTGGAGGGGTGGATGGGGGGGAGGGCAATAGATGTCACATAATAGATGCTCAGTGAATATTTGTGACATGAAACTGGGGGTCCAGTTATGGAATTTTCTATGTGATTATAGGGAAGGTGGTGTTACATAGGAAGTGTAGCTATAACATAATCAATGATAAGGCTCCGTTTGTTAGTGCAGGCAGCACTGTTGTCCCAGGGTATTGCTATTTCATTTCCAGATATGGACATGGAGATCCAGGCAGGCAATGAACAGCTTCAGGTAACAGCACAGATCCATGGCAGCTCTGGAATTATATTCTAGGTCTGACTTTCTGCGTCCCAGCTTCCCCATCTGCACTTACCCACTCCCTGGGCGTGTGGGAATGCCTGGCTTTAGGGCCACAGACTGCTGTCCCCCCAGGCTTTCTTCTTGGCCCTGATTCTGAGCGTAGCCCTCAGGAGCCTTCTCCTGCCTGGTCAGCTCACTGTGCTCCCTGGCACCAAGACCAGTATGGGGCTGGGACTGGGGCGGGGCAGGAGTGAGGGGCTTCTCCACTCCTGAAGAGGACCGAGTGAGGCAGTCCGTGCGGAGGGTCCTTGCCCGGAGGTTGAGTTTATGCATCCGCTGGTGGCCTGCCCCCCTGAGGGAGAAGCAGCACCCTTTTTAGCACCTGGCAGTGCTCCCACCCACATTGCCTACCTTGAGCTTCACGACCACCTTGGGAGCTGGACACAAGAGGCCCCATTTTACAGGCCACAAAACTGTTTCGCGGGAGCTTGTGAGTTTCCCACGGTTCCCAGTGGCTGAGGGCAACACTGGGCCTCTGTCCTCTCTGTCCACCTGGTCGCTCTTGTTCTGCCCTCCAAAAAACTGAGCTGGGAGGCTGCACCTCGGGGCCTGGGGAGAGGTCCTGACCTCCGAGGGGGCAGTCAGAGGCAGGGTCCTATGCGGAGGGGCAGCTCTGTGGGCTCTTTCTCAGGGCCCCGCCAGGACATCCGGCACATGCCAGTGAGGGACTGCCGCGCCAGGATGCCAGAACCAGCTGTGCGGCACTGGGCGGGGCGGCGCGATGCCCTGTCCCAGGGAGGCGGGTGTGCCTAATGAATTAATTAATGTTGGCAAAGCACTTGGAGAGCTCAGGCTGAAAGGTGCTCAATACATGCAAATCAGAGTGATTGTTATTACCCATAATTACGGAGTTTCTGCTGGAGAAATTATTCAGACGCGGACGGTGGCTGGGCCAGCACAGGGCCCTGCGAGGTCTGTTCCTCACTGGCAGTGGAATCTTTCTTCCCTTTCCCCCTTCCCCCTTCCCACCCCCCTCCCCTCCCCCCCATTCCTCCCTGCTTTCTCTCCAAGCTCTGGGCCTGTTGCCTGCTCTTCCACAACAAATGTCTCTTCCTCTCTCAGGAAGACAGGCCCTTGGCGCAGTCTGGGGATGGGGTATTGGGCAGTGGTGCCCACACTCTGGGAGTGAGGAGTCTCCGTGACCGGAGTCTCACTTTCCTCCTCTTGTAAATGGGTCCGTGGGGATTCCCTGTGCCACCCAGGGGTGGGGGAACCCAATGTGGTGGTACGTGGGCGGGCACTCCGAGCTGGGAGGCTAAATCCATGCAAAGCCCGGGCGCATGTTGTGAGCACAAGCTTTGTGCCGCGTGCGTGTGTGCACGGTGTGCGCTTCCCACCCTCTGCCATCACGCCTGCTGCTCGGGTCTGGGCGCTGGTCTAGACTGTTGGTTCCCCAGGGGATGAGGCTGAACCTTCTCCATTGGCCTGAACGTGGGGCTCCCATGCGGACAGCCCCTAGCAGTGCCCAGAAAACAGCAGTCCAAATAAATCGTCTCTCTCAGCAGAACCGTCTAGCGCTCCCCTTGCTCCCTGTCTTCAGGGAGCTGTTCATCTCTTGCGCCTTCCAGCCCCGGACAGGGCCACTCCTCTACTTAGCACCACGGGCAGTGCCCAGCTCAGCCAGGGGGGCTGCCCACCACCGTGGAGGTCGTGCTGAACCAGCCCTGCTTTGATACATGGGGCATTAAGGCCAAGAGAATGCCAGTGACTTACCCAAGAGCATGCAGAAGCTTAGCTTTGGAGATGACTGCACTCCTGGTCCCCCATCACGGCATTCAGAGGGTTTAGAAGAATTTCCTAGGTTCATTCAACAAACAGTCATCAAGCACCTACTGTGTGCCCACCTCTATAGCAGACTCAGTGGCGGAGGAGGCATGGAAGTGATCCATTATCTGTACTCCACAAAGTACCCACAGATCAGCAACCACAACCACAATAGAGCTGGGTAAGGCACTACAGAACCGCGTGCTTGCTTTTGTGGGGCTTATGAGAAGTGCTCCCGAGATACAAGGCCGAGTGGGTCCCTGCAGGCTGGCGCAGCCAGGAGGGCCCCTTGAAAGATAGGCCCCATGCCTGGAGAGGCAGAGAGGAGGGGGACCAGCACAGCCCCTGAACAGGAGCCTGGCACGAGGCCCCCTGTGTGTGTGGGGATGGCAAGAAGCCCTTCTGATGGGCTTAGAGCAGCTGCAGCTATGAGCCTGGGAAGGTGGGCGATGCCCCTGCCAAGGGGCTGTTCTCTGTCCTGTGGGCACCAGGAAGGTTTTGCATTACCATGGACACAGTGGATTTCTACTTGACTCTCCAGTGCTGTAGCCTGACGGTGGCTGCAGCTACGAGAGTCCCACCCCCGCCTCTCCCACCCTCTCCCCTTTACCTGGGGTTAGCCGATTGCATCTGGAAGTGACAATAGGTGTGCCTTGTCGATGGGGCCTTTGTGCCTGAGCGCTCAGCCTGTAATCATTCCTATCCAACAAGGCTCCTTTCTCTTCCCTGGCATTTGTCAGAAATAGGGACAGACCCAAAGCCCTGGGGGGAGCTGGCCAGAGGAGGCCCCTTTGCTGCCCATCGATTTGCACTGCTTTTACCAGCTGCTTGAGTGTGTTTGCTGGACACTATGAGGCTGTGTTTGGCTTCAGATAATGAAATAATGTCCTTGCTAGGGGAGGGATGGAGTCTTTGCTAATTAGCTCGGCTGCCTGCTTTGAGGACAAAAAGTCTTCAGAGCTGGGCTCCTGGGTGGGCTGAGTGTGGGACTCTGCAGGGAGCCAGTGTGGTGAGTGATAACCTGAGGGGGTCAAGGGGGGTACGAGAGGGCCAGGGCAGGCAAGACCTGTGTAGGTGGAACTTCCAGGGGTGCTGTCTTCTTGACCCTGGGCCCCCCAGCAGGGTCCTCCTGATTCAGGAGTAGCATGAGGTAAGGAAAGACCTGGGAACAGGTAGACCTGTATTCCGTTCTCAGCTCTGGCACTTGCAAGCCTTGTGACCTTGGGCAAATCACAGCTGACCTCCTGCGCTCTGAGTCACCTCTTCTGAAGAACGGGGTGCTGCCCTACCTGCTGTGGGAGGAGGTGGCTGTTCCAGGTGGGCGGTGGAGGCGGAGCAGTGCGCCTGATGCACAGCTGGGACTGAGAAGGTGTTGGTGTCCTCAGGGTCCTCCTCTTGGGGCCGTGCCCTTATCGTGGTGTTGTCTCAGCTCTGTTACTCTGTGCTTTGCCCCCCAGTCCTCTGACCCCCTAGAAGGACAGGGCTCCTAGGGCCTCTTCCAGGCTCGGGAGGCAGTGGGGCCAGTAGTAAATGGCTCAATTCAAAGGCTAAAGCTTTTGAAGTGTTCTCTCCTTCGCAGTCCAGGCTGCAGGCTTCCTCTGACCCCGTGGGAAGGGGCAGACCAAATGAGCAAAGGTGAGAGGGCTGGGACGGAGACACCTGAAGCACCGTCTCCTCCTCCAGGAAGCCCTCAGGAGACCGGCTGGAGTATTCCTTCTCTGTGTGACCCTCCTCCCCATAGACCGTCACTGCGCTACGCCCAGGGCATGCCCTGCCCCACCACGGGCACAGGCCTTATACCCCTTCCCACCTCTATGAGGTTTGTTCTGATTTCTCTCATATTCATGACCCTGTCTCCACAGGTGAGGTGGGTGATAGCTCCGGTAGGCACTGTAGAGTGATGGAATCATCGAAGCGTCTTACCTTACCAGGCACCTGCTACGCGCCCAGCACAGGCCGGAGGGGATGTGTTCATGTTGCGCCTCAGGTGGACGGGGCTGGGCTTACTCCCATTGCGCGGGGAAGGAAGCTGAGTCCCCGGGGGAGGGAGGGCTTTCAAGGGCATGGCACGCGACGCAGCAGAGATGCTTTAGGTCAGTCTAGGCCGACAATCAGTAAAGATGCGCCCGTCCGTCCCCCGCCCCTTCCCCGTGTGCTCAGGCCCTCTGGGGCTCATCCTGGGGAGACTCTCCCTCCCTGGCTCAGGCCTCCCAGACCCGCCCGACTGCCTCTCCTGACTCGCGGGGCGCCTGCGTGCTCCCCACGGGTGGCTGGCTGGGGCCCCGGGCTTTCTTCAGGGCGGTTCCTCACGAGGCTCAGGTCCTCATGGCTGAGCATGGGCCCGGCGCCCTGGAGGTGCTCGGCCAACACCTGCGTCCTGGAGGCGCCCGCGGGGCTGCTGGATGGAATGAGACCGTGCGTGCGTGTTGAGTTCCTGGCGCTCAGCAAATACTTACTGAATGAGAAAAGTATCTTTGGGAGGAGTAAAGGAGGCGATTGGTGTGAAGTGTCTGGCTCGTTGTATGTTCGGAACCAGGGAACCCGGCAGCAGCAACTCCATTCCCCTAGAAGGCCTGGTGGACGGCCCGGAAGCAGGGCTGGGGGGGAGGCAGGCGCCGGAACTCGGGAGAAGTGGTAACCGGAGGGAGGAGGCTGGTTAGCAGCTGGGACCCTGACACCCACTCTGTGTGGAGCGTGTGTGTGTGCACACGTGTGGGCGGGTGTATGTGTGTAAAACAAATAACTGGAAAATGAATTTAATTATAAGGCACTTTTAATAGCTATTTATATTTAATCCTGCTAATTCTGTGTCTTGTGTAGCCAAACTGTAATTCTATTCTTCTTACTCATTTGCTCGTGAGGGTGGAGAGAGGGGGAGGGAGACAGCCCCAAGGAAAGGCAGCGGCAGGTGTCCTGCCCCCTGGGGTCGGCTCCAGGCCGGCTCTTGACCAGATGGCAGCAAGGAAGGGGCCACTGGCAAGACTGTCCCAAGGGGACAGGCCCCAGGTCTGTGTGTAGGGCAGATCATCCGCTCATTTCTCAGCACCTGGGCTGGGACTCGGGGGAGCCCTGGAGGGAACCCAGCTTCAGAGGCTGGCAGGCCCAAGTTCAAATCCAAGTCAGGTCACATGCCTTTACCTCAGCGAGGCTCACCTTCTTCGTCAAGGTGATTGGCTGCCTTGTTGGCCAATAAGTGACTGCATCATGGCCCCTTTTGTGCAGGTGATCCCTGGGTGATGCCCGGAGCCTGGGTGTGTGGCGCAGGGTTGAGGTGGTCTTGTGGCACTGGGCAACCTTACTGGGCAGCAGTGAGGAGGCCTGCACAGCAACTACGGGAGTGGAGAGAAAAGACACGCTTCAAGAGGGGCCTTCCGCGCTAGCTCGCATAGGTGCAGTGTAAATGGCAGCTTTGGAGGGACAAAGTCAGGCTTAGAGACCGCTTCACCCCCACTCTGCTGCGCAGATCCCGCTGAAGTTATGGGGACTGAGGAAGAGCTTCTGGGAGACGAATAGTCAGAGATGGGGCTGTGGAGGGGTCTCCCGGGGCCATGGCCCAGGGGCCGGAATTGTGCTTGTCCTGGAGTAACTGGCAGGCAGGTGGTGCCAGCCCAGTACCCCCTCAGGGCCCCCAGGGGAAACGGGGTGTGGCTTGGGACGTGAGCGAGCCCTGGGGCAGGGCTTGCGGAGGACGGTGCAGGACCGGGCTCTCCACCCATTGCTTGTCTTGTGCTCTCCCGGTTCCGCTCGTGGTGTCCGAGCCATCCTCCGGCGCGGCGATCTCAGAGTTCTGGGGCTTCCCGACGTCTGGGTTCCACTGGAAGTCAGGGATGGCTGCACCAGCATGCATTTTGGGCCACCCCAAGGGCCCACCCAAGCCAGCTCTGTGCTGCGCTTTCAGATCCTTCATCACTTACAGCATCGTGCGGTGACGTACAAGGTTATCCTCTCCTCCTCACACATGGGGAAACCAAGGTGCAGCAAGGTTAAGGGAGATGATTAGGATTTGGACCATGATTCCTCAGTGGTCAAATCTGGTGGCCTGAGGATGGGGGCGGTGGGCAAGTCAGGGGGTACTAAGAAAAGTACCATCGCAAGAGTAGGGCTCAGCGTGCCTGATCTGGAAGGGTTCCAGTCCTGGTTTTCACCAGCCACTCCCGCCCCCCACCGGCCAAGCTCTGCCCCGAGGCCTGCAGGGCTGATGGTGGTGGGCAGCAGCTTGTCCTGTCCCAGTCAAGCTCTGGGATGCAGCCACAGGCCTGGTGGCTTGGGTTCCAGTCCCGTCTCCTCCCTCCTCTGGCCCGGTGACCTCTGGCCAACCACTTGATCCCTGAGAGCCCTAGGTGGTCACCGACACCTGGCATGAAGTAGGTGCTGGTGCCTCCCTCTTCCCCAGCCCCCACCCACTTCCTCTGCTGACAGTGGAGGTGGGTAATGACTAGAGTATGATTTCTCTCTGGAATATTTTCACTTTAATCGGGGACTTTAGTGCCTCGGAACCCCAGTGGGGCGATGTTTCCCTTTAATGATGACATTTCAGGCATGGTGGCAGCTGTGGGAGATGCTGGGGGTGGGGGCTTGCCTGGCGCTGTGTCGTGTGCAGCCTGGTCCTTCTCCACCCCCTCTCCTGGGGCTCCCACTGTACTGTTCACAGCCAGGTTAGTGTCTTGTTGATCTGACTGAGGGATTTATTCCGAGTGCCCTCGATCATCAGCTGGGTAAGAGCCCGGCCTGGGAATTGGTGGGCATTCTGATGCAGGCAGGCCGGCTTGGCCCCTGTTCTTCCAGGAAGCGAGTGGCCACTGGGCAAAGAATAGTTAACAGGTACCCAGGGAGGTGATTAACCCCTGAGAGCAAACCTGGGGGCCCAGTCCTTAGGAGGAGTCTCCAGGGATGGGTCTTGTGCAGTGCTCCGCCTCATCCACTCATTCTACCTGAAGTGCTCCTGAGCCCAAGGTGCTCACCGTGGTCCGGCTGTACTGTGGAGGGGAGGGGAAGGGAACAGAGCGACAGAAGGGTCTGGAATTGGTGCTCGTGTGGTGCCATCCTGCACCTGGAGATGAGGGAGGATGTGGAGAGGTTCCTGGAGGGCGAGTAGCTGAGGGAGAGGCCACATAGGCAGTAGCGGCTGGAGGACCAGCATCTAGTCCAGGTTTTGAAGTTGGTTTCCTGTGGGGCCTTGGATGCCTTCTCTGGCCTCCATTTCCCCATCTGTGCAACAGGAGTTTTGGTCTGGACCAGCCAATCTCTGGAGCCCTTCTGGACCCTCCAACCCTGATTCTAAGAGAGCTGGGGGAAGGTGCTGAGCCTGGGGGTGGGGTGGGGTGTGGGCGGGGTCCCAGAGCGTAAGTTGCTGGGAGGGGTGGGATGCAGATGTATGTGCTGTCATCCGCTGCGGCCGCACACTCATTAAGCATCTCTGAGATGGATACACCCCCCTGTTCACCTGGCGCACGAGCCTCGGGATTTATTTCTTCCTGAATGGTGTCATCCATCATGTTAGCTGTGCTGCCAGCAGGCCTGGCTGGCTCTTACCTAAACCTCCTGCAGAGTTAGGTGCCGTGTTATCCTCCAGGAAGGGTTCCCCTCCTCCAGCCATGCCCCTACCCCTGACTGCTCATTATCCACATGGCCTTCCCCATGTGGACCTTACCCATTCTGTACCTCCGCCCTGCTGCAATCCTCGGTCAGACTGCCAGTTTAGGGTGCTGTCATGGGTGGTGGACAATCAGGGCTGACTTCTTGGAGGAGGTTGTAGTACTGATTCTGGACCCAAAGAAAATAGCTGAGCAGAAATTGTACAGGTGGAGAGAAAAGTGGTTGGGGGTTCAGCCATGGGCTTGGTGTTGGGATGGGAGACCAGAGAACCAAGTGGAGGAGGCCCCTCACTCACATCCCTGTTATTTGTGGGGGCACCTGGGAGGGCTTATTGACCACTGACTGAGCCTGCCTCCAGTTCTTATAATCTCCTGTTGTTTCATATTGTAAGGTGCTCTACATCCTTCTCTGGTGGCTCAGGAACCATCAGGTTACCCCACATTGCCCTTTGTTTACATAGTGGAACCATCAGGTTACCCCACATTGCCCTTTGTTTACATAGTACCCCCAATCCACCCCTGCTCGAGGCCTGTGATAGATGTAAAATTCTGCCTCCAGCCAGTTAAGTGACCTTGGATAAGTTACTTCGTCTTTTTGAGCCTTAATCCTAAAAGGAATTGGTAAGCATCAGTGAAGGAAGAGTATTTGAGGTGGGTTCCAGGAGGTGAGAAGGAGCTCGGCGGCAGAGATCGGTTGGGCAGTGGTTCTGGATTGCAGTGGGATGCCTGGAACTGTGCTGGGAGCCTCTGCTGGTGGGAGGGGGGTCCTGCTGGGGTTGGTCTCTGAACCATGGCACAGGGCTTTAAGGGTGCAGGCCGTCCGGTTGTGAATCCTGGCTGTACCACTTACTGGCCATATGACTTTGGGCAAGGCACTAACCCTCTCCATGTCTTGCTTTTCCCCAAGGAAACAGGGATAGTGATAGCACTCTCCTCATGGTGTTTTGACGCAATGAGTTTATAAGGTAATGTGGCAGAACAATGCAGAGCCCTAGTGACTTTTTTTTTTTAAGATTTATATATTTATACAAGCACTGGGGTACATGCCAGATCACCAGAGACAGAGCAGGGAGCAGAACAGGCAGACTGACTGAAATACATTGCTGAGGGGAGCAGCGGGCGAGACAGGAGAGGTCTGCCACGCCATTTGGGTATCTCTCCAGCTGGCCAGCATAGAACCTGCACCGTAGAGGCTGCGGACAGCTTCACAGTGCGGTGCTCAACCTGCTGCACCACCGGGGAGGCCCCACCATAGTGACTTTAATAAAAGTGAGCTTCTGTTACTGTTCTGACTGAGACTCAGAGGCCAGGGGACTGCCCATCCAGCTTGTGAAGAAGGTGCAGGATCCAGACCAATGCCTGGTCCACTCCAAACCTCTTCTCTTTCCTCCCTCTGGGCATTCCTGGTGTCTGCCAGTGGTGCCTGATGCTCAATGTCTGGAGGTGTTGGACTGGGCTCTGTCCACGATGTATTCCCTTCTGAAGCCCTTTGTAGGCAGGGCCTGTCTCACTCTGGGAGGATCCCCAGGGGTTGCCTATAGTAGGTGCTCAACAAACACTTGTTGATGGGCCGGCTGCCTGGTGGCTGTGGGCCACCCTCTTGCTCGGGGACTCCTGGGCTCCCTGGAGGAGCAACTTGGGCTGCCATCTTTTGTTCTTGATTGGGAGCCCACACTGAGTACCCCCTCTGGCCTTGGACAGTCACACCCAGCTCCTCACCTGGCTGCTCCTCCTGCTGGGAGCAAGCTGAGCTCAGCCGGGGGGCTTTTGTTCCACTCTGCCGCCCACCCCCAATCACAGCACATCTTTAGCCTCCCTCCTTCATTCCTCAGGCCTCCCCACTTGCTCGTTAAGATGAGAATAACTCCTGAACTTGATGTCTTTGCCTCAGCTTTTATATGCAACTATAATTTGACTGTCTAAAGGTTCTTAGAGGAGAGAAAAAAGAAAATCACGCCTGACTCTGCCCAGGGTAGATCCTGTCTTTAGAGGGAACGGGCAAGTCCTGCAGCCCTCTTCAGACTGGGGCTCTGTAGGAGGGACATGGGCAGGCCTAAGGCCAGGAAGCCTGGATTCTCAGGCATCTGTGCCCACTCCCAGGCATCTGTGCCCACTCAGCCCCTCAACTCCACCCTGAGGGGAGGCCACATTCTTCCTTTTCAGAGGGGTGTGGGTCTCAGTGCTGCTGTCCCCTCCCCCAGGGGTCCCTGGGGCAGGGTGTGCTAGAGAGGACATGGCTGGTAGAGGGAAGGAGCCCAGAGAGAAGGGGCTGCCCAAATCCCCCAGCAAGATCCTGCCTGGAGGGGGAGGCTGGCTGGGAAGTTGGGGAGGATGAGCGGACATGAGGGGGTTGGGAGGTTGGTCAGGAGAACTGAGGCAGCAGGGAGGCCTTCTTCAGTCGTCCAACTTGCCCTAAGCTTTCTTGACGATCTTGTGGGGCCCATGATGTCCTAGTGATGAGGGCGGACCCCTTTGTGTGGGGGACTCCCGGGGTCTCGGTGGCCAGCCCAGCCCACGCTCAGCCCCTAAAGCTTCTGACACCTAAGTAGCTTCCAGCTCACCTGCTGTTGGGAGGCGTCTTTCCTCCAGTTTCCCACAAAAGGTGCGTACCCCTCTCCTCCCTTTGGGTGCTGGTTCCCTGGTTCTCCTGTAACCTCAGCTCCCTGATGGACTTTCAAAAAAGTTATGACTTTTGGGCCTCCCCGGTGGTGCAGTGGTTGAGCGCTGGGTTGCGAAGCTGCCCGCAGCCTCTGCAGCGCCGGTTCGATCCCCGGCTGCCAGGCGAGGGTCCCACACGGCATGCAGACCTCTCCTGCCACGCCAGCTGCTCCCCTCAGCAGTGTACTTCGTCTGTCTGCCTGTTCTGCTCCCCGCTCTGGCTCTGGTGAATTCTCTCACCCTCCCGCGCTTCTGACTGTACCCAGTGCTTGTATAAATAAATAAATAAATAAATCTTAAAAAAAAAAAAAAAAGTTATGACTTTCGATTATTCAGCTTTTTCTTGTTAGACTGGGAGCAGTGTTCTACTGAGCCGTGGTCCCCTCTCTGTTAAGGGGGTGCTGACACCCCTGCAGAGAGTTGCTGGGAGAGGAGTGAGCTACTATACCAGCCACTTAGATGGTGGCTTCGCCCAGCCCTGTCTGCTGTGACTCTGACCCCAGAGGCCCCAGAAGGTGCAGTGGCAGACTAGGGCAGCTGGGGGCCAGCCTGGCCTTTGGACCCCTCAGAGCCGTAGGCCACTCCATACATGCCAGGGCCTGAGCTGGTCAGTCAGCAGTCCTGACGCTGCCTCCATGCCCCACTCCCATCTTCAGTGATTGACCGAAGGCCCCGCTGGGTTGGCACGTGGAGTCGCTGTGCACAGAGGGTGACACGCAGCATTTCCTTCTGCCTGGTTTTTGGGGCTCTGACCCAATGCCCTCTCTGTCCCTCTTCCCCCCTCCTATCCCCTGCACCCTTCTCCTCTCTGGGTTCAGCTGAGGTCGTGGGAAGTGTTTGGGCATCCTGGATGAGTCTTCCCTGGCCCATGCAGGAAGCAGGACCTGGGCCCCTAACGTGGGGCAGGCCTGGGTACTCTGCGCTCCCTGTGCCTCCAGGCATCCCTGGTGCCCGCAGAGGCCGCTGATCCAGGGGACCACATCGCAGGGGAAGCTGAGGCTGGGAGCCGCTGGTCTGCAGAACCCCAAGGTCAAGCTGGGCTTTCCGTTTCTGCCTGGCAGCCATGGGCCCTGGGGAGAACCTGGCCGCGGTGTAGTCTCTGGGGCCTGTGGTCTGCCTCTTCAGGGTAGGCAGGCCCTGTTTCCTGGGCTGCTCTGGGGGATGCTGGGATAGAGGCTGAGCACCCCAGGAAAGGCCTCTGACTGGGGGAGGGGGACGGTTTAGGCATGTCCTCTGGGCCCCAAAGTGGAGGCTCTAGTATGGCCCATGTGGGCGGGGGGCTGGAGTATCCAGCAGTTCCCAGTGTGGCCTGCTCTGGGATGGGAGCCCGAAGGGCTGGGCCCTGGGCCCATGAGGCAATACTTGACTGTGCCTCCCAGGGGGTCTTGGGGATGGAGGTCAGGTTAGGAAGGGCTTTGAGTGCCAGGTAAGGAACCATAAGCCTCCCTGTGCAGGCTCGAAATGTTGGGGAGATGAGGTGGCGTGATCCTGAGAGCAAACCCCCCCCCCCACCCCCCCGTAATTCTGAGTCCTCCACCCAAGCCCTCTGCCTGGTTGCCCCCTCCTGTCCCTCAGCTCTCTGCTCTAGGGACACTCCCCCAGGAAAGCCTTCTTTGAACGCTATTTACGCTCGGATCCCCCTGGACTTCATCTAGGGTTCGCCCCAATACCATTGGTTGCCCACCGGGCTTTCAGGCAGCTGAAGGCAGGAGTGAGAAGGAGTTGGTTGTCCCCTGGGCCCCTGCTCCAGCCCAGTGCCTGGCTCTGGACAGGAGCTCAACGTTGATAGAATATGTGGACGCGTGCAGGAGAGGCCTAGAGCCCCCAGCACCAGGCTGGGGAGGGTGGGGCTGACAGGGAAGGCTGAGGCTTTCAGTCAGGTGGGGGCCGAGCCAGGTCCCTGTCGGGGCTGTACTCTCTTTGTGTGTCTTTAGGCCACACTTTCCAGAGCTGTTTGCAGGAACAAAAGCCCTCCCTGGCAGCGCCTCGGCGGGAGGGCTGGCCTCGCTGGCTCCCTTTGGAAATGTTTTGAGAATAGGTAGACTGAGCCAGCTTGTCACCCCCTGGCTGGCTGGTGACTCTGGGGAGTGGGGCGGCCACAGGGGTGGCGGCTGGGGGAGGCAGGGTGATTGGTGGATTCAGCCCTGACCTCAACGAAATTATTTTTAAAACCTGCAAGAGAAAGGGGATATTTTTAACCTTTGTTCCATCAAGGCATCCCAAGGGAAAAAGGGGGGAGGGAGAGGGGAGTTGGGAGAGGGGCGCGAGGCAGGGGCGCCGGCTTCCCGGGGACAGGAGCTGCCTCAGAGAGCCCAAGGACCAGCTTTTTTTGTCCCCAGCCCTTTTAAATTTTTTAAAAGCTCCAAACAGCAAGAGGGACAGTGGAGTTCATTATATCGAGTTATCTCCTCTGTTTCAGGCAAAGATCAATCTTCCCCGAGTCTTGCAGCTCCGAGGGGGAGGGGAAGGGAAAGGAAACTGGAGCGAAGGAAAAAACTCCCTGGACCAATTTCCTCCGGCTGCCTGGCGGCTCCAGCTGCTGGCAGGCATCCTGGCCCCCCCAGTCACGCTCCGTTGCCGGCTGCCCCCCAGGCGCCCTCCTGAATGGGACAGGTTGGCAGGTGTGGGAACCCAGATCCTCCCAGGGGGCTTGTTGCTGGGCCTGGGCTCCAGGGAGGCCTCAGGCCTCACGGCTCCCTAGTGTGCAGCGGGCACAGGTGATGCCCACCTCCCTGCTTTTGTACTACCCATCGCGTGTGCCCTCTGGCCTACCCCGCATCTTCAAATGGGAGCAGTTTGTATGGGGACTAGAAGAAAGGCTTTGGGGCCCTCCCTCCGTTCCACAGATACTCACAATTATGGGGTGGCTGTACTGCTGAGCAAGATGGACACTGGCCCTCCCCTGCCTTAGGGAGCTCATGTTATGAGGAGGAGGCACAGAGGTAACAGGACACAAACAAACAAGGATAATGTCACGTGGGGATACAGACGGTGACAAAGGGAGACTCTGGGTACCCGGGGGGCACATGACCCGGGAGGACCAAGGAAGACAGAAGTCTCATTCCAGGAGAATAGGATGACTGAAAAATCCAGGGTCAGAGTGCGCTGGGCAGGGGAGCAGCCAGGACTGGGAGCTGAAACTGGCCACCATCGGGGGGTGGGGGGTGGTAGGTGAGCTCTTGTGTAGACTCTGGAGTCTCTCTCAGCCTGCTGGGAGACCCCTTGCTCGGTGGTGGGGGGGGCGCGCTGGCGACAGGACCTGATCTGTGATGATCTGGCTGCTGTGGTGGTTGAGGACCAGGGAGGGGCGAGGCCCAGTGAGGCTGAGGCTGCAGCTGCGGGTGGGGTTGGGGGTGTTTGGGGGTGCGGACAGAGAGCAGCATGGGGTGGGCAGCAGTCACTCCTGGATGTGTTTCAGGGCAGAGCTGACAGGCTTTGCTGTGGGGTGAGATAGAGAGGAGTCAAGCTTTAGGGAGATGTAATTCTGGGGATAAAAATGAAGATTTCTGTTTTGGACAGGTTTGTTAGATGAGCCAGTGGCGATGACCAACAGGCCTGCGGACGGGCAGCTGGCACGAGGAGAGCTGGGCCTGGAGGGAGCTGGGGGGGGCACAGCTGGGATTTAAAGCCATATCACCCCATGAAACAAGCCAGGAATGTAGAGGTGGGTTGGGGGAGCAGGAGCCTGGGGTGCTGAGGGGGTGGGGCAGGAGGGAGGAGGGCCTGGGCGCACAGCCGGGGGCAGTGCCCCCTGTGAGGGCAGCATCGACCAGGCCAGAGAATGACCACTGGGTTTGGCAAAACTGAGGTATCTGGGAACCCAGAGAAGAGCAGTTTTGTGGAGGGTGTGGAAGTTTTGTGTGGGGATGGAAGCCTGACGGGATGTGAGCGCGCGAGGGGATGGGAGGGGAGCGTAGACATCGAGACGCTTAGTACAGACAGCTTTTGTTTTGCTATAAAAGGAAGCAGAAAAATGAAGGGTCTGTGGGAGCAAGGACGCCTCCCTCCCTTTCTTGCTCCTCCCACCTCTTCCCTGCCCTCTCCCTCTCTTTACAATATCGGGACATATTGCTGTGTTCTTTGTCCAGCTCTGTGACCTTAGGCAAGTAGCCTAACCTCTCTGAGCCTCAGTTCCACATCTGCAAAATGGAGCTGCTACTGGGTCTGGTACATAGTAGCTGCTCAGTAAATGGGATGGTTTAATTAATTTAAAGATTTATTTATTTATGCATACAAGACCTGGGGTGCAGGCCAGAGGTGTGGGGGGTGAGAGGATTCACCAGAGACAGAGTGGGGAGCAGAACAGGCAGATCTACTGAAATACACCGCTGAGGGGAGCAGTGGGCGAGACAGCAGAGGTCTGCTGTGGCTCGAACTCATGTTGCTGTGGCTGGCAATAGCTTGATAGTGCTATGTTTTTTTGTTTTTTTTTTTAATGATGGTGAGCATCTTACAGATTTCACAACCTCCTTTTTATTTATTTATTTATTTATTTATTTATTTATTTATTTATTTATTTATTTATACAAGCACTGGGTACAGTCAGAAGCGCAGGAGGGTGAGAGAATCCACCAGAGCCAGAAAGGGGAGCAAAACAGGCAGAAGGACCGAAGTACACTGCTGAGGGGAGCAGCGGGCGGCAGGAGAGGTCTGCGCGCCATGTGGGACCCTCCTGTGGTGGCCGGGGAGCAGCTGGGACTTGAACCAGCACTGCAGAGGCTGCGGGCAGCTTCGCCACCCAGCGCTCAACTGGGGAGGCCCTCCATAGTGCTATGTTTTTAACCCCTGCGCCACCAGGGTGGCCCTAAATGGGATTGTTTTTAAGTAAGCACTCACTTGGGGAAGTGGGCTGCTGGGCATTGGTACAGACATTTTCGAGGACGATCTGGCATGAGTGTCAAGCTGTAAAATGCGTGTACCCTCTAACCCACCCTTTAGAAGTACTTGCCTGTGTGCGCAGAGGCAGGCTTGCCCCTCCCCCACTAGCTGTAGGCAGGTGCAGGCAGGTGGGGTCAGCTGCTCTCGCTGTCTGGTGTCCCTTGGGGCCTGTTGGAGCTATGGGCCGGCCTCAGGGAGCCTCCTGCCCCTCTCTGTGCCCCCCGTCCCACGGCACTGACGCCTGCTTTGCAGCATGCATTCTGAGTCTGTGGGTGTGTCTGGCATTTGGGGGCTGCCCAGGCTCCTGAGAGCAGGGTCTCCTCTGGCTCCATCTGCCCCAGCCGTGGGCAGGCCGTGGGCAGGCCGTGGGTAGGTTTGACTGTGGGGCTGGCTCAGTGACAGAGACAGCAGTTCCCCGTCTGTCTCTCAATCTTTCCACCTGTCTCTCTGCAGGTATCCCCGGGAAGAACCCCTGAGGCCACTCTGCACCCCGTGAGGTAAGCTGCTACTGTCCAGGTTGGTGACTGGGGAGAAGGTGCTGGCGTGTGTGTAAGGATCATGTTCCAGGGGATCCTTCCTGTGCTCAGCCCTCCTCTGCCGCCCCCTTCCCCTCTTAGTCTTCGGGAGCCCACCTTTGCCCTCCTCCAGCCATGTTCCTAGGGGTGCTGCTGGGCCACAGCGTGAAACGGGGTGGAAGGTTGGGGGATTAGCTTTTGGGAGGAAAGGAGGAGGGTGGTTCTTGTCTGACAAGGTTCTTAGGTCATGGGCGCTAGTGGACCCTGGGGAGCAGCTTTTGGAGTTCGGGGGGGTGCCTGGCCTGGAAACTGGCCAGGAGTGAGGCTCAGGAATCATGGAAGCCCCTCATTAAGGAGGCATTTTTGCATCACTGGGGATGCGTGGGCTGGCTGTGGGGGCATGCCGGGCATCAGGCGGAACGGTGGGTGGTCAGGCGCAAGCCTTGGGAGCCTGGTTTTCTTCTGTCACAAGTAAATGTCCACCTCCTCTCCCCTCCCCCCAGCCCTGGGGAACACAGCTTGGCAAGTGGCCACAAGGGGGCAGGGCAAAGCAAGTCTGGGGGGGCAGACCTGACACTGTCCACTTTCCCCTCCCCCAGCTTCCTCTGTCTCCTCAGAGCTCAGATCTGAGGAGGCTTTGCTGAGTGGATGATTTCTGGAAGGGCTTCTAGCTTTAATTTGGCATCAGGGGGCCTGAGAATGTTGGCTGAGTCAGCCTCAACTCCCTTGCACGGGAGGGAGCAGAGGGTGTGAAGTGGAGGGGGCACCATGCGCTGGTCTTCTTCTGCAGCAGCAGCTGGTGGGAAGCTTTGGGGGTTCGGGGGGTGGGGCTCCTGGTCCTCCGCTCTTGTCTGGCCCCCTGCACAGCACGGGGCAGGAGGTGACTGAGGTATGAGGTTGGTAGTTCTGCTTCACCCCTATCTTGGCCGCCCCCACGTTTCCTCATGTAAAGGGGTCTGCTCACATCCTTATGGGTGTCGTATGGAGAAGGCCAAGTACAGGGCCTGGCATACACGTGGTGCTCAATTAATGTTAAAACATGCATCAGTTATTTTCCTCATTGTGTGTGGAGCTTTGCTCCAGGACTGGACATTGGGAAGAGGCTACAGGACATCGGGGAACAGAGCCCTACAACCGCAGGCAACGCGGAGCCCCTGCCAAAGCCAGCTCAGTCTTCCCATCATCCTAGTGAGGAGAAACAACAGAGCCCAGTGGACCCAAACCAGGCAGACTGCCTGGAGGAGGGTGTTCATTGTTATTAATTTGCCGTGGTTGATTCCCTCTTTTAAGTTTACAAGAAACCTTTTCACACTTTAATTAGCTCATTAATCTTAACAACAACAACCCCTGCCTGGTGGGACGAAGAGGCAGAGAGTTGGGGTGGACTCCGGTGGCCAAGGCAGGACTTGGCCCAGGGACTGCAATCTAGCTATCATTCCCCGCTACCCTGCCTATTGACCTCCCAGTTTGGGGGCCTCTCGGACACGCGCTTGGCCAGCGTGTCCCCCGCTCTGTCCCCCAGGAGCTGGGGGCTGCCCTCTGGAGAAGTCAGAGCAGGGGTGCAGGTAGGAGCTGCATGGTCAGAGTGGAAGCCTGTCTGGGCCAGGAGGATGTGGTGGGCTGGGCTGCGAGATGGGCCCGTCCCTCCTGGCGGCACTGGGGCACAGCCATCCTTCTTGGACATGACCCAGTTCCTGCTCTTCTGTACATGCACGTGACAGTCTCCCTGTCCAGAGTGACAGTCTCCCTCTTAGAAGCCCCATGCTAGCACGCAGTACCCGCACTCAACTGCTCTCCCAAGCCCTCCATCCTTGGGGGGCAGAGTGGGCCCCAGTTCCTGCGGCTCAGGGCTTGTCCCCGCCCCTGTGGGACTGACGGGGCAGTGTCAGAGGCCACTGCACTCTGGGAGGAGGGCCTGGAAATTCAGCAGGAGGGTGGGCTGTCCCCCGGGACACCCACACACACAGTATTCATTGTGTCCAAGGGTAGAGCTGGGCGGGGTGTGTGCTGATCCCTAGACTGACTGAAGAGGGCTGAGGGGGTGTTGTCCAGCACATCTGGATGCCAGAGCCCATGTGGTGGGTTTAGCTATGACTTGTGGTGGCCCCACGGAAGCTTTGCCATGGAAGGAACCTGTGCCGGCTCAGGGCCTGTGTGTACTGGAGGCTAGGAAGACTGGGGACGGCAGCGTGCAAATCTGGGCGCAGTTACATCAGCAGCCGCTGTCAGAGGCAGAGGTCAGAGGAGCCTCAGTCACACCGGAGCACAGCTCAAGCTGCAGAGGAGGCCGGGAGTGAGTCAAGGCCAGCCTTGGCCCATAACCTGCCTCGGGGAAGCTGCACATGGCACAGTGGATGGGGGAAGGGGTGGGGGGGGGGCAACCGTCTGAGCAGAGCAGAAGTGAGAGGGCTGCTTCCAAGGGGTACCTGCCCAGCACTGCCCGAGAGGCCTGGGGGAGGCCTGGATTGGTGCGCTTGCTGGACGCCTGCCCTCGCCCCAGCATCAGGGCCGGCGCTCACCTGCCTGATTTTCCATGTGGCCTGAGACACTGGCCCAAGCGGGGACTGCCCTCATTTCTAAAACAGGGGAACAGGGGGCCAGTGTCAGACCTGGGTCCGGAACAGCACCTCAGGGACTTCATTTTCGCGGTGGGAGGTCAGCATATCCCTGCTCTTTCCTTGGTTTTCATGTCCACTAGCCCAACTCGGAAGGGAGACTGCACCAGATTTTCTATCCTGGGCATTTTCGAGGTGCCAGTGTGTAGGAGGACTTAACAGAAAAGCGGAGTCCAGATTCTGAGCTGAACCACGTGGGTTCCTTTTGTCATCGCCACTTGGGAGCCGTGTGGCTTTGAGCCAGTTTCCTGACATCTCTGTGTCTCAGTCTCTTCACCTGTAAAGTGGGCTCAGCAGCTGCATCTTCAAGCCTGGCCCGTGGGGAGACGCTGGTGGAGCTGCGCTTCTCGCCAGGGCTGTGGGGGGAAGGGCGCTGTCTCTGTTCCAGGGCCTCCCCGCGGTGTCCGAGACTGAGGGCTGCCAGGGCCACTGCGGGGTGTGAGGCAGGAGAGAGCTGTCCCTGTTTCCATGATGGGTGCTCCCCACCAGGGAGGAGGTGGGCACAGAGGGGTGAGATCTCTGAGCTGTGAGCACTTAGGGGGCCTGCTTTAAGGGGCACCGTGGTGGCGCCGAGGGCTGCGAGGCCTGCAGGGAGGCCTGGGGTGAGAGGGGAGGAAGGAGCCGGCACATGCACGTGCTGGGCACAGGCTCTGCACACGGGCGGCACCGTTTGCGCCTCATACAGGAGAAGGTGTTTTTAGTCCTGTCTCCACATGAAAAAGGGAGCCCCACTTAGTGAAGGTGAATTCGGGATCCCATCACAGAAGAGGCAGAGCTGGGTTTGAATTCCCCTGAGTCCCTTTCCCTGGGGGCTGCAGGGCACTAGGCACAGAAGGGCTTTGGCTGTGCCGGGCAGGGGCCGTGCATGGCTGCGGGTGTGCATGTGTGGGACTGTGCCGGGCCCCCTCCTTGCTCCTGCAGAAAGGCCTCTGGAAAGTAGGGCAGTGGGGTGGTTCTCTACCACCTCCTACACTGTTGGCAACTGGGGGTGGCTTCCACGTTCCCGGCCCCCAACCCAGCCCTGCCCAGGGTGGGCTGGAAGATGCCCCCACATTGCAAAAATAATATATGACTAAGACTTTGTAGGCCACACGTGGATAAATAACTTCTGGTATCCCCGGGACAGCAATTCTGCTGAGGACACTGAGGCAGGGGGCAGTGGCCTGCCCAGGGCCACACGACCAGGCAATTGTGGGGCTAGGAGGTGCTCCATCCCTCACTGCCACCGGTGGAGTTGATGTGCGCCTCAACCCCAAGCCTGATATCTGTTTATGCAGTTGGGGGCAGGGGAGATCCTGGCCTGGCTAGACCTGGAAGGACAGACACCCAGTCAGCCCCTGTAGTGAGTGGTGGGGGCAGGGCCTAGGCCCTCTGGTCCTGCCGGGATGCCGTGTTGGGCACCCCCCCCACCCCAGGTGTCCTTGCTCCTGCCTGAGGCAGAGTGAGTAGTTGTTAAGAAACACCCATGGGTGGATTTCACCCTAGTACTTACCAGCTGTGTGACCTGTGACGTATGACTTAAGGTCTCTGTGCCTCGGTTTTCTCCCGTGGAAAAGGGAGAATGACCATGGAACTCACGTCCAGGGCAGTTGGAGTGGATGGAGCATGCGTGCCATCCGGGACTGCTGTCTGGCAAGCGGTGGGCATGCAGTGCATTCCAGTCCTGCCTGTCAATGCTGTTGGTGGAGCTGTGGCAGGTTCTGGGATGAGAGCAGGGCCCTCACAGCTCCTACATGCAACCGGAGGCAAGAATCCAGAAGGACCAGGTCTGGAACCGGCCTGCGCCTTCCCCAGCCTCCCTTCTCCAGGCCTCAGGCCCTGGGATTCCTGGAGCAGTGCTCTGTGTGTATGTTGGTGGGTTCTTTCGGGTGCCATATTGCATGTTAACTCTTTATATATTTTAATATACTTTCTTCCATCAAGTATTTGTGAGAGCTTCCAAGCAAATACGTGATGCTAAGCTAGACATAACCCAGGACAGGGAAAAATTGGATGTAGGAAGGAAAAGCTCAAGGAACATTAGCACACAGAAACCCAGTTCTGATATTGGACTGAATATTTGGCCCTGTGCTTCCCAGTGGCCAGAGTGAAAAGGGAAACATCAATTGTGAACTTCACCCTGTCCACAGAAGTAAGGCAATGTAGGGTCCCTGGGAAAGAGCGGGTTTCCCGGCAGGAGGGGCTTAGGGGACTGGACATGGCAGGCTTCCTCACACAGATGAGGTGGGGTCAAAGCCCGCTGCTTCCTGAGTCCTGAGCCCAGCATCACAGCCTGCGGGTGGGTCAGAGACCCAGAGCCTGTGCCTTCTGCTGAGCAGGGGCCTGCAGGTGGGCACAGTGTCATCGGCACTTTGAACCTGGGCCCAGGGAGGCAGAATTTGGTGAGCAGTGGCAGAGCAGGCCCCTGAGTGGGAGCCTGACTCTCCTGGGACCGCCCCTTCATTCCAGCGCAGGCTGGGCTTGTCAGAGGTATCGTTTGAGGAAAGGACTCTAGATAATTTCTTTCAACTCTTTCATTTTTTTAGATGGGAAGACTGGGGCCCAGAGGGGCAAACGCCTGCTGCGTGCAGGTGTTGTAAGTTGTCTGTTTCCTCCTTACCATGGCTACGGACCCGTATCAGGGAGCTGGGGCTCAGCGAAGTTGAGTGACTTGTTCTGGGCACAGCTGAGGAGCCAGGCTTGTCTGGCCTCAGGGGCTAGGAGGAGGGGTACCATATCTCTCCTCACAATTTTGGCTGGCTTAGGTGGAGGTTACACAGGATTTGGAGATTGGGGGTCAGATACCTTGTCTGGCCAGCTCCAGGCAGGAGGCCTCCCTCCCTGCACAAAGACGATGCTGAGGCACAGGACAGGGACTGTGTGGCTGGGGCAGGAAGGTGGGCACTGGGCCACAGCACCCCAGTTTCCAGCTCTGGGTTCTCCTGGCTCTGCCTGCTCTGTGTGTCCCCCAAGAATTCTGTGTCTCCCCAGAGCCTGAGCATTGACTACAGCTCCCTCAGCCTAACTCAGCCCTTGGGGTTCCCCCACACCCCTTCCCGTAGCTCAACTCTGCAGGTGCTCACTGGCACCAGCGTGCCAGCCTCACCCCTCACTGGCCCTCCATTGCTTCCTGGACTCCTGTAAGCCTTAGTGGGAAGGAAGGTTAAGGAGAATGGACATTCAGCAGTCCCAGGGGATGATTTCTCCAGTGTGCAGAATCCTGCATGTGTTCAGCCAAGTCCAGACTCCAGAACAGCCCAGTGAAGTAGGCCAGCAGCGGCACAGCAGCAGCGAGCCCAGTGACACTCCACTGTGCTTGCTGCATGCCAGGCGTTGTTCCAGGCATTTTACAATTTTTTATTTGTTTAATCTTCACCATACCCCCTGAGGCTGTCTCTGCAGAAAAGGAAAGGTTAAGCGACTGGCTCAGAGTAATTCGGCTCATGCACGGCCCAGCGGAGGTCTGAATCCAGGCTTCCTAGATCCAGGAAAGGGCCCTGATGTCTCTGTCACCTTCCAGGCCTTTGCACATACCTTCTCCTTGGTTCCTCCTGAGGGCTGGTGAGGGAGGGTGTGTCACCACTTCCACAAGAGGAAAAGAGGCTCAGAGAGAGGACAAGGCCTGCCCGAGGTTGTACAGAGGGGGTGGACGAGGTGGGGCTCCCACTCGCACTGTCTGATCCCCAAAGTGGGGCTGGAGTTGCCCTCGAGGCCCCTCCTTGCAGGCTGGGGAGGGGTAGGTGGAGAGGACGGTAGAGTCCTCCTCCAGGGGTGGTCTGCACTCAGGGCCAGGGTCACTCTCGCTTTGGTCCCTGAGCTGGCCAGGAGCAGCCAGGCCTGGGGGGCTCTTTGCAAGGTGAGCATTGATTCCATGGCCAGGCGGCTGGAGCGGCAGCTGCCTGAAGGGTCTGCACCGGGGCAAAATCTGTCACTGCCAGGCCTGGGGGCGAGGGGGCGGCCAAGGAGGAGACATAACCCTGCCCTGGGGGACCTTTTTAACAAGGCTCAGTTTGAGGGGCCTCTTCCTTTTCTCTCCACTTGTAGATCTTCTTTGGAGAAATGTCTGTTCAAGTCCTTTGCTCATTTTTTGTTTGGATTACTTGGTATTTGGTGTTGGGTTAGAGGAATTCTATATTTATTCTGGATGTTAACCCATTATCAGATACCCGGTTTGCCAGTATTTTCTACCAGGCCATAGATTGCCTTTCCACTCTGCTGATTGTTTTCTTTGATGCACAGAAGTTTTTAAGTTTGATGTGATTCCATTCATCTATTTTTAATTTTGTTGCCTGTGCTTATGGTATCCTATCCAAGAAATCATTGCCAAATCCAATGTCTTAAAGCTTTTGCCCATATTTTTTTCTAGGAGTTTTTTAGTTCAGGCCGTACGTTTAGATCTTTAATCCATTTTGAGTCAATTTGGGTATAAGATAAGGCTCCGACTTTATTCTGTGTGTGTGGGTATTTAGAAACTCAGCATCAGCTGCAGAAACTGCAAGTTCATTCTTATGCAGCGCTGAGGGTCCAGGCTGCCGAGGGCAGAGCATCCTTTCCTCCTGGGGAATGGGAGAAAAGGTCCCCGAATCTTCCTCCAGCCTGCCACCCCCACAACCCACCCCCTACTTTTTGAGAGTCTGCTGCACCCATGTCAGGTCAGGGTGGGCTGGATTACCCCAGGGCAGGGCTCACAGCCGTGGATGATGTGGCCTGGCAGGGACGCAGCTGCGGTCCATCTGGGATGGGCTTACGCAGTGCCCGGTGTGAGCACACCCAGGAGGGCCTGGGTGGGACCACTGGCTCAATGGCCCCACACTGGACCTTGGTCTGTGGAAGAGAGGTCCCCATGGGGCACCGCAAGGCTCTAACCTCATCCTGCTCCAGCCCTCTGGTGACTGGGATGAGGGTGGAGCCCCACATTTGCCAGCAGAGGTGCTTTGCACTCTGGGTGCTCAGCTTAGACAGTGGAAGCCCTGGGCTAAGACTCACCAAAAGGAAAAATGAAAGGGAATTTAGGAGCTGGGAGAATAAAGTTCTATACTTGGGATCCAAAAGCCAGTGGCAGAGATGGGTACAGGAGCGTGGCTTGGGCAGTGCCATGCTGCACCGGCCACACACCTCTCTCCAGCACATTGACACATGTCCAGGAATTTTTTGAGCCACTTGTTCAGCACAGGTGCTCAGATGCCCTGTTTCTCCAGGCCTGGCAGACTCGGGCGCCATCTCTTCTGGACCACTGGTGGAGCCAGTGCCAGCAGGTTCGCCGTTGGCCCTCGGCGGGACCTGGGCAGCCTGTTCTCTCCCTGGGGCCTTGGTTTCTCCTTTCGTAAAATGACCATTATTTCCTTCTCAGGGGGAGTTTCATGGGAGCACAAGAGGATGAATTTAAGTCCCTCTGTGGGCACTTGGTCACACCCAAGCCCTGGACTGGGAGCCTGAAGGGCCCCAGACACACTAGGGGCCACTCCCTATGTTATATGGATGGGGAGACTGAAGATACCCCAAAGCTCACCAGGCTATTTGGGCACTCAGGTTCTAGTCTCTGGATTCCTTGTCTGTGGCTTCTGTCCTGTTCAGGTCCTGGGTAGGAAAGTCCTGCATCTGGACTGGCATACCCGGGCCAGCTTCTGACACCCTGGAGGGAGCCCCAGCCTGTGGAGAGGGCTGGGTACCCGTCTTGGTCTCTAGAACTGCAGGGGATGATGACACCACCTGCTGGTAAGTGGGGTGGTGGTGAGGATTGAAGCTGAGCTCAGGGAAAGCCCTGGGCCTCTACGGCTAAATCCTTCATTGCTTGGGTGCCCCCAGGGAGGGCAGGGAGAAGGCTGGGCCTTCATCTTAAGCTTCCTGGCGTGGGTAGTGATGGGGCCTACCCTCTCTCCAGGCTGCTGTCACTGGTGTGGGCTGGGCGTGGCGTCATGGAGGCCTGCGCTGGGGGACGAGGGCAGTGGGCCAGCGCCTGGCCATGTGGCTGGAGCCCGACCCCATGGGGCTGTCTGACCGTGGGGGTTCGTGGACTCTTCCTCCTGATGGAAAGTGGCCCTCGGTGTCCTCACAGTAGCTCAGGACATGTTCCGACCTTATCCTCCCGTTACAGATGAGGAGCCGGAGCTCAGGGGAAGGCCAGAGTGTCTGCTCTCCCGGCTGTGCCCCTCCGCTAGCTCCGGCCCCGAGTTCCCATCCCAGCAGTGAGGACTCAGACACGGTCCCCCATCCGACGGTAGTGCGCTCTGCTGCCAGACGTGCTCAAGTGCCAGAGTGCCCAGGGATTTGAAGATCCGACAAGGTCCCAAATCCAAGGAAGGGCCTTGAGCGCGAGTCACAGACCTGCCGAGGCTGAGCGCGTGCCTGCAGTGCCTCTCTGGAAGGCATCCCCGCCCCGCCCTTCCTCGCTGCCAGCCTCTCCGGTCAGATTTGTCAGGTGCTCTGGGCCCCTCAACACCTCCCCGAGACCTGGCAGTCCGCAGGCGCATGCGTGTGCACACACACGTGCACAAGGGTGCTGGGGTGAGGGGGTACTTGGAGGGGTCCCTGCTGCTGCCCAGGGAGCAGATCCTGTGGCATTTGGGCAAGAAGGCACCCTCGCCCCCTCTCAGCTCCTGCTCCAAGGGGAGAAACCTGGGTGCCCACTATATATAGCCTTGCAGACACGCACACCCAGCTATTTCTGTGTTCTTCCTCCTACTGAGGCAGGGGGAGGGGAGAGAAAGTAGTCCAGCTAAAAATATAACCCGGGGAAAATATCACAGCGCCTGAGCCCAAGCCTGAGATCTGTCTCCTTCTCTCGCCTCCGCCCCCGCGCCCCGACTTACCTCACAGCCGCCTCGGCTCCGTTTGGAACCGTCAGGATGTCGCCGCCTCCCCCACCTGTGCCACCTTCCCCTGGTGCCCACGGGGCCGGGCTGAGGGCTCCTGCCCCCACTTCACAGTGAAGAAACTGAGGCCTGAGCGGGCTTGCTTGGGAGAGGCTGTTCTGCCGTGGGCCCTCGAGGCGCCAGGTGTGGACTCGGGTCGCTGAGTTCAGCCCCAGTCTCAGGGCTTGGCTGTGGACTCGCTTGCTGTGGCCTTCCCCTCGGAGCCTCAGTTTCCTCAGCTCGATGGGGGATAACAACTCCCCTCAGGAGAGGTGGGGGTGAGAACTGGAGGTGAGGTGCAGGTGGGGCCCTTGAGGAATGGCGGGTTGAGTCTGAGGTTGACTCAGCACCTGCCTCCAACCAGGCTTCCCGCCATGTGACTCTTGGGGCTGCGCTTAATCCCCTCAGTGAAGATGACCTTGGTGAGGGTGGGGGTGTTGTCATTCCCATTTTAGTGTTGGAGCATGGAGCTCGGAGCGGTAGGCTGTGGTCCCTGGGTGGCACAGCTAGGATGGCAGTTAGGACCCGAATCAGAGGTGGCCGCCTCCTCCCGGCCCAAGTCTCCAGGTTGTAAGCAGCCTTCACCTGCCTGACTCCTCTCCTGTGGACTACAGGAGACTCTGGGGGCCCCGTGAAAGCTCTGCACTGCCACCCCCCATCCCTTCCTGTTGCACTGCATTGTCTGTGTGTCACTGAATCCTGCCTGGGTTGAAGGAAGGCTCCCGGGGCCACGTGAGGACTGGTGTGCTAATGTCAACCTATGTGAAATGGAGGCCAGTCTGCTGAACCCCCTGTCAGCCATGAGCATCAACACACCCAAGCTCTGCCACCACTGGGCTCTTTCAACATTGCATAATTTTATCCATCAGTGTGTCAGTGTATCTATCTCCAAATGATAAGCAACATAATGCTCTCCGGACACTTGAAACCTCAGATGCTACCTGGCACGTGGTATTGATTACTTGATTCACTTTTCAAAATTGTCCTGAGGTAGGAGTTAGCGTCGCCATTTTACAGCCGAGGAAAATTGAGGCCCAGAGAGGTTTGATTACTGGCCAACGTCACACAGCTAGTAAGTGACCAAGAAGGGATTTGAGCCTAGACCAGTGTCCATTCCACCTTCCTGCTGTGCCAGGCGGGGTGCACATCTGCCCCTGCCCTTCCCAGAGGGCTGCCAAGGCCTGTGGTTCTGAGAGGGCTCTGGGAACAGTTTTGTGTGGAGTCTCTAGTTTCCTGTCTCCTGAGAATTCTGGAAAGGGACAGGGTGCTCAGCGTGGCTGTGTGGCCAGACTGAAGGCTACGGGGTGTCTGGGCCACACGGGGGCCAGGAGTGAGCTGTTTGCTGGACCCCCACGGAGCTTTAAGGGGCCTTAACAAGCCATTTAAAACACGCTGACAACACATTTTGCGACTCCTATTTAAAGTGTACTAAAAAATAAGCACCTTTTCTGGGAGGAAACTGCAGCTTGTTGGGGTAAAATACATCCATGGTGTCACCTACGCACGTGCCACCTTGCAGGTGGTAGCGGGGGTGCCGCAAGCACCCAGCCTCACCCTCCCTCGAGGGTGGCAGGCACTGGGTGAGTAGGTGTGCTTGTCAGCACGTCCAGCTCCAGTGAGGGCTGAAGCTTTGAAGGTGTCAGATGTCAGGGATGTGGAGTGAGAGGCATGGATGGGGAGGGCGCAGGAAGTTACCTGCTTCAGGTTGCCTCTAGATGGAGAAGAGCTGGGGAGGGGGTGAGGTGAAAGGTCGGAGGTCATACATCCTCAGAGCTGCCCTCAGCAGCTCTCAGTACCCCAGGCTGAAGGGTACTGTGCCCAAAGAGGTGCTCCAGTATCTCCTTCCTCCCTTCTCATCCCACCTGGAGACAGATACTGTGGGATTGGGGTGGCCTGGACTCCGCACTGGTTCACCGTGACCTCCTCCTGCCTTGCTTAGGGTCTTAGTGTCCACATCTGTGAAGTGCAGGCAGCAGCAGGGCCCAGATGGGCCAGGGCAGTGGAGTGTTTCGGGGCTGGCTGGGGCTCCTGCACTTCCTCCTTGGGAGGCCCTCTGCAGCCTGGGGCCATGATAGTCTGCCTGCTAGGGCGCTGGGCCGGGGTTCCTGTCCCCTCCCTCCAGTGCTCTCTCTCTCTTCTCTCCTTCCACAAATATTGCAGCGCTTGCCAAGACCAGACACTGTGGTAGGCACTGGGGATACAACAGTCAACAAACAAAAAATATAAATAAAATGATCAAACCCACTAACAACAAACAAGTCTCTGGCTGCCTCATGGAGGTTCAAGTGGAGTGGAGCTAAACAAAGAAGAGCTAAACAAAGAACCCCAGCAACGCAAGGCTGCTGTGTGCACACGGCCAGGGGTGGGCCTGCGGTGCCACGAGAGGATTTAAGAGGGATTGACCTGGTTAAGGAGATCAAGGAGGGCTTCCCAGAGGGGCTGGCATGGAGCTGATGTCACTGCAGGATGAACAGATGAGGTAGGAGTCCTGAGGTAGGAGTTAGCATCAGACGAGGAAAATTGAGGCCCAGAGAGGTTTGATTACTGGCCAACGTCACACAGCTAGTAAGTGACCAAGGAGGGATTTGAGCCCAGACCGGTGTCCATTCCACTTTCCTGCTGTGCCAGGCGGGGTGCACATCTGCCCTGCCCTTCCCAGAGGGTTGGGCTGGGGGCATCAGGCAGAGGGAACAGCTTATATAAAGGTCCTGAGGCAGAAGCTCCAGAGGATGAGGAAAGGCCAGTGTGGCTGGAGCAAGTTTGGGGAGGTGTGGCTGGAAGGGGCTGGGGCTGGGGTTAAGCTACGATGGGGTGGCTTATACCCTCAGATTGGCTATGAGCAGGTTTCCGGCTGTTAGGTAGGGATTATGGCCTGAATTTGAGTCGAGTGGCCTGGGGAGGAGGTAGGGGTGGAGGGTTAACGGAACATAAAAGTGGGAAGGCTGGAGGGTTGGACCTGCGGTCTGTTCTGCATTATTCCCTCTGGGCCTGCTGACCTAGGAAAGTTCCTGCTGGTGTCTGGGAGGGACAGAGCTCTGGGGCTGATCGTCTGGAGGGAGGTGGAGAGGCAAGGGGACAAGGTAGCGCCTAAATGGCCTTCCTTGGGCTCTCGGGGCGGGGCCCACTGCCTGCTACTGAAATGCAGTCTCTGCAGCTGGGGTGTGTGAGCAGGACCCCCCAGGATGTGGCCTCTGGGGTCTAGCCCGGGACAGAGCGGTGTCCTCGAGGGAGGCGGGGAGGTGAGGGGGACAAACACTCACTTTACTTAATTATGAGTGATTGTGACCGCTTGCACCTTTCCTCCGAACAGTATCTATGGGGTAAGGCCTGCTTTTCTCAATCGGGATAATTATGTTAATTAAAATGCTTTCTTTATAGCAGCTCTGATTAATAAAAGCAGTTCTGCTGCTCTCTTTAAACGCTCTAACCTTCTGCTGCACGCGGAAGAAGACCCTTTCTCAGCAATTTATGGCTCTTCACGCAGATTCCAAGAGGCGACCTGCTGTCGGGGGGCCTGGTGCAGGCACTAGGCTCACGCACACGTGGACACAGGGCGGGCGGGCAGGTGGGCGGACCTGGCAGGAGGCAGGGCTGACCATCAGGGGCAGGGGCGGGATGGAGGGCCTCGTCTGCTGGAGAATAAAAATACCACTTATTTCTCTAATTGCTGTTTATTTCCTCTGGAAAGCATGGGGATAATTAATGAGCTCCCAATTAAGAAAAATTGCGTGTGGGGGAAAGAGGTGCCTCGAGTTGAGGGGTGATCTGGGGAACACCCTCCACTGGCCTTGGGGGCTGCAGTTGGGGACAGTGCAGGGAGGAGGAGGTCGCTGGGGGGGAGTAGCAAGGCGGGGCCCTCATGAAGAGGAGTGGTTGTTGGTGTGCAGGGCGGGCGGGGAGGTGGAGAGAGGGAAAGGTGGCTGGGAGGCCGGGAGGGTGCACCTGGCTCTCACTCCCAGGGAGACTGAGCTGAAAGGGAATGAGCTCTGGGGCCCGGAAGGCTGACATCAGTTGTGGCCCCAGCTCCAGGGTGCTTCCTCCGAGGCTCAGCCTCCCGTCCTCATGTCTGCCTGGGCCAGGGACCGCAGGGTGGCCCAGAGCCAGATTGTGCCCCTGAGAGTCGTGAGCACGTGTGTGGACTGTGTGTGTATAGACACGAGAGTGTCACGAGCATCTCTGCGCGTGTATATGAGCGTATGTGTATATGGGTGTGTTAATGTGTATAAGTGTGTAAGTGTGTGAGAATGTGAGTGTAGATATGTGTTTATGTGTGAGTATTTTGGTGTATTTGTGTTTATGAAAGAAAGAATTTGTGTTCTGAGTGTATTTATGTACTAAGCGTTTGTGTGTGAGAATACGTGTGTGTGTGTGTTTACTAGTACAGGGTGTACTAGTGTGTATAGTGCGAGAATATGAGCATATAAGTTTGTAAGTGAGTGTGCATTTACATGTGCAAGTGTATTTATGTGTGTGCATGTATGCGTGAGGCTGTGATTGTGCATGTTTGAGTTGTGAAACAGGTTTGTGTGAGAGGGTGTGTATATGCCAGCCGTAGCATGTGGCGGAAACCTCAGCCCACCGGTTTTGAAAAGAGCTGGAGGTGTCCCACCAAAACCAGTCCTTCTGATGTCTCTCGAAAAATCTAGTCCCCAGAGGAGCCCCAGGGTGGGGGAGCCCCTCTCCCTTGCTCTCACCTCACAGCTCCCGCCACATCCATTGCAGCCTCATTTTGGAGGCGTCAGAGTCTTCAAGCTCTGGTCTGGGGAGGACTGTTCTGGTGCCTGGTGACTGGTCTGCCGAGGCTCCTGAGGGCTGTGGGGCTGGCCTAAGATAGAGAAGGGTACCAGCGAAGAGAGGGGCCTCTCAGTTGAACCCCATCCCCTTCTTTTGGATGGGGTGAATGGAAATGGGCTTGTGTTGGCCCTTAGCGGAAGTTCCTGGTGCTAGGAAGTGACTGTGCATTCAGACCCAACCATTCCAGTTAGGGGAGCTACTCAGCCCCATCTTGGCCCTGAAGGGCTTGGACAAGTCTGGAGGCTCGCTGTCTGGAGGAGGAAGAGAAGGCCTCGCCGCCACCAGTGGCCCTGGCCAGGGAGACCTCCTGCCCACCTCCTCCCTGAGGCCCCAGCTATCTGCTGGCTGCCCCTCCCCAGATAGTGGTCAGCACCCCGCTCCCGGCCACTTCCGGAGGACTTTGGCTCCTGTTCTGCTCATGCCACCCTAGGTCCCCTCCTCACCCCCCAGACAAGGCATGGGGCCTTGTCCATCTCTTGTCCACGCATGCCTCTTCACCCCCAGCCCAGCCCCACTGACCTTTCTTGCTTCCAGAAATGAGGGGGAAAATTGAGGGGATTCTTCTTGAATATGTACCTGGTTGAGGAAGAGATTGTTTCAGTCCAGGACGCCCCCGAAACCAGGAGGTGCAGGGATTGTCACAGGCTGCACCACCGAGAGCCAGGGCCTGGGAAGGCACAGAGCCCAGCCCTCTGGCACCAGAGGGTTAGGAGGGTGATCAGGCCTGAAGTGCTCAGGCTGAGGGGTCCCGGCTGCCAGAAGAAATGATGCTTAGGGACCTTGCTCTATTTCAAGAGACCCCTGCAGAGTAGACCCTAGCCTGAATCTTTGGGGCCTGATATTGGGGTCCAGGTTTGCCTGTGCACATGAGTGTGAGTGCTCACAAGTGTGTGTGTGTGGGGGGGGGGCACGTGCCTATGCAGTATGTGTTTGGACATGTGAACCTATGCATGTGTGGAGACACATGCGTGCATGCACATGTGTGTGCCTGGGGGCTTGCCCACGCATGGGTGCAAGTGTGCGAGCTGGTACACATGTTCATGCACAGGCACGTGCCTCCATGTGTGTGTGCGTGTGTGCCCCTGTGTGTGCATGTCCATGGGCATATATCCATGTGTGTATATGGAGTGCTACACCCCAAGTTCACACCTGTGTGCTCCTCTGAAGGTCTATGTGTGCAGCTGAGGGTTGTGGCAGGGTTTCTGCGGGCCCCGGGGCTGGTGGTGACAAGTCAGGGGTGAGCTCTGGCTGGTGCTGTGAGGCCCACTTTGGAGGGGTCTGGGTGCTAGTGAGTATCCTCTTGGATGCTGGCTTCAAGACAAGCTTGAACCCTACTCCTCACTCGGGGGCCCCCCATGTATCGGGGGAGCATGGGCTGCATAATCTGTCTGGAACCCATCTGCTCAGGCATGCTGAGAACAGAGCCGGGGCCCTCCCTGTCTACTCCTCTCTGAGGCCCAGGCACATTTGGGTTGGGTCTTCCCCACATGACAGAGCCCGGGCCAGTGGCATGACAGGGGGCTGAGCAGCACTGAGGAGGGGCTCGGACTCAGGGCCTGTCTGCTGGGCTTCCTCCCTTGCAGAGCAACCCCTCCCCAGAAGGAGCTGCCTCTTTCCCTGCCCGCCAATGCGCTGGCTCCCCCCAACCCCCTCCCCCATTTCTGACAGACTCGGGGTTGAGTGGCCTGCCTTTGCCAAGAGGGAACCAGGAGGGAACCCTGTTTTCAAAGACAGGACAATTCTGCGGCTAAGACTGGATGTGCAAATGGAGGGGTTCGGGCGCCGAGCCATGCTGGGGTGCTGTTCTGGACAGGAGCACCCCACTCGCCTCAGCAGATACAGTTGGCTCCTGTGTGCACGCAGCAGCCCATAGGCCACTGGGACCTGGGCCTGCCGCCCCCACCTCAGCCCTCTTGGGGGGCTGCCCCCCTCTCACCTCCACTGTATTTACGTGTCTATTTTATGATTTCAATTTTTAATGCCTCTGCTCTTTGAAGACGCTTAATGCTTTCGAGTGGAACATTTCCTTCCAGGACCTGAGCGCAGATTGAGGACAGAGCAATAAATCAACTAATAACTGGAACCTCATTTTCTGCTCCACGGCAGGGAGTTAACCCCTGCCTGGCCGTGCTCCTGGCGGCAGCTTTGGGCGGAGAGGGCTGGCTGGCAGGCCAGGGGGCTAGTGAGGGCCTGGTGCCCTGCAGCCGGCTGCTCAGACTTGGCCTCCCGTTTTCCCCTTCTCCACTCTTGTCCCGGCTTCTCTCCGTGTCACCTTGCTTTCTCTTCTTTCTCTTTTCTCTTCAGCTCTGTTTATTTCTGCCCCACTGAAAGCAAGCAGGAACGGAAGTGACCCTGTAGTTGGATGTGGAGGGAGCCTGAAGAGCGTGAGGAAGCATTTGCTGTGCATTTGCTGGGAGCGTCCTAGGCCTGGGCACTGGCTCAGTTTTGCCCTTACTTGCTGTGTGACCTAAGGGGCATGTCTGACCCTCTCTGAGTCTCTGGGTCACCTAGACAAAGGGATCTCACCACACGGGAAGACCAGGACTTGATTTTAACACCTGCGACAGACTTGACCACAAAGATAGGCAGTACCTGTGGCTCCTTTACTTGGGGAGCAGAGAGGCCAGACTTAGGCAGTGGCACCTGCAGTTGTGACCTTTTACTTCTGTCCAGTGCGTGAGTCTGCGTGTGCTCATATGGCCAGCATGATGTGTGTCTGTGTTTCTGCAGCATGTCCCCCCTCGCTCTTGCAGGGAGCATTCCCCCCGCCACTTGACTCCTGGCCCTCTGCAGGACTTGGGAAAGTTCCCACAGGAGGGGGGAACTTCACCTGTATTGAGAGGGGTGGAGGGTAGGATTCTGGGACCACACTGGGTGCAGATCTGGCTTTGCCATTTATTGCTGTGTGACCTTGGGTAAGTTGTCTAGCCTCTCTGAACCTCAGTTTCCCATCTGTAAAATAGAGATAAGAATAGAACCTCTCTCATAACTATGTTATTTGCACACATACTACATGTGGAACACATTAAGTATACCTGTCCAGGTGTGCCAGCTTCCAGCACCTGGTGTGCAGCACAGCCTGCAAGCAAGGAGAGCCCAGTGTCTGTCAGAACGTCCAGGGGAAGCTTCCTAGAGGAGGTGGCATCAACACTGGGCCTCAGGTAGATCGAGAGGAGGGTGGCACCTGTTGGAGACAGGCAGAAAGGACATTTGAGGGTGCCAACGCCCAATGGAGGTGTTTCCATTGATCAGAGGAAGGTGCAGAAGGGACAGCATGGTTGAGTAGGCAGCTGCTAACTGCAGACACCCTTTATGTCAGCCCTGTGTGGAATAAGGGAGCTACATCTGAGCACCTGTGAGGAGGCCCCTGGCTGTCAGTGGCAGAGGTCAAACTCGAACTTGTGTCTGTCTGACCCTGCAGTTCTGCTCTCTTAATGGATCCAGTGCAACCCTGCAAGTCTGGAGAAGGGCAGCCTGTCCAAGCCTCCCCCCTCTGGTGACAGGGAACTTATAGGACTGTTCGTGCCATTTGCATATGATTCCATTCATTCCGACAGTGATATTTGGGCTGAGCCAAAATCCTATTGCCATAGCACCCCTCAGACCCCAACACCCCTCAGCCACACCCTGCCTACTCCTGAGGGGGCCTGAAGGGCTCACACTGAGTCAACTGTCCCACCCTCCTCCCATCGCCCCACTGAGTGTGAGAGGAATGGAAAGTACCCCACAGGGAGGGCCTGCAGAGCACCCCACAGGTGTGGCTCCGCTGCACCCCACACGTGACCACTGCCACACTGTCCAGCAGGCAGGGCCACACTCTGGCACCTGCCCCTGGAGGGCAGCGTCCCAACAGCCAGAGCCACCACTGGCGTGCAGCGCGTTGGAGATAGTGCTCAGCCACGAGTCTTTGGATCCTAGAGTATTTAAACAGATGACTCCCGTAGGTTATAATTTTAGCACATTATGGCTGATGTCTTCTCAGACCATAAAACAGCAAACTTTTACTGCTGGGAGCAGCTCCTAGCAAGACATGGGGCGACGATCGTGTCATGGAGTCATCGGGGTATCAGTTACTGTTTGGGGGAGAGTGAGTGTGTGGCTATTTATAGGCATGTGCATCCTCCTCTGTGCTCACTCAGGGAGCCAGCCTGGGCCCCAGGAGAGGAGGCTGCTGGGAGGGCAGAGCAGGGAGTGCTGTCCATGCACTCAGCAGATGCCACGGAGCACCTACTACGCGCCAGCACTGACTGGGCAAGCTCCTCTGGCCAGTGGGAAGGTAGATGCCAACAAAATATTGGCAGGCAGGAGTTCGAAATTGCTAATGTGCACCCAGGACGTGAATGGAAGCCCCTGGAGAGATGAGGCCCAGGCCTGTCGGTGAGGGGCACCTCTGGATGTGGGGAAGAGAGGCCCCAGGGCACTCTAGGGCTGTGGGGAGCAGCGGAGTCTTTCCCAAGGAGCAATGAGCAGCTACTGACGGACCAAACGGGGTGACTGAGCTGATTGTGGCTGCTAAGTGACCACTCTGGTCGCTGCAGGAGGGGCCAAGAAAGTTGGGAAAGTTGGGTAAAACAATGGGATTTTAGGCTAAAATTGGTAGGCTGGAGAGAAGTAGATGATTCCAGAAACATGTGGAGCCAGGACTGGGGGTAGAAGTGAAAGAGGCAAGGAGGACCCCTCAACCCTGGCCTGAGCCGTGGTGGCGTTTTCGGAGATGGTGGAGGACCCGTGGAGTTCGGGGCTGGGAGCAAGACAGGAGTTAGCTTCTGACTGAGCAGAGACCTCCACCGGCTGTTGGGCTCGCCAGGCTGGAGCTTGGGCAGAGGCTGAGCGGGTAGGAGCCGCGGGAGCCAGCAGCCCCCCGTGGTGCTGACAAGCTGGACTCTGGGCCACCAACGTGGGGAGTAGATGGAGGAGAAAGAGCCGGCGCTGGGCGTGTCCAGGGAGAACGAGGAAGGCAGGATGGTGCGGCTCCCGGAAGCCTAGAGAAGGTTCTGGAAGGAAGGGTGGGTGAGAGAGTGGGCCGTGGTGGTGCTGCTGGCAGGAGGGGGGATGGAGACACGAACGCTGCCATCACCTTGGACAGCATGAAGCTGTGGGGCTGGGGCAAGAGGTGGGGTGAAGGGTGGACAGAACCCACTTGGCAGTGGGCTGGGGTGAGGGAGGGAGCGAGAGGAAGTGTCATCAGCTCTTCCTGGAGGAGGTTTATGCTGAGAGAAATGGACTGGAGGCTGGAGGGGGAAGTCACAGGACCCTCCGCGATACGTCCAGCAACTTCCCAGACCCTCCACACAGCCTCCCCCAGTGTGTGACTAATACAACATGGAAGCACACACGGGCTCGGGCATGTGTGCGTGCTCGTACATGCGTGTGCAGTGCTGTGCAATGAAACTGCATGAGTGGCTTCATGGAGCCACACCACAGTCAGGACTCAGGCCCAGAGGCTCCGGCTGCTGTCCCCTCCCCTGCCCCCCACCCCACTAGTTTGTCCGTGGGCCTATTATTTTGTGAGTGTATATAAATGGGATCATACGATACAGAACCTCTAAGATTGATTTTTTAAAAAAACTCAGCTTACTTAAGGGCTTACTTGTGGGAGAAAGGAGCCTAGGGCTCTTTGCTAGTGGGAAGGATGATGGGAGATGAGCACAGGCCTAGGGGTGGGAGCCGACGTCTCCAGACCAGAGGGACTCGGTGCCCAGTGAGTAACTCCCCGTTGGCAGGTAGCATCAGGGGATCTGGGCGAAAACAAACGGGCTTCTAGAATCCACAGTGGGCAGATGAGGGAGCCCACGTCTGCTGACCTCCGCCTTCAGGGAGATGGCGTGAGATCCCAGCCACATGGAGATGGGAGGTATAAGGAGAGTGGAGGGGCAGACATTGCCACCGTGGAGATACTGAGCTGGCCGTGGCAGGCCCTGGGCCCTCCGGGCAGTGCTGGGCCCACTGAGAGCTGAGATTTGCAGGCATAGCCTTCACGGCGTTGGACTTTCCAGCCATGGGTGTCATGGGCGTGCTGTTGGGTCCATCCAGATAGGGGGCACATGGCGAAGGGGGAGATAGGTTAGGGTATTTGAGGATAAATTCTACAGTGAACCTCAGAACCAAGCAAAGGGGGGTGAGGACAGGCAGCTGCGGGGAGAGGGAAGCGTGAGGGTCTCCGTGTGGTGAGTCGTGGCGTGAGGGCTTAGAACGGGCACCGTGGGCCAGGCTGGGAGTTTGGACCTGCGGCTACAGTGGAGAGGAGGCCTAGGCTTGGCCTGGGGAAGAGGCTTGAGGGGTGGAAGCCCGCGGTCTCTGGCGGCAGGGGGTCCAAGAATGGCGAGCCCGGTGCTGATGAAGTCACCCGGAGAAAGGCTGAGGCAGAGGGAGACAGAGCCTTTTGCAGATGAGGGTGAGAGGCCAGGAAGTTGCAGGGAAGAGAAGGGGGAGGCGCAGCATGATGGGGGGCCATCTGGGGACAGGGAAAATAGAATTGGAGGAGATTTAGTGCCGAAGTTTGGGGGTGGGGGCCCGGAGGAACAGGGAGCATGCCAGCCTGTCCCGGCCTAGCAGAAAATCATCCACAAAGGATCACTGTGCCCGCCTCTCGGATGGGAGGGCAGAGCCCCAGGGAGGTTAAGTAAGTTTTGGAAACAGCAGGCTGTACCTAAGCTTCGTCAGGACCCCCCGGGCCCACAGAGGAGAGGCGAAGAAGGCAGCTCTGGAGCTAGCACATGGCCTGGGTTGAATCCTGCCTCCTCTGTCTCTAGGCTGTTTTTCAAACTTTCATTTGTGAAATGGAGCTAATGACAATACCCACTCTGAAGGCGGGGCAGAGGCCCGAGTGAGCTACTGCATGCAGCCTGTGCGTCCCGGGCCAGGCCCGTTCACATAGAGGGAAACCAAGTCTCCGAGAGAGGGATTGACTGCCACGCCTGGGGCGTCCCCCGCCTCCTAGCCAGGGCCCTGCGCCTCCCCCAGGGCTGTCATCTTTCCCATGCTGCTCCCAGAGGTATCCCCCGCCATGCTCTGCCCCACCTTCCCCAAACATGCTCTGTCCAGTGTCATCCAGATGCTCTAGCAGCCCCATGAAGAAAGTGGGGTGGGGAACTTGGCATTTGACAGATGGGAAACCGAGGCAGGCAGGATGGGGCCTCTCCCTGTCTCCCAGGGTGCCGGGGCAGGGAGGGAGCTAGAATCTGTATTGCCAGCTAGCCTTTACTGTGGGGGGCACCCAGGGGAGCTGAGTGAGCAGAGGCCCAGACAGGGGACAAGGAGGGGGGCCTCCTGCTAGAGCCAAAGAGGCAGGAAGGCCAAGCTGTGCAGGGTGGTCCCTGTCACATCTCAATCTCCTATCAGGACAGCTCAGCTAGATGCCCTAAGGCGTATGAACAGATGCCAACCGCGGGAAATTGGCCCGTGGAGGCTCGGTGGCCCACGCTCCTGAGCTGCTGAGAGCTGAGGGACCTGACTGGGGAGGGGCTGTGCTTTGGGTTCCAGGGTGCCAATGGCCAGCTCATCTGGGACATTGAGCCAGTGAACTCTGCCAAATGGGGCAACCCCAGCTGCTCCTTGCTCACCCCCAGGTGGGTGGTGGGAGGTGTCACAGCTCTGGGAAGTCTTCAGCGAAACACAAGCCAGCGGGGTTGTGATGGAATGGAGGTGAAGGCTTTTAGCTTCTTGGCAGAGATGCCCAGCAGAAGCCCAGGGCGCGTCAGAAAGCAGCTTCAGGAGAAACTTTGATTTAGAGAACAAGGTTTTGGCATCAAGCTGCGATCAGAGAAGAGAGGCAGCCCACCGCACCGTGAAACTGAGCGCTGTAAACCTCATTAATCTGATACCTCTGTGTTCAAAGCGGCACCTCATTAGAAGGAGCCCCGACTCTTCACCGGCTGGGTGGCCCATTGTTCCCCATGGGCCAGTTCTACCAGGTGACTTCAAAGCCCGCTCCTCTTGTCCCTCTGCTGGGCCGTGCCAATTAACCAGTGTTTAGAGAGGCTGGCTGGCAATCGTGGCAGCGCTTGCTCTCGTTTTGGTGCTAAAGGTGCTCCTCCCCAGCCCCCCAGCAGCTGTCCAGCGGGGACAGCTGGGAGGAGCCAATGCCACGTGGTGGTGGGTGGGGTTGAGGAACCGTCCAGGCAGCCCTGCCTCTGGGGCCCAGAGGTCTGGAAGGAACCACTGATCTCCCTTACTCTCTCCTCCCTTCTGTGCCTTCCAGGTTGGGCTCCTCTGGAGAGGGCCCCAGGTAGCTCGGCCAGAGCCACACTTGGTCTGGGGACACCCCTTGGGGCCCCACTGGGCACCTGATCTGCAGGGGCTCTGCTCTGGAGGAGATGCAGGCTCCTGCCTTCTGGTTTGTGTCTCCAGCCTCCACTGCGCTGAAGTCTTGGCACATAGTAGGTGCTGAGGTGGGCCAGTGTAGTGTGCTTCTTGGGGAGTGCTGTTTCAGGCTGCGGACTGCGCCAGGGCATGCACAGAGGCAGAGGCCTGCAGTGCTGCAGGGGAGCCTCGGCTTGGGGCTGGCAAGGCTTCCAGCAGTGATGTCACTCTAGCCTGGAACAGCTGGGTCCGGAGAGACTGGAGTTTTCTCTGCCCTCTAGGATGTCAAACTAGTTGAGAAGGAGAAGGCGCGGAGGAAGATTCAGATCATCCTGCCTAGCAGTGGGATGCTGGGATTCCACGTGTGCCCCTCACACCCATGCTCTCGGGCGGGTTGTTTGCCTTCTCTGGGCCTCAGTTTCCAATCTGTGGCAAGGGAGTGACCATGAGGTCAAACGGGGGACTGAGTGTGAACCTGCCCCCGAGCTGGTCAGCATCCCGGGGGAGGGGCACCCGCTGGGCTTTGCTGCACACCTCCAGGGACAGGGCGATCACCACCTTTCAAGGCCGCCTAGCTCTTGCTGGGTGGTTGCGGGATTAATTCTCCACCTAGTGACTTGAACGGCAGCAATGTATTCCCCCCCGGTTCTGGGAGGCTAGGGGTCTGAGATCAAGATGTCGGCAGGACCAAACACTGGCTGAAGGTTCTAGAGAAGGAGCTTTTTTGCCTCTTCCAGCTTTTGTGGCTGCCACAATCTTGGCTGATCCCTGGCTTGTAGAGGCCGCTCTTCCTTCCTGTCTCTGCTGTTTTCCCGCGATGTGGTGTGCTCGTGTGTGCGTGCGTGTGTGTCTAAGACTAGACACCCATGTCTACCCAGCCATTGGACTAGGACCCCCACCTCCAATGTGGCCTTACTTTAACCAATTACATCTGCAACTGTTAATTACCCTGTTTCCAAATAAAGCTACATTCTGAGGTTCCAAGGGGATATGAATTTGGGGCACACAGTTCAACCCAGTACATTATTTTCCTTCCCCGGACCCGGGTCTTGCATACTGTGACGGCCCCCAGGGCTCACCCGCCGGGCTCTGTCACCGCCCCCCACCCCTCCCCCATAGGGCTCCTGCCTCCTCATTCCTCATCTGCTCTTCAGGGGCGTCCCCTGGCAGAAACTGTTCTGGCAAAGTGTCCGTCTTTTGTCCCTCCTCCCGCGCCCTCGCCTTTTAGACCTGGAACTCATCGCTGCGCTCCAGGACACAGCCCCAGTCCCACCGATTACCAGCCCCCTGATGCCTGGCGCTATAAACCCCTTCACCTCATCATGGGAAATTTCTTTTGAATGGCCTTTAAAAACCATCCCATTACACAGGAAGAACTGTAATTACCTCGCGCAAGACGGGGGTTCTGGATGCCCTGGTGCTGTCAGAAGTGCGGGACAGGGCTCCCCACTGGCTGGTTCGCGCTACGGGGCTGGACCCCTCTACTGAGGTCTGGACACGCCCTTCACGGCGGTGGCGGGGAGCTCAGCGCTTCCAGCAGAGAGCAGGGCCGGAGGGGTGACCTTGCTCTGAGGGTCTCCCCAGCCACATGCAGGGGCTGCCTCTTCCCGACAGCCTCCCAGGGGATCCCAGCCCTTCCTGGGATCATCTTGGGATGGAGGTTTTTTTTTTTTTTACGATTGAAAAGTGAAGGTCTTTTTTTAATATAGATTTTACATTATTTTTTATTTTTGTACAATTTTTTTTAATTTTTATATTGCCCATACAATTGCAACCCCCTGATTTTGACCCCAATCCCTCCTTTCCCCGCCCCCCACCAAAGTGTGTCTCTGGTTCATAGTTTTCTGTTGATTTTGATTTTTTCTTTCTTAGAGTTATTCTTTTTCCTGGTCCCTTATTTAGGTTTTCTAGATTCCTGCTATGAGTGAGACCATCCGGTATTTTTCTTTTTCTTTCTGGCTTATTTCGCTGAGCATGATCCCTTCCAGCTCCGGGATGGAGGTTTCTTTTCCACCCCTTTGGGGATTTCCTGGTCTCTGGCTCGAGTCCCTGTAGCTCCACATTGGCAGGATTATAAACTCCTCCTTCCCTGGCTGCGTGACCCTGGGCAGTTCATGTGACCTCACTGGGCCGAGCGCCCTCACCTGTGGAGTGCAGGCCCCTTTCTGCTTCAGCAGCGGAGCTGAGCGCGGAGGAGCTCAGGCCCGGTGCGCAGCGGGAAGTGAACCATGCTGCTTCCCTTCCCCGGGAGAGGCTGCCCAGGGCTTCTGCCCTCCTGTTCCTGTGTGATGTTGGGCCAAGTGGCACTCCAGCGACGTGGAGCGAGGGCCCCCAGAGTCCCTCAGTGGCCCCGCGTGGGTGTGGCGCCAGTCCCTGCACTGTAAGGTGCCGGTGTTCCCTGTCCCAGTGTGCCCACCAGAGCTGTGGGCACAGGCTGGCCACTCCTCAAGCCTCACCCTCCCCTGAAGCGGCCAGCCTGTGGGGGGAGGCGCCGTGGGGGGTAGGAAAGGCCATCAGGGTGCCCCTCACTGGTGAGGCCTCCCCCATGGGTCTTTCCGTATCATCCTGTCTTTCCCATCGGCTGCGTTCTGCTAGGTTCTGGGGGCCAACTGGTGCCCACAGACAGGATAGGTGGGCCCCTGCCCCGGATGGCGGCTTGTGGAAATGTCAGTGATGTCCTCGGCGCCTGCAGAATGGCTCCCTGGGCGGGGGCTGCTGTGGGAAGAGGTCACATGCCCTCCCACGAGGGTCTGGTGCTCAGGGCTGGGGGAGCACAGGGCGCCTGCGTCGGGCACCAGTCCCTCTGGCCCTCCCGTGCAGCGCCCCTCCCACACACTGCACACACCCTCTTCCAGGATGTCTGTCCTCCGGGTCCCCGAACCCTCCCATTACGGTCTTGGCGCCCCCGGTGGGGGGCCCCCTAGACTGCACACGGGGCCTTCATCCACTTGCCCGTCACCAGCCAGGATCTAGGAAGCCCGCACAGGGGAGCGTGGGGTCACACTGGTGTAGTCCTCTCTCCCAGTCGTCGTGCCGGGAACCGCGCCGAGCTTACTCGCTTTGGTACCTGGGCAGTGTCTGGTGCCGGGTGCAGGTTTGTTCAGTGACTGAACTGCTGGACTTCAGGGACCCTGCCTCTAAGCCTGAAGCCTGTCCCTGCATCTAGCTGGGGGTGGGCGCAGAATGGCTAAGGAGTGGGAGGCTCAGGCCCCCCTACATACATGACCCTGATTTGCACCCCCAGTCTACATTTCACTACGAGGGCTCCAGTCCATCACCCAGGGTTGCTGACCTCTACCTGGGGAATGGCATTGGGAACAGAGTTCTGCTGTCACAGGAGCTCTTGGAGCTGGGAAGTCCAGGAATGCTTCCTGCAAGAAGTGGCTCCAGATCAGTGTGAAATTTGGCTAGACAGAGTGACGAGGAAGGGCATTGCAGGCAGGGGAAACCACATGAGTGAAGATGTAGAAGTATGTGCTGGACACCCATGGCCTGCGGGCAGGGACATGAGGATCTGAGTTTCTGAGAAGGATCAGTGTGGGAAAAGATGGGAGGGGTCAGGCCATGAGATGCCAAGGACCCCAAATGCCAGGGGACACATGTCAGTTGGTTCCCTACTTTGTGTGACCCAGCCCTGCCCGCCGCAAGGTGAAGTTGTCCTGAGTCTGCAGGGAGCGTGCGCCATCAAGGGCTGACCTGGCTGAGCATGCTGCCCGCAGGACCAGGTTCAGGTGATGGCCTTGGTCCAGCACCGAGGTGGGCACAGTCTGGGGGCAAGCTTGGGTTTTTTCCTCCTCTCTCTTTCTTTTCAGGAACATGAGATGCGGGCACATCTGTTTCCTCCCCAGCACCCCTGTTGCTGAGGCAGTTTGCTCCAAGAATGCCCTGCCCCTGGGCTGGTCTCAGCAGCTTCAGGTCCTGCCTTGCTCAGTCTTTAGCTGTGCTGTCCCCGGCAGGGGATCTGCAGGGCATCCTGGCCCAGCTGCCATGGGCACCGGCCAGGGAGCAGAGCTGTGCCTGTCTGAGTGTGCACGCCTGCCAAGGCCTCTTCTGGGCTTCCGGGGACGGCTGCTGGGAGTGGCTGGGGAGCAGGGAAGGTGAGCTCTCGGGTCTGCTCCTGAGTGATGCACCCCAGGGATGCTCCTGTTTATTAAACACCTGTTGCGCTCCAGGCGCTGTGCTAGGCGGTGGGGATAGGCAGCTGCGGCCCCTTCCCACATTCAGCTCACAGTTTCTGTTGGGATGAGCATGGGGGCAATAATACAGATGTAAGCAGGGGCCTCCCCGGTGGCGCAGCGGTTGAGCGCTGGGTTGCGAGGCTGCCCGCAGCCTCTGCAGCGCCGGTTCGACAGTTCGATCCCCGGCCGCTGACCACCAGGCAAGGGTCCCACTTGGCGCGACAGACCTCTCCTGCCGCCCGCTGCTCCCCTCAGCAGTGTACTTTGGTCCTTCTGCCTGTTCTGGTTCCCGCTCTGGCTCTGGTGAATTCTCTCACCCTCCCGCGCTTCTGACTGTACCCAGTGCTTGTATAAATAAATAAATAAATCTTAAAAAAAAAAAAAAAGTAAGCAAACAAATAGATGCCTAAGTGCCAGCTATGACAAGTGGCAGGAGAGGATGGTAGAGCCCATGGCGGTTGGGCAGGCCCCTGGCCCACTGGACAGGGAAGCCTGGAGGGATTCTTTGAAGAGGTGTCTCCTCCTATCATCAGACAGGTGAGGAGGCGGGAGCTGTGTCCAAGGAGCTGGGGAGAGCGTTCCAGGCCTGGGCAACCTTGCCGTGTGAGCTGGGAGGAAACTCGGGGTGGGAGACAGCGCCGAGGAGGTGGGGTCCGGCAGGTGGGCAGGGCCGGGTTCGGCTGAGCTCCTCGGCCTTGGCAAGAGGGGTGGGTGGGCTTTGGTCTAAGAGTTGCTAGAGAGTTTCAAGCAGGGAAAGGAACTAATCAAATGTAGGGTCACTGAATTCACCCAGGCTGCCATGTGGGAGAGAGTGGGGAGCATCAAGACCTGCGTGGGTGGACCAGCAGTGGTAGGGCCATCTGGGGTGCAGACAGAGGTTGCGTTGGAGACACATTTAGGGCTTTGGGTCGGACCTGGGGAGGGGGTGAAGCACAAGGGCCCCCACTTTCACGCTCGCACAGCTGGCCGGTGGTGGAGACTTTCCCCAAGGGAAAAGCCCTGGAGGAGGAGTAGGTCTGGGGGAAATGAGAGACGAGGTGTTTGTGGGGCACCCCAGAGAAGACGGCGAGCATCAGGCGCTCAGTGGCAGCGCCTGTGTGGTTTACGGGCATTGCCCCATTGACAGAGGCCCTGTACCCAGGCCGTCCGCCTCCAGAGGCACCCCTGCCCTCCGCCCATCTGGTGGGACCCAGATGGGGGTGCCAGGTCCGTGGCCCCCCTTGTGCCGGGAGGATCTGGACGAGCTCTTCAGTTGTTCATCCTGAGAAGGGTCTGAAACTAGCCGGGGGGTGGGGGTGGTGGTGGCTTTCGTGGGGCAGAGGAGCCCAAGCCAGAGTGGCCCCGAGGCTCTGTGCCGCTGCCTGCCTAGGCGGGGCGGGGCCTGGGACTGGCCTGCTTCCCTCCCCCACTTGCGGGGCCTCCCCCTGCTGGTGGGTAGAGCACAAAGAGGAGGCAGGACCTTGGCAGCCAGACAGCCCTGGACCAGCGTGGGAGTCCTGGGGCTGCCTTCACCCTCGGGGACCTCAGTGGCCCCCCCACCCCTGCCTGGACGTTGAGCACAGTCGAGGAGTGAGGCCTAATGTGCTTCCCTCAGCCTGTGTGGGAGCCCCGCCTTCTGAGGCCAGAGGGGAAAGCACACAGAGCTTGGGCAGCGTGGAGTTGTGGTCAGAGACTGAAGTGGGCCAAGAGGCATAAAATGGCAGCTGATGGAATCGGGGCTGGGGGGGTGGCGCCCTCAGGCTCAGCCAATGGCATAAAGGGAAGGTGTGTTGGGGGGACAGGTGGGTGGGCCTGGGGAGCAGGCAGCTCATAGGCTTCACCCTGTGCCCCCAGGAATGAGTCAGTCCATGTGATGGAAGGTTACCCAAGCATTTCTCTACAGAAGGTGGGAGCTTGGCAGCCCCTCCTTGGGGTTCACTGTGATTGGTCTCTGGTAAGGACTAGCCACAGGCTGGTGACAGGCTCCGTGTGTGACCAGGGCCAGAGGGCGTGTGTGACATGGATCAGCGCTGTGTGTGGGCAGGGTTGGGCCCTGGGGACGAGGGAGGTCAAGGCTCAGCCTGGTTTTCTAGGGGGATCTCTCTGAGCCCCGCCTCACCCTCACCACCTGCGTTCTTGGTGCTTCTGCTTCCCCTGGGCCTTGTTACCGAGTGTCATAACCCTTGCCCGGAATTTGGTCATAACCTCTGCAGCTCCTCCAGCATGTGCCACGCACCAGCATTGTCAGGTCCTGGACGGGGGTGAGGGGGGGCACTGCCCCATCCTGTAGGTTGGGACCCTCCAAGTGGAGGCCTTTCTGAGGTTAGTGCAACTGTGTGGTGGGGGAGCCAGCCAGCAAGCCCCTGTCCTGGCTCCCTCAGCACCCCTCCTGGGGCAGAGTGGGCCTCAGCAGAGCCTCAGGCCCCCACTGAATCTTACTCCTTTTCCATCTAGATCAGGGGCTGTGAGTTCAGCCTTCTCTAGGCCAAAGCTGGAAGGCGCCCCGGCCTGAGGAGGAACTCCTGAGGATGGGGCCTGGCGGGGCCCCATAAATCTCTATAGTCAGGCTCTGCCCTTTGCTGGAGGGTAAAGATTGTGGCAGGCCCAGTGGAGGCATTTGGGCTCCACATCCTTGACATTTTCGTCTTGGAAGAAGTAGGACAAGGGCACCCCACATCCTATAGGCCTAGACACCCCATGTTGCAGGTGGGGAGGCCAGAGGGGAAGACACTTGGGCAGAGAACTTCAGTGTATTATATTAAAGGGTCCAGCCTTCCACTGCCGTGTCTGAGGTGGGGCCTCTGCCAGGTCCGGGAGGCTGAGCCTGCCGAGGACCGGAAGGAACCATGTTCCAACGGTGATCCAGGCCCCTGCCACGCGGACTCCCTGGCCCCCTGAGCCCACCACTCACTTTAGCCCATAGGCAGCCCCGCCCCACCCCCCTCTGAGGTTTCCGCTCTCCCTAACACCATCACCCTCCCCGAGCAAAGGTCCTTCTCAAGTCCTGCTGGTAACCTGAGGCCTCTGGGTGCCCCATCCTCTCTGCGAGAGGGTGCTTTGGGGCAGGGGCGGGCAGGCCTGGGACTGCTGAGTCCCCCCTCCCCTTCCCTTGCCTCTTCTCTCTTCATCTCAAACAGCGCGGATTATGCTTGAAGTACGCTCCAATGTCAACCCCATGAAGCTTTTCCATCTCTCCTTGCCCGTCAGAACCAGGCCACCTTGGTGAGCCCCAGCGCTGCCGCGCCCTCTGTGACCGTGGGCAGCAGCACAAGCGCTCCCTGCACCCCTGCCCATTTCCTGTCCAGTGGGAACATGACTGGCAGCCCCAGCATGTGCGTCTCAGCGAGGGAGACACACGCAGACCCGTGCTGATTTCCTCCTTGCCTTCTGCCCCTGGCTGGTCAGAACCTGGGCGCTTCTGGAACCCGCCATGTGGGTAGGTCCGTCCTGTAGGAGATTGGGGGGGCTGCAGGTAAAGCCACATAACACTGGTGCTTCAAACACTAAGAGGGACAACCTGAGCTGCTACCCGGCACTGTGGAACGGCTGACCCTGCGGCCTTTGCCCCGGCTCTAGCAGTTTCCTTCCCCCTCCCCTTCTCCCGCCCCCCCCCACCCCGCCCCACCTGCCCTGCTCACCCAGGTGCAGGAGCAGCCCCTTGGAGTGATGCTGAAAATACCAGGCAACTCCAAGACCTCAGCCCCTGGTGACACCCAACTTGCCCGCCACCCTGCCCGCCCTGCCCCCCCAGCTGGCCCCACCCACCTCCCTCAGCACCCAGGGCAGCCAAAGGGAGACCAGGGAGGGCGGCTCAGCCTCAGTCCCATCTCCTCTCGGCACCAGGTGTCATGACCCAGCAGAGGAAGTGCCCCAAATGCTTTTGCGACTATTATTTTTAGTAGTCGTAGCGGTGGTGGTGCCCGCAGCGAGAGCATGATGCCGTAGCAGCGGCAGCGGCAGCTCCATCAGCAGGACCCAAGATCAAGGAGGGGCTCAGAGCAGTAGAAAAGCCACCCCCTCCCTGCAGCCTTCAGTCTCTGCTCCTCCCAGAAGTGGCTCCTCCTCTTTGACTGACTTCGCTTCCTCGCCAGGACTCTAAGTTGGCACACAGTTGGGTAGATTCTGGGGGGATTCCAGGGCTCTAAGTTGGCACACAGTGGGGTAGATTCTGGGGTGGTACAGGATTGGAGGAGCAGCTCCCAGGCAGCAGGTGCTCTGTGGAGGCCTGGGCCCAGGAGGCCCTCTGTCCAGGGACCCTTCTCTTGGGTGCACCCCCACCCCCTGAATCCCTCTGGCTCTGGCAGGCCTGCTGCATTACTGAGGAGTGCTGAAGTGTGGAGAGAGGAGAGCCCTGCTGCCCCAGTGAGCCTGGCCTCTGCTGCATCCTTCCTGCTCCCTGGGCATCTGCCATGTCCTCCTGCGAGGTCCTCCTTCCTCCCTACGCTTTCCCCTCCAGCTCCGGTGCATGGAATTCTGACCGCTTCTGCTTAGAAGTTAAACATTTCACTGAGCGAAAGTGTGTGTGAGGCGCTGGGTGCTGTGAGGACCACTCCAGGAGGCTCCGCCCCAGGGAGGGGATGCCCTTCTGTTAGGGGCACCCGCTGGTGTGCGCCAGGTCCCGACCTGACCACCCGAGATGGGGCTGGGCGGGGAGGAGGGAGCGCCGAGTCTACTGATGAGGAAAGTCAAGCCCCGGGAAGCCAGCGCCTGCCGTGAGTGCTGGGTGGACAGGCTGGCCCGGCCTGAATTGTGACGGGCCCCGAGAGGCAGAGCCGCTGCTGCGTGACCAGGTGGCTCCCTTCTGTGGCAACGAGGCTGCTCTTGGCCTTTCCCCAGCAGGTTGGATGCGACACTCAGAGCCAAACTCGGGTTCTTGGCCCGCCTAGAGCAGATCACGCAGGGAGCGTCCCCTAGGATGCCTTTTGCCCTCTGGCCTCTTCCCTAGGCCAGCCCTGCGCCTCCTCTCTGGCTGCTGCCACCTGAGGGGCCAGCACAGCTCCAGTCCTCCCCCTATGTCCATCCTGACCCCTCTTCCCCTCTGGCCTGCCTGCATGTGCCCTCCTGTCTCACGGCCGCCTAGTGGCCTTGCCATTCTCCATCTGTGCCCCGTCCCCCTCCCCAGGCTGCGGCCCACTCAGGAGGTCAGGCCCTCCCTGTGAACTGGCCCCTCTCTCTGACTCCCCATCCTGAAGAGGTGCTGCCCTGGCACCACACTGAGGCCTGGTCTGCCCCTGCCCACATCCAGCCCCCATGGCCAGACACAGACTCTCCCTTCCCACAAGTCCTATCTGGCTTCTGCCCCCTGCCCCCAGTCCCTACCTCTGGGGGATCTCTCGCCCCCAAACCAGCGACTCTTCCTCCGGTCTCTTGGGTCTCAAAGACGCCCCAGGCCGCTTCTCACTAATGGAGACTGACGGGCGGGCGCCGGGGCTTCCACTTGTGGAGTCCCAGAGGCCCTGAATGTGGGCGGCATGTCCGGGTCTCAGTTTCCCCTCCCGTCGAGTGGGCCAGAACAAAGCCTGGACACAGAAGATGCTCAGCAAATTCCTGTTGAATTCTTGAAGTCAGCGAGTAATCCCTGGCCTGTCTGCAGCGCTCGAGCCACGTGCGGATCCGAGTGACTAACGGGTGTGAAAGGGCTTTGCAAAGTTTGATGGGATTGTTTGGACACGCAGCGCGTCCGTGATGCTCAGGGGGACGTCATGCTGTCAGGATGATAACCACCGCCTCACTCTGCAGACTCTGCTTCCCAATAGCCCTTGCATCTGCCCCCCGGCCCATTCCTTTACCCACAGGCCCCGTCTTCTTTCCCCTGACCGCTGGCTCAGACCTGACGTGACTCACTGCCTCCCTCCCCTCCTGCCCTGTCCCCAGCAGCCCATCCTTTACCCCGGGGCTGCTGGAATGATCTCTCTGAAGCCCCAGTCAGACTGTGTCACCCACCTCCTTCCCCCCAGCCCCACACTTAAAACCCTGAAGGCTGCAGATGGCTCCTGGGATAAGAGCTAACCCCCTCAGCCATGCACACAAGCCCCCCTGGGCCGGGGCTACCTTCCGCTCCAGCCCATCGCTCAGCCCCCTCCCCACAGGCCGCCCTTGCTCGCTGCTTTCAGACCCAAATCCTTTCCCGCAGGACCCTGCCCCAGTCCCTGGAAGCCTCCCCGACCCCCTGCCTGGGTTGGATGCTCCTCTGCTGAGTTCCCATAGTTCCTGGGTCCCTCCGTGTCCCATATCTCCCCGCGGGCTCCCCCTTCCCCGCTTGTCCCGCTGGACTGTGAGCTCTCTGATGTGGGATGTCGGCGTGTTGTCCCCTTAGTCACAGGAAGCGGTGCAGAGCATGTGCTGAATGAGTGGAGGAGTGAATGGATGAATCAATTGGTGAGCGAGCTGCTCCCCAGGCTGCGGGGCTCTGGGCTGATCTTGGGGCCCATAGTGGGGAGCGGCACGCAGCACGCCTCTACGGGGGGGTGGGGGGCGGCCTTCCTTTCTGAGTGTCCTGCCGGGCTGTTGTCACCTGTCTTGGAATTACCCCAGCACAACCCTCCTGCCCAGCATGGGCCCCGCAACAGCAGTGGCTGTATCTGCAGTGAGGGCTCCAGGGGTTTCCTACAGGCTGAGGGTGGCCTGAGAGTCCAGAGGGCAGAGACTGGTGGGGTCTGTGGAACCTCTCCACCTGGCTCTCGGCCCTACTGCCCTTTTGCTCACCAGGGAGAGCCATTTGCCTCTCTTTCCTCATGCCCCCAGGTCAGCCCTGCCCTGCTTGCCTCCTGAGGCCCTGCCTGGCCCAAGCAGCACCAGCCTCTCCACGCTGGGCCCTGACACGCTGGTCACCTGGCCCCAGCTCTGCCCGCACTGGCAGTCCACCCCTGATGGTCTGGCCGTTAGCTTGTCCTTACACACTCATGTCCTGGCACTCTGGCCTCCTGGCCCGGTGTCCTGACTGCCTTTCCTGCAAGCAGCACCCTTCCTGGACCCAGCCCGTGCCCAAGGTGCCACCAGCCGTGCTCCTGGCTTTCTCCAGCCCCTGTCTCCAAACCTGCAAATCTGGGCAGAGTCCTGGGTGCCCAGTTTTGGGTTTGTGAGGGGTCTTGGGGAGATGGAAAGGAGCAGTGCTGCTGTCTTCACAGGGAACCCCGAACTCCTAATGCTGAAGTGCCCCTATGCAAATGACCATGGAAAGTGGGAGAGTTCAGAAGAGGTGGCACCAGCTGTAGGTTCCTAGTGGGGGAAGGGGAGATGCCTAGGTGTAGGGTCAGGGATCATTTCCTGGAGGAAGTAGTATTCTGGGGGCCAGTGGGGTCGGGACGGAGGGACAGGAGTGGGAGGAGTTCAGCAGTGGGCCAAGCAGCATGAGCACAATTATCTGGGTGCCCACTCTGTGCTGGGCTCTCTGCCAGCTTCATGCTCCCCCCACCGTCACGGCTAGCCTTCAGTGGGTATTATTAGCTCCGCCTAACAGACAGGGAAACGGAGGTTCCCAGAGGCCCAGGGACTTATCCAGGGTCACGCTGCTGTCAGTGAGGCATTGTTAGGCCTGGCCCCCAGGTCTGGCATCTGTTCAGGCTCCTAAGTGGAGGTAGCCAGGGAGTCTGGGCAGGAGGGGGAGGAGGCTGGCGCCCTTCTGAAAGCATCACACAGCTGCTGACTGTGACTTTCCGGGGAGAGGGTGTGGGAGGGGGCGGCTGTCTGAGTTGGTCCTGCACCCCCCCCACCTCGTGGGAGAGCCCTCACGATGAGAGGTTCCCTCTGTGCCCCCTCCCCGGAGAGGCAGGCAGTTTGCCTTTTCGGAGGATAATTCCCCATTATACAGAGATATTTAGCCTAATAGAAGCCGACAGATCATCGAGGGCAGTAATGTACTCCTGCTTCGAGCCTTTAGCTTCCGCGGCCTGCACTCCCGATTACAGGCTCCTTGCCTGGCGCCCGCCCCGCAGTGCTGCCTGTGACCTTGACTGCAGTGAAGGGGTAGGTTTCTCCCTCCTCTCCCGCTCCTTGGCCAGCTTCCTCCTCCCTCCCTTTCTTTCTCTTTAAAAAAAAAAAAAAGATATTTTTCTTCTTAAATATTCAGAGAGGCTGTTGCTTAAACCCTGCATGCTCTGGGGATCGCAGTTGCGCTCGGCTGCCAGGGGCCACGGCGACACCTGGCTGACCCCGAGCACTTGCTTGGCCACGTGGGGCCGGCGCTGCCACATCCAGTGGGCAGTCTGGGCTGCAGGACCCTCCAGGGTGGCACGGGCAGATGAAGGTTGCACAGGCAGCCTTGTCGGGGCCAGAACTGGCGCCCCTCTCTCGCTGCCCACCCTTTGCCCCAAGGCTGCCCCCGGGGGCCTGCCCTGGAGCCCTCAGTGACTGGGGACTCGAGAACAGAAGGTTTCATCTGCTCCTTGGCGTGCACTTCTCGGGAGACACCCAAGGAACGCAGGCGGCTGGATGGCAGAGGCAGATGCCAGCAGAGGTGGCACCTCAGGGCCTTTCATCGATCGAGGGTGGCTTCCGGAGCTGCCTTCTCTGGCCTTTCCAGGACCTCTTGTCGATTTGTCTGTCCCTGCCGCTCTCAGACTTGTCTTTGTCTGGCCTTCTCTCACTCTGTCTGCCCCACACCTTCCCCACACCTTCTTGTTCTCCAGCCCCCCACTCCCCGCCCCGTCTGCCCCCCAGGCTGCCTATTTAAGCTGCCTGGTGCTTCAGCTTTGCCACCAGGGAGCATGGGGAGCACCAGGTGTTTGGAGCCTGTGGGTCCTGGATTCAAATTCTGACTCCAGGACATACAAGCTGTGTTGGTTCAATTTAATCTTTTGAATTTGGGTAAGTTATTTAATCTCTCTTGTGATGTGAGATGCTGCATCTTGGCTCGTGAGAGTATTTTAAGGGCTCCGGGGTGCTGGGAGTGGCAGCTTCCTGCCTCAGTGATGCCAGTCTCCCTTGGGGAGACCCCACCTTCTGACTTCTCTGCCCAGAGGCCCCCTCTCTGTCCCGCTGGCCAGGAAAGGGGATGCTGGTCTGGGGCTGCCTGACAACATGTACTCTGCACCCCTGTTGGTTCCCAGCATCTGTGCAGGTGCGAGGGGAAGAGGGACACTGAGTGGGAGGGACCCTTCTCGAGTTCATTGCCTGGGAAACCTCGTGTCTGGTCCTGGGTCTCGTTTGAAGGAACTGACTTAAGGGGCTGTGACTAGACTTCCAGGAGAAGGAGAAAAGTGGAGGAGCAGGCCTGTGCACCCTGGGAGGGGAAGCCTTTGGGGTGGGGACCCCCACCCCCAGGGTCAGAGGGATGGGGAATCTTGGTAGCCTGATTGAAGCCCCGGTGGAGGGGGAGTTCTTGCTCCCCGCTGGGCAGGAGTGGCAGGGGGACAGGAGGGGAAGGTCCTAGATAAGAGAATCTGGGGCTGAGTCTGCGGGAACTTGGACTTGTCTCATTCCCTTTCTGGGCCTCAGTTTCCTCACCTGCTACATGGGGGTTAATCCTCTTGCCCTATCTGCCCGTGGACTGGGCAGATCGAATTAGAGAGTAGATGGGAATGTTCTGGGATCTATAACGGAGTAATAATAATTACTACTCAGGGCATTACCTGCATGCTCTGTAATACCCACTTAGGCCCACACAATCTAGCCCTGTTTCCTATGTTGATAGAAACTCACAACTGACACAACCTTCCCATTTAGTGCAAATCCGCACCCAACATATGTAGTCCCCAGACCTCTGCTTACATGTCCCCAGTCACTGGGAGCTCACTACTCTTCTTCTTTTTTTTTTTTTTAAAGGTGTATTTATTTATACAAGAGCTGGGGTACAGGCCAGAGGCACAGGAGGGTGAGAGGATTCACCAGAGACAGAGTGGGGAGCAGAACAGGCAGATTGGCTGAAACACACTGCTGAGGGGAGCAGCGGGCGAGACAGGAGAGGTCTGCCGCGCCATGTGGGACTCTCCCTGGCTGGCCAGGGATCGAACCGGTGCTGCAGAGGCTGGGGACAGCTTCACAGAGAGGTGCTCAACCACCTGCGCCACCGGGGAGGCCCAGCTCACTACTCTTCATGGGGGGCAAAGATCTTTCTGGAATCTCACTGGGCCTCACCCTGTTTTCTGGGTCCATAAATGCCAAATGTCTTTGTCAGGGACCTGAAGTCCTCACCGGGTCCTTGAGGTTCCCCCAGGGGGACATGGGTTCTAAGCCACTCTTCCTGACTGAACTCCCGTGAACAGAATCAAAGCCCCTCTGCACAGGGAGTGGGCCTGGCTGTCTGGAGGCGGCTGCTCCATCCTCAGAGCTGAGTGGCGGCTAGCCCACCCCGAGGATGCTGAGGACGCCCTGGCTGCTCAGGGTCTGGTCACTCTCTCTCTCTCCTACCCACTCTGGCCCATTCCTGTGGCAAGAGGCAAGTGGAGGACTCTGTACAGGGGACGCTGGCTCTCTACTTGATCCCTCTTTGGGGATCAGACTGGACCTGCCTGTAAGGCTCCATGCTCTCCGCCAAAAAGCTTTTATTTATAAATGCAGGTTCTTGACATACAGCATCTCAATGATCTTCATCAGGATTTTCAGCGAGAGGGTTGCAGTCGCCCTTGAAAGATGAGGGAGCTGAGCCTTGGGAAGCCAAATAAGGTCCCACAGCTAGCAGGGGACAGAGCAGGAACTCAAACCCTGGACGGTCTTACCCTCAAACCCATGCTTGTCTCAGCTGCCGCCTGCCCCAGCCCCCACACCTGTGCGCCACCCAGGCCCACTCTCCAGCTAGCCTGCGCGGGGGCTGCGCTGGGCCAGGCCAGCTGCTCTGCACCCTCACCGCCTGCCCTGCCCCAGCTTCTTGGATCACCTTGTCTCTTGTCAACCTGAGGAGGGTACCACACGCTGGTGCAGGAACAGGCTCAGGGAAGAAAGATGCCTCCCCACCCTGGGGACTTGAGACTGTGTGAGTGTACGTGTGTGTGTGTGTGGTGTGGCAGTCTCCATGGGTGGCTCATCTGCTGTGTTATTTTTCAGTAGTTATTTTTAATTGGGGGGAGTGGGGGGTCTGGTTGTAAAAGCATTGCGTGTCTGTAGAAGATCCTAGAGTCATTCTCGACTCCTCTCTCTTCTTACCCCACCCCCTCACATCCAACTCATAGGCCAACTGCTGTTGGTTCTGCTCTAACACGATCCTCATCCTCCTCACTGTCTGGCCCCACCTCTTCCTGGCCTCAGCCTCCTCTCCTGGTGCTCAGCTTGCTGCAATAGCCAACCCACAGGCCCTGCTCTCCTCCCAGGCCTTCTCCACTCCTCAAGTCCCAGGGGACTTGTCACAAGAGGGAAAACATCCCCACCGGCTTTTCTTTGCACTTGGGATGAAACCCACAGCCCCTACGTGGGCCCTCATGGCCTCAGTTCCCCTCTGCAGCCCTCTTTCCCACAGTTGTCCCCACCTCTGGCCCCCCTCTTCCAGCTTGCCGGCAGCTCCTCAGAAATGCGGGCGCCTCCCTCTCGGCCGCTTGGCCCTCTCCCCCAGCTGTCAGTGTGGCTGCTGTCCTGACAGAGCTCTGGATCCAGATGTGACCCTGCAGAAAGGCCTTCCCGATCCTTTAGCGAGCGTAACCCCCACCCCAGCCCACCCACCTCTCTCTCATTGCCACGGCAGGTAATCTTAATCGCACTGGTCATTCTTCGGAATTATCACGGTGGTTTATTCACTTATTCCCCCATTCTCCTGAGAATACCACACCTTGTGTTGTAGCCCCCTGGACCCCGGCACCTGTGAGTCCCCTGGCACATTCTTAGTGCTCAATAAGTATTCGATGACGGTATGAGAGACAGGTACAGAAACGTGAGGAGAAGTAGGTCACACAATTATGGCTAGAAGAGCAGTTAATAATGTAAAGTTACTGTGTGTGCGCGTGTGCATCTGCGTGCATGTATGTGTAAGCTGCGAGTCACCTGCCCTTGCCCTGAGTGAGTTGGGGGTGCCTGGGCCTGCAGCACTGCATGCACAGGAGACACACATGTACACATGGGCCCTGTGGAGGCACACTCACATGTGCACGTGTGAGGTTCCTGTGTCACCTCTGGCAAGGTCTTTTACTTTGGGGGCCTCAAGTGTTCTACCTGCATGCCTGGCCTGTGGAGTTCAGTCCTGGCCAGTGCCTGGAGTCCCGCCGGCGGCAGGGCTGTGCTGTGGGGGCCCGGAGGTGTTTATTGAAGTCCACGCACACGCAGGGCTGCTCCCCGCTGGCCTCTGAGGTGAGGATCTCACCCAGGCAGGAGGGAGTGGTCCAGGGTCAGGAAACTGGCAGAGAAGCCTAGAGCGGAGTGTTGCTGCCAGGAGGTGGATTGCATTCCCTGTCAAGGTCATGGCTGCATCAGTAGCTCCCCTTTGATAAATTTTCATCTTTGTGTGTGTGCTTCTTTTGTATTGTTTTTTGATACGTTAATTTTATTTCTTGAATTGTTTCCTTTCTATTGTTACAAAAAGAATTTCCATCAGTTTAAAAAGGGAAGCATACACATCCATCAGCATTTCTACCTCTTTCTCCCCCCCAACAAGGCACCCAAGGTTCCCTCCCCACCCTCCTGCTCTTTTCCTGTAGAGGCAATGTTGGAACCTTGCAGAATGTGTGGGAAATAGAAGTGACCCTTGACATTAGGCAGTTACTTAATCTCTGTGTCTCGGTTGCCTCATCTTAAAAACAAGGGCTTAATAATTGCTTCCTCTTATGGCTGTTGGGCAAATTACATGAGTCAACATTTATAAAGCACTTTGAAAGGTGCCAGGCTTAGTATGTGTTTGCTAAATAAGATGAGTGTGTAAGTGAAAAAGAAAGGGCACCCAAACACTACCGTCCTGGCTCAGAGGCAGCTGTGGAGCACTGTTCTTGAGTTAGAAATCAAGAGTTCAGGCCCTGACTCCTCCTGTCCCAAGGCTATGTATGTGGTGTCTCTCAGCTTCAGCTCTGAGGCCTGGGGCTGCCCTGAGGCCTGGGGCTGCTGGATGTCAGTGGGCTCAGTGGAGCCCTACCCACTATTACCCTCATCTATTTCACTGGTTTCCGTGTTCAATATTGTTAGGTAAACGTAGCTGCATATCACTCCCAGTCTCCACATTCATCATTTTTTATGGCTGTGTAATATTCCATCACGCAGCGGCATTATGATGCATTTTGTCATCTCTGTTGCAGCTTGTTTACGCAGCTTCCAGCATCTTGCCATTATAAATAACCTTACAGAGAACAGCTTTGTTCCCAGAGCACTTTTCTCTGATGGATGATTTCCCTGGGCCACCTTAGGGACATTCGTCGAGGCTGCTTTGTCAGGGGACTGGAATGGGCCAATGACTGGGATGGGAGAAGTAGGTCTCTTCAAATGTGGCCTGGCACTGTGTTCCAGGAAACCACAGAGTGGGGAGTGTGACAGGCCAGGCAGTGTGACAGGGCTGAGGATGATGGGAGAACAAGGCCATCATGGAAGGGCAGGGGGTGCTGTGGAGAGCTGGGATGAGGGACTGGAGGAACCAGTTCTGGTTTGCCGTTGTCACTCTCTTGCTGTGTGACCTTAGAATATTCCCTTCTTCCCTCTGGACTTCAGTTTTCTCTGTGGCCAGGGTAGGTGCAGAGCTGTACTGTTGGTGTGGTAGCCACCACCAGCCTATTAAGAATTAAATATATCTTTGTCTGCCCAAAAATAGATGACTGGATCAGGAAGATGTGGTATATATACACAACGGAATATTAGTCAGCAATCAAAAAAGATAAACTCATGCCATTCACAGCAACGTGGATGGAGCTAGAAGGAATTATGCTCAGTGAACTCAGTGAAATAAGCCAGAAGGAAAAAGAAAAGTATCAGATGGTTTCCCTTATAGCAGGAATATAGGGGAAGCAAATAAGACATTAGTGTAAAAAAATAACAGTACAAAACACAACAAAGCAAAAACGGACAATTATAAACCAGAGACATCCTGCAGGGATGGAGGCAGGAGAGGGAGGGAGGGAGGGAGGGAGCTCCCTCACAGGGGACTGAGGTGATGGTGCACGGGTGCATTGGGGAAGGAAACTATGGGACTACACCTGAGGGGGTGGGGGGGAAGCAAATATTGTTTAAAAATGAACAATGATGTAAAACAGTAAAAAACGAATATAAAAAATTTAAAAAGATTTAAATATAAATTAATAAAATAAGAAATCAGTTTCTTTGTCATACTCTGCATGTCTCAATAGCCACGTGTTGCGCACATCCCATACTGGACAGGGCACATATAGAACATTCCACCCCTGCAGAAAGCTCTCCTGGACTGCACCGAGCTAGAGACATTTCTCAAGATCCAATCAGCCCTCATGTGCTGTGATTTGGAGTCTGTCATTGTTCCTTTTCTGAGCCAAGAAGAAAAAGAGCCGCCTGTAGATCAGGGGACTGACGAGGGGCCCAGACAAGCTTAGTGACTTTCCAAAGGTCAGGACCTCTGTGAGTGTCTTGAGTTTAAGATATCCACACCCTACTTTTCTTCCCAAAGCCAGGGACAGTGCCCATGGAAGAGTGGCGTGAAGGCAGAATGGTGGGCTCCTCATTCCTCAGGGTGGAGGGCACTGGAAGGCCTTCTCTCTGCACCCACCGACACACCACTGCTCGTCCCTCGGGTTAGCCACCGTCCCCTCTGGCATTCTTTCAGAAGGCTAGACTACAGGTCAACAAGATGGCTGCTTCCCTCTGCTTAATTCCTGGGCCTAGTTCTGGACACTCCCTAGGAGACCTGGGTCCACAGCACTGAGGATGAAGCCTCCCATCTCCCAGCCTCCTCTGCCTCCTCCCCTCCACCAAGCACACACACTCTTGTCTGCAAAATATGGGTTCCCAGCATGCTGGCCCCCAGACCTTCCCTACTCTTCAGAGGGCAGACCTCTCCAGATGATTGTGTGCATCCTGGAGGTGCTGCAGGGGGTGGGAGGGGAGGCTGGGGAAGGAAGTGACACACGAGGATGAGGAAGTGACAAACCTGGCTGATCTTAGCCGACTCTAAGGATCCTGCCTCGCCACCTCAGTCCAGAGGCCTCTCGCTCCCCTTGGGAACTGTATCGCTCACTCATGTTTCTCTTGTTTTCTAGACATCTCAAGACCATGACCTGGCTTCCTTGAGTCTGCGGGGCCACACAGCCTCCCACCTGCATCTCCAGGGCGCTGGCCCTGTTCAGCCCCAGACCAGCTCCCAAGCCTATTTCTCGCCCCAGCCTGGGCTCGGGGGGACTCCTCAAGCTTTGGGACTCGCCTGGGCACAGTAGCAGTCACGGTAGGTGGATCCCTATCGGCCCACTCCCTGGGCCCTGCACACTGCCTGCCCTAGCCGCCACCGTCCCTGAGACAGGAGGAAAACTTTTCTGAACACTCTATCTGTTGGGATCCCTTCGGTTGCAGTAGCAAAATACCTTTGCAATAAAATGTAACTGTCAACTCGTAATTAATGGATACGGTGGTAGGACTTCAGGCAGAGCTTGATCCAGTGTTTCAAACAATGTGACCAGGGCCTAGTTTCTGCCTATACCCCTGCCTTCCCCTTCCCTCCCAGGGAGTTTGGGAGCTGCCCAGGGAGTATTGTCAGTCAGGATTCCCTCGAAGCAGAACCTGAGACAAGGGCTTGTTACAAGGAAGGAGAGAAGAGATTAGGGCCAGGATCGGGTGCCAGTGGGATCCTGGTCTCAGGTGAGAGCTGGTCCAGTTCGCCTTGGAATATAGTTCACAGCACACAATAACCCCATGCACAGGAAGGCTGCATCCCTGCATCAGTCAGTGATTTTCGGTGGGCCCTTTCTGGGTGCCTGTACTATTTGGATGAGGTGGTCTCCACGTGTGGAGGACAGTTCTTGGAAGAAGGGGGAACATTCAGCTGAAGCAGCCCATACCCGGGCAGCCATCGAGATCTGGATGGCACCATTTCGCACAGGGAAACAGGACCTCGTGTGCCCAGCCTGGCCGCTCCTGGGGTCCCTGCCCTCCTGCCTCGTCTGGCTTTGGCTCCCCTTCTGAGCTGGGGACCTGGGCTGCCTGGCCTAGGGTCTGGAGGCGGGGTGGACCTTCAGCTTTTCCTTTGGGGAAGCATTTTCCACCTTTGCCTTTTCTGCGCCCCTGCCTTTCTCCTCTAATAGTTTCTCTTCTCCCCCTTAAGCCTCGGTCATGCAGTTCTCCTGCCTGTATGCCCTTCCTTGCTCTCTGCCCTGTTCTCTTTTTCAAGCCCTGGAAAGGTTCCTCCTTCTGCAGGAAGCCTCTGCTCAGAGTGCAGCCAGGGGTCATCTCTTTCAGTCCGTTCTCCTGCTCCAGCCTTTTTATAGATTGAAAGACCAAGGCCAAGGATGATTTTCCTCAGGAATGCTCGGTTGGTTGCTGCATCCGTTCCAAAGTTGCCCTCTTTGCCTTGGCTGCTGGGAAACTCAAGGCTGGCTCGTGGCCCCATCCTGACAAGTGCTTGGGTGCTGTGGCGTGCACCATAGACTGCAATGGCCTGTCTCTGCCTTCTCTTTCATTTTCCCCTTGGTCTGATTTTTTGTCTTATTTTTCCACTGTGCTGTTCTTAGCAGCCTCAAATTCTCTTAGAAGGAGGTGGGGTAAAAATAACCAAGAGCGGCCAGTGCTGACTGCCTCCAAATGCCAACCCTTCCCCTCCTTAGGGGCAGGTGGGGTGGGGTCTCCCCCAGGCCCAGGGCCAAGCCTGTCCCTGGGCAGACACCAAAACCTGACCATGGTGGTCCCAGGGCAGCGGCCCCCGGCCCCCGCGGGTCGGGGATGGCATTGTTCTGCTCTCCACCCTCCCCCCCTCTTCTCAAAAGCTAATGAAAGAGGCTGGGAAACCCGATCCTCTGGTAATTAAATTTACTTAACGGGTATTCAAGTGGAGTAATGAGAAGTTTAATGCAGTGATTAGATTTTTCTTTAATTAATTAAAATGAGAACCATGTGTCTTTCCAGTAAACCAACTTGACCCTCTGTCTGAGAATAGCAGGCGGAGACAGTGGGGGGCTTGGCAGGAGGTTGGGGACTGAGGGGCGCTGTGCCTCCTGCCCTGTGCTGCCGTCTGTCCGCAGAAGGAAGCCAGCTCGGAGGCCCACTCAGCCCCGTCTCTAATTCGGCTCCTCTTTCTGGGTCCCGCAAACACCGGGCCTAGGCCAGACCCGAGTCCCTGAGAGCCCAGGCGCCTGGCATTCCCTGGCGCTGACTGAGAACCGACCCAGGGTAGAGGTTTCCGAGGAGGGTCAGCCAGGCTGACTTCTGGCCAGGAGCCCAGGGGAAGGATTTCAGGCACCGGGACGGGAGGGGGATTTAGGTGGCACAGCTTATTGCCATGTGCCAGCTGACACTTGTCATCACCTGCGGGTTCAGCCAGATCTGGGTTTACTACCTCTGTTGGCCCTGGGACCCCTGGGCTCATGGAGGGGGGTCATGGGGTAGGTAACGGAGACATCTGAGATAACCCCCAAACTGCTTCTCTTTGGCTTGGGAGTGCACCCACGCCGGGGGCTGACCTTTGCTGTTCTTGAAGGCAACAAGAAGGTAATTCCTCTACTTGAGCTACTTCTGCTGGGGTCAGGTGGTGGCCAGGGAACTTCAGCAAAGCCTATCTGGAGCAGAGCATAGGGTTGGCCTTGCAGGGTAGAGGGTGGTCATAGTTGGGACCCAGAAACCAAGGCCTGGCACCCCTGGGCAGGAACTTTTGTTTTCAGAGCAGTGGGGAGGCTGGAGAGAGTCCTGAGCCCTTTATGGTGGGAGGCAGAAAGCTTCCCTCAGTTGATCCTGGACACCCGCAGCTCCTGGCCAACCAAGGGCTCCCCCGTGTGAGGGCACTGCGCTTCTCCACTTCTCGCCGGCCCCCCCCCCCCCGGATCCAGACCCTCAATGAGCCCAGCCTTGCCATGGGTGTGCCAACAGAGAAACAGGTGCCAGGGTCTTAGGGGCAAATGGCCCTACTTGTCCCTCCCCGCTGCCAACTCAGCTGCCTGTGGGCGGGACTCCTGGGCTCATTTCTGGAATGGCCAAGATGAATCAGACTTCGTTCCCGCCCACGGGGCTGGTGGTGGTGCAGAGAAGGGGGGGCACCAAGCAAACAGGCCATGACAGCGCCCAGAGACTGGAGCCCAGGTGGGGGCATCCCAGAGGCTGGGCAGCATGGAACCGCGCTGGAGTGGCCTCTGGCCGGTGCTGCGGGCAAGGGAGGCTGAGCCGAGGTCCCAGGGTCCCCGTGAGAGATGAGGAGCCGGAACCGGTGAGAAGGTTCGGGGGGCTGAAGGTGAGTGATTCTCCCCTGAAGAACTGGCTATGACTCCCCTGGGCCACCCGCAGCTCCTGGCGAACCAAGGGCTCCCCCGTGTGAGGGCACTGCGCTTCTCCACTTCTCGCCGGGCCCCCCTGGAAGCAACAGGGGGGCGTGTTCCCGGTGGGGCCTGCTCCAGGCCTGAGCACTGCTGTCTTGGCAGACTTGTGGGGGCTCTTCTTCCAACTTCTCCATTCCCCCCACTCCACCCTGGGTGACTACAGCGGGGATGGGGGGGGGGACTGGGAGCAAGGGCTTTGGCTACACCTGGGGTCCTAGGAGCTGGGAAGTGAGGAGGATCTTGGCTGCCTAGGGGACTAGCCCCCTCCCTCCCCTCTCCCTGCCCACTCCCTGCTCTGCTTCCTTCAGGCCCCCTCCTTCTTGCCCTGCACCCTGCCCCTCTGAATTTCCGCTCCCCCAACCCTTCCGAATAACCAGGCCTGGAGAAAGCACCCAGCCAGCCCGCCTGTCCACTACCCGCATGAGGAAACTGAGGCAGGGACCTGCTCCGTTTGGGGCTCTGCCTCTCGCATCCCTGTGAGGTGACCATTCTGAAGACACATGGGCTGGGAGGCCTGGGGTGGGAGGTTGGGTGGGGCGGGGTGGCATGGGCAGATACGGAGACAGATGCCCCAGGGAGCTACTTCTCTCCTTGGCACCACGGGAGTCCCCGGGAGGGTCCACCCCTCTCCCCAGACCCCAGGCACTGCAAACCGGGGTCTGGTTTAATCCTCTCAGCAATCTGGGAAGGTGCACTCTTTCCTACAGGTGCAAGCTTGGTACCTGGGCCGCAGTCACACAACCCCTCCCTCCAGGTTAACCCCTCCTTGCTGTGGGCCGCTCTCCCTGCTTCCATCTCTCTCGCAGGGTCCCCACGAATCCACTGCTGCTGCCCCACTTGCCTCATGCTTCAGCCAAAACCAGTGACTCTTCTCCACACTCCCCACACTCCCACCTCCGGGCCTTTGCTCAAGCTGCTCCAGCCCCCTGGAGTTCCCTCCCCAGCTCCATCTGCCTAGATCCCCTTCATCTCATAGGCTGGGCCCAAATGCCACTTCTTTCCTGGAGATCCCCGTCTGCTGTCTCCCTGTCAGAAGCCAGACTCTGAGCCCCATCCATAGCTCTCCACCCGCCCCCCCTAGGGTAGGCTTCTTGCCCCTGGCATCCAGCCACTTACCTCCAGGTCAGGCACACAGTAGGTGTACAGGAAGTAGCTGGGGTCCTTGTCTGCCAAACCAACACAGTCATCCCTTTCGCGTTCCCTGGCAGTCCTGGCTGGCTGCCCCTTCTTGGTGCCATCCCAGCCCTGTAGCCCGTCAGCCTGATTTTGGCCCTTGCTGGTATGGGAGGCCCTGCAGGAATAAGGTGAGCCACACCCTTGGGACTCCAAATCTTGGAGCTCTGCAGGCCCTGGTACCAGGGAGGCCAGCCAATACGCTCAGTGCAGGTGGAGGGCCACAAGGGCACCCAGCCCGGCCCACTTGCCAACTCTGCTGCTCACTGATTGTGTGACTCCTGGGTGAGTCACGTAACCTCTCTATGCCTCAGGTTTCTCTTCTGCTAAATGAGGTGATGACAACCCTCCTGGGTAGCTGTGAGGATTAAACTAGTCAGTGCGATGCCAGGCACCGGCGCAGCCTGACACAGACACCGGGCTCCCTGGGTGCCGGCTGTCACGCTGCTACCAAGGCAGCATGAAGGCGGAGTGTGGGGGAGTTCAGGGAGAGTTTCCAGAAGGTGGCACAGGAACAACAACTTAAAACATTGAGGCAGAGAGAGCAGGGAAGCGCATTCTAGGAAGAGGGAACTGTGTGGACAAAGGCACAGAGGTGGTTTGGGGGAGTTGCAGGGAAGCTGGGCATGGCTGGACTTGGGGTAACCGAGGGAAGGGGGAGACCCCAGGTGGTGCATGTGGACTGCCTTGCTGGGTGCCATCCCAAGGAGTTTGGACTTTGTCCTGTAGCCTGCATCCTGTGTCCCGTGAGGGGCCGTGGAATGGGGAGTTTATCCCCTTTGTTACCATTAAAAGCCACATTTGCTCCTGTGAAAGATCTGAAAGGGTTTAGCAGCATGTCCCGCTCCGCAGGAAAGTTCCCTCTTTGCCCTTAAATCTCATTCTGCCAAGGTCTCAGTGTTGTCAGGCTAGTGTACCTCCTTCCAGAGTGTTTTTTTTTTTTTTGTGCCTTTACAATCATACTTATTGTATGTGAGTATAGAAAGGTGGATTCATATTAGGTACCTTCCTCTACAACTTCCATTTTTCACTCCTCAGATATGGTGGGTGTCTGTCAGTGTCAGGCTGGCAGCTCGACCATGTTCTTTTTAATCGCTATCTAATATTCCATTGTTTGGCTAAGTGTAATTTATGTAACTGGTCCTGGGTTGATGGATATTGAGGCTGTCTTCCATTTTTCACTTTTGCAAATCATGCTTCAGCGAACATCCTTGTGTATATATCTTGCTGACACGTGTAAGCATTTGTGCAGGCCAGATCTGTAGATGTGGAATTGCCAGGGCACGGGGCATGCCCGTGACATTCTTCCTGATGGAATCACCGTATTGCTGTCCCCAAAGCAGGGTCAGTTTGTGCTCCCACCCTGGGGGCCTCTGGGTGGCTTTCCCACACCACCCTCCCCACCCATCATCAGAAAGCTCTTTAATTTTTGCCATTCTAGGAAAATATCTCACTGTGGTTTCACACTTGCCTGCCTTTTCCCCAGCCGGGCTGAGCATCCTTTCATGTGATTACTGGCCATTCGTATTTCCTCTTCTGTGGATTGACTATTCATATCCTTTGCCCATTTTTCTTTTCTTTTTGCCTTTTTCTTATTGATATAAAGGGGCTTTTAGTATATTAGGAATTTTAAACCTTGTCTGTTATGTGTGTTGGAAATATTTTCCCTAGTCCGCCGTTTGTCTTTTTTACTTTGTTTATAGCCTCATAGAAGCTTTAGATCTGTTCCGTCAAATCTGTCAGATTTCTCCTCGGGGCATCTGAGTTTCACGTCTTCCTTGGCCAGGTTCCTGGAAGGATTTTAAGCGGAGTCGGGGGTGAGGTCAGATTTGTGGCTGGGAAAGGTCGTTCTGGCAGCTGCTGTGTGGAGGGGTTGGGAGGGGACTGTGGCCAGAGCACCTAGAGCACCTGAGCCAGGTGCCAGGGTGGGGCTGGAGAGCTGGGGAGGTGAGTTTGGGGGTATTCAGGAATTGGCTGGACAGTAAGTAAAGCCGAGAGGGACAGAGGTAGGACTCTGGAGTGATGTTTTGGCTGAGGGGCTACGGGGCTGATGCTCTCACCACCTGAGCTGGGGACAGGTCGAGAGAGGGAAACGCATGCACCTGAGCGCTCACCTTGGCAGGGACATGTGTGGGTATGAGCACACATGTGCACACACCTGCTTGGCACATCTGTGCTGGGGCTCCGTGGCAAGTGGGGAGAGAGGTTGCTCTTTGTGGAGTCTCTGTTTTTACCAACTACTATATGAGGCAACATGTACACGCTGCAATCTCTAGTACCACGTGACGTGCGCGTTACAGGTAAGGAACCAGACTCACAGAGGTTATGTGACTTGCTCAAGGTCACAGAACTGGCGAGTGACCCAAAAGAGGGTTTTTTTCGCCAACTTAGCCTGGAGCCGCACAGACAGCATTCCTGCCAACAGCACCAAGGAGTCTTTCATTCATTTCTAACTGACCAATCAGTTTCATCAGGGCTTCTTCGGATGAGCACTGGAGCCTGGGTTAGAAACACAGCCCCCTCCATTCCTTAGAAGGCTGGCTGCTAACTGCTCTGCCTCAGTTTCTCCATCCTGGAGATATAGACAATGGCAGAATTGAGTGTGTCAGCTCAGCAAAGTGCTTACCGGAGGGAGGCCGAGCGTCTCTGATCACCAAGATGAAGAGCACGGCAGTGGGCAGCGGCTCACCCCTCGGCGTGCGTGATCTTCGCTTCTGCCCATTCCCGCCCCCTCACCTCACTCCTCTGCCAGCAGTTCCTTGAATTCCCCACAGGAACTGCTTTCACCACTTGCCTTTCAACCTCTGTCCTCTGTTTTCAGGCCCTGAGTCCTCGGCAGACAGTAAATTAAAGCCCAATCAGTCAGCAAAAGCCATTCAGGAGAAAACGATGTGGCGCTCAGGGAGTGCCGCTCCGTCAGGCGCGCCCCAGGCTGTGCATGGCCCAGCGGGGCGGGCTGAGAGCCGGACCGCAGCGTCCTCATCTAAACCCCCTTCCTCCTGGAGTGGAGACCCTCAAGTGTGCTGCCCAGCCAGGGGCCTCTGCTGACCCGCACCCAGCCACCTCTGCTCCAGCCGCCGCTGGGTTCCCGACCCCAGGAGCGTCAGCATCACTGGCTGGGAAACTCGCCCTGGAAGCACAGCGCAGAACAGCGGATTCCTGGTGCCATTCCTTATCCCGCTGTGCCCGAGCCAATCCTGGGGCCACGTGGTGGTGCCAGGTGTCCAAACTGGGTGAAAACCTCAGGTTGCACCCAATTTGAAATTTCTCCTATGCCAAGCAGTTCCCTGAAATCACCGCGTGCACTGTATCGGATTTCTTATCTGACTGAACTCCAGGGTAATGAAGTCCTCGGGGGAAAGAGCGGAGCAGATATTACCTGTCTCTTTGTAGGACTTTGTTTTCATTTGTGCTGTATGCATCGCACCCTTTCATCCTCAGCCAAAATGACGGTGGCATAGTCCACGCAGGGACAGCTGTGCCCGAGGGCGGGCCCCTCCCCAGCGCCTCTGACAGGGGGTTTTAGTGACTGCTCTTTCGAAAGCCCAGGTCCCCCGGACCCACCAAACCTGCCTTTGTTCCAGGGCCTTCTTCACTTTAAATAGTCCCAACGCCCCCCTTGACCCAACCCCCCTCTCCTAGCACATCCCAGCAGCCCTGCAGGCGGCGTAGTGCCACAGTCTCCAGCCACCCTGGCGCAAGTTCCCAATCAGTAAGCCTTCGGAGGCAGGGGCAGGTGTGGACTCCAGGGTCTGTTGCTCATGGGCAAGGAGCTCCGGGGTTGGCCTCACAATGAAAGAGCCTGATGAACTCAAAGAGGCTGTGTCGCCCCCATCGGGGCGGGGGGCAGTGCCCTGTGCGCTGCAGCTGAAGATTCCAAGAAGAAAGCAGTCTGTTCCCATCCCCAGGGACCTCCTCTCTCTGTGTTTCGCTGTCACTGTGGCTCTCACCCTGTTGGGGTTTGCCTTTTCTCCTGAGTCGGCCATCCAGACAAGCCCCTTGGGGACCTCGGGGCCCTCCTGAGAGCTGGTCCCAGACCTGAGTCTGGGAATAAAGCTCTAGGGAGGCTCCAGCCTTTGTTCTAAAGTCAAGTTTAAGCGCGTGAATGTAGGGCTATCGGCCAAGGCCCCCGGTGTCATGGAGGTGCCACCAACCCCACCGTGGCTCACCCCACCCCCACTGTGGCTCACACCCACCATAAGGGGTGTGGGGCCTCTCCTTTCCTTGTGGGTAGGGGGTCCTTCAACTTGGGGATTGAGATCACCTGCTGCCCAGTGAAACCCTGGCTTCTTAGGGGCTCCCAAGTAGAGCTTTGTTTTCTCCTCAGAAAGTCATTCAAACTTGTTCTCAAGCCAAATACATCATGGTTACCTGTCCCCAGGGGGCCAGTGAGCACATAGTAGGGCAGCAAGGTTGTGCCACACTAACAAGTACTCTGATCTCTCAGTGATTTTTTTTTAAAAGATTTATTTATTTTTATACAAGAGCTGGGATACAGGCCAGAGGCGCGGGAGGGTGAGAGGATTCACCAGAGACAGAGCGGGGAGCACAACAAGCAGACAACCGAAATACACCGCTGAGGGGAGCAGCGGGCGCAGCAGGAGAGGTCTGCAGCACCGTGTGGGACCCCCGCCGGCCGGCCAGGATTGAACCCGCACTGCTGAGGCTGTGGACAGCTTCACAGTGCTGCGCTCAACCGCCTGCACCACCGGGGAGGGCCCTCTCAGTGATTTGATGCAAGAAAGCTGCTTCTTTCTCTTTCCATCTGACCACACCTTGCATTACAATGTGGCAAGCGACAAGGGTGGCGGACTTTAGTCCAGACAGTTGCATGGCGACCCAGACCACAGACGCTCTGCTCTTGTAGATCCCACCTGCACCTGTCATTATGCTGGGGATTAGGTTTCGACACATAAATTTGGGTGGGGGTATGCCTTCAGTCCACGTGAGACTGGAATGACGCTCAGCCCAGGAGCACCTCTGCTTGGGGAGACCTGGAAGGGGTTGACTTTCTTCCAAGCTTCTGCTCCTTCAGCAAATGTGGCCGCTGTGGGCCTTGAGGTATACTGACTGTGGCTGCAGGACCCCGGGCTCCCTCACTGGCCATGTGGCCGTGGGCTGCTTCTCTCTGCTTCAGTTTTCTCCTCTGTAGAATGGGGCTATCCGTGGTAGCTGTCTCTCTGAGAATGGTTGTGAGGACTGAATGAGTAATGATGTATAAAGCGCTCATAAAAGTTCTGGGTTTGTGATAAGGGCTCTGATAATGTTAGCTTTCACCACTCCTGTCTTCATCATCACCACTGTCACCATCAGCCATCAGCCACACACTGTCACCATCAGTGTCACCACATCAACGTCATAACCATCGTTCTCATCACCTTCGCCACCACCATCCAGTACCAGATTCTCGTCTAGTGCTAGGGGAGTGGATGTCAAGATCTCTGCTCTCATGGGTTACAGGGGAAATTAGAAAATAAACAGATAATTAAATTAGGATGATAATGGCAAATAGTGGTGGTGCTAAAACAATAAATCAAGCCTATCGAAAACCACTCACCATCACTATTCAGGAGGGAAATGCAAATTAAACCACAGTGAGATACCATTGCAAATCTATTACATCGACTCTTACACAGTTGTCAATACCCAGTGCTGGTGAGTATCTGGAGCCCCAGAACTCCCATTTTTGCTGGTAGGGTTGCAAAATGGTACAGTTGGGTGGTTCTTATGTAGTTAAAAATACAACTCAGCAATCACACTGCTAGGTATTTACCCAGGATCAAAATTTATGTTTCTGCAAAAACCTATATGGGTTTATAAAACAGTGACTTTATTCATAATCAGTAGGAGCTGGAACAACCCAAATATCCTCCCAACTAGTGAATGGATAAACAATTGAAAACTATATGACAATAAAAAAAGAATGAAATTCTGGTACAAGGAACAACACAGTAAATCTCAAACGCCTCGCGCTAAGTGGACAGAGCTACCTTCAAATAAATGAATTAAACAATTCTATTTGCGGGATGTTCTGGAAAAGACAAAACTACAGGCATAAAAAAACAGATCGTTGGTTGCTAGGGGCTGGGGCTGAGGGGAAATGACTCCAAAGGGGCAACACATGAAGATGCTGGGCAGGGGGCATGAATTTGCTCTATACCTTGACTGTGACAGTGGTTACGCGGTTGTCTGCAGCTGTCAAAACTCTCAGAGCTGTGCACTAAAAAGGGTAAATTTTACTGTAGGTAAATTATACCTCAATTAACCTGACTGGAAAAAAAGCTCTCTGTGGGATTGTTGAAACAGGGAAAAGCAAATGACAAGTCAGTCAATCAGGGTGGTGCGACAGGGATGAGGAGGGGCTCCCCACACGGTGGTCAGGGAAGGCTTCCTGAGGAAGTGCCTGAGCTGAGCTGGGCAAGGAGAAGGAGCCAGGCCTGCGCCTCTGGAGGAGAGTCAGGCAGAGGGAGCAGCAGACCGCCATTGCCCTGGAGCTCGGGGTGCTGGGGGCCACAGAGCAGGGCCTTTGTCCTCGGGATGAGGGGGGCTGCTGGGAGGCGTGTACTGAGGGTGTGAGGGTGAGATGGCCCAGGGAGGAGAGGCCAGGAGGAGGGAAACAGCAGGGGAGGGAGAGTGAGCGAGCCTTCCCCCTGGAGACAGGGGCTGGGGTGGGGGTCCCTGAGGGTAATGTGTGTGTGTGTGTGTGTGTGTGTGTGTGTGTGTGGAGGGGGGTGAAGCAGACATCTGGATTGAGGGGTGTGGGGGCAAGGACCTGTAAGCGAAAATTGTAGAAATCAGGGGACAGGATGGAAGGGGAGCAATGGGAACCTCCAAAAGGAGTGGAGCTGCATGTGTGTGTGTGTGCGTGTGTGTGTGTGTGTATACACCTAGTGTGAACAACATTTGCGGGCCTGACCTCTGAGGGCAGTGCAAGATGAGAAGTTTAGGGCTTGAATAGGGCCTTGGATGCCAGGAAGCTTCCACTCCTGGGAGATGTGTCAGGCTGACCACTGAAAGGGGCTGGGGCTCGGGGGTCTGGTGCCATGAGGCTGGCTCTGAAGTGGGAGTTAGTGCCGGCCCCTTCGTAAATGGAACTGGACTAGGGGTCGGGACCTGCGGAGGGGGACCCACCCTTGGCCAGCATCTCTTTTGGTACTAACCTTCCTGTTCTTCCCTCCACAGTGCATGCTGGGACCTCAACGTGCAGGCTGCTGCTCCCCGCATCCCCAGAGGCCAGTCTCTTTGCACTCCTGCGCCGCTGTCTGACCCAGGTAGGAGACAGTGGGGCGGGCTCAGCCTACCTCATGCCTCTGGGCCTAGGGTGGGAGACTCTGGGTGGGGCCCAGACTGGCCTCCAGGGAATGAGCCCCTGCAGGGTGTGAAGGTCAGCAGCAGGGCCTCGTGGGGTGGGGCTCCTGGGCCCCTGGGGGGCACGTTGGCGGCCATCCTTCCTTACCAGGTGCCCCTGGGGTGCTGAGGCCCCGGGACAATCGGGACAATCGCTGCTCTGCCTGGGTCTGTGCTAGCTCAGGAGCCTTGCCCGTACACCCTCCCAGCCCCTTGGCTATGGGCAGTCTCCCACTGGGGGCTCTTCTCCCTGAGCTGTCACTCTGACTTTCCTGACAGCACTGCTCATCTGAAATCCCCTCAGAGCTGGGCCAGAGAGAGGGTGTTTCTCTGTGCTCTTGAGCACCCCAGGTGGGGGCTTGCTGCTTGGGCAGGTTCCCCAGGGACTGGGGTGGAGTAGGCCTAGGCCTGCCAGAAGACATGCAGGCTGTCCAGTTGAATTTGAATTTTGGACAGACAAATCTTTTTCAGCCTGAGTATGTCCCAAATATTGGGTCTTACCGATTTTATTGCTCAATCTGACAACCCCCGCGGGGACTGAAACCCCTTCCTCCTCTGCTCAGTCTTCCCTGCTGGGCGCACCTCTGCTGCCGCGGGGCCCGCCTCCTGAGCCTGCACTGGGTGTCCTGGAGCCAGGGATGGCTGAGCCTGCGCAAGGCCCCAGCAATGGGCATTCCCCCCTCCTAGCTCCTGGGAACAGAGATCGGGGGATGCCCCTGGCGCGGGGGCAGTGTCCTGGCTGGGGGGTGGGGGGCACCCTGAAGTTCCCCGTCTTTTCTTCTCTGGCTCTGACTGCAGAGTCCAAGAGGAGGTCATGGGCCTTTGCACCCGTGACAGGAGCTGTGAGACAGGCGCAGAGATGTGAGAGGAACCAGGAATAGAAAAGTGTTTTATGAGCTTGGAACCCAGAGTGCTCGGAGATGCGGGGCGGGGGTGGAGGTGGGGGTTAGCAGGACTGAGCAGGGCCCAGTAACGAGGGCTTGGAATGGCCTCTATCTGCATTCTTCAATGCTGGGGAGCCATGGGAGTGTTTTTTCTGTAAGCAGAATCATCTTCCTAGCCACCGAGGCAGTGTGCTCTGTGTCTGTCTGTCCTCTGTGTGTCTAGCCTGCTCTCTGCTCATCTGGAAGTGCTTCAGACTTGCAGGTCAGCCCTTCTCATCCCCCAGACCCTGCCCCCAGCTGTTGGTTGTACACTTCACCAGATAGTGGGCGCTTGAGCAACTCAGGTTGGGTCCCCTGAGGACTTTTTTAACCATAGCGGGCATTCATGGACTCCGCCAACCTCAGCTGCGCGTGGTTAATCTGTGGATGTGGGACCCACAGAGACGAAGGACTTACTCTCAATTATATTTGCAATTTCCGCTATGTGCGGGTGGCGCGTCGGGCTAACCTAGCCCGTAGTTGTTGCAGGGGCAATTGTATTTCCCCTCCCCCCAGACTTTTTTTTATACAATCATTAACATTTTTCAAAGGAAGAACGTGGGGTTCTATTACTTACACTGTTCTGTCACTTGATTTTTCACTTACCAGGACACTGGAGATCATTCCAGAGTTCTTCCCTATCTTTTCACACCCATTGTGTGGATGTCTCTGAATGACCTGTCCATTGTTAGTCCTGTCAGTGACCATCAAGGTGCTTCCAGTGCTTGAATATTTGTAAATCTCACTCAGGGAACCTCCCAGTTGTACATTCGTGTGCACTTGAGTTACGGTTCCTTCAGGAACACTTCCAAAAGTGGGCCAGCTGGGTCAGGGGACATACACGTCTCCAGATTTTTTTCCCAAAGATTTATTTATTTATGCATACAAGAACTGGGATACAGGCTAGAGGTGCAGGGGGTGAGAGGATTCACCAGAGACAGAGTGAGGAACAGAACAGGCAGACTGACCGAAATACACTGCTGAGGGGAGCAGCGGGCGAGACAGGAGAGGTCTGCCGCACCATGTGGGTAGCTCCCTGGCCGGCTGGAGATTGAACTCGTGCTGCAGAGGGTGCGATAGCTTCATATGCTGTGCTTAACCCCTTGCGCCATCCAGATTTGATCTGTACAACCACAGCCACCTCCAGAAGGTTGTGCTGTCTTACCATGCAAAGACGCATCATCAACGCACCCTGCCAGCCATGGCATCATCACTTATGTCCCTGATAGGTAAACAGACTTGACTCTACATGTCTTTGCTCGCTAATGGGGTCGTGCGCATTCCTGTATGCTTGTTGGCTATTTCAGTTTCTTCACTTGTGAATTGCCTGTTCATATCACACCCTTGGCTCATTGCTCTATTCCTCTGTCCAGCCATTCAGTAAGCAATCACTGAGCACCTGCTATATGCTGGCACAGCTTTGATTAGGGACCTAACAGTGAACAAAACTGATAAAAAAACATATTGCTCCATGGAACTTGCTCTCCAGAGTGGGATAAACAACCAAGGAGAAACAGATATGTGAAATACAATTGTGTGAGTGGGTGTTATGGGCTTAGGAGGAGAAGGTGAATAGATGAGGGTTGGGAGGTGCTGGATAAGTTGGATAAGGAAGTCGGGAAGGCCCACAGGGGGTGCAACCCAGGAAAGGCCTGTAGGATGTCACGCGGAGGCCTGGCACCTTGAATTAGGAGCAGTTCAAGGCTCACAAAAAGGCCCAGATGAGGCGGGTGTGGCTGGAAGGGTGGGTAAGGAGAACTGGCGAGGTTGGCCAGGGAGGGGTCAGGGACCCTGTGGGGCCTTGTGGGCCACCCTAAGGACTTGGCTTTTACACAGAAAGGAGGAAGCCATGGAAGGTTCTGAACAGTGATGGGGCACTGTTAATCAGATCACTCTTGCTACTGTGAAGGGGGCCAGGAGGAAACAGAGGGATCAGTCAGGAGCTGCTGCAGTGATCCAAGGAAGAGATGGTGGCAGCTTGGACTGGGGTGTCTGATGGACAGGGAGAAGTGGCTGATTCTGGGACCTGTTAATGGTAATAGGATTTGTTGACAGATAGGATGAGGTGTGGGGCTGTCATAACCAAACAGTAGGGACCAAGGGACTCACTCAAGGGACACTTGTAGAGACTGGGAAGTCCAAGATTCGGGTGCTGCCTCAGTGCTTGGAGTGCCTCTTCCTGGCTTGCAAATGTCACCATTTCACTGGGTGCTCACATGACCATTTTATGCGGTGAAGGGAGTGGGGTGGAGATATGGGGGTGCGGGTGTGGGGAGCAAGCTCTGGTGTCTGTTCTAAGGTCACTAATCCCATCGTGGGACCCCACCCTTATGACTTCATCAGTTACCTCCCAAAGGCTCTCTCTCCAAATACCATCACATTGGGGGGTTAAAGGTTAAACAGGGGATTTGGGGGGCACTTCCAGGGTTTTAATCCTCCTTACTAGTAGGGTGCGTTGCCATCGACAGAGATTGCACAGAGATGGGAGAAGCAGACTTGGTGTAAGAGAAAGGAGCTCAATTGTGGGCAGGACTGGCTACATCGTGGGTGGGGCCCAGAGTGCAAGGGAAGTGGGCCTTTAAAATGTCCATTTAAAAAAGTCTTAAGAACTTCAAAATGGTGACAAAAGAGCATTAAACCAAGCCTGGGCCCTTCTGAGTGTGTCGCTGCCTGGGGGACACATCTGTGAGCAGGCCCAGGTTGTGAATGTGTACGGGGGAGGTGCCAGCAGACACCCCAGTGGATATGTGGTTTCAAGCTAGAGGTAGGAGGCTAAAGTTCTGCAGACTAGTCTGGGTGAGATATAGGAATTTGGGGTCATCAGCATAAAGACAGTCTTTAAAAGCCGTGAGGTTGGGGGGTATCTCAAAGGATGGGCGTAGGGAGGAGAGAGGAGGACCATTCCTCCTGCACTTAGAGGCTGGAGAGCTAACAAGGACCTGCAGGGCTGACGGACCAGTGGATGAGAGCCAGGCAGGTGTGGTGTCCTGGAGGCCGAGGGCAAGGCGTGTTTCAAGCATGAGGTCTGGCAAGATGCAGACTGAGCATCGATCATGCATTAGCCGTGGAGAGGTCACAGGTAACCTTGGCCTCGGGGGTGGGGGTGGAGGTGGGGAAATGCATCTTGTGACTTGTAAGAGCAAATTGATTTAGAAGAGGGTAAGGGGTTTAACCCTTTCTCTGCCATAGGTTGCAAATCTTTTTCTCACTGTTTGTGGGGGTTTGGTGATTTAAGTTAAGGGTTTTGGTTTTTTATACCGTAAGTGTTTAAGATCGCCCGTGGTCAAGTTTATCACTCTTTGCCTTTGGAGTTTCGGGCTTACCTACTGCGAGTTTTTGAAAAAGCTGTCCTGTGTTGTTTCTTAGCTGCTTATGATATTTAAAACCATTTTACCCTCTAGTTCGTCTGGAATGCTATTAGTTGTGGGGTTCGAGGTAGGGAGTGTTTTTTCCCCACAGAAACTCCATTCCTACCCTCTGTTCCATGTCTTCTTAGTCCCGCGACCGTCCAGGCCTTGCTCATCCATCCCATTGTCTTTGCCTGGGGAGAGATTTAGGAAGTTGCAAGATTAGGTTGGGGTGGAGTGTGGGGGGAAGCAGACACGTGGCCTTTGGTGAGGGGCCATGCAGACGGAAGTCAGGGAGCAGGAAGCTCTCGGATATTGAGGGCCTGCTATGCCACAGCCCTGCTCGCGGCTCGGGAACCTGCAGCCGAGAGAGGTTTTAGCGCCCGCCTGTCTCGCTGCCTCACCTCTTAGCGGGTGGGGCCGCGCCTGGAAGGCAGCTCTCTCCGATCCCACGCCTGCATCCTGTCCATCCTAGTGAAGGGGGTTTCGGGAAGACTGGAAGGATTCCAGGCACAAAGTACTGCCACACCCCACTCCGCATCCCCGTCTGCCATTTGGCTGGGTTTGGAAGGTTTTCCCATTTCCAAGAGCAACCTGCTAACACCAAAATACTCCTGGCAGGGAATCACACGTTAAATTTACAGCTAACGTCTTAATTATCAGTTAACACCTCTGTGGGGATTAGCTGGCAGCCAGCTGAGGACACTGAGTGGGGGCCCGGTGTGATGTGGGTCTGGGCTGGGAAAGGCCAGGAACCAGGAACGGGGAGGGGTAAAAAGGGGGGGTTTGGGTGTGTGACTGGGACGCAGCATTTCACAGCTCTCTCCTGGGCCTCGGGGAAGAGGGGGAGGTGGAGCTGGACCCTTGTGGGAGGGGAGGGGACACGGGAGCTGAGGGAGTAGCACACCGAGGAGGAGGCAGGGCAGCTACTCTCTGGAAACCCGGGGCAGACGGCCATTCGGCCACAGCCACATCCTGGTACCAGAAGAGGCTTGTGACTTCCTTGGTCTGTCTCCAGGAGGTGAGCTACCCTAGGCAGAGCTGCCTTCTCAGTCACTCAGAGCTGGGCCCGTCTCTGACACCCGCAGACAGATCTGGCACCCAGTCCTGGGGTGTCATGGGAGGAGAGGGGCTGAGGCTCTGAGGGTCAGTCTTTATCGCCAGAGGCAGGGCTCAGTGTGTAAGTGGGGTCAGAGGTCAGTGTGAGCAGAGTCAGAGGTCAGTGTGTGAGCAGGATCAGAGGTCAGTGTGTGGCCAGGGGCAGGGCTCAGTGTGTGACCGGGGTCAGCAGGGTCTGACCTGGTGGCCACCCAGGTGGGTGGCTGAAAGCCTTAGGCTGAAAGAAATTAAAGCGGGGGCCCTAGGTGGGCACCAAACTGCTGTCCCCTCCACTGGGGCCGGGGCCAGTAGAGCAGAGAGGAGGCGTGACTGCTTGTCTAAAGCTGGGCTTTCTCTCCTTCAGGAACTTCCCTCCACCTTCACTCTGCTCAGGTGGGGACTGATACGTGTTTGGGGGTGATGGGCTGTCTAACTACTTCAGCACATCGTGGGGCTCTGGCTAGCCTCCTGGGACCATGCGTGTAAGGACTGCCTCTCCCTGCCTCCTCTGCCCGTCAGCCCTGACCTTGCTCCCCGTCTCTGGCAGTCAGACCCCGGGACACCCACACCCTTCCAGCTGCAGGCTGGCCCAGGTCCTGGGGACGCTGCCGTCAGCACACCTCCACCTGTCTCCTCATTCTCACCTGCTGCTCTCGCCAAGGTGCTGCAGGGGCCCCAGGAAGGGGACAGGGAGAGGAAGTGAGATTTTACTGTGAGGTCAGTGACTGGGAATAGGCCCTCAAGGGTGTGCCAGGAAGGGGCACTGGTGCCTCTGGAGGTGCTGGGGTCTGGCCATCAGGAGCTGGGGACAGCTGGGAGGTGGAAGGGGCCAGATGGAGACTTTCATGAACCCTCTTTAGCAGTTCAGACACTCCCTAGGGACATCTGGAGTGGACAACAGACACTCCATCATTTTGAAAATACTGGGCTCCTACATTCCAAGACCCAAGGTACAACTGTGGCCAAGCGGAAGTAGCTCCCGCCCTCATGGAGCTGGTGGTCTACGAGGAGCTGTGGCTGAAGGGCCCTGCCCTGCCACCCTGCCCCTCCTCATGTCACAAACACAGGGTCTCATGGAGCAGGTTCTAGAAGCCTCCTGTCTTTGAGGGAGCTGAGGGAGATGCTGAATGAAAGAGAGATTTCTTTCTGCTGATGGAAAGTTCTGGAAGGGAGAATGGCTGAAACAGGTAGAAGCTGAGAGGAAGGGAGAGAAGATCTCTCAGAGAAGGAGCCCCTCCCTTTGTGGCTCACCCACCAGGGCAGAGAAGAGGGCTGGGGCCCGCAGGTACAGCAGCCAGGTAATCCCATTTTGCCCACGACGGTCTCAGTTGTAGGTTCTCTCAGCCCCAGACAGCTGGCCACCCTACAGGAAAACTACTTTGTCCCCTTGAGCCCCAGCCTCTGCCCTTTACCAACCCAGAGCATCCAGTCAGACCACAGTGGGCCTTTGAGAAATGGGGTGTCTAGGTTACATTGCCAGCTGTGCCCCGGAACTGTGGGCTCCCTGGGGGTATGCAAAGGAGGAAGGGGCACAGCTCCCTGCTGTGATTGAGCTGCCTTCAGAGTTCCCCAGAAGGATGGAGTCCATTTCGGCCAGTGGACTCGATTCTGAGGCCCAGGAAATGCAGGGGGGCCTTGAGGCAGGAAGCAGCAGTACAGCTGTCTGTCCTCTTGTCTCTCCTCCCTCTGCCCATGAGAGGCTGCTCCCCCACTGCCCTGGTCCTGAGGCCTTGAGGCAGAAGCCTCGCTTCTCTTCCCAGTTCTGCCTCCAGCTTGCCATGTGACCTGGGGGCAGGTGACCCTGACCCTGAACCTCCATGGCCTCTCCTGAGACTCGGCTGTAATTTGGGACCAGAACTGGCTGAGGGAGGTTTTGCAGAGCACGAGATGGGCCTGGATGAATGTGTTGGCAGGGTCACTTATGGTTCAATTTCTGCCCTTGGGGTGCCATCTCTGGGGCCCACAGAGGGGGGCCCACCTTATACTTCCATGGAAGAGACAATGGTAAAAATTAGAGATTGAATATTGGGGGCCTCAGCCAGGGCTGGGCTGTGGGTATTTGTTTGTTTGTTTGTTTTTTTTTTAAATCAGGATAGTGCCAGCAGCTCACACTGCATCTTTTTTTTTTTTTTTTAACATTCATTTATTTATTTTATACAAGAACCAGGGTACAGGTCAGAAGCGCGGGAGGGTAAGAGAATTCACCAGAGCCAGATCAGGGAGCAGAACAGGCAGACGGAGCGAAGACACTGCTGAGAGGAGCAGCGGGCGAGGCAGGAGAGGTCTGCTGCGCCATGTGGGCCTCTCCCTGGCTGGCCAGGATCAAACCGGCGCTGCAGAGGCTGCAGACAGCTTTGCAGCACGGCGCTCAATTGCTGCGCCACCAGGGATATGTGGGTATGTTTTATCCCATTTAAATAATTTGGTGTTTTTCAAGTTTAATTTACATACAATATATAATTTGGATATAATTTACATGCCTTAAAATCCGCCATTTCAAGGTATACATTCCAGTGATTTTAGTATGTTCCCAAGATCATGCCACCATCATCATCGTATATCTACTTCCGGAACATTTTCATCGCCCACGAAGGAAACCTCAGAGCCATTAGTGGTCACTCCCCATCCCTATCCCCAATCACTACTCTACTTTTTGTGTCTTTGGATACACCTGTTCTGGATATTTCTTATAAGGGGGGCTATGCAGTGTGTGGTCTTTGTAACTGGCTTCTTTTACTTAGCCAAATGTCTTCAGGGCTATCCCTGGTGTAGTATGCATCAACACTTCATTCCCTTTATGGCAGAATAATATTCCCACTGTATGGGCATACCACATTTTGTTTACCCATTCATTCATGGGCACTTGGGTTATTTCCACTTTGGGACTATTGTGAATAATGCTGTGAACATTGGTCTGACAGTCTTTGCTGGAACATATATCTCTGTTCTCTTGGGTCTATTCCCAGGAATGGAATTGCTGGACCTGAGTGACTGGTTTAATGCCTCAGACAGGGCGCTATCTCCCCTCCTCACATCCTGCCCTGTTGCATTACCTTTGGCCCTTTGCTCACTATCTTTTCCTCCCTCGCTCCTGTAGGAATCTAAGTTTCCAGCCATTGATTATTGAACAGTGGTGTTGGGGAACAGGAGTCTATAGGGGCCAGGGAAGCCTACTGACCTAAGGAAGGGATCTTGGAGGGCTTCCTGGAGGAGATGCCACCTGAGCTTAGCTTAGGCTGAATTGACATTTTCTAGGGTAAAAGGACGAGGAAGAATGCTCCTGATGGGAGGCGAATGCAGGGAGGCGTGAGACCACCCCCAGCGCTACCTTCATGGGCAAGCCCTGGAAGATGCGGCTCCAGGGACTTTTGACTCACCTTCTCTCCCTTCTTCCAGCACCTACCTTCTCTTGTCTTTCCTCTGTCTCCATCACTGCCGTTTGCTTATGGAACTGAACATAGTGGATGGGCTAGAGAGGAGAAGGCGGGAGAGGAGGGGATTGAGAAAATGCCAGCATGAGTTTTAAGCTCCTGGGCTGGAGGGCAGCTGAAAGATGGGGGATTGTGATCCTTCCACAGCTGGGGACTGGCAGAGTCCAAGGACCTGGGGCAGAAGTGCCATACGCCAGGACACTCCATGTCCCCAAATGGCGTGTTTTTTCCCTCTGTCGGGGGCAGGTGATAAGTGGGAGGACCAGGATGGAGGCACAGCTTATTGAGGGGCCCAGACCCCGAGACGCAGGCACATCCTCCCAGGTTTCTGCTCTGCTACCTAATGGGTAATTATACCCTGACATGCACAGAGGCGAAGAAGGGATTTTCTGTGAAGCAAAATCTCCCATGAAATATTCAGGCCACGCTGAGATTTGCTTCCCAGCTGCCTGATCACTGTGCTCGGCTTGGCCATGGCTTGAGAGGCCACATGTGGAAGGCTGCGTGGGGCTTTTTATTTCCTTCTCAACAGGGAGCGATCTCCATGGGCTAGGAAGAACCTTGGCTAAGAACCTAAGACGCGGCGCGCCTGTGCGCATGCACGCGAGAGTGTGTCTATTTCTAGCCTGTGTGCTTTCATTTGTGAACTTGGCCATGCGTGCGTTGGGCATGCGCGTTCATGTGTGCCTGTGGCTGGCGCCCTGGCTCGGGCAGTGCCTTTCGCACAGCTGTCTGGGTTGTCTCCGAAGACACCTTACAGCAGAGAGACCCCCGTGCCCTGCTGCACTGATTTGTGGGAACGGGGTATGGAGGACCACCCGTGTAGGAAACCCCCCATGACCGGTATGGCAGGGCACACGGGGCTTGGGGTGCGAGTTGAGAGCCTTGAAGCCCTCAGAGGCCGAGGGGCACAGGGACACCAGATGGCAGCCTCCTGCTGTCTACATGGGCCAGGCTTTGCTCTCTTCTCTGATTTCAGTGTTTGGTTTCCACCAAGTTTGGAGTGCTGATGGGGGCCAGGGTGGGGAGTAAGTTTGCTTCTGAGAGCTCACTGAGCTGGGCCTGGCCCGACCCTTTGTGGTTGCCTCCAGCCACGGCCTCCTCTGGTCTATGAAGCCCCTGTGTTTGAGCCAGGGGGCCCTCGCACCCCTGTTCCCTCTTCTGCATTGCACAAGGCAGGCCTTATGAGGAAACAGTGATCCCAAATCACCCTGGAAGGCCCGGGGTGAACCAGAGCCAGCCCCTTCTCCCAGCGCTTGGACCCTTTGCTCTCAGCTCCTGCCCTGGCCCATGGGGGAGCGGCCCCAGGCAGAGGAGACGGGCCCCGTCCAGTGATGATCCAGTGAGCGTCTGCGCCCTCCTCCCCTCTGTCACCACTCAGTGTTGTCCTGGAGAGCGGCCTCCGGCTCTTTCCATCTCACATCAACAGGCAGGGACGCAGGAGGCAATAATATTGGCGTCCATCATTGATATTTCCTGATTGTGGCTGTAATTAGCACTTCTTCCGTGGAGAGCCCCGATCCAGCAGACAAGTGGAGAAGCTCCAGTTTATTAATGTCAGCCATTAGTGTCACACTGACAAGGCTGGGGGCAGGGGGTTGGGGGCTTGGCATGTGGCCTCAGGTGGAGAGAAGTGCTCTGAGTAGCAGGCCCAGAGCCCTTTCCTTCTTCCCCAGACTCTTTCTCTCCTGGAGCACAGCCCACTGGATCCCCACCCCCACCCCCACACACACACCTGTCCCGTGTGGCCCAATGGAGTTCACTTTCCAGGTTGCCCTCTTCACCCCGGGCCCCTGTGCAGCCAGGATGGCTGGGGTTAAAGCAGGGCTCACATCCCCGGGGGAGCCAGGCCCCCACACTACATAGAGGCTTCATCAGAGAGCCTCCCCGGGTAGCCCCCCACCCTCCCCCAACATCCAGGAGAAGGCCGGTCCCTGTGTGCCCGCCACCTTCCAGAGCCCCGCATGGCCCCACAGGGAGGCGAGAGGTCACCCCTCATCACAGACTGTTCAAGCAGAGGCTAAGACTAGCCGGCCCAGACCTCTGGGGCCCTAGCTGTCCACCCCCCGCAGGCCTCCCAACTCCTCCTTCCTCCGGGGAATGGTCTTCTGAGGCCCTACCCCTGCCTGGGCCCAGGGCTGCCTCCGCCCAGATCTCTCTAGATTGCTTGGTTCCTTGAGCAGAGGACGCTAAGCCAACCACATCCAAAGAGGCTGAGCCACTCTTTGCCATCTCCCCCGCCGCCTTTCCTGCCAGCCCGCCTGGGTGCCGCATGCCCGGAGTGGTGGCGACAAGCTCTTCTGAGCTCACATGACGCAGGTGGCCCCTGCCCGCGGGCTCTGGCGTGCCAGCTGCTCCCGGGTGCCACACGCCCTAAGGCAGGGGCCTTCAAACGGGTGTCTCTGCTTGTTCTGGGACATGGCAGAGTGGCCCACGTGCTCACTTCATTCATTCATTCATTCATTCATTCATTCACTCACCACTTACTGGATGCTGTGTGCTCAGTGCCAGGCCCGGGGAGGGTCTTCCGCATGCTGAGAGGGTCTGGCCATGCACTGGGGGACCTCACAGCCTAGTTAGCACAAAAGCAGAGCTGACCTGATGGTGGAGGGTGAAACGCCCCCAGGGGCGGCAGTAGTGAGGCATTGCGTAGGCACAGGCAGGATGAGGGAGGAAGGCTGCAGGGAGGAGGCAACAGCTGAATAGTTTCATCGGGAGAAGAAGGTGTGTTCAGGCCGACGGAGAGGGAAGGGTACCTCAGACAAAGGAACAGCCTGTGCAAAGGTTCAAGTCTGAGAGAGCAGATTGATTTCAGGAAAAGGCAAGGAGTTCAACTACAAAATCACAAGGTGGGTGGACCTGGTTTTAGACATGGGGGGCCATCCAGGGAGCTATCAGAAGGAGAGGTGGCTGCTGAGGACCGCTGGAGGGCTTGTGAGGACAATCTCTAAGGACCAGGACTTCTGCCGTCGGTCACAGGCCAGGACATGTGGTGAGGAAGCTCAGTGCCTCTCCTTTCCTGCTGAAGTAGGGTGAGGCACAAGCAGGCTTCCGTCATGGGGAGGGGGGTGTCCCCCACCGTGGTGATTGGGCATGCTATGAAGGGAAGTGGAGAAGCTCCAGTTTTTTGGGTTTTTTTTAAAGATTTATTTATTTATTTATTTATTTATTTATTTATTTATTTATTTATTTATTTATTTATACAAGCACTGGGTACAGTCAGAAGAGCGGGAGGGTGAGAGAATTCACCAGAGCCAGAGCGGGGAACAGAACAGGCAGACTGACAAAGTACACTGCTGAGGGGAGCAGCGGGCGGCAGGAGAGGTCTGTGCACCATGTGGGACCCTTGCCGGTGGCCGGGGATTGAACCGGTGCTGCAGAGGCTGCGGGCAGCCTCGCAGCCAAGGGCTCAACCACTGCGCCACCAGGGGAGGCCAGTTTATTAATGTCAGCCATCGGCGACACACTGACAAGGCTGATGGGGGTGGGCAGGCTTGGTATATGGCCTTAGGTGGAGAGAAGTGGTTCTGAGTAGCAGGGCCTTGAAGGGGTATGTGGTGCAGGGACACCCTCATCATGCTGGGAAGCTGCTGTGGCCTCAGAACTCAGGTTCTGCGCAGTGACTGGCCTGTCCAGACTTGTGACTGCAGCTGTGTGCTCCTGTACCCCGCTCCCAGCAGTCAGTGCTCAGCCCTGATAGCCACCCCTCCAACGGAGTCAGTCCTGTGGGACAGAAGGGACCAGCTGCCCAGTGGATGCAGGGCCCTGCCCCGGGTCACACATGCCCGGGGGGGTGAGCTCCAAAGGGACCAGGTTACCCATCCAGGGCAGCATTTGGGAGAGGAGCTGGGAAGGCCGACAGAGAAGCTTCTTTCCACAGCCTTGCTGCTGAGAGGTCTGTAGGTTGGACTCGTGCACCTGGTGTTCTATCTCTGGGGAAAATCCTCCCATGAGAGAACCCAGCCCCCCGCCCCCCGCCGCCATTGTCATTTTCAAGGGTACATACATACACGTGTCCCCCGTGTGCCCATGTGTACACAGCTCACACTCATGTGGACAGGCCTGCCATGTCTGTACATGCAGGCTATGTGTGATGCTGTGCCCAGCTGTGTCCATGTGTCTGAGGAGCGAGTCCCAGGGAGACAATTCTGTATCCCCATGTGTACACAAGAGCCCCCAGCCCAGCCAGCAGCGCCCCAGGACACACCCTTTTCCTCCCAACACAGCCAGAAACCTCCCAAATGTGCGCCTGGAAGACCTGGGCCCAGCATCACCCTGTTGCTCACACAGTGCCCTCTCTTCCCCCAGGCGCTGAGGACGAGCTTCCCCAGGGATGGCACTGTTGGCCTCAAGGTGACAGCTCAGGCTTGGAGGGGCTGACCAGCTCTTCTCCGTGCTCGCTTTCCTCTACCCTTGCCTCAGTGCTTCCTGGGGGCCGCTGTGCGGCCCTGTGGCAGGGAGTTCCCTGCCTCTCAGGGCAGCACCTGGGGTGACCCGTAGGACTCTGCCCAGAGAGGCAGGGGGTGGTCAGGGCAGACCTGGGACTCTCCCCAACAGCCAGGCCAGGGCCCCGCTCCTGGTGGCAAGGTCAGGCCCGAGGATTCAGCGCCTCTCACCTTATTGTCAAGAGCATATTTTAGCCATTAGTGACAGTGGCAGGGGATTTGGGAAGGATTTCTCTCTCATTTCCCAGAGCTTTCAGCTCCCTGCCTCCCTTTCCACCCATCCGCCTGCCAGGGCTGAGGAAACACACGCGCGCACGGGCACGCGCGCACGCGCACACACACACACACACACACACACGCGCGCTGGGTGTTCCTGTGTGGCTGAGAGAGGGAGAGAAATCTGGGTCAATCTCTCAGGGAAGGCTCCGCAGCAGCTCCTCACCTTCCCCAGATGCTGGGGCTGCACTCTTGGGCGTGGCCCCAAGACCAAGGCCTGCCCTCCTCCTGCCCCAGCCTGCCCACGTGCCTGGTGGCCCCAGACAGCCTGCTCTCTCCTCCCTGGGCCTCCCTATCCAGGACCACACACTTAGGCCTCGGCCTCCCCCATGGCCAGGCTCCAGGGCTCGGGGGGGTCATTTTTGCCAGGCTCTGTTGACGACATGAAAGGGGACAAGCTCTCCCTTCCTCGCTGGACCCCTGAGCTTTAACCCCCATGGTTTGGAGACTGAGGGAGTGTTGGTTTTGGGAGCTGGAGACCGAAAAACTACTGCTAATGGATTCCGTGCAGTGCAGCAGATACCAGGGGCCGGGTAGGATGGCTGAGAGGCTGGAGGGGGTTTCTGAGAGAACAGAAATACAGCTTACGACAGCACTGAGATTTCAGAACGGACTTGGACTGAGGACTCAGCTAAACCCCGAGTGGTTAGATGGGTGCCTGAGCCCGGTCTCGAGCCTGCCACACCCCATGAGCTCAGGTCACTGAACAGTCACTGGACAGGGTGGCAGAGGGAGCTGGTGGAATTTCCCGTTTAGCTGGGAAAGCTGGGGTGTGGGGAATGCCGTGGTTTAGGTCACTCTCAGCTTAAGTCGCTGGAAGCTTCCCCCCAGCCCTGGGAGACACCTAAACCACTTCCTTCTTATTGCCCCAGCGCACAGCTCCCAGGTGGCCCAGCAAATCTCTTCCTCCTTCACCCAGGATATGACCCGGGCTCCTGGGTGCTGGCCTAAGAAGCTGGGTGTGAAGAAGGACTTCCTGCCACTGGTGGGGCAGCCGTGGGTCTGGACAGGACAGATGCTGACAGTGTTGAGACTGTCAGGTGGAGGGGTCCAGGCCTCCCCGACTCCCCCAGAGTCTGCTGGGATTGCCTCTGTTTTTAAGCATGGCTGTGTGTGTCCTTTGTGGGGGCTGGCCAATGAAATTCAGGGGTCACTTGTTTGGGGGCATCTGTGCTGTGTGTGTTGTGTGTGTGATGGGGGGGTACACGTGCATAAGGCGGCTCAGGAGGCCCTCAGGAACTTAAGACTCCTGCAGGGTGGAACTGGAGACTGCCCCACCTTAGAAGAGGCCCAAGGACAGTGTTTTAGGCTGTGGGGAAGCAGGCGGGCCTCCCTTTACTCACCAGCCACTTGTGGAGTGGAGACTCAGGCAGGGCATTTAGGGGCATTCTGGTGAGGGAAGCTGGTCCTTGGCCTTGAGGCGGGGAGGGGCAGTGAGGGATTAAGAAGTTCAGGGAAGAACTTTAAAAGAGGGTGGTGGAGTGTTAGGATTTGAGAGGCGGAGTGGAGGGCAGGGGATATGATCTCCCCCGATGGGGCCCCCAGAGCAGGACTGGGTCTCCTCCGTCAGACCTGGGGTCCTTGTGGCATCCTCTGGGCTCCTGGGCAGACCACCACCTGCTTGAGAAGCTGTGGGAAGGAGCTGGTCCCTTGTGCCCAGAGGCCCCAGCCTGGTGTGACCTCACCCAGACATACCCTTCCCTTGCTTCCTGCAGCCCCAGCCAGGGCCAGGGATACACACGCACACGTGCATGCACACACGCACACACGCATGCACGCACACGCACACGCACATGGCTCCTCCCTGATCAGTAGGAATGGGTAGGCTGTCCACCTGGCTGTTGGTTATTTCGCAGGAGGTGTTCCTACCTTGCCCCGCCCTCTTCTCTTTCACTCAGAGGATGGTGCTGTGGGGCTGAGGGGTGCAGGGAACCAGGCTGGTGTGGTGTGGCCAGTGTCCGGAGCAGGAACGACCCCTGAAGCCCGGGAAAGAACTGAGAGAGCCTCTCCCCGCCAGAGCATTGGCCCTCGGAGAGTCTCCAAGACCCTCTGGGAAGGCACAGCCGTTGTGCAGCCAGGGAAATGGAGACCCGGGAAGGTGAAGGGTGCGTGGGTGCCTGTACGGAGGGCCACCCTGACCCAGCTTGAACAGTCCCTCTGGGAAGGGCAGGGGGAATAAAGGAACAGAAATGGGGAGGGGTGCGGATCTAGGGCGGTATGGGATTGTGACTAACTATTCACCTAGCAAACAAGGTCTAGGCCTGCCGAGCCAGAGAAGGCCTTGTCTCAGCTCTAACTTGGACGATGGCCCACCTGGAATGAATTGGCCAGCACGGTGACTTCCCTGAAGCCTCGTGTGGCCCAGCAGTGCAAGCTGTGCATTCCCATTTCATAGATGCGCAAACTGAGGCCCGCAGCGAGGCCTGATCAAGGCATGTGGGCAGGTAGGAGCAGGTGCCCTCCCCCACTCCCAACACCCTGAGCCGGGGGCTCTGCTCATGCTTTGAGGATAGCGCTGAACTGGGTCTGCTTCCTGGGCAGGCCAGACCCTGTCTGTAGCACTCCAGGCTTCCCTGCCTTCCCTATTTGTTCCTCGTGCTACCAAGACTTCCTTCTGCAAGTCTGACCACAGCCTTCGTGCTTTCACTTCGCCCACCTTGTCTTGTGGGCCTTGTCCCTTTGCCCACCAATCCCTGACGTGCCCAGCACCGCGGGGAGTATGTAGCCAGGCTTGGGCACAGGCCTGAGCCCTTGCACCTCCCTCCCGCCGAGCTGGAGAAGGGCTCTGTGCCCTAGGTCCGTGTCTCAGCCTCTGGCACTGGCTTGGTTGAGGACAAGGGCTAGACCCGCAAGCCCTTTTTTTTTTCATTGTTCATTTTTTAAAAAATTTATCTATATATTGCATTCTTCATTTTTGTACACCGTATGCTTTCTCCTCTCAGGTGCAGTCCCTGCGACACTCCCACCACCACTTCACCCGTGTGCCATCTCCACAGTCCCTTGGGCTCTTCCCTCCCTGATTTTGATCCCTCTCCCCTCTCCTTCCCTGCAGAATGTCTCTGATTTATAGTTGCTTATTGATTTTGATTTTTAATGTATTATAATTAATTTTTTCCTGATCCCTTATTTGGCCCCTTTATATTCCTCCTATAGGTGAAACCACCCAATATTTTTCTTTTTTTTTCTGTCAAGCCCTTGAAGGCTTTTCATCCCTACTTTTTACCTTCTTCACCCAGGATAGGAAGTTGTGGGTGCCTTAAAATCTGATGCTCACAGGTCAAAGATGTTGCTTATCATGCCCCCACTCACCTACCAAGCTCCAAATTTCCCCTTATCACAATAGCCACTGAACTCCGCATGGGCGAGCAGGAAGCAAGATGGTTTTTAAACTAATTCATACTACAGTGTGAGTGATTGATGGCAATTTATCCTGTCTTTGGTATTTGGATTTCCACAGAGGAGCAGTAGAGCAGTAGTATAAATAATAATGATCACTAACATTTTTTACTGTATGTCAGGCACTGTCACTAACACTGTACATGTAGTAAGTCATTTAATCCACTAACACAAATGAATTTCTAATGGGTAGGACAATAAGGGAGGAATGTTAGGGGGTGGTGGAGAGTAAGAAAACAAGAGGAAAACCTCTCCTCCGCCAAGCCTCTATCCCAGCTGCTACTTGGTAGAGAGAAGACAATCTAGTTGGCAGCCATGTCAGGCATGTGCTTGAGGTCCCCTTGGGAGGGTGAGGGAGGATCTGCTACACCCTAGGGGCTCATAGTTCTCCCAGGATGCTGGGAGCGGGGAGGGTGAGGCGCCGGTCTGGGCTGCCTCCCCCCAGGATCTCAGAGCACCTCTTAGAGGTGCCTGGGTGCTGGGGGTCATCACACAGCCACCTTGAGGAACTGTAGACCATATCCTCCAGGATCTCTGAACCCCTCCCAGTTTTGCTGCCACTGGCCACACCCTTGATGCTGCCCCAAGGTGAGTGTGCCCTAGAGCCCATCCATAGCTCATTACAATGTGAGGCTCTAATGAACCCTACAGGATGAGTGGCCCTGGGATGAACACCCACATTTTTGGGGTGGGGAAACGGAGGCTCAGGGGTGAGAAATGACTGCTGAATCCTCCTGTCCAGAGGATGACCCAGTAAGCTCTGGAAGTGAGGGGCGAGGGGGAGCTTCTTGCATCCTAGTGGGATCTTTCACCAGATCATCATGTGCCATAATGTGCCAGAATGGTGGCATTTCTGGCCCCTGGCTCTCCACCACACCCCCTCTTGGAGAAGGCCTAGTAGCTGTTCCTAGGCTCGCTGCCTGGTTATTCAGTAGGTGATTGTGAAGACTTCCATTATAAATCTCCCAGGGGTGGCCAGCAAGTCCATAGGGCTAGTTGCCGCTGCCCACGCCATTCCATCCAGCCTACAGTGGTAGTGCCACTCATCTGTCTGTCCAGGGGAAGGTGGCTGGCCATCCCTATTTCTCCCCACCCACACTGTGTGCAGGACCCCAGGGACTCTGAACTCAGAAAGGAGTAACATAGTTCTTAACTGACCACCACCAACTGCTGTGTGGTCTCAAAAAACCATCCCCTTCTCTAGGTCTCCATGTCCACAGCTGACATGGATCTGGTCACATGGCCTTGAGGAGCCAGTGTGACCAAGTTGGGGAGTGGCCGGGGTAAGGGTTCAGATAAAGGCTCCTGTGTGACCCATGCTCGGGCAACCTCAGGGTGGAGAGCAGGGCATGATTGCACCTGAAGTCAAGTCAGGGAAGACTTCCCAGAGGAGGTGGCACTTAGGTTGAGCCCTGAAGATGACTAGATTCCCCCACATTTGTGGGCAGAGACAGTGGAGAATGGTATTCTGGGGTCGCTAGAAGAAGCCCCAGAAACAGGAGCAGCCTGGGGTCTTAGGGTTGCTTACTTGTAAATCTGACCACACCAACCCCCTGCTTACACCCTCCAGGGGCTGCCTGAGGCTCTAGAGCTAAAGTCCACTCCTCAGGAAGCTTGAGAGGCCTGGTGAGATGTAGTCCCTGCCAGTTTCTTCAGCACTGCCCTTGCCACAGGCCACGGTCTGGTGGATTTCTGTGGCCTTTGCACCAGCTGCTTCCTAACTTGACCCTGTGAACTGATCCAATTTGACTCTGACCAAGTAAAACCCCTACTTCTGACCTCCTGCCTCCCTCCCCTGAGACTCCCAGTCTTCCTGCCCCAGCCCTCTGTCTTCCTCCGCACAGCAGGCCCCATGGTGCACAGGGCTCAGATAGAGGAGCCTGCCGGGTGACCAGTCGCCCTGGCTTGTCTGGGGCTGAGGTGTTTCCAGGGTGCAGGACTTTGGGTGCTAAACCAGGGTGGGCCCAGACACAGCAGGGTGTTTGGTCATCCTAAGGTCCCTCCAGCCCCACTGCCTGGCCTGCTGCCATCTTTTCTTCCTCACCAGCCTTCTGTGGGAAACCAGCTTGTGCGTTTTTCTGCGTGGATCGGCTGTGTCCTCCCTGACGGGAGCGTGGAGCCTGAATCTGTTCACAGGGAACCCTTGTGCCCAGTAGTGCCCGCATGAGAGGTGTTTGCGGGGTGAAGGATGAGAGCATGGACGCAGACATGGGCCTGGCTTGTGCCCTCTCTGGCCTCAGGTTCCCAGCTGTACCACCCAGGGGGTCTCTCCCACCCAGGGCCCCCAAACCTCAGCAAGCTGAAGAGGAAGGAGCACACCCATGGGCCTGGGGACATGCGGGTACCCGGCTCCAGGGTGGGTAGGGCTTGCAGCAGGGGCGTCGTGGGGCTGGGGGAGAGCCGAATGTCACAGTCCTCACCTTCTTCACTTGAAGGCCATTTCTGGGCCAGGCCTTTGGTCCAGACCCGGGCTTGGGGGCGTCCAGAGCGATGGCACCACTGCCAAGCCCCGCTCCCCTCCCACCCCCGGGAACAGATGGCCCCAGCCTGGGCGGGCGGCAGAGACGGGGCTGGCATTTGTGTGTGTGTATGGTTTTTTAAAAATCTGACACATTTTTGTCACGTCTTGGTGCTTCAGAACAGTAAAGGAGGCGGGAGTGTGAAGAATGTTTTAACTCGCAACTTTGTAACAGTTCCAGTTTCTGCAGGCCTCCCCCCTCCCCCAAGCCCCCACAGAGTAGCTTCAGAGCCCATCTGTTCCCGAATTCCTGCTCCCTGCCCCCACGCCATCCTGCCCCCACACCATCCTGCCCCCACACCCATCAGGCCATCCCTCCATCCCTCCATCCCGGTCACAGGGGAGAGGAAGCAGCTCAGAACCCCAGGAGGGCCGGGGAGTGGACGTGGTGGCTCTGCTCCTAGACCCAGCCTGGTCCCAGATCTGCTGTGTGACCATATGCAGCTCCTGACCCTGTCTGGGCCCATGTAAGTGCTCCTGAGGAGTCACTTAGGGGTCGCTGACTCTGATGCTTATGGAAATGTTGCTTGGTCGGTTGGTTTTTGGTGAGAGGGGTTAGGAGTGGGGAGAATATGTGAGGGATTGAGGCAGAGAAGTTTTGGGGTTCACAGCTTCGGGGAGAATGACCCCAAGGTGGTGGAAGGGAGCTGCATTCATGAAGCCAGGCTAAGTGGATCCCAGCCTTTACTCCTCTTGGGTTTGGGACTTGGGTGCCTCTCCAGCGCCCCCATGCCACCTAACCCACCCACAGTGCTTCTTTGAAGGTGACCCAGGGCTGACTGAGGTGTGGGGCAGCTGCTCCAGGACCGGGTGCCAGGAGAAGCCCCGCAGCCCCAGAGACTAGACAGCCCTCCAATGCCATGCTCTGCTTGTCTGCCCCGCAGGCCTCGGCAAACGAAGCAGAGTGGGTGCCAGGCCCTAGAAGAGTTGCTTCTCAACCGCCAGCCCTGCTGTCCCCAAGCCTGCCTGGCACCAGCTTCCATTTCATTAATCACAGAAATGCCAACTGGCCTGGAAAACTAGAGTTTATGCAGCAGGCTGGTAGGAAATGGCGTGGTCCCAAGGGGCAGATAGGGGCAGTACCCCAGGGGTGCGGTGCCACAAGGGCCCACCCCCTCTTTTCATAGCTCTGAAAGCAGGGCACCAGGGCCAAGGCGAAGGACCCAGCCTCCCCATCCTGCTCCCTGTCCCTTTATACCCAGCAGGGAGTTCCCAAGGGCCAGGGCGAAGATCAGGAGCAAAGGCAGAGGGAAGGGGTGGGGAGAGGGAGCCCCACATCTGACTGGCCCCCTCTGTTCTGCCTTTAGGACGCCAGATCCCATGAACCCCCTTGTAGCTGAGACAGCTCCTGAGTGACTCACCCCCCCTGCCCCTGCACCCTAGGGTGCTTAGAGAAATCCCCCCATCCCTGCAGGTGGAGTCAGCTGTTCAGGAGGGGGACTCTGGCCAGGGCAGCCAAAGAAACCAGCGCGTGGCCCCTTCTGCACCCCAGACTGCAGGACGGCTGAGTCAGCGGCACGAACCTCCTTGCCAGATGGGCGCGGGGCGGCCGCGGGGGGCGGGGCGGTTGCCATGAGAACCCCGAGCTGGCATTTCCTCTTTTGGGGCGGCTGCAGCAGACTACGCAGGCAGTGTAGGCTTCTGAATCCCATTTTCCTGTGTTTTTTAGGAAGGGAAAAAGGGCAGGGGAAGGCGGTGGGAAAGGCGAGGAGGGAGAGATGGAGGCAGACGCTGGGAGGCGGGGCTGTGCGGGCATCTCCTGGAGACCTCGGCTCCCCATGCCCCCCAGAGCCCAGCCCTGGGGCCTGGGGTCCTCTCTGAGCCTTGTCCAGGCCTTAGGTAAACCTCTTCCTTAAAGCACCCAACCTGTGTCCTGCCTGAGGTTGTAAGTTGACTTAAACCTTCATCTTGTTGGTTCCTTCCCTGCTCTCTGTCCCCTGGACAGGTGCACAGAGCAGAAGACATGGACCCTGCCTCAGCCCCCCCCCCAGGGGTACATCCTAGCTTGAGGGCACCCCAGACTCCCTGGGCCGCGATAGCTGGCAGTGGGCCTTGACGCTGCAGGGCGGGCTGCAGGGAGGAACTGAACAGGGCCAAGAGGGGCTTGAGGCTTGGGAGGAGGTGGGGAGCTGAATAGAGGGGACTCTTTCCACCCCTCTGGTCTGGGAGTGCTGAGAACACAGACGTGGGGACAGGCTGGGTGAATCTGGCAGATGAGCTCCGGCTCCGTGTCCTGTGCAGTGGGGCAGGTAGCACCCGCCCGAGGCTTCCCGGGGCGCGCACATGTGCTGAGGGCGGAGTAGATGGCACTAAATGGCAGCTGCCGCTGGTGTGGTCACCAAGGATGTAGCCCGGTGTTAGCCGGGCAGGGAGGGTGGATGTGGTCCCGGGCTGGAGGAAGCATATCCTGAGCAGGGGTTGGTGGAGGGACCCAGCTTGCGTGCTCTGGGGAGGCGGTCTTGTGGCGAGGAGCTGGAGAGGCAGCTGACAGTGAGGGCCTGGGGCGAGGCACAGAAGCAGCCTGGCCCTCCGGCTCTGCCTGGGCAGCCCTATTGCAGAGCTGCTCACTGACTCTCCTCCCCCAACTCCTCTTGGGGGGCTCACCTGCTCTGTCTGGGGCGGCCAGCCTTCCTCCTTGGGGAAACCTTGCCAGTCCTTTAGGAGATGGGGTTCTTCAGCCAGGAGGCCAGAAGTGTGACCCTAGCTCCCCTAGAACTTCCTGACCTGTGACCCTGGGCAGCCCTTGCTCTCCCGACCCCCGCGTGGTGGGGTTATAGGTGACCGTCCTCCCATCCCCCGTGGGCCAAGCCTAGCTTCCTTAGGAGGAGTCTGGAGAGAGCAGAGGGAAGTCTGGCTTACTCCAGGGAGCATGTGGGCAGGGAGTGCGGAGAGCAAGGCCACTCCGCTCCGGGTGTAACCTCCATGGGTGACGGAACCCAGGAGCAAGTCCTGGGTGGTGAGATCGTTGCATCTCATTTCACTCTGACAGTAAGTGGGGACGTAGCATTATTCCCTGGTGACCAGAAGGACAGAGGCTCAGGGCAGGAAGTGAGTTGCCAAGGTCACCCAGAGGGAGTAGCAGAGCCAGGATTAGAGCCCAGATCGCCTAGTTCTGGGTCCCTTTCGTGACCCCTCGGCCTCTTTCCTCTGACCTCTTGCCCCTGTCCAGCATTGGCGGGAGGCGGGGGGAAGGGTTGTCCCCACACTGAGTGGCAAACAAGCAGAAGTGGGTGCTGAGCACCAGCCCCCACTGACTGGCATCTGACCACGTCTAGCCAAGCCCGGGGCACCACAGAACCCCAGCTTGGGAAGAATCGGTCTTGGCCTTAGGTAGATTGAGACTCACTCTCAACTTTGCCACTTACTGTGCTTCCCCAAACGTTACGGACCCTCCCTGAGCCTCCGTCTCCTTATCCAGACGGAACACTGTGGCATGGAGGCAGGCAGACTAGCAGGATTTGCTGCAATAACATAACAACCAACTTCAAACATCTCGGAGATTTAAACGAACTTAGGGGCCTCTCTTGTCCCAGGTGCAGTGGGGTTGGGGGGCTGTTCCTTACTGTGACTCCGCACCCCAGGCCACCATCTCCACATCTGTGCCTACACACTAGGGTGGCAGGAAGCCCCGGCCCAGGCGGCACGGACTCGGCTTCCTCCTGTGAGTGGCGCAGGATCTTCCACTAACAGTTCGTGGGCTAGAGCAAGTCACGTGGCCACAGCCAACCTCAGAGGGCCAGGGGAGTGCAGTTCCTCAGCCCATGCCTGGAGGATGGGAGAGAGGTGGGGTCTTCGCAGGCACGCCTGCTGATGCCCACAGGGCTGCCCCACAGGCGCCGTAAGCACCCTGTGCTAAGGGAGCGGCGAGCTTGGCACACAGACGCGCCTAGTAAATGTTAGCTCCCCTCTCACCCCAACTCCTGGGAGATCCAATCCCCTGTCCTTTCCTGACTGACCCCCACCATCAGGTGGAACAGCCCCCCCCAATGGAGAAGACACTTGCTTCTGGCACACAGAGGGGTGGTGACACCCCTAGAGGCACACAGCAGCTGAGGCAAGACAAGCAGGCAGATGCCCACACTCCCAGCTGAGCGTCCTTCCCCAGTGTGTCTTTTCAGAAATGCAAAAAGGCAGCAGGGACCAGCATTACCTTGACTTTATTAAGGGCTTCACAAGACCCAGATCAAATTTCACCTCCTGCAATTGAACAAGAAATTCAGTTCGCTGCAACAGATGTGCTGTCTGATGCCAAGGAGGCCCAGGATAGTCTAGGTGGCCCACCTGGCGGGGGACTCCACCTCTCACTCCTCAGCTCCCTTTCACTCTCAGAAAGGTGGCATCCTCCCTGGTAGCAGACTATGGGCCTGCCCGAGGTCCAGGATGAGTCCCAGGTGAGTAACCGAGGTCTGGAGGAAGGGACGGTAGGTGGGGCAATGACTCTGGACTTGGGCCTAGGAGACTGGGGCAAGTCCCTTTCCCTCTTTGGCCCTCAGTGCCCCCCAGTTTAAGAGCTTGGCCCAGGTCCGCATCCCCACTTCTGACATCAGGGTTCTGGCAGCTTCCTTACCAACCAGCATTTTTTCCTCTCCAAAGTGGGAGAGAAGGCCTAATCCAGCCATCTACCCCTCCCCGTACATTCCCTGGACCAGGATTGGACCCTAACCTCCCTGCCCCCCACCCCATGCACTCCATAGTAGCTCAGTCAGGAGGAGGCAGACCAGGAAATACCAGGGCACACGTGCTCCAGGGAGGCTCATGGTTTATAGGCCAGGCGGGTCTTAGGTTGATTGCAATTTTCTGCCCTCTCTCTTGTGAGCTTGCCAGGAATGACCCAGGGGTGGAGTAATCCAGGAGGACTCCCAGGTGAAGGGGGCACTGATTGGAGCTGGACACTGAGCTGGCTGGGTAGGCAGGGAGGGAAGCAGGTGCCAGGGAGAGAATACGGGAACAGTGGTTGAGGGGAGAGTGCCTGGAGTGGGTGTGAGGGACAGTCGTCACTTGGAGGATAAATTGATGTGGGAAAATGTAACTTCCTCGTTCTAGCAACACACACACACAACACACACATATGCACCCCCCCCCACACACACACACGCACCCACGTGTTGCTTTCCCAGCAGCAGCTGCAGGCAGGATGTTGGGGTTGTTGGGGAAGACAGAAGAACTGTCAGTGGAGACTTGACAGTGCAGAGCGGGGGTGCTGCCGGCAGACCTGGGCGCTGCGAGAGGCCTCCTTGCACTCTGAATCTGTGACAGCAGCAAGAGGAGCAGTAACTCTACGGGTACGGTCGTTACTGAAGTGCTGGGTGTCCATGTCTGAGTCCATCCCCCCAGTGCTCTGTGAGGGACGCGCTGCCCCATTGATTCCTTGCTTCCCAGAGAAGGCAAAACAGTGGGCCAGAGGCCGCTGGTCCGTGAGGCGTGCTCAGGCCATTGGACTGCGGGGGCCTCAGTGCCCGCTTCTCCAGCGTCATTTGGGCTTTCATGGAGAGCGTCCTGGTCGGTCCACAGAGCGGGGTTTTGAGAGAAACGGATGAGAAACGGGTCCTAGATGCCCCCTCTCTGGCTCTCCTTGATGTCTCTAGAGTTTGAGGGGTCTGAGGGCCGCACTCGCTTGGTCTTTAGCTCCGAGTCCCCAAGGGCCTGACAAACCCAGAGATTCAAAGCCCCCAAGCCCCAGATGAGTGCAGAGCCCTTTCCCTGGAAGCGAGAGCACGGCGGCGGCTGCTTCCCCGGATGAAGGCGAAGGCGCCAGCCGCCAGCCTGCCTCCGGGTCTCTCGCCATTGCTGGGGCTGCTCAGCCAGCAAGGACTCTCGAGCGCGTGTTTGTTCTGCCTCTGAAGCTGTTTGGAAGCGTGACTTCGAGGGGCACACGCTCCAGAACCATCCCCCGGCAAGCTGAAGCCTGGCTTGAAATCCAGCCGCCCGGGTGCGGGGACACTCTCTGGGGGGAAACTGGCCGAGACCCGGCACAGCTTGGCTCCAGCGCGGGTTTCGTCGTCTGGCCCTGGAAGGCACCGTTCGCGTGTTTCCGGGTTCGGGTGACCACGAGCCCTGGGCAGGTGCTGTTCGGTTGGCCTCCTTGGCCAGCGACATGCTCATTTGCATTTTAGGTTGGTTCGGTTTCTCTAGCAGCTTAGCGTTTTCGATTCCAGCCTGCAAATTGTAGAGAGGTGTCAGCTGCCTCCTCAGAGCTTCCGTGGAGCTTTCTGAAGACTGTTCATTCAGTTGTCTGTCATTCATTCATTTGTTCAAAGAAATATTTCTTGAGTGTCAGGCACTAGGGATACACAGGGAAAGAGGCGGCAAACTCCCAGCTACCTCCTCACGAACGGAGGCCTCCGTCTCCCCCCGTGCCGTTTCCACCAACAGCAGCCTCTCCTCTCTGTGCACACCCAGATGCGTGGATCTTCCGTAGCCACTTCTTTGCAGTCGGGATTTTCCTTCTCCGCAAGCTCCTGCCTGGCCTCGCTGCTGAAGCCACCGCTAAAGTCTATAAAATACCCACTTGCCCTCTATCCGTGCAGGCTTGGGGCAGCTTGGGAGAGCCGCCGGCTTCCACACAGGACCCTGTCGTTCCCACGCCCAGACCCACCACCCACGCCCCCACCTCCTTCTGCAGCCACCCGCGGGGCTCTTTTGCCACTTCCCACAACCCTTCGGCCCCGCCTACCTCCATCTCTGTCCTCAGGCCTGTCTACCTTCAGAACCAGCTTCTGGCCTGGCCCCTCCGCTGGCAACTCCAGTCTGCCCTCCTCCAAACCTGGGTGGCTTCTAGAAGAGGCCCCAGACAAGGTCCTGCCTGGACGGGACCCCGCCAGTCCTCTGGGCTCTTCTGAGTTAACCCACTCCGCTCAGCCCAGACATACCTGCGGGGTCCAGGCTGCCCCCTGCCAGATGCCCAGGGTTGCTATGGTGACTGTCTGCCTGTCTTCCCTGTGTGGAAAAATAGCGAAAAATAATAGCAAAGACTGTTTTATTCTGGGTCCCACCTGGGAGCCGTTTAAGCCTCCCCACTTCTTTTGACACGTAATAATTTTTTTCTGCTTTTAAGATGATCCTGAAATCTCACTTCCTCTTCTTCCCCCTCATTTCAAATCTCTGTGCGGAGTCGCTGAGAGCCTCAGGTCTTAAAAACAGATCCTCGCACAGATGCGCCCTTGGCGCACGTGCTTACAAGCCACGGACCCAGCACGGCGGCCTCCCCGGGGCCTCTCCGTCAGCAGAACAGCCCCCGGGGCTGGGCCTCCTCCACCCGACATGGCACACCCCTTCACAGTTTGCAAAGCCCGTTCATGGTGGAGCTCAGGTGGGAACCACGGGTGGCCTCATGACCTGCCCCCCTGTTGTCACGTGAGAAGCCTCAGGCTTGGGATGTCAGGTACACTAGCCAGGTGGAGCGGGGCTTCCTGACGCTCTAGTTCTGGTTCGGTAGCCAACGCCCCGAGATGATGGTGTTGGCTGTGGAAGGATCCCCACTACTCACCCTCCTTCCGCCCTTGGCAGGGCATCCTTTGCCTGGTGGTGAGCAGAGTTGGCAACCTGGGGACTCAGGGAGGCAGCCATGGAAGGGCAGTCTGATACAGGGTCCAGCTCACCACACTGGGTTCCCAAAGCCCCTCCTAGCCCCCTGGGTTCCCTTGGTTTCTGTCCTCCAGCTAGAGACCTTCCTGGCCGCCTCTGAGCCCCAGCAGACCAGGCTCTCTAGTCTGGCCCTCTGCCTGGGCAGCCACCGTAACCGCCCCCAGCTGCTCTCTGCACCCATCCCTCCTCCAAGAGCCTTCTCACCTTCCCACAGGGCACCCTGAGGTCTCTGTTCTCCTTGTGACCTGGTGGAGCCAGTCCCACTTTCTCCATTGTGACTTCCCTCTTTGAGGTCAGCCCACATTGGAAGGCACCGCATGCGCGTCGCCCTCACACATTACCTTCGTACCACACGCTACCATGGACCTCACGCGTGCGCTTCCAGCAGCAAGACATTTTCCAGAATGTCTTCTGTCTTACCAAAGAATGGACATCCATGGAACACAGGCATCACCGCCTACCATGTTTGCTTTAAGGTCATGACCATTTCAATGGGCCTCACGTTAGCCTAGAACATTCCCATTCACTCGAACATTCACCTGGCCAGCTCTGGGTTTGCAGAGACTGCAGACTGCTGTCCTCCCTTCCTCCGATCAGGGTTCAGATGAGCTCCCTGAGCTTGCAGGACTGGAGGGCACTCCTTGGAGGTATCTTGAGTCAGTTCCCTAAATTTGGAATTGGGTTTCCACAGCTCAAAACCTGCAGTGATACATGTAAAACTCTGAGCCTCCAGCCACACAGGGTGCACCCATGTATGCACGACTTGGGGGCCACTAGGTGTGGAGTGGCAGGTTTAAGGCCCAGGCCTGACCCCGGTGGTTCCCTCTGGCGATCCTTTGGCTTCAGGGTATAGCAGACAGATCCCAGAGGAGCAGGGCTTGCCAAGATCTCCAGCCCTGGGGTGAGTGAGGGATGACCTTTGAGAAGGGGGTATGGATGGCTTAGCGTGGTCCAGGGTAGGGGGTTCCAGTCGCCCCTTTCTTAGCAGGGTCCCTGAGACTGAGCCAGGCCTGGTCTTGACCTCAGGAATCAGGATGGGCTCAGGATCAATCTGGGTCTCCCTGTGCTCTTTAATGATCTCTTGGCAACAGCAGTCAATGTGGGAGTAGAGCCCAGCGTTGGAATAAACATGTAGACAAATGGAGGTTCAGATCTTACTTCCGCTTTCTAATACTCTGGGTGGCTGGGAGGATGCGGCAGGCAGAATGGCCATGAACAAGGCTGTAGGGTGGACATTCCAGCTCTGCTGGGCCAGTTGCATGACCTTGGGCTTGTGATTTCTCTTCTTTGAGCCTCAGTCTCTCCTCTGTAAAACAGGACAGTGACGCATCTGCCTCGTCAGCTCGCTTGCACCTACCGTAGCGGCCAGCAGCAAGTGTCCACTAAGTGCGGGCCTTGTGGCTAATGTTAACATTGCCCCTCTTACTCTATCTGGGGGAGCTTGGTGCTCAGTCTTCTCATCTGTAAAATGGGGTTGTGATGGCACCGAGGGCCTCAGTTTCCCACCTGACACCAAAGTCCTCCCCACTCACCACCCCGTCTCCCCCAGGTGTGTGCCACTGCCCTGTCTTTCATGGATACCTCAGCGCAGATAGCCCACAGGGAGGCAGGAAGGAAATATGTATCTTGCAGTCTGTCCGTCATTTAGCAATGGTGGCATCAGTTTTCATAGAGAAGGGGAATCTGCAAAGTAGTCAAAAAATATTTCCTCTGTGACTCCAGCAGCCCAGCTGTTCTCTTTCAAAAAAAGTGCTGAGGGCTGAAAATAAAATAAAGGAACAATGATAGAAAGACACAAGGAAAGGAGGAGGGAGGGAGGACAGGGAAGGACAGAGCAGACAGGGAAGCGTAGGGCCTCGGGCACGGTGGCCAAGAGGACGGACCTTGTGCCGGGGCCTGCCCTGGGCTGCCTGGAACAGCATCCTGCCAGGCTGTCATGACCGTGGCTCCTGCTCTGAGCCGCCAGCTGCCATGTGCCCAGCAAACCTGGGTTTAGAGGCAGCGCTGATGGAAGCACAGGGATTGAGTTTGTGGGTGCCCCTACTCAACCCTAGGGAGCCCTTGGCTTTTTAAACAGTGGCTTCTCAGTGAGTTCAACATTGGTCTCAGTATTGGGGGAGGCAGAAGTTGGGGAGAAATTTGCTTGGTCCCTGAGCCCACAATGGCAATTGTGGCCAGTCTGTGACCCTGTACAGACCTCACTGTGCCCAGCCTCTGCACCATCATGCCTACTGTTCCTTCCTCCTACAATGTCCATTCCTGCTTTCAGGATCCTCCTACTCCTGCAAGACTACCTCCCTCAGGGAACCCCCAGACTCCCCCCACCACCTTGCCTCTTCTCCTCCCACTCTCATGAGCTGGGCCTCCCCCTCTGGCAGCCATACCGAGACCCTCTCTCAGTTCTGGCTTCCTCGTGCTTTCTGGCAGGGGCAGTGCAGCCCAGGGACCATCGCAGGGCCTGGGCTGAGGGCCTCCAAGGGCCTGGGTCCCAGCAGGCCATCCCCTTTATCTCAGACGCCCACCAAGAAGGTCACTAGGGATACTGCCCCCTCCCCCGCCTTCAGTGTCAGTGCCTGTAAAATAGGCAGTTCTAAGGACCCCCCCCCAGGCGTAGCCAACCTGGAGCCTCCTTGCATCACACCCTCAAGCTGCAGTGGACACTGGGGTGCCAGCCCCAGCCCTGTCATTAGCTTCGCTGTGACCCAGGCAAGTTACTGTGCCTCTGTTTCTCCTCTAAATTGGGGACACCATAGAGCCTTCCCCAAAGAGCTTTTAAAAGTGGAACAAGTTACTGCCTAGCTATAAATGGCCCTGATGTCCGGCGTGGAGTAAACAGCAGTATGTGTTAGGTCTGTGGTGGGGCCTGCCTCCTGCTGGACCCGTTTAGGGGGGCGCACCCAGCCCCATCACTCGTTGCCATCAAGTCCCTGCCCTCGCGGGGCCCCTGGATACAGAGACTGCTGATGGGGTGTTGGACCGTGGGCACAGAGATGGCAGAACAGTCAGGCAGACTCGGCGTGGGGAGATGCCTGGACCAGGGGTCACCCTCACACCTTGACCTGAATGTGGCTTTACACTCTGCAGCGTGGGCCCGGGAGACAGGGCTGGCTGGCCTCTGCCAGGCCCACCTGGAAGTGCGGGGCCCAGGTTCCTGCCCATGCTCCACCTGCTCATTGATTTGTGACCTGTGTGGAGGGCACGGGGCGGGGGGGGGGTATGGAGGGGGAGGGTAGGGCAGGGAAAGAGCACCACTGACTGAGCCTCGTCTGTTCTCACAGCCTTCCGCCCTTCCCTTCCGTTCCCCACTCAGCAGTCTTGGTTGCCATGGCAGCCGGGAAGCAGGACTCGTGATGGGCGGAGCCAAGTGTGCCCGTGTATGCCCAGGTGGGCGGGGCCTCTGTACACACCCCATGCCCTCCTGCAAGTGTGGGCTTAGTGGGCAGGGGGCCTTGGCGCCTCACAGACTGGTCTTCCTGGGCTGGCTGACGTCCGCTGGCGTGCAGGCTGCTGCGGGGGCACAGTGCCTTTAGACTCAGGCTGGCAGGGTCTGCCCCTCGCCCCCACGGGGCTCATGCTGGAGACCCTCACACCCTGCTCACGGCACTGACCTGGCTTCGTGGTGCGGGCAGGACAGGCGGAGCCATTTCAATATGGGGAAGGGGAAACTGAGGCCCGCTCGTGCACTCATTCGTCTGACGCGCCTCGGGGGCTGACCTTCCCAGGAGGCCTCCTCGTCCACGCCTGAGAAGGCTGGCTAGTGTCTGCCACGGGGCGGCTAGCAGCACGGTGTTGCGCTTGGCTTCTCTCTACCTTCTCTACCAGGGCTGAGGGCTGGCTGAGGAAAGCCTGCCAGCCTCCCCAAGGTGGGTCTGGAGCCAGCTCTGGGCGGGGAGGGAGAGGGCAGGCAGTCAGATGGTGCAACATGTGTACAGGGATGCGACTGGGGCTGTTGAGGAGGCAGCCCGTGTTCGTGCATCGGGGACCAGCCCCCCTGGAGTGGGGGGGGCGAGCACGTAGTTCTGAATTTGTTCAAGACGCGTCCCACACTTCAGACATTAGCTGGCATTTATCTTTAGCCATGAAATGTGCCAGACCCCTCCCCCCACCCCGGCATGCTAACTAAATGTGAACATTCCCTGCCAAGTTCACGAGTGAAGAGAGAGCGGGCACTGGTAGAGTGAGTGGTGACAGGTTCTCCTCTCTGCCTTCCGCTTGGGTGACTGGGAGGGACGCTGAAAGGAGCAGCCCCTCCACCACCCCCTGTAGTGCATCCTGGCGACGCACTCTGGCCCCTGCTTCCTGGGGTCTGATGTATGAAGCTTTTGCAGGCTGGCTGACCAGAGCTCCCTCTTTTCAGACCCCTCAGTCCCCTGATTTGGGGAACGGGCTGGGGGTTCTCCACTCTGCTCTCTGGGGAGGACATGGAAGTTCCAGGGGATGGGGGAAGGAGGTCTACGATCTGTGAGTCACTGGGAAATTTCCCAGGGCACACAGGCCTTCTCCCCACCTACCTGATGAGCCACCCTGACAGCGCAGGTATTTATGGCTGGTTTTCACGCCCCAGCAGGTGTTGTGAACACACTGCGTCTGAGTGTATGTGCCCATGTTTTGCTTTGAGAGTGTGGGTGCCCTCCTGTTGTCTGAGGCCTTCCAGAACTTTCCAACCCAGGCTGCTAGCTCAAGGCACGTCACTTACCCCACAGAGAGGATTCCTCCAGGGGTCTCCAACCAACCCCCAACCTCAGTGTCCATCCCTGGGGCCATTGCGGGCTGCAGGTTCTGGCATCACCCAGGCAAGTCCCTCACCTCCTTCTGCATGGATTGCTGGAGGGATGGGGCAGCCAGTTCAGTGCTTCATCTGTCAACTTGAGGAGTGGCCAGTGAGAAGTCGGCCTGGCCTCAGCCTGCCCTGGCCCGGCCCTGCTCAGTGCAGGGTGCATGGCTGGGTGTCTCTTGCCCTCTTTGAGTTACTTCCACTTGCACCAGTGCCAGCCACATTTCTGAGGAACAGAGATGCCAATGGCAGGTGGGGGCCCTGGAGAAGCAAGTAGATGGTAAGGTCTGTCCTGGGACCCCTGGAACCAGGGGACCCCCCCCACTCACCCAACTGCCTCCAGGCTCTGATCAGTCCTGTTTCAGGGGCTGGGCTTCTAGAGCAACTTGGGTAGAGAGGGAGTGGAGAGGGAGGACACAGGCCAGATACCCCCACATGGCCGCTCCCCACTCACTCCCCCTACTCTCCTCGCCACCCCCCAACAGCTGGAGCCCTGAGTGGAGCTTGGGTTTTCTGTCTGTAGCCTGATGGGCCTTGGGAGTGAGGGAGAGGTAGGGAGCCCTGCTCAGGACACCAGAGGCTGATGAGACACACCAGAGGCAACACCTCCACGTGGCTGTGACGCCACAGTCTGCAGCACAGCACAGTTACAGCAATAGCAGGTGGAAGACTCGATGCACACGCACAACCAGACTTGTGAGCCCAAAGCTCACCCTGCAGGGGAGGACCGTGCCCAGGCCCTCCCTGTTCCTGCGGCTCTGAATGAAGGTGCTCACTTATCCTCAGGGCTCTCTGGAGCAGGGCAGGGACTTGCCCAGGTGCTCTGCGCAGAGGGGCCATGTCCCAGAAGGCTCTCTTGCTCATCACATTTACCTGTTTGCAGGCAAATCATCCTGCAGCACAATCCAATACTGAGGGTGCTAGGTGGGGAGACGGAAGCCCAGGAAGCCTGCTGGGGGCAGCAGCAGGCATCAGGAGGGATGCCCCTGTTCCCTGTTCTCTTGGCTTGCTGCCTTTGGCCCAGAGCTGTGGCTCTACTCTGGGCACACACTTGTAACAATGGCCCTGGGGGGAGCACCTTTGGTACCGCCCTGTCCCTGACCCCCTGCTGGGGCTGGGGGTTGGCACGCCTAAGAGAGGCAGGAAGTGGGCACAGGCCCATGTGACTGGGAGATGTCCCAGAAATTCTGGGCCTTTGGCTCCTGGACTTTCCTCCCTGCGTACCTGCCTTCTGCATGGCTCTCCCAGCCTCTGGCGCCTGCCTTGTGACCGGACTGTCACTGACGACCCCATCGGGTCTGGGCGAGATAAGGGAGGAGAGAGCACCCTTCTCACCTCTGAGTTCCCTCAGCTCCTCTTCTCCCCCCACTGCCCTCCTGGACAGTCTTGCTCTGCCACCCGGCCTTCCTGCTCCCTATTCCTCTCAGCTCCCAGCACCATCCAGGGGGCCAGTTGGGCCCTCCTGTCACCCGCCCTGGGGTCGGCTGCCTTTCTCTCCCCTGACCCTCTGAGAGCAGAGTCAGGGAGAGAGATGGAGACAGAAAGTGATGGCACTTTGAGGGGTCCGGAAGGGGCTAATGCTGATCTCTGGGGGCCATAACCTAAGCTGACTAGCCCCAGAAGTGCTCCCCGCGCCCAGTTCTCTGGAGCAGCCGGTGGCCACACCGCTGACCTGTGTGCCAGCTCTTCAGTGTGATGCAGGCTTGTTCCAGCTCCCCCACATGGGACCGCTGTGAGCCTGGGCAGAAGATGTCCCCTCTTGTGCTGGGGGTAAAGGGTAGGTGTCGAGGGGCCCAAAGTGAGCACCCCGGCCCAAGAAACCGTCCCTCCAAGATGCCTCTTTCCCTCTGATCAGACCACCTGACCCCAGCCGCCGCCCCCGTGGGCAGATGATGGACAGGCAGGCGCCGAGTGCTCAGAGCTCCCGGGCAGGAGGACCCCTGGGAATGTCCCTGCACGGTGACTGTCAGAACACTCCTTCCGACCATCACAGACGCTGAGCGAGAGGTGGCCTGAGGCCAGCCGCTGGGGGAGGGGCGGGAGGCCTGGGCTCCAGGCTCAGCGCTGACTTGCTGCGTGGCCTTGGTCCATTCTGGTGCTCTCTGTGCATCTGCGACATCGCTCCAGCAATCTGCGAAACACAGCGGTCCGCCAGGGCTGCATAAGATAAGATAAGGGGTGCAGAGAGGACCTCCAGAGGAGAGGCTCAGCCTGAAGTGCCACTGATAAGAACTTGCAGGATGCCCTTGCCCCTGGGAGGAGGATCCTCTTACAGAACGAACATCCTGGTGGTTTCAGGCCTGGGGAAGTAACCTGTCTGCTGCCCAGAATGAGGGGGCAGGCCGAGCTCTGCTCCCCGTGTGACCTCAGGCAAGTTAGGGGGTGATCTGGTCACCTTTCCAGGATCAGGCTGGGGACAGGGCTGCCTTCTGAGGCCTGCATTGCTTCCTATGGGCCCGTGTGGCCCTTGGCAGAGCAGAGCCCGTCAGGGGCACCCAAGGGACCAGTCGGGCTGTCTGCTCCACCTCTTGGAAGGGGGCCTCTCAGAGACAGACCCCTAGCTGGAGAGAGTGGGTTCTAGCGCTTCAACACTGAGGAGCCAAAATGCCAGCGCTCCTGGCCACCCCTCTCCCACCCCACTCCCTGGGGAGCTCCCTGAGGGTGGGGGTGGCCTGTGTGTGGTGAAGCCTTGGATGGGCCAAGCTCTGGCAGCTGGACACCTTCACTCATCAGCTGTCTCTCCTTTCCTACTAATGTCCTGGCTTCGGCCTTAATGGACCGTAAACGGAGCCTGGCAAAGGGAAGCCTCATTAGGCCTGATCTGATTAGGAGCCCCTGCGAGATTGGGGGTGGATGAGGGAGGTGGAGGGAGCACCACATGCACGAGGGCCTCTTGTGCACCAGGAACATCACATGCAGTGCCTTAGGCCCCTCTCCAGGATCTAGACAGGACTGCCCCCAGGTAGCACGAATGAAAAGCAGCTCAGAGAGGGTGGGTGGTCACGCGGCCAGCAAGTGACTCTGCTGGGGGCTACCCCATGTGTATCTACCTCCAGCTTCTAGTTTGTGCCAGTACCCCAGCCGGCCTCAGCTCATCAGAATGGGCAGGACCTCATGGCAGGTTTGTGGGGTCTCTGCTTGCACATCCCTGTGTGGGCAACTCACAGTCCCTTTCTCACTCTGAACCTCTGGACCCCTCCCACCCAGCACCACCAGAATCATAGTGGGTCATGTTGGGGGGGAGTGTGTGGACTATAGCAGCCCATCTCCAGCCTTTCTCCACACCTACCCCTCATCCATCTCCCTCTGCAACCAGGGAGGGTGTGGGGGGCCCTGCAATGCAGGCGGAAGCCGCCCCTTCCATAGTCTTAGCTAACAAGCTGTTTATGGGTGTGACATGACACCTGCTTTCTTCTTTATAACTTCAATAACTTATGGGCATATTAGCGGCCAGGCGGCTGCCCTGGGTCCCAGCCGGGACTGGCGATGCATCCTGGTGCCTCTGCCCATGTTTACTCTCTCCCACCATCAATTATTAAGGATCTTCATTTTTGCACATAATTACATGTACCGTTACAGTTCCTACTCCCTGCTCTTAATTCCTCTGGAGAGGGGCCTGGCCTGCCCTCCAGGGCTGAACTGGCCTGGGGACTCAGGTGACAGGCGGACGCCTACCCAAGAGGGAGACGGTAGCAGCCTCAGCCGCTCTCAGCTCAGCTCGACCGGCCTTGGCCCGTCCAGGCCTGCCTCGGGGCCACTCCCCACCACCCCAGGATTGGCCTTTGCATCTATGATTGATCCTTCCGGTGGCACATCACCCCCACCTGCCATCTGGTTGACTCCTACTCAGCCTTTGGGTGACAGTTCAGCCGTCAGCACATGGTCGCCTCTCCTTGCCCCCCGGTGCCGCTGTGTGTGCCAGCGCTCCCCATGCTCCCCTCACCTCGGCCTGGACGGCCCTGCACACCAGACCCTGGGTTCCTCGGGGTCACAGAGAAAGCTGTAGCAAATGTTTATGAAGTGAATGAATGAGTGAATGAATCAATGAATGGGTGCATGGGGCCTCTCCTGCCCCCCTCCCACCGCAGTAAGTGCACTGAAGCACCCGCCCTTCCCCCAGGAAGCCTGCTAGAGTGCTCCAGCCTCGAATGCCTCCCCTCCTCCCAGCTCCTCCAGACCCTTCTGGCTGGGCTGAGCCCTCCCAGGAAGGCAGCAAGGCCTGGGTCCTCCATCTGTGCCCCCAGCACTGACAGAGGGCAGGCCAGGATGGATGGAGGGTGAATCCTGCAGTCTCAGCTCTGCTGTGCTCACCTTCCCTGATCCTCTGTCCTCGTCGGCTACATGGGGGTGATAATAGTTCCTTCTTTACCAGCTTGTGGGGAAACTTACATGAGATCATTTACAAGAGTATCTGACGTGGGACCGAGCGTGTCACAGGTGCTCCTGTGCTATTCCTTAACCTCAGCCATTGTCTGTCTGTGAACTGAGTCAATGTAAAATTCAACCAACCTGAATTGTGTTGAATTGAATCATCTTATTCACACATTCTCTTGTCTACACCTCCTTGTTTTTAATCTACCCTGCTATGTAGCTGTCCCCAGACATGGCTCATGGTGAGCTCTGCAAATATTTGAAAGTGATAAATCAAGACTTTCCTGGTATCTCAATCCATACCCATAAAGGGGGGCAGGTAGAATTCTCCTGTGCTATAGAAGAATAGACTGAAGTCAAAGAGGTAATGCCGCCTCCCCGTAATTAGTGGCAGAGTGAACAGCCATGTCCTGGCCTTCTACTGGTCTTGAAAGTCCAGGAATATCTCCCTGGGAAAGTTTGCCTCAGTTTCCTCATCTGCAAGAGATAATACTAGAATGGACCCCATGGGTTGTTGAAAGGATTAGACAGGTGACTTACAACTACTGTGCCTGCTCTTGGGGAGCACTTGGAATATAGGATTCAGGATAGATCTGACTATACCACCTCTCCTTCCTCTCTCCCCAGAGCTAATACTGGCCTGGAATTGGTGGTGTTCACTCTCATGCATGTTTTTATGCTTTTTCTATATATGTAGATATTCATATACATTTGTTGTTTTTTTTTTTCATACAGTTTATAGGGTATGGGACTGATTCTTAAACCTTGTATAAAATGTTATCGTCTTCTACATAACTTTGTTTTCCCCTCACCGTTGTGTTTCTGATTTCAGCCATGCTGATATTTGTGGCCACAGTGTGTACTGTTCAGGGCTGCATAGTGCTCCACCACACACATTCTGTTCAGGCCCCCTCCAGCCGATGGGAAGTCAGGGCATTTCCAGTTCTTCACTGTTATAACAAACATTCCTGTACTTGTCTTCTGTGACTGTTTCTCCAGAGTATGTACCCAGGGGGGCGCTGTCGGGTTCTAGGGCATGCGTCATTTCCATCTCACTAGATACCCACCGAGTTCTGTCCACTCCTACTCCTGACCAGCAGCAGGTGCCTGCCGGCTTCAACTCAATTTCACCTCCATGTTGGGAGAAAGGAGTTTTTATGCCCAGTTTACAGATGGAGTATGTATTTGTTATCTACTGCTGTATGACATCGCCCCCAAACTTAGTGGCTTAAACAAACATTACCTTGTATTTCTGTGGGTCAGGGATCCAGGGGAGGCATACCTGGGTTCTTGTGGTCCGGGGGCTCTGAGGGCTGTGGTCTAGGTGTCTACCAGAGCATCAGGCTTCTCAAGGCAGGACTTAGGGAAGCTCTGCCCCCTGGCTTGCTGCTATAGCTCTTGGCGGTCTTGGCCTCAACCCTGTGGGATGTTAGTGGTTCTTTTCCATACAGGCTGGTCAACAAGGTGGCTCGAGATGTGGAAACTGGTCTCCTTCATAGCAAATAAGCAAATGAGAGAGGAAGGGTCCCCAAGATGGCAGTCACAGGCTTAGTAACCCAATCAGAAGTGGTATTCCATCACTTCTGCCATGTCAGAATGAGTCCATTAGTCCCCTCAAGTGGAGGGGGTACCTGAGGGGCACCAGAAGGCAGGGGATACCAGGAATCATCTTAGGGGTTGCCTTTCACAGGACAGCTGACACTCAGAGAGGTGAAGTGATTTGCCCCGGGTCACACAGCGGTTAGAGATGGAGCCAGGACTAGAACTCAAGACTGCCTGGCTCCAAAGCTTCCGAGCCGCCGCACTGCCTGTGACTGAAGTTAATAACAGGTTCTGGCTTAAGTTAATAAACAAGTCTCCTGCACAACAGAACTCGAGACAAGTGTTTAATGAATGGATTTGCTAATAGTGCTGCCTGTTTGCACACATTAGCTCAAGTTTCCCTGACATGATCCGTGGGGACAGCCCATCCCAGACTCTCGGGAGAAGCTGCTCTGCCGTGCCCCAAGCCCAGATCCCCAAAGAGCCAGGGACTGGTCCCTTTATGCCAGCTGCTTTTTGTGTTTGGCTTTTTTTTTCGGCTCACAATTTAATCTGTGTGTGTGTGCGTGTGCGTGTGTGTGTATGAAATGGAGGCTACAGTTGCCTGTGTTTGAAGGCGAGCTAACCCAAGGTCAGGAATATCAGGCGTTCCGCTGGAGGAACCCCAGGGCTGATGAGCCCCTTCACTGACTGCCTCCAGACAGATCCCCTGCTTCCTAGCCACTGTGAATGCAGCAGCCCTGGGCCAGCTGGCTGGGGTCAGGTGGTGAGGCCACATGAAGGTGCCCCCCTCCCACCACCACCAGGGCCCGCCCTTCCCCCAGGGCTCCTGCCTTGGCTCCTTCTAGGGCCTTTTGACTCCCCCAATTCTCAGTGCACCTCCAGATAGTGGAGGCTGCAGCCACAGTGCTTCTAGATAAGTGAACATGACGGGCCTAGAACATTCCCAAAGGGCATGGGTGCTCGAGGCTGGGATGAAGGGACGTGAGAGGAGAGAATTCAAGAGCATCCCTGCTCCCCTATGCCCGGCCCTCTCTCTCGGGGAACCCACAGTCCTTTCTGCTTGGTGGGTGGCGGCTGAGTTTAATTTGCGCACATCAGACCCTGAGAGCCAGGGCCTGGGCTGGCTGTGGGAACTGCAGGAGACGCAGACCAATCCCCACCTTCGGAGGGCGCCTGAGTCTCGGGTCGGGGAGCTTGGAGCTTGGTCCAGGGCCTCTCCGGCGGGGACGGGGCTGCAGGGCAGGGGGCAGAGAGCAGCCGTAAGCATAGTAGCCATTGAACTAGTGCATTAATCCAGCACCTGCTGCGTGCCGAGCCTGGCATCGGATACTGGCTAGACATTAAGCCAGGAGAGCCTCCCGCTGGCCGTGTGAAATGGGTTCTGCTGATGGTCCCGTCTCACAGAGGAGGAAACTGAGGCCAGAAATACGGCCGAGGGCAGAGACCTGGGGACTGAGGCGCATGCAGCAGGCTTCGTGGAGGAAGGGCCCTGCCTGGAAAGGGAGGGGGAAAGGACTGGACCAAGGAACCCAAGCGTCGGAGGAAGCTGAGGACAAGACAAGCCCGTGGCGGGGGCTGCCAGGGAGGATGCTGCCTCAAGGAAGTGAGGGTGCGCTGCCCACGGCCCTGCCCTTGGCTTCAGCCTGCCCCCACGAGGGTAGCCCCCCACGCCCACTGCACAGCTCCAGGCCTGGTTGGGCCAGGCAGAGTCCCCTGCCGCCTAGCCCCATGCCCTGCCCTTCCCCGCTGCCCCACACACGACTTGGAGGTCCAGGAGCTGGGGCGCGCCTGGACCAGTGACCTCGAGTAAGTCCTTTGTCTCTGGAGGTAACTCAGCCCAAGGCATGTTACAGGCCAAGGGGGGACCCCCAGCAGCCAGGGTCCCTGAGTTCCTGCTGGTTCTTGGCAGGGGGAGCTTATGAGGGAGGAACAAGAAGGCCCTAATCCTGATCACAGCTCCAGGCCCACCTCCTGGAGGGGACCTTCCTGCCAGCCCCTCAGGTGTCCCCATCCCGCAGCCCCGCCACAGCCGCGCCAGCCGGGGCTCCGACCTATGGATTTCCTGTCACTTCCTGGTCCACTTCACTCCAGCCTGAGTTGGAGGACTTCATTATACCGGTGGCCTCTGCGAACCCCGCATGTGAGGCTGTGAGAGCCGCGGGTGAGTGTGGGGCTTCTGCTGCCTCTCCAGGAGCGCAGGGCCCCTGCTTCTGGACATTAGCCGTTTAGGGATGCAGGTCCAGGCGGGGTCACAGAGCCCTGAATTAAGAACCGCCACCCCAACTCCAGGCCAAATCCTCACTGCACAGCTGGGGCAGTTTTCACCAGGGAGGGGCGTTGACCCCTCCAAGGTTCTACAGCCAGTGAATAAGAGAGTTCAGGATAAAATTTATGGCATAAAGTGGGACGTGGACTCCACTGGCTCAACAGGGACCTACAGCTGGATGCGGGCTGCACCCCATTCCCCATCGGCAGCTCGGTGCCCAGCGCCACTAACCCAGCCCCCACCCGTCTCCGTCTCCCGGTGTCCGTTTTTCTTGCTAATTAGAGGTCTCCGCAATGACGCCACTGTCCCAGCCATTTCAGAGCTGTCATTAATTTCAAGTGCCTTCAGAAATAATCATCATCGTAAAACCCCGTTGCTGCTGGGCTGCGAGCGGGCACACCAGCCCAGACGGGCAAGGAGGCAGGCCACCGCATGCCACCGCATGCCACCTAGCTCTTCTGGAGTCCCTGGGGACCCGGCCCTGCCTCCTGCCTCCTCGCCTCCCAGAGTGGGGGAGCAGAGCAGGGTTCTGACATCAGACACAGGCAGCTTCAGAGCCCCACCTCTTACACAAAGAATAAGCCTGGGCAGGGTGCCAGCCCGCCCAAGTCTCTGTTTTTCCGTCTGTGCAGTGGGGACAGCCCTACGGACCTTGAAGGGAGATGGAGTATATGAAGTGGAGCTCAGAGCCTGAGTGAAGGAGAGTGGCCCGTCCCCCCCTCCACCAGGGCCAGCTCCCTGCCTTGCCGGGAGCGCGCAGGCGGCGGTGGGCCTGCTCTCCTTCCGGTCACCAGCTCCTGTGTTGCGGGGACTTGCTGGGTCTTCACTCCAAGACAGGCTCCACTGTGTGCCCACCTGTGAGGCACGCCGTCTGGCAGTCTGAGGACAGAGCGGGCAGGCCTGGCGCCAGGCTTGAGGGCCTTCTCAGTGCGGGAGGGGAGACAGGAGTCCAAGAGACTCAGTTCGGTCTTGTACGGTAGTGGCAGCCAGGGAAAGGCTTGCGGAGCAGAGGCTTGGGGCTGGACTCACCGTGTCCAGGGGCTCTAGGATGTCACCCCCTGGCTGGACCAGTGACTGCAGTGACCAGTGAAGTCCTGGATGAGCCACCCTAATGTTTTGCATTCTCCATGCCCCAGGGGCCCTGGGAGGCTCTGATGAGGCCCACCCCACCAGACAGCAGTGGAGAGAGGCCTGTTTGCAGCTCATGCTGTCACTTGGGGACCCGGTGACAGCCCCCTCTTTATGGGATCTCTAGGGGACGAGACCAGGGTCCAGCACTCTCTCCAGGCCCAGACCAGACCCAGAAAAGGCCCCCAAAAGGCCTGTTCCCCAAAGCCTCCCCTCTCCAGTATTTCTATCGGTGAAGTAAGTCGGCCGGCTGGAAGCCTCACCTCTTCTGGAGAAGCAGGACGCCACCTACACGGTGGGCTGAGCACAGTTCTGGTCACCCCAGCTGCCCCCAGGGCTCAGAGGAGAGCCTGGGCCCCAGGAGACCCCATCCCAGCCGCGCGCCCTCTTCCTCAGCCAGGATGGGGGCTGGGGGGCCTTGTTCTCGCCCCGCTTCTGCGCTCTCCCCGAGGCGGGGAGCAGGTGAGTCGGGGGCGGGGTGCGGCGCGGCCGGCGCCTGCGTCAGCCGCCGCTCCAGGAATAGCCCCCGCCCGCGCCGCCCCCCGCGGTCTGTGCGCGCCGCGGAGCCTCGGAGCCACCGGCCGCGCAGCCCGAGCGGCTATTCCTGGCGGGCGGGTGGGAGGCGGCGGCCGAGCGGGGCGGGAGCTCGCGGGGGGGCTGCGGGGCTGGGAAGGGGGTCCAGGCAGCACAGGGTTGGGGGGCCTGGGAGCCGGCGGCTGGGCTCCGCGGGGTAGGGGGACTGCGATGGCTCCCTGGCACCCCCCCCCCCCCCCCGTCTCTCCCGCCGCCAGGCCCCTCCCCCGCCCCCCTCGCTTGTACTGGCGCCTTCGGCCCGATGGCGGTTCGAGGCCCCTCTCCGGGCTTTCCAGGCTGTGTGCTGCGGGCGAGGCAGCGGCCGCTCTGAGCCCGGGGTTCCGTGTCCGGCTCGGGGAGCAGCGCCTCCTCCGGGCTGCTGGAGGATGAGGGGGTGCCCGCACTGCGGGGTGCCCTGCAGGAGGGGCTGCGCGCGGGAGGCCGACTTGGAGCGCAGGCCCCGTCTGCAGCCGGCCTTCGCTGCTCAGGGCCCAGGGGCCCCGGGGCTCCTGCCGGGCAGGTCCGCGCGGCTCCGACCGTGTGCGCGACACGCGAGCAGCGAAGAAGCAAAACTGTAGAAGGTTGGGGGACCATCGACGCCCCACGCTGCCCGCCGGGTACCAGCGCGCCCTCCAGGCAGGACACTTGGGGGCGCTGGGAGCAAGATCCCAGGCGTGCCCCAGACGCCGAGAGGCCGCGGGCAGCGCCCCCCAACCCCGCCCTGCAGCCCCACCTGTTTCTCTGCCGGCACCACCCCTACCTCTGGGGACTCGAGGTGTCAGGAGCACAAACGTGCTGGGGGACGCGCTTCCCGCAGTGAGGGGGTGTGCTGGGGCGTCCCGGCTGTTCTGCTCAGACTAGCTGGTAGAGGACATTCGGCTGCGCGGAGATGCCAGGGCCGTGCAGGGGAAGGAGGTGAGGTTCTGGGGGTCACAGCTGACTGTGCAGGCTTTGCCGAGACTCCCCTCCTCTAGTCTATTCCGTGTCTGCGGGCCAAGGGGGGTCTGGAGCTCCGAGGAGACGCTGGGTCTGGCATGTGGCCAGCCCGGGAGCCCCTGGACCCTGTGGGAGCGGAGGTGAGGGGCCCCCAGGGCCAGGCCGAGGCTCTACGCCGCCCCCTGCCGGAGGCTGGCGGCGGTGCCGGTGGCCAGACGGGGCTGCCCCTGCTGGACGGCGAGCCCGGCGGGGCGGGGCCGGGTGGCACAGCGGGGCGCCCGGACCCGGGGCCCGGCGCGCGTCCTCACTGTCCCCCAGCGTCTCCCGCCGCCTGTTTCTTTCGCGCCGCCTCGCGCCGACGCCTGCAGGACTTGGGCCCGCCAGGGACTCGCGGGCATGTCCGAGAAGGGACAAGGCGCAGGACGGGCCCCGGGCGGGTCCTGCTCACGCCGTCCTCCAAGCAACCCCGGCCGGGCGGGGCGCCTGGCAGTTGGCGTGCGTGGCTCGGTGCACGCCCCAGTGGGCAATGACCCCGGCTAAACGGGCGATCGCGCTCGCGCCCTGGCACGCGCTCCGGCGGGAGAGCGCAGCCCCGGAGGACCGCGGGCGGGGGGAGCGCAGGCCGGTGGGGGGGGGGCGCAGGCCGGGGGGGGGCGCAGGCCGGGGGGCGCAGGCCAGGGGAGCGCAGGCCGGGGGAGCAGGCCGGGGGGCGGGGGGGGCGCAGGCCGGGCGCAGGGGGGGGGGGCGCAGGCCGGGAAGCGCAGGCCGGGGGGAGCGCAGGCCGGGGAGCGGGCCGGGGGAGCGCAGGCCGGGGGGCAGGCCGGGGAAGCGCAGGCCGGGGGGCGAAGGCGGGGAGCGCAGGCCAGGGGGGCGCGGCGCGCAGGCCGGGGGGGCAGGCCGGGGGGGCGCAGGCCGGGCTCCCGGGCGCACTGCCCTGGCCTCTCCCGGGCCTGGGGCTCAGGGGCGCGGCCGTGCGTGGGGCCCGGGCGTCTGGCGCTGGCCCCGGCGCTAGGCTGGCGCGCCCCTCGTCTGCGCCCCCGGGCTAGTCGAGCTGCCCCTCCGTGCCCGGCGGTTGTGGGGGTGCCCCTCGCTCCCCGCCCCCGTGGCTGAGAGCGACGGGCCCCGCCTCCCCGGCCCCCGCCTCCCCGGCCCCCGCCCGGGCTGGGCGGCCGCGTCTCCTCCCGGCCGGCTCCCGCCCCGCGCGGCCCGCGCCCGCCCCCGGCCCCGCCTCCTCCGGGGCCGCCCTCCCCGCGCCGCGGCACAGCGCGCAGCCCGGGCGGGAGCCGGCGCGGGAGCCGGCGCGGGCGAGCGGCGGCCACACGCGGGCGGCGGCGGCGGGTCGGCCCGGCCCGGAGCGCGCGGAGTCCCGCCCGCGGCCCCGGCCCCTCCCGGCGGCGGCCCCGAGCAGCATGCGCGGCCGCGACCCTCCGCTCCCGGCCCCGGCCTCGCGGCGCAGCGCGCCCGGCCCGCGCCCGGGCTCCAGCGGCAGAGGCGGCGGCCCCCGGGCGGCCCGGGGCGCGGCTCCCGGCTCGCGGCCCCCGCGGCGCGCGCGCTGAGCCCCGCCAGCCCCCCGGGCGCACCCGGCGCCCCCCGGCCCTCGGCGGCGCCCCCCGGGCGCACCGCGGCGCCCCCCGGCCCTCGGCGGAGGTGGTGGCCGAGGAGGAGGAGACGGAGGAGGGGCCGGGCCGGGCCGGGCCCCGCGGGGGACATGCGGCTGGCGACCGGGCCGAGCACACGGACGGCGCGCCGAGATGCAGGTGAGCCCGGCGGCCCGGCCCGGCCCGGCACGGGCGGCGAGGACCTCGGAGGGCCCGGGGGCGCGGGCCGCGCCTTCCCGGACTGCGGGACCCCCCGCGCCGCCCAGGCCCCCTGGGGGTCACCGTGCGGACGCTCTCCAGCCCCAGGACGGAAGACCATTCCCTTCCCATTCTCCCCCCGCCGGCACATTCCCGCCCGGCTAGCCGGACCCCGGCATCAAGGTCCCCTCATCCTCCTGCCCCTTCCCAGTTCTGAGCCTTGGCCGCCCTGCTTGCGCCCCTGCTCAGCGCGGGGCGACTGCCCCTCTCCATAGAGCAGAACCCCCGGGCCGCCCCCGCCGGCACCGGGCGCCCCAGCCGTGGGCGCACGGCAGCGACCGGGCATCTCCCTAAGCTCCACCTGGGACCAGCGCCTCCCTTCACCCCGCAGCAGCCCTTTCCCAGCAGCGGCGCCCCGAGTGGAAGGAAGGGGAAGGAAGGGGGAAGGAAGGTGGGCAGCATGGAGAGGGCCTTGGGCTTGAGGCCCCGGGAACTCCCGAGGAGCCTCCCCTTTGTGTCCTCTCAGCCCCAGCTGCTCACCTCCTCCTGCCCCACTTTTCACTGGAAGCACAGCGGGTGGGAGGTGGGAACCGGCTGCGAAGGGGAAGGTGAGGAGGGAGCCTCCTGCTTTGCCTCCAGCGGAGGTAGGCTGTGGGCTTCCTGCTCCCCCAGGCACCCCAGGACACTCTCCCTCCAGGGACTCCCCCTCTGAAGAGAGATGGGGCCAGCCCGGCAGGCAGTCCCTTCCCTGGCTGGAGCTTGTGCTGGGCCCAGCCCTGCCGCCTCAGCCCTGTAGTGCTGGTTTGGGCATCTCCCCTTTGTTCTCAGAGGTCCCCGCTGGGGCAGGAAAGGGGCATCCGGAAGGATGGACGCTGGTCCCGTCCCGGTGGGTGGGTGCTCAGGAGACCCTGAAGGGGGCCGCAGTGCCCTCTGGGCCAGCTCCTCCCCGCCTGCCCAGCCCTCCTCGGTGCTCCTCTGCTTGGCTCTGGCAGCCGGAGGGTCGGGCTGAGCTGCTCCGGGCTCAGCCCTGCTGGTTGTCGTCAGTGGCTCAGGATCCGGCGTCTCTCTCGTGCCCAGGGAGTGATGAGCAGGGGCACCCAACCGGCAGAGTCTGGGGCCTCCCCACCGCCAGAGGAGTGCGTAGAGGGAAGAGGGCTGGGGGTTCCCAAGTCCTTTGTCCTTGCCCTCACACCTCAGCAGGTGCCACAGCTGGTCTGCCTGGCATTCCTGCTTTCTACCTGTGGGGGCCACTGGGGGCCGGTGGCCGGGGCTGGAGAAGGTGGCAGAGGGGAGACTTTAGAATTCCGTGGTTTTAAAACCCAGTTAGGGGCTCTGGGAAGCAACTCGCTGCCCCTCCTGGGAGCTAGGGGGGATTTAACGAAGGCAAGGGTAGGTCCCCAGTGGTATTCCTGGTTACTGCCCCCTCCCCCAGCGCTGCCAGTTTAAGTGAGATGGGCCTCGGGCAGGCTTGGTCCAAGCTGAAGCAGCGCTCCCCAGCGCCTGGCGCTAGAGTGGTCTGGGATTCCAGGTTTGGGGGGCTGGGTGTGTGCGCAAGGCAAGGCCAATCCTTCATAGCTGTGGGACCCTGTGAGACGCTCTCCCCGTTGCTGTAGTCCTCTTTGATCCTGCGGTCAGCCTCTCCATCCCCGGCCTTGGCGAGCCCTTGTTCCTAGCCTGGGTATTGTTTTCTCATACCTCAGAGTCCCAGAGAGACACCAAAAAATGTTGAACATAAAGCCAGGCTGGATCCTTGGTACCAGAGACAGCACCTCCTGTGCTGCCCTCGGGGCACCTCCCCAAGCAGCTGGGAGCATGGTGCCTGGGGCGGGGGTGCATCCCTGCTGAGAGATGGGGCTGCACAGCAGTTTGCACAGAGCTCCATGGGGACACTGTGCCTTGTGTCCTGTGGGAAGAGGATCCGCGGGATGAGGGAAAGGCCAAGGAAGGGAAGCAGTGAAGGGGAGGAGGCGGGACTCAAAGTCAGGGCCTTGGTTTATGGGCCTTGGTCTCTTGGCCGAGTGTTCTGTGTGTGGCAATCTGTGGAAGGCTGGTGGCCTCCCAGCCCCTGATCCCCACCCCATCCCACCATCATGGATCCCCCCATGATGCTCTCAGTTCTGTTCCCACCAGTCCCTCCACATCTACCCCTGTCATCTCACCTGGTCCAGCATCTGTCTCCAGAGGACTTCTCTCCCTCCCCAGAATAGAACTGCACTGGTTTGCACCCACTATTGTTGCCTTCCTGGCCAGTCCTGAACTCATCCCCAGGACACCCCTGCCTGGCCCTGAGATAGGGAAGACGCTGGGAGGCACCAGGGAGCAGTGGGTGGCTGCTAGAAAGTACCACCTGGAGGGGATACTGTCCATAGCCTGTGCGGGTGGCCTGACTGCAGTTGGGGAAAACCAAAGTCTGGTATTCAGTAGCACACACCAGCCCTCAGAAAGGGGGGGATTTATTCCTGGGGACTGAAAGTCTAACAAAAATCGAGACTAGGTTGGTCTTAAGGTAGCAGCCAGACTAGGCAGACACAGAAAATAGGGGATTCCAGAATTGGGGGGCAGTTTTTTGTAGAAAGAGTGCAGACAGACAAGTTCATTTCCAAAAGCATCTGAGGATTCTTGATAATGACCTTGGTCATGTGTCGAATGAATGAGTGAATGAGTGAATGAATGTCTGCTGTGGGCCCATCACAGCAGGGCTGACACGTGTCTCCTCATGTGTGCTCAGTGTCTTTGCTGTCACTCTGTCTCACAGTTGCTGAATGTGGTCTCTGGACTGAGATGCCTGCCCTCAAGCCTCAGCTCCCTGTGGCTAAGCTCTGTGAATCTGGGCAAGTCACTTCATCTCTGGGCCATAGGCCCCTTGTGTGTAGGAGAGGAGAACACAGCGTCTACCTGTGGCGTTGTTGGAGGGTGAAGGGTGTTAATCTGCGCTCACTACATGCAGTTTACACCAGTGCTGTGCTTGTCGTTTGCACCAGTGCTGTGTTTGTCGTTTACACCAGTGCTGTGCTTGTCGTTTACACCAGTGCTGTGCTTGTCGTTTGCACCAGTGCTGTGCTTGTCGTTTGCACCAGTGCTGTGCTTGTCGTTTACACCAGTGCTGTGCTTGTCGTTTGCACCAGTGCTGTGCTTGTCGTTTACACCAGTGCTGTGCTTGTCGTTTGCACCAGTGCTGTGTTTGTAGTTTACACCAGTGCTGTGCTTGTCGTTTGCACCAGTGCTGTGCTTGTCGTTTGCACCAGTGCTGTGCTTGTCGTTTGCACCAGTGCTGTGCTTGTAGTTTGCACCAGTGCTGTGCTTGTCGTTTGCACCAGTGCTGTGCTTGTAGTTTACACCAGTGCTGTGTTTGTAGTTTGCACCAGTGATATGCTTGCAGTGTCGTCCTAGCACAGTGCACGGACTTACCCACAGTCCCCAGCTCCCAAGCATGGTTTAGAATACCTCTTCCAGGCCCTGGGCTGGGGCTCTTGCTGGCTGGACCAGGCATGGCCTGTTAGTGATGAGGAATGAAGTTAATAACTCCGTGAGCACGTGCGCTCATGACCTACTCCGGCTCGGACCCGGCGCTCTAACCCTGAGGTCCCTCTACCTGTGTGCCTCCCCACCCCACCTCCGGGCCTTTTTCTCTGAGGCAACCACTACGCAAAATTGTCTATTCATCGTTCCCTTGCCTTTTAGAAGCTATATATTTTGAATATATATAAACTGTTCTGTTTTAGTCACTTGTGAACTTTATAAAGAGAACATGAACCCGGGAGCAGTCCTCTGAGACTTGCCCTTTATCTTCAACATCCTGTGCTGACGTTTGACTGCGGTGTTGCAAGGAACATAAACGTAGTTTGCTTATTTCCATCCCTGTGTAACGTCCCGCCCTTTGACCCTAACACGGTGCGTTTACTGCTCATGGGCACGGGGTCCTTTCCCTGTTTTGTTCTTACAGACCACGCGGGGGGCAGGCACAGCGCCCCTGGGCGCACGGCTGGGCGTGGGATTGCTGGGCTGTAGGGCGTGTGCATGGTCAGCCTTGCCAGGAAATGGGCCGGTGTGTTTTCCACTGGACCTGTTTATGCTCCTCCATTAGGAGGCGAGGATCCCCGCCGCTCGCCACTCTTGCCAACACTTGGTATTGACGGACGTCTTGATTTTTGCTGATTGAATGAGTGTAAGATGGTATTTCATTGTGGCCCTGATTTGCATTTCTGGAATTCCAGGTCTCTGGAGGGTGGAATGGGGGTTGAGCTGGGCAGCAGCCGGTGTATCACAGATGCCCGCTAAGCGACTGAGCCCTTTGCCTCAGTTTCCCCATTGGGGAGATGTCATCTGTACTTCCTGAAGCTCAGGGATGGGCCGTAACAGTCAGGGAGGACTTCCCAAAGAAGTAGGGGTGGAGGAGGGGCAAGGCGAACCTAAGTTCCTGAACATTTAGAGCCAAAGACACTCCCAGGATGTGAAGGGGCCATCCCACCTTGGAAGGAAGAGGGAGCCTCGCTTCATTATTCTAACCAATCCAGCCCCCTCCCCCAGCCAAACCCCATCTCTACACCCTGGCACCGGGCTTGGCATGGTGAGTGACCTGGAGAGCAACACTGGATGGACTCACCTCTCTGGGAAGTCCTCCCTGATTGCTCTTGCCCTTGGCGTGAGTGAGGAGTAACTGAGCAAGGTGGCTCCTGGGCATTGGCAAGACCCCCCAACAAGGTCCCCAAGCCCCACTTACCTGCAGAGGCTGGAAAGCCAGGTGCTTGGCAGGCTCATTTGGAGCGGCCCTCTCTCCACCAGCCTGGAACCGGCGGTGGCACAGCCGTTGATTTCGTGAGGCTTTCCTGCCTGGGCCTGGACCCCTGGAGCTGGTTAGGGACGAGCAACAGGGCTGGCGGAATAATTATGCCTATTTCATGTGACACCCAAATTGATTGCCGCCAGGGTGACATTACCAGGGCATTGTTCCCCGTCTCCAGCCTCTTATTACGTGTTATTAGGGTGTGTGGTGTGTGTGTGTTTTTCTATTTTTTCCCATTTCAGAGAATTAATCTCTTTCTGCCACCTCCTCTGCTTCCCTCTGCAGAGCCTGCTCTGGACTCGAGAGGGGGCGGGGCCCGGCTGGCAGGCTTCCTCTGCTGGCTCCCAAGGTAGAGGAGCCTCGAGCCAGCACGTGCCTCCCGGGGGCTGCCGCTTCAAGTCCCTTTAGTTGGGTGCAAGATGGGAGGATCTCAGAGCTAAGAGGGGCAGTTGAGGGCTGCATCTCACCAGAGAGTCTTCCTATAGTTTCCCCATCTGGTGTCTGCTTACATACCTCTCATGACGGACAGCTCGCTCCCTATCTTTCAAAGCAGATCTCCTTGAGCCACCTGACCTTCCATTTCTTTCCTCACGCTGAACTGGAGGGCCTCCTTTCTACTCTGCTCAGGGATCTTGGCGCTCTGCTCCGGGCCTGCCCTGGACCTGTGTACCTTCTGCCTTGGGATACCCCTTAGAGAGTTACAGAGACACTAGTGCCCTCCCCCAAGTCTGGGCATCACAGTGGGCAAAGGCACTGGTTATGACTAAGCAGAGCACCTGTGTGTGTCTGACCAGAGGGGTTCAGTCCCCTTGAGGTGGTGCTCAATGGCCAGGAGTTGGCTCAGGTTCAGTTAGCAGAGAGAAGAGGCTTTGAGCAGCCAGTGCCAGAGGAGGGCAAGTGTTTGTATTTATAGTTTGCCCGTCCATGTTATAAATAACTCTCTGGACCTTGGTTTGTGATGTATTGGGGGGTTGTTTTAGAATCTTTCCCCCTTTTTGAGTGAGAAATAACCCAACTCTTCACCTGTCCCTGACTGGCGCCACCCTGAGTGGAAGGGTTTTATGATGCTTATGTGGCCTTGAAGAGAGAAAGTAGCTGCAGTTGGGAGGCGGGGGTTCTACCCAGGTCCTCGCCCCAGGGTGCCGTCAGACCTTGCACAAGTCTCTGATGCTCTGGGTCTTGGTTCCCTCACTTGTGGGATTTTCTCAAAGGTGACCATCACCTCTGGCTCGGTGCCCTGGGGCAGCTGAGCTGACCACTCCTAGCCTCAGTTTCCTCATCAGGAAAGTGGGGCAGTGGTGCCTCTCTCCCAGGGCTTGGGTGAGGCTTGGGGGGGCACACTGCCCCATACCAGTGTCCTTTCCTTCTGCTTCGCTCCCTGCCCCTGCCTGAAGCCTGCCTTTCCCTCTGCTAAATGAGGAAGCCTCTCACCCCTCACCATGCAGCTCAGTTGGCCGTTAGGCCTGAATGGGAGAGAGGCAGGATTCAAGGGTGATGGGGGCAGCCTGGGGCCTAGCTGCTTCAGGCATAATCCCAGCTCTGCTCTTACTGTGTGGGACTGGGCAAGTGGCAGACCTCCAAGTCTCCTGTCCCTTGCCTGTAAAACGGGGATAATAGCATCAACCAAATTGGGATAATAACGTGAGCCAAACAGGACCATGGTGAAGGCTAAACTCTCTCGAGTTCATCCTTGATTTCCTATCATGCCAGCAGTGTGATCAAGCAAGTTACAGAATTCTCTGTGCCTTGTTTTTCCCATCTGCAAAATGGGGGTAGCAGTACCTTCCTCGGCGGGTTATGGTGGGATTAAAGTGCTTAGGATAATGCATGGCACACCAGAGGCCCTCGGTGAGGCGTTTTCCAGTCACCACCGCTCTCATTGTATTTGCTAGGTCTGCCCTTCAAATCCCAAGCGTGTTACACCACTCCCCTCGACAACTCCTCCCACCCTAGTCTAGGGGCTGAGACACCCTCCTTCTCCCAGGCCAAGCCTATCGCCCTCCCTCATGGGGTTGGCGGTTTCCTGGCCTCCAAAGCCTGAGCTGGGCCAAGCTAAGGTATTCCCAAGGTAGTGGAACCCCAGAAGCTGGGATAGCTGAAGAAAGGCCCCAGGAAGGGAGGGGCTGAGGTGATGACTGGTGATGAGGCAGGCCCTGCTGCCAGGTACCTCTCAAGGGGCCACTGGCCTGAGCAGGGGATGAGGCCAGATGCCTGCAGGGTGCCTTCCTGCTCCTGAGAGCCTGGGCTGGCATTTCAGAGAACTGGAGAAGATTGGGCAGGCAGGGGGGAGTGCAACACCCGGGTTTTCCTAGAAGCCCTCAGATTGCCACATAGGTGTTACCTCCTCATTTCTGGGAGAGCTGCGATTCAAATAGGGGTGCTGTCTGCTTAGGTGTGCCTAGCACAGGCAACAGGGAAGCTTCCTGAAATCGGTGGTGACCTGCAGGCCAACTCCCAGCTTCCCAGCTGGCCCTCACTGCGGAACAACTCTGGAGGGCCAGGCAGGCCCAGCACGGTTCAGGACTCATCCAGGATCACGCAGCTGGAGCTCAGACCTAGCTCTGTGAGCCTGGTACGTTTTGCTCACCCAGAATGGCCTTCTCTAGGCCTTACCCTACCCCTGCTCCTCCCCACCAAGACGGCCACTGCTGGAGGGCAAAGCCTATATATAGAAGCCTTTAAACACTAAGATGCTTTGACAATTAAAATTCATAATTTATCCCACAAATGGCCTGGGGCTGCAGGCTGGCCGGAAGGCTGGCAGCTCCTGAAAGCAGGATCTCTGATGGGGTGGGCTGCCTGGAACCCCGTCAGGTGCAGGGGGCCAAGTGCTTGCCAGGTATACCCTCCAGCCCGGAGAGGCTAAGAGGTCAGGAGGACACTTTTGGGAGAAGATTGAGTTTCCTAGTGAGCCTGAGAGACAATCTGGTGGTGGGCACTGGGCCAAGGAGGGAGGGAGAGGCGGGAGGGGGGTGTAGCAGGCACATCTGACACACACAGGCCCCCCACACACACTGGGTGTCCGAGATTGTGGGGAGCATTCTCTCTCTCTCTCTCTCTCTCTCTCTCTCTCTCACACACACACACACACACACAGACACCCTGGGGGCTCAGCAACTCTGCCAGAACCAAGAGCAAGAGGAAAATAAAGAATTATACACGACAAAGGACATGACCTCAATTTTCTTCCAGGTTGATTTTTCTCTCCTCCTGGGGGGAGGCTGAAGGAGGTGAAGGAGGTGGTGGGGCCAGCCCAATGGGAGACAGACGCTGCCATCTGCCCGCCATCAGTCTGGGTTGCTCCACCCCTCCTCTCAGGGTCCCCCACCCACCCACACCCCCCAGGTCTAGGAGGCAGCTCCTCACCTCAGAGTCCCCAGATCAGAGGCCTGACTGAGTCTCACAGTTGGCAGCTGACACCACTGCCATTTTCAGCCATTCGCACCTCAGCAGGGATGAGCCCTGGAGAGCCAGAGGGAGTATGTGCAGAGCCTGCAGTCAGCGGACATTGGGTTGGAGGTAGCCATGAGGAGTGCCCCGGCGCTCTCAGGTGGCTCCGGCCCCAGACCGTCACCCGCACACCTCTCTCACTGTTACCTTCACCAGAAATACCCACCTTGCACCTTTCTCTGCCTTACTCTTGCATTTTGATCCGTGCTCACATGACACCTCGCCCCCTCGAGGGCTTTAATAAGAGCCTGGGACCAGGCATGGGGTGCTCTCAGGCTTTCCCCAGGTGGCTGCAGGGAGGGCTGCTAAGCTGTCACCCCCAATTTGGGGCCACATGGCAGAGGGGGGAGGCTGTAGGAACTCCCCCAGCAGGGGGAAAAGGAGAGGTGGACACATCTGCAGTACTCTATGGGGAGAGGGGCTGAGATCCAGAGGGTCCCTAGGAGGGTAATCCCTTTTTTCTGAGGCCTTGAGAGGAGCTCCTCGGGGGAGAGATCCTGGAGCTGGGTTCTGAAGGCCCAGTGGGATTTCCAGGCACTGGGTGGGCAGCCCACCTTGGCTGTGGGAAAAAGGCCCTGGGCTGGGAACCTAGTTGAGGGGTTCCAGACAGGCCTCTCCATAACCATGTGGCTGTGGCACCCCTGAGCATGTACTTCCCACTAACATGGTTGTTTCACAGAGTGGATCTGTTACAGAGCAACCCCGATATGAAATGGGTTATGTGACTGTGGGGCCTCACCCGTGTGCTTTGAAGGGACTTAATAATACTCCACTGCAGACACACACAAAAGGTTAATAAAAGGTTTATTTACAAAAGAAGGGGAAATGAAGAAATGAATAACTCAGGGAGAAAAAGAGGGAGATAAATTCATAAATGCATCCTACCTGTTCCGCTGACCTGGAATCTCAATGACCCACCGAGCTGGCAAAAAGCCGAGCACCATGAAGCCAAGAGAGCGACCCCAGCTCACATGGCTGGTTATATACCCAAACAAAAAACATGGCAGCTTAACTCCGCCCTCAGGTCCTCGTGACCCTCCCTTTGGGGATCATGGGATTTGTAGTTCCCAGTGTCTTGGTGGAGTGGGGGTGGAGTCCACAAAGCCCGTATGGAGTTTGCTCAGGACATCCTTTCCCCCAACAGATCCATTGGCTCTGTGTCCTGGGGCTGAGGCAAAAAAGGGACCTCAGACAGGTGGGGCCTTGGGGAGGGGGCAGGTCACCAGGAATCCAGCCCTTGCCTTCACCCTGCTTGCGTCCCTTCACCTCTGTGAGTAAGCAGACCGACCTTGTGGGGTGGTGGTGAGGACGGGCGCGCCAGCAGGCATCAGGACATGGGAGCTGAGTGTGCAGGGGGTGCTCACTCTGTCTCCTCCAATGTCTGCCCGCTCCCCCTCCTCCCCCAGCCCAAGTACCCACCTTTCTCCCTGCTTTCTCTGCCTCTCTCTCTCCTGTTCTGCTGCTGTGTCTCTGTTCTGTCCCCTTCTGTCCTGATTTTGGTCATTTCTGGTGGAGCTGCCAGACTTTGCAAAGCCCTCGCCCCCTTCCCCGGTCTGCTGGCCCTCGTGCTCCCTCCTGCCACAGACCCAGCACGGTGACACCGTGTCAGGACAAGATGAGAACATGCAGCCCCACACTGGCCCCTGTGCACGCTGCCAGTCTTGCAGCCTGGCGAGGACCCGAGGGCCCAGGCGCCAGCGCTGGCAGGGGCACGTTCTGCCAGCGACTCAGGCCTGTGTGTGCCGAGGATGCCTGGCGTCCCCAAGGAACGCTGAGTGGGAACACCATGAAATATTGACACTAGAAGCCTAAAATAACTAGGCCTTCCATCCTGTGCTGCCTCCAACCCCAAATTAGGTGAGATTCCAGCATCAGCGGCAAACGCAGAAGATGGTGGAAAAACACTGAATAGGATGTGTATGTTCCACACACCTTGGTTTTTTGATAGCTGGGGAGAGACTTTGATGGGCCTGGGAGGGCAGGGCGCTTGCCTGCAACTGAGCGCTAGTGCCTTCCCTAGGCCGGGGACTGGCTCTGGCCGGTCCTAATGCTTCTCCCCTGGACTGGCTGGCATGTGGAAGGGGCTCCCCTGGGGGGCTCTGGCGCTGCAGCCTAGGAAGAGGGTGGGGACGGAGGAGAGGCACAGGAGGAGATCTCTGCTGCCTGCTAGCCTGTGGCCGAGGCCCAGGGGCACATGAGTCCTCTTGGAAGCCTCAGTTTTCCTCCTCTGTGAAAGGGCGGGTGGTGCCCCTCTGGCATGTTGCTGCTGTCGGGGAAAGGATCCCTCTTCACGTCCAGGTTGCTCTGTAACGCTGAGTGTTTTGGCAACCGTATATCTGAGGCTAGAAAGCTGGCCTGCAGGGGACTTGGCAGTGGTTGTGGCGCCCCTTTTCTGACTGGTGGTGTGGGTCAAGTGGGGTGCTGGAGGGAGGAAGATATGCCCCTGCCCCCAGGGGCTTCCAGAGCTGCTTCCAGATAGACCCCCTCAGTGCTTCCCAAGTCCACTCATTATCCCAGGCGCCTTCTGTCTCCACCAGCCCCCTGGGGGGACAGTTCCAATGTGAGGCTCTGACTGGGGATTCCAGCCAACCCCTTAGAGAGAGCCTTCCCACCCCAGTGGAACTGCAGTTCGGGGCTGAGCCTCTTTCAGCCCCAGTCAGCTTTGAAGATGCTGACTTTCTAGCTGGAGGAAGTTCAGCTTCTATGGTGGGCTCTCGGAGACCTGGGGTGCAGCCCCTCGCTCTGGGAGGGGGAGACCACTAGAGAGGGCAGGCGATGCCTGAGGCCACAGTGGAATCACTGAAGGAACTGCTCGTGGCTAGTGTGGGGGCCGCTGAGCCAGGACTGGAGTGAGAGGCTGTCGTCACCCTCAGCCCCTCTGGCTGGGAGGAGGCAAGATGCTCGGGGCTGAGCATCCTCATGCGGTTCTCTGCCTCACCTGCCTGCCTACCATGTTTGTTTATTTTGTGTCCGTCATCCCATTGTTAAAGCCCTCCGGGGCCCAGGATCCAAAATGAAACCCTGACTACAATACATAAAACACCTGTCCTTGGCCACCTGCAGGATCCAGGGCCCCAGTGTGGCAGGAGCATATACTGCCCACTCAGCAGCTCTGTGGCCCCTGCAGGCACCCATGAGGTGAGAGACCAGGGTAGGCCAGGAGGTGTGGCCTGGCAGCTGTGTTCCTGCTTTGCCGCTTGAGGGGGCCTCAGTGCCTCCGTCTTTCAGGACAGCCACCTGTCAAAGGGGAGGGAAGCGGTCACTGGAGGGCAGTTCCCTTTGGCGCTGTCCTGGTCCTGAGGAGCATGGCCCCTTGCTCTGCAGTGCTGACTGCCAGGCCCGTGGTGGGGGCCACACACAATGCCCACCAGCTTCCCTCAGTATATTTGAATTCCCACTCCTCGGTGGGCCTGTTCCAGCACAGGCCCCCATCGGAGGGGCTTTGATCTCTGCAAAAATGCACATTTGCGTGCATGCACGCACACACACACACACACACACACACACACACACGATCAATTTCTTGGGTCTGCTGTCTGTCACATGTTGCACTGAGGTGACAGACACACCACCGGCCCACAGGCATCTCCCTCACTAGCAGGTGACAGGCACCTGCGACCATTTGACCAAAGAGTGTCGTGTTCCAGGTGGGACTCCAAGGCCCAGGCTTTGAGCGTCTTTCTCTCGTTGCCCCGGTCGCCGGGAAGCTCCCGCTTCAGTCATTACACGGGGCTCTGGTGTCTGCCTGCCTGGCGTACCTTCTTCACGTTGTGTTTTCACCATTTGGTAACATAATTTTTCTATCAATTGGCTCAAGTAATTTTTTTTTTTTTGAAGTAGGTGTGCTGCTGCTACTAATAGATGTAGGGCGATTCTGTGTTGTAGGCAAGAAATGATCTCTGCTAAGTAGGTCAAGGATGGCTTCGTGGAGGAGGAGACCTTTAGGGTAGAAGATCACAAAGGCTGCTGGGGCGGGAGCTGGGAGAGCTCTCCAGAAGGCGAGGCCTCAGAGGCAGGAATGGGCAGGACAAGGCGGGAGGCCTGGGTACCTTCACTGGGGGAGTCGGGGGAGTGGGAGGTGAGGGAGGAGGGTAGGTTGAGGCAAGGGGTTTCAAGCGCCAGCTTCTTGTCTGTGTGAGGGACCCTTTCGTTCCTCAGCCCACTCTCCAGCAGCCCCACCCGGCCCAAGCTGGGTGCTAAAAGTCCTGTTTACCTCTGCAGGTCCCCAGCCTCACGCCCGCGCCAGCCCCAGCTGCCGGCCCAATTACTTATTGATCGCCTGTCAGGATGTTTGCTTTTCTGGTGGGTCACTGGAGCGTGTGTGACTGTGGAAAATGGCCTGGTGGGGTGGGGTGGGGGGAGGCTGAACCACAGAAGAGTCTGGAGAGGGGATGAGAGGGTGGGGGGGTACAAAGCCCCAGGGGATGACAAAACCTTGCAGATTCCATAACATGTCAGTGACACCGGAGCCCTCTCCAGTTAATCAGTCACTTAGTCGATCGACATCCAGGGAGAGCCTGTCAGTGCTGGGAGGCCGCCGAGCACTGGAGAGTGAGTGGAGTCACTGGAGTCTGACAGGCCAGAGCCCTGGCCCCAGATGAGCCCCCTCTGCTAGCCGGGTGTCCTGGGAGGTCCCCAGCACTGCAAGGGTTGAAATGTGAACGACAAGACCTGTGTCCTGGAAAGCAGACTGGGTGCAGGCGTGGGGAGGGGCCTGGAGAAGGGGAAGGGGCTGAGCTGGGGCGGAGAGGTGGCTCCTCCCCGCCTGGCTCCCCGGCCTGGTGCGCCCCTGGGGCCACGCGTGTATGGTGTGTGGACAGGCAGCGAGTCCCAAAGGTACCGGCTGGGATGAGTGACAGGGAGAGATCTTCCGGGGTGACTGCAGCTGGACCCTCCGGAGACCATCTATTCAGCCCAGCCCCAGCCTGGCAAGAGTGCGGACAGGCCTTCTTAGTCCCCTGCTGCCCTGCCAGCAAGTTTCCCTGGAAGGGGCAGGGATGGGGAGAGGTCCCGCGGGAGCAAGTGGCCTCTGACCTCGGGCTGGGCGAGAGTAAGGGGAGGCTAGCTCCCACCCCAGCCCTGGCCCAGTCCACCTGCAGCTGGTCTTCAAGCCCTCCTCTCCATTCCAGCATCATCTCCCCTGTCGCTGCCGCCCAAGTCCTGCAAATTCCTTACACCCAGCTGTGACGAGATGCACCACATCAGTGCTTCAGTACAGACAGGCACCCTGGGCTGCCCCACTCAGAGTCTGGCCGCGCCCCCTGGACTAGCAGCCACACAGAGGAGGGAGATTAGAATCCGAGAGATGGACGGGTGAAGACTGGGGCAAGCGGCTCCAAGCAGTGGACATTAATTAGGCCTTGAAGATGGAGATTCCAGCAGGCAGGGGAGGGGACGTTTCAGGAGGAAGGAAGTGCAGGAGGCAAAGCCAGAGAACCCTCCTCCCTGGGCCTAGCCTCGGGCCCTGAGGAATGGGGAGCGAGGAAGGAGAGCATCAGAGACGCTGCACAGGCAGGCGTCAGGGCTGGGTGGGGCCTGCCACTGGCCTGAATCCCCCGCGGCGCCAATTTGCGAACACAGATGGGTACCTTTGGTTTTGCGGTTTGCTCAGGACTTGTGGGCTGGGGCTCAGCTGCGGGCCTGGGGTGGGACCCTGGCATCTGTGTCTGAGGAAGCTCAAGCTAGAGGCAAGGGGGCGGGTCTCAAAAGCCCTGGCCTAGCCGCTTGGAGACCAGACGAGCCCCTCTGATCCCCCGTGAGCCCCGAGGGCGGCTCAGCATGCCTGGCTTTATCCTCGCTGGGCACCAGGGGAACTGAGGCTCAGCTTGTGGGGGGCACGCTGGGAGCCACAGTGCCAGTAAAATATAAAGGAGGTGGATGTACCCGGGCCAGACCGACACCAGACTTCTGTGAGGTGACCCTGCCGCTTCCATGAACCCCCTCAGTCCCAGAAATACTTGAAGGTTCTGGGAGGGTAAGGGGCCAGGAGAGGGCAGGAGCCTCTTACCTCACTGTCCCCAACGAGTGGGCCCCACCTCTCTGTCAGGGACACTCTAAAGGGGCGGGAGGCTTGTGGTGGGTCCAGCCCAACGCTGTCCTCTAACGGCTCCCTGTCCTGTCCTTGCTCCCACTGCAGGTGAGCGAGAGAATGCTGGCGGGGGGTGTGAGGAGCATGCCCAGCCCCCTCCTGGCCTGCTGGCAGCCCATCCTCCTGCTGGTGCTGGGCTCCGTGTTGTCAGGCTCGGCCACGGGCTGCCCGCCGCGCTGCGAGTGCTCCGCCCAGGACCGGGCCGTGCTCTGCCACCGAAAGCGATTCGTGGCGGTGCCCGAGGGCATCCCCACAGAGACCCGCCTGCTGGACCTGGGCAAGAACCGCATCAAAACCCTCAACCAGGACGAGTTCGCCAGCTTCCCGCACTTGGAGGAGCTGGAGCTCAACGAGAACATCGTGAGCGCCGTGGAGCCGGGCGCCTTCAACAACCTCTTCAACCTGCGGACGCTGGGCCTGCGCAGCAACCGCCTGAAGCTCATCCCCCTGGGCGTCTTCACCGGCCTCAGCAACCTGACCAAGCTGGACATCAGCGAGAACAAGATCGTCATCCTGCTGGACTACATGTTCCAGGACCTGTACAACCTCAAGTCACTGGAGGTCGGTGACAACGACCTGGTCTACATCTCCCACCGCGCCTTCAGCGGCCTCAACAGCCTGGAGCAGCTGACGCTGGAGAAATGCAACCTGACCTCCATCCCCACCGAGGCGCTGTCCCACCTGCACGGCCTCATCGTTCTGCGGCTCCGGCACCTCAACATCAACGCCATCCGGGACTACTCCTTCAAGAGGTTATACCGGCTCAAGATCTTGGAGATTTCCCACTGGCCCTACTTGGACACCATGACACCCAACTGCCTCTACGGCCTCAACCTGACGTCCCTGTCCATCACTCACTGCAATCTGACCGCCGTGCCCTACCTGGCCGTGCGCCACCTGGTCTATCTCCGCTTCCTCAACCTCTCCTACAACCCCATAGGCACCATCGAGGGCTCCATGCTGCATGAGCTGCTCCGGCTGCAGGAGCTCCAGCTGGTGGGCGGGCAGCTGGCCGTGGTGGAGCCCTACGCCTTCCGCGGCCTCAACTACCTGCGCGTGCTCAATGTCTCGGGCAACCAGCTGACCACCCTGGAGGAGTCGGCCTTCCACTCTGTGGGCAACCTGGAGACACTCATCCTGGACTCCAACCCGCTGGCCTGCGACTGCCGGCTCCTGTGGGTGTTCCGGCGCCGCTGGCGGCTCAACTTCAACCGGCAGCAGCCCACCTGCGCCACGCCCGAGTTTGTCCAGGGCAAGGAATTCAAGGACTTCCCGGATGTGCTCCTGCCCAACTACTTCACCTGCCGCCGCGCCCGCATCCGGGACCGCAAGGCCCAGCAGGTGTTCGTGGATGAGGGCCACACGGTGCAGTTTGTGTGCAGGGCGGACGGCGACCCCCCGCCCGCCATCCTCTGGCTCTCGCCTCGCAAGCACCTGGTCTCTGCCAAGAGCAACGGGAGGCTCACGGTCTTCCCCGACGGCACGCTGGAGGTGCGCTACGCCCAGGTGCAGGACAACGGCACGTACCTGTGCATCGCGGCCAATGCAGGCGGCAACGACTCCATGCCCGCCCACCTGCACGTGCGCAGCTACTCGCCCGACTGGCCCCATCAGCCCAACAAGACCTTCGCCTTCATCTCCAACCAGCCGGGCGAGGGGGAGGCCAACAGCACCCGAGCCACCGTGCCTTTCCCCTTCGACATCAAGACCCTCATCATCGCTACCACCATGGGCTTCATCTCCTTCCTGGGCGTCGTGCTCTTCTGCCTGGTGCTGCTGTTCCTCTGGAGCCGAGGCAAGGGCAACACGAAGCACAACATCGAGATCGAGTACGTGCCCCGCAAGTCGGACGCGGGCATCAGCTCAGCCGACGCGCCCCGGAAGTTCAACATGAAGATGATATGAGGCTGGGGCGGGGGGCGGGGCAGGGGCCTGGCTGCTGCCTGCCGCTCCCCCGACTCTCCCGGCTCCCTCCTGCCCTCCACACAGACTCTTTGTCCCCCCCTTTCCTGTCTCTGATGCCCCCCGCCGGCCCTCACCTCCTGCCCTCTTTCCACCAGGACCTCGGAAGTCCAGGCCTGGGGACCCCGCCTGCGCAGGGGCGCACAGTGGATAGACTGGAGGCAGAGGGTGACGAACCAACACGTGGCACAGTCAGTAATTCAATAAAAAAAAGTTACGAACTTCCTCTGTAACCTGGGTTTCAATAATTATGGATTTTTATGAAAACTTGACATAATAAAAAGAAAAAAAACTCTTTCCAAAGCTAGTCGGAATGCGAACTTTTGCCGTCCTGATCGCCCCAGGGCCCTCTTCCGACTCAGCTGCTTGTTTTTCTCTTCCTCCTCCTCTCCCTCCTTTCTCTTCGCTTCCCCTGTGGGGAGGGATCACTCAGGAAAACAGGAAAGGAGGCTCCTGCCCCACCCGCTCACCCGCCCTGCCTGGGCAGCTGCCGGGAGCAGGAGGTGGCAGGTGTGGACCCAGCTCTGGGTTGGCTGTTTGCAGAGAGCGGGTGAGGGGACGGGGCTGCCCTGAGAAGGTGTGGGGGGGGCCTGTCTGCTGAGCTGCCAGGCAGCACTGCTGTGTGTGGGGGGGACAGTGGGGGGTGGGGCCTGGCCCAGTGGTGGCTCAGACTCTGGACAGGGGCTGGGGTCCTCCCGGAGGACGGCACAGGCAGGGGAGAGAGCCAGGGGCTGAAGGCATGACTGCAGCCTAGCTTCTGGCCCCAGCTCTGCCACTACGCGCTGTGTGGCCTCGACGAGGCCACTGACCCTCTCTGGGCCTCCGTCTTCACATCTGTATAAACGGAAACGTTACTCCCCGCCCTGCCTACCTCACAGGGCTGTTGTGAGGAATTGATGAGATGATGTATGTGAAACACTTTGTAACCTGTAAAGCGCTGTGCACACGTGTGGGTGACTGTTCTTGTTATGGTCATTCTTATCTCATTGGGGGAGGGTGGGGTCCTGAAGGGGTCTCCTCTGGATTAGGGTTGGGGGCTCCAGGGACTTCCAGGACAGAGGCTCAGGCTGTGCCAGAATCTTTGGCTGAATGGACAGGACTCTTGACCCGCAGGGGAGCTCCAGGGTCTGTGGGCATCTGCCACCTCTAATTTGGGGCCCCCACACAGAAGCCCCCCTGCAGCTTTGGCCTGGTCCTGTCAAGGGATGGCGAGCATCAGCCTTGTCACAAGCATTTATCAAGTGCCTGCCACACACCCCTCCCAACGAAGCACGCCAGAATTTGGGGCGCGGGTGAGCATCCTGGCTTTGCCCCATCTTGCACCAGGCTGGACTCTGAGCCAGTGCTGGGCTTTGAAGTGTTCTGAGTCCCCCTGCACATGAACTGACCAGGAGTGTCGATGTCAGTCTCCTCCTCTGCCCCCCAGCCGGTCCCACCCATTACACCAAACCTACATGCTCCAAGCTCAGGCCGGGAAAGCCATGCCCAGGCGTTAGAGCCAACAGCAAACAGGTCTGCTTGCAACTTCCCCTGAATCCATGGCCTTGTCTCCAGAAGCTGGTGCAGTAGCTTGTCCTGCAGACCATGTGCTCACCCCCCGTCTCTGGGGCAAAGAGGGGGCAACCAGGGGCAGGGAGGCCTGGCTTCTCCCCACTCCCAGAGTTTCCCTTCTCTCCTCAGGGATTCCTTGAATTCAGCTCCATAGTGGACGCAGGATGACCGCGCCGCCTGTTAGCCCCGGGAGTGAGGGAGAATCCAGGAATGCGGGACCCATGGGCACAGACTTGGATGCGCTTAAAGGGAGAGTGATAGGGAAGTCAGCCCTCAGCAAGAAGAACCCGCCCAAAATGTGACTCCAGTCAGATCAGGGAGCTTAACCCCCAGTCCAAGCCAGTGTGAGCCAGTAGCGCCTCTAAAGCAAGACTCTGGCGGGGCGTGCCGTGAGCAGGCCGCTGTGGAGTCGGCGCTCACTGGTTCCTTCATCCACGCAATCCATCTACGCACAGACCTGGGCCCGCTGCCAGCTCCCCACCCGTGCAGCTCACACCACAGCTGGGGCGCCTGCCCTCGCCCCCTTCCTCATCCACCACCCCAGTTCTGCGCGCGGTTTGGGGGAAGACGCCTCGATCCCTGTGAATTGTGGATTTCTCCCTCGGGAGAATGGGATCCTCGCCCCCCGGGACCCTGGCATGTTGCTGTGGGAAAGGTTGATGGGCTCTGGAGCAGCCTAGACTGCTGTCTGCGGGGCTCTGGGCCTGGGGTCCGGGCTGACTTTGAGTTCCTGTTCCAGCAGTTACAAGCGCTTTGGGACCTTAACCTCTGAGCGCCCGCCTGCTCCTCTGCGCCAGGAAGACGCCTGCACCGCTTGCGGCTGTTGGGAGGTTGAAGGAGGGAGCATAGGTGTACCGCTTGGTTGGGACAGTGCCTGGCATCAGTAAACCCGTGCACATGGCGAGTCGTTGTACTGTTGCGTTCCCGTCCTGCACAGTTGCGGAGCCCGAGGACCAGAGAGGGTAGTAGCTTCCCCACGGCCACACAGCTTCTAAGTCACAGGACCGGGGCCTGCAGTTTGCAGACTCGCAACTTGGCTTGGAGCTTCTAAGGACCAAGCCTGGGGACCCCATCTGGCAGGAGAGTTCTGTGGGGAAGGAGAAGAGACCCTGAGTCTGGATGGCTGCACACCAGAGGCCAGGGCTCTCAGGTGAGGCTTCAAGAACCCAACAGCCCTGTCCCCCTCCAGAGAGACCAGCAGCCCAGCCTTGGGTGCCCTCTCAGTGCTGTCTTGCCATGGGGGAAGCCCGTGAGAAGGTTGCTCTTGCTACACGGATGCCTGTGGCTCCACCAGGTTCTGGTAAGAACGGGAGATTCAAGAGGCCAATTTATTCATGGTTATTGGCGGGAATATGACCTCACGTGAAACTCTCGGATACAAGACAGTTGTGAGGTTGTCTTCAGGGGGAAGGCTCAGTCCAGAGGCGTGTGAGCACCCGAGGTCAGGGAGGCTAGGGACTGGGCGGCGAGCCGGGCAGCCTGGGTTTTACTGCTGCCCCTTCCTGCCGTGGGGCCTCCCTCTAGAGGAGAGAGTGATGCGCTCAGCTGCGAAGACCCCTGCTAGACAGGGAATAGTCTGGAAAGTCAGGCAGGAAGAGTCCATAGCAGCCCCGCCCCGCCAGCAGCCTGGCGCGTGCACAGCAGGAAGCTGTGGTCATGCATACAGGGGCCAGAGCTGTCCTGGGCCACCATTTCCACACAGTCCAAGTACCCCCATCCGCCCCGCTTTGGAGCCAAAGGGGCCTGGAGTGCAGATGTGCTATCACCTCGCGTCCTACAAGGAGCTGACTTCTCTGCTCCCCTTCATCCTGGATTTAAGCTCCTGGAGGAACGACAAGGGCCTGAATCCTGAGAGTTGAGGCTGCTTCCCAGAAGACGCAGGCCAGAGGCAGCCTCCAGGCCTGCACATCCATGAGGCAGCCTGGCTTGAAGAAAAAGGGTGCTGGGACGGGGAACCCCCTCCACCGACAAGAAGTGGACCCAGCCACGGTCATCACCCGGGAGGGCAGGCATTAGAGGGAACAGCAATCCTCGGGATCCCCCCTCCCACCCTTTGGCCCCCACTTACCCCTCACGAGCAAGGAGGCTCAGAGAGGGAGGTAAGCTGCCTGGAGTCACACAGCCAAGTGGCGGATGGGGCGTGGGCCTGGGGGCGAGCAGGCCTCGGTTCAGATCCCGGCTCAGGCATGGCGCTGAGTGTGCGCCACACCTGCTTCTCTTCGTCTGCCATCATCGGGGACAAGTGTGGGCTTGGCGGTTGGGCTCGGGCACTGGGAGGGCAGGGGCCTGGCGGGGACACAGTGGGTATGCCAGAGAGCTGGGGTTCAGGGGGGCTGGGGTAGAAACCAACCCCCACAGGCCGTCCGGTCTGCCACTGAGGGCGTCGCCAAGGCTGTGTGGGGAGGACAGGAGCAGACCCCAGGCCACCACCCCGGCTGCCGTGGCTGAGCGGCCGTGCCTTGGGATGCTGGAGGACAAGGCCACGCCTGTGGGTTTTGGGGGGCACTGAGGTCCCAGGGCCAGGGAGAAGGGGTCAGAGGGGCAGTGCAGAAGCCTGGCCTCGGAGTCCCAGGGGACCTTGAGTCTTTGGATTCGAGACGTCCACGGAGCCGGCGGTGCAGACTGACCGGAGTGAAGTGACTCACTGGCGCGCGCGCAGAGCCGGGCACCTTGTCCGTCCTTGCTTTCCCCAAGTTGGTGTTTTCTCACCACCTGTCGGCCTCTGAGCACCACCTACCACTCCTCCAAAACCCCAGTCCAGCCTCCTTCACAGTCGGCCTCAGGATCTCTGATTTCTTCATTCATATTCTCCAGAGGAAAAAATTCCAGTTCGCCACCTGCCAGCCACTGGATTGGCTGCCGGGAGTCGGGTGCTCAGGCCTTTGTCCAACCAGCCCAGGCCAAAGAGCTGGGCCTGGTCCAAGCCAAGTTTGGGAGAAGATGATGCAGAAAGGACTAAGGGACAAGATCAATTATCGCTGCACGTCAACCCTCTCAAGCGTAGTGCTTTCACACAACCACCGCCATTTACTTGTTGCCAGTTTAGCAGCCTGGGCGGGGCTTGCTACGGAGAGCTCACCTCTGCTCTTCTACCAGGGAGACCTGATCAGGGTGGAAAGATCCAACTGTCATCCCAGCTGGGGAGACTGGGAGGGCTGGAAGGCATCTGGCCTCTGTGTTTCCACACAGTATCTCCAGCAGGCTAGCTGGACCCTCTGTGGTGGCTCAGCACCCCCAAGATGGCAAAATGGAAGCTGCCAGGTCTCTGGGGCTCAGCCAGGAATCCCACACCTTCACATCTGCTGTGTTCTGTTGGTTGTGGCAAGTCACAGGCCCACCTAGATTCAGGGGACGGTGGACAGACCCCAGGTCTTGGTGGCAGGAGCTGCAGCCACATGGCAAAAGGACAGGCAGGATGTGAGGGTCACAGCAGCCACCTTGGAAATAACCCTCCAAGGGACCCTGTGGTACCTTCCTTGAAGGAGCCATGCATTGGTGCACAGCCTCCGGTTTACCCAGGGGCAGGGGACTTAGGGGCGGGGACTGGATCTACAGCTGGTAAGGGAAGAGCCAGGATGTACCCCAAGTTTGCTGCCCCTGTCAGGTGTCCTTCCCAGGAGATGCAAGGGCAGGGTCCCGGGGGTAACACAGCAATGATAGAACAGCTCTTTCCCAAGGGCCTGTGCCAGGCACAGAGCCACGCACGACCCACATTCTCTTCTTTCATCCCACCACAGGAAGGTTCTCATTGTGCTGCCTTTTGGATGAGAACACCTCAGGGAGGACTGCCAGGGGCTTACCACCAGGTGGGTGAGTCACACTCAGGTGCCGGGACCTCATGGCACAAAACCAGCAGCCTGGCCCCTAGTCCAGACCCGTCCAGACTCAGCTTTTTAGCTGTCAAGTGGGCACAGCCATGCAACTTCCTCTGCCTCCCTCCTCTGTGGGAGGGGACGAGGTGGGGATGGAGGGTGCTCTGGCATGGGGGATGGGTGCGTGGGTGGGGGTCAGCAGAAAGTCCCCACCTAACATTTCCCCCTCCCAGCTCCCAGTCCACCTGGCATGTCCACGGAGCCCTGAGGTGAGAGCGTGAGATTTAAGGCCCAGCAGCCTATTCTGAGGGTTACCTTACTACCTGCTGGGCAACTGCCCGCTACCGGGTGGGGGTCTGAGAACAGGCCGTGCAGTGTGGCCTGTCTTTGACTGCCTGGGGACTCCATCGCCCCGCCTGTAAGGGAACACACAGCCTCCCATAAACCCGTCACGGCCCATCCTGCATCCGTACCCTAGGCCCCGTCCCCATGCCAGGTGATGGCTTGTGTCTGGGAAAGTGGGACCTTGGGAAGCCGTGGAGACTAGGGCCTGTGTCTCAGGCCCCGCCGCCCTCCCCGCCCAGGTCTCGCATGCCCCAGTCCTCGTGCTAACCCAGGCCCCGCGCGTGACCCAGCGGGGCTCAGGGCCTGGCTCTCCCTGCATCCCCCCAGCCCCACCCGCCCCCAGCCCTCACTCCTGTCTGGGCCGTGACACACCGCCATGGAGACAGGCAATCCTGGGCTGGAGTGGCAGGATGCTCTGAAGGAACAGAGGAGGAGGCGGGAGCTGGAGGCAGAGAGAAGAAAGCCAGGCAGGAGAGAAAACATGCATCCCGCCCTGGGATGTTCCTCCTTCGCGGGGCCTGTGCGGAGCCCGAGGGCCCTGAACATGGTGTCAGAGCCACTGCCAAGATGGCACAGCAGCGTGTGGCACCTCGGAATGCACGCACCCCACGTGTGCCCCCACTTTGCAGATTCAGGGAGGGGAGTGACATGTCCAAGGTCACTACACGGGTGAGCCAGCAGCAGCAGCGGCTCTGGATCGGCCGAAGACTGGGAAACACGGGGGGGGGGGGGGCAACCGCTGTGGCATCCTGAAAACCCTCCTCTGGGAAACACAAGGTCGGGCCGGCTGGGAGCGGCATGGCGCCCTGGAGGAGGGGCAGCGAGAGGCCCTGGCTTTCTCTCTGACTCGCAGACATTTACGTGGCTTGTTAAAAAACATGGGCTCATAAAGAGGAGGGGCTCAGGCACTGCAAACCTGCTTCTCTCCTTGCCTGTAGCCCCCGAGCCTCCTCCGGGACATGCCAGGGTGCAGGAGCAGGCCTGGGTGGGAGGCGCCGTGCAGACCAGGTTCTCGGCGGAGCTCTCAGAGGCCATCTCTCCTGGGCTTCGCCCGCACCCTGCCATGGGGGCAGGGCAGGGGTGGGGGACACTTCCCCGTAACCTTGCAGCTGTCCCTGAGCGGGGCTGACCACTCCCCGCCGGCTGGAAAGCCCGTACTAATCAGTTCCCGCCTCTCCCTTCCAGCTTCAAGGTTTACCCCAGACCTCAGAGGTGTCCCTCATCCCCCTTCCCTGCCCCCACTTTGCTGCTGAAGTGAAGCAGAGTTACAGGCGCTCTAGCAGATGGACATTTACAGCTCAGCCCTGTGCCTGGCCCCAAAATCCCCCTTGCCATGCCTGGGACTGCCTGTGTAGTCACCTGGAACAGAGGCCCAGGGGCCTACTGACTCGTCCACCTGCTGGCCCTGGCCACTTCCGCCCACCTCTTGCCCACCCCCTTCCTCAGGTGCTGCTCTCCGGAACCAGGGCATCAGAAGTTCCCAGCGGTCCAGCCATCAGAGCCCCTTCAGCCTCCCACACACACCTAGAAGTCACCTTTCTGCAGTCTTCCTGTGTCCTCCCCAGGGAGCATGGCAGTCTGCCCTCCGCCTCACTTTCCCTGGGCTCTAAGAGCTCAGCTAGGGAAGACAGCCCGTGCCCGTGCCGGACAAGGTCCTCTGCCCCTTGAGTCCAAGTCAGCCACCAGCAGGGAAGCAGGACTAGGCCCTGCAGCCAGGCACCACGCAGCACTGCCAGGTTGGCACCTGGCTGGCTAGCAGCCAGGAAGACAGCTGTTCCCTTTCTCCTTTGGAGCAGCTAGAAGGGACGGGGACAGGGACACGGCAAGGTTGATGGACCCCTGCGGTTGCAGAAGGACCCGCTGGGAGTGTGGGTAGATGGGAGGATTGTTCTTTAGCAAGGCAGAGGGCTGGAGAGACCAGGCGGCCGGGAGGGGTGCCCAGGCCTCAGCTGGGCCCTTAGCTGGCCTCCAGCCCTTCCCTACAAAAGCACGCTCCCCAAGCCCTCGTAGGAAGGGGGAGGAAGTGTGGGGAGGTGGAAGAGGGAACAGCTGGCACGCGCCGCAGAGCAGTGGAGCCCAGTGTGCCGCAGGCAGCGGGAGGCTCAGGGAAGGTGACCACTTGGACGGAGAGAACAGATTCGAGGAAACAAAGGCAGGGAAAAGCTTTGCAAAGGCCCCCAGACCCGAAGCTCCAGTTCCCTTGACTTCACATGAGGAAAATGCTTCCTCCGCGCCTGGGAGGCCCCCGCCGCGCCAGGGACAGAATGCCCCCTCCTGCTGACTCAGTGGTCCCAGAGGGGAAGGACAGATGTGCAGGTCACCACTCAGAGCTCTGGGAGCAAGAGGGCGCTCTGGTGGGTGCTGGAGCACCAGAGGGACACAGCTCGGCGCCTAAGGAGAGACTGGAGATGTGGGAACAGAGGAGCAGATTCAAAGTACGCGCTGGTGACCACACACACACACACTCACACACACACCCCCATACTCCAGTGGGCCCACGTGTGCCCAGGACGGCGTATTTGCACACTTGGCAACACATGTGTGCCCTCTCAGACCTCCTCACGAACCCACACACGCAAACGCCAAGCATGTGCCCCAATAAGAGCTGTTGGCATCAGCACAACCGCGTCTGACCTGTCCCCAGGGCATTCCCACCAACGCTGAGGCCCTCAGGGGGCGCTGTCCCCCCAGCACCCTGTCCTAACACCCCCTTCGCCAGGGGCGCCCCTCCACCCACATCCCAATCAAGTCCTGCCCTGGGGGTCGTCCCCAAAGTGCACCCTGTCCCCCAACCCCTCGGAGAGCGCAGGCCTGCCCAGCCCCGCGCTAGCGCCCCGGCGCCTGCACGCGCACGTGAGCCCCACAGGCTGCACCGGGGACTGGGGCGCCCCCCACCCCCAGCCTCCGAGCCGCTGGCCAATGGCAGCGCCCGGCGCTGTCTCCCAGGCAACCACCCCGCAGAGGGGCTCGGTCTGGGCGCCCTGCGATGGGGGGGCTGTGAGTCCCCGGCTCCGCGCCCCCTCTCCCCCCTCGGAGGCTGCGCAGGGCTGGAAGGCGGGGCGCCCTTGTCTGCTCCCCAGCGCCCTTGTGCTGCAGGGGCAGGCGGCAGGGGTGCTGAGAGGAGGCCCGCTGCTGAGATGACATGACTCCTAGAGGCTGGGCCCCTGTGCGCCCCCAGGCCCCGCCCCCCTCTCTGAGGAGACGAGGCTTACATTCTCCTCTCAGGCCCCTGGAAAGCTGGCCTTGTCACCTCCTGTCCTTAAGGCCCCGGCTCTTTGGCTCCAGGCCCACCCTCCACCTCACACGCGAAGGTCACTTCTCTGACAACCGTCACTCCCCCAAATGGCCCTTCCCTCCACCCCATGCCCTCAACTCCCGTGCCCCTGGGCTAGGACCTGCCAACACTGGGGCCCAGCAAGACCACACCTGAGTGTTTGGATCGCGGGACACACAAGGCCACCCAGGAGGCGGAGGCTGGCGCGCGGGCCAAGGATGGCGGTGTACGGAGAGGGACCTGGAGCAGGTGGCTTGCCCTGTGCCAGCCGGGTGACTTTGGGCAAGTTGCCATGTGGCTTACGAGGATTAAATCAGCTCATGCTCGCAAGACACTGGGCGCAGGGCTGGAGTCCACTGATAGCTTGCGGAGTTCCCACTGGAGAACTTGCCACCCTCCCCCACAGCTGTCACTGAGACTCCGCCCGGGGCTCTGGACCAGGGGACTCCCAAGGATGGGCTTGTCCCCAACACACTGCCGCCCGCCCCAACCCAGGCGCCTGTCCCAGAGGGAGGCAGCTCAGAGCCCATCTCTCACCCATCGGGAGGCTAAGCTGGCGGTTTCCCTTCAGGAACGGTGACTGCAGCGTGGCTCCAGGCAGGCCGGGCAGTGAGGGTGTGCAGGCCTCTCACGTTCTCCGGCTCCAGGCCGCCGACCCCCCTTCTTTGAGAGAGCGCCCTTGTCCGTCCCACTGGCTCCCGCTGAAAGGGGGGGGGTCTTTGTCTCTGAAAAGACTTTGCTCAGGGTCTCCCGCCCCGCCATGCTTTCGTCCACACCCAGCTTGCAGCTGTGCACTCATCCCCATGGCTGCTGCCCACAGCCCTCCTGCAATCTCCTGTCTTCTTGGTCTTCGTGGAGCCTCCCCCCCGAGCTCTGTGGGTCCCTGCCCAGCTCAGCAGCTACTCCCTGTCTGCCCCTGGCCCGTTGGTTCCCCTCCCTGAGCTTCTCTTTCTCCACCGACAGAATGGACTCCTAGGTCTTCCTCTTGAGCACGCTCTCCCTTCCTTGCTCGCTTCTTCCCACGTGCTCACTGCTTGCCCCTGGGGCCTGAGGCTCCCCCCTAGGCGCTGGGGGCTCTGGGGGGCAAGACTCACACAGCTCCTGCCCCAGGGAGCACAGAGGCAGTTGGGGAGGATGGACTTCCGCCAGTCACTCACTCAAATACCACACCTCTTAAAAACGTGATCCAAGGTATGAGAAATGACACAGGAGGGGGCAGGAGGGGTTCTGTGGTTCCCCGAGTGCTGCAGCTTATAAAGCAGCAAGGTCGATGAGAGCAATCATAGCTCTCAGCTTCGCGCCAACAGGCCCTGTGCAGGGCCCTGGCTGCTCTCCTGGGCTTCTCTCTCAGAGCCTGGGCCGGGGTGGGGGGAGTAGGCTCCAAATGGCCAGCCCCGCCTCTCATGCCCTGTGCCCACTCTGGGGAGAGAGCAAGCGCAGCCCCACCCCCTTCTCGCAGCAGGCCCTCCACTCTGGCCTGCTCTGCATAATTGGCTTCCGGTGAGATCCGTGGGAAGTGATTTGGCACACCCCCGTGTATGTCTCGGCTGCACATTAATGAGTCAGGCACCCCAGGGCACAGTATTGCTCTTCTAGTCCACGGAATCGTCATTCCCCACCTTAAAGGACTGTTGGGAAGCCTGGACACAGCGCCCGTGGAAAGTTCCTGGCTTCGGGATGTGCCCAGGAGGCACAGAAGCTGGCCTTTGCCTGGCCTTCCAGGCAGGGGGCGTGGGGCTCGGGCTGGGGTACGTTTGGCTCTCAGCGCAGTCTGTATCTAGAATGATTTGCTGCAAGGAACAGAAGCCCATTTAAAGGGCTCTCTCGGGAGAGGGCGTTGAAAGGAGACAGTCAGGGGGCCCATCCTGGGACGCTTCCTCTCTCTTCTTAGATCAGGCCACCTGACCCTCTCTGCAGAGCAGAGCGAGTGACTTCCCTGCTGCTCAGTCAGGGCGTGCCTGCCTTTGGGCACCCTAAGGAAGCCTCAGCTTCCTCAGCTGCTCACTCAGCATCCACGTCCAATTCCAAATTCCCAAGAGAAACCAGGGTGGGCTGGGATGGGGTCAGGTGCCCCCTCTGGCCCTGCTGGCTGAGGTAAGGCCAGCAGGGCGGAAGACCACCTCCGCAGGGGGTGGGCGGGGGGATCTTTAAGCAGGAGTGGGGCTGGAGTGAAAACGAAGGCTTACTCTAGCCCGTGGTTCGGGAGCCTGGCTGCACGGGGCAATCACCCGGGGAACTGTGAGACCGCCGCCACCAAGCCCCACTCCCCGAGTGTCGATGCTCTTGTCTGGGGAGCAGCTTGGGCCATGGGAGTTTTGAGGGTCTCCAGGGGAGTCTAACGTGCAGCCAAGGCCCAGACCACTGCTTTAAGACCTCTGGTGGCAGAGCCCACACTGCGGCTGCCGTCCGTCCCTCCAGGGGGGTCTCATTTCAGGCCCAGTGAGCGATCACCACGGCCTAAGTCAAGGCGAGGGTCGGAATCCCGATCCCCAGCCCGGCCCGGCCCTAGTGAATGTGAACCTCTGGGGAACCACTGCTGATTCTTACCACCAAGCAAGTTTGGGGGACGCCATTTTCAATGAGAACTTTACCCACTACCCACAGCCTGACGCACAGTCGTGGGGGTGGAGTGGCCAAGCGCCGTGACCACTCCTGTGTAGCAAAAGGGGAAGGAGAGTAAACTCCCGCCAGCACCACGCATTGTCACACAGAGGCCCCTGGTCTCATCTGCAGAAATGTAGGTGATGAGAGAAGACCTGGTGCCCCAGGTCTCTGGGCTCCAAAACAGAGTGGACATTGCTTGTTCTGTCTGCTTTGTGTGCGGCGCCCCCCACCGCACGGCGTGAACAGGAACGGCCCTTTTCTTACAGACCCTACCGCCCTGCCGTGGTCTAACAATGCCTGATCCAAGCTGGACCAATCATACCCACAGGCCACTGCTGGAGTGGACAAGAAATTGACCTCTGACCCAAGGGCACCCAGTCAGAAGCTTTCCCTAAAATACTGAACTTGGAACCAGAGAATATTGCTTTTTCTTTGGAGCTGCAGGGAAAGGCGAGTTTGAGTTACCAAGAGCCACATTTCTAGCTCACAGAGGATGCAAGGAGAAGCAGAGCCAAGCTATGAGGAGTGTGTTGTGTGACCCTCAGCGGAAGCCAAAGACTGTTACAGGTGTTGCCCCCTGGGGGGGTGCTGATGAGGATGGAGCGCCCCAGGGAAAGTGTTAAAAGGTATCACATTTTGGGGTGGATCAACTGATAAGAAAGACAAGGAACTGCAGAAGCAGCTACGGATTATTCAGCACGGATTATTCAGTGTTTTGGGGGTCAGTGATTTCTGTCCCCACTGCACCCACCTCCCAGAAGGCTGTTGCAGGCCTCTGAGCATGGAGAGACCTCCAGCAGCCAAGCTCCAAGAGGAAAAGTTTGGAGGTTTTGCAAGTAGCCAAGTGACTGAAACTGTTCCTGGTTTTGCTGCTGTTATAGCCTGGCAGGGAAGGCGAAGACCCAGAGCCGGGCACCTCTCTGAGCTGCATGAGTGTGGCCATCTGTCGGGTTGTTTGGCCACCGCAGCTGCTGTTTTGAGTGTCACTTGTCTGGCGCTGCACTGGGCATCTCAGCAGCTCCGGGAGCATCTCCTGTGTGTCTTCTGTTGTCTTCGTGAGTTGGATCCTGGCCTAGAGTCTGGCTGCCGCGTGCTCGGGCCTCCGTAGAAGGAAGAGGCCATCTTGGGCACGTGGCCTGTTGTTCAGGACAGGAGCTCTGTGTCTGCCATGGCGGGAAGATGCCCTCTTAGATGCTTATTGCTTAGGACTTGAAAACACTGGACACTGCTTTGGGTGAGGTCAAGGCCATTTGTGGCCTCAGCAACTTTTTATTTTTCCCTGGTTTGTTAAGTAAATCCCGTGGTGGTTGTTCTCTGCACGTGCGTAGTCTTGCAATTATGCATGCGTGTGAAGAACTCAGTGACTATTGATAAACTATTTGGGCAGTGTCCTTGGCCAGTTTTAGAGCCCCTCGCTGCCCTGTATTACTTGTTTGCTGTTCTTGGTGGGCCTCCCTCTGGGTTCCCACTACACCTGCACAATTAGCAGCTTTGCTACCACACACCATGGGCCATGGTCCCTTCACTCCTTCCCAGTTAATGCCGCATTTATCAGAGGATAAATGTTTCTCATCACCTCAAATCTAGGTTAGTCTCTGTCTTAGGTTCAGTTTCAGTGGATTTCTTCCCTTTTACCAAAAAGTGTCCTTTGAGTGTAAGGTTATGGAGAAATTTGAAGAAACACAATTGAAAAGTGAATCACCAGCCTCCCCTGTCCCAAATGAAAACCTGTTTCAATCTCTGTCAGGAGCTAGAAGGCCTGTCACCCTGCACCCCTCTGCCTATCTGCTCCATTCTCTTCCTCATCGCTGCTAACCAAGCTTTCCCTCACCTACCAAAGTGCTCTTATCTGCGTTTGAACATCTCAAGATGGCAGCCCCTGCTGGGAGCCAGCACAACCTGGCATCTCAGTTCCCTGCAGCTAACCTTATCTCTGTGCCCTGATTTCAAATTCCCATGAGACGCACTCTGATTGGCCAGGTTTCAGTCAAGTGACCTCCACCTGGCCCAATCGCTGGGTCGGAGGGCAGGCTGCCACGGAGAACAAGAACCCACCCATGTTCACTGGCTCCTGGCACTGCCTTTGGAACTCTGGTGCATGAGGGAGACTGCTGCTGGGTCAGCTTCAGGGAAGACGCCCTTTCTCCATGAGCACTTGCTCCTCAGCCAGTCAAGAAGAGAGTGAGGGTCTCGACCAAGGGGCGGGCTTGTTCTGCCAGCAGGGTCTAGTAGGTAGCAAGGAGGGCCAGGCAGGGGAGACCCTCACCTCCCCCCTGAGGGAGCAGCTGCAGGCCTGTTTTGCATCCTGTCCAGATATTTCCCGTAAATAAACATTGACGCTTTCGATATCATGTTAATTTCACAGGCGGCTGCTCTGCTGACAGTTTCCACACTCCACCAGCGCCTCTTGTCAGTTTTATACTCACAGGCGGACGCCAGCCCCACTTGCAGGCTGCCCAACGTACAGACATAAAAACAAATGGTTCAGAAAGCCCTGGTGAAGTGTCAGGGAACAGCTAGGAGCCTAGATTGGGGGGAGGAAGGGCAGGGAGGGGCGAGGCGGCCCTGTCCAGGGTCCTGAAGTCAACCAGGACATGCACTAGGCTGCAGGGCTTAGAATCCACTGGGGCAACCTGGGTCAAGTAGCTCTACCTTTCCAGGCCACAGGTCCCACGTCTGTGGCATGGAGTTAATATTGCAGCACTGCTTCTTCTGGACATTGACTGTGAGTTCTGGGCAACTCTGACTCTTAACAAGTGCTCTTTAACTTCTCGGGAGAATCCTGTGCAAGTGATGACTCTTGCCTGGTTCTGTCCTTCAGCACGACCCGGGAGGCATCTGAACCGAGCCCGATCCCCATCGTGCACATAGACAGATAAGGCCTAATGCAGGCCGGTGGTTTTCTCAGAGTGTCAGCAGAATCAAGGCAGGAACTGGGGCTCCGGCTCCTGCTGCTCTCACCCACATAAACCAGGGTCCTAGGGGCACAGGCATGGCTGCAGACCCCTGCCATGTCCCAAGCCCAGTTGAGTCAGCCCCTTGAGACCTTTAGACTGCTTCCTGACTTGCATAGTCCTGAGTCTCATTCATATGCATGCCTCGCTCCTACTGTAGACAGAGCTGAGATGGCGCTTTCCGGTGCTCTGTGACCCTCCCTGTCAGCCTTTGTCCCTAGGCTTCTTATCACTGACCCTCTGACAGCCCCACTTTACCTCATGCTGGCTTAAACTGGGACCTGAAGGGGAGACCAGCTGGTTCGGTGCTCCCTCTGGGTGCCAGGCTGACTCCCCTCTTCATTTGGCTACTGCTTTTCTTTCTCCTGCACCCTTCTGCTGGGTGGGAAGGAGCATTTGTATCAGCTGGCTCGGTCCTGCTACACATCCCTCCATTATGTCCTGAAGGCCTAGGTTGGCCCCCAAGAGGGACTAGGCTGAGGCTAGAACACTAATGACTTGCAGTGACAGCCCACCCCCATGTCTGCCATCTACTCTCTGAAGGACAGCTTCACCAGCCTGGAGCCTGAGGGCACTGCAGGCTGGGGGCTGACATGGACAGGGGGAGATACCTTGGCATCTCAGGTGGCTGTCCAGGGTAGCTCAGATGGCTGTCTTCACTGGGGGCGGGGCTCTAGACACCCACACAGCAGCTCACACCCACGCTCTTCTGGCGCCTGCTTCTGCTCAATAAAAACTCGTTAATGGACTAAAGTGAATTAGACTCATTAGCACTGTTATCAGAGGCAAGCAAAGGTCGGCGCCTGCCTGCCTGCCTGCCTGCCTGCAGGGCCCAGATGGCAGTCACGGACAGGGCTGGTCACATCCCTGGGCCTCAGGACCCTCGCCTATGAATTGGGGCGTAAGTGCACCCCCCAAAAAATAGCTTCCATCACCTTCAGGCCAAGATCCCCAAGCTCCTGAGGTTGGTAGTCAAGCCCTCAAGTCTGGCTTTTTTTCACCTCTCTATGTGCTGCCCCATGCAGATTCATGTACGCCACATAGCAAGGCAGCCTCGTTCCCCTCACACACCTGTCTCCAGCTGCTGCCGTTGTTGTGTCCGCTCACTAGCAACGCAACTGTGCATTCTCCTTAGCATTGCCCTACACTGCTAAACTCCTGAGCAACCTTCAAAACCTCTGTCCATGTTACCCCTAGGAAGGCTCCCCTGACGACTGCCCACTCAAGGTTGGGTTAGGTGGCCATTCCATCTAGGGGTTCCATAGGGGAAGTTATAGGCTGGGCAAATTTAAAAGAAGCTCCACTTTGCCATGAGCAATTGCTCAGGAGGTCTTATTCCTCAGCAAATAGAGAAGAGAGCAGAGGTTGGAAGCAGGGGCCCAGCTTCCTTCTGTCATTAGCGATGTGGTTGTCTACCTCGATGTCTGTGTTCCCACCAGGCTACCATATTCTTGAGTGAGGTCAGAGTCCATGTATCTCTCACCTGGGGCTTGGCTCACAGTAGGTGCTTTCCACAGTTGGGTTTCTAAAAGAGGCAATGATGTGGGAGTTCCAGGTGTTTCCTCCAGTGCCCAAGAAAGACAGAGTGCCACCTCCCATCTCTTCCCTACCCTGCTCCCATCCCTGCTCAGCACCTTCAGAATCACTTAATTTTCAGACTTTTCCTCCTGAATTACAGCCCATGTAACAAATAAATAAATGAGGTGGGGTCAGGAAGGGGGGTTAAAGAGAGAAAGAAAGCACCAGAATCTGTCAGTCTTTCACTGCTATCTCCCAGGAGCTCTGGGCCAGAACAAGGTGGCAGGTGGGAGAGAGGAGGGAGGGAGACCTCAGACTGAAGAATGGCTCTGCACTGGTGGTCAGGAACCCCCTGTGCTGACGCCTCTCCCTGCCACGTATTTTCTTGCCCTCACCAGGCAAGTAGGTGTTGTCTAAACCCCTGCCTTCATTAGGAGAAGAATCAGGAGGGAATTGTCTCCTAAACCAGGTCGATCACTTACAACCCTGTGTACCCAAGGCCTTCTGGTGCCAGGCTCTGCTCAAGCACTCCTCTGTCCTTGTAGGGGCCAGTCTACAGAGGAGGAGCCTGAGATCCAGTGGTCACTAGCTAGAAAATGGGTTGGCTCTCAGGTCTGTACTTGCCGGGAAGCCACTCTGCTTCCCACGAGCGACACCAGGCCTGCGCCCTGGGTGCGAGCATCTCTCGGCCTCCACGCTACTGTCTCTGAAGACCCCTGCCAGCAGCACACGTCTCTGCCTTTCCTCTGGGCATGTGCTAGATTGTGGCATGTGCTAGATTCATGGAGATAGTCGGGAGCGATTTTATTGCAAAGGGATGGAAAAGATAAACACAGAAGGAGACAAATGCACCCTTCTTTTTTAAGGCATGAAATCATGAGGCCCAAGTCCTGGCTTCTAATCTATGAAAACAGCAGCAGCCTGCACAGGACGGGCAGAACCCGATGTCTGCCTGATCTGGTTCTGGGGGCTCTGGGTCACCTGGCTTTCCACTGACAGTTTCTTTGGAGAAGAACTGGGCCCATCAGAATAATCTAAACCCCTGCCTTCCCAGGCCAAAGCTGAGGAATCTAAATTTCGAGTTAAGGGTGGGTGAATTTTAGCCACCTCCCCTGTCCCAATGCTCTTGGCAACAGGAATGGACAACAGTGGCTTTGACCTCTAAAGGTCAATACACCGCCCTGAATGTATTGTTCCCCACCCCCAACTCATGGGCTCGGGCCCAAGCTTACCTGCACAGAGGAGTACATGGGAAAATGTGCATCTCTGATCTTGGGGACAGCCAAGACAGCGGGGTTGGCGGGGCAAGGAGGGAAGAACAGCATGCAGGGTAGGAACAAAAGGCATCCATGCAAGATTTGGCAATGCATTCGTTCACTCCATTGTGGAATGCTTACTGAACACCTACTATGTGCTTGGCAGTGCTCACACTATTGTAGGTAACTGGACACAGCAAAGAACAAAAGTGAGAAAAGTTCCTGCTTTTGTTAATCTTATAGTCTAGTGCAAACCTTTTCTGTAAAGGACCAGACAGTAAATCCTTTATGCTTTGTGGGCCATATATGACCTCTTTGCATATTTCTTTCTTTGTTTTTTTACAGTCCTTCAAGAATGTAACAAAATCCTTAGTTCATGGGCTGTGCAATATGCACAATAACAGATTGCTGACGAATTTGGCCACGGACCCTGGTCTGCTGATCCCTGGCCTGGTGCAACGCTGTCCAACAGATAAAAACGCAGGTCACTAATTTAAAATTTTATTAGTCACATTAAAAAAAAATGAAATGAAACAGGTAGAACTTAATTTTAATGCTATAGCTTATTTAAGCCAACAAATCCATGATGTGTCGTTTTGACATGTAATCAATGTTTCAAAATTGAAATATTTTTTCATTCTCTGATTGTACTGAGTCTTCAAAACCTGATGTGTGTTTTATACGTACAGCAGACCTCAATTTGGATTTGCATATTTCAAGTGGTCAAGTAACCGCGTGTGGCCCGCAAGTTCTAGTAGGAGAAACAGGTATTCAACAAGGTCAAGAAGTAAATATTCCTCAAAGGTGATATGTTTAAAGGCAGTAAGTGCTGTGGAGGGAAATAAAGCAGGACAGGGGGAGGGTGTGTTTGTTCGGAGCCCTCAGCCTCTGGGCAGCTCCAAGGTCTGGGAATTACACTCAGGCCGAGGGTCTTGCAAGTCCCAGGGAAGCGAGAAGCAGGAAGCCATCCACAGGACTGTAGGATCTCATCAGTGACCGGAACTGAGAGGCGCCATCAGGCCTGACTCTTGCCCAAGGCAGGGGGTGCCCCTGACAGCTGGGGTCAGCTGTATCTCCTTGCTCATCCTCTCCCCAAGCAGCCTGTTCCCTTGCTGCGGTCTCTGATTTCACTCCTTCCTCCTTCCTTTTGCGTTCCAAAAGCTATTTCCCAAGGAGTGTACGTTCAATTTAAAATTCTCAGTGACTCTTCAATGCTCATGCGGTGGAGTCCAGCTTCCTTACTGGGCCCACCCAGACAGATCAGTCAGGAGGCTTTGGTAGCAAAATATCCAAGCAGCGCGGGCCTACTCCCGGAAGAAATGTCAGAAGCAGGCGGGCCTCCTTTCCCCTCTCCTGGGCTGGAACTGGGTCACATGCCCCTCCCTGAGCCATTCCCTCCTCACTGGTAGGGAAAAAAATTGCTCATTTGCAACTCCATTAGCTTGAATTGAGCTCAAGTCCCCAAAGTGCTTTGCTGGGAAGGGTGGGAGGATCTTGTAGTGGCCCGTTGTCTACCACAGACCTCTTGTGGTGGGTCCAGCTCAGGCCTCCAACTTACCCCCGACACACACACCCCCCTTCCTCACGCTCGGGATCCAGCCTCCCCTGGGCCACCAAAGTGCATCCCTTTGCCTGTGAGTCTTTGTACCTCCTATTCCTGCTCCTTGGGATGACTTTCCATCCTCTGCCTCCATGTCCACCTGCGCTGGACTACTCCCTCGTGTCCTCTAAGTGTCAGGCTCAATGGATGCCATCTCCACAGGAACCCCATGTCTGGTCCCCCAGGTGGAGGGCTCCATAGATGAGGACAGAGGCTGCAGCAGACTCACTTCTGCACAGTAAATACTTGCACAATAAACACCTTGTTTGGGCTTGGCATTTCTCGTGGTGTCTGCTGGGCCTGGCAGACAGACACTTCATGCCACCCTGGGCCTTCCAGCAAACAGTGCCCTGCACAGGAAGAGGCAGGTCAGGAGACCCAGGTTCAAGTGCAGATCTGCCACTCACCTTGGTGTGACCTTGGGCAGGTCATGGATTTCTCTGGGTTTAGGACAGCAGGTAGATGGGAGCACGGGGTGTGGGTCAGGGAAGTGAACCCAGAGTTGTGTGGCCAAGGGCCACCTACTGACCTCTGTTCAAAGCAGGGTCTGCCATGCCCGCAGAGGCAGGACACAGTGGGAGAGTGGCGAGTCTCCAAGAGAGTGGGAGGCAGGGAAGAAGCAAGATTGAAATTCCAGCAGGCACTCACAGAGCCTGCTCCCTGGAGCCCCCGCTTCTTTGTTCCATTTAATCAATATGTAATTAAACTGAAATCCCAGCTTAAGAATTTCCAGCGGTGTTAAGACCAGACTTTCCAAGGGACCGGTAGAGTCGAGGCTCCTGGGTCCTGCAGCTATTAGCCCCTCACCAGCCTGGCCTACCTCCAGTCTGTGAGACCCCAAGGTCACCTTGTCTAAATGACCAGTCCAGCATGAGACTCTGTTCTTCCACACAGATTTCTGGGGAAGAGGTGGGGCATCTGGGGGGCATGAGGATCAGGAGGAAGGCACTGGACCCTCAACACCATCTTGGGTCACCGGGTTTCTGGTTACCCTCATGTGTTAGAGGGGAACTGGGGAGAATGGGGCCCTGCCTTGCAGAGCTGAGACTCAGACCTGTCCTAGCTTATCGGCCACCTGCTGTCTCTGGGCTCCTGAGGGACCTGACCAGGGCACCGACTCCGCTGGCTGCTGTGTGCTGGGCACGTGTCATGCGCTTAACTATTTTGAGTTCTTTATGTGCAGGAGCCACTTCACCCTCAAGCAGGCCTGCGAAGAGGTACCTGTATTAAGTCTATGCTAAGAGAAGAAACGGGCACTGAGCACCCAGTGTCACCCGCGCGCTGCTGCTGGGCTTGGATCTGCATCCGGTAGCGCTTGCGGCAGTCGCGGTGTGAATGGCTGCCTTGGAGAGGAGCCCCCATCACTGGGTGCAGCCCGAGGCTTTTCTTCCCCTCCTGGGCAGACCCCACACCTGCTCCCCACGGGCCCCTCCACAAAGAGAACTTGCTCTCAGGCCAGAGGTAGAAACGACTTCTGAGCTCACACCATCACCACTGAAGTCCCCAGCCCCCCTCGGGGACAGCTCTGCGTGACGGGGTCTGACTCTGCCCTTAGGCCGGGGGTCAGAAATACAACAGGAGCCACAAATACAAGGTGCACATGGAAGTTAAGTTTTCCAGTAATCACAGTAAAAATAAGAAACTGATGAAATGAACTTAAGAATATCTTTAACTAAATGCATCCAAAATATTACCATCAACAGGAATCGCTGTTGAAAGGTATTGAGCTATTTTGCATTTGTTGATGGTTCCAAGTCTTTGAAATCTGGTGCAGTTTCCACTTTCAGCCCACCTTGTTCAGATGAGCTGCCTCTCAGGTGCTCACTTGCACGCGTGGCTGGTGGCTGCGTGTAGAACAGTCGCGCCCCAGGTTCTGTGCAATCACTGTGAGCAGGGAGAAGATGGGGTGTCGGCCTTGAGGGCATGCAACTTAATCCAGGATACAGGGGGACTCTCAGGGGGAAAGGTAGGGTCACAGGCACATTCCATTCCCCACCTTAGGGGTTATCTGGGGAGGATGGGGGAGAAGAGCCAGACCCTGGAAAATTGGACGTAGGGGGCTAGTCAGGTTAGGGATGGCAGAGATTACCAGGCAGAAGCCAGATGCCTGCCACAAACCCACTTTTTGTGTGCACCCCTCCATGCTTTGAGACTTGGGGGTCTCCTGGGTGAAGGAGAAGGAGAAGAGAGAGCCAAACCAGAGGCAGCGTTGTCTCCCAAAAAGAGCTGAGTCCCATGCCCAGGAAATAGGAGGTCTCCCTCTCTCCTCCGCCCGCCCCTGGCCGCTCTACCTCTGCCCTCAGCGGGTGGGGAGAAGGCGCCAGTGCGATGAGAGGAAGTGACCCTCATTCTGGGTGCAAGCATGCCACTGTGCCATTTCTCCTGGAGAGAGCGACCCTCAGCCAGTTCCCTAGCAGGCCTGGCCCAGCCTGTGAAGAAGGAAAATGAGTCCCCGGAGAAGTAGAGGTTGTATTATCTGAACAAACAAGCTGGAAGCACCAAGTCAAACGACTATCTATGGCACCTCTTCACCCCAGGGGGCCAGCAGGATGGGTACACCCAGGCCTCTAGAGTTGGGAACTTCCCACCCTGAACTCTCAGACTCCGCCCCTGGAATATTTTACCACTTGGCATTACCATCACATTTTAATATTCCTCCAATCTGGGCATTGCAAAGACGTTTGGAACTGAAGTGGAGAAGAACATCAGCCCCTTAGTTTCCTTTGAAGAGCTCTAAACTGAATCCCATAGAGGTGCTGCCTCCCCCCAACCCCATTCCCCTGGAATGTTCTAGAAAAATCCTGCTGTGGCTCACACTTCAGTTCTACATGTCCTTCATCCTGGGTTTGTTTTGTCTCCCCACCGTATCCAACAGCAACCTGCCCTCCCTCTTAGTCTTTCGTTTTGGATCTTGGTTTGCTCCAATTCCTTAGGGCAGAAAAGCTCCTGGGATTCTCCTTGTCATTCCTCATATCCATGAAGTCTGCTCTAAAAATCCCAGAAATTTGACAGGCTGTCCCCCATGTATCCCAGAGGAAGAAGTAGGAAAAGCCAGGCCAGACAAGTGGGATTTCTGAGCCAGTGTAACTGTCCAATGTCCACCCCCACCCCCCACCCCTGATTCATGTAGTAAGTCAATGGCAGAGTTGGAACTAGAATAGCTCTTGGCTGGAAGAGAGGTTTGTGGGAGGTGGGAGACTCACACTGCAGGAAAAAGAGCCAAAAGGGATGCATCCAGACAGGATGGGTGCAGGTAAAGGTGGGTGGACAGGCCGCATGTCTTGCATCATCCCGGTACTCCTCAGGTGTGGCCATACCAGACGGAATCAGCTATCTGAGTCAGTGTGCCAGGACTTTGACCAAGAGGGAGGCTGAGGGCTGCACCCAGGGACACTAGCCAAGAAAGCTAGGTAAGCAGGCAGTGGTGGTCAGGCCAGGCCACTTCCATCTTCTCCAGTCAAATCTTCAGCGGAGACGCCCAAACAGAATTGAGATTCTGGCAGAGTCTTTCAAAAGGGTGATATTTGTGTAAGTGTCCAGAATCTTGCTCAGAGCATAGCAGGTGCCCTGTACATTCACGCCGAATTCAAATCTGTAGGCCACAGGGAGCCAGTGCAAGTGCATGAGCAGGTGAGTGGCCAGACTGGGGGCCCAGCAAGCGCTGTGTACAGAACAGATGGCCCAAGCAGTGGAGCTGTGACAATGACCCTGCTCAAAATGACCAGTCCCAGGCTTCCCTGGCCTGCACCTACTTGCTCTGAACCAGGCGATAGGGTCCAACCAATCCGAGCATGGGCAGGTGGCTGCCAGAACTCATCCTTCTGGATCGGAGCCATAGGCAGCTGCACTGGGGCCAAAACCAACCTCCTTCCTGGGCACTCCCTGCCTCCCTCCCTCTAGCTCGCACCAACCTTTAAGGATGATCTACAGGCCGCATGTGGAAAAGGCCAAGCTGAGATGGAAGAAAATGTTAAGAAAATGTGATGAAGGTTCAGTCCCCGAGGGCCAGGTGAGGAAGGAGCTGACTCGGGGGCGTGACAGTCGTGGTGATTAACTTCTTCCCCAGCTTCCTCTCCCAGGTCCATAGAGCCTCACACCAGAGCCTTCTCCCCACCCCCCATCCCGGCCCAGGACCGTACCTTCGAGGGGATGGCTGTTGTGCCCTATTGCAAAGGGGCAGTGGATGGATTCATCCCTGCTTCCTGGCCAGCCCTGTCTGCACGGCAAATCCCCATCCCCCAGCTCTTAGCTCCTGGTCTGGCCGCCTCCCCTCGCCTGAGTGGGGCTGGTAACGGGTGCAATGTTGGCATATCAGGGCTCTGCCAGGTCTGGGAGCCTCTGGGAAGTAGAAAGCATTGCTGGAGCCACAGCCTCGGCACATCAGAGTCAGGATGCAGGGCGAGGGGGGTGCTCAGTTGTGAACAGCCATGCAGCTCAGCTCAGGGAGCCCCAAACTGTGCCGAACCTCTATGCTGTCTGTTCTCTTCTGATAGTCTTTAAGCCAACTGACTTTTCTTCTTAGCTGTTTTTATTTTATAAGAAACCTTTCTATTAGTGAGAAGAGAAAATCTAGACTCAATGGTCTGAATGTTCTAAAGAGAAGTATAAAAGCAAGCACAAGAGTGATGACGACAAAGCCGCGTTCTGAGTGATTCACTAGCTCAGAAGTTAAGTGCTCTCGAGTCTGGGGACTGCCATTTGGGGATCAAGGGGAGGAGATTCTCAAGAATTCAAGGTGTTGACGGCAACCAGCATTAATGGGAGACTTTCAGGGTGTTTCTAGAAGGCGTTTGAAACTAATTGAAAGCACATGACCTCTCTTACCAAATCACAATTTAATGGCACGATGCGTGTCCGGGTGTGACGTAAAGGCGTGTCCCGACCACCAGTCATCACAGGCCCCTCACCCAGTGTTACAGCTGCCTCAGCCTCGGCTCCCCAGAGGGTGGGTGAGGGCCTATCACTCTTCACCGCAGCCCTCCTGCCACCCCCTTAACCTCACTAGTCCCCAGCTCTGGCCTCCTACCTCTTCTCGCACCCCAGCGTGGAGCTTGGAGGCCTGCACGTCCCTTGGCCTGGCTTGCTTTCTCCAGGGTCAATGACCTCCTCCCTCACTTCCTTTCAATCTTGCTCAAGTGTCACCCCTTCCATGTCACCCCAAAATTGCAGGTCCACCACGACCACCACAGACACTTTCTATTTCCTTTTCCTGGGTTATTTTTCTCTTTAGCATTCACCGTTATCACTCAAACCCCGTATTCGACCTCTGGTCTGGTTCACTGACTGTCCTCACTAGGTCACAAGCTTCGGGGGACAAGGATTTGGCCAGGTGTATTCACTCTCGTGTCCTCAGTTCCTAGAAAATGCTCGTAACCCTTGGTTGACAGAAACAAGGAATCTTATCCCCGCGATACCTGTGGAAAGTGCTGTGACCACACCCCATCTTGTGGATGAGAAATCTGCCACCAAGGCCAGCAGCCAATCTAAAGCGGGGGCAGGTGAAGACAGGCTTCCAGCCTTGTGCTCCTTCCAAAGGGCATTGGATTCGTGGCCCTGCGATACACTGAGGGTGACAGAGTCCCCTTGGGAGGCACAGCAGGCTGAACTATAGGACAGACCTAGCCAGAGGACTCGCGCCTCCGGCTCTGCCCTGAAGAAGTGCTCAATTCAATGTGGCGCTGCCCCCATGGCGCCGCTGGAGCCCCGTGCCCCAGCCCGGGAGGAGCCCCTCTTTACACTCTCCCCCCTCATCTCAGCAGCTCCTTTCTGACAGGCCCCTCGGCCTCCCCATCTGCTCCTCGCAAGGGGATCCACCTCCCCCAGGCTCCTGCTCCTGGAAGGGGGTGTGGCCTGGCAGACCCCAAGACCACCCGTTACAGAGCTACACGGCTTCCTTCTGGCAGATGCCTCTTCCGCCGAGATTGCAGAGAGCAGCACCCGCGCTCCAGGCGGCATAAACAAAACCTCTTTCCATCTTGGTCTGGAGGAAGCAGCTTCCTGGGGCGGGTCGTGGGGAGGCCACCTTCCCATCCCTGCCAAATCCTTTGGAAGTGGCCACGTCTTTGTTCTGACACCACAAAGCATGACTTCCAGCTCATTCGCTCAAGGAGTTGGTCCTGAGCACTTTTGGGGCACCAACCTGGTGGCAGGTCCTCATCCAGGCCTGCCCTCCAGGACTCAAGCTCGGTGGGGACAGAGAAGGGATGGCAGCCTGGTGAGTGTTCGGATGGGCTGGAGGACGTGGGGGCCAGCAGTGCATCCACCTAAGCTGCAGATGGAGCCCTGAGGGAAATGTGCAGCCCTGCCAGAAGGGATGAGATCAGAACAGGCTTTGCTTTTGTGGGACTGAAAATGTCCTCATCTCCCTCAGGGACCTGGTCCCAGCTGGCACTCATAGCCTGCGTGACTGCCTGAGGCCTGAGAAGCAGACGCTGAGGTGAGGGTTCCGTGGAATGAGTGGTTTATCTAGGAAGTGATCCTGGGGAGAGAGTGGGGGGAGTGAGCCGGAGGAGGGAAATCAAGAATGCAGGTGACTGTACCCCAGCCCAGGGGTTAGCCCCGCCCCCACCAGGGACCTCTGAGGGCCTGCAGAGCTGTCCCACAGGTGAGGAGCAGCTGCCCTCCTCCTCCCTGTCCCTTGGCTGAGGGACTTCCAGGACTGGCCTCTCCGGACACCACTGCCACACCCCACACATGGACTGACCCAGTCACCTGGGGAAAGAGGAGCCTAAAGGGTAGACAACTGTGCAAGAACCACAGGCCACAGTCACCCCTGCTTCCACCCTTCCTCCCAACACCACCCCAAAACCCAGTAGTCGGGGCTCTTTTCCTGAACCTTGCACTTTGGAAGGTCCTGCTGTGGCCCCACACCTCTCTCATGAGGAGTTCCTCCCCTGGGCCCATCCTTCTAGAAGGCCCTGGGCCACCAACGTTCACACACGGGGCCTGAGGGTGTCCAAGGGACTGCATGCAGGGGTGGGCACGAGCAGAGCTTGGCCTTGCAGGAGGGGTCTGTCCCCGTGGATGTGAGCCAGGCCCTTTTCGGGGAGGGGGGGACAGAGCCAGGGGTTGGGGCGAGGGGAGCCAGACCCAGGGCTAAGTCAGGTCCAGGTCTTGCCCAAGATTCTGTATGTAAACCTTTGAGGTTGCTGTGAAGGTATATTTGTCAAGGTGGTGCCTGGAACATGTTTTATTTAATAGTTGTTAGCTTGCCTTATGACCTTTAAATATACAGACATAAGCTATATGGACTTCCATTGGTGCCACTGCCCCAGACCCCACAACTGTCAGGGTGGGCCTGGAGAGAGGGCTGGGCACTAGACTCAACGTTCTGTGCTCTGAGGGGGGATCCCTGTGCAGTGGGAGACAAGGCAGCCACCTCTGCCCGGTGACAGGACTCCTACTGCTGGGCACAGCCACCAGCAGGTGCTCAGCTATGGAGTCTCCCAGCCGACTGGGATCTGAGTCATAATCAAAGCCCCACTGTACAGAGGGCAAAGCTGAGCCTAGAGGGTGGCAGGGACTTCCCAATGCTGCACACGAAACCCTTGCAAGCATAGGGAACCATGTGCCATGGCAGGGTGGGGGGTGCCTGCACATGTGGGCTCAAGTGTACTCCAGGGCCTGCATGGGTAGATTGGATTTTTTTCTTCCTCACATTTTTTCTGCACCAGGGAAGATCCATCATTTCCTTTTCCTGTAATGATGTTGACCTGATTAAAATTTTTATTGGATTTCACAAAATAATTTCATATACACCATTCCCTGGGGGCCCTGCTGGAGGATGCGATGGCAGAGGATGGCGGGGCGTGAGGGACGGGCACGAGGCGGGTGCTATTATCAGGAGAGAGAGAGACAAGTAGCCTTAGAAAGGGGTTGAGTTGGAAAATATTTCGTACGCCACTGAGATGACTGGTGGGTCCAGCCGAAGGGGGGATTAAAAGCTGGGCTGCTTCCATCTCCTTGCAGGAGCGTTGACGTGGCCTGTCTGCAGGATGCCCCACGGCCCGGGACCAGCAGGGGGTAGAGAACAGGGGTCCGCAGGCTGCAGGAGGAGGACAGCTGCTCACACCCACTCCTGACCCCCAGTTCCTCCAGCCCAGGCTCTGGCCCGATGCTGGGTTGGAAAAGCCAGGATCTGCGGGCACGCCGGGACCCCAAGGCCAAAGCCAGTGAGCCTCCTGATGGCAATAGCAGAGGGCGGCCCGGGGCAGCCCCTGTTGGCGGGCGGTAGCACCCCTCCATGGGCACATGCAAGGACCTGGGGTCCAGCTAGCTGGGCTGAGTGACCTTCAAGAGGGGAGACCACAGCAAACAGAGTAAGAAGGTAAAATGCACTGCAGGTGTGATGGGCTTTGTGCCGAGAAGTTCAGCAGGATTTGGGCGTTGACGGGGAGGGCTTGCGGTTGAAGTAAGCGGCCAGGGAGGGCCTCCCCAAGGAGACGGCCCTTGAGCTAAGAGGCAAAAGGGCTGAGCCAGTGACTCCTGCGGGTCCTAAGCTCAGAGAAGCTGCCGTCAGGGAACGGCCAGTGCAACGGCCCTGCGGGGCGATGGGTCTCCCAGAGGCCGGCCTGGAGACATCAGTGACTTAGCGAGGAACAGCAGGCAGAGGAAGAACCTTGAGGTCAGAGAGGGGCTGGGGTCCATTGCTGGGTGGGAACATCAGAATCTGTGGGTGCATTGGGACCCCAAGGCCGAAGCCAGGGAGTCTCAATGGGGGGCTGCTGGGGGACTCCGGCTTTTCTGCGGGTATGACAGGAGCTACCCCTCTCCCGGTCACTCCCTGCCGAGGGGCGAGTGGAGGGTTTGTCCCTCTTCTGCCCCGGTGGGCCGGCCTGCTCCCCAGAGGAGACAGGAGACACCCACATTGTCACTGGCTCTTCTCAGAAAATCTGCAGAGGAGGGAAGAGGCAGGGGTGGGTCAGGCCCATCAGCCTCACAATGCGGGTCCTATGCCCCAGCCCCGTGCAGGCGCCTCTCCTCAGGAGGCACCTTGGCTGCAGAGCCTGGGCCTCAGGTCCGCCTTGGCCTGCCCTGGGTCCTCGGCATCCCTCCTGCCTCATCTCCCATCCCCTCCTCAGACCCGGGATGCGCAACATGTCCATTCCAGCCACGGCTTTTGTATATGCAGTCTCAGCCAGGACAGGAGCTAAATGGATTCAGCCCGTAAGGATGAGCCCCTGCAAAGGACAGAGTGCAGACAGACCAGGCCGCAGACCAGGTGGGAAGCCGGCTGAGGCACACACCCACCACCAAGAAGAGAAGCAACCCGCTGAGGGAGCCTTGCGGGAGCTGGGGTGGCAGGCAGGAGGCCAAGTCCCCGTGAGGGCAGGGCCCTGTCCCGTTTAACCAGACCACGCCCTCTGAGTCCCGTGTGCGCTCTGCCAGGTAGCAGGACCCCGAGAACACAGCCAGGACAAGATGTGGGGGAGGAGGGGCTGAAGCAGCCACCCTCCATTTGCCAAGCCCTGCTCCCGAGTGTGGGGCTGTATGCACCCCGAGAGAGAACGTCTCTTCAATTCACACCGAGGCGCTATATGGGCTATGGCAGCCCTACCTTGGCCCCCGCCCCAGACTCCTGCCTGAGCAGCGTAGGAGAGGCCCCGCAGGATGGGGAGGAGACAGGCATCCTCAGGCCGGAACGCCAGGGAAGCTAGCCGAGCCTCCTAGGAAGGCGCTGGGAGTAGCCAGTGGGTACTGAGAAGGCTGGATGGGGTGGTCTCTGGGGAACAGCCCTACAAGAGCCTAGAGGCCTGAGGGAGCATGGTTTAGACAATGGCAAAAGGTTGGACCAGAGGGGTTTTCAGGGGAAGCAAGGAGAGAAGGTAGGGGAGCAGGGCACTCAGCTACGGGGGCTGCAGGGGAGGTGGGAAAGCCTCGAGAGTTCTGAGCAGGCTCTCGGGCTCCGGTGTGAAAGCTGACTTAGGCCAAGAGACCCGATGGAACCTCCAGGAGAGACATGGGATGCCCTAGGGAGGGCAGGGTGGGGACACAGGCTGATTGAAGCTGGAGGCAGGACACACAGGCCTGGGGGCCACTTGGCCGTGGGCAGGAATGGAGGAGCCAGGTTTGGCTGGGGCACATTGGGTGAGGATGCTGCAGGCCCCAGCCTGGGAGGCCCGGGGCAGGGCAAAACTGAGGGAGCGGGGTCCATACATTGCTACCCACCAAAGGGTCAGGACCCAAGCTTCACCCCCAACCTTCCAGCCCCATCCCTTCTGAACCGCTTTGAGTCCCCAAGCCCGACCCGGCTCCCGAGTAGAAAGCCCGGGGAAGGGCAGAGAAAGGTTCGGCGCGGTAAAGGAGAGGAGAGCCGGGCTGACTTCCTCCACGGAGGGGAAAATTTACTGCGCCCCGGGACGGACCCACGGTGGGGGCAGCGAAGCCGCGCACGTGGTCGGGGCAGGCGGGCTTTTAGAGGGCGAGGAGAGGCCAGGTGGGAAACTGGGTTCATAGGGCGGGAAAAAGGTTGTAGGGCGCAAAAAGATTTGGGGGAGGGGAGTTTCTTGGCCTGAGTTCTCTAGGTGGGCTTCGGCTTTCCTGTTCCCAGGTGGGCTTCCTGGTGGGCTTTTGTGGTTCAGCCTCCTGCATCGACCTCTCAGGCAGCAAGGTTTTTGCTAAGTGGAGTTATTTTTTTTAAGTGTCCAGATATTTTAAAAACTAGGCAAAGCCCTGGAGGTTGCATGCCTTCTAGGGTCTCACTAAAACCAGGATGGGGGCCATAGACCAACCTGCCTGGCCCAAATATTTGCCTCGTTGCCGGGTAACCACCAGTTGGCCCAGCAAGCTGGCATCTGTGGAGCCAAGGACTCGGAAGGAAATTCACGCAGCCTCTCAGGGCCTGGCATCAGAAACCATCCCTGGAGGTGGGAAGTGCCCCAAATGTCTCCTGCGTGGGGCTTGCTGATCCTCCGGAAGCGGCCCCCCCAGGAGACATGAGGCGTGAAATCGGATTAGTGGCTTCCCAGGGAGACCCAGGCTGCGGGCCACAGCTCACCAATGAGCTCACGTGGCTGGGCCTGTGCAGCTCAGCTGGGAAGGCCGCTTCTGCTCCAGGTCCACAGGCTACATCTCAGGCACCCACAGGGGTGCTGGCTGCTTCTAGGAGGGTCTGCCCTTAGGAGGGTCTGCCCACCCCTGTTCAGGAGCAGGGACAGCCCTACCCAGAAACAGAAGGGCTGTTCTTCCTCCCGTGGCCCCTTCTGTGACCCAAACAAGCTCTGCTTCCTCCTCAGAAAGCCCTCACCTAACTGGCTACCATTTCTTCTTCCTCCTCTTCCTGCTCAATCCCTCCGCAGTGGGAGCCAGCTCCTCAGGCTGGGCAAGCGCCTCCACCCACTTAAACAGCTTAACTGAGGCCCCAGTCTCCAGGCCTCAGGCCCCTCCTCCTTCTTTTAGCAGGAGACAGTTACCCATCCTCCCCCATTCTTCTGTCTGCTCAGTTCTCCTGGGCTGCAGCCTCCTGACTCCCCCGGCTCCTTCCTGGCAGTGAGGTCAGGGCTCTGACTTGGGGGACGCTTTCTCAAGACCTGTCTTATAAAATGTTTTTTGAGGGCCTCCCTGGTGGCACAAGGGGTTGAGCACTGCACTATGAAGCAATCCGAAGACTCTGCAGCACAAGTTCCATCCCAGCCAGGGAGCTACCCACATGGCGCAGCAGACCTCTCCTGTCTCGCCCGCTGCTCCCCTCAGCAGTGTATTTCAGTCAGTCTGCCTGTTCTGCCCCCCAACTCTGTCTCTGGTGAATCCTCTAACCCACCCCCCACCATCTCTGGTCTGTACCCCAGCTCTTGTATGCATAAATAAATAAATCTTTAAAAATAAATAAATAAATAAAATGTTTTTTGATCCTCCACATACCTCAGGTGGCATGGACACAGTGGATATCCTGCCCATTGGACAGATGGCAGGACTAAGGTTCAGAGAGACAGACTGTGAAACATGAAGAGCTCAGGGTCTTAGAGGTTCCAATCCTATTGCTGTTTGTTCCTGTGCCTCCTTGAAAAAATTGCTTAACTTCTCTGGGCTCCTTCTCTGTAAGTCAGGGAGCAAGCTGATCCTGCAATCTGTCTCCTGGTTTGTTGAGGTTGTGAATGAAAACACTCAGACCACTGCCTGGCTCATCAAGCGCTTGGCAAAGGCTGGCCTTCCCTGGGGCAGCGTCCCCTTGAGGAGGAGCAAGAGCTCTGCCAGACCCCAGGCAAAGCTGGCAGGATCTGCCCCACTGCACCTGCCCAGTGCACAGAATGTGAGCAGGCCTGGGCGCTCCAGGCATGAGCTAAGCCTCCATCCAGGCCAGACAGTGCAGGGGCAGTTGAGCAGGGGAAGTGCTGAGCTTGCCTGAGGCGGGAGGGCACACTCAGCAGTTTGGCCTGGGGATGAGATGGAGGGTGGGCAATGATGAGGGACTATGTTAAAATGAAGGTTGCTACATCTGTCATGACTCTTTTCCTCGCTGGTTCCCAGCTTTAAAGGGCCAGAGCATGCTCAGCATTTGTTGGAAGGAGGCTCAGAGTCTTCCCTGCTTCCCTTCCATCAGAGCTAAGTGACAGTGCCTCCCGTTACTTATCCAGATGGCCACTGCAGGCCCTTCTGCTCCACAGTGCTCACGGTCTTTGTTTTTCAGTGGCCAGGTGGCTGCGGTTCTGCAGTCACTGGTGGCATGGCTTCCCCACCGAGCGCCCAGGTACCGGTGGGGAAGGGTCAGATCTGGCCTGAGTCCTGGTGGCTTACAAAGGGGAGGAAATTCCCATCACACCCACCCTGTGCTTTCCAGCCACCGCACCTGAGTCTTCAGAAGCCTCCCGTCCCCTGTCTTTGGCCTGGCATCCAACAGACTTCCGTGGAAAGCTCCTCATGCCCAGCTGGATATGGCCTGCCCACTACCCTCTCTTCTCTGGAAGAAGCTCTGATTTTCCACAAGAAAACTTTCTGCTCGTGAGACTGAGTTTGTCGTGAGACTGAGGCTTCTCCTGCCCAGGGGCCATGTGACCTAGGCCTGATCGACGAGTGGGCCATATGCCTCTCACCATGGTGATTGGTTCAGCCTCGGGCAAATGACACAAGCTTAACCAACAAGACTACTCTGGACTGTCACTGGACCTGATTCTCCTGGAGCTGGAGCTCATGATGTGTAACACTGGGGCTTCCGGGAGCCCTGGCAGGGAAGGAGCCAGACTAAGTCCACACCAAGGAAAGCAGAGCAGAAAGACAACACCCACCTGAAAGCATTTAAGTGTCTAGATTCAGCTGAGCCAGAAGTCCATGGACCTTTGTGTTTCTCAGTTATATTAACCGGTAAGTCCTCTCTCTTTCTCCTTTCCTTAAGTTAATTGGGGTCGAGTTATTGTCACTTATACCCAAAAACCAATCTGAGAATAAATCCAAGGATGAAAATTTTGAAAGGGCAGGGGCAGAGCCCTGTGGCCCAGCTGTGGGGACATCATTCAGGTTGACAGTATCTGTGAGTCAGCATCCCCAGGGGACAGCTATTTGATTCGGCAGCATCCACGCATTGTTCCCGAAGCCATGGGCCACTATCCCAATCTGGCCATACCAGGTACCCGGACATACCCTGTACCTGGGTGCCCTGTCAGGAAAGAGGATTTGGCCACTGTGTCTGATCTATTTTTTTTGTGAACCACCAAGAGCTTTCTCAGAGTCCCCAAACCTCCTCTGTGAAGGCCTCTTGGAGGGCTGGGCCAGGATCAATGTCAAACTCACAGGCAATTACACTCAGCAGCTGCAGAGGGGCTCTCCCTGGGGACCCACACATGTCTGGGAGGTCCGTCTTCTGGGCCAGAAAAGGTGGGCAGACAGTGGGATCTGACAGGCCAGACACAGAGGAAAGGAAAGCAGGAGGGGGAGCGGGCAGGAGAAGAAAGGGCTACTTCAAAGCTCATAAAATCACAGGGAATTGGCCTGCCCAAGATGAGCACAGGATGCTTCCTAAATTATGCAGATTTGTGCAAATTTTATGCAAATTTGCCATGCAAAGGTGGCAGGGGGCACTTGCTGACAGCCTGGCTCTGGAGCCTTCTAGTCAGTCAGCCTCAGCTGCGCTCAGGGAGTAGAGGAGCTGTCACCCTCCTGGCAGCAAGTGTCTGTGGGGGTGGGATGGGGTCTGCCACCCTTCACTCTGGGGGGTCCTCCCCAAGGTCAGATCCTCCACCACACCCTCTACCTCTGACTGCCCTAGAACTAACTCAGAGACAGCCACTGACAGCTGTGACACTAGTGACCTTGGCAGCCGCTCCCACCCATTGTACAGACAGGGAGACAGAGTCCTGAGCCTGGAAAGGGACCCGCCTTCTCTCCTGAGAAGTTGTTGACGTGCTCATTCTGATTCGTGCCCCCACCACCTCTCAGAAGTGTCGGCCTTCTGCAGAGTCAAGCAGGAAACTGTCCTCTGCCTTCCAGCCCACTCCAGGGTTGCTAGCCCTGAGCGAGCCTCGAGGAGGGTTCTGACTGGTTCCTGTCCTTCCCCGGCCCTGGGGGACCTCTGAGGTTCCTCACAAACACTGTACCTGGAGTCTACACTCTGGCTCTGGCTCTTTGGGTTGGGGTCAGGGGTCAGTCATGCAGAGCTTGGGGCTAAAAGCTGGCTGCATTTCATTTCCTGCAGGTATGTGTGTGTGTGTGTGTGTGCGTGTGTGTGTGTGTGTGTGCGTGTGCTGCAGCCTCAAACACAGATAATCTAGAGGCTTGTAAATCTGCGCTGGAACCACCACCCTCTGGTCTCTGGAGAGAATGTACCTCCTTCAAGGTCATTATGGCCATGGCCACTACCCTGCCTGCACACCCCTCTTTCAACTCTTCATAATCTCCTCTAATCACACTGATGAAACTAATCACAAAAATGACTCCCCTTTGTTGAGCAGTGGTTTTCAACATTCCAGATCCTCACTACTGGGTTAGAATCTATTATCATCCTGCTTTGTGGACTAGGGGATGGCGGCACAGAGATGCCAAGTCAGTTGTTGATGGTCACACATCCAGTGATGGTGTGGTGGGAGGATTGCACAGGTGTGTCTGGCATCAGGACATTTGTTTAGGAGATGTGCTCCTCCTCCAGGAAGCCTGCCCAGATTGTGTGATGCTAAAGCCATCTGTGGGTGTCAGGGCCTCATTCATGATGGGTCCAGGCCTCAGGGTCGCCTCCTTTCCTGAACTCCTGGAGTCCCAGATTCCAAACCCTGTGGTATGACCTGGAATTTGTCCATCAGGACTGATAAGTGCCCTCTGAGGACAGGTCAGGGCTGTGTCTTGTGCCAGAATATTTCCCCAGTGTGGACCAGCAGAGAACTGGGCATCAGTATCACCCAGCATCTAAGAGAGAAAAGCAGAGGAGTGTGAGGGACTGAGACTGGACAACCTTTCTAGCACCTGATGATGCAGGCCCTAATTCTCCACCTTGGCTGCTCCCTCTCAGCCAAGCTCCACTGATAGAAAAATAGAGAAAAATGTGTGCTCACATCATCCTCTACTTGTCTCAGCACCTGCTGCTCCTCTTGTCGCTGTCATCTGGAGCCCAGGGAAGCTGAAAGACCATCCTGCATGGCCTCCAGAAAGCTTTGCTCTCCCTAGAATAGGAGAGCAAAGTCTGCCAAGGGTGGCCAGGAGGCCTTAGGGACATCCAGGTCAGCACATGAGGGTGGGGAATGAGGACACCGAGTTAGCATAGAGGAAGGTTCTGACCCGACTCCTGTCCTTCCCTGCCCTGGACGCCTCTGGGGGTTCCACAGTTGGAACCCCTTTGGGGTTTGCAGATGCTTTTGAATCTGCAGAAAGCCCTACGTCTGCCCCAACAGAGGGATGACAGGACACACAAGGAAGGTCTTGGGTTGTGGCACCCAGCCAACAGGGCCCTGGCAGATCTGTTCATCCTTTGACCACAAAGCCAACCTCAGACTGGGCATGCCTGAGTCACAGGCCAACTCTCCCAGACGGTCCACCTCCCAGGGCCTGCTCCTCGCTGAGTCACGTGACCCCAAAATGGAGTGAATTTGAGCAGCCTGTGGTGACCAGCTCCTCCCAGAAGATGGCCCTTGTCCAGTGGGCACCACTGACCACATACCTGACAGTCCCAGGTGGCAAGAGCCAGTGGGACTCCAGCCCTGGTGTCATCAGGCTGGCAGCAGAAGGCCTAAGGGAGGCCGCCAGGGCAGATGGCACCGGGCAGAGTTCTGCGTGCCCGGGGCGAGTCACTCGGCTGTGCTGCAGCGTCTGTCTCTGCAAACACAGTCATCCCTACAACGCAGGGCTCAAGAACTGTGACTCCCCCACAGCGCCCGGCACATCATAAGCGCTCGGAGACAGGGACTCCTCCTCCTGGCTGTGACCTTGAGTGGGGCAACTCTCAAGTCCCAGTCAAGTCCCAGGCTTCCCTCGCAACATTTCTGGTTTGCAGCCTCCGGTGCCATCTCCGCTGCAGTCACCTCCCATCGGTCCTTCAAGTTCCTGCTGCCAGACTGCCACAGGCAAGAGCCATGCAAAGCAGTTCCCAGAGGCAGCCCATGAATGAGGGTGGGGTGGGGAAGCTCTCCTCCGCCATCTCAGGGCCTGAAATGCCACCACGATCGATCGCTCTGCTCAGGCTCAGCACTAAGCATTCTGCTTCTCCCAGGAAAGCGAGCCTACTTCAGCCCTTCCTACTCAAGGGGCCAGACTCCAGGGGGCCCTGAGAACCTGGTGACCGAGAGAAGTGAGCTAGGCCAAGAGATCAGGACCGTTGGAATGTTCTCAGCATCGTTCTTTGTCAGGGCAAAAATCCAAGACAACCTGGGTGTCCCAGGCGAGGGGGAGTTAAGAGAACTCAGGCTCATCCTTTATAAGCCGCACCTGGGAGCAGTTCCAGGAAGAAGGCAGCTCTACGTATCACAACAAGCTCGTGGAGAAAAAGGTACATTCTAGTACAAGATATATGCGGCGAGATCCCATTTCTATCATTGTCTGTGCCCGTGCAGACATTCTGTCTGTTAATATAATACGTGGGGGGGAGTCTGCAAACCACCCGTCAAACTGTAATGGTGGTGAACAGTGGGGGATGCTGGGTGGGGAAAGGCTGCCTTCCCTGTGCTATGCTTGTGCATTATTCAAGTTGTCACATGCTCATAAATATGTGCTCATATATGCATATTACTTGCATATATGTTCAAGATCATAAAATTACATGCACACTCATGTGTGCATACACATACATTTCAAACGGCTCTGGGGGTAGGAAGGCCCCACCCCAGCTCCCTCCCTCAGAGCTAAATGGGCCCCTTGCCTGGCTGTGCTCTAGCTGCCCCACTCCCTCCAGCAGCCCCTGGCCCCCCCCTCCAACCCCTTCACTGCCAAGCTCATCAGCTCTCTCTGCTGCCCTGCGGTTCTGACCTCGGGGCTCTGGAAATGTCAGTTCTGTTTTCACGACTTCCCATCAGCCCTGCTCGGTGACCATCCCTCGCCCCTGATCAGGCTCGGCTCCCCCTGATCAGGTTAGGGCTACCCCTTTGGCCCCAGCTTGAAGAAGCCACAAGCCAGGGACATGTTGCGAGGAGGCCTGGGGTCCTGGCCCCTTAGATCCCATGGAAATAGCCTTTCCTACAATAATGGAGACTGGATTCTGTCATTCTGTGCAGGAGAAAGAGCCCAAACACTAATGTTGCCCTGTGTCTGGACATGTTGGGGAGAAATAAAGGAGAGAGAGAAGATCTAGCCCTGCGCTTCGGGGGTCCCCAGTCTGGGAAGCCTCAGAGGACCCCCTGAGGAGGAAGCAGCCATGGAACTCAAAGGTTGGCCCAACTTCCCACTTTGCAGATGGGGTCACTGAGGTTCAGGGGGGGACTCGGACTTGTCCAGAGCCCAGAGTGAACCTTCAAAGAATGTTCTGCCCAGTCCCCAGCTCCCAGCTCGCACCCCAGCCCTGAGCTTTGCCCTCTGTGTGTCCTTCCCTACAGACTCCTGGTGGAGAGAGTCAGAGCCGCAGGCAAGAAGCTGAACTGGCAGGAACAGCGGGGCCTGCAGGCCCCAGGCACGACAGGAACACAGGCATCTCGGCTGTGGCCCAGGGAAAATATTGACTTTCTGGCTAATAAAGCCAAATTCCATGAAAGCTACAACTCCTAACTGAGAAAATCCATCGGTGTTTCATAAATATTTGAATGTGTCTGATTGATTATCACCCTGTGAGGGTGGCTGGGAGCTGGAGGGCGGGCTGGGGCAGAAGTGAGCCTCATCACAGCGCAAGAGCACCCAAATCCTGCAGTCGTCCATCCACAAGCTGTTAGTGCTTCTGCTGGCTTGGGAAAGCAAACGCAGCTCTGCTCCGACACACAGGAAGCCGAGAGCCAGGCTTCCAGAGCAGGGACTGGGGGAGACTGTGTCCTCTGCGCTGTGGTGTACGTGGCTGATTTTTTAAATGTGAGTGTATTCCCTTCTCAAAATAATAAGTAAAAAGTGTAAGCTGCTCCAGGGCCACCGTCTCCCTAGTCCTGTTTAGATGCAATAGGGGTGACGGGGAGGTATAAACAGAGACCCAGCCCAGGGGCCAGCCTCTGAGGGCGGGGGGAGCAGCTGTCCACACCAGCTTTGCTAACAGCTCTTGACTTGAGTCTGTGGAGCGTCTGACTCCCCACGAGCCAGCGTGATCCAGAAGACAGTTCGGATAGGTGGGGAGTGGTTCCATCAGCCTGATTGCTTTAGGGGGGCTCTCCTCCCAGCAGGAAGGGAGCACTGCAGCATCATTCGAGAACATTCATGGTGGGTGGGGGCCTAAGAGTGCTCTCTGCCACTGTGCTCTCCAGATTTCCTGCCCCGGGCCCTCACCCATGCCTCTGGCAAAGTGTGAAGCGTCTCCATCTCAGTCATGCAGCAAAGCCTTAGAGCTGGACAGCCCCTCAGGGCTCATCCAGCTGAACCCGACCTCCCCTCCCCCTCTTTACGGGTGAGCAAACTGAGGTCCTCAGAGGAGGAAGTTATCCAGCATCAAAGGCCTTGGTGTGGCTGAACCTGGAACCGAGACCATTTATGGTCCTCTCTTAAGTTGTGGGGAGACCTCCCTTATCCGTCTTGGTTTTGAGACCCTCTCTTACAGCCAGACACTGCTCAGGGTCCCCAGGGCCGACTGACCCTGATGAGGACTTGACTTTCATTTTATTAGCAATGTGGGGTGGGGCACTTTGTCACAGTGAGTCCAAGCCGAGAGTCACACCTGTGCAAACACCTGTCCCGTCCCTCTTGAAAACCCAAGTCCTGTCTGTCTGTGGGACCTCACTCACCCCTTCCTGTCTCCCAGTTCACCTTGCTTCTGTCCTTCCCAAGCCGTTACCGGGATGGAGGTCACAGCCCACTTCTTACTCCAGAGCAAGTCTCGCCCAGCCAAGCAGGGAGAGCTTTCGAGATCCCATTTCTTAGAATTTCGTAGCCCTCCCCAGCTCTCCACGTGACCTTTCTAGGCGGATTCACATCACATGTCCCCCTCTCCCTCCTCCTGCCTGCTGCCTCAGGGCCTTTGCCCAAGCTGTTGCCTCCACCAGGAAGACTGTACTCTCTGCTCCAGCCCCAGAAAACTCCCACTTGACTTCCAGGCCTTGACTCAAATAGGACTTTCCCTTCCCCTGAAAGTAGTCTTTCCCGGACCCCCAATAGGAAGCAGGTCCTCCCTTTCGCTTTCCCATTTCCAACTGCCCCTTTCCTTCAGGAACTTGGTTGTCTAGTGTCTGTCTCTTGCACCAGACAAGAAAGAACCCATGTCTGTATTTGCTCACCACTAAGGACAATGCCTGGCAGCAAGTAAGTGCTCAAGAAATACACTGGGGGCCTCCCCGGTGGCGCAGCGGTTGAGCACTGGGCTGTGAAGCTGCCCGCAGCCTCTGCAGCGCCAGTTCGATCCCCAGCCGCTGGCGAGGGTCCCACATGGCGCGCAGACCTCTCCTGCCACCCGCTGCTCCCCTCAGCAGTGTCTTTCGTCAGTCTGCCTGTTCTGTTCCCCGCTCTGGCTCTGGTGGATTCTCTCACCCTCCCACGCTTCTGACTGTACCCAGTGCTTGTATAGATAAATAAATAAATCTTAAAAAAAAAAAAAAAGAAATACACTGAATGAAAGGGTGAATGGTGAGTGGTGGTTAGAACCTCCTAGGTAGGGAGAAAGGAACGCGGGCGCCCAGCTTTGGATTAGGGGTGAGCAGTGGCAAAAGCCCCCTCAAGTGGCCCTGGAGGCAAGGGAAGGCTGGGGTGCAGGTCCCGGGCCTGAGTGTGTGTGCTCGAGTGAGCTCTGATGGCTGCGTGGGGAGGGGGTCGCTTCCCGGCTGCAGATTTGTATTCCTGCCGACTTTTATTTCAGGCCTTGTTTATTTCTCCTTAAAACGCGGCTGCTGTGCCAAGAGTCGTACCCAAATTAGCTGCGAGTGTGTAATTTTGCAGCGATTACCCGGGTGTTTCTGTGACTTGGGTAATAAAGAGGGAAATATAAACAAACAGCAGCAGAGGCAGTTTCGTGAAGGAGGTCCCTGAGCTCCCTTCTCAGCTTCAAGGTGGAACAAGTCCATCCCTTCCCTGTCCCTCTTCCCATCACCCCCTCGAGTCACGGTGTCCAGGGAAGGGGGTGTGGGAGTCCCAAGGGTCCCAGCCCTGAAGCGCTCACATTGTTGCCCGCTCCCCCTGCCCAGTCAACAGGCCTATCCCAGGGGCACGGCGCCCGCCCCCTCCCCAGCCCCACAGGTACTCCCCCTACACAAAAGCAAACAAAGGCCCCCGCCTAATTATGTGATATTTCCCTTCTCCGGTGGCTAATCGCACCAGAGCGTGTGTGACATTTTGCTTTCTTTCCTCTATTATTCTTGCTTATTATCTGCCTGCTGCCCAAGGCTCTAGGCTGAAGCTGGCACTGATGCCCACCCCCGCCTATTCCCCCTCCTCTTTGCTCTGTCCCTTTTCCTCACTCATGGCCCTTCTTTCATCTCTCGAGAAGGACAGGCGTGTGTGCCTGATCCACGAGGCCCCCACTGAAACGCTAAGGGGACGGAGCAGAGGTCAGGGCAGGGCCTGGGGCTGCTCTGGGCTCCTTGAGGTGGACAGATCTGCAGGACACCTGCATCTTGCCTCAGCTGAGCTGCAGCTTCGCCAAGAGGCCTCCACCATGTTCCTGTGGGGTGCCTCAGTTTCCCCAGATCTGTTCCAAGAAGGGGTAGTCCCTAGTTCCCAAAGGTTCTTCCTGCTTTAATAACCCTCAAGCAGTAAGGGATATGTATAAATGTCAAAGTGATGGAGGGACACGTAGGGGTGTGGGAGAGTTCAGGTTGTGGGGTTTGGCTGCAAGAGGATGTGGGTTTGAGCTAGGATAGGGGCAGAGCAGGAGGACCAGGGCAGAAGAGATGAAACTGAAGAAGTCACATCAGGGCAGCTGGGCCTCAATTTCCACACACTCAGTCATCAAAAACACTGACTTCATTTTTTTTTCTTCCAAATAGTCTTCATTTAAAAAAAAATACAAGAAAGAAAGCAAAAAAATATAAATAAAACTCCTCCCATCTCCTCTAGAGGCAACCTGATGAATGGTTGGCTGTGTATCATTGCCAACTTTCTCCCACGTGTGCCTACTCTATATATTCTTATACAGACATTTTTTAAAAACAGAAATGGGGCCATAGCATACATATTGATCAGTCACTTGCTTTTTTCCCACACCAATATAACATGGGTCTCTTCCAGGTCAGTAAGTATGGATCGACCTCAAATTTTAACAGCAGAAGGATGTTCCACTGTGCAACCATATGTAGGGTGCTTATGTCTCCAACCGCGTGTCCTTTGATGGGCATCTGCGGGGCCTCCAGTTTGGAGTTGTATCAGGTGTTTTAGCACAATAAATAGTGGCCTCCTGACAACCCTGTAGCTTAATGTCTTAAGACTCATGAGTCTGGAAGTTGACTGGGCAGCCGTAGTCAGGGTCCATGTGGGCTGATTCCCAGGGCGGGTTCACTCAGGCCTCTGCTGCATGTTGGGGAGTTGACTGGGAGTGAACTGGTCTAGAATGGTTTCATCTAATATTATTTCACTCTCTTCTATGTAGTCTTATCCTGCAGCAAACTAACTTGTCCTCATGTTTGAAGGGGTTTCCAAGACAGTTTGCTGGGAACATACCAGGACTTCGGAGGTCAATACTTGGATGGCATGTGATCACTTCTAGCACATTCCATTGGCCAAAGCTAATCAGAAGGCAATCTAGAGCCAAGAGGTAGAGAAACCACCTCCGCCTCTAGAACCACAGAGTGACTTTGGAACCGGATATAGGAAAGTACAGCAAATTGGGACCATTTTGTAACCAATCTACTAAGGAGGCTGTTGCCAACAATTCTGTGATGAATACATTTGGACCTACTTCTCTCTGCGCCATCAGATTGCAATTTCTCCAGATTTCAGGGCACTAAGGCTCTTGCACTCATGGGGGATAGTGTTATTAACTACAAAGTTGTTCCAAAGTTGTACCAATGTCAGTCTGACCAACTTTCAAAGCAGATAAGTCACAAGAGAGATGGGAAACCTTACAGCCTTCCTGTCTCTGCTGATTCACCCTCAGGATCTGTTGCCAATACTTGCCAACCTCAAAATTCCAGGGCAAAAAAAAAAAAATAATAGTGATGATTGTAGAAGACTCAGAGGGCCTGACTAGTTGGTAATTCAATTCTCCTGCTTGTGACCCCAACACCCTCACCTCTCCCAGTCTCAGGACTTAGATTTAGGGTGTTGTTCTACATTGAGTTAGTTTTTAATGTATGGTGTGAGGAAGGGGTGCAACTTTATTCTTTTGCATGTGAATATTCTGTGGTCCTGGCATCATTTGTTGAAAAAACTATTCTATCCCCCACTGAATTATCTCTGCTCACTTGTTGAAAATCAAATCACCATACATGTGAAACTTAGTCTTAAACTCTTAGATTTATTCCATTGATCTGTATGTCTGTGCTTAGGCTGGTAAAACATTGTCTTAATTACTGTAGCTTAGTAGGGAATTTTGAAATTGGGAAGTAGGAGTACACTTACTCTATATCTTTTCAAGATTATTTTGGCTATTCTGTTTCCCTTGTATTTTTTTAAATAACCTATTTTTCAGAGCAGTTTAAGCTTTACAACAAAACCGAACTGAAGGCAGAGATTTCCCATTACCTACTGCCCTCGCACATGCACAGCCTTCCCCAGGATCAACCTCAGTGGGACATGATTATAAACTGATGAACCTACTTTGACATAATTATCGCCCAGAGCTCACAGTTTACACCAGGGTTCGCTCTTGGCGTTGTACATACTATGGATTTGGACAAATGTATAATGACATATTCATCATTATACCATCATTATAATATCATGCAGAGAAGTTTCACTTTGGGTAAATACCAAGGAGTGTGGCTGCTGGGTTGTACAGTATAAATATAGTTAGTTTTGTTAGAAATGGACAAGCTCTCTTCTACAGTGACTCTTTTGTTGTTGTTGTTGTTTTTTAACATTCAATAACCCCTTGCCTTTTCACATAATGTTTAGGATTATTTGTCAATTTCTGCAAAAAAAATTGGAGATTTTGATAGGGATTGCCTTGAATCTGTGCATCAATTTCAGGAGCACTGCAATCTTCATTCGTGCACTGCAATTCATGAACATGGGATGCCTTTCCATTTATTTCAGTCTTCTTTAATTACTTTCAGAAATGTTCCACAAAAATGTTTTGGACACTCTTGCACCTCCTTGGTTAAGTTTATTCCTAAATATATTAGTCTCTTTGATGCTACTGTAAAGGAAATTTTGGTTTTTATTCTTCATGGCTATATACCAAAATACAGTTGATTTTGTGTATTGATCTTGTCATTGTTTAGTCCAATGTTTCTCAAATGTATCTGACCAGGGGAACTCATAACTTTAATCCATATCCCTCAGAACCAATGTTCTGACTATTGGGAACCAAGAATACCTCCATCCACAATTACCTTGCACATTCCCCTTCTAATAGTCGTGTGCTGATAGGTCTTTATTCAGATCACACCCTCGGTAAGCAGTGCTTTCCCACCTAACCCACTTGGAAAGCTCCTGTGTTTACTGCTAAATCCCACTCAAGTCTCTCCTGCTCTGCTTCCTCTCCTTCCATCCCCTCCCTTGCTTCCTGGTTTATTCAAAGTCTACAAACTCTACCTGGAACCCAGCACAGACCTGGGTCTAGTCCGACCCACTTCAACACCCTTGCTCAGACTTTGCTCAAGTCCATGCATCTTTTTGCCTTTTGACTTGATGTCATTGGTCTTTTCCTGCAGAAGAAAGAACTTACTAGGAGGGTTTGAGCAGCTTCCTCCCCCATGAACAGCCACTTCATATACGGACATTTGCTTCTGTCCTCATTTGCGTCTGAGTCTGCCTGTACCTGCTGTCTGCCAGAATCAGGCTTGCCCAGCCCCTCGAGTCTGGAGGGACTCTCAGGGCATGGAAAAGTGGCCCCTGCTTCCATCAGACAGAAGAGGTGTCCGGGGGTACCAGTGTCAGTAGCTCCAAGAAACAGCGACCAGCTAATATGCTGGCTACAGACATCATATACACTGAGTGTCACTGACAAATCCTCTCTGAACTGGTTTGGGAACTAACCGAAGGAGGGTATCAGGTTATCCAGATATCGACCACCCCTCCTGTCCCAATTCCCACTCTATCCTGAGACTTTGGCTTCATGTGCAGTCCCCCTGCCAACCTGGCCTGTGAACTCCAGATGCAGGACTTGCTCCTTGCAGCCTTCCCTTGCTCCTGCCTTCTGTGTTGCTTGTCCTGAAACATTTAGGGGTGACTGGTGGAACTTTATTTTTTTTAATAGAGGCATGTTTATTTATTTATTTGTTTGTTTGTTTGTTTGTTCTGTTTACACATGCACTGGGTACAGTCAGAAGCGTGGGAGGGTGAGAGAATTCACCAGAGCCAGAGCGGGGAGCAGAGCAGGCAGAAGGACCGAAGTACACTGCTGAGGGGAGCAGCGGGCGGCAGGAGAGGTCTGCGCGCTATGTGGGACCCTCCTCCGGTGGCTGGGGAGCAGCCGGGGATCGAACCGGCGCCGCAGAGGCCGCGGGCAGCTTCGCAGCCCAGCGCTCAACCGCTGCGCCACCGGGGAGGCCCAACTGGTGGAACTTTACCTGCCATTCTCTGTACATAGTCAATGTTGAGAGACTGTGTGTCAGACAGCAAAGCCTTCATGCTCATCACCTCCTTTTAATCCCATAATCACTGGAGGTCAGTATGACTATTACCCACATTTTACAGGAGAAGAAATGGAGGCTCTGTCCTTGGAAGTCATTTGCTCCAGGTCTCACAGCCTTGACTAACTACAGACTGTGTGTGCTGACCACTGTGCACTCTGCCTTGGGACTGCTCATTTGGAGCCCAGAATGCAAGAGGTCTTGGAGGACCAACCTTGAAGACACTCAGGAGGAAGGATCGAAGGGCCAGAAGGTTTTCCTGACCTTGAGCCTTTATGATTTGGCACACAATAGGGGCTCAATAAACACTGACCAGTGAATGAGAGCCTGGGTGTGCCTGAGGGTCTGCGGCAACATAGTCTCAAATCTGGGATGCAGTTGGGGTCGCTGGGTTCACAAGGCAGAGAGGGCAGTGACCCCAGGGCAGCCCGTGCACTTGCACCTTTTCTGGAAGGACACCACACCGGAAGCCTGAGCTGCCTTCCCAAATCCTGCCTTGTCAGCCCAGCCAGCTGGGCAGGGGCCTTGGCACACCCGCTGGGAGGCCGGCATCACCACCTCCAGAGCAGCGTTAGGAGGAAGACTATCAGCTAAGGCCGCTTTTGAAAACCCTAATTGTCGGGCACAGTCCCATTAAAAGGTCCAAAAGGCAAGCAACCTCCAGCAGCTTCTCCCAGCAGGCACGGCCGGCTCCCCACAACAACTGGCTGGCGGGTGTATATTTTAAAATATCTAAATGCAGCAGAAAATAAAAGTTATTTACACTCCCCGACCAAGCTGGCAGGCCGCTTGAACGTGCGCGCTGACAGCGTCGCTGCCTCCCAGTCTCTCCCCGGCTGATGAAGGACTATAAACAAGGCTGACACATTTATAACAACCTTTTTCTTCCGCTCCCTCCTCTCCCTCCTGGGCTCCAGTCCTGGCCTCTCACTCACACGCTACGAGGAATATTTTTTTATTATTCTGCCATTAGCAGAGGACAGAGAGTTGGACGGGGGGTGGGAGGGAATGAAGCCTCAAATCATTTAGAAAGAGAGGACGGGACAAACCAGCCAGCAACTTCTATTTTTCCACGTCGGCAGCGGCTGTCAGGATGTCACCGTCACCTGTGGGGTCGGGAAATTTACTTGTCCACATCTCTCCCGCCTCCCTTTTCCTGCCCACTTCCCTTCCGAAGGCCACGTGCCTGCGGGCCCCAGCGGATCTTGCACCGGGTTGCCCGGGAGCTGTGGTCCAAGTGGGAGGGGTGCCCGACTTGCCCTCCCCTCATGAAGCAGGGGCCCCGCTGCCTTTCCCCCCGCGGGGGAGGGGGACTAGGGCGGCCTGGGGCATGCACGAGTGGGGAAAGGCTTCCCGCAGAGCCCCGGCAGGACAGAGGCTGGCACCCAGCAGATGCCCAGGCATGGCCTATGGCCCGACCACCCCCACAGACCTACCCAGCAGACCCGGGCCACCGTGGAGGCAGGAATAAGGGCGGCTTGGGAACAAGAGAAGACTAAGGCCAGGGCACAGGATCTGCCATTCTACAGGGGGTGTGGGCTGAAGGTGGGGTGAGGCCCCCCCGGGGGGCTTCGCAGGCGGGTGGTATACAGAGATGACCGTAGAGGATGTGCATGCAGGCGACACAGCCCAGAAGCCCTCAGAAATCACAAGAGACTGTGGCCCCACACCTCACGGTGACCCACTGTCACCCAGGGCTTGGGAGGCCGGAGGGGGGCTGGGGGGCTCGGGGAGCCTGAGTGTTCTACGGAAGGCCTTTCCTCAGGGGCCAGCAAAGTGGGCCTGGAGGGCAGGTGACACTCCAAGAAGCCCCGGTGCTGTGAGGGAGGAGCCTGGTTGTTGCCGGCCGGAGGGGCAGACCCCACATCAGCACGCACATGGCATCGCTGACAAACGTGCACGCACCACACAGGGGAGAGGTCAGCCCGGGAGCCACAGGTAGGCAGGAGGTGCCCACCTGGCAAGGCGCCCGCTCTGCTCCGGTTCTCTCAGGGCTCTGCTGGCCCGTCATTGCGGGGCAAGCCCACGACACCCCCTTAGGCACTGGGCTTCAGGCGCAGCAAGCGGCCAGCCCCTAACGGGAGCCTGTTCCCTTGGTAGATGATGACTCGGAACAGTCCTCTTCAGCCATTTGACACTTGTGGTGGTGCCTCTCACTCCCTGGGTGGCCACAGGGAGGAGATGCATCTCCCCTGCCCCCTCCCCGCCCTGGCTGTACACGTGCTTTCTCCACATCATCAAAGGGACATCTGTCTCTCCACGGGAGGGAGAGACCAGCTTCCTCAGAACACACTCTGGGCTTTGATGTCTGGCCCAGCAGACTTGGCCCCGCCAGCAGCAGCCCCCCTCCCCCCGCCCAGGGCTGCAGCCCCTTCCATCGTTTCTCCACACGCTCCGTTCCAGGGGCGCTCCCGTGAGCCCTCTGCGCCTCCCTTCTCTGCCGTGTAGCTCACTGCTCAGCCCTAACCCCTGGGGTCAGCCCCTTGACCTGAGTAGGGCTTCCCAGGATGCTCTTGGCCTTGTCCTAGGGGGCTGAGCCCGCCCCTACCCAAGACCCCCACTAGGCGCATTTCCTCTCCTTTCCCGGGGCTGGGTCATGGCGTGTGTGCAGGCACGCGTGTGTGCATGGTATCATGGCTTCCCGCTCCCAGGACAGGGAAACCCCCTCAAAGTTAGGCCCGTGTCCTCCCTTCTTGACCCCTCAGGCAGGTGCCCACGGAGTAAGGTCTGATTTACTTTCTTGCTGGGTCCAGGCAGGCCATGCCAGGGCCAATGGTGCCGGATAAGGAGCCCCTGCGCCCACAGGCACAGAGACCTACTGCCCAACACACTCCAAGCACACACCCTGCACAACGCACATGCAAGTCACACACACCAGCACAGGTACACACATCAGACCTGCAGGCTTGCTCACATGGGTACACACGGACTCTCAAGCTGCTCATATTTGGTGCCACACATTAACAACACACTGTGCACCCACACGTGCTCACACAGACACACCACACACGGCGCTCCCCTCCCCAGGCTGGCTGCAGGGCTCCAGCCCCCTCACCTACAAACCCTGGCCTGCTCACGGGTACAGGAAGGGCTTCTCACCCCTCACCCTAGCTGCTCTGGTGTGTCCATGCACAGGTCCTGGCTCAGCAGCCCCCCCACTCCGAACTGGATCCTCACACACCAGGCATGTGCTCTGCCCGGGGCCGCCCCTCTTCCTTGGCTGGCTGCTCTTTTCCAGACGTGAGAACCACCACGGACCAGGCCTGGGGCAAGGGCTCTTCTCACTGTTTTGCAGATGACGCCATTGAGGAGCCAACAGGACAAACGGCCTTTTGTTCGTGTTCATCCCAGATCAGGCATCTTTCAATGAGGAGAAAGCCCCACATCCCCAGAGCTCACAGCTTGCAGTCCAGACACTGGGGGTGGGGGGTGGGGGGTGGCTGGGGGTGGGGAACAGCAGGAGGCAGCCTCATCTGACCCGGACTGTGGTGGATGGAGAGGATCAGGAAAGCAAGCTGGGAGGGGGGCCCTCCAGGAGGAGGCGCAGCTTGAGCAAGGCCTGGGGGCTGGGAGAGGGCAGGGCACAGAGGGCAGCAACAGCCCCTGTGCTTGTGTGAGCCCGGGGCTCGCTCATGGAGCTGCAGAGGGAGAGGGTTGGGAAGTCTGGCTGGAGCGTGATCCTGCAGAGACCTTGACCTCCAGGAGAGAATCCACCCCAAAACTTGAGCCCCAAGGTGTAGGCATTGCTCCTGATGGGCACAGCCCAGGCATTGGTTGGGGCCCAGCGACTGCCCTGCAAGTGAGGCCCACATGAGGTGGCACTGCCCAGAGCACCATGCTCTTTGGCTCCAGGACACCTTTGAGCTAGGAGAGCCTTTATTATTAAGGAATAGTCACTGGACACCCAAATTCACTTTTTCTGTCAGTTTTGTGTCTTATGAGGGCCCCCGAATGAGCCCAGGGAAGGGGTCACGTCCTGTTCTCTGTCATGGGCCGGGGGGTAGGGGAGATTTACCCTTCTGAGGTCTCACTGGTTGGGCTTCTATGGGTCTAAGGATACAGGCCAGACTGTCCCAAGGAACAGGCGGTCATAGGATGAGGGGTTCCAAGTCCCATGTTTTGTATTTTATGTGTCGTTTCTTCATTTTTATCACTGACGAGCCATTGGTTCCAAGTAAGCATTTGACGTTTAGGTCAGTGGCTTCTGCAGGGAAATGCTCCAAGCATCGCGTCTTCCCCTAAAATGACCTGAATGGTGACATGTCCATGTTGCTACCGAGAACACATGTGTACAGGTATATGTTTGTGAGAATGAGGCAAGGCAGGGCCACTGGCGAGGCTCCAGGAGAGGAGGCCTGGGGGCCGCAGCCTGGGAGAAGGGAAGGGAACAGGTGGGAGCAAGTTGAGGGGCTGGGCCCAGGCCTCAGAGCTTCTGAGGGAGCAGCTCTGAGCATAATACAGAGGGAGGGCACGTGTGCATTGTTCTGGAACCAGAGACTGGGTCAGACCCTATGTGACCTCGTGCTCCTTCTGGGTGTTGGGTCCTGTGGGCCCAAGGCAAGCAGTAGTGTGGCTCTAGGATCCGGCTCCAGAGGCCCAAATTCATGTGCCAGCTAGCTCCACCACGTGGTAGGCAGGTACTGGGAAGGCCCTGGCTGACTGGGCTGTAAATGAGGCAGGGAGGCCATAAATCCCGTTTCAGGAAACCAGCCCCACCTGGCTCTGTGATGGCCACTTAATTTAACCATGGCTGTGACAACAGCTTTGTGGGCCTCCTTACCTGGGCCTGTGGGATTTATGGACCCGGACACCTTCTCAGGCTTCAGGCACTGGCCAAATGCCCAATCCCACCCAGCCTGGCCAGACCCAGGGGTCAGAGCAAGAAACCCTGCCAGGGAGGGCACTCCAGACAATAGCTTCCCCTGTGACCTCTTCCTGGGCACCCCAGCCTCCCACTCCACTCTTAGTCATGTTCTTTTGGGACGAGACTGAAAAGCTCCAAGATGGGGACACAGATGGATGGCTCCATCAGTCCCCACCTGGAATGCAGGGGCGTGTTCCCCATCTGCTGTAAAGATCTGGTCCTCTCCACTTGAGTTTGGACTGCCCTGAAGGTGGCCAGGCCAGCTCACACCAGGCCAGGGGCAGCCTGACCACAGGCCCAGGTCCCAGAACTGCCTCCTTTGGCATCCAAATGATGTTCCTCCAGGCCTGGTGATCAGGCTGGACTGCCAAGGTAATCTCAGCTCCCCGGGACTCTGTTCCTGCTTCTGGAGAGGAAGGATGATATCTCATAACCTTGGGGTCACTGAGAGAGAGCACCACACTAACATCCGCTTTCTCCACAGGCCACACACGCACACTCCTCCTGGGCTCCCTGCCTCCCCTCAGGTGGAATCACATGGCATTCTGTGGTTTTGAGTCCCAAATTAATGGGGTCCCTTTCAGACAGTACCAGTCACAGGGCTGGGCGGTGCTGATTTTTGTTTCAGAATCAGAAAAGCCTGGATTTAAATTCCAGTTCTGTGGGTTCCTCTGTGATCCTGGGCGAGGCGCTCAACCTCTCTGAGCTTGCTTCTCACGTGTGAAGCGGTGGCATGTTGGACAGCTGTGGGGGTGGGGGGGGGTCTGTAAGTTTCCTGAGACTGCCACACCTCAATGCCCAGGGAATACCCTGCCTGGTGTGAGGTTGGGCAGAGCTGCTGGCATGGGGTTCGGGGACTGCTTCTCAGTGCAGGACCACCTAGGCAGGGGAAGCCATCGTGCCTTACCCCACATCCCACCTGGAGTCCCGTGCTTGCTTTCAGGGGCAGCCAGGAACTGAGTGGGCTGTAGCTGTGGCCACTGCCAGTTTTCCCCTCAATCTGTGGGAAGGGGCAGGGCCTCGAGACCCTTCCTGGGCTCTTGTCCACTCTCCCCCAAGTGCCCTGTAGCTGGGCCCAGCCAGGCAGTGGCCTAGAGATCTAGACTCTAGGCCCACTTGTCCAGCTAGCAGGCCACCCTGTCCTGCCTCCAGCTCTGCCTGATCGTGTAGAGCTAACCCAAGTCTAAGAATGTGCACCAGCAGGACCAGCGCGGGTGCGGCCTGGCCCCCCCCCCGTGCGGGTACAGTCTTCCTCGGCACAACACCCATGCGGGCTGTGCCAACTGCTGCTGTGTCTCTGGTCTTCCCATCCACAAAGCAGGCCCTTGTGTGCCGGGACAAAGCTCTCTACCTGTCAGGTGAGCCCTGTCACCCTGTGCCCAGCCCCATGCTGGCTGCCAAGGGGGCCAGAGGGTGGGCAGCCTCTGATCTGAAGCACTGGGGGATGGGCCATCTCAGGCCTGGACAGAGGGGGGCGTGCGGTCAGGTGTGGATAGTTAGGGCTGAGGAGCCGGGGTGAGAGCACCCAGAGCTGGCTTCCTGGGGAAACAGAAAAGTAAGTGGGCTCAGAGAAGCAAAGATTCAACAGCTGAGGGAACCAGACACGCTTCATGTGGAGCCTCTGCCTTTAGGGAACCAAGCAGATCGGCTCCGTCTCACAGATGAGGAAGCTGAGATTTGGAGGGGCAGGGCCGACTGGCACCCATGGCTGGTAAGGGGTGCTATCAGGGTGCCTGAAACACAACTGGGGCATCATGACATGCTAGGGCCATTGGGGTACAGGCTAGGGAAGGGGCAGCCGGCAGTTAGGGATGTGGGAAGCAGCAGAAATGAGGCCATGGTTTAGATTTGCCCCTCCCCCAGCCCTCACAGGGGTGGGGATGGAGAAGGCTTTGGAGTGACAGTAGGGCCCCGTGCAGGTGACACAAGGCCTGGTCCCTGCAACTGTGGCTCTGGGAGACCAGAAGGAGGGGCCGCCCCAGCCCCCTAATAGATTCCGCTTTGATCATGTTTTGGTGACCTTTGTAAAAGGCAATTTAAATTCTAATTGTCCTGTGAGTACCAGAGGAATCAATTAGAGACAAGAGCAGCTAATTGTGCGGAGGAAGTGAGCCAGGGCAGGAGGTACAGGCACCCAGTGCCCCAACACCTGCCTGGAAGCCTCCAGCTTCTCCCCGCAGTCTATGGGTGGAGTTTGTCAGGGACTTCCAGCCACAGGGCAGAAGGGAGATTTCCCCAGGCTTCTGGGTCCTTCCACGGCCCAGCAGTCAGGTCTCGTTACCCCTGCAGTGCTCTCCCTCCCATCTCCATGGAGCTGGGCTTCCCTCCCAACCAGCAGTGCCCTCTGTCCTGAGCCCTGTCCTGCCTGGGCCTAGTGGGGCTCACACAGTGGAGCGCCTCAGTCAGGCCTTCAGGCCTTGCCACAAGACACCTCTTCTAGGGCCTTCAGTCAGGCAGCACCCTCAGTCTCTGGGCCCTTGGGCGATCACATCTCTGCTCACACCCTTCCCTCCCTGAGTCTTAGAGTTATCTAGACGATGGGGTGATAACTGTTACATTGTCACAGAGCATCCTCTTGTGAGGATGGAATGACATGTGTGCAAAGCCCCCTAGAGCAGGTCCTGGTACACAGCAGGTGCTCAGTAAATGGTATTTGTTAAAAACACCCTCATCCCAGGCCTCCCCTGGTGGTGCAGCAGTTGAGCGCTGGGCTGCGAAGCTGCCTGCAGCCTCTGCAGCGCTGGTTCTATCCCCTGCCACCGGCAAGGGTCCCACAGGGCGTGCAGACCTCTCCTGCCGCCCTCTGCTCCCCTCAGCAGTGTATTTTGTGGGTCTGCCTGGTCTGTACCCCGCTCTGGCTCTGGTGAATTCTCTCACCCTCCTGTGCTTCTGACTGTACCCAGTGCATGTATAAATAAATAAATAAATAAAACCCCCTCGTCCCATGAGTTTGTCTCTCTCACTTCCCCCCACATAGCCCACACAGCATGTTGTTAAAATGATCTCCACAATCAGCTCCCGAGAGCAGATTGTGGTTTTTATGCTTCCTGTGTCATCAGAGCCCAGCACAAAGTAGGCACCAACTGTCAGTGAACTATACTGGCTCCTCAGAGCCTTAATAGAGGCTCTGAATACACCCCAGGAGGAGAGCGCTGTGATCTCACAGTATCAGCCAAGTGTGCACCACTGGGCAAAATGATAGCAACACCTAACCCCCAAACAGCATTTAACCTGTGCCAGGCCCAAGTGCATGACAGAAATAAACTCATTTCATTCTCAGAACCACTTTATGGGTCAGTACTATTAGCACCTCCATTTGACAGGTGGAAAAACTAAGGCACAGAGAGGTGAAGGAAGTTGCCTGTGACCACACAGCTGGGTGGGCAGCCCCAGGTTGTGAATTCCAGGCCATCTGGTTCCAGTCTGGTCTCTTAATCCCTACTCTGGACTCACCCAAAAGATGGTGTCCCTCTATGTCCAGTGGCCCAAGTTGGGCTGAGTGGGACCCGGGACACAGTGAGATCGGAACAGCAGCAGAATAGGACTTCACACTGCTCCATCCTGCACTGTCCCGAGGCCCCAGGGAACCCCCATGTTGCCTGGAGAGTTTCACAGGCCTGGGAGGCTGCTGCTACCACAGTGGTGAGTGCAGAGTGTTCTTGCTGCTTCCTTGAAGGTGACTTGGAGTCTTTCGCCTTCTGCAGTTGTGAACCCCTCATTCCGGTATTCACACATAAGCCAAGAACCCCCGAGGCCTAAGATTCCCTGAGCCTCCAAACTGCAAGGAGTTTATCTTGCATTCACTGCAGGCCTGTCCTTGGCGCTCCTCCGCTTGCTCTTCTTCACCCCGCTCCTCAGGGAGAGGAAGGGAACTGGAACAGAAAACTCCCTCCGCTCCGCAGCAGAGGCTGGTAAAACCTCCTCTCCGGTCTGCGGCCAGGGCCAGGGCTCCACGTATGAGCTGGCCAGGGAGCAGCGTGTGGCAAGGATCAGGGCTCAGTGTGCGAGAAGGGCCCGTACTCAGTCTTTAACCTGGTCCTTTAGTCTGCAGCCACTTGCACATCCCTCTCCTTGTTGATCAGGCAGGGCAGGTGCCCTGCTCCCCGATTTTTGTGAGCACGTCAGGCATGTGTGTGGGTCCCCAGTGCACCCAGTGTCTGAGTGCAGTGCCTTCCTCTCGCCTGCACCCCAGGTTGTCTGGCCCGTCGCCGGACATCACGGCTGAGGGAAGCGCTGCTCCGGGCACGCGGTCACGCAGGCTGCGGCAGCACAGAGGCCCCGTGTCCGGAGCTGGTTGCAGAGCGTTGGGGCAAGTCACCCGCCTTCCGTGAATCTCCCTTTCTCTTGATGGGCCTTTGTGGGCACCTCAAAGTCAACCTTACCTCCCGGACACGCCGCTAGTCTGCTTCTCTCTATCCCCGCCATCTGCCAAAGGTTCCTGGTGGCCCCACTTGAAACTGGGGTGTTATCCTGGAACCCCTCCCCCAGGAAATCAATCCTCAAACCTCCCCATTCTGTGCCCCCCTCTTTCCTCCCAACCCCTTCTGCCACAGCCAGGATAGCTTCTTACTCAGCACCTCCTGGTCCCCTGGTTTCCACCATGGCCCTCTCTTGCCGTTCTCCAAACCCCAGCTCAGCAGCTGGGCTGCGTCACGCCCTGGCTGGGGCTGCTGGAGTCCGGGAGAAGAGGCGGCTCGCCAGGATGGGGAGCAGAGGGAGAAGGAAGAGGGGGAGAGCTAAAGGCCTACCCGGGGACCCTTAAGGGCCAGGAGGGACACAGCTGCCGAGGAGGGTGAGGAGGGTGGCCGGAGAGGTAGGAGGGGAGCCGCAGCCAGCGCTGTGGAGGTGGGAAGAGGGGGGCCCCGCACCTTGGGGGCCCTCCCAACAGCGCTTGCTCTGTGTGGTGGCTCAGAGGCTGCTGATGGTCTGGAGAATCCCTTCACTGGGGAGGAATCAAATCGAGGTCAAAAGAGTGGGGAGGAAGCAGGGAGCGCGCCGGCGGGTGTAGACAGCTGTTTAAGAAGCTGGAGGGGACAGGTCTGGCGTGGCAGAGGAGGGCGAGGTGGAGGCGAGGTTTTGTTTTGAATAAGAGGACGCGGACCCAGCCTCGGTCCTGGGCCCTGGGCCGTGCCTGGCTTGCCCGCTCTCCTCGCCGGCCCGCTCTCGTGGGCTCACATCCACTTGCCCTTGAACACTCTTGCTGGGGGAGGCAGGAGGGAGTGACATAAAACAGATTGTCAGGTTCAGAGAGGTCCAAGCCTGAGGGAGGCAGGACCAGCTCAAGGTCACCCAATGTCAGTCACAGACTCGGGCCAGGGCTGCGGGTCTCCCCCACCTCCTTGATTTCATGGCCGGTCTTTGTTGTGCAAGGCCTCGGGAGAGGCGAGGTGGGAGGAGGTGTGTGGGGCGGAGGAGCAGGTGGGGATCGGAAAAATTAATGTTTGTCTAGTCAGGGGCATCAAGGTTTAGTGTCTGGTCCCAGACCTGCCCCCACCCCTTCAAGAGACGCCGGGCTCTTCCCTGTCATCTCCAAGGCCCCTGGGCCCTCCAGGGGTGGGCAGAGGAGACCAAACTAGCTGGTCCCCGTGGCCTTCCTGCCACCTCTTGGGGAGGTGAGAGGAGGCGGTCAGCACGGGGAGGGGGTGGAAGAGCAGGGAGCCGGGGCGGGGCTAGGTTGGCAGCTCCGGGCGCATCGCTGCGCCTTGTCCTGGGCCTTCTGGCTGCATGGAGGACACGGCTGTGAAGTGTAAGTAAAACCCAAGGCTAATTTCCTCGGTCAGGGGGAGGAGGCACTGCAGCATTTTCAAACCCTAATTAAACCCGCTCGGGCAGTGTAACACCAAAATCAGTTCCAAGATCAATATTGCTATTCATTTAGAAGTGTAACGAGGTTAGAGAGGTGAGCAAAGGAAATAATTAACTCATTTGCAGCCTTTTAAAACAGAAACAGTCATTTTAATCTCTAGGGTAATTAGCTATGCTCTGTCCATCAATCATGGCCATGGCCATTGTTTTAAGTATTTGATTAATCAAGGTGGGAGGGGGCGAAGGCACCCACCCAGCCCCAGGTATCAGGCCCGAATCGGGGCTGACCTTGGGCGGGCACGGGACGCTTCCCAGAGGGGTGGTCTAGGCCAGTGTTGAGAACGGTCAGTCCCCCTAGAGAGGGTCTCCTGGTGAGCTGGGAGGCGCAGCAAGGCCGTCCCTCTCCTGCAGTCTGAGCCAGAAGGGCAAGCTCACCCTGCACTTGGAAGGCTGTGAACCAGGAGGCCCAGGCTCTGGTCCAGGCATTGCCCCTGACTTGCTGGTGACCCCCAACAAGTCTCTTCCACCCCCCGGCCTCAGCATCTTCGTGTCCCTCCGGGTTCTGGGCTGGTGGAATGAACCAGAGGCTCCCTGGTTCCAAGTGCCCGGGAGCATCCGGCCACTGGAGGGCAGCAGAGCCCCAGGGACCCCTGAGCCGGGGCCGGGCTGTCTAAAGGGGGAGGCAAAGCCAGAGCTCTGGGTTCTGACTGGGATGGAGAAATCAGGCCTGGCCTCCATTTCTGCCTCTGAGCCTGAAGCGACGGGTAGCAGCCATTATTCTCCCCATTAGCAGATGGGGAGCCCCCGAGGCCTCAGGGAGCGGCAAGCCTTTCCTAGAGCCATGCAACCTGCTTTGCCCTCACCCGGTCCCGTGGCTCAGTCCTGAAACTTGGAGGGCACGTGGAGGGGTTTGTGGGAGGGCAAAGATGACACGGCCGTCCTGTGTCTCTGAAGCCCACAACTAGTCACACTCACCTCGAAAGGGTCCTCAAAGACCATTGGTCTGTCCCCCTCATGTTTCGGGGCGGCAGAACCGAGCTCAGTTGCCCAGACAGATGGAGGTGTATTGCTACACCGACCTTCTACTCACAAACGTGGAGCCCAGAATCCCTGCCGCGGAGGGTGGGCACCCGGGGAAAGGCTGGGGAACAGATGGTGACCCTCAGTGGGATGAGAGTGACGCCAGACAGGCGGGCAGGGGGCTAGGAGCTGAGCAGAGGCACAGAGCAGCCTGGAGAGGCAAGGAGGGCTTCCTGAAGGAGTTGAGCTCTGAGCAGAACTGTGGTGAAAGGCAAGGAGACGTGCCTTCCAGAGCAGAGCTGAAGAATCAGAACAGGCCGAGTAGGTGGTGCGTGGCTGGAGCACAGGTCACTTGGGTCATGGCAGGAGACTAGGCAGCGAATGAGAGGCCTGGGGCTGGAAGGGCTGGAGGGGCCGGGGGCTGACCATGAGTTGAGTTGAGTTGGGAGGGAGATTGGGAGTAAAGGGTAGGGGGAAAGAGGGGGGTCAGGTGCCTATTGCCCTGTCCCTTTGGACCTGTTTACGGTCACCCTAACACAGCTGTGCTGAGCACCAGATTGGCCATGTGGGTGGACAGTGTACCCCCAAACCCCTCTGTAGTACTGTTTCCCTCTCTAGGGCCCAGCTGAGAAAGGTGGAGCCTCTGTGAGGGTTAGGGTGGGAGAGGAGCAGCTGCTCTCGGGCTCTGGGCATTCAGGGGTTGGGGCCAAGGAGACGAGGATAAACAGGGCAGTGAGAGAAGAAGTGGGCCTAGCCCTGACAGACCCCTTCTTGAGCCTGCCTGCATCAGGGCTGCAGGCCCCTCTCTGCCCTGTGCCGCAGCAGCCTCGGCACCTTCTTCCCTGGACAGGCGGCTCCTTGCATGGCCCCCAGCCTGGGACTCTCACCGCCTCTATCAGCCCTGCGGGCAGGTCTCCTTTCTTCTCTGTAGTTGCAAGCTCTGCACTTGGGGTGCCCTGCCTAACAGTCCTCCCAGGACATCCGTGGGTCCCTGACCTGCAGTACCCTGTCCCTCAGGCAGGCAGAGAACGGACCATGATCACCAGTCAATGAACCACCCAGAAAAGGGGGGTGGGGTGGAGTTGGCAGGATCAACCCTGGCATGGGGTTTAAGGGGAGCCTTCCAACCCTGGGCACTGTCTCACCAAGTGAGGACCGGGACGGGAGGATGGGCATGAGGAAGCAGAAGGAGGAGGAGGGAAAGAAGGGAGGGAGAAGGGAGGGGGACCAGGATGGGGCCTGCAGCTCAGTTGCTAGGGGCAACAGCAGTGCAGGAACCAGATGCTGAGAAGCACAGCAGGGGAAGGGGAGCTGGGGTCCAGGAGGCACAGCCAGGGATCTGAGGGCTTGGTGTTAGGGTTGCCCTTACAGCAGAGACCCCAGGGGGCTGGTGTGTGTGTGGGAGCTCCTCAGTGCAGCTCTGACCTGAGCCTAGAGACAGGCCCTGGAGGGTAGGCCTGGGCCTGCTGCATTTGTAAGCTCCCCCACAGTTGCTCTCCGGGCTACAATTTGTCTGGGACTCCAGAGTTCAAGCAGTTGCCAAGCCTGGGGCTAAAACAGATCTGGGCAGGAATGCTTAATCCAACAGGCAGCCTGGCCCAGGCCCCTTGGGGCGGCCCGGGACACCCGCCTGCCCGCCCCTTCTCCCCGTCTCCGTGCAGGGGAGGATGCGCGTCGCAGAGAAAGTACAAGGCTGCGGTCCTCCGAGGCCTTGGGACACACCAACCCCTCCGGACTTCATTTTCTGTCTAGTAAATCCAGTAAATAGCCTTGCCCTTGAATGTGCTGATCACCGGCCAAGTCCAGCGAATATGAGCATCCTTGTTAAGAGACTAAGAAATAACGGAGGTAAAACAGGGCAAAGGAAGGACGTCACAATCACCCTGCCCTCACTGCACGCCAGGGAGGAAGCCGGACTCCCATTTTCCAGATGAGCAAACTGAGTCTGGTTAGTGAAAATGCTGGAACTAAGCATAAAACTAAGACCGCAGAGCCCACCCCATCAGCGGCTATGATGCCACGAGGCCCTCCCTCATGATGTCTTCGGGGTAACGCCTCAGGCCAGAAAGATCTCTGACATTCATGTCTCCTTTCCAAACCCCCACGGCCCCCGCCCTGCTCAGCCTCCTCTGCAGAACCCGCCTGCAGGTTTCTCCCGGTCCCGTCCAGCCCTGCTCTGCCACATGCCACAACCTATTATTTTGTACCAAACCCCCTCAAAATGCCATGGTCAGAGAGCATGGTAAATGGTGATTGACACTGACCGTGGGCCGGGGCTGTCCTGGTTTCCTCATAGCATGGAGGCCTCCATCCCAGCGGGACCTCTGACAAGGTAACCGGGAGCACCAAGTGACCATGAGTGTCCCCAGCAGATACGGTGGACGCCGCTTTGCTTGTGTGACGCCACCGTGGAAGCGCCCGGTGCACCTGTGTCATAACAGTCACAGGCCAGCGGGGGATGAAGAGGAGGGCCAGGGGTCACATCTCAGGCTCACTGTAGAGGACCTCCGTGGTAGAGGGGACCATAGCCACCATCTTGGTGGGGGGTACAAACAGCCCCGTGGCCTTTTTCATTACTGCCACGAGCTCTGTCCCTTCTGTGCCCAGATGATGCCGTCTCCTCTAGGAACCCTGCCTGAGAGCTGCCTCCCACGCCCCCCAAAGGACTGGGTCACAACGCGTGGGCACCTCCAAAGGGACATCGAGCCCCCTCACTCTCCCCTGGCACTCTGGCCTCCCTGACTTCTCTCTGCCACTATCTTGCCAGTGCTTCCAGGCCCCCAGGGTTATCCCACAGAGGACTCTTGTGGGATCTCAGCCCTTCACAGGGCAGGCTCCCCCATCTATTTGCTGATAACCGTCTAGTCAAGAGCTCCCGCTCCAGCTCTCCTCAAAGGAGCAGCACCCTGACCTACCTGCCAGACACAGGGGTGTCCTCTCCCCTGATACTCAGTTCAGCACAAACTGAGCTCCTCCCAGGTTCCTCTCCTGTCCGCAGAGGGCAGGCCAAGCCGCTGTATCTGGGGCCCATGGCCTATCCGCCTCCGGGTGCTCTCAGCTGAAATCCAGGTCTGGGCTGTCATCTGGACTCTGGTGACTGCTCCCTCCCTGCAGTTCCTGGCCTCCAGGATCCCTCCCTCCAGCCCACTACCCAAGTGAGTTCTTCCAACATGAGAAGCTGACCTCGTTCTCCCAGCAGGAAACACTCCCCAGACTCCCCCAAGGCTCAGGGTGAAATCCCAGCTCCTTCCCAACATGTGCAGCCTCCAGCTAGCGTTTGTGTTCTTCCCTCCTCCAGCCTGCCCTGTCCCCTCTCCTCCACACCTGTTCTCAGGGCTCCAGTGGCCTGGACACAATGCATTTCACTTCCAGGTCTTTGCACAAGTTGTTCCCTGGAATTGGATGGCCTCTCTATGACCTTCACCGGGAGGGTCTGCTCATCATCACAGGACAGTCCAATAGAACTTTCTGTGATCATGGAAATGTCCAGTAAGCTAGCTTCTACCACGTGTAATGTGGCCAGTGAGACTGAGGAGCTCTGTTTACATTTTACTTACTATAAGTAAACGTAAATAGTCACATGTGAGTAGCGGCGATCGTATTGGAGTTCATTTCCAAGATGCTCTTTCTTCCAGGAAGCCCTCCCTGACCTCCCAAGTCTGGGCTACATGTCCCTCTGTAATTCTCTCACAGTGCTCTGGTCTCTAAGGTGTTAATTGATGTCTCCCTCATTGGTCTGTGAGTTCACCGAGGGACTGTATCTTATTTGTCATGATATCCCCAGCTTGTGGTTCTGCGTGTACTCAATAACAGTGCAGAGTGAATGAATTTTTGGCTCCAGATCTGGGCACAGATTGGACCTTACATATAGACCAAATCTAAAATTTGTTGTAGAGCTAAGGAAGTGTGTGTGTGTGTGTGTGTGTGTGTGTGTGTGTGTGTGTGTGTCACATGTAGGCATATGCAGACCCACCTGACCTGGGCAGGACGTGGGCAGGTTCCCACTCCGCTGGAGACAGTTGTCTCACACACAGATGCCAGTGCCCTGGGCTGGACAGGAAGCGCGCCTCTGAATTGGCCTTTGTGAAAATCAAACCCTGTTTTCATTCTTGTTTCTGAGATGCTTCATCTGCATTGCAGATGAATCTTCAGGGAATTTAAAAAGAAAAGCTTCCAGTTTTCTGTGCGGGACCACCTGCACTCTCAGCTCCGTGTTGTATAAACAAGGCCTTGCAGGCACGGGGAAATTTGCCATTTAAATGATCCTTCACCTCCTGAGCCCAAGCTTCATTTCTTGCTTTCTGGGGCTCTCATTCAAGTTTCGATATTAGGTTTTCTTCAGACGGGGCCCCAGGCATCCGTGTTCCCCCAAGTGCCTCCGACCCCAGGGCCTCCTACTTACCCTCCTCTTCGCTGGCTCAGGTGCTTCCCCCGGCTAGCGGCCGGAATCGGGTGTGGGACTAGAAGAGGACCCAGGCACGGCTCCTGCCCTCGGGGAGCCCCCCGCCAAGAGAGGGGGCTAGCTGTCCTTCTGTTCTGCCCGCAGTTCCCTAAACCTTCAAAACAGAACTTGCGAATTCTGGTGCCAGGTCGGCTCTCAAAGTCCTGATCCAACGCGCCATGACATAGATGGGGAGACTGCATCTGAGGAATGGGCTGAACTTGGCCGTGGCCAAACCGATAAGAGGAGGTGACCAACCTCTGGGATTCGAGGTGCGTGGACTGCCAAACTGAGGCGCCCCACCTCTCCCTCCTGGCCGCGGGCTAGGGACTCCCTAGCCCGGCTCTGGCAGCGCTCTCCAGGCAGGGGACACTTCTGACACCAGTGGCGGGAGACCGCACCTCTTTCCCGGGCGGCACGCAGTCCCCGACAGGGACGGAATCACGGAGCTGGGCAGTGGGTTCCTCTGTGGTGCTGCTGTGTTCTGAGGCTCTTCAACTGGCATTCAAAGGGCGTGTCAAGAACCTGCTGCCGGCAGTGGGACTCCCACAGAGGAGTGAAGCAGCCAGCAGAGCAGCTCAGCACCTGACGGGGTCAAAGCCTCCTGGAGCCCTGAGGGCCCGGCTGGGGTGGGGAGCAGGCAAGGAGCGTGGGGAGCACCTGCCAGGAACCAAGACAGCAGACTCCAGACCCCAGTCCATCAGTCGCGCTCTCTCAGGGCCCAGGCGGCTCCTCCCCGCTTCTGTGCTTCTCTGCCCCTCTCTGCCTTGCACGGGAGAGGGCCCAGGCCCCAGCGCCCTACCTAAGACGGGAGGGGTGCCCAGGTTCTCTTCTTCCCACAGCTGCCCCTACCGGTGAGGCGCCAGTTGCCACAAGGAGCCCCCTGGCCCGGAGGGACGCCTCTCCCAGTGTGTCCCCATGTTAATTCTCCTCTGCATGGCCCTGCATTCCCCAGACACCGAGGAACCGAAATCATGAGTGCTGGCCGAGGCGCCGGGACATCCAGAAGGCGACAATCTCTCTTCAGCTATTTTCATAGTGAGACTGTTGGGCCAAGCACTCTCCAGCCCCTTTCTGACTTCAGACACTCGGTCACACACACACTTCACCCCACACACACACACCACTCCTCACAGGTACACACACCGCCCTTTACTTCACACACCTCACACACACACCTCACACATATACCACACACATCACTCCTCACAAGTACACACACCGCCCCTCACTTCACACACCTCACACACACACCTCACACATATACCACACACCCCCCACTCTTCACAGGTACACACACCACCCCTCACTTCACACACCTCACACACACACCTCACACATATACCACACACCCTCCACTCCTCACAGGTACATATACCACCCCTCACTTCACATACCTCACACACACACCTCACACATATTCCACACACATCACTCCTCACAGGTACATACACCACCCCTCACTTCACACACCTCATACACACACCTCACACATATACCACACACATCACTCCTCACAGGTACACACGTCACCCCTCACTTCACACACACCTCACACATACCACACACACACACCACTCTTCACAGGTACACACACCACCCCTCACTTCACACACCTCACACACACACCTCACACATATACCACACACATCACTCCTCACAGGTACATACACCACCCCTCACTTCATACACCTCACACACACACCTCACACATATACCACACACATCACTCCTCACAGGTACGTATACCACCCCTCACTTCACACACCTCACACACACACCTCACACATATACCACAAACACACACCACTCTTCACAGGTACACACACCACCCCTCACTTCACACACCTCACACACACCCCTCACACATATACCACACACACCACTCCTCACAGGTACATACAGCACCCCTCACTTCATACACCTCACACACACACCTCACACATATACCACACACACATACACACACACACTCTCACACACTACTCCTCACAGGTACATATATACTTCATTTCACACACACACACCTTGAGCACATACCACACCTCATACACATACACCACACTCATACACATACACGCACACTACTCACAGACACATACACCAGACCTCACCTTACACACATCACACCTCACATGCACACATATCTTACTTCCACATACACCACACCTCATACACATATGTACCTCCCCCACACACCTCACCACTAGACTCAGTGCGCCACAACAAAATGGTTCCATGACAAGCAAACTTGGGAAGTGTGGCTGCTGCACCCAGGCTTGATGGGTTCCTAGACTGGCTAGCATTTAAAGGCTCGGAGAAGTCCTGCAAGAAAGACTGTTTAGCTTGAAACTTCTTAAACTTATTTGACCATATTCTTTTTTTGGTAACATCTTTGAGCCAAGTAGAAGTTATATTTGCGGGTGGTAACAGAGACCCAACCAAACCAGCCTAAACAAATTAGCTCTGTCGCTCTCCCTTATGTGGAGTCAGCAGCCCCTAGTTGATGTGGTTCCTCCACCATGGCTCCTCCTCAATTTAGGCTCCATCCTCTGCACCGCTGTCTATCTTCTGTGCCACCTTCTGGTCCAAGGTGGCTGCTGGGCTCCATCCTGCATTCCAGGTGGGAACAAGAGTGTACCTGCTCTCTGTGGACCTCCCGTTACAGAACTTCCCTGGGGATCCCACCAGCAATTTTAATTGCTCACATCCCATTGGCCATTCCCGGCTGCAAGGGATATACAGTTTTTTAAGTAGACATATTGCCCCCAGAACAGAATCAATGTTTTGTTACCATAGAAAACGGGGGAAATGAGTACTGGGTGGGCAAGCCCGGACTGGTCACGCTTCGTTGTATATATTCTGTATTCTAGCAATTGGTTGGAGTTAGGAAGAGCTGGGCCAACCCCTACTTCCTTTTCACATGTTTGCCTGCTGTGTGACCTTGGACAAGCTTCTTAACTTCTCTCAGCCTGTACTTTTGACTTTAAAACAGAGATTGTTACGAGGCCCAAATGAGATGAAGTATGCGTACGAGCATTCTATAATTTATAAAATGCTGGAGAAGTAGAAGATTTCCTTGTTTTCATTTGTTCCTCTAAATAGCCTTGTGAAATAAGTTTATCTCCCCATGTGAAGGAAGGAGAAACTGAAACTCTGAGATGTGAGTTGATGTCTAGAACGATGCAGACTGAGCCCTGTTTTTGTTAAGGGACTGAGCTGTGGTCCCAGCCTGAGTCTGAGCCTGAATCCTGCTTATAGACTGAGTCTTGATCCTTGCCTGAGTTGAGGTCTGATTCTAGTTTTAGACTGAACCCTAATACTGGTATAGACCAAATCTGGATCCCCTCCTGAGTCTAAGCCTTCATCTTGATGTCTGAACCTTAATAACAAGGGGGACTTTAGACCCACCCAGAAGTCCCCAGAGATGTCCACCAAGCTCTCAAAGGGTCATTGTGTGTGAAACATTGTCATCCCAGAGGACAGGGCTTCTCCCATGTGTCAGCCAGACCTTGGGGTTCTGGCCAGACCTTGCTAACCAGAGGCGAGAATAAATCAGCCTTTGGGCTCCAGAGGGGACAGCCAAGCTTAGTGGGTGCCCAGAAATAGGAAAAGCATGAGGCCAGCTTCCCCCTAGTAATTTTCCTAGCCCAGACAGCCATAATGGAGAAGGTATTGAAATTTAAATCAGCGCGGGGCCTAACCTCCGGCCCCACTGCTGCCCGCTGCTGTGCTGCCGCCTGCAATCTCAGGCTGGCTATCTCCTCCCCGGGAGAACGACAAACCAGCTCAGGGAAAGTGATAAATTTTCAATTTTATTTTAAAATATACCAGATGGGAGATTTTATTGGAGCCATAAATATGTCAAGAGCAATGTTGGTGTGTGATGGGCGATGCCCCCTCCTTGGGGCCTCTCTCCCTGTTTAGAAATTCCATCAGATTCTTAATAAGAGGCTCCGGTTCGACTGCAGCAAAATAGTCTCTATATTAAAGCAATTGAATTTCCATTTGCCAGACATCTTGTGCTTTAAGCTTCCAGGTTCCAGGGGTGTGGGGTTGCTAAGCCGATTCTAAATGAACCTAAACTAATAACTGCACAGCACGCTGAAGGCTGTGACAGGGTGGGGGGTAGGGGGGAGGCAGGGTAAGGGAGGAGGGAGGGTGGCGGCAGGAGGCCGACCAATCACAGGCCCAGGATGGGGAAGGGAAGGACCACCTCACCTCACCTCTCCAGCCCCAGCCTGGGATGACGACTCCCCTGTAGGTAAAGGACAAAGTCCCTCCATTCACAGAAGGGGAACAGGCCCGGGAAGAGGGGGATGTGAGAGGACGCTGGTGCCTCTTTTCCTGTTTTTGCTTCCTTTGTTGTCTGGATTGATTTGATATCATGCTGGCTTTTGGGGGGGTCTGCAGCTGCCTGGAACCCACTGAGGGAGGAACTGGGAGGGAGGCTGGCCCTCTTCCCCAAGCCTCTCCTCTGCAAGAGGACCCACCTTGGGAAGGCTGTGCTCCTGCCTGGGTCGTTTCCTCACTAGCTCGTGCCCCTGCCCCTCATACCCAAAGCCCCACTCCTCCAGAGTCATTCATTTTGTATTCTGCGGAGACACCCTCCTTTCACTCCAGCTCAAGCGCCTGGAGAATGGCTCAGATCACAGGCTCAAGGACAATGGAGGTCAGAAGTTCCAAAGTTGGGGAAACTGAGGCCCAGAAGGGGCACAAGGGTAACAACTCCAGAGCAATCCTACCCATGAGCTACCCACTCACCCCACCCCAGTCAACTTGCTGGTCATCTGCCCAGGCTGACGCAGGCTAGGGAACGCCCTGATGGTGGGGGATGAAGCTTGCCACATGGCTGAGGGCCAGCCTTCTAGCCTTGCTGAAGCTTTCTTCTCAGAAATAGGTATATAGGGCCTCCCTGGTGGCGCAGGCGGTTGAGCGCCGCACTGTGAAGCTGTCTGCAGCCTCTGTAGCGCGGGTTCAATCCCTGCCGCCGGCGAGAATCCCATAAGGCACGGCAGACCTATCCTGTCTCCCCGCTGCTCCCCTCAGCAGTGTGTTTCGTCAGTCCGCCTGTTCTGTTCCCCACTCTGTCTCTGGTCAATCCTCTCACCCTCCCACGCATCTGGCCTGTACCCTGGTTCTTGTATAAATAAATAAATGTTTAAAAAATAGGTATATAATTCTGGATCCCCTAAACCAAGTAAAACAGTGGGTATACTGCTATTTAACACCTAAGTATTTGAGAGCTTAAATAAGATAATCCTTGAAAACTGTTTAGTATAATGCTGCCCCCAGTAAATACTCCCCAAATATTATTCATTTGCTATTATTGTTGTTATTAGCACCCCAGCTTCCAGTTTCCAGGGGATTCTATGTCCTCCCAGTCTGTCTGACACAGGATTCAAGGCTGAATTAAGTAGTTGAGAATGTTCCACCCGCTGGGTCAAGACACGAACTCGGGGCCATCCCAGCAGACTCAGATCCTGGTTCTCACATCCTTGATCTGCATGCTCTGAACCCTAATTTATTCATCTGTGAAGTGGGTGAAGACTCCCTTTCCTGCCTTTCTTTCAGGGCTGTTGCTAGAACTAGAACTGGAGAATAATCTTTAAACCTTGTATTCTTTCTGCTTTCCCTGCCTGCCTTGTCACTTCTGACCTGGCAAGTCTGAGATTTTCTCAGGCCCCAAGGCCTGAACTCCAGGGGTTCCTGAACTCTGGCAGTCCAGGAGGGCTACCCACCCCCAGCACTAGCCCCATCATTTGTCCAGGGAGAAGTGAGCCACCGCAGAGACCCAGTTGCTGAAGATGGACCCCTGGAAACAATCCTGGCAGTGACTGTGCTGGTTTCACACTCAGCACCGGAGCCGGAGAGTCAGTAATGCTGCTGGACACGTGACGGGCGGAGCCAGGTAGTGGAGATCAAGGCCAGCGCAGACCCTGGCCGCGCAGTCAGACAATGACTAACTCATCCACAGGGTCTCACAGGACCGTAGTTTCCGCCTCTGAGTGTGGACCTGTGTGTCTCTCCGAGACAGTCCATCTCATTCTCCAGCTTCCTGGAGGTTCCCAGCCCCCAAGATTGCTCAGAACCAGAAGCTTACTTCTCTGCCAGGATCTGTCTCGCACCATACCCTCTCCCCACCTGATGGGGAGCTGTAGGAAGTGGGTGCACACCTACCTAAAAGTGGGTGCACCCGACCTTCCAGCAGACTCAGACAGGACAGTGAGGCATCCCTGCCAGGGACACCTCGAGAGCAGGCAGTGAAGCCTCCAGCACATAGCAGAGCCACGGTGTGCCTGGTCAAGGACAGGCTCTCAGCAGGTGCGCCCCCAGATAAGCCCCTCTCCCTGTCTGGGGTTGGCAGTCACCCCCCTGACCTCCGTGGTCCCTGCCAGCTCTGCTGTCCTCTGCTTCTATCTCCTGCCTCCTTCATCGGGGAGGGCCAAGGACAGGCTGACGGCAAGCCCAGGGCTGAGCAGAGAAGGTTGCTCCTTCCCACTGACCAAACACCAGATGAGTTCAATGCTCCCCACACCCAGGCACATTGCCCCCCACTCCCAGGCTTAATGTGTGCCACCCTCCATTTTATAGATGGAGAAAGTGAGCCTCAGAGAGCAAGCGTCCTGCCAAGCATCGAGGTCACAAAGCCAAGATGTGGAGGCCACGGGGGCAGGCAGCAGCAGGTAGCCTGATGGTGTGCCAGCTGCCAGGCCCCTCCTCAGAAGCCATCTCCTCCCCCGGAGCCGCAGTGCCGTGAGAGGCCCGGGAGGGCCTGCAGCCAGCAAGCTGAGACTCCCAAGTTCACAAGGTCACACAGCAGGGACAGGGCAGAGGGCATGTGCCAGCCAGTGTCTTCTGTGGCCCAGTTGCTGGCCCTTCACCAGACTTGCTGGCCACTCTGCTTGGTGCTGGAATCCAACCACCCGCTTGTGAAGGTATTTACTGAGCACCTACTCAGTGGTCAGGGGCTGCTCTAGGTCTGGGGAGGGATTCAGTGGGACCAACAAAAAAATCCCTGCCCTTCTACAGCCTATAGGCTAATGGGGAAGAAAGAGAGGGCGATATAAACCAGCCAATTACAGAGCATCAGAAGGTGGTAAGTCTGCGTGCAACACAGCAGGGTCAGGAGGGAGGGGAGAGCCAGAAGGAGGCAGTTTGAGATTGAGTGGTCGGGGTGGGCCTCTGAGAAAGGTAAACATCAAGAGCAGAGCCCTGAAGGGACCGAAGAAATGGGTCAGCCACGCAGTGTCCGGGAAGAAGCAGGGCAGCAGAGGTCTTGCCCGTGCAAAGGCCCCGGGGTTGCCCGGCGTGCCGAAGGCAGCAGGGAGGCCAGTGTGGCTGGAGAGGTAAGGAGGTGGGACAGGTGGTGGAAGGAGAAGAGCAGCTCAGACAGGCTTATCATTAGAAGTATCATTGGGGCCTCCCTGGTGGCACAAGGGGTTGAGACGCAACCTATGAAGCTGTCCGCAGCCACTGCAGCACAAGTGCGATCCCGGCCAGGGAGCTCCCCACATGGCGCGGCAGACCTCTCCTGACTCACCCCTGCTCCCCTCAGCAATGTATTTCAGTCAGTCTGCCTGTTTTGCTCCCCACTCTGTCTCTGGTGAATCCTCTGACCCCCCACCCCTCCGGCCTATACCCCAGTTCTTCTATGAATAAATAAATAAATTTTCAAAAATAAATAAATAAAAGTATCATTGGAAGGTTGGCCTTCATGGCTTCATCTGAAGATCTCACAGATGGTGGGGCTCATCACAACCACATGTGGGAACCAGTAGGAGAACGACCATCTCCTAGAGTTGGGTGTGGAACATGTCCCAGCTTCTCCTGCCCCTAGCCCTGTGATGTTTCCCCAGGGAGGCCAGGTTGGGGGCACACGGGAAGGTCAGGGCCTCCTGTGAGGCCCTCTTTAGCCTGCAGGACCTGGCTCCAAGCTTGAAGAGGTCTGAAGCTGCCAGGTCCTGCAGGCAAAGTGCTGGAACCCACTGAAGCCCACCAAGGAGTTTGCATCCCCTCTTCACACCTGCCCCCCACCATCTGACTTTCTAACCTGTATGACCAGTGCCCAGATCCTGCACCTAGGAGACCCAGGCCCAGGGAGGGAAAGGTTTCATCTGTGGCTGCACAGCAAGGCCACAAAGCCTAGAGCTGAGGCCCCGCTTAGGCAGGGTAAGTGGGGGGCAAATCACAGACGAGGGCAGGCTGCTCTCTGCAGCCCAGACACTGTGCCAGAGTGGGAAGGTGGACACCAAAGACCCTGCAAGTGGATTTGTTATCAGGCCTCAATCCCAAAGAGTGGGTCCTTTGCCCTCCAGGAAAAGAATTCATCAGAGAGGGGTAGGTGTCGCTGGACCAGGCAAGGCTTTATTAGAGACTCACGCATGTGGAAGCCAGGAGTCAGGAGGGAATGGCTGAAGTCCGCAAAGCAGGAAGAGAGCAGCATCAGAGCTTGTTCTGGCTGGGCTAGGCCCAGGCATGCGCAGACGAGATCCATTCCAGCTACACATGTGGTTCTCTGCCTTCTCCCTCCAGGAGACTGTGAGAGAGTCATTAGTCAGGATTTAATCCTGCTGTCTCTCATGGTGCCTCGTGGTCAGTGTGGTGGCCAGATTATGTGGACAGGGCTCGCTAGTCCAGATGCAACGTCTGTTCAAATAGGCCTGTGGCCACTTCCTTGACCTGGACCGGCTCAGATTGCAGCTGGTGAGAATTGGCTGCGGGTCTGCTCTTGAGTGCTTGGCTGTGTGACCCGGAGAAGCGTCTTGAGGCTCCTGAGCCCCTGTGGTTTTAATTGCAACGGGAGCATGAATACACTTCTCTCTCGGGATTGCCACGAGGGGTCAGGGAAAGACGCGCCGGTCCCCTACCAGCCAGGGCCAGATGCTGCAAGTTCTGGGCCAGAATTCCTCAGGTCCATTTTAGCCTGGCCGCTGACAGCTGGGTGGTCTTAGGCAAATTACTTAACCTCTTTGTGCCTCATTTTCCAAGCTGAGATATGGGGTTAATCACAGTCTTATTGCAAGGCTTGGTGTGATGATTAAATGAGTTCATTTCCCTTAAGTACTTGGGTTAAGGTCCGGCACAGGGTATTAGTAATCCAGGTCACAGCACATCTCCAGGGGGCGCCTTGCAAGCCCAGCATGTACCTTGTCCCACCCTCTCAGCCCCCACCCCCAAACTGTTGTATCCTCCCACGGCCAGCCCTCTAAGGTGATGGCTGGAAGCTGCCAGGCAGCCCCACCAGCTGGGGTCCCAAGGGCAGACCTTCTCAGAGACACCTCTAGGCCACGAGGGAAGAGCCCAGAGGAGGCAAACCAAACCCGGGATTTTAGCAGCTCAGTGCTGGAGCTCACTGAGTGTGGAGAGTTGGAAGCATGTCAGGGGAGGGAAGCTTTCAAGGTCAGCCAGCATCAGCCTGACCTTGAAGCCTGGCCTCCTCCTGGGGAAAAGCCCAGCCAGCTCCAGGGGCTGCATGACTGGGACCCAGCAAGTTTCTCATTCCTCAAGGAGGACTGAGGGCCTGAACTGAGCAAAAGTATGAAGAAAACAGCCAAGAAGAGGCAGGTGGCCAGGTCCCCGCCAGGGAGAGAGGCCCAGAGGCCTCCTCCTCTTCTTCATCACATGCCAAAAAAAAAAAAAAAAAAAAAAAAATTCCCTGCAAGCAGAAGCTGGGAAGATAAATGACTTCCCCTTCATCTCCTCTCCTCCTCACAGTCTCCTCAGCAGGCCAGCTCTGCTTCCTTTTTCCTGCAGATTAATGAAAATCAGGGTCGGCTCCCTGAGAGAGAGCTCAATTACCAGCTGCTCTGGCTGGGGGCAGGGGCAAGGTGGCAGGAATGGGTGGGCTTTCAAAGTGGGGCGCCCGCCAGGCCACACACTCCCTAACACACTTCTCAGCATGCCTTAGAGAGGGCGGGGATTCTCCCTAGAGGGCTCAGCGTCCTCTCCGTGCTCCCTGGGGCCCCGCAGCAGGCCTGTGGTGGCATCAAGCACCCAGGGCCTCTTACCAGCTGCTATTTTGAGCTGTTGGTGGCCAGAGGCCTCAAGCCTCACGTGTGTGCCCTCGCATCCCGGCTCACACTGCGCTTTTGCTGCCATTATCCTCGGTTAGGTGGGGAATATTCATTTTACCGACAAGGAAACCCAGGCACCAGGAACTGGCGGGGCCTGGCTGGGATTGCTCAGCCGGGCTGGGAGAAAGGAGCAGGAATTCAAATCACAGGGCTGGTTCCCAGACGCCAGCTCAGCAATCACCCCAGAGAAGCCCAAGCGCCTCTGGGCAGCAGGCCAGTTCTCAGGGACTGGCTGGGCTCCCCCAGCACTTAGGCCACCGAGGGGACATTTGGAAGGGCAAGAGTAGGGGCAGTCCCCGCCCCACTTCCCCTCTTCCCAGAGCCCGAGCCATGGCTAGGGCACTGGGGCAGGAGCACCAGACCCCTTCCCTCGAGAAGTCATGGGAAACTCAGTTCTGGGATCCAAGGGTGGCCACCCATTGAGGCGAAGCCCAAAGGGATGAGGGGACTTCAAGTGCCCTGGACAGCTCCCAGAACTGGGAAATAGGCTGCCTGTTTCAGCCCCAGTTCTGTCAGGGGCTAGGACAAGCTCTCACCATCCCTGGCCTCAGTTTCCCCATCTGTATAACAGGAGGCGAGGAGTCAGGACCAGAAGATTCCCTCTGGTTCACATCCTGGAGGCTCTGGCCTTTGGTTCACTCTAGACCAGCTCGGGTAGAGGCAGTGACTGCAGGAACCGGAGCTCAGCCCCCCACACAATGTGGTGATTTGGGGGCTAGGGTCTTTTTTTCCTTTTTTGATGGGAACTTCCGTCTTGGCAGTGGCAGCAAATTGTCTGCAGGACCCAAACTTTCCCACAGATGTATCCCGGTCCCCCGAACAGGCCCCACAGTTCCCACTGCAGTCTTCCAAGTGGAAACCACAATGCGTGCAAAAGCCAGGCAGGACGTAAACAGAAACAAAGTCCCCAGGACCTCGAGGCCCTGGGCCCAGCCAGAGGTGGCCCTGTGGAAGGCAACTCTGACCAGAGCAGATTCCTGTAGTGCCTGTCTGGACGAGCCTGGGGCCTGGAGGGACAGGAAGCTCCAGCTGCCTCCCAGTCCTTCAGCTCAGTCTGGGTGGGGTTTGCAGTGGGGTTGGGGCTTGGGGTGGAGGTGGGGGAGAGAGGGGGGTTGGGGGGGTAGGTGAGGAGCTCTGTTACCTGCTAAGAAGTGCCCTGGGGCAGGGTGAGCAGGCTGGGCACCTGGAGGTGGTCTTGGCTGCTGCTGGCTCACCTGCAGGGCAAACACCAGCTCCCAGCCTCACTGCCCTCACTTGAACAGGGGCCGAAGCATGTCAGTTGCTTTCCAAGTTCTCCCCAGTACTGAGAATTTGACCCTAGAATAAGAGATGTGCTGAAGAAGGGAGAAGGAACCCCACACAAGCATTTGGTCCAGATCTCTCCCTCCTCATACCCTTTGTAGGAGACAGAGGCCCTTCCGAGGTCAGCCCACAGAGACAAGGAGTCGTGCTCCAAGGTTCCATGTCTGTGCACCTGAGGAGGCTCGGGCAGGCCCCAGCAAGTGCCAGCCAGGCTGAGGGTGGGAGCCATGCTCCAGAGCCTTTTCCTCTCCGACTCCCCGCTTTTCTCCCAGGGCCTAGCAGGCCTCTGACTTGGGGCTCCTGTCAGGAAGAGGAGGAAGTGAAGGGGACAGGGTGCTGGGTGCCTGCAGGCTTTGTCCTAGGGATGGGGAGATAAGCAGAAGGTGAGGGGAGCCCTGCAGAGTCTCTGCCCACCTTCATGTCTCTGGTGTAAGCCCCTGAGAAATGCCCAGGGCCCAACTTTGGACCACATGGTTTCAGCGCCCAGGTGGACAGCACCTCGCGGCATTCTCCTGTGCTGGCCAGCATCCCACCTGACCACACGAGAACCAGACTGGCCATTTCATGGAGCTAGTGAGTAGAGCCAGGGTTCTGACTCGGACCTTCCATTGCAAATTCAGGACTGAACTGTGTCAGGGCCCCACTCTCTCCTGCCCCGCCCCCTAGCACATTAGCAGCTCCTTTAAAAAAAAAATAATATTTATTTACGCATACAAGAACTAAGGTGTAGGCCAGAGGTGTGGGGAGTGAGAGGATTCACCAGGGACAGAGTGGGGAGCAGAACAGGCAGACTGACGAAATACACTGCTGAGGGGAGCAGCAGGGAGTCAGGAGAGGTGTGCCGCGCCACATGGGTAGCTACCTGGACAGCCAGGGATGGAACTCAGGCCTCAGCGGTCATAGCGCTGAAACTTAACCCCTAGGCCACCAGGGAGGCCCCACTGATAGAATTTTTTTTAAAAAAATATTTATGTCTTTATGCATACAAAAACTGGGGTACGGGCCAGAGGTGCAGGGGGAGCGGTGAGAGGATTCACCAGAGACAGAGCGGGGAGCAAAACAGGTGGATCCACTGAAATACACTGCTGAGGGGAGCAGCGGGGAGACAGGAGAGGTCTGCTGCGCCCTGTGCGGGGGCAGAGGCGGGGGAAGGAATTCATGCACCCATATTGTAGTGGCTGGTGAGAGCTTGATAGCGCTGAGATTTTAACTCCTGCAAAACCAAGGGAGGCCCCTCATTAGCAGCTCCTTTTAAAGGGTGAAGTATTGCCCTCTCCAGTCTGTTTTGGTGGGGGACGGGTGCACTCCAGCTCCCTGTCCAGGCCCAGCAGGCACAGGAATGGTTCCCCTAGCGGTGGGAGCGACACTGATGCTGTTAGGACCTACGGGGCTGCAGGGCCTGTCGTCTTCTCTGTTCCCTTCCATAATGCAGGAGCCCACAAATCAGTCTGTTAGCACCGCCTTGAATTCCTCCTCAGCCCCTTCAGATTCCTTTGCCCAAAAGGCCTTGCTTTCCCCCAGCCCTGAAGTTACAGAGCAGATTCCCTGTCAGCTCCCTCAGTTAAACCTGTGCTTGTTCCTGATAATCTGTGATACCCTCTCCCACTGCGACCCACCTTCCCACCCAGGACTCAAAGCTCCCTTAGCTGGGTCCCAAGGTTCTGGTTCCTTCTATCCATGGTCCCTCTCTGCCCAGCACCCAATGTCCTTCAGGCTGCTCAAGGGCCCATCACACCCCACAAGGAAGTAGATACCCCACTCCCTGTGCCAGATGGTGCTCTCTAGGACTGTAAAACACCTCACTTCTGTAGCAAAAAACTCTCATGCCAACCTCTGTCGATGGTCTGGGTGACCCATGTCAGCATTCCCCTTTGGACTTTAACTGAGACCTCCCAACCCACCCATCCCAGACCCAAAGCAAAAGTTTCTTGGGAACGTTTGTACCCCAGGGCCCCCCTCATCAGGACCTTCTCCAGCAGCTGGGAGGCAGGGGGAAGGCATTGCAAGGAGGGGCTGAACCCTGGACCAAGAGGCTAGTTCTCATCTCAGCTCTTCAGCTGACTTGCTCTGTGACAGCAGCAAGAGGTCTGTGCTCTGAGCTCCAGGCTCCTGTTGGGACAGGGGAGTGTGAATGATCCTCCTGGGGCTGTAAGATCTCCACCAGCCCATCTGGGCTCAGCTCTTTCCCAAGCATCTCATACTACCCACCTCCCCCTCCCCACACACCTTCCATACCCCAAAAGGGCCCTTAAAAGATGTAGATCCACATGCCTACCTCCATAGGGGGCTGCTGAGAGCAGCTCCCATTTCCAGGCCTACGGCAGTCAGCATGGCCATGGACACCCATGGAAGCAGGGCCACAGAGCCACAGAACCTGGAGCTGGGCACTCTTCTTCCCGCTAAGCAGGCTAAAGCCTTAATCCCCTTACACAAAGCCCAGGGAACCCTTCCTGGGAAAGGCAGTAGGGGCACAAATTGGCTTATTCCACTGCTCCAGACAGAGGCTTCTCCCATGAGGACCTGCAGCTCCTTCCCCATGCAGCAGCCAACTTGCTTTTGCCAGCAAACACGCACCTTGGACCCTACCCCCAGGACCTCTGCACAGTCAGGGATTTGTAGCCTTCACTATAGGCCTCCCTGCCTCCTTCCTGGGAACTGCTGACTGGCTGGGAGTAGACAGGTTAGGGGTGCCAAGTTTCTAATTCGATCAGATGGTTTAACTTGGGAGGAGGTGTCTGACCCCACATATGAAAGGCTCCAGAGTTTGCAGAGAGGTCGAGAGAGTATGTGTTGCTCAGAAGATGGTGAAACGAGGTTAATATCTCTGCATCCCCTTCACCCACTCACCATGGCCCTAAAGGGAGCTTCTTGGCCAGAAGAAAAATATTTAGTAAACTCCTTCCCAATAAAATTTCAGACCAGCCAGAGCTACGGTAGCCTCAAAAGAAGAGAAAGTCAGTGTGGAACTCAAGGCGTTTGCAGAAGAGATAATTTGGGTCAAGATGCTTTCTTGTTATTCTTAAAAGCACATGACTCTGTGTCCACCTACACATGCGCATGAGGTCAAGGGCGGACGGAGAAGGTGTCTCTAGAGGGAGACAGGTGGTGCCGTGAAAGCCCAGGTCTCCACAAAGCCGGAAACAACCCAACGTCCATTAAAAGGTGACTGGGTAAGCTGTGGTCCGTGGGGGCAATGAAATGCCATTGAGCTGCTCATACCCAAAACATCACAGGTGAACCTCCAGGCAGTGATGTGGAGGGGAAGCAAGCAGACACGAAAGAATGATTCCATCTGTATGAAAATCCAGAGCAGGCAACTCATCTTAACGACAGCCGTCGAAAATCATGGTTGTCTCCATTGGGAGGAGGTTGTCTCCACTGGGAGGAAGGAGGCGAGGGAGAGCTTTCCGGAATGACTTGACAGAAGAGTTCTGGACCCTGATTTGGGTGAGTGGTGTGTGAACAGTGGTGAAAACCCATCGTGCTGTATATTCAAGGCTCAGAAATCCTTACCTCGAAAAAATCAGTAAGTAAATAATAGAAGCAGGGCAAATGTGCTTCTTTTGTCAGTCAGCTAATTGTAGTAACTGTAAAGGAGTGTTGCAAGACCAGCAGCAAGAACTCCCATTTTCCCTTCACCCAAATCCTCCAACAATTAGCATTTTACCACATTTGTTTTACAATTCTCTCTCCCTCTGTGGGTATATTAACATATAAATTTTATACGTGTGGTGTGTGTGTGTGTGTATATATAAAATTCCATACACTTATGGGTTTATTCCTAAGCCATTTCAAGTAAATTACAGACATCACAGCTTTTACCACTGAATATTTTCGTGTATGTTTCCTAAGAGCAAACATATTTTATTATCTTTCTTATCAAGTTATTAATATTGATAAAATATCAGATCTATAGAACTCCTTACTCAAATGTTGCCAATTGTTTCAATAATATCCTCTCTTTAATTTTTTTCCTGGTCTGGCATCTGAACTAGGATCACAAGTTGCATTCAGTTTCCTGTCTTTTTAGCCTCATTTAATTTGGAATAGTAACCAGCCTTTCTTTGTCTTTCACGAGCTTGACATTTTTGAAGAGTACAGGACGATTATTTTGATGAATGTTCCTCAGCTTGGGTTTGTCTGTTTCCTTATGATTAGAGTCAGGCTATTGGTTTTTGGCAGGATTATCACAGGAGCGACATGTGTCCTCCTTGGCACATCCTCTCGGGGGGGGGGGGGGGACACGATGGCTCTTTGTCCCAAGACTGCCTGTACTGGCTTGGCTCTCTGGGGAGCCCGAGGCCTAGCGCAGCAGAGCTGCTGTATCTTCCATCTGTGCTACTCAGTGTGGGGCCTCACCTGAAGACTGCGTAAACAACCTAGTCTTCAAACTTTTCACCCACTAATCTTATCACACAGTGATGATTCTTGCCTGAATGAATGATTGCTACAATGGTGGCCACGATACCTAAGGTACATTTTCTAATCCCTTATTTCCACCCTAAAGGGCTTTCCCTTTCCCCCAGGCATTTAATGATATCAACCTATTATGTCTGTCCATACAGATGGATTTTGGGTCTATTCAATGGGCTGTAATTCATTCCTATCACTTAAACTGTCCCAGGCTTGGCCGGTGGGAATCCCTTCAAGCTGGTCCCTGTGTCCTTTGAACGTTTCCCCACTATTTCCTGAGCATTTGCTTATTTTAGTAGACAATGAGTTAGGAGATAGAATATCTAAAATCATATCTATAATAATATCTATTACAGGACTTCACTGGTGGCGCAAGGGGTTAAGCCTCAGCACTAGGAAGCCACTGCAGCACGAGTTGGATCCCCAGCGAGAGAGGTGACCCACGCCGCGCAGCAGACCTCTCCTGTCTCGCCCGCTGCTCCCCTCAGCCGTGTATTTTTCTTTTTGTTTTTAAAGATTTATTTATTTATGCATACAAGAACTGGGTACAGGCCAGAGGTGCGGGGTGGGTGAGGGGGGGTGAGAGGATTCACCAGAGACAGATGAGGAACAGAACAGGCAGACTGACTGAAATACACTGTGGACAGCTTCATAGGTTGCATCTTAACCCCTTGCGCCACCAGGGAGGCCCTCAGCAGTGTATTTCAGTAGATCTGCCTGTTCCGCTCCCTACTTTGTCTCTAGTGAATCTTCTCACCCCCTCCTCCCCACTCCCCACATCTCTGGCCTACACCCCAGCTCTTGTATGCATAAATAAATAAATCTTTAAAAAATTAAAAATTAAAAAAATATATCTATTTATAAACCCTGAGCTCCTACTCTTACCTCTGTCTGTCCAATACCTAAAGGTCGGTTCCCCTCTTCCCGCCCTACCCCCCACATATGCAATTTACTTCTCCAACAATGAGAAGCCTGCATTCATGAGCATCCTCGCACTTACTTATTTGCTCAGGTCTAGGACACACAGAAAGTAGTTCCAGAGTTGCTAACCTGTACCTTACAAAAAGCGAACCTTTTAACTAGAGTTTGATATTTTGGCAGCTCTGTTTCGTCCTTCATCGGGGTGTATATGTCAAAACACCGTGTTCAAATCTCCATGTGATTGTGCTTCCCCCGCTTTTTGGGGTGGCTATGTCGTTGGTTTGAAATACAGTTAGGTTGGTTTGTTTAGATTCCATTTTAGGGCTCTCCCCCATCTTTTACTATGGCTGTTATGACTTAAGTATGTAAAACATTAACGTGGTTCTGAAAGTCAGTCCTTAGGGAGAAGTACATCCCTTTCACCCCGTTCCCGCCCAAACCCTGTGGGTAACTGATCTCGTAGATTCATCCTTCTGGTATTTCATTTTGCAAAACCATCATATAAATCTCATTTCCCTTTCTTCTTTCCGCAGCAAATAGCCTGCTAGAGATAAATTTTTGTGCTTTGATTTTTTTTTCTCTTAAAAATACATTCTAGAATCACTCTATATCAGTTCATAGAGATTGTTCTCATTATTTTTCTAAGCTTACTTTTGTTTTTGTTTTTGTTTTTGAAGAACAGCCAAGAAAATAGTGGGAGAATTAGGGGCTCCTAATTCTAATCCCATATTTCCACTCTAAGGGGCTTTCCCTTTCCCTCAGGCATTTAATGATATTCAACCTATTATGTCTGTATGGACTTACAGATTTTCGGTCTATTCAATGGGCTGTAATTCATTCCTATCACTTAAACTCTCCCAGTTTACCTGGTGGTTTTCAGTTCATTCGCTTTGCCTGGTTAAACTGTTGTATAAACAAGTTCACATAACAATTACTCTTCAGTGTCTGCTTCTTTTGCTCCTCCTGTTCATATCATTTATTTACTTGGTTGTATCCTGTTCATTCATACTTGCTATTTGGTTTTCCATTGTATAAATAGATCACCATATTTTTACACATTATATCATTATAGGCATTTTTTATTTTCTTGACTTTGTGGGTAGTGCCACTATGAATATTCCAGTACCTTGAATATTGTTGGTACTTAGTGGAGGATCATTGGTTTACTTACCAAACCGATGTTTTTTTTTTAAATTTGCAGTGACATTAGATTTTGTGTCTGTCTTACTCATTGTAGCTAGACTGGCCTCGTGTGTGTGTGTGTGTGTGTGTGTATGTGTGTGTGTGTATGTGTGTGTTTGCACACACATGTTGGGTTGAAGATTTAATGTATTTTCTTGATGAGCTAATAGCACTTATCCCCAGTATTTCCACCAAACTGAGCTTCTTGTGGGAAACAGCCTGGTATAAGAAGGGATTCCGACTTAGGAATCAGAAGACCTGGCTCTGCCCGCCCTGCCCGACTAAAGCAGGCACATTTAACCTGCTTAAGTCAGTTTCCTTAACTGTCCAGTGACAGCGACGGCCCTGTCCTGCTCCTGCAGCAGTCACGCGCCGGCGCTGGCGGTGGGGGAGGCTGTCTTCCAAGCCTGTTTCTCCACGTCATGGCGCGGGTGTGAACCTCAGGCAGGAATGCATTCACCCCATGCCGGGCTTCTCCTGGCTTCTGTCCTCAATCTTTTTCTCTCTTCAACAGTATCTTAAGTATTCCTTCATCAGAAAACTTTGCCTGATCACCTCCTTATTCCTCCCATATCACTAGGCAGGGGCTGGACCTGGAGCGCCTCTCTTGGCATTTGAATCACACTGTTGCCCAATGATCTGAGGCTGGTTTCTAGAAAGTAGGTGTGGGCATTGCCTGCAGCATCTCTGAGGCACCATGGCTAAGTTTGCTTCCACCACTTTCATGCAGTGCGAGGGCAGATTATCTACGCAGTTGAGCAGATGGGAGATAGACAGATTATCTTTGTGTATTTAGACTGCCTAAGAGAAATGCAAGTAGCAGCCGCCAAGCCCACGTGCCAAAGAAGCAAGCACAGAGACTGTCCCGGGCTGTGAGACCCTGGAACCCTTCAGATAGCCCTGGGAGGGGTGCATCCTCGCTCCCTTCCATCCTCAGCACCCTGGCACTGCCTAAATCTGGCTTGGATTTAGAAACCCGCCCCTCATTTTCTCCAAGAAGAGGTTGATCTATGGCCCTGTGTAGGCCTCTGGGCCTGATCTACTCTGTGTGTCCTTGCAGCGGCTAGGCAGGGCCTTGTCCTCAAGATGCCAGGCCCTCACAGCGGGGGAAACTGAGAGTGAGGGATGAGCTTGCAGGCCTGGGTAACAGGCTGGGTGCAGCCGCAGAACTAAAGACCTGGGCCGTATGCCCGGAACAAATGAATGAAGACAAGCAGGGGCTTGGGCCCCAAGGAGTGAACACCTGGGGGACAGGTGGGATTATACCCCATTGATAACTACTGGGGAGCACTTTTGAGAGCGGTAAGAATAAAGGTGATATAAGCAGAGTTCATCACGGATACCACTTGAGGATGACCCCGGGGTCACAAATTCCCTTTCTTAAGGCAAAGAGTGTTCCAGCTCCCAGAGAGAGACCCTGCCAAAGTCTCAAACCTCAGAGGGATCAGCTGCTCAGCCTGAGATCTTTAGAAAGACTGGGCTTCAGAGGCAAGGGCTAGAGTACGTGTGGGAGGGTGGGTGTAATGATGGGTCTGAAGAAAATACTTGAGATACATCCACTTGTCCCAGGCATGACTAAATGTTCTACATTCAATATCTCATTTACCATTTTTTAAAGATTTATTTATTTATTTATCTATCTATCTATCTATCTATTTATTTATTTATTTATTTATTCTTGTAAGAGCTGGGGTACAGGCCAGAGGTATGGGAGGGTGAAAGGATCCACCAGAGACAGAGTGGGGAGCAGAACAGGCAGATCTAATGAAATGCACTGCTGAGAGGAGTAGCGGGCAAGTCAGGAAATGTCTGCTGAGCTATGTGGGTATCTCGTGCTGCAGTAGCTGCGGACAGCTTCATAGGTTGTGTCTTAACCCCTTGTACCACCAGGGAGGCCCCTCATTTGGGAGGCCCCTCATTTGCCATTTTTAACCACCCTATTAGAAAACTATTAGCCCCATTGTATAGATGGAGTCTGCACAGCTTGGGCCTTTTCTCCTGCCCCAGGCTGAGTGTGTGGCTGTCTCCAGGAGTCTGAGAGAAGGGGAGGCCTGTCTGAGCCCACTTTGTCCATGAGATGCGGCTCTGAGGCTTAAACTTCCAAATAGCCTTCCCTTCATGTGTCCTTCCCCACAGAGCTGCCCTGGGCCATCTTTCCCACTGGGTGTTCCCGGCCCAAGCTGTAGTCTTTTCCAAGCACACCATATCAACAGGGAGAGGGAAACTTGTGCTCAAATTAGACACAATAATATCGAAGCCTCTGGATTTCTCCCCCAGGGGAGCAAGCCCAGCATCCATTCTGCAGCGTCTGTGCTTTTAAAAAATGCTGCCCTATAATTTCTCCATCTGCCAAGTTGGTGAAACAATATTCTCATCACTAACTTCCAGTCACGGCACTGGATATCATTTCATGCAGAGGTCAGGTGTGCGTGCCATGCTGTCAGCAAACACTGTCTATCTGCTGCGGGCCCAGCACCGTGCAGGGCGCTGGGAACACACAGGCCAGTGAAACACACCAGATGCTCAGTGGCCACAGGGAGAGACATGCTCGGAGGCTTGGCTGAGCAGAGATTAGCTCTGTGGTGACAGAGGGGTGAGGTGGGAGCACAGGAGACAAGACTCATGGGGGATTCAGACAGGTAAGTAGGCTGGGGCCAGGCCCACAGGAGCACTGTCTTCTAGGACTGAGGTAGAAGATGACATGGGGACTGGAATTCCAGCTACAAAGACTGACTTGAGCAAAGGAGAGGAAAAGGTCTGGCCTATGCAGGAGGGGGTGCTGGGCTTCGCAGAAGCCTGCCCCAACCGACCTTGGTTCCCTCAGCCAAGCCTCACCCACAACTTTTGCTAATGTGCTTGCTGCTTCCCCACACCCAAGCTGCTTCTCACCTCTAGGCCTTGGCTCTTGCCTTTTCCGCCTCATGCAGTGCCCTCCCTCTGCACCCCTGCCCTCGGTAGACATGTTTGATGCTCTGTCCTCCTTATCTCTGCCTCCCTGCCCCATGCACCCCCTTTTCTTTCTGGTCCATGCACAACTTTGGGGAAAGGACTGGGTGTTGAGCCAGCACTGAGTCGTGAATAGGACAGTACAGAGAAAGGGATGCCTGTGGCTCCATAACTCCCTGAAGGGGAAAGAAATTGGAGGTATCAGGAATGTGGAAGCGCCACGGAATCTGCAGCTATGGCCACACTGGTGCTGGTTTGACCAACACAGCTCAAATCTGATGATAGTTTTCATCAGGAAAGAAAATGAAATTGATTTCTCTAACCCATACCCCTCAAGCTACATTTATACTTTGCCCCCAGTGCTTTGAGGGTCTGACGTGACCATGACCCTTCAGATTCCCCCCTCAGCATGTAAGGCCACCCCTTCTTTGAAGCCCACTTGGACAGGCCAGCCACCGAGCTCCCACCCACAGCCAGTGGCCTCATGGAAGCCGGTGGCCTGGAGGCCCTCATGGGACCATCTTGGGCCCCTTTCCTCCCCACACCTTTACATGCCCCCCCCCCCACTCCCAGGCCTCTCCTCTCTGCACTTGCCCTAGCTTCCTCTCACCTGCAACCCTCACCCCACACACAAGCCAGACATTCCTCTCTGACTTTCATGTCCATTTCCAAGAGCAGAGGCCCCGGCGTCACGCGGATGTGTTCTGTTTGACTTACAGTGCTTTTAACAGAATTTTAATTCATTACTTCACATTTGAAAAATCAGCAGATTTCTGACTGAGTTTATTTTGTGACAATTTTTCAAGCTGTTAGAATTTATGCACTTTTCTATCCTATACTTCAATCAAAAATATTCTTTTAAAACTGTAAATTTCATATCAAAATCTAGCTTTCCGTCTTCTTTTGAACGCAGGGGAGACCTGCACTGCTCATTTATTATTCTAAATGAGCTTTGGCTACCAACCGCCTCCTTCCCAGGAGACTTAAGACCCCCTCTGCAGCCAGGAAGTTCTTTAAAATGCAACATGACAGTTCACTTCCTGCGTTCTCCCTTTTGATGGCTTCCCATGACGCTTGGAGGAAAATCCAAACTCCTTACAAGGAAAACAATCCGAATTCCTTACAAGCGTCTGGTACCATGGCCTCCCTCTCCAGGCGCTTCCCATGAAGTCCCTTAGTCTCAATCCAAGCGTTTGCTATCACTGTATTTCAGTTCATGGCCCTCCACATATCTCCCTTTGTAAATCAGGAGGTGTCGTTTTTATATTGTAAAGTGCATGCATCATATGCATAAACTTGATTGATTTTTTTTCTCCCATTGCTTTATTGTGGTAAAGTTAACATAAAATTTACTATATTAGTCATTATTTGTGAACCGTTTGGTAGTCTTAAGTGCATTCATTATGCAGTGGCACCATCACAACTAACCATCTCCATAACTCTGCTGTAAAAGTGAAACTCAATACCCATTAAAAAATAACCCTCAGTTCCCCCCCCACCCCCTGACAAACATCCGTCTCCTTTCTGTCTCTGTGAATGTGGCTACTCCAGGTACCTCAGACAAGTGAAATCACACCATATTCGTCTTCTTGTGCCTCGTTTATTTCACTGAGTTTAATGCCCCAAGGTCCGTCCACGTTGTAGCCTATGTGAGAATTCCCTTCCTTTTGAAGGCCGAATAATATTCCATCGCATTTATAGACTACATTATCTTTGTCCGTTCATTTCTCAATGGACACATGGATTACTTCTAATTTTCAGCTTGGTTGATTTTTACAATGCAAATACCCAGGTAACACTACTCAGGCTGAGATACAGCATATTTCAGTAACCCAGAAATCTCCCTCATGTTCCCCTCAGTTACTACTTACTGCCCCCATCATTCAATCAACTCAAAGTAGCTTAGTTTTGGGGGCCTCCCTGGTGGTTCTAGTAAGCTATCACCAGCCACTGCAGCATGAGTTCGATCTGCAGCCAGGGAGCTACCCAGCAGCAGACCTCTCCTGTCTCACCCGCTGTTCCCCTCAGCAGTGCATTTCAGTAGATCTGCCTGTTCTGCTCCCTACTCTGTCTCTGGTGAATCTTCTCACCCCCACGTACACCTCTGGCCTACATCCCCGCTCTTGTATGCATAAATAAATAAAATAAATCTTTTTTTTTTAAAGATAGCTTAGTTTTGCTTGTTCTACAATCTTCATATAAATGAACTCATATCGTATGTATTCTTTTGTCTAGATACTTTTGTTCAATGTTCTATGTGTGAAGTTCATCCATGCTGTTGCCCAAATTGGTAGTTCATTCAGTCTTGTTAGTGAGTAGTAGTCCATCGTATTTTATGGTTAATGAGGATTTGGAGAGTGTCGTGGACAATATCATGCCCCCCCAAAATTCGTAGATTAAAGCCCTCATCTCCAATGTGACTATTTGGATATAAAGGCTTCAAGGAGGTGATTAAGGCTAAATAAGGTCACAAGGTTGGAGCCACCAATAAAACTGGTGTCCATATAAGAAGAGACACCAGGAGTGCCCTAAGGAAAGGCCTTGTGAGGACACAGCCATTTGCAAGCCAAGGAGAGAGGCATCATCAGAAACCAGTCCCACTAGCACCTTGAACTTGGACTTCCAGGTCCCAGAACTATGACAACATAAATTTCTGCTGCTTAAGTCACTCAGTCGCTGGTGTTCTGTTATGACAGCCTGATTACACCACTACGGGTTTCTAGTTGGGAGCTATTACAAAAAAGTTGCTCTGTGTTTTTCCTGCATGACTTTGGAGAGACATAACCCTTACTTCTTTTGGGTATTTCTCTAGGAGTGGGCCACGGAGTAGAGGTATTGTGAAAAAGAAAGAGAGGAGAAAGAGGGAAGGAAGGAAGTTGGGAGGAGAGAGGGAGGAGAAACACATATAAGAATCTTTTATTTCTGAATCATTTGGGAATAAGTTAAAGCAGATACACTCTCTCACAAAATCACCTCGCAACAGGGAAGTCGGGACACCACATCATGTAGACCCAGTTTCAGCTTCTCCAATTATCCCAATCACGTTCTTCTATAGAAGGGTGCACGCCATGATCACGTGCTGCACGTAGTTGGCAGATCTCTTTCGTTTTCTTCAATCTTGGACAGTGCCTCAGTCTTCACCTTCACGTCCGTCACGGTTGTGAAGATTACAGGCTGGTGATTCGTAGACTGTGCCCCAACCTGAATGAATCTGAGGGACGCATCCCAACAGGACAGTCAATTGCCCCATTATCAGGGATAGAATTTTTATCGCATGGTTAAGAGAGTGTCTGCCACAGTTTTCTCCACTGGAGGTTAATAAATTCAATGGATTTATTAATGTATAGAAATCATAAATATTTGTGGAGAGAGAGTTTGAGACAAAGTTCCTGTTCCTCATGAAAATTTCACCCCATATTTACAGCATCCATGATGATTCTTGTCTGAGTCAGACAATTGCAAAATAGTAGTTTTCTAATTTTATGATTATGTCTCCATTTATGCGTTGGTATTCTGCTGCAGGAGAGGCTGCCTCTTCTCCCACTTGTTTATTTATATTAATATGGATTTGGGGATTTTATCATTATTTATTTTGATGTTCAAACTGTGCCAGATTTGATCATTGGGAGCCCCTTCAACTGACTTTTGTCCTTTAAAAAAGAAAAGAACTAATAGTAAAATACACATAAAAGAGAGTTTATCGTCTTAAACCATTTAGTTCAGTGGGACGAGGGACATCAATGTAGCCCTGCAGCCAGCCATCACCTCCTCCATTTCCAGAACTTGTCATCTTGTAAAATGGCAGCTCTGTACCCACCAAACAATGACTCCTCTCTCCCACATCTGCTCTAGGTACTTCCCATAAATGTGAGACACAGGGCAAGCTAGGGTTATTAGGCAGTTTTAGGGATAGTGCAGGAGGGGACCTCTGAAAAATTTAGGGAGGCTTCAGAGATAAGGACAAGCAAGGGAAAGTAACCCATTCCACTAGGAAAACAAACATGCCAGGACCAAGGACAACATTGTTAACGCTGGTCCTGGTTTCCTTCAGGTGGTAAAGGGAGGCGGAGATTGGAGAAATGGAGAGTGGTTTAATTTATGGTCACATTAGAAGGGCAGCTGTTTAACTTCAACGCAGGGATGCCCATCCAGAGGACTGGGCCATAAATTTAAAGATGCAACAAATGGGGAAAGAGGAAGCTGTTAGATAAGGAATGTGAAGATCCCCACTCAGTAGCAAATTGAGTGAGACAGCCGAGAACTGACCAATCACAGAGAGACTGGGGCAGCTTTAGAATAATGAGGGAAAAAAGGTCTATATTCCCTAAGACACGACTCTACTTTGGCTTCCTTGCCCCTCCCAGGCCTGGTTCCCTGGCCTGGGAGTCCCACTTTATTTCTGCTCTTTTCCTCCTCAATAAACTTTTTCTTCTTCTAAACAAACCTGCCTTTGCTCGCTTGCTTGCCTGAGCGTCTGCGAAGTTCCTGCTGCGGCTTCGTGAGACACCAACCCGTGGGGGGTCTAGTGGCTGGGACTCAGCGCTGCCCTGCAGCCTGGAATCTGTTCCTGGCTGGGAGACTAGGCCTGACAATTCCGGTATCAAATGGAATCATTATCGGGCAGGAGGAGGGACATATCAGGACTCTAATACTTGCCCGCTCTAAATAGGTTCTGCCATCCACCACATCAAGACAACACATACTGGGCCTCCCCAGTGGCACAGCGGTTGAGTTCTGGGTTGCGAAGCTGCCTGCAGCCTCTGCAGTGCCGGTTCGATCCCTGGCTGCCGGGTGAGGGTCCCACATGGCGTGCAGACCTCTCCTGCCGCCCGCTGCTCCCCTCAGCAGTGTACTTCGGTCCTTCTGCCTGCTCTGCTCCCCGCTCTGGCTCTGGTGAATTCTCTCACCCTCCCGCGCTTCTGACTGTACCCAGTGCTTGTATAAATAAATAAATAAATCTTAAAAAAAAAAAAAAGACAAAACATACTGGAGTGTAAGACCTTTAATGGAAAGGAAATTAATACAATTAATGCGCAATAAAGAAAAGGGGAAAGTAGATAAAATAGTTTTCACATAAAGCACCAAAAGTTACCCATCCCCTCATGGGTAAAAGCCCAGCCAAACAGAGTTGGCCCAAAGCAGGACTGCTGAGTCCCAGAAGCCTGCCACAAGTCTCAGGCACCTCCTGGTGGGGACCCACAGGAAAGCGGCAGAAGGACTAGTCAAGTCTGGAAGGAAAAGAGCAAAATCAAACTTCAAGTCAAGATGAAGGCCGCCATTGTCAGCCTCCCCGGGTCTTTCATCCATGTCTCTGTCTCTTTCAAGTGTCTCCTTCCATGTCCCCCAAGTCCCTCGTACCAGTCCAAGGCTGAGAAGCAAGCGCAGCTTCTTCTCATGTCTCTCTGCTCCATGTGCCTCCTCCAAGTCTCCTTCTTGCTCTTCTCCCTTCCCCCTGTCTTCCCCTCTCTGCTCCTTGGGCGGGGCAGGGAACCTGGAACCTCCCCTTCTCCTGGAGGCCATCTTGTTGCAGAATCTGACGGTTAGTTACAGAATTTGTCCTTTTGTAACTAACTTATTTCACTCTGCATGTTGTCCTCAGGATTCATCCCCACCTTGACTCGGAATGTCCTTGCTCTTTGAGGCTCAACACCACCCCAGGATGTGTATAGGCCACATTTTGCTTATCCATCCATCAGTGAGGGATACTTGGGTTACTACCGCCTTTTGGCTATTGTAATGTAAATAATGTTGCTATTAACATGGGGGTACAGATGTTTCTTTGAGTCCCTGCTTTCACGCATTGCTTTGCCCAGAAGTGAAATTGCTGGGTCACATGGTAATTCTGCTTTTCCTCTTTTGTTGATTGCCATTTTGCTTTCTATAGAGGCCACACCCAAAATGTACTCGGTTTCCAGTTCTCCACATTCTGGCCAACACAGTTATTTTCTGCTTCTTGATAGCAGCCATCCTCGTGGGTACGAGATGATATCATATAGTGGTTTTGATTTGCATTTCCCTCATGACTAATGATGTGAGCATCTTTTCATGTGCTGATTGGCCATTTGTTTATCTTTTTTGGAGTAACATCTATTCAAGTTCTTTGCCAGTATTTTAATTGGGTTGTTTGTTTTGTTGTTGTTGTTGAGTGTAGGAGTTCTTTAGAAATTCTAGATATTATCTTGTTTTCTTCTGACATGTCCCTATCATTCTCTGAGTGCTTTCTAACCAACTGACACAATAGGATGTTTCAGAGGTTCAACTTACCTGACCCCAACTCTGGAGTCATCCATTTCTCTAAGGAGCCCTGATGCCCTGCAGTGGCGAAAAGCGTTTAGAGCCAGTTCTGGGGGGCAGCTCTTGGGGTCGCAGGTCCCAGGCCCTCCCAGTGGGCACTGCCTGAGGAATGTGTGCGTACATCTCTGTGTATATTCAAAAATATAAGTAATGTCAATACTTCTATTTCCAGTGCACTAACACGAGATTTATTCTGGCATCTTTCGTTTCCATCTTTGCAACTTCCTTCTCCCAGAGACCCTAGCTCCCAGTCTCCTCCATAGATTTCCTGTGATTCATTCCCTCTGCAAGTAGCCAGTCTCTGCCTCTGTCGGCTGTCTCTGCTGCTTGTCTGGCCATCTCCTTACTAGGCCCAACCCCCTGCTGCCTTTGGAAAGTACTGGGGGAGGGGTCTTAAAGGCTCTTTGAGTGAATTATCAGGAAGCAAGAAAGCAAGGACAGTGGTGGGCTTGGAAGTATACAGCTTGTGTGGGGTCATGCCCTGTGTCATCAGCTAAAAGCTCAGGAGGCCTCCAGGCTGTGGCTTCTGCCTCGTCAGTGACCCTGAGAAGCTCCTGGGCCAGCCCCTGGTGCAGAGCTGCCCCCAGACCATGGTAAGCCCGTTGGCTTGGGAGTTGTGCTCTTCTGGCTGGACCGCCACTGCAGCTGCGGAGGCACAGAGAGACCCTGGGCTGGGCAGGGTCAGGCGTGCTACTCCAGCCAGGGGAACGTAGGCAGGACTCCCCTAGGAGGCCAGGCCAGAAATTGGAAGAAATTCATAATTGATGCCAAAGCTCTTAGCTGAGTACAAATACCTCACCCCGGGCACATTTCAGCTGCACTTTAAAATCCAAATGGTTTCGAGGTTTGCCTTTTATCCCAGCCACTGGAATAGGAAAGGTTTTGCTAGCCACTGTAGCTGCCAGGCCCCTTTCCACTCCCACAGGGACAGCTGGAAGAGGGGGTGTCCCCTGTCCGAAAGGAGCCCTGGCTGGGACCCCCCACCAAGCTTCCACCCTCCTTGGCAGTATGACGACCAGTGCCCAGCCTACCTTCCTGCCAGGGGGCCTTAGGCCTGAGAGCTCACTAGACCTGCTATGTGAGGAGGAGTCCACACCTCAGGGAGCTCACAGCTCTCTGGGGTCACAGAGTCCCACACAAGCAGGAATCAGAAACCCTGCCCCTTACACCCAGCTAGAGCTGGCCCTGCTGGGGCCCAGGCTGATGGAGCAGGTGCCCTGTGGGTGATGGAAATAGGGGAGGTAAGCATAAAATTCCCCAGAAAGGCAGACTTTCGACAGGCTGCCCAAGTACATTCAGGCTTAAGAAGGCCTGAAGCTTAAATAATGTGGGAGTCTCTTTAAGAAAAATAATATAAAATTATAACCCAAAATGAGGTCTAGTACCTTGGAAGATGTCCTGAAGCTAGAGCTTCATGAGCTGACTTGGAAACCTCCCTGTCTCCACTGTTCCTTCCTGCCCGGGAATCCTGGCCTCACCTGGCTCCTCAGGCCTCACCTTCCAGGAAGTCCTTCAGAGCTGGCTAAGGACACACCTCTCTGTTCCAGAGCAAGCAGATCTGCTTGCCATTTACTCTTCTTTTTTTTTTAGATTTATTTATTTATGCATACAAGAACCGGGGTACAGGCCAAAGATGCAGGGGGTGAGAGGACTCACCAGCGACAGAGTGGGGAGCAGAACAGGCAGACTGACTGAAATACACTGCTGAGGGGAGAAGTGGGGAGACAGGAGAGGTCTGCTGTACCATGTGGGTAGCTCCCTGGCCAGGGATCGAACTTGTGTTGCAGTGGCTGCAGACAGCTTCATAGGTTGCATCTTAACCCCTTGCACCACCAGGGAGCCCCCTTTCTAGAGTTCTTAAGGGCAGGTATAATGACTTCCTCACATCCCTCTGTAGAAATCAAGTGCTTAATGCACATTAATTGAACAAATAGAAGAAAAGGGAAGAAGTAACAAGGTTTTGCTAGGGGAAAGCTATTTTAAGTGTTAATTACATTCTAGGCTGCTTTCATGCATTATTGTGTTCTAATAATCCCACAACCCACAGACCCATTTACAGAGAAGGAAACTGAGGCTCAGGGAGGGGAAATACTTGTCTGATGCACACAGTTGGTGAGTCTGGACTTGAGTCTGGCCTGACAGACTCCAGAGCCCAGCTCTTTCCCTCTGTGGGTGTCAGGCAGGAAGGGGAGGCTGGAGAAGCCAGGCCCTTCCAGGGTACAGAGGTGGCGGGGGGAGGCAGGCAAGGGAGCATGGGAAGCAGGTGGGAAGGGAAGGTGGGACTAGGGTTGACACAGCGGGGACGGAACCTGGGAGTGGGGTCTTTCCCACACCTGACCTGACTTGAAATGGGCCCTTATTTCTGGACCTACCCCCTCTTCTCTGGGCCACACCAACAGGGTTAGTCAGGAAGTATGCACAATGGGTTTATTGTTGTTGGCGGAAAACTGAAATAGCTTTGGAACAGGAGGATGCAAGGGGGGGGCGTGAGAGCTGTGGGTTATCCACATCTTTATGGAGATTTTTTCTGAGGGACATGTAGACTCACAGAGGTGTGCCCCGTGTGGGCCACCCAGAGGCCCTCCCCAAGCTGTATCCCCTAACTCTCTCTTGGCCTCTGCCTCTACCCTTGGCCCCGTCCACACACCTGCTTCCTCATCCCTTCCCCCAGCCTTCACATCCTGTCTCTGTTGGAGGACACTTCTCTGTCTGTACCCCTCTCTCTGCACTGCACCCACTCGGAACAGGACGAGACTGGAAAGTTACATCCCCCAGGAACTGGCAATGCCAGGTATGATCACTCCAGCTTTCGTGCCCCTGCTCTGATTGGGTGGTGCCTCCAGGTCTGCCCCTGGGACCAGTTTAAGGCCACCCCCTGTGCAATTTCACTGGATGCCTCACTTTTTTTTTTTTTTTAAACAAATGATTAGAAAATCAAACGTTTTTGAAATCAAAGACAAAAAAGGAAAAGTGAGCACAAATTAAGGAGAAGCTGATGGCGTTATAAATCAGGAAGGGCATTTAGAAGGAGGGCCTGGCTTCTCTTAGCTTCAAGGCCCACTTCCCTCTTCCTTTGCTGTTCCCCTTGGAGGCTTCTTAATAAACCTCCTTCACACAAATCCTTCTTTGAATGGGTCTCAGAGAACACAGAACCAGGCCTAGAGGAGGGAGGTGTCTAGGAGAGACCTGCCTGTTTTGGGGGACTCTGTGTGTGTGTATGTGTGTGTGTGTGTGTGTAGGTGGGTGCATGTGTGCATATGTGGTGGCCTCTGTTCTTACAGGGGGCACAGGATGAGGTGGAGGGGATGTCTCCCCGCTTAGCCTCTGCAGCCCTGGACGGAAGTGCTGACTGAATTCTCTGCAGGAATAAAGTAGGCCCTGAACCAATGCCCAAGAGACTAAGACTGGAATTCTAGAGCACTTCCTTCTTCGGCAGGCCCCTTCCGCTGAGTCTGGGAGCCGCAGGCCCCACCCTTCTACAGGGGTGGAGCTGGTGTAGTAAGTGGGGTGCCTGGGCAAGGAGCTTTCAGCAGCCTCCTCAAATCCTTGGCTTCCTTCCCAGAACTCCCACTTTTGGGGGAAAGGAAAGAATAAATTGTGTTCTAGATGCCCAGCAACAAAGGCAAAGTGGTGGTAATGAATAGTGAGAACAGGGAGTCAGAGGGCGGGCGCGGTGTGTTCCTGTTGGGGTGGAAGTGGCTGGTGGAGAAACAGTAGCTCCCTGGGGGAGAGTCACAAACCAACCACAGACCCAACGGCTGGCCCAGCGGAGGCGGCCTACAGCAGGTGGAGGCAGGCCGTGGAGTCCTCAGGGGCTGCCCAGAGGGACTTCTTGACCGAACCATAAGACCCCATGCCTTTCTTGAACCTTCTCTAGCATTGCCCAGAGAGGGGTTGGTCAGGAAGGGGGACAGGGTTGGACAGGGCTACTGTGTAAAATGTAGGCCATCTCATTAAATTTGCTTCTCAGATAAACAAATCATCCTCTAGTGTAAGTATACCTTCAGTATCATATCGGATGGACTTACACTAAAAAACTTTTCATGATTTATCTGAAATTCAAATTTAAGTATGTGTTCTATATTAATTAATTGATGAGTGAGTTAATCAATTAACATCTTTTGCTAAACCTAGAACAAAAGGGACAAGACGGTTGAAGGAATTGGGGGTGCTTATCCCAGCAAACAACAGGCTCCTGGGGACAGAGTTCTCAATTCCTGGGAGAGAGTTAGAACCAGAACGCAAATGACTGCATTTTGAAATAGCAGCTATTTGGTCTGTTCTAGAAGAAAGAACAGAAAGAAGACACAGTCCCGGGAGTGCCACCCACTCCTGTGCGGTCCTGGGTAAGTTCTGTCCCAGCCTCAGTCCCCGCTCTCGGCTCTCCTCCCTGCTCATGCCCTCTGACCCCACGGTTCTGTAGGTCATACTAGCCTGCTTTGTATCCTAGCTCCCCTTGCCTTTCTACCCTGAGTTTCTGGAAGGTGTCCTAGAAAGGATGCAGGGGCCGGTGTGTCTGGTTTTCCTGTCCTATTCAGCCAGGGCGAAGCAGAGCCCTGGGCCCATGCTCTCCGGTGATGTCCACGTTCGCTCTACAAGGTTTTTGCGACCAGCCAGGTGTCTGGAGACTGGGGAGCCTACCACCCCCACAGAGTCTTTCATCTCCGCCCTAGAAGGCTCTGTCAGCTTTAGCCTTGTCACAGAGGGCGAAGCCTCAGAGTAGACTTCTCAATCCAGATCCAGTTGGCCAGAACCCACAGACCATAGCCTGGACAGGCACTTTGGGCCACTCTCTCCAACCCCTCCCCAAGACCCATTTGCTTAAGACCGTGGCCAAGCAGGGCTCACACTGTGCAGTGCTCAGTGGCCTGCCACTTGTGACTCCAAGCTTCAGAGAGTCAGCTCACACATACTGTGCTAGCTACCCCCAGGCACACTTGAACCCCACCATATGCCAGCAGACAAGTTCCCCGCCCCACGCACTGGCACGTACACATGAACAAGACAACACAGGCTCATGGGACTGTAGACGCTGGCCCGCAGCTTGGGAGTGGCAGGGCTTGCGTCTAACCCCAGGTGCCCCCCTGGGAATTTGCAGCTCCTCCTGTCCCCTCCTCTGCACACCAGGCACTGCTGCCAGTTCTCCCAGGTTTCTCCGACAGAAGCCCTTCTTCCCCATGGCTCCCTCTAAAGTCCCTCCAGCACTGACCTTCCTGCAGACTGACTTTACAGCCCTGGCTCCTGGTGTTGGCGCAGCGCTCTGTAGTGTACAAAGCTTTTCCCCATGTATTATGTCATGTTGATTTCCCTAACGGAGATTCCTGTCCCAGTGGGGAGCACTTGTGCTTTCTGGAGAGGCCAGAAGGAGACCCATGTGCAAAGGGTTCCTTGTAAAATGTCAGGTTGTTCCGAGCAAACACAAACAGCTTGGGCCAGCTCAGCTGTAGCAGGAGGATCCAGGCAAGAAGGCCTCATAGGCTGCGGCTTGGCGCCTCTCTCTCCTGGCAGGCAGCCTCCTGTTTGTTCCCCAGCACTGCACAAAAACACACCCTGCTCATTAGCCACCCTGGGAGCTGGAGGCCTGGAGACCAGCTGCCTCTCCTTCTCTCTGGCCTCAGGAAGCCATCAGGCAATAGTGCAGTCTCTCGGCTCCTTATTCCCACAGCGCTCCCACCTACCTGTGTCTGCTCCATAGGGGCATCCTGCTGAGAAATTCTGACCAAAAGGGCAGGACTCCCTTTCTCTTTAGTCAGCCTTTCCTTAGCAAACTTTCCGTAGATCCTCAGGGCCCCATGTGTCCACGCGAGCTTGGAAAAGACCTCACTCGGCATCGAAGATGCTGGACTTTGAGTCTTTAAGTCACAAGACCTAAACTTAAGCTCGGGCTCTGCAGTTTTTGAGCTGTGCACACAGAGGGGCTGCCATGTACAGTTGTACAGGCTGTGCGCTATCTCACCATTCAAAGTGGGGTTCAGAGACCAGCAGCATCCGTATCACCTGGGAACCTGCTAGAAACGCAGAATCTTGGGCCCCAAGTTTAAGTAACTGCATCAAAATCTGTCTTAACCAGATCCCCACGTGATTCAAACAATAGCTTGAGAGTGGCTGATGTGTAACAATCTCAAGGAGCAAGGCTCACACAGGCCATGGTGTGAGCGCCCCCCGTGAGTGGTGTGAATCTGATATGCAAGTTCTGCTCCAGCAAATCCTCTTTGGGTGTCATTTCCCAGTCTGCCAAATGGAGACAATGAGGCCACTCCCTCTGAGTTAGTGTGCACTCTCAAGGAAGCAGCACAGAAGGCCCATAGGGCCTGCCACCTCTCCTGGGAGGTGAGCTTGGGGATTTTCCTCACACTGATGATTTTTAGGAAAAACAGGATCCTTGGAGCTAGGAAAGACTTGAGGGAATCACTTGCTTAAGCAGATATCCAATTTCACGCAACAGTTTTACAGACATGACACTGAGGAAGGAGAGGTGAAATCATAAAGTGATGGTTCAGTGGTCAGGCTGGAATGGGAGTGAGGCCTGTTCCACCTCACTGCCCCCTGTAAGCCCAGGCAGCCTGGAAAAGCTGCTATCCCGGCACCTCATGTAGATAAGCCGGAGGAAGCTTGGACAGATTTTGCGTCTTCCTTAAATCGAATACCTGAGTCAATCAAGGGACAGTTCTTTCTGACTTAGATGGGGGGATGTCAAGATGGAGCAGGCCACTCAGAAGAAAGTGTGGACACTACTTTTCAGCATTCATGGCACTACTGGGCGTTGTGTTGGGCCCTCGGAAACAAGGTCAGCAAGAAGCACAGTCTAAGCCTACGTGGCTCCCTGTCTGGAAAGGACATGTGGCTTCTGCACTAGCTGAGCTAACAGACAGTGTGAAGTCCACAGACCTCCTGGGTTACCAGAAGGGTCTCAGGGAGGCTGAGAAATCACTGAGTGGAGCACACACGGAAGATTCCAGAGATGCTGGATTGGAAATGTGGGACTGAGTAAGAGGAACAAAGCAGAGTGCAGACATGCAAATTGGTGAGGTATATTTAAGGGAAAGGGAATGGCTTGACTCACCTAGAGGGAAGCTAAGTCCGTCCAGGCTACTCGAACACAGTAGAGAGTCTGGCTGGTGTAAAGAACAGCAATCTCTCTCACAGCTGTGGATGCTGGGAAGCCCAAGCCAACACTGGAAGATGTGGTGTCTGGAGAGGGCCCTGTCCTGGTCATAGATACCATCTCTTTGCTGTGTCCTCACATGGCAGAAGCAGGGCAGTAGCCTCTGGGGTATCTTTTATAAGACAGCTGAATTCATTTATGAGGACTCCACTCTCATGAACCAACCCCCCTCCCCAAGACCTCACCTCCAAACACCATCACATTGGGGGTTAGGATTCAACATATGAATATTGCAGGAACATAAATATTCAGGTCATAGTAAGAGGTTAGCAAGCGTTTTCTGTAGAAGGCCAGATAGTAAATATTTAAGGCTTTGCAGGCTCTAAGTTTCCTGTTACAACTACTCAGTTCTGGGGCATCCCTGATGGTACAAGGGGTTAAGCATCAGCACTTTGAAGCAGTCCGTAGCCACTGCAGCATGAGTTCGATCCCTGGCCAGGGAGCTGACCCACATTGTGCAGCAGGCCTCTCCTGTCTCACCTGCTGCTGCTCCCCTCAGCAGTATACTTCAGTCAATCCTCCTGTTCTGTTCCCCACTCTGTCTCTGGTGAATCCTCTCACCCCTGCACCTCTGGCCTGTACCCCAGCTCTTGTATACATAAATAAATAAATAAACCTTTAAAAAAAAAAACCAAACAACTACTCGATTCTACCATTGCAGGTGAAGAGCAACCCATTCAATAAATACACAAATGAGCAAAGCCATTCCAATACTTTACTTACAAACACTGAAATTTGAATTTCATATAATTTTTCATGTGTCAAAATATTATTCTCTCTTAATTTTTTCCAGCCATTTGAAAATATAAAAATCATTCTTTGCTTCCAGGCTGTACAAATGCACGTGGTAGCCTACATTTGGCTTCGGAGGACCATAGTCAGCCCATGTCTGATCTGGGAGCAGGATGCAAGATGAGGCAGGAAAGGTGGGCTGGGCCAGATCATACTTTTCATTGAATATCAGTTAAAGAATCAGGTCTATTGCCCAAGCTCAAGCCAGCCACAGAAATCAGTGATCTTCAGGCCTCCCTAGATTAAGCTCCTCTTCCCAGACCAGTGATTCCAAGGAGGAGGGCGCAAGACTAAGGGAGGAAAGACTTGGGGCTTAAGGCTGAGAGCCCAATCTTGGGCTTTGAAGGCCTGAGCTACCAAAGAATCACCTAAGTGAGATATCAACCAGGTTATTAAATATTTGAAAGTGTAGCTGAGAGCTGAAGGTGCAGGTATTATTTTTAGATTATAAAAAGCCCATCCAGGAAAGGAATGCAGGGAGGGAAGAAGGGCCATGGCGGCACCCTGGGGGAGCGTATGGGAAGACTAGGAGGGCCTGGAGAGCAGGAGGACCACTGGCGCCCACACACCCAAAAGCCCAGAGGCGAGAGCCACTGAAGAAGTGCAGCACCCGGGCCTCCCCGGTGGTGCAGCGGTTGAGTGCTGGGCTGCGAAGCTGCCTGCAGCCTCTGCAGCACCAGTTAGATCTCCGGCCGCCTGGCGAGGGTCCCACATGGCGCGCAGACCTCTCCTGCCGCCCGCTGCTCCCCTCAGCGGTGTATTTCGGTCCTTCTGCCTGCTCTGCTCCCCGCTCTGGCTCTGGTGAATTCTCTCACCCTCCTGCGCTTCTGATTGTACCAAGTGCTTGTATGAATGAATAAATCTTTTAAAAAAAAAAGAAGTGCAGCACCCAATGCTGCAGGAGCTCAGGAGGGTGAGGAAAAGAAGGGGCTTGGGGTTGGATCTCCCTGGTGGCTCAGGAGGTTGAGCGCTGCACTGTGAAGCTGTCCACAGCCTCTGCAGCGCGTGTTTGATCCTGGCTGGCTGGTGAGAATCCCACATGGCACAGCAGACCTCTCCTGTCTCGCCCACTGCTCCCCTCAGCAGTGTATTTCAGTCAGTCTGCCTGTTCTGTTCCCCGCTCTGTCTCTGGTGAATACTCTCACCTTCGCGTGCATCTGGGCTATACCCTGATTCTTGTACAAATAAATAAATCTTAAAAAAAAAAAAAAAAAAGAAGGCGCCTGGGGACCTGGGGAGCCTCTGTGATCCTGACCTGAGTAGATTTGTCAATGGATGTGGAAGGTGGAGAGAATGGAGGTGATGCTCACAATTCTTTGGGGATAGTCTCACCTTTGCAAAGGTGAGATGTGGTTGAGCCTCAGTCATAGAGAAGGATAAGGAATTGAACCAGATTCAGCAAACTTCCATTGAGGGCCTACTCCATCCGGGCATGGCGCCAGGCACCAAGGATACAAGATGGGAAGAGACAGGCCTGAATAACCTCACTGCAACACCAATGGCATCCAAATAGGTGTAAATAACAAGTGTTGTTGGCAAAAAGGGATGTTGAAGGCAGAAATTCTGTGTTTGGGGATCAGAAAAAGCATCCCAGAGTGGGTGTTATCTGGCCTGATGCTTGCAGACAAAGAATGCTAAGGAGAAAGACTTGCCAAGCAGTGGGAGAGAGGAATCCAAAAAGGCAGAGTGAAGAAAGAACAGAGAGAGTTTGGGGAACAGCAAGGGATGGAAGTGGCCTGATAGGGGGGTGACGATGGTGGCAGTGAGGGGAGACACTCTTGGAAACACAAGCTGCATAATGGAAGAGGCCTTTGTCCCTTGCTGAAGAGAAAAAAGTTTTTCAAAGGGGGAACGGAAGGGAAAAAACATTGGCTCACCTGCTAGATGCCAGGCACTGAGCTGTTTGCCTTAGCTGCTTTTGAACACGGGATTTCCTGTGTCAGACAGACTGGAGGTCAAGTCCTGGCTTTGCAAGTTGTGCTAGCCAGGTGGGCCCACAGCCTTTCCCTGAGCGAGTCTCAGTTTCACCTGTAAAATGGGGCTAATGTGTATCATAGAATCATCACAAAGCTTAAGTGAGATCATAAAAATAAGAGCGACCACCAGACAATTACTTTAAGATTAGCCTTGTGTTTTAGAAGGGTTGTTCCTGTGGTGTGCAGGACGATTGGTGAGGTTGCTGGGGAGGGGCAAACTGGACACAGGAGCTACTAAGGTAGGTCAAGAGCGACTGTAGAACTAAAGCAAAGCTGAGAGAGCTATTGTAGGAGCACAGAGGAGAGCTATGTGCTGAGGGCCTGAGAAAGGACCTGGTCCGGGATGGTGGGCTGCATGGGGAGAAGGGAATGTGAGAAGCAGGGGGTGCGGGAAGAAAGGAAGGAGCAGGGTGAGGATCAAGAGGAGGGCATGTGGAGAGATTTCAGGTTCTCTGGCTCCAGCGGACAGTGCCGTTCTGAACCGAGCTGGCAGATACGGGAGAAAATGTGGGTTTGGGGAGACTATGTATTTAATTTTGGACAAATTGAGTTTGAGGATTCTGCAGAATGCCAGCTGGAGAAAGCCAGAGGGAACTGGAAATGGAGATCAGGGACTCAGAGGGGAGGGCCTGGAGACTCTGATCCAAGCTGTCTACACACAGGAGAGAAAACCTGGCTCCTGCAGAGACAGCGCAGAGTTCCAGATGGCTGTGGAGCGGCGGGGACTCTGGAAGGTCCCTAAGAATCCTGTCTGTAAACCAGGCGGGAATCATCCAAGACAGAGTTCACACAGAACTTAATCGTTTATTAGAACTGAATGTGCTTCGTGGTCTCAATCCAGGCCCAGCATTCAGAGTCAGAAGGGGCCATCCAGTCTCTTCTTTATTCAGCACATTTTAGGGTCAGGCGCTGTGACTAAATAGGTGGAGAGAAGAGAAAGCCTCTTCCTGAGAACAGAGTGCCAACTAATAAATGCAGAAGGGATAATGGAATTAGAAATTCACAGCAGCATAGTGAAGCCACAGTCTTATCAGTGGGCAGCACAACCCAATCCAAATGCCCCAGGTTTAGAGACAGGTCTGGAGGCGCTAAATGGTTTACGAGGTGATAAAGAAGTGGCTCTGTTGGGAACAGTACAGCAAGTGTCTTTGTAGAACCCGGCTGACTGTTTTTCCACTCTGAGGTTGGGATATAGCAACAGCCTTTCACACACATGAGGCCGATCGAAATACCCATTTTACAGATGAGGGAAATGAGTCTCCAAAGATGAAGCCACCTGCCCTGGGTTGCACCAGTGCTGACATGTGGCAGCAGCAGGTGTGAGCTCCAGGTGCCCCAGCTCCAATCAGGACCACCTGAGCTGGCAGTCAGGGCCAGAGGTGCCCGGGGCCTGAGGCCCGTTCATTGGGGCTGGGGAGGACAGGCTTATACTTCGGGTTCAAGTTGCTAGTTTTGCAGAGTGTAAAATTCCTGCACAAGTCCCAGAGAATAAACAGAGTTAACACCCCATTAAATACAATGGACTTTCAACATGAGCGCCAGACGTGCCTGGGTTGAAACTAGCCGAGCAGGAGCTGGCCCTGAGTAAAATGTATCACACGCACTGCCTTGCTGCTTCCAAAAAAGAAAAAAAGAGAAGAAAGCCCGAAAGCGCCAGCAGTCTCTCTGCAGGCTTGGGGCTGAGGCTGCTGTAATGAAGTCTTTCTGGAAGGTAAGAAAGGGCTGTGTGCTGTGTGCTATTTTTAAACCTGCTGGAGCAGCACATGTATTCCTGCCCCGTGTTCCTTCTCCAGCAGAGGAGGGGCCCGGGGGGGAATGCAGGCAGGAATTTAGATGCTATTTATTGTATTTCCTTTTATCAGTCAAATGATTTTCCTATTTCCCACATAGATAAAGATCTTCCGCTTCTAGCTCCAGCTTGTTGACCTTGTCAGGACTGCTGTGCAGTCTGGAAATTGGTCCCAGAGAAAGAAGGGCATTGTTGTGCTGGGCTGGGTTTTTCTTTTCTCAGCGGGGAGATTGTTTTACCAAAAAAATTTAAACTCTTTCAAGAAACAAAACCCGATTATGTTGTACATTTTGCAAAACTGCAGGGTTGTCCAAGCAATTGGCTCACCAGCATAGGCAGCCCCATCTTTACCAACACACACACAGGGGCACACACACAGACACACCTGCACACACATGCATGTGTGTGTACACACCTGCCCATATGCACGCATGCACACATACACAGGGGCACATGCACACAGCCATACATGCCTGCATGAGCATCACGCATACACACACAGGGAGCAACCACATGCACACACTCCTGCAGCAGCAAGCCCTGCCCTGGCCCCGCCTCTGCTGAGCTGCTGTCTTGGCAGGCAGTGGGGCTGAGGGGGCGGCAGCTCTGTCTCAGCTTGTAAGCTGAGCCCGTCGCCTGGCTGTGCCAGCTCTAGAGGTCCCTCGAAATGCCAGTCCGAGGAGTTGAAGCAATTGCAACTTCCCCTGGGCCGGAAGCCCGGGAACCAGCAGGGCCTCTAGAAGTACATTCCAGGGCAGTCAGGGTGTGGCAGGAGCGGGGCTAGCAGCGGGAGGTCTCTCAGGCAGAGCCCCCAGCCTCTGGCCTCCAGCCGGACGGCCATGTTCAGACAGGAGGGCGCAGCTCTTCCCCCACGTCTGCCCTCCAGGCCCAGAGGCTACTGCGGGAGGCTGGGGTTTTATTACCAAATCCTGTTCACAACCGCACAACCTAAAGACCATACAATCTAAAGACCACACAACCTAAAGACCACACAACCCAAAGACCACACAACCTAAAGACCATGCAACCCAAAGACCATGCAACCCAAAGACCACACAACCTAAAGACCATGCAACCCAAAGACCACACAACCTAAGGACCATGCAACCCAAAGAGGGGCAGCGGACGGGGGTGGTGTGTGTGTGTGTGTGTGTGTGTGTGTGTGTGCGCGCGCACGCGCATGTCCAGCTCCCCATCCGGCAGACCCAGCCTTTGAACAAAGAGCAGCTGCAGCCCACTCCCCGGCGGCCAGGTCTGGGGTGAGTTTTGACAGCTGTCTGCCTGGGGGCGCCCCGGGCCTGGGGGAGCCTGGGGGAGCCTGGGGGAGCCTGGGGGAGCCCGGGCTGTCCCCCACGCGCCCGGCCGGGCAGCAGAGGGCGCTGGCTGTCCCCGCAGGCGCCGGCAGCTCGCCCACACATCTGGACGCAGGCCCCCTCCTCTTGTGAAACGCTGGACGAGATGTGCCGGGTGCGCTGCGCGGGCGCCCGCCGAGCGCGCACGGGAGGAATTCCACCGCCGAGCTCTGCCCCCGGGAGCGCGGGCGGAACGCGGGGAATGCGCCTGCCCGGCAGCCAGCGGCCCTGGGTCTGCGCGGTCGGCTGGGTGCGCTGCTCCAGGACCACCTCGGCTCTGAAGCCTCTGCCCGCCTCCCACGTGGAGGGCCCGAGGAGACAGAGCGCAAGACCTCCCGGGCCTTCCCCGGGAAGAAGGCCGAGATGCCCGGGCCCGCCCTCCCGGCCTCTGGAGGAGCACACGCCCCTTTCCAGGCCCCTGAGAAGCAGCTCCAGGACTGCCTCTTCCCAAGGCCAAGCGGTTGGACATCCATCGGGAGGAGCTGGGAGAGGAGAGCCGGCTGGAGGGTGGGGGAGCTGGAACCAGGGCGCGGGCCTCGTGGCTCCTGCAGGCCGCCCCCTGGACCTCCGAAAGCTGCGTGCATTTAAATGTCCACATTTCCCTGCAGAGACCAGCGACAGGCACTTCTCTTGGCCAAACAACACATCAGTCTAATGTGGTGTGGGAGAAATAGGTTACATTCTTTTATGAACAGAATGTTAACACCACCTAGAATCAATATTTATACCCAAGAACACAATGATCTGGCTTGTAGTGTGCTGCCTGGCGCAGGCTGAGGAAAAGGGCATTTGGAGGGAGCCCCCTCCTACCCACAAAGCCAGGCCCGCCAGCTGGGGCTCAGGCATCTGGAGGGTTCCGCTTGGGAAACAGTGCTTGCTCCCTTCCTGCCCCTGTCCCTCTGTCTCCTGGGGTTGCAAGAGGAAGCCAGCAGCCGCCAGCGGGCAGGGATTCGCAGTGACTGGTTGGCAAGGCTGTGGGGGTGAGGGCTGTGAAGGGGAAGGAAGTGCCGGCCTGCATCCTGGCACCTCCCCCTGCAAAGTAGGAGGTGACACTGTTATAGGACAGCCCCGATATTGAACGGGTCGCCTGGCTGTGGGTCCTCACCCGTGCGCTTAAAAGGGACTTATGAATACTCCACTACAGGCACACACAAAAGGTTAATAAAAGGTTTATTTACAAGGGAAAAGGAAATAAGGAAAATGTACAACTCAGGGAGAAAATAGGGAAATAAAGTCTTTAATGCGTCCTACCCGATCCGCCGACCTGGAAACCCAAAGTCACTCTCAGAGCTGGCCGGACGCTGCGAGCTTGTGGAGAGCCAAAATGGGGGACCCCCGCAAAGCCCACATGTCTGCCTTTATACCATTTTGGCTGCTTAACCCCACCCTCAGGTCCCAGCCACCTTCCCTTTGGTGGTGATGGGATTTGGAGTTCCCAGTGTCTTTGGCTTTGGCGTGGGGTGGGGGTGGAGTCCACAAAGCCTGTATGGAATTAGCTTTAGGACAGCCTTTTCCCCCTAACAACACCACTTAGCACAGACCCTTAGATGAGAGACTCCTGAGGGCTGGGGTGATTGTTCATGCTGATGATATTTTTTGGCCAAGAGCTCACCCTCCTCTGAAGGAAGTGTTGAGACAGAGATGGAGGCCGAGTCCCCACTCTCAGCCCCCACCCCTCTCCATGCTGCATATGCCTCTAGAGGCTTTGGGGAAACACCTCAAGCTCCCTAGGCTGGTTTGTTCCTTAATACTGTTTTTATTTTACTGTCTTTAGAAGCTTCTGGGCCTGCAGCCTGGAGTAGGCAACTTGCTCCTTGCACGTAAAATCCTTACCTAATTACAAAAAAAAAAAACAAATCAAGCCTTTTTCAGATGACTTAAGTTCTGCCTGCACCAGATCAGCTAGGAAATGTGAGCACCCCCTTCATTGCATCCACTGAACTGGGGTCTCATCTAGCAAACAAGCAGGCCCACCCCACTGCGTTTTCAGCTTGGATGCTGAAGGTTACCGCTTTCAGTAATAGCACTGGTCTCTCACCAAGAGCCTGGAGTGCATTTTGGTGTAACCTGCAGTAAAGTCTTTATTCCTCTAACAGGCACAGTCTTTAGCAGAGGTCCTTGGGCTTATGTCTAAAATCAAGACATGATTTATCTTGGCCCCATTTAGCTGTGGATCGGGTCTTCAGGTTACAGGCCTTTCTTTGAACGATTACAGTGTACAGTTTCTGTAATCTATAGCCTTTCCTTCTACTTTGTTAGCATGTTTAATTGCTACAATCCACTGGGTCTTCCTATTATTTTCATCCAGTTCTAAGAGACAATCAGTAAATCCCCCAATCATGTTTGCTATAAAATCTACCGGTGATAAATAGATACTATTTCACTAGGAGCCACAAGGATGCTCAGCATCCTTTACAGATACAAAGCTCCCCCTGCAGAAATCCCAGCCAAGAAACCCAGGTTAAGTGCTCTGAACATCTTCTGTCTGATGTTTCTGCCACAGCAGAAAAGTGGCACCTGGGTTCAGATGCTGTTCTGGTGTCAAGAGCATAACAAAAGGCTAGTCAGAGCCGGCAGGAAGGCCAATGATCTCAGAGTGAAATCTCCAGTCAGGAGACAGCATTTGGTGGGATCTGATTCTTTGCCTGCAGAGCAGTGGAGAGATATGAGAGGAAAGGGTTAACATGAAGGCTTCCTTGGGGTCTTTACTAAATGTCACCCCAAGAAGCTGTCAAGAATCCCTTTGAAGCCTGAGATACATGGGCAGCTGCTCTCCCTCCCTCCCTCCTATAGTCCATCACTCATGTTCATTTACCACCCAAATGGCTTCCTTTCATCCTCTTCTCCCCTACTTTGTTCTCTGCTTAGTCCCAGCTCACACCGTCTCTCACCGGGATCACAGCCTCAGCCACACCTTGCCTCCCTACGTCTGTACTTGCTCACCAAGAGAAGTTTTGAAGACCTGACTTGGATTTTATGACTCCGCCTCTTGAAACCTTCATTGCTTCCCCTGTACTTAATGTCCCAAATCCTTCGGGTGGTGATAAGGTCCCCTGTGGTCCACCTCCTCTCTGCCCCTTGCCACTCTTGCCTTCTTTTTCTCTGCCCTGATCCCCACATTTTCCCTGGAGTCCTCTAAGCACCAACAAAAGCTAGTCTTTGTGTTTTCCCCCCTCGCTCTCCACCTTAGTCCCGCTCATTCAAGGCATATCTTAAGTGTCATTTCTTTGGAGAGCCTTCCCTGACCCACCATCTAAAATAGGTCTTCATCCCTGACAGCATGCTCAGGAATAAGCACCACAGGCTTTCCCTGTCTGATCCCAAACAGTAACATTATCCCCACTTACCTTTGTTTAACCTTGCTTCTCTGACTAGACAGCAAGAGCCATGAAGGCAAGACCATGTCTGTTTTGCTGTATCCTCCAGCCTGTCACAGAGGGGAACGAGCACTAGTGGATCAAAGGAATGAAACTACTGCAACAGGGACAGCTGTGTAAAGGGTTTTCATTGCCTTCCTGGGAACGCTCCCCAGGCCGGTGTTACCCCAAATTCCTCCTCAGAGATTGTTTCTCCAATCTGCTGCTTTGCACCCACCTCCTTACGGTTTCTTCTTACCTCTTGTCCTGACTATTTTAACGTCTCCGAAATAGTCTATCTTATACACAGTCTTGAATTCAGAAGTCTGGTGAGGACTCAGGACAAGCATGGACAGGACAAATGATGACATCTGGAGCTTCCTAAACCTTTCATTGAGTTATTGCACTTCCTTTGATTATAAATGTTGGTAACAAGTCTTACTGGTATTGGCAGGATCTGTGACTTTGCCCCCAATAGAATCACAGCTATTTTCACATGACAGCTGTTGCAGATGTTGAAATATCATTTATGAACCCTGTAACTTTAAAATTACGATAGTTAGCAGAGTTGCAACAAGCCCGTTATTTAATCCTTTACTAGAAGGCACAAATACTCCTCTCTAACTCATTTTACATATTTTGATAGTTATATTTCAATGTTGTTGATTTCCTTGGTAATCCTATGTATTTTATTTTCTTTTTTGAATTTTTAAAAAAGATTTATTTATTTATGCATACAAGAACTGGGGTACAGGCCAGAGGTGTGGGGGGTGAGAGGATTCACCAGAGACAGAGTGGGGAACAGAACAGGCAGACTGACTAAAAGACACTGCTGAGGGGAGCAGTGGGCAGGCAGGAGAGGTCTGCTGCGTCATGTGGGTTGTTCCCTGGCTGGCTGGGGATCGAACTCGTGCTGCAGTGGCTGCGGACAACCCCTGCGCCACCGGAGAGGCTGCTATGTATTTTATTTTCTACATATGAAAACATTCTTGGGCCTCCCTGGTGGCTCAAGGGGTTAAGCACAGTGCTGTGAAGCTATTCAAGGCCCATTTATAATCCATTTTCAAAACATCTCTATTTTTTTATTAGTACCTGGGATACAACCTGTGTTCCGGTCATGCTGAATTACTTGAGTACATCAGGAATGTGCTTCTAGCACCAGGTTTATTTCCAGCTTCTCATAAAAGAACTATCCTGAGGTCGAAAAGAAATGTTATCCTGGACAGCTCTCTTGACCTCCCCAAGAACAACCACTGAATCCTTCCTTGGTATTTTCTAGAATACTTTGCTTCCAGGTGTTGGATAATGTTTTGGCTCCTATTGTAGTTAGCTTTTGTGTCTAGTCTTTGTGATACTGCTTCTTGAGGAGAGGGACATCCTTTACTTTATACCCAAAACACAGAGTATTTGGACAACGTCTGAATGAATGCACAGATTTGAAAATATTCATTCTTCTGAGGAATGAGTAAAATCCATAATGACCACATTTAGCTTGTCCTTAATTAAAAAAGAACTTCTTTTGATAAATATATGTCCACTTAAAAAAAATCCATCAGCCCCCAGGAAAATACAAGGTTCATCTTACACGCCAGTGCCTGGGCCCAGCTGCCTTTCGTTTCTCTCCTTGGAGAGAGCAGAAGCAGCAGAGCAGGAGCCCACTTGCTGAGTCCAGAAACCTCTTGGCTGCATCAGTGATGTCTTCTCACATTTCCCGTCATTGAATGATGCAAAATATGTTTTTGGCCAGTCTCCTTCAAGCAGATGCTTTCTATTATTTGACCAAGATTTTCTAACCATCAGGTACTGGTATAATTTTTATATCCTCCAAGACTTGGCTGCTTTATGCCAATCTTAACCAAATGCAGGTTCAGGTTTTAAAAAATTCTTTTCCTAAGGAGCTTGAATGATTAAAAAGGAGACCATTCCTTAATTTCATAGTTCAGTGAACAGCTTGAGTCACTGGGTCTATGTGTGTGTGTGCTTACGTGCTGAGGATGGCAGGAGTGTTAGCATATATTGCCCTGATGTAGGATCCCATGGAACCACAGTATTTAAGAGCTGGAAGGAATAGCAGAGAGATACAGGTGTCTTGCCCAGGGGTTAAACAGCTGGCGAAATCTCAAATTTAGCAAGTCTATGTTATCTCAGGCTACTCCATCCACTACATAGTTGTGCAAATCAAAAAAATCTGGGAGCCAGCCTTGATTCTTTTTCTTTCACTCTGCACATCTAATCCCTTAGCAACATATCATGAATTGGGCATCCCAGGTGGCGCAAGGGGTTAAGCACAGCACTATGAAGCAATCTGCAGCCTCTGCAGCATGAGTTCAATCCCCAGTGGCCAGGGAGCTACCCACATGGTGTGGCAGACCTCTGCTGTCTCGCCCGCTGCTCCCCTCAGCAGTGTATTTCAGTCAGTCTGCCTGTTCTGTTCCCCATTGTCTCTGGTGAATCCTCTCACCACCCACCCCCACACCTCTGGCCTGTACCCCAGCTCTTGTATGCATAAATAAATCTTTTTAAAAAATCCTGAATTCACTTCTCTTTTCTGCCCCTACTGCCACCAGTCTAGGCCAAGGTGCTGTCCTGTCCGAACTTTTAATGGGTTTTTCTGGTTCCTCTTTTGCTTCCCCACTACTCAATGTTCAGGAGAGTAGATATTGAAAAATATTAATCCGATCTAGTCACTTACTTGTGTAGAACTCTCTTCACATTATGCATGATGTAAATTCTACCACATCTGACAAGGCGCCACAGGACGTCCTTATTGCCTACTTTGCAACCTCAAAGCCACTCCCCCTTTCACTTGCTTTGCTCCAGGCTCACTGGCTTTTTCTCTTCCTTGAAATCCCAGAGCTCATTGTTGCCTTGGGACTGTGGCCTTTCTATCCCCACTCAGTCCTTCCTGGGCTGGCTCCTTTGACTCGATGCAGTCTTTCTTCAAAGGTCACTTTTTTGGAGAAGTGTTTCTTCTACCCTGGTTAGTTTATATCATTTCATCTTGTTTTGGCGACAAAGCTGAGTTTGCTAGGATAGCTGTTTTCAGTCCCCCGCCCCTGCCCATAGCAGGCTGTAAGCTCCGGGTGGACAGGGACCAAGGAAAGCTCCCAACGCAAGAAAGTCAACAAGTATCCCTGGATGAGTAGATGTCATTCTGGTTTCCAGATCCTACTTCGATGCTGCTTTGAACTCATGTCTCAGGAAATCTCCAGAAGACAGTGTGGCACATACTCATGGTGGAAAGTGGAGTGACTATCTGGGTAGAATGCTTTCTTTGCCCGCTCCCAGTTGCATAACTGCAAGCTGCTTATCATCTTCGAGTCCTTAGTCACTGAATCGTAAAATGGATACAGTAGCCCTAGGCTATGAGGTTGTGATAGGACATAATTTATTAAAAAGAGCAGAGTGCCTGGCCTGGAGTATGTATCTAATTTCGCCTTTCCCTGAAGTCTTTCACAAATTATACTAGCTGATACGGGTCTATTCTGTGGTGGGTACTATTAAGTGTTTTACATGGTTAACTAATCTAATGCACATAAAATCTCTGCACAATGGAAACTATTCTAATATCTAATATCCATGATTCAAATATCACAGATGAGAAAACTGAGCAGCAGGGTAGTCTGAGCACCGTGCTTAAGGTCACACATGTAGAAAACCACACCAAACTAGAACTCAGCTGGGATGGAACCCAGTGCCATCCAATTTCGGGGGTAGCGAAAAAGTCGTCGACTGTCTTGACTGTACTGCCAGGGGAAGGGGTAAGCAATCTCTTCTACATTGTACCCCAGCAAGCATCCATATGTAAGTGTGTGAACTTGAAACCCAAGTTTCACCACATAATACTTGCTCTTACTCTATGTAGTGCATTTTGATTCTCTTCAATTTAATCTTAAAGAAATGTTCTAAACTAACATACTGACTTAATGACCTACTAATGAGTCAAAACTTCCAAAAACTTTGAGAAACTTGCCTAAGTTACAACTAATCCAATGACTTACTTTTTTTTCCAGCTCCCTTCACCTCTACTAGAAATACTCTGATGGCTACCGGTCTAGACTTTCGTATTTCATTGACCTTTCAGACAAAGTTCTTATTAGTTACAATGCTGATCCACCAAGTCTGTTAAATTTAGAGCTATTCTCCATTGCAAACTGTTTCGTGATTGCAGAAAAACCATTTCTTGTAGATTTCAGCAATTTTTTTACTTTCCCAAAATTACTTACCTCAATTACAGTTCCCAGCATAGCTGAGCTATCTATGCACTTGTCTCTCTGTCCAACTAGACTGTCATCCCCTGAAGGGGAAACCATGTTTTATAAATATCTTTGTAGTCCCAAATAGTGAATTGGAGGGAAATGGAGAACAGAAGATCTGATTATAGAGAGCTCTGACTCTTAAGTGTCAGGTAAGGGTAATTCAGACTCAAAAGAAGCCACCTCTAGCCCCGCGTCTTTCACATTCCTCCCTGGACATTAAAGGCATCTTTTCAATCCAGTGTTGTAGGTGGTTTACAAAAATCCTTCCATCTGGACAATTGGCATCGGTCTGCCTCTTAACCTCCCAAATCCACTCCTATCTGGGTATAAATCTTGCCTCCTTCTCCCTTTTGCATTTTTCTAGGGTGAGAGAACTTGCATTTTTACCTCTGGCAAAAGTTCTTCCCTGCAGACATACATTCCCATGAAAACTAAACTGAAATGGTTTTGGATGAGTGGACGGACATTAACATTTTCATCTGCTCTTTTTCACTCTCAACCCTGATCTCTTTATGAATTGGCATATGAACTAGTGTTTATTTCTATAGATATTGTAAAGTTTACTTCTGAGTGCAGACTATCTGTCAAAAGGTAAATAAATATAACAAAGCAAAAGTCCTTGACTTGGAACTCTCAGTTGCCAGGCAGGAAATTCTTTCAGAGGGCAGGAAGTGGCTATGTGCTTTTCTGTGGAGAAATACTTCCATTTCTCCACCCTTAGATTATCCTGGGGTTGTGGAAATCCAGCAGATGCTGAGCAGTTAGAGAAAAGGAACAAACAACCGGAGGGAATATTACCACCTGTTTATGTATGTTGATTCTACCAAACCAAACTGGCCACCAGCTGCTGAGGGGTTGGGGAGGAGCTAAGGTGGGAACAGGAAATGCTAACCCAGAAGTCAGTTTTCAACTTTCTGGCTGCTTTTGCGGGTGGGGGGGGGGGGGGGGGCGAGGGGAGGCAGGGGAAGGATGATAAGGAAGAACATGGCCAATCTCAGATGACCCAGCAGCAAAGGCAAGATGATGTGTCCCATTCACTGTTGTGGCAGGGCCAGCTTCGGGGCACGGGTGGAGTCACTGGAGTCATGAGATTAGCTGATAGTTGTGTACTCCATGCTCATTCTCTTTCTGACTAAACCCTGTATGTTACTGGAGACAGTAATGTCCAAGGAAAGATGACATTTCTCTGCCTCCCTTGTCATGTGATCGGGCTTTCTGGAAGTGCTGAGTGTGGTTTCCAGGAAGTCTCTAAGGGTGCTCTCTCAGCTGCCTTAGCCTGTTCTCTCTTGCTCTCTTTTTCACGCTGCCAGGAATTCCAGATGACAGCTGACGGTCAAATGGCTATTTTGGACCATGAGGTGACCTTGAGAAAGGAACTGTGCTGTGGCACACTCTACCCTTGGAATGTTTTTCTATGAGACATTTTTGAAGTTTTTGCTGATTTGGGTGTCTGTTAAATTTAGTCAGGGCCAATCCTAACCGAGTCACCTAAGTTATTCTTGGCATTTATGTAACAGATTTCAGATTTCCAAAGATCAATTCTGCTACCTAATTCCGCCTGTCCAAACAACACAGTGTGAGAGAGCCAACGTGTATGTCATGTCAAAGAGTTGCTGGAGATGGAACAAGCCAAGTCTCTCGTGATGCCGCACCAGGGGTAACGTGGAGAGCAGCAGGTTTTGGAAGCCAGGTCACCTCACCCCTCGGATTTTAAAGGCGTAGGTGACAAATTCCCCTTAAAAATGATTTTGATTGGTTAAGTAATGGTTATTTTTTATACGCAATCATTTAAGGAGAACTCAGATCCTGTCAAACAGAAGACTATCTTCAGTCAGATTATCAAGGGGACTGAAGTCACCGGCTTTAAAAACATCAGACTTCTTTCAAGTTGCCACCAGAATACTACAGCTACATTAAAATGAATTACAACTCATTGCATTGTTATAGCATACATTAAAAGAGCTGAATTCTCAAACAGGCTAAGACACATTTTGAATAAGCAATTAGTGAAATGAATGTGTTACTGTTTTAAAAGCATAACAGACTTGATGATTAATGTAGAGTTGACAAAGTCTTTAACATGAAAAGGCAGAGGTAGGACTTTTTTTTTCCTTACGATGCAGGTAAAAGTGAATCGGGTGGACTCAACATAGAAAAGTTTTAATGAGGCAAATGTCAAGCAAGCATATCGACTTCTTAAAAAAAAAACAAAGAAAATCTAAAAGTTTAATTACAAAAACACTTGTACAGAAAACTTGGCATTTCAACAGTTCCAAACACATGTACACATTTTTTTCTAAAATTTGTCAGAAACAAAACACTTTGTCTCAGTTTCCTCAACTGCTCCTTGTTTTTTAATAAAAAGAAAGAAACCTGTAACACTGAATAGGCAACAACTTATTTCTTGAGAAGAGCATGTAAGTTCAGTAATATCTACAAGTGTACTGGGAAACATGAATTGGGTATTGTGTTAGCCTATAACCTCATTTACCACCTCCTAGTTGGGCACAGGGAAGAGAGGAGGTGACACTGATTTCCTTAACAGAACCTGACAGTTTTGTGGCAGCTGAATCCCAGGCACCAGTGACTCAGGTGTGTAGCTGGGAGAGCACTTCAAAAGCAGGCTGCTTATTAGGTGAAAAATGTCCTCAGAATGTGGGCTCTCTGGAGATCCCTCACATTTCTGAACAGGCTTGTTTTATGTCACTGCTAGTTGTTCAACCTTGAGTCGGGAGAATGATGATCTTTGGACCTAGTTACAGCCTTTCCTGGTCAAGAGAACTAAAAATGTCACACAAAACTAACACAAAGGAGAAACAGAAATATTAGGAGGAAGGAAGGAGAGGAAGCATCTGGCAGGAGGCAGACATGAAGTTACAGAACTGGCATATGGAAGTCCTTCTGCCAGAGACAGCGCATTCTAGATTGGGCTTAAGCAGGTGAGGCCTCTGAGGGAAGTGACAGGAACAGCAGGGGACAACAGGAAGACAGAAAAGCAGGTGAGTTGGGTAGGTTTACAGCAATAATGTGGGCTCTTAACTTTGAAACACTGCCCGACAGCTGTAGGTGGGCTTCAGTGTATGGAAATTTGATGGGTGTTCAACGTAAGACATTTACAAAAGGTGGTTTTGCTGCTGTTTTATTTCCTCTGGGCTGAGAAATCAGGTAAGGAGATGCTGAGAAGACATGATGTGCAGCCACATGACATGGTTTCTGGCTTGCACCCTGACTTTGGAGCGTATTGTGAGGGGGTGTGCTGCCACCTGCTTCAGTGGCGCAGTGCCTAGACAATGGGCTCAGCACGCCCTGCTTGTGTTCCAAAGATCTCAGCTGTAACTGGCAGCCTTGTCCTCTAGAGCATCAACACCAAATCAAACTGAACCCTGAGGTGAGAATCAGAAACCCTTCATCCCTTTGGTGTTTGAAAAAATCACTTCCTAAGAAGAGAGCAGGAAGGCAACCCGGTCCTTTTGACATGAATTCTGTGGTTATGGTCACAGAAGGAAGATAAAAGACAGGAGAAATCCTTTCTATGAGCTCAAGAGACAATTTTGAATGAGATTTCTACCTGTCGATCGCCATGAATTGAGTATTTAAAGCAGACAGGGACTCCCTCAGTTTTCACTTATGATAAACTTGTTTTTTCTTTCCTCCCACATCAAATGAGAAACTACTTTTCCCGTTCTCTCCCATTTACTAATGACCTTTTCCTCAACAAAATGCTCCACAAGATATTGCCAATAGATGGGAACAGAGGCGCCTCCCTGGGGCTGCGACACAGTGCATGGACAGCAGCCATGCTGAGCAAACAGCAGGCAGCACCAAGGTGGAAGGAGAGAATTCTGCTCCTGGGCAGCAAGCACAAAGCCTCCATGAGGGAGGGCTTCCCCCCACCCCTCCACAGGACACTGCCACAGTGAGTCCCTTTCTCTGGAGTCACAGCAGGGCAATGATGGGAGAAGACTGTGTGTGTCCAATGAGAGCAGCTCTCCTTCAGAATCCTGCTGAGCCAGCAGCTCAGGTCAGACAATGGAGAGGTATAACTTGGTGGGGGTGGGGAGGGAATAAAGAATGCCCCCCCCCCCAAGGGCATATAAAAAAGAGTGACATCTAGGTATGAAAACTGGAGCTACTGACAAAAGGGTCCTCTATGAATGGGAACAACGAGAAGCTTCACTGCTGCCATGTCAGTCTCAGGTTGCCTGGTCAGCAGAATATATGCAGGTCCACTTCAACAGAAATGGAGAAGACAGGAAACTGAAGACCCAGGGGAGAGGCTGTACACTTTCAAAGTCCACAAGAACGATTCCAGAGGAAGTTCATGTATGTGTTCCTTCTGCTGCTCCCGCATATGGCTTCCTGGGGTGAAGGCATTTAGCTCATAACTGGCAGTTCTTTCACAAGCAGAGTAATGTGCACGCCCACTCTGCCTCCACTCAGTTCAGATTTCCATGGATGGCTTCTCATTCCTCACAAGTAAAACCATTTACAGAACATCCTGGAGCTCTATACCTGTAGAATTGGGGAAGGGGTAGTAGTGGGGTGAAGAAGATGCCAAAAAAGGTAAGTGCTGATCTGAAAGAATTAGGGCTCTGGGTAAAAACATGCTTTGTTCTATCTTCAGAGGAGTTAAGGCGAGGCGCAGGGCGTGTGTAAACTACAGAGCATAGTGCTGCACGCAGGCAAACTCATTGAGATGTCTGAGATAACATTTCAATGGGAAACATGGCCCTGCTCCAGTTAAGCAACAATGGAGCGGCAGGAAAATCCGTCGGCTGAACAGTGTGGCAACCACCAGGGACAAATCTGATGATGGAAAATTAGTACTGTACTTGAGTCCAAAGAATATGTGGTCAATCAAAACCAATTGTCTTCCAATGTAAGTGTAAGGATCTCTTCAAGTGTAAGAATGCCCTTTGTGCATACAAACAATACATTTTCTCACAATGATACCAATGCAATCACATAAGAAAGGGTTTTTTTTTTAACCCCCAATCCTCCGCCAGACATCTATCAACTGGTCCAACTGAAGTGAAGCAGCATATGAATTTTGATAGTTTATATAAAGCATTCACCTCTCAACAGGAAATCTCCCCTACGGCTTCTGTCTATAGCTTCATTTTCCTTGAGTTACTAGTTAGCCACAAAGAAAGTGACAAGCTGGGGTAATTCTCACACTATCTGTCTCTCCAAGTTTAATTTTATAAAAATGACAAAAATATAATTTTTAATGAGTTGATCAAAATTTTATACCATTATAACCACTGGATTGTAATTCTTTCCCATCTACTCCCTATGTATCTGAATGGTCTCATGCCAAAGAGTTTTAGTGTTTTTCTCTTACACTTACCCCCCAACCCCCATTTCTTTAGAGCAATGTTTTAGAGACCCCACTGAACCAGAGTTTAGATATATTTCTCCTCGTCCTGGAGTTTGTACTCATCTAGTCAGGCATTTTTCAGGGAAGACATTTCAACCTTTTGGGACTCAGTTTCTTCACATGTAAAATGTTGGGATTTCCACAGGTCCCTGCCAGCTCTAATGTGCTCCTCTAAAACCTGAAGACCATTAGCTTGCCTTCACTCACTGGGTCCTGACAGTGGATGAAAGCTATGCCAAGCTCATGTCAAAGTAATTAATTGCACCATAAATCCTGGGATATCAGGCCTAGCTATTTGTACATATTTGTATAATGAGGCCAAGCTAGTATTAATCATAGTTTTTCTAACTGCTTCATTTAACAGTTTTGGGGGGTGTGGGGAACTATCCATTCTTAGTTGTGTTTGCACAGCTAGAGTGTAAGAATCAATAATAATAAAATGGTTCACATTTTCAGGTATTATTTTTTCAAGGGCAAAACACTTATAGGTTTAAAATCAGGACTATAACAGTGTAGGTTTTGAAAGGCACCCCAGAAAGCAGACAGTATCGCTCTTAGCCTTAAGACGGGTAAAGCTCTTCTGCCTTACTGACAAAATGCTCAAAATGGAAACCACTTTTGGCTCAAAATGTGCAATAACTGCCCTATACCTATGTGAGGAAACACCATGTTATCAATTACTATGTTCTTTCACGATCTTCCACACTATTTCTCCCAGCTCTCTCTTTTCAAGCCTCCAAGAGCGCTAATTGAAAACACCGTGTGAAAATGAGAAGGCTGGTGAGCTCCTGAAAACCCCAGGCCTAGATTTACAAGCTGTTCCCTTCATAAGCAGCAGCAATAATGCCACTTCTTTATTCTGCAGGGAGTCCAGCCATCTCTTAGAAGCACAGTCCGTTCCATCTGGTCACTCACTAGAAGGATGATAATCCTCTCCCCATCTGAGCACGGCTGAGGCTAAAGTATAATGAATTGCCTTGTACAGTTACCATCCCAGGGCATGACCAAGAAGGATAAAGACGACTGCTTCTGTCTCGGCTAGCAGATGCCTCATTAGATAAAGAAGCATGCTTTTTATTTACATGTTACGTTACTCAAGATCCAAACCATATGAGAACATGAATGTGTGATGAGCGTCTTCATGTTCCTGCAGGACACACAGATAAAGACTCAAACCTGCCATTCTAAGGAGCAGATCCTGCTACCTACTCTTGGTTTAGCACCCACCAGGGGTCTACTTTCCACAGGGCCCACACTAAGCTTTCCACAGTCAGTGTATTTGCAGGGAGGATGTAATTTAATCTATAGACCAAAGGGCTATCAATTCCGTGGGACGGCACACTAAAGGACACCCTAGCTCTAGGAATTTGAGTGAACAAATGCCGATTCCATTTAAGGAATGACACTGATGACTGACCACTAGTACCAAAAAATTTATATGATCACATCCCTCTGGAAATGTGCCTTTTTTCCTTCTGAAAGGATGTAACAACAAGTCATTTGTTGAATATATTTTTTAAAAGCCTATTTTTTTCTCTCCTTTATTATGTCTTGAGAGTTTATTTTTTAATTTGTTCCATCAGGGCATTAAGTGTGTCCCTGTAAGGTTAGTCCACATTAACATTCAGCATACAACAGTTACTGTTGAGTGGTGGGGGTAAGGCTCCTGACTTACGCAGACTTACTTGCTGACTTACAACGTCTTGCTGACTATTATTATAAATTATCATTAACATTTTCTAGAGAAATGGAAGATTAACAGTGAAGTGATACTTTAATTGCCATGTTGGGGCTGATTTCCTTGAAATTTCTCACCTGTTCCTCAAAGGCCATTTGGGAAACACTTGAGAATACAACTAACAGGAGAGTGACAGAGCTAGCAGCCAGGACCAACCACCACAACGATGCTCTTTCTGTCCATCAACCCATGCTGAGGCATGCATGGAAAAAAACTATCCTGATTCTGTTTTCTCACATGATTTACTACACTCAGCAACCATGCAAAAGGAATCTGAATCGAGTCTGCAGCTCATTTATTCCATGTAATTTCAGGGTTTGAGTAGTATGAACAGTCAAATACCATCTTATCTCTGATGATGTGTTGGCACAGAAGTACCACATCAGTGAACACTCACCATTCCCTAACGATCAAGTCTGTTCACAACTTCTCGAACTGTAGCTATGAAGTTTTCATTGTCTTGGGGATTAGCTAAAATAATACTGTGCAGTCTGTTCATATATGAGTCAATGGTGTCCACTGTAGGGGTCTCTCCACTTCCTGAAGTGAAATAAGAGGAAAGAGTAAGAAACTCCTCCTTACTCAGTTCTGTCCTAACACAGTTAAGTGAATCCACACCAAAAGAAATCGTGATTCTACTTGTTCTGCACAAACAAGATTTTAATTTCAGGAGATACTTGTAAACCTCAAGGAAATGAAATGAGTCTGCACATTCTAAATAAACAGATAGGCTATAGCGTTGCTGTACAGCAGCTACATAAAACAAAAAGTCAGAGACTCTGCCAGCTTTGTGCAGAGTCAACATGAAACTGTATATAGAAATACTAATACTTATTTCCTCTTTTATCCCATTAGAACATCTCAAAGCAAGCAAAAAATACATAAGTGCTATTCAGGATTATTACTCAGCTTCTATTGTTCTGAATATCAAATTAAAGTGAATAGAAAGGAAACCAATTATATTAAAATATAACTGAAGAAAAATTTACATGACCAGACACCCTGAAATTCTGAATGATTTTAGCCAATACTGAGATTACATGAGCTACAGACAACTCTGAGGGAAAAATATAAACTTATTTCATGGATTTTCCTCATGAAGGAGACCTGGCTTCACCACATGATGCCCACATAAACTGCCCCTTCCCTGGGCTCCCCATCCACGCGCTCAGCGGGGGATGGCATTACCAGGCAAAGGCATGCTGGCGAAGCTGCTGGTCAACACCTGCCGCAGGGTCTCCAGGTGCTGCTGTAAGACGGTGTTGCGGCTCCGCTCTTGGATCACGTCTACCTCCAGCTTCTCCACGGCCGTGCGCATGCTCTCCACGTGCTTCTGCAGGGCTGCGTTCCGCTCCTCGAACTCCATGTTGGATTTCCGAAGCTGGCGGAGCTCTGCCTCCCGAGCTGAGGAGCACACCCCACACAGAACACATACAGCACCAGCAGTCTCCGGGGAGTCTAATGACTCTCAATCGAAGTTCTCCTTAGCTGTCTCTAATTAGCTACCCCACCTTATTTCAATATTGCCTTCAGCAATGAAGCGCCTGCTCCCTAGGGCTATTTTAAGGCTTAAAGATGGTCATATTCTATATTCTTAAGATTGCCAGGAACAGCTGCAATTCCAAAAATTTTGTTTGTTTTGTTCTTAGACTTATCAGGGGGACCCTAGGAGACCAGGCAAGAACAGTTGTGGGTCCTCTTCCTTACTGCAGTAGGGTCAACTTTGCTCTTTCTTAGATCCTGGATGTGCACCTAAGCGTCCATTTGTACAAAGGGTTCAGGGCTAAGCATCTGAACACAAGTGAATTAGTGAGATAATTTATTTTCTTGGATCTGGAGACTAAAGCAGCTTTGACAAAACGGACAGCTTTTTTCACTGATCTTTTGAGTAGTTACCTTTATTAGAGAGCAAAACAGAAACAGTTTTCTTCTTCTAGACCAGTCCTATGGTCTGGAATAGCACTAATACTGCTTTTGAACAATCACTTCCTTCTGACATTTACATCTCCTTTCACAGATCTGAGGAACAGAAAATGACACTCTGGTAATCACCTTTGCTGTGGTTCAGGAATTCCTCTGTAAATATAGGGATGTCAAAAACAGACCGTTCCTTTACCTCTGCTTCTTTCTGTAAATCGAAAGTAACAAAACAGTTAAATCTTAATAATTAAATAGCAGTGCCTGAAGGCACAATGGTCACATCCTCTGCAGGTAAATAGCAGGGTGAGCAGGAATGAGTGCATGTGCCAGGAGGGAAAGTACCTTTTCACTGGAACTCAATCTTTATGGAGCTCAAGTGGGTTAAGCATTCAGATCTCTAAGGTGTACCATTGCTGTGCAATGAGAAACCTTGAAACAAACCTCTGTAAATTTCCCTATTGGAGAATTTGGAAGCCACTGCTTAGTTCTGTGCTTTGAAATCAAGAGAACACAGTTGTGAAAGTGGTGAGGTAGAAACAGAGAAAGGAACCTTCTAGGTGTTTTTTTCTTTTATATAGAACTGAGGTGCTGTAGGCCAGAAGTGTAGGGGGTGAGAGGATTCACCAGAGACAGAGAGGGGAGCAGAACAGATAGATCCACTGCAATATATTGCTAAGGGGGGCAGCGGGAGAGATAGGAAAGGCCTGCTCTGTCATTTATGGGTTAGTTCCTTGGCTGGGGATGAAATTCAGGCCAACACGGTGACAGAGCTAAGACTTAGACACTAGGCCATCAGGGAGGCCCCTGGGTGTGCTTCTTCAGTTGCTTCTATTGCTTATGCATACACAATGCTTTCTGAGATAGAACTATGCAGTCTAAATGTGCATAGTGATCAGTAATAATTTTAAGCAGAGAGCCACCAGCCATGAGAGTAATAATGGCACACCACTTATATTCCTATTTCTATTTCTACAAGGGACAACCTAATTGGGAATCTTTCAGATTTTCTTCAGACACGGGAACAAAGAAAAAAATCTAAGAAGTCAGAAATAACTTGGTTCCAAAAAAGAAAAAGTCAAGGCTACGTGAAACAGAAAAGAACAACAAAACCTAAAATTCATTCACCAACAAGTCATTAAAAGTCTTACAAAGCCACTGCAAAATATATTTCACAATGATCCTTATGAATAAAGTCAATATTTCAAGATGCTTTGGCTGCAATTTTTACAATGAATTTGGAGTTGAAACCGTTATGAATATAAACTATAAACATCTTGGCACAGTGTTTAAAATTTTGCATAATGCAAGATGGTAAAGAGAACAGTTAGAAATGAGTATTGAGGAAAATGCTAGTGAAACGTGAAGGTTCCAAAACTTTTGTAACATAAAGAACAGTTAAAAGCAAATCTAGAAACCATTTTTATACAAACACGTTAAGGTGACAGAATGGATCTTTCCTACTCTTGCACCAGTGGTGTCTTTTATCTTTGAACACTACGACGTGACGGTCCGGTGCCCAGACGGTCCGGTGCTAAGCAATGAACAATAAATGAGGAACTTCTGATGGCCAAGCTCCTGTTTTCTTATCAGTGTATGCCTTGTAAGGGGAGGCTGTGTGAACTGCCTGCTAATGGCAGCTGATTGAGGGAGACATCTAAGACGGAAGTCTGAAAAACTATGTATTAACCCGTGGAAACTCTCAGAACACTGAATTTTTACCCCATCTTTAATCTCTGAAAGTAAAGTTTCCCAGAACAACTTAAAATTAAGTTGTTAAAATTAAACAAAATTATCACTGAAAACCCCAGTTCTAACATTCAAAGTTCTACCTCGAACCAGTTCTTTGTGGATTTCAAAGAGAAATGATGTATAAACAAACAAATCTGGTTCTGGAAGGGATCTTAGAAATCTTGGAAGTGGCTTTCTCTCTACTGGCTCATCACGAGCTTTTACCCCGTTACTAGGCTGCTGCAGGACAGAAACCCTATGACACACAACCCCAGCACATTCAAGGCACAAACAAAAATCCACTGACCACGAGTATCAAGTCTTACAACTTGCTCGCCTTACCCTTGCTCAGCCCTCCTCGTATTGCATCAGTTAGCTAGCCACAAGTCTAAATGCCTGCCCATCAGGTGGGTAGGTGAGGATGTTTGGCTCCCATCACCATGGTACCAAGAGCCCTCTCCAAGGACTTGATCTCCTCTTCATAGGATCAATTCAGAGCAAGCTAACTACGTTAGGGCACAGGAGAGCACCCCGTAATGAGTAACACGCTGCCCGCCCCTTGGTACAGACTTTGGAGTGCAAAATAAGAAACACCAAAGCAATTAAGCGAAACTGTTCAGTCTCTGAAAAGCAACAGAGAAATTCTACTTAACGGAAGAGTGGTAATCAAAACCATCAGCTCTCCTCCATTACTGAGTACATTACGAGGCATGAAGAGGATCCTCCTGGGGGCTCGGATATACTTAAGCAGCTCTAAGGATGGCTCAAGGGATTAAAATCATAAGGATTTCATTACCTCTTCATTGAAAGGGTCTAATTTGTTCAGACTGAGTGTCATTTTGTCATTTCTCATAAATTAAAGGAGAAACAAAATTATTGTTTCTATCTTAGTCCTCATATGAAATGTGGACACTTTCTTGAAAGTAACACTAGCTGACTCTTGGGTCTAGTGGGCTGGCCTTTGGTGTGAGAGGAGCAAGAATACTCTTCACTTTGATTTTTCATTCTATATATTGAGTAGAGGCCAAGCAAACAGAGGCACTTTTGAGCTGAACTTGTTTTGCTGTGATCTAGGCTTCAGGCCTCAACTTCAGGGAATACGGTGATACGGTGCACCAGGCTACAGGGCCCTGCTGCCACACGTAACGGCGTTGGCCTTGCTTTCTCAGACATCTAATTTCCATTTAAGAATACAAACGGGTTCTTTACTATATGCAAACGAAATCATTTCTGTCTTAACTGGCAACAACTTGTGCCGCTATCAGGAAATCAGGCCCATTTTAACTCTCAACACTGTTTATTTCCTCCAGCGGGGCAGGTGCAGCCATGCTCACCTGGGCTGCAGAGGCTGGGCTTTGGCCACACTTCTGCCGCTAACTAGTCACCTGCTCTGAGGTGCCCCAACAAATCCTGGGTCATCCTTCAGGTTTAATTCATCGCCTCCGTTCCCTCGGGTTTCTGTGGCTGCTTTTCACCCATAGAACTTTCTTATTTTGATTAACTCCTATTATACTAAGAAGTTATATGTAAGGAAATCCCTGTGTAACTACGTTTAAAAAACTGTCAAGCCAGTTATTTTTGACTACAATTGTTTTGAAATTACCTGGTTTAGGAAAGATATTATTCAATGAAAGATAAAAACTGATACATTGAGGGACATTAATCAAGTCAGTAATCTTAACATTAGAGAGCTTCATTCTTATGTGGCCATGCCTGTAGGCAGATTTATAGAGCCAACTGTATGTATATTTGAGAAACGACTGCTGCCTCCACCTATTCCTTCCCTTCTGGGGGTTATGTAACATGCTTCCAATGCTGAGATGGAAATCAAAGAGACATATTTCTTTTCACAAATAACAAACTTACATTATACTAAATAATGTATTTTAAGAAAATACTTCATTTCTCAAATCAGCAGCAGTTTTTATGAATGACTAAATCTGCTAAATCTTTTCTGACTACGGCTATTGACTTTGCTGAAGATAAAAATGTCACCTACGTTTTGGCCAGCGAAATCTTATAGTGACGAAGTGAGTCAGTTAAATTGAGATGAAAGTGTGCAATCTAATATTTTAGGTTACTGTCCAAATTTTCTTTTGCAACCATAAAGAACAGAGAAGTTATAAAGGATGCTTAATAGGGAAAGAGAAGTATGGAAATTTCATGATAGTGGTGGGTGGGCACATAGACAAAATGGAGAAATATGTAATTTTACAAGTATATAGCAAAATGGAAACTTTGCAATACAGTTCAATTACAATTTATAAAGAATGTGGTTTCTCAAGCAAAAGATATTCATTTAAATTAGAGTACAGAAATGTCATATAAACACTTACATAGAATTTATATGAAGAATAAAATTTTAATATTTACTATCTACCTCACTTAATGATTCATGGATGATAATAAATCTATTTGACCTGAGAGTCTAAATCTTTTTTTTTGAAAAAGGAGTTATTCTTATTTGTTTATGCATATAAGAAGTGGTGTAGGCCAGAGGTGCAGGGGGTGAGAGGATTCACCAGAGACAGTGTGGGGAACAGAACAGGTATATCTACTGAAATACAGTGCTGAGGGGAGCAGCGGGTGAGACAGGAGAGGTCTGCTGTGCCATGTGGGTTAGCTCCCCAGCCAGAGATCAAACTCATGCCACAGTGGCTGACCATAGCTTGATAGCGCTGAGACTTTAACCCCTGTGCCACCAGGGAGGCCCTGAGAGTCAAAATCTTTTCTTGATGTTTTGATGGTCACCAATACCAAATTAAGTATGAGAACTATAGCACCAAGATAAGTGATTGTTTTGAAGAAATGATTCCCTTGATTTAATAAACAACTAAATACATGCAAAACAGTACATCAAAAATAACTCTTTCAATGAAAAGTCCCACTGTCATTTCAGCAAGTGGAGTTTGTGTAAAAGTATTTATGGAAAACCTCCTCCAGGCAAGGGCAGCATGTTAGGTGGTACCCGTGCTAGCACTAGTTCAAGGTGAAAACTAGATTGTGTGTCTTAAAAGAGATAATAATACATGAGTACGAATAATAGAAGCACTAGAAAACCCCCGATACCAGGTCAGATCAACAAAGAGAAATACAGTAAGCTATGAGGGTTAAAGGGGTTGGAAGAAACAGGAAAAGATTGAGGGAGAAAATAAAACTTGCAATAGGATTTGAAGGATGAGTAGGATTTTTGAATGGGATGGGATGATGGGGAGGTGGAAAAATGAGCGAGGGAGAAAAAGTATTCTTGTGAAAGAAAGAATATGGGCACCGGCATGAAAGATGGGGTTCCCAGATGACAGCGAATAGTAAAGGCTTTTAATATATAAGCTAAGATGGGACTTCATTACAGAAGACACTTGATTGTTGAATTTGAATGTGATCTGGTAAGCAATGATGAGTCTGAGCATTTTAAAGCAGGAAATAATACAAATTTTATTTTTTCACAACCATACATTACCCATAGCCTGGTGCTCTCTCTCTCCTCTCTACTTTCTCTCTCTCTAGCCTAAATATTGGAAATGAGGTTAAACCAAATAGAGGGAAAAAGGCCAGTAAACAAATGTATCAATGAGGAAAGGAGGCACAGGGAACAAGATATTATTATTTGTGCTTTGTCCACACTGTAGTTGAATCGTTCATTAACCACATTCTGGAACCCTAAATAATTTTTTGAGAGTCAAATAAGATATTTGATGAAGGGCCTCCCCTGGTGGTGCAGGCGGTTGAGCACCGTGCTGTGAAGCTATCCACAGCCTCTGCAGCGCCGGTTCAATCCCTGCTGGGTAGCGAGGGTCCCATATGGCAAGGCAGACCTGTCGTGCCCACTACTCCCCTCAGCAATGTATTTCGTCAGTCAGCCTGTTCTGTTCCCCACTCTGTCTCTGGTGAATCTTCTCACCCTCCCACACATCTGGCCTGTACCCTGGTTCTTCTATAAATAAATAAATAAATAAAAAAAAAAGATATTTGATGATGATAAACTACAAATTACAGTTTTCGTTTGGTCCTCATTTCTATACTTCCCATTCTGTCTGTCTTGGATCACAAGAAATGACTGGAGCAAGGGTTGTAATTCAAGGACAGATTAATGACTACATGCAAAGAATCCTTGAGCTAAAGCAAGTCAATCTAAATTTGGTATTTGAAATAATCTGCTATCCATTAAAAAAACCCCAGCATTTCAAACAATCAAAAAATCAAACCACAGTATTGTAAATCGATATTACATATAGATTAAAAACTAATTTACCTCATGGTCATGAGTGGCCTGTCGGGCTGCATCTGAAATATGAAAGAATAAGAGAACATGAAGTTGAAAAACAAAACAACAATAAAACCCAAGCATATGACTATGTCAAGCTATGAAAACCGCTGGAATAGGTAGATTCTCACATCTATTTTCTCTCATGCTTTATTTATCACTTGCTCTTAGCCAAAAGCCAAGAAGCCATTCATGCTTTTTTAATCATTCAATCAACAAAAGTTAAAGGGAGCCCCATACTCACAGGCTGTAAAATTAGACACCAGAGAAACAGCAGGACAGTTCTTACCTTGGGGAGAACAGGGTTGGGTACCGGATGGGAAACACACACCAAGGCTCCTTGCACAGCAAGAGAGTTTAACAAGGCAAATGCCCAAGTGTGGAGAAGATGCAATGGCTAAGGAATGACTGACTGGTTATGGGTGGGGCTTCTTTGGCAGTGTTTCCTGAAGAAGGGGAACTTGCAGCACTGATAAATAATTTTAATGGGGAACAAAAGCTCCACGAGGAGTGGGATCTTGTCTATCTTGTTCATTCACTGTGGTATCCATAATGCCTAGATAAAAGCCTGACAGGTAACAGGAGGTGCTTGCTTCATATATTTTGAATGCATGCATGCATGCATGGATACATAAAAAGGATGATCACTGGAGGCAAAGAGAAATGGCACATGAAAGGCTTAGAGGTGTTAAAGCAAGATAGTTACATAGTTTAGCAGACAGACTTGTTTAGGGGCAGAGAACTCTATCTACATTGGGAATTAGGAAAAAACAAAACAAAACAAAACACAGCTATCTACAAGGGATCTTGGAGCACAGGCCAAATTGTTGATGCTGGATATGGAAACCCAATGGAAATTTCTGAGAGCAATGTGTTTGTAGTAAAATTCTAAGATAATGCTTGTAAGTAAATGTAGGGGACAGAGAAATGAGAGAAGCCTTGCTATGATATTTAGCACTCTAAGAGGAGATTTTGTGACACTCCAAGCACAGCAAACTACTAGTCCAGCTTGGTCTGTTTCTGATACCTTGCCTATGAGATTTGCCTTTCTGACGGTCCTGGGTTTTCCTGCTGAAGACCTTGTAGGCCTCAGTCTTCTGATACTGCTCCAGTTCTTTCATGTAACGCTCCTTATCTCTGTCTGCTTCATCAAGGTAGCGCTAGGAAAGAAATGTGGAATTACTTTCAAGAAAGAGATGTTATTTAGGTAAAATATCAATTACCTATTTGAAGAAAACAGGACAATTAGAATATGAAAAATAATGTATACAGGGAATAAGCTTTATGGGAGAAAAAAATAACAAGTTATATGAATACAATAATATAATCCCTCTTATGAAACAGGTGATTATGACTTTTTAGGCTATTTACTGCCTTTTCTAATTTAATGAAGACACGTCCTAATGAGAACATTCTCTTAAAAATTCATAAAGACAATTATAGTTATTTCTCTAAACCTACAAACAGAGCTCCACATGGCTACTAGCATTCTCAGGAGGGTTAAATACCATATACGCACACTTAATCTTCCCAGGGGAAGGGATGGAATATTGCTTTGTTTCTCCATCCCTAAACCATTCTGAGGGCATGATCTCATACATCAACTGGCCTTTTAAAAGCCAGAAGAGTGGGAAACTAAAGCCCAGAAACGCAAAGAACATAAAAAAGAATGACCTCATCCAATGGACCTAAAATGGACCACTTCGAGAGAACTATATCTACATGCTTTGAGCTATTAATTATTTAAACAAAGTTCATTGATCTACCAGGATAATTTTGTTTAATGCCTTGTCCTTTTCATTCGTCAATTAGATATACAAAATATAAAAATACTATGTGAACATAAACTGGAGATAGACATCATGGTAAAAACCTTGTCTCCTACAAGAGCCAAATGTAGGGAACATCCAACGGGTGAATGACCATTAGAGAAAAAAAAGGAAACTATACACGCACACCACTTATTAATAGGTAAGAAACACACATAAATGGGGAGGGGAAGGAAGAGGAATGCGGAAGGCTGACTGGTGAATGTGGAAGGAGTGTTGGAACTAAAAAATTATTGTTTTGCAACGATCATGGTAGGGATTAGATCAGGCAAAAGTCACCAACCAATGCTAAATCCAGGGGGAAATTTAGAACATGCTATTTGCATGTTCTTAAAATGTCTCTCCATAGACAACTTTGCTGGGTGAACAAAATTAACACTATTGGTGAGGAATAAAAGGACATTTTGTGCCTGCATATGCTACGGCCAGAGAAGGACATTACCATTTAGGCCGCATTCTGACCAAGAATGCATAACCTCAATCTAATCAGAGGAAACATCAGACAAATACAAAGTGAGGAATGTTCTGATAACGGTAAACAAAGGGGGGGGGGAGTTCGTTACATTGTTAAAAAACATCAGTGTAATAAAGACAAAGACTGTGGAAATAGCCCAATTAAATGAATCTAGAGAATTAAATACCAATTTCAAAACCTGACCCCAGACTGGGGAAAAATGTTATAGAGGAATGATGCTTGGTCAACTGACAAAACTAGAATATGGATGATAGGTTAGAGATAGGTTAGAGCAATATATTGCGTTAATTTAAAATTATGAATTGATAACTATACTGTGGTTATATAAGAAAACTTGTGTTTATCCTTGGGAAATACATACTGACATATTTATGGGTAAAGGGCCATGATATTTGTAATTTGCTCCCAGATGATTCAGAAAAGCACATACTGTGTGTGTGTGTGTAAGAGGAGAGGGCAAGATGAGCGAGAATCTAGGCTTATCCACAGGAATCAATGAGCAAGCACTGGAGAGTCTGAGTGCATATCCACGTGGAAAAAGGAATAAAAGGTGTTAACAGTGAGCAGGGTATTTCTATTTGGGTGTCCTTTATAGTATTCTGTTTGCAACTTTTGTACATTTGAAATTATTTTCAAATAAAAGGTTCAAAAAACAAAAACCTTTGTACTACCTAACAGGACTATCCCTAGAGATAATTACTTTTATTTTTTTCTCTACTCATTTCTGTATTGTCTGAAAAAACTTTAAGCAATGAGCAAGTATTACATTTGAAAAATAAGAGTCACATAGCCTGTACACCTCACAATTCCTTTATACATTAAAACTAAAATAATGGGCAATACACACTGCCTTCCACCGCTTGTTAGCACAGTACACAGAACTTCACGTTGCAACTTAATCTCATTTGTTTGAACTTTTTTGAATTCAGTTAATTCCTGAGAGTATTTTTCAAGTTGGTTTTAATCTGTGTGGAATCCTTTTTAAAGAGGATATATTAATTTTTTCTTAACCATAAGAGTGACAAAAGTTGTATTTATTATTTCATCCAACATTTACTACCCCGTACTTCTGTAGAAAGAGAAGGAAGACAAACGACTTCTTTCCACCTCTAAAATAATAATCACAAAGTTAACAAAAAAAGAGTGTACGTCATAATTGAGTAAAAGACATAAAAGAAATATAGCTATCATCCTGATGTTGAAAATGCCAGAAATTTTTAACTGAAAGACACTCCCACAATCATTACTACCACTCTGCTTTTGCTGCATTTCAACCAGTTCATGGCTATCTTGTCCTGATTTCCTCTCAAATTTCTCCAACAAATTGTATAGGTTGTATAGGTTTCAGTTTTGCAGGAGGGTTAGTTTTTGTCTTAGAGAAGAATGCATTCAAGTAGTTCTTACTTTATTTTCTATAGTAGGTCAAATTTGCCAGAATTCTAGTTACGAAAAAAAAATTACTAAAGCAGCAAAATCTTTTTCTTAAATGTAAATCTTATGTAGCAGAATTTTATCAAATGACCTTTTCTCATTTAATTCAAGACTTTTCCATTTAGCTTGGTAGAATAAATTACGCTGATAAATTTCTTAATATTTGACTACTTTAAAAATTTTGGACTCTCAGCACAGAAAAGTGGAGCTGCTCCTGCTCACACCCTTGCCGTGGACTGTGAAGGAGTGTAAAAACCACTGAGCTACAGAAAGGAGCCATGGGGACCCTGACATTCTGACCTCCTAAGCATGTGACAAAATTGAAAAATCAACCATTATCCTCTTTGTTTCTCTCTCTCTCTCTTTTTAAAGATTTATTATATATGCATAGAACTGGGATGTAAGCCAGTGGTGCGGGGGGTGAGAGGATTCACCAGAGAGAGTGGGGAGCAGTGGACGAGACAGGAGAGGTCTGCTGCACCATGTGGGTCAGATTCTTGGCTGGAGATCGAACTCAGGCCATCGAGGTGCTAGCACTGACACTTAACCTTTAACCTCTAGGCTATCAGGCCCTATCCTCTTTGTTTTTCTGATAAAAGTTGTTTTGAGATACCAAAATCAAGCAAAGGATCAATAATAGGAACAGTTACCTGCTTTTCCTCAGGAGGCAGTTTACTCCATTCATTGCCCAACATCCTGGTGATTTCTGGAAACGGGACTTCTGGTCTTTTAGCTCGAAGCTGTTCTCGACGCTCATTCATGAATCGAACATATCCTGTAAGGGGGGATTTGGGTGCATTGCTGTCTCGCAGAGGTTTCTTCCTCTTCCTTCCTTTGGACCAACCTCCTCGTTTACTTCTTTGCTAGAAAACAAGACAAAATAAAAATCCAAAAACCAAATTACAACAACAAAATGCCCCTGCCCCAAATACAACAATCAATACCAACAAACAAAACAGGGTCCAAATTTGTCAGGGAAACAATTCAAGAAGGGCCGCTAAGATGTTCACTTGCAGACCCTTCTAGGTACCACATTACATAAACTGTTGCACTAGAGGGCTGATTTACTGCTGACCCTAACAGATGAGAAGCAGTGGTGCCATGGTAATGCAAAGCTTTGGCCTTCACTTGCCCTTAACAAGTCTTGACTTCTGAGAGAGGAATATGCTAGGTGGGAAATGGAGACATTGTCACAGTAGATCTGAATAAGATGCTGTCACATGAACAGGGGAAATGAAGAGAAAAGTTGTAGTATAGGGATACAAAATCATTCATGAAGGGTATTTCTGACTGATACTATTCAGAATCAGCTTCCATTTCCCACAGCAGATAGCATATCAATTTTAAAATTAATATCTAACTCTTAGAAAAATTTCATTTGAGTATAATATACCCAAAATAAAGATGAGTTCTTCAGCTTGATGATTTGTTCCTTGAGATTTTTTCAAGAAACTAGAGGTCTTTGCGTTATTAATTAAATCAAAAGATGAAATCATCTCTAAAAAGTTTCGGAAAAGAACTGATGTTACCACTGATGTTTGACCACAGCCCTTTTAGATGAGATGTAAGTGCATCAATTTTTTGCTTTATAATTTTACAATTACATAGAGTCTAGCAGTTAATAACATTTTATGGATATAAAAATTCTTATTACAGAAAAGAAAAAGATGAGCAAAATGAACAAAATTATCTAAACAGTGATTAAAGCATGCAATCCTCCAGATATACATAAAGCAGTGCAATAATTCACCATTGGGATAATAATGTATTTTGTATTCATTTTCTCCCTTGTTTTTGTTTTGCAAATCTAGTAGCATTAAAACTACAAAAGTTTTTAAGGTGTCTAAGAAGCTTTAAGCATTCATCACAAACTTTAAGAATGCCAACATGAAAAAAAAAAAAATCACCTTTTTTACAATAAGAAAAAAGACAAAAAAATCAATAGCAGTATTGATTTGTTTTATGGCAGGAAAAAAGTGCCTTAAATAGACAATGGAATCAGTCATTGGGGAGGAATGCTGAGAGTCCACCAAGGGCACGACTGCCAAAGCATATGGAGTCTCTGTGTGAATTACAGAAAATGCGAGAGTGAGGAGAGAGTGAGGATTTGGCAAATGCTGGGACTCTTTTGGGCACCCGTGAGTCCACACTCAGGGTGTGTGAGCAGTGTGGGGCCTAGAACAAGGGAATGTGGACTTCTCATCAATTATTTAATTAAATCACTCGCTCCTTCTATATGCATTTGTTGAGCTTCTAATATGATATAGGTATACATTTCTTAGAAAGGGGATAAAAAGAGTTTGTGTCTATGTAGTTAAAGCCATTAATATATGGCTCTATGTGAAATAAAATATAAGAAGGCCAGATGAGGAGCCCTTGATCAAATCCCTTGGCAACTGCTTTTTCAGAAGCTTCACAGACCAGTAAATGGGAGATGCTTGGGGGCTCACCTCATCTTCATGCCTTTGCTCATTGCCTTCTGCTATATTAGAAGGCTCATTCTGAAGCAACTGCCCTTGAGAGAGATCCTCCACGAATTCTGAGTTGTTAGTGGATGATGTGACTCCACCACTATATGGAACTTCTGGGTGTGTTAAACTGAAGAATAATAGGCAGAAGTGTAAAAGTTCAGTATCAACAGCATCAAAAACTCCTATTCAGCCTAGGTTCAAGACAAATTTCACTGCCAGCAAAAACACCTACCAGTCCTTGAATTAATTCCCCTGCTTCATTCTGTGTAAATGTACACAATAATGTCTCCACAATAGCTACAGAGTATTTAAAAAATGGTTTCAGTACTTGAAGAAGTCAGTAACATGAAGAAGTCTCCTACCAAAAACAGCTATAATCTTTTCTCCCCAAATTACCTCATCCCTCACAATAGACTTCATATCTTAGTTTTGAGTATGTAACAGAATTTCATATGCTTCCTTTCCTGGATCTCCACGTAAAGGGAAAATACTATTAATGGAAAAGGAGCACAGGAATTAAAGTTGTGGAGGTAGGCTGCCCCATCAAAAAAGAGCTCTTGAAGGCTATTCTTTTTTTGGATTATAGACAACCAGACCATCTTACTGTCAATATTATTAAGTTCAGGTATAAATGATAATAAATCAGACAAGATATATTTCTTTTTTTGTTTCCATTATTCTGTTGTAGATGAGCTCAGCAAACCAGTTCTTACTCTTCTGAAAAGTGAACACAAGAACTTATGGATGGTGGTTGGGTCTTAGACTGACTCATCCTATCATATGTGGATAAAGGAATGGAGGAAAAGACAACACCATGTGCTAGGCAGTTTGGAGGGAGGAAACTGTAAGAGAGTAGCCATCGGTGGTTATTTTGGAAGAATGTATACTCCCTCGTGTTATAGGCAAACAATTACAATGCAATATAAGTACCAAAACAGAGATTTATAAAACAGAGTACTAAAACAGATTTGTAAAATGTGCCATAAGGGCACAGTAAAGAGTATGATGATTTTATATGTATGGTGAGGATATTATGAAAGATTTTAGAGATAAGGACCTAAAAGATAAATAGGAACGCGTCAGGTAGACCACATCATTACAGGCAGAAAGAACAAGGCATAATAGGGAAACCTACAAGGAGGCTACTGCAATAAAGTGAAGTGAGAGAGAAGGGTGGGCAGGATGGAGGACAGGGAAGAAAAAGCTAAGAGAGAGGTAAAATGGAGGAAAATGGAGGAAACTCAATAACAAATTTGAATATAAACAGCGAAGGAAAAAAATGAGTCAAAGGTACTTCTGAGGTTCCAGATTTTGGGACTATGTGCCCTTAAACAAGGTAACTACTGGAGTGTGTGTGTGTACAAGAAAGTTTCAAACACTCATGGCACAACTAAATATAGCTGTCCCACAGAGACAGATTTGAGAGGCACCAGACCATAGGAACAGTGAGAAGTGCTAAATAGTCTCCAGAAAGATGGTGAGAAGAAAAGTCAGGATAGAAAACTGTTGGAGCAGTAACATTTTAGGATCAAGAGTTAGAAAGGCATTAATTTAGAGGCCAAGGTGGAAAGACTTTGAAGAAGGGGGTATTAACCAAATAAAACGTTGCAGATGTTTAATAAAACAAAGATATTTTTCAGCAGAAGGATGCTGGCAATTTAAGAATATACAGTTTAGTGGAATTATGGGCATAATAACCAGATTATAGTGAACTGAGAAATGAATTAAAGCAGATATAGACTGTGCTGGAAATGAAAGAGTTTATACTTCTCTGACACTTTTTAGAAAACGTAATGGATGATTTCCAGAGAAGGTCTCTATATTTTTGAGATTCTTTGAAAAAGGATAAGAGAATGTATAAATTCAATGCCAGTCATGTTCTCTGAGCCAGGTTGACCTCAGCAGCTGTTTTTCCAAATATTTCAATCATTTTGGATGTCTTTGGCAACTGTCTTTTCTCTGGAACATTCTCATTTCAATTGTGCCATCAATTTTAAGTTACTAACTCTTACCCATTCTCATTTCAATGAAATATAAGAACTAAACCAGGGAAGAAGTACCAGTCTTATGACTCTGCGAGTAAAATGGACAGAAACCAGCAGAGAGTGCAGGAAGGAGTCAAAAGCCTTGAAGGTAGTAAGTTGGATAAAGACTGAAAAACACAAAGATTTTTTTTTGTTCCTATGAACGAACTGTCCAACAACGCTTCCATTTGTGCTCTGGGTCCCACATCCTCTAGCTTACTCAAAACAGATAGCTATTCCTCAATTTTGCCCATCACCAATTCTTCTTCCCTACTGTCTTAGTCTAATCAGCACACAAATGTGGCATTATTACTCTTAAAAAGAAAACAAATTAAAAAAAAAAAAAACAAACTCACTCTCTTGGACCCGCTTCATTTTTCTCTTTTCCTTTAAAGAACTGTTGCTATTTATTGATTTTAATTCAATTTCTCCACAATTTCTTTCTAAAGACATGCTGACAAGTCTTGTCAAGTTACCACTGACTTCCATGGTAAATGCAGTATCATTTCCCAGAACTGATCTCACCTGAACTTCCAGATGTACCTTAGATAACTGGCTCCTTCCATTCCCCTGGAATCCCTTTTATCTGGTTTCCAGGACTTGCACTTCTCTAGTTTTCCTGCTATCCTCTAGCTGTCTTTGTGGACTCCGCCTCTTCTGCCTGACTTGGAAACGCTGAACTATGCCAGAGCTCAGGCAGTAGATCTCTTCTCCTTGGTCTGTAAACAGTGCTTATTTCTTCAGTGATCTCATTGTGTGGCTTTAAATAGAAGTTATATACCAATGGCTCTCAAGTTTCTCTTTCTAGTCTGGACCTCCCTTAAGCTCAGAACCCGGTACCAAGCTACCTATTTGACACCTCTGCTTGGATAGCTAATAATCACTTCAAATTAAAAATCTCCAAAGCTGAGATCCTAACATTCTTCCCCTACCTGTTCATTTTCCCCATTTAAATTAACGGCAATTCCATCCCTTAGGTCTCCTAGGCCAAAGACAACTTCAAGGTTGTCTTTGCCTTCTCCCTCCCTCTCACATCTTATCTGGTCTTTAGGCAAATCCTGTTTGATTTGCCATCAAAATGTATCTAGAATTCTATACTTCACAGCATACCCTCATTCCTGTTACTTTGAAACCCACTCCAATTAGGTTTTTGCTCCTCTGCTCTATCAGCATACTCTTGTCAAAGCCATTAGTGATGTTCTCCAGGTCATCATTTCTCACCTGAACTATTTCAGGAGTCTAACTGGTCTCCTTGCTTCAGCTCCTGCTCCCTTCACTCTATTCTCAATATAACAGTCATAGGGAACCTGTTAAAATGTAAGTCAGATCTTATTCTGTTCCAAATCCTCCAGTGCCTTCAGATCTCACTTACAGTAATAGTTATCTGTAAGTGCTTATCTGACTCATGATATCCTACACGAGCTAGTCCTTGCTAAAATATGGGTCTCATACCAATAGCACTGCCATCACCGGGAAGTTTTTTACATGTAGAGTCTCTGGCCCTAGCTCAGACTTTCTAACAAAGAATCTGCATTTTAGTAAGCTCTTTGGGCAATTTCTATGTAGACTACAATCTGAAAAGCACCAATAGGGCCCTCTTTTTCCTCTCCCCTGGTATACTCTGCTCCAGTTATGTCGACCTCCTGTCTATTTCTAAAAGGTAGAGACACCCCTGCCTTGGGATTTCTGCATTACTTCCCCCTCTGTCTAGAATAATCTTCCTAAATAATTGTATGCTGGCTACCTATTTCTTTCAGATCTGGATTTAAGCCACTTTGTCTATCAAGTCTTTCTGGGTCATCTTTTCTAAAATTGTACCCCCAAACCTTCCTGATCTTTCTTCTCTACTTCATTTTTTTAACTGACAGTTCCTATCAGTTGAGTATGTTATTTATCTATCTTTTTTATTGTTTGACTTCCCTGGCAGAATCTGAATTCTGTAGGGACTACAAGTTTTGTCTGTTTTAGTCACTCCTTAAAAATCTAGCGCCTAAAAGAGTGCTTGGCACATAGTAGACAGTTGGAAAATTTGTAGTGAATGAATTGGATTTTGCAAGTAGGCAGCCTGTGGAAAACTCTTGAAGATTAAGTAAGACACCTGAATACTAAGGTCAGAAGGCAAATACTAATGAGGCAAGAAATGAATGTGAGGGAAGGAAACAATTACAAAGTGTAGTCTATTTTTAAAGTGCTCTAAAGAATATTAAAATAATTCATCTTAAGGATTAGCTAGCACTTCAATCTATTAGTGAATACAATTCTTCCTTGGCAAATAACTTCTAAATTTAGAAAAGATAAAAATTCAAATGAAGCAGATTTTCAAGGAAAGAGGGGCTATCGCTATTAGCCCTTTCCTATATTCTTTACACATCTGTCCAAAAATGCCAAAGAAAAGAGACGGGGGCAGAAAAAAGTAACACAAATCAGCAAGAGCTCCTAGGCATCTTGAATAAAGAACCATATTCTAAAAAATATGACCTTAAAAAAAGACTTATGGGGAAAAATTATTTTAATATCAGTGGCAATTCAAACAGAAAATGCATTTGATTTTCAGAGCATGCCCCTTGGCAGGTATTTCCTTAATGGTGATCATGTGGTTCACTTCACCAGGAGTGACCAACGTTTGCTGTTCCAGTTCACAGGAACCAGCGCAAACGACAGCTAACTGCAGATTACAGAGCAGCTCACAATCAATGGTTACACTTTCTTTGCCCAACAAAACCGTATCTTCTAGTCTCATGATTTAAAACTGCCTCTCTGGCATCTCATACATTGCCGAAAGCTTTGTTCTGAAGCCTAGGCAGAGGCCCAGGGTCCCAAAGCAGCTGCTTACCCAGTTGTAGCCAGATCATTACTCTCCTTGGAGCCATCCTCATCTGCAAAAAGGGGAGGCAGGGCTGAACTAGTCATCAAGGTTTCCATCTCTCTGAAGGGAAGAGAGAATAAAAAATAATGACTTAATTACTTCCAGCTGAAGTTCCACTAATTTAAACGACAACCTTCCTTCACTTTATCGCATGAGCAGCAGAATACAAACTGAGCGAATTATTTATTTTCTTGACTTGATACATTAATTTAAACCCTATGGTTAATGGGCTTTTAACTCCCCCGGTCTTCGCAACTAAGTAGACTAAAAATAAATTTTAACAACCAGGACATATTTGGAAAATTCCTTTCTGTTCACTCAGTATCTTTAACAGTAGCCTTCATTTTCTATAAAAATTGTTAAGCAGAGTAACTTGATGCATTGCAAACCTGAGCAAGTTAATTCAACCTCCTTGCAATACAATTTCACAGCCCCGGACACAGACGAAACTGCTGAACCAAAGGGTCACTGTGAAGGATTAAAATGACAGTGCTTCATAAGCAGGGAAAAGCTTTGGTGGTAGGTGCTTTGACTATTATTATATAAAGAAAGGCACTGTTATTGTAGCAGTGCCAATTCTGAGTCCCAGGTGAATCATCCTTAGCCTAACTGGTAACAAACTGAGTCCCCCAAAAGGGAGTAATGCAAAGGAAGCAAGGCTGGAGAGCAGACCGATGAGGCGCAGAGATAAAGAAACCACATTTCCAGGTCAGAAATGCGCCGCATCACTGATGACCAACTGCGGAAACAGCATGCACCTGGGACAGGAAAACAACTAAGCTTAAGTGAAGAAACAAATAAATCACAAGAACTCATGGCCATCAGACGGAAAGGATAAAGGAAAACGTGACAATAAGAGTGATTTCATTTAGCACATCATTGCAAAGAAATATTTTTCCCATGCAAGGTTTCCCACCACGGGTTTCTCTTCGCCCCCCAGAGCTAAAAGCAGCAGCCCTCCATTCATCATGAAAGTGATCGTCAAACACAACACTCGCCAGTGACCCCAAACACCAGCCACTTAAGTGGAACTGCAAACCACTCAAGAAAAGAAAAGTGCCTCAATCAACTGGGAGAACTGAAAAGCAAATTATGAGCATTCAGTTAGGCGCTCCCTCAGCAGTTATTTCAGGTGCTGCTGCTAAGGAGACCTCGTGAAACAGCAATTAAGAGGAAAGCACAGCAACCCAGAGAGGCTCCACCCCACTGAGGTGGAAATATGCAGAAAACGCAGATGACACGGACATCTTCTAAATGTTGAAGACAATAATTTAGACAGTAATTTACTTCCCAAATGATAAGACTGATGTTTATTTTCTTGTTTTTGCTTCTAAATCTGTTGTTTAGCACACCAACTTCCATAAATAGCTCCATGTGAAAAAAACGCATGTCTGTGTACCCAGTGGCCATCAAGCAGGTAGAGCACGGAGAGCAGAGAGGCGCCTCCTACGCAGCCGCAGGTAGTTTATTCTCCATGCAGGTGTGTTTGCCACTCTTTTCAATCCCTTCAAGATCAGAGGGCTTACAAGGGGCTCTAACAAATACCCCAAAACTCCATTCTAGACATTTTCCAGAATAATACTGACACAAGTGTACTTACATTTTAGTACACATGACACACAAACCAGATTAGAATCTGGGATTTTAAGGGCTGCTGACACCACCTTACCCCCAAAGAAAATGCAATGATTAGATTCTACACAGCCTAACTATATACAACAAGCAAACATTTAAAGAGGCAGGCATGCACACCCAAGCCTTAAGAGGATTTGTGAACTGGTGTTTTTTAACGAAAAGCCTCCCTAGAAGTAAGTGGCCTTTCAGGAACCTCAAGAATCAGAACCTGAAGCTTCTGGCATCCCGCCCACATCTCAAGAGATGACAGTATCTGGTGGGGGACAAATGAAGTGTCTTTTCCCTCACTATGCCAGCATGACCCTCTTACGAGTGTTTCCAGATATCTTTAGTCATTGTGAAATATGGGAGGCAGCTGGACACCACCCCCTTAACAACATATAAACAGATCATATAAACAAAGGAAGTTCAGAGAACGCTCACATCTTGCTTTTCTCCCCCTCTTAAGTTTGTTTTACTGAACCCATATGACTTCAGATCTATTTTCTCTAGTGTTACTGAGTAGTCAGGTCCCTAAGAAATGAGTAATAAGTGGGTGGAAGGCTAAGGGGCCAAGATCAACAAAAGAAGGAAATGAGGAAAAAGTTCAGTGAAACCCAAGGCCTCTAAAACCAGTCCAATTAGTTGGAAAATAAAATGATTCCCAAGATATGGCTGGGATCCTGCGGGATCTGCGCTCATAGGCCTGTGGGGGTGGAGGGGAGATTCAAACGGAATCGTGGCTACCAAGGCACCGAGTGCCAAAAGCCCTTCAGCATAGCATGCATGCCTGATTACGTGTCAGTACAGAGGTCACGCCGAACTCTGAAATTCCATGCAACGCACTTAAGCAATGTAATGAATGCTGCTCTGGAAGCAGAAAGAAGAGAAGTATAAAGGCAAAGCTATATACAAGTTTGGTTCTCCACTGCAGTTTACATATGTAGAGTCAGGACCGGGCATAGTGCAGGTTTTCTGATCCCATGCAAACTGGGTAAAGGAGGAGTCAGAGTCCTTAGTGGCTTTTTGCAGGACTTTTTATTGGGATTTACCCGGTACAGAGCAGGTAAGCGTGCTGGGGAGCCGGGAGGCTGGCAGGCCTCCCAGCCCCCAGCAAGTCTTCATTCCATCTGGGCTCTATGGCCTTCTCTCAGCTTCTGCTTCTCTTGCTTCTCTCTCAGCTTCTTTTTTGGCTTCTACTGGCGTCCTCATGACGCCGCCCTTAAAAGCCCAGTCTCGGGCCTCCCCGGTGGCGCAGCGGTTGAGCGCTGGGTTGCGAAGCTGCCCGCGGCCTCTGCGGCGCCGGTTCGATCCCCGGCTGCTCCCCGGCCACCGGGGGAGGGTCCCACATGGCGCGCAGACCTCTCCTGCCGCCCGCTGCTCCCCTCAGCAGTGTCCTTCGGTCCTTCTGCCTGCTCTGCTCCCCGCTCTGGCTCTGGTGAATTCTCTCACCCTCCCGCGCCCAGTCATGTATAAAGAAAAACAAACAAATAAAGAAAGAAAGAAAGAAAACATGCCTCTATATAAAAAAAAAAAAAAAGCCCAGTCTCAGCCCAGGTGAATCCCATCTACCTATGCCCACATCCTATTCCAGGTGCTGCCATCAGGCATGCATTTAGGACGGCAAGGATCCATCATCTATCCTGATGGCGGGAGGGCAGAAAAGCCTGACATTTTTCCTTACCCTACACAGGGTCTGGACTTTAGTTTTGGAAACCTAAAAATTTCTTTTAACCAGTCATGAACATAAAATTGATATATAAAACAAAGTGCCTATGTAAGATATTTTAATGATGATTATAAAAGCTGTAATGAGAATTATAACAAGCACACTAAATAATTATTGGCCAATCAACACATTTTCCCCTTGTTGTAATACGGGGAGCCAAATCACAATTAGAACATTGCTTTAGTCAATATAGGGTCCAAAAGGGGAACATTAAGTGGAGTTACAGAAATGTCCCTTAACTAAGATTGTTCTAGAAACCTTTCCCAACAAAAGGGATAACCTCAACAGTTAAGACTATGTTAAGGCCTCCCTGATGGCGCAGGGATTAAAATCTCAGCGCTATCAAGTTACTGTCAGCCACTGCAGCATGCGTTTGATACCTGGCTAGGGAGCAACCCACATGGCGCAGCAGACCTCTCCTGCCTCGCCCGCTGCTCCCCTCAGCAGTGTATTTCAGTTGATCTGCCTGTTCTGCTCCCCACTGTCCCTGGTGAATCCTCTCACTCCCCACATCTCTGGCCTGCACCCCAGTTCTTGTATACATAAATAAATAAATCTTTTTAAAAAAAGAGTATCAATATATCCATCAAGAGTGTATGAGAAAACAGCAACTCCATCTTTGCATGTAAAAAACAATGGGAAAATCCACTCAAAACTATTTTACTCACTAGAACCAGCTTCATTTCTTTTAATCAGAGGATCAAATGTCCTACAAATTAATAGTAAACATGCTCTAAATGTAGCCAAATAATAAATATTTGCCTTCTATTAAAACTCTCAGAACAAAGATATTTGGCACTGCCTTAAGTTTTTCAGAAACAATTCTTCTTCATTACAAATATATTTAAAAAAAAACAAAAGCATTCATAAAATATCTCACCTTAGGTTTTTAGACAAATAAAATAAATCTTAAAAAAAATACATTATTCCAAATGTGTTGGATAGTGCTGAAAGCATTATTTGTAATTTCTGTTCTCTGGGGTTGGCCCTTACTTTACATATGTTATCCTATTCCCTGAAGTCCTGAGATACAGCATATTCCCTCTCCAGCCATACATATCAGAGCTGGGAGGTAAGGTTCTGCTCTCATTTTTCATGCTAGTAGCCTTATGCACAACTCCCAGTTCTTTTAAAAATCATGTTACTTGGCTATATCAACCTCCACTTCAAAAGTCTCTGACCAGTATCTCCTACCATTTCAGCTCTCTCAATTACTTCTACTACAATTTTATCTTAAACCAAACCTCTAGTCTTTGACCCTTAATTTTCCCTGTACTGTCTTAGATTCCAAGACTACATTTGAAATATTCTTTTGCCAACATTGCAATTCCTTTCCCTTGTTATTCCCTCATATCCTATATGTAGATAAATTCTGTTAGCTCAAGATGGTGTCAGAGAAAAAAAATCACAAAACATAGGGTGCTATATAAATTTATTCAACCACAGCTGGGCCCTCAGTGTTCTCAGCAGTCACTCTATGTTCTTTAGATATTTCCCAATCCCCACATCAGCTCTGTGAAACATTTCCAACCCACTCAAACCTAACTTGCCAAACCCACCTATTCACATACCCCAGTCCTCATTTATATTAAAAGTCATCCTATTTTGCTTTATTTTCTTAAAGCATGTATTTCACATACCATACCCCTTAGAAGTATACAATTCAGTGAATTTCATATATTTACAACATTATGCAACTAACACCACAATTGATTTTATAACATTTTTATCACCTTCCCAACTCCTCCCCTGCAAGAAACTTGGTATTCACTGCTCATTCTCCCCTCTCACTGGTCTCTCAGTAACCTCTGATTTGTTTTCTGCTTTATGGGTACACCTAGCCTAGGATTTCATATAAGTGGAATCACACAAGGTGTGGCTTTTTGTGTCTGGTTCTTTCACTTAGCAAAAAGTTTTCCAAGTCCATCATATTGTAGCATTTGCATCCACATTTTTTTTTTAAAGATTTATTTATTTATTATTTATACAAGCACTGGGTACAGTCAGAATGTGGGAAGGTTAGAGAATTCACCAGAGCCAGAGCGGGGAGCAGAGCAGGCAGAAGGACCGAAGTACACTGCTGAGGGGAGCAGCGGGCAGCAGGAGAGGTCTGCGTGTCATGTGGGACCCTCCTCTGGTGGCCGGGGAGCAGCCGGGGATTGAACCGGCGCCGCAGAGGCTGCGGGCAGCTTTGCAACCCAGCGCTCAAACGCTGCGCTACCGGGGAGGCCCTGCATCTACATTTTATTTCATTTTTATGGATGAGTAATATTTCATTGTATGGCTCTGTAATATTTTATTATCCATTCATCAACTGTCAGACTTGGACTGTTTCCACTTTCTGGTTATTGTGAACAATGGGGATTATTAACACCTGTGTACAACTTTTTCAGTAAGCATGCTTTCAGATCTCTTGAGTATTTGCCTAGCAATGAAATTGCTAGGTTATATGGTAGCTCCATGTTTATCATTTTGAGGAACTGCTAAACTATTTTCTAAAGCACTGTACTGTTTTATAATCCCATCAGCAATGAATGAGGCTTCTAAATTCTCCAAATCCTTAACCGCACTTTTTAGGAGTGCTAGGTAAATATCAACTCCGGCTCTACTTAGCTTTCCACACAGGGCAAGGGAAATATGCACCTTCCAATCATCCTGTCCCACCTACAGGGGGAAAAATAACCTAAAAAGCATGGGTACAGTTCACAGGCCAGAAATCAGGTTCACCAAAAGATCGAGACAAATCATAGGACCATAGTTTGCTTCTCTTCTCCCCACACCTTATCTGAAGGCCTATGTAGTATATAGTTCCTTATACCCAGGATATCATATATACCTTTCAACAAAAAATTACAAGGCATATTAAAAGGTAAAAGAAATATGGTTTGAAGAGATTGAACAAGTATCAGAACTCAAAGTCAGCTATGGGAGGGATGTTGGAATTACCAGACCAGGAACTTTTAAAATTATGATTAAAGTGTTAAGGGCTTTAATGTAAAAAGCAGACAACATGCAGGAACAGATAAAAATTGTAAGCACAAGATGCAAGAATATATACATACTATACGTGGAAAGATAGAAATTCTAAGAATGAATCGAAAAGGAAATTCTGGAGACTAGAAACAGTGTAATAGAAATGAATGATTTTGAAGGGCTCATTACTAGATTACAGGTGGCTGAGAAAAGACTCTCTGAGCTTCATGAAATTGATACAGAAATTTCTAAATTCAAAAGCAGAGAAGGAAGGGCCTCCCTGGTGGTGCAGCGGTTGAGCTCTGGGTTGCAATGCTGCCCGCAGAATCTGCACCGCCGGTTCGATCCCTGGCCTCTGGGCGAGGGTCCCACATGGCGCACAGCCCTCTTCTGCTGCCTGATGCTCCACTCAGCAGTGTACTTCGTCGGTCTGCCTGTTGTGTTCCCCACTCTGGCTCTGGTGAATTCTCTCACCCTCCCACACTTCTGACTGTACCCAGCGTTTGTATAAATAAATAAATAAATCTTAAAAAAAAAAAAAAGCAGAGAAGGAAAAAAAACAGAATACACAAAAACTGGGACACTATAAAAGTTATAATATTTGTGTAATGGGAATACTAGGAGGAAGCACAAAAGCTGTATTTGAAATTCTAATGACTAAGAATGTCTCCAAATTGTCAGATATCAAACCATAGATCTAAGAAGTTCAGATTACACCAAACAGGATAAATGTCAAGAAAATAACACTTGTGTGGTGGAGGATTATGGGCACTTTGGTGGTAGTAGTACTATGGTGACCTTATCTGAGGGGAGAAATCCTGTATTTTCAAAAAAAAATTAACAAAGATGTAAAACAATGGTACTTCATTAAAAAAAAAAATCACTACTATCCATATATCAAAACCTAACAAAATACTTTCTGGAATATGAATTAGCAATTTTTAATAACTAAAATGTATTTTTTAAAAGATTTATTTATTTATACATACAAGAGCTGGGGTATAGGCCAGAGGGGTGTGTGTGTGTGTGTGTGTATTCAGCAGAGACAGAGTGGGGAGCAGAACAGGTGGATTGACTGAAATACACTGACGGGGAGCAGTGGAAGAGACAGGAGAGGTTTGCTGTACCATGTGGGCCAGCAACCTGGTTGGGGATCGAACCCATGTGGCAGTGACTGGTGATAGCTTCATAGTGCTGAGACTTAACCCCTTGTGCCACCAGGGAGACCCCTAATAACTAAAACATTAAAGACTTTTTATAATTTAAAAACAATTGTTGGATTGTTTCCTGGGTTCCAATCCTCACTCTGATGATCTAATAAACTCTAATGATTATTGAGACCTTTATTTCTGTCAAGATATCAAATCATGAAATTGTACACTGAAAATATTTTGCAATTTTTTTTGTCAGTTATGCCTCAATAAAGCTGAAAAAAGGACAACTGTTCCCCCTCACCCACATCTAAGAATATCACATTCAGATTTCAGGAAAATAAAAAATAGAGAAAAAAAATTTTCAAAAGTGAGACCAAAAAATATATTACAAAGATAAGAATTACTTCTGACCTCTTTTCAAAAATCATGCATACATGAAGAGAGTGGAGTTAGATATTTTAAGAGTTGAGAGAAAAGACTTAACAACCTAGAATTATGTACTCTATGACAATATCTTACAAAAGTGAGGGAGAAATATTTCCTTAGCCAACCAAAATTTGAGGAATTTGTTTCCAGTAGACCTGCTTTGCACAATTAGTGTTTAAAATAAGTTCTTCACAGAGCAGGGCAATGATACAGGTCAGAAACTCAGATCTAGGACCTCCCTGGTGGCGCAAGGGGTTAAGCACTATGAAGCAACCCACAGCCTCTGCAGCATGAGTTCGAGCCCTGGCTGGCCAGGGAGCTACCCACATGGCGCAGCAGACTTCTCCTGCCTCTCCTGCTGCTCCCCTCAGCAGTGTATTTCAGTCAGCTGCTTGTTCTGCTCCCCGCTCTGTCTCTGGTGGATCCTCTCACCCACCGCACATCTGGCCTGTACCCCAGTTCTTGTATGCATAAATAAGTCTTAAAAAAAAAACAACAACTCAGATCTACATAAAGGAAGCTCAGTGGAGAATAAAAAAGTAAAGGCAACATAAACACTTTTGTTTCTTATTCCTGAGGACAACAGGTATTTAAAGTAATAACAATGCACTTGATTATGTATGCTTATACACATACACACGCTTATGTATAAGGAAATGAATGACAGCAATGGTATGAGAAATGAGAGGAAGCAATTATGAATATTTGCTATTATAAGGAACTTAAACTATGTATGAAGTGGTAGTGTTATTTGAAAATGGAATTGATTAGCTGTAAATCTGTACTGTAAACCGAAAAACAACCATTAAAGAAAAAAATTGATATGGTAAGACAGGAGAGTAAATGGAATTATATAAAATTCTCAAAGCTATAAAAGATAGAAAAATGGTGGAAGACAAAAACAGGAACAAAAACAATGGCAACAAATAGAAAACAGTAACAAATGTGGCAGACATTAATCCATCTGTATCAGTTATCACCTTCAATGTCAATAGTCTAAATATAAGAATTACACAGAGATAGTCAGAGTGGTTCAAAAAAGTTTCACCTATGTGCTGTCAGTAAGAACCCACTTTAAATATAAAACACAAAGATTTAAAAGGAAGTAATAGAGAATGATACAACTCCAACAATCAATCAAAAGAAAGCAAGAGCAGCAATACTAGTTTCAGATATAGCAGACTTCAGAGCAAGGAAAGTTATCAGGGATAAAGAGGGATATACTTAAAATTATGTATCATTACATGACCATAGAAGTCAATACTCAAGAAGACATGACAAACAGATCAATCTACTCTTACAGTTGGAGACTTCAACACTGTCAGAAATGAAAAGATGCAAAAAGCAGAAAATCAGGAAGGACACAGCTGAACTCAACAGCACAGTTAATAAACTGGATATAATTGACACCTATAGAACTACTTCACTCAAAAGCAGATCAAGCACTCCTTTCAAGTTCACCCAGAACATTTACCAGGACAGACCAAACTCTGGGCTATAAAAAACTAGAATTCAGTAGCAGAAAGAATGTTGGAAAATCCCCAAATACTTAGAGATTAAATACAACTTCTTTATAACACAAGTTAAAGAAGAAATCAAGAGAAAGTTAAAAATATTTTGAAAGATAATGAAATACAACTTATGCAAGTTTGTTGGACACAGTGAAAACAGTGCTTAGAGATAAATTTACAGTGCTGAGAGCCTCTCACTTCATGGTGAGAAAATCAAAACGTCCCCTCCAAGATTAGAAACAAAGCAGGCAAGTATAACCCCTGTACCACTGCTTTTCAACACCATAGTGGAGTCCCAGATAATTCACTGCAAGACAAAGGAAAAAAAAAAAAAGGCATATAGATTGGGAAGGAAGAAATAAAAATAATGTTTACAGATGTGAAGATTGTTTATGTGGAAAATCTGAAAGAACTGACAAAACAACTCCTGGAACTAATAAGTGAGTACAGCAATGTTGCAGGAAACAAGGTTAATATGCAAAAGTCAATTGTTTTCCTAGATACCAGCAATGAACAAGGGGAATTTGATATTAAAAATCCACTACCATTTATGTTACTGAATAACACTCCCCAAATACAAATACTCATTAATCTAACAACAAAACCTGTATGACAAACACCACAAAACTCTAAAGAAAGAGATAAATAAAAGAACTAAATAAATGGAGACATGGTCTATATTGATGGATAGGAATGCTCAATATTGTCATGATGTCAGTTCTTCCTAACTTGATCTACAGATTCAACTCAAATTCTGTATAAATCAAAGTAAGTCGTTTTGTGGATATCAATAAACTGATCTCGAAGTTTACAGATGGCAAAGGACGCGGAACAGTCAATTCAATATGAAAGGAAAAGCCATGGCAAAATAAGGACTGTGATAAAACTGTCCCTTAAGTACAAGCGGGAAAAACTAAATTTTGGTTATCACTGCCGGTGGCAGGGAACCAGCCCACAGATATTTTGCTCTGAGGCTGGTGGTTTGCTGTGGGGCTGGGAAAAGAGAGAGGGAAAAGGAGCCTTAGTGCCACAATTAATAAATAGCCAAAGAAGTTTGGGTCTGGGCACAGATGATGGACACAAGGAACGTATGCAGCAAATCTTTTCATTATAGGGGAATGGAGACCTACATGCACACGGGCAATGGTACTGTTGATTCAGTCGCGGACAGTCTGGTTGCTGGGAGCGTGGGCGGCACAGTCCCATCCCATCCCATTCACCCTTCTGCCTCCTTCCCCCAGTGCTAGGTGATGTAGGTGATGGGAGAGACCCGCTGTGTCAAGGAAAGAACAGCAATGAGGCCAGGCCCTAGTGTTTGGACTTTGTTTTTTTTTTCTTAAACATTTTATTTATTTATTTATTTTAAAGATTTATTTATTTATTTATACAAGCACTGGGTACAGTCAGAAGCACGGGAGGGTGAGAGAATTCACCAGAGCTAGAGCGGGGAGCAGAGCAGGGAGAAGGACCGAAGTACACTGCTGAGGGGAGCAGCGGGCGGCAGGAGAGGTCTGCGCGCCATGTGGGACCCTCCTCCTGTTGCCCGGTTGCACCCGGGGATCAAATCAGTGCTGCAGAGGCTGCGGGCAGCTTCGCAACCCAGCGCTCAACCGCTGCACCACCGGGGAGGCCCAGTATTTGGACTTTGTAAAGCAGCGAACAGTTTGCTCTGAAGAGCAAGGGAAGAAGAGGTGGTGTAAATCTGCCTGGAAAAACCATCTCTCTCCATTAAGACTGAGACAGGGTCTGTAGACTTTAGCATCCCCTCCCTCACATGTTACCTCACACTTTAGCATCCCCTCCCTCACATGTAGACTTTAGCATCCCCTCCCTCACACGTTACCACATTAAGCAAAGAAGATAAACAAAATTAAAGCCACCATGCTCCACATGGAATAAGCACATGAAATACACATGCCTGGAAAAAAGCAGCACGAGGACACAAGATGGCACAGCTGAAGGAGAACAGAATTCCAGAGACCTATATAAAGGACACAGAATTTGAAGCCATAATAGACAAAGAGGTCAAACACAAAGGCAGGTCCAGAGTCTCAGGAAAAAGATTCAGGAACAAAAACATTTTTCAAAATGAACATACCATATGACCACAACTCCTAAGTATCTACCTGAAGAATGCAAAAACACTCTTTATTTTATTTTAAAGATTTATTTATTTATGTATACAAGAGCTGGGGTACAGGCCAGAGGTGTGGGGGGTGAGGGGTGGTGGTGAGCGGATTCACCAGAGACAGAGTGGGGCACAGAACAGGCAGACCTGTTTTTGCGGAGACTCCCTGGTGGTGCAAGGGGCTAAGCACAGCACTATGAAGCAATCCACAGCCTCTGCAGCACGAATTCAATCCCTGACCGGTCAGGGAGCTACCCACATGGCGCAGCAGACCTTTCCTGTCTCACCCGCTGCTCCCCTCAGAAGTGTATTTCAGTGGTTCTGCCTGTTCTGCTTCCCACTCTATCTCTGGTGAATCCTCTAACCTCCCCAGCATTTCTGGCCTGTACACCAGTTCTTGTATGCATAAAAAAAAAAATTAAAAAACAAAAACAAAAAGTTTTTCAGCAGAGACTGAGTATATTGAAAAAAACACAAAAAGATACTGTATGGGAGAAGAACAAAAATGAAAAGCTGGCAGACGAGAGAATTTTGTAAACTGAAGTTACAAATGTACAAATGACCCAAGTTGAAGGAGAGAGATAAGATTTAAGAAAAATGAAGAAACTCTACGAGGAATACCAGACTTCATAAAAAGAGGAACAAGGATAATGGGTATTCTAGAGGTGAAGAGAATTGGGAACAGAGACTTTATTTAAAAAAAAAAATTACAGCTTAGAACTTCCCAAACCTAAGGAAAGGATGAAACATGGATGTCCAGCAGGTTGAACACTCAAAGTTAGATAAAAAAGCATACTAGAGTCCCATATCACATCTAAAGACAAACACTGAATTAAAGAGGAACTGATATTCTTATATCTGATATATTAGACATTCAGAGCAAATAGGTAGTGATAAACAAAGACATAAATGATGAATGGAGTAATTAATCAAGAATATATAGCTGTCATCAGTGTCTGTGCATCCAACACAAGAGCACCCAAATATATAAAACAACTATCAACAGACATAAAGCAACACACTGACAGTAATACAAAAATAGTAGGGGATTTCATCACCCCACATACATCAATGGATAGATGTAAGAGAAAGTAAACAAGGAAATAATAGCCTTCAATGAAGCAACAGGTCAGATGCACTTTAAATAGACATTACAGAGCCTTCCAGAATGTATGAAATAAAGAAATTCTTTTCAAGTGGACACAGAACATTCTCAAGGATAGATTGATCATGTTCTATGACACAAACATGTCTCAAAACACACGTAAATCGAAATATCAATCATCTTTTCTGATCACAACAGTATAAAGATAGAAATCAATCACAGAAACAAAGCTGGAAGCAATCCAAATATGGAGACTAAACAAAATATTTTTGAATAATACCTGGGTCAATGAAGAAACCAATGGAGAAATAAAAAAAATTATCTGGAGACCAATGAAAATGAAGATACAAGCATAAGATTTTATGGGATGCATTAAAGGTGGTATTAAGAGGGAAGTACTTTAGCAATACAATTTTCAAAAATGCAATATACAAGAAAAATACAATATACAAGAAAAATCTCAAATAAACAATCTAACTCTACATTTGGAGCAACCAGAAAAAGAACAAATGAAACAATAGGTCAGTAGAAGGTAGAAAATAATAAAGAGGGAATAAATGAAACAGAAACCAAAAAGATCAATGAAACCAAATGGAGGTTTTCTTTTTGAAGGATAATCAAAATTGATAAAACCTTACATAAGTTCACTGTGAGAAAACCCAAATAAGCAGAATGTGAAATCAGAGCAAATACTGCAGAAATACAAAGGATCAGAAAAGACTACTATGAACATCTACACACAAACAAGCTGGACAACATGGACGAAATTGTAGAATCACAACTTCCAAGACTGAACCAAGATGAAATAAGACAGCTTCATCAGTCCAATCACAAGCACAAAAATTGAAAGGGTAATCAAAAGTTTCCCTAAGAATGAAAGTCCAGGTCCAGATGGCTTTACTAGAGAATCATACCAAAATGTTAAACAAGATCTAATGCTTATCCCTCTCAAAATCTTTTTTTTTTTAAAGATTTATTTTTATTCATTTATACAAGCACTGGGTACAGTCAGAAGTGCAGGAGGGTGAGAGAATTCACCAGAGCCAGAGCGGGGAGCAGAAAAGGCAGACTGATGTACACTGCTGAGGGGAGCAGCGGGCGGCAGGAGAGGTCTGCGCGCCATGTGGGACCCTCCTCTGGTGGCCGGGGAGCAGCCAGGGATCGAACCGGCGCTGCAGAGGCTGCGGGCAGCTTCGCAACCCAGCGCTCAACCGCTGCGCCACCAGGGCAGGGCCTCCCTCTCAAAATCTTGAAAAAAAAAAAAAATTGAAGAGGTGGAAAAATTCCAAACACAGGTTACAAGGCCAACATTATTATCCTTGATCCCAAAACCAAACAAAGACAGCACAAAAAAGGAAAACAATAGACCAGTACTGCCGATGAACACAGATGCAAAAATCTTCAATAAAATCTTGAAGAGATTTTATAATAAGAGAACTTCCATCATGATCAAGTGGCGTTCATTCCAGGGATGCAAGGCTGGTTGAAAATACACAAATCGGGCCTCCCTGGTGGCGCAGCGGTTGAGCGCTGAGAATTCTCTCACCCTCCCGTGCTTCTGACTGTACACAGTGCTTGTATAAATAAATAAATAAAAACAAATCTTTAAAAAAAAAAAATTAAAAAAAAAAAGCAATGTTTAAAAAAAAAAAGAAAATACACAAATCAATTAATGTACTATCACCACACCAATAAAAAGATGAAAATTATATGATCATTTCAACAGACCCTAGTAAAAGTCTAGACTCTAGAAAAGCATTTGACAAGATTCAACAATCATTTATCATAACAACTCTGAATAAAATGGAAGTAAAAGGAATAGATCTCAACATAATAAAGGCCTTAAGACAAACCTGCAGCCAACATCATACTCAATGATAAAAAATTGAAAGCATTTTCTCTAAGATTAGGAACAAGACAAGGATGCCCACTTTCATCCCTACTGTTCAACATAATATTGGAAGTCCTAGTCAGAACAAGTAGGAAAAAAAAGAACATAAAAGGAATCCTAGTTGGAAAAGTACTGCCACTATTCACAGATAATATAATAATATATACAGAAAACCCAAAAGATTCCATAAATAAAAGACACAACAACAAAACAAAAACAAATACAGGAAAGTGGTAAGTTGCAAAATCAATAAACAAAATCCTGTTGCATTTCTATATGCAAATAATGAATTAGAATAAAGAAAAATTAAGAAAATAATCCCATTTACAATCATAGACGAAAGGATAAAATACCTGTCAGTAAATTTAACAAAGGAGGTGAAGTATCTATATACTAAAATGTATAAGACAGTGTCAAAACAAAACACAAAGCTATGAAAAGATATCCTGTGTTACAGATTTAACACAGTATCTATTAAAATCTCAATGACATTTTTAAAGGAAATAGAACAGTTATAAAACCATAAAAGACTTTTAATATAAAAAAAATCCTGAGAGAAAAGAAGAAAATGGTGGTATCACACGGACTTTAAACTACACTAAACAGCAGGAGTAATCAAAACAGTATGGCATAGGAACAAAACCAGAAAAACAGACCAATGGAATAGAACAGAACCCAGAAATAAACTCAGACAAATATAGACAGTCTTTGACAAAGTAGGCATGACTGTACAAGGGGTAAAGAAAGCCTTTTCAACAAGTGGTATGAGGAAACTAGGACAGTGACATCCCAAGTAATGAAACTAGACCATTACTTAACTACATACACATAGGTACACACTCCTAGACATCAACCACATGTATTTGGGGATGCAGGTGTAATGGCAAATAAAGCAAAAGTTAAAAAAAAAATGGCACTACATCAAACTAAAAAGCTTTTGTGCCATGAAAGAATCCATTACAAAAACAAAAAAGGTAACCCACGGACTGGGAGAAGAGAGCTGAGCATGTGACAAAAGGCTGATTTCCAAAATTCAAAAAGAACTCACAACTCAACAACAACAAAAAGCAAACAACTCAAATAAAAAAGAGGTAAAAGGCGCACACAGATATTTCTTCAAAGAAGATACACAGATGATATACAGGCACATGAAAAAAATGTTCAACGTCATTTATTATAAGGGAAATGCAAATCAAATCCACAATGACGTATCACTTCACCCTTGGGAGAACAGCCTATATCAAGAAGAATGCAAACAAGAAGTGTTGGTGAGGACATGGAGAAAGGGGAATACTCATTCAGTATTGGTGAAAATGTAACTTGATGCAGCTTCTATGGAAGACAGTATGGAGAATTGTTAAAAAAAAAAAAAAAGTGAATACCATATGATCCAGCAATATCACTGCTAGGTAGCTACCCAAAGAAAATGAAAACCAAGACAAAAAGATTTATGGAAGGCAGTATACTAAAACATGGCACACCTAGGAGGCTCCCAGGAATTTACCCTGGGACCAGTGTCTTTAGTCATTTAGTGTAGCCCAAGGTGCTAGAGCAGAGGATGCTGTGTCAGGATGAAAACATGAATGTCTGGTAACAATTTTCTCAGAGTGGGATCCATTCCCATGGCAACACAACCAGTTGCTGGCCAGCAGCAAGAACCTACCAAAAGAGAGAGCTAGAGGATCTCAGGATTCCTCTGTGGGGAGGGCAAAAAAGTTTGCATGACAGCCACCACTGGGGTGACCTGGGGCTCGGGAGACCTGCAGTTCTACCTTGCTCACCAAGTCCTTCCTCTTCTGTTTCCTTGAGATGCAAGCGTATGCCCTGATGTGGTATGGGCACTGCCTGGATGAGTGTGAGTCTCAGGAATGGATGGACTACAGGATGTCACCAGTGACTGAGGTCGCAGCCACAATGGACAGGGTGCTGACGGTCTGTGAGTCCAATGACTCCAGGAAGTACATGGTTCTGGCCCAAGCTATGGGCCTGAGGGCCCCGAGTATCCCCAGAAACCATGGTTGCCATCTCTCCCGCAAGAAATTGGTTTCTGGGAATGACACTTCAGTCTCCATCATCTCCCCTGCAAGGGCCAGGCAGTCACTCCTGAAGGGGCTCAGTTCCCATCCTCCCATCACCACCCTAGCCTTTTTTTTTTTTTTTTAAATTATGCTTTAATTTATTTTTTTAAAGATTTATTTATTTATTTATACAAGCACTGGGTACAGTCAGAAGGGCGGGAGGGTGAGAGAATTCACCAGAGCCAGAGCGGGGAGCAGAGCAGGCAGAAGGACCGGAGTACACTGCTGAGGGGAGCAGCGGGCGGCAGGAGAGGTCTATGCGCCATGTGGGACCTTCACCCGGCAGCCAGGGATCGAACCGGCGCTGCTGAGGCTGCGGGCAGCTTTGCAACCCAGCGCTCAACCACTGTGCCACTGGGGAGGCCCCACCCTAGCCTTTTTGTGCCTACTTAACCTCCACCTAATCCAATTTTGAAGATGTCTTCCTGAAATTTTTTAGTGGAAATTTAACTGAAGGTGTGTCAGTTAGATCTAAAAAATGATAGCTATTGGCAAATGAACCAAAAGGATTAATAAGAAAGCATTTATGCACATTTATGTTTATACTAGCATTATTCACAATGGCCAAGACATGGAACCAACCTAAGTGCTCAATGACAGACGACTGGATAAAGAAATTGTGAATCATATACTCAATGGAATACTATTTAGTGTTTCTACAAGATGCAATAGTGCCCTTTGGGACAAAATGGGTGGCTCTTTGGGTGATTATACTAAGTGGAATAAGCCAGAAAGTGAAAGATAGTTACTGATAGTTTCACTTAGGGAATTTAAATAACCAAGGAAAACACAACAAAAATAATTCTCATATTCTGAAAAAATATACTAGTTACTAGAGGGCATGGGGGAAGGGAGAAGAGAATGGGGAGAGGAAGGTGATAGGGTATTGGGCTGGAACTTTAGTGGAGGGTGAGTGAAGAAAAGGTACATGTGGAAATATGCACCTGTGGAAATATGCAACATGAAACATGAATTTTACCCATTTAAAAATGGGTAAAGGACCTGAACAGACACATCACCAAATAATATACAGACATCAAATAATATACATGAAAAGATAATTCAGCACCAAACGTCATTAGGGGACTAAAATTTAAAACAATGAGACACCACTACGCAGTTATTCGGATGATTAAAATCCAAAATACTGAAGCACCAAATGCTGGCATAATATGGGAACAACAGGAATAATTCTCACTCACTGTTGGTGGGAAGAAATGCAAAAATGGCATAGCTACTATAGTTGCACATAAAGAAAAGTTCTTAGGAAACCATTCATATTCTTACCAGCGATCCTAGTCCTTCAATATTTACCCAAAGGAGTTGAAAACTTCTGTCCACACAAGGTGTCCTGCACATGGTGTTTATAGCAGCTTTATTCATAACGTCAAAAGTCAGATTCAGCCAAGATGCCCTTTAGTAGGTTGAGTGGATAAATTGTGGTATCTCTAGATGGTGGAATACTTTTCAAGCTAAAATAATTTAGTTATTAAGACGTGGGGGGGGGGCTCCCTGGTGGTGCAGGGGCTAAAGAAAGGGCTATCAAGCTGTTAGCAGCCACTGCAGCACGACTTGGATCCCCGGACAGCCAGGGAGCAACCCACTCTCTCTGGTGAATCCTCTCACCCACCCCTGCACCTCACCAGAGCAGAACAGGCATATCCACTGAAATACACTGCCAAGGGGAGCAGCGGGCCAGACAGGAGAGGTCTGCTGCGCCATGTGGGTTACTTCCTGGTGGGCAGAGGATAGAACTCAAACTACAGTGGCTGCTGATAGCTTGATAGCACTTTCTTTAACTCCTGTGCCACCAGGGAGGCCCAATAAATAAATTTTTAAAGAAAAAAACAAAAAGACATGGAGAGACATGGAAGAAACTTAGAGGCAAACAGTAAAAGAATGAAGTCAATCTGAAAAGGCTACACACTGTATGATTCCAATTCTACAAAATCTGAATATGGTAAAATTATTGGGATAGTAAAAAGGTAAGTGGTTGGGGGGGGTTAGAAAACAGGCAGAACACAAAAGCTTTTTAGTGCAATGTAAATACTCTGTACAATACTAGACGGGTAGACATGTGTCATTATACATTTGTCAAATCCCATGAAGGCACACCACTGAGCGAGAACTCTAATGTAAACTACAGCTTTAGGAGAGGATGATGAGACAATGTAGGCTCACTCACTGTAATAAATGTACCACTCTGCTGGGGGATGCTGACAGTGGGGCAGGTTGTACAAGTTTGGGAACAAGGATATATTGAGAAAACTGTGTACTTTCCACTGGATTTTCCTGTGAACCTAAAACTGCTTTAAAAAATGAAGTTTATTAATTTAAAAAGTAGGTGATAATTCATTATAAGACAGAATCAATACAGACATGTTTAGTAATAAATACAACTGATTTTGATATACATACAATCTAAACGAAGCAAGTAAAGTCACACAAACTTAGCAGCTGAAACACGTAGCTCAAAGCATTCAGTAGGATATGGGAATTAATCAATGTTTTACAGAGGAACAGGAACACCAGCTAATCCCTCCAGGAAATTACCTGGGGTTTAAACAAAATTCAGTTAAGAACTGGTACACAGTATGTTTTGATATGGGAGATAAGAAGGTAAAAATAAGGATAGGTGATTCTGGAGTGATTATGTACTTAGAAGGGGTGGGATTTGGGTGAGGGGGATAATTAGAATATAAGGCTTAAGGGTGCTTTACAAGAAAGACAGGAGGTGTGTGTTTAGCTGTTGCTGGACAGGGTGGGCAGAAAACTTGGCTCTCTATTCCTAGAATATAGAACCCAGGCTTCTAAAATTATGAGTTACTGATTTTTTAAAATGTTGGTAGGCTAATCTAGGTATTAAACAATGGGGAAACTGATTTATTTATTCAATAAAAACTAAGTATCTAAACTTCTAGGTACTTTCCATGCACTGGGGATATAGATAATAATCAAAATAGGCAAAAATCCCTGCCCTCATAGAGCTCACAGGGTACTGGGGCAGACAAAAAGCAAGATAAAATAAGTAAAATGAATAATGTTACATAGTGATAAGTACTAAGGGGGAAAAAAAAACCAGCAAGGAAAGAGATGGAAGCATTCAAGGGAAGAAGAATAAGGAGATAACTGCTTAAGTAAGACAGGCTCTGGATCAGTGCCCGAACTGAGTTAAAGCAATCCAATAAAACTTGGCATTACTTCTTTAGTGTATCTTCCCAAATGATTTCCTGGGACACTGTAGTAAAAACCAGTAAAATGGTGGTTATGTATGAGAGGAGGGCTATTGTGTGGTTTGGGGTTGAAGTGGGGGCAGGGGCATTTTAAATAGAGGTCAGGAAAGGCTTCACAAAATAGTACATGAAGTCCAGAGCATATGTGCTTTGGTAAGTCATAGTGAGAGATTTTGCTTTTACTCTGTGATGAGAATCCACTTGAAGGTTTTCAGCAGATATGGCACAGATCTAACATTTTTATAGGATTACTCTGGTTGCTGTTTGGAAAGCAGGGAGCAAGTAAGGAGAACATCTGGGATCTGAAATCCATCTGAAAGATTATGGCAGCTTGGATCACAGGGTAGCAGTGGAGGTGGTGTGCAGTGGTCTGAACATGGAGCCAATTTCTAACTTCAAAAACAAGTAAAAAAAGAAAGTCAGGAATGGACTCTGTAAACCATGGCCTGCATATATTTCACTTGTAGGCTCAGAACTTGTTTAACGCTTTCATAAAGGGTAGGCTATACTGACAATATACTTCTAAGTTTTGGAAGTTTGTGTGTGTATCCCCCCTCACCCCGTGTGTGTATGTGTGTGTGTACGAGAGAGAGACAGACAGACAGAGAGAGAGAGTTGAGAGAGAAACCAAAGAAAGAAATAATCCAGTTTGTATTTATGGAGTTTATATTTCAACAACAAACATCTGTTGAGCACCTTTACTGTGTGACCAAGACTGTGTTGGTGTTCAGTGGCGTGTAGCTTTGCTGTACAGAATCTGAAAGACTGTTCGCTTCCCTGGTCTAGGGACCTTGTACTCAAAGAACAATGAAAAATGGCCCGAGTTAGATGCAAACATATATCGTTCATCTTTGTTTATGATTTCTGGGAAAGTTTTACAAACTTCGAGTCATTTTCTAAGAAATACAGAGGTACTGTATCATCAAAAGAAACTGGGCATAGTTCAGATATCTTTCTAGATCATGTGACCACTGTATATGCATCTCTCCCTCAACGGAATCCTCTGACGGAAACTTGTTATCACTAGGACACACCGTGTGTTCTGAGGTGGGGAAACCCTCAGATACCCAGAAATGGTGTTTTGTATCAGGTAGTGCAGCACAGTGAGAACACAGGAAAAATAGTAAGCACTTTTCTCTACTGAAGCAAAATTTGTTATTTTACAAGGTGGGTGTTGACTTTTGAGGTCAGAGTCCACCTATTTGACTCTTTCATGGTGCCAGTGGGTCCCAAGTTGCCCCTCCTCACAGTCTATTCAAGCACTACTTTTATTATTAGTAAACAAGGTGATAACTGCCCAAGTAAGACAACTTCTAGATCAGCATTTGAACTAAGAGTCAAATAAAACTTGGCATGACTTCCTTAGTGTACGTTCCCAAACAATTTCCTGGGACACTGGTGTACTATGAAGCAGTAAAAAGGTGGGCGTGTGTGAGGCAGGAGGGTGTGAGAGATGCCAGATGGGCACACTCTGTCTGGGAGGCCATATGATAAATGAAAAGGTACTTTCAGTGATATTCAATCTTAAAATTTAGCTTAACATTTGGGGAAAAAAGAAGCAATTAATTATACAAAGTACAGAGAGTCAATATTTTTGCCTGATGAAGATACATATGTATACTTTATAACTGTTCCTTGGTGATTCTCATGGAGGGCAGGACAGAACAGAGTAACTTTATACTTATTAAGGGGAAATGAGGCTTTTAAAAAGCAAAAAAACAATGCTTTTCACAGCTTATATGTCACTGTGTTAGACATCAAAGACACAGGGTAAATAAATTTAACCAAAATTCCTATCCTTTTATAGTCACACTGCAGTAGACATCAGAAGGACAAATGGAAAAAAAGAATGTAAAGGTGGAGGTGGCTAATGTGTATAAAGTATTTATTTACTTATATAAATCTAAGAGAAAAAGGGGGAAGAGAGTGAGATGAGTTGGCCTGATGGGGTGGCAAACTAAGATAACCACTAATTAAAATAATAAATTCACAGATGCAATTGAGATCTGAAGAAAATAAGAACACACCAGCTGAGTAAACAGCTGAGAAAGAATGCTTAGTTCAGATACTCACAGGTTTGGAATCCAGGCTCACCTTAGGAAGTTACAGAATTCCTTTCTAAGTTAGCTCTAGAGCAACATGATTCAAACCCAGAGTCTGAGGAAAGCAACAGGTGAGAAAGCAGAGCAACAGAGATCTCTAGAATCCCCACCCAAACAAAAACTTAGTAGCTAACAGTTGCAAGACAAGGGTCCTCACTGGTTTCATCCATTTCCTTAGATTTCACACTGCTCTCTTCAGTCAAACCTGCAGCTATGAAACAATGAAGATATGGAAAGAACGTTCACTTCAGTGATGGGTAATAACTTCCAAGCCTTTTACCTTTCAAAAGGCAAAGAGTACTGAAAGTAAAGGATGACATGCACAAGAAGGAAAAGTGGAGATAATTTCTAAAAACTACAGTGTAATAAAAGGAAAAAGATCCCATCAGAGTCTTTTTCATTTCAATCAACTGACTTAAAAATTAAATTCTCTTCCATGGAAGAATTTCTAAAAGAAAACGACAGCTTTGAGTAGCAGGGAAATTTCTTCAGCCAAAAGTTACAGGGAGGCAAAGCAATAAATGGTTTTCTCTACAGGAAAAAGAAATTCAGTTTTCCTCACAAAACAAATAGGCACATTTCAATGTGTTTAACAGAACAGTTTAAATTGAGAGAAGGGCCTCCCTGGTGGCGCAGCGGTTGAGCGCTGGGTTGCGAAGCTGCCCGCAGCCTCTGCGGCGCCAGTTCGATCCCCGGCTGTTCCCTGGCCACCGGAGGAGGGTCCCACATGGCACGCAGACCTCCCCTGCCGCCCGCTGCTCCCCTCAGCAGTGTACTTCGGTCCTTCTGCCTGCTCTGCTCCCCGTTCTGGCTCAGGTGAATTCTCTCACCCTCCCGCGCTTCTGACAGTACCCAGTGCTTGTACAAATAAATAAATAAATAAATCTTTAAAAAAAAATTGAGAGAAAACTTAAAATTCAGAATGACTTAGTTATATTCTGCTCTTGATCCTAAAGCTGACAAAGCTCAGGACTGCAGAAAATAAACCAGACAGCCACAGAATTAAAATTTGACCTATTTAAAGCTCCAGAAGACCAATTTCCTAGGAACACATTTCCTTTTAAATACCCCACTCAATGTGATAAGGCTCCCTCCCTCATACACAGAGCCTCCAGGCTCTCATCCTACCAAGACAATTTAGACCAAGCAGTTAGATGTAATCTTCCTGGTTTATAAACTACTGATTTTATGTTTTCTTTGTTTTCAGTGAAACAAAAAATAAGCTTAAAACCTTATTAGCTGTAACTCGGAGGAATAAACAGATTAAATCACCTAAGACTCTTGGTGTTTATTTATTAAAACTCTATTGCTGTTCAAAGACTCACTGTCCAGTGGCAGGACTAGGTACCAGGAAAAATAATTTGCAGAATGATTTATTTTGCTCTTCTTTCTACATTAAATAGACCCACTTGCCCCAGTTAGTAAGTACTTCTGTAGAGAGCAGAAATACACTACAGCATCAAGTAAGGGCATTATATGCTTGTCTGCTTTCTACACCCTCATATGTATAATGGGGCTAATGCCCTTTATACTTAACTTAAAAAGGTATTGAAGGATTAAATAAATGTTTCTCTGTATGCACTGCAAACAAAATGAAAGAATGTGAAGGCTATTTTTGCTAATTATGTTGCAATGTTTTCAATGAAATATACCTACAGGAAAGTACATAGATTATATCAAAACAACAGACACATTAGACAAAAAAATTGGAGGGAAACACACCAAACTTTCAAATTATGTTAGGGTGGTGGAATTATAAGTAATTACTCTATAAACTTTGTTTTAACAACCCAATGTTCAGTAACATGGTCACACCACTTAACAGAACCATCAAGAATCATACTTTGTAAAATAAAATTTTAATTGCACATGCAGCACACGAATATATTTTCTTCTTAAATATTTTGACTCCACATAAAGCTTTTCCCCTCTAGAGAAAGTACATCATTAGAGGAGTTTCTGATTTATTGCTGAAAGGGAGCTTAGAGATAATTTTCAATGATAAATTCTATTCTCTCTCAAATCAGAATTAGCTCTATAAGGCAGAGCAGAGTAACATGTCTAGCAGGAACAGTATGAGAGCAATGGTTTATAAATTTTGTGCTTTATATTAAAAATTAATTTAAATTCCACATTTGGTTTTATAAAACAACATTTATTTTAACACATAAATGAACATTTGAGACTAGAGGCAACCAGGGGAAGTATGATATGTTCTCAATACAATAATATATTTCCTTCTGAGTGCAATACCACACAGCCCAAATTAGGTTCATCTTTCTGACAGAAAACTGACAAAATTTTGATACTGAGAGAAAAAGGAGTGTTGTGACTTCCTGTTCCTTCTCTCCTATAAAGCAGGAAAATGAGAAATACCTATTATTGGTTAGAAATATGTGGTTAATTCAATTTAATATCCTTTCCCCCCCCCCAGATGGAATTAAATGACAATATACTGCAATTATCATACACAAACCCCATTTAATTATGGGAAAACAGACCATGACTAAGAGCTTAATATGGTTTGTCATTTCCTTAAAAGGTTTAATTCTGAAAATTATAATATATCTGAGGTTTATAAATGTACATTTGTGTCACCAGTAGGAAAGTAACAAGCTTTTTATAAGTTGTCATTTTACTTTTTTGTTAATAAATCTTGAGATATATCTCAAAAGTAAGATATTTGATCCATTTCTAATTCCACGGAAATATGGTTTCCCTTCAGAAATATGGTTTCAGATGAAAAGGCTCATCACTACAATATTTTTCCTAATTTGTAAAAACATCTCTGTCTTCTCTGGAGGCATTTATTCTTATTACAAAGTCTCTCCAAATATTATAATTTGTTTCCGGGCATTTAATAACGTTAGAATATTTAAAAGATAAAGTTGAAGTTAAAATCAAGAGGTACCAATGTGAGGAAAAAAATACAATTACAGGTTTGTTTTTTTTTTTTTTTAACAAATTCACTCAAAAATTTTTGGGAAAACACTAAAGCACTTCAAATTTCTGATAAAGGAATTTGATAAAGCTCAAATTAGCTTCAGGGCACTTCAGCTTATTTGAGGTAACAGGAAGTGCTCTGAACTGACGGTAGAAAGCATGACTGTAAGTTCAGTCTATGCCTCCTCTGCAACTAGCTGTGTCTTCTAGGATCACTAAATCGCTCTAGCCCAAGTTTCTTCATCTGTTAATAGGGACAAAATCAATTCTAACTCTGTTTAGCTGTCAGATGATGACAGAACACCATGAAATAGTACAATTAATTAAAGGATATGAACTAGAAATATTTTTACAAATTAGAAGTAAACAGGAATATATTAGAAATTCAATATAAGATCATAACCATTAACATATATGTACACGCAGAGAGTTCTCTAAATACTATCTGCATTTCTTGATTCTTTTGTTAATATTTCTTTGCTATCTGGGAGGGAGTCATGGTTAATACTGAAGGTTTTGAAACCAGTCTGCCTGGATTCAAATCCCACTTTTTATTATTTAGTTGTGGAGCATGGGCAAGTTAGCTCATATCTCTGAACCCAAGTTTTCACATTTGTACAAAATAATAATAGTAGTATCTACTGCAGGAGTTGAAGAATTAATCATATAGTCATATAGTAAGAACCTATAACAATAATGATAGCAGTAATGGCAGCAAATGCTTGTTCGGTTTACTAGGTACCAGGTAGCGAGTTTTACATGTAGTCTCCCCTTTAATTTCCAAGATGAGGTAGATGCTACCATTAGCCTCTATTTTTTAGTGAACAAAGATCCACGGAGAGGGTAAGTAGCCTAAGTAAACTGTGATAGTCATTACAGTTCTTTTCATTCAGTCATTACATATATTTTCAGTTCTCCTTTTAGGAATGGTAAGATTATATTTCCGCATGGCCTCTAAAATTAGGCAAGGCTGGGGGGCCTCCCTGGTGGCGCAAAGGGTTAAGTCTCAGCACTATGAAGTTATCCTCAGCCACTGCAGCACTAATGTGATCCCCTGCCAGGGACCTACCCACACAGTGCAGCAGACCTCTCCTGTCTCGTCTGCTTTGCCCTCAGCAGTGTATTTCAGTCAGTGTGCCTGTTCTGCTCCCCTCTCTGTCTCTGGTGAATCCTCTCACACCCTGCACCTCTGGTCTACGCCCCAGTTCTTGTATGCAAAAATAAATAAATCTTAAAAAAAAAAAAAAAATCTTGGGCCTCCCCGGTGGTGCAGCAGCCCGCAGCCTCTACAGCGCTGGTTTGATCCCCGGCCACCAGCGAGGGTCCCACATGGTGCGCAGACCTCTCCTGCCGCCCGCTGCTCCCCTCAGCAGTGTGCTTCGGTCCTTCTGCCTGCTCTGCTCTCCCCTCTGGCTCTGGTGAATTCTCTCACCTTCCTGCGCTTCTGATTGTACCCAGTGCTTGTATAAATAAATAAATAAATCTTAAAAACAAACAAACAAACAAACAAAAATTAGGTAAGGCCCATGGAATTCATAAGTGAACTCATGGCAGATATAACACTTCTAAACAGAAAGTTTAAGAGTGAGTGCATAAGAAATTTTCCACATTCCCCTCCCACTACTACAGTGATCATTAAAGTATATATTACAATGACGTTGAGGTCAGCCTGGTCGCCTAAGCGATAAAAATAAGCATAGTCCCCTGGTCAACTTACTCTAGACAAGCAGCATGAATTAGGGAAAAAATAAAGCCACGGACATTGCCATAGCAATAACCAAGTGTATCGCGACACCTTCACAGTGAGTAAACTTCAGATTTAGTGTCATTACGACCATCTACTTATCCACAGGCAAGGGTGAACATTTAAGAATTAAATTATAGGAGAAAACAGTAGAATTTTATCCATTTATTTCTTTTTGTTTGTGTAAACCAATGAAAGTTTATCATTATCTAACTTAGTATCGCAATTTAAATATTAATCCAAATGTTTTCATGATTGAGGGCTAGGAAATAAAAAGAACCTTAAGAGGATATAAAAAGCACTAAACCACAGTGCAAAAAATGATAAACTGGGGCTCACTAAAATTAAGAACATCTTGTTCATCAAGGCTCTGTTAAAATATTGGAAAAGTAAGTCATAGAAAGGGAAATTATATTTGTAATTAGTAAGTCCCCTGAAGACTCATACTCAGAGTATGTAAAGAACTCCTAGAAACCAGTAAGTTAACTCCAATTTTTTTAAAGGGCTAAAAATAACACAATTACTACACAAAAGGAAACTATCCAAATGATCAATAACCACAGAAAAATACTAAAGGGCTAAAACAAAACAAAACAACCCACCTGACTATACAAAATGTTGGCAAGGAAGGAGGAAATGAAATTCTTGTATGTTGGTAGTGGAAATTTAATGGGCACAATCACTCACGCAGTAACTGCTAAAATATCAGTAAGTCTTTCAAATGACCCAAGAATACCAGGAATACCATTACATCCTAACAATGTATCTTAGAGAAATGAATGCAGATGTCCATGAAAAGACACATATAAGAATGTCCATAGAACCTTTAATAACAGCTGCAAAGTGGAACCGAGCCATGTGTCCATGAACAGTGGCATGGATATACTATGATAGAGCCCTACAATGAAACCAGTGGGCTACTACACATATTGGGCTACTGTTGCATGCAACACAGATGCATCTCATAGACATAATGGTGAACAAAAAAAGCCAGACCCATGAAAGTCAATATTCTGTGAATCTACTTTTTGTGACGTTTAAGAACAAGCAGAACTACTCTTTGGTGACAGAAATCAGAATCGTGGTTATCTGTGCTGGGGTGAGAGGGTATGAACTAGAGAGCCTCCTGAAGTGCTGGAAATGAGCACAGGTGCACATGTAAAGACTCACTGACTGTACATTTAAGACTGTGCACTTCACTGTCTATACTGCAGTTTTAAAAAGTTAAAAGATCAGAATGCCAGGACTGGAAAATCCCCCAAAGTTACTGGGTCCAACTATATATCTGACTCAGCCCCTGAATGTCTCTGGGCGGATGTCTACTCCTATTTCTGAACAGCTCTGGCCATTTAGAAGATTTTTCTTTATCACAAACCACAGATCAAGAAGCTTCCATTAGATTTTATTCTATTCTTTTGGGGGCATATAGGACAGCTGTGCTTCCTTTTCTATATCATATCGCCTAAGTTATCCCAAAATGTATCTGATGACTGCTGAGATTCCTTTCAACTCTTTAAAAAAATAAGATTCTAAAGTTTTAATAGCCCATATTTCTTTCATTGGCCTCTTTCTCTACACCTCTGCTGAACTTTTTTTCAACTTAAGTTTTCTAAAGTTATGCTTTAATGTGAGTGGATATCCAGCTTGTACTCAAGATATGAATTTTAAATGTGTGCCAATACTTACAGAATACAACTGGCCACATCTGTATGCTTATGAGAACAGGAAGGGATACCTCTCAATACACCTTAGAATACCAGAGTTCCTCATGAAAGATACTCACACTTGAAGAATGCTTACTGCTAGATGTTTAGACTTTGGAAGATGAAAAGTGTATTCTTAGACAAAAAAATAAATCAAATGTGATCATTCTGACCTGTACACTGGGAATAAGGATGAATACATGGAAAAGTACTGCTTATGCCTAAAGCAATGATTCATAAGGGATTTCATGAACAAATGTAAAAGCATTTCCCTAACCTCAAAGGGCTAAGTGAAGAATTCGTGGAATTGTGTATTTTAAAGTATTTAAAAGTGTGATGGAATCAAAGTTTAGGAGATAAATATAAAACCAGAATGAGTTCTTTTGGTCACATGCAATGTGAGTATATTTTAATAGTATTCAGGCCTTCTGTTTAATAAGGCAAACACTAATCATTTGCCTATACGATCAAGTTGTATCTATGACTGCCCTTATACTGTTACAGCCTCAAAGACTACAAAAATAATCAAGACAGACTCAGTATTATTTGGAGCTAGACTACCTGCAAAACGAATTATGAAAGTTAAAATGCATTTATTTCATAATAATGTGGAAGTTTTGAGGCAGAACAAAATGAATGTAAAGGAGTATAAAATTTACAGCAGTTTTACTGTAATCTGAGAAATTCTTGTATGGTTGTGCTAAGAGAAAAGGTGCCATGAAGCTGGTATTTCTGTGGCGTTGGCATAGAAACACGGATGGGTTAAACGCCTACAGCAAGGTCATCAGCCTGGACAAGGGAAATCCTACAGACAATGAAAGTAATAATGAACTCAAGGCTTGTTAGGTTTCACTTCTCAGTGATGCACTGATTCACACAGTAGAGACATAAATGCAGGAGGATGTCGACTGAGGTTTAGCTTTTGATATCAAACTTTTCTCAACTTCTTTAGAGCTACGAGCCCTCTTTTTATTCATTTTACATTAGGCACTTAAACTCTGCTCTCAGCAATCTCACCACTTCATGCTGCAATTTCTTATGTAAGTATTTGTTTTCTCCACGGAAGACATGTGCCCTGCATAGCCGCCTCATTCTTTGACTGTGGTTTACTACCATTTTAACCTCTTTTGCAACAATGACTATTTCTTTTTCCTTCCAATATACTATTTCTAAAATAGAAAACAAACAATATTCATAACAAAACCCTCAATTTCTACTACTTTCCTTCTAACCATTGCCTGTTCACTTACCTTTTCTTTGTGATCAAACTGCTTGAAGGATTAGTCTAGTAACTGGGGTTACCCACTCAATCGGAAACCCCCAGTAACCTACTTTTCTGTCCCTAACTCAATCTAACTATCCCCAGATACAAGTGATTTCTACATTGCCTATTTCAATTGGTTTCTAACTTGCAGTTGATGCTGCAAATATTCCTCTTCTTGCAAAATTTTCTATATAATCACCCTTGTGTTTCTCCTTAGCTCTTTAGTACCCTTTCAGCCTTCAGCCCTCTTCTCGAAATGTGTTCCTAGTGACTGCTCAGTCCCTCTGCTTAACAACTATGGTTATCAATGACATCTATATCCAACTCTGAATACCAGCCTTGCATCTCAAATCACCAAGAGGTATCTTTTTTTTCGGTGCAACATACATATCCCCAACACATACAAAACCAGACATGTAATCATCCCTCAAAATCTGTTCCACCTCCCTTGTTTTCTATTTCAGTTGAGGGTAATCAACTCACTCAGGCTATAAACCTGGTAGTCCTCTTTGCATTTGCCCTGCCTTCCCTTCTCATTAGATTCAACCCTTTACCAAGCCCAGTTAATTCTGTGTTCCTGTTATTATGATCTCAGTTAAAGTCTTCATTTTTCTTGACCTGACTGCTGTAGTAGCCTCCTACTGGTCCTTCCTGCCGCCACAACACAGCTGCCAGTGATCAGTCTAAAGTAAAACACTAATTATGTATGTCTTAGTTTTCAAAGACAGAAGATGATTTTCCACAGTACACATTTATTTTTTATTTTTTTATTTTTTAAATTTTATTTTTTTTTTAATAGAGGCATGCTTTATTTATTTATTTGTTTGTTTGTTTTGTTTATACATGCACTGGGTACAGTCAGAAGCGCGGGAGGGTGAGAGAATTCACCAGAGCCAGAGCGGGGAGCAGAGCAGGCAGAAGAACCAAAGTACATTGCTGAGGGGAGCAGCGGGCGGCAGGAGAGGTCTGCGTGCCATGTGGGACCCTCCTTCGGTGGCCGGGGAGCAGCCGGGGATCGAACCGGCGCCGCAGAGGCCTCGTGCAGCTTCGCAACCCAGTGCTCAACCACTGCGCCACCGGGGAGGCCCCACAGTACACATTTAAATGCATGGTTTAGGTCTTCAAATTAGCAGGTTATTAGAGTAATTTCTAGTCTTTTCCATAACTCTTAATTACATTATCTATCTTTCCTTCTGCAATTCATTTCTGTTGCAACCAATTCCAAAACCTCTTGAGTGAGTGCCCTAAAGTATTATTACATATGCATTATCAAGTAAGGTAGAAGTTAAACTGAGATCCACGATGCCAGTTAAATTTTAATCTCCCTGAAAATTTTTGCACACAACACTAATGATAAAGGACTGATCACAAAAATCTACAAAGAGCTGATGAGACTCAACAAAAACAAAGTAAATAATCCAGTCAAAAAATGGGCAGAAGAGCTTCTCCAAAGAGGAAATGCAAATGGCCAACAGACATGAAAAAATCTTCAACATCACTTGTAATCAGGGAAATGCAAATCAAAACTACAATGAGACACCATCTCACACCAGTGAGAATGGCACATATTAAAAAAACCAGCAACAACAAATGTTGGCGAGGATGTGGAGAAAAAGGAACTCTCCTGCACTGTTGGTGGGAGTGCAAACTGGTCCAACCACTATGGAGAGCTGTGTGGAGATTTCTTGACCTACTAAACATAGAGCTTCCATACGATCCAGCAATTCCACTCCTAGGTATTTACCCAAAGGACACAGAAACATTAATTCCAAAGGGCACCTGCACGCCTATGTTTATAGCAGCACTATTTGCAATAACTAAGCTATGGAAACAACCCAAATGCCCCAAAATAGATGACTGGATCAAGAAGATGAGGTGCATATACACAATGGAATATTGCTCAGCAACCAAAAAAGATAAACACATGCAGTTTGCAGCAACATGGATGGAGCTGGAAGAGATCATGCTCAGCGAAATAAGTCAGAAAGAAAAAGGAAAATACCGGATGGTCTCACTCATAGCAGGAATTTAGAAAACCTAAATAAGGGACCAGGAAAAAGACTAATTAATACATAGTGAAAATCAATATCAACAAGCAACTATGAACCAGAGACACACTATGGGGGGAGGGGGGAGGGAAGGGGAGAGGAAGGACTAGAGTCAAAATAAGGGGTGTGTGTGCAAATGTATGGGGAAATATAACCAAAATGAAAATGCATACGTTGCACAAAAATGAAAAATGATGTAAGAATTATATAAAATATTAATTAAAAAACTTTTAAAAAAAGTACTAATTAAAAATATTAGCCTGTAAAAAAAACCTGTAAAAAAAACATTAGTACAAAATAGACGGACAGATGTAACACATCCTGCTGATGTGGGTGAAAAGGACATTAGTCAACTATTAAAAATACTGGCACAATTCAATGTGTATTTTTAAGGTCACAGAATGAGATTTTGTCTTTTTCTGAGATACTCATTTTGTAACCTCTACTACTTGTCAAATACCACTGATACCCAATAAAAGAATCCGTTTGTAAAAAAAAATAAAATAAATAAATTTTAACCTCCCTTCAGGGCCTCTGTGGTGGCGCAGGCAGTTGAGTGCCGCACTGTGAAGCTGTCTGCAGCCTCTACAGTGCGGGTTCGGTACTGGCCAGCTGCGAGAATCCCACATGGCGAAGCAGACCTCTCCTGTCTCACCTGCTGCTATCCTCAGCAATGTATTTTGTCACTCCGCCTGTTCTGCTCCCCTCTCTGTCTCTGGTGAATCCTCTCACCCTCCCACGCATCTGGCCTGTACCCTGGTTCTTGTATAAAAATAAATCAATCTTAAAAAAAAAATTTAATTTTCCTTCCAGCCCCCAAACATGCCAGCACTATCATAGTAAAGTGGATTGTAAGTTTTGGGTGATGTGATTTGCTTCAAAGACCAAGAGATCAGAGTGTAGAACAGATAATTATAGACCATAGCAAAGTAAGTTCATAGCTACAGCTACAATTTATTTTTCATTATGCATATTTACTAAGTACTGAAACAATAATCATTAAAGCCCAGCTTAGAGTTGAATACACTCAGTTTAACATGTTTTCTTTACCCTTTTAGAGGGGATAGTCTGAAATAAAAAAAAGCAATTGTAGAGTAAATGAAGATTGGTCAGGCTTTTACGCCAGTGGCCTCTGTGGTTATCACCTGCGGCCTTGATTGTGCTCATGCAGGAGGCGCTTGGGAGGTGGGCCCAGGACATGCCTGCCTGATGGTGCATAGTATGGGCAGGGGTGAGTGAGCACAGCTGAGCTTGGAAGCTGACACTGTAAGTACGGAGGAAAACCACAGTGAAGGTGGAAATGTTATGAGAAAACTAGTGACTACAGAGAGGCAGGCCCATGAGAATGCCAGAGAAAGGACAAAGAGTAAAGATGAGAGGGAGGTTCGGAGGTCTACCAGCCTCCTGCTCCCCCCTCCCCCCGCCTTGCCAGCCTGTGGGCTTGCCCCATAACAACTGTCATAGAAAGAGCATTAAAGCCTGAAAAAGCCACAGAGGGCTCCAGCGCTCTCCTTTATCCATCTGCCCGAATCGATAGTGAATCTGCCCTGTGCATGCTGGAATAACAGATGCAAAGAGAGATCAATTCCAATCCTATGTACCATAATTATTTTAATACATAACATATATTAAGCTACAAAAATTGAGTTGTAATTTATGGTGTGATAAGGTTTACTCATCTATATAAAAATTAAACTCTTAATTATAATTCTATGATGGTGGTAGAGGCACAGAAGGGAAAGATTATAAGCAATACATTTACTCTTTACCAATGATGGTGATACTTGATAAAACTGCTAAACAAGTAAGAGACAACACATAATTAAAGGCTGAAAGCTAGAAAGATACAGCTGACTTGAAGTCTTTCCTGGTACAATAAATGAATTTCTTACACTATCCTCAGTATCACACATGACCAGAGGAAGATTTCAATTAAATGCCAGGGAGAAGAAATCTGACAATTAGAATTTTCTAAGTAGTTTGCTTGGCTAGGAAATAAATGACTAGCAGCTGACATTGTCTTTCCAAAAAAACTGCTTCTTTCCCCTCCTTAGAAACACATAAAAACCACTCTACCATGTTTTTAAAATATAGTTCTACACTGAGTAATAGCTCAGGAAAACTTTCTACATATGGCAGAGTTCCCTGTAATTTAAGTCTTTATTACCTTGACTATAACCACAATGCATCACATTTGTACAGTCCTGTAGAACTTCAATATTCCTTAGGCTTCCACTAGCTCTAGAGTCATGATTTACAATTTAAAAGCGAAAAGAAGGTTAGATTAGCACCCAGAGGATTAAGAAATTCAGAAACTTAGTCATATATGGTGGCAAATTTTTTTTTTAAGATTTATTTATTTATTTATACAAACACTGGGTACAGTCAGAAGCGCGGGAGGATGAGAGAATTCACCAGAGCCAGGCGGGAAGTAGAACAGGCAGAATGATGAAATACACTGCTCAGGGGAGCAACGGGCGTGGCAGGAGAGGTCTGCATGCCATGTGGGACCCTTGCCAGCAGCCTGGGATCGAACCAGCGCTGCAGAGCCTGAGGGCAGCTTCGCAGGCCAGCGCTCAACTGCTGCGCCACTGGGGAGGCCCTATGGTGTATGGTGGCAAAATTTATAAACTCGTATAAGTTCCCAATTTCATGGACCTGAGAACAGCGATCAATGTCTGGTAAATCTGCAAATATGAATAAATAGATGAAGCTAAAAAAAATTCACTGAGAGAATTAACACTTGCTGAAAATAGAATGATCAGAAATGTGGCCTCTTCGATGTGGTTAAAATTCTCATTCTTTTGATTCTACCCTGCACACTTATCCCACAGTGGTCTGAATCTATCAATATGCATAATGAACATTTCACATATTTTTCCAGTTTGTGGGAAAATTCAAAGTATGGCATCTAGACTAAAGTAATAAATGAAAATACCTCATTTACTATACTATATTTAAACTCCTAAAACATTCCCCTTTGTAGGGTAAATGAAGTATGTCAGGCTTTTCCTCTCTCCCAAGGTTGGTCTTTACCACTACAGCCCTTGCTCTTGCAATCCTCCTGGTGTCTGCCAGGGGATGGGAGGTGTGGGGGAGGGGCATATGTGCCTAGGATGTCCCAGGCCCAGAAAACAGGGGCGGTTCATGCGTAAGTGCAGACACCAGTGCTGAGAGGCAGAGGCTAAAAGGGTGGGGACTCAGCGAGGACAGGACGCTATAAGACTGAGGAGAACCAGAAAGTAGGGAGAATTCCGGGGTACTGGTTGCCTACCTCCTCCAGGCCCCATGCTTGCCACAACACCTTCAAAATGAAATTTGGTCCAAAATTGGTAGCAGACAGGTATTTCTTTCATGGGGTTTGGGATATACTAATGGTCTGAAAGCAGTTTCAAATTTTAGGACTTACACTTTCTACTAAATTAAGCACCTCATTTTGCTGAAATTAGCTAAAAATCAAAGTTTAAGTTAAAAACTAGGTCTAACCTGAAACCATAAAATATACAGAAGAAAATATAGGTAAAAACACTACCGGACATACATCTCAGTAACATCTTTAAATCAGACTCATCACCCAAAGCAAAGAAGGGGAAGGAAAAGATAAACACCTGGGATTATATCAAACTGAAAAGCTTCTGCATGGCAAGAGACATTAACCAAAACAATGAGATACCCCACTGATAGGGAAAAAAAAATCTTTGTACTTCATACAACTGATAAGGGACTGATCACAAGACATACAAAGAACTCACACTACTCAACAAAAACAAAGTAAACAATCCAGTCAAGAAATGGGCAGAAACTTAAAAGACACTTCTCCAAAGTGGAAATGCAAATGGCCAACACACATATGAAAAAATGTTCAAATCCCTTATAATCAGGGAAATGCAAACCAAAACCACAATGAGATACCACCTTACACCAGTGTGAATGGCACGTATCAAAAAAACTAGCAACAACAAATGTTGGTGAGGATGTGGTGAAAAAGGAACTCTCCTGCATGGCTGGTGGGGGAGCAAACTGGTCCAACCACTATGGAGAGCTGTGTGGACATTCCTCAACCTGTTACAGAGGGAGCTTCCATATGATCCAGCAATTCCACTCCTAGGTATTTACCCAAAGGACACAAAAACATTGATTCAAAAGAATACCTGTACCCCGGTTTATTGAAGCACTATTTATAATAGGTAAAACCTGGAAAGAACCCAAATGCCCAAAAATAGATTAGTGGGTCAAGAAGATGTGGTACATATACACAGTGGAATACTATTCAGCAATCACAAAAGACAAACTCATGCCATTCGCAGCAACATGGATGGAGCTAGAAGGAATTATTCTCAGTGAAGGAAAGAAAAGTGAGAAGGAAAAAGAAAAGTATCCAATGGCTTCACTTATAGGAGGAATGTAGGGGAACCAAATAAAACATCAGGGGAAAAAAAATAGTAACAATACAAAACACAACAAAAAAGCCCAGACAATTATAAACCAGAGACATCCTGCAGGGGAGGGAAAGGGATCGGAAGGAGAGAGGGAGGAGCACAGGGGACTGTGGTGATGGTGCATGGGTGCACTGGTGGAGGAAATTCTATGGGGACTACACCTGAGGAACTAAAAAAGCAAACATTGTTTAAAAATGAACAATGATGTAAAAAATATATATATTAAAAAAACTAGGTCTAAGGAAAAGTGAATACAAGGTAAGAAAATGCAGAATATTTTGTATCAAATCTTAACAGCTCTGTATATCTCATCTCATAAAACATATGAAGATGGTATTATGAAACATGGCCATTTTTGCCTTGTTAAGATTAAATGGCATATAATAAACGTATGTAGAAGCATTACACTTATATGCCTAAAATAGTTAATAATCTTAATACTGTCAATCTCAGTAGCAAGCACATGCAATTAAACTACCTTTCCTCCGTAGGGCCCAATATTAAAAAAGAGAAATTATAGAAAAGCCAAGCTGTTTACCCCAAATTGCCACTGCGAATGCTCTCCCTTCTAGTTCTTAAGCTCCATTCTAAGAAATTTGGGCAGGTATATTGGTATATTTCTCTGTGGGGGCTTAAACAAAAACTGCCCACAACTGACAGTTTAACTGAGCACATAAAATATACATCACTGAAAAGACTGGCTAATCATGAAAACTGTCTCCATTCATTACAATGATAACTTGGTGCTTTTCTCAGAGAGAAATTTCTTATTGAATAAAGGATGAAACTAGAGGAAATAATCCCTCCATGCTCCCAGGTACAGGACATACCTTTGAAATAGTTCCCAGTTTAGAGTTTATCAAGGAGGCATTCTGTATTTTCTCATTCATCATGTATCTACTAAACACAAAGTATGTGCCAGGCACTTAGTGAAGACACCAGGACTATGATGGTGAACTAATAGTCTCATGAAAATTATGATTTGGATGAAAGATATTAAGCAAATATACCCAAAAAATTTTTAAATTGTGAAAAATGCTATGAACATCATAGAACATTATAGAGTAACAGATATCATTTAGACATGAGACAGCTCAGAGGTGAGAGCATTACAGCTGAGGTACTAAGCTTATTAAGTACTGAAGTGAGAGAGAATCTGGTGCTTTGGAGGATGTGAAAGAAGGCTAGAGTGGGCGGGAGAAAAAAATGAGCAGGAGAGAGCTGCAAAGAGATGATGTTGGCAGGAATCAATTCTGCAGACTTGGGGCCTGGGTTTGGGTGAAAGATTTGGGTTTTGTTCAAAGTGTGAGAAAAATTTTTGAAGAACTGTAAAGAGGGGCATGATCCGATACTTATGCATTTTAAAGGATTGTTCTAACTTCAGTGGAAAGAATAGATTGGCAGGATGGATCCAGAAAGACCAGTTGGGAAGTTAGTGCAGTAGTCTACCGTGAAAGTGATTTTTTTTTAAAAGATTTTATTTATTTATACAAGAACTGGGTACAGGCCAGATATTCGGGAGGGTGAGAGGATTCACCAGAGACAGAGCGGGAAAGGAACAGGCAGACTGAGTGAAAATACACTGCTGAGGGGAGCAGCGGGCGAGACAGGAGAGGTCTGCCTCGCATGTGGGCATCTAAATTTGGCTGGAGATAAATTTAGAGGGTAGGAACATTAGTCTCGTAGTGCTCAGGATGGGTGTGTGTGTGCGCACACGCACGTATGCACATTTGTGTGTGGTAGTGAGAGGTCTCAGGAAGTACCCCAAAATGTCTAAGAGATTTTATAGTGATTTATGGAGATAAGATTCATGGAGGTAAGATGTATAGAGAGAAGGGATTCTGGATATGAAGAAATAGGGGGAAAAGTAAGAGTTTAAGACTGAACATCTTTATTATAAGATGCCTTTGAGATAAAATTTCAAATTGGTAGCTGGATATTTAAGTGTAGAGCTCACAAAAGAAGCCTGAGGTACAAACAGGAATTTAGGAGTTTTCAGGATATATGATAAGCTGGTATTTTAAGTCATGAATATAAGATATCATCAGGGGAGACTTGGAAGAGTATAGAAAGAAGAGTTAAGATAAGTCGCAAGGAACTCATGCAAAGATGTCCAGAAGACATGACCAGAAGTAGGTAGAGAACTGGAAGTGGGTGGTGTTAAAGTACTTCAAGAAAAAAGGTAAACACAAATGTTGCTGAGATTGCAGACAATACAGAAAGATATAGAAAGATATCCACGTTTTCTGATATTAGTGATTTAGCACGTGTCTTTTCGACAGAATGGTAGGGGTAGAAGAATTGCATCTACGTGGTTTGCATGTGAAGAGATGTCTAGAAAAATAGCCTTTAGAGCCACTTGGTGAGTGGGGGCAGGATTAAGGAAACTTAACTATAACAAAGAAAGTTACACAAAATACAGAGCTTGCAAAAAGTGTATGACTTTGTACAAAATGTACATACATTTGTCACCCTCCCTCCTGCCCGGAAACAAGAGGATTACAAGGCAGGAACTCCCCACCGTAGGCCCTGTTCCCATTCCTTCTTCTCATGGCAGCAACCAGTGTGACCTCTCACGCCACTGATTTATCAACATGATTCATATAGCAGGTACTCACTTGTGTTTAATTTCTTTTGCTCAGGTTTATGCTTGATTATTCACATTGTCACAAGAAGCAATTCTTTATCCAGTTCACTTTCATGAATATTTAGACAATTAAAAATAATGCAACTATGAATCCTCTTCAATTTTGCTTTGGTGAACACATGCATAGATTTCTACTGGGTGTATGCCTACGAACATCTCAGCAATCACCTTTAGAAAATAGTCAAACTGATTTCCAAAAAGGTGGTAACAATTTGTAAACCTGCTATTAGCAAAGGAGAATTTTAGCTGTTTCACACCATCAAATCCTTATTATTGGTGGTCCTTTTTTTTAAAGTCACTTCATTGGGTACGTAGTGGTATCTCACTCTGGCTTTAATTTGCATTTATTTGAAAATTAATGATTATTGGATGTCTGTTAGCCTTTGGACAGCTTCTTTTGTGGAACACCTTTTCAAGTATTTTTGTCCTTTTTAAATTTGTTTGTCTTTCCCTTACTGATTTTTAGGAGTTCAACAAGTCCTTTACTGGATACATGAATTACTTGACGGCACTACTGACTGAAAATTCCATCCCTTCCCATACTGTAGTTGCCACCGAGGTCATAAATCAAGTAACCTCACATGCATGGGACTGTTTCTGGGTTTTATATTCTTTTCCACAGATCCATTTGTCTACCCTTGTGGGAATATGATGTTAATTGCTGTAGCTTTTAATAAACCTAGTCATCTGCTAATGAAAGTTCCCCAGCTTTGTTCTTCATCAAGGTTGTCTTGACTGTTCTTAGTTCTTTACAAGTCCAGATGGATTTTAGAATCAAATTGTTTTCCCCTTTTCTACCCTACATACAACCATCTAAGATTTTATTAGGATTCCATTTAACCTACAGACCGATTTGGGTAGAAGTGATATCTTTTTAGCATTGACTCTTTGGATCTATGACTAACTTATTAATTCTTAATTTCTCTCATTGTTTTTTACAGTTGTCTGTCTTAGGTCTTTTTTTTTTTTTGGTAAAGATTTTATTTATTTATGCATAGAAGAACTAGGATACAGGCCAGAGGTGCAGGGGGAGCAAGGTAAGAGGATGCACCAGAGACAGAGTAGGGAGCAGAACAGGCAGATTTACTGAAATACACTGCAGCAGGCGAGACAGGAGAGGTGTGATATGCCATGTAGGTGAGCTCCCTGGCCAGGGATCAACCTCAGGTGGCAGTGGCAATTGCATGATAGTGCTCAGACTTAACCCCTATGCTGGAGGCCCCTTCTGTCTTAGATCTTACAAGCATAAATTTGGTTTTGGAAATGGTATTGTTTATGAAATTTCATTTTCTATTTTTTTTGTTGTATACAAACGTAAGTTGATTCTGTATTTTGACCCTGCATCAAGTAGTCTTGCTAATTCATTTATTAATTCTAGTAACTTGTCTGTAGACAGAGTTTCTACATTCCCTAGAAATACATTTAGATTCAGGGGCTTCCCTGGTGGTGCAAGGGGTTAAGATGCAGCACTATAAAGCTATCCATAGCCACTGCAGCATGAGCTCAATCCCTGGCTGGCCAGGGAGCTGACCCACAGGGCGCATAGTCTAATAAAGCATTCAGTAATTCTAATACTTCCCAGACAAGGCTAGGACCTTTGCTATTTTTTTTTAATCTCAATTTATACTGACTCTACCTTTAGCGTTACTGTTATAACACATTTTAATTCTCTCTCTATATTTAACCCCCCTAAAGACATTTTTATTTTGTACAGTTAATATTAAATAAGCCATATCCATGTGTTTATCTTTTCTGTTGTTCTATATTCCTCCCTTTGAACTTTCAAGTTTCCTTCCAAGATCATCTTTTTTCTGCTTGAAAAATAATCAAAATCAATACACAAAAATCTGTTGTATTTCTAAATGCAAACAACGAGCTAGCAAAGAGACATCAACACAATTCCATTTACAACTGCAGAAAAAAGAATAAAATACCTAGGAATACATTAACCAAGGAAATGAAAGACTTGTACACTGAAAAGTATTAAGTGAAAAAAATTGAAGGACAAAGAAATAGAATTAACGTTGCCAAACGGACATTATTTTTTTCACCATTTCTGAAATTTTTATTTTGTATGACTTTAACTTTTAGAAGCATTGCAAAGATAGTACCCATAAATCCTCCACCCAGCTTCCCCTAATGTTAGCAACTTTTTAAAAAAATTTTTATATTTCCCATAAAATTGCACCCCCCTTATTTTGGCCCCAATCTCTCCTTTCCCCTACCATAGTGTGTCTCTGGTTCATAGTTGTTTGTTGATTTCGATTTTTCCTTTGTTATAGTTATTCTTTTTCCTGGTCCCTTATTTAGGTTTTCTAGATTCCTGCTATGAGTGAGACCATCCGGTATTTTTTTTCTTTCTGGCTTATTTCGCTGAGCATGATCCCTTCTAGCTCCATCCATGTTGCTGCAAACTGCATGAGTTTATCTTTTTTGATTGCTGAGTAATATTCCACTGTGTATATGTACCACATCTTCTTCATCCAGTCATCTATTTTTGGATCTTACACCAGTGAGAATGGCACATATTAAAAAAAACTAGCAGCAACAAGTGTTGGCGAGGAAGTGGAGAAAAAGGAACTCTCCTGCACTGCTGGTGGGAGTGCAAACTGGTCCAGCCACTATGGAGAGCTGCGTGGATTCCTCAACCTACTAAAGATAGAGCTTCCATATGATGCAGCAATTCCACTCCTAGGTATTTACCCAAAGGACACAGAAATATTAATTCCAAAGAGCACCTGCACCCCTATGTTTATAGCAGCACTATTTACAATAGCTAAGCTTTGGAAACAACCCAAATGCCCAAAAATAGATGACTGGATCAAGAAGATGTGGTACATATACACCATGGAATATTACTCAGCATTCAAAAAAGATAAACACATGCAGTTTGCAGCAACATGGATGGAGCTGGAAGGGATCATGCTCAGCGAAATAAGTCAGAAAGAAAAAGAAAAATACCGGATGGTCTCACTCACAGCAGGAATCTAGAAAACCTAAATAAGGGAGCAGGAAAAAGAATAACTATAACAAAGGAAAAATCAAAATCAACAAACATCTATGAACCAGAGACACACTATGGGGGGTGGGGGGGCGGGGAAAGGAGGGACTGTGGTCAAAATAAGGGGGTTGCAATTGTATGGGGAATATAAAAATAAAATTAAAAAAAAAAGTTCCAGGAAAAAAAAAATCCCTTAGTATTAAAAAAAAAAAAAATATGGTATAATGCAGTCATATAACTTCTTGGTATTTATCTGAGGAAGACGAAAATATCAATTCAAAAAGACATCCATACCCTTATTTACACAGCATTATTTATAATAGCCAAGATAAGGAAATAATCAGTGGATGAATGGATAAACAAGATGCTGTACACACACACACTGAGTATAAACAAAAGATAAAAACTTGCCATTTTTTACAAACTGGATGAACCTTATATATGGGTATTATGCTAACTAAAATAAATCAAAAAGAGAAAGAGGAAAAAATGTATGATTTCATTCATGTGGAATATACAGAAACAAAGCAAATGAACAAAAAAACAAAACAAACGCTTAGTGACAAAAACCCATGGTTACTAGGGGGAAGTGTACTGGGGGTGGGGTGAGCGAAATGAGTGCAGAGGATTAACTGTATGGTGGTGGAAGGAAACTAGACTTTTGTTGGTAACCATGATGTAATATGTACAGGGTTGAATTACAATGGTATATTCACGACTCTTATAAAATGTTATAAACCAATATATTTTAAAAAAATTAAAATTAGAAAAATTTCAAGTTTTTAAAAATGCAAAAAAAACCCACTACAAAAACCCCGAAATAAAACAACAGCTTCGCTGCTAACTACTTCATTATGTACATAAAAATAGTGACCTAACCCTCTAAGCCTCAATTTCTCACATGTAAAATAAAGTTAGTAATACCTACAACATCAAATTTTTAGAATTAATCAAATAGAATAGGAATTGTGATTCAATGTGGCTTGCATGTGAGTATCATTAAAAATGAGGAAAGCACCATTGTACAAAGGTAGTTTTGGAGCTGATTGAAATTAGGCTGATTTGATTTCTAGGGTCTTGAAAAATGCATATCCCTCAAAGAAGCCATTCCAGATGAGAGGGCAAACATAAAGGCTTTGAATTCCTTCTGTTCATTTCCATAGCGTAGGAACACTTGTCAAGTTAAAAGTAATAACCAAAGTGAAGAATAATTTTATGCCTATTTAATTAGCCAAAAAACACTGGTCAAACTGTGAAAATGACATTCATATATTGGTGGTGGCATCAAAATTTAGTACTGTCTTTTAGGGAAATACAGCTATTGTGTTAAGGACTGTAAAATGTTCACATTCTTAGACTCAATAATCCCACTTTAAGACTCTATTCTAAGAAAATAACTCAAATAAGGAAAATAGCTTTAGTTTTATTTAATAGTGCCTGGTACATAAAAGGTACTCAAATGCAAACCTTTACTTCTACTTCTCCAAATCATTGCTCTTGGTTCCTTCCCATTAAGATTTATCTATTTTCATCATCTGGGGATACCTTCAGAATTGTCAAGTCCCTGTTCTCACACGTTCTCCACTAACTTCACTGTTGATTATCAGTCTACCTTACCCTATGATATTTTCACCTTTGAACTCAGAGGACAAAGAAAGTTCATCAAATACTGTATCCTTGACCTAATCAGAAAGAAATCTGAAGCATCTTTAAGATCCTAAGGTGTCTTTCTCTTTTGTCAACATCCATCTAGTCTAACCATCATCTCACTGCTTGCTTTACTCAGACAAAATAATCCAGAAACCTTCACATCTATCCTCAACTAATTCTCAAGCTCCAGTCTTGTACTAGGTACTTGTATTTCCCTCTGGGATCTAAGGAACAATTACTTCTTCTTTGGTTTCATATCTCTTACTTCCTTTTTCTAGCCCCATCCAATCTAAACTCAAGTTTAAGTATCTTTCCCTTTTTGATGTATTTACACATCACAAAATTCACCTCTTTAGTATACAACTCAATGGTTTTTAGCTTCCTGGTATACAGGTATTTTAACATCAAGATTGTGCAGCTATGATCACTAATACCCTAACAGTTTCATTACTGCCCAAAGACATTCCATACCCATTCACATTCACTTCTCATTCCCATCTCCCTGGCAATTGCTAACATACTTTGTTTCTATGGATTTGTCTATCCCAGACACATAAGTGGAATCATATAGTATGTTGTTTTGTTCCTGAATTCTTTCACTTTAGTGTGCTATTTTCAAGGTTGATCCACATTACATATTTTATTCATTTTTTATTGCTGAATAATATCCCATTGTATGGCTGTACTAATTTTATTTATTCAATGATCAAGTGATGAGTATTTGGGTCTCTATTTTTTGGCTCTTAGGAACAATGCTATGAACATTTGTGCAAAGTTTTTGTATGAACATATTTTCAGTTTTCTTGGGTATATAACTACATATGAGAGAATGACTTTCATTTGGCAGATATTTGAATGTTGTGTACTGACTGTAGTGCTGAATGCTAGGTATGAACAGTGGACAAAAATAATCCATCAACAGTTCCATCATACGCCAAGGACCTATTCAACCCGGCAAATATTTACTGAATACTTACAATGTGAATGGCACTGTGCCAGATATGACAGCAGACAGAGATAGGAACAAGATATAGGCTAGCTTTTCAAGAGGCAATACATAAACTCAAGATGTAACAATGACAACAGCAGCAGCAGCATTGGATATTAAATGCCATAGGAATAATACAAAATGTCCTGGAGGGTCAACGGACAGAACAAAATATGGTTAGGAGAGTGGAAAGTGAGACAGACACTAGAGAATACTTGCGTTAAGTTAAAGATGTTACTTGAGACAAGTCTTGAAAGAAGGTGGTATTTTGATTAAAAGGATGCCTAGGGAAAGAGAAAGTGTTCTGGGCAGAAGATAACAAGAACAAATATAGAAAGGCTGGAGAACACACTTAGGAATTTTTTTCAATCCAGTTAAGAAAATGTAAATGGATATTGGAAGAAGGATCCTGAATGTTAATCTTAGATTTAAATGGGTTCAGAAAAATGATTCAAAAGTCTACCAATAGCAATTGAAATTACTGAACTGATTCTATAACCTCTTTTTGAAACTTTCTATTTTCTAGCAAGAGCATGGAAATTAGTGATTCCTCTTACCCACAAGGAAGAAAATGTAAATGTTGACCACTAAGTGAGCAAGTAGATGGGGGAAGGCAGAATTTCTGTAAACATAGGGCTGTATCCCCATACTTCTGGGTCTGTGGAAGACTAAAAACAGACATATATGCAAATCCCAATAGCCAGAATAGCAAAAACAAGACTGGGAGTAAAATAAATAGCATTCACTAAGCTCCTAACATTAGGCACTGTGTCAAGTAATTTAAAGATTTATTTATTTATTTTATACAAGGACTGGGGTGCAGGTCAGAGGCGCAGGAGGGTGAGAGAATTCACCAGAGCCAGAGCGGGGAGCAGAACAGGCAGACGGACCAAAGACACTGCTGAGGGGAACAGAGGGCGAGGCAGGCGAGGTCTGCTGTGTCATATGGGGTTCTCCCTGGCCGGCGGGGAATCGAACCAGCGCTGCAGAGGCTGCAGACAGCTTTGCAGCACCGCACTCAACCGCTGCGCCACCAGGGAGGCCCTGTGTCAAGTAATTTACATGCAGTATTCATACAACCCCATTTAGGTTTATGGCAACTGAGGCTCAGAGATGTTAAATTAAATTGTTGAAAATTACCCAGCTAATAAGCTCAGCCGATAAAATGCAGACGTCCAGTTTAAAACCCAGTCTGACTGATCCCATGTTCATTTTGGGTTTTATCATATGAAGAAGGCTAGAATCACAGGATGGTTATAATGCATCAATGAAGAGGGCTGAATATTTCAGAGAGGTTTGTATGGTCTGGAGCAAAATTTAGCTGAAATAATCAAAATTTGGTTTCCAATCAACACCGAAAAAGATCATGTTTAGAGCTCCTTCTTGACCCAGTTTTAACTATGATCATATCATAGGTCTTGTTTCAGACTACAAAGGGAGCAAAATTCCAGTTTTGATTAGAAAACAAGAGAGTAAACACCCTGATGTACTCAATGAACAGTCATGTAAGTCTTATTTGAACACTCTTGAAGGCCCTGAAATAGAGGTAAAGACTGCAGAGTAGTAAGTTTAAAAACCATCCAAACGTTAGGACACGCTCCTTAACACTCAATACCTGGCAAAAACAACCACCAAAACATAAGCATATAAAAAAAATCAAGTTATAAAACATTAGCATGATTTTACAAAGACAAGGTAAACAAAAGAGTGAAAAGACACTTTTGCATTATGCATAGCACTAGCACTCTGTGTATAATAAAATTTCAGTGAGGTGGAACCCAGGATTTTGATCTCCTGTTTTAATATTACAAATGGGTCTGCGCAGAGTCTCCAATGAACGTTTTGGAAAAAGAAAATGGGTATTTAATCTAAACACTCTAAAAATCGACAATTTCTTATAGATGGCAAGTAATGGAACAAAATCTTAAACTCAAAATAACAAAGTATACTTAAAAAGTCTTTTATTTTTCTAGTTTGAGTGCATACTTCTATTGGAACAAAGAAAACTACAACAAAGAGAACTGAGAAGAAAAAAAATCTTGGGAGATGAGCAAGTCTTTCCACATAAACACTTTTAAAGAGAATAAAAGAAGGTTCCATGGAACTTTGCTCTATTTTTCACAAGCATTTCTAAAATTTTTTCTTTGATGGAACCAATGAATAACTGCCACTTATCATAAAAGATCTTTCTGATATGTGCTCTATATATTTTCTTCTGAGCAGATAGTTTTTTAAGCTGCTCAAGTCCTTCAGCTGGAGGACTTTTTTAGGAATTTTTATTTCTACTATACTACATTTCTTGCATGGAACAGCACAAAGACCAATGTAATAAATTCCTTTGCTTCCCAAAGACAACTTTTAAAAGGCACTGTTACTGTAGCACAATCAATATTGTAACTATCTTACCTCTTTACTTACTTCAATAATTCCTAACACAATAATTTGCAAGGGTGATCATATTTTGTTCTATATTACAGTAATACAGAACACTTTCTCTCTCTAATCAATTAATAAGACTTGCTTGAGGCAGTCTACGCATCCTTAATCTTCTATTAATGAAAACAACATTTTTTTTCTTGCCTTTTTGACTACTGCCTAAACTCTAGTCTTTTAAGAGATAACTCATTCATTTTAGGGTCTCAGATTTTTTAAAAAAGATTTATTTTATTTATACATATAAGAGCTGGGGTACAGGCCAGAGGTGTGGAGGGTGAGAGGATTCACCAGAGACAGAGTGGGAAACAGAACAGGCAGATTGACCGAAGTACACAGCTGAGGGGAGCAGTGGGCAAGTCAGGAGAGGTCTGCTGCGCCATGTAGGTAGCTCCCTGGCCGGGGATGGAACTTGCGCTGCAGAGGCTGCAGACAGCTTCATAGGTTGCGTCTTAACACCCTGCACCACCAGGGAGGCCCTTAGTTTTTTTTTAATGACTACATAAGTTTAAGCATTTTTCCTTACTGTAACATTTTAGTTTAAAAAACATTTTATATAATAATAAACTCTAAAAAAGAACTACAACTAAAATAATTGCAAATTTAAAAAAATAGCAAATTCTGAGATTAGGCAACAATCCCAAAGGGAAAATCACACAGGTTTTTATTCTTTATAAAAGTATTGGAGGATATTACAGCTCACTTATTATTCTAAAATTTATTCTAAAATTGTTAAAGTTGCTGAGATTTTCTAAGTTCCAAATAGATTGGTTCCTTCAGTGTGCACAGTCACACTCAAGTACTGTGGTATTTGAAAACAGAAGTCAGGTAGGCAACATAGTTGGGTATTTATTACCTACACGCATATAGTTTCTTATACAACACTGACAATATGGGAAAAACAAGGTTCTTACTCATCCTTTGTTGTGTGTGAGTCAATTTCCTCTCTTAAAATCTGAACTGACTGGCTGAGGATTGAACTCATGTTGCAGAGGCTGCAGACAGCTTCATGGGTGTGTCTTAACCCCTTGCTCCACCAGGGAGGGAGGCCCACCAGGGCGGCCAGGGAGCTACCCACACGGCACGGCAGACCTCTTCTGTCTCGGCTGCTGCTCCCCTCAGCAGTGTATTTCAGTCAGTCTGCCTGTTCTGCTCCCACTCTGTTTCTGGTGAATCCTCTCACCCTCCCGCGCCTTGGCCTGTACCCCGGCTCTTCCATGCAAAATAAATAAATCTTTAAGCTGAATCTTCCGTTCCTTGCCGCATGCTTTAAAAAACCACAAAACAACCTGATACCATTTTTTTCGATCGATGCTGAATTTCATCAAATTGCAAAGGGGTGTGGATGTGGAGGGGGGCGGATGTACTAAAGCATAACTCACAGGTGCTACAGGTAAGCCATAGGTAAAGGATGCTTAAGGCTGAGAATGCTGCTCTCGGGCGCAGGGCGGCCCGCAGCCTGCCAGCAACAGGTCGAAGCCCCGACGACACCTCTCCCGCGCGGCCAGGCGCCGCGGAATCCGGAGTCGGGGGGCAGCCGCCACCGCCCCCGGTCAGGCGGGGCAGAATTGGGAGGCAGGAGGGCCGGCGCGCGCTCAGGCGCTCTCCAGAGCGCGTCAGGAGAGCCTCGTCGGGGCCAGACCGTCCGCCCCGCACGCAGCACAGAGCGGGGCGCCGAGGCGCGCGGCGCGGGGACCCGCCCCACTGCTCGCGTCACACCTGCCCGCGGGGCGCGCGGCCGGCCGGGCGCAGGGCTCCCTCGGCGACGCCGGGCCGGCCGGCTCCGCGGGCGGGACGCGCCCGGGCTCCCGCCCCCACAGGAAGTGGGTGCTGCCCGGCCCCCCGCGCGGCCTCCCCTCCCCCAGCCGGAAGTGCGGCCCCCCGCTCCGAGGCCGCGAACCGCGACGACCCGGGGGCGGGGGGCGGGGGGCGGCCGCGAGGGCCGCAGGGCGCCCCGCCGCACCCTCGGCGCCCCGCTCACTGACCTGCCGGCCGCGGGCCAGGGCGGGCCGCGCCTGCGGGGGCCTCGGCGGAGCGCGAGCCGCGAGCCTCCCGGGCGCCCGCGCGCTGCTCGCCCGTCGCCGCGCGGGGCGAGAATTCCTCCGCAGCTCGGGTCTGGCGGCCGCGCTCCTCCGGGCTCGAGCCGCCGCCTCCCCTCGCGCCAGGGCGCGGGCCTCGCCTCGGGGACAGTCACCCCGCCCCGGCGCGGGGAGAACGCGCTTTATTCCCGATACCTTCAGAAAATGAGGGGATTACTTTGTTCAAATGTGGCGAAGGGCGACGTGGTCACGCAAGGTGAGCCGCGCGGGGGCTTCTGGGAGATGTAGTTCCGGCGCCGGCGGCCGCCCGAGCTCGGGCGCCGAGGTCGGCCGAGCGCGGCCCGCGGCCGCGGGAACATGCTCCGGGGGCCCGGCTGGCTCGGGGCTGCGGCGGCCCCTGGGCCGACGCTTCATTCCTCTCGCTCTCAGGGGCTTAAGCGAACCCCTTTCCCCTCGCGCCGCCCCTGGCGCGGCCCCGCCCCCGCGGCGGCCCGTCGCCCTCCGGGTGCCTCCGCGGGGAGCGCGGGGGGCGGGCCCGCGCCGGCTGAGGCGGCCGCGGCGGCTGAGGCGAGGCCGGGCGCGCGCGCTCGCTGTCCGGGGGCGCGCGGGCGGCGCGGGCCGGAGGCGGCGGCGGCGGGTGGGCCGGGCGGCGGCGGGCGCGCGCTGGCCGCGGCGGCGAGGAGTTCGCGAGTTGTTCAGTCCGCGCCAGGGCTCGGCGGCGGCGGCGGCCGCGGTCACCGGAGGGGACGGGCCGACGGCGATGGTGGTGCCCGCGGCGGCGGGCGCGCCCCTCAGGTAAACGGGCCGGCGCCCCGCGGCCCTCGGGCCCTGCTCCCCGCGGCGGCGGCGGGACCGGGCGGGCCGGGCTGGGCGGCGCCTGCCGGGGCTCGGGCGTCCGGCGCGGGCTGCCCGACCCGGCGCCCCGCCGCCCCCGGGCTCCGCCGGCGCCGCGCCCCGGGCGCCCCCACTTCCCGCGGCGCGGCCGCCGGCGCCCCCCGGAGGAGGGAAAGTTGGGACCCGCGCGGGGCGCCCGGGCGCGCGGGGGCTGCGGGGGGCGCGCTCGGCTGGCGCCGGGTCCGGGTCCCCCCGCCGCACCCCGGGGACCCGCGCGCCTCCCCTCGCTCGCGGGGGCCGGGGCACCCCGGCTCGCTCGCGGGGCCGGCCTCGCGTCGCCCCTTGACTCCTGCCCCCGGTGGCCCGGACCTCCCGCGCGGCACCGGCCGGGGCGTCCTCCCCGGGCTCCCCGGCGGCGCGGGGGGCGGCTGCGGGCGCCCCGGGGAGGGAGCCCCCCGCCCCCCGCCCCCCGCCTCCGGACGCTGCTCTGCTGCGACCCGGCGCGTTCGGAGCCAAGTTCAGGAGTTCGGGAGCCGCGCGGGGCGCTCCGGGGTAGCGGGGCTCGCGGCTGTGACCCATCCCCGGCCTCGCGCGGGAAGCCGGCCCCGGGGGAACGTGAAATGTTCGGAGACGGCTCAGGGGCGGTTTTGAGGTGACGGGGTGCGCGTCGCCGCTCCGCACCTGAGGTGACATTGCCGGGAAGGCTCCGCGCGGGCTTTCCTGCTGCTGAGGGTCCGCCGCGCCTCCCCCGGGGAGCGGGACGAGCTGGGGCCGTGCGTGGCCGGGGGCCGCCTCCTGATGCCCGCAGGGCGCAACTTTCCGGGAGCGGTCTCGGGGCGCGCTCCCCGCGGCGTCCCCGGGCGCCGGCGTGTTCCCCGCGGCGCGGCGCCCCGCCCGGCCCGACTACCTGCCGGGGCGCCGCGCCTCCCGCGGGGACCGGGGGGCGAGCCGCGCTGGCAGGTCGAGGCCGCTTTCCGGGCGCCCGGGACCTGGGGCGCAGCCTTGGCCCCGAGACCCGCCGTCGACAATGGAAGGGGAATTCATGCCGCCGCTGGGAGCTTTGGCGGTGACCAACGCGCAAACTATGTGCAAAGACAAACATCTTTCCATGCCTGTCAGAGGGGAAGAAGGGGAAATATTTTATCACATCTTTACTTTGGAAGCTGGTAACACGATTCTGTTACATGGGGGGGGAAAGCCACGTTATTTTAAGTTTTTTTTTTTTTTAATTTGTGGTCCTCTGCCCACCCCTGCCCCCCAGTCAAGGCTGACATTTCTGTTTGGCTGCGTTCCAGCATGAGAGGAAAAGTATTTTGGTGCGAGGAAAAGATAAGATTGCTTTGAACTATTATGGTTCTGTGACAATTCCTTTTACTCAGTGATAGTGCAGAGAAATTTCCTCGATATGTTTGTACCCCATTAACATTCTGTCAGGATTTATTTTTGAGTCTACCCTGAGGCCCATAAAGAAGTAATGCCAACTTCAAAACAGTTCCTGACAATCCCATTAAAAAAAATGTGTTCCTGGAATGCGTTATATTTATATATTCATATAAACATTTATCTTTGTACATTTATGGTAATGTAAATATTTAAGTCTGAGAGCTTAAAAACTTTTATTTGCATACATGTTTTCAACATCTAGCAGTGCCAGCCATATTTGCCAAATAAGCATCAACCATAAATTCATGCTTTGGCACATTGCATATAATAATTCTTCTAAATTGCTCCATGGTGAAGCATCATGAGATTAGCATTTGCTTCGTGAGGGAGATTTGTTGTTGTTTTTAACCGTAACGATGCACTGTTTAAGGGGAACAGGTGCTGGGCTCTAGCTGTGTGTGTTGAAACCTGCCAAATGATACTCTTGTTGGATAGGTTGTTTAAGTAATTTAGGAACCAAACTGTGGCCCCTAGCATACCAAGTAGGCTATCCCCATCACTGCAGTAGATCCCTGTTTTTTACTCTAAGAGGCAGGTGTTTGTGACGAGCTTTATCTTTTCATTGCTGTTCTCTTTGCTATAATTTTTACCCCCCACCCCTTCACTTTCATTAGTAGAGTTCCTGGGAAAGTCTAGGCTCCTTCACTGCTGGTTTGTTTTCCTTGGAGAACTAGAAATTCTAGTAACTTTCAGGCCAGAAATAGTTCACATTTATTTGACAAATATTTTGAGTGCTTTTTAAGTCGAAGGCATGGTGCTAGGCCTTGCGTGTACGTAGAAGGATCTCCCTTTTTGTAAGGAACATACAGTTCAGGAGACGTAGTTGATAACCAATAATTACAAAGTGATGTAATGTATGACAGAGGTATAAGCAGATTCCTAGGGATGGAAGCAGAGAGGAGGAGGGTTGGCGGGGAGGATTCTTGAAATGTATCTTAGTTGGTAACCTGAACTAATCTTCAAAAATAGATAGGATTGACTATGTTCAAAGAGGCAAAGATCCTTTTAGACTGGCATTGTCTTATAAAAATCTAATACAACGCACAAATGTAAGTCACATAGATGTAAATTTTCCTGGTAACCACATTAAAGAAGTAAAAAGTGAGGTTAAGTATATCAATGTATTTATGTAACCTGATGTACCCAAAATGTTATCATTTGATCAAGTAATCAGCCTTAAAAAGGTGTCGAGATATTTGACATTCCCTTTTCCATACTAAATCTTCCGAATCTGTTTTTTATTTTTATTGCCATCTCAACATGGACTAGTCACATTCAAGTACTCAGTAGCCTTAGATGGACAGCAGCACAGTTTTAGAACATAGGCCAGTGACATGGTAGGAAACCAAATCTCTGAATGCCTTTTAATCAAGCCCAGGAGCTATAGCTTTTTCCTGAAGACTGTGAAGATTATTGGGAAAAAAGTATGTTGCGATAGGCCTAAAGCAAATCTGATTCTATCATGTTGGCTGTGAAGTGAATGTTGGATAGAGGAGGGCAAAAAGTGGAAGCAAGGCCAGCCAGGAAGTCTTTCCTGGTGAGAATGAGGAGGTCTGTGGAACACGGGCTGCATGTAGGAGAGTCAGGAAGTATTATCAGCGGGACAGGGTAAATCATCGCATTATGGAGTTGAGCAAGATTGAAGATTTAGGATGAGTTCCACATTTATGATGTCTGAATGGGGCAGGAAACTGAAGGACCATCTGTGCCAGACAGACCAAAAATGAAAAAAGGAAGTGAGATTTCTCCGGGAAATGACGGGAGTAGAATATTTCTAGGATTTACTCAGAATGGCCCACACTGTATCTTGCCTTGAAAGGCCAAATAAAATAAGGACAGAATAAGGTTTCAGAGACTTGGGGTGTGGCGATTAAGATGTCACTTGTAACTAAGTAGAGTAGGTAGTTACATTGCGATGCATTGAGGGGATTGAGGAGTGAATGACAGAAGCATAACCGATTAAGAAGGATACAGTGCTTTCAACAAAGGACAGAGGCAAGATTATAGGTGGAGAGAGATTCAGGGAATTTATAAGTTTATCCCCTTCCTCCTCCCCTCCTCCCTTTAAAAATTGAGGCAGTATTGGGTGTTCAGTGGAGGGGAAAATTGAAGGAATCGGATGGGGCGAGGGAATGGGGGGAGAAAGGTGATTGATGGAGGCAAGAATTTGGAGCGGGTGGGATCCAAGGCATAGATAGAGAGATTGACCTTGAGTGGGAGGTGGTTTTCCTTTTCCAGGGTGCAGAAAAGGAGGTAAAGTTGGAGGCAGTGTAAATAAGTTCATGACTGACAGGAGCAGGTAGGAGAATGAGTTGGTGACATAGCTATCATTTTTGAGTACCTGCTAAAAGTGAGGGGGAAATAAGGGGTTCTTAAAATGTTACGTGTATTTATAATAGCTTGGGGGGAGGGGCCGACATTGAGATGGACACTTGACTAGGAAAATGAAGGACTGTTAAACAGCCTAGAGGAATCATTTGAGGGTATAGATTTTGGATTTGTAGAGGTAACAATTCATATGGTGTGATTCACCATCCCCCCCCTGCAGTGATTCCTCAGTGCATTTGAAGAAACTATTTAATGTTATAAGAAATAGAGTTAATGAAAAAGTAGTGCCTCATAAAGTGGCACTTGTTATTCTCCTTGATTGTTGTATGAACAGCTGGGCCTCAAATCCTTGTGGTTCAGTTCCAGAGACCAGGCAGCTACCCACTACTTTGGAGATGCTTGGTAAAGATTCCCGAAGGACAGTTATTGAGGGAATTAATGATACTGACTGAAGTGAAGAATTGTAGGCTCCATGCTCGATCATGAGCAGGAGACCTGGAAGGGGTGATTTGGTTGGGAGAAAATGAAGGGTATGAAAATCTAGAGATCAGTGTGAAATTGAAGAGATAGTAAGGAGGGAGCTATAATAGTGGCTTTTATTTAAGCTTATCTGCTGTGTGCTGGACACTTTAGTATCTTATTTCTAATTTTTTTTTAAAGATTTATTTATGCATGCAAGAACTGGGGTGTAGGCCAGAGGTCCAGGGGTTGAGAGGATTCACCAAAGACACAGTGGGGACTGAGATACACTGCTGAGGGGAGCAGCAGGCGAGACCCGTGAGGTCTGCTGTGCCATGTGGGTAGCTCCCTGGCCAGGGATCAAATTCCTGCTGCAGTGGCTGCGAAGAGCTTCGGAGAGCTTCATAGGTTGCATCTTAACCCCTTGCAGTACCGGGGGGGGGGGCCCTTATTTCTAATTCTAATACAAACTCTACAGTATAGTATTAGCCTCATATTTGTCCCTTTGTCATTCTTTACACGAAGAAACAGGATTAGAGAGTTTTGTTAAACAGCATGTCTAGAGACACAGTAGCAAGTCATAGAAACAGGATCCAAGGGTGTTCTTTCTTTTCCAACCCATTTTTTCTAACTAAAGAGAAAAAGGAAAATACACTAATGATGAAAAGTGGTAAATGACACCGATTACTTAAGATTTCATTTAACGAGTGTGTGTGAAACACTGCGTGCCAGACATTGTTCTAGGTGCGGAAGTTACAGTCATGAACCAAATAGGCAAAAAGCCTTGCCCTCTTGGATCTTACATTCTCCAGAGAGTAAGACAGACGTTGACATAAAGAGTCAACGTCTCTTAACAACGTCTAATACACTACTGCTGCAGAGTATTAATAGGTAAATGCCCTAGGGAGAATTACAGCAGGCAAGAGGAGTGGGAATGTCAAGGGGCCTGTGAACTTTTAAAGGGGTTGTCTGGGAAGGTCTTGGTGGGAAGTAAGCAAGGATTTGAAAGAGGGAGGGGGGCATGTCAGTAGGGGAAGCATTTTCCCATTGACCCCCAAACAGAGGTGTGGCAGGTGCATTCCCGATTGTGCCTGGTGCAGTTATGCCTGGACGGGGCTGGGTCACATAGAGCCTGCGGGCCATTCTAAGGACTGGAGTGTGTGCTTTGGGACATGGAAACCATTACCTGTTTTGAACAAAAGACTGGCATGGTTGAATTTATGCTTTAAAACCTTCCCATTGGCTGCTGCATTGAAAGTATTCTGAGGAGGGAAAGAATAAAAGCAGGAGGATAACTTGGGAGAGTCTCTTTAAAGATCCAGTGAGAGAGATGGTGTCTTTGATCAGGGAATTGATGAGAATTGATTGGCTCTGGATTTATATTTTTAACTTTCAATTTTGAAATAAATTCAGATTTACAGAGAAGTTCCATAGGCAGTGCCGTGGGCGGTTGCCCACAACAATACGAAGCAGGTAGCCTCTTATCTACTAGATGTCAGTGCCATCCCCCCAAGTTGTAGCAATCAGAAATGTCCTCCAGACGTTGCCAGATGTGCCCTCTGGGGCAAAATTGTTCCTGCTATGACACTGTCACATACCCTTTATACATTTCCTCAGGGTTAAAATCTTCCATAACTGGTATATTGACATTATGACATTCAGAAGCTAACGTTATTGTAATGCTTCCACCAAACTCCAGATTTTAAGTGTAGTTCCAGTTTTTCCATTCATGTCCTTCCCACCATTCCAGCCAAACCAGAACACTATGCTGATTTTAGTTGTCAGGTCTTCTCTAGCTCTTCCAAAGTATGACAGTTCCTTGGTCCTCTCTTCTATGACCTTGCTATTTTAAGAGGGTACTGGTCAGGGGTCAGCGATCTTTTTTTTTTTTTTTTAAGATTTAGAGCTGGAGTGCTTATATAAAGCTTTATATATATTGTATATTTTATGTAAAGATATGAGAACTGGGGTGTAGACCAGAGATGCAGGGGGTGAGAGGATTCACCAGAGACAGAGTGGGGAGCAGAACAGACTGGCTGAATTCCACTGCTGAGGGGAGCAGTGGGCAGGTCAGGAGAGGTCTGCCGCGCCACTTGGGTTGCTCCTTGGCTGGGGATTGAACTCATGTTGCAGTGGCGGGCGATAACTTGATAGCGCTGAGACTTTAAACCCTGCGCTACCAGGGAGGCCCTGGCCGGGTATTTTCTAGAATGTTCCTCAGTTTGTGCTTGTCTGAGGTTTTCTCTTTATTAGACTGGAGTTAATGGATTTGGGGGGCAGAATTCCAAAGAAGTGAAATGTTCTTAGAACATTGTATAGGAAATACTGATATAAACAGGACTTTTCACTGGTGATCAGCTTGTTAACATGGTTGCTGCCAGGTTTCTCCACTGGAAAGTTACTATTTTTCCCTTGCCATGTTCTATAAGAAACAAGTTACTAAGTCCAGCCCACATTTAAAGTGTGGTGAGATTAAACTCCATTTCCTGGAGGGAGGAGTATCAAAGAATTTGTGGACATATGTTGAAACCAGGATAATAAATGATAAGTATTTGGAGGAAGATATGTTTAGGTTTTGCCAGTGTCTTGTTTCTGCTCACTTATTCCAGCATTCATCAATAAATCTTGCGTTTAGTATTTATTGTTATGATGTTCTAAAGTTTCATTTTTATTTCCCTCTCTATGTTTATTAATATGGAATCCTTTAAGGAAGGTTTATCTCTTCTAATGTCTTTTAACATATTTATTGAAGTATTTATATGATAGTACTGAATTATCATCCTCAGAATAACATAAATGTCTATCAATGATAGGCATTTATGTTATTCTGAGGATGATAATTCAGTACTATCATTATTTTATTGCTCAAATTATTCCAGGTTTGGTCATTGGGAGCTCTTTTAGGTTTATTTCTTTGTTCTTTCATGGGATCTTCTGTATTTTTTGTGTTTGTGTATATTTAGTCTCTGGCACTATTCAGGCTCATTTTGTATTTTTTTTTTGTCCCAGCCTTAGACTCACTTCTCCAAAACGCCCTGATTCTTTCTTTAGAGAATGGTATTTTGAGGCCAAGATCTGGATAGCAGGTGAAGTCATTGCTAGTTGGGGTATTACTGCTTCTGCATGTTCTCCGTGGACAGAACTAGGAAATAGATGTATGTATATTCATATAGTTGCCAGATGCACCTATATTTATTTCTATGTATAAAAACAGGCATGCATTCCTATAGATGACTTCTGATTTTTTTTTTTTTTTATAGAGGCATGTTTTATTTATTTGTTTGTTTCTTTGTTTCTTTGTTTATACATGCACTGGGTACAGTCAGAAGCGCGGGAGGGTGAGAGAATTCACCAGAGCCAGAGTGGGGAGCAGAGCAGGCAGAAGGACCGAAGTACACTGCTGAGGGGAGCAGCGGGCGGCAGGAGAGGTCTGCGCGCCATGTGGGACCCTCCTTCGGTGGCCGGGGAGCAGCCGGGGATCGAACCGGCGCCGCAGAGGTCGCCGGCAGCTTTGCAACCCAGCGCTCAACCGCTGCGCCACCGGGGAGGCCCTGATGACTTCTGATTTTAACAGGGTGTGTTTTGATCCTGCTCTGTTTGCTGATGGGGTGTGGGAAGAGTCGAGGATGACTTGAAGGTTTTTGGCTTGAGCATCTCGCAGGATGGCGTTGTCGTTAACTGACACGGGAAGACTGCGGCAGAGCAAGTGTGGTGAGAGAAGAGGCTCAAGGACTGACTCCTGGGACACTTTAGACAGAAAGATGAGAAGGAGCCCTTCTCTAGAATGCTGAGAATGAGATATGGGTGGCGTTCTTATCCATTTTTAATGCACTTATCCAATTCCTGTTGTTTGCAAGATGCCAAGCTCCCTCCATAATTTTACAAATAAGACAAATTATAGTCTTAACAAGAGAAGCAGGGCCTCCTCTGGTGGCGCTGCGGTTGAGCTCTGGGCTGCGAAGCTGCCTGCAGCCTCTGCAGTGCCGGTTCCATCCCCGGCCCCTGGAGAGGGTCCCACATGGCGGGCAGACCTCTCCTGCCGCACCCGCTGCTCCCCTCAGCAGTGTATTTCCTCAGTCTGCCTGTTCTGTTCCCCGCTCTGGCTCTGGTGAATTCTCTCACCCTCCCGTGCTTCTGACTGTACCCAGTGCTTGTATAAACAAACAAACAAACAAACAAACAAACAAAAAAAAAAAAACACGAGAAGCAGTGGAAGGCAAATGCCTGATAATGGCAGCAGCAGAACATACTATAGAAGCTTATTAGCAGATATGCGCCAGCTACATGTAAACCCCTAAGAAATTTGTAACGGTTTCATGCCCACGCTAGTAAATTATTCAAAAAGACATGTTTCTCAGGTTGCTTCTGCTCTTGGCCCCCCACCATTGCAAAATCTTGGGAATGGCTATTTATTAAGCTACACAATAGTCATTGGCTATTTATTAAGCTACACAACGAACTTGAAGGTTTTTGCTGCACTTGGCCTTTTAACTTTTAACACTGCCACTTTTTCACAATGAGTGGGATTGGACTCAAGATGGATTAAAATAAAATGTTTCCTATAAAATCAAGTAGCAGTAACTTTACCATCTTCTGTGACCATGTTTTCTTTTTTCCTTACGTGAAACTGCTTTTTTCAAGGGTAGTCTTAGATACTCGTGTCTCTCATTTGGTTATTAAATTTATACACAAAATGTAATTATAAATCTTTAAAAATAACTTAAACACGTTACGTAACCTAATAAACCGTGATAATATTTGTGGTTACTTTCTAGGGTTGCGAGGTAAATGAGAATCTATAGGAATGACGCTTAAGTGTTTGATGTAAAGTAAATACTCAGTTTTAATAGTTACTGTAAAAATGCTCACAGACTGGTAGCTCAGATGTTTTTAGTTTTCTGGAAAATCATGTATACTGAGTGATAGAGAAAAAACCCTAAGTTAACAAGGTGAAAAGATCCATGGGAAGTGTTCCAGTGTATTCACACATCACACGCACAGGAATGTGATGGAACTGTGGATGATAGGTTTCCTGCTTTTTCTTATCCCCATTTTCCTTCTTGGTTGTTTTGCAGACTTTTATTAAATACTTAACTGTAAGTCAGACAGTAGGCTTTCACGAAGCTTATTTTTGAGACAGCGTTGTGTTGCAGTTAACATGGATTCTAGACTTAGACTGCCGGGATTGAATCTCTTCTTTGCCACGTACTAGCTATGTGATGGTGGGGAAATTTGTCCCCTTAGGCCTTCATTTTCTTACCTGTAATGTGGGGATGATACTACCTAACTCAGAAGGTTTTTAATGAGGTAATATTTGAAAGGAACTTAAAATAATGCCTGAGGCACAGTAACTGTCACCTGTTTGTTGAAAAGAATGAGTAAAGAGTGGTAGAAATACTACATTTAAATATTGATGAAGGACTTTAGCTTTCCAGTGTATTTGTACAGGTTCATCTGAAATAACTAGATTCTTTTTCTAGTTTTTAGAGAAAAGTTGCCCTCTTACTCTCCTACCACTAGCTCCATGAGCTGCTTTGGTTCTGTTAATGGAGGAGCAGGAAAATTGTTTCCTCTTAAATCCTTTATGTGACAGGAGAACTTTTCATTGTTTAAAGTTAGGATTCCCTCCTAATTTTCAGTAGAAAATTAGTAGAGTCACTTTTTTTTTTGTTATTACAAGGGAAAATGCCATAATTTACTTGCTTTTTTAATTATTTTGGAATGATGAGTTGAATTTTCCAAATGCTGAGAGCACTGCCTTATTCCTAGGTGTGCAACAGTTTTTATAAATTTTATTTGGGTATGAAGTAGGAGTAATTGTGGGAGTTTGTGTGAAAGAAAATTTAAGGCATTGGAGAAGCAATAAAAAGTATTTTCCTAATGCTGGTTCTCTTCTTTACTTGGAAACATTATTTTTGCAATAATATGTCTAGAGTTTTTACCATTTGCCATTTGAGAGGACTGGCAACATTTATAATGTTAAACCTCACAACTAAATATTTCAGGTAGACTGCCAGGTCTCGATTCAACTGTTGGTCCTGAAGTTAAAAGAGGATTTTGGTTTCTAGATTTAAGGAGTGTTTTAGTATAATTTAAAAGTAACAGGAAGGGGAGGAGAGAAACCTGTACCTTGATAGCCTCTTTTCTTCTGTGTGGTGTAAGGGCAAGTTGAAATAGTTTCCTATATACTTCTTTCCATACAAATGCAGCTTGTGGAATGATAGCATCAGTAAATATGTAAATTGCGCCATCAACAGCACCAGCTTTTTGTCAAATGCAGTAGCTCCTAATTTAGGGAGTGGAACTTTAATTATCAACTTAGATTTTATTTTACTTTTTTAAAAAAATTAAACATTTGCAAGTAAAATTTGAATCCTGGTATAAATGCAACCTGTATAAATGCAGTCCTGTTAGTTTTGCATTCCAGAGGTCTAACAATTCTTGTCATCCAGAAAAGGACATGTTTTGTGTTCTTTGTAAAGGGCTCAATATCCTGTAGGACTTTGCAGCCTCTTTAGTGCTGACCTTCTCTCTACTTATCACTTGTGGGACTATGTGGTCTGGATTTTCATGGACTAGCTGTCTGTAGAAAGAGTCCTACTGTACATAGTAACTTCCCTCTGATTCGCTGCCCATTTTGGTTGCAGATTTGAAGTGGAGTTTGATGTTATCTATTATACTGCACATCTTTAAAATGTTAAGAACTTTTATTATAAAAGATAAACTCTACAATAGAAAAAAATGGAAGAATATAGAATAAATAAAAAGGAGGGAAATCTATAGTTCTACCATTCAGAAATACCCTGTACTAATAATTTGATGCCTTTCCCTCACATTTTTTATACATGTAGATAGATTTCAAAATACCTGATTGACATCATCCTGTGCACTGAACAGCTGTGCAGTGAGCTGTTAACCCTTGAGAAACATGCAGGAGCTGAGGCTGACGGATGAGACAGTAGAGTCAGGTTTACTGAAGGAGGTGCTTGCCATTTAGAGGAACTGGTATTTTTCTTTCATATTATAAAACTAAATTTGAATAACTTGCATGTTTGAAGCAGCTCCATTTTTTAATAATTTCATATTTTTATATTGTGAATGTTTTCCTGTACATTAAAAAAAATCCTTCTTCCCTACCTTATGCTCATTTTCTGATGCTTTGAAAATAGGGCAGTCATATAGGGAGTAGTAGTTGAACTGGCCCTACACCTTCACTCTCTTGGCTATTGTTCTTAGAGAAAATTTTCTAGCAGCCATATATTAAAAGTGTAAAGAAACAGGTAAAATTAGTTTTAATGAGATGGCTTATTTAATCCAGCTTAATCTAAATATCATCGTTGCAACATGTTACTCACTATAAGAAATTACTGAGATAGTTTAGTCTTTTGTTCTTACTAAGACTTCAAATTCCAGTTGATTTTTCCACCTATAACACATCTCAATTTAGACTAGCCCCAGTTCATGTCTTCAATAGCTACATGTAGCCAGTAGTAGCCCAGTCCTAGCGCATATAATTCCTCCCATAAAATGCAATAAAAAAGCATTTTGCAGGTACTCTGGAGGAGAATATAATGACAAGAACACAGCAAGACCAAGTTGCACTGTTGATATGGAGCATTAAAATTACATATTCCTATGTTTATGGACCTTCATGTCACACAATAATATAAATTTACAGTTGTCTAAAGGTCTGGTATACTTGGTAACCTGCTTGATTAATTCCTAGAATAGTTAATAAGATATCTTTCATATTCCAAGGATTTTGGATAACATGTACATCTTGTGGTTTAAGAACCGAGGACAAATAAATATTACCTTTCCTTATAGGAATACCTTTATGAAGTGAGTAATGAGTGCATGTACGTATTATGCATACATAAACTTTATACATACACGCTCTTATTTGCACTTGTCCACACATTTATAGTGATTATCATTACTCTTAAACAGTAGCAAGATCATTCTTTTCAAAGTGAATTTGTGGGCCACCCCGGTGGTGCAAGGGGATAAATTTCTCAGCACTTTGAAGCAATCTGCAGCCACTGCAGCATGAGTTCAATTCCTGGCCAGGGGGTTGACCCACATGGCGCAGCAGATGTCCTGTCCACCCACTGTTCCCCTCCGCAGTGTATTTCAGTTAATCTGCCTGTTCTGCTCCTCACTCTGTCTCTGGTGAATCCTCTCCCCCGCCCCAGGCCCCCTTCCGGCCTACACTCCAGTTCTTGTATGCATAAATAAATAAAATAAATCTTTAAAAAAACAAAAACAGTGAATTTGTGGTACAGTAAAGTGTCAAGATGAGAAAGATCCCTAAGTTTAGTGTTATAAGCGGATTATATGATATATAATAGAATAGTATTGAACAAATTTTGCTTTTAATTTAGTGAGTGATCATGTGTAAAAATTGTTTCACATTGCTAAACTTTGTTTTGTAAGGTGGAGCTAATCCTGTCCTTTAAAAAAAAAATATGATTTTGATTATCAAATGGGATGGAGAGTGAAGGAACATGTCTTATCCCTCTTCATGACCCTAGGACTTAGTGTAGGGTCTGACACACAACCAATAAATATTGATTTCAAAGGCTGAATATATGTAAAAGAATTTTCTAAACAGAGTACTACCTGTGAAAGCTGTCATCATGTTTTTACTGTTTTTTTTTTTTTGCGTTAAGCAGTCTTTAATATTCATGGATATACAACTGATGAAGAAACTAAGCTCTTTTACTGAGACAATGTTTTTTAAACTCCTTTCACATCTGGCTGTTCCCATACAAAGTGATTGATTAATATACACACACACATTTCAAGAGCCCAGTGTATCTCTTCCCATGAGGAGATTTCCATGGGATGCAGCAAGACTCTTTGTTTTGAACTATTATTTCAAGGTCTTTACTAGAATGTGACAACTGTAATAAATGCCCACAGATCAATAAATAGGATTGCCTGTTGTGGTTATATTTTCACTTACCAGTAATATTTTATTCTTCAGCTTGTGTCTGTAAATATATCTCTAAAATGTTATAATTTTGTCTTAAAAGGTGTCTAGCACTTAAAAGTCTTTTTACCTGGGTTTAGTTAAAAAGAATTTTTTTTTTTTTTTGGTTAGGAGATAGACTTGGCTCACTCTGCCCAGTCTTTATCAACTAAAAATCAATTTATTTGAGACACAAATATAGGTTCATTAGATGCCAAAATGTGAAGTCAATGTAGGAATATTTTAATTACTGGAATGTGGTCCAGTAACCAGAAAATGCCCCAAGTAAGAATGGCTTTCTTATATCGCTACTAATGGGAGAAACGCCATCTTTTTCCTATACCAAGCATGCAAGCACTTCAGAAGTGCTTAATGTGGAAGTACAGAATCATAATGCAGGAGCAGGTGATGTCTACCCAGAACAGCACTTCAAAGTCATCTTCATGAAAACATTGGCTTTTTCTAGCATCAGCTATGAATTTCTGTAACTGCCCACTCACTGAGTCATCTGTAGCAATTGAAAATTTGGATATTTCCCATTTTTAGGGTATGATTTTGATAAAGTGACTTACCTATCATGAATGACGTAAGCAAGTCTTATATAAAATACCTTGTGCAGTGTGATACTATGCCTTATTGTTTCTGGAGCAAGGGAGGAACTTCTGGAAACAGTTGAATGTAGTCAGTATATTAGGACGCTATTAACTGATACACTCTGGGAGTAGTTGGCTGAGTGTTCTGTTTTCATTATTCCCCTGCTACCATTCTACTTTTACCTAAAACAGTATCTCTGAATATTTGGCAACAGGAAGATGTGCAAATCAAACTTATTCTCTTTTTCTCCACATGACAGTAAATATTAAAATTTTTGGTATGAGGAAATACACATTACTAAAAGATCATCAGTGACAGTGCCAACCACTTGGCCAAAGGGAAATGAGTTGGTGGAATGAAATGATTGACCTCACAGGCAGAAGAGAGGGAGCTTACTGCTTTTCTCTCCTTGACTTCAGTTGATTTTTTATCCCTGCTGATGTATGTATTTTAAGCAATCTGTTACTGAATCTCCTGCTTATTTTCTATTCCATTCTGAATTTTATTGTTTGGCATTGTGCTCAGGCACAAAGGAAAGAGGATTGAAGTCTTGTCCCTTTTTTTTTTTTAATATCTATCTATCTATCTATCTATCTATCTATCTATCTATCTATCTATCTATCTATCTATCTATCTATTTATACAAGCACTGGGTACAGTCAGAAGCGCGGAGGGTGAGAGGATTCACCAGAGACAGAGCAGGGTACAGAACAGGCAGACTGATAAAATACACTGCTGAGGGGAGCAGCAGGTGCGGCAGGAGAGGTCTGCGTGCCCTGTGGGACCCTCACTGGCAGCTGGGGATCGAACCGGCGCTGCAGAGGCTGTGGGCAGCTTCGCAGCCCAGCGCTCAACCACTGCACCACCAGGGGAGGCCCAATCTTGTCCCTTTTCTTTGATTCTGCTACTGTGTATTTTGCATCTGGTCATTCTTAACTTAGAAAATACTAATAATTGGATGAAGCAAGATGTTCGCCGCATGGACATCCTGCAGGGGAGGAGGAGGGAGAGGTATCAGAGGGAGGAGGGGCTGTGGTGATGGTGCATGGGTGCATTGGTGAAGGAAATTCTATACGAACTACACCGGGCGGGGGTGGGGGAGAAAAAGCAAACATTGTTTAAAAATGAACAATGGTATAAAATACATATAAAGAAAAAAGAAAGAACAATGTAAAATATATATAAATAAAAAATAAAAAAATGTTCATCTCGTGACTGCTTATTGTAATCTAGTTCTGAATAATTTTAAAATTTTTTAAAGTTATTTATGTGTACAAGAACTGGGGTACAGGCCAGAGGTGTGGGGGGTGAGAGGATTTACCAGAGACAAAGTGGGGAACAGAACAGGTGGATTAACTGAAATACACTGCTGAGGGGAGCAGCGGGCAAGACAGAAGAGGTCTGCTGTGCCATGTGGGTAGCTCCCTGGCTGGGGATCAAATTCATGGTGCTTCATAGTGCTGAGACTTGCGCCACCAGGGGGATGCCCCCTAGTTCTGAATTGTTCTTAAAAATCCCAATCCAAATCAGCGAAAACTCTTTAAGAAAGTAAAATTGACATCTTTAATATATTCCAAATCCAAATTATTGTTTATGCATTTGACAATATGCTCTGAATTTATTTTCGATTTTTTTCATGTCAGAGTCTGATGGATGAACTTCAAATGAATAATAATCTGTGAGGGGAAAAAAAGATATTCACAGCCGACTTGGGAGTTTTAGTTGAGTCATGAGCTACAGTTTTTTGTTGAGTTTTCTAACAAAAAGAAGAAAAGGAACATGATTTTAGTTACATAAGTGCTTTTCATATCCTTAACTATATTGTGAACTGGTACGGATTCAATGTCATGGTGATTTTTTCAATTTCTGGTCCTGGTGTATCAATCCTCTAGGAAAATATTGAGAAAGCCAGAAGACTGTATATTATTAAGTTTATTATTATGTAAGTGTCTGTATATTACTTAAGTGTCAAAGTTAAACCACTGCGTGAATTGCTAGCAAATTGAACTATTAGGAGAAAATGGAGTGGTATTATAGCAAAAACATTTCTTTAGGGAAGAGGAAAGAAGTTGCTCATTTATAAGGTGATTATTTTGAAGATAGTAATTTTGCAGTTTGAAGATATTATGAACTCTAAATCTATAAAACATTCGTAATAAATGAGTTATGTAGGGTATGTAGGAAAGCAGTTTTTACTGTACCCAGGGAAGTTGCAGTGAAAGGCATTTTGAAAGTCTGAATTTTCTTTCTTCTGACTTACTCTTTTTTGAACTTAAATTTTCCAAGTTCATGCCATTCATTGTAGAAGTATTTTGCTGGGTCTCAGTGCTGTATCAGTTATTCCAACTATCAAACAAGATTTTTTCCCCCCATGGTGAAAATTGCTTTTTCTGTAGTGTTTGGAATTGGAATATTAAGGACCAAATGTTAACTATTTATCTGGTTTTAGAGACAGTTTCTTTAAAATGCTTTTAGTTAAATAGGAGATGGATGAATGATATTGCAGAAGAAAACAGTTTTTCTTTTTTTTTTTTTTTTTTTAGATTTATTTATGCAAACAAGAGCTGGGTTACAGGCCAGAGGTGTGTGTGTGGGGGGTGGGGTGAGAGGATTCACCAGAGACAGTGGGTAACAGAACAGGCAGATATTCTGAAATACGCTGCTGAGGGGAGCAGCGGGTGAGTCAGGAAAGGTCTGCTGCACCATGTGGGTATCTCCCTGGCTGGAGATCGAACTGCAGTGGCTGCAGATAGCTTTGTAGGTTGCATTTTAACCCTTGCACCACAGGGAGGCCTCCCAGAAAACAGTTTTTAGTGTCGCCAACCAGTGGTTCTGTTACAGAGCAACCCCCATATGAAACAGGTTGCCTGACTGTGGGTCCTCACCTGCGTGCTTAAAGAGGCCTTATGAATGCTAAACTGCAGACACACACAAAAGGTCGATGAAAGGTTTATTGACAAGGGAAGGGGAACTGGGGAAATGAATAACTCAGGGAGATAAGTTCGTAAATGCGTCCTACCCGTTCCGCTGACCTGGAATCCCAATGACCCGCCGAGCTGGCTAAAAGTCCAGCGCGCCACGCAGCCAAGAGAGACCCCCTGTTAAATACTCGAGCAGAGAGCACAGCAGCTTCGCTCCACTCTCCGGTCCTCGCACCCTTCCCTTTGGGGATCCTGGGATTTGTCGTTCCCAGTCTTGATGGAGTGGGGGTGGCATCCACAAAGCCCTGTGGAGTTTGCTCAGGACATCCTTCCCCCTAATAATTCCCGTCTTGATTATTTTCACATTGAAGGTGCTTGCTGTTTCCAGGCCATCACAATATTTCCCGAGTTCCTATTTTGTGACAGGCCTGATGCTAGATGCTGGAGGGACCAAAAATAATGAACTATAGTTCTGGCTCCCCTGGATTTTAATACTCAGAAGGGAATAAAAGAATAAGAGAATGTCAGTGTTCCCTGACAAGTACAAATAGAAGGTTTTATACTGGACCGTAGTTTTGTGCTTTGGTATTAATTTGGCCATTCTAAGAGTCAGACTGTGTAGATAAGAGTTTAAAGTATTTCTAATATTTGAGCATGCTTCACACCCTGGCATCTTCACTGTTGGAGAAAGCGTAAGTGAATAGCCAGTTTCTAGTGTGTGTTGTTTTCCTCTTCCTCTCAATTTCATGGATGTGAACTATTGTCTCAGAGTCAAGGACTATGAACCATCTTTGACCACAGCTTTCACTTGCTCCTGGAAAAAGAACCCTTGGCAGCAAGGTGTTACTTTGTTGTTATTTGTTATCCTTTTTCCTTTATTAGTTTGAACACTGAAACTAACTGTCAAGAGTTGGCAGATTTTAAGGCCTTTTGTTAGTAGTTTCTTTTCTCTGTTTTGGGAGCAGGGTCTAAAAAAAGAGGTGCACAATCAGGCTTCCATGTCAGTTTGTTCTTTTCATTTCTCTTCAGGGCCTTGCAGGTGGGCACTGTTCTCTTGGCCTGAGCCGGAACGGTGGCATTCGTCCATATTGCTTTTCCCTTCATTTTGGCAGCGATACAGTAATGGCCTGGTGTTCTCAAGTTGTAGTTGAAAAGATTCTAGTATTCATGCCTTTCTGAGTAAATAGTGTTCCTTTTCCTCACATCTCTTTTTCATCCTGAATTTCAGATGGTGCCATAACCCTTTCCTCTTTTCTGTCAGCTGATGTTCCAGACCATGTAGACCCCACATTTCCATCCTGCTGCAGAGTAAGCTCCATGGGTCTAGGGACCTCTTGTTCATAGGTATATTCTAGCACATAGAATAGCATGTAGCAGAGTTGGAGTAAATGTTGAATGAATGACTGTACCAGAAGACTGAGTGAGTCTTTTATAAGCAGATCCTATTTCAGAGCAGGGTTGCTTCTTAGCCTTTATGTGACACTTTGTGTCCATGTAGCCAGGAGTAGGGCTGTCTTATAATCAGTATCATTTGCAAGGGTTACTAAAACCATTCCTGTTGCTCAGTTCATCACTTATAAGGAGTGAGGTCTGAATGAAATCTTGGTCTGTGGGTCTGGGACCCAAGGCCCCTGTGATTAAACTAAACTCCTGGTGGAGGAATAAACTCTCATAGTCCTCAGCTGCTTTTGTGGCCGGCATCCCCTGTGGAGGCAGATGCTATCTTTCTCCCATGGCATCATGCACTGAGTTCCGGGAATTGCTCAGGATACCTGTCCAGTAGGTCATGCCCAAGAACATAGCGAGGCAGTTCATTCTGGGTTTAGGAGCTGTGGGTCTACAGTCAGACTTCCTGGTGGAATTTTGGCGCTCTTATTTCTTTTATGTATGATCTGCAGCAAATTAATTATTTTATATCTGTTACCTCATCTGTAAAATAGGGGAATAGAGTAGTACCCAATTCATAATTTTGTTTGAGGATTAATATGGACAAGTCTGAGGATTCATATGGGTTAATACGGAATATGCCTGTCACATGGTACCAGTGCTCAATAAATATTAACATTTGCTTGTTTGATAATAGCAAAAATTTGTGACTTTTTTACTCATTGTTTTTCTAATGTTCTTTCCTGAAAAGGTTGAGAAGATACAGAGGTGCAGCTGATGTTCTGGGAATTTCACTTCACATAGGTCTGCCTTTGTCCGTGGCAGTGTGTGGAGCCCATGATGGCACACTGCATCAGTTTCAAATGGCCCTCATCCATCACCATATGTCAGGTGGAAAGCAGGTGGGGAACCTTTAATCTGGAGAGTTCTAATTATTCCCAAAGCAAGCCATGCTCAATTTGACAATATAAGTTTTAATATTTGAAAATTGCAGAATAGCTACTGTAGGGTAAGGAAAATGTCAGGCTTTTCTGCCCTCCCGCCATCAGGATAGATGATGGAACCCTGCGGTCCTGAATGCATGCCTGATGGCGGGCACCTGGAGTAGGGTGTGGGCATAGGTAGATGGGATTCACCTGGGCTGAGACTGGGCTTTTAAGGGCGGCGTCACGGGGACGCCAGCAGAAGCCGAGACAGGAGCAGAGAAGCCAAGAATGAGCAGAAGCTGAGAGAGAAGCAGAGAAGGCTGGAGAGCCCAGAAAGAGTGAAGACTTGCTGGGGGCTGGGAGGCCTGCCAGCCTCCCGGCCCCCTAGCACCCCTGCCTGCTATGTACCCGGTCAATGCCAATAAAAGCCTGAAAAACCCACCAAGAGCTCCAGGGCTCTCCTCCTTTACCCGGTCTGCTGGATCATAGAAAACCTGCTCAATGGCCTGTCCTGCCTCTACAAAGGTTAAACTCATAAATGTGGACCTACTGCAAATGATGGGCAGTAAGGCCTTCCTTGTGGCATAGGGGTTAAGTCTCAGCACTGTCACCATCCCTGGCCAGGGAGCTCCCCACATGGTGCAGCAGACCTCTCCTTTCTCACCAGCTGCTGCCCTCAGCAGTGTACTTCAGTCAATCTGCCTGTTCTGCTCCCCACTCTGTTGCTGGTGAATCCTCTCACCGCCCCCCCCCCCACCTCTGGCCTATACCCTAGTTCCGATATATAGATATATAAAGATAGGAATTGGAGACAATGCAAAGCATTTCTGGTACTCACAGGCAGTTCAAAGAAAGCAGCTGTCCTGTGTGATGGGGGGGTTGGGGGTAGTGTGTGTGTGTGATGTTTTAACTTGGAGATTTAGAGTTCAAACTTGAAAATATATCTAGAAGACAAGGCAAAGGTATTATTAGTGGAAAGGAAACTGTAGACATAAAAATGTTATGTGTATTTAACAAAAAATATGATTTGAGATGAAGAGTTAAAGATCTGTGGGTTAAGTGGGGTTTAAATTGGATATGGTTCAGAGAAGGCTAATTACCAATGTTCCTTGATTCTGGGAGAGAAGATTCAGATAAGCTTCTGGAGTTTGTTGCCATAGTTTTAAATTATATCTTTCTAGAAATGAGATCCTACAGTGAAGCTTCTTATATTTTATTTAGAATTTATTTAAGTTAGGGTGCAAGGAGGTAAGCACTGAATAACTACTGCAGCTATCTGAGGATGTGTCTGTAATACACTAAATGTTCAGATGTGCAGTCATGTACTTTCCGTTAGCATGTCGTATCTGTCACTCAGAGGCTTCAGCTTTTAACTGAGATACCCGCTCTAGTTATTTAATATTTTCCCACATATTTAACCGAGTAAAAGAGGCTCAAATACTGCATTTTCAATTTCCCTGCTATACAGCTGCATATACTTAAGACATAACATGCCCTTTTGCTAACATTGACTTTTGCTGGATAACCGGACCTCCCTCGTTAGCACTCTCTCCTCCCTCTTCTGGGCTTGTCAGGGAGGTCCTCAGCCACATTCTTGAGCAGGTGCCAGAATGCTGAGGTCTCTCTTCATTCATTGCTCTTCTGTTTTTGTGTCTTGCCAAGTTGGGCAGTTCTTCCTTTGGATTATAGTTTGTTCTTTCCATCTCTGCTAGTTGATTGCCCCCCTACCCCCACACCTTTTTTTTTTTTCCTGTAGGGGAAAAGATAATTTTCTTGTCCTTTTGAGAATTCCCAAAAGATTCCTCATGATTTTTGAAAAACAACTTCCTGGATAGTACCTTTTTTGCTGCATTTAGTTATTTAACCTGATTTTGCTAGAGTATGTCATTGGAAAGTTAGCTCCCTAGGGGAACCAGAAGTTTCAGTTCTGCTAAAAGAGGAGCTTTTATTCACTAATCAGGTTGGCATAAGAAGAGTTAACGACATCAGCTGTTAAGAACATCACTTTCTTTATGCATTTGTTTTGAATTTGAACAAAATTTTTGTTTTGCCCTAAATAAAAAGATATGTTTGAAGACAAATTTTTGCAACCTACTGTGAGAAGATTCCTACTCTACAAAAAAACATTTTAGGAGATACTAGTTATATTTGCATTTGGGCTTTGAGCATCCAGTCAGGCTGATAACATCTGTAATAATACCCTATTTTTTAATGCATTGATTTTTTTCCCCAGGAAGAGTGCATTTTGTAATTTAAGGGGGCAGATGTTTTTGCAGAAAAATTACCAGGAATGTAACCAAGCCGAACTGGCAATTTTCTTGACAGGGATTCTAAAAGGGGAGAGATATTTTCTAAATGGAAACTTATTCTATGTTAAGAACACAAAAACTGTTCAGAAGACTGTTGACTGTGTTCAGATTCTTTCAAGAGCTTTGGTTCTTTTTTTTTTTAAGATTTATTTATACAAGAACCGGGGTACAGGTCAGATGCGCGGGAGGGTGAGAGGATTCACCAGAGACAGAGTGGGGAACAGAACAGGCAGACGGACCTGAGACACTGCTGAGGGGAGCAGCGGGCAAGACAGGAGAGGTCTGCCGCGCCATCTGGGATTCTCGCTGGCGGGCTGGCCGGGATCAAACCTGTGCGGCAGAGGCTGCGGACAGCTTCACAGTGAGGTACTGAACCCCCTGCACCACCAGGGTGGCCTAAGATCTTTGGTTCTTTAGAGAGCCCCTGATTTCCAGTATATTTCTATTGTGCAGCAACCTATACATGTTTTTCATTTGAGGTGTTAATTACAGTATTGTGTGTAGCACAGTAGGGATCTAGACAGTGAAGGAGTGGAGAGGTCTTCCTGCAAATGGGCTGATGTGATGGATGACCAGGTGTGCCACATGAAGACTGCACGTCTCTCTTGGCTTGATTCCTGCTCTGTGAAAGAAGGGTATTAGACCAAGGAACTTTGTAGCTCTGAGTCACAGATTTTCTAATGCCAACCATTCTAATCCCTTCTTAGTTGTTTTCTTGGAGGTGGGTGTTTATTCCATAGTCTTTTTTATTCTTTAAAACCAGCCTAAATATTCTGGAGTTCTGGAATTTTTTTTCTCTGAAGTGACCTAAATAGGTATTGATCTTATGACCATAGTGTTCTTAGCTTTGTTCTACCAGTAACATTTTAGCAATAGAAACGGATTGTTTCCAAACCAGAAATCTATTAAAATTCAAATGTTGCTGAAGAAGGGCCTCAAACACTTTGTTTTACATAGAGTCATTCTTCAGAGTATCCTGGATGCTTATTCTAATAACTGCAGCGTCATGAGATAGTTAAGAGCGTGGACACTGGAGACATGCTGCTTGGATCCACACCTCAGTCTTCCATTTGCTTAGTTTGTGACCTTGGGCAAGATATAATACTAATTTCTACCTAATAGATTTGCTGAGGAATATGTGCTTGGCTTATGGTTCTTTGTATGTGAGTGACTTTAATTAGTTCACTAATTAAACATTCCCGGGGCCAAGACAGCCTATGATATCTCCTTTAATCCTCACAATAATTCTATGAAAGTAATTCCATCATTCTTACGAAGAGATTGAGTCTCAGAGTGGTTGATTAACTTGCATCACTGGTGAAATGGGGGCTACAGTTATGATTCAAAGTAGGTCTTTAACTCATTCCAAATCCAGGTGCCTTTCTTATCTATATATACTACTCTATGCCTAGTCCTTTAGAAATTCTACATGCTATTAACAACTTACTGGGCATTGACTTATGGAGGCTGTTGGTGTTAGAATAGCAATGGCTCAGCATCTGAATGCCTCTCCTCTCACCAGGATAAAATAATGTGTCTGTCACTCTTTTAATAGCTATGTTTCAGACCTCAGGGTGATTTTTTTAAAATTTATTTTTAATTATTTTATGTATTTTTTACATAATTTTTGTACAATGTATGCATTTTCATCTTGATTAGAGACTTCAGGGTTTTCTGTGAATTGTTTTCATATTATGTGATTTTTTAAATCTCTGCAGACTGAAGCAGCATTTGCACCCAGTCCCCAGTTTGTCTTCCTATGAAAATGGCCTTTGGGAATATCTGGGCTGGGCTACAAAAGACTCCTCTGCTAGGTTTACATTCTTAGCTGAGAAAAGTAAAAATCATGGCATACAAAAATAATTGTTTTCTATTTGTAAAACTTTAAAATGTACTTGTTTTAAGCACCTATAGCCATTTTTGTTTTTTTACTTGAAAAAATCCTTTAGCAGAAATAATGATACACAAATAGACTTCTGTCTGTATTCAACCTCCTATGGCAACACCATATTTAATGCTGAGTAATAGTAATTAGGATCATGTTGGGTCTAGACACTTTGCATTTGATCCTGAGGTGATTTTAAAAAGCTTCATATGAATTGCTGAGTCAGCTGTGCTCTGTTCAGTATTTGGAAAGTATCTTATACATGGGTTTGTAGCATGTGACTGAGGGCACCCTAGGACTTGCAAACTTGTATCCTGTAATGGGGTCCTCAGTGCACGCACAAAGACAAAACATTTAGTGTGAAAGAAATTTAATAGGCATAGTGCGCATAGAGAGAGAAGAGAAGTAAAGGATAATAGCTTCCAATAAAACACTCAGTGTTACCCATCCCCTTGTGTGTAAATGTCCAGCCAAACTGGGTTAATATAGTATGGCCCCTGAGGCCTGAAAGGTTGCCACAAGTCTGAGGCACTTTCTGGCAGGGAGCCATAGGAAGGGGTGGAAAGGGGTCAGGCAAGTCTGGGATGAAAGAAACAAAATCAAAGTATATCTCACCAAAAAAATTTAAATATCTGGGAATAAACTTAACAAAGGAGGTGAAGGACCTATACAAGAAAAACTATAAAACATTGTTAGAAGAAACAGAAGAAGATACAAAGAAATGGAAAGATAATCCCTATTCATGGATAGCAAGAATTAACACTGTCATAATGGCCATCCTGCTCAAAGCAGCTTAAAGATTCAATGTAATCGCCATGGCATTCTTCAAAGAAATAGAACAGAGATTACTGAAATTCATGCAGAACAACAACAACAACAAAAAACTCCAAATAGCCAAAGTTCTCTTGCTTAGAAAGGGGGAAAATGGAGGTGTTACACTTCCGGCCTTCAAACTATACTATAATGCCATAATAATTAAAACAGCATGGTACTGAAGCAAAAACACACACACAGACCCATGGAGTAGAATTCAGAGCCCAGAAAAGAAACAGAAACACTTGTATATGTGTAACTGATCAACAACAAAGGAGTAAAGTATATATACACTGGAGCAAAGAAAGGCTCTTCAATAACTGGTGCTGGGGAAACTGGTCTGCCATATCAAAAAGAATGAAACCAGGCTACTATCTCACACCATCCAGGAAAATCAACTCAAAATGGATAAAAGAGTTGGATATAAGATCTGGAACCATAAAATACATAGAAAAAAACATAGGCAAAACACTCTGACGTGAACTTCAGAAACATTTGAGGACTCATCTCCAGAAGCAAGGAAAACAAAGGAGAATGGAAACAGCTGGGACCACACCAAGCTAAAAAGCTTCTATATGGTGAAAGGGACGGTGACCAAAACAAAGAGACACGCTACTGAATGGGAGAAAATACTGGCACAGAAGTATTTCTGATGTGGGTAAGGGACTGATAACAACTTAACAAAAAGGAAAACAACCCAATCAGAAATTGGGCAGAAGAACTAAATAGGCACTTCTTCAAAGAAAACCTGAGCTGGCCAACAGACATGAAAAATTGTTCATCATTTATCAGAGAAATGCAAATCAAAACCACAATGAGATACCACCTCATGCTGGTGAGAATGGCCCATATTGAAAAACAAAAACAAACAGAAATGCTGGCAAGGGTGTGTAGAATAAGGAACCCTCTCCATTTGATGGGAATGCAGACTACCCAGCTCCTATGACAAGAAGGTTCCTCAAAAGACTAGAAATGGACCTGCCACATGACCCAGCAATGCCCCTCCTAAGCATCTACCCAGAGAACGCAAAAATACTAACTTGAAAGGAAACCTGCACGCCTATGTTTATAACAGCATTATTTATTATAGCTAAGACACAGAAACAGCCCAAATGCCCCAAAGCAGATGAATGGACCAAGAGGTGGTATGTCTACACAATGGAATACTACTCACTGAACAAGAAAGATAAACTCATATGTCATTTGCAGCAATACAGATGGAACTTAAATTATCCTAAGTGAAGTGAGCCAGAAGGAGAAATATAAATACTGGATGGTTTCACTTATATGTGGAATCTAGAGAAACTAAAGTATCAGACAAAGACGAACTTTAAAACCAACCCTTGAAATCTGACCACAGAACTGAGACATTGGATGGGGAGGGGGAGAGGGAGGGGGAGAAAAGGAGAGGCAGAAATGGCTGGGGACACTTGGAGAGCACAGACTTTTGTAGAGGACTATGGATGCTTTGGTGGTAGGAAACTTACGGGGACCACACCTGAGGGGAGAAAATGTGTACTGTGAAAAAGTGAACAAGGATGTAAAATAATAGCATGTTACTAACAAAAAACCAAAAAAACTCCCAAATAAAAGTGCAAATCAAGATAATGGCTGCCAGCGTCAGCCTCCCTGTGTGTCTCACCCACACATACCTTCCAGCTGTCTGTTTCTACCTGTTTCTGCTGTGTGTATTCAAGTCCCCCGAATCCCTGGTATAAGTTGAAACCGAGCCCCTTTTCCTCCATGTGTGTCTCCCTCAGCTCAGCTGCCTTACATGTTCTGCAGTTGCACCTGGCCACTCAGCCCTTCATCGGTGGGGCAGGGAGGATGGACCCTCCCCCTTTTATGGAGATGCCTCTGTTAGCGGTTCCAAGTAATATATTAGGAAGTTAGTTGTATCTCAGAAGTTCCTTCTCTAAGCAGTTGTCACCTTCATTTCACAGATAGACTGTGGTGGAGATAATGGTGATGTCATTTTATCCAGTTGATTTTGAAAAGTCTTGATGTTGACATTTTTCTTCTGTGAAAAACCATGTAGATAATACTTAAGATTTTGTGCCACAGTAGTTCAACTCTATAGAACACAAATAGCCGTAGCAATGTGTAACCCTTGTTGGCATGGCTGTGCTTCAATAAAATTTTATTTAAGTAGCCTAGTTTGAGATTCTTGAGTGGATCTGGTAGTGGGTCCAGTGGCGGCACTTGTTTGATGAAAATAGTTGTTTAAGCTTTTTGTAGAGTTGACTACTAACTTATAAAGAAATTGCAATGGTGTTTGTATAAAAGTAAAAGCAGTGGTGTGAAATATTATAACCACTAAGGGTCATTGTCACCAGGAGTTCTGTTTTCAAAATGGTAAAAATACTGCTCTCAATGAATGCATATAAAAGAATCTTACATAATGTATTATTAATTTGGAAGTTATGTATTCACCACAGTATAGATTTTTAGTTTTCTTTACAATTTTAAAATGATAGGGCCCCAGTGGTGGTACAGCAGGTTAAGACGCAGCCTATGAAGCTATACACGGCTGCCTCTACCGCACAAGTTTGATCCCCAGCCAGGGAGCTACCCACATGGTGCAGCAGACCTCTCCTGACTCGCCCGCTGCTCCCCTCAACAGTGTATTTCAGTCGGTCATGCTTGTTCTGTTCCTCTCTCTGTCTCTGGTGAATCCTCTCACCCCCCACACCTCTGTCCTGTATCCCAGTTCTTATATACATAAATAAATCTTTAAAAAAACCCACAATTTTAAAATGATAAATGCAAAATTCAATAAATTCAAGAGTGGAACTACTTAATACTAAAGTTATTATTTGCCAAATCACATTTTGGGTTGAGTTTCTATTTTTAACTAATACACAGATGCCAAAATTTAATTGCATTTGGAGGAAAAATGGCATTATTGTTACTTCTTCTGCATGACAACATCTAAATGAGGCTGCTAGCAGCAGGGGAAGAGTGAAGGTAAAGGACAAAAATTAAATACTTTGTGAGCTTGTTTTTTTTTTTTGTACTAAATTTCAATTTTTTTTCCACTTTGATACTTAGAATAATTTATTTTCCAGGTAATTAAGTGAAATCCAATTGCATTATAATTAGTGTGAATTCATTTACACAATGTTATTATTGAGGTATGTTTATAAATCATTTTATTAGAATTTAATGTTTTGCTCCAAGTTGATCATTTTTGTGATCCATATTTTACTGTTTAATTTTAAGTGAGTGAGTGAGTACTTATCTTGTAGTGTAGGAATACTGACTTAAAGTGTGCCAAGTAGCTTAGAAGACATTTTAAAATAGTAACTACGACAACTACATTTTAGAGTTTAAAAAAAGAGAGAAAAGGTTCGATTGAGGTCATTCTGAAAAACAAAACAAGACCCATTTGAGTACTTTATCTTAGATCCCATTTTTGTGCTTCTTTTAAATAACTGGTGTTTTGGTAAAATCCCTCAATGTACTATAAAATTTGTGTTACATATGGGGTTGCAGCAGATTTGGGGGGTTTCAGCATTTTGAGGTTGTAACAGAATGTAGTCTTGGTGGTGTTTTACTTGACACTTCCCTTTTGTTTTTTTTTTAATGCCATGGACATTTTTTTATGTCATGTATCCTCCAGTCTGAATCCCTAGTAGAAAAAGCTTAAACAGGACTCTGAAAAGCACGGTTCTTAGATTTTTATCTATCCTTTAATGGTTTTCCTACCCAAAAAAACAAGGGAATGTGTGGGATTGGGTGTTGCAAATTTTAACACTGATGTTTCTTCTCAAAGCAGGTATTTTTTATTCAGTGTACATAATATTCTCTATTAAAAATAATTATATAAGCCACATATTTCAACTTCTTGATCATTCAGAAGCTGAATGATCAATCATCAGAAGTGTATGAATACATTTTGCAAGTACATACAGTGAACATTTTAGGAAGTTTTAAAAGTTTGTTTTAGCAGCATTATGAATATTCATAAACATTCATTTTTTTTGGTTAGATTGATCCATTGAGCCTTATATGGAAAAACTTCCATGTGTATTTAGTCTCAGATGAATTCTCTTTTAAAAAGCTAGTAGCGCTGTCAGCTAATGCTATCTCAATTTAAAAATAAAAAGAAGCTAGTAGCCACATTTTAAATGTGTCTGAAACTATCAGGTTAATAGGAAGAAAGAATGCTAAAGATTCTCAGAGACCAAATAAAAATAAAAGAAGGGAAAACCCTCAGCTCTACATTTCCTTGATGGAGCAGATTGAATACTGCCCTGTAGAAAGAATGTAGAACTGGGAACTAATGATCATTTTAGTGAATTAACAATACCCTCTAAGGAGTTTGACAGAGAAGCACATAAAGAAGGAGCCATGAGACTGTGTTGCAGCCCCAGCAAAGCCACCGTGACTTGTGCCCGCCAGGTGCTGTGGGGATATTGTTTCAGTGTGAAAGGGTGTTAAACATTTTGGATGTTAGATTTTAGTAGATACAATTGGTAAGTAAGGAAAGTGGTGTGGTGAAAAATGAAGTTGTAAGGAATTGTTTGGTTTCAAATATTAAGGGCATTGTTTAGCTGGTTGTAGAATCAAAATTTTGCCTTGATGATGGCAGGGAGTCCTTGAAGAAAGCTTGGGTTTGTATCTTTGTTGATTTATTGCCTGTATCAATTACCTCTCCAACCCCACCACTTAAAAATAAAAAGGCAAATGAAGTCTAGCTTGAAACCTCTGTGATTGAAAATACATGTATTAGGGAAAAAATACTTTCATATTGCATTACAGGACAGAGAAAATGGGAAAGTTATCTTAAAATTCTGAGACTAGGAGTGTAAAACTCTTGGCTCTGGTTCTGGTTTCATTAGTAATTTTGGCAAAGCAATCTTTTTTAGTCTCACTTCCAGGTCAGATAAAATTAGATTCTTGTACCTTTTTATCCAGGTATAGGGGTGGGAGTATGGAGGTAGGTGTACATGGAGATGGGAGGCTGGCAAAGTAATTGTTATCAAAGCAGCAATAATGGCTGAGTATTTGCTGAAATTATTCCTTCTACATATTGGACAGAAAATTCTGGGATGGTAGGATGTTGTAATTGAAAAGGATGATTTTCTGGTGGTTGAATTTCAGTCACTCTGAAGCCTGGGTGGAAAGTAGAAATTGTAGGACCTCATAACTGAACTCCTAGGGTCCCCTTTCTTCTGTCAAAGTAAGAAAATAACTACCTGCATCCACTTTATTCCCAGGATGAACCCAGTTTGTAATAGCAATGACGAAGCTTGTCAGTAATGTTGGTTTTAACTTCTTTATTCCAGTAGCCATTGCCTTATTTTATAAGAGCTATTTGTCTCATATTGAATTGGTCGACTGTTTCCATTATCTCTCAGCTGTAGTTCCAGATTATCTTGTCATATTATAAATTTTAGGAAAACATGATTTTCGTCATGCCATTCTCTTAATTAAAAAACCTACAGTAACAATTGGCTCTTTGTGTCCCTCTGAACCCCAGTCTGTGACTGGGGAGAGGGGAGCTTGGGATGGGCTGGGGAATTGAGTCTGACCTAGTTAAGAATAGTCATGTTATTAGTTTGTATTGTCTAAATAAAATATTAAAAAAATTGACAAATGTTCTCCACTCTGAATTTACCTAAGGTTAAGGCCCTCATAGATTGTTGTGTTGAAGTAGTCTTGTGGTGTTCAAGGGTTTTCAACAGTAACATCAACTACCTGCCATTTGTAACAGTAGGGAGATGCTTGCCTTTGAGGGAAGAACAATTTTTAGTCACTGATTTTCTCCTCTGTTTTTGACAAGTTGGAAATAGCATAGAGGTAAAAAAGACAGAGGGTTGAAAGGAAATTTGTCATTAAAAATCAGTTACATTCTACCTTCCTACAGCTTATTAACATCACCATGCAATGCTCAGGGGATTGTTGTTTTTGCTGAAGTGATGATTTTAGTTGTCTGATGGATTTTCAGGTCCATCTTTGCAACGGTGCAATGATCAGACCTGTGAGCTTCCTTCCCCGTATTACTGATTGCTAAGGTCATCTGTGCTCTTGACCTGCATCAGCTCCCAAGCAAGTTCTGATTTTCTGGGAAACAGTGCAGTGAGCAGCATTTTGTTTTATTGTCTTCCAGGCAAGTGCTGCTATACCTGTAACTTTTCCTTTTATAAGAGTTTCTAACCTCTTTTCAAAGCTGATTACATATTTTATTTATTTATACATTAGTTTTTATATTTATATATTAGGTTCGGGTACTCATCAAACCTCGCAATGGACCCTTATAAATGTGGTCTAAAGTTGGGTGGATCCTTGGGTTGGCAGTGAACAGTCTTTACTCTGGACATGACTTTCTAGAACATTCACAGGAACCGCCTGGATCTGTGTGTATTGGATGTGGGGAACCATGCCTTAGTATGTCCAATTAGAATATAGCTTGTTTCAGTATATGCCATCCTTCCCAAAGGGTATAGAATTGTACATCTTAGGGGTTTGAAATGCCAATACAATGTACACCTGTTGTTTAAATAAATAAATCCTTTTAAAAAACACATTGCCAAGGGCCCCTCCTGGTGGCGCAGTGGTTGAGCACTGGGCTACGAGGCTGCCTGCAGCCTCTGCAGTGCCGGTTCGTTCCCCAGCCACTGGCGAGGGTCCCATAAAAAAAAAAAACAAAGAAAAACCCCACATTGCCAAATCTCCTTGGTCCAAGAAAAGACTTTTCAAAAACTCAACCAGATAGCAAATCAAGAGACATTTGAATTGTTTTTGAATGACCCCAAAGACCAAATCTTGATCATGTGTGAGGGTTATTAAGTGTTATTTTTGTTAAATTATATACAACGTGTGATATGTATATAATTTCAGATGGTTTCTTTAGAGTTAATTTCTCCTTATGTTAATACTTAAAGTCTTTTATATTTTATTCTTCAATGTACTCTTTTTTTTTTTTTTAAAGATTTATTTATGCATACAAGAACTGTGGTACAGGCCAGAGGCGCAGGGGGTGAGAGGATTCACCAGAGACAGAGTGGGGAGCAGAACAGGCAGATCTACTGAAACCCACTGCTGAGGGGAGCAGCGGGCGAGACAGGAGAGGTCTGCTGCACCATGTTGGTAGCTCCCTGGCCGGGGATCAAACTCATGCTGCAGTGGCTGCAGGTAGCCTATGGATAGCCTCATAGGCTACGTCTTAACCCCTTGTACCACCAGGGAGGCCCCAATGTACTCTTCAGGAGTGGATCACATTCTTTTATGGCTGTCCACTCTATGGAGAATGCTAGAGATACTTTTGATTCTTATGGGAAGGCCTTGCTGTAGACACCCCTAAATTTTTGAACTTCATTTGAAATATGTGGTACTCAACTATTTTTATTTCTTTGGAGGAAATGTTTGCATTACCTCAAATTCCTAGCACTATTCCATGTTGCCTTTTTCTTTTTTCCTAACTACACACAGTTATCTCATTGCCAATATAACTTGTAACCCACTGGAGACTGTTGCAGTTCTTTTTGGCAAGTCTCATTTTACAGATATATTCCTTTAAAGGCAAATCTTTTAAAGACAGTCTCAGCTGAACTGTAGTCGTTTCTTTCAGATCAAGGAAAGGTAAGGGGAAAGCAAAATCCTTGGACTTAAACACAGTGTGTCTCAGCAAACGTGTTTGTACTTGGCTGTGTACCTGTTGATAACCTCTTTTCTGTAAATGGTATATACATTCTTCTTGGTAGCAAAGATTGAGGATCTTTTTCTAGTTTGATCCAGATTTGATCTTTAGGGTCATTCAGTAACATTTCAAATGTCTCTTGATTTATTTGCTATCTTGTTGAGTTTTTGACAAGTCTTCTCTTGGACAAGGAGAATTGACAATGTGCTTTTTTAGTGGATTTTTTTCTTTCAACAAATATGTTGTGCAGTGTATTGGTATTCCAAAACCCCTAAGATGTAAAATGTTATAAACTTTCGTGCATAGTAAAGTTAATGCATTTAAGATGTCAGCAAAGAAAAAATTTTTGTATTTTTTTATTAACCTTAAAATGCAATAAATAACAATACCGCATGCTACAACCCCAGTTAGACATAGTTTGTAATGTAAATCATAGTTTCAAATAGCATCATTTTTGGTGACCTGACTATTGAATTCCATACTCTCAAAGAAGCAAGAATTTTTTTGGACCGTTTGTTTCATTTAGCTTTTGCTTATGACTTAACTCTCCATAGAGATCAAGGAAAGGAAGATCACCTTTTAATAGTTTGCTAAAAAAAAAATGAAATGGTTCGTAGAACTGTTACGTGGTCCTTCTGTCCCACTGCAAACACTGACCTGACCTCAAGTGGCAGTCATCTGTGGTTCTCAGTTAGGAGGTCTGACTAATAAGTTAACTCTGGCCCAGATCTTTGACACCATAAGATATCAGACTTGCCCTGATGTACAGTGCCAGGTCATGCTGGTCAGTTGGTGTTTGGGTTCTTGAATGGCAGAGCCTGTGTGATGATTTGGGGCAGTGCCATGTGTCTGGAGGCTATTCATTCTCGAAGGTGACATTCCCAGTGAGGGTTTTCCAGCTTTTGGGTATGGATACCCTAGTAGTTACCAATGCCGCTGGAGGGCGCAACCCTAAGTTTAAGGTTGAAGTTATGCTGATATGTGATCACATCAACCTACCCAGTTTCAATGGTCAGAACCCTCTGAGAGAGCCTGGTGATGAAAGTTTGGAACTCCTTTTCCTGCCATGTCTGGTGCCAGTGACCAGAATATGAGGCTAATGTCTCACCATACCTGGAAACAAATGGGGAAGCAGTGAGAGCTCCAGAAAGGCACCTTTGTGATGGCCTGGGCCCACCTTTGAGACTGAGCGCAGATGCTGTTGGCTTGAACACAGCACCAGAAGTGGTCATGGCAAGGCACTGCGGACTCCAAGTCTTTGGGTTCTCCCTCATCACTAATAAGGTTGTCATGGGTTTTGAAACCCTGGAGAAGGCCAAATAGGAGGAAGTACTCGAGGCCAGGAAATAAGCTGCCTGACCATGCCAATGAACCATCCCTGGAGTGGTCTTGTCTCTCCATTATGGGATCCAAGTAACTGCTACGTAGTTTGGTCGCTTGCTGGGGTCGTGCACCTCTGCCCTAGGGAGCAGAAGAAAGGAGAATAAGATCCCTGTCTTCTCTTTCCTCATTTCTTCTACAAGACTTTTCTGGTGCTGGCTCCTCTTGAGAAGTTGTTTTCTTAAAAACACTGACCACCTCTCATCTTCCTCAAAAGCTGGAGCCCAAGGCCTAGCATGCATCTGTGGATATGCCCGAATTTGACTTGAGCCATTGAATTTGGCAGAGGAGCTGCTGAGCTGCTGCTAGTTTTTTGAGATGATTCTCTCAGGTTCCTAGGGGCTCAGTTCTGCCTTCCCCAAAGCACTGGCGATCACAAGAGCCAGTCCAGTAGTTCTTAGCTTTAATACTATTGTATTTTGAGAATAAAGAGAAAGATGAAATTAGGGAAAAAAGTATTATGTGGTTGATCTTTTTCACAAGTAAAATGAGATCTACAAATTATTTGCTTAATTTTTATGATATACATAGTATTGCTATACAGAATCTGTGCAGTCTTTTGAAACTTCAAGTTTTAGGAAATACAATAGGCAGGCAAGTTTTCCTTTTTAAACTCGTGGAAAATAATAGTATGTTCAAATTTTAGGATTGATGTAATAGGGAGATTACCCTTCTCAAGTCCAATTATAAGGAATTGTTATGCTAGAAAAAATATACCCCATGTTGTCTTTATGTGTGCAAGAGCAGCATGTTTTAGTAGGTCAAATAAAGGAGTTGGCCTCTTAAGATGACTTGAATTAGCAGGTGATACTGTAGATAAGAATGTGTGAAGTTAGTTTAGGTATTCACAAACAAGATCAGAGAGTTGTAAATATAATCGTTAAAGGTAAGGTTTCTTTAGAAAGATAGGAAATACACTATGTTACTTTACTGTAGCAAAGTTATTTGAGGCAGTTCTTTTCAAATGGCTCTATCATTGTGAAGGATGCTTATGCTTTTCAAAATCAAAGCTGTATTTTAAGTATAAAGTATCCTATTGCATCAGGGTTTCTGTGTATCAGAAAAACTTAAAAGTTTTATTATGCTGATTATGCATTAATATTCAAGTTAGAAAACCAGTTAAGAATAGAAAAGTTGGTCCTTAATATGTGCTCTGTATGAAAATATTTCCTGATAAAGGCTGTCCAGGATAAGGACAGCGCCTCTGCCTTAGATAGCAGAAGAAAGGAGAACAGGATCCCTGTTTTCACTTTTCTCATTTCTCCTACCAGACTCTTCTGGTGCTGGCTCTTCTTGAGAAGTTGTTTTCTTAAAAGCAGTGACCACCTCTCATCTTCCCCAGTAGGGGAAGAGGTCCCTTCTTGAGGGGAGAGGTGATAATTTCTTGGGTCACAATATGAGAAGTAGGTTTCTGCCTGGGAAGTTGTATTCTGAAATAGTTTGTGTTTTAGTAAAGCATCAATAGATTTCATGTTATGTAAGAAGGTACTTGAAGAAAGGTCGGCTCTTTGTCCTTAGTTTTGCTTTTATCCACTTTTACTTTTCACCTTCTGTTAGCCAGGCCATTTATACTTGTTCATCAGTGTTTCTTGTGTGGCTTTATTAGGTGTGTATTAACTTTTTTAAAAAAAATTATGTATACATGAGCTGGGGTACAGGCCAGAGGTGTGTGTGTGTTGGTGGGGGGGTGTGAGAAGATTCACCAGAGACAGAGTTGGGAACAGAACAGGCAGATTGACCGAAGTACACTGCTGAGGGGAGCTGTGGGTGAGTCAGGAGAGGTCTGCTGCGCCATGTGGGTAGCTCCCTGGCCGGAGATCGAACTCATGCTGCAGAGGCTGTGGATAGCTTCAAAGGTTGTGTCTTAACCCCTTGTGCCACCAGGGAGACCCTGTATGAACTTTTAAAATAACAATTTATGATCTTTTTTTTTTTTTTTTTTTTTTTTGCAAGAGAGTGATTAAAGGTTTGTCCAAGGCTTGTCCTTTTTTTAATCATCAGCAAAGTTTCTTCTCAATTTATGATAAGTACTCAGAAAAACTGGAGAAAGGTTTTTTCTAGTACGACTCTCATTTGTTTTGTCATTCCATTTATTGTAGCTTATCTGTACTAGTTGAATTATGTATTTTTCTTTTGTTTATCATGACTGTTGATTTTTTGTTCTTGTATCTGATACTGTCATGAATGCCTGTATGCCACTTAGACCTTCTTTGTAGAAGATTCTAAATACATAAAAATTACTTTCTCTTATTTGATGTTTTCCCCTAAGCATTCTACTTCTACCATAAGTATTAAGGTAAAAGCATTCAATATTAAGTAACTTTTAAAAAATCATTTAGATCAAAGTGAGTTTTACTAATATACAATTTTGTGATAGCCCTTAAGTTGACTGGCAGCGTCCTCGATTTTCCAACTCATGGCCAGAACTATAATTATAACCAAGTAATATTCATTTTCCTAGTCAGAGGGTCACATCCATTGGAATAGTGATCTGTGGTGTTAATGTCATACATTTAGAACACCTCATACACAGTGTAACTTCAGTGCTGTATCCTTTGAAAGCATGTTGTCCTGCAATGGGATATAGCAACCAGACAGGGCATGTGGAGTAGTGGTTTGAATTTTTACTCTGCCACTTACTAGCTGACTTTGGCAAGGTGATTTTTATCATCATTTCCTCACTGATAAGGATGATACATGCCTTGGAAGGTGGGTGTGAAAATTAACAACCTATATAAAGCATCTTGTTCCGGCTGGTATAGTATACAAGGTATAGTTACGATTATTCTTTGTATATATTTTTTGTTCAAATTCATATGGTAGTGCTAATAGGCTAGATAATTTACATGGTGGTTTCAAATTAGGATTAGTGAGATTTTAAAAGCTTTTATTAAAATTAAAATATGGTCTTGTCTCCCCCTTAGTAATATTTTAGTAATGTGAATTTAATCTGATATATATTTTATTGACTACTTTTAAAAAATTATCATGCATTATTGAACATGTCATTTTCAACTTACAAAAATGCTAATTTAAGATCTGATTTTACATATTCAACAAATTCCTGTGATTAGAAAATTCTCTCTTGGTGTAATATTTGTAATTAACATACCAAGTAAAACTAATTAGAAGTATCTGGAGCCCCTAGCAAAATCTGTAATTAGACATGTGATTCATAATTAACTGCCTCTTCTCATTTTTGCCTTTTCCTTTTCACTTGAATTAATCACTCATGTTCTTCCTTAGTGATGCCTATCTTCCTCTCCAAGACACTGACCAGAGTTCAGTGATCACTGTTTGTGGTGTTCTTATAGAGACTGTGGTTTTATAGGAACGTTGTCTAATGTGAAAAATACGTGAAGTCATATACTCTGTAAAGTATCAGATTGAATTTTTTTTGTTCACATTATCAAATTAAGCATTTATTTTATAGGAGGCTCAATGCAAACAGAAAATAGGCAGACTTGACTGCTTTTCCTATCTTGTATTTAAGGACCTGAATTTTTCTTGCTAGTCTAACCATTGTCAGCATAGTTTAGAGAACACATCACTTGCCTTGGGTCTTTGAATACAGCTGGTATTAAATTCATTCATTATTTTGACAAAAATTCATGAAAGTTCTACTGTATGCTTGGCATGTCCGAGGCTTTGGGTTCAGTGAGGCAGGGGTGATATTCTGAGCATTAACCTATCACTACAACAGAGACACCAGCCAAGATGGCCAGAACCACTAGATCAGGGTCTGAAAGTACCCTTCCATCCTTGATGCTGTATTAGTCTTGGCTGTTTTTGCTGTTGAATTGTGGCAGTGCTGCGACAGGACCATCAGCAAGTGACACAGGAATAGTGGAGTTTGGGAGCAGTGTCTGTTTGCCAAATTACAACACAGAAGTATTTTAGTTGTTCAGTAAACCCTTAAGGCTGTAGTGGCCTGTACCAGCTGAGTATTAGCGCTGCCAAGAGGTATTCAGTTCACTGACTCAAAGAGACAAAGTTGTTATCCAATTTGAGAAGTTCTTAATGGAAGTATGTTAAGGCACACAGGGGAAGAATTTTATGAGCCATTTTTTAAAAAACTAGTTAAGACTTTTTAGCAAGTAGAAATTTGTCATAATCAGATTTGAGGAAGCAATTCTAGCCACGCCGAGGGGAAAATAATATTTGCAAAGACATGGGGGTCTGGGCGAGTATAGTGATTCGGAGATTAACAAGTAGGAGATAGATGGATGACGAAGTAGTTTCTCTCTTGGTTTTTAAGTTGAATTAATATATTAAGACCACATTTGGATTTTTTTTTTTTTAAAGATTTATTTATTTATTTATACAAGCACTGGGTACAGTCAGAAGCGCGGGAGGGTGAGAGAACTCACCAGAGCCAGAGTGGAGAGCAGAGCAGGCAGAAGGACCGAAGTACACTGCTGAGGGCAGCAGCGGGCGGCAGGAGAGGTCCGCGCGCCATGTGGGACCCTCCGCCGGTGGCCGGGGAGCAGCTGGGGATCGAACCGGCACCGCAGAGGCTGTGGCCAGCTTCGCAACCCAGCGCTCAACCGCTGCGCCACCGGGGAGGCCCCACTTTTGGATCTTTGAAATTGCTCCATTTTGGTAGAGAGCTGCTAGATTGTCTGATACTTCAACTATATCTGAATTATTTTAGGCAGGAGGAAGAAGGGCGAATAAGAATTTGTTATATATAGTCCAGGGCTATTCTCAACATTGATAGAGCAAGACCGCAATTAAAACTTCTCTCCTGAATTGCTGAGAGACTTCTAATAAGACATTCAAACAGATTGAGGATGGTAATTCTTTTAATGACATAAAACTGTTGCCTATGAGGCTTTTTGGCTGACATCATGAAACTAATTTTGCTTAATGGCTATGGAGGCCTACAAATTCAAATGTGCAGAAAATGCAGTAAATTACTGACTTGTCAGATTCCTGTTGCCTGCCATCTTTTATCTGAATAGCACCTTTTGTTTCTAGATTGTCAGGAGCAAGTATGTGAACCCCTTCCAGGTTTTATTTGTATATGCTCGAATAATTCAATTCAGAGTTGTCTAAATATAGCAAATCAACAACAGTGAAGTGATGCATCTTATACTTGTGTAACGTAGGGAACACATCTGTGGATATCTCTCCTTCTGAGAGCTCTTGAAATATGTCAAGCATTTGTAGTGGTGGTAGTTCTGCTTTTATTGCCAGGGTTGATGACTCACTTTTTTGAAATATAATGAAGTCTTATGGACAGAAAAAACATTTTCTCTACGTTCAACTTAATGAATGATTTGAAAGCACCCATTGTGTGTTAGGAATTGTGCAGAATATATCTGGTGTTTTTCTGAGTATCAAATTATGTGATTTATTTCCCTCAAGCTATATTTAGTAAAGATGACTGTCTTATGGTGTGTGCGTAGTGTTGCAACAAAGGCTATAATAAAGGGTTGAGTTACATGGAAACAGATCATTTGCTTTAGTGATGGTTTTGAAATAATGGGTTTTGGGGATGACTTTGTTTTTATAAATTTTCAATTAATGTTACTTTTCTCTCTACTTCTGAAAAATTGGAAAGGAGTATTTTCAGTGAAATATATACTATATCCCAGTATCAATTCAACATAAATTTAGACATCATACATTAGGCCCTAGGTGTGGAATGAACAGAAGAGCAAAGATTGCTATTCATGGGATAACATTACTTGGTAAAAAGGAAACCAAAATAATGGAAGATTGGAAACTTTCATTGACTGTTATAAAAATAATAGACAGCCTAAAATGCACAGAATTTGTTTACTCTTCTGTACTCAGCTTTCATTTTCATATTACTCCCCTAAAAGAAAAGGGGGGGCAATGTAGTAATGGGATGCAAAGCTCATTGGATCTGGGAGACAGTAGACCTGGAAGACTGGAACTTCTGGGTCTCAGTCACCTCCTCTGTAGCATGATGGGGCGGAGAGATGGTCTTAGGCTTCCTTCCAGTTCTGACATACTGTGACAGAAAGGCGCACTTTAAATCTCTGGATTAGAGTCACCGCTAAGACTTGTTTCACACTACGTGATTTGCACATCAAAGACATCTTTACAGACACATCACCCAAAGCAGTGATAGTGAAGGCAAAGATAAACAGCTGGGACTACATCAAATTAAAGAGCTTTTGCACAGCAAAAGAGACAATAACAAAAACAAAGAGAAACCCCACCAACTGGGAGAACATTTTTGCACCCAACACTAATGATAAAGGACTGATCACAAAAATCTGCAAAGAGCTGATGAGACTCAACAACAACAAAGAAAATAATCCAGTCAAAAAATGGGCAGAAGAGCTTAAAAGAAACTTCTCTGAAGAGGAAATGCAAATGGCCAACAGGCATATGAAAAAATGTTCAACATCACTTGTCATCAGGGAAATGCAAATCAAAACTACCATGAGATACCATCTTACACCAGTGAGAATGGCACATATTAAAAAAACTAGCAACAACAAATGTTGGCGAGGGTGTGGAGAAAAAGGAACTCTTCTGCACTGTTGGTGGGAGTGCAAACTGGTCCAACCACTGTGGAAAGCTGTATGGAGATTTCTGGACCTACTAAACATAGAGCTTCCATATGATCCAGCAATTCCACTCCTAGGTATTTACCCAAAGGACACAGAAACATCAATTCCAAAGAACACCTGCACCCCTATGTTTATAGCAGCACTGTTTACAATAGCTAAGCTTTGGAAACAACCCAAATGCCCAAAAGTAGATGACTGGATCAAGAAGATGTGGTACATATATACCATGGAATATTACTCAGCATTCAAAAAAGATAAACACATGCAATTTGCAGCAACATGGATGGCGCTGGAAGGGATCATGCTCAGCGAAATAAGCCAAAAAGAAAAAGAAAAATACCGGATGGTCTCACTCATAGCAGGAATCTAGAAAACTTAAATAAGGGACCAGGAAAATGAATAACTATAAGAAAGTGAAAATCAAAATCAACAAAAAACTATGAACCAGAGACACTTTTAGGGGGGCGGGGGTGGGAGGGGAGGGATTGGGGTCAGAATGGGGGGGCTGCAATTGTATGGGGAATATAACAATAAAATTTATTAAAAAAAAAAAAAAAAGACTTGTTTCACCCCCTGATGAATTGTTTTGTTCAGAAATCAGCAAATTTTTTTAAGGGTGAAATAACAAATATTTTAAGCTTTGTGGCTATAAACTGTCTCTGTTGCAAGTCTTTTTTTTTTTTTTTTTAAAGAATGTAAAAACCATTCTTACCTCTTAGGCCAGACAAATGCAGGCATGGACCGGATTTGGCCTTCAGGTTGCAGTTTGACCACTGATTTGGTTGATTGAAGTGCTTGGTACTTACCAAGACCAGCGTGGTAAAAGTGTTTTTCCATCTGTCTGTATTTTCATTGACTGCTCATAGATGATATTTTCTTTCCTTTTCTTACATCGTTGTTCTCCCTTCAGTTGTTGTCCCTGTAGTTCTCGCAACCACAGTTGCACCCGTGAATCTTCACCATCGTCCCTTCCCGCCCCTTTTTGGACTCCTCTACCTCCTCTCAAGTTTCTTTGCTATTGGCCTCGTATCTATGGTCGACATGCAAGTTTTGTCTTTTTCCTGGCTCTTTGTTTGGTTTTCCTATTCTCTACCTATAAGTGAAACCATTTGATATTTTTCTTTTTCCCTTCGGACTTTTTCCTCTTAGCATACTCCCTTCCAGCTCCATCTGTGTTGCTGCAAATGGCCTGAGTTTATCTTTGATTTCTGAGTAGTATTCCATTGTGTATATATCCATTATCTGTTTTTGGACATCTGTATCCATCTTAGCTATCAAAAATAGTGCTGCGGTAAACATAGGAGACAGGTTTTCTTTCAAATTAGTGACTGTAGTGCCAGGAAGGCCCAGAGCAGTATCTGTATGATCCGAGCAGGCGGGGAAAGGAGAGTCCTGGGGCCCTCCGTGGCTTTTCAGGCTTTTATTGAGCTTTTACCATGTCCACGGCAGGCAGGGGGGCCAGGAGGCTGGCAGGCCTCCCATCCCCCGGTGAATCTTCACTCTTTCTGGGCTCTCTAGTGTTCCCGTTCCCTTGCTGCTTCTCCTTCTCCTTCTTTTCTGCTACCCTCGTTCTGCTACTTTCTCTCTCTGCTGGCGTCCCCGTGACACCGCCCTTATAAGCCCAGTCTCAGCCCAAGTGTGCCCACCTATGCGCGCCCACACCCCAGTCCAGGGGCCCGCCCCAGGCATGCATGCAGGCCCGCAGGATCCATTCATGCTATTGGCGAGAGGGCGGAGAAGCCCGATACTTTTCACTTGCCCTACAGTGATTTTGTGTCCGTTGGGTAGATCCCTCATATTAAAGTCACTAGATCATAAAGTAGATCCACTTTGAGTGTTTTCGGGGTCCCCCACACATCTTTCCATAGTGGCTGGACCAACTTTGCTTTCCCACTGGAGTTTAAGAGGGTTCCTTTATTGATAGCAACTCCCCTGCCGGCCTGTGACTGCGGGTGTTTCTTTGCACGGGATCTTCTCCCTTTGCAAAGCAGCCGAGGCAGCTTCTCCCAAGGTTGTCCGCCGCCTGTGACTCTGCGGGCCTCTCTGGCCTCTCGCAAGAAACCTGTCCCCTTTGGGGGCAGCTCTTTATGCCTGCTGGTGTCTATGCAAGTGTCCTTTATTCTCTCTGTTTGTAATAAACCTGCCCTTTTGTGTAAATAAATATGTTTGTATGTATGTATAAATAAATAAATAAATAAGGGTTCCTTTTTCTCTACGTTCTTGCCATTATTGTTTCTAGGTTTTTTTTTAATATGGGCCATTCTTAGCGGTGTGAGGTGGTATCTGATAATGGTTTTTGACTTGCATTTCCCTGATAAGCGATGTTGAACACTTTTCATATACCTGTTGACCATCTGCATTTCGTCTTTGGAGAAGTGTCTTTCTAGCCCTTGTGCTCATTTTTTGACTGGGTTGTTTGTTTTTGTTGAGTTGTGTAAGAGTCGGGAATTTAATACTTATTGAGACTTCTGCATTCTTTCTCTACAAATTTTGTATCTCAGATTATGTTCTCCATTTCTAAGTGCCCTGAAAACTCCCTGATGTGTGAGACTATTTTACTCTTCTTTACTAGCTATGTACACTTGATGAGCACACATTGTTCTAGCACTTTATAATGGTTATTAGTGTAAATAAAGTAATTTATTTGTATTTTAAACTATGAACAGCTGAATACTTTTTTGGAGTATAACTTAAAGTCTAAGCATCAAACTTGAGAAAGCAGCATAATATATAGTTGTAACTGAACACAGTGATTTGATCTCTTCGCCCACTGGTTTAAAATCATTTCTGGGTTAGAGTTTTCTACTCCCCCCCCCACCCCCCAATATGTATTGCCTGCAATAAAGTAGGTATCTCAGATTTTTCTGTCATGAGAAATGTTTTGATCTTCCCAATAACTTGCCATGCTCTCTGCTGAAATAATTTTTTCCCTGTTATTTCCTTTCTTACTGATTATAGCTTGTTAGTTATATGCAGCTATTTCTATTTGATTAATACCTTTCTGCTCTTTTCTTCATTGTCTTTCTGTATGTCATTTGTTTTCTCCCACTACTTCTTGGACTAAGACTTAGGCCAAGACTACTTTTACTCTTAGCCATTTTAATAATTGTGGTACAATAGTTGTGAAAACTCTTAATCCTTAAATAAATGCTCAAAACTCATAAAATTTTTAAATGAATGGTTGTCAGTGTATATAATCCTTTAAAACACATTCATATATAACAAAATAAATTGAAAACACATACATGTTCAGTATTAAACATTGCACAAATGTTAAGCTTATTTTCAGATAATTATAATTGTAAACAGTTCTTTAGGAGTCTTGACCTACATGTCACTTGCCAGTGAAAGGCGGTCAACAGATATGATTTGCAAGATGTGCATTCTCTGGCCATAATGGTCACTTGAAAGGCATGTGTAGGTGAACCTTGGGAAAACACATGCAAGAACAGAAGCATTGCTCTCCCACTTAGGATGCTGTTTGTACATGCGGGCATGCAGTAGGCTCTGAAGGAATAAATTAGTAAAACTGCATACTGTATATTTTAGGCGCAGTTCTCAATAAAATACTATGTTTTAGAAATTTTTATTTATGCAAGGAGAATTGGCATGTAGGCCAGAGTTGCAGGGGGTGAGAGAGTTCACCAAAGTCAGAGTGGGGAGCAGAGCAAGCAGATCTACTGAAACACACTGCTGAGGGGAGCAGCACGCCAGACAGGAGAGGTCTGCTGTGTCATATGTGGGTTAGCTCCCTGGCCAAGGATTGAACTCGTGCTGCAATGGCTGGTGACAGCTTGATAGCGCTGTCTTTAATCCCTGCGCCACCAGGGAGGCCTCCTTCTTTCCATGTCTTAATAACTGAAATACACTGTTGAGAGGACCAGCGGGCAAGGTAGGAGAGTCAGGGATGGAACTCATGCTGCAGTGGCTTGCGGTAGCTTGATAGCACTGAGACTTCATATCTGTTTACTATTAACATAAACATAAAAATACTTGGAGTATTCAAAGTACAGAACGTATGAAAAAATTAAAATAACCTCTTATGATAAGTACTATTAACATTGTATCTCTAGTCTTTTTCTTTGCAAATGTATGTAATTATTCATATTTCAAATTACTCAGTGGATGAGCATTTTCGCATACTATTAAGCATTTTTAATTTTTAAAAATCACTTTTTAGTAAGATTTAATCTATGTCCTGTACAGTTTTATGAGTTTTGACTAACTTACACAACTCTTAATTATCACCATAATTAAGATATAGAACATTTCCATCGCTCTTAAAAAGTTTCTGTTAATAAGCTAGCTCCTTTGCAGTCATTGCTTTTACATAGCCTATGGCTCCTGCAACAACTGATCTTCTTTTTGTCACTATAATTTTGCCTGTTCTAGAATTGCACATACAGAAGAATTGACCAGCTAGTATATAAAGTTCCATTATGTGCTCGTCACACACTTTTCCATATTAATTATTAAGCATTTTTGATATTTGCAATTTTTATGATCACTTATTATTTTAACTTAAGCTAATCATTTGGGTACTTTGTTTATGTTTTTTTATATAAATCAGCTATACTAAAAGTTTTTACTGGATTTATTATTTAGGACAGATCTCTGGAAGAGAAGATACTAAGGGTCTTCTCTTTGATCAAAGCTCTGTCTGGTTACTTGACTCTGTAATCACTGTAGCAGTAGATAGGTTTTTGAGTTGTGTACCCTTTCCTACAGCTTGTGCCCGGTAATGTTTCCTATCATGTCCATTTCAGTAGCTAACACAAGTAAAGTGATTGCACCTTGGTTAACACTGGTGGTAAAATGCAATCCTATCGTTAATCTGGGAAGGAGGAGGACCGAAACAGCACTAATGACTAACATCTTAAGAAACATCTCTAATGAAGGTCTAGAGTCAAAATGGGCGGAGGGGGGGGGTGCAGTTGTATGGGGAATATAATCAAAATGAAAATGCATACATTGTGCAAAGATGAAAAGAGATGTAAGAATTATATAAAATAAAATATTTAAATTAAAATGATAAAAATAAAACAGTCAAGAAACAGCTCTAATTTCATTGATGAAAAATATGTCATTTTATTTTGATTTTCTTTGCGAATGTAAATGAACATTTTTATAATTTATTAGTCATTTGTTTTATTTAATCTTCCCTTTTACTTAAGCTTTATAAAGATGTGCTGTTGATTATATTTCCAGATTTTTGATTCTCTTTTTATAAGATGGGAGATTGTTATAGTCATATTATAGGGAGTACAGACTTTAGGAAATTCCTTTTCTCTTAAAGTTTTGAGCAGATGAGAGAAAAATATTTTCCTCGGGTTGGCTCCCTCCCTGCAAATTAATAGAATATATGTTTTGATAGAAGTTTTATTTAAAGAACTTTCAAAAAATTAAATAGGGGGAATAGAATTAAACATTAAATAATCAAGATAGGGGTCTGCTATTGAAAGAATTAAATTCTCTACTCAGATTTAGTCATATTGACCATTTCTTTTTCTTTCTCTACCCTACTCCCCCCGCACCCTCCCCCAATTCAGGTATCTGCCTAAACTGGAACTTACGCTGTAGACATTTCTTTGTGGATTTGTCTGAAAACCTAAGGTGAGATGTTTTATGAATGCTTTTGTTTTTTAAAGTATATTTATAATGAGGAAGAATTGTTTCTGAAAAACTTTAGGCAGTGCCAAATATCTTTTCTTCTTAGAGTTTTAATAGGAGGCAAACATTTATTATTTGGCTACATTTAGAGCATGCTCACTATTAATTTGTAGGACATTTGATCCTCTGATTAAAAAGTGAAGCTGGTTCTAGTGAGTAAAATAGTTTTGAGTGGATTTTCCCATTGTTTTTTACATGCAAAGATGGAGTTGCTGTTTTCTCACTCACTCTTGATGAATATATTGATATTCTTTTTTTAAAAAGATTTATTTAATTATGTATACAAGAACTGGGGTGCAAGCCAGAGTTGGAGAGGGGGTGAGAGGATTCACCAGAGACAGAGTGGGGAACAGAACAGGCAGATTGACTGAAGTACACTGCTGAGGGGAGCAGTGGGCGAGTCAGGAGAGGTCTGCTACACCATGTGGGTAGCTGCCTGGCTGGCCAGGGATCAAACTCGTGCTGCAAAGGCTGTGGACAGCTTCATAGGTTGCGTCTTAACCCCTTGCACCACCAAGGAGGCCTCTAATCTGATATTCTTGAAGGTATATCCTCAGTTAGTTAAGTTATGTGCTATAACAGCTGGTAACTATTTTAATAGGTTAGGTATTAAGATTTTTTTTTCACTACTCTACTCTCTTTCCATAGTTCCCTGTGTTTGGCGGTCTTATAAATAAGGCTGTATCCTTTAGTATGCTAATAGTTTGTGTCTATGAAAGGTGTTTATAGAGAGCATTCTGTTCCAAAGATAGGTTCATAGCCCTCTCCCTTTTCTTACCTGTTTTGGCTAAAGTACTTTCCATCTTTTTTTTTTTTAAACTGGCACATTGTGTGGCCATTTTTCCACCTTGAGTCTAGCCATTCTCAGCTACCAGGCTGTTTTCTAAAAGATAAATGTCATCATGTCATTCCCCTACACCACATTCTTCAGGATCTTTACATTGCTTAAAGGGTATTTTACAGATTTCCTACGGAGCAGCATAATCTGCTTTTAACCCATTTTTCCATCTCACTAGTGCTCTAGGTATGTTATAAACTAGTATAAAAAAAAAGATTTGTTGATGGGTGGAGAACAGGGGTTGAAGGAGAACACAGTGGACTATGGAAGAGGATTATGGGTGTTTTGGTGGTGGGGGAGCCGCAGTTACCATACCTGAGGGAAGAAATCTATACTGTCAAAATAATAATATGTAAAACAATTAAAAAACAAAAAGAGGTAGTAATATATCTAGCCGATGGGAAAATTAAAAAAAAAAGTTTTATTGAGAAAGAATTTATCTACCATAAAATTCACTCATTCACCTAAAGTGTACAATTCAACAGTTTTTTTTTTAAATTTAAATTTTAAAGTATTTTCACTGCTCTAAAGAGACATTAATATCCATTAGTAGTCACTATTTATGCTTCCTTCAGGCCCTGTCTGCTACTAATCTACTTTCTTTCTCTATAGAGCTGCCTCTTCTGGTCATTTCATATAAAAGGATTCATACAGTGCGTGGTCTTTGTGACTGACTTCTTCCACTTACCATAAAGTTTTCAAGGTTCATCCATGCTTTTGTGTGAATCAGTACTTCATTCCTTTTTTATGGCTGCATAATATTCCATTGTTTGTCAGGAGCTCACCTGATCTGTCCAGAGACAGAAAGAGGAGGGTGAGGGCGAGAGTAGGAAGGACAGTGAGTGGAGTGCTGAGGTTACAGGTGTCAGCAGCTGATTGACAACAAGGAGCCAGATTGAAAGTGATAGTCAAGACTTTATTCACTGACTGAGAAGGAGATTACACCTGAGCAGGTGTGTCCTTCCACTTCCACTCCTTCCCCCATCCACAGCCCTGTTGTAAGGTGAGATTGAAGGGCTAGAAATGGAAAAGTACTGAGTCAGAGTAGAGATGAAGTGTCTGCAGGTTCTTCTGTGATGAAGACGTCTCAGCTGAAGGTCACATATAAAGAAACCTTTGAATGAAGGCACCTGGGCTAGGACTACATCTATACTAAAGAACATGGTAAGCCAGGGGACCCGAGTCCTTGACTGTAACTCTCGAGAGAGACTGCAGTCCATGAGCTTGCACGGAGTATCGTGTGTAGAGGGCACTGTGTAATCCTATATGAGGCCTGTCAGATGAAGTTGTTTTTATTTTATTTTCATTTATATCTATTTTACATCATTGTTCATTTGTAAACACTTTGCTTTTAGATGAAGTCTTTGTAATTGCTATAGTCAGGCTAGAAAAATCATACATAGGTTTCATTGTCAAGAGCCACAGTCCTTAGTATGTATAGTATTGTGCTTATCCATTCTTTACTTGGTGAACAAGGAATTGTTTCCACTTTTGGACTGTTACTAACATTTTGCTATGAACATTTGTGTGCAAGTTTTTGTGTGTACATGTTTTCATTTCCCTTGGATATATGCCAAGAGTGATATCGCTTGGTCTTTTATAACTCCATGTTAACATTTTGAGGAACTGCCAAACTATTTTCTAAAGAGACTGTATCATTTTATATTCCTACCAGCAATGTATAAAGTTTCCAATTTCTTCATTTTCTCACCAACATTTGTTAATTGTCCTTTAAAAAAAAATTACAGCCATTCTAAATCAATGCAAAGTGGTGTTTTAATTTGTATTTCCCTAATGATTAGTGATGTTGGGCATGTTTTCATGTGCTTATTGCTCATTTATCTTTTTGGAGAAATGTCTTTTCAAACCTGATAGTTTTACGCTCAGACCTAAGGTGTCTGGAATAGGGTCAGGAGGAGAGAGACAAGGTGTTTCCCCATATTAAAACAGTGCAAATGCTGGGGATTCTCACCCATGTGCTTATAGTTGCAAAATACCACTCAGACTCGGTGCAGCAACAGGGTTTATTAATGAAGGGATAATTGGGGCAAGGAAAGAATTTCTGAGACCACAAATGACCAGCTGTCCTACCCCAGATAGTGTCTGCAATGTCCAATAGTCTAAACCAAGCACTGCTTGTACTAGATGACTTTGTCCCTTCAATGAGAGCCTGGAGCTGGTGCCACACTCACAGTGGTAGCTAGAGGGACTCACAGGTGGTGTAATGAGGTGGCACCACAGCAGCCAGAAACACCTAAAGATGGACTGCACAGCGCCAGAGGAGGCAGCACCAGGGGATGGTGCTGGAGGATGGAGGTGGTGGACAGCTCTTAGAGATGGCTGGACCCAGGCCAGCACCAGTCAGCAGATGTTGGTGCCAGAGACACTGGAGTTACAGTTCTTAGATAGCTGTTGGCATAAGCCACTAACAGACAACTCTTTGAGAGACATTGGGTAGAGGCCAGTGGTGTCAAGGTACGCAGAGGCTTGAGTCCCGAAGAATATCCCTGATGAATCTGTCTTTGACGGTCTGAGTCTTGATGAATCTATGTCACACTCTTTGGAACCTCACCTTATATCCCCTTTAGGGTACCTGCCTTTCAAACCTGATGGGTTTATTTATAGTTTTGGTGCAGTATTTAAAGGGGAAACCTTGGCTAGCTGTCCAAACCTGACCTACACTGAGGCAGGGCAGGCAGTTACTGCTACCACTGCTTTGGAGTTGGCCAACCTGGCCTGGGGGCTGCTACAGCACAGCCCAGGCCAACACCACTGGATCTTGGGGCTGGACCTCAGGCTGTACATCCCATGAACCCTGGCTTCTGCCAGGGCCCGCCCTCAAACCCAGCTTGCTCCAGGTCAGCCATCAAACCTGGTCATGCCTTGCAGCTGATGGCTGCAGGCTCCTGTATGAATATCACCAAGCAATTCTTGGATACGAGCAAGTGTCCTAATACTGTCTACCAGGAAACAGCATCCCTGTCTCATTTGAGGAATAAGTCTTTAGAAGGAGGCACTGCTGAGATTATGATTGTTCAACCCAGTGATTTGTGTTGGAGGAGATGGTGATATGAAGTGGTAGGCAGGGAAGGGAAGGTTAGTGTGTATTCATCTGTGTGGTTTTGAGCTCCTGATTATTTTCCTTAGAACATTAAACCACAGGTTTCAGTAATGCATTTATGGGGCCAGGTTTTGTGCTGGGACACAAGAAAAGCAAAAATAGAACTTTGGCAGTTTTTCTGTTGTCATTCTACAGCTCTAGTGCTTGCTTCAGGCCAAAGCTACCATGCCATATGGAGTTCAGAATGGGTCTTGTTATCCCAGGTTATTTTTGAAAGTTCTCTCCATTTTCCTTGTGCAAGTTCTCCAAGGACTGCTTGAGAGCGGATCAGTATTTGCCAAATCAGCACTGGCAAGAATTGGAGCCAGTGTAGAATTTTTTGTAGTGTTCTTAGATTTCCTTTATATAATTACAGGTAAACTTTGATCTGACCCCAAAAGTGAATAGATTCAAGATTACACAATCATTAACAAGAATTCTTAGTGCCTCCCCGGTGGCGCAGCGGTTGAGTGCTGGGTTGCGAAGCTGCCCGCGGCCTCTGCGGCGCCGGTTCGATCCCCGGCTGCTCCCCGGCCACAGGAGGAGGGTCCCACATGGCGCGCAGACCTCTCCTGCCGCCCGCTGCTCCCCTCAGCAGTGTACTTCGGTCCTTCTGCCTGCTCTGCTCCCCGCTCTGGCTCTGGTGAATTCTCTCACCCTCCTGCGCTTCTGACTGTACCCAGTGCTTGTATAAACAAAACAAACAAACAAACAAAACAAACAAATAAATAAATAAATAAAACATGCCTCTATTAAAAAAAAAAAAAAAGAATTCTTAGGTGCCACATTTGAAGCCCTCTCTATATAGAGGTTGTGTGGAGAGGTAGCCTGGCTCTATCTACAGCTGTATATACCCTGGCTGTAGCTACAGAATCTTTTTGACTCTCCACTGGTGTTTCACTGAATGTTCGCAGCTAGAGTTGGGTTTTTGGATAGGAGGAGCCAAAGTGTCCTGTAGGTGGTATGACTTGCTCCATTTTAGGAGTATCTGCTTTAAAGTGACTTCCTTCTGCTTAATAATGCTACTTTAAATTTTAATTCTGAATGATTATTCTTTTTAATTCTGTTTTTTTTTTTTTTTTTATAGAGGCATGTTTTCTTTCTTTCTTTCTTTATTTGTTTGTTTTTGTTTATACATGCACTGGGTACAGTCAGAAGCGCGGGAGGGTGAGAGAATTCACCAGAGCCAGAGCGGGGAGCAGAGCAGGCAGAAGGACCGAGGTACACTGCTGAGGGGAGCAGCGGGCGGCAGGAGAGGTCTGCACGCCATGTGGGACCCTCCTCCGGTGGCCGGGGAGCAGCCGGGGATCGAACCGGTGCCGCAGAGACCGCGGGCAGCTTCGCAACCCAGAGCTCAACCGCTGCGCCACCGGGGAGGCCCCCTGAATGATTATTCTTGACAAAATAACTCATGATTTTTTAAGTATTTAACTGCAACTTTCAAAAGAGAATTTGTATTCTCTTTTTGAGTATATTAATAACATTAAATGTTTTGTTACTTATGTTAGAGAAACTTGCTGCTCTAGGAAAATGTCTGTTCTTTGCTTATTGCCTGCTGTATCTCTCTCATTTCCCATAGGACAGTCCACCAAAACTTGCTTACCTTCCATTGTACATTGCTGTGTTGTACTTATTTTTCTTCTTTTCTCTGTGTTTCCAGAAAAGAGACAGGAGCTATTTCTCATTTAATTTTGTTTGTTTAGCTCTGGACTAGATGTAGCCAGAATTGCTTCAGAGTAAGTACTCTATAATTGTTGAATTAGATTAATACATAATAAGGTACTTAGGATTTCTAATAGGAGTTGCATTCTAGAGAGATGAGCTTAACCATTTTGGGGTGTGTATTTTGGCATGGTTGGAAAAAATGTTGTGTGGGGCAGTTTGTAGGGAAAGGCTAGTCACAAAGTACCTATTTGTAGCTAAGTCAAAAGGTTTTGATACAGAGCTCTTGAAGGATCTTAAGCAGGACATTTTAGATGTCTAAGATATTAGAGGGCTAATACCTTATTTTAGGAAAGTGATTTGGAGCATGGTGTGAAAGATATTGTGGCAGATAATTGGAAGGCTGTGTGGTCCAGACTGGATGTGATATTTATACTCCACAAAGTTTTATCAGGTAGACTTTATAGAATTTGATGATTGATTAGGTATTTGTTGTGAGGGAGGAGGTTGTGTGGGGGAGAGTAGGAATCAGGGATGACATTCCAGTTGGATGATGAAATGAGTTGGTGGTGCTCTTTATTTGCCATGCATGTTTAGATCTAGAAAGAAATTGTGGGGTAGGAGGTATATCTGCATACTGGTTCACCTGCAGGAGGTGAACCTGCATTACTTTTCCTAGCCTTGCCTTAGAAGTCACTCACTGTCAGTTCCACCATCTCTTGTTTATAAAGAAGTTAAATGTCACCTTGGATATAAGGAGAAGGAATTATAATCTATAGATCTTTATGAGGGAGTGGTAAATTCACATTACAGTGGTAAATTCACTAAAGATTTTGAAATATTTAGTTGAAGTTTTTCCTGAGAAGTAGAGATGTGCAGTTTTGTTCTTAGTTCTTGGAGAAAAGTGGGGGTTTGAGTGAGAGAGAGATTTTGAGGTTAATAGATTGGGAGTGTTGAAAGAAATTGCTCAGGATTGAGGATAAAACCTCTGAGCACATCTAGTTTTAGTGGACAAGTACAGATAATGGCCCTGGGAGGGAGATCAAGACAGAGAAGCCAAACATTAACAAAGGATTTTCCAGTAACGCCCCTGGCTTCATCTCTACCTGGAGACCAGATTTTCCTTTCAGCACCTTGTGTTTGATCTTTGTCCTCAGACCTTTTCTGATTTTGAGCTTTCTCTGCGTGGGAGAGATTGTGGATAGAAAATAGTTTTATTTTTGAACCCAGCAATTCCTTTATAAAGAAGCTAGCTGGTTCCTTTATATTTTTTCCTCTAAATTCTGCTTAAAAACATACTTTCTTCTTTAGCTCAACTCTGTCAGCACCTTCTATACATTTCAATGAAACCAGTTGACACTTTGGTCATTCTACTTGGAAATTATCTTAACTAGAACACACAGTTCATTACCAGCAATATCTTTTTTTAATCACCACAGGCAGCAGTTTTGGTAAATTCTCTGCCACTTCATAACGGGAATCTTTTCTCATCTAGCTTCTGAAGAACATTCACTTACTCTCCTTTATGGCTTCTCCAATATCCTCTTCATGGCCCCTCAGGTATTTTATAATGAAACCTGAAGGATGGCGTTATATGTTTTATGTTTCTGTTATCTTAGTACTCCAAATGCAGATGCCAGATTCAGTTCTGCTAACTATTGCTGTTTAACAAACTATACCGAATCTGCTCGGTGAACCTGCATTACTTTTCCTAGCCTTGCCTTAGAAGTCACTCACTGTCAGTTCCACTATCTCTTGGTTATAAAGAAGTTAAATGTCACCTTGGATATAAGGAGAAGGAATTATAATCTATAGATCTTTATGAGGGAGTGGTAAATTCACATTACAGAAGAACATGTGGAATGGGGGATATTTTTGCAGTGTATTTGGAAAACAGTGTCCCACAGATGGATAAAATAAAATACATAGGTTATTAAGGGAGTAAGTTATATTAAAATATTAACAAGTTAGTTGTGGTAAAATGATATGTACTTATTTAACATAATGCAAAAGATATAGTGGCAAGCATATAGTAATTTAGTAAATTACTAAATTTAGTACTATAAATACTAGTACTATAGTTTATAGGTTGGAGAAAATTAAAGAAATTGTTTAATTTCCCATGCACGTTCATGGATCTCCTGAGTTCTACCCACAGACCCACCTTAGCTCAGGAACCCTTGGATAATGTAACATAATGTAATTCTGTATTACAAATAGCATAATGTAATGTAGATTATCCAAGTCACATTACTGAGGACTGGTCAATGAATTTGAGTGAGGGGAAGGAGAATGTGGAGGCAGAGACTAAAGGGAGGACACCATCAGGTAAATTCCATATTCTGGCACTTATTTACCTTTAAAGCTAAGGGCTTTATTGTTTAAGTCTTAAATGTGTTTATATAATGAGGGAAAGATGTTAATAAAGAAAGTTGAATATGAAGGAAAGATAAAGGCTATTTGAAAGGTTCCTGAAGGAGGTTAGGAGAAAGCCATAGACTTGTGAGGAGAGAGAAAGAAAGGAGTGTGAATGTTTGTAGTTACTGTTCATTTATCAGGTTACATGGTGTTTGAGAAAAAGATCATCAGTCTCAGCATAGGAACAAGGGAAGCCAAAACAGGTTCCAAAGAACATTGTAGCACTGGTCTCGGGAAATATGAAAATGTTGGGGATAGGATAGGGTGGTGAGGAAAAGAAGTAGTGAAATAGGTCAGAAAAAATAGTAACTGATAATGAAGTGAATGTTGAAGGCAAACTTTGCCTAGTTTTGTTTAGTGTCTTCCTTAGATCAGCCATTCTCCTCCCTATGGATATTGATTGATAGAAAAGTAGAATGAGAATAAAATGCAGTTATGTATTTTGACTTCTGCTTTTTAGAGTTAACTTTTTCAAAGTGTCTTTTTTAGCATATGTACATAATACTAGGAATGCCTTTGTTATAAAATAACATGAAAGCTGAGGTGCTGCTTTGACAAGGTTATTGAAAAGCAGTGCAAGTGTACTGCCTCCATGCTTACAGTTGAATGGAAATTGTCCTCAAAGGGTCCATGGTTTTCTTTGTCATTAGCCAACAGATGGTTTCTATAGAGTTTTGCTCACTAAGTCTTTATTTAATGTGGGGGTTATGCATCTGTACACTAATGAGAAGAGCAGTACACTATAGCAGCTCATTTGTGTATAATAGATGTCTTCCTTGTGTGAGACATTGATCCTTCACTAAATGAGTATTTTTACGAGCTGTTATCAACACCTGGTTGGCACATTGATTTTAAAATTGATTTGACTTTTGGGCCTCTCTGGTGGCCTAGGGATTAAGTTTCAGCACTGTTACTGCCATGGCCTGAGTTCGATCTCTGGCTAGGGAGCTAATCCACATGGTGCAGCAGACTTCTCCTGTTTTGCTTGCTATTCCCCTTAGCAGTGTGTTTCAGTCAGTCTGCCTGTTCTGCTCCCTACTCTGTCTCTGGTGAATCCTCTCACCCCCACCACCCCACCCCGTACTCTGGCCTACACCCCAGTTCTAAGCAAAAGTAAATAAATAAAATCTTTTTAATAATTGATTTGACTTTATTAAGTTGATCCTGTGTTTACTATATTTGTCTAATAAGGGAAATTTTTTTTTTTTTACTGGTCAGAGAATTGCTTCAGAGCTTTTTGAATTGTGAAATGTTTTCAGATTTCAGGTAGCACTACCTATCATTAACAAACCCTGAGATTTTTAGACACAAATATTCATTTATACATGAATATGGTATGAGATTATTCATTTACAATGTTACATATACATAGCAGATACAGTTACACATTACGTATACTTAAGTATATGTGCTTACATGTTATATCCATTTACCACAATAAAATATTAAAACATATCATCGCTATATAATTTTACATATTGTAGATAAATATATACATCATACATAATGAGTCGTGATAAAGTGTCCGGGCTATCTCTATAGCTCCCTCTCCCCTTTACAGATATACACTCTCCAACCCATTTCCTCTCTCTGGAAGCCTGGGGTTTGAACTGTATAGGGTAAATGATGTTAAAAATAAGGCTGTTTTTGTGCCCTCTCGCTGCTAGTATGGATGCCGAGGGCCGTGGGGTACACGCACTTGTAATTATGGACACCTTGGCCCAGGGAGCATGGGCTTGCGGTGCACATGTGTGAGCGCTCATACCCGTGCCTAGAGGACCGGGCAAAGGTAGCATGCGAGGAGGGCCACTGAGGCGAGACCACGAGGTGACATGAGACTGAGGATGCCAGAGAGAAGCTAGAGAAAGAGCGAAAAGATTTGTGAGGGGGCTGGGAGGCTCAGGAAGCAACCTCTCTAGTTGGTTCCCGAGAGCATTAAAGACCTGTAAAATTTATCACGGGCTCCAGACTCTCTTTATCCATCCGCCTGAATCAGTAGTGAACCAGCTCTGTGCATGCTTGCAGTAGAGGCTGGTAGTTTCGATCATTTAATCACTTGGTTGGCTCTCCTGGCAAACAAGGCCCATCATCCTGGAGGCTTCCAAAAGTCACCCCACTCACATAACAAGACACATTTGTCACTCTGGAAATTGCAAGGGTTTTGGGAACTGTTAGTAAGGAACTGTGGACTAAGACCAAATATGTATGTGAAATATATTTTAGCATTCTGCATGACCAAATATGTAATTCTTAATATCACAGTATCACACTAGGTAAAAGGGATTCACAATTGCATTATTATCAGATGCAGTTTTAAAGACATTCAGTGGACAGACAGCCTGCCTTTAGGTACGTGCACTCTCAGTTGAGCACCGGGCTTGCGACTTTCAAGCTGTGCCCTCTGTAGGGAATCCTTGCTGAGCCAAAGGGTTACACTTAGGAACTGAGCTAAGTAGTTTATTTGATGTTATTTTCTGGACCCCCACCCAAATTATGTTTATTCTCTCATTCATATGAAAGTAGTGAGGATTACTGCTCATTTGTATATTAATTTACTGCCTCTGCTCTTATCTGCCGAACAATACTTTTGCCAATTTTAGTTGTAGAATCCAGAAATTACTTTCAAGTATTTGGGCCTGCCTTTCCACATCTTTGAAAGTGACTTTGCACCTAGGCTTGTTTGGAAACCAGGGAACATGCGCTTACTATTTTTGATCTGAAAACCATCATGGTGTCTTAAGCTCTCACTTCCTACATTGCTGTGCCATGTTCTTGTGTGTTGTTCTTTTTTTAACTCAAGACCTATGTTTTCTGGTTAAACTTAGAAATCTTGCAAAACTGGATCCTTTTTTAAAGCAAGAATTTGGAATACTTAGGAGATGTATATTTTTTAATGACTTTCAGAAGCTTGTAACTATAATTTAATGCTCTATTGCTTAATTGATGAATATCCTCTTGAGTCCTTTTAGTCATTTTCTCAGTCCATCCCTTCAGCTCCATAATAATACAATATTTGTAGTATAATAATTTTATGAAAATGAATCATCGTAAGTACAAGAAGTGATTGACTTAGGGTTAACTTGAAAGTCTTTCATGAAATGGGACTTTAAAGGATTAAATACTTTTAAAGAATGAATTTTAGAATTAATGTTAATTAATAATAGAAATAGTGAACTGCTTGATTTTGATAAAATATTCTGCATCTCACTAACCCAACTGTCTTATTTAAATAATCTATGAACAAAGAGAATAGAAATAGTTTTATCTTGTACTAGACTATATCAAGTAAGATTTTAGTTTGGTAAATATCTCAAATATAATTTGAACTTATGTTGCAAGGCTGATTGAGTCTTAAAACAAAAGGAAATATGCGTATCTTCATAATGTGACTTTAAAAATTATTATTAATGTATTAAAAGAATGTGACTGTGTGCTAAGGCGTACTTTCTGTATTGGTAAAATTGTGAGTAAGAAAGGCTTTCAAACTCTCATTTAAGAGAAGCAGCTTTCAGTTTCTGGCTTCATGGTTCCATCTCTACCTAGTAATTGTGGTGCCTTGGGTTTCTTGTGAGTCAGATTTACTCTTTTATAGTGAAGCTTCTTGACCTGAAACAAACAGCCAGTTATTTCCCCCAGCAAAATGGCTATTCAGAACCAGAACCAACGACAAGAAAGTCAGGAAGTGTGATCTAGACCTTAGCAGACACACATGTCCTCAGAACCACCGAGAAACTCCTATGGAGGTTTTAGAGAGACAGTTGCAAACAGTCCTTGAAGGAAGCAGAATTTGAAGTGTCAAGGCTTCTCATGGTTCTGTTCTGTATTGACTGAGCTGTTGCTGGACAAGGAAGGAGGCTGCCTTCTTTCTCCTCCGGGGGTGGTAAAGGAACATCTCTTGGTTGGGGGTGCAAGGCTGATGTGTCCTTTGGATCTTTCTGGCTGGAGTTATAGTATGTGCTCCCCACAGATGGTAGCCTCCTAATCTTGTTTAAATGGCTTTCCTGCTTATTTTCCACAAGATCTATGGGGTGTAATATATGAAGGTGCTCCGTGGAATGTGTAACACGTTGAGGAATTAAAGAAGATTTTGGCCACTTTTCTTCTTGCTTTTCAGCTTTGGGCTGTTCACTAAAGCTCTTTGAGCTTTTATTTCTTCACAGGTAAAACAGAGGAGTTGGACTTGCGTTTCAACTTGAGAATACTGTTTACATTTATTCAGCATTTGTAACCTATAATTTAAAATTATGTTCCCTCTTTTTAAGAACATGCTCTTGCCCCTATACCCCTTTACTAATACTGTGATTACTGAATAAGATTGCATGCCGTTAACCCTCAGCCATGGCATTTCATGTAATCTTCCCGTCAGTCTTATGAGGATAGGTGGTATTAGCCTCATGTTACTGATGAGGAAAACTCAGGTTAAAGGAGGTTGCAGAGCTAGTCAGTTTCTGGGGAGTTTCAGTCTCTGATCCACTGTTCACTTAAGCATGTTAAGGCACATTGCTACATCTAAAGCAAACTTTTGCTCTCCCTTGTTTTCCTATTTTCCTTTTTCCAAAATGAATAATTTGGACCTTACCAAAACAGTTATGTAGAAAAATGTATCCATTCAAGAGCAGTAAGCATAGTTTGGGAATTTTAACATAGCTCCATCACAAAAATTCTTACTAGTGTTATATAACATGTACAGTTTATCTGGGAATCTTTCCGTGCTGGAAAATAGTTTGTTCTTCAAATAAGATGTTAGCTCTGTTTTAATATTTTTAAAGTAGAAAAGCATTTATTATTACAGATGTCTTTAAACTTAAAGGCTTGTTTTGTGTTTGCTATGGAAGGAAAATGTGATCTAAGTACTTAATAAATTTTTTCCTATTTCTAAAATCCTGTTATTTTGTGATTATAGCAAGAGGGTTAAACATGGGAAAATTTGCTAAAATTTCTGTTATAGAAGAGGTATTATAGAAGAAGCCTCCCCTGGTGGCGCAGCAGTTGAGTGCTGGGCTGCAAAGCTGCCTGCAGCTCTGCAGCACCGGTTTGATCCCCGGCCACCGGCGGCAAGGGTCCCACATGGCGCGCAGACCTCTCCTGCCACCCGCTGCTCCTCTCAGCAGTGTACTTCGGTCCTTCTGCCTGTTCTGTTCCCCGCTCTGGCTCTGGTGAATTCTCTCACCCTCCCATGCTTCTGACTGTACCCAGTGCTTGTATAAATAAATAAATAAATCTTAAAAAAAAAATCCTCCTCTCCTTTAAAAAAAAAAAGCGGTATTATTTTGTAATACCCACTGTTTATGTAAATTTTATGAAGAACTCTCTGGACTATCTGAAATGATTAGACTAGGAAGGAATTTGGAAAAGCACATTCAGAAACATTCATTTCTGTCCAGTTTATTTATGAATTCTTAGTTTAAATATTTCCATTTGTAAGCGTCAGGTAACCCCTTTTCCAGGCATGTCAGCTCTCAATGGTGATTTTACTTGGGGCGCTTGCTTTTGGGATGAATGACAGCACTAGTTTAACGAGGACTCTGATGCTGATCTTTCTGATTGAGGAACTGCTGCCCTTGGGATGTTTCTTAACTTGCTTTTCTCTCTCTTTTTTTTTTTTTTTTGTTGAAAGATTTCTATGGTTATTACTAGTCCAAAAGTGAGTTCCTTATAATTAGTTATATTTTTATTTTTATCTTTCCAACTGATGACTTTGCATTGGCTGTGGCACTTTGAGGAGAGAGACTTTATTTGCTGCCATTCTTAACCCTGTTCAGAACTGTAGCCACATAGGCCACATTTTCTATTCTGTGAATATACCAAGTTTATTCCAGTTTCATGGTCTTCCACTTGTTCATCTATGGGGATTGGTTTCCCTGTCTCCTCCCAAACTGTTGCTAGGCTCTGTCCTCCTTGTCATTTAAGTCTCAGCTTCAGTGGCCCTGATTCTTCGAAGAGGTTTTCCTTGACAACTCACTGTAAGTTAGAACTCTCCAACCCCCTTTCATATTGCTGTGTTTTGTCGTCTTCTTGTCACTTGATAACTAATTGTTAGTTATTTCTTTCTCATTTATTTCCTCTGATGGAGGTAGAGACATTCTATTTTGTTTACTGCTTTATACCAATATGTAGCAGTGTCCGCCACTATAAGCATTCCAGTAAATATTTGTTGAGTAACCAAATGAATACTTTTCCTATTGGCTATTTATATATTTTTAATACTGTCACTTTTTAAAAATTGTAATTAGGAAGGAAGGTATAATTAGTGGGTTTTGCAATTAACATTTATGCATCTTTGACATTTTCCTCTTCCTTAGCCACTCTGTTCCCTGGTTGAATTCTTTAAGAATTTTCGAACTCTTGAGATGTGACTGTTTTGATCTACCCATGGCTTGCCAGGTGGATGTCTGAGCTGGTGCCACCTAGTCACAAAAGCAATTAACAGGTAGGAAAATTGGCTTTTAACAGCTGTTTCAGTCCTGCTTGAGTTGGCCTCTCCCCCAAGGGTCTGTCACTGTCAACCTAGCAAAATGAAATTATCTTCCCATATACCTTTTTCTTCTAGAATTACAGAACAGAAACAAATTCTGGGTTTATAAAATGAGTTAAAACTTGTCAACAGATAGAACAGAATAATGACCTGCTGCCGCAATTTAAATTCTAAGGTATGGTAGTAATGCTTATTTTCAGAAGAGATGACACTGAAACTGTACTGCTTTTACTTCTGTGAAATGCATTAATTATGCCAAAAGGGTAGATTTAATAACCTATTTAGTGGTGTTGATGAGGAAAGTGGTGATTATATAAAACAATTTTTGCCCTGAGAGCTTTGATTTGTGGGATAGTCTCAGTTCTGGCTCCTTCAATTAATTCTATGGACAAGGGCATTTTGGGGGAAGAATGCAAGTTGATTTCCTTTTCATTTCATTCCTGAACTGCTAATGCATTCATTATGGACTCCATTCTATCATAGTCGATCATAACCATTATTATGTGTCAACCATTATCCATCTAGGATTTTAAAGTTGTATAGAAGTGGGTATTATGTTAATATTGATAGTATACTAGTTCTGAGTTCATGTTGACATATGCCTTAGATTTAGCCAACAGTGCCTGGATCCCTTTTTGTAAGTTTCATTTGATGTTATTCCCAACCTGAGCTAGTTGTGAAATATGCTTTCATTGAATGTGTCCTTCTAATCATTACTCCTTTCCTTTCATCCTTTTGGAATCCCTGGCCTTTCATAAAACTTAGAGTTTGTGTCATTAGATTTTGCTTTAGTATTTTGTTTAAAAAGTTGTGAGGTGCTCCTTGCCCAATGTAGGTACTAACTTAGTTTTTGGATGAATGAGCTGTTCCATTATAATGCTAATGAGGTGACTCATGTTTGGCCCCTAGATGTTTTCAGGATGGGTTCTGACTGTCAGAAACACAACCCTGTGCTTATAAGAGGGTTGAGACTGTAGGACAGTCAGAACTTCAGAAAGGTGGGGAAGGGTTTGAGATTGAGCCCCCTAAAGTGACCAGTGAGGTAATCAATATGAGACTCCAATAAAATTTGGAGTCCATCATGAGACTCCAGTAAAATTTCTGGACTTCAGAACTCAGTGGAGCTTCTTGATTGGTGAATACATTGATATTCTCGGTGGGTGTAGAAGTTCATCATTTGGTATGCTCCCACTCCTTGTCCTCTGTGTAATCTTTATAATAAAACTATAATCATATGTTTAACGTACTCCTCAGTTCTGAGTCATCCTAGCATATTATCAAACTGAAGATGTCTTCGCAGTCACTGACTTTGTAGCCAGTTGATTAGAAAGGCAGGTGGCCTGGAACCCTGAAGTGTGGCTGGTGTCTAAAGTAAGCACATTTTGTTAGGGTAAATTCCTTGGAAGTGTGAGTTCTACACTAATTCTAAATGGTTAGCGCCAGAATGGAATTGTTGTGTAGTCATGTAGGTTGTAGCAGATGATATGTTCTTTTATTACAGTTAATGAACCAATATTGATAAATTATTATAAACTAAAGTCCATAGTTTGCTTTAGGGTTCGCTCTTTACGTTGTAAAATTTCATGAGTTCTGACGAATTCTTAATGACAAATACATAATGAATCTCACTGTAATGGTACCATACACAGTTTCACTGCCCAGTAAATCTCGTGTTCCACCTATTCATCCCTTTCTCTCTTAGCTCCAAACTTATGACACCACAACTTTATCTTTTTAATGTCTATAAAAAGGGAAAGGCCTTTTTCAGACTGTTACATAGTTAGAATCATACAGTGTGTAGTCTTTTTAAACTGTCTTCTTTCACTTAGCAGTGTGCTTTGAAGATTCTTACATGTCTTTTTGTGGCATGATAGTTTATTTATTTATTTATTTTTTAAGATTTATTTTTATTTATTTATACAAGCACTGGGTACAGTCAGAAGCACGGGAGGGTGAGAGAATTCACCAGAGCCAGAGCGGGGAGCAGAGCAGGCAGAAGGACTGAAGTACACTGCTGAGGGGAGCAGCGGGCGGCAGGAGAGGTCTGCGCGCCATGTGGGACCCTCCTCCAGTGGCCGGGGAGCAGCCGGAGATCGAACCGGCCCTGCAGAGGCTGCGGGCAGCTTCGCAACCCAGCGCTCAACCGCTGCGCCACCGGGGAGGCCCATGATAGTTTATTTTTAATAATATTTCATTGTATAGAATTATTGGTTTGTTTATCCAATTGTGGGATATCTTGAATGCTTTCAGTTTGGACAGTTAGGAATAAAGCTGCCATAAACATTCATGTGCAGGTTTTGTGTGATCATTGGTTCTCAAATCAGAGTGCAATTGCTGGGTCACACAGTAAAAGTAAGTTTGGTTTCATAAGGAACTACCAAACTATTCCAAAGTTGCTACACTGTTTTTCAGTGATTGAGTGTTCCTGTTGCTACATATCCTTGTTAGCCCTTGACTTTGTCAGTGATTTGAGCTTTAGCATTCTAATAGATGTGCAGTGTGGTTTTTTATCTTTTATTTGCAATTTCCTCGTGCCATGTGGTGTTGAGCATCTTTGCAAATGTTTCCCTCTATTTGTCTATCTTTTTGGTTTAGATATCTGTTCAGATCTTTTTTCTTCTTTTTAATCATACTGTTTTCTTATTTTTGAGTTTAACAGTTCTTTGTAAATTTTGGTTAATAGTCCTTTATGCGTTGAGTCTTTTGCACATATTTCTCTTATTGTTTGGTTTATCTTTTATTGACAATGTCTTTCACATAGTAGATGATTTTAATTACAGTGAAGTCCAGTTTATCAGTTTCTTCTTTGGATTGTGTTTTTTGGTGTTGTATCTAAAAAGCCATCATCAAACCCAGTGTCACTTAGATTTTTTCCTGTCATCTTCTACATGTTTTATAGTTTTGTGTCTTTTATTTAGGCCTGTGATCCATTTTGAGTTAATTTTATATAAATTTTGTTTTATACTTTTAAAAATTATAAAATATTTGACACAGATAGTTATGAGGCCCATATATAACCCAGCGCCCATATATAAACAAATGGCTTTATAAAACATTAACATCTTACTTATTAACCTGTAGATTATAAAATCAATACACTTGAGACCCCTGTGACTCCTTCCTTATCTCATTCCTCCCCCTTCTCAGAAGTAATAAGAGTTACATGATCGGTGTTTCTCAAGTCCATGCATGTTTTTATAGTTTACTGAGCATTTATATAACTCATTATATGATATTATTCCTTACGTTTTAAAATTTCACAATATTAACATTGTATATATTGCATATCAGCAACTTGCTTATTTCAAAACTCAGTTGTTTTTGTGATTTAAAGGATTTTATTTATCAGTTTTATTTTAATTGAAAGTTGACCTGCAGGTTAAATTTTTCAACCCTAAAGTATTGTATTTTAAAAATTTATGAATATAGAGAGAGCTGTGTTTTTTTGAGACTTACAGAATTAAGTCCAAAGAGCTTTTTCTGTGTGTTTTGTTTATTTTAGGAATTTCTTTTGGTGGTGGTGGGTACTTTTGGAATGCACACACAGTGAGATTAGGTTGTTTAGATGGTGTTCTGCAGCTGCTCTGTGAAAGATATCCAACAGAAACCCGACTTCATTATTTAAAGTGTGCTGCTGGTGGGAGGGCCTGGATTTCTTTCTGGGAGCTCTTTTTTAAGTTGCAAGTTTTCTATAGTGTAAGCATCAGTTTCTGAAAGGAAGTAGCATTTCTTGATTAAACTACCCTACAAGTCTAGGTGGAGGTAAAGTAACTGGATTTTTGCCAGGAGTTGGGCAGCTAGAACCTAATTATTTGTGCTGATGTGTGCAGCAGACACTGTCCGGTCTTCATAGAATTTTCTGTGGTCTAAATGAAATCTGCAGTATAGAGGACTGCAGTTTTTAGAGAGTGCTACTCCCATTCTCTGGTGTGTTAATTGTGCATGTCACTATTGATTTGATTTATTACTGCTCACATTATAGCCTATGGAATATAGTCTGAGTTGAGTAGTGAAAACACTTGAATTTCTGCTGTTACACATATTTGAAAAATAATGATCTCACTCTTTCCCCAAGATCATTTATTATTGGTTTCAGAAAGCTGCATAATGGTTACTTTCAATCCAGATTATTTTTCTATCAACATCCTAAAAAATCCATTATTTACAGTTTAATGAGAATAGACTAATGTCTGTTCACTTCAAGGGAAGGATTTTTAAGTCCTTGTTTTTACTGCTCAGCTCTATTGCATGACATGCTAAAATACTTTCTCTCCCTTGTGTCCCCTTCAAGCATGAAATGTGTTTTAGATTTTGTTTTCTCACCTCTGCTATCAAGGCTGTGTTCATATCTGTACTATACTAATAAAGGGGTCCTGATAAAATGATGTTTTTTTTCCTACTGAATTGGCTGGAGTTCATTTTCAACCTAATGCCATGCTGAGTTAGTATAGGTTCTCTGTGGCAGAATAGAGTGTATCTCCTGTTTGGGTTTTTTTACGTTTAGTATCTTTATGCAACAACTGATTTACTCAGATTACTCTCAGGATGATAAAGACCTATTAATTTCAGACAGTTCCTTTAGATTATTGACACTAATCTTTAATGATTATTCTTCCTTGATTTTTATTTATTTATTTATATATATATTTTAAAGATTTTTATTTATTTATTTATACAAGCATTGGGTACAGTCAGAAGCGCAGGAGGGTGAGAGAATTTACCAGAGCGGGGAACAGAACAGGCAGACTGATGAAGAAATACACTGCTGAGGGGAGCAGCAGGCAGGACAGGAGAGGTCTGCGCATCATGTGGGACCCTTGCCTGCGGCCAGGGATTGAACCGGCTCTGCAGAGGCTGAGGGGCAGCTTCACAGCCCAGCGCTCAACTGCTGCGCCACCAGGGGAGGCCCCTTCCTTGATTTTTAAAGAGCAGTATTCACTGATGTTTTCTTGAAAATAAATGAAAGCATCCTGCCTCCTTTTAAAATATATCTATTTTGTCCTTGTATACTTATATAAGTTTTTATTTTTTTTTAAGTAGATTGTTTATGATTATATTGTCTTCTCCCAGTTGAGTTTATTTGAATTTCTTTTACTCTTGCACCTGTTTCTCAGACTTCAGGAGCACAGGTAGAGCGTAATCAGACTTCTTATTGCTGGTATCCCGAGGGCAAACATTTGCTTGTTGATTGGTTATTTTCTTATCTTTATCCCATCATTTCCCTATCTCTACTCACTTTTCTTTCTCCAATAAGCATTATAATCTAGTTAATATATCTTTAGATATTTGTGTGTCTCCTTGGAAAATATATAGTGTTTTCCCTCTGTGTGATTTTGTAATTTTCATAAATGACATTGGGCTGTATAGCTCATATTCTTTTAAAAATAAATTCAGTTGTGTGTTTAAGCCATCCATTCTTGTTTCTGTGTGTAATTCTGGTTCATTACTTCTGACAGCAGTAGAATGTTCTATCTGTGCATACTCTCTCCGTGGGTACCATGTATCCATCTTACTTATATATCCTCTAGTGATGGTACTTGAGAGTACTCAACTCCATATGCTGTATAACATAAATGGTTACATAAAAGCGTATATAATGCTATCAAGATAATTTTCATTTTATTTTATGAAGATACACACTGAAGAGTGGCATTGGTGGATTTTGGGGTGTCGATTATTAAGTTCACTAAATATTGCCAAATTGCTTGTAGAATGACTAGACAGTTTATTCTTATTTGAGCTATGAATGAGAATTTATAGAACATTTTCTGGGCAAGGAACTCAACAACCAGACTGGTGTGAAAATTTGCATTTATGCACATGATTATTAAACTCCCAAATTATTTGTCAATGAATAAGATAAAACCATAGTGGGTTACTGCTAGCCGTGTACCCAGAAGAGTCTCATGAGTATAAAAGCTGCCTTGGTTCCTAGTAAAGGTTCCTACTGAGGAAGATTTTCTTGATAAGCAAATATGAGGGAGAGTCCTCATTGGCAAATAACTGGTCAGGTCCTCCCAGCCAAGTGAAGTTTAGCTCAACAAGCTGTGATTGATTAGGTTCTTTGTAACCAGCACAGTTCTTACATATAAATATGAATGAGATCTACTTTCTTGTTAAAACCAGCAGTCTAGTACAGTTTTGTCTGAAAAAGATTCATTAAAAGCTGTGAAAGTTGACTATCAGTTGTGAGAAGAACCCTCAAAGAGTTCTGAAGCGATAGAGGGTTGGTTCCCAAATTAAAATCGGTGGATACAGTGAATAGCAAATTAGACACTGTAGAAAGACACTCTTGTGAAATTTTTTCCAAACTAAAACAGCAACAGGTGGGGAAATGAAAATGATTGGAAAATAAGACAAGAGGAAGATAGATCAGGATCAGAGGGTAAAATGTATAAATAGAAGGAGTTTCACAAAGAGAGATGGAGTAGATACATTGTTCAAAGAATAATAGAAAAGGGATTGCTGGCCCAGAATTAATACAAAGAAAAAAATGAAAATAGATCCTGCTAAACTCTTCAGATTTGAACGCATTTCTGCTAGCAACAGTATGAAAGGAACTGCACTGATGGAGGGTCGTATTTCTGCTAATAGCGATAGAGTAAAACAAAGAAAACTGTGTGTGGTGACCATGCATTACTTTTTTGGCTGAGGAAAAGTATCAATTCCTTGTGTTGTGTCAAAAAAGGAACCTCATTATTGGTGAGGAGAAATGTAGTCTTACATCACTAGGGGTAGAATAAAATGATGTAGGCATTCTTTAGTGCAGTTTAGAAAAATGTTGAAAGTGCTCATGTGCTGCATACCTTTGACTAAACATTTTGATTTAAAATAATTATTCAGGGCCTCCCCAGTGGCGCAGTGGTTGAGCGCTGGGTTGCAAAGCTGCCCGAGGCCTCTGCCGCGCCGGTTTGATCCCCGGCTGCTCCACGGCCACCGGAGGAGGGTCCCACATGGCTCGCAGACCTCTCCTGCCGCCCGCTGCTCCCCTCAGCAGTGTGCTTCGGTCCTTCTGCCTGCTCTGCTCCCCGCTCTGGCTCTGGTGAATTCTCTCACCTTCCCTTGCTTCTGACTGTACCCAGTGCATGTATAAACAAAACAAACAAACAAATAAATAAATTAAAAAAATGCCTCTATTAAAAAAAATTAAAAAAAAATAAAATTATTATTAGAAATTATCAGAGCTTTGCAAAAAGTCATTTTCAAGGATATTTTGTATATACAAATAGAAAGTTGATTGGCTACGCTATAATACTTATCTTAATGGAATGCTGTGTGTTAGTTAGAATTGCTCTACCAGATGGCAAATGGCAAAAGCTGAGTATAAATTTTAAATTCCTTCTCATCCTAGTTACTCATGCAGTATTCGGTCATTCATTCACAGATACCCCGTTATACCCCACACACTGTTCTAGAATCTGAAAATAGATCACCAAGCAATGTCTTTGCCTTCATGGGACTTGCAGTCTAGTCAGGGAAGACAGAACAATAAATAATTTGTCAACTGGTGGTTAGTGTTGGGAGAGCAAGGGAAGGGAGAGGTGGAAGATTGGTGGATAAGGTGAACCACATTTAAGTCGAGACACCAGCAAAAGGCTGAAAGAGAGCAGCATTGTTGCTGTCTAGGGGCAGAGTATTCCTGGTGGAGGAAACTGCAAGTCAAAAGACTCCAGGAGACAAGAACATGGAGATTAGAGTAAGTAGCACAGATAAATCAAGGGAGAGAGGGTATAGGACATGAGGTAAGAGGTTGGGGTAAAAATGGAGGGCCAGTACAAAGGCACTTTGACCTTTAGTCTGAGATGAGATGAGAAGCCATTGTAAGATTTTGAGCAGAAAAATGAAATATGACTAACATTTAAAAATTTCATTTTGACTATTTTTTTCTTTTTTTCTTTCTTTTTTACATTATTGTTCTTTTTTTTTTTTAAAAAAAAAAGATTTATTTATACAAGAGCCAGGGTACAGGCCAGATGTGCAGGAGGGTGAGAGGATTCACCAGAGACAGAGCGGGGAACAGAACAGGCAGACTGACTGAAATACACTGATGAGGGGAGCAGGGGGTGAGACAGGAGAGGACTGCCGTGCCATGTGGGTAGCTCCACGGCTGGCCAGGATCGAACCTGCACTGCAGAGGCTGCAGACAGCTTCACAGCACTGCGCTCAACTGCCTGTGCCACCAGGGAGGCCCACATTATTGTTCATTTTTAAACAATATTTGCTTCCCCCCCTCCCGCCAGGTGTAGCCCCTGTAGAATTTCCTGCACCAATGTACCATCACCACAGTCCCCTGTGTTGACTATTTTGTGTGAAATAGATTGGAAAGGAACAGCAGTAGAAACATGGAGACAAGAGACTATTTTAATATGGTAATGTCAAGAGATGATGGTAGCTTGCTGAGAAAAGATTTTGAATTTATAGTATGTATCTACAAATTCCTATTTGAGGAAATAAGTAGAAATATACATCGACATGCAGGTAGCTATTATCTGTGTTTGGTGGAATTGCTGATGATTTGTATTTTCTTCATACAGACTGGGTTTTCAAATTTTCCATAACTATTATTTTAAAATCAGAAAAAAAAATTAAAAGCAACTTCTGCTTTCACTGTTTCCATGTGTTCTCCCCCTTACCAATTTCAAAGTACTATATGCATTTTAAATTTTAAGAACTGTATTTTTTTTGTGTTAGGGATTCCGTTTTGTCTGATGATTCAGAGAGAGAGTAGACTCAGCGCTTAAGTTAGAACCAAGGTGCGAGTTAACTGACTAGTGAAATTGAGGAAGGACATTTGGGCCATCTTCTTTCCAAACTTGAGAGGACTGTGTTCAGTGCTTTCCCCTATCACATTCTTACTTTCCTTTTTGTTAAGTCAACGTTAGAGAAACAGTGCGGTAAGGTACATTTTTGCTCATGTGTTCTGCTGTTACCACTAGTGCTCCATAACTCAGTGGTGAAAACTGCAGTGTTGTTGAACTGAGTGGTCATGGCTGAGTCACCTTTGCTGACGGAGGTGAAGTGTGTGGCTGATTTCCTGAAAATCACTCGTGTGCATCGTTAGAATGTACTATGAATTTTGCTCCTCTGACTTACCTTTCTGATTTACCTGATGATAATAACTACTGGTTTATAAACCAAGTCATTTTAAAAAGCTGAGAGTTGGAGTGACCAGAGTGTGCTGGCTGGCAGTGGGGGGGGAAATGTCAGACGTGGCTATAGACAGTTTGGTTGATTGAGTTTTTGAGGGAGTGGAGAGCTGGCCTGCAAGAGCAGGCTGCAAGCTGGCTGGCAAGGGTTGGTCATAAGATAGCAGACTGAGAGCAGAAAGGAAGCAGAGAGTTGAGGAAGCAGAAAGTTGACAGGCAAGGCTGCTATCCACGGAGTTAGCAGGCAGATGCTGGTGGTAACCACGAGGGGCATATTGGGGCACAACAGTAGCTGTGGTGGCTTCACATCTCTAGGTGGCAAAGTGGGGCAATGAGGCAGAGAAGGGTAGTGGAAAAGAACAGGGAAAAGTTCCCATGAGAGAATATAAGAATATAAAAGCAAACGTATCCTCAACAGTAACGGGCTCCTCTTGCTGTCAGGAGTCTTCTCCTGCAATAAACCTGAGCTTGCTAATCTTCAGTCCAGCATGCCGGTGTTTATTCCTCAAATGCTCGGACACAAGAACGCGTTCAGCAGCTTTCTTGAGGAGTAAGTCAACAAAACTCTCATTATCTGGAAGCATAACTTGAAGTTTCTGTTAATCAAAAATGGTAACCCTTGTTTGATTGGCACTGATTAGTCTTCTAACATTCCCTCTGGTTTTCTGGTCTGAGAAATATTCCTCTCTAGATCACGTGAAGAGCACATTGGCTAAGATAAAGTTTTGCTTTGCTTATTTTTTTGTTTGAAATTATGCTTTACTAATATATTGCAAATCTGCAGAGGCATTTGCTTAATAAACAACAAAAGTACTTCTGTCTCTTGGCTGTACTTTAGTTCATTAATAAAAATAAGTGATTTCTTTCTTTTTGATAGAAAAAGGGACATACCTCACATTTTAGATTTTGAGTGAATTATAGACTTGAATATAAATCCTGAAACTGTAACACACTTGAAGGAAAACAGTGGGGTATACTTCTGGACAGCAATCACAGTGCCTAAAGACAACTGAAACAAGCAAAAATAAACGAGTGGGACTATTTCATACTCAAGACTCTGAAGAAATTTAAAACTGTTTTTGTAGTTTAAAAAAATTTCTGTAGCTTTCATGTCTTTACTGGTGTAGCAACTTGTGGGGGGCAAAAAGTATTTTACTGTGTTTGACTTGATTTTTGCCTAATTTGCATTTGAAATTTTCATTTGGTTATTCAATGATCTAAAGTTCTTTTTGTTACTGTTTCCTGAATATTTAAGTGGAATTATTCCTTTGCTTCATCATTAACTCTCTTGCCATTAATGTTCATGCTTTCTGAATTTCTTAATTACTTTTCTGTGAATTGAAGTGGCACTGAAAAGAAAGTTGGCACTCATCCCTGGGTTGGGTCCCAGCTCTGCCACTGAATAGCTATAGAAAGAGCTGTCAGAGCCTGGTTTACGTATACAAGTGCCTATGGCATAGGTGGTAGTGATAGGCCTGTGGCATTGTCTCTAGTGTGTGGCAGGCAGCCAGTGAATATTACTTGTTTTATTGCTTAGTTTAAATTTGGCTTGTGTGTTTTGCAGAAAATCTTCAGTACTTTTTTACAATTTAAGATAAATTTTATACAGAGCACTTTTAACGGCTGTAGACAAAAAAAATATTCACTAGATTTTGTGTTCATGTTAAATCTTCAATTGATGTTTCTCCCCGCCCCCCAATTTTTTAAAAAGATGTTTTTGTACAGTTCTATAGTATATTCAGAATATGCAATTGTGTCAGATAGCCTGCAAGATTGTTTTGCTAGACACTTTGTATGATTTTCTGTAATCCCCACAGATGTGTAAGGTAGTTTTTTTTTTAAATTTTATTGAAGAAGAAACTGAAGAGCATATCTAGAAAGTTAAAAAAATAATTATGTAGTAGTGGGCCAATCATTGTGGATTAGAATCCATTGGATAGTGGTTGGTTCCATGGTCAGACTGAAGTCATCTCTACTGGTACTGCAGAGTTGTGGCCATAAAGAAGCCTCGGGACAGTTGAACTATTTTGTTAATTGTGATATTAAAGCATCTTTGAAATCGGTGTGAGCTGTTACTGCTTCTCCTCTTCTGTCTCTTCCTCCTTCTTAGCCACCTCTTCTTTCTTTGCCTAATCTTCTCTCTCTGTAATGTGCTTATCTATTCTTTTGTAATAATGCTGTATTTAGCCCCTTAAAAAAGAAATTTTTTAAAGGATCCTGATTAGATTGAAAGGAAAAATATACCATGTGTATGGTGGTTTTTTTTTTTTTTTTGCACGTTATTATAGTGTTTTTTCTCTCCAAGATTTCAAATAAAGCAATCCAACAATGATATACTTAGTTTTTCTTTTCTTTTGTTCTTTATTGTTAATATAATGTTCCACTAATTTTAGAATTGGTTACTTGTCATATTTATATGTAAGTTTAAAAGGAAACTTGTTTCATAATTATCTGCCTTTCATTTATAAGAAATGAGTGTTAGAGAAATGCAACAGCTGTTTAGAGTACATTAGAGCCAAATTTGAGTTTTTATCTTATTGGCACTGGAATTTACAATGATTCTTTGGTTGTTTCTTTCTTTAACTGAGTGGTTTCACTTTAAATATACCTTTGCCCTAACAATGATTTACTTAATTTAGAGTAGTACAGGGTCTGGTTTAACTTGTTCATTATTTAAAAATCAATATAAACTATTTATCACTGTATTGATAATCATTTGGTAACAATTTTTCATATAAAAATATTTGGTTATTTTCTTATTTTTAAAATCCTAATGTTTTATTCTTGGTCTTCTCAAAATATAATTTGTCCAATAGTAGTATTAATTCCTGTGGAAAACAAAGAGCCTCATTGGAAATGTTTGGATTTTCTTTGCATATTCTGAAGACTTACCTTAAATGATAGTGGCAAACAGTGTAGTGCATACAGATATTGTTTTTTATGATGCCATATATCTGAAACCTACATAAAATGCTGTAAGCCAGTGTTACTTCAGTAAGAATATTTTTTAATGATAGCTATCATTTTTTAGTTTGATAGATATTTTTGGATAGTGAGTCCTATTATTTTACCCTAAAAAACTTAATTTCTGAGGATTTGCAAAATATAGTACATGAAATAGTTTTTCTTCTATGTGACTATAATATGAGCTCACCTGTGGCTGATAATTTTTTTTAATATATCACACATGTCATGCTGCTTTGTAAACAGAATAATATCAAGAATATAGATCTGGGACCCCCTGGTGGTGCAAGGGGTTAAGATGCAACCTATGAAGCTATCTGCAGCCACTGCAGCATGTGTTTGATCCCTGGCCTTGGCCAGGGAGCTACCCACATGGCTCAGCAGGCCTCTGCTGGCTCGCCCGCTGCTCCCCTCAGCAGTGTATTTCAGTCAGTCTGCCTGTTCTGCTCCCCACTCTGTCTCTGGTGGATCCTCTCACCCCCTGCACCTCTGGCCTGTACCCCAGCTCTTGTATGCATAGATAAATAAAGCTTTTAAAAAATATAGAGATCTAATTGATTCTATGTTGGGGGCGGGGGTAGATAAGATACTGTTAGTTTCAGAACCATCTTAATATCTTAGGGAGTTTTCCTTCCACCATTGCTAGAATGTTGAATCCAGGTGTCAAGAATCATCACTTTCTCCTAGATTTCCAGTCAGGAAGTTTCTGTGATGAAGAAAATTTTTTCTGTATTCAGAGAATGCAGAGATGGAAAGTATAGATTAAAATAAGGAGAGAGGGAGTCTCAGAACAAAGCTTTCTAGCTTTATATTTCATTTATGCTAGGATAAAATGTAGATTCATATTTGCTTTTAGGAAGTGAGTATAACTTTGTTTTGCAATGATTCTGGCATTTCTGTTTCTTTTGGAGATATTTTGTGTCCTTTTATTTCTCTTAGTTAAAAATGTCTGTGTTTATTCAACTATTTGAAAGATAGTCAAGAACTAGAGTATTGTGGTTTTTGATCACAGCAGAATACTGTAGTGGGAAGTGTTAGTTATTGATGTTTTAAAGAGTACTTTTATCAAAGTTAAAGGCCACTAACAGTTGAATTCATTCTGTCATTCTCAAAAATCCAAAGATGAATCTGTGTGTGGACTTGGTAGAAAGAGAAGTAGGAGGAGGAAGTTAGATAGATGGCTGAAATGTGCAGATGTTATCTCCTGGTGTCTGGAGAATATTTTGAGATCTGATTTCTCTCACATTTTGGAACATTTTATGAGACAAATTCAAATCATACAGTTTTAGATTTCTAAACTGTAGAAGATAGATTTAGTCTGTGGTTATAATTAGAAAATTACAATTTGTGCCAGTTCATACTGTTATCTTATAGTTACAACTTTTTCATCTTAACCTATCCTTCAAAACTAATTTAACTTCAAGTAGCAACAAAATTTATGTTGGTTATATTTCAGGTTGAACTAAATTCATATAGAAGAAGCTTAGTCATTGAGAGGGAGAGACATTAAAAAAAAAAATTGAATAGGGCACAAAGCTGGATTTTCAGATTCCAGGTTATAGAGAAAAATTGATCTGTGTATTATTGAAAGAAAATAAATCCAAAGCCACTCCAAACATCTTTTTAAAATCAGTTCCATAGTAGAAAGGTAGTGAGTGCTTCCTCGTATGAACTGATTTGCCTAGAAATTGTAGACCTTTGTGACTCCCTGGTGGTGCGGTTGTTAAAATCAACACTATCAAGCTTGTCTGCAGCCACTGTAGCACTTGTTCGATCCCCTGCCAGGGAGCTGACCCACATGGTGAGGCAGATCTCTCCTGTCTTGCCCACTGCTCCCCTCAGCAGTGTATTTCAGTAGGATCTGCTTGTTCTGCTCCCCACTCTGTCTCTTGTGAGTCTTCTCACCCTGCACACCTCTGGCCGGTACCCCAGTTTCTTGTATGCATAAATAAATAAAAATCTTATTTTTTAAAATAGAAGCTGTTGTTATTACCAACGGCCCCGTCAGTTTTTTTTAAAAAAGGAAAATGTAGACTTTTGAAAAGAGTGGTTCACTATCTCTTCTGTGGCCCTGTCTATTTTTCTTTCTTTTTTTTCTTTTAACATTTATCAATTTTTTTTACATTTTTTTAGACAATATTTGCTTTCCCCACCCCCTCAGATTGAGTCCCCATAGAATTTCCTTTCTCAAGGCACCCATGCACTATCACCACAGTCCCCTGTACTCCTCCCTCCCTCCTGTCCCTCTCCCTCCTCCTCCCCTGCAGGATGTCTCTGGTTTACAATTGTCTGTTTTTGCTTTGTTGTGGTTTGTACTGTAATTATTATTTTTTTTACACCGATGTCCTATTTGGTTCCCCTATATTCCTGTTATAAATGAAACCATCAATATTTTTCTTTTTCCTTCTGGTTTATTTCACTGAGCATAATTCCTTCTAGCTCCATCCACGTTGCTGCGAATGGCATGAGTTTATCTTTTTTGATTGCTGAATAATATTCCATTGTGTATATGTACCACATCTTCTTGATCCAGTCATCAATTTTTGGGCATTTGGGTTGTTTCCAGGTTTTACCTATTGTAAATAGTGCTGCAATAAATATAGGGGTACAGGTGTTCTTTTGAATCACTATTTTTGTGTCCTTTGGGTAGATCCCTAGGAGTGGAATTGTCGGATCGTATGGTAGCTCCATTTTTAGTAGACTGAGGAGCCTCCAGACAGCTTTCCACAGTGGCTGGACCAGTTTGCACTCCCACCAGCAATGTAGGAGAATTCCTTCTTCACCACATCCTCGCCAACATTTGTTGTTGCTAGTTTTTTTTGATACGTGCCATTCTCACTGGTTTAAGGTGGTGATTTGCATTTCCCTGATGATAATGGATGCTGAACATTTTTTCATATGCCTGTTGGCCATTTGCATTTCCTCTTTGGAGAAATGTCTTTTGAGTTCTTCTTCCCATTTCTTGACTAGATTGTTTATTTTGTTTTTATTGAGCCCTGTGAGTTCTTTGTATATCTTTGTGATCAGTCCCTTATCATTTGACTGGGGTGCAAAGATTTTTTTCCCAATCAGTGGGGTGTCTCTGTGTTTTGCTTAATGTCTCTTTGGCTGTACAGAAGCTTTTCAGTTTGATGTAATCCCAGGTGTTTATCTTTGCCTTCACTATCACTGCTTTGGGGGATGAGTCTTTAAAGATATTTCTGAGATATATGTCTTGTAATGTTTTACCTATATTTTCTTCTATATATTTTATGGTTTCAGGTCTTATGTCCAGTTCTTTTATCCATTTTGAGTTGACTTTTGTGCACAGTGAGAGGTAGTGGTCTAGTTTCATTTTTTTGCATGTGGAGGTCCAGTTTTCCCAGCACCATTTATTGAACAAACTGACCATGTTACATTGCATATTCTTTGCTCCTTTGTCAAAGATCAGTTGTTCATATAATTGTGGTTTTATTTCTGGGCTCTTTTCGGTTCCATTGGTCTGTGTGTCTGTTTTTGTTCCAGTACCAAACTGTTTTAATTATTATGGCTTTGTAGTATAGCTTGAAGTTTGGAAGTGTGATACCTCCTTTCTCCTTTGTTTTCATCAGTAGGGCTTTGGCTATTTGTGTGATTTTTGTGGTTTCATATGAATTTCATCAGTATTTGTTCTATTTCTTTGAAGAATGTCATTGAGATTTTTATTGGAATAAAATTGAATCTGTATATTGCCTTTGGGAGGATTGTGGCCCTGTCTATATTAATTTATCCTCTCTATGTAGAAGTGCTAGACAGCTTTGTCTGCTTGTGGTGGTTACACTAAGGCAAGGATTTTGGAGAATGTTTCCTGGCTGTTTGTTTTTTTTTTTCATATCTTCAGATTTTACTCCATTTGAATTCGGAAATGGATTCAATTCGATGTACTACTCTATGCCAAATTGCCTTAGAGACACTGCTGGGACAGGTGTTTCAGTGTTATTCTTTTTCTCCTTTTTTTTTTTTAAAGATTTATTTATTTATTTATACAAGCATTGGGTACAGTCAGAAGCACAGGAGGGTGAGAGAATTCACGAGAGCAGAGCAGGCAGACGGGCAAAGTACACCACTAGGGGAGCAATGGGCCGCAGGAGAGGTCTGTGCGCCATGTGGGACCTTCACCCGGGCCGCCGGGCATCGAACAAGCGCTGCAGAGGCTGAGGGCAGCTTCGCAACCCAGTGCTCAACCACTGTGCCACCGGAGAGGCCCTCAGTGTTATTCTTAATGGATTATGTGTGCAATACTAAAAATTATTTCATGTTAGCATGAAAAATACATGGAGTATTGATTGAATAATGCATGTCTACAGCAAACATGTATTGAGCTCATATTCCATGGTAGGTACTGGGGAATACAGAGATAAATAAGATTCAAGTCCTGCCTTTTAGAAACTCATTGTCTGCCTCTAAATCTTAAACTTGGCTGTAAAAATAAGGTTCAACTGATTAATCTAAATAAGTTGTTTGCGTCCCAGGTATGAAAAATGGTGAACTGCAGAGACCAGGCACAAATTGTTGGGTGTGGCTCTTCTGTTTTACTTTGGGGAAAAACGTGGAAATAAAGATTAAACAGTGAAATTTTCCTCTCTCGGAGTTTTACAGATATTAATTTTTTTAAAAGATATATTTATTCATGCATACATGAGCTGGGGTACAGGCCAGAGATGTGGAGGGTGAGAGGATTCACCAGAGACAGTGGGGAGCAGAACAGGCAGATTGACCGAAGTACACTGCTGAGGGGAGCAGCAGGCAAGACAGGAGAGGTCTGCTGCGCCATGTGGATTGCTCCCTGGCCAGCCGGGGATCGAACTCATGCTGCAGAGGCTGCAGATTGCTTCATAGTGCGGTGCTTAACCCCTTGTGCCACCAGGGAGGCCCCAGATATTAAATGTTTTAATAGATGTTTCTAGAGCCTATTATGTGCAAGCCTATGTTTAATACTAAGAATATAAAATGTATAAGATAGAGTGTTCTTGAAAAACTGGTGAGAGAGACAGTTATGTAGCAAATAATTACAATATGATAGGAATAGATGTTTTATTTGCAAATTTTGTATCAAGTGATTTCTCATGGTTGCGATCATACCAAAGAATGAAGAGAGAGTGGGGCCAGGGGGCCAAAAGTCATGATGATTAAGGGACGCAGCCATTCTTGTATAAGAGAATCTTGCAAAAACAACTTCTTTTATTTTACATCATGTGTCAGCTATTTGAGTGATTACCAAGAGAAAAAGAAAAATATAAAGCATGAGAATATTTTCTTACAAGGAGGTATATTGGTTATCATAATAAAACGTGATGTATTGGTCCTGCTTTGCAGTTTGCCCCCTGAAAACATTTTTTCATTGGAGCAGCTTCCCATTTTGCAAATAAAAACTGAACAAATCATGGGGACAGGTCCATCTGAGAGGATGGATTTGGGAATACTTATGCTCACCTTTCCACCATCAAAACAAATCTACAAATAAATACAGATTAATATACCCAGAAGCAGACATGAGAACCAGCCAAATAGAGCTTATATAACAAAGGATAAAAAGGCAGTACCAAGATGGATAAGACTGAGACATAAATTCTAGTCAAGGAAGAAACTCTATAGTAAGGGCAATCGGGAAGAGATTTCTAAGTTGTGGAAATTTTTCCTGGGGAATGGGAGGAGGGTGGTGCTGAATAATCTGACACCCTATTCTCACTGGTGTGAGATGGTATCTCATTGTAGTTTTGATTTGCATTTCCCTGATTGCAAGTAATGTTGAACATTTTTTCATATGCCTGCTGGCCATTTGCATTTCCTCTTTGGAGAAGTTTCTTTTTAGCTCTTTTGCCCATTTTTTTGACTGGATTATTTTCTTTGTTTTTCTTGAGTCTCATCAGCTCTTTGTAGTAAGGATGTTGCAATTGTATGGGGAATATAAAAATAAAATAAAAAAAAATAACCTGACACCCCAACCTTGTGATCAAGCATAGTGGAGATGAGCCTGGGAAACACCTGCAGTGAGGGCCATAAGGAAGTGAGCATGGAAAACTGAGATCAGAACCATCCCTTAATAGGCCTGCAAGCAGATACCCTTCTTCCGGGACCCAGTCCAGGAACACTGCTGAATAGCACCCAATCCATTCTAAAGATGGACATTATGTAATGATACAGAGGTTGATCCATCAAGAAGATATAATAATCATTAATATGTATGTCCCCAATATAAGAACACCAAATTATCTAAAACAAATAAATGCTCTAAAAGGACAAATTGACAGTAACACAATACCAGCGGGTAAGTTTAACACCCCCCTTACATCAATGGATAGATCCTCCAGACAGAAAAATCATTAAGGATACATCGGTCTCAAATGGTTCATTAGACTACATGGATGTTCTGTTATATAGTGAACATTCTCTCCAAAAGCAGCAGACTATGCATTCTTTTCACATGCACATGGAACATTCTGAAGTATAGGTCACATGTTGGGGGACAATGAATCTCAACAAAAGTAAAGTTGAAATCATCTATAAAATTGGACATTGACTACAAGTAGAAATCTGGGAAAACCACAAATACCTGGAGATCAAACAACATATTCAATAAATATTTGGTCACCGAAGAAATCAAAGGATAAAAAACATCTGGAAACAAATGAAAATGAAAAAACTACGTATCAGAGTGTTTGGAATACAGCAAAAGTAGTGCTAAGAAGGAATAAGCTTATTTCAAGGAGCACAAAAAATGTTAAAACAATCTAATCTAATTTCTCAAGTAACTAGAAAAAAATTAAAGCCCATAGTCAGTGGATGGAAGGAAATAATAAAAATCAGACTTGAAACAAGTGAAATAAAAAAAAACAAATAAACAGGGCCTCCCTGGTGGTGCAAGGTCTTCAGTCGCAGCACTGTGAAGCTATCAGCAACCACTACAGCATGAGTTTTATGCCTGGCCAGGTGGTGCAGCAGACCTCTCCTGTCTCACCCGCTGCTCTCCTCAGCAGTGTATTTCAGCAGATCCGCCTGTTCTGCTCCCCGCTCTGTCTCTGGTGAATCCTCTCACCCCGGCACCTCTGGTGTACACCCCAGCTCTTGTATGCGTCAATAAATAAAAATAAATCTTTAAAAAAAAACAATAGAAAAGATTAATGAAATGTAGAGCTTTTTAACACAATCTGCAAAATTGACAAGTCATTGATTTGACTCATTGAGGAAAAATAAGACTAAAATAAAATCCAAACTGAAAGAGGAGACATGGTAACAGATAGCACAGAACTACAAAGCATTCTGAGACTACTACAAACATCTGTATGCCAACAAACTTGACAACCTACAAGAAATGGGTAAGTTCCTTATATTATACAACCTCCCGAGACTAAATGTTAAAGAAACAAAGTCTGAACAGACCTATCACAGAAATTGAAATAGTAGTCCAAAACCTCCCCCAAAACAAAACTCCAAAACCAGTTAAATATACTTTGAAAGTTTCACTGAACTTTCAAAGATCTAATAACCATCTTTCTTAAATTTTTCCAAAAACTTGAAAAGAAGGCTGCATTTCTAAACTCTTTTTATGAGGCCAACCTAACACTGATACCAAAACCAGACAAAGATATCTCAGAAAAAAGAAAATTATAGGCCATTATCTCTGATGAACATGGATGCAAACCCATATACTCAGTGGTGAAAAACTCAAAACTTTTAGATCAGAAACAAGACAAGGATGATCACCCTCACCACTATTATTTAATAGGATATTATAAATCTTTGCAAGAGCAGTTAGGCAAGAAAAGAAAGGTATTTAGATTGGATGTGGACTTGTAAGAAACAAATAAATGGACATAGTAAAGTTGCCGGCTATGAAATCAATATACAAACATCTATTTTGTTTCTACATGCAAAACTATATAGCAGAAAAACAAATGAAATTTGTGCCATTTATGATTGCCTCAGAAATATTAAAATACCCAGTAATAAAATTAACCACGGTAGTGAAGCACTTGTGCATTGGAAAGCTTAAGGCACTGTTGAAAGACATTGAGGTAGACACGAAGAAATGAAAAGATGTCTCTCCATGGATCTGAAGAATCGACACTGTCAAAATGGATGTTTTACCTCAGTGCAATTCCTATTAAGATCCTGATGACATTCTTAACAGAAGTAGAACAAACATCCCTAAAATTGTATGCAACCATTAAAGATCTTGAATAGCCAAAACAATCCTGAGAAAAATGGACAAAACAAAGGTATCATATTCTATGAATTCAGACTTTACTGGTATGTTACAGTCATCAAGCCAGTGTGATAATGGAATGAAAACAGACATGTAGATCAGTGGGATAGAACTGAGAACTGAGAAATAAAAGAACATACATAAGGTTAGGACAAAGTAGCCACAGTGGAGAAAGGATGATCTTTACCTTGAATGGTGCTAGGAAAGCTGCACGGCCGTGAGCAAAAGGATGAAACCTGGCCACTGTGCTGCGGTTTTACACCATATTCCAGTGTTAAAATTAAATACTGAAATAAAAGGCCTAAAGCCAAAAAATGCCTAGGAAAACATGGGTGATAAGCTATTTGACATCACACTTGCCTTTTATTCAGTGAACTGAAACCTGCCTAAAGATTTTCATGTGCTGGCTTTAGTTCTTAATAGTGTTTTTGGTATGACTCATGAATTTGAAGTCACCTATCATGTCCTCCCTAAGTAGTTTTTCTCTAGGAAGAGTAGACCCAGTTTCTCATGTATCATGACAAGGTTTATGATCTTATTTGAATTGATAAAATCTTGATTTTTGAAAATTTTTGGTTTTTGAAAATTTTACTACTCTTTCCCCTGTTACTATAAGTAATAAATTTGATGGCAGTTAAAACACTTCAGTAGGTTTTTATTGCATGTGCACCATATGGGCATACCTCAGAAATATTGCAGATTTGCTTCCAGACCATCACAATAGAAAGAATGTTGAAATACAGAAATTCACACAGGCTTTTTGGTTTTCTAATATATAAGCAAAAGATAAGTTTACAATATAAGATAGCCTGTTAGGTGTGCAGCAGTGTTGTCTAAAAGGAATAATGTACATACCTTAAATATGAAAGAAACAGACACACACAGTGAGACACAGAGTGAATGAAAAATTATTTCAACAGACTTGATCATTGCGGGGTTACCACAAACCCTCAATTGAAAAAAAAAAAGAAGTGCAATAAAATGGAGTACAATAAAACAAGTTATGCCTCTATACAAGAGCAATTTAGTTGATAGGACCTATGAAACACAATTGGTATTTAGCTTACAGATCAGAAAGACTATCAGACTTCTTTTGGTAGATTAAATGGGGGTGGAGAGAGGACATGCAGTAATAGAAACTAGTGTAGGTAATGATTTATCTGATGTATGCCCATTTCCTTCACTTTATTACACCATTTTATTGGTATATCACTATCATTTCAGTCTGTGATGACCTGCCACATTTCAGAAGTGTTTCCAACATTTTGCCACAAAGAACATATACATTGTTGTTTTCTGTAGCCATAAAGGTATTTTTTTTCAGTTGCTGAAAAAAGACATTCTATCATGAACGATAATTTGTGGCAGCCTTACATGCTATTCTTCTTGGCTGTGCGGAAGTACAGATTTACTACTCGCTGCTGAATTAGGAGAGTCTAAACTTGGTGTCAGGTGAACTTCCAATGAATTGATAAGCCTAGAGGATAGTTTGGGATTTTTAATGTTTCTCTTTTAAGTTTTCATTTATCTTAGTCTCAGATTAAACACCATTAAGTAAGAGAAGACAGACTTGAACTTTCCTGGTCTTTTACCACTCAAATGTTAAAATACTACTGTCAAATAAAAATGATAAAATAACCTTAAAATTAGTTGCTTTATTTCCAGCAAAATTTGGAAAGTATTACCTGATGTTTTTGGTTGAACTTGTACACCTGAACTCAGACATTTCAAATGTAATCAATGTCTTTCCAAGGCTTTGTTTTGGATGGTTTTAGGTTTTTATTTTTTTTTAAAACAAAGTAAAACATTTGAATGATACTATCTTACAGACCCAGCTTTGAGCAGAAGATTCAGTGGTAGTGTCATATCCTCCAATAATTTAGCATTTGTCCCCTTCTCCCTCATTCTAATATTTGTTGAAAGGTGTAGGGCCAGAAAAGGTCCTTGTGTAACATAAATAAGCATTTAATTAGGGTGTAATACCTATGCTATTGGAGTATATGAAGTGAAACAGTGGTTAATCAGCCACAAAGCTATTTACTGCATCATAAATTCCAGCGCTCGGTGTAATAAATATAATTACTGTTCTAGGACTTTAGAAAAACAATGAAATATCAGAACTGACTTTTCTCTGCTATTAAAGTGTAGCAAATTTTCCTCCTAGTGGAAATTTGCATTGAAGCTGTTATTTGGGAAAAACATACATACCTGAAACTTTAACTGGCGAACGGTCAGCAAGGACTTAAATACAAAAGTCTTTATCTTCATTAATTCTGGGATTATACTGAGGAATAGGTCACGTGATATTGCCATGTGTGTAGTGAGCACCTCTTATTCGGTGTGGGATAATAGATGCTTTTCATACATTATCTTCGATTTTTACAGTCACACTGTAAACTGCATTGATCCCAGTTTTAGAATGACGACACAGAGACACAGATTTCTCACTCCGGTGTGTCTGATTATGCCTGTGCCATCTCTATTCCTTCAACTATTTGAAAGCTTACGTTACAACAGTCTTTTTTTATATTAACTCAGCTGAATACACAAAGTTAAGTTCTGTCACGTTAGTTCTTCAAATTTTGACTATTCCCCCCCCCATGTTCAGCATTTATTAATCAGCTAGTATATTCCTAACACTTGTTAAATATTATGAAGAGTGTAACTGCAGAAGACCTCGTCTTATCTCCACAGAGCTTACAAACTGATAAATATTCTAGCCTTTTATACAAAATTTTGTAGAGTAGAAACAACACAGCCAAGTCCTTTTTTCAGTATTTTTTTTTTATTTTTGATAGAACTCCAAAAACATTGATGCGAAGTGCACTAAAAAGCTGTGACACACAATCCAGTTGACATCTGTATGAACCAGCTTCCGTGGACAAATAAGGAAAGACTTCCTAGACTGGTTAAATGTTCTAAGGAGAACATTTCTTCTAAGGAGAAATCAGTTCTAAGGAGAAATCTAGAAGAGGTGGTTAGCATAAGATTTCTCAAAGTGGCAAGCATTTTACGGAAAAACTGTCATTTGAACCAAGACAAAGAAAACCTGGTTAGCACAGAATCTAAGGAAAGGATGCTAACATTTGTTAACCCAAATATTTATTTCTGTCAGTTGCTTTATACTGTTCCATTTTGTGACCTACTGTGATTGTGTAAATATTTTTTGTGAACATGTCAGCAATAGAAGATGACAAGTTTGAATCATTGATGTTTGCTTAAGAGAATTTACTGATCATTGTTTTCAGTTCATTTTTATACATAAAGAAGCCAAGGTCCAAATAAGCTATGATATGTTTAATGTCCAATATCGTGAGCATCAGACTTGGGATTTGGATTGCCTTTATTCATGCTTTCTCTCCTGAAGCCCTAGTTGAAAAATGCATGAAGCTTAGTAATGGTTTAATAATAGGAGTATTTTTATTTCCATTTATTGTTTTTCTTCATTGGCTTTGGGAGAGAAGTGATTGAAGAAATGGGAAGTAATGGAAATATGCAAAATGGAATAGGGACAATAATTTATTTTAGTACGTGAAGCCTTCAGCCCATTCAGCTTCCTAAAATGAAGTCATTTAATTTTAGAAGATATTTATGTTCACATGATCTTTGTAATGTATACTGTAGTGTGAGGATGGCAGATTTAATAAGTCTTAACCTGTGAAGTAATAGTGACAATACGATTTCTAAGTTTAGATTTATTGATACATTCTTCCTTTAACTGGCCTTTTAACTGAAGTGAAATTGATGGGGAAAGTGTAAAGTTATGGGGAGTTTAGAAATGGGATGGCTTCGGTTGACTGTGATTTTCATAATGTATTTCAACCTTGAAACAGAGCTGTGGATGGCAGAGGAAGGCAGCTGAGACATAATAAAATGCTAAAGAGACAAAATAACCTTCAGCTAGTCTATAAAAGAAAGATTAAGAAGTTCTAAATGTAAATGCCAAATTCTGTCACATAGCCATTTCTTGGAATTTTCAATGATCATAGCTGTTCTTTTTCTGGATCTATAAATGCACTTCAATTTTGAATGACATAAGAGTGCCTCTTGTCAGTCTTCTAATTGCTTTACTCAAGAGATGGTCCAGGGCCTCCCTGGTGACGCAAGGGGTTAAGACGCAACCTATGAAGCCGTCCACATCCTCTGCAGGGCAAGTTAGATCCCTGGCTGCCCAGGGAGCTACCCACATGGCGCAGCAGACCTCTCCTGACTCGCTCACTGCTCCCCTCAGCAGTGTATTTCAGTCAGTCTGCCTGTTCTGTTCCCCACTCTGTCTCTGGTGAATCCTCTCACCCCCCACACCTCTGACCTATACCCCAGCTGTTGTATGCATAAATAAATAAATCTTAAAAAAAAAGAGAGAGATAGTCCAGTAAAGCCAAACAATTTCTGAAGAACAATTCAAATGATGTAAGAGCAAAAGAATAAAATGTGTCTTCTGAATATCCATAGTTAAGTCCAAGGGAAGGCTTTAGACTTCAAATGTTAAGAGTCTTGTTGATCCCATCTCTTACGCCTTTATTAAACTCCTCTTGAGGGCCTCCCCGGTGGCGCAGCGGTTGAGCGCTGGGTTGCGAAGCTGCCCGCAGCCTCTGCAGCGCCGGCTCGATCCCCGCCTGCTCCCTGGCCACCAGAGGAGGGTCCCACATGGCGTGCAGACCTCTCCTGCCGCCCGCTGCTCCCCTCAGCAGTGTACTTCGGTCCTTCTGCCTGCTCTGCTCCCTGCTCTGGCTCTGGTGAATTCTCTCACCCTCCCGCGCTTCTGACTGTACCCAGTGCATGTATAAACAAAACAAACAAACAAACAAATAAATAAAACATGCCTCTATTTAAAAAAAAAAAAAAAAAAAAACTCCTCTTGACTAGTTAATTCTTCTTCCTCATCTCTCTTAAAATACTCAGGACCGAAAATAGAAAATGGCTAAGCAGAAATGCACATGTTAGCTGTCATTTCAATGAGAACAAGCAGGCAGTGCCCCATGTACTTGTCTTTATTACTGAGTATAACCTACAGTGGATATAAAAGATGCTAGATATTTCTGTGTTACTTAATTTAAAATTTTTACCAAAGCCCTCATCTCTTGCACTAAGTCCTATTCATTTTCCATTTTATTCCACCCTATCCATTAATTTCTGAAAACCTTACATTAATGATCAATTCATTTGTATTTTAATTTGTTCTCAATGGTAGAAAATTGAATCTGAACTCATTCAAACTACCTTTTCTACTCCTTTTAATAATCTTCCTTTCTGGTCAATTTTGTTTATTTAATATACGTCAACTCTTCTGTGTGCACTCTAAATTTTCCATGCACCTAATGAAATTTTGTCAAGTTACTTAATTTTTCTGGAATTTAAGTTTCTTCACCCTTCTAAGAAGGACAGTGGGCTTAATGACCCTTATAATTGTTTAGTGATTTCTAATTTGCATGAACATTTTCCACCCATTGTCATTTCATCTATACAGTAACCTTATACAGTAATGAATAACACAGATATATTCATTGTACAAATAAGAAACCCAAGTGCAAGTAGGTTAGGTGATTTGTATGGCAATTTTCAAACTTTTGGCCTCAGAAAATAACCAATTTCAGTAGCACTAAATGAAATCCTTAGTTGTAAATTTAAGCAAATATGTACAGATTTGTATGTGGAAAACTAGAACACTGATTACATCAGAGAAGATCTGAACAGAGAAGTGATATTCTGTGGTCATGGATTGAAAATCTCTATGTTGTTAAAATGTTAGTTTTTTCCCCCATTTTACCTATAGGTAAAACACATTCCAGTCTATTTTGTTGCTACCAGTATGCTGATTCTTAAGTTTATATGGACAACAAAAGATGCAGCATAGCAAATACAATACTGAAAATAAATGGAATAAACAAATTTGGAGTACTTACTCCTACCTGATTTCAAGACAGTATAAATAGGACACAGTGGTATTGGTGAAAGAATAGACACATAGATTAATAGAGCAGAATTAAGAGTTCAAAGTAAATCCATACAAATAACATTTGTCGATCTTTGGCAAAAGAGCAAAGGTCAATGGAGAAAGGATCCTCTTTTTTATAGGATCAGTTGGATTGGAACAGGTGGATTTCCATATGTAAAAAAAAGCTAACCTAGATCCAGGCTTTAAATTTTAAACAATAATTAATTCAAAATAGATCAAAGACATGCATGTAAATTGCAAAATTATAACACTTATTGAAGAAAACATCAACTCTATATGACCTGAAGTTTAATGATGAGTCTGAAAATATAACATTAGGAGAAGCAGTTCAGGGTGACAGTACAAAGATTTTGGATTGCTTCCTTCCCCACAGACACAATAAACCTATAACTGTATATGTAGCAAATTCCTTTGAAACAAAAACTGACCCATCAGAAAGGGTGAGAAATGAGAAAGGCAGAGACATGGTCTTGCCAGGAATGCTGTACCTCAACACAGTTGGGGACCCATAGTTGGCGGGGATATCATAAGCTTGGAGTTTCTCCCTTAGTTGTGAAGGGCTTACTTTGCACATCAGGGGCCCCTGTGTCTGCACAAGAGTGAGGAGTACCTACATCCAGCTGTGATGAAACAAGTACCATTTATTAAGAAGAACAGTAGGACGCATGGAACAGAGAATTAACTCTTGAAAGGCTGAAGGAAACTCATTCTCCCCAGAATCTTGGGGAGAACTGCACAAATGGAACAGTTTTAAAGGAGACTGGGTCAAACCTTAAAGGTTTCCTTTTCATAAATTTTAAAGCAATAGCTCAAGGAGTAGGAAAAGGGATGATATCTCCATGAGTGTTGATGTTGGCAGGTACTATATAAATTACCCTTTGTTCATATAGTACAGACTGATGCCATAATAAAGACACTAGAGGGTCAAACTTCCTGTCACTGACCACCCTGATTTGCATCCTCAGAGGCTGCCAAGCAGCTCTCAAGATCAGTGGGGCAGCACTTGCCCACAGCACCTGCCTGCAGCTCACTCTTGAGGCCCCTGGGTCAGTTCATATCAGTAACACTCTGATATGGCCAAAGCAGGCGAATCTCAAGACTGCTCCTGATTGTAGCTCATGGAGCAGCCTGCAGAACCTGGCCATAGCTTATATCCACAGCTTCTGTAGTTGTTTCTATCCACAGCATCCTCCTTTGGCTTGCACATGCAACGCCTAAGGTGGCTCTCATCTACTGTACTCTTTAGTGGCTTGGAACCATGGATTATGGTATAGCTTTTTCCACTCTTGCTACTACCCTGACTCCCAACCCGTTTGTGGGGCTGCCTGGGCTACCAGTCCATGCCAGCTACCGAGGCTTTAGCCACTACAGTTACTGGCATCTCAGCACCCTGGACCTGCAGACATCACTTTCATTTCTAGCAATACCAGAACTTCAAGACAGGGAGAGAGAACTCTTTAGCCTAACCCAATATAAATCAAATAAACTGAGGAGCACACTGAGAAGACAGAAGAATATGCTCCAAGTGATAGTACAGAACAAAATTCTGGGAAGAACTGAAATGGAATGGAATGAAATGGAAATAAGTTAAACTACCTGATAAAATCTAAGCAACAGTCATAAATGTTCAGTAAACTTGGCAGAAGTGTAGATAAAACAAGGGATATAGCAAAGACAGAAAATATGAGAAAGTTGCAGATACATCAGCCAAAGAGCACAGTAGCTGATCTGAAAAATAAAGGGAATCAACTACAGAATAGATTAAGCAGCAGATAAAATCAGTGAACTGGAAGATAAGGTAGTGAAAAGAACCAAAACAGTAAAAAATAAAAAAAGAATTTAAAGAGACAAAAATATCTTAAGAGACTATGGGTTAACATCAAAAGGAACAGCATTGCCTTACATAATCTCACAAGAGTAAACATAGTAAAGGTATGAAATCAATCATGTAAAAAGCTAGCATTAAGATTGAAAGGAAAAGAAACACTCTAAATAAAAGGCAGAATAATCAAGGAATACATAAAATAAAGAAGGGGGAAAAGAATATAAAAAATCAATGAGAGGGAGGAGAGTAATAATGTGGGCTATTAGAGCTCTGGATTAACTTGTTATCCATTTAAAATGATTATACATAGAATCTTACATGTGAATATCATGGTAGCCTTAAAAATCCATTTAAAAATGAAAAATGCAAATAGAATATAAAACTAATGCCAAAGAAAGTACCAAACTGTAAGAGAAGGTAACTTCTCTTACTGTTACTGTGTTGGGGTCAGTTTCTCCCCATAGGTCTGTTAATATTTGCTTTATATATATTGTTGTTCCATTTGGTGTGTGTATATTAATAAGTGTATACCAAAGTAGGTATTAAACTACAAGAGAACACGAGAAGAAGAAATAGCAAACTACAAAAACATCCAGAAAATAAATAACAAAATGGCAATCAGTGTTCACATATCAATAATTACCCTAAATATAAGTGGTCTAAACATGCCAGTCAAAAGACAGAGTGGTTGGATGGATTTAAAAGCAAAACCAAACTATTTGCTCTTTCCTGGAGACCCAACTCAGCTCTTCCAACTCAACGCTATATAAAGAGCTGAGTTTTTCTATATGGGGGAAAAAACCACTCAAAGTAAAGGGGTGAAAAATAAAACTACAAGGGAATGGTTGCCTAGACAAAAGCATGGACAACTGTAGTTACATCAGATATAAGAGATTTCCAACTATAAAAATAACAAAAGACAATCATGGACATTATGTAATGAGTAAATGGTCATTTCTTCAAGAAGACACAATGCTTATGGAAATTGAAACATTAATCAAAAGTCTCCTCGAAACCAAAAATGCAGGATCAGTTGGCTTCACTAGTTAATTCTTCCAAACTTTAAAAGAAGAATCCCTACCCCTCTCAGATTCTTCTAAAAAAAATCAGAGGAGGGAGTGCTACCAACCACATTCTATGAGGATACATTATCCTCATACCAAAACTAGATAAGGACATCACAATGAAATCAAACTACAGACCAATGTCTGTGTTGAATAGCCATGCAAAAATCCTCAACAAAATATTAGTAGACTAAATTCAGTGATAGAATTAAAAGATCATGTATAATGACCAAGGGGATTTATTCTCAGATTGCAAAGTTGGTTCAACATACACAATCAAATAATGTGATATATCTTATCAACAAAAGAAAGAGAATCATATTTCAATAGATGTAGAAAATTATTTTATAAAGATTTGACATTCATTTATGATAAAAATCATAATAGAATAAAAATGGGAATAGAAGGAACATATCTCCACATAATAAAGGCCACTTATGTGAAACCCACATTATTTTCAGTTGTTACTCGATTTCAAATCAGTGTTGAAATTCTGAAAGTTTTTCCTGTAAGAGCAGGAACATGACAAGGATATCCCCACCCACCATTGTTATTAAACATAGCATTTTATTGCTGAGGCAAGAAAAGGAAATATCAGTTGTATGAATTGTAAAGAAGTAGGAATGGTATCATTATTTGCCTTTGATATTGTAGTATACATAAAGACTCCACTAAAAAAGCTATTGGAAGCAATAAATGAGTAAAGTGGCAGGCTACAAATTTAATAGTTAAAAATTTGATTACATTCTTTCTTAAAAAAATAGATTTATGTATGTACACAAGAGGTGGGGTGCAGGCCAGAAACGTGGAGGGTGAGAGGATTCACCAGAGACAGAGTGGGAAGCAGAACAGGAAGGGAGCAAAAGATAAGGCAGGAGAGGTCTGCTTCACCATTTGTGGGACACCTCCGTGGCCTGGGCCAGGGAATTGAACTCGTGCTTCAGAGGCTGCGGACAGTTTCATAGTGCTGCGTCTCAACCCCTTGCGCCACCAGGGAGGCCCCTCGATAACATTCTTATATGCAAACAACAAACTAGCAGAAAGAGAAATCAAGAAAACACTTCCATTTAAAGTTGCATTAAAAACAAGGTAAACCAGGCCTCCCCTGCCGCACCCGCTGCTCCCCTCAGCAGTGTATTTCATCGGTCTGCCTGTTCTGTTCCCCCCTCTGGCTCTAGTGAATTCTCTCACCCTCCCGTGCTTCTGACTGTACCCAGTGCTTGTATAAATAAATAAATCTTTTTTAAAAAGACAAAAAACAAGATAAACTAAGGAGGTGTAAGATTTGTAACCTAAAAGCTATATGACATTGTTTCAAAAAAAAAAAAAAAAAGAAGGCAAATAAAAAGACATAGATCACTAAACCCATACATTTATGGGTAGCTAATTTGCAATAAAATTCTGATCAAAAAATGGGCAGAGTATCTGAATAGACACAACATCTGAATATGTTCTCCAGAGAAGACAAATAGATGGTCAAATGTGTTCATGTTAAAATATCTGTTATTTGGGAAATGGAAATCAAAACCAAGAGGAAAAAACATCTCAAACCTGTGAGAATGACATATCAAAAATATAAGAAATATAAATGTTGGTAAGTTTGTGAAGAAAAAGGAACCCCTGTACAATGTACTCTGGTACCTGCCTTTGTGGAAACAGTATGGTATTTCCTGAAAAAAATGAATGGAAATACTGTATAATACAATCTTTCCACTTCGGGATATGATGCTTATTTATGAATAATCCGTAGATGCTAATGGGTGGATTTTTGATGAGCAGTGCGCTGTTTGAGGAGTCTCAAAACATTGCCTCATACAATAATTACAAAAGCAAAAGGAGAAACTTTATGAAAGAAAAGTGAAGAATTGTGGCAGATGCCACCTGATGAGGGGATGTTGATGAGTTTATTTAATTATGTATGTATGTATGTATGTATGTATGTATGTATTTATCCATTGCATAGAGCTGGGGTGTAGGGCAGAAGTGTGTATTGGAGGTGAGAGGATTGACCAGAGACAGAGTGGGGAGCAGAACAGGTGGATTTACTGAAATACACTGCTAAAGGGAGCAGTGGGCAAGACAGAAGAGGTCTGCTGTGCCATGTGGGTTTGCTTCCTGGCCCGGCATTGAACTCAGACAGAAGTAGTGATTGTGCTGAGACTTAAGCCCCAGGCCACCAGGGAGGCCCTGATGTTAGTAGTTACAGATGAAAATACAATCATGTACTGCCTGACTGGATGTAGTATTAGTAACACGGTGTCATTTCTATGATTCTTCTACCAAAAATACAACCTCAATCTTAAGAAAACATGAAAGAATTCCAAACAGAATTTTTCTAGGCGATACCTGGTGTATAATCATCAAATTTTTAAAGATCTTGAAAGTCAAGGAAAATTTAGTATTTATATTTCTCTTTCAGGCTTATTTTGCTTAGTATAATCCCTTCCAGTTCCCTCCATGTTGTTGTTAATGGCATAAGCGTATCTCTTTTGATTGCTGAGTAATATTCTAGTGTGTACATAAGGCATCTTCTTGATCCACTCATCTTTTTTAAGGTATCTAGGTTGTTACCATATCTTGACTATTGTAAATAGTGCTTCAGTAAACATAGGAGTGCAGGTTTCCTTTTGAATTGGTATTCATGTGTTCTTCGGTTAGATACCTAGGAGTGGAATAACACCATGAAAAATCATAATAATATTAATAAATTTAAGAACTATTCCAGATTTATAGTGACCACAGAAACATGACAACTAAAATCAATCCATGATGCCAGATATAATCCTTTTTGCTACAAAAGACATTAGTAGGATGATGGGTGATGCCTGAATGGGACCTATAGATTATAGGGTAGTAATGTGTTAATTTGCTTCTTTGAGGTGTGTACAATGCTTATTTGGATGAGTGTCTTTATTCCGGGAAATACAAACTTTTGCATTTTCAACAGGGATGAGTTGAAATATTTGAAAAATATTTTAATTATCTTTTATCCTTTCAGCTCATAGATTTTTTTTTTATTTGTTAGATCCCTGTGGCTGTCAGAAAAATAGAAAATTATGCTTGTTTATAGCAGAACTCCCTTACAATCGATTTTCCTTTTACTGAAGCCTTCCTTCTAATCCCCATCCAAAGACGGTATTATAAGAGTTTGGTACATCAGAGTTTGTAAGATCTGAATTCTCTCTGCAGTCAGCCCATCCAGATGCACAAATATCTTGGTTATCGGAAATGACAGTCTTGTCATTGTAGTATCTCCTAAAAGCGAAAATACAGCAAAATAGGATAGTGAAACATGAAGAACATGGCACAGAACCTTTTGCTTTCCAAAGGAAAGCTATCTTAAGTCAGTCATTGAAGTATCCTAAAGGAGAAACAGTAACAAGTAATCTGCTAATTTTTTGCTAGATTACCTGTTTCAGATAATCTGTAGTTATCCTGGTTTGTGATTGTGATATCAGTAAGCAGAATTTGGTATAAAACTGCAGAGGAAATTTATACCCTATACAAAATTTTGTTTTTATTTAAAGGCATAGATGAAAAAAAAAAGGTAACCTTTGAATATTTCTTAATAAATTAAGAACTATATGGTTTTTAAAATATCCCTCGAATAATTTATATTCAGTTTATTCATTTTCCTCACACATAGTTATTGTCTGAAATTTAGAATGGCAAAAATAAAGGCCAGGAGTAATTGAAAATTTGTTCTACCTGCTTTATTAATGCCACTGGTTATAATGATATCCAATACTTATTTGTTACAATGTACAAATCAATGAATTTTGTAGAATTTTGTTCAAATCTAGTATGTTTCTCCTTTTTTCCCTCTTGTCCTTAGATTTCATGTGTCTGCAGATTTAAGAGCTGTTGAAATATCTTATTGCACTAACAGAATCCCTGTGAGAAATATTTTCACTGGTTTGACTGAGACTATCGACAAGGTGATTGAATTCCTCCTACGATGTGCTGTTAAGTCAGTTTCAAGGGACACATGCTTTAAAGCAGCAGCAATCACAGATGTTAACAACATATTACTTTGCTACATGGCTAACAAAAATTTATAACGGCAAACTTGGAGTGAGTTTGAAATTAGAATATTTCATTTACCATTTAAGGTGGTGAAAATGTTCGTTTTAAGCAGCTGCAGTGAAATGTCTGCCTCTGTGAGCAGCAGCTGTATTCCCCATGCCATCCATCCATTCGACTGCACGAAGGAGTTTTATAGTATGTGAATTGAGACCTAATTTTAGCAACTACAAAGCATACAAAAACCCTTCCAAATTCAATTTGGTATCCTAACAAAATGACAGTGGAATGTAGTCTGACCCTTTCAGATCTCCATTTTTTTGGAGCTGTCCGCAGCCTCTGCAGTGCTGGTTCGATCCTGGCCGGTGGGTGAGGGTCCCACATGGTGCGGCAGACCTCTCCTGCCACGCCCGCTGCTCCCCTCAGCAGTGTATTTCGTCAGTCTGCCTGTTCTGCTACCCACTCTGTCTCTGGTGAATCCTCTCACCCTCCCTCGCATCTGGTCTGTACCCCGGTTCTTGTATAAAAATAAATAAATAAATCTTTAAAAAAAAAAAGGAAAAAAAACAAAGAAAAAAAAGGGGGGGCGGAGCAACATGGCGGCGAGGAGACGCTGCGAGTAAGATCTCCCATTAAAAAAAGTTAATAGGGAGGAAAAGCGGCAGGTCCCAGTGAGAACTGGGACACGGAAGATAAACGGGTGACTCCAGCAAACTACCCGAAGAAGAAAGTGGCCATAAAAGAGGACTAGAAGGGAGGGAAGCGCAGAACCCTGCTCCCCTCCCCCGCCCACAGAGGCGGCACTCTCCGACCGGCAGAGAGGAGGGAAACAACAAACCAAAACGGCCCACAAGAACAAACGACGCAGCAAGCGGGACTGTGAGTGGAAAGGAACTATTGCAGCCACCACACCCCGTGAACGGGAGCTGAGGCGAACCCTGCAGGATCCGCCGCGGCGGTGAGCGAACGGCTCCGGGCGCCATTAGAGAAGAACAAAGACCCCGGGAGACTCGCACACAGCCCCGGCTGCCGGTAAGCTGGCGCGGAAACGCGGCGTGCTCGGGGAGCTTGAAAAGCAAGTGCAGACCGGAATCGCGGCTGCCCAGGTCCCCGCGCCTGCGACCTAGGCTTGCGGGGAGACGACCTAGGCTTGCGGGGAGACGCGCGGAGGTCCTCACTGAGGTGAAGGTCCCTCCCTGAGTGAGCAGGAACCAGGCACCCGGGCACGGGAGCAGTGCAAAAGGCGCCATTCCCGCGCCACTGAACTGGGCTACAGCCCACGTCCTGGAACTGAGGGCTTTGAACTGAGACCCGGGGCACGAAAATTCGGGGCGTGGGTTCTCCATGACGGTGGGGCACAAGGCAGACACAGCACCCCAAAGCTGTTGAGGTGTACCCTACCATTCCCGCTCTGTTCCCTGTCCCACGGGGTGGGGGGGACGAAAAACAGCCCCCCAAGGACAATAGGAGAGATCTCTGGCGCCACCTAGTGACCAGGAAAAAAAAGTCACTAACACACCATAGAACAGGAAATTTCTTAAGACTGCTTGAAAAGGGCAGAAGGCTTCTGCAGTGGCCAGCCGGGAAGTTATTCCACGCCAGGCCCCTTCCGACCAGCAGTCTGAGCCCACAGAGGGAGCAGGCACCCACGTCCGGGGCAGACCGGGTGCGCAGAAGAGTGTGCCTGAAACCGGAGGCGCAGGGACTGCATCCCGCTTCGCCATTTGAGAACAGGGACATTTCTTCAGTAAAAACTGCCTAAAACCAGCAGAAAGCTCCCCCAGAAGTCAGAGATGGCTCCTGGAAGAGCCAGAGGGGAGCGGAGAAGTTCACCCAAGATGCCAGTCAGTCCGAGCATCACAGTGTCCCAACGCATACGACAAATTAGAAAACAGACAGTAGGGAGTAGAAGAACCACACGCAACCTAACAACTCCTCAGGAAAGAAGCACACCACAAAAAGAAAACCACTCCCCAGATTGCAACGACAGCAACTTGGAAGAACTTCTGAGCCTTCCAGAAAGAGAATTTAAAATTGCCATGATTAAAAAAGTGATAAATCAGAAGAAGGAAATTGAGTCCCTAAAGAGGGAAGTAAAAGAAATGCAGGAGATCAAAGAATTAATGGAGGAACTAAAGAATTCCGGGAAAAGCAAGGAAAGCAGAATAGATGAAATGGAAGAACGAATAAGTTCTCTTGAAGACACAGAAATAAAAAGAACCAAAACAGAAAAGGAAAGAGAAGTACGAAGGAAAAAGAATGAAGAAAGACTTCGGGAACTATCTGACTCCATGAGGAAAGGAAATATAAGAGTTATAGGAATTCCAGAAGGAGAGGAGAGAGATGTAGGAACAGAGAAAATATTCCAGGAGATAATTGAAGAGAACTTCCCAAATGCGAAGAAGGAGCTGAAAATTGATATACAAGAAGCAAGAAGAACACCAAACTTCCACGACGAAAGGAAAAACACAGCAAGACACATAATAGTAAAGCTCCCAAGAATCCAGGACAAGGAAAAAATAATGAAGCTGACAAGAGGGAAGAAACAGATAACATTCAAAGGAAAACCAATCAGGCTGACATCAGACTTCTCTGAAGAAACACTACGGGCAAGGAGAGAGTGGAGGGACATAGTCAACAGACTCCAAGAAAACAGATGCCAACCAAGAATACTCTATCCGCAAAGCTCTCTTTCCTCCATGAAGAAAGAATATGGACCCTCCCAGACAAAGAGAAACTCCGGAATTTCATTACGAATAAACCCCCACTCCAAAAAATACTACAAGGAATCCTAAAGCCAGAACCTCAGAGGGACGAATAACAACGAAAGAAGACCAAAAAAAAAAAAAAAAGTTATTAAAAGAATAAGTAAAATCAAAGGAAGACAAACATAATGGCAAATACAGATGCTAACATATCAATATTAACTCTAAATGTAAATGGACTAAACTCTTCAATAAAAGACACAGAGTTGCAGCCTGGATTAAGAAACAAAACCCAACCTTTTGCTGTCTCCAGGAAACACATTTAGCTACAAAAGATAAAAATAGGCTCAAAGTCAAAGGATGGAAAACAATCCTACAAGCAAATGGGCCAAAAAAGAAAGCAGGAACAGCTATACTTATATCAGATAAAACAGACTTCAAACTCAAAAAAATAAAAAGAGACCCCAATGGTCACTACATTATGATTAAGGGGACAATACTTCAAGAAGAAATAACACTCATTAACATATACTCACCAAACGAAAGAGCACCAAAATATATCAGACAACTGTTGCCCTCTCTGAAAACAGACATCAGAGAAAACACATACGTAGTGGGAGACTTCAACACACCACTATCAACAATGGATAGATCAACAAGACAAAAAATAAGTAAAGAAACTAAAGCTCTAAATAAGGACCTAGAGCATTTGGGCTTAACAGACATCTATAGAACACTAAACCCAAAAAAAAACGGAGTACACATTTTTCTCAAGCGCACACGGATCATTCTCCAGGATCGATCACATACTGGGGCACAAGACAAACATCAACAGATACACCAAGATTGAAATCATACCAACCATCTTTTCTGACCACGAAGGCATCAAACTAGAAATAAATCATAAAAAGAAGGCAAGGACTATCCTACCTCATGGAGATTAAAAGCCACACTACTGGAAGACCACTGGACTAATGAGGAGATCAAAGAAGAAATTAAAAAATTCTTTGAATTGAATGACAAGGAGGACACCAATATCCTAAATGTATGGGATGCAGCAAAAGCAGTAATAAGAGGAAAATATATAGCAATAGAAGCTCACATCAAAAAACAAGAAAGAACTCAAAGAAACAACCTAATCTCGAAGCTCAAAGATCTAGAAAAAGAACAACAAAAAAACCCCAGAACCAGTAGAAGAAAAGAAATAATAAAAACCAAAGCAGAAATAAATGAAATTGAAACTAAAAAAACAATCCAAAAGATCAATGAAACCAAGAGCTGGTTCTTTGAAAAAATAAATAAAATAGACAAACCCCTAGCCAGGCTCACAAAGGAAAAAAGGGAGAAAGCACAAATACACAGAATCATAAATGAAAGAGGAGAAATCACAACGGACACAGCAGAAATCAAAAGAATAATCAGTAACTACTATGAACAGTTATATGGAAACAAGTTCAACAATCTAGAGGAGATGGACAAATTCCTACAACTCTACAATCACCCAAAGCTAGATAAAGAAGAAATAGAACACCTAAACAGACCAATTACAAGCAGCGAAATTGAAATGGTAATCAAAAACCTCCCCAAAAACAAAAGCCCAGGACCTGACGGATTTACAAATGAATTCTACCAAACATTCAGAGACGAATTAGTGCCTATCCTTCACAAACTCTTCCAAAAAATTGAGAAGGAAGGGACAATACCAAACACGTTCTATGAAGCCAATATTACACTAATACCAAAACCGAATAAGGACAACACAAAAAAGGAAAACTATAGGCCAATCTCCCTAATGAACACTGATGCAAAAATCCTCAATAAAATTTTAGCTATCAGAATCCAACAATGTATCCATAAGATAATTCACCACGACCAAGTTGGATTCATTCCAGGGGCACAAGGATGGTTTAACATCCGAAAATCAATCAACGTTATCCAACACATCAACAAAAAGAAATATAAAAACCATATGATAATATCAATAGATGCTGAGAAAGCTTTCGACAAAGTGCAACACCCATTCATGATAAAAGCCCTTGAAATTCTTGGGATACAAGGAACATACCTCAACATCATAAAGGCCATCTATGAGAAGCCAACAGCCAGTATAATTCTCAATGGTGAAAAGCTGAAAGCAATTCCATTAAGATCTGGAACAAGACAAGGATGTCCACTCTCACCACTGCTTTTCAATATAATACTGGAAGTCCTAGCCAGAGCAATAAGACAAGAGAAAGACATCCAAGGAATCCAAATAGGAAAAGAAGAAGTCAAACTATCACTATTTGCAGATGATATGATAATATACATAGAGAACCCCAAAATCTCCACAGAAAAACTAATTCAACTCATCAGTCAGTTCAGTAAAGTGGCAGGATACAAAATCAACACGCAAAAGTCAGTAGCCTTCCTATACACAAACAATAAATCTGAAGAAGAAGAAATCAAAAAAACCACCCTTTTATTATTGAAACAAAAAAAATCAAATATTTGGGAATAAATCTAACAAAAGAGGTAAAGGACCTATACAAAAAAACTATAAAATACTGTTAAAAGAAATAGAAGAAGACACAAAGAAATGGAAAGACATCCCCTGCTCATGGATTGGAAGAATAAACATTATTAAAATGGCCATCCTACCAAAAGCAATATACAGATTCAATGCTATTCCAATCAAAATCTCAATGGCATTCTTCAAAGAAATAGAACAATTATTGATGAAATTCATATGGAATCACCAAAAACCCCGAATAGCCAAAGCTCTACTGAAAAAAAAGAAGGAAATGGAGGCATCACACTCCCAGACTTCAAACTATACTACAAAGCCATAATCATCAAAACTGTATGGTATTGGAACAAGAACAGACATACAGACCAATGGAATCGAATAGAAAATCCAGAAATAAACCCACAGATTTATGGTCAACTAATCTTTGACAAAGGAGCAAAGACTATGCATTGGAGCAAAGAAAGTTTGTTCAATAAATGGTGCTGGGAAAACTGGGTCGCTACATGCAAAAGAATGAAGCTTGACCACTACCTCACACCATACACAAAAATCAACTCAAAATGGATTAAAGAACTAGACATAAGACCTGAAACCATAAAATACATAGAAGGAAATATAGGCGAAACACTACGTGATTTGCACATCAAAGACATCTTTACAGACACATCACCCAAAGCAGCGATAGTGAAGGCAAAGATAAACAGCTGGGATTACATCAAATTAAAGAGCTTCTGCACAGCAAAAGAGACAATAACAAAAACAAAGAGAAACCCCACCCACTGGGAGAACATTTTTGCACCCAACACTAATGATAAAGGACTGATCACAAAAATCTGCAAAGAGCTGATGAGACTCAGCAACAACAAAGAAAATAATCCAGTCAAAAAATGGGCAGAAGAGCTAAAAAGAAACTTCTCTGAAGAGGAAATGCAAATGGCCAACAGACATATGAAAAAATGTTCAACATCACTTGCAATCAGGGAAATGCAAATCAAAACTACCATGAGATACCATCTCACACCAGTGAGAATGGTACATATTAAAAAAACTAGCAACAACAAGTGTTGGCGAGGATGTGGAGAAAAAGGAACTCTTCTGCACTGTTGGTGGGAGTGCAAACTGGTCCAACCACTATGGAGAGCTGTGTGGAGATTTCTGGACCTACTAAACATAGAGCTTCCATATGATCCAGCAATTCCACTCCTAGGTATTTACCCAAAGGACACAGAAACATCAATTCCAAAGAGCACCTGCACCCCTATGTTTATAGCAGCACTGTTTACAATAGCTAAGCTTTGGAAACAACCCAAATGCCCAAAAGTAGATGACTGGATCAAGAAGATGTGGTACATATATACCATGGAATATTACTCAGCATTCAAAAAAGATAAACACATGCAATTTGCAGCAACATGGATGGCGCTGGAAGGGATCATGCTCAGTGAAATAAGCCAAAAAGAAAAAGAAAAATACCGGATGGTCTCACTCATAGCAGGAATCTAGAAAACTTAAATAAGGGACCAGGAAAATGAATATAAGAAAGTGAAAATCAAAATCAACAAAAAACTATGAACCAGAGACACTTTTTGGGGGGTGGGGGGCGGGAGGGGAAGGATTGGGGCCAGAATGGGGCATTTGCAATTGTATGGGGGAATATAAAAATAAAATTTAAGATTAAAAAAAAAAAAAGAAATAGGGCAAATGAAGTTCAAGGTTACAAACTTGCAATAAATAGTAGGAAAGATCTAATACATAGAATAGTAAATACAGACAACAAAGCAGTGTTATAAATCACCAAGTAGCTCAGAAACTAGAATGTTATTATTCTAATCACTAAAATGATATGGCAATTATGAAGCATGACAGAATGCATCTAACTACAAATATTTGTAATTAACTATCCTAGTTAATTTTTCTGAAGAAAAATCCTACATTGTCTGTCCTGTGGGTAAGGATGGGGGTGTCTGAACATTCCAGAGGAGCTGAGCTCACAGATGCTGGGCCTTTTCAACTTTCAACATTCAATTTCTATTCATCTCTCCATTTTCACTGTTATCAAATAGTGCCTCCACCATGCCTGCTGTTGGAATTTAACAGAGTGTAAACCTTTAGCTCCAATGTAACAAATGAGGAAACTTTAGCTTTATGTATCCACACTTTCAAGTTAACTAGTGCCAAAATTTCTGTGATTTTTCTGGGAGACTCCCATGCAGATAGGTTTGTTCCTAGGCATATTTTCATGCCAGCTAAAGTCTCAGATTTTCTTTTCTGGTAAACCAGGTATCATTTGTTCATTTATCATCAGGTCCCCACATTTTGCTTATCTGGACTTCTATCTCTTTGATGATGTGAATTTCCCCCCCCACCACCATCTTGCTTTGTATCTTCTTTCTTTTAATTATGAGAATTCAGGGAGCAATAAAGATCTCTGTTTTAATTGACTGTATTTCACCAAAGTTTGTATCACATAGTTAAAAGACAAAACTTATTTCCTGCCCTAGCACCCAAAATAAAGCAGTTGGTCAAACAAAAAAAAAAAAAAAAAAAACAAACAAAAAAACCCACGAATATCAGAGTGCTTGATCTCCAGGGGGCATTCTCTGTGGTACTTACTGCTTTTGCCCAAGTTCGCTCTGTGTGTGTGTGTATGTGTGTCCATTCATCCTCCCTCTTCTTTTTTGCTGTCCCTCTGTTTTCCTTCCTTCCTTCTTTATAGTGTTTTACCTTTCCTCATGACATTTAGATTTTCCTTTGACCCATGTACCTTCCCTCTCATTCCCCACCCCATTTTCTTTTATTTAGAAAAATACATTTAGCATAAAATCTGCCCTCTTAATCATTTTAAGTATATGGTTGGTATTAAATACTTTCTTTTTAAAAAAAATAGTTATTTATGCATGCTAGAGCTGGGTTACAGGCCAGAGTTTGTGTGTGTGTGTTTGGGGCGGGGGGGGGGGTGAGAGGATTCACCAGAGACAGAGTCGGAAACAGAACAGGCAGATCTACTGAAATACACTGCTGAGGGGAATAGTGGGGAGACAGGAGAGGTCTGCTGCACCATGTGGGTAGCTCCCTGGCTGGGAATCAAACTTGTGTTGCACGGCTGCGGACAGCCTCACAGGCTGCGTCTTAACCCCTTGCGCCACCAGGGAGGCCCCCGGTATTAAATAGTTTCTTAATGTTGTGGAAACATCAGCACCATCCATCTATGTAACTCTTTCATCTTGTAGAACTGAAACTATACATAATCAACAACAACCATTTTCCCTTCCCCCAGCCCCTGCAACCACCATTCTTTTTCTTTATGATTCTGACTACTTTAAGTACTTTATAAATTGGAGTCATAGATTATTGTCTTCTTGTGACTGGCTTATTTTACTTAGCATAATGTTTTCAAGGTTCACTGTAGCATATGTCAGAAATTCTTTTTATGACCGTAGAATATCACATTGTAATTATATATCTCATTTTGTTTAATCCACTCATCTGTCAGTGAACACTGGTTGCTTTCATGCTATATTGTGACTAGTGCTTCTGTGAACATGAGGTATAAATATCTCTTCAAGAGGTTGCTTTCAATTCTTTGGGGAATGTACCCAGAATTAGAATTGCTAGATATAGTAATTCTATTATTTTGAGGAATCACTATTTTTTCCCACCAGATTGTTTTCCATGATGGCTATCCCATTTAAAATCCCCACCAACCCTGTACAAGTGTTCCAGTTTCTCTGCATCCTCTCCAGCACTTGTTTTTTTTGTTTTGATAGCAGCCTTTCTAATGGATGTGTGGTAGTGCCTCATAGTAGTTCTGATTTGTAGTTCCACGATGATCAATGATGTTGAGCTTCATTTTAAATGCTTCATTTAAATGGAGATGTATCTATTTAAGTCCTTTCCCATTTTTGAATTTTTTTTGTTGTTATTGAGTTGTAGGAATTTTCCATATAGTGTAGCTATTAATCCCTTATCAGATACGAATTTGCAAACATTTTCTCCCATGTTATTGGTTTCCTTTTTACTGTTTTGACAGCATCCCCCCCCAAAGCTTTTTATTTATTGCTTATTTCTATTGAGATATAATTGGCACATGTTAGTTTCATGTGTACAACATAATGATCCCCACAGTAAGTCCAGTTTCCATTCATTACTATATATAATTAGAATTTTATTCTTATGATGAGAAATTTTTTTTTAAAGACCTATGTACCTATGCATATATGAACTGGGGTACAGGCCAGAGGTGCGGGGGCGGGGTGGGGATTCACCAGAGACAGAGTGGGGAGCAGAACAGGCAGATGGACTGAAATACACTGCTGAGGGGAGCAGTGGGCAAGACAGGCGAGGTCTGCTGGGCAGTGTGGGTCACCTCCCTGGCTGAGGATCAAATTTGTGCTGCAGTAGCTGCGGATTGCTTCATAGTGCTGCCGCTTAACCCCTTGTGCCACCAGTGAGGCCCCATGATGAGAACATTTAAGATTGACTCTCTCAGCAAATGCAATAGAGTATTACCAATTAGTCACTGTGCTATACTCCACACTTTACCCATAGCAGAGCTGGAAGTGTGTACCTTTGACCCCCTTTATATACAGTGGTCTCCCCATATGCACAGTGGATCTTTGCAAGACCTGTAGTAGATGCCTGGAACCATAAATAGTATTGAACGATATGTATCCTATGTTTCTTTTAACACATAAATATGACAAAGTTTGAGTTTTAAATTGTAGTAAGAGACCAACAATAACTGGTAATAAAATAGAACAATTTTAACAGTATACTATAAAAAAAAAGGTTATGGAAATGTCTTCTCTCTCTATCAATATCTGATTGATGCAATATTTTTATTCTGAAGCCTACCTAGGAAAGCAAATTCCTGAATAAGGGAAGGACTATTCTGTTGTCTTTTGATGAATGATATTTTCATGAAGATCCAGTGTTTTCATTTTTTCTTTCATTTCTTGTGCTGTTGGAGTTACATTAAAGAAAACAACAATATCCAATGTCGGGAAGTTTTTGCCATGTTTTTCCTCTATGGGTTTCATAGTTTTTTTTCAGTTTTACTGAGAAATAATTGTGTAAGTTTTACAAGTAGAATTTTTTTTCTATGTGGCCTTAGGTAAGTGTCTAGGTCCACCTTTATTCTTTTGTATGTGGATATTGGAATCATGTGTTGAAAAAACTGTTCTTTTCCTATTGAATAATCTTGGCACCCTTGTCAAAAATTATTTAACCATATATGCATTGGTTTATTTTTGGGATCTCTATTCCATTGATCTTTTTGCCTGTCTTTATACAAGTTGCACAGTTGCTTACAATTCTTATGGTAAGTTTTGAAATCAAGTAGTAACTTGATTAATCTAACTTTGTCCTTTCCCAAGCTTGTTTTGGCTATTCACAGTCCCTTAAGAACTCATGAGTAGTTTGGGATGAATTTTTCTATTCTGCAAAATAATTCCAATGAGATAATGATTGGAATTGGGTTGAATCTGTATATTGCTTTGGGGAATACAGATATTTTAACAATTATTGATCTTACAATTCATGATCATGAAAATGGGTTGTTTCTGTTTATTTAGATCTTTAATTTCATGCATCAATGTTTGTTTTTTACTTTTTTATTTTAAAGATTTATTTATTTATGCATACAAGAGCTGGCGTACAGGCCAGAGGTGTGGAGGGTGAGAGGCTTCACCAGAGGCAGGGTGGGGAACAGAACAGGCAGAATGACTGAAGTACACTGCTGAGGGGAGCAGTGGGCGAGTCAGGAGAGGTCTGCCACACCATGTGGGTTGCTCCCTGGCTGGGGATTGAACTCATGCTGGAGTGGCTGCAGATAGCTTCATAGGTTGTGTCTTAACCCTTGAGTGACCAGAGAGGCCCCGATGTTTGTTTTTTAGATCTATTATATTTTTTTCTGCTCTGTATCTTCTGTTTCAATCTTTAATAATTTATTTTAGGTCTTCTTTTCTTCTTTGAAGTACAATGTACATTTTTATAACCATTACTTTGAAATCTTCCTTAGGTAGTTGCTTACCTTAGTTTCTTTAATTTTTTTCTGGAGTTTTGTATTTTGCACTTTCATTTGGGACCTATTCCTCTCCCTCCTCATTCTGCCTGATTCCATGTGTTTTTTTTTTTTTTTTTTCTGTGTATTAGGCAACTTTGCTACTTCTGATCTTGTTCAGGTGATGTCCCTTGCAGTTAAGGGGCATGGTCTCCTCTGGATGTGCAGGATTGGCATTCAAGGTGCATTCTCTATATGTGCTGTACCTGTGCACCAGCTATGCTGAGCTGCATGGTATGCAGGGCTGTTGACCCAAACTCAGCTATGTTTCAATGGTTATGCTTAATCAAGGTGTGTGACCGTGCAGCACTGAGTAGGCAGTCCTATGGACCCAGCCTATCCTCAGCCACGGCAGTATGGTTAGCAGCAGTATCCTGCAGTGCAAGACATGTGGCATGTGTCTAGATGCCAAAGATAAGGTGACTGATGGCCCATCATTGCATTTGTGATGAGCTTCTCTCTAGTTTGTTCTGATTTTTCTAGTTCTTTGAGTTGCAAATTTAGGTTCTTGATTTGATATCTTTCTTGTTTTTGAATTGTTTATAGTTGTAAATTTCCCCCTTAGCATGCTTTTGCTACATCCCATAAATTTTGGTATGTAGTGTTTCCACACGCACTCATTTCTTAAATATTTTCTAATGTCCCTTATGATTTCTTCTTTGATCCATTGGTTGATGATGAATATGTTGCTTACTTTATACAAACCTGTGAATTTTCAGCTTTAGTTCTGTTGTTGATTTTTACCTTCATCATGTTATGGTTGGAGAAAGTGTTTTTTTGTAACAATTTTCTTTCTAAATATGTTGAGACTTAATTTGTGCACAACATATGGTCTATGATGGAAAATATCCCATTTGCTCATGAGAAAAATGTTTACTCTGTTGTTATTGGGTAGAATATTCTGTCAAATCTAGTTAATTTATTGTGTTCTTTATTTCCTTATTTATCTTCTTTCTGGATGTTCTATCCATTATTATGAGAAATATTGAAGTTTTCAGCTGCTATCATAGATTTGTCTTTCAGCCTTCGAGTCTGGTATCTTTTGCTTCATAGATTTTTGGTGGTCTGTTATTAGGTGCACAAATATTTATAATTTTAACATTTTCATGCTGTAGCAAACCTTTTATTACAGTATAATATCTTCTTTCTGGCATTTAATGGGAGAAAGTAAGGTCTTAAAGTGCAATCAATCTTTAAACTAATATGTTTTCTCCTCTGTGCATATTTAAAACAACTGATGGTAAACTTAACACATAAATCTTTCATTTTTAAAAGCACTGACAAATAATTTATGGCTTAGTGCAGATTCTTCAAAATTCATTTTCAGAGAAATAGTCACTGTTGAAGTTTTAGCTGATTATGTACACAGATAAAGTGGTAAGAGAAACATTATTTTTGGTTGAAACTGGGGATGGGTAGAGCATCCTAAAAAACATAAGCTCAGTTTTACTATTCAAACACTTTTGTTCTTGTTGAAATAAGATGTAGCTATAACATAAGAGATCCGATCCCTTGTTGGATTTTTCACTTCTATTTATTAACTAATGATGCTTTATACTGTTGTGTGCTGGAATTTACTGGCTTACTCTCTTTTTTTTTTTGTGGGACCCTCGCCGGCTACCAGGGAATGAACTGGTGCTGCAGAGGCTTCAGGCAGCCTCGCAGCCCAGCACTCAAGCGCTGTGCCACCAGGGGAGGCCCTGGCTTACTCTCTTGATGCAGTTTTTTATATTAAGATGAGTTAGTTTTCAGTATGAAATAATTCCATGGCAACCTACATGAAGAATAGTTTCTGCTTAAATGGTTCAGGAAATGGTGAATCTTTAATAAAAAGGTTAAGGTATTTGAGTGTTTGAGAAGTCAGAGTTAATTAAACAGACTTAATAAAAGACCATGTTTTCCATAAAGCAACTATTACCTCCAAATCCAGTAAAAGTCAAAACGTATCAGTTCTTACTATAACATTCTGCAGAGATTTTATTGATTTATGACTCATTTTATCTTTACAGTATTTGCTACAGTTTTTGCTGTTTAATATAACACTCCTATAGATGAGGAAATAATAACTTGTGAAATAGTGCATTGAGTTTGTTATCAGAAATAGTTTTGATACCACTGTGGTCTGTGTGTATGAGCCATGTGGTCACCATAAGGGATATTCTTTACAAGCTCAGTCAGGTTTTTAAAGCCAGAGGAAAATTAATTTTCAATGCTTCTGCTGTTTTATTTCTTACTTGCTTTAACTTAGAAGTGCTTTAGCAACTTGGCCTACTTGAACACTTTTCACTTATTGGTAGTAATTATAAATTGATGAATTGAGATTTACCTGTTCTGTGTTAAACAGTTAATTTTGTTTTTCATATTTTGCTTACAAATTGTGTATATTCCATATTTGCATTGATTCACCAATTTTATTTTAAAAGGGAATTTTTCCTTAATGAGGTTTTAATGTTTGTTGCAATTAGTTTAATTCCCTATAGCAATGAAACAACAAGAGCCAAGTTTAGAACCTCATTTAACTGTGGTAAACTGAGGTACATAGAGATTGGGTATTTCTTTTTTTTTTTTACTTTTTTTAAAGATTCATTTATTTTTATACAAGAGCTGGGGTACAGGCCAGAGGTTGTGTACAGAGCGGGGAGCAGAACAGGCAGAAGGACTGAAGTACACTGCTGAGGGGAGCAGCAGGCAGCAGGAGAGGTCTGCATGCCATCTGGGAATCTCCCTGGCCGGCCAGGAATCAAACCCGCACTGCAGAAACTGCGGACAGCTTCACAGCGCTGCGCTCAATCCACTGTGCCACTGGGGATGCCCGAGAGATTGGGTATTTCACTTGAACAAAATTCAAGCCTTTTTTTTTTTTTTTTAAGGAATGACACTTTTTTTTTAATATTTATTTGTTTGTTTGTTTATTTATGCATACAAGCACTGGGTACAGTCAGAAGCGCGAAGGTGAGAGAATTCACCAGAGCCAGAGCGGGGAGCAGAGCAGGCAGAAGTACTGAAGTACACTGCTGAGGGGAGCAGCGGGCGGCAGGAGAGGTCTGCCCGCCATGTGGGTCCCTCCTCTGGTGGCCGGGGAGCAGCTGGGGATCAAACCGGTGCTGCAGAGGCTGCGGGCAGCTTTGCAACCCAGCGCTCAACCGCAGCGCCACCGGGGAGGCCCAAAATTCAAGGCTTTTTATTCCTTATTAATCTACTGTCTGTTACTAGAGCAGTAATTGTAAATTATCTCATGATAATTAGATGTCAAACTACTGTGAAACTATCAATTGCTTATTTGCACAGCATTGGCAATTTTTTGATCCTATTTCATTAAATTGTTCAAAAAAGGAAAATTGGGAAAGTTGAGTTCCTGTGTTATTATATTCACTCCTTTTCCTTTATTAGACTCATACTTTAATTAGATACAAAGTACCTTGAGGTGTACTGGATTGGATTTGTGAAAGTACAAAAATAGACTTTGCCCAGCCAGGAGAGTAGGCTGTAAGACACTGTTGGCTGACTTAACAGCTGCTGACAATGTTGTATCAGCTAAGTTTGCCGAGGGCACTGTTAAAAGAGGTAAAGGTATAACTGACAATGTCCCTTTTCGTGTTTTGAAAGCAGAGGTAATGCCTGCATCTCAGCACTCACCTTTGACACACCAAATCAACACATTTAATGGAGCTAAAAAAAATAAGGAGCATTTGATGACCTTGAGCCTCTGTGCCAGCCCTAGACGACCTACCTTTGTGCTTGTTTTATAGAGGAAAAAAATTAATGCGACATTGATTTCAGTCACAGATAAGTTAGAGTTTCAGTTGCTCGTACACAAATATAGCCTATTTTTTTTTAACTTCCTCTTATGAAAATTTAGCATGCAGACTAAAGTAGACAATGGTATGAGTCCTCATCACCCCGCTACCACAGTAGTCGGTGTTTTCTTCACTATCAACCTTATAAGATCTTGTGTTTTCTCCCTTAGTTATTAGAATTCAAATTTAGGAATTATACAATAGAAGTATGTGAAAATATTGTGGAAGCACAGGGAAGATGGTGAGTAATTTGGCCTTAGGTGGAGGTAGAGGCTCTTAAGAGAAAATGTCACATCAGCACAGGAGTTTAGAGGAAGTAAAGAATGGAAGAAGGAGCATTCTTAGTCCTAGGGACATTTGAAAAAGGGGTCTTTAGAACACATGACATTCAGTGAATAGGAGAAAGATTGTTGTGGCTAGGTGTACAGTTATCAGAGACAGGTGTCAGTAGATGAGTCTAACATAATGACTTTATGTCAAGTCACAATGGAACACATATGCCATATCAAGAAATCTGAAGTTCTTTATAAGTATCACTGTTGAAGTGTGTGATTAAGTATTAGAAAAATAATGACAGTATTAAAGCCTGTGATTTTGCAGCCGAGACTGGAAAGGGAGGACAGTAAACCATGCCAGTGGTCCAGACGATAGAAAAACATTGGTGATGTTGATGATAATTAGTGATAAGAGCAGTTGGCTTGGGCAGGGAAAAATAACTTTAAGAGATATTTTAGATGAAGAATCAACATCATCTGTGTCTGGCTAGGATGTGGAGAAGGGTGCCTGAGTCAAAATAGTATGTGTGATCATGTTCTTGTTGGAGAGAATAGCAGAAGAGCAATTTGGGGTAAGCACATAGATGATGAGCTTGATCCTTTAAGTGTAAGGACTTGATAGAACACTCAGGTATAAGTATCCAGTATGTGAAGTGAAAATATAGAGCTAGCTCTTAGGAGAGTCTCACATTAGAGAGTCCCACAACTTTTTGTCCGCTAAGATAAGTCATATGTTATATATATGAGCCTTGTTTTTCACGGTTTTGCTGTTTAACATGGTTCCCATGTGTCATGTAGTGTTCCTAAGTCAAAGAAGGCTGTGCAATGTCTTATGGAGAAAATGCATGTGTTAGATAAGCTTTGTTCAATCATGAACTATGCTGTTGGCTGTGAGTTCAATTTTAAGAATCAATAACATATATGAAATAGTCTTTAAACAGAAATACACGCAAATCAAGCTTATGTACTGATTAGTTGATGAAAATATGACCAGAGAAATCTGACCTATTTCTTAGAAGCAATGGAAGTATAGTATATGCTAGTTTATAGGGAATAACTACCATACCTTTGTGAATTGTTGACATTAATACCAGTTTACACTTGAAATTATAATCACAAAGAATATAATTCTTTTCTTATTTAAAAATAAACCTGGCAAATATCAGACTAAAGATAGTTTGCTGTTTTAGATTACATAGATGATTCCATATTCCCTAGATCAGTGGGTTTTTTCTTATAATGGAATATTGAAGAAATAAAGGTGACATTGACTGACAGCATCTAAATGATCGTCTACAGCACATCTGAGCATAACGTGGTTTTCATCATCATATTGGTGGGCTGCCAGTTCCTTTTATAATTTTGTTATTTTCTTTAGCAAGCTTTCTACATTTTCAATCCCTCTTTTTTTTAAGAGAAATTAATTTTACAATGGTGTTTATGTGTGAGGGGATTTCATAATTGACGACTAGTGTTTATGCATTCATGTCTGTTATTTTGCTTGAGTACAACTCAAGGATTTTTAAACCTTTCATTCATGAATGTTGGTTCATATCACTAAGGAAATTTTAAAAGTGACAGGTATTCTGTAAGAGTGAGAACTACCTTTATCTTCTGACATAACATCAGTGTTAAGTCGAAAATTAACATTAAGCTTTGTATCTCACTTTTTACTGACCACAGATATGAAAACAGGGAATTGACATTTGCAGAGTAAAGAACAAGAAGATATACAACACCATGTGAAAGACTTTTTATGTTCCAAAGTGCTTCTGAGCATATATCTGTTCTCATCACCTTTCCCCTTGATAGAGAAGATGTGCCTTGACTTAGAAAGCTGTATAGTTAAGTATATAAAATGAAAATGATTCAGACCTCCATTTAGTGATGCTTCGGTTTGTTATGGCTAATCTGGTGTTGCTTGTGCTTCTAATTTGATCCTATTCTGACAGAGACTGTTTTTTTTCCCTCTAGCTAATATTTTAGAGTGAATTTTCTCTATCTTTACTACAGGCAGTATATTTTGTGTCATTAAGTGTAGTTTAGAGGTGACAGCATTTTTTTCCTCCCCTATGCTTGGTAGATGTCCTTAATCTTCACTTTTCATATGGAAATACCGCAATGATCTATTCATCTTTCTCACTTGTGTTTTTATGTTTTAGGGTTGATGCTCTTTAATTTTACTGCATTCTATTTATAGTAGAAGCACTGGGTGAATTGGACATTAAGCTTAATATATTTTCATCTGTCTCTGCTGACATGGATCAATCTAAGCTTCTAATTAAATGTTACTTTGTAAGATGGGTATTAACTGCAAAAGTCTGTTATCTTATTCCATTTTCAATAAACTATTATGCAACAAAGAGATATATTAAAATTTTAGGATTTTATGTAAAGTTCTTCAGTAAGTGCTAATTAGGTAGGAGTGTTAGGGGGAAAAGGATGTCCTAAAGCTAATTCCATACAGGCTTTGTGGACTCCACCCCCACCCCACGCCAAAGCCAAAGACACTGGGAACTCCAAATCCCATCACCACCCAAGGGAAGGTGGCTGGGACCTGAGGGTGGGGTTAAGCAGCCAGGTTTGTATAAAGCCAGACACGTGGGCTTTGGAGGGGTTCCCCCATTTTGGCTCTCCGCCAGCTCGCAGGGTCCGGCCAGCTCTGAGAGTGCCTTTGGATTTCCAGGTCGGCGGATCGGGTAGGACGCATTAAAGACTTTATTTCCCTATTTTTTTTCCTGAGTTGTACAAGATTGAGTAAAAGATGAAAATATCTCTCTAAACTAATATCTCTACTGGAAGTTCAGGGTAATGTCTCCAAATGCCAACTACACCATATACATAAGAGAAAATGGATTGAACATCTTTGGAGATTTATTGGTTGTCTCTAAACCTCTTTATAAGTATGCTTTGTGAGTTTGTATTTGCTATTTATTATCCCTCTAACTTTGCCATACACATTCCTCCTCTAAATGTATTCATTTGTGTCTCTCTTCTATTCTGTTTCTGTTCTACTCACTCAAGTATTTTATTTCCTGTCTTTAATAGTCTATGAACAATGAGTCCTCATATACGCAGATCAAGATTTTTTTATCCAAAGAAACACTGAAATCTAGCTTACCTAATCATGACTTTATATGTATAAATTATATTCTCTTTTATATTAGATTGCTTACTTTGTTTTCATTCAGATTAACAAATATCTTTTGTTGTGGTGAGGTGTGAGTTTGGTGGGATAGTGAAGTATACTCTGTAGAGACTTCTGCTAAGGAGATCCTGGATTTAAATCCTGAAAAACAAGTAGAGTTTGTTCTTTAAAAATTTCCCATGTGTGGAAAGAATGTATGGATATATTGGCAAAGAGAACAGCATTAAAATACATGGGATTCACAAATACTTGAGTTTAGACTGCGGTGTGTCGAAATGGAAACTAGGAAATACGATGTATTGAAGCTTAAGAATCAGCAAATGTTGGTTGCAGTGAAAAAGGAATTGTCCTCCACTCTTGGTGGGAATGCAAGTTGATGCAGCTGCTGTGGAAAACAGTATGGAGATTTCTTAAGAAAATAAAAATGGAAATTCCATATGATCTGACAATTCTCTATTAGGTTTTTATCCAAATATGAAAACTTTGATATGTAAAGTTTTATCTACACCTATGTACATAGCAGCACTGTCCACAATTGCCAAGTCATGGAACCAACTCAAATGCTATTCAACAAATGAATGGATAAAGAAATTGTGGGACATACACTCGGTAGAGTACTATACAACTGTGAAAAAAGATGAAATAGTGGCATTTAATACAAAATGGATTGGATCTCAAAGTGATTATGTTAAGTGAAATAAGTCAAAAAGTGAAAGACAGATATTGGATGGTTTCACTCAGCTGTGGAATATAAATAACAACAAAAAAAAAATACACAGGCAAAATACAGTAGAAATAAATTTTGAACACAGGGAAAGAATATAATGGTTACCAGAGGGCCTGGGGATGAGGACCATGTGCACAAATGGAAGAGCAAAAATTAACCCAAAAATCAAAATAAAATCTTCTAAAAAATGAAACTGGCATTTAGCCAGGTCATTGAGGATTTTATATGTCATACTTAAACATTTGGACTTTTTTCTGTGGATGATTGGTAGACATTGAAAGATTTGACGTGAAGTGTTCATATGTGATTGTGCATGCCGTAGCAGTAGTTTCATTTTAGAGCAACAGCAGGGACAGTAAGTGATTTTGAAGTAGAATAAGAGCAGAGGTGGGTAGGCCAGGAAAATTACTGATTTGGTCATATTCAGAGATAATGACCAGTTTTGAATACTATTAATAGGAATAGAACTGAGGAAGAAGACTTAGAAAGTGCTTGGAGTAGAAATCAATTAAGACTTGAAAATGTGAGATTTTTGCCAAGTTTTTGCCTCTGGAGTCCACGTAGCTGTGGTGCCATTAAAACGGAATTTAAAGGAGGAACAAATCTTAGGAAAAGCTCAATTTTTAATGCACTAGTTTTTGTCTGTGATACATTAGGTTGGAAACATCCAGAAAACAACAGGATATAGGAGTCCGAGACTCAGGTGAAGAAAGGTTAGGATTAAGGGTATTCACTAAAGTTCCTCCCACTCTTGGTGGGAGCACAGAGAGCGTGGGTAGAGCATGAAGTAGGCAAAATGCTGAATCTTACAGAGAAAGGAAAACAGGAACAAAGATACTGAGAAAGAAAAAGTTCTGTCTTTGCTTAATTCCTCTTGAAGAAAGAACAACTTTATCCTCTTCATATCTTCAGTAACATCTTGAATAATACATTGAATAGTTGATAATAAATGTTTGCCACTTACTTTGTTCCGCTGAAAAGCATTTCATTTACTTGAAAATGTGTTTCATATTTCATATACAATTTCATGACTTGATCAGGAATATCTTTTAATTCCTAACACTTCATAAGCACCTAATATGTACTATGCATTGTGTCAAATACTTCATACATGTTATCCTATTTTATCCTTAAAATGGTCCCTCACGGATTTTATTATTTCCGTTTTATAATTTGAAGAACCTGAGAATAAGATTAAATGACTTGATCAGCTTTTTCACACATCTATATAAATCCAGAATTCATGTTTCTAAAACACACGGCCATTTACAAGCCTGCTGTTCTGGTTCCATTGTGAGAAATACGCTGCCCCAGAGGCCCTGATTTGTACTGAATTTTGTCTGGTCAGTCTTACATGGATTAGCTTGGCACGCTGTTCCTGAGTGGGCTTTACTTAACTATTTCTGTACGATTTCTTCATTTTTCGTCAGCAGTTTGCATGATCGCTAAGTCTATTATTTTGAAAAAATTTAGTAACGATGAACTTGGAGTCTGTTACTGGGTTTTAGAGATTCACAGTGACTCAGCTAAAATTACATGTAAAATATGATGCATGCATGAGTATTGTCTGGGATACAGTTCCTACCTTTGGTGAGTTTTGTTTGCCTCACCACTTATATGCTCCCCAAAAGATTAAGAACTTTAGCTCTGGAAGTATTTTTGCATAATGCGATGAGCTACAGTGCTTCACATAATCCTTGAGCAGTGGTTGTCTTGACAAAAATAATGTTATTTTTTTAAGGTAAGGTTTTTTTTCCTATTTAAATCTATGCTTTCTGTTGTATTAACCAACTAAATTGCCACTTACTTTATCACTTAAAAACAAGGTCTTTGATTAGAATAAGTAAAAAGCTGAGTCTACTTTATAGTAAATTAAAGTGTGATTCAAATTGTTATAGGGCAACCCCGATATAAAACGGGTTGCCTGGCTGTGGGTTATATTATACATATATATGCTATATATACCCCCCACTTTGCATCTTTCTGTAGGAAAAGGGTATTTGTAGTCCATTCATAAGGAAAGGAAAGGAAGCAGTGACATAATGCCTAGAGTTGGAGTCAGTGAAATTGAGTTTGTACATTTTCTTTCCATAACATGGCAGTATTTATCCTAGTCTTGAATCTCTTTTTAATTAATCTTCAGCCTTATTTCAGCAGTAAATCTTACAATTTTGAACCTTGCCTTAGTATGGAAGAAATAAACATGAATAAGGCATGACATTTTCAAAATATTTGCAATGTCTCTGTGAATATGAAAAGATTAAAAAGACTAGATAATAGTCTCATTTTCAGATAAGATGCTTGAGAGGTTTGATAAATTGCTCAAGGTCAAAAGTTCTCAGTCAATCTGGGATTTAAACAGATTTGTTGACTCCAAACCCCATTTGTCATAATGCCCCTAATTTTATTTATGTTTAGTTGTTGTTCAAGTGCTAAACACTAAAGTTGAGAACCAGGACCTCATATGTTTCATAAAAGAAATGTTTCCGATAAAATAAAAGGAGAGGAAAGGTCTGTAATCTCTAAAATTCAGGAGTGTAGGGAAGAGAATATTATATGTGTAACATTTATTAAATTCTAGACATTATTATAGGACCTAGTTCTTTAAATTCAAACTAACTAGGTGACATACTTGGTTTTATCCTTGTTTTAATATGAAGAGATTGAGGCTCAGAGAAATGAGTTAATTGCCCAAGAGCAATTCCCTTTATTGAGAAGAGTTACAGAGGGTGTACCTCATGCCTATTGACTTAAAAAATTGAGTATCACGCAAACCAAACAAATAGCTGAACATTTAATCTGAGCTTCTTTTGCTATTAGTTTCATTTGTAAACATTCTCAATGGGGCTGTTAACAGTTAAATCATCTATAACAAACAAATACTTATATCATCTTAATAAACTTATTGTAACCAGTTTGAGCAGGTAATTGTTAAAGCATGGTGAAGAGAAAATTTAAATTCATGAAATGGTAAACAGCATCAGATCATAGAAGGGATTTTGAGGCCAGTGCACATCTGGGTCCTTCCTACTCTCATCTTCCGTACTGACTGTGCTATTGATCTGCAAGTCTTTTAGCCTTCTTTTGGGCTCATGATGTGAGTTGAAAAGATTGAGTTCATTGTTACCTAAATCTCTTACAACTGGAAATAGCCTATCAATAATAGAGTTTTTTAATATTTTAAATAATTCTTACATCATTTTTCATTTTTGCACAGTGTATGTATTTTCATTTTGGTTATATTCCCCATACAATTACTCCCCCCCTCCCCCTTATTTTGACTCTAGTCCTTCCTCTCCCCACTTCTCCCCCCCTGTAGTGTGTCTCTGGTTTATAGTTGCTTGTTGATTTTGATTTTTATTATAATTAGTCTTTTTCCTGGTCCCTTATTTAGGTTTTCTGAATTCCTGCTATGAGTGAGACCATCTGGTATTTTTCTTTTCTTTCTTTCTTATTTCGCTGAGCATGATCCCTTCTAGCTCCATCCATGTTGCTGCAAATTCCAAAGAGGAAATGCAAATGGCCAGCAGGCATATGAAAAAATGTTCAACATCACTTGTAATCAGGGAAATGCAAATCAAAACTACAATGAGATACCATCTCACACCAGTGAGAATGGCACATATTAAAAAAACTAGCAACAACAAATGTTGGCGAGGATGTGGAGAAAAAGGAACTCTCCTGCACTGCTGGTGGGAGTGCAAACTGGTCCAACCACTATGGAGAGCTGTGTGGAGATTCCTCAACCTACTAAAGTTAGAGCTTCCATATGATCCAGCAATTCCACTCCTAGGTATTTACCCAAAAGACACAGAAACAGTAATTCAAAAGGGCACCTGTGCCCCTATGTTTATAGCAGCACTATTTATGATAGCTAAGCTTTGGAAACAATCCCAATGCCCAAAAATAGATGACTGGATCAAGAAGATGTGGTACATATACCATATACACAATGGAATATTACTCAGCAATCAAAAATTAAGAGTTTTTATGTGCTTCAGATGTAATTATTAAAGAAATTTTAAAGAGGAGGAATCTTTATAAATCACCTAACTGAATCCTCACATATCACAGATGGAGAAACAGAGACCTTGTTTACATCTGAATGATACTTTAAAATTCAACTTCTTTCACACTAGCCTTCTTTCACACTAGCCTCACCACAGCCTCATAGCTCATCATCATTGCCAAGTGAGCAGATTGAATTGGTCCAGGTTCACATAGCTGTGTACTGACTGTGACTCTTGACTTAACGTTCACCATGTTTACTTGCTTGGGTGGAATTATTTACATCCTTGTAATGAATTCCTCTTGTGTGAGGAAGTCAAATTCAGTGATTTGTGAAACAAATCTGTGCAGGAAAAACAATTGTTTCCCTGCATGAAAGTAGTGATGACTGCAGCAGTATAAATAGCAGAAACAAGTAAGGAGGTGCAAAATCTAGTGCCTGAAGATGACTTAAATCTTTATTTTCATTATTCCTGGATTAGAAATAAGCACAATTGACTTAGTATGCTTGTATTTATCTGTATTGCACTATTCACATTGCTTTATCCTTAACAACATAATTCAAGAAGAAACCATACTTCAAAATAAAGCGGAGTTGTAGATGAGTGAGAAACTTAATTCAACACATATCCTAAAAAACAAATGAACAAATAGTGTGGGAAAGCAAACCTTACACAAAAACATTTAATTATTTCATTGCTTTTAGTGATGTGAGTCTAAGTTTCAGAAAATTCTCTGGAAACTATTGGTAATATATGGATGTTATTTTCATTTAGTTTTGGTTCCCCAAATTTCCCTTCCTTTAAAGGGTGCTCATTTTCTAAGATTACTTGGTAAGAGGGTACTTTCTCTGTGGATATAAAAATTTGGTCATTAACAAAATATTTTCATTCTGTTACAATTTTTTTAAATTATAAACTCTAAAATTAATAGCATGAAAGAAGAATATCCCAGTGGTTCTCATCAAGTAAGGAAAATAGATGAACTAGGTGTGAAAGAAAGTTTGAAAGTAACCTTACAAGATTTGACTTAGAGAAAAATATGTTGTGTCCTCCCTGAGGTTTTCTTTCTTCACTTACTTTCGAAGGTACTCTTGCCCAACTGCAGATATTTTTCCCACATGCCCTTACAGAGCCCCACCTTGAAGCACATTTGCATTCTCACGCCATTGGAGACCCATGAAATGTAGGGAAATGGCATTTGAGGAAGACTTGAACAGAGCCAGTCTATTTATTTATTTTCTTACAGAATTACTCGTTTTTGTACATTATTTGATTTCTCCCCTTAGATGTAGTCCCTGTAGTTCTCCTGCAACCATAGGACCAGTGATCTACCACCACAGTCCCTTCTGCTCTTTCCTCCCCTATATTGACCTCTCTCCCTCCCCTTCCCCTGCTGTATGCCTCAGATCTGTCAGAGCCAGTCTTTAATTCTCAGCTTTGGATCTGGCCTCAAAACATGTGCAAGTTTTTTCACCCACTACTTTACAAATTGCTAGGTAGTATTCCATTGTATGATGCATAACTATTCACTTATTTATTCACTTATCAGCGAACATTTATTTCTAGTTTCTAGCTATTATGAATAAAGCTACTACTATGATTGTTTATTATTAGAGAAAAGGGAAAAATTTACTGTACATATCATTGAGATGCTGATAGTGAACTCCGAATGTATTCACAAAATTAGTTCACTTTTTATTTTGAAATACGGATTCACAGGAAGTTGCCAAGTTAGTATAGAGAGGGCCCGTGTATCATTTATCCAGTTTCCCCTATTAGTTACATCTTATAAAGCAATAGAATAATATCTGTGGGGCCAGGCTTCATTGCTTGCTAGGACCTACCTGGTCTATGTTGCTGCAGGACCTTGAGGGCCTGCTGTAGCAGTCTTGCTTCCTGTCCCTTTCCCAGGGTTCTCTGAGGTCTGCAGGGGTGGTAGGCTACTTCCAGGACTTGTCTCAGGTCGTGGAAATATGGGAATGCCTGCATGGAGGATCTGCTTTCAGGTCCTGTCCTGGTGCTCGCTGGGGTGTGCTGAGAGTTTCTGCAGGTGTGGTGCTTGCAGGACCAGCCCTGGAACTTGAAGAGGCCTGAGCAGAGTTCTTTGGGGTCATATTCTGGTGGATCTGCTTCCAGATTGTGTGCTAGAGTTTGCTGGTGTCTGCCTAGGGCTATTGCCAGTGGGGCTGTTTCCAGGACCCTCTCTGGAGCTCTCTGAGGTCTGCACCAATGTCTGCTGGGGCATAGTGTGGCAGATCTGCTTCAGGGTCCTGTCCTGGGGCTCGGGACCTACTGAGGTCTGCCAGGCGTTACTTTGCAAGGGCCTTACCAGTACCATTCTGCTGCCCACGAGTCCCTCCCTGGCCCACGAGGCCCTCCCAGGTACCTGCCTGGACAGCTTACCTGCTTGGCACTGTCCGCTACATGCTGGAGTCCCCCTGCTCTGGACATTACTACTAGCATGTGCTGTAATCATCTGTTTTTCCTTCAGGAGTTAATTGGCTTTGTCCTGCTGCAATCTAGCTGCGAGTATATGGAGGTGAGCCCAGTATTTTCACTCTGCCTCTATCTACCCCAAATACATTCTTTTTTTAGAATGTACTCTTGGTTTCATTTATCTTTCTCTGTTTTACAGTTGTATATTTTTATTTATTTCTATTGTTTGTTGTTGTCTGCTTATTTTGGTTCCATTCATTACTTTTTCCCTAGCTGCTTTTTGTAGAAGTTTGATGATTGATTTTAGTTATGTCTTGCCATCCTTTCCCACAAATATAACCATAGAAAACTATAAATTATCTTTTTTTAAAGATTTATTTATTTATGCATACATGAGCTAAGGTGCAGGCCAGAGATGCAGGAGGGTGAGAGGATTCACCAGATAACAGAGTGGGGAGCAGAACAGGCAGATCTACTGAAATATACTGCTGAGGGGAGCAGCGGGCAAGACAGGACAGGTCTGCTGTGCCATGTGGGTCACCTCTCTGGCCTGGGATTCAACTCATCCTGCAGAGGCTGCAGAGAGCTTCATAGTGCTGTGTCTTAACCCCTTGTGCCACCAGGGAGGCCCCTTTTATTATCTCAAATAGCCATTTCAGCTGTATCTCAAAAGTTTTGGTAGATTGGATTTTCCTTTTTATTCAAGATACTTTCTAATTTCCCTCATAATTTCTTATTTGGCCTTTGGTTTATTTTATTTTTTTTAACAAGTGTGTTATTTCTTATTTAATATTTCTTTAATGTTTGGGAATTTCCAAATATCTTTCTGTTACTGATTTCTAATTTAATTTCATTATGATAAGGGAATATGATGCATATAATTTTGATTTTTTTTTAATTTGTGAAGATTTATTTCAGTAGTCAAGTCTTTTTTGTTGTTGGAATTTTAGTGTAACTGTTCTTTCAGTTCCTGAGTGAGGAATGTTAATGTTTCCAACTGAATTTTGTATATGTGTTTTTGTCTTTAGTTCTGTCAGTTTTTATTTGGTATATTTTGTGGTTCTGTTATTATGTACATTCACATTTAGAATTATTTTATCTTTTAAACAAAATTGACCCCTTTATTGTTAAATGCCCTTCTATCTTTGGCGTTTTGTCTTCTATCTTGTTTGATATCAATATGCCTATCCCAATTTTCTTAAGATTTTAGTTTCCATAGTGTATGTTATCCACTTGCTTTTAATGTATTTCCTTTTAACCCCTCCTTTGAATTAATTCTGCTTTTAGATTCCATTTGACTTTCTCTATTACTTTACTCTTTTTATCACTATTCATTTACTTATTTATTGTTGTGGTTGCTCTAGGATTTACACTATATCTTTTGTTACATTCTGCTCTCTAATAATATACCACTTCTCATATAATGTAAACCCTTTATAACAGTATTCTTCCATTATCTCACTTGTCATTTTTTTTTCTCTCTGAACTTCAGTTTGGATGGATTATATTGCTGTCTACGCGATCACTAATTTCTTTAATCTGCAATATATTAACTACTGCTTATTCCACCAGTGAAATTGTCTTTTCACATATTTCATGTTTTTTTATTTCTAGGAACTCTATTTGGTTATTTTTGTAAATCTCCAATTTCTCTCTGTACAGTGTTCCTCCTGTTTTCATTTTCATCCTTGAATATAGAGAAGACTTACAATAACCCTTTCAATTAGTAGTCTGCCTACTATTTCTATCATGAGTGTAATTTCTGGATCTTTCTCTTGACTGATATTTTTTGATAATGGGCCATTTTGTCTGCTTTGTATATCTATTGCTTTTTAATTAAATATCTGATATTTGTTGATTTTCCATATATTTCTTGATTTTGTGGTATAACCTTAAAGAATATTGGATTTCTTTTCCTTACAACTCTTCAAAACTGTTTATTAGTTTGCTCTTTCCTAGTCTTTCAAGTTTTTTTTAAGCATGCATAGAAAAGCTTTTATTCTAAGACACCTTTTCCTTGCTTAAGTGATATAGCCATATGCGGTCATTACTGATTGCCTTGCATATTCAACAAGCTTTTCCCCTTCTCCTTGAAGGAATTTGTTGAATTCTTGGCCCTTTGACAGCTCTCAGAATTCTTGTCTTACAACTCTTTGGTGACTTTCTTTCCTTAGTAGTTCTTCTTGGCTGGTCTCAAGAAAATATACCCTTCTCATGTACAGATTTTTATTTAACTGAGGATGCCCTCATTTAAATTACTAAAACTCTTTCCCTCCTTTCTGGAACTCTGCCAGAGAATTTTAGAAACTTTGGCTTCCTTGTACTTTTTCCTCTGTCTCCTCAAGTCAACAAGATCACCAGGCTCTATTTTGGGTTCTTGCTCTCTGTACTGGAGTGGTAATTTGCTTCCTGACTTCTAGAGGCTTGGTGATGGTAGGGCTCTCCTTGTTTGTTTCTCTTTCTCTAATATTACGGTCCTGCATTGCCTGTGTCTGGAACATAGTCCTTTCCTGTGATTTATACTTTCAGTTGCTTGCAGTGGGGAGATTATTCTGGACCCATTTACTCTTCTCGTGGCCACAAACAGAAGTTGAATCATTCTAGAGTGAGTTATAGTGCTAACACCTTTACAAGATTCTGAAGCTTGAGAGAATTAATTTTTGTCTTAATATTTAACCCTTATTTCACTTTTTCATAGTATAAATGATTGACTATGAGAACCATTATTTTTCAGTTCCAAAGGTCCACTGCAATTTTTAAAGCATAAACTGACCCAAAGAAAGGGATTTGTTGTATCTAATAAATTTCACAAATCAGGAAAATGGATCTTTTGAGTGTATAAAACTGCTCTCCATTATGGGATAGTCACTTTAAATATAAAATTATTATTTAACCATTTTGTTAGAAACATGAAGGAGTAATAATATACCAGTGAGAAGGACTGAAATTAACCATTTGACCTAATGTTTTAAAATAAAATGCCTATAATCTTAGAATATAATTTATAGCAATTGAGTATACTTTATATCAGAAACTAGCAAATGCTCTCTGTAAAGGGTAGACTAGAGCATATTTTAAACCTTGTGGGTCCGAAGGTCCCTGTCATAACTCATCTCAACATTTGTAGTGCAGAAGCTTCTATGAACAAACTAAAAAATGAGCAAAATGTGTTCTGACAAAATTTATTTAGAGACAATAAAATTTGAATTTAGTTGTTATGTTTCAAAATACTGCTCTTTTAATCTATTTTTCCACTTGTTTGAAAATATAGAAACTGTTTTACCTTGTAGGCCTTTTGTAAACAGGTAGCTAGCCAGATTTGACCCATGATTTGACAGTCTCTATATATATATGGTTAAAACATTCTCATGTAAAAAGTATAGAATACCTAGTGTATTGTTCTGGTTTATTTATTTATTTATTTGTTTGTTTGTTTATTTATACAAGCACTGGGTACAGTCAGAAGCACGGGAGGGTGAGAGGATTCACCAGAGCCAGAGCGGGGAACAGAGCAGGCAGACTGACGAACTACACTGCTGAGGGGAGCAGTGGGTGGCAGGAGAGGTCTGCGCGCCATGTGGGACCCTCTCCAACGGCGGGCGGGGATCGAACTGGCGCTGCAGAGGCTGCGGGCAGCTTTGCAACCCAGTGCTTAACCGCTGCGCCACCAGGGGAGGCCATTATTGTTGGGTTTTTAAAAAATTTTTATTAATTCTAAGTTTTGATATTTTATTTGAACTACCGTTCCCTAATATTAAAGTAAATAGCAAAGTAATTAGATGGCACAGTACTGAGCCTAAAAGTTTTTGAGAGATTTTATGTCAAAGGTTATATCAGAGGATCCTCAGCCAGTGGGAAATTGGGACTTAGGTCTAATTTATCTTATTTCCTAACTGGCACCTTTCATCCTTTTAATTATGCATGGTTAAATTCTTCCCTTCTGGGCCTCCCCTGGTGGCACAGCAGTTGAGTGCTAGGCTGCGAAGCTGCCCGCAGCCCCTGCAGCGCCGGTTTGATCCCTGGCCACCGGCGAGGGTCCCACATGGCACGCAGACCTCTCCTGCTGCGCCCGCTGCTCCCCTCAATAGTGTGTTTCGTCGGTCTGCCAGTTCTGTTCCCCGCTCTGCCTCTGGTGAATTCTCTCACCCTCCTGCACTTCTGACTGTACCCAGTGCTTGTATAAATAAATAAAAATAAATCTTTAAAAAAAAATTCCTCCCTTCCTATTTTGTTTCAAATATACCTGTCTTATTAATGTTCCCAAATTAGCACATGCGACTGGATCCACAATTTACTTATGATGGATTTGCCTTGGTGTCTCTCAACCTTCTATTGTTTTTGCCTTTGAAGTGTCCCCACTTGCACGAATTAGGGAATTTTCTGCTTAGGTCACAATTTTGAGACTACATCCTATTTTTCTTTACCATCTTTACTTCTGTAGTATTGTCACATAACCTTCTTAGCCACTTAGAGCACAAAATATAAGCTGTTCTGAAATTCAGTGGTTAAAATCCCCAGAAAAGACAAAGTCACAAAGTGGAGAGTCTCAACATCTGCTTATGTATTTCTTTCAATACTTTGACTGATCCCGAAGTTTACATATGTAAACAGACTGTAGAGCGCAGCAGAAAGTGATAGCTTATAGAAAGGAGTTAAGGTACTATTACTGCCCAGGTTGCGCATTTGAGTCTTACCAGATATATCAGGGCTTCCATTGATGTCTCAGCCAGACCCTGTCTTGGTTGTAAAGACTGTCCAGTGCCTAAGTGACTTGTTTTAAGACTATGGGTTAAATTGAAACACACCTCCCTAACAGAGTATGAAGCAACAGTAAAGAAATATGAAACTAAGCAGCCACAAGTTGAAGATGATTAGCCAGTAGCTTCCTCTTAGAAGAAAAAAAAACAAAAAGATGAGAAAATAGAGTTGATACAGCTTTTCATCCACTCTGTCCAGTATACAACCAAAAATCATTAATCATGTGAAGACACAGGAAAACATCACCCATAGTTAAGAGAAAAAAGGTTCAATCGAGATGTTGGAGTCGGGAGACAATAGCTTTAAATCAGCTGTTATAAATATGGTCAAGAAGTTAAAAGGAGGATGTAATGAAAATATAGACTGTTTCTACGGAGAAATATACCATTTTCTTTTTAAAAAATAATTCATTTTTAACGAGGTGATATTGGGGTACCCCTCTCAGGTACCATGGTTCACCCACCCCCAACTCATCCATATTTCACCACCATAGACCACTGTGCTTCCTCCCTCTTCGTTCTTTCCTCTCCCCCATGAATCCCTTGCTGCTTCAGTTCTGTAGTCAGTTGTTAAGGCTTAGTTTTTCAGCTTGTCTTTATCTGCTGTTAGTTACATTATGTTCCACATAGTAGTGACACCATCCAGTATTTGTCTTTCTGCTTCTGATTTTTTAAAAAGATTTATTTATTTATTTATACAAGCACTGGGTACAGTCAGAAGCATGGGAGAGTAAGAAGATACACCAGAGCCAGAGCAGGGAGCAGAACAGGCAGACTGATGAAATACACTGCTAAGGGGAGCAGCGGGCGGCAGGAGAGGTCTGCGCGCCATGTGGGACCTTCGCTGGTGGCCAGGGATCGAACCGGCACTGCAGAGGCTGTGGGCAGCTTGCAGCCCAGCTCTCAACCGCTGTGCCATCAGGCTCCCCTGCTTCTGATTTATTTCACTTAGCATTATCCTTTCAAGCTCCATCCACTTAGCCGTAGGCATGAGTTTATCTTTTTGATCACTTAGTAGTATACCATTGTGTGTATATGCCACATGTCCTTGATCCACTCACCTGCTCTGGGGCACATAGGTTGTTTCCATAGTTTAGCTATAGTAGATAGTGCTTCAGTAAAATGGGAGTGCAGGTTTCCTTTCAAATTACTGATTTTGAATTTTTTAGATAGATGCCTAAGAATGGAATTACTGGGTCGAATGGTAGATCCATTTTTAGTGTTTTGAAACACATCCATACTGCTTTCCCTAAAGGTGGACTAGTCTGCATTCCTGCCAGCACTGTAGGAAGGTCCCCTTTTCTCTGCATCCTCACCAGCACTTCTTTCTGGCCTTTTTGATAGGAGTCAGTCTCACAGGTGTGTGATGGTATCTTCTTGCAGTGTGATTTGCACTTCCCTAATAATGCATACGTGTGAACACTTTTTCATGTGTCTGCTGGCCATTTTAATGTCTTCTTTGGAGAGGTGTCTGTTTAGTTTTTCTGCTGATATTTTGATTGGATTGTTTTGTTTTTGTGGAGTTTTGTGAGTCTTTGTGTATCTTTGATATCAGTCCTTTGTTATAGATGTATGGTGTGCAGATATTTTCTCCCATTCTCCCAACTAAGGTGAATTTTCATCTTAGTTATAGTTTCTTGCACTGTACAGTAAGTAGCTTTTTAGTTTGATGTAGTTTTTGGGTAAGCTTGCAGTGACCATATTATGATGAACTGTCTCTATGTCTAAGAATAAAGTACTCAGAAAACAGTTTTGGAGGGTGAGAGGAAAGGAATACAGGAATATAGGAGGGATTATAAAAGGTTAAGATAGAGTAAGGAGATCTGGGTTCTCATTTGAGTTTTGTAACTGGTCAAGCACCCACCCTTGGCAAATCATTTAAGATCTTACTGTACCAATATTTGTACAAATTTGTTCAATTTTTTTCATGTTAAAATGTCAAAATTGGCCTGAATTCCAACTCTCTTCTTTAAAGACTTGTAATGGAAAGAAGACTAAGTAACTTTGTCACCATGTATATATATAATCCTGGGCATCAAGACTTCAGTTATGTATTTGTGATACATTTAACATTATTATGTGCCACGTGAAGTGATAGATACTATTCCTGTAAGAATATTGGGTATTGTTTTTCTCATGAATCACCTGGCTGTATTGGAGTTAGATGTTGTTTGATGGTAGACAGAAAAAAACATCCTTTCTAAATACTGTTATTGAAAGTTTCAATTCCATAATATGTAAATAGAATCAGGAGTTATTTAAAAGTAATCACATTTTTTAAAAGTAGTCATTTGTCTTTTATTTTCTGCTTAACTTACTTATTTTTGTTGTATTTGGCATTACAGAGAAAGCATGTTAGAGGTTGGACTAATTTAAAACATAAATATATATATTTGTGTGTATGTCCAAAAGTCAGAAATAGATAGAAATTAATTTACTTTATTTGATATTTTACATTCCAGTTTATAAATTTATTTCTTCCTTGAGTCTAAAATTATTCTGAAAGTGACTAGAGAAATTTTTGTATTTGGAGATAACACTTCCTTCTTCCTTTACTTGGCTGTGTCAGAGTTGGACATTGTGACTTCTAGATTTAAAGTTTTATAAACGTTAAATAGAGCTTAGTATTTTTCATTCAGTTAGTGTTCTTATACTTCTAGCCCAGTAAAGTGTACAAGGACAAAATCAAATGAAGCTTTGCAGGTTTCCCGTGCACCGGTGCTCGTTGACTCTTACAGGTTACTTGAGTATGTGATGCTCTATCCCTGTCTCCTCCTCAGTAAGGAAGCTACTTCGTAAATGACTAAGACCAAATGTAATTGTTGTATAAGGGCACAATTAAGAATATCCCAAAAGAAAGAATGACATCCAATATTTAAAACATTTACACTGCATTTTAATTCTTTTTTTTTTCTTTCTTTCAGTAAACATTGCTGTCTTCAGGAAATAAGTTAAGGAATGAGAAGCAAGAAAGAGAGGATATTCATCTTAGAAGGACTCAGAAGCACTTTGAAAATTAAAAGGAATGTAATGATAGCTGCTAGACCCTCCTTGGTCACTGAAATGGATGAAGTACTTCAAATTTAAATGGTAACCAAAGTTCTCCTTTCATGTTGTTTCCACCAAAACTTTGATGACTTGAAAGAATTTCTTTTTAAATTTAAATACTTTACAAATACCAAAGTATAAATTAAACTGCCAAAGTATAAATGAAACTACTAATTTTGTAACTTTAAATTTAGCATAGCCAGGTTTTATTTTGGCCCCTAGTAATTGACCTTAATATTGATTAAGTAATTCTTACTGTTTTTCCCCATTCTGAATGTTTTAACTTATAAACAGATAAGCTTATTTAAGTAAGATATGGCATAGTACCAGTACATTTGTAAGTCCATCCTTAACCAAATGTCTTTTCCTTTCATAGATAATGCAGACAAGCATAAGTGGTGGTATTCTAGCAGGTCTCCAAAGGCTTTCTAGTCTTGTTTTCTGTACTCTATTTCATGTTGTTTTTTAGTTTTTCTTATTTAACATCTTGTCTCATAATCTTTTTAGCTTTATAGCTTTCATTATTATGTTACTTAATTTTTATTTTCTGCTTTGCTCCCCTTCTTGGGAATTTAGAGTTATAAAAGATACAGTTCCAGTTAAGAGTTCACTCTACTCAAGTAGAGTGAAAAAAGCAATTATAGAAATATTTGATTTTTTAATCAGCCTTCTTAAATCTCCTTGATCTTCATCCAAAATTGTTTCAATGCATGTTTTACAAAACTTAAATGTTTGCAAATGTTTTAAGCATCTTAGTGAACAATTAGAACTTATTCATGGGAAGTTTATTAATTTGATTTTGAGGGATAATCATTTGTTTGCCTGAGTCACTATGTCTTGGTAGTGATTAGGTTCAATTGTTTAAAACTTCAATCTTCTTGTGAAATACAGAGATGTGAAAAATCATTCAAATACTGTTTCTTTTGTGAATACTAATGATTCTAAGAAACATTATGACCTCTATTTCAAGGAAATTATTCAAATTGGCAAGTATAACCCAGAATAAATAGTACATAAAAGAATTAATGTTCTGCTTACTCTCCCCTAACACTGACCTTGATAAAATGCTAACATTAACCTTGGTAAAATGTCTTAACCCCATTTTTTAAATTCTCCAATGAGTATTTGAATCTCTAGTTAGAACATCTCTGTGCTCTTGTCTCTTCCCACCACATAGCAACTGTTAGCTTTTTTAAACGTCCAATAAGTTCCATTAAAAAAATAAAGTTGAAGGAAGCAACTTTTGAAATACACAGAAATTAAAGTGTTAAGTGTTCACTTATATTAGTGAGATGATATATAGAAAGTCACCAAATTTCTCTTTCTTCTCTTTTAATGATATAGTTTTCTTTACCTATTTAATTATATCTAATTCTGTAATCTTAAATTACAGCTTCATTAATAAACCCAAACAAACTATGTTGTCAGAAATTTTATTGTGAGACTTTAATAAACTCTTGTCAAACTCTTAACTCCATTTAAATCCATCTTAGCAAGTTTAAGTAACCATGGATAAGATCATTGTAATCCACAGATGGTGAATTTTTCTAATCATTAATTTCCACCATTTGCACACCAACTTTGTATTCACTTTTCACACAAAATGTATGTAAGTTTATAATATTTTCAAGAACAAATTAGAATGGGTCAGAACTTGACCTCTCTTCAAAATAAGATAAGAGGACTACATTGATTCTCCCATCAAGTCCAGTTCTGAAGTTAGTACTTCGAAACCAGGAGGGATGCAGAATTAAAGAAGATCAAAGATGATCATCTGCATTTATGTATTATTTAATTTTTATGCTCCTATCCAAGCTGAGTGTCTCTAGATTCCCAATTCTGCTGTGGCTTTTGAAGATGGAATGGAATCAAACTTCTACTTGTGCCATTAACACAATTTCTGGTCTGTACAGTTCTCAAAGAAATGAAGTAAATTGTCCAATTTCCAGTTGCTAGTTAGAGATAGAGCAGGTATTTCTGACTCAGCAGCCTGAACTTTTAACCAGAAGTTTATTCTAGTTTACAAATATTCAATATGACTTGTTGAAGTTACTTCTTTACCTAGTAGCAGGTAAAGAGAGGTCTTATTATTAGCAGTATCCTCATTTTGACTTTGTAAAATTATGCCCCCTTGATGTACATATTATCTTCCTTTTGCAGCAGCAATTTGTCAATATTTTAATTTATCAAATTCTTGATTATGTTCTCAAGGTGTTAGTCATTATGTAATATAAAAGAAAACAGAATCTACACAAAGTGAAAGTTTAAGTTACTTGAATATAACTTCATTAAACCCATATTTTATTTGAGATAAAGGACAGAGAAAGGAGATAGTTGGAGGAAAATTACAAAACTGACCTTTTGGCTTAGCTGTCCCCCCATGAAGCCTTATTTACTGTTCTCTTTATCCCCACATGTTCACATCCACACAAAAACATGTATGTATATGTTCATACCAGCTTTGTTGTAATAGATCCAAATTGCACTCAACCACATGTCCTAAGATAGGTAAATACTTAAATTCTCTGTGGTGCATCTATCAAGGAATACTATATTAACAATAAAAAGGAATGAACTATTGACAACTTGGATGTATTTCAGGGACATTATGCTGAGTAAAAAAAGTGAGTGTTGGGTCTCCCTAGTGGCACAGCGGGCTGAGCGCAGTGCTCTGAAGCTGTCCGCAGCCTCTGCAGCGCCGGTTCGATTCCCGGCTGGCCAGGGAGATTCTCACATGGCGCAGCAGACCTGTCCTGTCTCGCCCGCTGCTCCCCTCAGCAGTGTATTTCAGTCAGTCGGCCTGTTCTGCTCCCTGCTCTGTCTCTGGTGAATTCTCTCACCCTCCCACGCCTCTGGCCTGTACCCCAGCTCTTGTATAGATAAATAAATCTTAAAAAAAAAAAGAAAAGAAAAAAGTGAGTCTTAAAGGGCTGCATACTATGTGAGATCATGTATATATATAACCTCAAATTTTCAAAATTATAGTGCTGGAAAAGAGATGAGCGGTTACCATGGGTTTGGGAATGTATAAAGGAAGTGCGTAAGGGAGATTTTGGCAGTGAAGGAATAGTTTGTGACTGTGATACCGAAACCTGAGCCCTGCAGCACAGGCCACGGGGCAAGACCTGCTCTTTTTCAGTGGCCGTTTTCCAGCTGCTGCTGGAGTTGCTGTAATCACGTTACGCCCATGTGATAAAATGGCATTTTATCTTGCTATAATAATATAGTATAATTAATATAATATAATATAATATAATATTAGTATAGTATAGTATAATATAATATAATATAATCTTTTTCAGAGTCCCCTATCCTATCTCCTGCTATAATAAACTACCCACGTGATAAAATGGCATTGAATATAAAAATATATTTACCAATATCAGTTTCTTGGTTTTAATATCACATATTTATGCAAGATGTGACTTGGGCAGACTTGTTGAAGGATACACAAGGCCGTTGCTGTCCAGCACTCTGTAATGTCATTGCAACCTCCTATGAATTTCTTTTTGAAATGAAACATTAAAAAAAAACCCTGTCATCATTAAGTGTGATCCAGTAAATTCAGTTCTATAAAATGCAAGGTCATGTTCCTTCTGGGCTAGTGAAGTGACTCAGGTGAACTACACAGATACTCTGTAAGGGAGTCTGAGAGTGCAGATGTGAGTTTCATATTCTCCTCATCTTATCCACTGGCACCTCCTGCTTTGGCTTAAATATGGTCAAGGTTTGTCTAGGTCTTATGCCTGCCTGGCAGACCTCTAGGACGATGCCATTGTTTTAAAAAATATACCAGCTAGCAACTATTTTATGAGCTGCTCTGGGTAGATGGGATCGGGTGAGTCCTAGGAATGCTGAGTGCTGCTCTCCAGCTACCTTGGGTTTCTAGGAGGGATTGTTTGCTGTTTTCCACTAAGTCACTCTCCTATTCACATTACAACTTTTCCTTCTCAGCCACCACTTGAGAATAGGGGTTTAAATGTACTTTCAGCCAATTGTATAATATAATTATCTATATGTTTTACTTACTTAGAATAGTTTTCAATCCAAGATTCGGTAAATCTTAATTTTCTAAAATTTTAAGTAAAAAGTGTGTTTCATGGCCCCCATGTAAAGCTGTATAAAATGAGGGAAAACAAAGAATAACAAGAAGTTATTTCATTCTTGCTTTCTAAACCAAGGCAATAAATTCAAAATGATCTCTCAGATTTTTTGGAGAGAAGGATGAGAGACCCTCTGGATTATACCCCTAGCTTCTCATGGGACAACCCAACCTATCTGACTGATGGAATGAACTTTATGCTCTCTTTACATGCTAACTCATTCATTCGTTCATACATTTACTTGAGAAAAATATTTGCACTAGGCAAAGAATTAACTTACTTTGTGTTAATAACAGATTTAAGTGGTTTGTATATGTTTTCTCTTGATTGTAATCATGTCACTGTGCAAACGTACAGGGATACAAAGAAGAATACAGTACAGGTTCTGTTTTCAGTGGCTCACTATCTTTCAGGCCAGGCAAACATATAAATGGACATAGGTAGCATTTGGTCAAGTGCTTAATTCCATGCTTTACCTGCCTGGGAAGAGTGAGAGAAATTTTTCCAAAAGCACAAAGACTGTTCCTGGATAAATAGGAGTTTACTCTCAGGGGTAACAAAGGAGAAAAGAGTTCTAGGCAAAGGTAATGAGATATCTAGAGATATATCTACCTGCTCTATGGGAAAAGAAGCTTTTGAAGTTGAAGATGTTATCCAAGATATTTTAGTGTGATACCCTTCCTTTACATTAAAGGAAATGGAAGCTCTAAGAGGCAAATGTATTTACCCACTATAGTATCTCTTTAAGTATTTTTTTCAAACTATATAGCTCAAAATATATTTTGGTCAGATATTACTCTACTGTAAGAGAGATGCTTCTTCCTCATACTGTTTTTCTATATAAATTTGCTTCTAAAAAAATAACTTTTATTTCTCTTTAAATTTTTATTCTGAAATTTCCAAGAATTCACAAAAACTCAAAGTAATATAACAAATGTTTATTATTTTACCAGCAAGAATTAATTGAATGCTAACATTTTGTCGTTGCTGCTAAAAGAAATAAAACAATTTAGATAATGGTTGAATTCCTCTTTGTATCACTCTCCAACTTCATTCCTGTCCTTTCTTCTCTAGAAATAATTGCTCTGTGAGGTTGGCGAATATACATTCTTATGTGTGTACTTACAAACAGTATGTAGTATAAATGGTAATATACTGTATGTACTTTTGCATCTGTCATTGATCTGTGATATTTATTTAAATATACTTTTTCATATAAGCTGAAAATGAATTATAGGAGAGTAGCTGATATGCTTAGTAAGCAGTAGAGATTTGCTGTTGTATGTGGTTTTGTTCTCACTGTCATGTTAACTGCATTGTGTTTTTAGAAGAGTGTAAGTTTTAAAACTTTTGTAGGTTTTAAAACTTGTTTTAAAGATTTTAATTGGGAAGACAGTTATTTTTGTAGGTTTACAACTGCTCTAATATTAACATTTTTGTTATTAATCTGTCAGTTATTTACATAACTATATAACTTTGGGGTTACACTTTCGTACCTCTGTTTGTGCACAGGCTTCACTCACCCCTCTCTCAGCACTTCCATTCCTGTGACCTATCCTCTCCTCTCTCCCCTACCACACTCTCTGGTAGCTGATATATTTTTTCACAGAATCTAAGAATTATTTTTGCTATGCATTGCCAGTATATGTTTGGTTATTTATAGTCCACAGATAAGTAAAACCATCCAGTATCTCCTTCATCTTCTGATGATTTCACTTACTGTAATCACCTCAAAATTCATCCATTTTGAGAATTGAATAGAAAATCCAGAAATAAACCCACAGATTTATGGTCAACTAATATTTGAGAAAGGAGCAAAGAATATGCACTGGAACAAAGAAAGTTTGTTCAATAAATGGTGTTGGGAAAACTGGGTCGCTACATGCAAAAGAATGAAGCTTGACCACTACCTAACACCATGCACAAAAACCAACTCAAAATGGATTAAAGAGCTAGACATAAGACCTGAAACCATAAAATACATAGAAGGAAATATAGGCGAAACACTACGTGATTTGCACATCAAAGACATCTTTACAGACACATCACCCAAAGCAGTGATAGTGAAGGCAAAGATAAACAGCTGGGACTACATCAAATTAAAAATCTTCTGCACAGCAAAAGAGACAATAACCAAAACAAAGAGAAACCCCGCTGACTGGGAGAACATTTTTGCACACAACACTAATGATAAAGGACTGATCACAAAAATCTACAAAGAGCTGATGAGACTCAACAAAAACAAAGAAAATAATCCAGTCAAAAAATGGGCAGAAGAGCTAAAAAGAAACTTCTTTGAAGAGTAAATGCAAATGGCCAACAGGTATATGAAAAAATGTTCAACGTCACTTGTAATCAGGGAAACGTAAATCAAAACTACAATGAGATACCATCTCACACCAGTGAGAATGGCACATATTAAAAAAACTAGCAACAACAAATGTTGGCGAGGTTGTGGAGAAAAGGAACTCTCCTGCACTGTTGGTGGGAGTGCAAACTGGTCCAACCACTATGGAGAGCTGTGTGGAGATTTCTGGACCTACTAAACATAGAGCTTCCATATGATCCAGCAATTCCACTCCTAGGTATTTACCCAAAGGACACAGAAACATCAATTCCAAAGGGCACCTGCACGCCTATGTTTATAGCAGCACTATTTGCAATAACTAAGCTATGGAAACAACCCAAATGCCCAAAAATAGATGACTGGATCAAGAAGATGAGGTGTGTATGCACCATGGAATATTACTCAGCAATCAAAAAAGATAAACACATGCATTTTGCAGCAACATGGATGGAGCTAGAAGGGATCATGCTCAGCGAAATAAGTCAGAAAGAAAAAGAAAAATACCGGATGGTCTCACTCATAGCAGGAATTTAGAAAACCTAAATAAGAGACCAGGAAAAAGACTAATTAATACAAAGTAAAAATCAAAATCAACAAGCAACTATAAACCAGAGACACACTATGGGGGGGGGGGCGGGAATTGGAGGAGGAGCGGCGGGGAAAGGAAGGACTAGAGTCAAGGGGGGAGGTGCAATTGTATGGGGAATATAACCAAAATGAAAATGCATACATTGTGCAAAGATGAAAAAAAGATGTAAGAATTGTATAAAATAAAATATTTAAAGAAAAAAAAAGATTCATCCATTTTGTCCCCTAGGCATTAATTCATTTTTTAAAATAAACAGTAATCTGTTGAATATATTTCCACAATTTCTGTATCCAGCTGTCTGTCACTGGACACTTAAGTTGGTTCCATGACTTGGCTATTGATATGAACATAGAGTGTATAAATATTTTCATGTTAGAATTTTCATGTCTAATATTAAAATTAAAAAAAATTACAGCTGAACAACTGCAACAGAAATATTCTCTAATAGAATGAAATTACTAAGGAATGACTACTGTGTGGTAGAAATTCTTCCAAACATGTACTACCAGCAAAACAATACTAAGTAATAAGTAAGTTGTGCTGAATGGGAAAATATTCTCTGAAAACATAGTGAGATGACCCAGGGAAAGAATATGTCATCTGTATTTTTAGTAGAACTTAAAAGTCCTTTCACCTAGGGTGTAGCCCTGCCTGGTATTAGGGATAACAATGTTTTAAGTTAATTACAAGTTGGAATAGTACTAAACATTTGAAGTGATTGAAGAGCATAATCATTGTGAAGAACCTCCTTGTTTCTATTACTAGAAGGGAAATTCACCTGCCATATTCTTGTAACACTGAAAAACTGGAAATCTGCAAAAATGCTTGTAATCGACAAGCCAGTTATTCCCAGCCCCACTGGCACTTTAGTGCTGAAGTAATTGACCCCATGTAGTAGCCACATAATAATGGAAGAATAAAATTAGTGTTATCATTTGGCTTGTACATTTTGAAGATTAACAGTTATAGCACATGGTCGTAGGAAAGCTTATCTGAAAATGCCAGATTGTAAAAATGAAAGGAGGCTATTGATCCCTAAGAAATGCATTCTTCTTGGAATCTGGCCCAGGCATATAAAGAGGAAGGGATTAAAAACCTTCTGGTTTTGTAACCTCTGATGATATATTCTGGGCCATCATATGACTGGTGCTGAAGCACAGGTGGGTTTCATATGAGGAATGTTTAAAAAGAAACAAGACACAGATGCCTTGGTTAGATGCAAAATCGGGAAGAGCAAATCAGCATCTTTATTTCCAGATAGATTTCTTAGCTAGTATTTTTTCTCTATCCCATTGCCCATCTGCCAATAACGGGAGAAGTATCAGGACACCTGCACTTTCATTCACAGTCTCCCCAAATCATCAGACAGGTGTTCGTTTTTGTTTTGTTTTGTTTTGTTTTTGTGGGACCCTCGCCTGTAGCCGGGGATCAAACTGGCGCTGCAGAGGCTGCAGGCAGCCTCGCAACCCAGTGCTCAACTGCTGCGCCACTAGGGGAAGCCCAGGTGTTCGTGTTTTTAAGACAATTATGGGTGTTAACCATAATCAGATACCATACCCACCCACCCAAAAATCTGGAAAATTGCAAATGTTGGCAAGAATGTGGAGAATTTGGAAACTATATGCATTGCTGGTGGGGATGAGAAATGCTTGATTCTCTCTAAATATGTTAAATGGTCCTGCAAAATGTTAAATATAAAATGATCATTGCCCCAGCAATACGCAAAAAATTGAAAATAGAGTCTCAAAAAATATTTATGCAAAATGTTCATAGACGCACTATTCACAATAACCAAAAAGTGGAAAGAGCCCCAAATATTTATCAACAGATAAAATATGAAAAAATAAAACTTTGGACCATTAGATTCAAAAAACAAGTAAAATGGAAAAATTTCTTGAAAAACCCAACCTGTCAAAACACTCATTAAAAACTGAAAGTTTAAACAGTTAAACTGAAAGTCCTAGGTTTTCAAGAAATTGAATTTGGAGTTTTAAATTTTCCACTGGAGCAAACTCCAGCTCCAGATGGCAGATCCTACCAGGCATGTAAGGGAGGAAATAATACCACATTTACATAAATTCAGGCAAGAAATAAAAGAAGTAAAGTGAGTAGTATTATGATGTCAGAACAAGCTTAAGACATTGCAAGACTGAAAGCTGGCAAATAGACACAAAAATCCTGAATAAAATATTAGCAAATTAAACCCAGTAATATGTAGAAATAATAATATGTTATGACTGAAATGTAGGATTTTTATTCCACAATACAAGGTTGTTTTAATCTTCAAAAATGGATCATTGTAAGTCACATATCAATAAACTTGAAATAAAAACATGATTATCTTAACAGGTGGGCATGGCATCAATTCATAGTAAAGAATTCTCATCAAAGTAAGAGGAAAAGGAATTTACACAGTCTTGTTAAGGGAAAATAGAAGTATCCTACAGTTAATATCATATCTAATGAGGACTAGGCTAAATACTTTCTTCCCAATATGAGAACAAGAAAAAAGTATGTCAGTGTTATACTTAAAGTCAGAGCCAGTTCTGTAAGGCAAGAAAAAAGAAAATAAAAAGTGTGTAAATTAGCAATTGAAAATTAAAATAAAAAAAAAACACCATTTACATGGAACTACCCAGCAATTCCACTCCTAGGAATCCACCTAAAGGACACAAAAACATTAATTCGAAAGGAAACCTGCACTCCTATGTTCATTGCAGCACTATTTACAATAGCTAAGATTTGGAAACAACCTAAATGGCCAAAAACACATGACTGGATCAAGAAAATATGGTATATTTACACAATGGAATACTGCTAAGTGATCCAAAAAGATAAATTCATGTCATTTACAACAACATGGATGGAGCTGGAAGGGATTATGTTAGTGAAATAAGTCAGAAGGAAAAAGAAAAGTACAGGATGGTTTCACTTACAGGAGGAATATAAGGAAACCGAACAAGGGATCAAAAAAAAAGACAAAACCAGGAGGCAAATTATAAATCCAAGACACAGCCGGGGAGAGGTAGGGAGAGGGATCAAAACAGGGAAAGAGCACAAAGGTACTATGGTGAGGGTTCATGGGTGATGTGGGAGTTATATGGGGACAGCACCTGAGGAGAGATATCAAATATTGTACAAAAATGAACAATGGTGTAAAAAGTAAAAGGGCCAAAATAAAATAAAAGGGCCACAAAAAAAGCCATTTACAGAAACGTTACAAAATATGAAATCCTTAGGTATAAATCTAATGAAATATGTATAACACATGTGCTGAAAACCTACAAAGCACTGATGAAAGAAATCAAAGATCTCATGAAATGGAGATACTGTGCTCAACTCTTGGAAGAGTTTTCTTTGTTAAGATGTCAATTTTCCTGAATTTCTACACATTGAATGAAATCCCAGGGAGAATTGTTCCAGAGCAGTCAACAGCTGACTTTTAAATTTTATTTGGAAAGGCAAAGGAACTAGAATATTCAATTTTGAATAAGAACAAATTTGGAGGACTCAGAGTACCTGATGTGAAAATTTAGCATAAAACTACAGTAACCAAGCATTGTGGTGTTATTATTAATATAACAACCACATGAATCTATGGATAAAGAATAAACAGTCCAGAAATAGACGTATATATGGTCAGTTGACTTGACAAGGTGCAGAAACAATCCGTGGAAGAAGAGTTAGTCTTTTCAACAAGTGGTACAGGAACTTTTGAAAACAACGGACCCTTGAACTATACCTTAACTACACCTTAATTTTTTTTAATATTTTATTTTATATAATTCTTACATTATTTTTCATCTTTACACAATGTATACATTTTCATTTTGGTTATATTCCCCATACAATTGCACCCCCCCTTATTTTGACTCTAGTTCTTCCTCCCCCCACCCCTCTCTCCTCCCCTCCCCCCCAGGGTGTCTCTGGTATATAGTTGCTTGTTGATTTTGATTATTACTTTGTATTGATTAGTCTTTTTCCTGGTCTCTTATTTAGGTTTTCTAAATTCCTGCTATGAGTGAGACCATCTGGTCTTTTTCTTTTTCTTTCTGACTTATTTCGCTGAGCATGATCTTACACCAGCGAGAATGGCACATATTAAAAAAACTAGCAACAACAAATGTTGGCGAGGGTGTGGAGAAAAAGGAACTCTCCTGCACTGCTGGTGGGAGTGCAAACCGGTCCAGCCACTATGGAGAGCTGTGTGGAGATTCCTCAACCTACTAAAGTTAGAGCTTCCATATGACCCAGCAATTCCACTCCTAGGTATTTACCCAAAGGACACAGAAACATCAATTCCAAAGAACACCTGCACCCCTATGTTTATAGCAGCACTATTTACAATAGCTAAGCTATGGAAACATACCAAATGCCCAAAAATAGATAACTGGATCAAGAATATGTGGTACATATTCACAATGGAATATTACTCAACAATCAAAAAAAAAAAGATAAACACATGAAGTTTGCAGCAACATGGATGGAGCTAGAAGGGATTATACCTTAATTTTTAAGCACCCTTCTTTTTTTTTTTTTAAAAGATTTATTTATACAAGAACTGGGGTCCAGGCCAGATGCACGGGAGGGTAAGAGGATTCACTAGAGACAGAGTGGGGAACAGAACAGGCAGACTGATGAAATACACTGCTGAGGGGAGCAGCGAGCGAGACAGGAGACGTCTGTTGCACCATGTGGGACCCTCGCCGACTGGCCGGGATCGAACCAGTGCTACAGAGGCTGTGGACAGCTTCACAGCATAGCGCTCAACTGCCTGAGCCACCAGGGGAGGCCCTTAAGCACCCTTCTATTCACAGAGCATTGTGTTAGTTTGGCAGGGTCCCTAAAGGAATCATAAACAATAACAAAGCAGTGATGAGTGCCAGATGAGCAAGGATGAGTGCCAGAGGAAAGGAGCTGCTGATATCTACATTATTTTGGAACAGGCTTTTCTTTCTAGTCCTGAGACCCAAGTGCACTGAACAGAGTTAATTGATTCACTGTCCTTTTGAGGACTTTGAGAAATTGTTAATTTGTTAGTCAGCTAAAATCCAATATGGGATCTCTTCCATCTGTCACATTTTGGATCTGTGATGATAACCCAGGCTCAAAGAATAGACAAAATGAAGAAAACTGATTTTCTTTGTATCCTTTCTGTTAATTTGATCTGCTTTAAACTATGTAGTTTTCCTTTTGCCGATAGCTGCTGGCCATTCAATACAATCTCTCCCATGCAAGGAAAGCAGCAAAGGAATTTTTTCAAAGACTGCCAAAATTCTGTAGGAATAAAAGATTCCCTCTTTTTTTCGTAACATATCCATGATACTCCATGCACATAGGACAAAGTGGTTGGAGCTGCGTGTCATCACTTTTGCCGAGTGCTGTGTGTTTTTAATGTACATTCTCATCTCTGAGGATTATTCATTACAACGTGTACTCACACTTTCCTTAAATTAAGTACTCCTTCAATTCTCCCCCATTCTTCTTAACACACAGCAAGAATGTTCTATAAAAAGAACTGTGCCACCTACACTTCAAATGCCACTGATTTAGAAAGTCATTGATTGATTTTTCCTGGGGAATAAATTAGGCTTTCCCCTGAGAATGGGGAGTGGGGGAGAGGGGGGAATGTTAAGAATGAAGATGGCTGTGTCTTATGAGGAAATTGTTTATGCAGTTGCCATGGAAATAGCATGTAGGCATTCAGACTAGGAGCTTGTGATATGTCAGTATTTGCCAAATAGAAGTCAGGTATGAGTTGCAATCATTTTCTTTCTTGGTTCAAATTTAGCCCAACACGTGATTATGTAAAATACATGCCTGCTTGAATATATTTGCTTAATTTTTGTAGGAGACAGGCAATATAAGTTACCAAGTTGTAAGATCATATAATTAAGACAAATAAATCTAGGGGAAGTGATTTTCAGTAAATGATTCCTAAAAATGATACAACCAGGGTGCTCATGGTTGGGCTTTCTTTGACATTTGTAATTGACAATTTTTCCATATGAAACATTCACATTAGTGGACCTAATTGGTACTACCTATTTGTTTGTGAGTGGTATAAAATATTAGGAATTTATTCTTACTTTTAAGTGTTTGATTTCATTTTATAAGTTGAGTAAGACACAACGGGCAGTGTTTCTGACAGGACATCAGCTAGCTTTTAGTTTCATGCTTTGTAAGTAAGGGATGATAGAAAGCTAGAGAGCGCATATATGAATTTTGATGCTAAGGAGAATTTCACTAATTTTTTTTAAAGGATAATAACTTTTTAAAAAAGATTTATTTATTCATGCATACAAGAACCGGGGTACAGGCCAGATGTGTGGGAGGGTGAGAGGATTCACCAGAGACAGAGCGGAGAACAGAACAGGCAGACTGACTGAAACAGTGCTGAGGGGAGCAGCCGGTGAGACAGGGGAGGTCTGCCGCGCCTTGTGGGATTCTCGCTGGCTGGCCGGGATCGAACCTATGCTGCAGAGGTTACGGACAGCTACACAGCGCTGTGCTCATCTGCCTGAGCCACCAGGGGAGGCCTGAATTTCACTAAATTTTTCATAGTTTGAAGTTTCGTCACCAATTCCAAAGGTAATACAGACATTGCAAACCCTGCTTGCAACTACAACTTTCTACTGTACACACAAACCGGAAGAACAGGAAAATCTAAAAATGTTTAGAATATGCTCTATTTATTGAAAAATGGAGTGTTACCCACTAATTCTGTTACCTCATCTTTTCGTGTCAACTTTGTCAGCTGTTTGATAGCCTATGTATTTTCTCCTCTTAGATTTCTCCAAGACATATGCTTTGTAAGTAGATAGCCTAGAAACTTAATGTCTTATCAGAGCCCTAATTGCCTAGTCAGATAGTTTTTTAGAGGAGGCAAGTTTTTAGTTAAATTTAAAGATAAAGGTATCAAAAGTTTTTTTTTTTAAGATTTATTTATTTATTTATATAAGCACTGGGTACAGTCAGAAGCGGGAGGGTGAGAGAATTCACCAGAGCCAGAGCGGGGAGCAGAACAGGCAGAAGGACCAAAGCACACTGCTGAGGGGAGCAGCGGGCGGCAGGAGAGGTTTGTCTGCACGCCATGTGGGACCCTCCTCTGGTGGCCCGGGGAGCAGCCGGGGATCGAACCGGCTCAGCAGAGGCTGCGGGCAGCTTCGCAACCCAGCGCTCAACCGCTGCGCTACCAGGGAGGCCCAAGGTATCAAAAGTTTTAAAATTATTTGTACCTGGGCCTCCTTGGTGGCCTAGGGGTTAGGTCTCAGGTGCTATCACTGCTATGGCCTGAGTTCCATCCCCTGCTAGGGAGCTACCCACATATGGCGCAGCAGACCTCTCCTGACTCACCCGCTGCTCTCCTCAGCAGTGTATTTCAGTAAATCTGCCCGTTCTGCTCCTAACTCTGTATCTGGTGAATCATCTGACACCACCCCCCTCCCGCCCCCAGCACCTCTGGCCTACACCTCTATCCTTCTATGCAAAAAATAAAAATTAAAAAAAAAAACACAAAACTTTTCAAAGAGGCCACAATCATGGAGTGAAGTCACCCCAGTCCTCTTAAAAACACCACTCTAAAATGCCTGGGGTTTGCTTCAAACCAGTCCAGAGTGAAGTTGGGTATGTGTGTGGTGATGGTGGTGAGAGTACAAAGGAAAGACAGGTCATTTTTTTTGGTAAAATTGTTGAGATGGATAATGAATATATGAAGATATATAGGTTCACTGTATCATTCTATTTTTTATGTACAAGTGATATTTTTTATAACTTAAAGAAATGGGAAAATAGTACCTTGCCCCCCCCCCTCCCAAAATAAGCAGTCCTACAAATTGGTATGAAACTCACCATGGAATTGCAGAGCAATGAGCACCCATGGCTGCACAGAAGGGTGACCTGGCTGGGATGTCCATGTGGGCATGGGCACCATGCTGGGTCGTCTTCTCTTGGAGCAAGGGGTGGGGCTCATTGCAGACCTTGAACACGTTCTCACTGTTTCTAAAGCTGCACCCCAGGTAAAGTAGACTGCACATTGCTCAAGGCCTGCCCCATATCTCCCTGGGCAGTGCAGTGATGGCCTCCAGGCTGTCGTTGTCTGTGTACTGCACTTCTTGATGATGTGCAGGGGCCTCACAAGGATCTGGTTGTCGGTCAGCTTTATGTAGTGGAGGACAGCATGCTGGGACTGAATGGGCTCTATGACTTTATCCAAAACATTATAAGCAAGAGCACAGCTATTTGTTTTGGAGTAGATTTCCATGGTTTTCCTCATTGCTTGCAGGGTTCCGTCAGTCAGGCTGGCTTCTTCATCCAGAGCGGTGTTCTCCTTTGGGAAGGGTAACTTTCTATTATGCAAAAACACTTTGATTTTCTCCCTCACAATATCAAGACCTCTGTCACTTGGGTCTTTGAATTCCAAAACTGTTTCCTTTAGTGCTGGGCCCAGTAGGACTCCTACTAAACGCAGGATGGCCGGATGCTACTTGTTTCCAGTTCCTGGGAGGGGCCTCAGTTATAATATTGGGCATATTTCCTTCTCTGGCAAAAACCTCCAACTAATAGTATCTTCATTTCCACAATTTTATTCAACTTGACTGGCCTTTCTTTTTAGATCCATAGCAGCCCATAGTGGCCAGTGCTGCCCTCCTGGGGACCTTGCTGGGGCTAGGGTAGGGTTCGGAGCCCCATGCTCATCTGTGCTACCACCATTCTCCGGCACCTCCATCCTCCCATTGCCTCTTCCTGAAGCCCTGTTCTTCCAAACTTCTGAACATTTCTTTATTAACCCGTATTTTGGTGTTTCTTGGTGAATGTTTCCTGCGCACTTCAGAAGAATGTATGTTCTGCAATTGTTCTATAAAACTTTCCATGAATGTCAATTAATTTCAGCTAATTGGTGATGCTTAGCTCATTCTGATTTTTTTAAAAGCACTATTATTTGCTGAACGTCATTTTAATGTTTACAACTGTAATTGTAGATGTCTTTCTCTTTTCAGATCTTTACAATGCTGTACAAATCTGTACAAAACCATCTTTTTATATTTTGAATCATATGCGCATTTCATTTTCTCGGTAGTCTACTTTGACAGTTTAACCACTCCAGTTTTATTTTGATGTTTTCATATTTTATGTTTTTCCTTATAACCCACCTATATCATTATATTTGAAGTGAGTTTCTAATAGATACCAAGCAATAAGGTCATGATTTTAAAATCCAGTCTCTTAAATGATGTGTTTTTACTACTTGTACATAATGCAATGGACATGTTTGGTTTTAGGTTTACCATTTGTTTTCTGTTTATTTCCTCTTGTTTTTCATTAGGTTTCTTCTTTCCTGGCTTATTTGAACAACTTTTGATATACCATTTGCCTGTTGTGTTTAGTATATGTCTTTGTAAAAAAATATATATATATAATAGATGTTCTAAGGTTAAAATGTACATATTAATTAAACTTTTACAATCTACTTAGAATAACTTTTTTACCACTTCAGGTGAAATGTGGATGCCTCATCACCATATATATAGCTTTATCTTTGTTCCCTTCAGGTGTAGTTACCTTATGATATTACCTACATGTAATGAAAACTCCGTCAGGTAATATTAATTTTTTATCTATCAACAATTTTAAAGGATTTAAGAGGAGGAGGGTACTGTATTATATTTATCCAGATGTTTACCATTTATCTTTCTCATTCTTTATTCTTAATCTTTCAGATTTGCTTCTGATAGCATTTTTCTTTGTCAGTGATTCCTTTTTAGCATATTTGTAGGCAACCATGTTCTCTTACTCTCCTTCATTTAATGTGTCTTTTTTGACCTTCATCCTGAAGAACGTTTTTTGTTGTGCATAGAATTCTTGTTTGACAGTTCTTTTCTATCAGGATTTTAAAAGTATTGTGCCACTTCCTATTGTCCTCCACTGTTTCTGATGAAAATTCATAGTTATTCAAACAAATTTCCTAACATTGTTGCTTATCTTTGCCTGGTTTGGTGATACGATTTTTTCTTTACTTTGATTTTGATGTCTATGTTTTTCTCTGAACTTATTTGTTGAGTTTCTTGAGCTTTTTTAACCTCTGGATAAATGTCTTTTGCCAAAACCTGGAAAATTTGGGGCCATGATTTCTTCCAGTCTTTTTGTTGTTGTGGGTTTTTTTTTTTTTTTTTTTGGTGCACTGTATTCTTTTTCCTTTCTTTCTGGAACTCCAGCCACATTGATGATAGAACTCTGGTTATTTTTCCACAAGTCCCTCAGGTTCTCCTTTTTGTTGCTCATGTTGGTTAAGTTTATTTCTCCCTATTGATTGTTATTTGTAGCTTCTATTTCTTTGCTTAGATTTTCTAGCTTTTCATTTGATTCATGAGTTTCACCCTTACATGTTTAGGTTTTGTTTTTTTTTTTTTTTGTTAAATATTTATTTATACACGCACTGGGTATAGTCAGAAGCACGGGAGGGTGAAAGAATTCACCAGAGCGGAGAACAGAACAGGCAGACTGACGAAATACACTGCTGAGGGGAGCAGCGGGCGTGGCAGGAGAGATCTGTTGCACCATGTGGGACACTCGCTGGCAGGCAGGGATCGAACCTGTGCTGCAGAGGCTGCGGTCAGCATCGCAGCCCAGCGCTCAACTGCTGCACCACCAGGTCAGGCCCAGGGTATTTTTTTAATAGACAGTTACTCTCTTTGTCAGATAATTCCACCATTTATGTTATATTGACATTGACATTTGTTGGTTTCTTCTCTCAAGGGGTTCTTTATTTGTCTGGTCAATTTGAGTGTCCTGCTTGTTTTGAATGTTTGATATTTACTTCCTCTTGTTTTCATTCCTACAACATCTCTTGCCTACAGATTCTTACACCTGAAATATGACATGATGTTTACTTCCTTCCCCCTTTCCTTCCTCACACCCCAGGCATTTAGCCTTTACTTTTCTCTGATCTGATAATTTATTTCATTGTCTCAAAAAAATATTTATTTAGTATTCACAAGTGAAATTACATATCTTAGCACTGAGGACCCATTAATGAATATCACACAAAAAAATATTTAGCAAGAGGAAGTAAATATCAACAATAAACCTAAAAAATAAGTTGTATTACCCATAATAAATTTTCTATGGACAAAAGTATTGAATGTAATATAGTGGGATATAATATAGTGGCAGTAGTAGACAGAATGGACAGACTATTTTAAATAGTTTGGCAAGGATAGAGCTCAATGAAGGGAGATATTTGAGCAAAGATGTGAACCTATTCTTTCTAGCTTCTAAAATTTCATTGAAATATCTCATTTGATAATGTCTCCTCTCTTGTTCTTTATTTCTTTACTAATTATTACAGTGAGGTTTTTGAACCAAGAAAAGTGAGTATGTCCAATCAAAAGTTTTGTAAGAACACGTCTACAAACACTAAACTGAAGATTGTTTATATAATCAATGGTTGTTTATCCATCAAGATATTTCTTTTTATATTTTCCACTGTGAAATAAAAGGAAATTTTTATAATGCAGCGATAGTCATTTGCTGCTTGTAATTTCTGAAAATTTTCTAATTATATGTCCTCTTTGACCTAGACCCAGAATAGTTTCAACAACTTTGCTAATAAAGGGTGCCAGTATTTTTTCTTATTTATTTATTTTTATTGAGGTAAAATTGACATTACATAAAGGAAACAATTCAGTGGCATTATTTTATTCACAATGTTATACAACCACCAACTCTGCCATGTTCCAAAACATTTAATTAATCTGAAAGGAAACCCTGTATCTGTTAGGCAGTCATTCCTTATTCATAACTGCCCCTAGCCCCTGTCAACTCCCATTCTGCTTTCTATTGCAGAAATATGGTTTTACCTATATTCAGTATTTCATATACCAAATGGAATCATACAGTATTTGGCCTTTTGGACCAGATTATTTATTTTTTTACTTAGCATAATTTTTTTTGAGTTTTACCCATGCTGTATCTTACATCAGTTAAGATTTCTTTTCTATTGCTGAATAAATCCTGTTATATTTATATATCATATTTTGTTTATCTATTCCTCTGTCAATGGACACAGGTTGCTTCCACCATTTGGTTATCGAGAATAACATTACTATGACCAATTATCTGCTCAAGTCCCTCTTTTTGGTTGTTGGGTTTATGTTTCTAGCTGTAGAATTCTAGCCTGTAGGATAATTTTATGTTTAACATTTTGAAGACCTGCCACACCCTTTTCCACAGTGACAACACCATTTTTAAATTCCTGCCAATGATGTATAAAATCCACATCCTCACTAATCCTTGTTATTCTTCGTTTTTGTGATTATGACCATCCTACTGGATTGAAGTGGTAGCTTGTGGTTTTGATTTGCATTTTCCTCATGGCTGAAGATGTTGAGTACTTTTTGTTTGTTGATCATTTTGTGTCTTATTTGAAGATGTTTTCAAACCCTTTGCTCTTTTTTTAAGTGGGTTGTCCTTTTCTTTGTAAATTATCAAAAGTCTGATAATTTTGTAATGATACAAATCATTTATTAGCTATTTGATTTGCAGATATTTTCTCCCATTCTGTAGGTTGTCTTTTAACTTTCTTGATAGTGACTTTTGATGCACAGAGATTTATAACATCTGTTTTGTTGTTGTTTGTGCTTTTAGTGTCTCATGTAAGTACCTATTGCCAAATCCAAACTAGTGAAACTTCTCCCAGTTTTCACTTACGTTTTATAGTTTTAGTGCTTACACTTAGGTCTCTGATCCATTTTGGGTTAATGTGATATAGGGGTTCAGCCTCATATTTTCAGATGTCAAGAGTAGCTGTACTAGCACTATATGTTGAACAACCATTCTTTCCCCCTTTCAATTGTCGTGGTGCCCTGGTCAAAAGTTAGTTGACCATAGATTTATGGGTTTATTCCTGAACTCCCAATTCTATTCCATGTTTGTCCTTATGCTAGTACCATGTTGTTTTGACCCTGTAGGTTTGTGATGTTTGAATTTGGGTATTGTGAGTCTTCCAACTTTTAAAATTTTTTTCAAAATTATCTTGGTTATTCAGAATCCCTTGAGAGTCCATATATATTTTACAATCGGCTTGCCAACTTCCATATAAAGGGCATCTCTGATTTTGGTAGTGATCACTGTCATTGGGGGTGGGGGGATTATATTGCCATCTTAACAATATTTATTCTTCCAAAATGTGAATATGGGATGTTTTTCCATTTATTTAGGTTTCCTTTAATATTCTCATTAATGTTTTGTAATTTTTAATGTACAGTCTTCTTCTTTCTTGCTTGAAATTATCCTGAAGTATTTTCTTTTTGATGCTATTGTGTAGAATTGTTTTCTTAAAATCATTTTCAGATTGTTCCTTTTTTAGTATATGGAAATGAGGTCTTATATCCTGCAACTTTGCCAAATTCATGTATTAGCTTTAGAGTGTGTGTAAATCTTTAGGATTTTTTTAATTTATAGGATCATATAATCTATGAGTAAAGATAATTTTACTTCTTCCTTTTCAGTTTGGATGCCTTTTTTTTTCTTGTCAAAAGTTCTGATTAGAACTTTCAGTACAGTGTTGAATAGAAGTAGTGAAAGTGGAAATCTTTGTCTGCTCTTGATTTTAGAGGAAAATCTCTCAAGTTTTACACCATTGAGTATAGTGTTAGGGATGGATTTTGCATGAATACCCTTTATCATGTTTTTCACTCCCACCTTTAACATATGAATTACTTCACATCCTATCTAGCATGTCATTTTAGCCAATTTAATCAGTTTGTAGTGGTATTTTATTACAACTTTAATTTGCCTTTCACTGATGACTAATGGTGTTGAACACTTCTCCATATACTTGTTGGCCATAGAATCTGTTCTTTTACATTGAAAATCAATCTCAGTAATTTGCCTTATATAAATATATATTCAATGCAATAGGAGTCAGGTCCTTTTAATGTTTAAAAACTCTAAATTAAGTTTTTATTATTAATGTGATTTAGAACTGTGAATCTACAGTAAAGGTTTGAAAAATTGTCTTATTAGGTAATGTATATGAACATTAATAATTTTTATACATTTAAGCATCTTAAGAACTAGGAGAAAATTCTTAGAGTATTGTTGATAGACAGGTAATTATAGCTCCATTTGAACATAGGTCAAAACTTTATTTTTTTTAATATTTTTTACATCATTGTTCATTTTTAAACAATGTTTGCTTTCTCCCCCACCCCTAGAAAAAGAATGCAATAAATGTTACTTATCAAAAGAAGTTAATGTTTTGTCAAGTGACATACACTTCTGAATGATACAAATGGTAAAGGTATGCATATTTACTTGTCAGCAAATGGGCGTCACTGTGTTTGGCTAATGTTCTAATAAACATCCTTGAAAATGGAGTTGTCTGCAGCTGGCTGTAATTAGGATTGGATTGTTTCATGCATCAGAAATGCTGAAGTTGCTTTAATTCCTGGGTGCCACAGCTTTCTAGTTATTCTACTCATTTCCTGCAACTTCAAAGTGCTCATCTGTTTCTCACAAAATATTTGAATGAGTACAGAAACATGTAACAGGTAGCCATTGTTATTAGCTGTTTTTATTCTCAGACATTGAAAGGTAGGATTAAAGAATGGCTCAGAAATCTTGTAGTAACATACAGAACTGTATTGAAAAGAACTGCATTGAAATAATGATGTTAAAAGACCCTGGGGGTGGAGAGAATAATAGAATTTGACTGGAACACTGTAAATCCCACAGTCTATTTTAGTTTAAAATATCTGACAGGGCCTTCCCGGTGGTGCAGCAGGTTGAGCACAGCACTGTGAAGTTGCCCACAGCCTCTGCAGCACCGGTTCAATCCCCAGCCGGCAAGGGAGAGTCCCACATGGCAAGGCAGACCTCTCCTGTCTTGCCCGCTGCTCCCCTCAGCAGTGCTTTCAGTCTGTCTGCCTGTTCTGCACCCACTCTGTCTCCGGTGAATCCTCTCACCCTCCTGCGACTCTGGCCTGTACCCCAGCTCTTGTATAAATAAAATAAATCTTTAAAAAAATAAAATACCTGACAATGATTGTCAACTGTTATTAACAGTTTCGTGACATTTGGAAATAAGTATTAGTCATCATAAGATTTTGGCATATGAAGGGATGTCCTATCTTATTTGCTATCTTTTTTAATGACATGTTCTTTGGCTTTTTTGGAAGAGGTAACATTTAGTAAGCATTTATTTGTCTTACATGGTGTTAGTCTCCCTTACATTATCTGTAATTCTTGCTGCAGTTTTGTAAACCCAATTTACAGATGAAATGTCGACTGACAAAGGATATCTTGCATAACTAAAGTCACTGAGCACAGAAAATAGTGATTTGAATTCTAGTTTGTCTCATGCTGCAGTTTTGCACTTTTCCTACCCAGTCCAGTCAAGATGGAGTTTCTGGTGTTTGAGGACTTCCACAGGCCAGTAGTGTGCATCTAGGGTTAGAACTATTGTAGGCTTAGAATAACTCTCTGTGCTTTCTACATGAGACCACACTTAAGTAGACTAGAAAGTGTAGTAAAAGAAGGTATTTTCATCTAAAAATGTGTGTAGTATTGTCCATTTATCTCTGCCAAAAGATATCTATTTGAAACTTCCACGATGGTACACTTGAGAACATGCTGCAGCTCCCCTTCGCTACTTCACATTCCTAAAAATAATCCTTTCTTCTCCTCCAAAATTTATATATAGTGTTCATCAGGCACAACTGTGAAGGGAAACAAAAAGCAAAATTGACCAAAAGCCATGACGAATGTCTGAAAAATGGATTGGAATGCATTTGAGAACCATAATCTAAAATAGGTGTGGGAGTGGAATACTGAAAAAGATAACGAGTGACTTGAAGGGAGCTTATATGTAGTGGCATAGATGGACCTAACTCTCTCTTTATTCATTTCTCTTTGGTGTGTATGATGCAAAACCAATCATTGGGGTGCTTTAACCACCAAGACAGTACCCCAGTATTGTCACTATCCAGAATATATAGGAAAACCACCCAAACTATCTATGTTCTCTACCCAGTGGCAAATTTTGCCACACCCCTAAAAATAGTGCTGCCATAAAAATATATACATCAGTCACAGACTGACAATATATCTCTAAGGTCTAAACAAAAATGAGTCTACAACACAAAATTCACAAAATATTTTTTTAACTGATACTATGAAGGAGAATACCAAACTTTACCAATGGAATAATAATCACGGAATCAAGAGTTAATATAGAAAGCAAAACAGAACTTGAGAATAAATATAATAAATATCTTCAGAGACATGCTGTATCATACTGCATTCATTAAAAAAAAGTTTAAAAGAGATTTTTGATGTTGAGGACAGTTTAAAAGGAAGGACAAAGAAATCAGGAAGGGATAAAGGTAAATTGAGAAAAGTGGAAAATATACAAATTCCAAAATCTTGTATTAGTTCCAGAGAGGAAAAAATAGAACAAAACTAGAGGAGAGAAGGGCTTCCCCGGTGGCGCAGCGGTTGAGTGCCATGCTGCAAAGCTGTCCACAGCCTCTGCAGTGCTGGTTCGATTCCCCGCCGGCCAGGGAGAACCCCACATGGCACAGCAGACCTCTCCTGCCTCACCTGCTGCTCCCCTGAGCATTGTCTTCACTCCGTCTGCCTGTTCTGCTCCCCGCTCTGGCTCTGGTGAATTCTCTCACCCTCCCACGCTTCTAACCTGTACCCCAGTTCTTGTATAAAATAAATAAATCTTTAAAAAAAAAACTGGAGGAGAGAAGTAGACAACTTTCTAGAATTAAAGAAAAACTTAAGTCTTCAATATAAAAGAAACAAGTTTTAAATATTGCTATATTTTATATTATTTGTCTCCTTACTTGAAGTTAATTTCTTGGGAGTGTTGTGTTAATCTTTGTATACACCTATCACTCTGAGCATATAGTTCTCACAAAATATTATTTGTGGGATTGAAGATCAAAAACAGCTAAAGAGGGCCTCCCTGGTGGTACAGGGGTTAAAGTCTCAATGCTATCAAGCTGTTGCCAGCCACTGGGTCATGAGTTCGATCCCTGGCCAGGGAACTGACCCACATGGCACAGCAGGCTGCTCCTGTCTTGCCTGCTACTCCCCTCTGCAGTATATTTCAGTAAATCTGCCTGTTCTGCATCCCACTTTGTGTCTGGTGAATCCTGTCTCTCTCACACACACACACACACACACACACACACACACACACACACACACACACACACTACTGCACCTCTGGCCTACACCCCAGTTATTTTATGAATAAAATAAAAAAGAAAAAAGAAACAGCTAAAGAAAAGTATGCCATCTGGCCAAAGTAGTCAGGAGATTGTGAGAAGTGATCAATGTTGAGTTATTGAAGAATGTGGGAGTTGCGCTGAACCTCATACCAGGGGCCCCAACAAAGTGGGTGCTATAAGAATGTTAAATTCCATTTTTATTTTTTTAAAGATTTATTTATGCATAGAAGAACTGGGGTACAGGCCAGAGGTGTGGGGGAGGTGAGAGGATTCACCAGAGACAGTGAGGAACAGAACAGGCGGATTGACTGAAACGCACTGCTGAGGGGAGCAGCGGGCGAGACAGGAGAGGTCTACTGCGCCACGTGGGTAGCTCCCTGGCCAGCCGGGGATAGAACACGTGCTGCAGTGGCTGCAGATAGCTTCATAGGATGCGTCTTTACCCCTTGTGCCAGCAGGGAGGCCTTAAATTCCATTTTTAAATTGCAGTAATTTTAAATTGGAGTGTCTTTGATTTTCCTTGGTTATAATAGTTGCACCTTCTTTCATTTTATGAATGATAGTGCCTTTTCACAGAGTAAATATACTGGAAACAAAATCATTTCTAGTCTATAAAATTTTCCTATATGTTCTTAAAGCAAGGTTGATGATAATTAGCCATATTATAAAAGTTGATAAATTCCAATGAAGTGATTTGCCTCTTATTCCTTTTATGTGCTTTTGGGGCCCCGTAAATTGTTTTCATTCTCGGAGGCTTGGCAGCTGATCTCTTTTGAGTAGGCCTATGCTAGCAATGGTTTTCTTTTTTTTTTTTTTTTTATTATTTTATTTATTTATTTTTTTTTATTAGATAATAAATTTTATTGTTATATTCCCCATACATTTGCAGCACCCCAATTCTGACCCCTCCCCTCCCGCCCCTGCCCCCCTAAAAGTGTCTCTGGTTCATAGTTTTTTGTTGATTTTGATTTTCACTTTCTTATAGTTATTCATTTTCCTGGTCCCTTATTTAAGTTTTCTAGATTCCTGCTATGAGTGAGACCATCCGGTATTTTTCTTTTTCTTTTTGGCTTATTTCGCTGAGCATGATCCCTTCCAGCGCCATCCATGTTGCTGCAAATTGCATGTGTTTATCTTTTTTGAATGCTGAGTAATATTCCATGGTATATATGTACCACATCTTCTTGATCCAGTCATCTATTTTTGGGCATTTGGGTTGTTTCCAAAGCTTAGCTATTGTAAACAGTGCTGCTATAAACATAGGGGTGCAGGTGTTCTTTGGAATTGATGTTTCTGTGTCCTTTGGGTAAATCCCTAGGAGTGGAATTGCTGGATCATATGGAAGCTCTATGTTTAGTAGGTCCAGAAATCTCCACACAGCTTTCCACAGTGGTTGGACCAGTTTGCACTCCCACCAACAGTGCAGAAGAGTTCCTTTTTCTCCACACCCTCGCCAACATTTGTTGTTGCTAGTTTTTTTAATATGTGCCATTCTCACTGGTGTAAGATGGTATCTCATGGTAGTTTTGATTTGCATTTCCCTGATGACAAGTGATGTTGAACATTTTTTCATATGCCTGTTGGCCATTTGCATTTCCTCTTCAGAGAAGTTTCTTTTTAGCTCTTCTGCCCATTTTTTGACTGGATTATTTTCTTTGTTGTTGAGTCTCATCAGCTCTTTGCAGATTTTTGTGATCAGTCCTTTATCATTAGTGTTGGGTGCAAAAATGTTCTCCCAGTTGGTGGGGTTTCTCTTTGTTTTTGTTATTGTCTCTTTTGCTGTGCAGAAGCTCTTTAATTTGATGTAGTCCCAGCTGTTTATCTTCGCCTTCACTATCACTGCTTTGGGTGATGTGTCTGTAAAGATGTCTTTGATGTGCAAATCACGTAGTGTTTCGCCTATATTTCCTTCTATATATTTTATGGTTTCAGGTCTTATGTCTAATTCTTTAATCCATTTTGAATTGATTTTTGTGTATGGTGTGAGGTAGTGGTCAAGCTTCATTCTTTTGCATGTAGCGACCCAGTTTTCCCAGCACCATTTATTGAACAAACTTTCTTTGCTCCAATGCATAGTCTTTGCTCCTTTGTCAAAGATTAGTTGACCATAAATCTGTGGGTTTATTTCTGGATTTTCTATTCGATTCCATTGGTCTGTATGTCTGTTCTTGTTCCAATACCATGCAGTTTTGATGATTATGGCTTTGTAGTATAGTTTGAAGTCTGGGAGTGTGATGCCTCCATTCCCTTCTTTTTTTTTCAGGAGAGCTTTGGCTATTCGGGGTTTTCTGTGATTCCATATGAATTTCATCAATAATTGTTCTATTTCTTTGAAGAATGACATTGAAATCTTGATTGGAATAGCATTGAATCTGTATATTGCTTTTGGAAGGATGGCCATTTTAATAATGTTTATTCTTCCAATCCATGAGCAGGGGATATCTCTCCATTTCTTTGTGTCTTCTTCTATTTCTTTTAACAGTGTTTTATAGTTTTCTTTGTATAGGTCCTTTACCTCTTTTGTTAGATTTATTCCCAAATATTTGATTTTTTTTGTTTCAATAACGAAAGGGATGGTTTTTTTGATTTCTTCTTCTTCAGATTTATTGTTTGTGTATAGGAAGGCTACTGACTTTTGCGTGTTGATTTTGTATCCTGCCACTTTACTGAACTGATTGATGAGTTGAATTAGCTTTTCTGTGGAGTTTTTGGGGTTCTCTATGTATAATATCATATCGTCTGCAAATAGTGATAGTTTGACTTCTTCTTTTCCTATTTGGATTCCTTGGATGTCTTTCTCTTGTCTTATTGCCCTGGCTAGGACTTCCAGTATTATATTGAAAAGCAGTGGTGAGAGTGGACATCCTTGTCTTGTTCCAGATCTTAATGGAATTGCTTTCAGCTTTTCACCATTGAGAATGATACTGGCTGTTGGCTTGTCATAGATGGCCTTTATGATGTTAAGGTATGTTCCTTGTATCCCAAGAATTTCAAGGGCTTTTATCATGAATGGGTGTTGCACTTTGTCGAAAGCTTTCTCAGCATCTATTGATATTATCATATGGGTTTTATATTTCTTTTTGTTGATGTGTTGGATAACGTTGATTGATTTTCGGATGTTAAACCATCCTTGTACAGCCTTTCATTATCAGACTACTCCAGTGAGTCTCATTCTAGCAGCTCTTCAGAACCTACTTCCTGATTCTGAACAGGCAGTCCATTAGAAAAATGGTTTTCTAAAAATGGTTTTCTAATGGACTGCCTGTTCAGAATCAGGAAGTAGGTTCTGAAGAGCTGCTAGAATGAGACTCACTGGAGTAGTCTGATAATGAAAGGCTGTTCTTTCTCAGGCCAGTACATCCTGACTCATGGAGAAGCCATATGTATACTCTGTGACAGAAGCAGATCTCTTGGACAAGAGCAGATCTGGCTTTGACTATCAAGTAAAGGGCCTAAAACTAGAATTATCTTATCCATTAGTGCCCAGTACCCACAGTACATTATAGGAATACACAGAAATATTTTAATGTCTTTCAAAATCAGGAGAAAAATGAACTTTTTTTAAAAATTTATTTATTTATTTATACAAGCACTGGGTACAGTCAGAAGTGTGGGAGGGTGAGAGAATTCACCAGAGACAGAGCGGGGAACAGAACACGCAGACTGATGAAATACACTGTTGAGGGGAGCAGCGGGCGCAGCAGGAGAGGTCTGTTGTGCCATGTGGGACCCTTGCCAGAGGCCGGGGATCAAATCGGTGCTGCAGAGGCTGCAGGCAGCTTTGCAGCCCAGTGCTCAACTGCTGTGCCTCCAGGGGAGGCCCGAGAAAAATGAACTTTTAACTTAGTGTTTTAACAGGGCCTCCCCTGTGGCACAGCAGTTGAGCGCTGGGTTGCGAAGCTGCCCACAGCCTCTGCAGCGCCAGTTCGATCCCCGGCTGCAGGGCGAGGGTCCCACATGGCGCGCAGACTTCTCCTGCTGCCCACTGCTCCCCTCAGCAGTGTACTTCGGTCCTTCTGCCTGTTCTGTTCCCCGCTCTGGCTTGGTGAATTCTCTCACCCTCCCGCGCTTCTGACTGTACCCAGTGCTTGTATAAATAAATAAATCTTTTAAAAAAAATGTTTTAACATGATGTTAATATTTAACAGTCATAATATGTCATGTTAAATTTTTTACGGAGACAGGACCACAAAGAAATGTCCAGGGCCTACAAAATATTGCCCTGCCTGATACCTCTCAAGGTTAACGCTAGACTGTGATAGAGTAGCAAGTTTCAGCAGACATGAGATGTTTAATCCATTTGTTTTCCCTCTCTACATCTTAGTGTCTTCACCTGTGTAATGAAGAGTTTAGACCGGGCAACCTAGGAGGGCCTCATAGATCAAGCATTCTTAAATGAAGTCCTGTGTCAGAGATTCTGGACAAGGTCCCAGCCAAAGCAGATCATCTAACATGACCTTATTGTGAACTCAGGCACTGTGCTAATAACCCTTACAGAACAGACCTGGTATCCACCCTGATTTTTTTGAGTCCAGTTAGACATACAAATTGGGAAATGATACAGAGCATGAGGTATGTGGGATTATAATGCAACTGGTAAAGGATTAGAAATAGTAAAATACTTTGTCTGTTGTAAGTACTCAGTAAGTATTTAAGGAATGGATAAAATAATGATAAATGTATATTATTAGTTTATTTTCTTAAGACAAATATATATCAGAAAAAGTATTAACCTATGGGATTTTTTTCCTATTATTGTCTGCAGAAAAATAGCAAAAAACATTTTGGAGATGGTTACACCAAAAGTATTTAAATCTCATTGTTACAAATCACAAGATTTGAAGATTAAGTCCAGAGCTCTTTTAAACTACTGCTATCTGTTTATTTATAAAGTTTTATTCTTATCTGTCTAATCCAAAATTTGTGCCGTATTAATAGACCTATATTTTTCTTACTTTTGCTGTATGTTGTTCATTTTTTTAAGATTGCCATTAGGAGATGGGCAGTCAATGTTTGATGTTTCTCCTATGCGCAGAGGGCCTCCCTGTCACACTACTCCAACCTTCTTACCTGCTTAGGGATATCATATCAATTGAAAATGGGTTGATTTAATGAATAACTGTAATGTTATTATCATGAACTAGGGACATACACTTGCTAGTTGCAACACCAGAGGACATTGGGTTTTTATCCATGAAAGAGTAGAATCTACAGCAGCCCGATTCCATCATCATAACTCCATCATCATAAATGCCCATGTGTTTTTTAATTTGGATTGTGAATAATAATGTTTCAGATTTCTTTTGAAACATCTCAAGTCATTTTAGCTGACAATGTATGGTGAAAAACTACAAGAGAAAGTAGAAGAGGATACTGTTTATGTTACTGCTTATGATCATTACCCATTTATCCTTTTATTTTCAATTGCTGGGAACTTGGTAGAATTAAAAGAAAATACTGATTTCCTTTTTTTTTCTTAGGATTACTCAGATACTCAGCTAAGCATGAATATTTAATGTACATGAACTCTGCCTAGCATTTAATAGGCAGCTATGGTTAGCTGTTTTTTCTCATAAAATGTAAATTTATTATGCCTTCTCAGGGAAGGACTTTCCATTTTTTTTTTTATTTTGTTGGTTTCATCATTTATGGAAAACAGGTCATGTATAAAATATTATTTCAAGTTTAAACATTGTAAATGCTGGAGATTTCATAACATTGTGCTTCATAATACCATTTCTGCTTTTATTTCTAGAATTACCTTTAACATAGCAGAAGTGTTTTTCCATCATGTCTAGATAGATGATGGTTTTTGTTTGGTGCTTGTTGTTTGTAAGCCTCTGCTTAGATAACACCATTGCACATTTCTGTATCAGAACAGATTATAGAAAAGCTTAATCCTGTTTTTTTTTAATTTTTAAAAAAAATTTTTTGCCAGTTTTTCTAGTTTTTTGTTTGTTTGTTTTATTCATACATACAAGAACTGGAATACAGGTCAGATGCATGGGAGTGTGAGAGAGTTCATCAGAGACAGAGCAGGGAACAGAACAGGCAGACTGACGAAGTACACTGCTGAAGGGAGCAACGGGTGAGACAGGAGAGGTCTGCCTTGCCATGTGGGACCCTTGCTGGCAGAGGCTACAGACAGCTTCACAGTGCTGCACTGAACTGCCTGCGCCACGAGGGGAGGCCCCTAACTATTTTTAGATAAGGAAACATAGAAGCTACAGCAGATAACAATATGACTAAACAAAAATTATTTTTACCATCTTAAGGATCTTCTAATCACCACTTACAGACCTTTGACTCTAAGCATTTGAAATTGTGGGCATTACAATTTATCTGAATGACTGTTCTAGTGTAACACTAGTCAAAGAAACATATTAAGTGTCTGCTGTGTATTGGCTAAAAATGAAATAGACTCCAAGAATAACGTAGTTGGGGGAATGTCCAGGCACCCATAAATGCACCTGCAAGTTAACATTCACACACCAGACTCTTAACAGGGGCAATGTAGTGTAATGCTTAAGGGCATAAACTTTAGAACTAGATTTTCTGAGCTAAAATTCCACCTTCTGTATTAAGTGACCTTGGCAAGTTGCCTCAGAGTGCTTCAGTTTTGTCATCTGTAAAGTGGAGGGAATAGATTTAAAATGTGGAGTTTTGAAATGCCAGCTAAGAACTTTGGATATGACATGCTGAGAAATAGGGAGTCACTGTAATTTCTTGAACAGGCAAGTTTCATGATGAGACTGAGGAGCAGTATTTTGGTGGCTGTATATAGATGGAGTGGGAGGTCCTAGTGGCAGAGACATCAACTAAGGGACTGCCAGCACAACTTAAGTGTGAAATAAGCAGCAGTGGATGTGTAAATAAATGGGCACGGCCAAAAATCACCATGGAGGAAAAAAGTCATCCAGATTTCATGATAGACTGGATATGTCTTTAAGCACCACCTTTTTACAATCACATGAATTAGCCAAATCGTAGACAATGCTGATGTAGCAGCTCAGTGGAAATCTCCTTGTAGGTGCTGTCAGAAATTACAAACTCTGGGGACTCCAGCTGGTAATGTGTGCATTCCCTTACAGCTTCCTTTGCTCCTTCAACACTGGAGAATGACAGGAAGTACTGGCTTCACCCTGTAGGAAGTATCTCTGCTGGAGCTGCTTACTGAACTGAATGCCTTTGTTTAGAATTAATTGACCATTCTACAATGGCATGTTCTTTAGAGCTTATTCAAATTAGGCAAATTTTAACCACATGATAAGTCAGAGACATCTCAATCTTCTTTTCAGCAAGGTCAACAGTGACTTTGAAGGAAAAAAGCAGGAAAGCACCATTAGACAAAAGCGCACAGTGTGTTAATAAAAACTATTCAAGAAAATTTTATTGCAATTTGAACACTGAATTGTATCAATACCTTTTCCTGTCTTGTAGTATTAGCTGAGCGACACCAGCCCTTTTCAGTCCATTTTATTGTAGGATGTAGGAATGTTAGATTTATAATACTAAGAAGTAGAAGAGTCTGGAATTAGAAGCCAGACAGTTTTTCAGTATCTGGTGTAAATTTCTTTTACTTTGGCTAGAGAGATCCTTGAAGTTAAAGTAGAATAAGAAATACTACTCTGTATTTTAAACTTTCTGAGGATATTGAGATATTTATTATTATTGAGTGATAAGGAATTAACCCTGACAAAAAAAGTAAAAAATAAGGACTAGAACTGGTTTAAGAGAAAATTTCCTTAAAATATATCCAGAGGAGTAGATATTGACACACAGGCAATCTTTATTGTTGTTCCATAAGAGTGCTTTATAAACCTAACAGATAGCAGTGTTTGAAAATCTCTTAGGTGAAGCTTTTGTTTTCCCTTTAAAATTGGTTAGATACTTCTAGCAAGTTTTTTTTTCCCCCAAGTTATGTTTATTGAGGTAAATAGGTTTATATCTGTACATCTTCTCTGGAGATTATAGGTTCAAATAGCTACAAATATACACTTGCACATGCTACCCCACCAGGACGCCAACTCTCCTCCACCTGGTTCCAGTGGGCCCCTCCCTCTCCACTACCCTTCCCCTCTCTGGCCTCAATTTTACAGTCAGATGTTGAGTTTATTATTGGTTTGTTTTTTTCTGTATTCTACCTATAAGATCATCCAGTATTTGTCTTTCTCCTTTTGATTTATTTCAGTTAGCACATCCATGTTATCACAATGGTAGGGGTTTGTCTTTTTTTTTTTTTTGGCTAAGTATTATTCCAGCATATGTGTGTGTGTGTGCGTGTGCGTGTGTGTGCGTGTGTGTGTGTGTATACACATTTTCCTGGTCATTTCTGTCCTTGGGCTCTTAAGCTATTTCCATAACTTAGCTATTACAAATAAGGCTTCAGTGAACATATGAGTATATATATCTGGCTGTTTTTAATTCACAGACAGAGCTATTATTTTCAATGACAAGGATCCAGTCAGTAGTTTTAGCTTATGTAACAGGACAGTCTTTGTAATTTTATTTTATCAAAAATTTCTTAATAGATTTAATTGAGTATTCTCTGTAGTCAAATAAATTACCACTCTTCCCTCCAGTCTGAGTAAATTGAATAGTAGCTAGTTTTGTAAGAGATGTAAGATATTTTTACAAGATCTTTGTCTTCACGAAAGAATTCATAAACTACAAATCCTTTCATTTAGCCACAGTATTAGAGACCACTATTAATAAAAAAAAAACACCAAAAACATGTTTTGTGGGATAATATTTGGACTACTTGCTACTATAGAGAAATCATAAGAAAAACCTTGAATTTGGATAAAGACAGCTCTAGCTTTATCCCAGCAGACTATCATTCAAGATGAAGGAGATATAGGGGCTTTACAGTAAAAATTAAAATTAAAAAAATACATCAAACCTGCCTTTAAAGAAATATTAAGGAAGCTGTTACAAAACAACAGATTTCATCTAGAGTCATAGAAGCAAAATTATACAACATAGAGGAAGAGGAGAGTAGAAATATAGAACATTAGTAAGTAAGGATAAAAGTCATCCATAGGTGTAGAGAAGGCATTTAATAATACATTTCACCCCTGCAGGGTCATGTCTTGGTGCTGATCACTCTAAGGTAAAACTCTGACTAGGCATGTGCTATTGCTCTCTGTTTAGATGGGATGGAAATTAGAATGAAATGGCATCTGGGCATGGGTGATTTGGTGGAGGGAGGAAAAAAAGAATGAGGGTTGAAGGTAAGAGATAAAACTAAGTTCTTACCAGGTAGAGTTGAAAGAACCCAGTAATTACTGAAAAAGTGCTGCAAAAGTGCTCTTTAGCAAGTGAAGGAAAAACTTATTCACAATGTACAAAGTTAATCAAGTGATAGAAGTGTGTAGAAATATGTTTTTCCTGAGACATTGTTGAATGTAGGCTAATTTCTACCTCATGAAACCAGTTTTGGCCATCATTTAGCAAGCACTGGCTTAATCATTGCTTCTTAAGCTTTCATGAACATAATAATCATTTAAAAACAGATGTAGTAGGTCTATTGTGGGGCCTGAGAGTCTGCATTTCTAGCAAGATCACAGGTGATACTGGTTAGTAGACCACATTTTGAGTAGCAAGAGTCTATAAACAGTTGTTCTGGGATTCCATCCAGCAAGATGATGAAAAGGGAGGGACAGCTGCTATACAGAACCTCTGTTGTTGTTGAATGGAAGAGTCAGACCCACATCTTGGTCTTAGAACCCAGGAGCGGCCCTGGGCAGGGGTGGGGGAGATGGACACACATGGCTGGTATGCAGGACTGAGAGTTCTACCTCCAGAGAATAAAAATCAAAGGATAATATCCATATATGGGGAGAAATCATTTGATAAGACACAGCATCTAATTAAGTTGAAAACTTAACAAGATGGAAATAGAAGGCATCTACCTAGACATAATAAAGACCGTATTTCATAAACCCAGCCATTATTATACTTAATAGTGAAAAACTGAAAGTGTTACCTTTAAGATCACAAGTAAAACAAGGATGCCCAATGTCACCACTTCTGTTTAATACAGTATTAGAGGTTTCGTCTAGACCAGTCTGGCAACAAGAAATAAGATGAATTCATATTGGAAAAGAAGTGAAACTACATTTTTTGCAGAAAATATATTTAGAAAACCCTTAAAGATCACCAAAAATCTGCTACATTTTATGTACAAATAATGAGCACAAAGAAATTCAGAACACAATTTATAATCACATTAAAAATTAAATACTTAGGAATTAACTAAGGAAATGAAGGACTTATACAATGAAAACTACAAGGCTCTATTGAGAGATGCATAGAGATGGAAATATATTCCAAGTTTATAGATGGGCAAAATACATATAGTCAAAATGACTGTTTTATCATAAACAACTTGTAGGTTTAATGCAATCCTCATTTAAATTCCAATGAAATTTTGAAAGGAAATAGAACAACAGAATACTAGAATTTATGTGAGCCATGAATACCCTGAATAGCTTAAACAATCCTGAAAAAAAGAAAAGTAGAGGCATCATATTACCTGATTTTAAATTAAATTAAAATGCAACAGCAATTAAAACAATAAAGTATGACAATAAAAGATACATGGATGTATGGAACAGAATTGAAAGCTCAGAAATGAATTCATACATATATCAATACCTAATTTATGGCAAAGAAACCACAACCATATATTCTGGAAGACTGCATAGACACATGTAAAAGAATTAAGTTGAGTCACTCTTTAATACCATGCACAAAAAATAAAAGATAAAGACTTAGATAAGAGACCCATAACAATAAAATAAAAGAAAACATTAGCAAGTTTCATGACATCAGTGATAGAGATGCCTTTGGGGACCCAACCCCAAAGAAAATAAAAATGAACAAAGTAAGAAAAAATAAGCATTTGGGATTACCTCAAATTAAAAGACACAAAGAAAAGAGAAAATATTAGTAGCTTTAAAAGATAGTCTGGAATGGGGGGTTGCAATTGTATGGGGAATATAAAAATAAAATTTATTATTTAAAAAAAAAAGATAGTCTGAATGGTAAAAGATAGTCATACATCATAGAATTGATAGGGGTTAATAGCCAACATATACAAAAAATGCATGCAACTTAAAACAAGCAACCCAATTACAACAGGGCACTTGAAGAGGCAATGAACCAAAGAGGATGTGCAAATACCAACAGATGCATGGTCACTTTTAATAAGGGAAATGAAAATACCAGCAGAAAGACTCTCAACAAGTGCTGGAAAGGATATGTAGAAGAGGAACCCTAATGTGGTGTTGATGGGAATGTGATTTGGTGCAGCCATTTTGGAATATGCTCTGGACTTATCTTAAAAAAACTAAAACTGGAAATACCATATGACCCAGTGATCTCACTTTTGGGTATCTATTCAAAAAACATGAGACCATTAACTGAAGAAATTACATACTTCACAATGTTTCCTGTGGCATTACTTACAATAGCTAGGATTTGGAAGCAATCTAAGTGCTTGTTGATAGAAGACTGGATAAAGATGATGCGGTACACACACCATTGAATACTATTCAACTGTAAGGAAAGGTGAAATGTTACCATTTCTATCAAAGTGGAAAGGACTCGAGGGGATTATGTGAAGCTAAATCAGCCAGAAAGACAAAGACCAAGGTTGACATTTCACGTATGTGAGTAGTATAAGGAAACAGCAGATGACATGACAAAGCACATGATTTATATACTGTCAGATATTGATAACCAAAGTGAGGTTTCTGATACTGCGGGAGGAGGGAGGGAGAAATTGTCAAAGGGAAATAAGGTATGGTAGTAGGGGGGGGAGATTACTGGTATGTTCAAAGTGTTATGTAGAGCCTCCCCTGGTGGCGCAGCAGTTGAGCGCCAGGTTGCGAAGCTGCCCACAGCCTCTGATCCCCAGCCGCTGGGCGAGGGTCCCACATGGCGCGCAGACCTCTCCTGCCGCCCGCTGCTCCCCTCAGCAGTGTACTTCGGTCCTTCTGCCTGCTCTGCTCCCCGCTCTGGCTCTGGTGAATTCTCTCACCTTCCCGCGCTTCTGACTGTACCCAGTGCTTGTGTAAATGAATAAATAAATCTTAAAAAAAAAAAAAAAACAAAGTGTTATATAAACACACACACACACACACACACACACACACACAGAATGAAGAAATCTTCCCCGATAAGCAAATAATAATTATTACTATAACTCCTGTCTCCTTACTCGTTGTTTGCCTTTGCCTATAAAATTAGCTGGCTGCCCTTTATTTTGTCACTTCAAATTATTTTATACTGCATATTTATTCTATAACAAAGAAAACTGCAACAAGAAGACATGCCCTCTCTTTAGTGGAAATTCCATGCTTCATCTCAGAGCAACAGAGCTTTGCCCTAGAAGATTCTCTTGCTGCCTCTGCTTAAAAGAAAATGGGGTCACTGAGAATAGTTGATGTGCAGAGGTCACTTTATGGTTCTGAGTGGAGAGTGGGTTTGAGAGGATGACCTGGACTATAACTTTGGTCAGTTTAGTTTCTTTGATTCTCATTTCCTAGGTCTATACAATGAAAATACTTGCCTGTGTAAGGTTGTTGGAGTCTTGAATAATCAGTAATAATTATGAAGCACCTGGTGTAATACCTACAGTATAGTAGATGTTCAGTAGTTTATAGTAAGCACCCCAGTCACTGAGTGGAATGAAACAACCATTAAAACCGATTTAATTATCTTAACAATAGGCATTTCAAATATTAGCCTTGTATCTAATGAGAAAAATTTTGTGAATTTTTTTATGAAAGAAAAGATTAAAATTATGTTTTGTTAATGTTTTTGTTTCTGTTTTGCTTCATTTTTCAAAAATGATTTATCATTTACATTTCACTGTAATTCAGAAATTAAATTTTAGATTTCTCAATATTATTTTTATAAGGAAATTAATTCCTTCTAACCTGACTTATCTAAATTTCTGAAGTGAAGCTACATCCAAATAGTGGCATTCTCAAAGATTCTTCTGTGGCCTTTTAGTTAGTATAGTATATAGGAAAAATGTCAGGAATAATACAGCCGGCACCTTGGAGAGTATGAAATCAAATTGGTATTGCATGCTAAGCATAGAAAAGCTAGCCGTTGTTTAATTACTAAGTTTTGCAGACAGAGCCTTTGATTTGGCCTCAAACTACTATACTTTGCCATGGAAGTATTTTCATTTGCTGCTAAAATCCCTCACAAAACTTACTGTATTCTAAAACACAAGTGTACAGACTATTACTATATTTCCTTTCTTCATTCTTAATAGCTGGTGTCCCCATGTTGGGCATGAAATGTTTGCACAGTTAGGTGCTTCATAACAGAGATTCTTTCCAACAGCACATGTATTCCAGGATAACTAATATTTTATAACTGTATAATCGGGACCTCTAGCAGATTCATCTGTATTCATCTCTAAGAAAATATTCTCTCAGTACCCCTGGGCTCAGTAATACATTTCCTCACTATCATTTGTCTTACTTCAAAGCTAATTGAAATCAGCCAGCCTGTGTTTCAAAATATCTACACTTATTACCAACCATCTGGCTACTCACAGATGATGAAGACATTTAATATAAAAGCTGGTTAATGCACTACCCTCTCACCTCCAGAGAACAAATCTTGCCTAGGACACACATATCTTACTTTACTATTGGTCTGTGATAGAGTGTTCATTTGGGTACCCCAAACTCATACCAGTTTAATATAATCCCTCCCAGGTGACTGACCATGTGATATATACTCTAAGTGATTTTTGCTGTACTTGATGACAGAGCAGGTTTATGCATAACCATCGGGGCTAAAATATTCAGAGTACATTGCATGTGGTTAAAGGGCATATGTGAATGTTTTTCAGTAAGTCACTGTCATCTTTTTCTGATTATGAAAGCAGTAAGTGTTGAATAAAATATGTTTGTAGTAGAAAATTTGGAAAACAAACATTTTCATTTAGTACTTGTTAGTCCTTTCATTGTTGTTTGGGAAACTGCAGTTCTATATGTAGTTTCTAATTTTTTTAAAGCTTATATTTTAGACTTTTATGAACATTTTCAATGTTGTAAAGTAGCCATCTCCATTTCAATAATTATAATATTTTGTTATATTGCTATACTGTCTTAAGTCACCATTCCCTTATTATTGGAACTTAATTTGCATCTCATTTTTCTATCATAAATAACACTGTATTGAACATTTTGTAGAAAATTATTTGTGTATATAAATTAACCATTGAACTTCCTTTACGATAAATTCTTAAAATTTAATTAATTGCAAGATCAAAGGCATGCAAGTTTTTGTGTTTTTATTTTGTTTGCATTTTTGTTTCATTGTGTAGGGATGTCAGATATAATCGTTTTCACCCTTGAGGAAGCATGTGCTTTTTTTGTACTCTCTGGAGCAGTTTGTAAAATATGCCACAACTTTTAACCAACAAGTCATAAAGTTTTTTTTTTTCCATTTTAGAGCAGTTTGATAGATAATTGGCTTTTAAATTTTAATTTCTATGTATTTTAGTAAGGTTCTATGTTGTCTACACTGTATTTGCTGAGATGTCTCAGTTAAATTTCTCATATACTTATCAACTCTGTTCACGTATTAATAAAAGGAAAGTATTCCCAATTCAAGTAACATATTCTAACTAATAGAAAACAAGATTGCTACTCTTAAACGATGTTACATGTTCTGCTAATTGAAGCTTGAGTAAAAGTTGTCATTTTTGGTCATTCAAATCTCTCATTACTTCATTTTTGTTAATCAACTCTCTAAAATTTCTAACATCTCTTACCAGATTTTTCTTAAAGAATTTCACTGTCTTACTTTTCACTGAGGAGCACCACTGGTGTTCTTTTTCCTCCACTTACTATTTGCCATCTCTTCTTCCTTCTCCCCCGTCACCTTTTGAAAAACAAAACTCCAATTCTAATTTACTGTTTTGTTTTTTTTTAAGAAGTGGGGTACAGGCCAGAGTCTCAGGGGTGGGTTTGTGAGAAGATTCACCAAAGACAGTGGGGAGCAGAACAGCCAGATGTACCGAAACACACTGCTGAGGGGGAGAGTGGGCGAGACAGGTCTGCTGCGCCATGTGGGTTGCTCCCGGCCGGGGATCAAACTTGTGCCACAAAGGCCATGGACAGCCTCACTGCGCTGCGCTCAACCCCCTGCACCACCAGCAATGCCCCTAATTTACTTTCATCACACTTAAATTGGTAACACCTCTACATGTTTGTTCTGTTTGTGGAAGAAGGAGGGAATGTTGATACTCTTGTCCTCAATACGTAAGTAAAAAAGCATTTCCCCATAAGTCAAAAAGAAAATTATTTTAATAACATTAAAATATTGATCATAAAACAAATGCATTTTAGTATATAAAATTATAGTAGAAACACTGTTATAGTAGAACCACTGAATTCAGTCACTTAAAGACGATAAAGGACTTTGAAGCTGAAGAAGACTGTTGTAGTGCTGTAAGAATAGCTTTAGTTGGACTCTTATTCTTTATGGTAGTGATGACTTGATAGTCAGCTTTTATAGTATCTCAACCAAAAAGGGAATTTAGTCCTTTTCCGTGATCTGTCCATAACCTTGGTCTATAAGGTTAATGATGAATCTGTAGCATGGACAGTCCTGGAATTGGGCTTGCATTAATTGCAGTTGCCACCCTATTTGGAAGCAGTTTTGTGAAATAAGGTTGATTTTCATTTCTTACCAATACAGATATATCCTGATTAAAGGATACATACCATGTGGTATGTGATGGAGCACTTGCCCTTGTAACTTTGTCTGTTGCTCAGCTGATGAATCAGGTTCATATGTCCAAAGAAATAATTTTACATTGATTTGTTTTTATAATAATCCTCATTACTAAATAACGAAAAGGTACCTTTCCTGCTTAATAAATAAAATCTTGTAAATTCAAATTATTGAATTTCAGGGTCACTTACCATTTACTAAATCATCTCATTTCCAGTCCTTTTCAAATCCCTCTGCCATTAGTCTAATGAACTTCATTACCTCCACCTGTACTACTGCACTTCTTCCTCACTAATCTCCCTACTTCTAGTCATTCTCCATGTTGCTGTTCATTTTAAGAACAGTACAGATTAATCTTAATCTAAAATAAAATTATTGTATCTTCCTCCTGGTGAAATATGCATTTTATTGGCCACCTCAGCCTAGTTGTCATTCCACAACTTACCTAATTTAATCCTAACATTACAGTATTATTTTTCACTTCACTGCATCTCAGTATTAAAGACTTTCTTACCTTGTACCTTTCCTGGAATAGCCTAGAATTTCCTACACTTCTTTCTTCATGCCAACCCTAGAAATAACATACACTTACTTGGAGTCAAGAAGCTGTATACAGTTAAGTCTCATTCAGGGACTGAATGTTGTCTCTGCAGTGTGAATTGGTGGCAACAGGGCACACACAGGAGAACCTGAGGATGTTATGGTCTGGTGAACCAGAAAAGAGAAGCTGTGATTGCTGAAAAGTGTCTGACTTTTCAAACACTTTAGTCTAATTTAGTAATTAGACAGATTACTGTTTCTTACATCTACGACTGATCTTTGAACCATACATTTCCAGAATAGTCTCCTCCTAGCCCACTAAAAAGAAAAGATTTGCTGAACAAAAGAAAGTTTCCACTTAGAAATTAGCCAAGAGAATTATCTACTAAAACAAAAGAAACAGTACTCACTAGAGAAAAATAGCAGAATCCAGAATCTTAACAACTCAGGATATAGTCCAAAATGACTTAATACAAAGAATTAAGAAAGTGGAATTATAGTGGCTGGCTGGCCCAGAGCAGGTTTCTGTGACCCTGATGGGTGAAGGAGGAGTCCTGGAGCCCTCGGTGGTTTTTTCAGGCTTTTATTGGAATTTACCAGGCACACGGCAGGCAAGGGTGCTGCGGGGCAGAGGCTGGCAGGCATCCCAGCCCCAGCAAGTCTTCACTCTTTCTGGGCTGTAAGGGCAGGACAGGCCACTGAGCAGGTTTTCTGATCCAGCAGACGGGGTAAAGGAGGAGGGAGTCCTGTAGCCCTCAGTGGCTTTTGCAGGCTTTTTTTTTTTTTCTTTTTCTAAAATTTATTTATTTATACAAGCGCTGGGTACAGTCAGAAGCATGGGAGAGTGAGCCAGAGCAGGGAACAGAACACGCAAACTGAGGAAATACACTGCTGAGGGGAGCAGCGGGCGCTGCAGGAGTGGTCTGTGCGCCATGTGGGACCCTCGCCCGTGGCCTGGGATCGAACCAATGCTGCAGAGGCTGCGGGCAGCTTCGCAGCCCAGAACTCAACCACTGCACCACCAAGGGAGGCCTGGCTTGTGCAGGCTTTTATTGGAACTTACCAGGTACACAGCAGGCAGAGGTGCCGGTAGGCTGGCAGGTCACCTAGCCCCCAGCAAGTCTTCACTCTTTCTGGGCTCTCCGACCTTCTCTAGCGTTTTCTCTGCTTCTGCTGGCATCTCCATGACACACCCCTTAGTAGCCCAGGCTTAGCCCAGATGAATCCCATCTACATATGCCCACACCATACTTCAGGTGCCTGCCATCAGTCATGCATTTGGGACCATAGGGTTCTGTCATCCTAATGGCAGGAGGGCAGAAAAGCCTGATACTTTATACTTTACCCTACATGGGCTCTCTGGTGTTCTCTCGTGATCTCTGCTTCTCTTTCTCTTGTTCTCTTCTGGTGGTTCTGTTTCAGTGACGCTGCCCTTAAAAGCGCAGTCTCAGCCCAGGTGTACCAGCCTCCGTATGCCCACACCCTACTCCAGGTGCTGCCATCCAGGCATATATTCAGGACCGCGGGGATCCATCATCTATCCTAATGGCAGGAGGACAGAAAAGCCTGACAATCATTTACCCTGCAGATCTCAAAATTGCTCAGTATTAATTATTAAGGCGAAAAAGGTAAAATGAAAGACTGAGGGGAAATGAGCAAAACCTTAAGAATCTGGTACTTAACTTCTCATCAAAAACCACTGAGGACAGAAGCAAGTAAAATAGCATCTTCAAAGTGCTGAAAGAAAATAAATTGTCTGCCTATACGTCTATACCCCCCAAAAATATTATTTAAGAATGAAGGCATTATGGCCATTTTAATCATGTGAATTCTCCCAATCCGTGAGTTGGGAATATCTCTCCATTTCTTGGTGTCTTCTTTTATTTCCTTTGGCAGAGTTTTATATTTTTCCTTCACCTGCATTCTAAATTATCCAGTTTGTTTGCATAGAGACTTTCGTAATAGGTTCTGATGATCTTGTGTATTTCTGCAGTATGTGTTGTAATTTTACCTTCTTCATTTCTGTTTCTATTGATTTGGGTTTTTTCCCCTTCATAAGCATAGCTTATGGGTTGTAAATTTTATTTTTTTCAACTCTTGCTTGGTTTCACTGATCTTTAGGATTATCTTTCTGTTTTCTATTTCATTTATTTCTGCTCTGACTTTTATTGTGTCTTGCCTTCTGTTGGTTTGGGGGGCTTAAGTTATACTCCTTCTAGTTCCTTTAACTGCAGCATTAGATTGGTAAATTGGGCCTCCCCTGTGGTGCAGTGGTTGAGTGCTGGGTTGTTGTAAAGCTGCCCGCAGCCTCTGCAGCGTTGGTTCGATCCCAGGCCACAGGCAAGGGTCCCACATGGCGCGCAGACCTCTCCTGCTGCCAGCTGCTCCCCTCAGCAGTGTGTTTCGTCTGTCTGCCTGCTCTGCTTTCCCTTATGGCTCTGGTGAATTCTCTCACCCTCCCGCGCTTCTGACTGTACCCAGTGCTTGTATAAATAAATAAATAAATAAATCTTTAAAAAAAAAAAAAAAAAGATTGTTAAATTGAGATTTTTCTGGCCTTTTTTTTTATGTGGGACTGTATTGTCCCACCTACGGTAGTACTGCTTTTAAGGTATCCCAAAAGACCGGGTTGCTTGTCTCTCCATTTTCATTTGTCTCTAGATATTTTTTTAATCTCATCGTCAATTTCTTCATCGACCCAAGAATTGTTCAGAGACATTTTGTTTAGTCTCCACATAGTTTGGGTTGTTCCAAGATTTTAATTTCTAGCTTTATAGCATTGTAGTCTGTGAAGATGCTTGATATAATTTCTATTTTCGTATATTTTCTGAAACTTGTTTTATATCCTAGTATATGATTTATTCTTGCTGTTCCATGTGCACTGGAGAAAATGTATCTAAATTACCCAAAGCAATTTGCAATTTAATTGTGATACTTATCAGAATACCAATGACTTTTTTTTAAAGGAAATAAAACAATTATCAGATTAATAGACAACTACAAAAGACTCCCAATAGCTAAAGTAATCTTGAGAGAAAAGAAAAAAATGGAGACATTATACTTGCTGATTTCAAACAGTGTTACACATAAACAGTAATCAAAACAATATGTACTGTCACAAAAATAGAAACTCACACAATGGAACAGAATTGAAAGTCCAGGGATAAATTCATATAAATATGGACAGTTAGTCTTTGAGAAAGAAATTACAGTCATACAATGGAGAAAAAAATTAGTATTTTCAATAAATGGTTTTGGGAAATACGAATAGCTACATGCAAGAAAATAAAGCAATACTCATACTTCCATACACAAAAATTAATTCAAAATGGATTAAAGATTTGGACATAAGAACCGAAACCAGAAATACTTGAAAGAAAATATAGGGGGCACACTGTAGGATATCTACTACAAAGATGTATTGAGGGGCTCAACCCCAACAGCAAGGAAATGAAAGCAAAAATAAACAAGTGGGACCAAATCAAACTTTAAAGCTTTTGTACCTCAAACCATCACAAAAACAAAAAGGCAACCTACAGAATGGGAGAAAATACTTGCATACCATACCTCTAACAAGGGGTTAATCTTCAAAGTTTACAAGGTATTTACACTGTCTAGTAGCAAAGAAGTAAACAACCCAGTTGTAAAATGGGCAGAGTTCCTCAATAGACACTTCCTTCAAGAAGACATTCACATGACCTGGTTCTATAAAAAAGGTTCAACATCACTTATTCTAAGAGAAATGCAAATTTATTTTTTAAGATTTATTTTTATTTATTTATGCATACAAAAACTGGGGTATAGGCCAGAGGTGTAGGGGATGAGAGCATTAACCAGGGACAAGGTGGGGAACAGAGTGGGTAGATCTACTGAAATACACCACTAAGGAGAGCAGCTGGCAAGACAGGAGAGGTCTGCTGTGCTATGTGGTTTAGTACATGGGGAGCTAATCCCTGTGCCAGGGATTGAACTCTTGCTGTAGTGGCTGGTGATAGCTTGATAGTGCTGAGACTTTTAATCCCTGTGCCACCAGGGAGGCCCAATTCTGTTGTGGTTTTTTTTTCAAGATAAATTTATTTATGCAGGGCCTCCCCTGGTGGCGCAGCAGTTGAGCGCTGGGCTGCGAAGCTGCCCGCAGCCTCTGCAGCACCAGTTCGATCCCCGGCTGCTGGTGAGGATCCCACATGGCGCGCAGTCCTCTCCTGCTGTGCCCGCTGCTCCCCTCAGCAGTGTATTTCATCAGTCTGCCTGTTCTGTTCCCCGCTCTGGGTCTCGTGAATTCTCTCACGCTCTGTGCTTCTGACTGTACCCAGTGCTTGTATAAATAAAGAAAATAAATCTTTTTAAAAAATTATGCATTCAAGAACTGGGGTACAGGCAAGAGGTGCAGGGGGTGAGAAAATTCACCAGAGTGGGGAATAGAACAGGCGGCTCTACACTGCTGAGGGGAGCAGCGGGTGCAACAGGAGAGGTCTGCTGCACCATGTGAGTAGCTCCCTGGCTGGCCGGGAGTCGAACTTGTGGTGCAGCTGTGCTTAAACCCTGCTCCATGAGGGAAGCTCCCAATTCAGTTTTTAAATGAACAAATGATTTGAACAGATACTTCACAGTTGATACCTGAATGGTCAGTAATCCTTGGAGAGATGCTTCGCATCACTTGCTATCTGATAAATACAAATTTTAAAAGAAGAGAGAAAAGAACAATGACTAAGTGTACATGAGGTTGCAGAGCAACTGGAACCCTCAGACTTTAGTGAGAATGCAAAATGGCATAGCCGCTTTGAAAAACAATATGGCAGCACCATACAGAGCCAAACATATATTCACCATTTGACTTAACAATTCCACTTTAAGGTATTCACCCAAACAGAATTAAAATATATGCCCACTGAGAAATAAGTTCAAATGTTAACAACAGATTTATTCATAATAGCCAAAAACTGGTAAGTAAACAAATTGTGCTATATCCACTCCATGGACTCCTGTAGCAACAAAAAGGAAGAAAAAAGCAATGCACAAAACAACATGTATGAATCCTAAAAATGTTATACTAAGGTGAGAAAAGTCAAACAAATTCAACAATACTGTATGATTTCATTTATATGAAATTTTAGAAAAGGAGTAGCTATAGTGACTTTAAGCAGGTTTTTGGCTCAGGAATGGGAGTGGAGAGATCAAGTGTGAGATGGGAATGCCTTTTTATTTTTGTTGTAGTGGTTGTCCTTAAAAAACTCAAAGTAGGGCTTCCCCGGTGGCGCAGCTGGTTGAACACAGTGCTGTGAAGTTGTCCGCAGCCTCTGTAGCGCGGGTTCAATTCCCTGCCAGCCAGGGAGATATCCAAATGGCGCAGCAGACCTCTCCTGTCGCGCCTCAGCAGTTTGGTCAGTCTGCCTGTTCTGCTCCCTATTCTGTCTCTGGTGAATCCTCTCATCCTCCCGTGCCTCTCGCCTGTAGCCCAGTTCTTGTATAAAAATAAATAAATCTAGGGGCTCCCCGGTGGCGCAGCAGCTGAGCACTGGGTTGCGAAGCTGCCCGCGGCCTCTGCAGCGCTGGTTCGATCCCCGGCTGCTCCCCGGCCACCGGAGGAGGGTCCCACATGGCGCGCAGACCTCTCCTGCCGCCCGCTGCTCCCCTCAGCAGTGTCCTTCGGTCCTTCTGCCTGCTCTGCTCCCCGCTCTGGCGAACTCTCTCACCCTCCCGCGCTTCTGACTATACCCAGTGCATGTATAAACAAAACAAACAAACAAATAAATAAATAAATAAAAACATGCCTCTATTAAAAAAAAATAAATAAATAAATCTTTAAAAAAACAAACTCAGAGTATACTCTTAAAATTGGTGGATTTTTATTTTTATTAATATACCTCAAACAAGGAAGAAAAATCGATAAATTATACCTTTATTAAGCTCAGGTTTATGAAACATATTTATAAAGCCTTCCTTTATTTCTACTGTAAACAATGTTTCATTTCTTAGAACTTCTAGAATTCCTTATCTGTAAATTTTAAGGTGTTATTTATCCCTTTTTTTTGTTTTGTATATCTCAACTCTCAACTAGAACAATTTCTTTGACAGAGACCATTTCTGATTTTAGCTTAGATTCCCCAGTCTGATTTTTGCATATCTTGATAACTTCCCTTTTTCTAAGGCAGTGGGTAGAACATTTCATTTAGTGAAGGGTTCCAGTTAACTGCATGTCAGTCATTTTTGACTGCAAATTTATTGCTTTGGAGTATATTTAGCACAGGGAGTTATGATTCCTTCAATATTTCCTTCATCCAACTAAAGAATTTCTTTTTTCCCCCTAGATTCTAAACTTGTGTGTTCCTTTAAAAAATTCTCATTGCTGATAAATGGGTGTAAAAAAGATTTTTCCTGACACTAAACTCTAGGAGTGATTTTGTGGATCCTTATGTAAAGGGCATTGGGTATAATAACCCAGTGTAGGGTTTTACAAAGAAGCTAGAAATGTTCTCTTATCAGAATTTTTTCATCACTTTTTCTAAGAACCATATTGTAGGGCTTCCCTAGTAGTGCAGGGGTTGAGCGCTGGGCTGCGAAGCTGCCCGCAGCCTCTGCAGTGCCGGTTTGATCCCTGGCCACCGGTGAGGGTCCTGCATGGCACGATAGACCTCTCCTGCCGCGCCCACTGCTCCCCTCAGCAGTGTACTTTGTCAGTCTGCCTGTTCTGTTCCCAGCTCTGGCTCTGGTGAATTCTCTCACCCTCCCATACTTCTGATTGTACCCAGTGCTTGTATAAATAAATAAGTAAATAAATGAATAAATAAATAAATATAAAAGAAAAAAGAACCATATGGTAGGTCTGAATTCATTGATGACCTTTTTAAACAAGACTTTTGGGATAACATTGCCCTGGTTTGTTGCTTATAGATGATCTACATACAAATGTAATGTTTGGAGATTTGAACATGTAACTAAAATGTCCCTTATTTGGCTTCAAATTGCAGCAAGTGACATTTTATAATAAATGGGGTTTAATCAACTTTTTATGAAATTATCTTATGCATGTCATATCTATTTGCATCTACATTATTTAGTGCAGGGGCGATTCATATACATTAGGCGACAGAATAGTGTAAATAGCAGATGTGACATTTATTTTTCAAAATTAGGAGCCTGATTTATCTTTTTGTCCAAATTTAAGGCTATTCCACCTCCTCATGGAAAGTACCTGAAGGCAAAGCCAATTTTAAATTTTCTCAGAAAGATCTTTGAGCCCAAAGAACTTGAACAGGTAGTCAGCTGAGACCCGCAGTTCTCTACCAAATGTACAAAAGAGATCATTGAATCTGAATACTTTATAAAGTAGGAAAAGTAATGAAAAGAACTTTAGAGATTGAAAAACATGGGCTTAAGTCCAGTTCATCCACCTAACTGCTCTTACTCTGCAACCTGGGAGAGATGTTCTCTTCCCCCAAGTCTGTTTCTTCAACTATAAAAATGGAAATGAGAATTTTTCTTCACATGTTTCTTTTTTAAATTTAGGGTTATATATTTTAATTCTTAGCACTTCTTCATACCCAATAATTATTAGTTCCTCTCCCGATACTTGATCATAAGAAAACATGGGTATAAATGTTGTGAACATTATAGAATCCCAATAAGATGAGGTACATGATAAAATAGTATTTTAACAAGGAAAATAGTGTTTTGCATTATAAATTATGACAAACATATTAACAGTAGCTCCCAGAGAATAATGATTACAGCAATAGTAAATGATGTTATTATGCTTGGCATTTGTATACTGAAGTGAGTCATTTTGCTATTACAGAATCAACATCATTTAGCGAAAATTGGACTCACCCCCATGGTGTCTTTGTGGTGTCATTGATCCTGTACTGCCCAGAATTTCATCCATATTGAAGGTTGTATGGTACACGAAGCCATACTATTCCATTATTTATATATTATTCTTAAAACTTTACTGGAAAGTCATTTTAAAAAATCTACTGGTCTGAAATAATATTATCAGTTAAACTTCCTTGCCTGTTTACTGTAGCATAAGGGTCAGCAAACTTCTTGTTGAGGGCAGATATTTAGGCTTTGCAGGGCAGGCAGTCTCTGTTGCAACTGCATAGCTCTGCTTTGCAGAAAAGGAACTGTAGACAATATGTATGTAATGGTTGTACATCTGTTCCAATAAAACTTTTCTTTTATGAAAACCAGGTGGCACACCAAATTTGACCCTCGGGCAGTAGTTTGTTGATCTCCTACAAAATAGGAGGTAGAAAACCCAGGAAATAATCCATCTCTGATATGAACTGACTGACTAGTGGTAACAAACCAAATCATTTAACTTCTCTTTATTAGCAAGATAAAGAAGTAGAACTATAGTAATCTGTCAAACTCTCTTAAACTTTATTATCTTTGACCATCAAAAATTTCCTGGTATAAAAGGTGCCTTTTTCTGAAGAATAAAGAAATAATCTAAGGATAAAATCAATACAATATTGATTTTATGCTGAATGTATGAACTGGATTTAAAACAAATTACTTATTTATCACTTCTTACATTTAGGAACTTTGAAATCTGAAAGAACTTCACCTTTACAGCCTATGAAAGCAAAGCGATGACCTCTATGGCGATATATGGCCAATAGCTTTAGTGATAGAAGCTTTAATGCACATTTCTTAAGTATCTGGAAACTATGAGTTGCATGTAGATTTTGTAAAAATAATTGTTACTAACTAAACCCAGTAAAGAAAAAAATTATTGCAAAATTCCACTTTATCATCTCAGGATTTCAGGAAAAGAGGACTTTATTGTCATCCTGTTGGGCAGGTGAAGGATCCTCAGGCAGAAGGAATCTGTGACTGAGCCAGTTTTATAGGCTAGTTAGCCTGGAGGTGGGGGTGGAGGAGCAGGTAAGTCCCAACCCAGAAAGCTTTCACCACTAGATTATACTTCTATAACATTTTTTAATCAGTATTAAGCATTTGATGCTAATATAGGTAAATTGCTTTCTTGTCTCCAGATAATCAGAATTGAATTCAACCCAAATCAGGCTTGATTCAATGCCCTCACCATCTGCTAGCTTGTTTGATAGTTTCTGGTGGAGGAAAAAAATCTTTTCCTGAAGTAAGCGAAGGATAAAATGGATATAGAGTCTTGACTTATTAGGTACTTTGAAAACTCTTTACTCATGTTTATACTCAGCGGTTGCAGGTACATGAACATTCTGAACTTTGTGTATCTTTAATATGTTCCAAATAATTTTTTATTTTATATTAAAAAGAGGTATAAAAATTATCATAGAACAGACTTTTTAAAAAATCTGGTTTCAATTTATTTTCTTTTTATAGAATTTTTTCTGCACTTATTTCCTGTCTTCCATTATGCCAATGAGTAAGTAGCTGAATCTGTGCTATAAATTTACTTGCTAGTCTGTAGATACTTAACTTTTTCCACATTTTAAATAGTAGCCACGGAAAGAAGATAGTCCTGCAAAAAGGAACCCTTTGTGGACTTCATGTTTTCTAACTTCTATAGAAATAGTAATGGAGGTGGCAAAAGACTCGTTTTTCTTAGGCTGTTACTTCATTTTTTTTTTCATCAGTAGTTAGTTGTCCACATCTAGGTTTCTTACTAAAATCAGGCATTTCACCCATTAGATTTTCTTGTATAATCCATCATTTTTGGATGTCATCTTTGACTTCTGTTGTTCTAAGCAACAGTTGGGTTTCAGTCTTTGTCCTTGGTAGGGAAGACAATGTTTTTCTTCTATATTGTGTACCTAGAATTCATAGATCTTCTAGTTAATGTAAGCAAGTACAGTAAGAAGAGTGACAGGAGTACTATGATAGTTAACAAAGACTAATAACCTTCACCTTGAGAAGACGCTACTGACCTGACCGAAGTCCATGGAAACAATACAGAGAAAGCGGATATTACTTTTCCAGAGCCACTGGTGACCCTAGCCAAGTGCAGTGTAGAATGGGATGTGCTGAGATTGGAAACTGGAGAAATACTTGAGCACAGCCGAGAGGGCATGTGTTGATTTTCAGTGAGTACAGCTACATCACAACTTAATGGAGTTGAATGGGACTTTGAATTGAGTAAGATCTGGGTTCATATCTCAGCTTAGTACTTAAAAGCAGTGTGGCATCGGACAAGGAACTTAATCTTAGCTGCAATTCCCTACCTCCTCATTATTGGAATGATAACGGATGCCCCTCAAAGTAATTGTATAAATTAGAGATATGGCATCCATAGCAGTAGTAGTAAATAGGACTCAATAAAGATTCACAAAAGACAATAGTAGGTTGCAGTAGATGGGCAGAATTTGCTTAACATTGGATTTTCTCATCAACTCTTTTTAAACTCTCGAAAGGAAGAGCTGCGCTCTGAGCCTTGACCCTTATTTTCAGAGAAGCACAGATCCATTTCAGCCCGCGCTGAGCCTGGCGCTGAGGAAGAGCACCATGGAGTCATAAAAGGAAAATTGGAAACATAACTGGAAATGGAACACAGAGTGCTCTTTGTTAGAAACCCTTGCCATCCTGGCAGTTGTTCTGTAGTACCCACACCCAGGGGCTCTCTGTATGGATCCCTGTTGTTGAAGGAAGGACTCACCTCTGCCTCATCAACAAAACAATACCATTTTGAAATATAAAATACCACTCTAAAATTTAAAGATTTTCTGTGTGTGTGTGTCATGTGCGTGCGTGTATGTGTGTGTGTGTGTGTGTGTGTGTGTGTATCTTGTATAAACTCAAATTGTATTACTGTTAATTTAGCTTTGGAAATCTTCCATGCTTATGGTTAACCATTAGGACCTTCTTTTAAGTATAGAGATGTGTGTTCCTGATTTTTTTTTTTAATTAGCAGACTTGATTTTTTTAAAAAACAGCTTTAGGTTCCTAGGAAAATTGATAGAAAATGTAGAGAGTGTCCATATACTCTCTCTCCACACCCGTACACAGCTTCCCCTACCATCATCCCAGGATAATGTGGTACATTTTTCATAATCAAAGAACCAACACTGACACATCATTATCAACCAAAGTCCAGTGTTTAGATTAGCGCTCACGCATTATATTGTACATTCTATGGGTTTTGATAAATGTAGAATGACATGGTAGCCACTAGTATAGTGTCAGAATAGTTCCCCTGCCCTAAAATTCCCCTGTGCTTTACCTATTCATCCTCCCTTACCAACAAATCCCTGGCACCACTCATCTTTTTCTGTCCCCATTGTTTTCTCTTTTCCAGAATGTCATATAGTTAGATTTATATAGTACAAATCCTCTTCAGACTAGCTCCTTTCATTTAGACTAAGGTGCATTTAGATTCTTTCATATCTTTATGGCTTGATAGCTCATTTATTTTTATCTCTGAATAATATTCCATTGTGTAGATGTACCATAGTTTATTCATTCAGCTATTGAAGTACATCTTGGTTGCTTCCAAGTGTTAAAAAAAAATCATCTGAGAAATTCAAAGATCCATTTGGCTTTATTAAATGATTGATGAATCGGGCAGCATTCTATCGAGCAAATAGACAGGAACACCAAGCGCTGTACAAAATAGAAAGTTTGTACAGGCAGAAAGTAGCAAGACAAGGAAAAAATTGTTTCAGGCTAGGTCACCTTCCTGTGGAGATGGGGGGGTGGGCAGTCTGTCAGACAGGTTACCTTATTAGTGCTGACCAGGTAATTCCAGACACCCAGCTGATGATTACTTTTCTGGGAGAGGCTGAAACTGCAATTTTGGTAGATGTTAAGTTTGGTGAGGTTGCCCTTAACACAAATGACTCCATTTGTGCCTTTGTCTCTTTTTAACACAAGTTTCAGCAGTTATGAATAAAGTTGCTATAAGCATTTGTGTGCAAGATTTGTATAGATTTAAGTTTCAACTCCTTTGGCAACCACTCCCCCAGTGCACACATGCACTGTCCAGCATTCTTTTATATGCTTCTTTGCTGTGTATTTTCTTTGGCAAAGTGTCTCATCAGCTCTTTTGCCCATTTTTAAAAATCATTTTAAGTTAATATTTTGGATAACAGTTCTTTTGTCAGATATATATTTTGTAAATATTTTCTTCTACCAAATGGCTGTTTTCTCATTTTCTTAACATTGTCCTTCACAGAGAAGAAATTTTTTATTTTAATGTAGTCCGATTTATCAGTTTTTATTCTGTGGACCATTTCTTTTGTGTAGTGTCTAAAGAGTCCTTGATAAACCCATGGTCATCTAGATTTTCCCTGTGTTATCTTCTAGAAATTTTACAGTGTTGCATTTTGCATTCCGGTCTGTGATTCATTTTCAGTTAATTTTTGTGACATGTATAAGGTCCTTTTCTGACTCCTTCCCTTTTCCCCTCCCTCCTTTCTCTCTCTCCCACCAGTCAAGTTTTTTTTTCCTCTCTCATACAGACTTCTTGTATACAACTGTGTTAGTACTATTTCTGGAAAAGACTCTTCTCTCCATTTAATTGCATTTGTTGATTTGACCGAATCTGGCTCCATTTCAGAGCTCGATTCTGCCCTGATCTGTTTGTCTCTCACCAGTACTACATGGCCTGATCATTGTGGCTTTGTAATTAGTCTTAAAATTGGGTAGTGTCAGTCTTCCAGCTTTCTTCTTCCAAATTGTGCCAGGTCTTCTGGCTATACTTCTGGTTGTACTCTGGTTTTTAATTTCATAGACTGTACTGTATAGACCTCATCATGGTCTTCTACTTTAGCATATCCAAGGAGTGTACCTAAAGAACAGTAGAAAAGATTTCTTAATATACTATTTCCCAGATTTTTATCATCCCTGTACTTGGTATCTATTATAAAACCTGTTGTTCAAAGAATGGCCCATGACTCCAGACCTACCAAATGAGAATCTGCATTTTTAGATACACAGGTACTTTCTAAGCACTTTAAAATTTAAGAAGCCTGACTCTAAAAGTTTTACCTAACTAAATTTGGCATAATAGTTACTTTTTACAATTTGAAAGTCCTCTCACAAATTAAAAGCCACATTCAAGATCTGGAAGATTTTTGTTTCTTGATTTATTTTGAAAGTTTGCCCATTTCAGACTTACTGATCAAACAATTAGAGGATAAAAAATAACTGACAAGCGCCTCCCCTGGTGGCGCAGCGGTTGAGCGCTGGGCTGCAAAGCTGCCCACAGCCTCTGCAGCGCTGGTTCGATCCCCGGCCGCCGGCAGCAAGGGTCCCACAACCTCTCCTGCTGCCCGCTGCCCCCCTCAGCAGTGTATTTCCGTCAGTCTGCCTGTTCTGTTCCCCGCTCTGGCTCTGGTGAATTCTCTCACCCTCCCACTCAGTACTTATATAAATAAATAAATAAATCTTTAAAAAAAAAATAACTGATGCAACAGCACTCAGTAGAAACAATGTTAAAAATGACTCTTGAGGTATCCTTCCATAGAGTCAATTGTTTCACATCTCTCTACATTTTTTCTAATTTTTATTTTATATATTTCTTACATCATTTTTCATTTTTGCACAACGAATGCATTTTCATCTTGGTTATTGTCCCAGTAAAATTCCCACCCCCCTTTTTTTGATCCTACTTCCTCCTCCCCCCAAGTAGTATGTCTCTGTTTATAGTTGCCTGTTGATTTTGATTTTTACTTTATTAAAAATACCAGATGGTCTCACTCATAGGATCTTTCTACTTTTTAATGAGATTTTTTTTTCCTGCTATCCAATTTTAGTCAGCTATGACATATAAAATCATACTTTACAGTAACTCACGCCTAGGATAAAAATATTATTTTGGCCATTACAAATGCCATAGAATAGGGTTTGGTATCACACAGGTCTGAGTTCTAATATTAACTCCAATGCTCCTAATTTTTATATCCTTGAACCTCAGTTTCCTCATTGGTAAATTAGAAAAGATAATACCTACCTTCTGTGATTATCAGGAGGAGTAGATGAGGTGATATGGAGATTAATAGATGTTTAGCATTTCTTCTCAGATTTACTAAATTGTCCAAACTAAATGTTTCGAGTTCAACTTAAGTATAACTGATTTCAAGAACATATTCTTAGAACTTTCAATACTGCCTTTTCAACATTAAGATCTATAAAGGACCTCAGATTAAGTGTATGCATTGATAAGCTATTGTAGCTTAACACCACTCTTTTTCCCGTTCCCAGACATCAATCATCTTTTTTCATGATGTAGTGATCAGTTCTGCTTCCCTTTCATTAATTAATGCTCTTCCTAGCATTGAAAATTTTGCCTAGATACTAGTATATTCTAAATACTGTCTTTTTTATCATCTTTGTTTTATCATCTGGGAAAAGCTAATTCAGAATCTGTTCTACATCATGACCCCTTTTCAATTTAGGCTCCTTGGATGCAGCTTCCCTTGTAGCCAGAGGCATAAATGACTGGTTTAGAGTTGTATCTTAAAGACAGAAGCAGAAGTAGAATCCTCAACTGTGACTGTGTTAGATATCATACTTAGAACACACTGGCTCCCTTTCTGCATCTGACTCGTCTGCTTTTTGTCAAACTCGGTTTTTATTTTAGACTCTTGATACTGTTTCATGTTGAGCTGAGCCTTAATGTTAATGCCATCTTCTAATTAGAACTACCTGCAAATAAAGGGTGCTGTCCCCTTTTCATGTCGTTTCACATTAAACTATTCATATTCTCTCTGTTCATCCTTTGTATGCATCATGTTTTCTATCTTTTTGCCTGGATTTGTGAGGTACTGATAATTATGTGCTTCAGAATTTAACACTTGGTTATTTTTCATAGTAACCAAAAATTGTCTCAGTCTGCTTCAGTTGATGTAAATCATGGTTTTCTCTCCAGCTAATCAGGATTTTTATTTTTCTAACATGGTACATTTTAAGTGATTGGACTAGGAATTGTGATTAATTTTGGTAATCTGTCTTCTTGGCTTTTGTCTTATCTCAGAACACAGTACTCTTCGAAGAACCTGTTTACTGAACTCTTTACCAACATCATCTTATTTGAGGGGGAAAGAACATAGAACAAAAATTTGGAAAATAGTAGAAATCTACCAAAAATTCTTAAACCAAAGTAATAGAAATTTAAAAAAAAAATTGAATCATTGCACAGCGACCTCTTGATGAATGTTTGTGTTATTTTGGACTTTTGATTATGTCCAAATTTATTTAATTCCACTTGAATAATTCACTCAAGTTTTTAGGCAGGAGCCTAAAAAAACCCCAAAATTTAAATGTCCTCTGCCAGTAAGGAGGCTTTTCTAATCTGCATCTGCAAATTTTATTGTTTCAATTGTGTTTATCCTCTCCTAAGAATTCTTCTAGGTAAAATTCTGATTTTAGGCAATAACTATTGCCATGGATCATAATTTCTCAAAATGTTGTCTTCTAGACAAACTTCTATCAATTAAAATATAATCCCTTTAATTTTGAAGGTGTATACCCAAACCACATTTTCTTTCATAATCTCTAAATTCTCCACAGTCATATTTAGACTTGTCGTCAGCTAGGTTCCCCTTCAGACTGATTTTTTAATGAGCAAACAAATATTTTCCTTACCTTTTGTTATTATCTCAAGGACGGAACTGATATTTGTCAGTGCCAGCTGTGTACCGATCACGTAGTGTAGTATTTTGTAGACCTGCCAATAGAATATACCTTTTTCTCCACTGCTAACAATATTTAATGAAAATCAGACCATGGCAACCTGTCATGCAGAATTTCCATGTGTACTATTTTATTCCCTGAGCTAGAAATGCTGAGGCTTCCACTGTCTGAGAGACAAATTGGGAAGGAAGGGAGCTGGATCAGTTGTTTTAATTTGATGTGTCCCTCATCTGACCTTTTTTTGAGTGTGTAAAATCTTCTCTTTGGTAGAAAAATGGTAGATCCGATGTTTAGCTGACTCTTACGAAGGTTAAACAAATCATAGAATAATAGCAGGGCTCACAGGATGCCCTGCATGAAATACCAATTGATCTAGGGGAGATGAGAGAGGGATGGTGTTGCTGCTGCAGGTGATTGCGGAAGACACATGTGAGTGTTGCGGTAAACTCATCTGCTGTGGGCACTCATTTAAGGGGAGTTGTCCTCAGGATGAAGATTTGGCAACACATGTCTAATAGGTGCATTCGTTTTAATATGCTCATTCACTGAATACACCTGATTAATTAGTGCATGTCACCATCTGGTCCTTAGTGAGACTATTCATTTTTTAAATCTTGAAATTGCAGGGAATGGTGCACACCAATTATAATCCTTTTAACTGGATTGTGTTGGTATAAAGTATATGTGTAGGAGGACTTGATTGGAATTCAGCATGCATCTAAGGGTACATATCAGCCTGAAGTCAATTAGAACAAAGACAGTCAACAGGGAGGGAAATGAAAGAGCTATCCTTTTTCTGAATGTGTCTGTTCATCTATTAGGCTTTCTCTCTTTTGTTTTTCTATTTATTCTTCTCACTTGTTTTCCCACCTTTTTTTTGGCCTGGGATTCCTTTGCTTTCCCTTTTACCCTCCAGATTTATCTTGTTGCTGTTCTCCATTTCCTGTCCTTCCCCCATCCACTCCTTCAGACACACATTAAAACAGAAGAGTTGGGTGAAAGCTTTCTGTAATGATACAGCAAAATTTTAACTTTCCATGTCTTTTGAAATAATGAATTTACTTGTCCTAATTTTGTGGATAACTGTGGGCTTGAATTCTTTATTTTTTTTAAAGATTTATTTATTTATGCATACAAGAACTGGGGTACAGACCAGATGTGCGGGAGGGTAAGAGGATTCACCAGAGACAGAGTGGGGAGCAGAACAGGCAGACTGACTGAAATACACTGCTGAGGGGAGCAGTGGGCGAGACAGGAGAGGTCTGATGCGCCATGTGGATAACTCGTGCTGCAGTGGCTGTAGATAGTTTCCAAGTGCTGTGTCTAAACCAGGGAGACCCCAGGTTTGAACTCTTTAAACATTAAAATGCTTTTAATCTGAATAATCATTTAGTGCTTATGCGGCTAACATTTTTTAAATGCAGGGTAAGATTTGGGATGTTTTTTCTTCCGTTTGTCGTATTTTCTAAATTTGCTATATTGTGTACTTATTATGTAATTGAACTTTAAATAATAAAACTATTTTTATGAAAATCATTATAAAATACTTTTCACATTTTTGTTGTTTTCTCCTTAAATAGAGAATACTAAACATAATTTAACATTTTTTTGATACCTTACTGCAATTGGTGTCAACATCAGTCACAGTACTATTCTGTAAAATACAGTGATTCTTTCAAAAGGCGTAGGACTGTCACTATTTGACCCGTATGGAAACACTTTTTCAGTTCTTTTATACAGTTCTTGTATTTTTCTCTCCCCCTTTGCTTGTCACTTGCTACTCTTATCTGGTGTGTCTCTCCACCTCCCTTCCCCTCAAGGTTATTTTGGTCTGTGAAAACAGATAATAAAGTATCATGTATTTATCTGTTCAAGAACGTATATTGCCAAAGCTGAATAAGCAACATCTCTTGTCTTCAAGGAGATACAACAAGTGAATGAGAGGCAAGAAGGTATATACAAATATCCACAAGTACCATGTGATGGGAATTTGAGACAGAAACATTAAATTCTAAGAGTAGGACCTGCCACTTCACAGGGGAATTAACATTTGACTAAAGAATCAAAAATTCTGGGCCTCCCTGGTGGCACAAGGGGTTAAGACGCAGCACTATGAATCTGTGGCAAGCCACTGCAGCACGAGTTCGATCCCCAGCCAGGGAGCTGACCTACATGGCGCAGCAGACCTCTCCTGTCTCGTGCACTGCTCCCCTCAGCAGTGTATTTCAGTTAGTCCACCTTTTCTGCTCCCCACTCTGTCTCTGGTGAATTCTCTTACCGCCCACCACCCTGCACCTCTGGGCTATACCCCAGCTCTTGTTTGAATAAATAAATAAATAATAAATCTTTTTTAAAAAAAGAACCAAAAGTTCTTAGAATTTTGAACAGTTGTTATTTGGGCGGGCATGTAGGACGTTGATTTTTAAAATGGTAAAATAGTATCAGATCACATAAGAGTATTACATTTCATTTTGAAGAGTTCAGATGTATTATATAGGCAATTACGAACCACTGTTATTTTATAAAGACGTATGTAAAGTGATAAAGCTTTGTTTTTTAGAGGAATTAGGAGATGAGATGCTGCTACAGTATTTCAAGTAGAGTGATGAAATCTGGGTTCAAGCTTTGGCTCGTGTTGTCAATGGGAGAGGACAGACTGGAGAGACAGAACTGGGAATTGATTTGGATGCAGTGTGAGAGAACAGGAGGGTTTCAGAGTTGACCTAAATGTCTACCAATGAATGCCATTCATTGTTACTGGGCCCAGAAGAAGGGGAGCATATTTTGGAAGAAAGATAGTGCTGTTTGGAGAGGTCTAGTAGACCATTGAAAGCTGCGATCCGAGCTTCAGAGGACAGGAGCAAGAGGTACAAGCTCTAGGAAGCTATTCCATCCTTAAATATTTGGGAACACAGAAGATCACCAAAGAGATAGTTTAGAAGGGAGGTCTTTTTTTAAGGGTAGTAGTGGACAGAACATTGGGCATTGTTTTGAATGAGCAATGGGACACACATATCTCCACACAAATCAATTAACATTATTACCTCACGGGGTTCCTAATACAGTGGATAGGGGACATCAGGAGAGAGACCGTTACTATTCATTAAATTATAAGTAGAACACTCACCTTTATTTCTGTGTAAGCAATACTCAGCACTGATCTAAGTTAGTCAAGTTGAATGTGTGTATGTAGCAAGAGTAAAGAATCTAGAAATGAGATCTAAGGTTCTTTCCTGCTCTGTCAAGTTTTCACCTGTGCCTTGATAAAGTCGTCTCACCAGGTTACTGTTCCATAGAGCAGAGTTGGTTCTCACTATATGCGAGAAATACTTTTAATTGTTTAAACTTATTAAAGACCTCTGACTGTAACGTCATGTCTCCTGTTGTTAAATTTATTTACATTTTAACCCAGATTTGCATTAAATAATATTTTAAATTGATTGTAAATTTTGAAAAAGACTTTAAAGGCACACATGTTACCAAACAACATGTCCGTGTATTAAATACTGTATATCTGTGCATAGAAATCTTATCTGTATATAGATCAATGACCTGAAAGGGTGGTATGAAGTGAGATTTTGGATTTGGAGTTTTATTAATTTGCATATCTTTATTTTATGATTGTCTTTATAATATAAAAATAAAGTTTTTTTTTTTCATTTAAACTGTAAGGCCTAGAGAGCTTGAGTAACTGTATAAACTAACATCTGGACAGTCATGGCCATGAACATTGCTGTTCATTTGTGTTTCTGAGGGTTTTATGAGTTCATGAGTTGCTACCCAAGAACTCTGGCAACTACAGGGACCAGGAGCCCAGTGCTTCGTCAGGACTAGCTGGCATCCTCCCTGTCACTCTCCTTCCTGTGAAGCTCTGTCTCTCTGTGATGTTCTAGTCACACAGACCACAGGCAGGCATCTCCACAGAAAAGAGAATGAAGACCCAAACTATTTTTGTTTTGAATAATTTAGCTTTTCTTTTATCAGATTATGGTCTCCCTATATATTAATATTCACTGACTTCCCAGAGTCCAGCCTTCTGCTGCTTTCTTCAGAAGAACCCTGTGGAAACTTGTTGGCATAAGCTCATGTCCATCTGGAGTATTTTACCATCCTTATCCTCCATCACTGGCTCCATCACTGTAATTGCTCAGCCCACGTTTTCTTTTTCTGCCTTTATGCTGTAGTAAAATAAAGATGACATTGTCACTTGGCCTCCCCATCCACTTCAGCATCCTGAATCTTTTATATTGCTCTTATCAAACCATTTGCCCTCCAGATTTAGAGTCAAGTTTTCATACTAAAAAAGCAATCAATAATATGAGTGCTTTTATTGGGAAGAATTTTTAATCACATAGTTTCAGAACGTATTTGTTGGTTTCATGTAGGTATCAGTTTTCTCATTAAAGTAGTGCAAACATTGCTAATTTATTGTCCACACTTCTCAGTATGCCTGGGCGGGGGGCGAGGGGGGCGGCAGAAATCATCCTGCATCTTCGTCTAGAAAGACCACAGTGTCATCTTCAGTCTCTGACTCTCTCCCCCAGTGTTCCACTGGTTGATAAGTGTTCTCAGCCCCTGCCCATTAATTCCTACTGACACTCGTTTGGCACCTTACCTGGTCTGGTGTTGTGGTAGTTGAATCAGCTGCCCTGCCTCCAACCTTGCCTCCTGTGAATGTGTCCTTTCTCTGTCCACCTGAATTCTTAAAGTGCAGATAGTATCACATTACTCTTTTGCTCAGTAACTCCTTTTGATATAATCTGACAGCATATCTTGAATGCATTACACAAATCTAAAATAGGATGCTGAAGTTTCTATGCAAGTCAGTTGTTCCAGACTTGGAGAACATTTTCCCTATATAAACAGTAAGTGGTAAATAGTTTGTAAGCTACCTGTAACTTTGAATTAAATCCTCCATAATAGTTGAAGCCTACCAACATAATTAACAGTATTTCCATAGGAATAATTTTTCAGTTTTTCAATTGCTGTGTCAAGATGTGGTCGGGGGACATATGTGGAAAGTATTAGAAAATACTGCTTCCTCTTCCTGTCATCCATTGGATGTAGAGATTTAGTAAAGGAGGAAATGACTGATATTTATTAAATGCTTAATATGAATTAACCTTTGTTGCAGGTAGTTTATGTATTTTATCTTACTACAGCCATACCATTTACACTTACTACAACCATACCTCTGCCATATCTCATTTTCATTTCTTAGCATATAATTAATGTATTAGCATATAATATTATATACTTAGAGTATATAATATTCTTGTAGGCCATAACCACAATGCTGTGCATTAGCTCCCCATAACTTACACATATGCATATTCTAATTGCAAGTTTGTATTCTTTGACCAATATTTCTTCCAGTTTCCCTACCCTCAGTCCCTGGTAACCATCATTCTACTCTCTGTTTCTATGAATTCAGCTTTTTTCATTTTTAAGATTCTACATGTGGTATTATACAGTATTTGCCTTGGTTAGACTTAACCTCACTTTGCATAATGCCTTAAGGTTCATCCATGGAGGGGATTATGCTAAGTGAAATAAGTGAGGAGGAGATAGACAAGGACTGTATGGAGTAGAGAGAAACAAAACAAAACAAAGAGTCAAAAGTAAACCAAAACATACCCTAGAAATCTCATTGTAGAACTGAAGCTACCAGAGGGAGAGAGGAGGGTGGAAAGGAACTATAGTTGAAGACTCTGGGTGTTTTAGTGGTAGAAGTAGTGTGGTAGCATACATTTGAGGAGGCATGAACCTGTACCTCTAAAACATATGGTTTTATAAGCCAAGGTTACCTCAATAAAAATAATAAAATAAAAAATATTCCTAAGATATTTCCTAGTAAAAGCATCTGTGACTACATTCTAGTAATGTGCTAGGGCTTTAAGGTATTCTTGCTCTAAACTTAACTTAAATACTTTCATTTAGAAGTGGTTTCCTGGAGTTTTATTGGAACAAGGTTTATGACAGGATGTGTCTAAATTCTCAATTATGGTTGTTCTTTGGGACAAAAGGATATATGCCAGGCTATTTTGTAGGTGTTGGTTAACTAGTTTTTTCTTAAATTTGGATAAAAGTGTTTTGAATCATGCTTTTGAAGGACTCACCTCATAAAGGGAAACAAAAGAAATGCAAGTCAAATGGGAAAAGTGGTCTTATAAGAAGGTCAAAATTCACCAGAATCAACTGGCGGGAGTTAAATGAACCAAGAATGCTGACAATGGAAAGCTTCTACTCTTGTCAGGGGCTCAGGAAATTCTTTGCAGGAGTTGTTTAAAACTGAGAGGCAATTTAAGAGATAACATCCTCTCAGACTTAAAAGAGAAGGAAATATATGTGGGGACCTTTCTGATATAAAAAAGTAATTATAATTTGAAACTTTTCCTTAAAATAGGTTCTCAATTTGTGACTTAAATTCAGTAATTGAATTCAGTGTTTATTTGTTCAATATTTGAATCAACAATCTACTTGAAATAATAGACCAATAAAAAGAGGTTCATATTGTCACAGATGTCACAACACAAATTAATAATATTGTTGTGTGTGTGTGTGTGTGTGTATAAAATATCACATCTTCTTTTTCCACTCATCCCTTGATGGATATTTAAATTATTTCTTTGTCTTAGCTTCTAAACTATTATAAATAATGCTACAGTGCATGTGGTTGAACAGGTATCTTTTCCATATCCTGTTTGTATTTCCTTTGGATATATATCTTGAAGTGGGATACCTGGATCACATGGTAGTTCTGTTTTTAACTTTTGTAAGAACCTCCAAACTGTTTTCCATAGTGATCTAATCAATTTATAGTCCCACTAACAGTGCACAAAGTTCCCTTTTTTGCACATCCAACACAACACTGTGTTATCTCTTGTCTTCTTAATAATAGACATTTTAACAAGTATGAGTTTATTGCAGTATGGTTTTGATTTGCATTTACCTCATTGTTAGTGATGTTGAGCATCATTTCATGTACCTGTTGTCCACATTTGGATACTTCTTTAGGAAGATAGTCATTTCATTCTTCTTTAGGAAGAATGTCTAGTCATTCTTCTGCCCAATTTTAAATTTGTTTTCTTTTTTGATTTGTAGGAATTCTTAATATTTTTTTAAAGATTTATTTATGTATACAAGAACTGGGGTACAGGCCAGAGGTGCAGAGGGTGAGAGGATTAATGAGAAACAGAGTGGGGAGCAGAACAGACAGACTGAGTGAAATACACTGCTGAGGGGAGCAGCAGGCAAGACAGGAGAGGTCTGCTGCGCCATGTGGATAGCTCCCTGACCTTCCGGGGATCGAACTCGCACTGCAGAGGCTGCGGACAGCTTCACAATGCTGTGCTTAACCCCTTGTGCCACCAGGGAGGCCCTTAATATGTTTTTTATTTTAATTTAATAATTTATTTTTATATATTTTTTTTACATTGTTCTTCATTTATTTTTTTACAATGTATGCTTTCTCATTTCAGTTACAGTCCCTGTGAAATTACCACTACCAGTTCACCCGTGTACCATCACCATAGTCGGTCCCTTGTGCTCTTCCCACCCGTTTTGATCCTACTTCCTTCTCCCCACCCCTGCAGAATGTCTCTGGTTTATAGTTGCTTGTTGATTTTGATTTTCACTTTATTATAATTACTTCTTTTCTCCTGATCCCTTATTTGTGTCCTCTACATTCCTCCCATAAGTGAAACCATCCGGTATTTTTCTTTTCCTTTCTGGCTTATTTCACTGAGCATGATCCCTTCCAGCTCCATCCATGTTGCTGCGAAAGTCATGAGTTTATCCTTTTTGATAGCTGAGTAATATTCCTGTGTGTGTGTGAGTGTGTACACACTGGTGTAAGATGGTATCCCATTGTGATTTTGATTTGCATTTCCCTAATTACCAGTGATGTTGAACATTTTTTTCATTTGCCTCCTGGCCATTTGTATTTCCTCATTGGGCAAGTGTCTTTGTAGCTCTTCTGCCCATTTCTTGACTGGGTTGTTTATTTTTGTTGAGTTTTGTCAGCTCTTTGTAGATCTTTGTGATCAGTCTCTTATCATTAGTATTGTGTGCAAAAATTTTCTCCTAATTTGTCTCTGTGTTTTGGTTAATGTCTCCTTTGCTGTACAGAAGCTCTTCAATTTGATATAGTCCCATCTGTTTATCCATTCCTTCACTATCTTTGCTTTGGGTGATGTTTTTGATGTTTATATCGTGTTATTGTTTATATGATGTTATTGATGTTTATATCGTGCAGTGTTTCACCTATTTTTTCTTCTATATATTTTATGGTTTCAGGTCTTATGTCTAGTTCTTTGATCTGTTTTGAGTTGGTTGTTGTGCATGGTTGTTGTGCATGTGAGGAAGTAGTCAAGCTTCATTTTTTGATTAATTGTTTTTTAATGTTAACCCCTTATCCAATATATGTTCTACAGATATTTTCTCCTGTTCTGTAAGTTTCTTTTTCATTTTGTTGGTCATGTCTTTTACTGGACAGAAGCTTTTTAGTTGAATGTTGCCCAATTTGTAGATTTTTACTTTCGCTGTTTTTGGTACATATCCAAAGAAATTGTTGCCAAGAACAATGTTTTATTCTAGGAATTTTATGATTTAAGTCCTTATGTTTAAGTCTAATTCATTTTAAATTGATTTTTGCATGTGGTACAAGGATCCAGTTTCATTCTTTTGCATTTGGCTGTTAAGTTTTCCCAGCACCATTTATTGAAGAGACTTAGTGTCTCTTTCTGGTTCCTTTGTTGTAAACTAATTGTCCACATGAATATGGGTTTATTCTTGGGCTCTCTATTCTGTTGTTGGTCTATGGGTCTATTTTTATGCTGATACCATACTGTTTTAATTATCAGAGCTTTGTAAAAAAGTTTAAGATCAGGAAATCTCTGACATTGATCTCAGGATTTCTTTGGCTACTTAGCACCTGTTGTGGTTCCATACAAATTTTAGGATTGTTTTTTCCATTTCTGTGAAAAGTCCTATTGGAGTTTTAAAAAGGATTGCCTTGAGTCAGAAATAAAGAAGTAAAATTGTCATTATTTGCAGAGAACATGGTCTTATATACAAGAGATCTTAAGACTCGGCCAGAAACGCTATTGTGTTTTTACTAATCAATGAATTCAGTAAAGTTGCGTAATATAAATCATTATACAGCAATCAGTTGCATTTTTGTAAACTAAAACTCTCATGTCCGTGAGATAATTATTGGACTCTCTTAACAGATCTTAGCAAATTAATAACATAAACAACATAACAAGAGACATGCTTTCCTGACAGTACTACTTTTCAAACTTTACTAATTTTTTTTAAAGATTTATTTACTTATTTATACAAGCACTGGGTACAGTCAGAAGCACGGGAGGGTGAGAGAATTCACCAGAGGTAGCGTGGGGAACAGAACAGGCAGATGGATGAAACACACTGCTGAGGGGAGAGTGGGCGCGGCAGGAGAGGTCTGTCGCGCCATGTGGGACCCTCACTGGTGGCCGGGGATCAAACCGGCGCTGTAGAGGCTGTGGGCAGCTTCGCAGCCCAGTGCTCAACCGCTGCGCCATCAGGGGATGCCCAAACTTTACTAATTGATAGGCTCCTTTTAATTGATGAAAAACTGCTGTTTTTAGTGTTTACATACATTATTGTAATTTTACTTAAATATGAATAAATGAAAAATTAAGTACAAGTACATTATACCTATAGAGCAGTCATTATGCTTCCGTTTTAACTATAAACCAAAAAATTTTTTTAATAAATTAAAAAAAATCTATAAAACACTAAAATTCAAATTAGCAACATTATTTTAATATTCTAGATAATGTTTTGCCCCTCATAATATGAGAATGGAGCTGCCTGACACCCCACAGGATTCTTGGCAGCTTTCATTACCATTGGTTCTGTTCTTCTGTCACATTTCATAGGATGTAGAAAATTTAAGATTGATATAATATGCTGTGACTGCTTGATGCAGGTTCAGATTAGAAACACAAATGTTTATGTACATTTGCAGTCCTGTAGTAAATCATGTTGTTGTGCTTAGTTAATAAGTGGTCATTGCAGTGAGCCAACATATTATTACATTGATTTATTTTAGGTATAAACTTTGTTTTCAGTTCATTACTAAAACTCTCTTCGAAAACTTATAGACCTTTGTCAATACCCTCTTGATCCCAGTTTGAAAGATACTTTTAATGTATTTTTAATCCATTATTTATTTATGACCATTATAAAAATATTTTTTATTTATTAGAACAGGTCCTCCAAATACTTCTACCCGGAAAGACTATTATACTAGTCTATTATGGTATCTCTTTGAAAGCAATAAAACTATTTCTTGAGAGTATTATATAATTCAGATGTTCATTAACTTAGAATTACTTTTTCCATTTAAAAGCCTAAATTATAAATGTTTTACAGAATATGTTGTTCACTCTTTTCTTTAGCCAAGGAAGGTAAATTTACTTTGATTGGAAAAATGATACACCTAATGTGCAAGTCAGGCAAGACAATAAAATCTCCAGAATTGATGAAGACATTATTGCTTCCTCTGATTATGTTGCTATAAACATTTAAATGGGATTTTTCTCAGAATAATTCACAGTTTTCATATTTCTCTTTCTTCTTCTTACCTTTGAATTTTGCGCTGGCCTCATTTCCTCTTCTTAATCCTTTTTTTTTTTTTTTAAACTGGAGATCACCTGTCTTTCACATCTCAATGAGCCTGTAGTCCAGTTTTCTTCACCTGACATTTGGCTCCATGGTTAGGACAGTGGAGAGGAGGAAGATGGTAATTCAGAGTCTAGCAGCATCTCACCGTTCACTCAGCTGGACACTTCAGAGGCCCTTTCAAGTATGACGGGCTTCTGACTAAGGCTGGGCTGCATGAAAGATCAGACTTAATTTGCCTCAGATTATTTACTCCTTCAACACTATGAAGTGCAAAAAGCACAATTTACAGGTGTCCTAGCTAGGTAATATCTGTTAGTTTACTCCCAGCCTACTCTACAGTGAGCACATGAACCCTGCCCATATGAGAGCTGGGCTGGGTACGGTTGGTGTGCCTGTTTCCAATGCTTCTTTGCTCCAGGTGGAGCTCCACTCTGGCGGGCAGTGCTGCTCTTTCTGAGGGAATTGCCTTTTAGACACCACCGTGCTGTGTCTAAAGCGAGCCTCCAGATGTCAAGGGTAGTGGCTGCGTTCAGTCATTTACTAGCTGTGTGCCCTTGGGCAAGTCTCAGTTTCTTCATCTCTAAAGTAGGGCTATTAATAGTATGTCTGTCGTGGAATTCTTGTGGAAATTAAGAGTTGCCCTGGCCAAAGTGCTTCAGCGGGTGCCTGGCACTTAGTAGTAAATGCTAACAAAAATTATGATTCAGGAAGCATTTATTTAGTACTAGTATATTCCAAATAACCCAGGAGATATACAGGTGAAAAAGACACAGTCTTTCCCTCTAGGGATTTATATAATTACAACACAACTTGGTATTATAATTAAGGTATATAGGGAGTCAGGTGAAGCTTCATCACAGAGGTACAATTTGAACTGAGTCTTGAAAGGTAAATAGGGTTTTGCCAAATGGAACAACATTAGAGGAAATACAGTCCATGCAGAGGGAATAGCTTGTGCACAGAATAAAACTCAAAGATCCTGGAGTCCTTGGCTGTTTTTAGGTGATTTTTTATCCCCCCTCTCTGAAGTATACCTTCTGAAGGAGGGTTCAGTGAACATTTTGGAACTTATATTCTTATAACAAATTTTCACCAAATTTATAATAGTTAGGAGTAGTAGCAAATGGGCCCATCACTGAGTGTGAATTTAAAAGATGAGTTGGAACATAAGCAGTGCTGCTTACAGTGATGCCTTTGCTGGTGTTGCACAATTTTTACCCTGAGATGACTCCCATGTGACAGGAACAGCCAAATGTTAGAGAAAACTTGTGGTTAGAACAATTGGAAGCGGATGGCTTCCTCCTTTTAATGGAACTTTAAATTTTCAAGCTTACTAGGTTTTACTTTCTTCTTTGACAGGAGAACCTTGTCTTAAGACCTTGCCTGTTGTGACAGACCAGAACTGTGAGTGTGTGTTTCAGATCTCAAATTAAGAAAGTTCCTTTTACTCATGGAATTTTCATTAGTGCACCAAATTAAAGCTGTGTTTTATCTCCTACAAAACATTTTTCCGGCAACTTTGCTTTCACTTCCTCTCCCCACCCATTTAGTCGAATCCTGAAGGATTTGGCAGCTGGTTGAGGAGTTGGGTCAGCATTTTTCACTGTGGAAGAAGGAAAGGTTGGGAACATTGACGTGGGGACCATGTCACATTTTCCTTTCCTTTTTTATGTAAGTGATCCACACGTTCCATTACAAAAGCCTAATGAGAACCTCGGCTTGTACATTTTACCCTGGTATCCTGGAAATGGATCAATGTGTGGGATGACAGATAGGCGATAATTCCTCATTGAAAATGTCCTGAAAAGCCTGTGTACAGCAGTGAAGATTTTTGACTCTGTCTCTATGGCACTGTGACAGATTTTCGGGAGAGAAAGAAGAATTGGGGAATTGGAGAGCCGGTCTATCTATCCCCTTCCTCTTATTATTAACAGATTCTCCTGCAGTGCTTTAGGAAATGCTCTATAGATGGTGTTTAGTATAACTCCTACACACGCTCCCCCTCTGCACTGACTTGAAAATTGCATCCAGTTTGATGAGCTCCAGCTTTCTGCAGACCTGTTTGTTCTAAGATTGAAATCTAGTGTGGAGTTAGTTGTTTTTGTATCAAGTCTGTTTGAAATTGTTGGGCTAGAAGCAAACTAATTATTGTCATTGTCTGTATAGCAGTAAAAAGTAAAAAACAGTAATAGGTTCTTAAAAAGCTGTCATGACTCAAAGAGAAATAGGCTACTCGTGAATAGCTTCATCTGTAGCCTGGAGGGCTTTGGTCCTGAAAACTGTCAAATATGAAATCGCATTTTAGATCATGAAATCCCAGCCAGCTTCTGGGGGCCGCTTCAACCATTAAACTCTCCCATAGACCTACATCTGCAGCATTTACTTAGAGGTTATAAGGACTGTGAAGGTAAATGAGCTTTTCTTGTCAAGCAGTCTATTTGGGTATTACATATCAGACCTGTTTTGCCAGATAAATAGACACCAGAGTAGACTGTCATATTTTGTTGTTTAAGTGTATCAGGAGACATTTTTTATCTCTCAAGCATAACTTGGGTGACTCCAGTTCCGATTTTTGGGGTTGTCAGTATTGAGCAGCCAAAGCTGCTGTTTAAGTGATTGCCATTCAAGTCATTTCACAATGGCAGTAAAATCCAAAGATTGCTCTTTTTTTTTTTTAAAGATTTATTTATTTATTTATACAAGCACTGGGTACAATCAGAAGTGCAGGAGGGTGAGAGAATTCACCAGAGCCAGAGCGGGGAACACAATAGGCAGAGTGACAAAGTACACTGCTGAGGGGAGCAGCGGGCGATCGAACTGGCGCTGCAGAGGCTGCGGGCAGCTTCGCAGCTCAGCGCTCAACCGCTGCACCACTGGGGAGGCCTCCAAAGATTGCTCTATGGACGGAACTACATCTGGTATGGCTTCTCTTGCTAACAGCCTGTTACAAGTTAAAGTAGTTTTGACAGTGTCTTTAAGTGGACATCTTTGCCTCCACAAACATAATTAGTGTTTAAAAATGAAGCCCTCATACTTAAGCCTCTGTGGCTTAGACAGCAGCTCCATCTGGTGCTTGCTCAAGGTGTTTGCTTGGATCATTTCTCGGTCTTATAGCAGCATGAATACAGATGTACACAGAACTTGTAAAGAATGTCAGATCCAAGGCTTCAATTTTATTGATGGATTCCTGTTACACATAGCACCGACATGAGCTAATTGTGTTCTTGTCTATCTGTCCTATTGATAATGTAATAGATGCTAGTCAACACAACAGCCACCCCCTGACTAAATTAGCTTACTTGCACTCAAAGAAGGGGATTATTTTTACAAAAGGAAATATCCTGCACTACTTAAAAAGAGAAAATTGAATCTCTCTCTCTTATCACTGGTGAATTTAACTTGGTTAACAAGATATTAGGCCAAGATGCCTTGTTCCCTTGTATTCACTGTCACACAGTGAATTAAAAAAAATAAATGCTTCATGACTGAGAAGAACTGGCCCAAACTAGAAGTTTCGTCTGAATAATAGGATTACACATGATTTCTATTTTCTTTGTACTTTTATGCTTTATACTTTTTCTATACTTTTTCACAGTGAAAAATCATACCTGTGATATAGCTCCTAAAATCTCATATAACAAAAAACAGGTGAAAAACAAAACCTATTATAGGTATTAATAGCCATGGCTCTCAATTCTGGGTCTTTCTTATTCACTGTGTGCCTTTTCTTTTTGGGCTTCCAACTCCCTCGTCTATAAAATAAAATGATTGAACTGATCAGTTTTAACATTCTAAGATTTATGATTATCTGCCTCTTTTTTCTGTCTTCAGGAGACTCCCCAGTGTCTTTTCCTTAATATAAGCATTTAAGATGATCTGCTCTCTGTCGTCTGAAAACATGGAAATCCTCTCTGGACCACCATGCCCCCCACCACGACCACCACCCTTCTCTGCTCTTTCTTCTACTTCCCACCTAATTTCTCCACAAAGTTACCCATAGGAAGTCTTTCTCTATCTCCTCATTCTTCAGCTCACCATAGTCTGCTTTCTGTCCCTACCACTATACAAAAATAGGTCATGCTGAGATCACCAGGGAGCTTACGTTGCCAAGTCCAGTGGGCACATTTAAGTCCTTATTCTCTGTTACCATTCAACTGCATTTGAAATAGTTGTCTTTTCTTGTTCTAATGAAATCTCTTCTGACTTTTGTATCATCATATTTGTGACTGCTTTTTTCCAAGCTTTCTCTTCCCCAGTTCAACCATTAAGGCCACCTCCCTTGCTCACGATTTCCTGTTTAGCCTAGCTATTTCTGTATCAGTAGTCCCCAAACAGACAAGACAGCAGGATTCCCTTTGGTATTCCAGACTTCTAAATTCAACTTCTTGGTCAGTTATATGCAAGCTGACAAATATGGACTTGTCATCATCCCCCCAAAAGTTGTACCTCCTCCAGTTTTAGTCTTACAAATAATTTTAATACATAAACTCAAAACCTCATCATTTCTTATACTCTTCAAAATCCAGTTATCCATGCATCTGCTATTCTTGGCCATCCCAGATGCCACATCCTAATCCAGATCATCCTTATATCTTGTTTTGCCTGTAATAGCCCTTTAAAGCTTCCTGACCACCTGACTTGTGCTCTGCCAGTCCATTATCCATAGAGCAGCCAGAGCTGTCTTTTATTTTATAAGTCAAGCTTATTGAGGTTTGATTTACATGTAATAAAAATTATCGTTTTTAGTGAAAATTCAGTTTTGACAAATGCGTGCAGTTATATAACCACTTCTACCCAATATTTGAATTGCTTTCCATTTTTGCCTATAAACTTTTGTATACAGGCTTCAGTAAAACAACTTTTCATTTGTCCTGGGTAAATACCTAGCAGTGACATTGATGGGTGCCATAAAAATTTTATGTCTATCTTTTTTCCTATATTTTAAATTGAATTTTTTTGTTGAAATTTGTAATATATTTATATGTTTTGAAAAGCCCTTTCTCAGATAGGTACTTCACACTCACAAAAAAATTCTCATATGTGGCTTGTCTTTTCATTCTCTTATGAGTATCTTTGTCAGTGCAAATATTTTTAATTTTGATGGAGTCCAAATGATCGCTTTTTTTCTTTCATGAATTTTGGCATTATATCTAAGAACTCTGCCAAATCCAAGGTTGTGAAGATTTTCCCCAATGTTTTCTTCTAAAAGCCTTATAGTCTTACATGTCATACTTAGATCTCTGATCCACCTTGAGATAATTTTTGTGTGTGGGCTGTGAGGTGTGAATCAAGGTTCATTTTGTTGGCTGTGGATATACATATGTTGAAAAGAATATCCTTTTCGCCTTCATCAAAAACCACTTGCCTATATTTGTGTATGTCTATTTTTGGACTTGATTCTATTCCATATTTGTTCTGATCTATGTAAGGGGTCAGCAGACTTTTCTGTAAAGAACCAGAGAGTAATATTTTAGGTTTTGTAGGGCAACCAGCAAAATCAGAGATACTATATTGGCAGCTGTGTAATAAGAGAAAATGTAAACTTCTGTGAATTTCTTGGACAAAATTCAGAATGTAATAACTGACTACATTTATAGCATACCTCTACCAAGAAGAAAAATGAAGTTCTTTGGGAGGAAAGAGAGAACATTTTGTTTAATTAGGATTCAAAGTTAGTATTCCTTTCATCAAACTCGATTATAAATGTTTATGTACTTACGTTATGCATATTCATAAAAATTTTACTTATTTTTGCCTTTGAAAAATGTCTTCACACAGGTGATACATGTAGCAGTGGAAACACTGCTATTTTTAAAGCACTGGAAAGCACTACAAGTGATGAGGGAGCCACATGGGTCTAATACAATACTCAGTTCTCCATCATAGCACAAACACTGCCATCGACAATATGTAAACAAATGAGCTGGCCTATGTTCCAATAGAACTCTCTTTATGAGCACTGACATTTGAATTTCATGTCACTTTCACTTGTCACAAAATATTATTTTGATTTTTTTCAATCATTTAAGTGATTTTAAATAGGTTTTTGAGCCAGAGGCATACAAAAACAGACAAAAGGCGAAATTTGGCCCATGGGCTATAACGTGCTTATCCCACTTCCCCATTTATGTTTCTATTGCTTAATAGTAGCACACTGTCAGGATAACTACAGCTTTATACTAAATCTTGAAATCAACTAATGAGTCCTGCAATTTTGTTCCCTTTCAAAATTGTTTTGTCTATTTTAGTTCCTTTGCCTTCCTTCTCTATACATTTTAGAATCAGCTTGTTGATTTCTGCCAAAAAATCCTGCTTCGCTTTTAGTTGGAATCATGCTGGATCTACAGAGCAACTTGGGAAGAACTGACTTCTTAACAATATTTAGAAAATTTGGCATATTTCTCCACTTATTTAGGTTTTGATATCTTTTATGAGTGTTTTATCATAACATACTTTTATCTGTACTTTATAGTTTTCATATACAGGTTTTAGATTTTTCACATGATTCATTAGATTTATACCTAAATTTTTCATGTTTTTTTGGTGAGAGCCATCTTTTTAAAATGCAAATTGGATCATGTTGTTTCCTCTGTTTAAAACCCTTTCTTTGGTGGCATCCCACTGCTCTTATAATCTTTAAAAGCCAAAGAAGCCTGATCGATTTGGCCCCTGCTTTCCTTTCAGCTTAATTTTATGCCATTCTTCCCCTTGCTCAAAATATTTTTATCAACTAAGGGATTTTAGACTAGCTGAACCAGAAAATGGTTTTATCAACTAAGGGATTTTAGAATAGCTGAAAGAGTAAATAAATGTTTTCAAATAAACATTTGAAAATATATTTTAACTTTATTGAAAAGAGCCATTCAGTGATCTCCAGCAAGAACATACTTAGATTTTTGGTTCTCTATGGAAATTCTTTGATCATTAAGTCTGTACTTTATCCATTGAAGCAGACTGCTTTATGAGAATTGTTTACAGTGAACTTAGCTTTGTATATTTTAGCTAGAGAAAATATTCTTTCCTTCCTTGCAAATGTGCTGTAACTTGGTGAAAAACATGAGTTTCTGACCAAACCCTGCCACTCTACATGAATGAAATTAAACTTTCCAGCTATTAAAATAGTTCTTACATGTACATGCCTACTGCTAACTTTATTAAAATATCCAAAGAACTCTAAGACTGTATTGGGAAAGCCTACAGCTAAGTGCCTAAGAAAGAGAAAGCCATAGGGTTCATATTTTTCTAAAAAACTTTTAAACCAACACATTTATTCAATGAATGTCCATTCAGCTCCTTATGCTAAACATACGGAGGTGAATAAGATATAGCCCAGGCCTTAAAGAAGCTCTAAAACTTGTGAAAAAAGAGGTGGTTATCAGAGGTGAAAAGGTAGGGGTGTGGGAGAACAAATAGAAGAAAGTTAATTGGGTAGCAGTGGATGGTAACTAGACCTTTGGTTGTGGGTCGGTTTACACTGTTACCGAGGTGTAAAGTTACACTCCTGAAACATGTAATGTAAATCAGTGGTAGATCTAATTTTTTTAAATTGAAAATGTGTATTCATGTCTGTGTGGCTTTCATAATACCAAGGAAAAATGAGTAGTCCAGTAAGATTTAGAGTATAAAACTAGTTGATTTTCAGAACATAATACTAGATGGGAGAAAAGGGCCATGTCATGAAACCTGAGGAACTTAAACTCCATACATACAGTAATGCAACGCTTCCAACACCTCAGCACACACAGGATAACCTGGAACCCTTATTTAAAAATCAAATTCCTAGGCTCTTCCTTCAGCATTGACTTATGTGGGACCAGGGTGTTCCCCAGGTGGTTCTTCCCTAGTCTGCACGCTGATATCTGGGAGCTAATGATTAACTAAGACAGAGGCCCGGAATAGTTAGGTTAGGTAAAACATGATCATGTTACCATTTTAGAACATTAAATCTGATAGGACAGTGGAATTCCCTGAGAAATCTTGAGGTGCAATTCTGGTCCAATGATCTGGGGTTGGAATTAAGATATTCGTGTCCCAGATGAGCTTGATACTGCTTGTCTTAAGTGCACACTTTACAAAACAAGGGCAGAGATTTTGGACTGGAATGAGATGAGACTATAGGCATAAAGGTCAATTAAGAGACCGTAGTAAGAATCTAGGCAAAAAATAGTGAGTTTCTGAACTACAAAATGTATGACAATGGCAAGAATGGGTTCCAGTGAAATGTAGTAGATAAAATTAGAAAGACTGATCTCAGGAGTTTAGTAGGTTATGGACTCAGAAGTGAGAGGAGAGGCATAAAGAAGGGTCTGAGGATTGAAACTTAGCTATGTAGGTGAATGATAGTAACATTACCTGAAATAGGATAAAGGCAGAGGAAGAATAAGGATAAGGGAGCGCTCATTAGAATAGAAGGTTCCTTGGAGTTGAGAAAAGGGGTAACCAAAGGACTGGTTTTGAATGCGTTGAGTTTCAGGCGTCTATGGGATATCCACTATGTAAAGGGTAGGCAGAAGTTGAGCCCACAATGGAGTGAGACATTGCAGACTGGTTGGTGGATAACAAGAAGAACAATTTCAAAGACTTTTCCAGGAGGGAATGATCACAGTATCACTACCATAGAGACATCAATCAAAAGATTATATATGGATCAAAGAGAGTATATAAAATTGTGGTTAAAAATTTAACTTTCCGAAATACTGATAGGTAGAGGGAGTTCATGAAGTACCCAAAATAGTTTATCTCTCTATCTTTTAATGTAAGGGAAAGTTTAGAAATAGAACCAATTTTTTTCAAGCCATTCATCATAATATGCCTCATAGTGCCTTTTCCATTTAGATTTTCTTCTTCTTCCCCTTCTCCTCCCCACAGATTGATCAAACTTGGCAAGAGCTGCTATGTGTGATACAAAAGGGAGGTGAAAACTAATGGATGAAAGTTTTGCCATGCACTGAAAGGAAAGCATTGTCTGTGAAGTTCTATTTTTAAAAATGTCTGCTTGTAACACCTTTACTGAACACGTGTGGAAACCTGGTGAATGCAAGAACTGCTTTAAACCTAAAAGCTTGCACCAGCTCCCGCCAGACCCTGAGAAGGCACCCGTCACCCATGGCAATGTGAAAACGAATGCCAATCACAGCAACAACCACCGTGTCAGGAACACAGGAAATTTCCGGCCTCCTGTGGCTAAAAAACCCACTATAGCTGTGAAGCCCACTATGATGGTGGCAGATGGGCAAAGTGTATGTGGTGAGCTTAGTATCCAAGAACATAGTGACAACAAACCTGTCATCATGGGGTGGAACCGAAACAGAACGGCCTTGAATCAGAAACCACTTAATAATAACAATGAAGATGACCTTGAAGGATTTAGCCATGTTCCTAAGCCTTGTGGCAATAATGATAGTGCAAAGAAGGTATCAAATAACAATAATGGACTAACTGAGGTATTAAAGGAAATAGCAGGCTTGAATACGACCCCTCAGATAGGAGGAAATGAAACAAGCTCCAGAGAAACATTCTTAGGAAGGATAAATGATTGCTATAAAAGATCACTGGAAAGAAAGCTTCCACCAAGTTGCATGATGGGCGGGATAAAGGAAACTCAGGGAAAGCACGTAATTCTGAGTGGGAGCACAGAAGTCATCAGTAATGAAGGGGGCCGGTTCTGTTACCCAGAGTTTTCCAGTGGCGAGGAGAGTGAAGATGATGTGCTTTTCAGTAACATGGAGGAGGAGCATGAGAGCTGGGATGAGAGTGATGAAGAGCTCTTGGCCATGGAGATTCGCATGAGAGGGCAACCTCGCTTTGCTAACTTAAGGGCAAATACTTTGTCTCCTGTTCGATTCTTTGTGGACAAAAAGTGGAATACTGTTCCCCTACGAAATAAATCTCTACAGAGAATTTGTGCTGTGGACTATGATGACAGTTATGATGAAATCCTGAATGGTTACGAAGAGAATTCTGTGGTTCCCTACGGGGCAGGGAGCATTCAGAGCATGTTGTCATCTGACTCCACATCCCCAGATTCTTCTTTAACAGAAGAGTCACGTTCTGAGACAGCCAGTAGTTTATCCCAGAAGATTTGCAATGGGGGAATATCTCCTGGTAACCCAGGAGAGCCTAAGGACATGAAGGAAAGTGAGCCCAATTATGAAAGTCTCTCTGCTAATAATCAGGAAAAAGACTCATCACAAGGACCCAAAAGCTCAGTAAAAGTTCCAGAGACACACAAAGCAGTCCTTGCCCTCCGATTAGAAGAGAAGGATGGCAAGATTGCCGTGCAAACTGAGAAGCAAGAAAGTAAAGCCTCTACGGATATAGCAGGGCAAGCAGTCACCATAAACCTCGTCCCTGTAGAAGAGCAGGCAAAGCCCTACCGAGTTGTGAATCTGGAGCAGCCACTGTGCAAGCCATATACTGTGGTGGATGTGTCAGCAGCCATGACCGGTGAGCACCTCGAGGGCCCTGTTAAGAGCCCCAGGATAAAAGGCTCATCTTCAACTCCAAATTCTCCAGTTACATCACCTGTGTTGGCATCGGGACAAATAAGTGCTCATTTCCAAAAATCCAGTGCAATCCGATATCAGGAAGTCTGGACTTCCAGTACCAGTCCACGACAAAAGATACCTAAGGTGGAATTAATTAGCAGTGGAACTGGACCAAATGTCCCTCCAAGGAAAACCTGTCACAAATCGGCACCTACTTCACCCACAGCTACAAACATTTCCTCCAAAACCATCCCTGTTAAGTCACCTAATTTGTCTGAAATAAAATTTAATAGTTATAACAATGCTGGCATGCCACCTTTTCCCATTATCATTCACGATGAGCCTTCTTATGCTCGGAGTTCAAAAAATGCTATCAAAGTTCCCATTGTAATTAATCCAAATGCATACGACAATCTAGCCATTTACAAAAGTTTTCTCGGAACAAGTGGAGAACTCTCAGTAAAGGAAAAAACTACAAGTGTAATAAGCCATACTTATGAAGAAATAGAAACTGGAAGCAAAGTGTCTGATAACACCACTTGCAAGCCCACTGAATGTCCCCAAGCTAAAGGGTTTTCAAATAGCACAGAGCGTAAGAGGGGCTCGGTGGCTCAGAAGGTTCAAGAGTTTAACAGCTGTCTTAACAGAAGTCAGTCTTCACCACAGAGAAGCTATAGCTCCAGCCACAGCTCCCCGGTAAAGATCCAGAGAAGCACTCAAGAATCCATGGCCAAACCGGAAGGTGCTCAGGAGTGTCCGACGGTGGGCAGCGGTGGCAGCGCCAGGGAGAAAGCAAGCACAGTGCTTTCTCAGATTGTGGCTTCTATCCAACCCCCCAAAACTCCCCCAGAAATGCCTCCGGCTGGCCCTAAGGCTTGTAGTGTGGAAGAGCTTTACGCAGTTCCTCCAGATGCAGACGCTGGGAAGACGACACCTAAGAGTACCCCAGTCCGGCCCAAATCTCTCTTTATCTCTCAGCCCAGTGGTGAGGCCGAGGCACCTCAGCCCACAGAAAATCCTCCCACCAAAGTACAGAAAGATCCACTCACCAAGCCAGTGGCCACCCTCGCCTCCAAATCAGTGACTAGCCCACAGGGTGAACCCCCACCTCCCTTTCCCCCACCGCGCTCGACTTCCTCCCCTTACCATGCCAGTAACCTTTTGCAGAGACATTTCAACAATTGGACCAAGCCCACCAGCCCCACCAGGGCAACGGAAGCGGAATCAGTTTTGCCTTCTGACAGTAGCAGGCGCGCAGTTGATGCAAAACCTAAACGCTGGATATCATTTAAAAGCTTCTTTCGCCGTCGGAAGACAGATGAGGAGGATGACAAAGAGAAGGACCGGGAGAAGGGGAAACTGGTGGGCCTGGACGGCACAGTCATCCACATGCTGCCTCCTCCTCCGGTTCAGCGCCATCACTGGTTTACAGAGACGAAAGGAGAGTCCAGCGAGAAGCCCGCCATCGTCTTCATGTACCGGTGTGAGCCCTCCCAAGGCCACCTCGCTGTGGAGCAGAGCAAGGCCAGGCCAGACCCGTCAGCGGTTACAGACAAGGGTGGACCGGAGGACTCAGAGAAAAAGAAAAGGGCTCATTCTTCTCCAGCACAGATGCCTAAAAAAATTCTCAGGTATGTAAAACAGACGGCAAAATGTGGGGCTTTTTGTTGTATTTTTTAAAAAACACATTTTCAGGGGCCTCCCCTGGTGGTGCAGCGGTTGGGTGCTGGGCTGCGAGGCTGCCTGCAGCCTCTGCAGCGTCGGTTCGTTCCCCGGCTGCCTGCGAGGGTCCCACAAAAAAAAAAAAAAAAAACCCACATATTCAGGTGTTACATTTTTACCACATTATTGCCTAAGAGCCATTTTTGTTTATAAGTAGCATAAGATGGCCATCAACTATTTTTATAACTGCATTCAAGATTAGGATATTACCAAAGTGATCTTCACTGAACAAGTTTTATAACCCAGAATCTCTAGCTACAATAGCCTGCTGCGTTCTGGTGAATGCGAAGGGGCTTTCATGTGGAAAAACCAGTCCACAACACATTAACAGTGTTAGTGACAGTGTGAGAAAGAAATAGGATCGAATGAATAAATGGTGGTACTGTTCTTTCCTTCAGTGTAAATGAAATAAAACTCTTCAGGCAATTCTTTTTGGCTTTTACCAAAGCATTCTCTCTATATGCATTATTTTATTTTAAGAGAATATTTGATTTTTTTATTGCTGTCTATATCAGTCCTTCCTCCAAGTGTCATGGATAAGAAGATAGTTATTTAACGTGTCAGTGAAATAGGAGAAGTTGATCATTGAAATTGAGACTCAGTGGTATAATCCTCAATTCAGCTAGGCAGATTGTCTGTCACATCAGTTCTGTAAGCCTTGGTTTTCTTTAGTGCCTTAATAACTGCTCATTGATTACCCGCTCTGTATATGGCACAGGGCTCTACATATTGCCAAACACAGCCGCCAAATTGATTGTATTCTTCAGATGAGGAGACTGAAAGGCAAAGAAGTTAATAATTTGCAAGAGTCACACATGAGTAATTGTGAGAGCCAGAACGGAAACCCTGGTCTGTCTCTCTGCAAAGCTTGTAATCTTCCCGTAATGTAGTATTGTCTGTGAACATAAGCTATAACGGAATTTTTATATTTTCTCTCGTAATCATTCACATAAACATTTATGTTTAGAAAGCTAAAGTTTTTTTCTTATTTGCTTTTTTCCCCTAGCATTTCCTCTCCTTAACTTTCTTCCATTCCTCTCCCTCTTTTTTTTTTAAGAATTATTTTATTTATACAAGAACTGGGGTACAGGCCAGGGACGTGGGAGGGTGAGAGAATTCACCAGAGACAGAGTGGGAAGCAGGACAGGCAGACGACCGAAATACACTGCTGAGGGGAGCAGCAGGTGCTATAGGAGAGGTCTGCTGCGCCATGTGGGATTCTTGCCTGCCGACTGGGATCAAACCCGCACTGCAGAGGCTGCGGACAGCTTCACAGCGCTGTTCTCCACCCGCTGCACCACCGAGGAGGCCCCTCCTCTCCCTCTTAACTAAAGAAACATCAGCATGGTTATCAGTGTCTGCTTTGTCAGTTTATCCATTTTGATTTCCTACATTACTTATACAAGTGAAATCGTCCAATATCAGTCTTTACCTTTCTGACTAACTTTATTTCGCAGTTTACTCTAATGATAACATTTCATTTTTCCTTATAATTGAATAGTGTCCCATTATGTCTAAGTACCACATCTTCTTTATCCAGTCCTTACCTGTGGGCCTTAGGTTGCTTCCAAATTGTAGCTAATGTAAATAATGCTGTAATACACATTGTAGAGAATATACTTTTTTAGCTGGCTTGATATTCTTGGATAGATACCTAAAAGTGGAATCACTGGATCATACGGTATTTTCATTTTTAGTTTTTTAAGAGAGGTCCAGACTGCTTTCAGAAACAACTGCACCAGTTCATATTCCCACATCCTCTTCAACACTTATTGTTGGAGGTCTTTTTAATACTCCATTCTCACAGATGTGAGATATCTCATTATGTTTTTAACTTGTATTAAAAGTTAAAAGTGGTGATGAGCATTTTTCCATATACCTGTTGGCCTTCTGTATATCCTTTTTGGTAAATTATCTTTTCAGATCTGCTGTCTAATTCTTAATTGGATTACTCGCCTCTTTGTTGAGTGAGTTCATTGCATACCTTATATATTAATCCCTTGTCAGTTGTATGATGTGTGAATATCTTCTCTCAATAGGATAGCATTTCAATCTGCTAATTGTTCTTTCACAATTAAGCTTTTTAATTTCCGGTAGTCCCAATAAAAAGTTTAGGTTTGCTTTTATTTCCATGCCATAGGAGTTGAGTCCCCAAAGACATCTTTTTTTTTTTTAAAGATTGATTTATTTATGCATGGAAGAGCTGGGGTATAAAGCAGAGATGTGGTGGGTGATAGGATTCACCAGAGACACAGTGGGGAGCAGAATAGGCAGACGGACCAAAGACACTGCTGAGGATAGCAGCGGGTGAGACAGGAGAGGTCTGCTGCACCATGTGGGTTGCTCCCTGACCGGGAATCGAACTCATGCTGTGGTGGCTGCGGATAGCTTCATAGTGCTGAAACTTAATCCCTTGCACCACCAGGGAGCCCCCCCCCCCCCCCCCGCTCAAGATATCTTTATCATTGGTAACATGAAACTTGTCACCAATGCTTTCTTCCGTATATTTTATTGTTGCAGCATTTATATATAAATCTTTAATACATTTTGAATTTATTTGTGTGCATGGAGTAAGAGATTGAGTCATTCTTTTACATGTGTCCGTCTAGTTTTCCTAGCACCATTTAACAAGACTCTCATTTCTCTGTTGTGGGGTTGTGGCTTCTTTGTCATAAATTATTTAATGATATATTTGTGGATTTATTTCTGGACTTTGATTCTGTCCATTAACCTGTGTGTGTCTATTTTTTATTCTAATACTATGTTGTTTTCATTGTTGTTGCTTTAAATTGTAGTTTAAATCAGGTAATATGATACTTCATTTTTCTTTTCTCTCCTTGGGGCTGCTTTGGCTACTTGAAGTCTATGATTCCATGTAAATTTTAGTACTTTTGTTGTATGTTCTTGAAACTTTTCACTGGAGTTTTAATGGAGGTTGCACTAAATCTACATATCTCTTTTGGTAAAATAGTCATTTTGTCTATCTATGCTCCCCATCCATGAACACAGAAGATGTTTCCTTCTCTTTATGTCTTGTTCTGTATTTTTTTAATAAATCTTGTAACTCCATAGTTAATTGCTAGGTATTTAGTTCTTTTTGATGTGATTATAAATGGAATTATTTTCTTAATTTCCTTTTCTTGTTCTCACTCATTCATAAAAATGCAACAAGTTTTTGGTTTTTGATTTTGTAGCCTTCCACTTTTATGTATTCATTCATTGTTTTTAGTAACTTTTTGGTGGAGTACTTAAGGTCTTCTGTATATATCATATCATCTACAAATAATGATAATTTCCCTATTTCCCCCCCAATGTAGATTCCTTTTATTTCTTCTTGTCTAGCTAAATGGTCTGATACTAGATGAAACAGAACTGCTGACATTGACTATCCTTGCTTCTCAGTTTTTCACCATGAAGTATATAATACTGACTTTGAGTTTGTGAACTATGGCCTTTGTTATGTTGAGGTAGGTTCCTTCTATTCCCATTTTTTTAAGTGTTTATGACATAAATTAGGTGGTTTTTCTTTTCAAATGCCTTTTCTGCATCTACTGATACTATTTGTGATTTTTATTTTTAATTTTTTTGTTGTAATATATTATATTGATTGAAGTATCCCTGGAATAAATCCTACTTGGTCATGGTGTATGATCTTTGTAGTGTATTGTTGAATTTGATTTGCTAACACTTTGTTGGAGAATTTTTGCATCAGTAATTATTAGAAATATAAATATTAGAAATTAGGTATAAATTCTTCTTGAAAGGTTTGATAAGGTTTAAGACTATTGTTTCCTTATTTATTTATTTATTCTCTAACTTCTTGGCCTGTCCATTGTATGTGGGCTATTAAAATCCCGTGTTGTTACTGACATCTCTCTTAATTATTTTAATAGTTCCTTTATATATCTTGGTGCTCTTTAATTTGGTGCATATATATTTCAAGTGTTATATTTTCTTATTGTATTAGGCCCTTAATCATAACACAATGTTCATCTGTATACTACCTTTTAAAACTGGAAATCTATTTTATCTGATATATCTGTGGATACCCTTTTTTCATTACTATTTGTTTGTCTAATTGTTTTCCATTCTTCAACTTTAAACCTGTGCTTGTCTTTAGAGTCCAGGTGTTTTTATAAACAAAAGATTGGAATTTGTTTTGTAATTCATTCATCCACTGTACACTTTTTTATTGGTGAATCCAAGCTATTTACATTTCAGGTGATTATTAAAACATATGCATTTATTGCCATTTTGTTCCTTGTATTTTTACAGTTAGTCTTTTTACTTTTTGACACCTACCGTTTATGTTGTGTTTGGGTTTTATTTCCATTGTCTTATTTTTTTTTTTTTAAAGATTTGTTTATTTATTTATACAAGCACTAGGTACAGTCAGAAGCGCGGGAGGGTGAGAGAATTCACCAGAGCCAGAGCGGGGAGCAGAGCAGGCAGAAGGACCGAGGTACACTGGTGAGGGGAGCAGCGGGGGGCAGGAGAGGTCTGCGCGCCATGTGGGACCCTCCGCCGGTGCCCAGGGAGCAGCCGGGGATCGAACCGGCGCTGCAGAGGCTGCGGGCAGCTTCGCAACCCAGTGCTCAACCGCTGCACCACCGGGGAGGCCCTGTCTTATTTTTTTTTAATTTTATTTTTATATTCCCCATACAATTGCAACCCCCTTATTGTGGAGGGATTGCAACCCCAATCCCTCCTTTCTCCACCCCCCCATAGTGTGTCTCTGGTTCATAGCTGTTTGTCAATTTTGATTTTTTCTTTCTTATAGTTACTATTTTTCCTGGTCCCTTATTTAGTTTTTCTAGATTCCTGCTATGAGTGAGGCCATCCAGTCTTTTTCTTTTTCTTTCTGGCTTATTTCACTGAGCATGATCCCTTCCAGCTCCATCCATGTTGCTGCAAATTGCATGTTTTTATCTTTTTTTTTTTTGAATATTGAATAATATTCCATTATGTATATGTACCACATCTTCTTGATCCAGTCATCTATTTTTGGGCATTTGGGTTATTTCCAAAGCTTAGCTATTGTAAATAGTGCTGCTATAAACATAGGGGTGCAGGTGCCCTTTTGAATTAATGTTTGTGTCCTTTGGGTAAATACCTAGGAGTGGAATTGCTGGGTCACATGGAAGCTCTATGTTTAGTAGGTCAAGAAATCTCCACACAGCTCTCCATAGTGGTTGGACCAGTTTGCACTCCCACCAGCAGTGCAGGAGAGTTCCTTTTTCTCCACACCCTCGCCAACATTTGTTGTTGCTAGTTTTTTTAATATGTGCCATTCTCACTGGTGTGAGATGGTATCTCATGGTAGTTTTGATTTGCATTTCCCTGATTACAAGTGATGTTGAACATTTTTTCATATGCCTGTTGGCCATTTGTATTTCCTCTTTGGAGAAGTTTCTTTTTAGCTCTTCTGCCCATTTTTTGTCCATTGTCTTATGTTTTACTTCTATATATTTTTGCTTGAGGGTTTAAGTTAGTTTTTATGTGATGGTAAATACTGTGACCTGCTGCCCATTTTGATCCCAAACTTGGTATAGTGGTTTACATTTTTACCCTCCTCCTTCATATTGTATTATTTTGGCATCTATTAACTCTAGATGAAATTTGTTATTTCATAATAGTTGCTTTATATTTCTTTCAAGGTGAGCTTGATGTATTTTTTCAATTTTTGTTTTTCTGTATAGCTCCTTATCCCTCCTCAGTCTTTAATGAGACTTGATGGATAAAGTATTCTAGGTTGGAAATCTGTTTCTTTGAGGGCTTTGACTATTTCTTGCCATTCCCTTATTGCCTGAAAGATCTCCATTGAAAATTCCACAGATAATCTAGTAGGTGTTCCCTAGTATGTAATTCCTTTCTGCTTTTAGTATCATTTCCTTGTTACTAGTTTTTAGCAGCTTAGTTATAATATGTCTTTGTGTGTGTCTGCTTTGCATATACTTTGTTTAGGATTCATTGGACCTCTTAGATAAGGATATCTGGTTCCTTTCCCAGAATAGGGAGAATCTCAGCCATTATTTCTTTAAATATATTTTCTATACCTTTGTCTCATTCGTTTCCTGGGACTCTTATGATACAGATGTTATTTCTCCTTAAATTATCCCAAGGAACTCTTATACTATTTTTATTCTTTTTTCTCATTGTTAGTTTATTTATATTTTTTCCACTACTGTACATTTAAGCTCACTGATTCTGTCAGCAGCTTGTGTAGGTCTGCTATTGAGAACTTCTCTGTCATATTTTTTTAGTTTACTTATGGTGTTTTTTTAGGTCCATTAATTCTATTTGAAGCATTTAAAAATTTTCTCTGTCGTTGTTGTATTCCTGCCTTTTTTCATCATTATTTTCATCATCATTATTTTCATCATTATTTTTCTTGTTTTGACAAGCATCGTTATAACTGTTACTTTAAATTCCTCATCAGGCAGGTTACATAGTTCTGTTGAGTTGAGATTTACTTTGGTCTTTTCACCCATCGCTTGTGGTATGTTTTATTTTGTAATCCATTCACTCTATAATGCATCCAACCTCTATATAACTTTTAATTGGAGAATTCAAACCACATTCCTCTGTCTCTTCATTTTTGCTTTGTATAGATTGAAATAAGGAGCTTCCTTCTTGTGCTTTGTTTATCCGTGTTCTTTGGGTGTCGCTCCATAGACTGACATCTCTGTACCAATGATGCAAACCAGAGCACCAGTGTCAGCAGTGGGTAGGAGATAGGACCGTGGGCAGCAACATACCAGGAAGTTTGCTGCTTCGATGAGGGCAAGCTCTAGGGGCCTCCTGCCTAGGCTAAATCCTCAGTAAAAACATCTAGAATAATCCTAGTGGAAGCTTTAACTCAGCTGTGGTTCAGCTCTGATATACAGGATCACTGAGCAGTCAGTCAGTAGATACAGCACCAACAGGGGGTTCTGTTTGGGATAGAGTCACTGGCCGGAGTTTGTTCTCATTGCTAGCCCAGGGCCACTTGGTTCTGTTGCCAGGATCCAAGTGCTTTGATCTCTGGTTATGGCAGTATACCATTTAGTTATCATCTGGTCTTTGGCCCTGAGAGATGGTAAGGCAGGTGTTTTGCATAACACAACCACAGGCTGCTGAGAATAGCCTCATCTGCATGGAGACAAAAGTGAGCCAGTCTAGCCCTCCCCACAGTGCAGGTTCCAGCTATTCATGTTCAGATGCCCAAGTTCAAGTTGACAATCACCACCTTACACAGAACCCATACCTGCAAACTACCCATCTCTTCAAACTACCCTACTTAAGGGTATGGGGTGTTTCACTTTATGGCTCTGGGTGCCTAGTTGCTTTCCAGCAGTACAGCATCTGCTTTTGTAGGTGTCAGTCTCTCCAACATTTTGTCACTGGTCTCTACCCTCCCTGCTCCTATAGTTTTCTGCAGGCAAAAGGCTTTGTCCTGCACACCGACTCTATGCCCCTCTCTCCAGCACACAGTCTCTGGGTTCTAAGTTTCCCAGTGTGGGTGGGTGTAAGCCCACAGACAACAACAGAGAGGCTCCCATGGTAACTGCCCCTGCCTCTCTTAGTTTGCTCCCCCCCCCCCATAATGCTTCAGACGCTATTATCTTGCCGTTTTTTCCTACCCTCTCTACCCTGTAGTCCCTCTTGATGCATACAGTAGTTATCCTTTCATCATTCAGTGACTCTTATCTTTGTTTACAGATAGTTTAGTTGTAAATTTGTGAAGGAGGTGAGCCTGACTTCACTCTTCCACCATTTTGCCCAACTCCTTTCCTACTTATTTGTATTGTGAGCAAAATTAATGAACTGTCAGTAAAACCAAGAAACTGTTATCCTCAAGTTCGTAACAAATGAGATAATTTCCTTATATTGCCCGTCCTTTTTATTCTTAAAGATATGCCCTGACTGAGTATTCCATGTATTGATTCTGAGTCTTCCTTCTTCTTGACTTACAGCAAGCCTTTGCTATAGTGAGTTTTATGCATACCCCCAAAGAACTGTGAAAATCTAATTTCTGATTTCCTTAAATCCATGTAAAAACAAAGTAACTAGAATAGTGGTAGTATATTCCTGGAAACAATAGTCTTGTCATGGGTAGTTGAAAGTGGATAAAAGAATGTTTCACTCCAGTAGTAATAAAACACATTCATTGCAGGTTACTCTTTTATTTAGAAAAGAAGGGATGTATACAGCACATTTTGGCATTTCCTGTGATGGAAGGGCAGATAGTTCTTACAAATCAATAAATGACTTTCCTCCTCATTAGGTATGGCTGTGGTTTGTTTATCTGCATCCTGGAAGGCAGAGCCCAGTAATGATTGGACCACTTTCATGTGGAAAGAAACTCTCCTTTTGCTGCGTGTCCTGTATGGGGGCTGGAGAGCAGCCTAGACCATTGCCATTACAGACCCTCACTGTACAGCTTATATTTCACAGATTTGTTGGTGTGTGAGCTGGTCTTAACTTTCCAAAATGTATCAGTTCCTTAATGGTAACAACATTCGTGAAGTCATATGATGTAATTGGTTTGCCCCCGTGGTTCTGAAATCTCAAACCATGCATCACAATCATCCTGTGTTAGAACATAGACTGCTGCCCTCCCTCAAGTTTCTGATTCAGTAAATCTGAGGTGAGCCCTGATAATTTACCCTTCTACAGGTTCCCAGACGATGCCCATCTGCTAGTTCTGGAGCCATGCTTTGAAAACTGCTGACCTCACCAGCAGTCCACAAACCCGTGCTGCAGTCCAGTGAGGCAGGTTTTGAAACATTGAGCTCTTCTTAGGGGCACATAGAAATTTTCATATTTTTAATGTCCCTGACTAAATAGAAAAAGAGGTATTACTTATTTTTCTTTCACTTTTTGGAATGTTCAAAACATGAAATACTCATATTGAAAAATAATACACCGTTTGCTTTTTCAATAATTACCTCATTTACTTGGTTACACCATTGGTATTTACTTGAAGCAACTTTGAGGAGAAAAGTATTACTGTCAAATGTCAACATTTGTGTTTCTGGCTGGATGGCAGTATAATCATTAAATTGCCATCCCATGACTGGGGACTCACTGCTGGAAGAAATGAACATAATAGTAAGTGAAGATTCCAGTTCTGAAGGTATACAGGGAATGAAAAATACTGAACTGAAGGCCAAACTCTAGTCTCCGAAAAATGAAGGACTTTGTAGAACCTTTTATTATAGGATTAGATTATTATTAATTTCATTTATTAGACTCTTCAGGGAACATAAGTTGAAGATCTAAGCTGTGCCATGTATATGCCATGGAGACAAATAGGGGGAAATGTTGTTATACCTGCTGAAATGAAGTACTTGGGTTTGACCTTCAGCTGTGGCGGGCTGGTCCTTCAGTGTACAGTGGCTCTAATGTATACAGAATTAATTTGAGGATATGGAGACTTAGGACAAGATCTGGTGTATATCCGGTGCTTTAAAATGTTAGCTGCTCCTCTTCCCTCATGGTGATAAATGCTCAAACAACGTATGTACAAAGTAGTACAGAAACACCCTAGAGTGATTAAATCAGTTTAAAAGAGACTTCTCCAACATTCAATACAAACCAGATGTTAAAAGACAAATAGGAACTTTCCAGTGGGCTGGGAAATACATTGTAGGCACAAGGGAGAAGATATGCAAAGCCACAGAGATGGTGATGATAAGCGGAAGCAGGACTGGTGGCCCACAACAGATAATGAGTAGACAGACTAGTGGCTATTCAGATGTCCATGCGAGGCCAAATGGTAACCATGTGAAGGTCACCATTTTCATAATACCAAGACGTTATTTGTTTCCTGCGATGTGTGCACAATTGTACTGATGGTACAAAAGCTATAATGAGTAAAACTGCTTGCACCTTGGCATACATCGAAGCCATGGCACCACATTGTACTAGTGATTTTTAAAAATTAAGTTTCACTTAAGAAGGTCCTTGATATTCTTTTTAAGTAAATTTTCTTAAATCTTCTTAAATTTTCTTAAATCTCAACCCTTGCAGACTTGTCATTTTAAAAATTCTTTATGATAAAATGGGCAGTACAGAGTACTCTGCTACATACCAAAGTTTTGAGGCTATTTCAAGGAAAAACATTTGTAAATAGTTTCAAAGTGTGAATTACAAAGCTGAACTAGTCCCCCTTTTTATCTTGAAAGAACAAGTAGCCAGCCCCTGGTTATTCAGACTTGAGTGTTTGGCAGATATTTTCTTTTTTTTTTTTAAGATTTATTTATTTGTTTATACAAGAACCTGGGTACAGGTCAGGTCCGTGGGAGGGTGAGAGGATTCACCAGAGACAGATCAGGGAACAGAACAGGCAGACTGATGAAATACACTGCTGAGGGGAGCAGCGGGCGCAACAGGAGAGGTCTGCAGCGCCACATGGGACCCTCCCCAGCCGGCTGGGATAGAACCGGTGTTGTAGAGGCTGAGGACAGCTTCATTAGCACGGCGCTCAACCGCCTGTGCCACCAGGGGAGGCCCTGGCAGATATTTTCTTAATGAACATAGCCTATTACTTCAAGGAAAGCAATTGACAGTATCTGTTGTCAATAATAACATTCAAACTTTTAAGAAAATAATAGGAATTTTTGAAAAGTTCTGTCTGCCACTGTGACCCTGACAGCTTCCTAATACTTAAGCATTTTTTTCTGATTCTTTTGGTAGTACTATTAGCCCCGTCCCCAACCCCACCCAAAAAAGTCTAACATTATATAATGAAAAGTGTCAACATTTGGAAGATCTGTACAACTCAGTGAACCAGTAATTTTCAGGTGACCCAGTGCATATTACAAAATTATGCATGAGAAAAACATCATTGAAACTGCAAGTTAGACCAGTGGATTTTAATGTAACTGAAAGTATAAAAAGTTTATTGATATGATTTCAGATTCAATTTTGCAAGTAACCTTTAAAAAACTCCCACTTATCAAGTTGTGAATTAGTATCACAAAGAAGAATGTCCATGATTATATAAAAGATGATTAAAAGATTCTTGTCTTCCCCACCTACATATCTGGATGAGACCAGATTTTTTTCGTATACTTTACCCAAAGCAACATGTCACAGCAGACTGAATGCAGAAGCACATATGAGAATCCAGCTTTCTGCTATTAAGCCAGATATTAAAGAGATTTGAAAGGTTAATATGCAAATGGTTTATTATTTTATATGAATTAATAACTGCTTTTGGATTTTTTCAATTTTAATGTCTAATGTAATTAGTGTCAGTAGATACAATCCACATATACAGGAGTCCTTGCAGTTCTCAAGTTTTTAAGATTGTAAAGGAATTTTGAAAACAAGAAATTTGAGAACTGCTAACACAAATTGTGAAGCTCCTTGCATGACACATTGAAATGTTTGGCCTTTATCTCGTAAATTTTGTAGAGAAAACTGTGTGTGTGTGTGTGTGTGTGTGTGTGTTGTAAAATGTCTTCTTGCAGTCGTATTGAAAATGGACTGGAAGATAGAAATACTGGTCACAGTGATAACAGTCAAATTTTGATCCAGGAATGTATCCACAGATGCCATGTCTATGATTCTAGTAAATTAGGTTAGTCTGATCTGTGATCGGGTGGGAATTTCTCCACTTATCATTTTAAGGAACACTAGCCCACCTACCATCTCTAAAACTCTTTGGTGTCTATAGCATTGAGAATAATACTGTATTTTTTTTTTCAGCGCAGTGAAGAACGTTCCTAAATAACACAATCTCTATTTAACCTCTCTCCTACTCACCCCTTTGCTCATGAGTTGATCACAATATGAACTTCCTTTCCGTTCTTAAGTTATGCCAAACATAGCCCTTTCTTAGGCTTTTTTTGCACCAGCTATTTCCTTTTTTGGTGGAATGCTTCCTTCAGATCTTTGCAAGGCTGACTCCTTGTCATTCAGTTCTCAATTTAAATGTCAACTCCTCCAGAAATTCTTCACTGTCCGCCCAGTCTTGAGGAACTCCCCTAGTCACTCTCTGTCATCCTTTTTTATTTTAGATTTATCTGCATGTTTATCGGTTTTTTACTATTCTGTCTTCTTCCCTCTAGATTCAGTGTCCTTCCTGAAGTATACTGTTACTGATGGTAAACTCTTGATTGTTGATAAAAATCTTATATATTTCATAATTAGAAGGCATTGTCGATTGCCAGTCACAATGTCTTAAAATTTTAGTTCAAAATTTTTTTGTCTAATCAATTAGAAAAACCTAATCTAGTGCCTTAAGAAAATTAACTGTAATTCACCCACAATAACTAATGCACCCAGCCAAAATTAAGGATATTATTTTATCTCCTGAATGGCCTCTTGACTTTTGGCTAACCTTTCTAGCTCTGCCAACCAGAGGCATCATGTTCCTGTTTATCAAAGGTCCCCAGGGAGCAGGCCTGGAAACCATGCAAGTCCAGCTTCTCCTGGACCCTTGAAACCATCTCAGGAGTCTGACTATGCCTTACACACCTGGGACTTTGTCCAGACCTCATCCATCTTCTAATTTGAACAGGCAAATTTGATTTGGCAAACTTTTGCTCCCTTAGAAATGCTGTTCATCTGTATAAACCTATGTTACCCCTTCCAAAGACCTTTTTGATTTTCTCAGAATCTTTGGAACTAAGCTGGATTCCTCAGTAATCGAGAGTCAGTTCTAGGAGCCCTCTAGTCCACTCTGAGGTTCCATAGTATAGACTAGGAGTTGGCAGTCCATGCCTGCGGGCCAAATGCAACCGGTCACCTGTTATTGTAAATGAAATTTCATTGGAAAACAGCCACACTAATTTTTTAATTAATATTTTATTTTATATAATTCTTACATCATTTTTCATTTTTGCCCAATGTATGCATTATCATTTTGGTTATATTCCCCATACAATTGCACCCCCCCTTATTTGGACCCTAGTCCTTCCTCTCCCCTTCCCCCCCCCCCCATAGTGTGTCTCTGGTTTATAGTTGGTTGTTGATTTTGATTTTTCTAATTTGTAACTTGTTATCTGTGTCTGCTTTTGCACTTATGATGGCAGAGTTGAGTAGTTGAAACAGACATAGTGTGGCTTGCAAAGCCTAAAACATTCACTAACAGATCCTTTACTGAAAAAGTTTATTGATGCCTCCAAGACTAAACTATACTGATTTGTCTATGATTGTCAGGCTTGTTCGTGGCCTATAGCTTTTACCCAAACACTGTTAGACAGATTTGCTACTTATTAAAGAAACCAGCATCTGGGTGTCTATCTATCTATCTATCTATCTATCTATCTATCTATCTATCTATCTATCTATCTATCTATCTATATGCCTGTGCATATATAATATGGAAAAGCAAAGTCCAAATACTATTTCTATGGTAAGATGTAATGTTTTTCTCTCTGGAAAATTCAGTTAGAAGTTTAAATTGTTTTAATGCTCATTCTTCAGTTATATCTTAATTTGCATTATCTCTGCTCTCTTTGCTGAAAGAATCTTTGCAAAGTCATCTTTTCATGCTGAGCACCAAACTGACCTGAGGGCCAAAATCCTGTTTCTCCTAAAGAGAAAACAAAAGGAGACAAGCTGCTTAATCTCTTGATTACATGTTCTTCTTTTGTGCTAAAGAAACTTCTGGGCTATCAGCACTTATAAAGATCTCATCTGAATTTGCTCACTTATTTTCCTGAAGGTTAGGTGAGTTCATAAAGTCCTTACTGTTGAATGTTTAAATCCTGCTCTAGAGAGAACGGATAAGTATCTCCCTTCATCCTGCCCAAGAATGATGTGGAATGGGTATGTGTATATGTGGAGGACAGGGTCGTCTTCAGACAGCTTTATGGTCCTTTCCCTTAGGGGGGGTGATATAATCCCATGGAAATAAACTGGCTCGCTAGAGTCTCATCATCAATATATTACAAAATGAACACTCAAACTGATCACTCCCCATACATTGGGTCAGTTTTGTTTCCTTGTTCCCTTTATTAATCTGGTTATAGACCAGCATCCTATTATGTAATTTTTTTTAATTTTAATTTTAATTTTTTGAATTTTATTTTATTTTATATATTTTTACACCATTTTTCATTTTTGCACAATGTATGCATTTTCATCTTGATTATTATGTAATTCTTACTGCACTTTCACTCACGTCATGGCAGCTGTCCCAATAGCTCTTGCAGTGCATCCTTCCTACTTTGTGGGAAATTGAGCCGCAGAGAGGACCACTGACTTCCCCACGGCCACTCTGCAAGTGGCAGTGTTGACTCCTAAGTGGACTTTGTTGTACTTTTGGTGATGAGTGTTGAGTCTGCTGGTGTCTGCTGTGCCTTTTAGTCAGCTTCAGAAGAGAAGGAGCACTGGAGCCAGTGAGAGCCACAGTGATGTGTGCTAGCTCGTTGACCTTTCCTTCCACCTTAAAGTACTCGGCACTGGCATAGTTGTTCACTCTCTTAAAAGCACTTTATGTGAATTTCCTAATTAATTCATACTCCTGTAAATGTCACTATACCTATTTTATAGGCAAATAATGGGAGACATGAACAGAGTAGCATTGGTGGCAGAGCTGAAATTAAATTTGAATTTCTAGTTTCTAGGCCTGTTTTCAGACCCCTAGGCCAGTTTCAGCCAGTGATTATTTAACATAAGTGCAGTAGAGTATTGATTAGAGTCATCAGGTGATGTTTAAAGGTTTAATTCCAGGACAAGCAGTTTATCCTTAAATGGTGCCTCTATGTTGGTGATTTGTTAATAGCAGGGAGAAAAGCTTGCCTGAAAAGAACAGTGTGATGAAAGCAGGGCACACCCGCTGCTCCCTACCCAACTCCTCACTATCATGAGTGAAGTAGCCTCAGGAATCAGCCATAGCTCTTTCTGTGCTGCTGGCTCATAGACAAAGCTCCACCCTGCATGGGGAAGATGTCCTCTTCCTCAGGGGGAGGTGGGGTGGGGGATGACTAGGGAGTTCCCCACCTGCCATTGGATGCTCCACTTAAAAACCTCCTCCCAATCCCTGCTGGGAGGAGTGTGGGTACAGATCCTAGTGACATTCTCTAGAACCTTGCTGCCCACATCCCACCTGATTTGATTAACTGTGTCCTTTTACTGAATGCTTTCTATAATCACAGTTCCTACTCTATTAGCTCAGGCTGCTATAACAAAATACCATAGATGGGTGGCTTAAATGATGGACATTTATTTCCTCAGTTCTAGAGGCCTGAAGTTCAAGATCAAGCTTCCGCCTGATTCTGGTAGTTCTGACTTCCTAGCTTGCAGATGGCCCCCTTCTTGCTCTGTTTTCATATGGCCTTTCCTTAGTGAATGTGTATAAAGAGGGAAAGAGGCACCAGACTTTCCTGCATCTCTTCTTATTAGAATACTAATCCTATCTGATCAGGGTCCTACCCATATGACCTCCCTTAATTATTTCCATAGAGGCCCATCCCCAGATATAGACACACAGGGATTTGGGGTTTCAACATATGAATTCACATGAGTGTGTGTGAAGGGGGTAGGGGGGAGACACAGACATTCAGTTCATAACATGTGTGCCTATAAGTGGACAGGAAGCCGTTGTAGGTAATGTGAAACTTCTGGAACTTGAATAGTCTTTGAAGATTGTCCGAGTTTGGAAAAGAGGGAAAGAAAAAGGGAGGCAACTCCAAAAAGAGGAAGTAGGTCTAGCAAGGATGGAGTACATGTGTCATGATGTCAGTGTCTTGAGTTGAAGAGTTGTGTCTCACTTTGGAATACGGATGAAAGCAAATTGCATCATTATTATGAAGGGCTTTGAAGACCTGTAGGTAGTCTGGGCCTGACCTAGACAGGTTCCAAGACTCTGGATGATCTGGAACAGAGGAGCAGCAAAACTTGAAAGATAGTTTCAGATGAGCCTCTGACGGGTGTTGTGGTTCCTCTTCTTGGAGTGTGTTTTTGGTTTGCTTTTTCAGTCACAGGGACCTCCCATTTTCCTCACCTCTGTCCTCTATTGACACAAAAACTGAGATCATTTTGCAGGCTGGAAGACTTATCACTGATGTCACAAGATGCCTTTTCTTACCTTTTCCCCCCTTTTTTGGCTGGTCTTCAGCCAGCCAAGGCTTCTAATCAAAATCATGTTATACTACACCAACACCTAATGACATTGTGTGAGTTTGTAAGAATATACCTCAGAAGGTAACAGTTAGTCGCCAAACACCCCTCCCTTGTTTTAGTAACACAGTATGAATCTCATCTGTAATTATTTAAATTATTTCTCCTCTTCAGCTATATCACTTCTGAGTCATAATGTTCCTTAATTTAAAATTTTCCTATTCACTTTTATACTTATTGCCTTGATCACTCTGGGGAGAAGGAAGTAGTGAAAAGGAGTTTCTCAGCGCATAGCCCTAGGACCAACTGCATGAGATGACCTGGGATATTCGTATAAATATAGTTTATGGGCCTCCCAGAGCTGTTAGATGGGTTGTTGGACGTGGGAACCACAATCCCCACCTTTAACAGACACCTGATGTAATCATTAGGAACGGTAAAGTCTGATGACAGCTGGCATAGAACATAAACATTGAAGTTTCTCAGAACTGAATTCTTCGAACACTTCTTAGTTCTGTCTCCATGGACAAGTGACTTACGTGCTTCTTCTCACCTGTAAACTGCAAGGCAGAATAATGTAGCTATTTACGGCACAGACTCTAGAGCTAAACTGGTGGGTTTGACTCTTCAGCTCTACCAGTTACTAGCTGTTACCTGACGCAAGTGTGGCTGTGGTTTCTTCATTTGTAAAACAGAATCATAACCTGAGTTGTAGGTTGTTATGAGGCTTGAACAGGTTTGGAAAGGGGGTGGGATTTGCCCCTCCTGGGGCATATCTGAGAATGTCTACAGACTGTCACAACTAGGGGAGGAGGGAGTGATTTCAGTATCCAGTCATTTATAATTATTTTGCTTTGTCCATTCATCTACTGTGCTCCCTTATTTTACTCACATGTGAAAGCATCCAATATTTGCCTTTGCCTTTCTGACTTACTTTACTACACAGAATTCCCTTGAATCTCCAATTTGCTATAAATGGTAGTATTTCATCTTATGGCTAAATAGTATACCATTGTGTAGATATACCACATTTCTTTTTTTTATTTATTATTTTATGCATTGTTTACATCATTTTTCCTTTTTGCACAATGTATGCATTTTCATCTTGGTTATAGTCCCCATACAATTCCCACCCCCCCTTGTTTTGATGCTGCCCCCTCTTTCTCCCCCCACCCCCGGCCAGTGTGTTTATAGTTGCTTGTTGATTTTGATTTTTACTTTATTATAATTAGGTTTTTTCCTGGTCCTTTATTTAGGTTTTCTAAATTCCCGCTATGAGTGAGACCATCCGTATACCAAAATTTTTTATCCAGCCTGCTACCAGTGGATATTTTAGTTGCTTCCAGCTCCTAGCTATTATCAGTAATGCTGCAGTAAACATTATGGAACATATAATATTGTGAGTTGATGGTTTCATGTTCTTAAGGTTGATGCCCAAAAGCAGGATTGATGGGCCACGTGGTATTTCCATTTTCTGTTTGGAAGGTAGGTCCAGATCACTTTGCAGAGTGGCTGCCCACTGCCACTTCCCACCAACAATGCATCAGGATTCCTCTTTATCCATGTCCTCTCTAGCATGTCTTCTTGGGGGTCTTTTTTTTTTTTTTAAAGATTTATTTATTTAGATAAACACTGGGTACAGTCAGAGGCGCGGGAGGGTGAGAGAATTCACCAGAGCCAGAACAGGAACAGCACAGGCAGAAGGACCAAAGTACACTGCTGAGGGGAGCAGTGGGCACTGCAGGAGAGGTCTGTGCGCCATGTGGGACCCTCGCCCGGCGGCCGGGGATCGAACCAGTGCTGCAGAGGCTGCAGGCAGCTTCACAACCCAGCGCTCAACCGCTGCTGCGCCACCGGGGAGGCCCTTCTTGGGGGTCTTTTTAATAAATGCCATCCTCACAGGTGTGAGGTGATAACTCATTGTGGTTTTGAGTTGGCATCTGTCTTATCAAAGTGATTCTGAACTTTTTCCCCCTGTATCTGTTGACCTTCTGGATAGCCGTCCTCCTTAGAGAACTGTTCAAATAATCTGCTGATTTATTGTGTTTTGTTGTTGTTAAATTGAACATTTTTTTATATATCTTGGATAGTATCCCTTGTTGGTTGTATAATGTGTGAATATTTTCTATCATTCAGTAGAATGTCCTTTTTTATCTTATTTTTCCCTTTTAATTTGAGTTAACCCCCATTATTTGATTTTTCTTTTATTACCCTTGCCATAGGGATCAAATCTCCAAAAACATTGCTGTCATTGATGTTATAAAATATATAACCAGTGTTTTCTTCTCTTTATTTTATCTTCGTGGGTTCTATATCTAAGTCTTTAATCCAATTTGAGTTTATTTTTTGTATGGAGTTAGAGAGTGAGCCAACTTCGTTCTTTGATATGTATCTATCCAGTTTTCTCAGTAGTGCCACTTTTGAGAAACATGGCTTAGAACGGGTACATAATAAGTACTGTGTAAGTTTTGGCTACTATTGTTACGGAAATAGCAAGCCTTACTCAGTATTATCATTAGGAGATATTTAAGTACAGTGCCTAGTGCTCAATAATACAGTCTTTCTGTATTAGAGTGACTCCTACTTAAGAAATCCTCTTTCAGTGTAAATAATGACTTTGTTTAGAATTTTTCAAAAGTAGAGCACATCTGCAATCATCAATACCTTGCATTTCAAGAATAGCTGTACTTTTTCCAAAGCACTTTCAATCTTCATCTTCATAATAAAGCATTTACTGTTGAATCTTTGCCTTAAGCGATCTTTACTTCATTTTATGTCTTTCAATCTCAGTTTCTCCATCTATAAAATGAAAACAATTGCATCTACCTTTCAAGGTGTTTTGATGAATTGAGTGAGAAAATGCGCAGCCTGTCCAGTATCAGGTAGGAATAGGCCTGAACAGTTTCAGTTTCTGTTCCCTCCCTCCCTCCCTCAGCAAGCAGCAGTTATGGCGCTCTCCGTGTACGTAACCATTTCCCAGCATCTCCTTCCTCTCACCAAAAGGACAAACAGGCTGTGGTGGGAGATAAGAAGAAAGTGGGAGAAGGTGGGACTTGCTTCCCCAGTGCTCCTAGGAATATGGAAAAAGTCCAGAACCCCAAAAAGCGTGCGCTGTATGCTCCTTAGATTAGCCCTGTTGGAGATGGCTGTGGGTATTGTCTTCTAATATCTTGCCTTATTGGGAAATATACATGAATATATCACCCCATTCTTTAGAAGTAAGCCACAATGAAGCTGAGGCACTCATTCTACACCTTTGTTACTACAAGGGCAGCCTTATTTTATTGTTCTTTTCAAACGTTAATTTATCTTTTCTGTTAATTTGCACAGATGCTTTTCTGGCTTATAAAACTAATTTTTCTCAGTACTTTGAAGTTATTAGGGACTTACAGAGGCCATGTTTTTATCTACTTTGCTGTCTTGTAGCCTACTGCCTTGAAGATGCTTCATTCACTAGTTGCATCTATTTAAAAAAAAAAAAAAAAGTGAAACTGCACAGTGTCCATTCCAGACCTTGCACATGACTGCCAGTCTTCTCCATCCAAGACCTAGCCACTTTATTCACTCCAGTGAGAGTGACCTTTGTTTGACTGGGCTGTATAAGACATATTAGCAGGAGCTCATCAGATCTCAGTTAAAGGTTAATCTCAGTTCAGGATAGGAAGTTTGAAATTTTCAGTTAAAGACTACAGAAGGCTTACTGGAAAATTTGAGACTCTAAGATAGTGATCAGTGGACAGGACGCTTTCCTACTCGAGATTGCCAGTAATTGGAAAGTGTAGCAGAACCCAGTTGATGACCTGGAAACTAAGACAGGATTAAGAAATGTCACATTGATTGGTGTGGGGGGATAGGGGGGGTTCTATAGGTAGAAAGACAGAAAGAAATGGAGTTTGTCCCCTTCCCCAAGATAAAGGCTGTGGGATTTGAACACTCCTCCTCACATATATGTGCTTATCCCATTTCTGAAAAGGTCCATTATCCCCAGCAACCCCAGAAATAAGCAGTTCTGGAAACCAGTTACAACCATGACTTGCTGTTTCTGATGTGCTTTGATCTGAATTTTTAGGGCAACTAGGGACAGATGTGGCTGCTGAAGAAAGTTTGCAAATAGAAATTCAGAATATCGGGGCCTCCCTGTTGGTGTAAGGGGGTTAAGCACAGCATTGTGTAGCTGTCCCCAGCCTCTGTAGCACGAGTTCCAGCACCGAATAGGGAGGTGACCCTGGCGCAGCAGACCTCTCCTGACTTGCCCACTGCTCCCCTCAGCAGTGTATTTCAGTCAGTCTGCCTGTTCTGTTCCCCACTCTGTCTCTGGTGAATCCGCTCACCCCCCAGCACCTCTGGCCTGTGCCCCAGTTCTAAAAAAAAAAAAGAAATTTAGAATACCATTTGCCCCAAGAGGCAGATAATCTCCATAGAAGGCTGATTTCATTTACTGTCCCTTCTGAAGCTGAATGAAGTTAGTTGAATTTGAAAACGGTTGTACTGAAATTGTGGAAATACTTGGATACATAAAGGTCTTTATTCTAATGGGAAATTTGATTTACCTTTTTAAAAAATACTTTCAGACATTTAACAAAATTCTTACAAAAATCCGTCCTGAACAAATTTGCCAAGAAGAAAAAGGATTATTTCATTTGCTGGTGCAATGATTAATCCTACCACCTGGGTAAGCCAAGCGAGCTTCCCATAGGAGAGTGCTTCCGCGGCTTTGAATTACTTATGAGTGGTGCAGATGATGAGATAGAACCTTATTCTGTATAACAGACAAATCTGTAACAATGTCACTGTTTTCTTTGAACACCTAAATTCATTCTCCACATTCAGAAAACCAGCTATCTTTGTGGCAGAATTTTTAAGTGTCAGATCAGGTATCCCAAATTCCAATTAGAAACTGGTCGTTATTGAAAAGTTGGTTAAAATTTTGAGGTACAGTCTAGTGTGTATTGTCTTCCATTATGAAAGCACAGCAAGTGTTAATTCAGGAAAAGATGGGGCTCAGACCGTTGAGGACCTAGATGTCAGCCCCCTGGTTATTGCAGACATTGTACACTGCGTGAATTTAAATAGCAAAAATCGAAACACCATAACTGTCTCTTAGTTGGCCACTTATCAGTTTATAGTTTTGTTTTACAGAATGAGTGTCAGATTTTACTGAAAAAATCTAGTTGCTAGTTCACCATTTGTACAAAGATGTAGTGTATTAGAAATTCTAACCAATTTTTTGTAATTTTGGTTTAAACAATTTTTACCTCTGTCACATGGATGAAATGAAGAAAATTTCATTTTCTCTATCATCTCCTTCCTGAGACTGTCGTCTAGTTGTATAAAAGATCGAGGCACTAGCATAATAGAGCTTGGGGTCTCTGACCTCCATTTTGATGTTTCCTCCATTGCGTAAATATTTCCCAGGGAAATAAATGTTGATGGTAAGCCACTTTGTTAGGAGAGAAAGCCTGTATTTGGAAAGTGTCATTTTACAGTTTGGGAGGGTTATCAGTGATTAAAAATTATATTCTCTCAGAACCTGGCCCAGGGGCCTTGGATCGGTTGCTGAATCTCTGAGTTCCTGTTCCTCCTCCCTAGATTTTGGTGGTAACTTAATGTAGTATATACAGACACTGACACCTGCAATATATAATGTTATAGTACAGTACAATGTTATTTCAATAAAGAACTTAAAAACCAAAAAATTATATTCCCTCATAAAGTTAATTTTCTCCCTAGACATCTTGTTTGTGTGGTTTATGTCTAGTGACTAAATCAACCTTCTGTTACTCTTCTCAATTCTTTTTCATTTTTTAGTCAAAGCATGTTACCACATCTACATTTGAACTCTTAAAACCTCTCCTTTTCTAGGAGAGCTATTTTTCCCTCAAGGATCAAGATATGGGATATCATTAATACCTTTTTAAAATTCTTTTTTGTAGACACTGTTGTCATGGTAAGTGCAGATTACACGTCTTAGCAACCATTTGTAAACCCATGTGGTTTTATTTTTATCAACTCTTCATAGTTCTTTATAAATGACAATTACTTTAATTGATCATTAAAATTTTAAATGTGCTCACAAAAACCAATCTTTATGTGTAATACAGGTTTGCTGCCTGGTTCTCAAAGAGTTAATAAAACTAGTTTTCACTTTGCTTAGCTCCCCAAGGTAAGTTGGCATATTTCCCAGACCCAGCCCCTAAGGTAAAGGTCAAGGTGCAGTGGGTGATACTCAGGTGCAGAATTCGAGCCTCTTCTTTCTTGCCTAACTTGTAATGCTCCAGAACTCAATGGGATCTATGGCTCATCAGGGCTTTCAGAATGTGATTAACAGACTAAACAAGACCCTGTAGAATTTCCTTTAATGGGGAATTGTATGAGTGAGTCCAGTGGGTGAGTATGTAGTATTTCTTACTTTTTTAGATATAAATAATTTGTTTTGAGAAGCCCCTAAGAGCACAGAGCTGTGTGGGAACTCACGGGTTATTAGCAGCAACTCTTTCTGTGATCTTCATGACTGAGACTCATTGTAATAACCTGTTCCCTGGGAGGAAAACAGACAAGTAATGGTAGTCATGGCTTGTGAATCAACCTTCTCACTCCTTTTAAAGAAGCTGGAAAAGTTCTTTTAGTAGTAATGAGCGAATTGGAGGGTCCTCCCTGGTGGCCTGGGGGTTAAGTCTTGGTGCTATCACTCAGCGGGCTGAGTTTGATCCTGCCCAGGGAGCTACCCACATGGCCGCAGCAGAGCTCCCCTGTCTTGCCTGCTGCTCCCCTCAGCAGTGTACTCCGGTCAATCTGCCTGTTCTGCTCCCCACTCTGTCTCTTGTGAATCCTCTCACCTCCTGAACCTCTGGCCTACACCCCAGTTCTATGCCCCCCCCAAAAAAAGGAGGAAATTGGAGGAAGAAAGAGAAAGAAATAAGAATGTATGTATTAGGAGCCTAAAAACAGCTATTTAGGAAACCACTCAAGTTGACTCTAGAATAAAAAGAGGTTTAACTTTTTTCTTCTAGAGGGGAACTGCTATTTTAAATCGCTTTATATTTATTGCTTTAAAATTAGAAGTGGAGTCTATAACTTTTGCCCAGCAAAGATCATTTTCCCTTGTCTGAGTATGTTGATACCTACTCAGTGATGTACAAACTTGCCATTAATTGCTAAAGCAGCATTTGACTTTGTCTCTGTGAATGCATGAAAGTCGAGTCCCTTGCTACCTTGACTTGATGAGGCTCCTTGTGATGAAAAACCCGCTTTGTTTGGTGTTTCTCTTTTGGGTTGATGACCTAAGGCAGCCAGTTAAGAAGCAGCAGCATGCTTTACTACATTAGGCCTCTTTTCTATAAACTCCCCTTGCCACTATCCCCAAGAGCTGCGTCCCCTAACAGAACCTCCAGCTCATTGCTCATTCCTAAGTATAGAGAGACCCCTGGCTCTGCCAGCTTTGAAAGATTATTTTTGAAGTTGTATATCCAGCAGACTTCAAGGCTTATTTTTTTTTTGTTCAGGCACATACATAATTTCCATAATGAAAGATTAATAAGAAGACTCTCCTTCAGATCCTCTTCCTCAAATCCACAGGTGATACATGTCTCATGACACATGATCAAAGTGCCTCTCTTAAAGGAACTAGTAAATGTCACCCTGACTCACTGCCTACTGAATATCTAGAAATAACAGTAATAGTATTTAAGATATTTGCTTTCCTCCTGTCTCTTTGCCCATAAAAAAGGTGGGGTAGGGGGGAGAAGAGCTAGTGAATGTGTGACAGTCTAGGAACTCTTCCCGCAGATGCAGAAAACTATTGAAGAGAACTGATTTTCAGTTTATTTCATTGACCAGCCCAGTAAGATTTTCTCACTAGGCCAGTTTTCTCTACCAACATTTAATGACCATCCCATCTACTTGTATTTTATAGCAACAGAATTGACAGTTCGGGAAAAGTAGGGTGTGGGGATGAAGGGAAGAAATATCACAGTGAAACAAAGCATTGTGGGTGATCATATTCTAATATGTGGCCCACAAGAAGCTTCACTTTCATTTTGGTAAGATTAACTAGAATGCAGGACATTCTCTCCCATTTGCCTTCCCAGCTGCGTGCATACAGCAAAGGTTGATGCTTCCCTCCTCCCAGCAACAATTCCTTCCTGCCTCAGTTTAGCTACTAAGACAATTGCTTAATTTCCTTATTTAAATAGTCTAATCTTAACTTTACTCCTGATCCTTTAGAAATACTTGACTGTGAGTAGTTAATCCCATGTATCTTTTAAGGAAAATACTATAGAGTATTTGGTATTTACTGTAGTAATATAATACCATAGTGTAGTAAATATGCTAAATACATCATCAAATACTTGAATATGTTTGTCTTTAACCAATTAGCTCCTTCTGTCACCACGTTGCCACTCCTACCTGAAAAGTCTCCCTCCTTACAACTTTTCTGTCGAGCCTTACCATACCTCCTCTGCCAAACTGGATTATCAATATATTTGAATCAAGTTTAAATAGAAATATTAGTTGGCATGAAGGACCCCCTTTATTCAGACAAACATATTGGGACTCATGAACCATTGCTGTGACTGTAGGGCAGGTTATTTACATTAATGGTGAGTATGTGCCTTTCATAAATCTAAACTTATTTTTTATATATATATTCTTTTAATTTTTTACATCATTGTTCATTTTCGAGCAATGTTTGCTTCCCCCCACCCCCTCAGGTGTGGTCCCCATAGAGTTTCCTTCCCCAAGGCACCGGTGCACCATCACCTCAGTCCCCTGTGCTCCTCCCTCCCTCCCTCTGATCCCTCTCCCGCCTCCTCCCCTGCAGGATGTCTCTGGTTTACAATTGCCTGTTTTTGCGTTGTTGTGTTTTGTGCTGTTGTTATTTTTTTTACACTGATGTCTTATAAGTGAAACCATCTGATATTTTTCTTTTTCCTTCCATAAATCTAAATTTAATAAAATCTTTGAATGACAGTGGTCTAATTTGTTTCAGTCACGTGACCAATGAATTGACAGAGGATTTTTCTCCTCGGGATCCAAGAACTGTTGTCACAAAACAAGATGCTGGGGGCTGCACTTCAATCACACCACCAGTGTCCCTACCTGAACTGGAAAGGGAAGAGGAAAAAGAAGACATTTCAGATCCCACAGACCTGAATTCCTGCAGTGCAACATATAGCAATTTAGGTAAGTGCAAATGTCATATGGTAGTATTTAAACTTGGCCTTTTGACGCTCTAGCTGTCTTTTCCCTGAAAAGATGATTTTTATTGTTTCACGGAGCAAAAGTTAAACGGAGTAAATAATTTTAACATACATCAGAAAAAGTGCTAGTGTTTATTAAGCATGTAGTAAATACCAGCTGTCATGAATCCTCTGCCACGTGCTGAAGGTCTGACATGGTTCCTGCCCTTGAGGGACATATATGTGTGTGTGTGTGTGTGTATATATATATACACGTGTGTGAGTGTGTGTGTGTGTGTGTGTGTGTATATATATATATATATATATATATATATATATATATAAAATACATGGGAGAACAATGCCTTCCTAGAGATAATTCCTGAACAACAGCATGGAACAGTAAAACAACTTGGTGAATGAGGACACCATATCTATTTCATGCTGCTGAAATGTGAGCTGGTTAGATAAGAGGATGCTCTTCAGGCTAAAACTTCAGACATTTTTCTGGTTTTGATAGTGAACCATCAAAGGGTTTTAAGCAGAGGAGTAATGTGATTCATTTTGTTTTAGAACATGCAGTCTAGGTTTCTGTGTGAGGATGGGTTAGAGGCAAAGTATTTGGTAGCAAGAAATCTGGTTGCAGGACCACATGAGGGGATGAGAGAGGCCTCAACTAAGATAGTGGACAGGGAAACAGTGGATAGATTTTAGAGAGATTTCAGTGGTAAAATACCTGAGACTTAATGATTAATTAGGTTTCACCCATATAAGAATTTACTGTATATCCCAGATTTCTGGCTTGGATCAGGGGCCTCAAGGAAGTAAGACCCCAGTTGTTGGAGTGATTAGGCAGAGGCTGCGGGCCCATCTCACAGAGATGTAGAGGAGAATCCTGTGCTGTGGAGAGGGTTAGGCTAAATCACCTCTAAGTAACCTTCAGAGGTTTCTCGATTTTCTAATCATCTTCACGATTTTTTTCTTCAGTGCCCTGTGACTTCTCATCTGTCACTCTCTCCTTTAGTGTCACAGTTTCCCTCCCTCTGAAAAGCAAAGCCTGGATAAGAATTTCTCAGTGCTGTTCTCACTGCTATTCCCATGAAGTCAGGAGAGAAATGAAGCGGCACAGACTACACTGCCCCAGGCAGATCTCTAGCCAGATTCTTCCAGGCCACTGACCAGCCCTCATACCTGTTTGGGAACCAGTGGTGTATAACATCAAAACATTCTTGTACCTAGTTTCTCATCTTCTTTCTTTTTTCACCATCAAGTCATTGAGGAAAAAATCATCCTAAAATCAGCTAGTATACTTGGAAATAAAAAGCCCTTTAAAAGGGGCTTTAAAACAACTGTTAAGGTTGAGGTAACACTAAGAGATAAGCTCTGTTAGGTCCCTTTGGGAAACTCAATCATAAGAACCCATAGGCAATTTAAAATACATTTTAAAAGGAAAAGTTCCATTCTAAATTCTAGAAGCCTTTTATGATTTGTGGGTACAGGAGAACACACTGCATTTTGCCCAAGCAGTTTGACTAATTTGACTGCCATTTTCCATTTGGAATAGATTTTGTAGTCAAGCAGCTTATTGAGCTTTTCCTAGTCTTTTATACTTTATGAGGTGTATTAGAAGAAGAAAAATATATTGTTTATTTGCTATATGTAACAAATCAGGAATTTTATTTCAGATATTCTTATTGTACCAAGATTTCTTTCATAATATCCTTGATAGGACATGGGTCTGCTAGACTTAAGCGGCCTGTTCGGCCACCATTGCTTGTTACCTGAAGTTCTGTATTCCTATACAAGGTCAGAACTGCCCGGTCAGTCAGTCATAAGAGCCAAACCTTACAAGGTGCCTTTCAAGTCAACCCAGAGCAGAAAGCTTGATTACCTTGGGAAGGCTATGCATCACAATACATGACCGGGAACGCCCAGGGGGCCAATGACCAGTGTATGACAAGAGACCCCAGAAGCTGATCAATAAAATGCCTTTATGACTGGGGGTCTGGGGTATGGTTTCGATTACAATGCTTGGTCGTCAAGCGTATAAAAATTATCTGATCAGCAGATTCATATCCCCCCGATGGCCTAGATGACAAAAACACATTCTTTAGTTTCACCCATCTTTTTCTCCTTGTCCTCTTACCCCACATAACTGATGCTGTGTGATTATTCTGTCAATGAAAAGGCCAGCATCTTGCTTGTTCAGCAGCATCCTGCATGTGCAGCTTGCTCCATGACTCCTGTTTATCAGTGTGCTGTTGCCGACCCCACAATAGGATATATACTGACTTTTACTGATGATATGGTATCCTGTGGCAGGTCTTCTTTAAAAATAGCTGTTAGCCAACATCTAACTTAATTATTTTGTCTTGTATCTTCTCAGTACATGGATTATTAGAAAACATAGAGCACTACTTCCATGAATATTCCTAATGCTTTATTTATGTTAACTCATTAAATCCTCACAACCACTTTAGAAGATGTAATCTGAATTATCCATATCTCAGATAAGGAAATTCAAGTCAGTGAACCTTGCACAATGTCAACAGAGCCAAAAAGAATTAAAACAAGATAGAAACTGGTTGGTCTTAACCACTAGACTATAATAATTGTAAAATGCTGAAGGACTGAAGAGTCTCCCTTTTTTAATATAAATCATATACTTTGAAACACAAAATTTAAGTTTTTTTTAAATATTATGATTACTTAACACACAGAAATGCTAGGTTAGAAAAACCTCATCAGAAAGATAGCTTTATTTCCATTTACTTTCAAAAGTATGTGATTCTCATAAAATGTTTCTTAGTTTTCCTTAAGTGCTCATACTTGGCTGCATAGAGAAAGGTTTTCCTATGTGAGTAAAATAATAAGTAACAAATAGAAAAATAAAGGAAAAAGATACTGTTTTAATGGACCAAAAGACTCAATATTATGAAAAAGTAAATCCTCGCACAGACTATTCTTAAGACTTAAGGCTATCTTGGGCCTCCCCGGTGGCGCAGCGGTTGAGCGCTGGGTTGCGAAGCTGCCTGCAGCCTCTGCAGCGCTGGTTCAACCCCCGGCCGATGGCGAGGGTCCCACATGGCGTGCAGACCTTCCCTGCCGCCCGCTGCTCCCCTCAGCAGTGTGTTTCGTCAGTCTGCCTGTTCTGTTCCCTGCTCTGGCTCTGGTGAATTCTCTCACCCTCCCGTGCTTCTGACTGTACCCAGTGCTTGTATAAATAAATATAAAAATAAATCTTTTTAAAAAATTATTCTAAAAAAAAAAAAAAGACAGATAAGGATTTTCTAAATATTAAAAAAAAAAAAAAAAAAAGGATTTAAGACTATCTTAACCAAAATTCCAAGCCTAGCTTTTGAACAAATGGGCACTGGTATTTTGAACAAAATACCAACAACAATGTAAGCCAAGGTTACCACAATCAAATCTTTTAAAAAGAATGTATAATAATCAAAATAATTTTGAAAGTAAAAACCTGTTTGAGGACTATCCTTATGACTCCTCAAAGCTTCATAATCAAGAAAGTATGTGTATGTTAAAGGGCCTCCTCTGGTGGTGCAGCAGTTGAGCGCTGGGCTGCGAAGCTGCTGGCAGCCTCGGCAGCGCTGGTTCGATCCCCGGCCATGGGCGAGTGTCCCGCATGGCGCACAGACCTCTCCTGCCACGCCCGCTGCTCCCCTCAGCAGTGTACTTTGGTCCTTCTGCCTGTTCTGTTCCCCATTCTGGCTCTGGTGAATTCTCTCACCCTCCCATGCTTCTGACTGTACCCAGTGCTTGTATAAATAAATAATCTTTAAAAAATAAAAGTATGTTATAGACATACAGACTTATTAAACAGAATAGAGCCCACATCTAGAACTGTACGTAGATGGTCACTTAGCTTTTGATAAAGGTACAAATGCAGTCAAATAATAATAATCTTTACAGCAAATAAAGGTGTGGACATAACTAGACAAAAATGAACCACAAAAACTTTTTTCAAAAAAACATAGGAAATTTTAGTGACCTTTAGAAATGTAGAAAGAAGTTTACAAAATTTTACCCAGAAAATTATAAAATATAGAAGAGAAGCCAATGATTTATTGAAAAACCCCTTATAAAAACCCCTGTTCTTTAAGTTCTTTAAAGTACTGTTAAGAAATAAGAGCAAGCTAAGGTGACAAAAAACATCGGCAAAATATCTGATAACGGCCTTGTTATCTAGATTATATAAATCTCAGCTCAAAAGAACTCTGGTTTTAAAATACAGACTAAAGATTTGACAAACTTCAGATACAGGAAAATATATGAATAACCAAATAGCACATGAAAAGATATTCAGCTTCATTAATCATCGGGAAATACAAATTAAAACCCAATGAGATACAAAGACACCCACCAGATCTGTAAAAAAAGAAAAATTACAACCTACAATACCAAATGTTGGCAAGGATGTGGACCAGCTAGAATTATAATACATTGTAAAGGGTGTCCAAGCCAGCACAGCTACTCAGAAGCATGTGTCAGTTTCTGATGTTACCATAAGACCACTGGTACTTTAGGGCATTTACACAAGAGGAATGAAAACAAATGTCTACAAAGAGACTTGTGCTTAAATGGACATAGCTTATTCTTAACAGCCCAAATACAAAAAAGCCTATATGGCTATCATCTGGTATATGGATGACTAATTCTGGTATAAACATGCTTACGAATGCTATTTAGAAACAAAATGAATAACTTGCCTGAATCTCAAAAACTAAATGAAGAAAGCAAAGGAACTACTGTATGATATATATATCAAACTCTAGAAAGGCGAAACTGTTGCCATAAGAACTAGATCAGTGATTGACAGTGGCCAAGGAGAGGGATAAAGGAGGATGAGTGATTGCAGGTAGGCACAAGGAGTGACAGAAATATTTTATATCATTATTTTGGTTGTGTTAATCACCCGTAGACATTGCAGAAACTCATCAAATTGTATTCTGATGTTTTTTACTGACTTTAATTTTGTGTTAATTATACCACAGTACAAGTAGTTGAAAAAATTAAAAAAGGAGAGAGAAAGCAACATTCTAGAGGGAGTCTCATGGTAAGGCCTCACCCACTGAGATGGGTGCCTATAGTTCTCCAGATGAATAGACCAATGGAAGAAACCAGGGAGGAAAGTTTAGGGTGACCCTCATTTCTACTGTGGAGTTTATTTCTGAAAATTAGATTGTAAAGTAGGACTAGGAAACAACAGGTTCGGAGCCTCAGACAAATTTAGGTTCATGTAACAACTGTATCGGGGCCTCCCTGGTGGTGCAACCTATGAAGCAACCTATGAAGCTGTCCATAGCCAATGCAGCACGAATTCGAATCCTGGCCAGGGAGCAACCCATATGGCACAGCAGACCTCTCCTGTCTCGCCCGCTGCTCCCCTCATCAGTGTATTTCAGTCAGTCCACCTGTTCTGTTCCCCGCTCTGTCTCTGGTGAATCCTGTCACCACCACCCCCACACCTCTAGCCTATACCCTAGTTCTTGTATGCATAAATAAATAAAAATTTTTTAAAAAGCAACTGTGTCGCGTACAGCATGTGTAATAGTGGGTCAGCTATTTGACATCCCTGAGCTTCAGTTTCCTCATCTGAAATGAGGGAATAATAACATCCGCTTTTAGAGCTGAGGGCAAAAGAAGTACTTGTACATATAAGTGCTTAATAAATGTGAAGTTCCTATATTTATCCCCCAAAAAAGTCTGTTACTTTCTCCTTTGTGTTTATTGTGCTAGCCAGAAAATGTAGAATGAAGTGGAAAGAAGTTAAAATGTTTATTAGAAATGTCAATTATGCAGGGCCTCCCCGGTGGCGCAGCGGTTGAGCACTGGGTTGCGAAGCTGCCCGCACCTCTGCAGCGCCGGTTCGATCCCCGGCTGCTCCCCGGCCACCAGAGGAGGGTCCCACGTGGCGTGCAGACCTCTCCTGCCGCCCGCTGCTCCCCTCAGCAGTGTACTTCAGTCCTTCTGCCTGCTCTGCTCCCCGCTCTGGCTCTGGTAATTCTCTCACCCTCCCGCGCTTCTGACTGTACCCAGTGCATGTATAAATAAATAAATAAATAAATAAATAAATAAATAAATAATAAAATCTTAAAAAAAAAAAAAGAAATGTCAATTATGTAGAAGAGCAAAATATAAATGAAAACCCAAAAATGTGGGCTGCTGCACAACTAATGACTGAGGGTGTGAAACAGGATAAGGACCCTGCGGGAACCAGAGCAGAGGCAGTGACTAGGACAGGTCCGCTCCCCCCACATCTGCTATTTATAGCAAAACAAAGGGGCATGGCTTGGATTTATTTTGTAGTTCCCATATTTCTTAGTTCTGAAAACTAAAAAGTTAAAAAAAAAAAAACCAACTCAACTGGAATAGGCCTGACTACCCTACTTCAGAATTTCCGGGAACCCTCTATCCTGGGGACAGACCATCGCACCCTAACAGGGCATAACAGAGAGCACTGTGAGGCCGCCATTCCCAAGGAGAGCTATAGACTTCTTTGAACTATATAATCTTCTGTTCACCTTAGAGATCAACTCCAGGCTTAATTCAGATGCCTTTTTTCTTGTTCTTAACTTAAATAAACTTTACTTTGTTTATAACTAGATAATTTAGTAGATTTTAGAACTGCACCATCTAATACAGCAGGTGCTTGCCACATCTGGCTGTTTAAATTTAAGATTTTAAAAATACCAATAAAATTCAATTCCTTAGTCTCACTAGCAACATTGTAAGTACTCAATAGCATGTGTGACTCGTAGTGCTGTATTGGACATGCAGATGGAGAACATCACAGACAGTTCTGTTGGAGAGCACCACTTTAAAAGAATTGGTTATTGGGGAGATTTGGGCGTAAAAGTCACCTAGTCTGTATGAAACTTGACAAGTCTTCAAGTAGGTGGCCCCTTAGAGAGTGATGGCTTTGCTCTGGGTGATTGTAATATGAGGCCACCGAACAAACTATGATACATAGCACTTTAATCCACCCCAAGCTGAATTTAGCAGGGTATCTGCCACCCAAAATGATTTCCTAAAGAAGTGATGGAATGTTATTTAATCAGACCTTCCACATTCTTCCCATGTTTCTTTTGTATATCTCAACATGTCTAGAAGAAATATCACTCGTTTTTTATGTGCCACACAGACTATTTTATCAGTCTGCTGAAATCAGGAGCTTGTAATGACTTCTACTCTGTTGGAAATAAGTTGGTGACTTTAGGTCTCCTTCACCCACTTTGTAACTGAGTACTCTTCTGCATTGTTTTTTAGAAAGATCTATCAAGTTTTCCTTTACTTGACACATTTTTGGCTTTCTTCCTCTTTTTGTGTGCCTGTAACCCAATACATTATCTAAAGCACACAGTAGTTGCTAAGAACGACTTTGAATTAGTGAATCAAAAGTAACTTTTGCATTTGACTCTAGAAGATTTCCAAGTTAGAGAAATTGAACTCTCCTCTAGAAAGTTCATGTAGGAACATTTCAAGTCCCAGTTTATGTGTTCCATTAATCAGCTGGCTTTATTCCCCCACCCCCTATATGAGGTTTAACCCAGGGGCTTCCTAATTAAGGAATTTTATATGCTGTGCTTCATTTCCTTCCAGTATGTTCCACAAGAACCTGTTGTATTTTTCATCTTACTTACCTGGCAGTTCCTTGGGGCTGCCCCCTTCAAACACTGAAAGAAAACCCCTGAAAGCCTTCTGGCACTGGAACTTCCTTTGGGTGTGTGTGAATGTCAGTGACAGACTAAGGGGTGGGTGTACTTAAAAGAATGTCATTACATTGCTGATCTTGATGTTGTACATTATAGAATAATATTGTCAGAAATGGCAGCTTTTTAAAAAAAAAATCATTCTTACGGCTCCATTACCATTTATTCATTTACTCACCAAGTAATTACTGAGGAACTTCTCTGGGCCAGACATTATTCAACACAATGCATAGTGATTTGAACTGAATTCAAGAAATTGGACATTTTTAGTTTATCTGAATTAAAAAAAAAAAACTGAGATTGGTAGCTTTCAACATTTGTTTGAGCATTTGTTGTACTTCCTAAAAATGTAATTATCTCTATTTAAAAAGAAACCGTAGACTTGTGTCCCTGTCTTTAAGTTAACTGTATTCACATTTAAAAATAGTTTCTTATATACGGAAATAAGTTGGCAGAGTGCAGTATTCATACATAGATAACTTACCCCCCAAATAAATAATGTCTGCTCTTGGAGAGATTTTCTCTAATGAGAGCTTACAGATATTGAGTCTGTCAGCTGCTACACCACTGACATTCCTTAAAGTGGTCTGTGCATGTTTTTATTTGAGACTAAGCTCAAAATGCTCTTTGGAGGTCAACTTTTGTTTTACTGTTTTTCATAAAATTGGCGACCACTGTGTTTTGACTATAGTGCAAACCACCATGGTTATGATTCCCAGGTCGATGAAGACCCTTTCTACTAAGCTGCTGATGCCAGTGGCCAGGGAACGAGATAGTGGGTACTGGGTTCAGCCCACGAGAGGCCCTCTTCATCTGACAAGACTAGTGCACAGTGATGGTGTAGGGAGTCCATTCTCATCTCTATTACTTAGCATGGACCCTGGGGGAGAATTAGGGATGAAGATTAAAAATATAAATTACACAGATAGATATGTTCCCTTTATTTGGACTTCAATACTTTCATTCAGCAAACACCAGCCATCTCCTGGGAACCAGGCCAGGCCTTGGGAATGCAGTTCTATCTTCAAGGACTCTCAGTCTTTGGGAAAGACGGGCATGGGCTAGACTTTTAGGAATGATGGTTGCTGTGATGCAGATATTTAAAGGCTTCATGAAAGGTTATGTCTGAAGGAGTATAGGAGAGGGTCACACAGGTTTTTAAGAGGAACTTGAAAGAATAGTTGTTTGCCAGATTGACAAGCAAGGGGGGATATTCCAGGTAGAGGGAACATATGTCCAGAGGCCTGGAGCTTGACAAATGAAAGTTTAATTGCCTATAAGTAATTAATGCAGGGTAGCAGTGAGTACAAGGAGGCAGAGTAGGGAAGATGAGACAGTAGAAAAACATATCATAAGTGATATGTTTATATGACAATGAGTATATCTTTTACCCATGGAAAATGGACAGTAACTGAAGAATTTTGAACACAGGATTTTTAGAAGACTGTGGGAGCAACCTACAGGATGATTGGAGACAGGCCAACCTAGGAGGCCATGCCATTCCTATCTTATTTGAATAAAGAACTAATTGTGCTCTTTAGCATACTGTTCCTGACCAACTGTGTGATTGCTAAGTGACTTTCATCCCTAATATCTAAAACTGTAATGATGATCAGGTCCTAAGCAAACATTTGCTGTGGACTGCCCTCGTGGGGCTTCCAGGATCATGCCTTTCAGTGGATCTCTGTTATAATGCTATTATTTGAGTTTTTCAATAAGCAGTTGCCTTTAAAGTGTTGATTTTTAGAGGTTTTTATTCATTTACTTTCTATTCATTTTACCTATCATATAAGGATTAAGAGCCCCATATCAACAATTTTCCTTCCTGGTGAGTTTTAAACACCCTTTTATATTCTTTGAAATAGTGTCTTAAATTATTCCCATTTAAGCTATTTTCAGCATTTGCTTTTCAGAACATTGTATAGGGCCTTACCTGTCAGTTTTTAAACAGAGAAAGAGAAAGAGAAAACAAAGAGGTAGAGGATATAGAGGATAGACGCTCTGAAGAAAGTAAGTAAAGCTTCAGTGTGATTTAGTCAAACATACTTGTCCAAAAGAACTTTTTTAGCCTATAGTAAGGCAAATTTTAGAATACTATTTTTTTTTTCTGTTTAGAGAACTGGTATGCCACAAAAATGCAGAGTATGTGATGTTATATCGGGTCTGCTAAGCGCTGAGCTTAGTGTCTGGCCCCAGAAGCTTGAGAGGCATGTACAGGATTACAAGTTTGAAAACAGCCAAGAAACCAAGTTTTTAAAACATTGACCCAATGATTGGAATTCTGTTAGGAGAACTTGTCTTTCTTGGAGGAAAAAAGATACACAACATTCTTTTAGACTGGAGAGTGGCTTGACCCACTCCCATGGGGTATAGAATGCTGTGGCTGTCTCGTTTGGAACAAAAAGTTTCTGATCCTCTGTGGAGATCTCCTTGGTGGGGTCTCTGTGGCTCCCAGGAGATCGTAGCCTACTGTACAGGAAGAGAAACCACTACGGTTAATTATTTTTATTTCCTTGCTGTCTGTTTTCATTTTGGAATGATACCCAGTTTTGCTGACTGTTCTTCAGCCCGGCAGCTGTTTACTGTGCGCCGTGACACGCCTCCCTCCGCAGCAGCTTCTGAAGGAATGTATGAAAAAAATACACATGTTATAAAAGACTAAACAATGCTTTAATGGAGCAAAAAGTACAGAACACAGGAAGAAGCGATGGCTCCTAGTCTGGAAGGGAGGAGGAGAATAGAAAGGAGGGAGAGGTTTCAGGGAAGAAGGCGCAGCTGGGCCAGGCTTAGTATGAAACCCCTTTGCTCGGGCAGAGATGTGAAACTAAAAACATGAAACATTACAAGTTCAGGAAGTGATTCATATGGAGTGGTTGATGGGAAATAGGTAGATAAGACAAAGAGGCTTGACCAACTAGCTGAGGAGTTTGGACTTTAGTCTACAGGTGGTGGAGAATGGCATCATCAGCCTTCTTCCACTCCCTTGGTGAGTGCTGAAGAGCTACTGCGATGATCGGTCTTGTCTCACTTGCCAGTTCTTCAGGTCATTGTTTTTTTTTTTTTAAAAGACCACTTTTGGAATCCTTATTCCTTCCATGTCTGACTATTTTTTTTTTTTTGCTCTAATATGGAAAGGGGTGAAAATGGCACCCTTCTCTTCTAGTGCCCACATAGGAAGGTATGAGAATGGGTTCATGTTTCTCCCCCTCGCTCCCTCCCCTCAACCAGACTGTCTGTTTGGCGCAGCTATACAAAGAAGACACAGCTTCTGGCCTCAGTGAGCACGCCAGGAGAGCGCTCAGCCAGGGGCAAGTCAAGTGTTAGATACGCTTAGGGAGAAGTGTCCGCAGGATATTTCTGAGTTCCCAAGGAAGAAGAGATCGATTTGGGGGGATATAGTAAGAAGCACTCCCCAGAGGCAGGATGTTGAAAGATGAGAAGAGAAACTATTCTTGGAAGGTCATTTTAAGCAAAGACAAAGTATGCAGTAGCTGGTAGTACTAGAGAAACCACAGGCATTTGGGTTACTGACTGAAGATACAGGGAGAATGCTGTGAGATTTTGAAATAGGTCCAACCAGCACTGGGTATATCAGGCTTGCTTTCTGTACTTGAGCAAAAAAAATTCTGTCCTTGGGATCAAGTTCAAATTCTGAAGGACAGAATTTTTAGAAAGAGGGAGTGCCGTGATCAGCTTTGGTATTTGGGGAAAAAAATCTCTAAAATGGCTAGTGCAGAGAGGGGACAAAATCTGATACAGTGATCCCAGCACCCAGACAGGGTTATACAGCACTGATGCATTACACCTGATCTCCCAAAGATCCAGGTCAGCAGCTGGAAAATAAATGCTTGTTACAAAGCATATTTCTGTTATCATAAATAAACTACATTTCTGACTTCTCGTAATAGCTGAGGCCGGATAGACTGGGACAACTCTGGGAAGGAGCTCTCACTAGTGCAGGACAGTAATTGACGGGTTCCTACGTCTTCAACGTCAAGAGTAGAGAGAACTGGGAAGATGTGACTGGAAACAGAATTTATGCTGGTTTCTAAGACTCGGTTGTTGATTTGTTTTAACGAGTTATAATATACATATCAAAAAATGTACCCTTTTTGGAGGGCGCAGTTCAGTGAGATTTAGTATATTCACAAAATTTTACAGCCATCACCAGTATCTAATTCCAGAATATTTTTATCACCCCAAACAAAAGCCTACTGGCCATCACTCTCACTTTCGTTCTGCCCATCCACCTAGCCCCTGGTGACCACGCAGCACTTTCTGTCTCTGTGGATGTATGTACTTCTGACATCTCGTCTAAGTGGAATTACATGACGTGTGAGGTCTTTTGTGACTGATTTCTTTCATTTAGCACGTTTTCAAGGTTCATACAGATGGGTATGTATTTCAGCACTTTATTTCTTTTCATGGCTGAATAATACTCTGTTATGTGGCTATTCCACATTTTGTTTTTCTTTTCATCATTTGTGGAAATTTAGTTTGTCTCCACTTTTTGGCTATTTTGATAAATGTTGTTAAGAACATTTCTGTACAAATTTTTATGTAGACATATGTTTTTGTGTGTCTTGGATATATTCCTAGGATTGGAAATGCTGGATCATATGACAGTTATCTTTTTGAATAACTGCCAAGCTCTTTTCCAAGTGTTTGATTCCCACTAGCAATATATGAGGGCTTAAATTTTTCCATATCCTCACCACAACTTGTTCATCTTTTTTATCATAGGTATTTTAGTGCATGTGAACTGCTGCCTCATGGTTTTGGTCTGCTTTTATGAATGGAGATTTTGAGTATTTTTCATGTGCTTTTTGGCCATTTGTATGTCTTTGGAGAAATACCTGTGCAAATCCATTTAAATCACTTTTTAAATTCATTTATGTATCTTTTTAATGTAAGTTATTTATAAATTCTGGATACAGGTATCTTATCAGTTATATGATTAGCATATTTTCTCCCTTTCATGAGTTATCTTTTTACAGTTTTGAAGTCATCCTTTAAAGCACAAAAGTTTTTTTGTTTTTTGAATTCAATTTTGTTTTAATCACTTGTGTTTTAGGTGTCACATATAAGAAACCATTGCCTAACCCAAGCTTGAAAAGACTTATGCTTATGTTTCTTTTTAAGAGTTTCACAGTTTTAGCTCTTACATTTAGACCTTTGATACATTTTGAGTTATTTTTTGGAAGTTTGAGGTACATTCACCTGTATTTCTCTCCTTATGCCATTACCACACAATCTTGATTGCTGTATTTTTGTAGTAGATTTTGAAATGGGGAGTTCTCCAGCTTTGATTTTCTTATTCCTGTTTTACCTACTATGAATCCCCAAGATATTTCCAAATGAACTATGGAATCATGCTGTCAATTCTACAAGAAAGCCAGCTGGGATTTTGATTTGTAATTACATTAAGTATTTAGATCACTCTGTTCCACGTGCCTCTTATCTTCCTTCCCAAGTCCTTTTTAGCTTCCACTCACCACTCAGCAACACCCTTCACTAGGTGGGGTAGAGAACATGGAACCTCCCCCTTTTAGATTATACTGTTACAATATAACATGATTAAAGTGATTAATTTTTCAGGTGTTATACCAACCTTGCACTTCTGGAATAAATCCAACCCTGTCATGGTGTATAACTCTTTTTGTATGTCGCTGGATTTAGTGTGCTGTGTTCATATGGGTCTCTGGTTGTCTGTCTCATTTCCTTGTCTGCAGTTGATGTGTAGTTCGCATTGGACTTAAATTTCAATTTAGGAAGTGTTCCCTCCTCTTCTATTTTTTGAAAGAGTTTGAAGGGTTGGTATTAAAATTCCTTTAACATTTGGTAGAATTCACTAATGAAGACATGTACTTCTAGAGTTTTCTTTGTGAGAATTTTTTAAATTACAAGTTCAATTTCTTTCATAGTTATTGGTACCTATACTTTTATTTTTCTCTGACATAATTCCTCCTTTTTCTATGATGGATTTTTTATATTATTTTTTATTGAGTTAACAACACTGTATATGATTTATGTGATTTACAACCCTGTACGTTTAGGGATATAGGTTCATACCTCTTCAGATGTGTGTTGCTATACCACACCAAAGCAGTAACTTCCATCATAGCCCATGTGTCCCCCTCACCTCTTTTTTCCCCACTCACCAGCTGTAGGGGAGTAAAAATCTGCCACCCCAAAATATGTCTTTGGCAAGAGGTTTACGTCATGGGAGGGACCCAGAAGTTGCTTTTGATGTTTATTATCTAGAATTCTCTCTGTAAGAGTTTTTTCTAGAAAGTCTTTAAATCCCCTTACCTATCGTCTATGGAGAACTCAGAAGTACCTTTGTTTTCCCCAGCAAATGCCCTGACTGAATTTCCCCTTTATTTTGCAACCTCCCTTGTCCTCACTAAACTATTTAGGATACATCTAAAGCCACACAGAGCAAGTTACTCAGCCATACTATGTCCCCCCATGTATATATGAGCTGTACATGCTGTCACTACATCTCTCTTACCAGTCTGTCTGATGCTCGTTGTCTGTCATGGTGCCCCATGACTAGTGTGACGGGCCAGATCGTTTCAACAGGGCCCTTCGATCCACAGTTCAGTCCTCCTGTTCAAACAGGATTGGGGCTGCTCATCCCTCCAGCGGGCTGTTTCTTTTACCTAGGCTGTCTGCCTTTCTATGCACATGCACACACACACATATTTTGTTTACACTAATATAGTTATATTCCTTGTTAAAAAAGATATTGCTACATGCCATTGATAGAGAAAGGGGGGTACTTAGGTTTGTATAAACTCTTCGGTATTCTTGAAGAGAGTTGTATGCATGGAAATTGAAATTTATTGTTATTACAGTCACAGTTTATAAAGTGCTTACCCTTAGTATTGCTACAAGGACATGATTTTAATAAATTGAGTGCCTTCTGTTCTTTCTGATCATCAGTAGTAGCATGTCTTAGTTTCCTGGGACTGCTGTAACAAAGAGCTACAAGCTAAATGACTTGAAGCAACAGGAATTTATTCTCTCACAATCTGGAGGCTAGTAGTCTGAAATAAAGGTGTTGGGAAGGTCATCTCCTTCTGCAACCAGGGTTAGAATCCTTCCTTGCCTCTTCCAGGCATCTTGTGGGGGCCATCAGTCCTGGGCATTCCTTAACTTACTGTTCCAGTACTCTGTTCTGCCTCTGCCATCGTATGATGTCTCCCTGTGTCTGTCTTCATATGACATTTTCTTCTTCTTATAAGGGCACTGGTCATATTGGATCATCACCTCATCTTAACTTGATTGCCTCTGCTACAACTATTCCCAAATAATGTCACATTCACAGGTGCCAGGCATTAAGACTTTTACATATATTGAGGGGACATAATTCAACCTGTAACAGAGTGCTATGCTCTGAGATATTGAGTAGGGGGCCTCACCTTAGTAACACTAAAGATTTTAATAGCTTTTATAAAAGTTTCATGGTATATTTCTCTGTCTTTTAAAAAAATAATGCTTCTCCCCATTATACAGTAAGCCCTGAAAATGCCATTGATCACACATTTATGTGTTTTCTTCTAGAAAGAAAGCAGAGATGCTTGGATAACTAGGGCTTATAAAGGATGTTTAAAATTACAGTTTATATGCCCCCCCCAAATAGAATCACAAAAATTTGTGAATAATTTTGGAATAGCAGTTCACTGTTGAAATGTACTTTTCCCCTTATCACAATCAGAGGAATCTTATACATAGACCAATTTAAGTACTGCCAGAATCCATCTCTGTAGTGAAATTAAATAATATTTTTAATAAAATTGTATTGGGGCCTCCCCTGGTGGTGCAGCAGTTGAGCGCTGGACTGCGAAGCTGCCCACAGCTTCTGCAGCGCCAGTTCGATCTCCGGCCACCAGCGAGGGTCCCACATGGTGCGCAGACCTCTCCTGTTGCCCGCTGCTCCCCTGAGCAGTGTATTTCGTCAGTCTGCCTGCTCTGTTCCCCACTCTGTCTCTGGTGAATTCTCTCACCCTCCCGCGCCTCTGACTGTACCCAGTGCTTGTATAAATAAATAAATAAATAAATCTTTTTTAATAAATAAATAAATAAAATTGCATTTGTATGTAATTGAATTGAAAATGACAAGTGTTGTATACAATACAGCATAACTTTGGATCAAAGTTAAAAGAAAGAATACTGCTAGCCTAGTTCCACTTGTTTTTAACAATGCTTCCAATTATTTTCTTTATCCACAAATGCTATCATCTCTACTTGGTCTCAATACAATTATTTGAGTGTCTGTCATTCCTTAGTACTCCTGTGTGGTGAGTACAGCACTTTGGGGAGCAGGAGAATCCATGTTCCTTTTTTTTAGAACATAGCCCATGGCCCTGTTCCTCTGGCACAGGAAGACTAGGGCATTGTTAACATTTGTCACTCCCTCATGTCTTGGACTCTTACCTTTTATGTTTTGCTGTTCTTTGGTTGTTTCATTTTCCTATTTTGAATTAAGGCATTGACTTACTATACTTCCTCAGCCACCGCAGAAGTTTCCACTATGTAACAAGAGTGAAAACTATACTTAATTATTCTTTTTCTTTCTTATCAAACAATACAGGGCAATCTAGAGCAGCCATGATACCTCCCAAGCATCCACGGCAGCCTAAGGGAGCTTCGGATGATGCCTTTGCTGGAAAAACAGACCAAGAAATGCCTACTGCTTCCCAACCTACGCCACCCCCACTGCCAAAGAAAATGATCATAAGAGCCAACACAGAGCCAATCTCCAAAGATGTCCAAAAATCTCTGGAAACTAGTCTTTGTGTCTTGGCTAACCCTACCTATGATATCGACCCCAACTGGGATGCCAGCAGTGCTGGCTCTTCTATGAGTTATGAACTCAAGGGATTGGACATTGAGTCTTGTGACTCGTTGGAGAGACCTTTGCACAAGGAGAGACCTGTACCCTCAACAGCAAACAGTTTCTCCAGCTTAACCACTGTCAGTATTAAGGATAGATTTTCCAACAGTATGGAGTCCCTGTCCAGTCGGCGTGGTCCCTCTTACAGACAGGGCCGAAGCATCCAGAAGCCACAGAGACAAGCACTTTATCGAGGACTTGAGAATCGGGAAGAAGTGGTGGGTAAAATCCGATGTCTTCATACAGATGCTTTGAAGAAACTGGCTGTTAAATGTGAAGACCTCTTCATGGCTGGGCAGAAAGACCAGCTCCGTTTTGGAGTGGACAGCTGGTCAGACTTCAGGCTCACCAGTGACAAGCCATGTTGTGAGGCAGGTGATGCAGTTTACTACACAGCTTCGTATGCAAAAGATCCACTTAATAACTATGCAGTCAAGGTAAGAAAAGGAAACACTAATATTATCCTTAACTAACACACCATTATTGGTATGGGTCCGTTCTTCATTCCTCCATTCGGCAAAAGGTGACTGAGCACCAGATATTGTCGTGAACAGAGGCTTGCTTAGTAGTTAGAGGAGATAACCACATATAAAGGACAAACATACAACATAGTATGCTGAGTGCTAAGATAGAGGTAAACAGAATTCTAGAGGAGCTTGGAGGAGCTTAACCCACATTCTAGAGATCAGAGAAGTCTTCCTGGAGTAGGTAATCCCTGAGCTGTGATTGTTTGCAAAGACAGCCTACACAAATAAAGTCCCATGTATGCTTTCCACTCCATGTTTCCGACTTTATTCTCTAGCAAATAAGAGAACCTTGTCTACCTCTGCTCTTCAACTCTTATGCTTCCTGGATAATGTTGTTATAAAGGAATATAATATTTGAGGACATACCAGGAGCTTTGTTGGTGTGTCGTATAGTTTAATCTTTGCGTCATCTTGATGAGGTTAAGCTCTTTTTATCCATCTGACAATGAGAAAAACTAAGCTCAAAAAGGTGAGTGAGGGCCTCCCTGGTGGCGCAGCGGGTTGAACACAGCTCTGTGAGGCTGTGCGCAACCTCTGCAGTGCGGGTTCGATTCCCGGCGGCCAGGGAGATGCCCACATGGCTCGGCAGACCTCTCCTGTCTCTCCCGCTGCTCCCCTCAGCAGTGCCTTTGGTCTATCTGCCTGTTCTGATCCCCACTCTGTCTCTGGTGAATCCTGTCACCCTCTCACACCTCTGGCCTGTACCTCTGGCTCTTATATAAATAAATAAAAATAAAAAATCTTTTAAAAAAAAAAAGGTGAGCAGACTTGTTCAGGGTCACTCAGCTAGCACATAGTATTATAGGGCAGCCCCGATATTGAATGGGTTGCCTGGCTGTGGGTCCTCACCCACGCGCTTAAAAGGGACTTATTAATAGTCCACTACAGGCACACACAAAAGGTTAATAAAAGGTTTATTTACAAGGGAAAAGGAAATAAGGAAAATGTACAACTCAGGGAGAAAATAGGGAAATAAAGTCTTTAATGCGTCCTACCCGATCCGCCGACCTGGAAACCCAAAGGCACTCTCAGCACTGGCCGGACCCTGCGAGCTGGCGGAGAGCCAAAATGGGGGAACCCCTCCAAAGCCCACGTGTCTGGCTCTATACCAAACCTGGCTGCTTAACCCCACCCTCAGGTCCCAGCCGCCTTCCCTTTGGTGGTGATGGGATTTGGAGTTCCCAATGTCTTTGGCTTTGGCCTGGGGTGGGGGTGGAGTCCACAAAGACTGTATGGAATTAGCTTTAGGACAGCCTTTTCCCCCTAACAATAGCACATATTAATTTCTTGCATATGTAGCACCCATTCCTGATAACCCACTTCTTCAAGAGTGCTAAAGCTCTTGACACAAAGAATTCTTGTCCAGTTACATGCACTCTAACAGTAAGCCTTAAGTTTCATCAATATAATAAAGCGTAGACTTTGAAGTCCGAAAGATATGGTTTCAAATCCTGTCTCTGCCTCATAGTAGTTTTGTCACAAGTTGCAATTCTGAGTCTCAATTTCCTTAACTTTAAAATGACATAGTAATGGTTCCCATCTTATAGGACTGGTTGAAAGAGAACAAAATGTCACTAATAACTATCCATTTCTTTCAGTGCCCCATAGCTTCTCCCTAGGTTATTTTAAGAGTAACAATCTTTGAGCCTCAATTTCCTCCTCTTTCAGATGTTTACCATGATAATCCATCTACTTCATGGTGTTGAGGTGAGCATCCAGGGAGATAATATACTATGAAGTATTTTTTTTTTAATCCCAAAACACTATGTAAATTTAGGATAATGTTCTCTCTTCCTGTAACCTCCTTTTCACTGATTCTACTCACTGGTTCAAAACCAATTAACATATCTAAATGACTTTTACATGTTAATTTGACTTAGAAAGACCAGATGGTGTCTTAGTAAATTAAATGGATAAGGTAAACCTTTGCTTTTACCTGTCAATCAAGACGGAATGTATATTTGAACCAGACCTTTAGCTCAGCTGCTCTCTGCAGTTTTAGGTATAGACACAATTTGACTGCCTATGGCACTGACAGGCCCTGTGCCCCAACCCACTCTTTCTGAATTAAACTGAGGGGTAAACAGTAGAGAAAGGATCTGTATTCAAGTTAACACAATTTTGTTGCATATGAAAAGCATTGGGAGATGCTGTGCAGCACTCAAGAACTGTTATATCAATTGGGGTTTAGGGGCGTCATCTATGTTGGACCTTTATTGCTACAAGATTGCCAATGCAGGATTAGTACCTATTCCAGAAAGGGGCGTTGAACTATCTGTTCTTTCAAAACAATTGAGAAGAAGGGCTTGACTAACTTTATGTATTATAGCCCTACAATCTTGTCTCTTTCCCAAATCAATGGTTCGGTATTGATTTCTTTGCCTGTAATGACGCAGAAGCAATCTCCAAAGAACAGGTGGCAAGTGGTTATATACTGGGAGTTGTTGGCAGGTTGGGAAAGAATGTTTTACACTAAATGGTGAATATAAATGTCTTTTTGAAGATACTCTGGATGTTTCTAGAAGTACGAAATTGATTCTTCAACCTTAGAGGAATAAACAGCTAGGACACTGTGAACCCTACCTTTGCAAAGATAAACAAAACAGATCAGCAGTTTGCTACACAAGCAACTTTTTACTATTTGTTTTAAAATACCCATTCCCATACTAATGGGATTTAGAATAGGTGTAACTGTTTCTTGAAGAAATAAAAAGATCTTTAAATTTATCAAAGAAAATCAGTGCTAGAATTTAGCAATTAGAAAATCAAAGGATACTTCCCCCCTTTCCTAAGGAAGGATACTTCTACCAAATAGCCAGAAGTGATCCAGTACTAAGATCTTTAATCTCCAGGCTGTCTTGCTCAGGCTTCCATAACAACGCACCATAGACAGGATGACTTAAATGACAGAAATTATTATCTCTGGAAAATGAAGGGTAGAACTTCATTTTCCAGCTAATTCACTTTCACGTAGGACTCTCTTTCTGGCTTGCAAGCAGCTGCCTTCTCCCGGTGTCCTCACATGGTTGAAGGGAATGGAAGGCTCTCTGGTGTTTGTTTTTCCAGGACACTAATCCATGCCAGGACCCTATCTTTATGATCTCATTAATCTCTTTGTTGCCTCTTCAATTACAGTCACATTTGGAGTTTAGGACTTGAACTGAATTTTGGGGGTTCACCCTTCAGTTCATAGAATTCTGCCCTTGGTTCTTCAAAATTCTTGTTCTTTTCATACGCAAAATTCTTCCGGTCTACCTTAATGCCCTTAAAGGTCTTAATTCATTCCAAAATCAACTATAAAGTCTAAAGTCTCGTCTAAATATCATGTAAATCTTATATGAGTAAAATATAGGTCTCATTCATCCAAAAGCAAATTTCCTCTCGAACTGTGGGCCTATGAAATCAGAAAAGTTATGTGGTTCCAAAATATAGCAGCAGAGAGGCATAGAATAGGCAATACTATTCTAAAAGGGAAAAATTGAAAGTCTGGAAATGGTGATAGAATCCAAGTAAGTCCAAAACCTAGGGCTCAGGAAAAATCCTCTTCGGTTCAATACTCTAACTCCAGGTACACTGGGGTGGTAGATTCACCCCCATGACTCTGCTGGGCACCCTGCTACTATGAATGTTCGCAAGGGCCCTTCCCACATAGCCCTGGGTGATGGCCCTATCCATGTCGCTCTCCACCGAGTTGGCTTACCCTTGAGGCATTGGGCAGAGTCAGCTGGCCCTCCAAATCTAAAGAGAGGCCCTACCACTTGAACTGAAGAAGAGCCTTGCCCTGGACCCAAGATGTGAGTAGTACCCTGATGGTCCCCAAAGTGCTCTGGGGTTATTATCCACTTAGAATAGTACACTTCCGCAGCACAGTAATTCTGTGGTCCCATCCTGTAAACTCCCAAAAGCATGACAAGCCTTCTTTATTCTGTTTTCTCTGTCTCCTTGGCTCAGACTCACAGTGTCTTTGCTGATATAATCCCATCACTGTTCCTGTCTTCTGCTGGGATGACTGATTAAGCCCAAGAGTCACACCTCTGATATCTTTATCAAATGATAAAATAAGCTTTCTCATTTTTTGCAGTATGGGCAGTATGGATGAGAATTTTCTAAATCTTCATGTCTGGTACCTTCTTGCTTAACAGCTTCTTCTTTAATTCATCTCTCTCCTTTGACATTTTACTGTAAGCAAGTAGGAGAAACAAGATGCTCTTTCAGCACTTTGCTTAGAAATCATCTCAGTCCAATATCCAATTTCAAAGCTCTCAAGTTCTACCTTTGGCAAAATGGTGGAACACAGCTTGTCATGTTATAAGAAAGATCACCTTCTCTCCAATTTCTAATAACGTTTCTCATTTTTGAGACTTCACCAGAATCACAGTTAGTGTTCATATTTCAGGCAACAGTCTATTCATGATTATCAAGGTTTTTCTATTTTGCACCTCAAAACTCTTTCAACTTATACCCAACTTCAAAGCTTGTAAATTCCGGAGTGTTGGTTACAGTAGTATCCTGCTCTGGTACCAGAATCTTAGTCTGCTCAGCCTGCCATAACAAGATACCATATGCTGAAAGCCAGTTCTGGAGCCTAAAAAGGAGGACTCGTCTTGCCTTGAGACATCTATCCTCTCACTATGTGGGAGGCTTGAGGAGGTGGGGCATATGTATGAAATTTACATAATTTCATATGTATGAAATTAACATTAGTATTTCCACATATCAATTTGCAGAAGACACAATTCAATCCATAACTTTATTTTTTTATTGTGAATTTTATCATTTTTATTTATCTTAAACTAAAAGGCATCAGAATACAGAATAAAAAGAAAGTGGACTGAATCAGCTGCCATGGATCCAAATTCCAAATCTATCCCTGTGTATTCTTTTTTTTTAAAAAAAAAAGATTTATATATTTATGCATACAAGAACTGTGTAAGCCAGAGGTGTGGGGAGGCGAGAGGATTCACCAAGAGATTGGGGAGCAGAACAAGCAGATCTATTGAAATACACTGCTAAGGGGAGGCAGTGGGTGAGGCAGGAGAGGTCTGCTGAGCCATGTGGGTTGCTACCTGGCCAGCTGGGAATCAAACTCGTGCTGCAGTGGCTGGCAATAGCTTCATAGCACTGTCTTTAACCCCTGCGCCACTAGGGAGGCCCTATCCCTATGTGTTCTTAAACAAGTCATGTTTTCATACACCATGGTTTCCACATCAATAGATACTAACTACCCTGCCTACTCATAAGATTGCTGTAATGCAATAAGTGTTTATGCATTAGTAGAACTGCTTTCATAAACTATAAAGTACACATAAAATATAATAAAATGTGTATTATTGTTAATAATAATAGAAAAATACTGCTTAACATTCTTTGGATCACTCACTATTATTCTTTAATATTAGGCACTAGCCTGAACATATTTAGATAGGTTCTGTACTTAAATATTTTCTTTCTTATATTGAAAGACATAAACAGCTTTCCTTAAAATTATGAGAGAAAGCTACTAAAGGCTAACATCCTCAAGAATTTAAGCACTGCCAAGAATTAGAAACAACTAAGTGCCTTATATTAAGGAAGTAATTTAATAAGTTAAAGTACATCAGTTCAATAGAATGTTTGCAGCCTTTAAAAATTGTGATTATGTAGACTATAATGTCATAAAAAACACTTTTTTGTAAAATGTTTCATGAAAATGGGAGAATATCAAGTAGTATGATCATAACTTTTCCAAAATTGGTCTACATAATAGTAATGTGCAAGTAATTCTGATGTTGGAGTAATGATAATTATAGGTAACTTTGTTTTCATTTTTAAAAATGATGTTTTTTCAGTGAAAAAAATAAGAAATTATACATTTGGGATCATTTGATACTGAGCATCATGAAGGCAGGTCTGGTATCCACAATTACTCACGACTGTAGCCCCATCCTCTAGCACAAATTATAAATAGCTCCTGTTAAATGCTACCTGGATTTGCATAAACTAATTAGTCTGTTTGACTGCTCTTCTGGGAAGAGCATTGCCATCTGTGGGTAACCTATTTCAGGATCACCTGCAAGGTTTTCATTAAAAATATCATCTCCAAATATTATTCAGCAATCAAAAAAGATAAACTCATGCCATTCGCAGCAACATGGATGGAGCCAGAAGGAATTATGCTCAGTGAAATAAGCCAGAAGGAAAAAGAAAAATATTGGATGGTTTCACTTATAACAGGAATATAGGGGAACCAAATAGGACATCAGTGTAAAAAAATAATAATTACCGTACAAACCACAACAAAGCAAAAACAGACAATTATAAACCAGAGACATCCTGTAGGGGAGGAGGAGGGAGAGGGATCGGAGGGAGGGAGTAAGGAGCACAGGGGACTGAGGTGATGGTGCACAGGTGCCTTGAGGAAGGAAATTCTATGGGGACTCAATCTGAGGGGGTGGAGGGAAGCAAATATTGTCTGAAAAAAATTAAAAAATGGTAAGTGTTAAAATAAAAAAAGTATTATAGAAAAAATAAATAAAAAACAACTGACTGTTGGAAAAAAAAAAATTCATCTCCAAGACTCTATGCACAACATGACAGATGGTTTTGATAAACTGTTCCCCTAAAAACAACTAGGGAAAACTAAATTTTGCTCATAGAAAATTTTGCCAATTCATTGCTGGTGATAGGGGACTGACCCATGGATATTTTGCTCTGAAGCTGGCAGTTTGCTATGGGGGTAGAACAGGAAGAAACAGATGGAGCTGCAACCAGGGCAGTGGCCAGTCCAGTCAGTGAACAGGCATAGGGACTGGGTATAGGGGCTTGGCAGGAGGTCGGACAAATGCTTACCTACTATGTTTCCAGTGCAGGAAGCATTGGTTCATTCATGGAGAAACTAGCTATTGGCAGCATGGGTGGCAGAGCCTCCTCCCTCTTCCCTGCTGGGACATTAGAGAGAGAGCTCTACTGCCTTCTGCAGAGAGGAGTCATAGAATTTGGGCTTCATGAAGACGTGAACAATGCTAGCTCTCGAGGAAGGGGAGAAGAAGTAATGTAAAGCCCTTGACCTGGAACAGCCCTTTCTTCCCAAGACTGAATTTGAATCTTTGGCTAATTTTTCATCCCTTCTTCACCTGCCACCAAATTAAAGAAGATAAACAAAACTTAAAGACATAGTGCCCAGTGCCCCAACCAGAAAAGACAGATAAGACAACATAAATGTCTAGGAAACAAAGAGCCTGGGGACACAGATGAAAAAGCTAAGGAAGAAGAAGTCCATTGACCTATATAAAAGATAAAGAATTCAAGAATCTATTAGATGAAATTTTTAGAATAACAATCATAAAGAAATTCATTTAGATCTTAAGAGTACAATGAAACATAGAAAGGCAGGTGTAGCATCCAAGAAAAGAGATCCAGGAAAAGAAAGAGTTCTACACTAAAGAGATTGAAGATACTTTAAACACACACTCAAAGATGCTGAATGAAATGAGGACAAATATGGAAAGCATATTAAGTAGATTTAAGGTGGGAGAAGAATTTCAGACAATGAAGATCCAATGTACAAAGATTTAGGGGAAATGAATAAGCCATGAAAAATATCTGCCTCCTTTAGACGAGGAAACACAAGGATAATGGGTATTCCAGAAATGCAAAGAAAGAAGAAAACAGACCCTATTCAAAGAAATAATAGCTGAGAACTTCCCAAACCTAAGGAAAGAATTAAATATGGATATCCAGGAAGTTGAAAGAACAATCACATTTCTAAATACAAACCTTCAACCAGTCACATCTTTTTTAAGTTATCAAAAGTCAAAGATAAAAAGATAGGGCCTCCCTGGTTGCACAAAGGGTTAAGATGCAGCACTATGCAGCACAAGTTCGAACTCCGGCCAGAAAGGTGACCCATATGATGCAGCAGACCTCTCCTGACTCACCCGCTGCTCCCCTCAGCAGTGTATTTCAGTAGCTCTGCCTGTTCAGTTCCCTACTCTGTCTCTGGTGAATCTTCTTACCCCCACACCTCTGGCCTATGCCCCGGTTCTTGTATGCAAAAATAAATAAATCCAAAAAAATGTATTAAAGGCAGCTAATAAAATTTCATCAGATTTCTCAGCAGATATTCTCAAGGCTAGAAGCAAATGCAATGATATATTTACAATCCTAAAAGAAAGAAAAGTGCCAAGAATACTCCATCCTGGAAAATCATCATTCAAATATAATGGCGAAATAAAGACTTTCCCAGACAAACAAAAGATAAAGGGATTCACTGTCATCAGATCTGCCATATTAGTAATGTTGAAAGGAGTTTTTCTATGTGGAAAAAAAAATCAAAAGAACACAAAACCTTGATCAATGTTATAATTACACAGAATCAGAAATGTAAATAACATGAGACAACAAAACTATAAGGGGAAGGAAGAAAAAGACAGAATCTGTATAGTCAAGTGACCAGCCCAAGAAAGACTATTTTAGATGTTTTAAGTTTGATACCCTCTTGGTAACCACCAAACAAAAACCTCAGAAGAAGAAATGAAGAAACTGAGAGAACTACCAGGGACAGTCATCCAAATTTAAAAAAAAGTAGATAGAAACACATGGAAAAAGAAACAATAGAATGGCAATAAGTCTCACATATCAATTATCATGAATACAATACAGTACAAACATGAATAGTCTGTACTCCGCAATTAAAAGACACAGAATGACAAGTTGGACAAAAAGCATAACCCATCTGTATTATGACTACACAAGTTTTACATCAGCTTTAAAGACAAACATAGACTTAAAGGGCAAGGTTGGAGCAAAATATTTCAAGCCGAACACAAAGAAAAGCAAGAACTTCTAGTCTCATGCCTGATAAAGTAAACTTTCAACCAAAGGTAATTAGTGACAACAATGGAAACTCCATAATGAACAAGGAAACAGTTCATCTAGAAGCTATAATTGTCATCAATATTTATGCCCCCAACACAGGTGCACTATATCAAGCATCTCTTCTGGTTAAATTGTATAAAGCTAGAAATTAACCACAAAAAGAAACCACAAGAAGAAAACAAATGTGGGGACTAACCAGAGTACTTTTGAATAATGCCTGGGCCATTGAATAAATCAGAGGAGAAATTTTTAAATATCTGAAAATAAAGTAACATTATCAAAAGTCTCCCTAAGAACAAAAGCCCAGCACCAGATGGCTTCACTGGTGAATTCTTACCAAACCTTCAAAGGAGATCTAGTGCCTTTTCTTCTCAAGCTTTTCAAAAATGTTGAGAGGGGAGGAAACTCCCAAACACATTTTACTAGGCCAACATTGCCTTTATTCCAAAACCAAATTAGCACAGCACCAAAAAAGAAAACTAGACCAGTATCTCTGATGAACAGAGATGTAAAAATCCTCTACAAAAGGCCTCCCCTGGTGGCACAGCGGTTGAGCTCTGGGCTGCAAAGCTACCCGCAGCCTCTGCAGCGCTGGTTCGATCCCCAGCCACCGGCGAGGGTCCCACATGGCGCTCAGACCTCTCCTGCCGTGCCCGCTGCTCAGCAGTGTACTTCGTCAGTCTGCCTGCTCTGCTCCCTGCTCTGGCTCTGGTGAATTCTCTCACTCTCCTGCACTTCTGACTGTACCCAGTGCTTGTATAAATAAATCTTTTTAAAAAAATCCTCTACAAAATCTTGGGAAATATATTTATCTAACAACATATTAAGGGAATCGTGACCAAGTAGAATTCATTCCAGACATATAAGGTTGGTTCACCATATGCAAATCATTGTCAATCACCACATCATTTAAAAGATTAAAAATTACATGATCACTTCAACAGACACTGAAAAGGCATTTGACGAGATTGAATACTCACTGATGATAAAATTCTCAATAAAAAGGAAATAAATGAGTTTATCTCAACATAATAAAAGTCATATATGACAAAGCCACCAGCCAATATCATACTCAATTGCGAAAAACTGAAAACATTTCCCCTAAAATCAGCAACAAGGCAAGGATGTCCACTTTCACTACTACTGTTCAACATATCGTTGAAAATCCTAGCTAAAGCAATTAGGCAAGAAAAAACTACTAGAAATAATAAGTGAATAAAGTGACAGGATACAAAATCAATACATAAAAGCCTGTTGTAGTTCTGTGTGCAATGTTAGAAGAAATTAAGAAAACAATCCCATCAAAAAGGATAGAATATCTGAGAATAAACTGTACAAAGGAGGTGAAGAAGCTATACATTGAAAATTATAGGGCATGGCAAAGGAAATTAAAGAAGACACAAAGAAGTGGAAAGATTCCATGTTCATGGAGTGGAAGATTAAGCATTCTTAATATGACCGTGTTACCTAAAGCAACTTAAATATTCAGTGTATACCTATCAAAATCCCAATGATGTTTTTAAGGAAATAGAAAAAACAATTATAAAATTGTATTGAACCCCAAATAACCAAAGCAATCTTGAGAGAAAAGAAGAAAAATGAAAGTGTCAGGCTCCCTGACTTAAAAATCTACACAGTGATAGTAATCAAAACTTTATGGTAATGTCACTGATTGTAGAACTTTAGACTTAAATTATATTTTGATAGAACCAAGCTTAATGCATAATTTTAAGTCATATTTAAACAGTAGTATGCCAATAAAAATTACCAAAAAAATTGTCTGAAGCTAAACCTAGCAAATGAAAACCGAATCAGATGAAATTTTTTCATATCCAAAGAAGATGGCTTTTCATCCAGTGTTTGCAAGCATCTGCACTGCACATATTAGCATTAAACAAAATGTAGGGAGGTGTTTACTCTAGATTTTTCTATTAACTAGAGAATTTGCATTTTAAAAATTTGGTTGACTATTTTTATATGCAGATTTCATATTTACAAACTTACCTGCATATTAAATTTATTTGTAACCCCAAAGCAACACTCATGGATGGCACTTTTCCGGTTACTTACAGACAAGCACGGAATGGTGAAATGTTTCAGTAGCTTAACAGGCAAGTTCCCAGTTGAGGATGGATATAGCAAAGCTTTGCCTTTCTTTCTTTCTTTTTTTATTTTTTTTTTTGTTGTTGTTTTTGGTTTTTTTGCTGTGCCTTCTTGCTTCTGCTATCGTACCACAAACAAGTGTTTTTGTCACTATTAAAAAAAAAACAAAACCAGTATGGTATGGAAACATAAAGCAGAAACACAGACTAAACTTATAGAGTAGAATAGAGTCCAGAAATAAATCCACACATATATGGACAGCTACTCTTTGACGAAGGAGCCACGATCATACAATAGATAAAAGGACAGACTTGTGAGCAAATGGTGCTGGGAGCCTTGGACAGCCACGTGTGAACAAAGAAGCATTACTTGCTAGTGCTTACCCGTCATACCAGAGCACTGCTCAACTGCGTGCACAGAAACTAATTTCAAATGGAGTAAAGACTTGTATATAAGACTTTAATACAAGACCTCAAGCCACAAAATACATAAAAAGAAAAAATAGGAGCTGCACTCCTGTATATCAACCACGCTGTGTATTTAGGCCACTGCAATGGCAAAGAAAATAAAAACAAGAATAAATAAATGGGGCTACATCAAACTAAAAAGTTTTTGTACTGTGAAAGAAAGAACCACAAAACCAAGCAGGCAACTTATAGACCTGGAGAAGATAATTGCACATCCCATGCACACACACAAAAAGATCAAAAATGAGCAAAGGAGAAAAATATCTTCAAAGAAGAAATTCAGAGAGCCTGCAGGCGTAGCAAAATACATCCAACATCATTCATTGTAAGGAAAATGCCAATCAATCTACAGTAAGCTATCACCTCACCCTATGTGATTGACATGTGTCAGAAAGAATGGAAACAGCAAGTGTTGGTGAGGCTGCAAAGAAAAAGGAACCACATCCACTGTTGGTGGGACTTAGATTGGTGCAGCCTCCATGGAAAACAGTATGGCAATGCCTCAAAAAAATGAAAAAAAAAATAAAAAGGAAATACCATATGATCCAACAATGGCACTTACAGGTATTTAGCCAAAGAATGTGAAAAGATGAATGCACTCCTATTTCATAGCATTATCCACAATAGCCAAATCAAGGGATCAACCCAAGCAGCTATCAACTGAGTACTGGACAAAGAAATTGTGGAATACCACTCAGCTATCAAAAATGATAATATTTGTAGGCCCTATGGAATATATACTGGGTCTCAGAAAGGGGCTAAGGGGAGGGAAGAGGTTTGGTGGAGGGTAGATGATAAGGTGGCACTGGAGGGTTGATGGGAGGTGACTGAGGCATGTGCACATATGGAGGTCGAAGTTGGACCCTCTGAGTATATAGTTATGCAAGTGATTGGCAAATCAATGAAATCTGAGAGGAAAAATTTTTATTTTTATTTTTAATATATATTTATTATCCTTTATTTTTGCACAGTGTATGATTTCCCATGAAATTCCCACCACCAATTCACCCATGCACCATCACCATTAGTCTCTTGTGCTCTTTCCACCCCTGTCCTGATCCCGCTCCCTCCTCTCCTACAGAATGTCTCTGGTCTATGGTTGCCTGTTGATTTTTATTTTTACTTTATTATAGTTATTTTTTCCCCTGATCCCTTATTAATTTCCTCTACATTCCTCCTATAAGTGAAACCATCCGATATTTTTCTTTTTCTTTCTGGCTTATTACACTGAGCATAATAATCCTTCCAGCTCCATCCAAGTTGCTGTGAATGGCATGAGTTTATCCTTTTTGATCGCTGAACAATATTCCATGGTGTCTATGTACCACATCTTCTTGATCCAGTCATCTATTTTTGGGCATTTGGGTTGTTTCCATAGCTTCCCTATTGTAAATAGTGCTGCAGTAAACATTGGAGTGCAGGTGTCCTTTTGAATTAATGTTTTTGTGCCCTTTGGGTAGATACCTAGGAGTAGAATTACTGAATCATATGGAAACTCCATTTTTAGCAGTTTGAGGAACCTCCAATAGCTTGAGAGCAAAAAAATTTTAATTAAAAAAAGTAATTTCCTTCAACTCCATCCCATACCTACAATTCAGTCTCTGGAAGTGTGCCTGGGTACTAGCCCAACACCCCAGATGGTTCCTCTACACAAAATGACAGAGTTTTAACTTTTAGTGACAGAATTTTAACTTTTAAGTCAGATAAACCTGAGTTTAAATTTGTGTTTTAGCAACTCATTAGTTTATTAGTGTTACCTTGGCCCAATTACTTTCCTTTGATAAAGTCCAGTGTCTTTATCTGTAAAATGGAGAAAATAGTTTATTCCTCTTAAAGTAATTGTGAACAATCACAGGAGTTAATTTATACATAGTGCTCAGAACATCATTTGGCACAAAGTAAACATTCAATAAATGATACCAATTTATTCCTCTACTTTCTTCTTGTGAGTATCTGGAAAGCTGCTTTTTTTTCTTTTCTTAAAGAATCCAACTCTGTAATTTTCTTTTTTTTTTAAGATTTATTTATTTATTTGTTTGTTTTTATTTATGAACCGGGGTACAGACCAGATGCGCGGGAGGGTGAGAGGATTCACCAGAGACAGAGCGGGGAATAGAACAAGCAGACTGACGAAATACACTGCTGAGGGGAGCAGCAGGTGCGACAGGAGAGGTCTGTCGTGCCATGTGGGACCCTCGCTGGCCAGCCGGGATCGAACCGGCGCTGCAGAGGCTGCAGCCAGCTTCACAGCATGGCACTCAACCGCCTGCGCCACCAGGGGAGGCCCTGTGATTTTCTTTTTTGATCTTCTGAGAACATGTTGATAGCTCCGCTCTGTAATCTCGGTATGTAGGTATGCTCTACCTAGTGAATCTTTCTAGCACAGCACTATCATACTACATTGTATAGTTATACACTGCCACCTCTATACAGGTAAAGCAACATGCCCCCCCAGTATTACAATTGATCTTTCCATGGTAGAGACCATAGTTTATCAGTGCTTATATCCTTAGCATATAATGTAGTATCATGTATATAATAGACATTCAAGAAAGATATCTTGAATTTTAGCAAACAACTGAATTAAATATTGTGATATCTATATGGGTTTATAGAAATATATATGAATAAAGCAAAGTTCTTACCCTCAAGGAGTTTATATTCCAGTGGGAAAGGGTCTAAATAACCTATTAGAATACATTGTAATGAAGGGCTGTGGAGATGCAAAGATGAATGAAGACTGATGAGTGAAAGGAGTCATCGCTAACACTTGTCTTAGGACCAGTAAGAGAAAACATCTCTTGTTCACTTTATTCTTTGTGGTGAATACAGTGCATGGAGAGAAAATTGGAAAAGTAAGCTATGGAGAAATTTGGAACTAAGTTCAGAGATGTAAATGATGTGCTTAAGGAGGTTAGACTTTATTTTGGGTTTTGTGGAGGAAACCATTGAGGATTTTTAAACAGGGATACGCTAAGATGATTCATTTTGGAAGAAAACTATGCTGAAAGACTCCAGAGGACTGGAAGCAGGAAACCAGTCATTACACCATTACACTGGTCCAGGTCAGTAATCATGAGACCCTGGAAGAGGGCAGTGAAAAAAGGTGCTAAAAGAGGAGGCGCAGACCGCGTCTGGTGAGTGACTGCATGTGGCATAAGGGCGTGGGTGCCAGAATTTCAAAATGGAACACCATGGGGGGGTGGTGATGCCATTAACTGAAATATGAATCAGGAAAGCCAGAAAGAGGCGCTTTCTGTGGAGCATGCCCACGGAGCAGCCAAGCCAAGGGAGACCCGGTAGCCAGATAAAAATACTGGCATTTGTAATCAGAGGAAAGGTTAAGGCTAGAGATATGGGCTTACCTAGTCCTCTCAGGAACTTGATTTAGCTCAGACTGAGGGAATGTAGGCAACTGTAGTGGTGGAGTCTGCACACTAGGGAAAGACCCGCACGTCTAAGTGACACAGAGCAGGAACATTTAGAAAAGACGGAACAAAGGGCAAAAGAAAGTAGCAAAGAAGTCTCTCAGATCAGAGAGTCCAAGGTCACAGGAAGCTTGAGCAGAATGAGGAGAGGGCAGGAGTTCAAACTTAGTGAACATGAAAGAAAATCAAGAAAATGCAATTTTAGTCCTAACAGGAGGGAGTTAGAGGGGGTCTGAAATGGGGAGGCCGGGGAGACTGTGAACACAGCCTGCTTTTTATGTGCCATGGTGAGTGGATGCTCAGGAAATAATTAACCTTCAAATCCTATTTCTGTCTCATTTGTGTCTCCTTTTAAACCCTCATCACCACTTGGTGAGCTATCACCCAGCAGTCACCCAGCAGGCCCGCCTGTTTGTCTCTGTGGGCTGCGTAATGACTGGTCTTTAACTTCCCTGCACTCTAAATAAAACTCAAACTTAAGCATGATCTTAACTTCCCTGCTCTAAATAAAATCTACCTTGCTTTTTTCCCTCCTTTCAAAGATTTTGGGTATCCAGTGACCAAACACATGATTTTCAAAGTGTGCTCCAGGCAACAGTAGAGGATGGGCCTTCACCACCCCGCCTCCTTGGGACATTTCCTCTTGCAGCCTACCTGAGGTGGTCGACTGGCCCTGCCGTGTTCCTAAATGGACAAATGACAGCCTTTTGTCTAGAAGCAGCATGGGCAGTTAGTAAAAATAGGACTTATTCTCAGTGGGACCATTGTTTTTTATTTCTCACCCTAGATCACTTTATAGCAAATGCTGCAATGTGAGGCCACATATGCAATTACTTTAAGACAGATGAAAATCTCATATAAGCAAAAAGTATAAATTTCTAACATTTTTCCAACCATTCCAAATTTGGGGTAATAGGTAGCCTCCCTTTTATTTTTAGTAGTCCAGGTCTCTGCTCCCAAGGACAGAGCACACAGCTCGGTGAAGATGTCCTCTTCCCTATGGCAGCAAGGGTTGCTTCCTTTCCTCCAGCTGTCCCAAGAATCTTGTTAAAAGCTTGTAATAAAGTAGAGGGGAACTGTGGAGACCAGCATCTTTTATTGCATTTTGACTTTAGATTCTCCCCATTTTTCTCATTTGGGTGAATGCTGAGAAAGCAAGACACTAAATGAAAAGCGTTAACAGGAATAACTGGTAGGAATTCACAGCTAGTTCAGATCGTAGACACAGACTATTCATTACTGGCTTAGAGACAAGGAAAAAACTTATCGCAGGAACCATTTCTACTTTCATAATTCAACACAAAAATGCCCAACATTGAAACGTCACAGAAAGCAGTTGATGCGCTGCCAGCTGTGTATACTCATAGCCCTCCTAAGTCATTGTCCACTTTATTTCAGGGCTGAATGCATACTGCAGTGTCTAAGAGTCTCACTGGGAATTGGCTTAGGAAGGAGAGGTTTGGGATACGCATTTAAACCTGGAATCAGGGCCTCCTTGGTGATGCAGGGGGTTAAGTCACAGCACTAGAAGCTGTCCACAGCCACTGCAGCCAGGGAGCTGACCCACATGGTGCAGCAGCCTCTCTTGACTGGCCCGCTGCTCCCCTCAGCAATGTATATCAGTCAGTCTGCCTGTTCTTTTCCCCACTTTGTCTCTGGTGAATCCTTTCACCCTCCCACGCATTTGGCCTATACCCCGGTTCTTGTATAAATAAATCTTTTTTAAAAATATAAATATAAATAAACAAACAAACAAATAAATAAATAAATAAATAAACCTGGAATCAAATTGAAATGTCTAGGAAAAGGATGCCATGGTTTTAATGAATGAGTGGGGGAGACATAGTTGGGAATTATAAATTAATTGAATTTTTAATCTCAACCTGAGCTGGTTATTGAGCTTCTCTGTGCCTCAGTTTCTTTAGTGTGACTATCTTGTGTGTCATTCTGTCAGCCTAAATTATTGACTCAGCGAAACCAGTGTTGTTCTTTTGATCTAAATACTGAGTGGGTACATGAAATGATTTGGTAAGTACAAGTTACTAATAAAATAGTAGAATTTTATACAGTTGCCTTTTTGAGTTTCTCTTCTAGTCTTCAACATGAGTTTGGGGCCATGTGAACATTTTTGCAGCAATTCAAGTTGTAAGTGACCTGGCCTACCTGGCAGGTCTCACAGAAGATTCCTACAACATGGAGTTCTCAGTAGTTGGGACCCAGGCAACATTTAAAAGTTAAATACTTAACCCGTGTTGAATATATTCATAAACAGCATTGAGTGTCCATGGGGCTTAGCTCTGCAGCAGCAAGGAAAGCAATACTCCTCCCAGACAGATCAAGGAATCGAGGTCAGGCAGTGGTGAGCCTGTGGCCTTAGAGTGAGAGTGTAGCCGATACTGGAGAACAGCGTAGAACTCGCAGGGCTTCCTTCTGTACCCTTTACCGTTTGCAGATGTGCTTTTGTGTAATGTGAAAAAGTAGCACAGATGGTGTAGTGTGTGATCTCCAGTGCCTCTCATTTTTGTTCCTCTACCGTTCATTCTCTACAATATCCATCTCACTTAAAGTTCACTGAGGCACTGTAAACTACATTGTGGGAGATGGAAATAAGACTCCCCGCTGAGAAAGTGGAAGTAGGTTGAAGGCATACGAGACCATCTGGGCCCATAATGGAAAAATAAAAGTTGATGTAGAATATTTTTTGAAGAGTCCTGTATTTTGTAATTATCGCTTTCTTTGGGGAAAAGGAGAGAAAATTGAATGGAAAGATGAAGAACAATGTTGTTTTGTACAGCACAAAACCACTGAGCCTCCGGGACAGTCTGGACTTAGCAGACAGCTCTCATTGTTCAGATTTTACGCATTTGCATAGTCAGGTCATGAATGCTTGTTACTCAGATTTGCCTGCTGCTGTCCCCTCCCCATCACCTTGCCAGTTCCCATCTGTTTCATAAGCGCTGTACAGATATTCTTGCTGCTCAGAGTAAGTAAACGCTGTGGCTACACCTAGTCAGATACAGCCTTTCTCAGCATTTTGTACAAACAAAGACATTGCACCTTTCTTCATACACCTTTCTCCTAAATGTACAAATATGTGCCTGAAGACAGCCCAAAAAGGTGAAAAGTGTAATAATAAAGATGTATCCGTTATAGAAGAAACACAGAAAGGAGGTTTAGGGTGTTTAGTATTTTCTCTCTTTGACAGAATTGATGGTGAGAAGGGCTCTGAGAGAATAAATGAGTAGAGAGCTGAGGTAGTTCTCTGTGACAAACTGGAGAGGAAGTGAGCAATAACACTGGAAAGGGGCCTCCCTGGTAGCCCGGGGGTTAAGTCTCAGCACTATCACCACTCCGGCCTGAGTTCTAGCCCTGCCAACCATGGAGCTACCCACAGGGCGCAGCAGACCCCTCCTGTCTCGTCCGCTGCTCCCCTCAGCAGCGTATTTCATCAGTCTGCCTGTTTTGCTCCCCACTCTGTCTCTGGTAAATCCTCTCACCCCCACACCTCTGACCTGTACCCCAGTTCTTGTCTGCATGAATAAATAAATCTTTTTTAAAAAAAAGACTGGAAAGGAGGCCATCCAGGATTTAATCCTCTGAAGATGATGGGGAACCACTATGAAGTTTAATTGAGCAAGTGATTCTGTAGCTCTCTGAATGGCGGCTCTGCTGGCCACGTGGAGGGTGTATTTGAGGGGAATCACATGAGGAGCGGGGAGAACCGTTAGAAATTTTTCATGTTAGAACAGGCAAGTGATAATAGTAGCCATAGAGATGAAGGAAAGAAGATAGTTTGAAAATTATTTCAGAACAAAATCAATAGGAGTTGGTCATTAGATAGATGTAGGGAGTGAAGATGAAGGAGAAATCCAGAGTGAACTTGATTTCTCATCCAGATGTTGAAACAGATAGTGGAGCCATTCACCAAGAGAGGGGATGCTGACAGAACAAGGACTTGGTGGGAAGACAAGTCTAGAGCAGGTTATGTTAACTTTCTTTAAGGCATCTATGGAGTGGGACATACATTAGAGAAATCAAGCAGGCTGTGGGAGTCTAACGTTCAGAGACACGTTTGGGCTACCGGTGTAGATGTGGCAGTCAGCAGTACACCAGCGTGGCTGAAGCCACGAGCTTGTTGATGCCAACGAGGGAAGTGGACAGAAAGCAGGACACCATCGTCCACCCAAACCCTAGCATTTCAAGGGGCATTTGGGAGGAAGGGTCAAGTGGAGAATGGACCATCCCACTCCATTCAACAACTGATTTGTCTCATGGACATGCCACCCCGTTTACCACCCGGGCCTCTTTCCCGCCCACCTTCTACTGTGTCGCCTTAAACTGAATTTCTCTGCCACTGCCGATATGGAAAGGGTGGTGACACAATCATCCTCTTAACAGGTCCCAGGTTTGTGGCCATTCTGAGAGGGTCAGTAGCGTTAGACACACGCTGTCTTCTCTGCCTCATCTGCTTTTAATGGGGTATTAACAGTAAAAGTCCCCCCCCCCACAGTCTGCATTTGAAAGGTTAGCTGTGTAGGTCGAGATCGCTGTAAACACACATGCTTCGTGAAGGCACGCGCGCTCAAAGGTATGCAGGGCTGTTGCCATGAGCAACACTGAAGATGAGCCCCTGTACTGAAATGAATGTTTGGATTGGACTTTTCAGGTTGTATCTGAGGAATCATTGTCAAACTGTTTCACCACTAAGATCAGGCGCGCGCGCGCGCGTGTTTGTGTGTGTGTGTGTGTGTGTGTGTGTGTGTCTTGTCCTGGGTCGGTCTAAGAAGTTATCACAGAGTGATTTGGCTCTAGTTCTAGGAACATGTTTTCTCCCGTTTGCCAACGCTATTTAGCACCGGTTAAGGGATCCCCAACCCGCTGCCTTGGGTGTCCCGGCCGTGTTGTTGAGAATGTGGTGTCCTGCAGGCCGGCGACGCCGAGGAGCCAGCAGATGGTCGCTTCAGTGCTCAGTTGCTGGGAATCGATCTTTCTCCTCCCCTTCTCCGTCCTCCTTCGTCTCCATTAACTCAGAGGAGCACTCGGTGTCCCTTCAAGCCTCTTGCACGCGGCGTGTTTGTGCACATGGGTGGGCGTGTCGCTGGCAGCCGACTGCCTGTCCCCACGCGTGTTCTGGCTTCCTGGGAAGCCGCCGCTCGGCTCGGCGTGCCGTGGCCGGGCGGGAGGCGAGGGCTCGTGCCCAGGCGGTGCCCTGCCTGCTCGTGCTCTTCACACGAAGCACCCCTTGGCATGGATTTGGCATTGCCACCCGTGTCGGACCTAAAACATGTCCAGAAAGAGAGCCGAGGGCAGGTTTGATCAGCGCCGACCTCCCCAGCCTGGTTCTGTTCCAGCCGCGCGGTCTCTGAAAGTGGCTCCGGGCGCTGGTCTCGCAGCTCCCTCTAGTGTCGCTGCGGCTCCGGCTCTCCTGGGTTTTTCTTCCCAGTCAGAAAATGACGGGACAGAATCTGCCCAAAGCAGCAGCATTTCGGGTGGGCTTTCCCGTGCATACTCAAAACAGGTCTGAGATGATTTTCCTGCCATGAGAGCAGGGACTCTTACACAGAGATGTCAACAGTCCAGCTCCAGTTTTGCTCTGTTTCGAAATTTGAGGGGACCTGGACGTCCTGTGGAAACCTTTCTTTCTGAGGAATGAAATCTTTCTTTTGCGATCCCTCCAGTTCAAGCCGGCTACTCCCTTTAAGAAAGAAATGTGTGTTCCTCGCAGGAAACCTACGGGACAGCGGGAGGCCAAGAAGGGGTTACTTGGTCCCTGACAGAGGGAAGAGCCGGGTAAGGGAGGAAGGAGACGCAGCCGCCAGCAGGACCTGTTCATTGCCTGGAAAGAGGGACTTGTTTTCTAAGACAGTTTTTGGACTAGAAATTTATCCTCTGAAGTCAGATCCTTTTGAGTTTTTTAAAAAAATGGAAGGAGTCAAGTTATTAATATCTGAAAAATGGTTACCGTATAGCATGCGGAATAATATAATACTCCTACCTAAATGCATAGCATCACAGCCTCCATAATAGAGATTTATGAGCTGCTCGTCATCGGAGAAATCCTATTGTGGAAATCTCCATAGGTCCGTGTTCCGGTTGTAAGTGTTTTCATAGTTATGAACCAATTAAAAGCCCTATTATTCCGCCCCCCCCCACCCTTTCACATTCCGGTCTTCCCCCTTGCGCCTTTTCCCTCACGACCAGAGTGACCCATTATTCTTCAGCCTGTCTCCATATTACAACAGGAAGCGATAAGGCGTGCCGCCGCTCGGCCTGGCTATCTGGCAAACCATTTTCCTTCGGAGCATCCAAAATGGCTGAACGATTTATCATTTCTTCTTAGTAAATCACTCTAAACGTTTATCTCAAGTTGATCTGTGAAGCTGAACATAAATTCTTGTTGTAGGTTCCGTGCTCTTATCTACTCACAAAGCTCTGGGGAGCCTTAGAAAGCTGTGTGTATGGAGCCAACTAGAATGTCACAGTTAGAATAGTGGTCACAGTTAGCTTCTCTGCTGCTGCTGTCAAACCCCGAAGTGGCAAGCTTTTTCCCACTGCAACTTGGTAGACTGCAGATTGGCCAAATAATTCTGTCTCTTGAGCCTTAGGCTGGCCTCTCTTGGATCAGACTTACTGCCATTCCTGGCTTACTTGGCAGGGTTGACCCTCGCCTGGAGGTTGAACCTCAGCAGTCCCTCTCTAGCTGCCCGACACCAAACCGGTGGTGAAAAGCCCTCACTGCTGTGGCCGGTGCTCCCTGGACTCCAAAGAAAACTTCGTTTTTCTGACTTGTCCTCTTTGTTTGAAAAATATATAAGGAATCCGTAATAGTGTATCACTTCGAATGTTATGGTTATCAGTGTTACGTTGTACGTCTTTGCAGTTGACAGATGTACTATGCACACTTGTCTCATTCACTCCTCACAACTGCTCTGTGAAGTCAGTTTCATTCTTTACACAGTCTCTTTTAAAGGACAGTGAAATTAAGTAAAATGCCCAAGGCTGTGCAGCTAGCCACAGAGCTAAATCCCAGATCCCCTGGGTCCTTGGTGGGCATCCTCTATACCCTGACAGCTGGAGTTCAGCTGAACGCTCTCATTCACCCACACTCGGCAGTATTTGATTGACTTTTCAAAAACTGAGGTGTTGGTACCTTTGAACTTCCAGTCCATACAGGCCGTGTGATAGTGAGCAAACTATTAAAACTGAAAATGGGGTTAATGGTGCCATGTCCTGATCCAGCTCCTACACAGCTAAATGATGACTGCTAGATAGAGGGTTTTTAAGTACCTGGTGACACATAAATGTGAAATATTGCCAGCAGTACAGGACAGAAAAAATTCATGTTGTGATTGATGAGCATATAGGATTCTATATGTGTTGACTTTGAGAGTTTTCCAAAGGTGATATTTTCTGAAAGATGTGTATTTGAACTTGAACTCAGTCGAGGAATAGCTCTGTTTCAAAACCAGAAATTTGCTTAAAGAAGAAATACTTAGCTTGCCCTCAAACTGATGAGATGGATGGTAGAAGAATTGAAAAAAAACTTATTTTCAGATATCTCTCTGGGTAGGTAGATAAACAGATAAGTGAGAGAGAGGCGGGGTAGTTCCTGTGGCATTATCACTAGTACCAATCATGACGACAATAATACAATAAATGAAAGAGGTATGCTCTGCTCTCCTGAGACTCCGTTGCCTTTGATCACTCCTTTTTTTTTTTTTTTAATTTATACAAGAACCGGGGTACAGTCCAGATGTGCGGGAGGGTGAGAGGATTCACCAAAGACAGAGCAGGGAACAGAACAGGCAGATCTACTGAAACACACTGCTGAGGGGAGCAGCGGGCGCGGCAGAAGAGGTCTGCCGCGCCATGTGGGACCCTCGCTGGCTGGCCGGTATCAAACCGGCGCTGCAGAGGCTGCGGACAGCTTCACAGCGCTGTGCTCAACAGCCTGCGCCACCAGGGGAGGCCCGGATCACTCTTCTCTTTTTTTTAAATATCTATTTGAATGAAAATCAGAATATGCTGCTTCTCAGAACTGGAGACCCTTCAGCACCCTCCTAAGAAAATGTCCATTTTTTTATTTTAATTTTTCCCCCAAAGATCTATCTATTTATGCATATAAGAACTGGAGCACAGGCCAGAGGTATGGAGGGTGAGAGGAGTCACCAGAGACAGAGTGGGGAACAGAACAGGCAGATTGACGGAAGTACACTGCTGAGGGGAGCAGCGGGGAGACAGGAGAGGTCTGCTGTGCCAGTGGGTTGCATCTTAACCCCTTGCACCATCAGGGAGGCTCCCCATTTTATTTTTAGATAAAAGTAACTAAATGCTTTTGAAACTTCTCTCCTGTATTACTGCAACAAACATGCAGTGTGAACACCTCAGAGAGGGCTGTGGCTGGGAGGCCTGCATGTCTGCAGAACAGGGCAGCACCCCGCTCTGACAAGGGAGAGCAGACACTGTGGCCCTAAGTCAGCGGGTGGCGGAGGAGCTGTCTGGACCCAGCTGCTGCGGGCTGTGAGCTGTCAGCTTCTCTGTGTTGTATCAGGAGAATAATCCACTGAGGGGAGATATTATTTATTTTTTGCTTTTCTAACCCTTTAAGATTAGAAATAATGCATTTGGGCCTCCCCTGATGGCGCAGGCGGTTGAGCACAGCACTGTGAAGCTGTCCGCAGCCTCTGCAGCACAGGTTCAATCCCAGCCGGCCTGCAAGGGTCCCACATGGCGCAGCAGACCTCTCCTGTCTCTCCCGCTGCTCCCCTCAGCAGTGTATTTCGTCTGTCTGCCTGTTCTGTTCCCCGCTTTGTCTCTGGTGAATCCTCTCACCCTCCCACGCATCTAACCTGTACCCCGGTTCTTGTATAAACAAATAAATAAATCTTTAAAAAAAAAAAAAAAGAAAGAAAGAAATAATGCATTTGACACCCCTCCCCAAAAAAACTTTATAAGTTCTTTTTGAAAGGCCTGTTGCCTGAGTATTAGGCCTCCAGTGAGGCCTGTAAAGAGAAAGCATGAGACTCCGTTGGAAGCTTGATTCTTCCCTACGTCAGCCCAGTCACCCTGCCAGCGAGTATTGTGTGTGACTGTCAGGGTGATACTCACTGAAGAGTTAGGGAACCCCACAGAGTACCTGCCCCAGTGTATGTCACACTCCTGAGCCAGTAGGGTATTCTGACCTATTTCAGAGCCATTTATTAAGCTGTTCTGTAAGTCTGGGCTATAAATCACCACAGAAAGCAGGTGAAAAACTACTTTTGTTGTTCTGTTTTCCAGAGGAGGTACAGGGTATAGTGGAAAGAGCAAACTTTGGTGTTAGCTGGTTTTGCAAACTGATAGCCCGGGGCTTTCTCTTCGTTTGGTAATTCTCAAGTCCTCAGCTTCATCTGAAAGGTTACTGTAAGGACTAGAGATAATCCACGTTAGATGCTAAGCATGCGGACAGCCGTGAGGAATGGTTGCTGCTGCTGTCACTGTCACGCACAGAGGGCAGTGAACACCTTTTCTCCAGATTTCACTCGCTCGCTGCTCCCAACCAAACACCTTCCAGCTACTCCTCCTTTGTACGTCATGCCCCTGCTTGTGAAAATGTGTATTTTCAACTGTTTTTTGCTTTCTTGTTTCAGATCTGTAAGAGCAAAGCTAAAGAATCGCAGCAGTATTACCACAGCTTGGCTGTCCGGCAGAGTCTGGCTGTCCATTTCAACATCCAGCAGGACTGTGGTCATTTCCTTGCTGAAGTACCTAACCGCCTGCTCCCCTGGGAGGATCCTGATGCCCCTGAAGAGGAAGAGGATGAAATGGAAGCAGCTGAAAAAGAGGGGAAAGGAGAAACTGATGGGAAAAGCCCGGAGCCCCGCTCTGAAACAGAGCCATCGCGGAAAGCCAGCCAGGGCGTCCTGAGCAGGAAGCAGAGAAGCCACGTCGTGGTCATCACCAGAGAGGTGCCCTGCCTCACCGTGGCTGACTTTGTGCGAGACTCGCTAGCCCAGCATGGGAAAAGCCCAGATTTGTACGAGAGGCAAGTATGTCTGCTGCTCCTCCAGCTGTGCTCTGGCCTCGAGCACCTCAAACCCTACCACGTCACTCACTGTGACCTGCGCCTGGAGAACCTGCTGCTGGTCCACTACCAGCCTGGGGGCACTGCCCAGGGCCTTGGGCCTACCGAGCCCAGTCCCGCCTCATCTTGCCCCACAAGGCTCATCGTAAGCAACTTCTCTCAGGCCAAGCAGAAGAGCCATCTGGTAGACCCCGAGATCCTCCGGGACCAGTCCCGCCTCGCCCCAGAGATCATAACCGCCACCCAGTATAAAAAGTGCGACGAGTTCCAGACCGGCATCCTCATCTACGAGATGCTACACCTGCCCAACCCCTTCGACGAGAACCCAGAGCTGAAGGAGAAGGAGTACACGCGGGCAGACCTGCCGCGCATCCCCTCCCGCTCGCCCTACTCCCGGGGCCTGCAGCAGCTGGCCAGCTGCCTCCTGAATCCCAACCCTTCCGAGCGGATCCTCATTTCAGATGCCAGAGGCATCCTCCAGTGTCTGCTCTGGGGCCCCCGGGAAGATCTCTTCCAGACGGTCACTGCCTCCCCCAGCCCGATCCAGAGGAGCACCCTGCTCCAGAACTGGCTGGACATCAAGCGAACCCTGCTAATGATCAAATTTGCGGAGAAGTCCCTGGACAGGGAGGCAGGGGTTGGCCTTGAGGACTGGCTTTGTGCTCAGTATTTGGCTTTTGCCACCCCGGACTCCCTCAGCTGCATCGTGAAAATCCTGCAACACCGTTAACGTGCCCGGTGCTGCTCTCACTTCACTGACCATCTTCAAGCCACCCACGCACTTCCCCTCCCTATGCGCGGAGTTCAAGGAGAGAAGAGACACGAACCTCCACCACTGACCATGAACAAACCCATCTCCTCAGAAAGGTTCGCCACAGCTCTCGTTTGAGACGCTGAGTCTGTCTGAACTTTACAGAAATTCAACCGCACCAACGTGCAGTTACCTTCCCTTGGAACCCCCTGCACCCTAACTATCCCACAGAGGCAGGTCAACAAGGAAAAGGCACATCTTTGAAAGGACTGCTCCTTTGACGTGAACTCAGCTTGTCCAGTTCCTCCATATCCGAATATCTCCTGTCATTTTAATACCAAGTATTTATTCCAGCTAGCAATAGACAGATTTAACCAATTCTTACCGTTGTATCCTGTAAGTTCTCACAGCAGACTGTCTTCCTCTCAAGTATCATAACTGACTCTTCCAGGCAGAACTGCCCCCCTTAGCCTCAGCCCCATCTTGATTCTGTGTTCCAGCAGACCGCACAAAGATCAGGAGAGACCCCAGCTTCTGGGGCACGGACCAGTCCTCGCGTTCCCTTTTCTGTCGTCGATAACCGTGTGCACTGCATGGAGGATGGCCCTGACAGCAGCCCTCTGCTGCCACTGCCTGGGTCTCCCTCACCTCTGCTCTTTCCCCACTTGCCGGTGGCGTTTGGGTTTAGCAGCACTGTGGCCCATGACAGAGGTGACCCAAGGTCATGTCACCAGCACTCAGCAGGGTGGAGGCGTTCAGATCTTACAGGTGGCTGAGAGGAGACAAGGGGGTGATTTCCCCGCATGTGCAGTTTTCCAGGGGCCATTAGAGTTTAAATTCGTTCTTTGATTCCTGTCAGAGCTGTCAGCCTCGGCAGCCAGAGCTGGCGACACCCAGATCACTGATCCCCTGCCCGGGAGTGACTGGCCAGCTCCCTGCCTCAGTGGTCAGTGCTAACTAGTCTACCAGGCACTGTGGCAGCAGGCCCGGGTGACACAGCTGTCATCTGAGCGCTAAGATGCCCCGCAAAGGCTGGTGGGTGGCCCGAGAGAGGGCGCGAGGGAGGCTGCTGAGGAGACGTCACGCTCCTCCCCAGCTGCCCATCTTTCCTGCAGAGGCTGCTCCCGGGGGCTCCCAAGTGGCTCTGGAGGACACCTCCCAGGGCATAGGATGGCCGAGGGGGGCACTCAGAGCCGCTCACCGTGCATGGGGCCTGTGCTCCTCCCCCATGGATATATGTGCAATTTTTTTGTATGTATTTTTTTTTAGCTGTATATTACAGTGTTTATATTGCAACTTCACCGGAAGCAAGAGCTGCAGAAACCTGCCCCCTCCCTTGGCACATATCTGCGCTGAGACGAGTGTTCCTTCTACCAGAGTGTGTGTATGTGTGTGTGTGTGTGTGTGCACGCTTGTTTTATTCAAAACTGTGAGTATCTGTTTACTTCAGCCTTGAAATGCCAAGAGTCACTCAGACGGTGCGAGTGCGCGCACGTGTGCTGCGCGGAGGCCGGGCCGCGGGGCGCCGCCTGCGGCAGAGCTGTTGGGTGTGTTCTCGCCTCGTCGGGGAGGGAGCCCCGGGCCCCTCATCACCACCGCCGTTTCTTCAAGTCAAAACTGATTGTGCAGTATTAACTTAGCACATTAGTGGCCTTTTGGAAATTTCTAAACTTTTAACATTTTTAACAACTTTTCATGTGATTCACATATGTTGAAGAGGATTAAGAAAGGAGAAGAATGTATTTTATTGTGCTTTTATTCCTTTTTCTAAGAGAATGGGACATGTCAGACTCCGGATGGGGGCCCTCCTTGTCCTCCTGGCCAGCAGTCCAGGGAAGAGAGCTGGAGGCGCAGGGTCGGAGCTCCTCGAGCTGGAGAGCTGGGCTCTGCCCCCAGGGACGGCCACAGGGTGGGCATGGTGCTGCAGGCCGGCAGGCCCCCCTGTCGCTATCCCTCGGCATGGCCTCCCTTCGCCAGCTCACTTAGCATAGGCCCTGTGCACACCAGCCCCGCCTGCTGATACACTGAATGGCAGCCACAGGCCCAGACCGTGCCGGCCAGCCTCCCCCGCCCCCAGGGAATGCCTATTGAGACACTTTCTCCACGTCACTCCCGTGGTGCCTTGCCCATGTAAATTTGAATGTTGACTATTTAATGAGATTTCATATTTAATGAAGAATGTCCCCTGGTCCTGCTATTTGCTCTCTAGGTCTCCTTTAGTTTTCTCCCTGTTTTGACTTGGGTTCAGTCTTCTTTTCAAGTCTCTGGCGTTAGACGCCCGGACACCCTCCGCTACCGCCATCCCACTGTCTCAGAGCACTGGTGAGCCAGGCGCCTCCTCACGGCAGATGTGTCTAGACAGCCCTCACGTTCAGATTTGTTCAGGGCAAGGATGACTACAAGAAGGGTCTCAGGTTCCCAGAGACGGGGGTAGATTAATTGTTCTCTGAGTGATGGCCAAGGAATGCGAGGTAGGGAGGGAAGAGGGTGTAACAAGTTAAGGCAGAACAGATTATCTAGGCAAGAAGTATTACATCAGAAGGGCCTCAGAATATTTTTCCAAAATAATGAAATTAAGTCCATCTGATATTATCACAAATATTTTAAGTTTCCATTTACATTTTTGTAAGGCCTATGAGTCGTTCATCAACTGGAAAGAAGTCCTACCCTCAGACATAGATACACGTACATATTTTTCTCTCTTTATCTATCTAGCTGTCTATCTATCTATGTATATATGAGTTTTGATTGTGACTAGTATAGCACTTTAAGTTTTCTCAAATAACATCAAGTTATTGTCTTCAATATTGACTGAAAAAAAATTTCTTTTCTATTATACAGACTTCAATAGAACTATATGCAACTATATAGATTCTTCCATTTAATTTTGAGAGTTTGGACAGTTAAGCCGCTATTGGGACTTTTCCTTAAGCCACATGAGAAGAACAGTCTCTAACACATGTGAGTGCTAAGGAAACAGGGCAGTGGCGGGCGCAGACTGAATGTATAGCAGAGTGCCTTGTCAGAGGGGGTGCCTCGTGTCTGAGGGAGAGAACCAGATGTTTCACACAGAGGCCTGGGAGAAGTCTCCCGTGCTAGCCTAAGGACAGCCCCGTGGCTGTGTTAACACAAATGTGATGCGTGGAAGTGAATTCATGAAGAATAAACAGGATGGGAACAAGAGCAGTTGTAACCTGTGGAATCGACAGCAAAAGAATCGTGAAGTGGCCCACTAACCCCTGGACCAGATCAGAAATAGAGGCCAGCAGCATGGCCGTGGGGTTCGAGTTCTGCCCTCGGAAGATGAACTGGGGTGAGGTACAGAGAGGGGCACAAGCACCCACACGACCTCACCTCTGATACTGAGGGGCTTGAGAGAAAACACGTGCTGGGGATTGAAGAGTTTCTGTAACCTTACATGGGCAGACTAAGTGGGGGCCAGTTTTGCTTCGGAATTCAGAATAAGTTCGTGAACGTGGAAAATTCTAAGCCTTGAGCTAAACCTCTGGAAGTACCCATGCTCTTTCCGGGGGTAAAGCTACCTACAACTGTATTTCAAAGTTTGTAGCCTTGTAAAATTGTTCACGCACGATCTTCGCAGCCCGCTCCCTTGGGGCAGAGAAGGTTTGCCCTCATCTTCCCGAATCTGAATTAAGAATACTTTGGTGCTGAGAAGTAACCTAACTTGGTTTTGCTGGTAACCTCCAACTAGAATTTTCCCCGACATTTCACCATCGGGGATCTGAAAAAATACAAGCCGAGCACAGTCACCGGGCTCGATGGGGGGCACTGCACTGGATCCCAAATGGTTCTCAATGTGCAAAGCGTGAACATACTTGGAGAGAGGGAAAGAACTTGACTGGCTGGGCCAGCTCGAAGAGTGTTTTATTCCCCTCACTAGTTGGTAAGGATTGAAAATTCTGGTCCAGCTTAATGAGGGAGCGGGGGCGCTGCCCATGAAGCCAGGTTATTAGTTTTACCTCATTGGAGCCGAGATTCTCCAAGGCCCAAGGCCGTGCCCAGACAAAGCCAGGTACGCTCTTGCGGACGCGCGCTGACGTCCAGGTGTCTGTGCTCACGGCAGCACTGGATGGGGGATGCCACGGACCAAAAATGATGCCATGGGGGAGGCAGAGGAGCTGCCGTGCAAGGTCCTAGACAGAGATTATACCAAAGAAATCAAGCCTTTTGATCCTGACGCTTCGACAGTGAAGAGGTCGAGTTAGGACAGATGCATGGGAGGAGAATTCTCATACATTCCACGTCAAGCCGATCAGATAATCCATCCTCCAAAAAGCACCTTTTTTTTTTTTTTTTTTTTTTTTTTTCAAAGCAGTCCATTTTGTGCATTAGAGGGGAAAGAGACGAGGAAGGCCTGGGCAGATGGTGAAGATCCTCGGCCCGCCAGGAGAAGGCACCGTGCCCTCTCCCTTGACTGTGGCTGTTGCTGAGACCTCGGCCTGGGGACGTCGTGTCCATGGGATCCTGAGAGCTGCGGTTTTGTTCTCTTAAGAGCCATGGTAGTTTGAATGAGTTTGTTTAAGAACTCTTGGGAAATATCTTACCCAGTTGTAATACTTTTTATAAACCTTCCTGCCAAGGTGTTGACCACTCCTCCTCAGCATCGCAAGTGCCCAGAATGTACAAGGTGCTATCCCGCCGTTCAACACCCCCTCTCTGCCGCTGTCTGAAGTCAGAGTAGGTTTGCGCAGGAGCCACTGCCTTCCCCGCCCAGCTGGGTGCGGGGCCTGCATTCCAGACCTGCATTACCGTCTCCCCCCCTCGACCCATCCCACTCACCCCCCATGTTTTTTTTTAAATCAAGAACGTTTCAGGGAATCAAAAGAGGTCGGGAATTTTTTTAAACTAGCAGAAGTACAGAGTCCTATATTTTGCTACGAATATTACTGTATTAAGAAGACCCGCTTGCCCGGGAGCCGTGGAAGTGGGGCGCGCGTGCACTCGGTGACTTGAATGTCGAATCAGCCTCCGGCTTCAGGGTAGCATTTTTGAAAGTCAAGCCGCGCTCCTTCAGGAAACTCGCCCCAGATACCCCTCGGTGGCCCCTTCCCTTGCCAGTTTTAGGGTGTCACGTGTGAACCACACCGGGTTGGGGTGTCTGCCGACGATGTGGCAGGGCATTTGGCGCGAGGTCAGGGCCGCGAGGACGCCCTCCCCGCGCTGAACCGCGGCTGCCCGGGTCCCCGCCCGGCCCCGGGGTCCGGCCCGCCCTCTGTGTGTGGGGTTCGCGCGCTCAGGCGCCCTCCTGGAGCGTCCTCTGCACTCGCGGTCCGGAGCTGTGCAGACCCACCCATGAGAGGTCCCCGCTGTCACCAGATGGCACCGCCCTTTGGTTTGCTGTGGTACTTTGCTGTGTTCTCTGTGGCATCATGTTACTGTGTAAATAAATTCATTTTAATACACACTGAAGCCCCGGCGCGCGTCCTTTCGGCGTTGCTCCCTGCGGGCCGGGCCGGGCCGGGCCGCGGGACACCCGGCGGGGCTCCCGGCCGACGCCCCTTGCCGGCCCCTGAGGCCCGGGCCCGGGAGGGCTGCGCGGCGAAGGCGCCTGCGCCTCGGCTGTCGGAGCCCGGCTTGCAGGGCCCGCGCCCCGACGGCCGGCGCCCCCCAGCCTGCTCCCCGCCCCGCCGCGCTGGGAGTCCGGCCCGTGCGAGGCCCGGTCCCGGCAGCGGGTCGCCGCGAGGGGGCGGAACCGGGTCACCGGGAGCCCCGCGCTCGTGTCACCAGGCCGGGGGGAGGTCAGCGCAGAGCCAGGGCCCCTGAACGCAGGCCCGGCCTGCTGCCGGCGAGGAGCAGGGACCCCCTTCTGGCTGGGTTCCGCACACTGGCCTCTGGGGGAAGGAAGCAAAGAAGGAGTAGGAGTGGGCCGTCGGCTGCAGGGTCACAGGCCGCAGAGCTCCACCGGCACCACGGCCCCGGGCCCGGCGTGAGGCCCGTGTGGTCGCCCTCCCCGGGCAGCAGGCCCAGAGAGCCCAGAGTTTCTGTCCTCCCGGTGGGAGCACCTTGTGCTCAGCAGTAGATGGAGAGAAGATCACCCTATTTTCCTCCCTCTCCCTCTGGGGGTTGCTACTGGAATGCCCACGAGAGGCCAGACCGCCCTTCTGGATCCTGGTGACCCAGTAGCCATGAGCCGCTGACACTGGACGGGGCCTTAACCCAAGCCACAGGGGACTTTGATTTCTTCCTCCAGTCACCGGTCGCAGAGCTCTCAGCGCTGGGGCTGCGACTGCGTCCCTGCTCCGGGGCTCTGCCCTGCTCTCCAAGGCCCAGAAAATCTGCTGCCAAGTGAGCCAGTGCTGGCAGCAGGAACTCCATTCGCGCCTCAGGGGCCAAGAGCTGCAGCTGGCAGCTAGGAGCTCAGGTTGTGGAGAAGCGGCTCTGGGCATTCCCAGGTGAAACTTAAAAACTGGATTTCACGTGGCGGGTGGGTAGCACGGGGTGCCCAGATCCAACTCTCAAATTGGCAAACCTCTGAGTGGAAACTCGGCTTGGCACAGCCCCTGACTCCCTGAGATCCCAGATACACATGCGTGGAAAGGAGCATGGAACCAACCAGAAGGCAGACTTCCTGGTCACCTGTCTGAGCAAGGTGGAGGGCTGCTGGACTGCCAGGGAATCTGCAACGCGTGGGGGAGGCTAGGACCCGGGGGTGGGTGTAGTGGGGCATAATTCAGCTCTCCGCAGGTCGACCTGCACTTGAGCTGGACCCAGAGGGACAGAAGTCAAGGATGGTGAAACCCTCCGAACCTGCGGCTCACCTTCCACTCTCCCTGTCACCGCCAAGTGCCTTTGCTCCCCGCCCCACATGCCGCCAGAGACCCAGAGCACGGGTGAAGCCCCCGTAGCCTACACCCCCCCCCCAACCATAGCCTTCGCTGCCCGGCGCTGAGGGCAGAGCCAGACGTGGGCTCTGCCGGCTTCTCACTCAGCCCTGAGCACTGAACTGCTTTTCTCCTGAGCCTCCTGCCTGGGGACCGGCTCCCGAAGGTTGGGGAGCACTTTTCCCAGGCACCTCTGTGCTCCCAGCCTGGGCACTGCTCCAGAGGCCACTCCCCATCCCCACCTACTGCTAAGGGAGGGCTTAACAGCAACACGGGTGGTGCACACCCCCACACACACTCCCTCATCCCCCGCCCCTGTTCGATGGCTCCACCCTAGACGTTTTCAGATGAAGAAAGGGAGGCCGTTCTCCGCTCAACTAATCAGACTCAGGCCTTGAACCCGGACCCCTGGGTCTCCTACTGCAGTGCTCTTTCCCCCACCCCGTTTCTGCCACCAGGGGCAGGCAGGATGCTGGGAGACCAAGCTCCAGGCAGCCGGCCGGCTTCCTCACAGTGGTTGTGGAGCGGGAGGGGTGGGCCGGGCGTGCCCCTCTGCTCGTGTTCTTTAGTGAGCGCTGTGTGGAGGGGCCTCAGTCGTGGGCAAAGCCAGCGGGACGGGGAGTGGGGCAAAGATGTCTCCCTGATCTTTAGGGCCCCATTTAACCAAGAAATGTTGGGGTGACTCCGACTAGAAGAGGTTCTCTCCCTCATCCGAAATCACCAGCTTTCTCCTCAGATTGGGTTCTCTGTCTGGAGTGGCTCCTTCATTCCCGAGCACTGTGGTGGGGGCTGGGGGCGCCAGCTGCGCGGTCGCCTCTCCTCCCCTGCGCCCTCGGAGCCCCCTTCAGGCCAGAGGAGGCGAGAGCTGCTCCTGGCTGCTCTTGCATCCAGACCTGGGCCGGGCTTCCCGCATCGAATCCCCATGAACATACCCCCAGGATGAGGAAATCTAAGTCCAATGTGGGCAGTCAGCTGAGGGCCCAGCCCGGCCTGGCCGGCTCTGAGCAGCTCCCCCCAGCCCTTCAGCAGCTTCCTCTGTGGGCCTGTCTGTGCCAATGGGTAGGTCTTGGTCTGACGGGCATTCGCTCCAGTCTGGATGAACAAAAGCCAAGGAAGGTTTCCTGATGCATTCCTGATGCAAGCGGAGTGGGGCCGGGGATGGGGCCGGGGGCAAAAGCAGAGGCGACTTCAACAGGACGGGGCAGTGTTGGCTGCTTCTGGAGCCTCTGGCTCAGGAGACTGGGGAGCAGATTTGCCCCCTGGTCAACCCCAGCCTCCCTGCGCAGCAGGTGCCCGCCAGGTGACCTCCCAGCAAGGCTTCTGGAAGCAAACAAGCAACTGAGCCACTACCAGCCATCACAGAGACAACTGGCAACGTTGGCAACTTTCTTTTCCTTTTCTTCTTTTTTTTTTTTTTTTTAGATTTTTTAAAATTTTATTTTATACAAGAGCCGGGGTGCAGGCCAGATGTGCAGGAGGGTGAGAGGATCCACCAGAGACAGAGTGGGGAACAGAACAGGCAGACTGACTGAGATACACTGCTGAGGGGAGCAGCAGGGCAGTCAGGAGAGGTCTGCCGCGCCGTGTGGGTAGCTCCGAGGTCGGCAGGGATCAAACCGGCACTGCAGAGGCTGCGGGCAGCTTCACAGCACTGCGCTCAATCGCCTGCACCACCAGGGAGGCCCCTCCTTTTCTTCTTTTTCTTTCTTTTCGGGGCATTAGTAGCATACCTTTCATTCATCCGCCCACCTCATCCCTGCCCTGTCGTGGTAATCAAGGTTGTAAAGCCAACCCCTCACTCACGCACCTGCAAATAACACCCGAAGTGCCCCCCAGGGTGCGGGCAACACCCCGCGGTCTGCTTTTCTCATGAAGCTCATGCACGGGGAGAGCCAGCAGACGCAGCGCTTAAAAGGCCGCTTCTCTCGCTAAAAACAGCAGAACTCTATGTACACATCTATGTGAATTTCTTCTGCATATTTCTACCTCCCCCTGCCCCCCCACCAGCCGCAGCCCCCAGGGATAGTCAAACAATGAAACCTGAGATCGCACAAAACTGCTAAGAAGCGTCAGGGAGCTGGAAAGGCAGGTGAGTCCTTGGGTTGGGTGGACAAATCCTATTCAGTCTTGGATACTTTAATGAAATTGGGGTTAAAAAATCTCATTTTTTTTAAACCTTTACAAAACGGTCCTCAGAGTCCCTTGGAAGAATGAAGGGGTGAAAGAAAACCAGCAATTGTTGAGCAGTTATTTAAACATGAAAAAAGCAACGATCAATAACGACCATCAGTGACACGGTGTGATACACATACAGGAAAACACAGGTCCATGTAACAGAACAGGAAACCTGAAAACAAAACTTCACATCCACAGACTGGTAAAATAGGGTATGTGAGATGGCACTAAATGGACAGGGAAGTCTTATCCAATAAGATGCGCTGGTGCCATTGGTGACAATAATTACCCTGCACACTGGAAGCCAAAATATACTCAGGCAGATCAAGGAGTCACATGCCACAAAAGAAAGGAAAAAGGAAAGAAACCCTGAACTGCGAGAGAATGTCAAATCGATATCTGCTTTATCTCTTGATGATAAAGGACTTTCTAATTTAAGAAGCGCTGGAGGGCATCTGAAAAGAAAGATCCATGTGTTCGGCAACATGAGGATAGCCAACCCCCAGTCACTGAAAACTTCAGAAACAAAAAAAAGTAAATAACCGGCCAGGAAATTAATTTCAAAAAATAAAATGGGCAGAGGGCTAAAATCCTTTGTTAAAAATAGTCATACGAATCGGTGAGAACACAAAATGTTAATAGATTGATGAAACAGACACCTCAGGAAGGGATCCAAATGCTTGACCTTTCTAGAAATAAGAGACATGAAAAACTAAGATAGGCTACCTACACCGCATTGTGATCACTTTTGGGGATTATAAAAGATACATACTCACAGTCAAAAATCTGGAAACTGGGGCCTCCCTGGTAGCGCAGGGGGTTAAGCACCGCACTATGAAGCAATCCGCAGCCTCTGCAGCACGGGTTCGATCCCCGGCCAGCCAGGGAGCAACCCACATGGCACAGCAGACCTCTCCTGACTCGCCCGCTGCTCCCCTCAGCAGTGTTTAAGTCAGTCTTCCTGTTCTGTTCCCCACTCTGTCTCTGGTGAATCCTCTCACCCTCCCACACATCTGGCCTGCACCCCAGCTCTTGTATGCATAAATAAATCAATCTTAAAAAAAAATCTGGAAACTGAAATTGACCCACTGACCACCATCCGGAAGTTTCCACAGCTGTCTGTTGTCTGCTGTCTGCTGTGCGCTGTTGGTCCTGCCATCCTTCACTGTGTTCGTTAAGATCACGTTGCTGGCATCCCACCTCTCGCCTGCAGGATCGACAAAGGTCTTTGGGAAGCTTAGACTCGGAACTGGTGAAGGTGTTCAGACAAGGCAGGTGCAGTTTTGCACTGGATCAGAAGGGACTTAGCTCATCCCGTCCTTTTGCCGAGGCCACAGCTGAGCCGGGTGTCGGCAGATCGGACCCTCATGAGGATTTGTCCAAGTTCGGGGCCAGGGAGCTTTTCAGGACAGCCTCTCGGAGCCGTCCCAGGTCCAGCGACTACAGGGCCCCTCCCCTTGAGATCCCCCGGTTGTTCCAAGCTTGCCAGGGCCCTCTCCGCCAGAGCCTGGAGTCGGGCTCCCCAGCCACTCTGAGCCTCGGCGTCCGTGGAGAGTGCCACTCCGGGGTCACCCTGGGCTGACAGGGCGGGATTCAGCGCGTCTAACCCGCTGCTCGGCGGTCGTAGGTGCCCAGATGCTGTTCACGCAAAGGGACACCCTCCAAGCAGGTGTTGACTTTCTGGTTTTATAACTTAGGGCCCAGCAAGAGGGTTTTTTTTTTTATTTTAATAATAAATTTTATTTTTATATTCCCCATACAATTGCAGCCCCCCCATTCTGACCCAATCTCTCCCCTCCCACCCCCGCCCCCTTAAAAGTGTCTCTGGTTCGTAGTTTTTTGTTGATTTTGATTTTCACTTTCTTATATTCATTTTCCTGGTCCCTTATTTAAGTTTTCTACATTCCTGCTATGAGTGAGACCATCCGGTATTTTTCTTTTTCTTTTTGGCTTATTTCGCTGAGCATGATCCCTTCCAGCGCCATCCATGTTGCTGCAAATTGCATGTGTTTATCTTTTTTGAATGCTGAGTAATATTCCATGGTATATATGTACCACATCTTCTTGATCCAGTCATCTACTTTTGGGCATTTGGGTTGTTTCCAAAGCTTAGCTATTGTAAACAGTCCAGCAAGAGGTTTTTGCCAAACTCAGCCACTGTGGATTCACATCTCCGCCTCCCGGGGCAGAAAACTGCGCGCAGCTCTTACCTGACAGCTTCCCCGGGCTTCTGAGGCTCCCCTGGCTGAGTCGCAGAGTCTGGCAAGCAGTCCTTTCTCCGAACACCCCCACCTGCCCAGGTGACCCCGCACATCAGGGGCAGAAACGGGCCCAGCCTCGTGCAAGTCTCCCCTCAGCCGCCTGCCCGTCTGGGTCCTTCAGGAGAGGGGCGCCCGCCGCAAGGGACGCGCTGGCCAGAGTGGGGCTTCGGCAGGAAGTGGGGTGGGAATGCAGGCAGCTGTGGGCAGCCTCTCTGGTGCAGGGCATGCTGCCTCTCAGCGGGCACAGGCGCGGTGTCCAGAGCCCGCCCTCGCTTGCCCCGGCTCTGCCTGCCGCAGCCCCCCCCCAGCCTCACCCTCCCCAGAGCGCGCTGCCCGCGCCAGGGCTGGATCTCAGCTGCCCTGGGACACTTGTGACCTGACATAATAAACGCTCCAGTTGAATGTACTTTATTTTGGGGAAAGTCATTACACTAGTTTTGTGGAAACCTTTGAATTGAATTAGATTGTTTTCTGATTGTAATGAACGGTGATTAATTGAGCAGGCTGCATGGCCTCAGCTCCAGCCGGCTTCTCTCCGTTCCATCGGGAGGAGAATGCAGCCTTTCTTCTTCTTGCCGTAAGTCTGGTTTAAATTTATCTTTTGTGCTAATGACGTGATCAGGCGAGGACAAGGAGCACACGCTTGCTTATATCTGAGTGTAACAGGCTGCTTCGCTCACGGCGCCTGCGGCGGCCCCTGAGTGGCATCGCCGGGCGCCACCCAATTCTCTTGTCTTGGCTTAATGGGGTTTCTCCCTTTCTCTTGGGAAAAGAAAGAAATTTCAAACATCCCTTTGTTTCCCAACTCTGCTTGTCACCTGGCTCGGGGGGTGAGGCTGCTGGTTCCCTCAGGCCTGGCTGACCAGACGAGCAGGTGATCGGTGAGGCAGCCGAGACCCCCCGGCTTTGTGGGCCCCCTGCAGCAGGCCGGCGGGCCGCTCCTGGGCAGTTACAGAAGCTCAAACAGCCCGGTGCCCCCGGTGGCATCCTCATGGCAGAGACGTGGGAACTCTAACCTGGAGAGGGAAGGGGCAGGCCCGACGGCACGCAACATGGCCCTGGTGCAGTCACACCCACAGTCCAAGGAGCCAGAGTGGCCCGATCAGAGCTGACAAGAGCCAACCCCGGGTCAGGGGTGGGGCCGGGCATGGACACACACTCCTCCAGGAGGCGGCACGTAGTGACGTGATGGTTGTGTACACTGGGTGGCTTGGCAGGGCCCACACAACATAGAAGACAGTGCGAGGGACCTGGCAGGTTGCCTTGTACTTGTGGGGAGGAAGGGCAGTTTGGGAAGCCTTCAAGAGGAAGGATGTCTCTGTGGGGTTTTGAAGGATAAGCAGGAGTTTGCCATGTTAACAAAATGAGAAGAAGGGCATTGCAGACAGAAGCAGCAGTATGTGCATGCCAGAACATTCTGGCATGTTCTGGCAAACACCTGAGAGCACCGAAGTCTCTCAGAGGCTGAATATGTTCAGAATTGCACTGTCTGAAAGACCCCTCTGGCCACTGCAGTAGGGGAGGGTCCGGAGCGGGGCTCTAGGGCAGGACCAGCCAGGTGAGACGGGCTCACTGGCCTGGGTGTGGAAGAGCCGGGCCGAGCCTAGACATTCTCAGGAGCGACAACCAGCAGTTCCTGGCTTCGGAAGCTGTCCCCAAGGTCCGGTGTCCAGAGGAAGCCCTGGGAAGAAGCAGGTGAGGCTGAATGGAGGCTGACACCCCTTTTTGGCAAGTACCTTGCATCTGAGTTGTTTGCTCTTCCTCTGCCTGGTGCTGTGCCGATCAGGCTTGGATTAGCAGCAACGGCTCGCGTTTGGCCGGACATGTGCTGCCTCCGCCAGGTTTCCTCCCCGGGACAGCCCTGCGGGCGGGTCCTGGTCCTGCCCCACGCCACCTGGGCATGGGATGACGCTGGCTTACCCAAGGTCGCCAAGCTCAGGAGGCAGGAGAGCAGCAGCTCTCCCAGGCGGAGCCAGGGGCCTCTGACCTACCCCAAATCAGTGTGTGCCCCACATTCAGATGGGGCTCAACAGACCCCTTTCCTGAAATTACTCATCGCTCCGGGAAGCAAAGTTAGGTCTTGTTTTTTAACTCAGGAGCACTGGGCACCCCAGACCACACCCCGGATCCCTCTCCCACCCACCCCCACCCCCTCCTATCAGTGGGGGAAGTAAGTCCAGACCGGGCTTCTTTCTGGAAGATTCTACAGTCTAACAAGAAGGGCCTAGGCTGAGCGCACCTCCCCCGCATGGCCCTGGACAAGGCTGCGACCGTGTCTGCAGCGGTCCCTGCCAAGGCTGCCACCGGGTCGCCGGCCTCCTGGCACTCGCTCATAGGGGGCTGCGGGACAGTGGCCACCCCGGCCTTGCTCCTGGCACTCTCTGGGTGGAGGGGGCCTGAGGGCACAGGATAACTTTGAGGAAGGTGTCCACATGGAACCCCAGAAATTGAGCCCCAGGGCCGACTGCCCGGGAAGAAGTTCGCTGTCAGTGGAGCTTCCTTCTTGGGGAGCCTGTGGGATCCTCCCGCCCCCTTCGCCAGCTCTTGGGTAGCTTCTTCGGGATCCTCACAGGACACCCACCCCCTCCTTCACCGCCGCACGCTCGCCCTGTCTCTGCTTTGGGATTCTGCCGCGGGTCAAGCCTCCGTCTGCCTCAGTCCTCTCCCAGCCCACGGGCCGCCCCACCTGCTCTGAGCGCCCTCTGCCCCGTCTGCCCCTGGGCACTTGTCTGAGGCTGGCACGCTCCAGGGGCGGCCCGGGCTCCAAGCCCTGCCAGGCTGTCCCCTGGGGAGCTGCATCTGCAGGTGCGGGCGGGTGGAGATGGGGGGCACGTCCAGGGTGAAAGTCTCTTGTTCGCCCTCCCGGCGCCCACGTACCCCCAGGCAGAGCGTGGGCACAGCTCCCACCGCGCCCCCTCCAGCCCCGCGCCGGCTCCAGGGTCTCTCCCGCCGTGTTGCTCCCTGTGGGCTGTGACATCCCCCACCTCCCGGGGAGACACCAACGCTGGGGTGGGAGGCACACGCCCCCGGCCTGTGCCAAGCAGGCCAGGAGGGGAGCCCGAAAGCAAGATGAAGAAGTGTCCCTGGTCTCCCCATTTGCTAGAGGGCACAGCAGCGGGGTCGATGGGTTCTGAATGGCCGGGTTTCTGCGCCCTCCCCTGCAGGCCGAGCAGCTGGCGCGCCAGATGGATGGCTGCCATCAACAGCCAAGCGCCCTTGCGGTGGCCGCTGTGCTCCCGCACCTGGAGCCTGAGGCTGCGCTCGCAGCCCCGGAGAGGAAGATCTGTGAGGGAATCAGACAGGCCTCTTAGCCGCTGATGCTACCCCGCCAGGGGAGAGGCAGACTTAGATCCTGACCTCCTGCCGGGCATCCCTCAGCCCCGCCACCGCCCCCGCCATGTCCCTCCCTGCGCAGCAAGGACCTGTCCCGCCGGCCCCTGGCCTTGGCGCAGCTGCACGGTCCCCTCCATCTCCCCATCCTTCTCTCTCTCTCTCTCTCTCTCTCTCTCTCTCTCACACACACACACCCCACCTGATTTATTCACATATTGCCCGCTCCACCCCATCTGCACTGAGGGAAGAAAGGAAACCAAGGTCTCGTCAGGCCTGTTGGGAAGAGCAAGGGTTCCATCGACAGAACAGTCCCCCGAGGGACATTTCAAGCTAAGACGCCGGTGAGGACAGACGGAATCGCTGCGCATCTTTCATAGCCACCCCCGCCCCCCGCTCCTTGGCCAGCCCCCGGGTAGTTTCTGCACAGGATCCCCAAGAGGACACCCTTTCCCCATCCAAACGCTGCCCTAGCTCTGCCTGTTGGGACTCCGCCACCAAGCCTCTCCGGCACCCAGGCCACCCCGGACCGGTTTCCCCACCCGAGCCCCACACTCTGGGCGGCAGGGCTAGGCAGGGTCCATTGGAGGCCTCAGGAGCCTCCAAGCCTTTGTCCCCAGGTTTACTTGAAGGATTGGGAGTGGGTGCCGAGTCAGAGGGGGGCCGGCAGCCGGCACAGGACACGGCTAGGACCTCACGGCCTCCCGGGAGGGAAAGCATGGAGGGTCCCGGACAGCAATGGCAGCCCCTGCCCTGCCAGAAACTTCTCTGTGGCTATCAGCTATTCTAGCCTCGTCCCCCATGGGCGCCCTGAGGTCCCATGAGCAGCAGCTGTAGGGTGGGTGGGTGAGGAGCACTGGCAAACATCCTCCCCAAGCTGCAGGCTCTCAGAGCAGACCTGAGACATGAGGTACAAAGAATCTGCGACTCTGTCTGCGCACTGGTAAGCTATTCTCCAAAGCGCCCGTTTACATGCCCCCAAGAAGCATGTGAGCACGTGTGGGGCTCCATTTGGTGGCGTTTCTGTAACTTTAATTGTTTGTTTACCTCCTTGTTTCCCGTGCTCATTGAAGCACAGAGCCCTTTTCCTTACAATCCTTTTGAACAGCCCACGGAACTAGGATGCTGTGGAATTCATTTTGAAGAGCGAAGATCTAGACTTTCATTATAAACAGGAGAAGCTGAAACAGTTACCTCAACAAATCACTAGAAAATGCAGGGCAAGAATAGTTCAAAAGCAAGGGGAGAAATCAGAAGAAACAGCCACCAGTGAAAAGGAGTGAGTGCAATAAGAGAGAACTTTGTAAAAAACGCTAAGTTGCATTCTTTGGAGAGATGGGAGAGTATGTGGCAGAGGTAATGCCAGAACAGCCTCCTATGAAAGAAAAAGAGAAATTACAACTGCCAAGAGAATGCTGAGAATGCATGAGAGGGCAAGGAGAGAGAGATGAGGCAAAAAAATAAATAAATAAAATGAGAGGGGACATTCCTGAAGTGAGGGAAGACTTGAATTCACAGATTAAAACACACCACAACTGAGGGGAAACTTGATAAAGAACAAGCGGGTCCAACAATGTTTGGCCCCAAAATATAAAAAAAAGCAGATGATTTAAGGAGCAAAATTAAGACCTCAGATATGGGCATAAATAATAAAATAATTCAGTTTATGATAAAGGTGGGGTAACTGTCATAAAATACAGGGTTTTGCTACAACTGACCATACATCTGGGAAAAAAGAGGACTTTCCGTGTCATCTGTTGTTCTAAAACAAATTCCAGCTGCATTTTCATTGTAAAAAATAATAAAAATAATGAAGGAAGACACATATAGATAAGGTGCTATTGTAGATAAATTCAAAAAATGGTTGTGGCTTAGCCCTGCACTTTATTATTGTTCCCGTGGAGTTTTAGTCAGAGCTTTGGAGTGAGGTGAGGATTTAGCTGCCCAAAAAGAGGCCCAGGGACCCAGGATGAAAGGAGTTCTGTCATTTTCTTTTCTTTTTTTTTTTTTCAAGATTTATTTATTTATGCATACAAGAGCCAGGGTACAGGCCAGAGAGTTGGGGGGTGAGAGGATTCCCCAGAGACAGAGTGGGGAACAGAACAGGCAGACTGACTGAGATACACTGCTGAGGGGAGCAGCGGGGAGACAGGAGAGGTCTGCTGCACCATGTGGGGTTCTCCCTGGCAGGCCGGGATGGAACCAGTGCTGCAGAGGCTGCGGACAGCTTCACAACGCTGTGCTCAACCACCTGTGCCACCAGGGGAGGCCCAGTTCTGTCATTTTCAAGAAGTGATACCCAAGGTTGCCCTGAGCATTGACATCCATCCGCCAGTCAGAGGAGCAGAGAGAGGCTGCCGCAGGAGAAAGTACACAAATTCCAAACAAGAAGCATCAGCGGGAGTAGCCCTGGAAACTGAGGGGATTTGAAAATTATTAGACGTTCTTCTGCACAATTGTATGTAAAATTTTTAAAATCCAGTTGGAAATCATTATTTCCTAGGAATACATGCTTTATCAAATTGACCCCAGAAAAGATAGAAAATCTAAACAGATAGACCTTAACAAAAGAAATAGAGAAAGTTCTTTGTCAATAGATTAAAAAAAAAGTCTTCAGAGGGGAATTTTACAGAACTGAAAGAACAGACATTCTCAATGCTCACCAAATTATTTTAGGATGGAAAAAATTAGTACATGAAGGTACAAAGCAGGATTCTCCGCAAATGACTGTGGAAGCTCAGGATGCTTAGAAACTGGTGGGAGGTTGCCTGGGGGCTACCTTTATCTCAACAGCCAAAGTTCCTTGTGTCACCGGGCCATCCTTGCTAGCAATTCATGTTGCTAAGCAACATTCTGAAAATCTGGGCCTGGCTCCACTGCTAGGTAAATCATTTTTGTAAGCTGGTGTGAGTGGGGTACCTAGCTCTTACCACTGAAAAAAGTCCACTGAGACCCAGGCCTTGCAGGTTCTCTCCTTGGCCAAGGCCTCGCCCACAACCAGGCTCAGCCAGACCCTCCTCAGGCCAAGCAGCACCCCAGCTTGATCCCTGCTTTGTATTTTCTGGGGCCGGAGGTGCTGGAGCAGCGCTGTGTGTCATGCATCTGGCTTTGTTCAACCGAGATGTCAGGTGGGACCGACAGAATAACCCAGAACCCTGCAACAAGCCGGGGCCCAGTGAGCTGTGCAAGTTCTGCTCAGTGATGCAGATGACAGCAAACTGAGGGAAGAAGGCCCAGGCGGCTAACTGAAATCCTTCACTATAAGCTGCTCCCTCTAGGAGCCATCCGCCCAATTTTCCACTTAACCAGGAAAACCTTCCCCTCTCCATGCCCGGAATCCTGTTAGCATATCGTGTGGGTGGGTCCCAGGGCAGCGTAGCGTTAATCAGGCAGTTTCAGGGGCCGCACAGGCAGGGACCTCCGGAGAGTTAAAAGAGGGTTCTGAGATAAGGGCAGAGAAATTCAGGAGGGCTAATGAGGACAGCAAATTATAAGAAACCTTGGACAGGGGCAGTAAAAGAAGGACTAAGATAGGAGCTGGGAAGCTGGACACAGCTGCCCGGGGAGCATGGCCACCGGGAGAGAGCCCATCACGAAGAGGATGGCCAGATTTTGGAATAGAGGGGGGGGGGAGAAAAGGTTTAAATACCCCTAAAAACGGGCCCACAAATCTAACATGTCTGTGAATTCCTTTTTACAGCTTCGTGGGACAAGAACCCGTGGTGGTTCAAGGTGTGCTCCATTAACAGCGCGCACAGGCATCCTTAGGGTTTACGCTAATTAATAATATCTGGTATTTATTCTGCATAAAAACCAAAAAATAAAAACTACATTTTAAAAAGCCTAGACACACTTGTCTCATTCAGTGGATAAATTATATTATGTTTAATCATAATGTAAATAGGGAATATACGTTTGAAGACATTTGTTAATAATTTAAAGACAAGCGTTTCTATGGATATGAGATACGGCACTTAAAAGCCAAAAGAGGAAAAACAAGAAACAAATAACAACATCGTCAACCCAACGAAATTCAGGAAAAACGTGAAAAAAAGAAACTCTTAAGAAAGAATAATAAATGGAAAACACGAAATGAAAATGACAAGGAGCTCACACCGTTCCTCACTGGAGTGTCCTGTGCTCACTTTCCTTTATCAGAGCTAAAGACCCCAGCGTCGTGCACGCACACTCGCACTCCTGCGTGCACCACTCACACAAATCTGGTCACACACTAATTAACAAAATATTTGCTTAAAACAAAGTGGCAATGGTTAACATGAAGGGTCTGGCAAGGATGTGCCAGGCAAATACTGACAAGGAAGCCGCGGCGGCCGCACTGAGAGCAGACAAAGCAGCGTCTGAGCAAGACAGGAAATAGCATTTTTTTGCAGATAAAAGATGCAGACCGTCAAAAAGTTGAGAAACAGGGAATTGAACCAAACAGCCATGGGAGGACTTAGCATAACTCAGAACCAAACTGAGTGGAGGAAAGAGAAGGATTGAATAACACATGTCACTCGTGTCACAGGTAGTCTTAGTGCAAGCTGCCCCTTTTCTTTCCAAATCCTCATGCAATAATAGCAAAAATTGATGGCATCCTGGGCCAGCAGAGATCCCAGTCGCCGAAGAGGAGAAGTTACGTGGGCCACATTCCCCGTCACAAAGGAATACGCCTAGAAATCAATGACAGAAAGGTGATGACTTTTCCTCAAGTCTGACCGTGTGGAAATTTTGAAACAAAAACTCAAGTTCAATTGGAAAAAAAAAAAAGCGGGGGCTACAAACTGAAATGATGAACAGTGGGAATATTTCTTGTGAAAACCTAGATCTGGCCGAGATTTCCTTAGAGCTGTGGTCAGATCCACCTTCATCCTTTCCACACACCTTCCCGGAGTCCCTGCGCTAGGCCGTCCCCGCATGGGCGCTGGCACAGAGCCGGGACCAAAAGAATGTGTCTTTGTGGTTCTGTGGTTCTCATACTAATGCAGATAATTGTAAGAATTGTTGGGGGAAAATGTTGAAAAAAGCTAGGAAGATACAAATAAAAGGTCCTAAGCAAAAATGAGAGGAATGAAGAAAATAGAAAAAGTCATGGATTAAAAAGAATATAAATTAGAACCGATAAAATGAAGACCTGATCTTCCTCTGCTGAGCCCGACCAAGAGAAAAGAGAGAATCACAAATGTGTGTCATTGGAAATGGCCAAGGGGGTGATATAGTTGCAGACACAAGGGCAATTATACAGCTTACAAACAGATAATACGTATGACACAATGTCAAAAAATTTGAAACCTTAGGTAAGCTTGACAACTCTCATGGATGAAGGAAAAATGTGTAATTTTCCAAAATGGACACAATCAGAGGTCAAAAACCTGAGTGGTCCAATAATTATAGAAGAAAATGAAAAGAACGCTCAGGATCTACCCCCCAAAACACATAAAACCTGGATGATTTTAAAATCAAAGTTGACAAACTTTCCAGACACTGATCATCTTACCAAAACCATGTGGAACGTAGGGATGGAAGGAAACTCTTCTGCAAGGCCGATGTGCCCAACCCAGACACAAGCGAACAGTGGCATCCTAACTGCAGGAGTGGATGCAGCAGGCTGGGACAGACTGCCCGAGGGGGACCCGGCTGCCATGGGGGACGTGGTGTATGTCCTGGGCACATGTGCCGTGGGGAGACTCCTGCCTTCCCTTGCTCTCCGCCACAATCCACGCCTGGGACTTTTGGGGTTGGTGCGGGGGGAGAGAAATGAAAGCTGGTGCCCTCGAAATGAACCCACAAGGGTATATATTGCTTGCAGAATGTCGAGACAGGGTTGGGACGGAATTAGAGGAGGCATGAAACTTGCCCAGCAACGCTGGCCTCAGGGGCATGTATTTTTCAGGAGAGGACGTGTTTTTCAGGTTGTCAGGTTGGAACCTTTTCCTTTTTTCTTTTGGCTCTAAACCTGGAGATTAGGCTCCACTGCTTGGGCTGCCCAGAGTTTGATTTTCCCAATTGACTCCCAATATATAGTTTAAATAGAGTAGGTTTCTCTTGTTTGCAAACAAAATCTGACCGGTATGAATATTGGCAAGAGAATATAAATATAGGCAAGGAATTGGCCATATGACAATTTGTAGACGACATCCTTGCCTTTCTAGAAATTTTTAGAGCATCAGCATGAAAGATAAAAAGAGACAGCATTAAAGAATTGACATAGTGGTGGCCAGATACAAAATTGCTTTCTTGTTTATCAGTTTCATTTAGCAAGGATATTTAATTTTTTTAAAGATGTATTTATTTATGCATACAAGCAGTGGGGAACAGAACAGGCAGACTGACTGAAACACACTGCTGAGGGGAGCAGCAGGTGAGGCAGGAGAGGTCTGCTGCGCCCTGTGGGTAGCTCCCTGGCTGGGGATTGAACTCATGCTGCAGAGACTGCGGACAGCTCCATAGATTGGGTCTTAACCCCTTGCGCCACCAGGGAGGCCCAGGATATTTAATTTTTTAAATCCCCTGTTTCCATGTGAAAATGAAGCGAGATCCAGAAGGGCCTGAATGCCAGGCCTGTTTTATATTGGATGTGTGAGAGCAGTGAGCCGATGTTAGGAAAATTGAAGTTAGGGTGAGGGGGCCCTGGAAACTCCTGGGGCAGTGCTTGCTCCTTCTGAAAGGTGCCTGCTGCTCTGCCCACATGGCTGGGGCTGGAGCAGCCCCCCATGGGGAGGCCTGGGTGGCGGGAAAGAGCAGGAGGGTTGGGATTCCTAGCAGGTGAGTGGGAGCTGCCCAGCAGGCCAAAGCAGACCCAAGTTTTGTGGGGCCCAAAGCTTGCACAATTTGGAGGTTTCTAGAGGGAAAATAATAAAAATTAGAATACAAAAGCAGGCATAAACATGAATAATTAGTTAGAATAAGAAAAGCAATCAAAACATGCACAAATAATAAAAGTTGATAAACTGAAATATCACCCCTCCCCCAACAGTATAATATTTTAAATTGCCTAACGCTCCCTTGTAATACCTTTCCCCCCCTTCATTTCTGGCTACTACCTTTTGGTCGTCTCTTCATAGAACGACAATATAAAGTGTTAATATATGACATTTCCCAGAAAGAGAATAGAGGAACATTCAGGGTTTCCCTGGAGTGGTCAACCAATTTGTTGTTTTGTTATTAATCGTTTAGGAAAGTTTATTTCGGCTTCACAACTTGTTGGTCAAATTATAATTTTTAAGATTGTTGTCAAATTGGAGGAAACTTCTACCAAATTTCTTTTATAAATGAGCTGTAAGATTTCAGAGTAAAGACCATTCTTAAGTACGCTGAACTGATGGCTCGTTAAGCAGAACCACTCAGACGCATTCTTAAATTGCTGCTACATTGCTTTCAGCTACATAATTGAGTAATACAATTACTCTGACGCTATGTGCACTGTACTTATTGATGAGTATGTGCAGGGCTTTCTCAGGCCCTCCACTGCGCTGGTCGCAATTTTGTGCACCATTTCATCTGGATCGGCCACCACAAGATGCATCAGTCACACCAAGATGCGATTCCTGTGTTGGGAGGCATAAAACCTGCAACGTGACACACAGAAGTTCTCTGGGTATGGAGGACTCAAGTCCCACAAATGCTGGCGTTCTGATGGAGTTTATTTTGCATGAGTCCCGTTAATGAGAAACAGAATGTGTGGGGCACATATAATTGTACGTGTGATATTATTGAATATAATCTCTGACGGGAGAGAATGTCCATGTCAGTTGAGCATCCATGAGAAATGAGTCCTAAGCTCTGATGGTGGAAACATTTTGCACTCCTAACTTCTGGCTCTGTATACCTTTCTCCACAGGCAGTCCCTGCAGGCTGCTGGCACATTCGTATTTCAATAAAACCTCTGAATCTTCATGATAACAGTGAATTGGCATGGCAGATATTGATGGACAGGGTATTACTGGCAGGATGAAGAGCAAAAACTTAACTATTTAGGGCCTCCCTGGTGGCACAAGGGGTTAAGCACAGCACTGTGAAGCTGTCTGCAGCCTCTGCAGCCAGGAAGCTACCCTCATGGCGCAGCAGACCTCTCCTGTCTCGCCCGCTGCTCCCCTCAGCAGTGTATTTCAGTCAGTCGGCCTGTTCTGCTCCCCACTCTGTCTCTGGTGAATCCTCTCACCCCCTACACCTCTGGCCTGTACCCCAGCTCTTGTATGCATAAATAAATCTTTTTTTTAAAAAAAAAACTGAACTATTTATAGATGTGACTATAAATGACCTAAATATACCCCACCAAGCCAAATAAATATATCTTTGACTGGACTTCCCTTAAACAGATCCAAAAGCTGCCCATGGCCACCCAGTACTCTGCAACATGAATGGAAATATGATGAGAAGAAACTGTGGTCTGAATGGAAAATACTTTACTTCTGTAGTGACCTCATACCTACACCCACGGGACAGCTGACAGGGCACACTGGGGTTGTTACCCCCATCTTCTGGTGAGGAAACTGAGGCTCACATGCGGTCACATGACCTGAATCAGGAACAGTAGCAAGGCCGTGGGAGAAGAGCGCTGGACACAGATCTCCCACCATAGCTCAAGAGTCTTTCCACTGCACTTTGCTCTCCCCCACCTTTAAAGAGGGAAGGGACCCAGAGTGTCACCCCGCCAGCCCCTCTGCCCCACAAATGGGAACTGAGCCCCAGAGGAGGAGGGCACTTGCCCAGGTCACGCAGGTGTCGGGGCAGGCTCCCCACCCTCATGTTTGTCTTCCCGCCTCTCTTCTCCTCCGTGGACTTGGGAGGCTTCATCGGCTCCCCCAAGTGTAGGGGCCCCCATGGCAGGCTGCATCTTTGCCGTGACCTCTGAGGGACAGGTCCAGCCACAGCCCGTCCCAAGCACTCACTCTCTTCCTGCTCAGACCCGCTTCCTTGAACCTGCCCCCAACCACAGCCCTACTCAAGAGGGAAAAGTCTCCGACCCCCAAGTTTGTGCTGAGGAGCCCCACACCCACAGCCACAGCTGGCTGGATGACCTGATCCGGGGACCCATGCAATCCCCGCAGAGCTAGATGGAGTCCTTTCTCCAGGGTGCACTGGGGGTGACGAGGGGAGGCCCAGAGGCAGCCGACTCGGAGCCCAAGGGCGCGAGGCCCAAGCACAGACCACACACTCGTGTCCTAGGAGCCGGAGCCGCTGGCCTGTGAATGTCCCAATCCCAGGTGTCCTCGCAGCGCCGGGGCCATCGGCGCCTTGTTCACATCAGCACACTCCCCGGGGCTCTTGTGCCATGTCATTTAGACAACATAGAATTTGTTTATTTTCATTTTTTAAAAACTTTAATGGCAAATATATTCACCTGGTTCACAAATCAGAGCAGTGGACGTCTCATCCCACGCTGGCCCTGGGTCCCCAGAATTAACCACTCTCGTTCCAGTGTCTCTTTTCAGCATTTCTTCGTGCTGATATAAGCAGAGGTGAAGATACAGGCGCCCCCCACCTTATACAAAATAGCACCATAGACGTTGTTCTAGAGCCTGCTTTTGTCATGAAACCGCGCTGGACATGGATCATACCTTAAAGCGATGGGTTTTTTAAAAAAATTATTATTTCTACACCAAAGCCCATCGTGTACCTCGGGGTTCCCTCTTTGTACACTCCGCACATTCTGGGGGTGGCCTCTGCCACTAGGGTGTCATACCGGAGAATTTCGCTGAGAGTTGCCTGCGCTCCGTGCACGCTCCCCGCCTCACCCAGGCCCAGCAACCAGAGATCTTTCCAGTATCGTCTCAGCCTTGCCTTTTCCAGGATGCCAGAAGATGGATTTAGACAGAACGTAGCCTTTCCAGATCGCCTTCTTTCCCAGAGCAACATGCACTGACGTTTCCTCCCTGTTTTGTTTTGTTTTTTGTGACTTGAGAGTTTGCTGAATAATGTTCTGTTCCCTGACTCTATCACCGTTTGTTTATCCACCCGCTATTTAAAGGCATCCTAGTTCCCTCCAAGTTTTGGCGTTTACAAATAAAGCTGCTATACACGTTCAGGTGCACACGTTTTCAACTCATTTGGAGGGCAAGTGTGGGTCATATGGTAAATGTTCAGTTTTATAAAAAGGCGGCCCAACTCTCAGAGGATGCCTTATTAATTCCACTTAAATCATGATGCCCCGGCCACCGGCAACAGAGATACTGTAGACACACGAGCCGGGCTTTGTTGGGAAATTTCAGTACTTCCAAAATTCCCAAGGCTTCCGTTCGTGACCAACAGCAGAGCTCACGGGGATCAGTCGGAGTCCAGAATGAGCCACTCGCTGCAGGGGCGGCGTGGGAAGGAGGCGATTGGGAGAGGCGAGGAAGCGGCGCACAGAGGCCAAGAGAAGGGCCTACGCTGTAAAAATCCCACCCAGGAGAGGGGAGCCCAAAGCAAGGGACCCCCTCAAGTCACTAGCAGCCAGCTGACCCCCCCAAGGGGTGAGATGAGCCCCAGAAGTCGGGGCCACTTATTGTGAGCCAGAAGAGCAGCGGAATCAGGAGGTGTTTCTGGTCTTGTTGCTGGTGGGGAGAATGGGGGTAGCGAGGCTGTGAGCAGGGTCTGTGGGAGGCCCGTGGGGCCTGACCGAGGGCTTGGCGGGGCAGGGATCGAGCCCACGATCACCATCTTACCACACTGCCCGGCCCCCTTAGCTTCCCCTGACTCCTCCTCTGACATTTGCAGCAAAAGGAGTCTCCACGAATTCCTGTCTTTCTGCCTGTTATTTTCTTGCCCAGCAACTGGTCCACTTGCTAAGCTGGTGACACAGGAAGCGTGAAAGCTGCCCAAGCCTCCCTGCTCTCCACCTCCCCTCTGTCCCGTCACAGCAGGCCACACCCCCACCCCCTGCTCTGGGGTGTCCTCCCTCACCCTGGCCTGGGGGCGCCGAAGGCACTGAGGGCTTCGGGCCCAGAACAGGCAAAGTCCTGTCCCTCACCCCACAGCCCGGCCTCCAGGCAGGCCAGCTTCCCTGCCTGAGCTCTGGACCAGGCATCTCTCTCCAGGAGCCTTGTCTTAACCATCAGGCCCTGGTACCTTCGTTGAAGACCTTCTGCCTCCCTCCGTTCAGCCCTCAGAGTTGCCTGGCCCCTTCCCGCTCCCCCCTACCCTGTGCCCAGTGCCCTGAGTGACCTGGCTTCCTGCCTACTCTGGGTCTTGGGGTTCCCCGGAGCATCTCTCAGTATCACACTTCCCAGCCACGCTTTTCTCCTTCTCCCACACTTCTTTATTCTAGTTGTCAGCAAGATGCGTCTGTGACTCTGCTCCTATTCAGTACGCTTTTCTCTAACATGCGCTTTCTTGACTCTCCAAGCCGGCTCCGCATCCCACCACAGATAAATCCCTGCGCTTTTAGGGAACCCCAACGTGTTTGCCTACCTATCTTCTTTTCTTCTCTCCTCCCTCTGGTATTTTGGCTTTGGTTTTGGATATAGTGACCGTAGAGGGATTTTTGCTTTTGATGGGACCGTTCAGCCAAGAAGGAGTCACCTATCGATATACCTGAGCAGTGATGGTTTCCTGTGGAACACTTGTAGTGTCTCCCCTTTCGCTTCCCAGGGTGCCACCTCCCTTCATGCCTTCAAACATTCCCTGCAGTGTCCTGTTTGTGGGCTCCTGGACGAGGCACAGGGACACACGTAAGAATAGGGCTCCCCAGTGTGCTGTGGAAGGTGGGTCATGGACATACATAATTGGGGACCAGGAGTTCTATTTGTAATTAGTAATTGTTAGATGTTTTTGAGCACCTGTGTGCACCAGGCAGATGCTGGCACCTCACTGTGCTTCCTCACTCCATTCTCTCAACCACTTGCAAGTGATATTGTTAACCCCACTTTGCAGATGAGAAAATCAAGGCCCATCGAGGCAGGGTAACTTGTACAAGGTGGACACAGCAGGCACAGATCAGGATTTGATTCCTGGGTGGTCTGACCCTAAGATCACACGCCTTGCACTGGTCAGAACAGCGCTCTTTCAACTCTGAGCATGGAAAGGAGCGGCTCTCACACCGGTACTCCCACTTGTCTCTCTTCTACCTTCTGTGCAACAGACTGAGGGTGTTGGGCAGAGCCGGGCCCACAGGATAAAGGAGGGCGAATGGCCTGCACAGGTGAGGGGTGGGAAACTATATTTGTCTCTTTGTCTATACACATACACAGGGCGCAGCTCGCAGGGGGTGGTAGGCCGTAGGGGAGTAAAACGGCCCTCCTTGCTTTTCAGTGCACAAGTATTTCATATGCATGGAGAGGGGAGCATCACCAGAATCACACGTTAAGTCAACAAATCATCCCTGAGGTCCTCCTGTGAGTGGGGCATGGGCTAGCGAGAAGCGCGAGGAACAGTCCTTTCTCTAAGGGAGTTTGTAGCACAGACATTCACAAGTAAAATGGTCAAGTGGTTTGATAGAGGAATGCATGGGGGGGGAAGAAGATTTAACCCAGTTTGAGGGGTAGATCAGAAAGGCTTCTAGAGATAACACCTGAGCAGTTGTTCAAGAGAAAGGAGGGTGGGAGAAGGCACCCAGGTCAAGTCTGCAATCTGGTCAAAGGCTGGAGGGGAGAGAGGGCAGGCAGTTTGGTGGACCCGAGTGCAGTTCAGAATAGGCCATTACTCTAAAGGGTCATTTAGCCGACCTGGCAGTGTTCAGTAGGCAATGGGAGCTATGAAAGCCGTCTGGTGAGGGCAAGGCATAGTCAGAACTGCATTTTAGAAAAGTCATTCCGCAGACATCTAGCTCTAAATGGTGTCTGGAGAGCAACTCCTATCACAGTCTTTTGCACCTCTCACGAGAGAAACACAAAAATGCAAAACCAGTTCTGAAAATCAAAACTGACAAGCAATCAATTACTAGAATCTGAAAGGTAAAACAATTGCTTGCCCATGCTTCAATTAGGAAACAAAGCAATCCACTTGTGTAAATAAAGATAGAAATAGACTTAATTCTCCAGCTGTCCAGGTACCTGGAATATCTAACAACTAGAAAATTGCACAGCTGCCCTCTTTGTTGTAAATTGGCTGTTTTTCAAGGTATCCAGGGCCTGTTCTCAAACTATTGTCCTTCTTGCACCCGCCTTTTTGGTAGGTTGCAATCCCAAAATAACAAATTGATAGAAAGTAGAGAAGCCTGAGTTTGGCACTTAGCATCATGGAAGATGGAATCTTAACTCAAAGCACCGAGGCAGGAGCAGCGGAGGAAGAGGAAACCAGGTACGACACCTAATGCAGTCTGCAGTTTCCGTACCACTGACTGGAGGGACAGTGGCCAGGCACTGGGAACAGAACAGAACCCCTCCCCTCTATGGACCAAGAAGATAGGAAAAAAGAGGAAACAGTCCAAGTAAAACAGGAGAGAAAATCATGAAAACCAAAAATAAATGAAATAGGAAAACAAACAACAGAGAAAGTCAATTAATTTATTAATTAAATGTAGCAATGTTGCTGGATATACTGTCTCTATAAAAAAAGAACCAGGGCCTCCCCTGGTGGTGCAGCAGTTGAGCACTGGGCTGAGAAGCTGCCCGTAGCCTCTGCAGCGCCAGTTTGATCCCCGGCCGCTGGGCGAGGGTCCTACATGGCGCAACAGACCTCTCTTGCTGCACCTGCTGCTCCCCTCAGCAGTGTATATCCTCACTCTGCCTGTTCTGTTCCCCACTCTGGCTCTGGTGAATCCTCTCACCCTCCTGCGCTTCTGACTGTACCCAGTGCTTGTATAAATCAATCAATCAATCAATCAATCAATCAATCAATCTAAAAAAAAAAAAGAACCAGTTGGTATTGCTACCAACCAGCTACAACTGGTAACATTCTAAAAATGAGACCATTTACATTAGTATTAAAAAAGCAATAAATATCTAGAAACAAGTTTAATGAAAGGTCTAAAAGGTTGCCTACTGCATTACTCAGAGAAATTTAAAAACCTAAATTAAAGGCAGGAGGGAGATACCATGCTCGTGGATTAGAAAAACCAAGACTACTGTAACAGCACTACTCGAAAGCAAATAAAAATTGGAAACATGGGGCCTCCCTGGTGGCACAAGGGGTTAAGCACAGCACTGTGAAGCTATCTGCAGCCTCTGCAGCACAAGTTCGATCCCCGGCCAGGGAGTGACACATATGGTGCAGCAGACCTCTGCTGACTAGCCTGCTGCTCCCCTCAGCAGTGTATTTCAGGGGATCTGCCTGTTCTGTTCCCCACTCTGTCTCTGGTGAATCCTCTCACCCACCACACCTCTGGCCTATACCCCGGTTCTTGTATGCATAAATAAATAAATCTTTAAAAAAAATTGGAAACAAGCAAAATGCTCTTCAACAATGCATGAGTTATCCTGATATAATCATACAACTGAATATACTGAGTGATGAGAATGGATAAACATGCAACAACATGGATGAATTCCATAAACATTATGTGGGGTGACAGGAGCTGACCACAGAAGAGCACATACGGTGGGCACTTTTAATAAAATTTTAATAACAAAGGGAAAAATGTAGGAAGTGGGAAAACTGATCTAAAGGACTTACAAGGCTTCTCAACCCCAGTACTCCAGCCAAATGCTGTTTTATATGTGGATCCTGCAGCTCGCAGTAGAGTTGAGCACATAATGCTGATTCTCGTCTATTCCTCCCAGAATAAGAAGTGCCCTCTGGAGCAGGTATTATCACTTACTCACCCACATTTTGAAGGTTGTTGGAAATATCTGAAGGAAAATATTAGCGAACATCATCCCACAGTTTATAGTTGGGGAAAGAGGCCCAGAGAGTTGGAAGCAACTTCTCTGCCATCACTGCGGGGGAAGCACCACGTGGTGCGGCCCCCTGTCCCCTGCCTCTCCAGGAAGTCAGCTCACAGCCTCGTTTTTCTGTGCCACTCATCTCCCAGTTCCAGGGAAAGTGTTTTTCTAACTACATAATTCACTCCGCAATTCATGTTTGCCTTGTTAGATGACACTAAAGACAATAGCGATGCATATTATGCTTCAGCATTTGCCAATAATGGAGGAACTTTTAAAGGGTTTGGAACAGGGTGCCAGGAAAATGGCTGAACAAGAAGCCTTTTGTGTTCTGGTCAGTAGAAGCAGACTTGAGAAGGGCAGCATGGGATGATTTTCACTGCCAAGAAACCTGCATAATGATTTTCTGCATTTTAAAACACCGAATCCATTAAGGCTTTTTAATTGGTACTGAGTAACATGCCATGTGAATGGCAGATATTGCCCATATCCACCCCCTAGTTTCCTTCATGTCCTCTCTTCTCTAGGAAGTGTTAAAGTTTCTCTTTTAACTATGTGTAAACATTTGGAATAATCAGTGTATCCTCAGCCATATAAAAATGCAGAGAAAATGTTTTAGGAAATATACCAAAGTATTAACAGTAGTAATCTCTAGGCTGTAGCTTCAAAACAATTCCTTTTTGGCACTCTCAAATTTTCTACAACGACTATATGTCATCTTTCAAATCATACAACAATTGAAAATCAAAGCTGAGGATAATCATATAATTGTGATCATGTCAAAATACATATACAATAAAAGATTGGAAGAAAATGTCAAATTTTTTCCCTGAATGTAGAACAGTGAGATTTTTTTTTCCACTTTTACTTTGGAATTTTCCAATTTTTCTGTTACAATCACCATTTGAGTCAAAATTTTTAATAATAATGGAAATTGAATCCAGTTACCTTGAGCAGAAAAGGATTTATTATAGGAATATTAGGTATTCTCTTAGGAATGCTGGATGCCTAAATTGAGAGTTCCACCAAGGTCAAACCAAGGTCAGCGGGTGGGTGAGTGGACCTCATTGACACTGCCACTTGCACACTTGGCCACCGCTGCTGCTGGAAGCCCAGTGCCCGCGCTGTCATCCGCCCCAGCGCCCGCCCAGTCATCATCCCTAGTGGCCGCGCTGTCATCATAAACACTCCAACGTGCCTGTGGCTTTGCGTCACTTTCTCAAGGTTTAGATTTCTGGGCAGGATCATCCATTTCACTGACGCAATCACGTGGCCACATTCTAGCTGCTGGAGGGCAGGCAGAAGGGCATGCAGCCCTGACTGGGCTTTCGCACGATGGGGTCCTTCCACACAGACAGCGTGTTGAAGAGCAGGCCAGCTCAAAAGCAGAGAGATGGCCACAACAAGCACATGTCGTTACTGCCGCCATGTCCTGAGGCAGGGCTACTACAGACAACGATTGCCACAGGCAGACAGTGCTTTTACAGTAGAAAAATATGAACCTTTTCTTTTGGGGACAAGATAGACATGCCGTCGCATACGATGTGGAGCAGAGTATATTTGACTTCACCGTGGGAGGAATTCAAGAACAGAGCTTACTGCAGAGTGTTTTAGGGCAAGGGTCAGTGAGAGAAGGCATAGCGCCCCCTTCTGCCCCTGTGTGTGCCAAGGTCAGGGGCAGCAGGACGTATAGAGAGTCTGTTTCTGTTTACCCCCACTTTGCCAGTGGGGATAAAATCTGACAGTTGAGTGCTTCACAGAAGGAATTTAGAATACCAGGGTAACCCCAAAAGGCTAATTTTCTAGAAAGAAGGTGTCTCCCAGTGCACGGAAGGGGAGCAGTGGGTCATGACATGCAGTGAAGGGGAGCATGGGTCATGACAGCCGATCTTGGCCTGGGTAAGAGCACAGGTGTGCGTTCATGGAGTGAAGGGGCAGAGGGAGCAGGTTCAGGGGAAACAATGGGTTTCACTGGGGACACACTGAGTCTGGAGCATATTTGCGTCACCCCCAGATAAGGCTGGAGTCCCGTTATACACTCCCACAGCAGCCCGAGCTCTCCTTTGTATTGCTTATCCGGCTGGAGATTAAGTCAACAATTGCACAATCAGTGTGGAAGCTCATCTCCAGATTGCAAGCGCCCTGAGGCCTTGGCCCAGGTACAGCCACTTCACTGCTATATCCCAGCACCCAGCAAGGAGCAGGCACAACTGGCAGGTGACCAGTAAATAGGTGTGGAATGAATTAATGGCTGCCTGGAGCTATGCAGAAGGCAGAGGGCAGTTGGATACAAAGCCAGGAAGTTGAGAGAAAGACCTGGATGAAGCTGTATCTTCAGGAGAACACCACTCTTGGATTGTGACTGAAAGCTGGCCCTGGGTAAGATGGGCACCCAGGTGGGCTACTCACTGGGCCAGGTGACTTGAAGAAATCAAAGAGCCTACGTCTAGATCCTGGGAAAACTCCTCCAAGGAGGAGCTGCAGTCAGAGAGTAGGCAGGGAAGAGAGATGCAGATGTTCTGGAAGTAAAGGGAGGAGAGAGGAGCAAGCATGAGCAGAGAGGTCCAGGAAGAGAGAGACTCGGGTGCTCACTGTGCGCAGGCAGGCGCTGCTCTCACAGTTCCATTCTCAGAACAACCACATGGGCACATCATCGCCCACCCCCCCTCAGCCAGGGGGACCAGGGGATGAGGCACAGAGTGGGACCTGGCTAGGAAGTGGGAGGACACTATATTTTGAACCAGGGCAAGCTGGCCCCACAGTCTGCACTGACATGTGCTGCCTCAGAGAAGGGGGAATGGATGGGGCATTGGTAACACGGGTGGAGGCAGTGGCAGTGGTGCTGTGCGGTGAAGCCACATGGTCGTAACAGCAGTGGACCGGAGGCCACAGAGTCGAGACCGTCAGACATGTGTGACCCCCCGCCCGGCTTGACCTTCAGATCAGACTCTGCATTTCCACAGCCTCCTCCAGTGATTCATGTGCACAGTGAAGTCTGAGAAATGCTGGACTAGATACTCTTTCAGAAACTTTGGCTAAGAGAAGAAAGAGAGGGAGAAAGAGAAACTCAGTGTTCAGTGAGAGGTTTTTCTTTTTAGGGAGGAAGACATGAGTGTGTAGGGGAAGTATAAAATCAGCAGGCTTTTCCACCCTCCCACCACTAGGCTTGATGATGGATCCTGCGGCCCTGCATGCATGCCTGCTGGCGGGCACCTGGAGTGGGGTGTGGGCATGCATAGGTGGGCACACGTGGGCTGAGACTGGGCTTATAAGGGCGGTGTCATGGGGACGCCAGCGGAACAAGAAGAAGAATGAGCAACAGAATGAGAGCGGAACCAGCAGAGCCGCAAAGGAGAAGCAGAGACCCGGGGAGAACACCAGAGAGCCGAGGAAGAGTGAAGACTTGCCGGGCCCCTGCCTTGTAAAAGCTCAGTAAAAGCCTGAGAAAGCCACTGAGGGCTCCAGGACTCTCCTTTCCCTGTCTCCGTGGATCACAGAGAACCTGCTCTGGGCCTTCCTGGCGCTACATTGCTGCTGTTTGTGGTCTGTCTCCTCTACCAGAACGTAGGCTCCCTGGGAGCAAGGGCTGGTCTTGCTGGCTGTGGAACACCACCACCAGAACAGGGAGGCCCAGAGGAGGCCTTGGAAAGAGTCTGATGAGTGAAGAAACACTATGCTGCTTGCTGCCAATGAATAGAATGCATTGTGAGGGGGTGTGCGGACAGGCATGAGCCAGGAAGACTATGTAAGAAAGAGGTTATTAAGGACAAATAAATGGTCACCTTTAAGGGTAAAAAAAAAAAAAGGATGGCATGCAGGGTTGTAACAGCAGGAAAGAAAAAACAGAGGCACTTTTGCGTGTGGCTGGCAATGTGGTTTCTGCTCTGGACCACCTGTGTGGCTCTGGGTAAATTATTAATCTTTCCAAGCCTAGATTCACCCCTAGATTCACCCCTCCAGGTAAAAGAGGGGTGGTGACCACAGCACCTTCCTGCTAAAGTTGTGATGGGCTTAGCCAAGCTTGGGTAAGAGCGCAAAGTCTTGCAATGTACAAGGAGCGTTCTATCCCCCTTCTGGTATAAATCTTGGTCCAGAGTGCCCCGCCCTGGAATAAACTGGACGTGGTAACCCAGCCCTAGTCACACCACGTGGCTCTAGCTCCTTCATGACGGCTCTTCTGCGAGGGCAGCTCCGCCCCAGGGAGGTCTGTCTGCATCAGCACCCCTGGTGTGCACAGCCCTTCTCGCCAACAAGCTACCAGGGTGCCGGCTTCAGGAGAACCTGCGCCAGAGAAAACGGGGCCACAAAAGGAAAAAAGGGTCTGGCGGGGCCTCCTTGTGCTGCAAGGGGTTGAGCGCCGCACCAGGAAGCAATTGTAGACTCTGCAGCACCAGTTCGATCCCCCGGCCAGGGAGCTACCCCCATGGCGCGGCAGACCTCTCCTGCCGCGCCCCTGCTCCCCTCAACAGTGTATTTCAGTAGATCCGCCTGTTCTGTTCCCTGCTCTGTCTCTGGTGAGTCCTCTCACCACCCCCCTCCCCCGCATCTCTGGCCTGTACCCCAGCCCCTGTATGCATACATAAATAAACCTTTAAAAAATTTTTTTTATACTTTGGGCCCCCCCTGAAGGCGCAGGTGGTTGAGCGCTGGGTTGCAAATCTGCCCGCAGCCTCTGCAGCACCAGTTCTATCCCCGGCCGCCGGGCGGGGGTCCCACATGGCGCGCAGACCTCTCCTGCCGCCCGCGGCTCCCCTCAGCAGTGTCCTTCGGTCCTTCTGCCTGCTCTGCTCCCCGCTCTGGCTCTGGTGAATCCTCTCACCCCCACACTGGCCCCTCCGCATCTGTGGCCTGCACCCCAGCTCTTGTATATGTAAATAAATAAATCTTAAAAAAAAAATCTGGAAGACCAGGCCTAGTGCTCTCCGGGCCCACAGTCCGGCGGCGGGAACGCAGCCCCGAGGCGGCCACCCCGGCCCTCCGCCTCTGCTCCGCGCCGCCTCCAAGGGCGGCCTGAGGCTAGCTCGGCGCGGGAGGCGGCCCCTTTAAAGGGCGGGGCCTGGCGGCGGCGACTGGCCGCGTCGGGGGGCGGGGCCTGGCGGCGGCGGCGGAGATTGGCCGTGGCGGGGGGCGGGGCCTGCGGCGGCGGCAGAGATTGGCCGCGGCGGGAGGCGGGGCCTGGAGATGGCGGCGGGGATTGGCCATGGCGGGAGGCGGGGCTTGGGGGCGGCGGCGGGGATTGGCCGCGGCGTGGGACGGGGCCGACGCGCGCTGCGCGGGGCGGGGCAGCGGCTGCGGGACGCGGCGCCGGAGCTGCCTCAGCGGGAGGCGCCGCCATTGGCCTCGCTCGGTGGGCGCCGCGGGCCGGGCCGGCGCAGAGCCGCGGGCGCCATGGGCCAGTGCGGCATCACGTCGTCCAAGACCGTGCTGGTGTTCCTCAACCTCATCTTCTGGGTGAGCGCCGGGCGGGGCGCGGGCGGCGGCGGGGCCTGCGGCGGCTCCGCGGCGGGCCTGAGGGGCCGGGGCTCCGCGCGGGGGGGCCGCCCCCGCCCCCCCTCCTGCCCCTCCCCCCCTTCTGCCCCTCCCCCGCCTCCCCCGGGCGGGCCGCGGCCTCCCGGCGGGCTGGGGGTCGAGCCCGGGGCCTCGCGCGCGGCCAGGCCGGCCCCGCAGCCCCGAGCGCCCCCCGGCCGCGCCTGCGCCCCGCGCGCCCCGGCGCCGCCGCCCGAAGACTGGGCTTCCCCCCGGCCGGACCCCGCGCGGAGGAAGCCCGGGAGGCGGCGGCCCGGGGAGGCGGCGGGCCGGGGACACGCCCCTGAGGAGGCGCCCCCCGAGCGGCGGGGTCTGGCCCGGCCGCGCCCGCGCAGCTCCCGTCGGCGCCCCCAGCGCGCCCCGGAGCCGCGGCGGGAAAGTGGGGGGCGCCCCGGCGCCCGTGGGGCTGCGGAGTCCGCAGGCGCCTCCCCCGGAGGGGCTGGGTTGAGCCCCAAAGGCGGGCTCCCGGGACGGGCCCCCCGGCCCCGCAGTGTGGAAACGCGCACCCCCGTGCTTCGGTCCCTGCCCCCGCCGTGTCTGCGCTCCCTCAGCCCCCTGCGCGGCCGGCTCGGCGCCCCCCCCCCCCCCCCCCCCCGGCACCCAGCGGCACCGCGACCTGCCTGCACCGGTGTCCCCCGGAGCCTTTGAGGGTGTTTGGGGGCGCCCTGACCCCGGGCCACAGTCACCCTCCTGACGCTGGGCTGCCGTGGTTTCTCCCCGTGGAGAGCGTTCCTCGTGGGTCCGTTCCCCAGGTCTCCCAATAGGAGATCCTGTAGGATGGAGAGACCCGTGCAGGCTTGACTTTGTGCCCTTGACCGAGGCTGTCTGGGTGGGAGAGCTGGCTGCGCCGCCCTTGGAGACTCGGGCTCTTCAGGCTCAGGGGCTGGGCTTGTTAATGTAACGGCATATTGGGAATACAGAAGCCGTTTTCTTTAACCAAAAAACTCTAAAACATCAGTTAACATTTTTACTTTCCTGTCTCCCGGAAGGGTGACAGTTATGGGGAAAGAAGATTGTGAATCTTTGGAAATTGTTGAAGTGTGTATGTGTAGCTAGCTAGGTAGGTAGATAATGTTGAACTTCGCTTGTGGTGTTTCGTAGCATCCCCAAGACTGAAGTCATAGCGTGCTGTAACCGCCTTAACCTTTGTCTAGGTTAGGAGGAGAGTAGGACTTGCGTGAGCTGTGAGAAGGAAGCTCCGCCGACAGGCAGGGGAAAAGTTGAGGCCTAGCGCAGGATCAGTGCAACAGAACTGATAAAGAAACAGTATTAGAAGTATCCCCAGCAAACGATTAGTTTGGGAACAAACAGTGATGCTGGTAATAACCGACTTTGAGTGCTTACTACATAGGCCCTGCTCGGAGCTCGGAGCTACCCTGTCTGGCAGGGAATAGGATTATACTTACTTTACGGATGACTTCCTGAGTGGAAGGAGCACTCCACAGTGTGCCAGATCCTTCGTTCAAGCCCAGGTTGTGCTGGATTCTAGAGCCTGTGAGTGAAGATTTGGAAAGGAGATGGAACTTGATAGGTACCTTCCTGAACCTATGTTAGAAGCACTTTCCCAAAGCGCACTGATTTTAATCTTGTTTACAGCCTGTACCAGCGTTTGGACTACGCTATTTAAATCGTGCGTTTAAAAATGGGGTCACTATGGGGAAGTACATAAAACATGTTAACTGCCCCTTCCCTGGAGCGAGAAGTTCATTTTCAGTTTTGACACGTGCATGCCGACCCCGGCCTCCTCTACTGTGGTGATGTGTAAGTGGAAGAATAAACATTCCCTGCGCAGAGCTATCAAGTGTATCTGTTTCCTTGGGCAACTTTAGCGAAGACTGGAAGTGCCGCATTGTCTCTTCACTATCAGATTGTAGTGGCTGATTGTTGATAAGTTTAATTGGTTTGGCAAGATCTCTACAGTTTTTACATCTTGATATCCTGATTCAGGTGGTGATTTGTTCAGCATGGAAACAGGTATGTACCTGATAGACTTGGTGCCAAGTGATCTTACAGCCAGCAGTATATTGGTCTGTGGGAGTTATTGTGGAAAGTAACTCCTTTCAGAAAGTGTGAAGTTTGTCTGAAAGAGTTCCTCAGCAAATTGCAGAGTGTTAAGGGTCGTAGCTGTAAAGGTAAAAGGATGTATGACTTAGATCTCTCTCTTTTTTTTTGCATGGCACAGCTTTAAATGTATTGTTACTAGACCTGTGCTAACTGATGGAAGATGGTGAGGAGTTTGTGTGGTACGTGACTACATTTCGAAGGCCACTGGAGTAGAGTCGCCTTAGCTTCTTCTATAAACTGCTCCATTGTCCCAAGGTCAGACAGGATTCCAAATTCAATGGGATACTTGACTTGACGCAAGAGGCCTCATTTAAAAGAAGCTTCAATCAATTTTTTGGTTTTTATTCCGGTAGTTAGGTGCTAAACCAAGTCCCACGTTATGCAGATTACTTTAACTTTCCCTGCCCTATGGGAAAAATCAGTTGTCTGGTATTTATTTTGCTCCTATGTCTTAGGCATCATAGGGACTTCAAGAGAAAGCCCATGCTTGTAGAATTTATAATCTGGCACTTCTATTTAGGCTGTTGTTTTTCATCTATGTGAGAGGTGATAGTAACACTAAAACGCCTGTGGAGTAGGAAGTAGCATAAGAAGTTCAAACATCTTTTAAATGCTTTTAGAGACAACTTCGGAATTTGGCACCTTCACTGATCATTCATTACCCATTACCTGAAATCGGACATATCCAATATAAATGAAAGCCTTACATAAGCTTTAAAGTTTATCTTGTCTTAAAACTTTTCACACCACGCTTCCTTCTGTGAGTCCGTGTTAGTAAGGAAAGTTGCTTTGTAAAACAAATGTAACACAAACATTTGAGTACCTCTTTTGTGCTTACTGGTTTAATGGTGGGAACAGACAAGTGGAGATCACTCTTCTTGCAGAGCTTTTTGGTGGAGCAAGGTAGGCTTAAAAAGAAGCAAAAAAAAAAAAAAAAAGTCATTGTGCAGAGAATTAAACAGGTTGATGTTACACAAGTGTTGGGTGGCTGCTTCAGCTTGGCAAAGAAGGCTTCTCCAAGGAAGTGAAAGTTATTACTATGTAGACTGGAAAAAAATGCTGATTTTGAGTGGTTTGAAGGAGAAATGTGGGGTGTTCAAGGCAGGGACCTGGCAACAGTCCCTAAGGCAAGAATATACTTGGTGTGTTCAAAATACCAAAACAAGGTTTAACTCTACTTAATGCTTCTGTTTGGAAAATAAAAAGGGGCCTCCCTGGTGGCGCAGGTGGTTGAGCGCTGCACTGTGAGGCTGTCCACAGGCTCTGCAGCACTGGTTCGATACCAGCCAGCCGGCGAGAATCCCACATGGCGAGCAGACCTCTCCTGTCTCTCCTGCTGCTCCCCTCAGCAGTGTATTTTGTCAGTCTACCTGTTCTGTTCCCCACTCTGTCTCTGGTGAGTCCTCTCACCCTCCCGCACATCTGGCCTGTACCCCGGTTCTTGTATAAATAAATAACTCTTTAAAAAAAAAAAAAGAAGGGCCTCCCCTGGTGGCGCAGTGGTTGAGCGCTGGGCTGCGAAGCTGCCTGCACCCTCTGCAACGCCAGTTCGAAGGGTCCCACGTGGTGCAACAGACCTCTCCTGCTGCGCCCACTGTTCCCCTCAGCAGTGTATTTCGTCAGTCTGCCTGTTCTGTTCCCCGCTCTGGCTCTGGTGAATCCTCTCACCCTCCGCGCTTCTGACTGTACCCAGTGCTTGTATAAATAAATAAATAAATCTTTAAAAAAGAAAAGAAAAAGATTGTACTGCAGTGTTTCAAGGAAAACCTCCTGTCGCAAATGTCCTTACACTTACTTTGTGTTTTCCAGTACATCCTAGTTGAGAATATACTTTTTAAGCTGGAACCTTCATCTGACATCCTCAGATTTGATTCTCTCCCTCCTGTATTTACATCATCATGAATATCTGTTCCACAAAGAATATGGTATAAGAGCACACCTTATGCCATACTAATGACTGTTTTTTTTTCATAGTTCTTTGGAGAAAAGCTGACTTTGTCAGAAAGCGAGTCGTGATACATAATAAGTAGGGGCCTCCTTCTTAACTTGGTTCTGCCAGATAAGAAAATTAATACTTCCATCTTACTGCATTCTCAGCCTTCCATCCCCTGACCAAGTGCTGGGTGTCTCTGCGTCATCGCTAACTGAAAGAACTCAGAACTTTAGAAACTTGGAGTCAGCCAGGTGGCCACACTCAAGAAAGGTCTCTTGGGTTGTAAATTAAGGAATAGGTTGTTTATTAGCTTCTCAAGATATTTGTGAATGTTTTGAAGCATTTTATGAACTTTTATTCCTTAAGATCCAACTTAGGTAAAATCTGTACCGTTACCGTACCATGCAAGTGTACCTGAGAACCACTCAGTCACGAAGTGCTTGCTCAGCATCTCAGCCTTCTCTGCGCCCTCCTCCCTGACGGCTCCTGGGGAGGGGGTGGACACACACAGGCCAGGTCATCTGGTACAACATGGGGTTTAATTTCTAGTTGTATCTTCTGTCCCCTCCCCAAATACACTCACGGATAGCCTCGAGTCTTCCTTGAAAAATGTTACCCTTTTCCCCCCTTAATGGTTGGGTAGAGTCAGTAGATGAGAAATTGTTTGTGTTTATGTGTGTGTTTGTTTTTTAATTTACCGAAAGGAGTCTGGTGACTGCTGTCGTATCTCACGTTGTTGTACGTTGTTGTCACTACTGAGTAAACATGACCCATGTGCAGACAGGCTCTTGCTTGGCCAAGGCGAGGCACCTGAGGCACCTCAGACTCCTCTTCACAGTTGGGGCAAGGTGTGGGTTCAGAGAGTGACAAAGACAAATACGTGTCTAAGGTCTGTGCTGCTTAGACTGCCCCTGCAGCCTGCTCTCTGAAGACGCTGACCCTCTGCTGTTAACAGGGACTTGGCTCTGCCGGTTGCTTGGTCTCCAGCTCCTTTGCCTCCTGAGCTTCTGGGGCTCTCAGCTGGTAGGTGTAACTTGGGTTCACCAGAACCACTTTGTTGAGATGTATGGGTAATGACTATAATGACTATAAAGAAGTGAAAATAAGGCAGAATTGAGGAATATGATCCTTGGAATCTCGTCAGAGCTGTATCACTTTAAAAGGATTAAAATATTTCTTCCGAATAATGGTAATAATGACATTGATAATAATGACAGGCGTGACTTATTAAAAGTTTACAAGACTATGTAGGATTTTACTTTCCTGTCTTCTTGAAAGGTGATGTTTATGAGAAAAAAAGATAATGTGCACTGAAGTCATCATTGTGCGAGACATTCAGGAAATAGCTCAAGGCGAGTCAGGGCCAAACGCGCCAGAGCAGGTTGGTGAGTGCGGGAGAGCGACAGAGGTGCCTAGGATATTTGGGATAGAAGAGATGACTGTTGTGTGCTCGTAGGTAACATAGATCTAGGAATTAATTTGCAAGAGAGCGACAGAATTTTCAGTTTCAGATATAATTTAAAATATTTAAATAAAAATATTTAAAATATAATTTAAAATATCTGATTATGCAAATAAGATATTTGCTTTTATAAAGGAGACACTAAAAAGTATTTTTTAAAAAGCAAACCATGATTCCACCATCCAGAGACAAGTGTATTTTTAAAATATCTCTATGTGATGTATGTGGTTTTTTCTCCAACATATTACAAACGTTAAGTTATGCTGTAACAAATTTTAAGGGCTGTAATGCAAGTATTTCTCTGGGTGCTGGGGTTTTTTATCTTTTTTTTCTTTTTTTACTGTTGTTACATCATTTTGATTAATATGTCTTCTATACAAACCTTTGTTTCCATCTGACTGACTTTCTTAAGGATAGACCTCTAGAAGTGGAATGAGTAGGTACAAAAGCAATGCATGCAGAGCTGATACGTGTTGCAAGAGTGCTTTCCATGATGATTTTTGTATATTAAACTACACTCTGTGTCCTATTACTTACTGATTTGTTAGGTAGAAAATGATACAATTATTTTAATAGTTGCAGAAATTCTCCTAAGAGTGGCTTTAATTTCCAAAGGAATTAAGAAATCTTGGCGTAGTCTTTTATCTTTTAGAAGGTTGGATAAAAGAGTCAATGAGGGTAAATGAAAATGATAAGGAATAAGTGAAATACACAGTCACTGGGCTTGGTGGAGGGGTAATTGTGTTTAATGATATGAAGTATTTTACCAGAGTAAGTCTGAATTGAAACAAAGTATGTTGGGGCTAGAGATTATTATAGTAAATAGAATGGGAAAGGAATGAGATGATTTTAAGACTTCTAGGCTTCCTGTAACCACACCCTTTATATTAAAAACTTGTAATGGCACAAGCGTGGAGTTAGGGGAAACTTTCAGAAATACACTGTACAGAATTACCAAAGGATTCCTTGGGGGAGAGAAATGAGGGTACATTAAAAATGGCTGTTTTTACAGGAAACCCTGAATTAAATGCTGAAAGATGCAGCTATAAGGCGAGTTTCTGCTGGTGTTTCTCCCCTCTCTGCTTTCTGTTTTGAAATCTGCTTTCTCACAAAGACTAGGCTACACAGTCATTTCCCCCGCCTTTCTTGACTGTTCTTTCTCCCAACATCCCAGTCACGTCTGCTTTACCAGCTGACTCTTTGAGGCAGAAATCACTTTGAAGGAGAAGTTCATGTAGGCAAGAGTGCCTTCCCGGACACTGCTGTCAGCGGCCTGGCACCCGGAGGGTCTTTGCGCTGCCCTGGTTCTTGCGGCTTGCGCACACGATCCCATGGAGCCTGCCACCGCAGGGAAATGGCTTCAAGTGTGCTTTGCTCTGTCTTCACCCGCATGTTCTGTGGGGTGCTCCAGCCCTCACAATATCCGTGTAGATGCCCTTTTCGCAGCAGAGCCATTTTATCTCCTGGTCTGCAACTAGCCGGTCTGCGTTTCCGCTGTTGCCGCAATGTGACGGCCGGTGTCCCGTGCCGCCGCGCCCCTTGCGGTCTCCTTTCTGAGGGAGCGGAAGAAGGGTGTATTGTAGCGTTTCATCGTTTCTTCCACGGAGGATTCAGAAAGTCCACATACGCACAGAACGCCCAACGCTAGTTTCTAAACTGGGGAAAAAGTAATCTGCCGTTAAGAATGAGAATTCTTACTTTGAAAGAGGCTTTGTGTGTGTGTGTCGTGGAAGGACAAAAGAATAAAACGAAGCGCCATACTTCTGGAACGCACACTTCCAAAATTTCACAACAAGAGTAACTTTGTGTTTTAGAACAGTTTGGTGTTGTGGAAAAGCTCTGACTTGTCTAAAGGTTTAACATTCTGTGATTTAATTTAGGGCCTGAGTTTATTAAAAGATGAAGAATGATTTTTTAAAAAATTATTCTTTCTATAGTTTTGACTCTCAGTGTTTCCCTTAAATTTCCCTTCGCTTCTTTGTAAAAAAGGAGGGATATTTTTAGTATACTGGCCTGGCACAAATCCTCCTTACAGGCTCAGCTTTTTCTCAGCAGTGACTAAAGCAGTTCAGCTGTTCCAAGTTCTGCATTTCATCTCCTCTTCTGCTGCGCCTCCTCCCCTCTCCACCCCCCAGCTGCTTTGTTGGCAAAGCCCAGCCCCTTTGACAGATCCCAATCCCATCTTGACCCTTCAGAAGAGGGTTTAACCCAGCTCTCCTTCTAGACTTCCTGTAACCACAACCCTTATATTAAAAACCTGTACGACTGCAAAGTTCTATGCATACTGGTTAGAATTACAGTCTCCTTCCATTTAGCGTACAAATTACCTTTTCTTCAAACTGATGGTTGGGTGTCATTAAGGCAGCTGCTTATTGCTGTTTTGTAATACTTCAGCTGTTAGGACACCGACTCTGTCTTTGCTAAGGAACTGATGTCCTTTCATAAGCTTTTTATGATACAACTTAAGCTATAAGCATTATATTCATATGTCATTAAAAGAAGAAAAATTTAAAGGTGTCTTCAATTTTTAAAAGTCTCTATTTACAAATAATTTGATTTATATAGTCTCACATCAGCACTGGTGCAGTTTCTGCTTTGCTGTGCACAAGTAATACTTTATTTTTCCCTCTGTGTGGTCAGAATAGAGCTCTGTTATGTGCCCGATTCTGCTGTGTAAAGGACATGGCCTGGTGTGCAGCCTGGGAAAGAAACTCCTCTCCAGTCTTTCAGAAAGGAACAGGCAGCTCTACAAAGGGCCCCTCCCACAAGCCGTCCATCGTGCTCATGACACGTCTGGTTGTGTCTGCCGTTGGATTGTTTCTCTGCCTCTGCCAGGCGTACTTTCAGACGAGATGGAGGCTGAGTGCAGGGTGGTGGCACTGCAGCGTGTCGCTCGGCCTGCTGCCAGGCCTTTTCCCAAGCAGCGCCAGCTGTGTATCGCACAGGAATTTCTTTAGGTTGAAAACTCATGTATTTGAATTTATGTAGGCCAACATTTCATTTACTAGAAGCTCAAGAATGGAGTTTGTTTTACTTTAAGCCTTTTAAGAAATGAATATTGTCTTTGAAAGTAGGAAAAGCTAAGAATCTGAAATGAGTAGTGAAGACAAACTGGGCAAAATTGGATTGACTTATGTTTAGGAATTCTTCAGTTGGAGGACTTGAAAGTGTTTACACGAGGTTTACACGCTTGTGTTTATATCACATATGTAGTCAAGAAAAGGTATTTGGTGAGAGTGCTAAGTCGTCCACACACTTCTGGAATCAGCGCACACAGACTGTTATGCTCTCTGTCCTCTCTCTCCCTCTCCTGCGTCGGCCCCCATGCCATCACGGTGTGGCCTCACAGTGAGTGTGGCAGTGAGCTTTGAGGACCTCTGAAGACTCATGTGGCTGAGGCTGTACATGCAGCATTGAGGAACATTATTCCAGATGCAGTGGCCATCAGGAATTCAGTAAGATGGATTAAGTTGCCAAACCATGTTTGAATAGTGAACTGAAAACTACAAACATTTGACTAAAGACAAAGCAGAAAAATCAAAGTTTCTGATTGAGATAGGAGGCTGATGTCAAGGGAAGGGAGGAGATGAGGCATACTGAAGATTGGCTGATGACAAGCTTTGTGCCCGGCAGGCTTCTGGCCTGGAAAGATTAGAGTCAGCTTTGCACACTGACAGCATTCTGAGTTGTGACTCCGTGCAGAGGTGAGAGCAGCAGCTGTAGCAGAGCTGTGTCCTGGGGATCTGGTCTGGAGGAGGGCTACTTAGCCTACGATATCTTCTCAAAGAAAGAGATGGCGTTTTAGCTGCATCTTAATGGACGACAAGGTGTCCTAGCAGGTGTGTGTGGGGGGGTGTTCCAAAGCGAGCAGCAGAGGCGAAAGACATGAGTACGGTTTACTCCTATTTAGGGTAGTGGAGTCCGACAGAAAAGCAAGGAGAAACAGCTTAGTTCATCAGGGACCTCGCTTGCCTCGTCCTGTTTTCAACAAGTTAATGCCTTGACCTCATTTATAATTTTAACAAAAATAATGGCTCAATAAAGAACCTGTTCTTAGGGGGAAGGGAGCGTCGGCCAGCAAGGTTTAGGGTGAACAGTGATAAAGCCCAAATTGAGACCGAAGCACCGCACTGTTGTCGAGGAAAACGTTATGGTGCTCCAGTGACGTTTTGGGACTCAATGGAAGGAGTTTGGTAGTTGATGGATGTAGAGGGAGGGCAGCGGGGGAGCGGCTGCACGTGTGAGATGGCTGCTGCCTTTGCTGCGTGGTGCGTGTCAGGGAGGCCCCGAGGGGTGGGCAGACAGGCAGAGAGGGCTGCAGGGGAGAGGTGACGGGCCTGTGAGACGCGCACCGGGGCCCGTGGTTCTGAGAGCACAGCGTGGGTAGTGAGCTCCTCCAGGGAGTGGAGGGCACGAAGGACCTGCCGGTCGGTTTCTGGAGTGACCCAGCCCTCGGGCTTTACCCTGTCACCGGCTGGTCTAGGCCAGCAAGTGTATTTTGGGTATGGTTACTGGTCGTTATTATGTTTTCTTTCCCCCGTGGGTTTCTTTCCACAAGAGGTTAAAAGCGCAGGTTCTGCAGTCAGATTGCAGCTTCTGGTGCCTACTTCCCCGCTTTATTTAGGGTGGCTGGGACGAGCGCGGGGGCGCGCCCTTTGATCTGCACTGGCCATAGAGTTGTGCTGGCAGCAAGCCATGCCGTGCCGTGTGTGTCTTTTCCTTCTCGGCCGTTGTTACTTACTGGGTCATTGGTTTCTTGGTTCCAGCTGAACCGTTATTGAAAAGGAGGTGGCGTTTGGAAAACTTGCCAGCATTACTAAAGAAATGTTGTTACTAATGACTAATAGACTTTTCAACTCCAGTGAAGACAAGTCTGTCCATAGACTTAAAAGTGATCGGAAACCTCACTGAATTATATCTGCTGAGAAACAGAACCTTTGTCGAGCAGTACTTAGAGACTTTACCAGTTGATTTGTTCTCCGCAGGGGGCAGCCGGCATCCTGTGCTACGTGGGAGCCTATGTCTTCATCACGTATGACGACTATGACCACTTCTTTGAGGATGTGTACACTCTCATCCCGGCCGTGGTGATCATAGCGGTGGGCGCCCTCCTTTTCATCATTGGGCTCATCGGCTGCTGCGCCACCATCCGGGAAAGCCGCTGTGGACTCGCCACGGTAGGTTTGCCCTCTGCCAGCTGCGTGGGCGGGGAGAGAACAGGAGTGTTTCGATTGTGGGCTCTCTTGAATTGGGCGTGAAACCCCACGACTCATAATTGGGACCGAACCAGCACTTGTCTGAAGCTTCTAGAGGTTATCTCAGGTAGTTGTCTTTTATCAAGAGAATATTAACTATTTTTTCATTTCTGTTTAATTTTTGACAATGTTTCCTTACAGTTTGTCATCATCCTACTCTTGGTTTTTGTCACAGAAGTGGTTGTAGTGGTGTTGGGATACATTTACAGAGCAAAGGTATGTTGTTTACTGTAATTTGTGTTTTGACAGGTAGGTTAAGTTTTTCAAGGAAAGTAGAGCAAATTCATTTTGTCAGGGGAAATGTTTTCTTTTGCCTTTCTTCAATTTAACCACTGTTTTAAAAATCTAAAATTAGTTGAAATGATGTAGTCAGACTTCTAGTCTCATTTAATATCACAAAATGTTAGTTCTTTTACTTTCCTAGTTGGTGGGTCTTTAGTAAGTTACCTCAGCATTAGCTGCAGATGAGAAGTTGGTCAACTGAGAAACATGTTCGAATTTCCTCAGCCCATCATTTCCCTTTAAGAAGGGGAAATGTGCGCATTCTGATTTCTGTTTTTGATGGACTAAGTTAAGGATTTCATTTTCCATTGCCTCTTTAAAAAAATACCTTGGTCCTGGATGTTAGAAGAGAATGATTGAGTGATCTGACCTCCCACTCCCGGAGGAGCTCACCATCCCTGCCAACCTGTGCACCATGGAACTGTTGCCAGCCACTCTCTCCTGCTACTCTTGCGTCTTTCTTGGTCATTTCCTCTTCTTTTCTTTGCCTTTTCTGTTTTGCCTGCTTTTGCTTTCTACCCACAATACTATGTGGAACTAAACAGGCTCATTTAAATTAATTTGGGTATGACTTAAGAGTCGTGACAAAGGCATAATAGTATTATTCTTATTGTAACTTGACACTTTAAAGTCAGAGGCTTGGTAATGCCAATTTAGTATTCATAACATTGACAGGCAAGGTTCCAGGCTTCTATGTCAAAAACTGAATGCAATGGACTATACCCCTCCCTGTGATCTGGTTATCAGTTTTACAGTTTCATCACATCACTGATAATAATGATAATGTCTAATCATCTTTAGAAGTGTTAGGAGAACCTGGGGCAAGCAAACTTTATTAAATGATACCTTCTTGCCACTTTACTAATTGGTAGTAATAAGTTATAAAAAGATTATTTCCCATCTCCCCGCTCACTTTCAGGCTTCTTATAAAGCTTTTCATAAAGTGCCACTTGTATGGTCTGATTTTTGATTTTTAATACTTAAGCTGTTAGAACACCGACTGTCTTTTCAAAGGAACTGTTGTCATTTCATAAGCTTTTTATGGAACAGCTTTTAAGATCTAAGGATTATATTCAGATGTTATCATTTTTACCTCCTCTGGGAAAAGAAAATGAGTAGATTTTCTGAGAACACCCTTAAAACTTTCTGAAAAGGAAGGCGATACATTTATAATTTAAGACATTTATAATATAAGATAGCTCCAGGCTCACATGCTCTCTCCTTGAATAGATTGTCAGCCTGCCATCTCATTGAATGCTTTTAATTGTATATGATATAATTTGTCTGATTTTTTTACCTGAATTTATCTATATGAAGATAGGAAGAGAGGAAACTTTTTTCTTGTAATAATTTCAGAGATAACTGGCAGTTTTGCATACATGCCATTGAGGTATTTAACTGGAGCTTTGACTAGTGTTACTTTGACCAGTATTTTGGGGGGACTGTTTGTTTGGATTCAGGTGGAAAATGAGGTTGATCGCAGCATTCAGAAAGTGTATAAGACCTACAATGGAACCAACCCTGATGCCGCTAGCCGAGCTATTGATTATGTACAGAGACAGGTAAGCTTTCTTGAGGTGAGTTTCTTTTTGAGGATCTCACCGTTGGTTCAATATTAAACTTACTCTGTTGCTATGTAACTTAGCCCTGTGTCTTCACTGCCCTAGTTAAGGCTTCATGATTGTCCCCCTTGAAATGTTTTTTCTATCATTGCCTAGTTAAAGCTAGAAATGAAATATGTGACTCTTTTCCTCAAAAAAAAAAAAAAAAAAAATTCAGACACATAATGGAATAGGGGTGTGTATTGTAGGAGAGGTGGGAGTCCAGATGTATGTTTAGTGAGATGGGAGGCCTTCTATACCTTAAAGCAAAACCAGAAAAGGTTTTGTCTGTTGACAAAACTGTAATAGTAATGATGATGATGAAAGGTTATTGAAACATCCAGGAATATAGAAAGTCTAGTATAGATCTTTCTTTGTACCTGTAAACCCACCTCAAAAATTGTCAACTTTTTGTCAGTCTTTTTTTCATGTTACCCTGCACATCTTGTTAGATTATCTTAAGCAAATTGTGGACATTTCAGACATTACTTTATGCACATTGTCATTAGAAAAAATACCGAACTCAGAACCAAATACTTCACGTGAAAGACATGAAGATTTTTCCTACTTATAAAAATGACCTGTCGTGGGCAGTGTGTTTTTCATATGAGAGTTGGAGACCCACTAGTCACAGGTGACAACTTAACTTAAAAATTTGGCTCCTTAGTCATCTAGCCACGTTTTAAGTGCTTGGTGGTAACGGGTGACTGGTGGCTACCACATTTGACAAGTAGACGTAGAGCCTATCTGCCATTGCAGAAGATCCTGTTGGCCGTCGCTGGTCTAGAGGAGCTTAGAGCCCTGCACGCTCTGGGACTTGAAAGTTCAGCACGGGTTCATGAGGAATCATGTCTCTGTTTCCTTCTGCACTAGCTGCACTGCTGTGGAATTCACAACTATTCAGACTGGGAAAATACAGACTGGTTCAAAGAAACCAAAAACCAGAGTGTCCCGCTTAGCTGCTGCAGAGAGACTGCCAGCAGCTGTAATGGCAGCCTGGCCCACCCCTCTGACCTCTATGCCGAGGTACGTTTTAAAGATTGATTTATTTATTTATACAAGCACTGGGTACAGTCAGAAGCGCGGCAGGGTGAGAGAATTCACCAGAGCCAGAGCGGGGAGCAGAGCAGGCAGAAGGACCGAAGTACACTGCTGAGGGGAGCAGCGGGCGGCAGGAGAGGTCTGCACGCCATGTGGGACCCTCCTCCGGTGGCCGGGGAGCAGCCGGGGATCGAACCGGCGCCGCGGAGGCTTCGGGCAGCTTCACAACCCAGCGCATAACCACTGCGCCACCTGGGAGGCCCACGTTCACTTTCTTGGCCAAGATTTGAATGTGGGCTGGTAACCAGTTTTTCTTTGACTTCTCTATCTGAAACTTCTTTTACCCTCTTTTGCTTGTCTTTAATGATATTTTACTTTGCTGTAAATTATTTTTAAATGCATTGTCTTTTTTCCTTTTAGTTTCTTTCACTTCCATTTCTTCTATTGAGTGGCAGTATGTGCCCTTGAAGCTTAACCTATTTTAAAAGACTTCTAATGAAGGTGTGTTTGGTGTGTTTCAGGGATGTGAGGCTCTAGTTGTGAAGAAGCTGCAAGAAATCATGATGCATGTGATCTGGGCTGCCCTGGCATTTGCAGCTATTCAGGTAAGTGCAAGGAGATAAGGAATCTTGACAGAGATTCCACCGCATGGGCTTACTCACTAAGTGTAGTTAATCTTTGTGGAGATACACAACCTGCAGTGACTGATGGGCCAAGCCACCCACCATCTTCGTTTCCTCTCTAGACCTAGGTCTAGAAATGTGGGACCCAGGATAGTCCCACAAAACCAGAGAGCTGCATGGGGGGAACCACGTGTGAGGGAATTCTTCTGTATTTGTGGAGTTCTTCTTTATTTTTTTCAATTGTCAGCTATCATGTAGTCTATGATGTGACTTGGCACGTCTGAAAGTATAACATGCCACTGTGGGTAGCTGAGAGGACTTGGTATTCCAGCTGCTACCAGTGAAAACAGTCTCTTCCCCAGTAATAACAACATGTTCAAAGTTGCTGATAGTTGCTGAATTACCTCCCTTCCCAGACTTCTGTCTGGTATATCTACCTGCATTCCCGGTTTCTCTGGAATATATCGTATATCTTAGGAATTCTTTTGGAGGACTATCTTAGAGGAGACGTACAACTGAGAGTAGCCAACTATTTAATTGAAAATCCTTTGCATCAGATCTTGTTCTCAGAGCAGTTTTTGTTTTTTCTTGAAATATGTTTTAGGCCTACAGTAATTTAAGAAAGTATACTTTTATTTTAGTTGTTAGATAAAACCAATGTAATTAATAGTTTAAATGTAAGTTGCTTGGGTAGCCTGCTCTGTGTGTTTGAACAGGAGCTAGATATTTAATGGAAAGTGCCTTTTAGAATGGCAGAAGGGCGCTTGTTTACTTTGTTAGTGTTCAAACAGCCCTGAAATGACTCATTAAAAAACCTGGCTCCCTATTTGCTCTGGTCTCTGCCTGTCTACGAATTTGTATGTGGCTCAGCATAGCAGTGATCTTTTGATCAGCAGGGATGTATTTCATATTTTGATTATGCAGACACATTCATTTAGATTAAAAACAACAAAACATGAGGGAGGTCTCTATTCCCAAGCAAGATCCTGATCTGTGCGTTCTTAATGATCTCCTGTGGTGCTAAAGCTGCAGGTGTTAGCATGCGGCAGGAAGCCTGGGAGCTCTCTGGTGCTTGTGATCACAAAATCCACAACATGTATTTAGAAGATGACAGCCGCCACCATCTTTGCCACGTCCCCCAGATATTTCAAAGGAAATATTTCGCAGTGGGGGCTCATGAGTATTGTAACTAGTCTCTTGCAGTTTGTCTTCTCATATGTTTTTTTACTTGAATCACCCTAACATAAGTAAAAGCTGATAAAGATTTGATATTTTCAGTTCAGTAACATTAAGTCAGGGATTCAAGCTGTCACATACTTAGAAAACCTAATATTTTTGAAATTTAAAAACTTTGATTTTAAGGGAAAGAAATCCATTTGAATGGAGTTTTCCCTAGTATGTTTTCTTCATTTTGAAAGTACCTGTAAATGTTCTAAGCTTTTGATATTTAAAATCTGATGTAGGTTCGGGCCTGGGTTGTACATAGCCTGAGCAAAGGCAGCAACAGCTCAAAGACCATTGAGTGCTTGTTCTTGTTCATCCATCCTGATTGGGAGACTTAGAGCTTGTAGGGTACTTGGGGATTTGTAGGGATCAAAATCATAGTGAGCATTGTCTCCTTTGATTTTGCTTGTAATTTGTGAAACCAACTGTTAGGCTACATTTCTGTGGAATTCTAAGGCATAAAGGTGAATTTATGAAAAAAATTTATTATAAACTTAATTTACCAATAAAAGGCTGTGATTCAGGTGTTAACTATCTGGGGCCGAGTCTGGCCCACCACTTCTTTGGGACTGCGTGGTGTTTCAGTAGCAGAGGTGAGCAGTTTGTCTCTTGGTTCTCAGAGCCTGAAGTATTCACTGTACTACCCTTTAAAAAAACATTTGCTGGAGTTAGTGGTCGTCTAGTTAGGTCATCTAGGTTTGGGTGTGATCAAAATGGTCAAAGAAGAAAAACCTGAAAAATACTAGTTATTATAATGAGATTTTTAAATAAGAAAAGAGGTTTTAAAATTTTGTCACACCCCTTTTTAGCTTATTAGTCAAGATGTTTCACTTCTTTACGTATAACCAGCCTCTTAAGTTAACAAATGATTAATATGACTTTTATTTAAAAAGTCTGGTCATAATATAGCAAAAATCTAGGTTTTAATTTGGCAGGCTCATTAGATTCTGCTGTGAGGTAGGCAATATGGGAAAGGTAGGGATTGGCAGCCTTTGGAGTCTCACAGAGTCAGCGTGTCCTTAAGATGGAGTTGTCAGGAGCAGATATTTCATGCCCAAGGCCACATTGCTCTTTTCTGGTCAGAATGTCAAGTGTGAAGTAAGTTGAGACTTTCCTTCCTGTGGCTACTTTACTACCAGATATTCATTAAGCCCAAACAGGGTTTCAAATCCAGTGGCTTGATGTTGACACTCTTATAAAATATTCCAAGTAATTCTTCCTTAAAAACTTATACCAAAAGAGGGCCTCCCCGGTGGCGCAGCGGTTGAGCGCTGGGTTGCGAAGCTGCCCGCGGCCTCTGCGGCGCCGGTTTGATCCCCGGCTGCTCCCCGGCCACCGGAGGAGGGTCCCACATGGCGCACAGACCTCTCCTGCCGCCCGCTGCTCCCCTCAGCAGTGTACTTCGGTCCTTCTGCCTGCTCTGCTCCCCGCTCTGGCTCTGGTGAATTCTCTCACCCTCCCGCGCTTCTGACTGTACCCAGTGCATGTATAAACAAAATAAATGAATAAATAAATAAAACATGCCTCTTAAAAAAAAAAAAAACTTATACGAAAAGAAAAAGAAAAATACCGGATGGTCTCACTCATAGCAGGAATCTAGAAAACTTAAATAAGGGACCAGGAAAAAGAATAACTATAAGAAAGAAAATATCAAAATCAACAAACAACTATGAAGCAGAGACACTCTGGGGGGTGGAGGGCGGAGAAAGGAGGGATTGGGGTCAAAAGAAGGGAGTTGTGATTGTATGGGGAATATAAAAATAAAATTTAAATAAAAAAAAACTTATACCAAAGTTTTCTTGGGAAACTAATTCTTGAGTGGCTAAGATTAACTTTTTTTTTTAATGTTGGGAAAATTAATTATTAATTGAATTTTTGAAAGTTTTTTTTAATTGAAAATACTCACTTGATAGAACTTTTTTCAGATGATACAAATTTAGGAAAAGACTAGCTCTCTCACTTTTCAAGACCCCCTTGCAGAAGTACCACTCTTACCTTTCCTTTATTTCCTTCCAGAAGTAGTTTGTGGTTGTACAGGCACATTTTTTTTTGCAAATAAAAACTTACATGATACAGTTTCGTATTTTGCTGTTTGCAAAAATTGAAATAATCTGGGCCTCCCTGGTGGCGCAGGCGGTTGAATGCAGCACTGTGAAGTTGTCCGCAGCCTCTGCAGCGCGAGTTCCATCCCGGCCCGCTGGGGAGCTACCCACATGGCACGGCAGACCTCTCCTGGCTTGCCCGCTGCTCCCCTCAGCAGTCAGCCTGCCTGTTCTGTTCCCCACTTTGTCTCTGGTGAATCCTCTCACCCTCCCGCACATCTGGCTTGTACCCCGGTTCTTGTATGCATGAATGAATAAATGTTTACAAAAAATTGAAATAATCATATACTCATTTGCAGTTTTAAGAAATAATACGTACAGCCCTTGTATGCTTTGCCCAGTTTCTGTCAGTGGTAACATTTTGCAAAACTACAGTATATCATAACTGGGGTATTGGCATTGGTACAACCTACCAGATTTGTTCAGATTTCTCATTTCTGTGTGTGTGTATTCAGTTCTAGACAGTGTTGGAACCTGTGGAGGTTCCCGTATCCACTGCCACATGGAGATGCTGTACAGTTCCACAAGGATCCCACTTGGTACCCTGCCCACCTTCTGCTTGTGCCTCCTTCCCCTGTGTGCCAGCAGCCACTGATCTGTCCTCCATTTCTAAAATGTCATTTCAAAAGATGTACATGAAATCAGAAGGGTTCTAACTTTCTGTACTTTGCTTCTTAAAAGCAAATTAGTATCTCACTATGCCTGTGCATAGTATTCAGCTTTCAAGGCACACTTTATAATTTATCTACATTAGTAGCCACTTGCATAATTTTACTATGACAGAAATGCAAGTGGTGACTGTCCTCTGTATGCTTGTGTACAGTGAATAGCACAACTTTGTAGACGTGGAGTGGAGAGGTCAGAGTATATACATGAATGGCCTTTTCACATGGATTTTGAAGTTTTTCTCAGAAATGGGTGTTTCCAGTGTTCATTTCCAGTAACCTTGTATAACCTTACCTGTTTCCCCATATTGGCACCCACATAGTGTATTAAAATGTAGTGAACATTTCAATTCTTGACAGATTTTTTAATTGTCACTTGCCTCTATGTTTAATTATATTTTGTAGTTGTTGAGAGTTATGTTTGGACTAAGTGCAGATTATTCCTCGTGACTTGCAGGAGACATTTCATTGCAAGAAATAATACTGGAGCTAAAATATTTGTATATTTCCAAGTCTGTTACTGGGAAATTTCAGTAATCAATTAAAATTGGAAATGGGCCTGTCATACTTAGTGATGATGTTTGTACTATAAAAAGCTCTCGTGTAGAACTTAATGTACTTAAGCAGACTCATTCCCAACTATAAGCTTATCAAGCTTATTTGTTTTTGAGTCATTACAAGTGGACTTAATTGAAATAAGTCAGGAAAGAAACACTTATTTCAGACCTAATTTTGAGAATGCTGACTCCTACAGTACAAGTTAACCAACTGCAAGGAATGTCAGGAGGTGGGGATGGGAAGAGAGATTTTTTTTGCCAGCAAGTCATTAATTTCTGAGCTTAGCATTTTTATTGCTCAATTTAACATTGCCTGGGAACATAATTGTGTTTGACTTTATAACTATTCTAAAAGTGTTTTGATGTACAGTAAATGGAAATGTATTTCTTTAGGGATTAGGTACTAAACATGTCTAGAATTGGCTTTAGTAAACTTTCAACAGTACTAGAATGTCTTGAAGGTGCTTTTAGTAAGCTCTCAATAGAGTGATGAATGTAATGAAACCGATGGCTTCAAGCAGGAAGTCTCTCCTGAACGAGTAGAATGTAGGCTAATTGAGGGCAGAAATTGGGAGTGGGTGACTTCATGCCACGGAGAATTCAGACTGAGAACATCCTTACTCTGTGCGTCTCATTAGAGTTAATCTTCCACTTCAAACTTTGAGGCTCTGTTTATGGGTCTAGTACATTTTGTTGAAATTAGATTGACCCCATATAGACAGAGGGCCTTGCCTTTTAAAATCAAACACCAAGACCTTTCACTGGTGATGAAAAGTTGGAACAGCAAATTAACTTACTCCCATGTAGCTCTGTGGTTACTGTTTATATTTTGTAAAAAGTCAGGTCAGAAACTTTGGAGTCATTTTCTTTTAATCCAGCTCAATCCTCTTGCTTATCCAAAATAGCATGGCATCACTTTATTACTGTTCCAGTGTGCTACCAAAGAAGGATTAGGGCTTCTTAAAATGAAATGATGAAGGAAGAGTGACCTTTAACAAGTAGTGTATCTGCAGAGTCAAACATGGATTTCAAATAATAAATGGTTATGAAGGAAACAAAAAATTTCCAACTACCTTTTCTGGCGTCAGGAGTTATTTTCCACCATAAGGTGTTTGGGCTGCTCATGCACTAAATATTGTGGATTGACATAAGCCCTAGCTCCCCCGAATCCAGATGCTAGAAAAGACCACCATTAAATTTTCCCCTCCACACATAGTTTTGATCATCCCACTTCCCAGACCTTTGCCATCCAGTGTGGTGTCCACTGGCCACATCTGTTTAAATTAGTTGAAATAAAATAAAAACACTCTCCTAGTTTCACTAGATGCTCAGTAGCCACCTGCGCCTAGTGTCTGCGTATTTGACAGCTCACATACAAAATGTTCCGTCATTGCAGACAGTCCTGCAGCCTCTACATGGAGAGTGGGGGTGGCAGAAGGGGAGCTCTGATTCTCTGCAGGTTTCCCAGATTATTCCTAGGTATGAGGCAGAGAAGGCAAAATGTGGTACTTAGAGGATGCCTAAGAAGATAATGTATTCTTCAGAAATTCTTTTGTCACTGTTGGTATCCTTTTGGGGGGTTTGAGGTGGTTGTACTTTAAAACAGCTCCGTTACTGGGAGAGTCTGCAGCCTTTTATTCAGCTGCTGTTTTCTCCCCACAGCTGCTGGGCATGCTGTGTGCGTGCATCGTGTTGTGCAGAAGGAGCAGAGACCCTGCCTACGAGCTCCTCATCACCGGCGGCACCTACGCGTAGGAGGCAGCTCCCGCCCGGGCTTGCAGTCGTGCTCTGGTTTGGAAGGTGAATGGAGCGGCGCTGCTGCTGTGGCCTCCTGAGCCCATTTACGTAAAGCACACGTGCACGGCGTTGGCTGGAGCAGCCTGGCTCTTCACGTGCCCACCTCTTACCTGCCTGCCCGTGACTCTCTTTTTCCCATTCTAGCTGACTCTCCATGTCCCTAAGTTGTTCAGTACGGCGGTAAATGTTCTGCTCTCAGAACCGTCCTCAAGTTGTGTAGTGTGCTAGAATTAAAGGAGGACATGGCCTGCTTCTGTTACCTCCAAGCCGGAAAAGGATTGCTGCTGGAGTATCACTGGTCTCTTCAGTCCTCACCATGGAGAACTCTTGGCCAAAGCTTTTGGGGGGAGGGGAAGAAGCCAGCTGTCTGGTAAAAGGTGATACCAGATGGTGCCCCTCATCAGTGTCCTTTACAAAATATATACTGTAGTCCAATAAGATAGCAACTGTACACATGGCTAAAATAGATTCTAGAACCATGCATTGTGTATCTTGGTTCATCTTCGAAACCAGACTGACCTTTGAAACTCGTGGTTTTTAATCCCAGCAGGCTTTCTAGGAGGAGTATACTGTATGCACTACTGTTCGAAGACAATTAGTGTGAGCGCGTGCGTGCTGTTGCGTGATTGAGCCCATTCATTGTCAGTCTCAACTCGTTAGAAATAATGTACCCATGTAGACAAGCAGACTAGTATGTAGATGGGATCGCAGTTGTAAATAGAAAAGTCTAATTCAATAAACTCTGTATCACCCCTCAGTGTGGAGTTTGTCGTGATCGGGGAGCATTTGGATTGCAGCGTGGTGCGGCGTTCCCAGCCCTGCGCAGTCTGCATTGATCGTGATTTGCCTGTTTTCATGATTCCTGTTGTTGCCGAGTTTCTCAAGGCCTCGGTAGTCAGGAAACCACAGGCACTTTTCAGCCTGGTAGATCCTGCAGTGTGGAGTTGGGGCTGCGGTGAGGATGCCGCGTCCTTGTCTTGTAGGAGCGCGGGGCCTGGCGCCAGACAAGCAGGGCATTTCCACAGAAAGGTGACTGGTGGAGTGGGAGCAGGGGGTCGCCTGTAGGGAGCACGGGGAGTGCAGGCTAGGGTGGTCTTGGGGCCTCAGGCTCAAAATACAAAGTGGGAAAAGGAAAGGAAGTGGCGCAGCCCAGGTGTCTGTGGCCCCCACGACTTCCGTGGGGTCAGATTGGCCGGGGAAGGAGGCGGCAGGAATGAGGGAACATTGCGGCGACCCGCCCTGGCTGTCCCTGGACTGCAGCAGAGGGGTGAGTGGGGTGGGGTGGTTCAGGAGAAAGCCAGTGGGAGAGTGGGGCCCGGCTGGGGAGTAATGAGGGATTGGCTGGGGGGGCTTGGGGAGCTGGGGGGCTCGGGGATCTAGGGGCCTGGGGGAGTGTAACCCATGATTGGGTGTAGGTAGGACAGAAAGGAGAGGAAGGGAAAGGGTCCAGGATGAGCCCCAGGTCTCCAGCTTAGTCAACCGAGGAAATGGCCACAGAGATCGGGGAGCAAGGCGGCCGCTTTTCAGGGACTTGAGCTGCCATTCAGCTGGGGCTCAGCGTGAGCCCCGTGAAGAGCTGCCAGCCCGTCCTGCCTGGGGATGGGCGGCGGGTGCGAGGGTGGGGAGGTGGGGAGGGAGCCCCGTCCCTGTCCAGAGCAGGGGTTCACCTGGCCCTGTGTCCTCCCAGCTCGTCTTGGGTGCCTGCCCTGCCGGGGCTTCCCCGCTCGCAGGGGGCCGAGTGGTGAGGGCGGGTGCCCTCGGCTCTGCGACACGGAACTGAGCCTCTGGACAGAGGAGGACACTTCTGGAAGAAGCGCTCTGGCGAGCCGCTCCTGGAACTTGCCCAGGGGCTCCGCCCACACCCACCCCCTTCGAAGGCGCAGGCCTCTCTGTGGCCCCTGAGAGCAGCTTCCTTCCCCGCATGGCCCGGGGCAGCTTTTCCGCCAGCTTTTCCATGAAGTGTAATGTCTGGCAAAGCCCTGCGAGCGCCTTTTCCCCTCAGCCCAGGACTCCTGGACGGGGAATCCGTGTTGCCAGGGTCTGCGGGGATTCGCCTCCACGGGTGAGGCTGCACAGTGAGCGCCCCACAGTGCGGGGCCCTGCGGGGGGGGGGCACCTGGGACCCGCACACCTGGCTCCAAGGTGCCTGGTGCTTCCAGGGCCTGTGCGGGCCGAGCGGCAGGGCTGTGGCCTCTTAACGAAGTGGGTTTGGTTTGGAAATAATTTCAAATGTGCAGAAAATTGCAGTAAGCGCTGCTCAGACAAGGACCAAGCGGCGGATTCACTGCAACGTTCTGCCCTGTTGGGTCTGTCTCTGGCGGGTGCTTCCCTGCCGCGGCAGCGGTGTCTCCTCATGGGGATGCCCCCCTCAGGCGGGGATGCCCTCCTCCGGCAGGATGCCATCCCTTTACCGGGCCTCGTGTTCACCCCCAGCTGGTGGCAGGCGTCCTCTCCACATTGCCTCCAGCGCAGCCTGCAGCCGGGACCATGGAGGTGACCGTCGCATCTCCTCGGGCTCCTTTACTCGAGCGCTCCTGCCGTTTTGTCGCTGGGGACGCCGACGTCTTGGAAGGACAGTCCCGGGCCGCGGCTCATGGAGCTGGGGTCTGCCCCGGGCGCGTGGGCTTCGCTGCAGGCGGCGGGAGCGCCGGTGCGGGTCCTCAGGCCTGCGTGGGGCGCTCGCCATGCGGTCTGCCCCCATGTCAGCAGGAAATTGTTCCTATAAATAATGTGACAGGGCGAGAGGCAGGCGTGCCCGGGCGGCCACAGGAGAGCGCCAAGCAGAAGACATTCCCCCTGGGGCGAGGGAAGGGAAGGCAGGGCAGGGCCCAGCCCTAGGACAGGAACACGCGGCCCTGGGCGGCCAGGGAGGCCCTGGAGGGGCAAGTGGGCCAGCGGGCGTGGGGAAGCCGGGCCGCGGGGGGGCTGTGCTGAGGGGCGGCTGTCCAGCCCGCCCGTCCCCCCAGGGCCCCCGTGCCAGCTTCCGAGTGGCGAGGAAGGCCCGCCGGCCGGCTTGGGCTGTCGGAGCAGGGACGCCTGCGTTGGCACCCGACCGCCGTCGGCCTGTGGCCTTCCCTTCGGCCTGGTAGGTGAAAATACGTGTTTCTCCGTATTTCAAAGGTGTTTTGAAAGGTGCTGACTCCTCTTGGGGGCGTCTGGTTTCCGTTATCTGCTCACTTCAGTACTGCCTGACAGATCTTCGCAGAGTCGAGGCTACCCGGAACCTCCCTGTGAGCTGTGTCTGTGGCTGCCCCGAAAGGGCTGATCTTCCCACAGGTGCCCCGGCTGTGACGGGGAGCACGGCCCGGGGGCGCTGCCCGCCCAGCATCCTCGCTGCCCCAGAACACACGCGCATTTCCCGTGTGTGGATCGCACGGCGTCTTAACTGACGTGTCTCTTCTCTCAGACCTTGGGGGTGTCACCCAGGGACGGCAGAAACACCCCAAGTTTGCGAGCCTTCCTGAGCCGTGGTGCCTTGGAGTCATGGGAGGTGCCGCAGGCCAGGCCCTGCTCTCCTGAGCTGGCGCCCGTGGACGTTGCGGGAAGAGAAGAGGAGACTTGGGCCTGCGCGGCCCCAGCAGCGGGCCCTCGGCAGACACGGGGCTCGTGGTGAGGCTGGACCGTGAGCGCCTGGCGTAAGTGGCCCTCGCCAGAGAGTCTGGTTTCACGCTGAGCGTGCGAAGAGCCTGTTCTCCGGAAAGGCCCTTGCCCTGGTCTGCCTGTCGCGGCTGCAGGAGGTTTGCCTGCGCTCTCTCGCTCAGCTGGCGGAGGTTTGGCTTCAGTTTGGCTACGGTGGGACCTCAGCCTCTTGAACAAACTTCCTAGATGATTTCATGACACAGCCGGACCCGACGGCCGCTGCCGCTCTCACAGGTGTGGAAGTTTCACAGGTAGAGACCGAAAGAAAGCGGGGGCTCCCTCGCGCCTCCCCGGCTCCCGACGAGGCCCTGCTGCTGGAGCCCTGTCCCCGCGTGCCTGGGAATCTCGTGAAGGGGCTGAGGGTGGCCGGCCGGCTGGCGGCCGCCTCTCTGGCCCGAGCGGAGGCCGCTGGGCCCGGGAATGGCGGAGCCTGGTGGCCGGCGCTCGTCGCTGGACCCCGGGGACACGGGCGTCCGCCTGCCGCGGCGGGGCTGCTTCTCCTTCCCTGCTGGGAAGGCCTCGCCGACAGAACTGCAGCTGCGGACGGCGGGCTCGGGGAGGGTGGCCGCCAGCCCCAAAGCTGCTGTGATGACTGCCGAGCTCAGACGTGGCGGGCCTTGGTGTCAGAGATGGGCTTTTCATCAGCACGCATGTCTCATCTGAACCTCACAGAGACGGCGACCTCCAGGGGCGCTCATGGCACCCATCTCGATGAGGAGACTGAGTCTTGCTGTGACTTCCTAAGATGACGCAGGAAGTCTGGGTTCCTCAGACCCTGCTGCTCTGACTTCAGGCAGCCCCGCTTTCTCCACTGGCCCCGTGTCTGAGCAGCCCTCTGTCAGAGGAAGCCGAGGCTAGTCACACCCCCAGTTGCACACACCCCGTCTTTATCAGGCACCCTCTTTGCTGGGAAGGCCACAGGGTCGCGCAGTCGGCTCTCAGTAGCTGAGGCTGTGACCCAGCACACGGAGAATGGAGAAAGCTACAGGGGCAGTAAATCTAACTCAGATCCACTTGGGGGTTTTTCCCCTGGTGTAAGTTGCCACCCAAGAGTGCCTCTCAGCTTTATTCCCTGGCCGCTCGGATGGCTGGGCCCGGGCTGCGTTACCTAGCACGCCTCACCTGTCACCCCTGGGACCACACTGCAGCACCTGTCAGGCCCTGGTAAATATCTAGGCCAAAGGCTTTTTTTTTTTTAATTAATATTTTATTTTATATAATTCTTACATCATTTTTCATTTTTGCACCATTATCATTTTGGTTATATTCCCCATACAATTGCACCCCCCCCCCTTATTTTGACCCTAGTCCTTCCTCTCCTCTTCACTCCCCCCCATAGTGTGTCTCTGGTTTATAGTTAATTGTTGATTTTGATTTTTACTTTGTTTTAATTAATCTTTTTCCTGGCCCCTTATTTAGGTTTTCTAGATTCCTGCTATGAGTGAGACCATCCGGTATTTTTCTTTTTCTTTCTGGCTTATTTCGCTGAGCATGATCCCTTCTAGCTCCATCCATGTTGCTGCAAACTGCATGTGTTTATCTTTTTTCATTGCTGAGTAATATTCCATTGTGTATATGGACCACATCTTCTTGATCCAGTCATCTATTTTTGGGCATTTGGGTTGTTTCCAAAGCTTAGCTATTGTAAACAGTGCTGCTATAAACATAGGGGTGCAGATGCTCTTTGGAATTGATGTTTCTGTGTCCTTTGGGTAAATACCTAGGAGTGGAATTGCTGGATCCTATGGAAGCTCTATCTTTAGTAGGTCAAGAAATCTCCACACAGCTCTCCATAGTGGTTGGGCCAGTTTGCACTCCCACCAGCAGTGCAAAGAGTTCCTTTTTCTCCACATCCTCACCAACATTTGTTGTTGCTAGGTTTTTTAATATGTGCCATTCTCACTGGTGTGAGATGGTGTCTCATGGTAGTTTTGATTTGCATTTCCCTGATTACAAGTGATGTTGAACATTTTTTCATATGCCTGTTGGCCATTGGCATGTCCTCTTCAGAGAAGTTTCTTTTTAGCTCTTCTGCCCATTTTTTGAATGGATTATTTTCTTTGTTTTTGTTGTGTCTCATCAGCTCTTTGTAGATTTTTGTGATCAGTCCTTTATCATTAGTGTTGGGTGCAAAAATGTTCTTCCAGTCCCTGGTGGGGTTTCTCTTTGTTTTTGTTATTGTCTCTTTTGCTGTGCAGCAGCTCTTTAATTTGATGTAGTCCCAGCTGTTTATCTTTGCCTTCACTATCACTGCTTTGGGTGATGCGTCTATAACGATGTCTTTGAGGTGCATGTCATGTAGTGTTTCACCTATTATTTCCTTCTATGTATTTTATGGTTTCAGGTCTTATGTCTAGTTCTTTAATCCATTTTGAGTTGGTTTTTATGCATGGTGTTAGGTGGTAGTCAAGCTTCGTTCTTTTGCATGTAGTGACCCAGTTTTCCCAGCACCATTTATTGAACAAACTTTCTTTGCTTCAGCGCATATTCTTTGCTCCTTTGTCAAAGATTAGTTGACCATAATCTGTGGGTTTATTTCTGGATTTTCTAGTCAGTTCCATTGGTCTGTGTGTCTGTTCTTGTTCCAATACCATGCAGTTCTGATGATTATGGCTTTGTAGTATAGTTTGAAGTCTGGGCATGTGATGCCTCCATTCCCTTCTTTTTGTTTCGGGAGAGCTTTGGCTATTCGGGGTTTTTGGTGATTCCATATGAATTTCATCAATAATTGTTCTATTTCTTTGAAGAATGACATTGAAATTTTGATTGGAATAGCATCGAATCTGTAAATTGCTTTTGGTAGGATGGCCATTTTAATAATGTTAATTCTTCCAATCCATGAGCAGGGGATGTCTTTCCATTTCTTTGTGTCTTCTTCTATTTCCTTTAACATTGTTTTATAGTTTTCTTTGTATAGGTCCTTTCCCTCTTTTGTTAGGTTTATTCCCAAGTATTTGATTTTTTTTTTTTGTTTCAGTAATAAAAGGGATGGTTTTTTGATTTCTTCTTCAGATTTATTGTTTGTGTATAGGAAGGCTACTGACTTTTGCGTGTTGATTTTGTATCCTGCCACTTCACTAAACTGATTGATTAGTTGACTTAGTTTTTCTGTGGAGTTTTTGGGGTTCTCTACATATATTATCATATCATCTGCAAATAGTGATAGTTTCACTTCTTCCTTCCCTATTTGGATTCCTTGTATATCTTTCTCTTCTCTTATTGCTCTGGGTAGGACTTCCAGGATTATATTGAAAAGCAGTGGTGAGAGTGGACATCCTTGTCTTGTTCCAGATTTTAATGGAAATGCTTTGAGATTTTCACCATTAAGAATGATACTGGCAATGGGCTTGTCATATATGGTCTTTATGATGTTGAAGTATGTTCCTTGTATGCCGAGAATTTCAAGGGCCTTTGTCATAAATGGGTGTTGTACTTTGTCGAAAGCTTTCTCAACATCGATTGATATTATCATATGGTTTTAATATTTCTTTTTGTTGATGTGTTGGATAGCATTGATTGATTTTCAGGTGTTGAACCATCCTTGTGTCCCTGGAATGAATCCTATTTGGTCGTTGTGAATTATCTTACGGATACATTGTTGGACTCTGATAGCTAAAATTTTATTGAGGATTTTTGCATCAGTGTTCATTAGAGAGATTGGCCTGCAGTTTTCTTTTTGTGTGTTGTCCTTTTTCGGTTTTGGTATTAGTGTAATGTTGGCTTCGTAGACCGTGTTTGGTATTATCCCTTCCTTCTCAATTTTTTGAAAGAGTTTGTGAAGGATAGGCACTAATTCGTTTCTGAATATTTGGTAGAATTCATTTGTAAATCCTCATGTCCTGGGCTTTTGTTTTTGGGGAGGGTTTTGATTACCATTTCAATTTCGCTGATTATAATTGGTCTGTTTCAGTGTTCTATTTCTTCTTTATCTAGCTTTGGGTGATTGTAGAGTTGTAGGAATTTGTCCATCTCTTCTAGATTGTTGAACTTGTTTGCAGGTAACTGTTCATAGTAGTTTCTGATCATTCTTTTGATTTCTGCTGTGTCTGGTGTGATTTCTCCTCTTTGGTTTGTGATCCTATTTATTTGTGCTTTCTCACGTTTTTTCTTTGTGAGCCTGGCTATGGGTTTGTCTACTTTATTTATTTTTTCAAAGAACCAGCTTTTGGTTTCATTGATCTTTTGAATTGTTTTTCTAGTTTCGATTTCATTTATTTCTGCTTTGATTTTTATTGTTTCTTTTCTTCTGCTCATTTTGTTTTTTTGTTGTTGTTGTTGTTGTTGTTGTTGTTCTTTTTCTAGTTCTTTGAGCTTTGAGATTAGGTTGTTTCTTTGCGATCTTTCTTGTTTCGTGATGTGAACCTCTATTGCTATATATTTTCCTCTTATTACTGCTTTTGCTGCATCCCATACATTTAGGAAATTGGTGTCCTCCTTGTCATTCAATTCAAAGAATTTTTTAATTTCTTCTTTGATCTCCTCATTAGTCCAGTGGTCTTCCAGTAGTGTGGGTTTCAATCTCCATGAGGTAGGAGAGTTCCTTGCCTTCTTTTTATGGTTTATTTCTTGTTTGATGCTTTCATGGTCAGAGAAGATGGTTGATATGACTTTGATCTTGGTGCATCTGTTGATGTTTGTCTTGTGTCCCAGTATGTGATCGATCCTGGAGAATGATCCGTGTGCACTTGAGAAAAATGTTTACTCAGATTTTTTTGGGTTTAGTGTTCTATAGATGTCTGTTAAACCGATGAGCTCTAGATCCTTATTTAGAACTTTGCTGTCCTTACTTATTTTTTTGTCTCATTGATCTATCTATTGTTGATAGTGATGTGTTGAAGTCTCCTACTACATATGTGTTTTCTCTGATGTCTGTTTTCAGAGATGATAATAGTTGTCCAATATATTTTGGGGCTCCTTCATTTGGTGAGTATATGTTAATGAGTGTTATTTCTTCTTGAAGCATTGTCCCCTTGATCATAATGTAGTGACCATTGGGGTCTATTTTTACCTTTTTGAGTTTGAAGTCTGTTTTATCTGATGTAAGTATAGCTGTTTCTGCATTCTTTTTTGGTCCATTTGCTTGTAGGATTGTCTTCCATCCTTTCACTTTGAGTCTATTTTTATCTTTTGTATTTAAATGTGTTTCCTGGAGACAGCAAAAGGTTGGGTTTTGTTTCTTAATCCAGGCTGCAACTCTGTGTCTTTTTATTGAAGAGTTTAGTCCATTTACATTTAGAGTTAATATTGATATGTTAGTATCTGTATATGCCATTGTGTTTGTCTTTCCTTTGATTTTATTTATTTATTCCTTTAATAACTTTTTTTTTTGGCTTTCTTTCGTTGTTATTCTTCCCTTTGTTGGTTCTGGATTTAAGACTTTTTGTAGTATTTTGGAGTGGGCGTTTAGTTGTAGTGAAATTCCAGAGTTTCTGTTTGTCTGAGAAGGTCCTTATTCTTTCTTCATAGAGAAAGGAGAGCTTTGCGGGATAGAGTATTCTTGGTTGACATTTGTTGTCTTGGAGTCTGTTGATTATGTCCCTCCACTCTCTCCTTGCCCATAGTGTTTCTTCAGAGAAGTCTGATGTCCGTCTGATTGGTTTTCCTTTGAATGTTATCTGTTTCTTCCCTCTTGTCAGCTTCATTATTTTTTCCTTGTCTTGGATTCTTGGGAGCTTTACTATTATGTGTGTTGCTGTATTTTTCCTTTCGTCATGGAAGTTTGGTGTTCTTCTTGCTTCTTGTATGTCTATTTTCAGCTCCTTCACATTTGGGAAGTTCTCTTCAATTATTTCCTTGAATACTTTCTCTGTTCCTATGTCTTTCTCCTCTCCTTCTGGGATTCCTATAACTCTTATATTTCCTTTCCTCATGAAGTCAGATAGTTCCCGAAGTCTTTCTTCAGTCTTTTTCCTCCGTACTTCTCTTTCCTTTTCTGTTTTGGTTCTTTTTATTTCTGTGTCTTCAAGAGTACTTATTCATTTTTCTATTTCATCTATTCTGCTTTCATTGTTTTTCCCAGAGTTCTTTAACTCCTCCATTAATCCTTTGATCTCCTGCATTTATTTTACTTCCCTCTTTAGGGACTCAATTTTATTCTGATCATTGATTATTTTTCCCATATCTTTTTTGACTTCCTTCAGTTTTTTAATCATGGCAATTTTATTTTTTTTGTAATAAATTTTATTTTTATATTCCCCATACAATTGCAACCCCCCCATTCTGACCCCAATCCCTCCCCTCCCCCTCCCCTACCCCCCCCATAGACTGTCTCTGGTTTATAGTTTTTTGTTGATTTTGATTTTCACTTTCTTATAGTTATTCATTTTCCTGGTCCCTTATTTAAGTTTTCTAGATTCCTGCTATGAGTGAGACCATCCGGTATTTTTCTTTTTCTTTCTGGCTTATTTCACTGAGCATGATCCCTTCCAGCGCCATCCATGTTGCTGCAAATTGCATGTGTTTATCTTTTTTGAATGCTGAGTAATATTCCATGGTGTATATGGACCACATCTTCTTGATCCAGTCATCTATTTTTGGGCATTTGGGCTGTTTCCAAAGCTTAGCTATTGTAAATAGTGCTGCTATAAACATAGGGGTGCAGGTGCGCTTTGGAATTGATGTTTCTGTGTCCTTTGGGTAAATACGTAGGAGTGGAATTGCTGGATCATATGGAAGCTCTACATTTAGTAGGTCAAGAAATCTCCACACAGCTCTCCATAGTGGTTGGACCAGTTTGCACTCCCACCAGCAGTGCAGGAGATTTCGTTTTTCTCCACATCCTCGAATCATGGCAATTTTAAATTCTCTTTCTGGAAGGCTCAGAAGTTCTTCCTAGTCACTGTCCTTGCAATCTGGTGGGTGGTTTTCTTTTGGTGGTGTGTCTTTTTCCTGAGGAGTTTCTAGGTTGCATGTAGTTTCTCTTCTTCCTGCTGCCTGTTTTCTAATTTGCCCTATGCGTTGGGACACTGTGTCGCTGGTACTGGCTGGCGTCTTTTTGGTGTGCTCTTTCTGGGATTTTGGAAACTGGTGGTCCAAATGAGTCAAATACTGTTATGCCAGAAATCCAGTGAGACAGTAGTACTTTGAGTATGTTAATGGTCACTGTCACAGAATATCTCCTCCTTCTGTGTTTGTTTAATTCCAAAGGTGTGACTTGAAGTCCTACAGACTTCGCTGGAGGTGGGGCTGCTGGATTACACTCTGGGCTCCAAATCGCTGGATCCCCCGCTGGGCTCTAACTCCTTGCCCGGGGGAACTAGGCTTGTTGGGGACTTCAGCTCACCTTGGGGAACCCTTCTGCCAGTTTCAAGAAGTCTTTATTGAAGGAAGGTCCCTGTTCTAAAATGGCAAGTCAGAGACTCACCTTCCTGTGCACATGGTCTGCCCTGTCCTTGGCTGCCCGCTCCCCCTCTGGGCTCGACTACTGGCCAGAAGGGGCCTGGCATGGGGGTGCTTCCCAGCTAACCTCTGACTCCTCCTCAGGGAGCCTTCTGCTGGTTTCAAGTAGTCTTTATTGAAGGAAGTTCCCTGTTCTAAAATGGCGAGTCGGAGATGCACTTTCCTGCATGCATGCGATCTGCCCCTGCTTTGTCTGCCCGCTCTCCCTCTGGGCTTAGACTGCTGGCCAGAAGGGGCCTGGCATGGAGGTGCTTCCCAGCTCACCTCTGGCTCCTTGGGGTGCTTTCTGCCTGTTTCAAGCAGTCTTTATTGCCAAAGTTATAATTTTTTCTTTCTTTTTTTAAACAAATATACATCTTTTAATTAATCTTTTGATAGAGACAAGCAGCTCTTGCTTTTTAATTTATTAGTTTTATTTCTTAATGCAAACAAGATCTGGGATACAGGCCAGATATGCAGGGGTGAGAGGATTTACCAGAGACAGAGTGGGGAGCAGAACAGGCAGATCTACTGAAATACACTGCTGAGGGGAGCAGCGGGCGAGACAGGAGAGGTCTGCTCGCCATGTGGGTTGCTCTGCGGCTGGTGGGGATCAAACAGGCACTGCAGAGGCTGCAGACAGCTTCACAGCGCTGCGCCCAACTGCCTGCACCACCAGGGAGGCCCGAAAGAATGCATTCTTTTATTCCCGTGGGAGGCTGCTATGCAGCGTCTGCAGCCATCCACAGGGTAAGATCGATTCCAGGGTCCTGGCAAGGCTGGGCACTGGTGGGTCCCTACTGGCCACACAGGCAGGGCAGGTCCAGGCGGCGGCTGCTGCCTGTTGCTCAGAGCTTCTCTAGGTAGGAACCAGGGACAAAACCTCGCTGCCCATTCCGTTCCACTGTCCACCAGCCATCCTCCCCCTCCAGGATGACCTCCAGGATGTCCCCTGCAGAGATATCCAGCTCTTCGGCATTCTGGGCAAGAGAATGAAAGCACATGAACTGGAGGGACTGCTGGGATGGCCGTTGAGGGTGGGGGGATCTCCCACCACAAGAAAAATGTGAGCTTGTCTCCCCCATAGGCTGTCAGTGGAGACTTGTCCAGCCTTCTGGGGCTGCCAGTAAGGCTGCTCTCTGGCCTGGGGCAGCCGTGGGAGACATGCTGCTCCATGGACTTGGCCTCCAGTCCCCTCTGCACCCCAACCCTCAGTTTGTCATCACGGGGCCCCCACAACCTGGGGTTTCTTTCCTTCTCCCCATCCCACTGCTGCAGACAGCAACCAACTCAGGGGCCATGTGTTCCCTGGACCCAAGTCCAAGAGCACACTCCAGGCTCCCCCACAAGCCCATCCTACAAGCACATCACCATCTGGACTCATCCAGGCCTGGACTTGTGGAGTTGGAACCCTGCCCGGCCCAAGGTGGACCCAGGATCCAGCAGAGCAAGGAGCAGGTTGGACTGTCCAAGGACCTCAGCACAGCAGTTCTGTCGCTGCGTGACCCACCCTTCCCCATGGACCTCAGAAAACCCACCCAATACAGCTGATGACCTGGTCTGACCTTGGCTGATGCTTGGCACCCATGGCCCTCACCCAAGGATGCAGAACCTGAGCCTCACCATTCCCTGCAGATCAAACCTGGCTCTGTAGGCCACCTTGCACATGCGCACATGAAGATCCAGAGAGACACAGGCCTGTGCCTGGCAGGGCAGGAGGGGGTGCCTCATCGCAGCACCTGTAGAGCCCTTCCTGAGTGCCAGTTGTGGGTCTGAGGGCACTCTTGGTGCGTGTGCCTATATGTAAGCACCCTCAAGCAGACATGTACCTCCTGAGACAGGGGCGAGGGCCTACCTGGGCCACATAGTCGTAGAGAGCCCTGTAGTCCTGGCCTGGCAAAGTGGGGGGTCTCGGCACCCCTTTCACTGCGATGGCTGCATAGGCTGCCTCGTTCTGCCCACGTGTGGGGGTCAGAGTCTCTGTGGAGGTGAGAGCAGGGTGCAACCTGGAGTCCCTTTCAAAGGACAGTGGCCCCAGAATGCCCTCGCATGGAGCTTTCCTGTGCTGGGCTCAGCCTCTCCCCTTCCTTTGTGTCCGCCTGCTGTTGGAGGGCCATGCGAGAGTCCCCTCCTCCCCCCATGTCATCCCCACTTACCTGTGGAAGCTGCTAATGATGCTGTCTTGGAACTTCCATGCAGCATCCCAGAGAACCTGTGGGCAGGTGGAGAAGACCAAAGCGCCCTCTCAGAGTTCCTAGTCTCCAGCACGGATGGGATGAGGGTCCCCCAGAGGGTGGATGGTACCAGTGGCCCTTATTTTGCCAGCAACACTCTCTCAGTCCCTCAAGTTGGGACTATTTCTCAGCCTCTGCTCCTTTTAGGATACTTTTGGGAGACCTTTGTGCTACAGCTTCCCTGCCAGGCCCCAGGCCCAGCCTCCCCCTCAGGCCACACGCTGCCCTTTAGGGCTCATTCCACCCACACCCCACAGGGACCTTCGCCAGCCTGAGCCTGACCACCCTTCTCCCTGTGGCCCCACTGCGAGCTGGCCTGTCCCACTAGTCCCTGATGGCACAAGCAGAGTCCCTACTACACGGTGACTTTCGGAGAACAGTGCTTGTCTGGTTCACCCCTTTCCCGGTGCCTGGCTCATGCCTGGACTGAATCAGTCATGAACGTTTGTTGAATAAAAGGAAAGAGGGAGACACTGGAGGTGCAGAGTGGGGGCAGATGGGAGCACCTCATGATGCAGACAGTGCCTAGGGGTAATTCAGTAGGACTGACACTTCTTCCCTAGCCCAAGAAAGGATTCCTAGTGGGGCTGAGCTAAGATTTCAAAGACATAGATTTAATAGGCAGAGACTGGGGTACAAAGCGTTGCCAGGGAATGGAAAGGGGTACATGGGTGCAGAGGAGTCTGGAAGTGTGCTGGGCCGGTTGGAGAGTGTCTCTGCAATAGGGCCTAGAGAAGACCCCAAGGGGCCTTGAGTGCCAGGTGAGGCCTTGAGTGCCAGCCCCGTTGGAGGCTTTCTGTAGTTCCAGGCAGGACCCGAGGGACTTTTCCCTTGGCTGAGAAGGTTTGTGGTGCTGAGAACCTGGGAGTGAAAACACACACCCAGGATGGATGTACAGGGATGTGCTTGTGTGAACCCAGCACATGCGAACAGGCCAGAAGCTAACACAGGACACAGAGAGGCAGCACTCATGGGGTATGTAGGGGCTGGGGCAATGCCAGCAGGACTGTAGCTGGGTAGTGGACCTGGTGGAGGGAGCTGTCTACACTCCAATTCTCCCTCCATTTACTTCCCAGCCATTGCCCTGCCCCTGTCACTCCAGCCCGGCTTCTGGCTATCCCTTCCCCAGCCAGTACCCATCTGCTCCAGGAGCCAAACTCCCTTGCTCCACCCTGTTTCTGTTTCTCTCTCACTTATCCTCATGGTGGGGGGACCCTTCTCTGTTCCCTTTAAACACTTCCCCAGAAAGCTCTTTCATCAAGTTGTTTGAAGGGCCATCTTGGGGGACTTGGGAAGGGTGGCATCAAAGGACATTCCCTGTTTCACTTTGCGAAGAACAAACTAAGGGAAGTCCAGGTGGGCCTTGGACTCAGTAACTCCCATGACATGGGACAAAACCAGAGTACCTCACAATTGCCAATGCCTGCATGAAACAGACACTGGGAAAATTCAACTCTGTGAGACAAAATGATGAGTGGGGGAGAGGTGTTCACTGAGGTGGATACTGCAGTTCATACCCATGCCTGGGAAGGGTAGAGCTGAGTGTTGCAGATGTAACCGTGGGAGATATGGACAAGAGTGCTTGGGTGAGCCATGCAGACAGGGCCCCAAGTGAGAAAGACAAAGATCAGAAAGGTGCAACTCTCCCTACCCATTTCCTTCAGGAGCAGGCAGATTCAGGGACCAAACAGACAGTGAAGCAACACTGGAAAGTGCCATGGCTACACTGCAGAGACACCTGCCTGAAAGCTAGAGAGGAGGTCTAGCAGTGGAAGCAGACATGAGTCATGCCCACACACACCATTTTCACCAGCAACAGACCCCTCCAGCGCTCTCCCCCACTCACAAAGGACCCAGCTAAAAATTAGTTCTCCCTGACATACAGTGCCATCTACTGGAAAAGTGGAAACTCTGAACCCTTACTACTTAGAAATCAAAAAATGATGAGAAGAAAAAAACACAACAAATGGCAACTTAATTCCTCAGGGAAATACTACGCCACAAAGAGAGAACAAATCTCCAGGACCCAACCACAAAGACATGGAAGATACAGATTTTCTCCATGTCAGATACAGAGTTCAAAATAGCCATAAAGAAATTCAGAGAAGGGCCTCCTCCCCTGGTGGTGCAGCGGTTGAGCGCTGGAGTGCGAAGCTGCCCGCAGCCTCTACAGCGTCAGTTCGGACCCCGGCTGCAGGTGAGGATCCCACATGGCACACAGACCTCTCCTGCCGTGCCAGCTGCTCCCCTCAGCAGTGTGTTTCGTCAGTCTGCCTGTTCTGGTACCCCTCTGGCTCTGGTGAATTCTCTCACCCTCCCACGCTTCTGACTATATCCAGTGCTTATATAAATAAACAAACAAACAAACAAGCAAACAAATAAATCTTTTAAAAAAAGAAATTCAGAGAAGTGGGGGAAAACACAGAAAAGTTGATCAAAGATATAAAAGAAAACTCAGAAAAATGAATGTTCTAAGAAATAAAATTAATGGACAGAAAATCAAAATTTCTGAATTGAAGCTTTAAACAAGAAAATAATGGAGATGAAGGATGTACAAAGATACATAGATGAGATAAAAATTCTGGAGAAAGCTATGGAAGTAAAATAGACCAAGTGGAAGATCATTGAAAATGACAATGCACAAAGAATCCAGGTGGAAGAAATGACATAGGCAGGAAAAAATGAAGAAATACTTCAAGAATTATCTGATTCCAGAAAAAAAGGCAATATAAGAATAATGGTTACCCCAGAAGGGGGAGAGTAAGAGAAGGGAACAGAGAAATTGTTTTAAAAAATAATAGAGGAAAACTTCCCAAACCTGGAGAAGGAACTAAATACACAATTCCATGAAGCTAAAAGAACACCAGGTTATCTAAATATAATGAGTCCTACTCCAAGACACATAGTGGTGAAACTTACAAGAGTTCAAAACAAATAAAGACTGTTGATGCTAAAGGGGATGAAGCAGATCATCCATAAAAGAACTCCAATCAGGCTTATATCTGACTTCTCTGAGAAACACTATGGGCAAGGAGAGAATGGAACAATGTGATCAAAATACTTAAAAATAAAAATTGCAGCCAAGAATACTCTACCTTATAACCTTCTCCTTTAGATATGAAAGAGAAATAAAGGCCTTCTGAAACATTAGATCCCCCCTCCAAGAAATATTGAAAGATCTCGTATGTATGAATCAAAGAGTATATCCACAAAGAACTGAACAAAAAATAGACAGAACCACAAACTTAAAGACAAAATGGCAGTAGCAATGACTCTAAATGTAAATGAACTGAACAATTAAAAGGCACAGAGTATTTGGTTGGATTAGAAAAATAATCCAACTTTCTTCTGCCTCTAGTAAATGCACCTGAGCTCCAAAGAAAAACAGAGGTTTGGAGTAAAGGATTGCAAAAACAATTCTACAAGCAAATGGAACCTAAAGGAAGGTGGGGCAGCCATATTATATCAGATAAAATAGATTTCCAACTAAAAAAAGGTAACAAGACGTAAGGATGGACATTATATGATTAAGGGAAAAATAGATCAGGAAAAGATAACACTCATCAAGATATATCTACCAAACCAAGAATCATCAAAATATATAAGGCGGTTACTGTCAAATTAGAAAACAGACATTGGGAAAAACACATTCATAGCTGAGGATGTCACTCACCAATGTGACAGATCAATTACACAGAAAATAAATAAGAACACAATAGCCTTAAAGACTTAATAGGCATTTATAGGGCACCCTACCCAAAAAGGGCTGAATACACATTCTTCTTAAGTGCGAGTGGGACATTCTTAGGACTGACCATGTACTGGGTCATGAAACAAATCCCTGAAGACTGAAATCATACAAAGTATCTTCTGTGACAACAATGGTATCAAACTAGAATTGACTACCTAAAGAAGGCAGGAAAAACCTCTAATATGTGGAGACTGAGCAACATAGTACTGAATGGTTATTGGTTAATGAGGAAATCAAAGAAGAAATTAAAAAGTGCCTCAAGAGAAATGATAATGAGGACATAATCCAGAACTTTTGGGACACAGCAAAAGCAGTAGTAAGAGGGAAGTATATAGCAATACAGGCCCACATCACAAAACAAGAAAGAGCTCAAATAAATAATATTTTTCTCACCTTAAGGAACTAGAAAAAGAATAAAGTCAAAAACCAGTGGAAAGAAGAAATAAGCTGTCTTCAGAGGACCTGGAGTTCCACCAGGAGCCCCACCCCCGCCCTCACCCACCTCCCAGGGCAGGATCTTCTTTGCACAAGAGGTCATGAGAGCCCACCACAGATGGGCACCCTTGCCCCCCAGGGACCAGTCTGCTGGGGGACAGCCTGAGCAAATATGGGCTGTCACCACTGTCTCCCAAGGCCTGCACCAGGAGGACCTGTTGGTTCTGACCCCAGAAATCACATACCCAGGCCTAGAGAAGGTGAGTGACTTGTGCAGCTGATGCTGAGGTATGGCGCTAGGACCCTGGCATCCTCTGCACCCTGACCAGGGCGGGGCGCAGAGGGTACCCGGAGAATTCTCCTGCAGCACTGACTGGAGGGCCCACTCCTCTGCTCCAGGCCAGTCCTAGTGGAACGGTGTCATCACTGCAGCCTGACAGTCCCAGACCCCGACCCAGGGCCCAGGGGACAAGGAAGCCAACCTGGTACTCCCTGGGGTTCTGGTCCCAGTCACTAGTGAATAAATGGGTGTTATTGTTTATTTAATGTCTGGGTCCCCTAAGGCTAAGGCTGTATTTGAGCCTGCTCTGGCCTTGAAGAGTGCCCAACCCAGCATGACACCAGGCGCCTGGTAGGCACTTGTCTCAATGAAGATACAAGGGAAAACCGGTTGCAGGAAGCGAAGCTGTCCCCACTTCTGGCCTTCACTCTGCATCCTGCCGCTGTTGTCCATCCGGGAGCCTCACCTCTTTATCATGCCGCAGGATGGCGGAACGCCAGGGCTGCCAGATCCTGGGGCCACCTCCCGATCGTAGAAGTTCTGGAAGGGCACCGGAGCTGCGGGCGGCAGGCTATGAGCCCAGGGTGGCCAAGGGCAGATCAGGCAGGACACCCCAACTTATTCCTATCTTGGGGCCTCCTTCCATCCCGGCCCTCTCCTAACTCTGCTTGGGAGGGGCTCTCGCTTCCAAGAGGGACCCTCAGCGGGAGCCACGAGACCAAGTGTTCGCACTCATGGCCCACGCAGGCTCCACCTCTGCTGCAGGCCCTCACTGCCCCCCTTGAATCGTAGGGCTTGTAAGCGCTGGGAGCTGCACGGTCCCCACCATCCAGCAGGGTGTCGTCAGCCTCGTCTACTGTGCCCTGGCAGCTGAGGCTCAGGGATGAGGCCAGCTTTGTGGCACCAGGCCGCCCGGACAGTCTGGGCTGCCTGTGGGTGGGCGGGCTCACCTGGGGGCTCGGTGCCCGTGCCCTTGACCTGGATGAAGTTGTTGATGTCGCCGTCCACGCTGCAGGCTTCCAGCACGACCCGCACCTCTTCATAGAGCTGGGAGCAGAGAGAGCAGGGCTGAGGGCCAGGCCTCACCTCCATGCTGCCCCCGCGCAAGGCCTGCCTCTTTGTGAGCATGGAGGAGGGGGCTCTGCCGCCCCCGCACGGGCCTGAGAAGGGCTCAGCCCCTGGGGTTTGGGGTGTTGGGGTGGAACTGCCGTAGAACTGCACTAGGAGTCACAGCCTGCCTCCATTTTCCCTATTTTAAGGGTGAGGAAAGTGGGGGACCAGCGATTTGCATAAAGTTGGCAAGAATTCGGCGCAGCAGGACTGCAGGAGAGGAGCCCTCCCTGCCCAAGAAGTCACCCGCCGGCAAAGTCATCTGGGGAGGAAAACCCCCAGCCCAGTGGCTTGTAGGCAGCGGGGGTCAGGCCGGGCAGCACACTGGGGGGCCGGGCCGCTCGAAGGAGACAGCGAGAGCTCATGGCTCTGGGGCTGCCTGAAGAGAGGTCGGGGAGGCCTTCTCTCCTGGAGCACCCGGCCCACCCGGTGTGGGGCGCCCCATACGGGGGCTCCAGGGAGATGTCCGGGGACCTGGAGCAGGACAGCCCGGGGTCCTTTAGCCGAGGGACTCTGTCCACTTGGCTCCTGCACCCCCGTGGAGGAGCAGACGCGGTTAAGGGAGTTAAGGACCAGGGAGCAGGCTGAGCAAAGCCGGCCACACTGCGGGCAGGAGAGGCTGCAGCCCCGAGTGGTCCCGACGCCAGCCCTCAGTGCCCTGCGGGGGAGGTGAAGCGCGAGGCCTGGGTTGCAGGACCAGGGCTGGGTCGCAGGACGAGGAGCTTGTTCCGGCACTCAGGTGGACCTGAGCCCCGTGCTGCTCCGGCCGCCCTCTCCTGCCCCCGCCCCTGGCCCCACCCCCGGCCATACCTCATCATCCTTGACGCACTGCAGCGACAGCTGGTTGCAGTGCACCCACAGGGAGTTGCGGAGGATGGTCAGCCTGTCAAACTCTTGCAGCTGGAAGGCCTGGGGGATGCGTTGTGGAGGGAGGTGAGGAGTGAGATGGGGGTGCAGAGCCAGGCAGGTTGGGCCCCACCTGCAGCCAGCTGGGCAGAGCAGCGCGCCCCTCTGTTGGAAGACCCCGCCTGACCTGGGAGCCGACCCCGAGGCTTCTGGGAGAAAGGCTGAACTGCTGGTGGGAATCCTTCCCCTGCCATATCCTGCACCCCGGGCCCTGCCCTCCAGCCCCACCACATGCTGAGAAAGACCCCAGGGGGAGGTGTCACGGGGGGATCCCTGACCCCCGTGGCCTGGCTCCCCGCCCTTTCCGTCAGCGGGGCCCAGGGAAGCTACGGGCTTTGTCTGGGCTTCAGCGGAGAAGGGTGTCCACCTGCAGGCGGCACCCAGGCCCCAAACCCGGCTGTGGACTCCCTCGGGGGCAGTCCGGCACAGGCCTTAGGGGTGAGTGGAAGAGGGGATGGGTGCAGGAATGGATTAATGATGCCTCCGCCCACCACCACTGCCTGGTTTTCCCCCATGAAGCACCAGCACTGCTGGGTCTTTCCCCATTTTTGTGGCTGGGGAAACTGAGGCCCCGGGGCACTCACCTCACAGGTAGTGCGGTGTTCCTGCTCCCACTCGCCCCGCACCTTCTCCAGCTGCTCGATGTTCTGCCTGTACACCCGCTCTGAAAGCACAGGCTCCCTCAGAGAGGCACCCCCACACCCCACCCTGCATCCCAGCAACGCCCGCCCAGCGTGGCCCCTTCTCTCTGGCTGCCGGTGCCTTGAACACTCGGCTCTCAGCTGCTCACTGAGGTCTGAGATGCCCAGGGCTGGGCCAGCGCCTTGCACACCCAGGGTCACAATCCAGGCTCCTGTCACTCCCAGGCCGCACCTCTTACTTCCCGACAGGAAACCGAGGCTTGGCTAGGGCAGCAGTAAAGGAGACAGAGGGGCGCATCGGGGAGTTGGACTGGGAACCCAGTACACTTGGGCTCCAGATATCTGGGGGTCACCTAGTCCCCCGTCAGGGGAGCAGCTGGCTGGGAGAGACAGAGGACAGGGGAGAGCCCCCCTAAGGACGGAGCAGGGGACCTCTCTGTCCCGGGAGCTGTGGCAGCAGGGACGGGTTGTAGGGGTCTGGCATCGGGGGAAGGAGTGAGGAGGCCGAGAAGAATGTGGGCACCCGTGTTCGCAGGAGCGAGACAGAAGGGGGGAGGGAGGGGCACATGCGTGCGCGCGCACACTTGGGCAGACACGCACACGGGGGCCTGTCTCCCGGGACCGTGGCTGTGGAAGTCCTGGGCTCCGGCTCATTGTCTGCGACCTCGGGCAAGCTAACCTGTGTGCCTCAGTTTCCTCGTCTGTTCAACATGCAGTGGGTACAGAGCAGTGCAAACATGCAAGAGGGTAAGACCAACCCAGCAAGTGACAGGAAAGAAAGGTTTACTTGCGTAAACGTGGAAGTGCATGCGGCTCTAGTCGGGTGTCCCCAGGGGAGGGCCCAGGCGCCCACCCCGGCTGAAGAGCAGGCAGGGCCGCCTACCTGCCTCCATGGCTGCGTCCTTGCACTGCTTAGCTTTGTTCTGGCTCTGAGGAGACACAGGGACCACTGGCTGAGCCCCCAGCACCCACCCCGCTCCGCCCCGCGCCCCCAGCCTCCAGAAGGCTCAACAGTGCCCCTGCCACACACCCCCAGGGGTAGGGCCAACGCAAAGTCCCTTCATTAATCCAGCCTCATGCCACCAAGGAGCACCGGCTGGTTTCAATAAAATAAGAATCACAACAGAGATCTCCAGCCCGGGAGGCACCTGTGAAAACTCTGAGGCCCTAGAAGGAGGCGTGCAGACCATGGACCCTGAGGCCCCTCGTGACCTCTCTGGGGTTCTGGCCCCGGCTTGCTGCCCTAACTCAGCCGAAGGCTCTGCCCTCTCTGGACCGCAGCGTCCCTGTCTGTGCAGCAGGTGGAATGTGCTCCTGGGCCCGGGGTCGGAGCAGTGCAAGCTTGGGCTCTGGACAACCTGGGCTTGGGTCCTTTCTGGTGGCTTCCTGCCTCGAAGACCTTGGACACGTCACTCACCGGGCCTGGGCCTGTCTCCTCTGTGTGCCGGGAGCCTACCGGGCCCTCTCTGAGGTTGTGTGAGGGTTAGCATCTGCTCTCACTGCCTGTGAGCTCGGCCTGTGCGCACTGGCCTGCTCTGAGGACTGGGTCCTGGGGCGCGGCCTGGAGATGGCAGAGGGGACCAGGCTGACCCTGTGTGTGCCCTGAGATTCTGGGAGGCGGAGTTTCGGGTGGGAAAGGAGCAGCCGGCGTGTCCTCATGCAGACCTCGCCTGGGGTGTCTTTGGCACCCGCCCCCCCACCGCCGGCCCCGCCCCCACTTGGCCCTCACCTTCTCCACCTGCTTCTGGTGGCCGTTGGTACTGACGCGCTCGAAGGCCTGCTCGGCGTCATCCGAGTCTCGACACTTCTGCTCGTATGTCTTCTTGGACTGGGGTGTGGAGGGGTGTGACTTGGGGGGCTGCACAGTCTAACTCTGCCATCCCCCAGAACCCAGCCTCCTCCCCGCCAGGGCTGGGGATCTGGAGTGATGGTGGACAAGCAATCTCAGGACCCTTCCCACCAGGGACAGTGCAGCCCTGCAGGTGGCCCGGGCCTGTGGTCACCTCCACCCACCAGCAAGTTCCTGAAAATGCCAGGCAGCATAGCGATGCCAGCCTCCACACCGCTGTCCCTCCCTCCATGGCGCCTTTTTCTCCTCCCCAGGGGAGCAGCTCTCCTATTGGAACCCCAAGCAAACAGCACTGGGGGCTCCTGTGGGTTACTCTGTGAGCCACTGCTCGCAATGAACCCCTGGCCCATCGGCCAGTGCCTCCAAGGGCAGAGCCTGGGCCCATCTGTGTGAGGCCTGGGTGTCTGGTGTAGCCCAAGCACCCAACAGGCACTGTGCATATTTTGGATGGAGATGTGCTGCCAGGTTGGGGGTCCAGCCTGAGCCCTCAAACTTCTGGGCCGAAGACACTGGCACTCACCTCCATGGCCTTCTTGTAGAGCGACAGCTTGGTCTTCTGGATGCGTTCCATGACGGCCTCATACTGCAGGGGGCACAAGGTGCTGAGCCGGGGGCCACGGCCTCAGAACACTCCCCTAGCCAAGAGGATGGGGTGTCCTGGGATGAGGCACAGCATCCCCTCTTGCCTCTGAAGGGGCAGTGACAAGATGCCCTCTCTGCTTTCACAGTTATGCTCACGACAGAGGTGGGGGGATGCCCAAGGCATGGGCGTGCCCACGAGTCCTCTCCCTGCAAGTCTAGCCAGGATGAGGTCTCTCCTTGGGAGCAGTGACCTCCCCACACGTGTGCGTGCTTACACACACACACACGCACACACACACACATGCACACACACATGTCTTTCACTCAGCTTCTGTACCTGCTTCCAGCAGTCACACACTACATACGCACCCCGGCACACACGCACAGCAAGTCCCACACGACACGCATGGAAGTACACACTAGCAGGCTCCCCCTGCCCACACATGCACACCCAGACCTGTACACACACGCTCACAGGGCATAGAGACACCCCTCACAACAGGCTCCTGTGCCGCCCCCCGCCCCGTCCAGAGCGCACACACGGCAGACTCAGTCATGGCCACTGCGCCCCACCGCGCCCCCCAGGCTCCTTGCTCAGATGGAGACGCCAGACTCAGCCTGGACGGCCGGGGTCCCACGGGCGAGGACCAGGGGAGTGGAAGGCTCACGTCGGGGTTGGAGATTTTGCCTGGGATCTGAAGATCCCATGTCGGTGGGGAGACCTCAGACAGGGCGCCCATCAGAGGCTCAGGGGCACAGCGGTACATGTACACACCAGCACGCCCCACAGGCAGGCACTGTGCCCGTGCTGCCCTGCACACACACGTACACACGCACACTTGCGCACACCCCCAGGCAGGCTCCCCGCTCCCCATCACAGCTCTGGCCACTCTGGGGAAGGCAGCGCTCCGTCCAAAACCACTTTTTGCAGACTTCTCAGCTCCTCCGGCCACAGGAGAGCTCAAAATAGCCAGCTGGTGGCCCAACGGTTGCAGCAGGCGCTGCAGGGACGCCTCATTTCCTCAGGGCTGAGCTGTGTCTGGGGACCCACTCTGCTCCGGAACCCAAATTTAGAGCCTGAAAGCGAGACCCTGGCGGGTGGATGGGCAGTTGATGTTCTGGGACCCCTGAGGGGAACCCGGTTCTGGCGGGTCCTGGAGTTCGGGAGGTGGACAGATGTGCCACCCTGCATGAGGGAAACTGAGGCAGAGAGAGGGGAAGTGGCTTGGCCAGGACACCGGCTCCACCTGGTCTCATCTGAGGCCTGGCACTGTCTTCCCTCTCCCGGCTCAGTGGTCTGGACCGCACCGTTTTCAGTTCTATGGACAGTTTACGATGATCCTGCCTCTTCAAGCAAGAAGTGTTCCTGTGTGCTGGCCTCCGCCCCAGGTCAGGGCGCCACCCTCCCCTCTAAGGCCTGAGATGCTGCCCAGGTGTCCCCAGCTGCCCTCCCCGGGACTCAGGCTTGAGAGGGGGCCCTGGGGTACAGATCACCAAGTCCCTCCCCTATCCCATCTTTGCGGCTTCCCTGACAAGTCGCCCCAGTTGGGCCTGATACCTCCTGGCATGGGAAACTCACGCCCCTTCCAGGCAGCCCCCACCCCCCACTGATGGCCCAGAGTGAGAAGTTCCTTGTATGCCAAGGAAAGCCTGACACCCCCAACACCCCCACTCCTCAGAGGCCGTGTCTGTCCCCTTGGTTTGGGGCAGCCTGGCACAGGGGTCGCAATGACAGGTCCTCAGGTCTCTTTCTCTTGGACAAACAGCCCTGGCCCTTGAACGCAGGACCTGTGGCCACTGCGTGCTGTGACTGACCCTCTAAGCTGTTGTGGGGGTCGACAGGGCCCAGTCTCTTGCCCTCTCCCGGCAGATGAGCCTCAGGCAGGAACCCCTTGGGGATGTCAGACCTGAGAACTCAGCTGCCGTCCCCCTGCCCCGGGCCTTCCCTCCTCCCTTGGATCACTCTCACCTCCCAAGCCTAGGGTAGGGCCCTCCCCACACCAGCTCCCTCAAGAGGGCCCTCCACAGCCTTGGCAATGGGGGAGCAGCCCCACCTCACCCTCTTCCTTTGCTCCTTCTGCCTCTCCCGGAACTCCTCGAGGCTCCGCAGCTCCTCACGCAGGGCCAGGGCCAGCTGGATGTGGGAGCTGCCCACGTTCTCCATTTCTGGGAGCAGAGTAAGGACACGGGGCCCCGATGTCAGATCTGAGGGGCCCCTGCAGGCGTCAGCCAGCCCTCACCCACAGCTTGCCTTCTGTCACCCCAAATCCCCTGCCAGTCTGGAACCTGGGCTCCCCCTCCCAGCCAGAAACATCCACCTATCTGTGGGGGGCGGGGGTGTTCCCAGGGGTGCTATTCCCCTGCAGCCTGGGCTGGGAAACAGTTGAGACTTACGCTGCTTCAGGGAGTCAAAGGAGGCCCTCAAGGAGCTGCAACACAGAGAGGACAGGGTCAGCGGGGCGGACACAGTGCGAACCAAGTCCTGGCAGGCTGAGAGGTTTTATTTTGGTGGGAGAGCCCCAGGTCACTCACACCGCTGACCTGGACCCAAGGAAAGCTGGCGTCAGAGAGCGGCCACCCAGTTGAAGCCCAAGCTGGGATTGCTGCAGGCAAAGCTCTCTCTCTCTCAAAGCAGGCGAGCCCCAGCTGCGGCGGGATGCTGGCTGACCCGAGACTAAGCGACTGCCTTCCGGGCCCTGTCCCTCTTCAGGAAGAGCCGAGACTGGAGAGGGCTGTGGTCAGAGCAACTCAGCAGGTAGCCTGAGGACATGCCGGAGGAAGCTGCATGGGGGGCTGATAGTCAGGGGGCCCAGGACAGATGTGGGGCCCTCGGACAGGACAGGCAGGAGCGAGGACAGTGAGAGCTGCCAGCTTCCCTGGTCCCTGGCTGGGGCAACTGGCCGATGGTGGTGATGGCCCAGGGAGGGACCAGGAGGTAAGATGGGGAGTTCATTTTAGGGTGCACTGAGCTCAGGTGCTGGAGAGGCCTGCAGGGAAGTCGGAGCAGAGACGCAGCAATGTCCACCCCTGGACAGTCACCAGGCGCAGCGGGGAAGGGGAGGGCTGCCACGGGGTACGGGCTGGTGCCTGGTGGGGAGCAGGGTTGCCAGAGGAAGCAAAGACTAACATAGGTTAAATCTGAGTTTCAGATAAACTACAAATATCTTTTGAGAACAAGAAGGCCCTGTGCAGTGCTTGGAGAGTACTTACACTCAGAAAGTCATTTCTCCGAAATTCACACCTAATTGGGTGTCCTGTATTTTTTCTGACGCTCCTATTCAAAGGGTCTTCTCTAGAATGACCGACAGAGCCAAGACCCGAGAAACAGTGTGGGAACCCACCCAGGACTCAGTCCTGCCGCCTGAGAGGTCAAGGGGACCCACAAAGCCCAGAGGTCCTTGGGGCAGGAACAGGACCAGTGGGGAAAGCTCTCTCTTCCCTCCACTCTCAGGGGGGAATTCTTTGCCTGCATTTGCACCCCATTATCCACAGAGGCAGCTCCACGGTGGACCCCCTTCTCACCAGGATGCCCACAGAACTGGGGCCAGAGCCTGGCCTCTGCTGCTGGGGTCAGTTACCCCAGCCCTCAGGCCCTCTGCTCCCTTCCCGCCCTGAGCTGGCCTCGCAGGCCGTGCACCTGCCCCCTGGTGGCCAGTGGCCGCAGGAAGCCTATGGAGGCGGGCGAAGCGGGTCCTGCCCTCTGCCCTCTGCCCTCTGCCCTCTGCGGGCCATCCTTGCCGGGCCCACTGCCCATCACAGGACAGCTAGGGAACCTAGGCCAACCTGGGCAGCAGCCCGGCAGTCCCCGCGGGAATCAGGGGCTGAAGGAGAACCGTGGCGGGCCAGTCAGTGCCAGCCCTGGCCATAAACTAGGGATTTTCAAGGTAAGCTTTGCAGCCGCAGCAGCAGCAGCAGCACCAGCTCCTGGAGCTTGTTTAAAACACAGGTTCATAGGCTCACCAGCGTCCTTCTGAAGACTGAAACTCGGGTGGGAACCAGGGCGCAGTTTCCCCAGCCCCCTGGAGCTGCTGAAGTGCATTCAAATGTGAGAACTGCTGGCCCAAAGCAGCTCCTCCTCACAACTCTGCCCGAGAGGGGCCGAGATTACCCCCATTTTACAGAAGAGAAAAATCAAGGCAGAGAAAAGTGAGAGGCGGAGTTGGGTGAGACCTGGTCCAGCCAAGGCTCTAGAGGAGGAGAGAGGTGACTGCCAGGCGACCCCTCTATGGGCCATGGAGTGGGGGGGTCAGGACTTTCCCCCAGGAAATGACTCCTTGTCAGTCATGCAGCTCAGTCCCGCTCCCTCCCCTCATCTCCTGCCTCAGTCTCCCTTTCTCTCTAGGTCAACAGGGGACCCAGAAAAGATGGTTTCTCTGAGCTTTCCCGCCAAACTGGGTCCCACCACCTTACCACTTGGGCGAACGCATCATGTCCTCACTGCATGTCAAGAGCGGGGACTCCCCCCACTCTGGAATGTCCTCGCATCTGACTCTTCCCAGTGCCTTTTGGACTCGCCTCTCTGGCAGTTCGACCTGAAATTCTGTGCTCAGACTGAGTCTAGATTTTCAGTGACGGCGTCTCTGCTATACCCGCCGCAGGGCATGCTCCACCCAAGGCCCCGCTTTGGCACCCCGAAGCCCTGCCCAGTCTCTCGGCTACCGTGAGCCGACTCCCGTTGCCTCCCTGTGTGAAGCTGGGCCCCCTGCGAGGTGCGCCGGAGGACCCTGGACAACAACGGGCCCTTTCTCCCTCCAGTGTGGTGTCCTCCCCGCTCTGAGCTCAGAACAGAGACTATGAAACAAGAGTTTCTTCTAACAGGAAAACCACAGTACTTCCTTGCTTGGGGTAACTGCTTTGGGGCTCGACAGAAGCTCCCTAGCCCTGCTGCCAATCCCCTTCGTTTCCTGGACCGTGTTGCTTCCGGGAGCCGCGCAGGCGGCAGGCGGCGTCCTACCTGGGGCCCGATGAGCAAGAGCGGGAGGAGTGACAGTGTTTTTAGGGGTGGTGTTCCAGGCAGACCTCAGAGGATGGGTGGGACTGGGCAGGGGCGAAAAGGGGAGCACAGTCAGAGCAGAGGCCCACAGGTTTGCAGGAGAGAGCGGGGCAGGGACCTTCTGCAGGGCAGGCTGCAGGGTGGAGGCCCTGCACCCAACCCGATGCCGCATTGAGAGGGCCTGTGGAGATCCCTTACATTTGGGGACCAGGTCTGCAATATTGTGCTATATCAGGAAAATATACATATATATATATATATATATATATATAAATTTGGTCTTCATCCATAGCTCCCGGCTCATGGCTTCCAAAACTCCTGGCATTTCCTAAGTGTTGTGAGGGCTGAGGTGTCTTTTGCCATGTTAATGAGCTGACTTTTGGTGTTGGTTGTCCTGGAAAGCCATGGACTAGTGGGTGGGACCCTCGGTCCTGCCCCCAATGTTCTGGGAGGGGAGGGGGCTGGAGAACAAGTTCAGCTGCCCAAGGCCAGAGAGTTCTCACTGGTTCCTGCAGAATGGAGCCCACATAAAAGCCCAAAAGGAGCTTCAGATAACACAAGAAGGTTTAGGGAGGGGGTGGGTGGAGAGGCAGAGGCGCTCCATGTCCTGTCCCCACATCCGGTCCTGAGCATCGCTTCCTGAACAATGTCCTCTGGAATAGACTGTGACCTAGCGAGTGTCTCTGGGTTCTGTGAACAGCTCCAGCCAATCAATCAAACCCAAGGAGGGTTGTGGGAACCTCGGGTCTGCAGCCTGTTGGTCAGAAGCACAGATAACAGCAGGGCCTGGGGCTGGTGTCAGAGGCGGAGGCAAGTCCGGAGACAGCCTTCCTGCAGGATCTGAGGCGCTCTTTGGGTAGATAGGGCCAGAAGGAACTAAGTTCTCGGAGTCCCTGCTGGTGTGGAGAAGCGCACACGCCCCATGGCACACAGGTCTGTTTTGTGTGTCCTTTATCGCTGCTGTTCAGCAAATATTTGCTGAGCTCATGTGGAAAGGAGGTGAGTGCTAAGGAGCATCTGAGTCTGTAACTTCCCCTTCATGCATGCAGCCGAGCCCCCAGGCCTGAGTGAGGTTTCTGGCTCATCTGAGGTCGGGGATACAGAAGTGCGCTGTCTTCAGACAAGAAGAGGGGGGGCGGCCAGAGGTCTGGGCCTTTTCTGGGGTCACTTCCTGTTGCTTGCCCCCACTCTGTGTAACTGCCCACCCTCCAGGGGGTTGAGAACGAGCATCCCACAACAGGACACAGGGTGCTTGGCCATGAGGAGGCAGGAGCTGCCCCCACTGAATCCATTTTCCCTGTGTCAACCCCAAAACCCCTTACTTCCTCCCCCTCTCTCCCGCCAAGTTTTTATGATGAGGAAGTGACCCGGGTTGTCATGGCCACTCATTCTTTCCACAAGAGTCCCTCAGGTTGGCGAGGGGACAGGGTGACCTGTCAGGCAGGACAGGCCCAGTGTGTGGGAAACCCCAGAGGAGCTGGGGCGAGAAGGGCCCTGGAGAAGTTCTGACACGAAGGACGGGGCAGGGCCGTGAAGTCTCCCTTAGTGGGGCTTCAGGATGGCAGAGTCCTTTATTGTGTTTTATTTTAGATTTTTAAATCCCCCTGTTCAGCTTGGAATGCTCCATACAAGCTTGTAAATGGGTGGATAATGGATACGCAGATGACAGGAGAAGACAGAAAAGCCTGAACGGTCTCACTCGCCTAGCACCTGGGGCGAAGCAGCCCTTGTGGAGCACCTGCTTGTGCAGCCAGCTGAGGTGCTCGGCCTTGACTCTAGCGGATGCAGAGGTGAGCTGGGAGGGGTGAGCTCCTCCCCTGCTGCCTGACCCACCCTGCGCTTCCCACCTCCAGCCTTTGCTATGAGTTGCCCTCCCTGGTCCTGCAGCTCTGCCACGCTCCTCTGGCCCCTCAAGCCTGATGTGGCTGGACTGTGGGTCTCTGGGGTTTGCTTCTCTCCTGCTGCTGACTTGCCCGAACCTTGGGCTGGCACTCCTGCCAAGGCAGCAGCTCCTCCAGCTCCTCCGTGGAGCACAGTGAGGCTGGCCCTAGGTCTGCCTTCCGCCCCAGCTTGGGCCCTACTGTTGGCACACCCTAAACGAAGGCTGTCCCTCCAGGGGCTCCCAGCACCAGCTCTCTGGGTCAGGGAGTGGCTGGTCCCCACCGAAAAAACGATCTACATTGCCCAGGCAGGCTTCTCAGCCCAAACTAAGCAGGGTGACCCCAATTCCTTTCACTCACTGAAGGATCTGCGAGACTGCAAGGAGCCCCGATATTTATGGAGCATCTTTGTGGCTTCTTCGGCTGGACATTGTGACTGTCCGAGCAACTCCTGGGGTGACCATCCCCTTTCACAGTGGAGGCTCAGAGAGAGAGAGGAAGTGGCCGTCCCAGGGTCACACAGGAAACAGAGTGGGGGACCTCGTCCTCCTCAGCCTCCCGTAACGACACCAGGTGTCAGGGCACCCAGACCCTCCCATTTCAGAGCCCTAAAATATGGGACAAGATGTAGCCTACTTTCCCACCTTGACACCCACCCCCCCACACACACCCACCCCGGCTCCACCCTATTCTAGTCTATCCTTTAGTGGCTCCTCCTTCCCGGTTTCAAGTAGCCTGTGGCTCACAGTCCTGGAGTGTGGGATCCATCCCCGCTCTGCCTGGGGCACACTCTCCAACAGTCACCCCTGCCATCACCACCACCACCAAGGAGGTCACCTCTTTTTCTGGACAAGGCCTTTTTCAGCTGGCCAGGGAGGTGGCCAGGAGGCAAGCAGGACGGCCAGGTCCCTCAACCCCACTCTGAGAGCAGCTCCGCTGGGGAAGGGGGTCGACAGACTTCCACTCATTGCTGACTGTGTCCTGAGTCCTCCTCTGAGCCCAGCATGCCCTTGGGAAGCCCTCAGGCCATGTTCCTGCACAACAGCCCACTGAGGGGACAGATGAAGGCCAAAGTCAGAGAGGTCAAAAGTCACACAGCTCCCGGAGGCCTGGCGAGACCTAGCTCTCCCGTGTTCCTGCTCCTGCGCACTCTGGTCCAAAGTATGGGTCCTCTGGGCATCTCCCCGAGTTCATACCACTTTTAAACCTCCTTCTAACCCTTCCTGTGTTTCCCCCGGCTCCTTCCTCTGGAAGCGGGAACCAGCCAGGGTCCCTGCGCCTGTGGAGCGCCCGCAGAGTGTCATAGCTTCAGGCACTCCAGTGAGTAGCCGGTCCAGGCTTGGACCGCAGCCTTCAGGGCCATTTTCCTTGGCAGGGCTGGACCCTCACAGGCTTGGCCTCTAGGGGAGCAGATGCTTGACCTCCAGGGGAGCAGGTTCAGGGGCTGCTATGGCCACTGAGGGCTAGGGGCTGACCTCAGGGCGCCTGGGTGGGAAGTCGCATCAGAGGCCTTCCAGAACTTGAAGCTGAGTGCTCCGTCTGCCCCTCAGCCTGGGCTGGGCTTTACCCCTGGGGAGTCACGCTATCCTAGGGCAGGCCCTCTGCTCTGCTGCTGGTGATTTCTCCTTCAGCTACCCTCAAATCATCACCCTCTCCCCAGAGGCTCCCCTGAACCAACAGAGCCAAGCCCAGGATGTGCTTAAACCTTCAAGAAGGCTGTATTGTTATCCTACTCGCCAATAACGAGATGGAGGTACAGAGAGTGTTGGCAACCAGCTCAAGGTCACACAGCTTAGACAAGGAGCTGGCTCCGAAACCCATGCGGGCCCTGCCTGGAGGGCCCTGTCTCTGGCCACACCTTCTGCAGCCCAGGTGGCAGACCAGCGTAGGGCCTCTCCTCCCACTCAGCACTCTCAGAACTGGGGGGAGGCCGCCCAGGTGGTGCGGCTGTGCTACATGCACCTGAGGACAGGTGGACTCAGGCCCCCTGCCCTGGGCCTGGCTGGCATTGGGACCACAGGCTTTTCTCCATACACAGAACCTGAACTCACCCGGATCCCCAGGGGCCACCGAGGCCCTCCTGGGCTCCCCCAGTCCCTCCCACGCCAGGAAGCCCTGAGCCCTGTGTGAGGGCCTGGAAACGGCCACACAGCTGGAGAGGGAGCCGGGCCGGGCCACTTACTTGATCTCGGACTGGCCGCCCGCCTTCCGGGCTATCTGCACCAGCTCCTTCCCATAGCGCTCCTCTGCCTGGGCTCTGCAAGGACACAGCGGCTGTTGACCCCTTCACCTCTGCTCTGCAGGTCCCTCGCACACCTGCGCTGGAACCCGAGGGAACTCGCAGCCCTTGGGTGCAGGCTGGCCCTGCAGGCTCCCCCTTGAGGACATGAATTCCCCTGCCTCTAGATCCACAGTGGCCAGATACAGCCCGTGGGACACCCCCGCGTCTGGGAGGCCAGGTCCGGGAAGCACAGGGCGGTCACCCCTGACCTTCAGAGCAGGGGTTGCCCTGGGGCGGCTTGGCTGGATGGGGTCCCCCGCCCCCTCTGAGCAGCCAGGTCAGAGTGCCTCCTCTCTGCACCCCGCCCCGCCCCGCCCTGCCTGCCGGTGCTCACCTCTGCCTCAGCAGTTCCTCCACGTCCTTGCACATCTTCCTGCCGTCCAGCAGCCGCTGCAGCAGCACCTCGTAGCCCGTGTGGGCGGTGAAGTCCCGACACTGCGACAGAACAGAGGGCCGTGTGAGGGCCACTCGGGCCACATGGGTGGGGAGCCCGGTGTGGTGAGGCCCCCCCTCCATCTGCTTCTATCGCCCCATTCAAGGCTCTTGGGATCCAGGACCTGCTTCATGGGCTCACATTCCCCCCACTTGGCACGGGTGGGACCCCACCTGGTGTCAGATCTCACAGTCCAGACAACCAGCCTCACCCCACATGGCCCTGGGAAGGGCCACCCAGGTGGTGATGAAAGCCTGTGGGGGGCCTGGAACTGCCCACTCCAGTCACCCCACCAAAACCCTGTGATCTCAGGGGTCCACGTGAGAAACGGAGGCACGGGGGTGAGGCATGCCAGATGATTCAGTTTGACAGCATTTGTCTCTGCTCCATGCTCTTCCCTCTGCACCACACAACTTCCACATCGTTGCTGCAGTGGTCATTTCTCAACCAGTAACTGTGCTGCTCTACTCTGGGCTGATGTGCCTGGCCGTCCTCCCGCACCCACCCTGGGAAGTGATCGGGACCAGGGCACTGCTGACACGTCAGATACATGGCACACGCAGGACACAGCTGGTACACCCAGGACACACCGAGTACATCCACGCCTAACACGCTCTAGGCCCAGCTCGTAACCAGGGGGAGAGGCATTTGGGGAACCCTCCAAGGCATCGCCTCTGTCACTTGACACTTGCTCATCTGTCCTGGTGTTCTTCTTTCTCTCTCTGAAGTAAGCTCTGAGTTGCTGGGATGGGAAGTTGGAGGAGGGAAAGAGCACTTGAGGACTATTTGGGGACAGAAGGTCTCCTGGGACATCCCTAGGCCCAGGCCGCCCCCTCCCAGCTCTTGTGGGCCCTGCGTACACACACACACACACACACACACACACACACACACACCCCTGACTGCTAGGAGAGGGAAGTGAAATGATATGCTGAGAGTAGGGGCTTCTGTGCCCTTAGCTGAGCCTGTCTCCCACGTCCTTTGCCCAAGAAGGACGCCCCCCCAGTGTGCCAGCCAGGTGATTGCAGATCAGACAGTCCCTGGGATTCGGCCCCTCGTCTGCTTTCTCTTCCATCCTACAATCCCCCAAAGCCTGGAGACTGAACCACATCTAAACCCCTCTCAGAAATGAGAGAATCTGAGGGGTGTCCCCAAGGCCATACTCTTGGGGGAGGCAACTCTAATCAAAGTGGGTTCTGCTCCACAGGGTGACAAGGAGGTCCAGGCTTGTCACCCAAGAGGGAGGAGAAGTTGTTCCCCAGCCCTGAGACCTGTCCTGAAGCAGACATCAGCCCCAATGTTAAGGCCAGCCAGACTTCCATGTCTAGCTTTTGTGAGCAACCACTTGCCCACCAACAAACCAGCACATCATGGCCTCCCACGGCCTCTGCCCTCTCTCCAGACCCTCATGGCAGAAGCCAGTACTAGGGGAAAGGAAAAGGAATCTGCAGCCTTAGCCCTCTGCTCTCTCCCTATGAGCTGGACACCTGTCTTCTGAGTCAAATTCCACAGACCCCTAGAACTGGGAAGCTTCTTGTCCCGTGCCCCTCAGTCCTCAGGGAAATCGAGGCCCAGAGAAGGAAGCACTAGTCTGAGGTAACACAGGCACAGCTGGGGCAGGAACCTGGATTTGCAAGCAAGCTGATCTAGTTATTACTGTGTTGCCTCTGGGGCAGTGAGATGAGCTGGGAGACACCAGCCGGAGCCCAGTCTGCTGAAGGACCTCTGCTCCTCCCTGCAGCCCACCAGCCTCGAATCTCCAGGGAACTCTGCATCCTTATCGAGACCCCGCTGTGGAAAGAAGCAAAACCAAACTTACACTGGCCATTCTGGAGGTGGTAGAAGGCAGTGAGGGGCCCTGCAGGTGGGGTCCCCGGACCTCAAGTCCCCAAAGTGCCGCAGGCTCAGGGATCTTGTCCAGCCCCTGCTCAGGGCCACCGTGTTGCCAGCAGGCGCTGTGGCTGAGTGAGCCACTGCCACAAGTGATTAGACTGTTCCAGGGAAGTAGCTATTCCCAGGGGCTGCTCATGATGTATGCCTGGTGCTACACCCCTTCCCCCAAGCTGCATCCCCCGCTTTCACCCACATCCCAGCCCCTTCTCAAGAGGCTGGGTTCTGATTCATCACTCAATTGGGCTAGTTGGTCACAGTTGCTGTTGAGGAAATGAATGTCCCAGCCATTTGGTCATTCCTTCTGTCAGTCCTGCAGCCCAGAGACCCTCCCTGGCCCCTCTCCCCACACCTACCAGCTCTACCCTGAGTCCGGTCCCTCTTGTATAGGCTGAGGCTGACATTTCCAGAAGATGGTAGCTACCAGGGGCAGGGTCTTTTACCTCCTCTGTCTGCCTGAAAACTGCTCACAGCCTGGCCCTTTGTGAAATGGCCATTTACTGTTGCCCATTGGTCACACTGCACCAAGAACAATATTGCTGTTACCATACTAAAAATGCCACACACCCCAGGGAGTTAAGGATGGAGAGAAGGAGGTGACGGGACTGCCCATGGTCACTCAACTTGTAAAAGTCTGAATCTGGGCCTCCCCTGGTGGCGCAGCGGTTGAGTGCTGGGCTGCAAAGCTGCCTGCAGCCTCTGCAGCGCCGGTTCGTTCCCCGGCTGCCGGCGAGGGTCCCACATGGCGCGCAGACCTCTCCTGCCACCCGCTGCTCCCCTCAGCAGTGTATTTCATCAGTCTGCCTGCTCTGTTCCCCGCTCTGGCTCTGGTCAATTCTCTCACCCTCCCACGCTTCTGACTGTACCCAGTGCTTGTATAAAATAAATAAATAAATCTTTAAAAAAAAAAAGTCTGAATCTGGGCTATGAACCCAGGTCAGCCTGTGCCCCAAAGACACATGCCTAGATCAGTCACCCCCTGGTTTTCATTTTGGAACAGTAAAAAATGATCTCGAAATATAAATTATGAAAATGATTACTCAAATTCTGTCCACCTCAAGTCAAATCTGTATTCTGGGCTATAGTTCAGTGACCCAGGGTTCACAGAGGCCAGGTCTACACCCAAGCTGGATTAGAGGGTGCTACTCTAGAGCAGCTGGGCTGCGAGGCAGCAGTCAGGAGCCACAGCCATCAGGTGGCACAGGGCCGTCTCCTCCAGTCAGGGTTGCCAGCTGCAAGCAGGTGCAGTCCCTTCCTCTGGGAGGCCCATTAGATGCAAGAGCCCAGGCCTTGGACTCCATGCTGGGAGACAAGGTTGGGCCTCCCTTTCTCTGAGAATGGGCCAGGCAGGGTGCAGGTTGCCTCCCAAGGCTTCAGGAGGAGGCTTCACGAGAGCTCTGGGCAGGAGATGCATATTCCCTCCTCAGCCCCTGGCTGATCGGTGCTGGTTTTCCCCGGGGACAACCCACTGCTTCCTTCTCTTGGTGGTATGAACCTTTGTTTAGGCTTCGAGAAGCAGTCTGTACCCTTTGTGACTTTTCCTGCTGCATAATTCTTGGTGGTTGCGAGATGTGACCACACAGACCAGGGCCCCAAGCAGCCACTTCCCTTCTTGGGACCTGCTTTCCTCACCGAGGAAGTGAACATGGAAGCCGACCTATCTGCTAGGTGACAGCCAGCTCTGGGGCACGGCCCCCTCAGGCCTGGTCTGAGGGACGGGAGAGAGTTGGGCAGATGGGCGAGCCCTTCACTCCATACCCCGTGACCCTGGCTGTTCTCAGCTTCTACTTGCCTCCCTGCAACAATGGGCCACCTAAGCTTTGATCTGCGGGCGACAATGTGTGCGGGTGGGCAGAGCGGACGCAAGGTCAGAGCTGGCCTGAGGTGGGGGTAGGGATCCGATGATGACCACCCCCACTTCACAAATTACCTAGTCCGCCCAGGACCTCCGGGACACAGTAAGTCCAAGAACTTGGCTCTGAAATTCCCATCCCTGAGTGCGGTGTCTGTTCAGCAAGTAATGGCTGCCCAGGCCTGGCCCCTCCCTGCCTGCCTGCCACTGCCTCACCAGACGGAATCTCCTCCAGGTTGGCCAGGCTGGAAAAAACAACTCATCTCCCCGCCACAGCGCACACACATTCCCTAGCCCCCAGCACCAAAGGGTTCATTAAAGGCAGCACAACCTTTTCCAAATGCTCCCTTATATGGAATTCCAGAATGTAAAGTACCTCAGAGGGGAGTTAAATGTCTACCTTGCAAGGAAGAGCCCAGTTGCTATCAGCAGGGAATAAGCTGGGGAGTCTTGGTAAAGCTGCTTGCCCTCCCCGGGCCTCCCTATGGAGTACAGGGAAAGGATGAGCCTTCCGCCACCTCCCCAGAAGGGAGCTGATGTGCGTCTGCTGACTTTTGGAAGCCGTTTTGAGGATAGGCAGTGGGCAGCAGCTGCCTGGGCTGGGAGGTGCCTGGGAGGTAGCTGGGCTGCCCAGGAGGTACCTGGGCTGGGCATGCTGGCATGTCTGGGAATTGACTCTGAAATTTTCCTGGGAACCAACTGGGGGAGTGGAAGGTGGCTGGGAAGAGCTGCATCTAACTCTGACCACCAACTGCCTGACGGCGAGGGAAGAGCCCCCAGAGTTGTGAGGAGTGGACTGCTAGAATGACCGTGAGGGGTCAGAAGGGGACAGCCGCAAGAACAGAGGGTGAGTCGCCAGAGGAGCTGCCAAGTGGGCCCGGAGAAAAAGAGAGGACCTGAGACACCTCCACAGCGTCACTGTCCTCAGGCAAACAACACCTCCTCTCCCTCTTGAGTTACTCATCCTAGCCCCGTGGAGGTGCCAGAAGTAGTGAGCGGAGAACAAAGTATGTGAGGAAACAGACCTATTCTCTCTTCCCACGGTAGGTTCCCATGTGGAGCTGGGAGGCTGCATCCTGATGTTGAACGAGAGTGAAATTTTGATACTTGGTTGAATGATGGGAATGAGCTACACCAGAAAAGGACTAGAAAAGCTCTAACCTGGGCCCAAGGATGGGGCAAGGAGATTAACAGTGGGCTTGGAAAGCAGGAGAAAGAAATGAATAATGATCAGAAGGGAAGAGTCTGAGGCACTCTGCCAAGTTCAAAAGTCATTTTGTAAAATGTTAACCATTGTTGTTGGAGAGCTTCCTCTTGTTTATGTGCTCTTGGGTTGATAAGTCAGTGAGTAGAAGCCAGGCTCTTTCCACAGGCTCTCAGCTATTATTCTGCAATGGGGCTCATCTCTGCTAGTATTGATTGGCAAGTAGAGGAAGGTAGAGAGCCGAACACCCAGCTACGACTTGGATGGGTGAATGGATGGATGGATGGGCAGGTGGATGGATGGGCAGGTGGATGGATGGGCAGCTGGATGGATGGGCAGGTGGATGGATGGGCAGCTGGATGGATGGGCAGGTGGATGGATGGGCAGGTGGATGGATGGGCAGGTGGATGGATGGGCAGCTGGATGGATGGGCAGGTGGTTGGATGGGCAGCTAGATGGATGGGCTGCTGGTTGGATGGGCAGGTGGATGGATGGGCAGCTGGATGGATGGGCAGCTGGATGGATGGGCAGGTGGTTGGATGGGCAGCTAGATGGATGGGCTGCTGGTTGGATGGGAAGGTGGATGGATGGGTGGAGGACCAGAGACTCAGTAAGTAAGCTGGTACCTATCCAGAGTATCCCAGAAAGAGGGGAAGGAGAGGACTCCACGCTCAGGCCCTTGAGGAGCCATTGAGAAACACTGTTACCTGCAGACCTCTGTGGGGCCACAGGGAGCCCAGGGAGCACCTTGGCTGCTGTTCCCAGCAATCCTATTCAGGACTCGCAGGTAAGGCAGGGAAACCAGCTCCAGCTCAGTGCAAGAGCCCCAGATGTGGAATGCAGGGTGAGTTCCTTCAATGGGGGGCTTCCCTGGGTGTGACAATCCCCATCACTGGCACCTATAGGCAGGGCAGGGTTCCTGGAGAGGACTCGGGTCCCAGAGGCTGTGCTGAAGGAGGTACTTAGGCCGGGGTGTCCTCTGTTTCAAGGACTTGAGGGGTCCATGCAATCACTCCAGGATAAAGGTAGGGTGATTGGTAAGTTTTTAAAAGATGGCTCAGGATAAGTGTCAGAGGGAGGGGACCAAGAAGGCAAAGATAAACTTTTATTTTTAAAGAATAAAAGCACATTGAATGTGGCTGATGAGAATTCTGGGCCCTTGCAGGTGCTTAAGATTAGGGGTGACGGGCCTCCCTGGTGACTCAGGGGTTAAAGACAGCACTATGCAGCTTTCCGCAGTCGCTGCAGCACGAGTTCAATCCCCTGCCAGGGAGCCACCCACATGGCGCTGCAGACCTCTCCTGTCTCGCCTGCTGCTCCCCTCAGCAGGGTATTTCAGTAGATGTGCCTGTTCTGTTCCCCACTCTGTCTCTGGTGAATCCTCTCACCCCAGCACCTCCGCCTGTTGTACACCCCAGCTCTTGTATGCATAAATAAATAAATCTTTTTTAAAAAAGATTAGGAGTGAGTTTCCAGAGGGTCCCAGCACTTCACTGAGTCAGAGTCTGAGGGCCCCTCCAGGGCCTCATGGGCTCTCTCACCACAGTAGTGAGCAGCCCCACCCGGGACCCTGAAAAGGTGGGGCCCCTCAGACTGGGTCCTGGCTGAGCTCCAGGGCACTGGAGAACCACGGGCCTGTGGCTGATAGGTCACTCTGCAGCCTTCAGGGGGCCCAGTCAGAGCACTGTGAACTCTCAGGGGCCCCCAGCAATCCCTCAAAACTTGGTGCGGCGGGGTGGGCAGCGAGAGCCCCAGGAGAGGGCCTGTTGTGCTTGGTCTTGGAAATGCTGCCCACAGGGTCTGCTGCTTAGGGAACGTGAGGATGAAGCTGTCTGGCTCACACAGCACTGCTGGGTAGGCCGGGCTCAGAACACGCCTGGCTGGCCAGGAAGCTGTGTTCTTTTAGAGAGGCCTCCACGATTAGTGACAGGAAAGGAGAGTGGCTGGCCACATGCTCCTCCCCCACCCTCCGTACTGTCCCTTCCCCTCCCACTCACGTCTTAAAGGCCCGGCTCCTCTTCCTTCTTTGTGAAGCCAGAGGATGTAGAGAAGTGACAAGGGACGAGTAACGCAAGGCCAGGAGGGGCCTGGGGGTGGGAATGAGCCCCTCGGGTGGAAGAGCCTGGAAGCGTGACACTGGGAGATCTCTAGGACTCTACAAGCCCTGCTCACAGGCCACAGTAAGAGGGGCTGAGAGGGGCCAAGAGGCAGCCTGAGACCAGAAGTGGGGAGCCCTGGGTCAGGCGGAGTGGGGTGTGGGACCCTCCAGGAGGTGAGTGGACCAGGACCAGTTTCCCAGTCTGGGGAAGGGAACTGAGAGGAACAGACAGGCGGAGGCTGCGTGTCCACCCCAATCACTTCAGAGGCCCCTGTGGTGTCAGTGCTGGGCTGTCATCACCCCGTGCTACAGATGAGCAGCCACAGTACCCCCACCTGCCAGGGGCACTACCCAAGGGGGGCCTCGGCACCAGGGTTGGGGAGGGTTTGGGCCCTGGGCTCCAGGCCCCGTTGGTCCCATGTACACAGGCCGTGTGAACTTGGACAAGTCACTTAATCTCCTGAGCACAGATTCCCTTCTCTGCAAAATGAGTGTGAACAAATCACCCCCTTGCAGAGGCTCTGAGGAGTAAATCCAGGCAGGAGTCCCAGTCCAGATACCCCGACTCTCAGTAAGCACCTGGGATGCACTGATCATGGTGGTTAGAACATATTAGGAAAAAATAAACCAAGAAAGGAAATTTTAAAAGAGAGCAAGGTTTGAATACCAGCTGTCATACATATTTTTCAATCTCTCACCCTTGATTTTTTCATAGGGAAAGTGGGGTGAATACTTTGGCCCTGTACCCTCACAGGGTTGTCATGGGATCTTTCTGGGTGGTTGTAAACTGCTGCAGGTGTGAGCACTGGCAGCCTACCCTGGGCTTGGGACTTGCTTAAGAGATAGGGATGGGCCCCTGGAACTGAGGAGGAGCCCCAACCCCACCAACAGCGTTCTGCAAAGGTAGAGACAGACTCTGCAGCTTCTGAAGAAGGCCTGAGGCCTCCTCTGTTGGCCTCAGCAGGTTCTCGGCCTCAGAGCTGACCCTAGGCTCTGGCAGCTGACCCTAGGCCTCCAGGATGGGGGCTAGCTGGGTTTCTACATGCATGGGGCTTGCACGTGGGGTTTGTTGCCCTTGTAGGACACTGGCATGCAGGTCTCCATACCTCAGTCTTCTCAACACACAAGTTGATCCCCACAGACATGGGGCTGGAAGCTCAGACAGTAGAGGGACTCCCAAGGCCATGCCAGGAACGTCGTAGAGCCCAAGCAAGGCACCAGGGTCTACAGAGTGAGAAACAAAAGTGGTGCCCTCCAAGCACATGTGCTGTGTTGTAGAGTGGGGGGATTTGCCTTGCCCTGCCAACACAGCCAGTGTGCATCGGGGCCTAGAGCCACGCTGTGCGAAAATGCATCTCTAACCAGAGCAAGATGCCAGCCCCTGGATCCAGGGGTGCTGGGTTGCCTAGAGAACCCTGTACTCTCTGGGGCCACTCATGGCTTAAATTCCACTCTCAGCCTCTCACATGTGTCCACATGGTGGTAAGACTCAGGCCAGATTTTTAAACCCTAGAGTAGAAACCCCTTTACGCTAGGTTTGGGGGTTATCTGAGGACTGCTGTCCCAGCAGCCACATGACAGCTCCTGCCCTGACGAGGCCTGGTCATCAGCTACCCCGGCTGCTCAGTTTCCATCCTCAGAAGCACCACAGACACCAACACGCAACCTGTGCTGTGCAGACCTCAACACCCCCTTCTTTGTCAGTCCCCAACAGCTCCAGGCGCAGTCATCCAGACTTCGGTGCTGATCCCGTGGCCACACCCAACCCTGCTTACATGGACTGGCCCCAGCTGGCTTCTGAGACCTTCCTACCACCCATATCCTGGCCCCTCACTGGCTGGGCGAGTGGGGTCAGAGTCCATCCGGGATGAAGAGAAAATATTCAGGAGGTCACCATGAAGGTGACCTGCCAGCTAGGAAGTGGGGGGGTCAGAAGTCCTGGTTTTCAAAGGCCACTCAGGTTCAGGCAGAGGAGGCCAGTGTTGACATCCACTGCTGACAGAACCTTCGTATGGTGCACTGAGGAGATCAGTGACCCTGGGCCATGGGGCAAGCCTCCTGGAATAGTGAATGCAGGTGGGACTTCAGAATATTCAGAAGCCATGGGCCTTCACAAAGGGAAGAAGACAGGGCAAACACACAAAGGAACCCATCACGCCCATGGGCTTCTTTGAGGATCGTCTCTCCAAGTGTTCACAGGTTGGGAGAGATATTGAGGATTTGTCATAGATTGATGTGCAGTCTTATTTAGTCAATGTCAGGAAGTGCCAAACCTCATTTCCTCAACCTATAACATAGGAACAATAAAAGCACTTCCACTCATGCCCCCAAATAGACTATAGTGGAAAAAGGACAAAGTTGGAAGAGTCACACTTTCTAATTTCAAAACTAACTACAAAGTTATGATAACTAAAACAGTGTGGTGCTCTCATAAGGACAGATACATAGATCAACGGGAAAGAATAGAGAGTTCAGAAATAAACATTGACATATTGGCTAATAGATATTTAACAAGGTTGTCAAGACCATTCAGTGGGGGAAGGACAGTCTTTTTAACAAATGGCACTGGGAAAACTGGTTATTCACATGCAAAAGAATGAAGCTGAATCATTACTTATACCATATACAAAAATCAACTCAAAATGGATCAATAATATAAATGGAAGATCTAAAACTGCCATGCTATGAAAACAAAACATAGGAGAAAAAAAATTTCTGACCCTGGATTTGGCATCATCCAATCTGGCTATGATACCATAAGCAGATAATCAAAGAAAAAATATATAAATTGGATTTTATCAAAATGACAAAATGTGCATCAGAAGACTAGTAAAAGAATGAAAAGACAATCCACAGAGTGAGAGAAAATATTTGCAGATCATGTATTTGAGAAGGGTTTGATATCCACAGTATATAAACAACACTTATAAGTCAACAACAAAAAGACTAACAACCCAATTCAAAAGTAGGTAAAAGACTTGAGTAGATGTTTCTCTACAAAAGATATATAAATGACTGACAAGTACATGAAAAGATGTTCAACATCATTAGTCATCAAGGAAATGCAAATCAAACTCATAGTTTGATGCCATTTAATGCCTACCAGGATGGCAGTGATGAAACCAAAACAGAAAGTAACAAATATTAGCAAAAATATGGAGAAATCAGAGGCATTGTTTAATGGGAATGTGAAAGGGAGCAGCTGCTGGGGATGAGTGTTTCTCAACTAGTCAATCATGGGATTACCATATGATCCAGCACTTTCACTCTTCAGAGTAGTCAGAAAAGAATCAAAAGCAGGAATTCAAGCAGGCATTTATATACCTAGGTTGATAACAGCATTATTCTTTTTTTTAAAGATTTATTTTTGTTTATACAAGAACCAGGGTACAGGCCAGATGCGCGGGAGGGTGAAAGGATTCACCAGAGACAGAATGGGGAACAGAACAGGCAGACTGACGAAATACACTGCTGAGGGGAGACAGGAGAGGTCTGTTCGCCATGTGGGTTGCTCCGAGGCCTGTGGGATCGAATCCGCACTGAAGAGGCTGCAGACAGCTTCACAGCACCGCGCTCAACTGCCTGCGCCGCCAGGGAGGCCCTGATAACAGCATTATTCTTAATAGTCAAAAGGAGGAGGAACATCCCAGTGCCAATCAGCAGATAAATGGATAAACAAGTAAAGGTAAAGGTGTGGAATAGAATTTTGTTCAGCCACAAAAAGGAATGCAAATCTGATATTTGTTACAGCACAGATGAACCTTAAAGACTGTATGCTAAGTAAAATGATCCAGGAACAAATGGAAAATATTGTATTTATATTGATTGATTGATCTGAGGTTTCTAGTGCAGGCAAATTCATAGACGGGAAGCAGAATAGAAGTGGAGGCATAGCAGGGAGAGATGGGGAGTTACTGCTTGTGGGTACAGAGTTTCTGGATTGGTTGCTGGAAAGTTCTGAAAACATGCAGTAGTGATGGTTGCATGACATTGTGAATCTACTTAATACCACTGAATTGCACACCTAAGAATGGTCAAAATGCTAAGTTTCATGTTACTGCTGTTTCCACAACAAACAGAAGTAACTATATGAAGTTCTAAGGCTAAAACAAAACAAAAATAAACCTTAACTTCTTCTTTTTCACAGGTGAGTCAGATGAGGCCATGCACACGGTAAAGCAGATGTTTGCTCAGTATCAGCATGGCCATGAGTCCAGAATCACCACAGCTGTCAACGCCAATGTTCTCAGCCCTGACCGAGTTTTGGAAACATGGGAGAATGCTGACCAATGCAGATGCCCAGGCACCCCTCCCCCACAGATTCGGATGGAATTGGCCTGGGGCATGGCCTGGACATCAGGATTGTTGAGAACTACGGTTCTGAAAGATCTGCCCCCTGCCACTTGTCTGATCTTACTGCTGGCCACTCTCCACCTCAATTGCTTTGCCTGGCCACACAGGTTCCTGGCCCCTTGACCAAGTATGTCATTCCCCTCCTCCACTCATCACCGCCTCCTCACCTCCCTGCTGTGGTTCACTTCTTGTTTGCCCATTTCTGCAGCTAGGGAGCTCTGAGTTCCATCTGGTTACCCCATCCCCATCCTGGCTGCTGGACCTTGGAGCTCCAGCTGTCATTTCCTGTTGCCCAACACTGGATGCCTGTCAACACCAGCGGAAGGGGCTGTCACTTGCCTGCCTGTTCTGTCACCCATTGCTTAGGGTTCCAGCTCTCAGCAAACTTCTACACTGCTGTACTAGCCCCAAAGACTGTCTGACCCGGCTTGGCCCCCAAGTCGATGGAGATGGCACCATCAGGCCCATCTCTCTTTGATGAGCCTCAGTTTTCTCTGTAAAACAGAAATAAGAATGCCAACCTCACAGGGCTATTGTTAGAATTCAGTGTATCTTGTTACTTGAAACCAGGGAACTGACTCTTTAATGGTACAATTTAATATGCAATGATGAAAAGAGTTGGGGAGGCATCCCAGGCCTGGGAGGATCCACTCGTGAGGCTCACCTTGTAGGTGCAGAGCCACCCATTCCTGGTCTGCTCTCTCCCTAGGATGAGCAGCAGGACGTGGCCCCTTTATGAAACACATTCATAGAGGAGAAATGATTCTCCCTGGCTGCCCAGCAAGCAAGGCTGGGAGCCAGGTGAAGCTGTTGCCTTCTGAGCTGGAGGACAGGGACCTTCTGGAGCTGGCCAGCAGAGCTGTGGCATGGACGGTCCCCAGGGCACAGGGCACCACTCTCTTGCTCGAAGTCAGGCAGTTTCTATTTCCATATCATGATCCCTTCATCGCATGGTTTTTAATGACACCAGCAGCCTTGGGGGAGGAAGAGGATATCCCTCCCAGGCCCCTTTGCATGAGAGGAAACACCAGAGAGGGTGCAAAGAAGCAGAAGAAAGTATCTGCCGCTCCTCAGCCTTGCAAACTGCCTTTCAAAACCCAGCTGGGACTTCCCTTCTTCTTGGTGACCTGCGAAATCCTCTTGACTGGTCACTGTCTTCCAAACTGCTGTGCCCACCCCCATTTGCCAGTGCCATTCTCTCCACCAACAATTCTGGCCCTCCTGCCATCTCCCAAATCCTCACCCTCATTTCAAAGTCCAGGCGGCACCTGCCCTCTCCATTCTGGGGGGTTACCCAGCAATCTGTAGGTACCAGGGACAGCCAGGAAAGTGATGCCGGTCCCCTGGGAACTGAAATGCAAAGAGGGTCATTGAGAGCTCATCCTGTTTTCCACCAAGAATCAAGTCAAAGACCAGGATGACATTCTTGACCCAGGCCACTACAGTCAGTTAAGAAATTCTAGGGTGACCATCTGCAAGAATCACAAAAGCAGAGCAAGTGTAACCGCAAACCTCTGCAATCTTTTCACACCATCAGAGCTGGCCACGGCCTGCAGAGTGGGCAGAGAAGAACCAGGCCCTGGTGCCCGCACACCACAAAGTATATGAAGAATAAGTAGAAAGATAGTGTTAGCAAACCCCAATTCGGTCTAAAGCACCATCTCAGCCTTGCAAACAGGATTGCTTAGTTTTGTTTTTTACATATTTGCCTTTTAATAACTGTATAATGTGTTCTTTTGCAGAAAATGAAGGGGCATATGGAGAGAAAAATCACCCTCCTTCCAATTTCAAAGAAACCAATGTTACCCTATAGGGTGCCACCCTTCGGCCTACTGGGATCATCACTGACCCAAGAACAAACCTACAAACTGAACCAAGAACAAGGTCTCCTGAATGCAGGGCAAAAGGACACGGTGTCCCACAGGGTGGGTGTGAGTCCCTGCTGTGCCCCCGACGTGTGGCCGGGGCCGTGACTGCGCTGCCCAGGCCCTGTGCTGGACGTGGGGGACACTGACAAGCCCTTCTCGCGTCGGGCCTGGGCGCCCAGAACAGCCGCTCCCCACTCTGGCACTGTTGCCGCTCCCCTGGGGGTGAGCTAGGATTCAGAGAAAACAGCTTCATGGAACATGAAAGATCTTCTTTCTCATCTTTAATTGTGCCATTTCATGTTGGCAATGAGTAATACATCTAACTGGTTCAAAACTCTAAGTGTTAAAACAGCACATCCCATCAGCCCTGCCCCCCTCTAATGTCTCTTCTCACACTCCTCCAAGTCCCACTTTAATTAGCCCCCCTGCAAGGACAATTTGCAGAACTCTCCTTGTTAATATAAGCCGGTGCCAAAGCACATGCCAGCTGCCTCCGCTTTTTACAAAGGTTGTTTACCAGACACACCATTTGGCTCTTCTTTTCCACGCAAAACCATGTCTTGAAGAGCTTTTCCAAGAGGTACAGAGAGAGCCTCTGCCGCTTCACCTCCTCAGAGTCATGGCCTCCGGGGCCTCCCTCTCCACCTTTCACATCAGCACTAGGGGAACCGCTCCTCGGCTGCTGGCCTCAGCCTCTAGACACAGGAGCCTCCCCTCTGGCAAATGCTGCCCTGAAGCCTGAGCACCCTTTGGTTCCCAGCAGAGCCACTCTAGACCTGGCCCTTCCAGGCCACTTTGGTTCTGCTTCTTGCATAAACGGTTCCTGTCCAGCCCAAAGTGACCACCAAGTCCCGGAGAACCAGCACCAGTGCTTCCCCTGGAAATGCCGCCTCCTCCTCAGAGAACTAGATAAAAACCTTCGACACTCAAGGATCTACCCCCGGTGTCACTGTCCAGAGTTGGGAACAATGGAGTAACATAATGTCCAAGAGCGGGGGACAAGGAAAACAAATCAGAGCCAATCTCCCAGTTCCACAAGCGGAGGAGCGGGGAGTGGCTGACCCGGTGTGTGGACAGTGAGGGAACCGCACGCCCCCTCCCGAGTTCAGAACCGCCACAGACTGAAAGCTGAACTGCATGCAGAAAGGTACAGACGGCACTCTTCGTGTTCTATGTATCTCACCACAATTGAAAATGGAAAATTTTAAATGCAAGGGGAAACGAGCTGGGGAGAACACGAAATTCTGCACACAACGTGCTTATGAAAGAGTCTCGGGGAAACCTAGCAAGACAGTCGCTGCTGCGGTCTCTGTGTGAAGAGATCAGGACTTTCCCCTGCTTTTCTCTCATTTCCCACCTTCCTTCTTAGAGCCCGGATTTGGTCTCTCTGGAGGGCAGATGCAGAGCTCCAGGTGCCGGGGCAGAACACGGCAGTGTTCCTGGGTGCAGGGCAGCTTCAGGACCCCTCTACAGGCTCCTAATTGGGGAACTTAACATCAGTCTCCAAAGTGGAAAGGGGAAGAGGCGCCCACAGGGGCAGGGAGGCCGGGAGGAAGGCCCCCCCACCCGGGCCCCAACCCCCCTGTCATCTCCGGTGAGTCATTCCATCCACCCCAGGAAGTGGCACCTTCCCCTGCCAGATGGGGAGCGCGGCCTCTCCCTGCTCCACACGGAGGTTTCCACATGCAACGAGCTCAGCCTCAAGAGGAGAGATGTGGCCGCAAGTCAGAGGGAGAAGTTCAGGCCTGTTCTCTGTCCCCTCTGATGGCTCCCACTCACTGCAGGGTCCTGTCTGTGGCCCAGCTTCCTCGGGTCCTTGCTTTTCCTGTTAGTGACCCCAAAAGGGATCGGACACAGATCACAGTAAATCCTGGTGTACAGCTAGATTTTCACTCTTAAAACAACATCCAGTGGCATCTGCGAAGGCAGGATAGGCCCTGGAGGTGGGGGAGGGAAGGCGCATCCGGAGCTGCCCCTGTGGCCCAGGGGCAGGAACCAGTTCTGCATGACTCTCACGCATCTGATATTGGAGGGGGTGAGGCTCAGGGGTCCAGCTTAGGCTGCAGAGCAGAAAGCCTGCTCGAAGTATTTATAGAATATAGTTAAGTGAAATGAAGGAGAAAATGGGCTCAGGAAGGCAGGTGGGACGAGGGAGACGCCACTGCTAGGTCTTTCATTCTGCAAACCTTGAATGTGCACAATGAGCAGATGCCCCTGGCAGCACAGTCTGCCTGCTGGGATCAGAGCCGTTGACCACATGATGTGCACAGAGCACGGGGGCCTATACCCCTGTGACGAGGTCTACGCCGCTTTGACGCAGCGCTGCAGCAGGTAACAGGAGAGGTCAGCCCTCCCCACTCAGACACCAGCATTCTTCTCAGCCCCAGACTGATCTCACGGGCTGGCCCAGTTCTGAGGCTCAGCCACAGACTTCCTGCCTAGCCAGGTTGTTCTTTGTCACCCTGTACATGTAACAAAATCAAGTTATCCCTTCTTTCCCCCTGCGGCTTGCCGGCTCCCACCACACTCCACAGCAGCCCATGTCTCAATGCTCTGCCACAGATAAAACGCTATTAATAAATACTGGGTGGCCACACTGACAGCATCACAAATACAGGCCCACGGAGGGAGAGGCAGGCTCGTTCTCACACTGACTGTCCCCACCACTTCTGAGCCATTGGGTCAGCTTTTAATAATTTTTCTGTCTCCTCTCTTGCCACGGGCCTGCCAACTACTGTGAAGCTGTCTCTGGCAGTTCAGGCCCAGCAACATTCCTCAGTCACCGACTGCATGTCAGGTCCCACGCAGAACCTACTCATAGCTGCATCTGCTGGTTAAAAGACCACATGGCCAAGCTCCTTAAAATTGTGGGTAAAATCAGTGTTCATAGACCCCAAGTAAGAGCTCAAGTGCACTTTTCTGAGTGCAGTGCATGTTTAAATGCAAGCTCTTAGTGGCTCAGAAACCACTTTCATTTCCCTCCGTGCTGCAGTCCAGGGCATCCAGAGTTGAAATGCTGTGCTATTAGACACGATCCTTCTAGGTCCAGGTTGGGGATTCCTTCCATTATTAAACCAGTCAATTTCAAACAATGCGCCATCCAACCGCAGGCTTTAATGGTCCTACCCTAGGCTGTGGGCAGGGCAGGCTGGGCTCTGTCCCTGGCAGCCCAGTTAGATCAGCATGCCTTTTCCATTTTACAAATGTGTCTATAAGCTGAACACATATTTATCCTGACCTCACCTGATCTTTGTTCTCTGGGAGGTAGGAAGGGCAGACTTTCTCCCTCCATTTCAGCTTGACAAAAAGATTCAGTGATCTGCCAGGGAGTGAGAGGGATGATGAAGCACCATGGGTAAGAGCCCCGACTGCTGGGGGTTAATCCCAGCGCAGACCCCGGCAAATTACTTAAACTCTCTGTGCCTCAGTTTCCTCCTCTGAACACCAGGGATAGCAATAGCATCGGCAGCGCCGGTTACTGTAGAGTTAAATGAAGAATGGACGCACAGGCCTGTAACAGCCCCTGGGACAGTCCTCGCTGCTGGGCTGAGCTGAGCCTCAGGGAGAGGTGTGAGAATCAGAACTTGGGGTCTGTGATGTCGACAGTGACCTTTGGGGGCCTCTGTCCAGGTTCAGTGTGCAAGGATCCCTCTGGCCATTTCTGTCCTCCTCATCCCCTCACTGGCTTTCCCTAGGAAAGCTGTACTCTCACCCTGGGCCCAGGGGACCAGCAGGGGAGGAGAGGTGGCACCTGGAGGCCATGACACAGAGGTGGGGCCAGTGCAGATTGTGGGGAGGTGCCCCTCAGGAAGCTGCCACAGGTGGGCCGTTTCCTGCTGCTGCCACCACACCCTGCTCCCCCCCATGCCATCCTCTCTGCCCAGATCCCGCCCCAGCTCTGCCCTAGGGAAGGTGGGCCCAGGGGTCGGGACTGGGACAAATGGCCTGGTAGCAAATCAATCCAGATCTCCTGGCCTACCTGAGCTACAGGGCACCCTGGATTTCCCAGGCCCCACTCTGTCCTTCAGCTTTGTATTCCAAGTCAGAGCAGAGATGTGGTGACTCACTGGCCCTGGTCTACCCCAACTCTGCCCTAACTCCCCCACACCCGCAAGGACCCCTGCCACCAGCCTGGTGCTTGGGATGGGCCAAGCCAGGGCTGCCTCCATCAGCTTCCCTGGGCTGGTCCTCTCTGTAGAGATGGAGAAACAGAGGCCCGCCATGCGGTCCATGCACTTAGGAAGCAGGCCGCTCACACTGGCCGTCAGCCCCAAGTAGAGCCAGACCTGCCACAGAAGGAAGGCCTGCTTAGCTCTCGCCATCTGGCCACAGGCCAGGAAGGGTCGTGCCGAGGGCATGGCTGAGCTGCTGAGCTGACAGCCAGGGTGTGTTGTGTGTTGTTAGAGGGGGTGCCCTGGGAACAACCACACCCCAACTCTAGCCTTTCCCCTTGAGCCTCTGGGGACAGCCAGAGCTCGAAGAGCAGGGAGATGGTTGGGGCTGCAAAAAAGTGGAGGAAACTGAGGTCTAAACTAGGCTTGTTGGCTACGTGGGTCAAGCACTTTACCAGATGCTGAATCCACAGGGGGACAGAACCTGATTCATCCCTGCACTGACTTTAGGGACAAAAGTGAGGGCTTGTCCAGCCCTACTGCCTCCTCAGAGGACCCCCAAGGTCTGCGAAGGAAAGAGTTGGGGTGAGGGCAAGAGGGTGAGCACTTGGCTGCCAGCAAGGTGCCAGGGACCTGATCACACAGACGACGTGTGTAATCCCCCGTTGGGCATGCATGTCCAGAGGCGCACATGAGGATAGAGTGGGAAAGCGGTTCGCCCGGCTGCTAAGTAGCAGAGCCAAGAATTGAATTCACGGTTCTCTGGCACTTAGACCTGTGACCGTCTCTCTCCTCTGCCCCACCCGGCCTCCTCAGTGCCCACCCGCAGATCAGCCTCTCCTGAAGGGATCCTGTTATGGGGGAAGGGAAAGCAACCCCGAAAGCACGAAGATCCAATTTGTTGAGAAATGAGAAATCAGCACCCCACCCCCCCCGACCCTCCAGCTCAGAGGACACAGCGGCTCGTCACCTTCACAGCAATTTAAGACCAAAAATCAATCACCAGTACAAGAAGACCCCTCTCTTGGAGTCGCGTTCCCATCCACGACCGTGGAGATCCCAGCCACATCCCACTGGCATCGTCACTTACCCAAAAGGTGTCTCTGAACAGAAGCTGGGGCATCATCCTCAGGTCCGCCGGCCACGCTCACTCGCCGGCCACAGGCAGGGCTCGGGGTGGCCAGGAGCCAGGAGCACTGTCCCGGAACTGGCGGGGCTGGCCCCGGCCCCTGCCCCACTTGGCGCTTCCGAAGGCAGCCCCGGGCCAGAGAGCTGCCGGAGGGGGAGAAGGACTCAACCCGTTTTGTTTGGGACTAGAATCAGCAGCAAAATGAGGAAGGAGTGGTGCCCAGTGATGGGAGGGCGGTTCCCGCGTCCGCCCCGAAGTGATGGAGGACACAGTCCCGGCAGTGCCACTGCGAGCGGGGATGCCAGGCGAGGGTGGCCGGCGGCGGCCGGAGGCAGAGGCAGGCGCGTCCGCGGGCCAGGCCGGCGGCAGGTAGCCGGAGGCCTGTGCAGGAAGGTTTGTGCAAGCTCCCCCAGGGTAGGCACCAGGGCCCCCACCCACAGGAAGTGGGGCAGCCGTGCTCTCCTGTGCAGCCCCGCCTGCCACCTGACACCCCGCTACTTGTTTCTACGGGCCCTTCCCCTGACCTGGCTGAGCCGCCCCCAGAGGGAGCCTGCGCCCACTCAAGGTGTGGGTGAGGAGGGCAGGAACCCAGTGCTGTCGCCCAGCCATTGGCCCCAGGCCAGGGGTGCCAGACAGCCTGCCCCGCAGACCGCTCAGGAGGGGTTCCCCGGGTGCCTCATGGCTGTCCCTCGGCACCCACCCCCAGCATCCAAGTCTGCGCCCCCACCTTGGGAACACATGGTGTGGGGGCAACACAGCCACCTTTGGGAGTCTGTGGGGGGGGGGCAGAGGTGGGAGAGCAAGCAACCAATCAAGGGAGAATAGGGGGGCTTTGTGGGCACGTCCCCCCAAGTCTCCAGATCAGACCCTGCAGCAGGGAGTCCTCCCTCTGAAGAAGGGGCTTGAAGGTGGAAGGATGTGTCTGGAGAGAGATTAGAAAGAGGCAAGATTATAAAAGCACAGCAGTGGGAGTTTGAAAACCCAGGTTACGGCTCCAGTTCTCGTTCTGCGTGGGCCGCGCCCCTGAGCGCTGGAGGAACCCTCACCGACCCGTCAGTGCTCTGCGCCTCAGCTTCCCCATTTCCACTCCCAGTCTTTGGAAAGGAGACAATACTGGACTCTCCGGTTTGGTGGGGCAGGGCTGGGGGCGCTGGGAAGGCGTGGGTGGGCCTGAGAAGCAGGGTACCCCTCAGAAGATGCTGGGAGGGAGGCCGCCGCCCAGGGTGGGTCAGCCGGAAGGGTGAGTCAGGCTTGTCCAAAGATGACCGCCCTTGCTGACACCTCCCTTACCTTTGACGGGGCCAGAAGACAGCTGGGGGCTGCAGCGGGGGAGAGTTCAGCCCTCTAGGGCCAGTTGCGAGTGCCCAGGGCTGGAGATGGGCACCCCAAGCTTCTGTGACAACCCCCTGAGGGGAATTACACAGCTGCAGCATGCTCCCGGAAATGGCCTGTCTCCAGAGTCCTGGGTTTGAGCTAATAGCCATCGTTAGCCTGGGTGGTGCTGCAGACGGTTTTCTGTTGCTTGTGTTTGGAACAGCTAACAGTCGAAGTGTCACCTTGAGCGCCGAAGGCCCAGTGCCAACATTGAACCTCATCCCAGAGGCATCACCACCCCTACAGCAATGATTCAGCCTCCCTGCCTTGGTTTTCCATCTGTCAGATGGGGTGATTCCCTCTAGTTGTGGAGCTAGACTAGAAAACCTCTGTTAAGAGAAGGCGCCTATCCTCGAATGGGCAGAAGATTTCTCAGCCGTTCTCCTGCCCCCTCTCTCCAGGGGCTCCTCCCGCTAACTTCTGATCCAAAAGGGACTTTGCCCTTTCCCCAAGGCTCCCTTCCTAACCCACCCCGCACCTTGCCCTTTGCCTGCAGACCTCCCGGCAAGCCTTTCTCCGTCTTTCTTTCCCGAGCAAACCCTCCCACCCCTTAAGGCTGCCCTGCGCAGAACCTTCTTTCTGAAGCATGCTGGTCCTGCTCCTGCAACCCCAGGCAGGCGCCAGGCCGGCCATCGGCTGGAGCAGTTGGGGAAGGAAATGATAGAAGATCCTCTAAAGAGACCCTCAACTCTCCACTACAAAGGGGTCTGCCTGCTCCCCTCCCGCTGCCGGGCCCCTGGCAGCTCCCACAGTGGGGTCACCAGGACGGCCAGCTAACTTTGGAGCACTTGTGAGCACCAGGGGCACTGGTAAGCTTTTTACGTGGGCTACCAGCTCTCTCATTCCTCACCACATCTTAGGGTACAAGGTCTCCTCATCCACACTTCACAGGCAAGAAAATTAGCGATGAAGAGTTTATTCGGCTCACCCGGGATAACAAGCAGCAGGTTCGTTCTCTCTCAGCTCTGAAAGTCTCCAGGTGTCTTTTTTTTTTTTTTTTTTTTTTAATATTTATTTATTTATTTATGCAAGCACTGGGTACAGTCAGAAGCACGGGAGGGTGAGAGGATTCACCAGAGCCAGAGCGGGGAACAGAACAGGCAGACATACGAAATACACTGCTGAGGGGAGCAGCGGGCGCGGCAGGAGAGGTCTGCACGTCATGTGCGACACTTGCCGGCGGCCGGGGAACGAACCAGCACTGCAGAGGCTGCGGGCAGCTTCGCAGCCCAGCACTCAACTGCTGTGCCACCAGGGGAGGCCATCCAGATGTCTTTTAGCCCTTACTTAAGGGAGGACTTCCTGCTTTCTTCTCCAGTTTCTGCCTCTAGCACCTCTCATTCAATGAAGAGCTGGGGAATCTGGGTCTAGGACTGCTGCTGGGCTGGTGGTGCTGTGGGAGAGAGAGCAGCCCTGGGGCAGGGCCTTCCCAGCTCACTGTGTTGGGTGTCACTGAGACAGGGCAGCAAGGGGCACTAAAACTGGCCAAGAACAGTGTCTGAATAGTTTACCAGTCACTGTCTGAGTTCACCTGCATGCACAACTGCAAGACTACTCAGGTTCAGAGAACAATAATGGGATTTATTTAACAAACCAGGGAAAACAAAAAGTCACTGAGGCCACAAATGGCTGTTTACCTCGCCCGAAGCAGTGTCCAGTGTTTTCAAGTACTAAACACAAAGGCTTCCAAGATAGCGTCTTCCCACCACTGCAGACCTGGAGCACACGGCAGCCACTACAGGCCAGGTTCCAACTCACGAAGATAGCAGAAGACACAACAAGAGATGCTCCCAGAGCTGCTTAGATGCCCAGTGCAGCACCAGACAAGACACACTCAAAACAGCAGCTGCAGTGGCCAAACAACCCGACAGATGGCCACACTCAGGCAGCTCAGCGAGGCGCCCGGCTCCAGGTCATTGCCTTTCCTTCCGGGCTGTGACAGCAGCAAAACTGGGAACGGCTTCAGTCTCTCTGCTACTTGCAAAGCTTCTGAACATTTCCTCTATGAGGTTGGCTGCTGGAGGCCTCTCCATGTCCTTCAGAGGCCCTCACCAGCCTTCTGGAAGATCGATTGGCATGGTGGGGGCAGACATAGCTCATAGCTCACTCTAGAATCACTCAACATCCAAAAATGCTGAAATCCCGAGTGACGAATCCGGAATGCTGGGGGCTGCTTCTGCAGTCCCTTATATTTCTTATCAGAGTCTCTAACCCAAATGAGATACGTTGTTGGTATTTCCCCTGGGGTGCTCCATTGCTCCATCCTCACCAGCACCCAGGGGGCGCCACCTGTAACAGTCTTTGGCTTCAGCCACCGCTTACATTATCGGCACCCATGGAGGATGATTTTGCATGAAGGAACAGAAGGAACACCCCACACAAGGGGTTTGGAGGTGGGGTAGCCTGAAGGTGGGGTACACTAGGGCCCCATCTCTGTGATTCTCCTTCATTTCTGTCCCCCTCTCAGGCGGCAGTCTGTCTAGTCTCAGGTCCAGACATAGTCACAACTATTGAAAGATACAGACTCTTTGTATCTCATTTCTGTCCCAGACCCCCAAGAACCCCTCCCACCTGTCTCATTGGTCAAAAGTGAGTCTCATGGTTATACTTGACCACTGTTGGCCCTGAGAAGGGGACCCCAAGTTTGGGTCGTGTGGATTCTGGGATTCAACAGCCTTCTCTCAACCAGGTTCACAACTCCTGCCAGACCTGCTGGGAGTGGGGCCCAGACAGGAGGGGACCACAGCCAGGTTCTGGAAAGATCTCTCCAGATGGAAAATGGAAGGGGTAAGGCCAGAGGAGGATGCTCTGATAATTCTGAGAGAGAGATGAGACCTGGACAGGGCAGTGGGGCTGGCCATGGGGGGCAGAGGGGAGTAGAGGGACATGGGGAGGTGGAGGAGCAAGGCAGAGGCTTCTGAGCCCCCTGAGAAGGGGTCTGCCCCTGGGCACCTCTGTCAGCTGCCCCCAGGGAGGGGATCCAGTCCTGAAAATCACAGTTTTTCAATGACTGTTCCAGCTGCTTCAAAACACATTTGCCTTGAGGTCTGGGCAGCTGTGCCTTGGACCAGGCGGTGGCTCCTCTTCGAAGGGGAAGTCCCTGTCACAGGCAGAACCCATCCTGTTTTGCATGATATTTAAACACATCTGCTTGAAGGATTCGAGAAGTAGTGGGCCCAGGAATTGAGAATAAAACACAAATTCCATTGTTACAACGTCAGTGACACAGCCTGCCCAGTTTCAGTTCCCGTGGCCACTTCATACCTTTGAGCCACATAAACAACAAAAACTTTCACGCTGGTCACTCTTCAGGGAGCATTTGCGCCACTTTTTACACGTTTGATCTTATTCTAGCTCCACCAGGACAGCCATGTGGCTCACTGGGTCAGCGCAACATGAATAGGAGGCCTCTTACTAAAAAAGTAAGGAAAAAAATGCTATGAAAGGTACGCAGATAGAAACCATTTTCCTTTCCCATGGCCTCCCATCCTGCCCGGGATGTTGCTGGCCAGCTGACTTCATGGCCCCTTGGGTATGGGCGTGACCCTGGACCCACGCCTGCTACCTCATCTCTGCTTCTGCAAGGAACCCACTAGCTGCTGGGGATCCCCCCTGCCAGCCACCCTGTCTGGAAGCCGGGAAGTAGGCCGGTGTCTCTGTCTCCTGTGATAGACGGCATCCCCAGGGGGTGATGCAAACTCTGCCAAGGTGTTGGGTTACCTGGGTCGGGAGTGGGTGAGAGGCTCACATCCCCCTTCCCCAAGTCACCTACCAAATGTGCCACTGGCTGTTAGTCTGGGGCATGGCAGCTCTCCCTGCCCACACTGAGGTGCCACCTGGGAATACTGAGCCCCCACATCTGCAGAAGGGTTCAGAGCCAAGGGAGGTAGTGGTTGCTAGGAGTAGGGGAGGGGAAGCTGAAGATGGCAGCTACAAAATGGTGATAATGGCAGTGTGCTCTGTCCTTCCAGAAGGAAGGGAGGGAGGGAATATGAAAGCAGGGGGGTGATTTGGAGAGATGGCAGGATTTGGAACCACCCATTAGCCCAGGACCCAAGCTCTTCACGCGTCATCTCCGGTCAGACTTCACTAATAAGATACAAACTCCAAGACAGTATTGTTAGGAATTTCAAGATGGTGCTGGCAGAGCGTGGAGCATTGAGTGCCAACATGGACTCTCTGAGATGGGTGACTGGACAGGCACATGAGCTGCACGCCCTGACCCAGCTCCTCATGTCTGTTCCCCACACAGCACAGAGGCTCTGATGGGGGCCGCTGCCTAGTCCCTCCCCCTAGGCACACTGCTCCAGGGCTGTGGTCTATGTCCCTCCCTGGCCTGTTGGGCCCTCGTGGTCTGCCCAGTCTGCTCTTCAACCACATCTCCAGGAAGATGTGAGGGATACTTGGAGCCTTATAGAGCAGGGACAGACTGTGGGCAGGCGGGCCTCACACTCCTTGATGAACTTAGGAAGCTGGGAGGCCATGAATTTCATTTGGCAAGAGCCTTGCTGGTGGTGCAAGGGGCATTTGTTTTTTCCTCTTTCACTAATAGGGCTGTCTAGGTAAGCCCTGTTATTTTCTCTCTTTCCTTCCCTACTTCTTTTTCTATTTTGGGAGGAAGAACTGGGGCACAGGCCAGAGGTGGGGGGGTGAGAGGATTCACCAGAGACAGAGTGGGGAGCAGAACAGGCAGACTGATGAAATACACTGCTGAGGGGAGCTGCAGGAGAGGTCTGCTGCACCATGTGGGTAGCTGCCTGGCTGGGGATGGACTCAGGCCCGATCGCTGAGTTCCACCAGCTGAGACTTAACCCCAGCCCACCAGGGGGGCCACCCCCGTTGTTTTCTAGGCAGGCTGATGGGCTCGTGCCCTTCTCTCCCTCCCTGCTTTCTTACTCCTCCCTTTCCTGACACTCCTCCTTCTGGAAGGACAGAACACACTGCGATTATAGCCAGATTCCTCTATTTTGTAGCAAAAACTCCCCTAGACTAAAAATTAGGACTAAGTTGAATTATATTCTATCCAGTCTTTGTTCTCTTTCCTTCCTGCTTCCTTCTTATAATTGACTTTTTTTTTTAAAGATTGATTTATTTATACAAGAACCAGGGTACAGGCCAGATGCGCGAGAGGGTGAGAGGATTCACCAGAGACAGAGTGGGGAACAGAACAGGCAGACTGACGAAATACACTGCTGAGGGGAACAACAGGAGAGACAGGAGAGGTCTGAGGTGCCATATGGGATTCCCGCTGGCCAGCCAGGATCGAACCCACGCTGCAGAGGCTGCGGACAGCTTCACAGTGCGGCGCTCAACTGCCTGCGCCACCAGGGAGGCCCTCTTATAAATAACTTTGAACTTGCAGCTAATACATTTCTTTCCAGCTGTATTTCCAGATACTTGGAGTTTTGATTGTATCATATTCCTAAGAAAAATTCTTCGTGCTCCCTTGAGGTTGATAGTAACATCAAAAACCAGCATCTGTGCTTGTTGCCAGATAGTGGCCTGAAGGGATCACTCCCAGCAAAGCTGGCAACAGCTGGATCTGGAAATCCAAAGTCCCCACTGCCTTCACATTCTGCCCCCCTGACTTTCTTCATGCTTCTTATATACAATCACAGCACTCCGGTCATCCAGGAAGCTGGCATGTTAGGGTGCCAAAGCTACTGACTCCCTTAGTGGCTGTGGAGAATAAATTCCTCTGAAACGACATCCTTGTGGGTCAGAGTTTGGCTTTCTGGGAACTGAGGAAGACTGGTGGCTACACCATGACCAGTTGGCCATGCAGGCAGGTGCTCCCCCAACATCTGCACCCCCCTCCCCCATGCATTCCTCTCCTTGCTTGCTGTGGCCCACTGCTCCCACTGGAAGTGCCTATAGGGTCCCTTCAGGTGACCAGAGCCACATCCACCAAGCTGGGGTCCCACCTGCAATCCCTGGAATGGAGTGAACCCCACACAGGGTGCCCCACAGCATCTACTACATGCATCTTTTTGTCTGAGAGTGTGGACATGGACCAGGCACAACCCCTGACAGTATGGGGGTGGAGTGCAACCCGGGGATGGAGATGGGCTGATGGGCAGGGCAGCTGTGCTCCAGGATGAACAGGCTCTGCGGAGGCTGGAAGTCCTCCCACAGGAGAAGAGCAGGGTCCCATGAATGAGGAGCTCTCTATGATGATACAGGGCAGCAAGGGGCACTAAAACTGGCCCAAGACACTACCCAAATAACTGGTCACCCGAGTGCACAATTGCAAGACTACTCAGGTTCAAAGAAGAACAATAATGGGATTTATTTAATAAACCGGGGAAAACAAAGAGTCACTGAGGCCACCAATGGCCGTTTACCTCACCTGAAGCAGTGTCCAGTGTGTTCAAGTCCTAAGCAAAAGCAACTAAGATGGCATCTTCCTGCCACTGCAGATACATTGCAGCCAGACTCTAGGCCAGGTTCTGACTCACGAAGACAACAGAAGACACAGCAGGAGATGCTCCCGGAGCTGCCTAGATGCCCCAGCGCAGCACCAGACAAGTGACACTCAAAACAGCAGCTGCAGCGGTCAAACAACCCTACAAATGGCCACACTCAGTCAGCTCAGAGAGTCGCCCGGCTCTGGGTCTTCGCCTTCCCTGCCAGACACTGCCCCAAGGCAGACACTGCCCCAATGCAGACACTGCCCCAACAGCCGCAAAACCGGAAACAGTTTCAGTCTCTCGGCTACTTGCAAAGCTTCTGAACATTTCCCCTAGAGGTTGGCTGCTGGAGGCCTCTCCAGGTCCTTCAGAGGCCCACAACACCCTTCTGGAAGGTTGGCATGGTGGGGGCCGAAATCTCTGACCCCAGAATCGCTGAAGATCCAAAAGCACTGAAATGCAGAATGATGAATCCGAACACTGGGGACTGCTTCTACAGTCCCTTATTTTTATTTATTTATTTTTTTTGTGGGACCCTCGCTGGTGGCCGGGGATCGAACTGTCACTGCAGAGGCTGCGGGCAACCTCGCAAGCCAGCACTCAACCGCTGCGCCACCAGGGGAGGCCCTACAGTCCCTTATATTTCTTATCAGTGTCTCCACCCCTAATTCGAAGCTTTGTTGGTATTTCCCCTGGGGCTTTCCATCCTCACCAGCACCCCCTCCAGGGTACGCCACCTGTAGCGGTCTTTGGCTTCAGCCACCTGCTACAGTGAGACCAGGCAGGAAGGCGGTCCAGAGGAGCAGGAAGAGCCTGCAGGGGTCTCCCGAACCTCTCCGTTTCATGCACTTTAAGTCCCGCTAATCCTCCCAACACCCACATGAAGCATCCTTGTCCCCACTCAGCAGAGAAAGAAGCTGAGGCTCAGAGAGGTGAGTTAACTGGTCAGAATCCCATCACTGAGTGGGTCTTTGCTTTCTTGAGTGTGGACTGGAGCTGAGGGGCCAGGGCGGGTCTGGGGCAGAAGCCTGAGGTGGGAAGAAGACGAAGATGGGAAGTCCTAGCAGAGACCAGGACAAAGTGGGGTGGGGCTCCCAGATGGCACAGCCGACCCAGGAGAAGCCTTGCACCAGACCCCGGTGGGGGCCCCCCATGGCCTCAGCCCTCAGGACTTGCTAGAGTTTGTTTTTCAGCTTGCACCAGGAAAGCAGTTGCAAACAATTTCTTCCCACTCACACGGCTTTTCCGAGTTGACAAGGTGTTTCAGATTTACTAATTGCAGTCGTAAGAACGGAACCCTAAGTTTCCAAGCTCTGTCAGATTTCAGAAGCTGGTCAGGACCCTTGAAAGATGCTGAGGCGTGCAAAGCAGACAAGGCAGCTGGTAGAGCAAACAGGTCCAGCAGCAGGAGAGGGGCTCCCGGAGGGAGGGCCAGGGGTCCCCAGCACCAGCTCACTGGTCGGAGGCTGCGTGACTGCGGGAACTGCAGAGCCCATCTGGAAGGGGACCTCTCAGAAGCTCTTTGGGACTTTGTGAAAATTAGTTAGACCAGGTCCCAGTCTAGAACTGCTCGCTTTGTGAGGCCAGGGAATCCGCATAGATTTTAGGTTTCACAGGCCAGTCAGACTTACACCCTTGAATCAGAGCTCCTGCTATTGCTTACCGCTTCATTTGACAGATGGGGAAACTGAGGCCCAGAAGGACAGAACAATCGATCTGACTAACATTGGAGGCAGGTCTAGGCCCCCCGCAGCCCTACCCCTGGACTTCCTAGCCTGCGTGTGTGTGCATGTTTTCTGTTATGCCAGCTGTCTCTCAAAAGAGCTTCAAAACAATCTTTTGACATGCTCTCCCCAGTTGGGTTGGCTGTAGTTTAGTCTGAAAATGACTTGTTCATCGTAAGGCAAAGCTTGATTTCAGCCCAGTTGCTGTTCATTTATCTCCAAGAACCTGGGGCCCAGAGGCAGGCGAGCTCGGCTCCAGCCTCGGCTAGGTCAAAAAGTCAGTAAGTTGAGATAAGAGGAGGCCCTGGAACGGCTGCGCTAGCATGGAAGTGGGAGTGGCTTTCTGGGGTGGGGGTGTGTACCAGCCTCAGAGTCAGAGGGCTGGGTTTGAACCCAGTTCCTGCCTCTCTTTGAGGACACTTGGTTTCCTCGCCTGGAAAACAGGGATGATGAACCTGCATATTTGACAGTCTTGCTCTAAAGCTTCAATAAGATGTTTCCAGCATGCCCTGCCCAGTGTTGTTGCTACTGACAGCTGGTCCTTTTGTTCAGGTGGAAAAGCCTCAGGACATCAACAGCAGAACCAAGCTGAGGGGCCCCTGAGAGCCTGGCAAGAGACTCCTGTCAGGCTACAAGGCTCCACATTATTTGGGTGTATGATCCATCTCCCCTGTTCCCTCTCAAATCCAGCAGCACTCTCCTAGGATATGGAAGAGACACATTTTTCTCATATATATATTTTTTGATGCAATTTTATTTTTTAATTTAAAAAAATTTTTTAAAGATTTATTTATTTATTTATTTATTTATTTATTTATTTATTTATTTATTTATTTATACAAGCACTGGGTACAGTCAGAAGCACGGGAGGGTGAGAGGATTCACCAGAGCCAGAGTGGGGAGCAGAACAGGCAGACTGACGAATACACTGCTGAGGGAGCAGCGGGTGTGGCAGGAGAGGTCTGTGTGCCATGTGGGACCCTCGCCGTTGGCCAGGGATCGAACTGGCGCAGTGGAGGCTGTGGGTAGCTTCGCAGCCCAGCACTCAACCGCTGCGCCACCAGGGAGGCCCTGATGCAATTTTAAATTTAGAGAAGAGTACTAAGAACTCGTACCCCTGTACCTTGGTTCAGCTGGTGGTTTAAAATTTACCCCCATTTGTTGTATTAGTGTTTCTCTATGTTTATATACTCTGAATTTTTCCCATATTATTTGAGTAAACTGGAGACATGGTGCCTATGTTCTTCAGGTCAAAGACATTTTCTCATATAACCAAAGAGTGATTTTCAAAATTAAGAGATTCAATATTGACACAATGTTATTCTCCACGTTCTGATTTCATTCCCTCAGCCACAAAATCCCTTAATTCTACTTTTTCCCCTGGTCTCCTTCAATCTCTGACCACATCTGCTTTAGCTTTTAGGCTCTCGAGACCTTGGAAAGTTGCAGGCTCCTCGTCTTGTGGAGTCTCACCACTGTGCATGTCTCCTCCTTTCATCTTGATTAGGTTCAGCCCCTGCATTTTGGGCGGGACCAGCACCACAGCAGCGCCAGCTCTCTCCTTGTGTCATCTCAGGAGGTACGTTCAGTCCATTTGTCCCCTCACTGGCGACATTAGTTTTCATCATCATCCTTCTCCATAAAATTACTGTTTTCCCCTTGGTGATGAATAAGTGTTTTATAGGAAAGTTCTTTGGACACTATGTAAATATGGCGCATTGGGTCCACCTTCTTCACCCATTATTAGCTTGGCCTCTACTGATGATGATTTTCTAGCTCCATCTGTTAGTTGGCATCCTACTAAAAGGAAGAGCACCCCTTTCTCCCTGCTTGCTCATTCATGTGCTTATATTAAGGACGACTCTATTTCATAGGACTTTCTATCTCATTCAGTAGGTTGAATCTGTGACTATTATTATTTATTAATATTTTGATGCTCAAACTGCCCCAGATTTGTCCAACATGAGCCCCTTTTCTGTTTCCTGTTGATGTGACCCCATTCTTTTTTTGAATACCGCCTTACTCTCTTCCTGAAGTTGTTTCTGCCTCATTTTGTGCATTATCTGCCCCCCAGTTCTGGAACCTACCTTCCTCCAGGGACTCCTGGCTCCTTTCAGTGGTTTGTCCGAGCCTTTGCTCTTAACTCATTGCTGTTTACCTCGGATGTCCCAGACATGGTTGGAGGAGACTTTGCGGTGAGAGTCAAAGTTTTGTATAAACAGGTATCCAAGAGACTTTAGGTCACTGCTAACACTACAGGCCTAGGAGAGCCCAGGGTCTGATGGGCCAAGAGATATCTGAGTTCTTTTATTATCATGATCACTATTAATAATAATAAATACTTCCTTTCATTCAGGGATACTCGCTGAGCCTCTGCTCTGTGCTAGGCCAGGAAGGAGCAGACCAGCTCGTGCCAGCTGAGGGCTTGGACCAGCCCGAGCACTCCAGCAGCAGCCAAGGGGACTAGGGGACACTTGGAGCCAGGGGGTCGCATCTCCCCCTTTGAAGACTCAGGTCTTCTTGTCTCCTTCCTGCCTTCTCACTCCCTGACTTCAAGGCCTCATGGTCAAATGCCACAGACATGGAAAAAGGAGAGAAATGAAGTTCTTCATTTAAATACATCTGAAGAATGGTCTGACCCCCTCTTCCACCAGAAAGCATATTACCAGGTCAAAGAACTAGAGCACCGAGTAGAGAGGGAAGTGGTGAGAAGTAACAGCCTGGGCATTTCAAAACTGCCAGGTCAGAAAGTCAGGAAGCAGCGTGCTCAGAGCACCCCACTCTCCTGGGGACTGCCTAGGCATATCACAGTTACCTGCTGTGGGGTTTTCTTTTCTCTATCTGAAATTTTTACAGCATCTGCACAAGACCCGTGTTTGTATCTTCTAACATTTCTCCTCACAGGGCTGCCACGTATAGTTGTGCAAGTGGTTCACTGCTCAAAGTGTGATTGACTTGCAGATCCACTGCCCAGAGCACCTTACAGGGAAGCACACGCTGAGCAGCTATGGGGAGTGCAGTCTGCAGATATTGTCCAGCTGCCAGTTCCCTCAGAGTCTGCAGAGGGCTGCCTTGTCTGAAGCCACAGTCATATTGGAGCAGCCGCATCTAGTGACTGCTGGAGGCAGACATATAAAGTCCCTTCCATTTAGCTCCGATGCTGGATGGCTCTGACGACCACTACTCGCACTGGTGCCGGGTGAGACGAGGCCGGATGGTGTCTGAAATGCAGGTTGCCTTCCCTCTGCCCAGTCTTTGTTCCCTCTTCCTTTCAACAACCATCATGTACCCTAAACTCGGTTTCAATGTCTGCTTATGTGGAACCCAACCTATAGCAATGGGCATCCAACCCAGCAGATGAGTGAAGGCTGAAAACTGGAGCTTGTTCCTCCAGCCAAACTGTATGAACCTGGGCCTCCTTTGGTCAGAGTGCGCCATTTTCTAAGTCTCCTCCCTTGCCTTGCGGCTCTCCAGCTGGTACTTGCCACCTTGGCGCTCTCTCTCACTCTGCCCCTGCCTTTCCTTGTCCCCTCTGCTCTGACTGCAGCTCCTGCTCTCCAAACAAGGCCCTCCTTTCTGACTTCTGCCCTTCCCCTTTTCAATAATCCTCCAGAAGAGTTTCCGCACTGTCTCAAGAGACCCAGGAGCTTCCAGCAGAGAAACTGTCTCGTAGATTTTTAAACTTATTCAGAGGGATGGATGGGGAGGGTCAGAGCATGTCCAAGGTGGAAGGACACCCAGGGACTTCTGCAGATGGTGCCCAGTGCCCAGCAAGGACAAGTTTCCCAGGCAGGGTCGTATGGTGAAAACCATGTCACTGGCAGCTTGGCAGAGCCTCCTGGTGCCCACAAATGCCTTCTGGCCCACCTCTGACCCCCCGGTGCCTGGGTTCACCTTATGTCCTGGTATTGAAGCAGCCCTTCCCTTTGATCACACCCCCACCCCGCCCTCACCTCCCTCCTCTTCTTTCCAGCTCCTCTTCTCAAGCACCTGGCAATCATTCCCACCTCTGTTCTGCCCCAGAGTCCTTGACCTTGCTGTCCAGTAAGCTTCTGGGGATCCTGCCTGGACCAGTGTAGGTGCAGAGCCTGGAGCTGAGGCCTCACTCCACAGTGTCAGCTCCCAGGAGGCATGCATGCACCCCTGTCCCAAGCAAAGGTTGTGAGCAATTACCATGGCCCTCCTGCCTGCTAAACACATGGAACTGTGTGCTTCAATTCACTGTTTCTGGTCCTCACACAATTGCTTAAGGCTGGTACTAACCACCTCCTACCCACCCCCGCCAACTATGGATGAGGAAATGAGGCGCAGGGCAAGAAGAACCAACAGATCAGACCACGTGATGAGTCCAGGGAGGAGCTGGGGCTGGGCACGGAGCCTGCTGAGTCAAGCCCCAGCTTTCTCCATTGAGGCCTCTCGGCTCTGAACAGACTCAGGGACGGACGATGTCCGGAATGCTACAGGCAGGTCAGGAGAACTGCGTCAAAAAGCCGCCTCAGTCTTCTTGGTCTCCTGTCTCCAGGAATTCCATGAGTGGACATGTACCCCAAGGAAACCCCAAGAAACAATTTCTGTACAAAGATGTTCCTAACGGTATTATTTATCATAGGGAAAAAAGCTGAAACCGTTGCTACCTCAATAAATAAAAAAATTAAAGAAATTAAAAGGAAGTGTGACTTGTAGGCAGCTGCACTCCCCACTCCATGCCCATGATGCCAGCAGCTCTTCCTCCCGGTCCGCTCTCCTCGCTTGAGTCTCTCCACGGACCCTGGTGGCGGGCGGGGAGCGGCCGGGTCTCGGCCTTCCCCGTGGAGCCGCAGCCGGGACGGGTCTGCTCCCAGGGAGGGTCCCAGCTGCGTGGAAAGGAAAGGAGGGTCCTGGGGGTGGGAGGTGAGGACTCCATCCCCCTCACTTCCTCCAGGCCCATCTCCCGATGCAGGGATCTTCCATGTGTCAACTCCTGCCTGGGGTCCCAAGCCCACCGCGCTCCCAGGCCCTCTGGGAACACTGTCGGAGAAGCCGGCCGGTCTCCCCGATGGCCCAGGGCTGAGAGGGCCGGGGACGTGGAGTCAAAGGCCAGAACCACGGCTTGGAGTATGCACTTTATCAGTGTCGTCCTCGCTAATCCTGAAGTTCTGGAATACTAGAGCTGCAAGCCCCGGCATTTGTAGAAACTAAGACTGTGGTTGCGACTTTCTCTAGCTCTGCTAGCTGGTGGGGGAGCTGGACTCATACTTCTCCGTCTCCAAAACCCAAACCAGGACGAAGAGTGGCCTTGGGCAAGTCCCTTCCCCCAAGTGCTCCCCAGCTTCCCCTCCAGGCAAGTTGGCTGCTGACTTGAGGCTCAGTCATCCTTTCCCGCTCAGAGAGCTGTGATGATAAAAACCCTGACTCAAACCCTCTCCCCAGTTCCTGGAGTTAGGGGCTGGAGGGCTGAAGACAACCCAGTCAAATCCACTGACCCCTCACTGGAGCCTCGGGCTGAGGAAGCGCTCCCGTCCCTCCTCAGATGATAGCAAAGAGCCCAGGAGCGTGGGCACAGCTCGCCCGCCTCAGCAGGGTGGGTGTGCCTTGACCAGGTCGCTGCCATCCCCCTCCCGCCTCCAGCCTGTTACCCAGGTCGGCCTCAGTGGGTTGTGGGGGGGGCCTTGAGCTGGTTCTGCTCTGCTCAGCTCTTATGACCAAGGGGTTCTGTTTCTCCCACCCCAACATGCACCTGGCTTGCAAGGAAACCATCCCAGTCTCAGAGATGGGTGAGACAAGGATAGCTCCATTTTACAAGGAGGGCAGAGAAAGACGGTAGCTCTGAACAGGCCACATGGCTAAGTGGCACCTGGAACTGAGCTTGAGCCTCCCTGTGGGGCTTGCCTTTGCTCCATTCACATGACCCATGTTTATTATGGCCCCTGCTACTGGCAGAGCAGCATGGAGCTGCAAACTGGGCAAGACAGAGCCTCTGTGAACCTTGAAGCGACTCCACTTGAGTGGAGCAGTGGAAGGAGATTAAGGTATAGCAGGAGGTTAATAAGAGATGGTTCAAGAGACCGCAAAATACAGGCTGAGGAGCAGAGCCGAAGCAGCCGGGAATGGCTGGCACAGAGCAAGACACCTGCTAACTGACCAAAAGTGGGTTGTTTATTAACCAGATGGAGAGGGGCGAGCAGGGGAAGTGGAGAAGCTGGCTGAGCTGTGGTGTGACCATGGGCACAAATGCACACACAGTTTGACACACACGCACGAGGCACGTTGGAAAGGAAGGAGACATAAAGCTGAAAAAGACAGATTCTGGAACCACTTCAAATGCCACGCCCAGAAGTTTCAGGAGAAGAAAGCCGCCATGTTTTTGGACTACCCCAGCAAGGCAGTGAGCAATCAGGAAACAAGGCGACTGGCAGCTGGCGTAGGAGCAAGCCCGGCAGAGGCAGGGGAGCACCATGGAGAGACACGGGACGCAGGCTGGTCAGGGGCAGCTAGACAGGGGAGGACTGATGTGGCAGAAAAGGGAGAGGACCTGGCTCCTGACACTGCCTCCTCCGCGCCGACAACTGGGCTCCCCATCAACGAGTCTCAGCCTCAGCCCAGCTGGGGGTCAGTCCCGACCCAGGAGGGAAGGATAAGAAGACACCCGGCCGCGGGTCTCATCCAGTCTGGCTGGTGGACCGTTTTCTGTCCAGATGAACCCAGTGACACAGGAAGGGCGGGCTGGGTGCCCAGCACAGGGTGGACATTCAGTCTGTGGAGGTAACCCTGATCCTGCACTGGGCCTTTGGACCACATCATGCCATTTCTCTGCCTGTGGGACTGCCCTGCCCTGCCTGCTAGAGCAGGAGTTGGAATCCCTAGCCCCAGATCAAGACCCCAGTGGTGGCAGTCACATGACTCCAGATGGACCTTGTTGGCCCTGCTCATGGGGCTACGCCATCCCATAGGCAGTCCTTGAGTTTCACAGGAGCCTGGAGTAGCAGAAAGGGGGAGGGAGATGAGGACAGGTGAACTTGCGTGTGGATTCAACTTTGTCCCTGACTAGCTATGTGTTTTTGGAAAGTTACCTAATCTCTCTGAGCCTTCTTTGTGGAAAGTGGCCAACGATACTCGTGTTAAAGGAGGTTAAGCAGGGCTTTACTGTTATCTCAGAGTTTTGGCTGGTGCCCAAAGGTAAAGATGAAAAAAAACTTTAAAAACCTGTGTGTGTGGGACCTGCTGAGAGGCACAGACAGACCCTGGGTTGATGCCATCACCCACCTCCAGCTTGGCATAGGGCAGAGAGGAGATGAGAAGGAGGATGATACTGAAGAGCATTTCGGAGAAGGCTGACGTTCCTCTCCTCTGCCCTCCTGCAGATTCAGGGAATCCAAAATGGTACCAGGGCTTCATCAACAGACCTCTCCCCGCACCTCCTCACGTCTCAGCTGTGCTTTCCTTGGGGGTGACTTACAATTTATAATCGTATACTTGTTTACTTATGTTTGCTTGTCTCTTCTGTTCTCCAATATCAGCTCACAACAGCAGGAACCCCACGTCTCTCGCTCAAAGTAACATCCTGCAGGTAGCGCAGTGTCTGACGCTAAGAGAGGCAGAAACACTAAATATGGAATAAACGAGCAAATGCTACCCCCATGGTGAGTGTCTCATCTCCAGACCATTGCAGAACTATTTCCCAAGGGCCTGCCAGCCACTTCCACCCTAGGCTGCCCCCCAGAAGTACTCTTGCCTCTTGGGATCCCACTGATCTTCCCGCTCTCCCACCCCTCAATCTCACCGGTCTTGCTCCAGGTTGTCCCTATCAGGCAGCCATACCCATGAGACAAGAGTCCAGAGGGCAAAGAAAAGCCCTCCCAACACTACTCTTGCACTCTTTGCTGTGTGGTGGTGCCTGTTATACAGAGAAGTTGTGGTGGCGTCGTCCTGAGTAAGACCAGCTTGGGGGCAACCAGGAAGGCCTCTGCTCTCCTGTGAGGCAGGAGGGAGGCAGGAAATAGAACTGCAGGCCTGGCAGTGGGGAAGAAGGCTCAGCCTGTCTTGGTCCTCATTTGGAAGGGTCTAAGAGCAAGAGAAAGATGGTGCTTTGGAGAAAGGCGGAGGAACTGTACAGGCTTGCATTCTGGCAAATTCCCCTTCCTTCTCACCATATCTTTACCATGGTGTCTTTACCATCAGTGGGAGGCCCCACAGACCTGCAACCTTGGGATCCCTTGGCGCCAGCTCAGACCCTCAAATGATGAGTGAATGTCGCCCCCTGGGGGCCATCAGGTGGCAAGGTGCCATCAGCAGGCGCCTCCCAGGTCACAGCTTGGGGTGGAAGAGCTCCTTGCAGGCGTCAACCTGGAAATTTCTCAGTTTCATTTTCTGCAAGAAGACTGAGCTTTCTTGGTGACTTCAGTCCAACAGGTTGGCCTGGGTGAGTGGATAGGTGCATAGGCACAAACTGTCCCTAGGGCGTCTCTGCTCAGGTCTGCTCAGACTTGGGGTGAGAGGTGGCTGTCACCCATCCTGAGCTGTGTAGGAGGGTCAAGTGCAGTGTCCAAGACTTGCCAGCAACTTGTGAATGAATTCTTCTGAGCGGTTATAAATGAAATATAACTCACCCAGAGCAGAGGAGGGGACACTGGCTACCCTCAACTCCTCTGTTCCTGCCCCATCCTCTAGTTTTGGGGTTTACCCCTGGTGCTAAAGGAGGCATTGTGGCTCTCTAGACTTCCAGAGCTTCTCTTCCAGGCCCAGGAAAGGTTTGCACACTTGCTGTGCTGGCATGTTTCCAGACTAGAGCCTCATCTCCAGTCCTCTGACCTAGAAATTGTTTCTCCCTGTCGTGGGAGGGGCTGACTGAGAGTCTGCCCAAGGGGTCAGGTGGGTGCAATGTGGCCGATGTACAGCAGGCACACTCAGCAACATGAACACATCTTGAAATGAAAGTTTTTCGTGAAAAAAGAAGTCAGATATGATTTTATAACACAACACCTTTCTTGGACATTAGTAATACGTCTTATTGGTAGCAGTGTGCTATTGCATCTGGTATTAAAATCAACAGGGATGAATTATTTCCCAATAAATCTGGAAAATTTTTTTAAATAAATAAAATGAATATGACTATCTCATATCAGAGAGTGAATGAGTTCAAAGACTCTGCTTACTTTTAGGATATTGCAGGACATATTTTCACCAAAAACATAGATACTAACTTCATAGACTGTGATTGTATACCATCTCTCATATTAAATTTTTTTATTTTGCAACTTTTGCATATTTCACATAGTTAAAAGGTATTTCAGTGGTTGTGCTCAATAATTTGGTACTTTTTTATTTTTAAAAAAGATTTATTTATTTATGCATATAAGAACTGGGGTACAGGCCAGAGGTGTGGGGGGTGAAAGGATTCATCAGAGACAGAGCGGGGAACAGAACAGGCAGACTGACTGAAATACACTGCTGAGGGGAGCAGCGGGCGAGACAGGAGAGGTCTGCAGCACCATGTGGGTAGCTCCCTGGCCGGCCAGAGGGATTGAACTCATGCTGCGTGGCTCCAGATAGCTTCACAGTGCTGTGCTTAACCCCTTGTGCCACCAGGGAGGCCCCTCAGTACTATTTTAAATGTCCTTGAAAATTCTATACTTCAGCTTAGGAATAATCAACTTAAGTGAAAATGTAAATACACATGTGCTACACATTGCCTGGGTCCTGAACTTGGAATAACATGCTTGTCCTACATTTGGATAGTCTTGATAATGTATGGATGCAGTAAGTTTCCCTTTCCATTTAAGACAAAAACATGATTTTCCAAGCTAAAAAATATAGTCACATAAAACACATGCAAATAAAATGATGGGCATTAAGCATGTTAGATGCTCGTTTATAATAGGGAGGGAAAGCGGAACATGGGATAAAGGGGGTTCATCAAAGCCAAAGAGAAGACTTATAATGTTCAAGGGCCATGAGGCTGAGTGATGCCAGCACGTAAGGGGGAAATGAAACACCCTGCAAAGCTCAGGTCTCCAGGTCTAGCACATCTGCTCCTGCTCTGAGCTCCAGATCTTCTCGAGTTTCAGCATAGAGACCTGTGATTTTTTTTTTTTAACCCATTCAAGACCCTGTGTTCCAGAGAATTCCTAGGAAATTTCTAGAAGTCAAGACTCAAGAAATTTCACCCTAGAAAGAGGATGAGACTGAGAGTACTGCCAGAAGGTGGTCAGGGGCCACCAGGAGCTGTTTCTGGTCTGAGCTGAACCAGCACTTCAGGAGAATGAAGATGGGGTCTGTTCTGCTGATCTCCATGGCCTCGACTGGGCCCAGTTCGGCCCCCTTAAGCTGCCACTGTGGGGAGGGCAGGAAATGGCAAAAGCACGGCTGCTTTTGGTCTTCTACATGCAACTCCTCAGAGAAACAAAATCAGCCCCTGTTCCCAGGAGACACAAGCCTCAAATTGCTGCCTTGCCACAGAGCCCCCCTCCCTCAAGCGCAAGGCAAGAGCCCCAGAACTAGGGCAGATGGAGTTGGCCTTCCTGAAAAACGGCTGACTTTATGGCTGCGAGACACCTCGATAGAGGAGCCCTCAGCAAAATTAAGGCAGACTTTGGGGGGAGTCAATTCTCTCTCAGCTCTGTGCTCATTTCTCAGCCTTCCGTTTAGCAGCCAGGGCAGTGGCCCTTCCCGTGGGAAAAGCAGATCAATTTGTTCTCACTAAGGTGTGAGGTTCTGAAAGGTTTCCCTTCCTAGGACAAGCTGCATGCTGTTCTAAGAGCCTGGTGGGTATTGTTCCTACTGCCCTAGATGAGGGGACTGTAGGTTCTGAGATCGTTCAAGTGAGACGGACTTGCCTCCGCCTGGCCGACTGGTCTGCCAGTAATCCTGGCAGTAATACCCCTGCTGTGTGGTCTTGGAAAGTGTGCCAGTGTCATCTTGGAGGCACAAGATGATTTCAATTTCAATGAATGCTGTGATTTTCACAAGGTAAGCTTTGTATAGTTGAGCTTACATTTATTTTCCCCTCAAATCAAACCTAAATAAGTGTATTATTTATAAAGTCACTTCAGTCAGATTTAAAACACCTCCAAGGGTAAGTCAGTCCCATAAAGTGGTCTTGTAGGACAATATTCCCATCTGTGTGCCTCGATTTCTCTCTGGCTTGTCAACTTGCTTTGGGGCTAGGGCTCAGGACCAAGAAAATTATCTTCTTTCCATCATCCTTTAGAAGAAAGACATGTATATAATTTTGCTTTATGAAAGCTCCAAGGGCCTCCCAATTTTGCCTAAGCTGAGATAAAATTCCAGTCTTCCCACCAGCCTTCAATGGTATCACCCTAAGGACCCACTGGCCCTGGCCCCCATTTTGACCCTCCCTCAACCATACCCCTCTCCATGATTTGAGGAGGAGAAAACCCATGCAGAGCTGGATCTACTTTCTAGAAGCAAACTTCCAGTTCCTGAGATTCAGCAGCCTGCCCAAACTGCTTCCAAACCTGCAAGGGCTGCTTACGATTCTGTCTTCCTGCAGGTAAACTCAGCCCCAGGCCCTTTGGACAGCATTTGGCATGGGAAGTGGGATGTCCATACACCTGTGCACAAGGTTTCTTGTAATTAGGGACAAAGTTGGGATGCCAAGATTCCATATTCCAGCATAGAGTCTGAGAATTTTAAATTCAAACCTGATCTTCCAGGCCTATATAAAAACCTATTTGTCAGCAGCAGCACTCCATCTGCCCACCTGTGACTATGCAGGTGTTTCTTTTCACCAACTCTCTCCTTAAGGAAGCAGCTTCCTGCCTGCCCATGACCTGCACCTGCCGGGGCTTCTCCTCACTGACCTCCCTCAGCAGAGGCTGCTCTCAAGGCCGCCCACCTGCAACCATGCAGGCCTCTCTCAGCAAACCTGTCCCTTTGGGGCAGCTCTTTCTGCCTGCTTGTGTCTATACAAGTGTCCTTTATTTTTCTGTCCTTTTCCCTAATAAACCTGTTCTTTCAGTATAAAAAAAAAAAAAAACCTATTTGTCAAGGTCAGAGGAAAAAACATACCTGACTGAGTAATTTGTTAACTTGGTACATAACTTGTCTTATTCAGACATGTGGCCTCCATTTGTATTGTGATCTTGGGCTCCGCAAATACTGGGGGCATGTCTGGCCCCACTTGTCTCCAAGGCTGGGTGTATGATTCTCTTGTTCTGGGAGGTGGGGCATGGGGAGGAAGTGCAAAGGGATCTAAGAAGAGAGTAAGGGAAATAAATGCCCCTAAATATCTCCTCCAGTCCGTCCTGCATGTAACTGCCAGAGGGATCTTCTGTTCTTCATTGCTTTATGTCTATATATTTTAAACATTTTATTGTGGAAATCATAAACACATCCAAAATTAGAATATAAGATAGAAGAATAACCAGCCATGTCTTCATCACCAACCTTCAGTGATCAAACCGCTTCACCTCTACCCCATCCTCATGCTCTCCCTCCTCTATTATTTTGAAGCAAATCAGATATTATAACATTTCATATATAAATATCTTTGTATGTATTTTTGAGAGACAAGGACTCTTTAAAAAAGCACAACCACAGTGACATCACAGCTTAAAGAATATTAATAATTTTCATAACACATAGTATCTAGTTAGTATTCAATTTTCTAGTTGTATTTGAGATACGGCTAATTTTTAATTTGTTTAGTTTATTTGAATCTGGGTGTAAATAGGTTCTAAGTGTTGTGGTTGGTGATATATTGCTTCAATTTCTTTTAAATATCAGTTTCCTTTCCACCTCTCTTTTTACCTTTGGAATTTATTTAAGAAATTAGATGACTTATCCTGCAGAGATCCCCAGCATCTAGGTCTGACTGATTGTGTGCCCAGCCTGCCCTTTAATTCTTTCTTCTGTGCCATTTGAGTCTTTTTGGCAAGAACACCATAGGAAGCCTGTGACCCTGAGTGTCTCTGTGATATTAACAAATGTTATTGATCGGTGTCACTATCCAGTAATTAGTTAGGGTTTCCAAATGGTGATACTCATCTTTCTTCACATATAAACGCTGTTACTTCTATAAAGAGAAACTCCCCCCCCCACACACACCATCTACTATTTGGTTGTCCAGTAGTACATTCAAATAAGAAAAACAAATAAATGTTTGATTATTTGTCTTTAGCATTTTTTGAAATAATGGATTGGTTCATGAGCATAGCCAATTAGATTTGTTTTAGTATCATTATGAACACATGGAGTTAAATATATTTAATGTGCTTCAAGCCATTACAGCTTTACCTTTATTGATGCTAAAGTTGACCCCTCTTTGGGCAGAAGGTGACTTTTCAAATTGACTCCTGGGTGGTATGATACTTATCCTGGAGTTTTTGAGAACTTTGTTGCCAGCTGGTAAGACAGATGTTCCAGGGTCCTCTTGTTCACTCTCTGTCCCAGACCTGGCATCAACCCTTCTTTATTTTTTCATGTACCCTAGTTCTTTTATTGGAAAATGAGTATCAAGGTCACAGTCCAGACACTGCGAATGCTCACTACTCCTGGATTGGCTTGGGGCCTCGGTCTTTTCAGAGGTCAGAGCTAGGAAACACGTTCTTTTACTATAAAGTTGGGCACATCGTAAGTTCACAGTGACACTTTCAATCCAAATTCAAGGCTGCGGGGATTTTGCATAAACTCTTATTTCTTCCACCTGCCCCTCCTCTCTCCCATTTGAGAATCTCATTTCTTGAAGACATCAAGAATTAAAGAATTAGGGCCTCCCTGGTGGCCTATGGCTTAAGTCTCAGTGCTGTCACCATGATGGCCTGAGTTTGATCCCCAGCCAGGGAGCTAACCCACATGGCGCAGCAGACCTCTTCTGTCTCACCCTCTGCTCCCCTCAGCAGTGCATTTCAGTAGATCTGCCTGTTCTGCTCTCTACTCTGTCTCTGATGAATCCTCTCCCCCACTGTTACCTCTGACCTACACCCCACTTCTACCCAAAACTAAATAAAATCTTTTTAAAAATAGCTTAAAAAAGAGAATTAAAGAGGGGCCTCCTGGTGGCACAGGGGGTTAAGACGCAAACTATGAAGCTGTCCGCAGCCACTGCAGCACGAGTTCAAACCCCTGGCTGGCCAGGGAGCTACCCCCATGGCACAGCAGACCTCTCCTGACTCTCCCACTGCTCCCCTCAGCAGTGTATTTCAGTCAGTCTGCCTGTTCTGCTCCCCACTCTGTATCTGGTGAATCCTCTCACCCTCCACAGCTCTCACCCTCCACACCTCTGGCCTGTACCCAAGTTCTTGTATGCATAAATAAATAAATCTTTTTAAAAAATTAAAGAAACAGAATTTCACATAACTTCTCATTGATGTCATTCCATATTACACACACAGCAGTCTCAAAAGACCAGTACTAATTCTCCCACTGGTCAAATGATTGCTTAAAACAGTTGAAGACCTTTTGTCCGTGCATAGTTTTTGTCCTGAGGTTTGTCTCTCTGGAAATAAACAGTCAAACCACTGTGTTTGCAATTGTTTCTCTGTGCACTTGCCCTGCCAACCACACACACCATGCTTATTTGTTTTGTTTTAAGGGATTCCTTTTTTTTTTCATTTTTTATATAATTCTTACATCATTTTTCATTTTTGCACATTGTATGCATTTCATCTTGGTTATATTTCCCATACAGTTCCCACCCCCCTTATTTTGACCCTAATCCCTCCTTACCCCCCACCCCCATAGTGTATCTCTGGTTTATAGTAGCTTGTTGATTTTGATTTTTTCTTTATTATAATTAGTCTTTTTCCTGGTCCCTTATTTAAGTTTTCTAGATTCCTGCTATGAGTGAGACCATCCGGTATTTTTCTTTTTCTTTCTGGCTTATTTCGCTGAGCATGATCCCTTCCAGCAGCACTATTTACAATAGCTAAGGTATGGAAACAACCCAAAATGCTCAAAAATAGATGACTGGATCAAGAAGATATATATACATATGCACAATGATATATATACATATATATCACAAAGATATATATATACATATACACAAAGATACATATACAAAATGGAATCTGCAATCAAAAAAGACAAACTCATGCAATTTGCAGCAACAAGGATTCCTTTTTAACTTAATTTTGTTTTTTATTGACATGAAATATCTATTTGGTTCTAAATTCAAATATACAACACAGGTACACATAAATATCCCATTTGTTCCACCCTATATTCTCCCTCCTCCACTGCTAACCACCGTTTATTGGTTTATCCTTCCATTGCTTTTCTGTCTCAAATATACTCAAATCAGTTTAGATGATTATATATTTGTATCCCTGTCTTTCTTCTATTAATATTAGAGATAGACATTTTTCCACTTAATAATAGATTATGAATACCCAGCTTCCCAGTACTCCCGTGCATACACTCACCATAGTTGATTCAACCAGTCTAGTGACAGGCACGTGGGCTCTTTCCTGTTACAAACGCTTTTTTTTTTTTTTTTTTTTTTTTTTGGTGGGACACTCGCCGGTACCTGGGGAATGAACCGGCACTGCAGAGGCCGTGGGTAGCCTCGCAGCCCAGCACTCAACCACTGCGCCACCAGGGGAGGCCCGCTTTTTGTATTTTTGTCTGAGTTTATTTGGCTGCAGACACTAGACATCCTGTCATGTTAGCGAGGAGTCTCAAGTACAGATGTTGTTGATTCTCTCCTGCTTCAAACTCATCAGTGATCCCTCCCTTGGGGGAGACAGACCAGAAGCCCTACTGCCACCCAGCTGACCACCTACCTACCTAGGAGGACAGGTCTAGATTTCCCCGGCTCTCTAGGGCTCACACAATCTCTGCTCTCTGCTGAGAAGGCTTTTTGTCCTTCCTTTCTTTACCTAACTATGCAGCAGCCCACGTACAACAATTACCACCAATGCGGCATGTGAAAGCTGTCCCAGGGATTCCCAGCATGTCCAGAGACGCCACCCCAAGATGTATGTCACTTTGGCATGTAGATTAGTTTGAGCTGAGGTCACTGGCGTGTGAGAAATTTTACCACTCTCTTAATTACCCAGAATAAAAGTCAGAGGAATTACCCAGAATAGGGAAATGAGAATTGTTACCAGAAATAACTTTTTATATTGGAGAAACTTATCTGTGTGAGAGGCAGACATGTAATTACAGAGCATCTGGTCTTTGGCACTTGACTCACCCTTTGCTTGTCATGTGAGTCCCTCATCTCTCCTTGATGCCCCATCCCATTCCTTAGCTCAGGAGATACCAGATATCTCCTGAGAATAGATGTATCTTCTCCTCGTTTTGCCCCCATGGTTTTAATATCCACATCCATGTGGATTGTTCACATGTATATAATTAAATTTGTTCTTTTCTTCGACTAATCTATCTGAGGTTAATGTGAGTGCTCGACCAGCCTGAGAAGACCCCTGAGGTGCGGGGAAAATTTCCTCGCCACCCCTACAGAGCCTGGACTATGGTTTTTCCCATTTTCCCAACTCATGTTTCCTTCAGAGCCAGGACTGACCTACTAGTTTTAATGCCCATCAAAAGCCCAGCAGCTCCACATGCAGGTAATAATTGAAGGGTGGACAGTTATCTTTTCTTTCAAATAAATAAAATCCGCTCCAGGTCACAGCTGTGCCTCTGGCCAACTGGAGAAGCAACCTTACTATGAATGAAATCACCTTGGTGTTATTCTTTTTGTTACCCTTCTGAGAAAAAAACATTTTCTACATGCTACATGTTTATTAGAGAGAGTAGGGCTATCATCTTGAGGGCCTGGGGAAGGCATTATAATCCAGAAACTCAAGTAGCCCAAGAATTTGGGCTCTGTTGGAAAAAAAGAGATTCAGAGCCAGCAAGTGTTAGGCAGAAAAGGCAGGGCCCAGTGCCCACCTCACACCTGCCCCCCCTGAGCCGAGGAGGTCCCTGTGTGGCTTCAGAGACCCACTTTGAGGCGGAAGTCCCTGTTTGGCTTCAAAGACCCCATTCGAGACGGGATTCCCACAGTGTGGCAACGCCCATGCCCACTCACCCTATCTGTAGCTTCAGATTTTAGGCCTGACTTGGGTTCTGTCTGCACTGACTGTGGCTAAGGTCAGGCATGTGCTGCTTGGGTGAGCTCAGAGAGAAGGTTCTGCCCTTTCTTGGTACAATAATCCTTGACCTTGGCCTGGAAAGCCCTCACTCCACACTGTAGGGGCAGAGGGGGACACTTCCCCAGCCCTAAGGTTCTTCTTGGGAGGTTGGAGTAACCTACACAGCACTTGATAGACCAGCAGGAGAAAAAGACCAATTTAATTGGTATGAGGAATCTTCATAGAAACAAGGATTCTGATTCTGGTGCGGGAAACAGGTTATATAACCTGAGCTAGGGGATGGGATAGGGCCTGGGGCTTCAAGGAGAAGGGGGTGGTGGGGGGACTCACACAATAAGCAGAGGGGGACTCATGACAAAGATCAGAGGCTTTGTAACTAGACGATTCCCTGCCATGGAGAGAGGTTTCCCCGATAGTAGATTTTCACTGGAGACAAACTTAATTCTCAGTAATACTCCCAATCTTCATTCCTAAGGCCTCCATTGACCTCAGCTGCATATGGCAGTGTGATAGCCATAGAAAGGAGAGGTTCCAGGTTCCCTGCCCAACCCAAGGAAGGGTGGAGCTGAGCAGCAAGGAGAAGCTAGAAAGTACTGAGAGAAAAGAAAGAGATCAAGACTTGGAGGAGGCACTCGTGAAGAAGAAATTGCACTTATTTGAAGCTGTACCAGGGACTCAGGGGCGTGGCGGGGAGGGAGCGGGGAATAGAAGGAGACTCTTAAAACGGACCTGAGTGAGAGATCCATGGGGAAGCTGACAATGGCGGCCTTTATCTTGACTTGGATTTTGATTTTTGCTCTTTTCCTCCCAGACTTCCCTGCCCCCTTCTGCTCCTTTCCTATGGGTCCCCCCACAACGGAGTGTGCCTTAGACTTGTGGCAGTCTCTGGGGCCTCAGTGGCCCTGCTTTGGGCAGACCCTATTTGGCTGGGCATTTACCCAATGCGGCCTGGGTAACTTTGGGTGTTTAGTTGGAAACTATTTTAACTATATTCTTTCTCTTTCTCTTTTGTACGCAAACTGTATTAAAGTTCCTTTCTTTTGAAAGTCTTACGCACTAGATGTTTGTCTTTATGCAGTGGACAGCAGAACCCACTTAAAGCAAGCAGGTTTGGGAGTCCCGGGTGCTCCTCATCCTGCCGGCTAACATAACGACACATCTTGGGGAGGCCTTTCTGAACTTCCTGGGGAGGTCTTTTCTGACCCCTATAGCACCCCCCTCCCCACCAAGGGTCATGTGAGGGATGTAGCCATGGTAGGGCACACTCTTGGGTTTTCCCCACTCCTCAAACATCTTAGTGACTGGACATCCAGGAAAGCTTGTTCGGAAGGCTGGGAAGAAGGGAGAAAATTTCTTGTTTGAAAAATTTCAAAGCACAGAATCAGAGATGCCCAGTGGACCTGCTTTCTGCCAGTCCTGTTTGGCTAGGTATTTACTTGCAAGGGAATGGGTAGCTTGGGTGTTCAGTTGAAAACTATTTGAACTATATTCTTTTTCCTTCTCGATTGCATACTAATTAAAGTTTTTTTCTATTGAAAGTCTTACACACTGGCACCTTGGCACTCACCTATGATATTCCAAAGAGGTGGTGGGGAGCCCTCTTTGATCTGTTTTATGCCTGGTGTCATCGTGCACTAATCTCACTCAAAGAAAGAATTCTTTATTTCTTAAAAAAAAAAAGGTCTGCAAAACACTAACTCTGGTGCAGTTTCTTCCCTGATACAAGAACTTTTTTTACGGTGGTATCACGTATCTGTTCAGACTTATATGCTCCTGGAACCAGGAGGTTCCCTAGTGCCCCCAACACGCATTCCCGCTGTCAGGCATCTCTAAGCCTGAAAAGAATCCCCCAAATGTCTCTGTGGTTTTCTGTATTATGATGGTGTGGAGCCCACACTTCGTACCCCCCCACCCAACCCCACTCTCCATATTACCTGTCCTCAGGTCCTTGGTCTGCGTTCCTTTGATATTTAAAAGGCCATTACCTGCCCTAAAGGGATTCTTTTGTCAGAAGTAAAAATGTTATATGGCTATCGCCTCAATTTGCTGTGCTACAGATTCAAAAACAGCAGTTGTTTTTCTCTTTAATGGTTTTCTTTTCCTCCCAGTTGTGAGTTGGCTCCTTTTTTAAGGTGTGAAGATTCAAAGTCAGGTTGAGATTTCCTCCCCAGGCAGCTAGCAGCTGTCTACTTCTTCCCCTCCAGTCAGGGAGGGTGTGGCTGCCAGTGTAACAGACTAACAAACAGGGTGATTTCAGATGTGCAGAATGACAAAGCAAAGACTTTCAAAACTACAAGTAAAACAATTTGATGAGTTGACAATGGAAGTGTGCAAATCCATAATTCTCACCCTTGACCTGAGGACTTGTTAAAACTCAGAATCAGGCCCAGAGTTTTTGCTGGAAGTGGTGGTGGTGGTGGGAAATTTGTATTTCCAACTCATTCCTAGGTGATGCAATGCCATGGTGTCTGAACTATATTTAGAGAGACACCCCCAAATAAAGCAAGTTGTCAAAGAGCCAAATGTTTCTAAGTGCCTGGTCAGAAAGTGAGGGGTGGCCCTGCACCTGACCAGGTACCTGTGCTCCAATGTTCTCCCTCCTCGGTGCCTCCTCTGCCCACGTGGAGTCTCACAGGGCTGGAAGTGAGTGCCTGACACATTGGCTTGGCTTTGCTGACCATTTCGCCTCAGAGACCAAAGGAAACTGCTCGTCTGGCCCCATTTTGGCCATTAAGAAAGAAGTGACAAGAAACCCACCATTTCATCTTGTTGGTGATAACAATCCGAGGATGGCCCCGGACCGCAGTCATGCTTGACCGCGTGCCGCAGGCCAGCAGGATGTCCTGGGGACCTCGACCTCGACCAGGCTCATTTCAAAATTCTGAGAAGTGTGGTTCCCGGGAGAGGTGGCTCCTAAGAGTTGAGAAATACTTTCAAATACTGAGAAGGAGGACCAACTCTGCTGCGCAGAAGGGGTCAGGGTGTCAGCTACTCTCTGGGCAAAGAGGTGTCAGAGTTTAGGGCTTTTTGTTGGTTTTTCAAAAATTTAACACCACCTGAACATCAAAGAGTAACAGCAGACTGTGAAACTCTCTGTGAGGGGATTTCCGGGTGGGGGGCGCTCCCAGTCGTATAGAAAGGAGCCTTCTGTGGCTGGTGTCTGGCAGCTTCACCCCATCTGGGGGCTCCTCCTCCTTTACCAGCTTCTCAAAGGTTCACCCCTTTGGTTGTTTCGAAAGTCACTTGCGGGAGAACTTGAAATGCCACGCTTTCCTCAGCTAGCAGCAGCAGCTCTCAGAGCTTAGATGTGTTGTCGTGTTGTTGGAGTCAGCGGGTTTGGAGTGCGGGGCCCTTAGGCTCACTCCGGGAAAGGCGTCACCAGAGCTTCCCTTTCAGTGGCACGCAGCGAGTTTCCCAAGGGTGTTTCTCCACGAGGCAGAGACGTTAGTTATATTTAAAGAGCAGGTTTATTAGGGAAAGGGACAGAGGAATAAAAGACCCTCGCATAGGTACCAGAGGGCAGGAAGAGCTGCCCCGAAAGGGACAGGTTTGCTGAGAGAGGCCTGCATGGTTGCAGGTGGGCGGCCTTGGGGAGCGCGGCCTCCGCTGAGGGAGGTCAGTGAGGAGAAGTCCCGGCAGGTGCAGGTCATGGGCAGACAGGAGGCTGCTGCCCTGCAGAGGGAGAGAGCTGGTGACAAGAAGCACCTGCATAGGCACAGGTGGGCAGAGGGACGGCTGCCCCGTTGTGGGGGCTGCGTTAGGTTTTGTCATTTTCAGGGAGGGGCTCATCTTTGTGGGTGGATGGTTTGTGCTCCTGACCCTCCCTACAGCAGTCGGAGAGTTTCTGCGTGTTGCGCCTCCTGATCTGGGCATCGATGCCCAAGGGTCTTGGTTTCTATAACTGGGTTAATGGCTTACACGAATCCCCTCTACCCACCTCCGTAAGTGAGTTGGGTTCTTGACCTTGTATCTCCTTTCCAGTTGTTTTTTTTAATTCTTATCCTCCGTCAGATGCACTTTAATCAGAATGTGCAAGTTTCCTGTTTTCACCTGTGGGAGAAACGGCTAGTGTACAGGGAGGGCTGACCAGCCCTGGGTTTTGGCGGACAGGCTCCATTGCGTTCCTTCACGTTGTATTTTGGCTATGCCTGCTTCATGTCTGCTGTTACCTAGCAAGGAAAGAATTTCCCGTTTTTCCCCCTCCAAGTCTAAATATTCCCCACGAGTTAGACAGTCTGCTTCTCAATTGAATAATAGGCCAAAGAGCTTGTTAGTAAAAATTAAAGTGGAGCTTTCTGCAATGGTGTCCCCCTCCTGGTTCCCTCCTTTTTCTCCCGCTAAGCCCCTCAGTAAAATGGTTTGACCCTAAAAAAAAAAAAGAAATGAAAAGAAAAGTCCATCTGAAATAAATGGTGGATAAGAATCCATATAATTCATCTTAATCATATTTTTGTACTTGAAAAGCAGATTGCCTTCCTGAACTTGCTTTGAAGGAGTTGCTACTGTCTCCAAAATGTCTCCACCATCTGCTCCAGTGACAGTTGCCTTCCCTGAGGGCTCAGTATTCCTTGCCAGATGAGTCATCCTTTCCGAACTGATGTCCCTCTCTCCACCCTCCCTCCCTGCTGTTCTTGCTAATAATCCATTCCCCACCCACCCCTGCACATTTCCCCAAACACAGGCCAAGTCACTTTACTCCTCTCCTCCCATGCACAAGTCAAGTCCGCACCTACCCTCAGTGGGCACCACCGAGAACCCCACCTGCCTTTCCAGTGTCCCCCCAACCATCTCACAACCCAGCCTGTGATGGATGCCCCTGTCTTGCCTCAGAGCCACAGCTTGTGAGCCGCCAGTGGCTCAATCATTCACTCAATACCCCTACCCCCTATTTTTTTTTTAATATTAAATTTTATTTTTATATTCCCCCATGCAATTGCAAACGCCCCATTCTGACCCCAATCCTTCCCCCCCCGCCCCCCACCCCCCAAAAAGTGTCTCTGGTTCATAGTTCTTTGTTGATTTTGATTTTCACTTTCTTATATTCATTTTCCTGGTCCCTTATTTAAGTTTTCTAGATTCCTGCTATGAGTGAGACCATCCGGTATTTTTCTTTTTCTTTTTGGCTTATTTCGCTGAGCATGATCCCTTCCAGTGCCATCCATGTTGCTGCAAATTGCATGTGTTTATCTTTTTTGAATGCTGAGTAATATTCCATGGTATATATGTACCACATCTTCTTGATCCAGTCATCTATTTTTGGGCATTTGGGTTGTTTCCAAAGCTTAGCTATTGTAAACAGTGCTGCTATAAACATAGGGGTGCAGGTGCTCTTTGGAATTGATGTTTCTGTGTCCTTTGGGTAAATACCTAGGAGTGGAATTGCTGGATCATATGGAAGCTCTATGTTTAGTAGGTCCAGAAATCTCCACACAGCTCTCCATAGTGGTTGGACCAGTTTGCACTCCCACCAACAGTGCACAAGAGTTCCTTTTTCTCCACATCCTCGCCAACATTTGTTGTTGCTAGTTTTTTTAATATGTGCCATTCTCACTGGTGTGAGATGGTATCTCATGCCTACCCCCTATTTTAAAGAAAGATTTATTTATTTATACATGCAAGAACTGGGGTACAGGCCAGAGGTGCGGGGGGTGAAAGGATTCACCAGAGACAGAGTGGGGAACAGAACAGGCAGATCTACTGAAGTACACTGCTGAGGGGAGCAGCAGGCGAGAAAGGAGAGGTCTGCTGCGCCATGTAGGTTGCTCCCTGGCAGGGATCAAACTCGCACTGCAGAGGCTGCAGATAGCATCACAGTGCTGTGCTTAACCCCTTGCGCCACCAGGGAGGCCCCCCTGTTTTTGACCGGGGCAAGTTTAAATAATGTCATGTAGTAGTAACAGCTGACATTTACTAAGAACGTTCTGTGTGCCAGGCACTGTGCTAAGTCACTCAGATAGAACTCATTACATGCACACTATGACCCCACCACGTAAATATAGTAACTCATCACCCCTGGGTGACAGCAATGAGACAGAGGGGAAATGAAGCAGCTTGTACAGGAGATAGAAGAGCTGGCAATTAAGTGCTGTGAGCGCGGTGTGAATGTGTAATGGGAAACTAGAGGAAGTTTGAACCACTCATTCCTCACTTGCTCACTCATTCAGGTGGGGAGGAGTAAGTATTATATTCCAGGCATTGTTCTAGGTACTTGGGAAACATGAGAGAAGGACTCAAAGCACCTGCTCTGCAGGGACATGGGCACGTGAGTAGACGCGAGAAGTGTTGGGCAGGTGGAGCAGGGAGGGCGACGCCTAAAGAAAATTAATGGTCAACATAGCCAGGATGCCGGGAAATACTTGCCACAGCTGATGAAGCCAAGGGTGGTTGCCAAGGAGCACCCAAAGTGGAGAAAGTCTGTCCCCATCCCCCAAAGTGCAAGCCAGTCAATAAAACCTGAGGAGAGCAATAATTGACAAGGGGGAGGCAGACCACTCCCCCAACCTGCTACCTGGGCTGATTAAACTACACCCCAGGGAGCAAAGTAGGAGGGGGAGTGACTGAGAAACCCCTACTTGGGCCTATAAACCAGCATCTCAGGAATGCCTGCAGATACATACCCCAGGAAGGGACATGGTGAGCAGCCTCCTGTGCCCCATTTCAGCCAGGGGTTGCCCGCCTTTGCTCACAGTATTCTTCCCTTGACTCTGCCCCTGGGCCGCTTCCAAGTGTAGTGTCTCTACATAAACTGCTTCGCCTAGATGTGGCTTTGAATTCTTTTGTGGCCATAGCCATGAACTGAGTAACCCCAAAACCCAGAAATAGAAGTAAATTATGCGGCTTGTTCAAAGGGAACAGGAGGGGAGCAGGGCTTGGAGCCAGGGGAGTGCGCGTGTGGGCGGCAGTTGGCAATATTCAAGGTGGTGGTCAGGGAGGCTGCACTGAGCTGGGGCCTCTCAGCAAGGCCTGGAGAAGGCAGTCACCCTATGGCTACCCAGGGGAAGTGCATCCTTGGGAGTTGGACACACGAGTGCAAAGTCCCAAGGCAGGAATGTGCCATGCTGAGTGCCTGGAATATTTAAGGAATTATAAGGGTGTCCGGTGTCCAGTGTGAAGGGAGCAGCATGAAAACGGGAAATAGCAGAGCGAGGTCAGAGATAGCATGGGGGCAGGGGCGGGGAGGGGGCGGGCAGGGGCGGGGAGGGTTTGGGACTGGGTCCCACTGGACCTTGTGGCTGTTGCAAGGCCTGCCTTTCACCCTGAATGAAGAGCAATGTGGTAGGGACGGGGTGTGTTGGGGGCTTCTGCTCTCTGGCCACTGTAGAAAAGAGATGATAGAGAAGGGGAAGAGAAGTCAAAGCTGGAAGCAAGCAGTGGGGTGGGTGCATTAGTCCACCCTAGAGATGACCAAGTGGCAGCAGGGCAGGAGGGTGAGGAGAGGTTGGGTGAAGATAGCGTGAGAAAGAGGAGTGAAGACTCTGAGGGCTTTGTCTTAGAAAGTGGGGCGGTTTCACCAAACTCACTTACTCTAGGCCCATGCGCTTGGACCCACCTCACTGACCTCCCACTCTACTCTGCCTCCTTACAAGCCTGTTCCTCTGATTTGACTCTTAGTTCTTCAAGGGCAGTGCACCAGTCTTGGCCATTTTGTTTGTTTGTTTCTTTTTTTTTTTAAGATTTATTTATATATGCATACAAGAGCTGGGGTACAGGCCAGAGGCTCAGGGGGTGTGAGGATTCACCAGAGACAGAGTGGGGAGCAGAACAGGCAGATCTGCTGAAATACACTGCTGAGGGGAGCAGCTGGCGAGACAGGAGAGGTCTGCTGCGCCATGTGGGTATCTCCCTGGCCAGGGATCGAACTCGTGCTGCAGAGGCTGTGGACAGCTTTATAGGTTGTATCTTAACCCTTGTGCCACCAGGGAGGCCCTCATTTTGTTTCTTTCTTAGTTATTTCTGCTTCCTACTGTTGCATGATCTCAACTGAATTGTTGCTCTTTGCCATGAAAATCAAAGACATGGACAGCAAGGAGTGAGTTTTAGAAAGTTTATTCAGGCAATAGGAAAGCACAAAAGCTCCCTTTGGTGACAGGGAGGGGGAACCCAGACCAGGTTACTCCTGAGAGCAACCTAAATATAGGTTGCTAGGGTCTTTTATACTAAATATAGCTGCTAAGGGGCCTCTATCTGTTGAATACACACACACACACACACACACACAGGTAGCTTGCTAAAGATTAGCACACATGTAACTACGCACCTAGGAATGCTGGGTCATCCTCCCCTTCTTATGGAACATTTTATGTATTATTATTTTTTAAAGATTTATTTATATTTGTTTATGCATGTAAGAACTGGGGTACAGGCCAGAAGTGTGGGAGGTGAGAGGATTCATCAGAGACAGAGTGGGGACCAGAACAGGCAGACTGACTGAAATACACTGCTGAGGGGAGCAGCAGGCGAGTCAGGAGAGGTCTGCTGCGCCATGTGTGTAGCTCTCTGGCCTGGATCGCACTCAGGCCCTTGCAGTGATAGTACTGAGACTTAACCCCTCGGTAACCAGGGAGGCCCCTTTATTGAACATTTTAGGCTGCCTCCTGCTTGTAGGCTCAGCGCCTATACTTTTTCACGCTCTGTGTACCCTGTCTTCCTGAGCAGAATCTGCCTCGTTAGGAATTTCACAACTTGGTGCCTATTTCACACCCTCAGGGCATTCCATTGACCTTGTAACCTCTGGGCAACACAACTGCCTGTGGGGTCACCATCAAGAGCTCAATAAATGCTTGTTGGAAGGAAGGAGGAGGGAGAAAAAAAAGAAGGGGAAAATATGAAGAAGGAAAGGAAGGAAAAAGGAAGGGAAGAAAGGAGGTGAGAAGAGGTTGAAAGTGTCTTTGATTATTACAGATTTATTTAAAATCATACACCCCAAAACTGGAAACAGTTCTTTTTAGCTGATTTAATATTAGCGTACACTTAAAAAAAAACCTTTCACATTCTTAAATTCTTACAGGCATTTTCTCTTTGAAAGTCAAATTGTTAAATCCATCATCTCCACTTTTAAATTCCTCTCATAAAAAGGCAGTGTTTCTGTCTGTTCTAGTCATATTCCACACTGAAATTGATTATGTAACTGTGGAATCCTAACAATGTAAGGCCTTACTTTAGTATGTCCCCTGGGAGCTTAGTTCAGATTTATTGAGGTGGAGGTGGGGAATCAATGCAATCTTCACCATCAAGCAATTTAATTCATTTGTTCTTAATTAAATGGGAAATGTAACATTCATTTCAATAAACGTATCTGATATAAAACACTCCAATTCCCACTGGTTGCTAGGTAAAGCAGACAAACAAAAAGTAGGGGAGCTGGAAGGAAGTGGAAAGACTTGATAATTTGATCCTGCCATGGCCTCTAATGAGGAGTGAGAAGAAGGAGACAGAGTTGTCCCCTGTCAGTCAAGTTGAATGGCCAGAGTCCACCTAATGCTTCGATAGACAGAGCCGCAACTTCTGGTCAGAGCAGACACAGAAAACAAAATCACAGGCCTGCGAAATCAGTCTCTGAAGCAATCTGCAGAGCAGCTAGACCCATGAATTCAAATGCGGCGATCTTGTCCCCAGGAACACTTGATCGCATGTAGAACATTTCCATCTATTACACTGTGAAGGTGCTCCTGGAATCTGGCCAAAGATGCTGTTGAACATCCTGTCTGGCAGCCCCCCCACTGCCGCCGACCGGTGCAGTGGTAGATTAGCAAGGCTGACCCAGGGATGAGAGACTGAGCTAGGCGGTCAAGGATTTGGTGCAGAAATGACAGACAGACACACTTCAAGAGTGAAGATCCGAATGTAATGTGCTCAAAATCATCATACACTTTTATACCTTTTTAACAATAGATGATTTCACACAAGTTAATTTTTTCTTAGCATGAGATGCTTAGTAATACATAAGACATCTACTTCATCATTCATGTACATGTGATCGATGTTCCATGGCATGGTACAATAAACAATCTCAGGGTACTGAATCTACACAATTATTTTTGATTACACAGAACAGCATTCTTTAAGCTAGCTTTTCTTGTTTTGTTCCCAAGACCACAAATTATCAGAAAGCATTAATATTTAACTACGGCTACATTTGACTTTTAGCGACCACGAACAATATATTCTCTACATAAGCATTTTAATTTTTGTGGTATTGTCTCATGTGAGAAGTATTATGATTATTTTGAAACTACTATTGCCACACACTATTTTCTTTATCATGCATTTCCTGAAATTGATTTCACACAGAATAGAAAAAGTAAAGTAGGTAAGAAAATAGTATAATTATAGACTGGTTGCTATGTTGCTTCTTATGCAGGAACAATGACCAACTGGTTAATAGTTAAACCGTTTTGTTGGTGACTCCATCAGGCAGCAGCCATGTTCTCAGCCAAAAGAAGGGGTTTTTTTTTTTACTGCGGGCTTAACGCCTGGATTAGGCTTACAGGCCTTTAAACACTTGTCTGATTTGAACGCCAAAGATTATTATAATGAAGCCCCTCGGGGACTGCGCCTGTCTTAGGTCGTCAGGAGTCGCAGACATACGGCTGGCCAGTGCCTTCTTTAGTCTGCCCCCCATCTTACCCATCATTGACTGTCCAGTCCAGCGCACAGGGGAAGTGGGTCTTATTCACTCGGATTTACTATGTGTCCGAGTGAAAGCCTCCCTCTTTCCAGTAAGTTCACCGGCGTTCAGCGGCAGAGGCAGCCACAGTTCCCCCTTTTTTTTTTTTTTTTTAAATTTAAGCTGCATGGCGTGGATGTAGGGAAATGCAAAAGCTAATGAAAGAGGGGAACCAAGTAGCATTTGTGGTGTAATGTTGGAAGGAGGCCAGAAAGGAATTAGCAATCTCGGCCGGAGAGGAGGAGGAAATAAGCTAAACTAATTGCCTTAATATAATCTTGAAGATCCAGGGAAATATTAGTATCATCCCAAACTCCTAGCAAGTGATTTTTAACATTGTTACAAGAAACAGAGGAAGAATTATAAACATGCGGAGTAACACAAATTAAATTAGAGTGACATATAGTGGTCAGATGGGTCTTAATATGTTGAATTTGATTACCAATGTACAGTAAAGTTTTCTTAAGGACATTTAAACGAGCCTTAAATTTTTTATCAATATGGTCTTGAACAATTAAAGCCTCTGTAACACTGTGAGACAATTCGTTAACATGGGAGGCTGTGCGAACTTGTTGTATGAGAGCAGTAGTGAAGGCAACCACAGAACCAATAATAGCAATGAGTGCAGTAATGCCTAAAATAAGAGTAGCAACCTAGTTCAACAAGCTAAAGAGTATAAACCCCAGTGTCATCGTACCAAGACTGTTCCAATTTAACAGGGAGAACAGCATAAGGAGGTACAATAACAAATGTCATAGTAGACCACGAATTAACAGGGGAGATACAATTAGTGAGAATATAACCGGAACAATTGACATGAAAGGCATTTTGATGATAAGTGATTGACAAGTGTCCAGGGCCCTCGACAAGGAGATAGAGTCATTAAAAGAATGTTCAGGACATTGGAAATGGACGATGGAAGTAGCAGCAAGAAGACGAAACAAGTTCGAGTAAGCACGAGTCCCATTGGAAGTGGTGAAGAAGTAGGTGGTCTGTGACTTTTCAGGTTTCAGTCAGTGAAGAGGAGGAACCAAGGTGTTGGTTTCATTTATCAGGGACCAGATGGGTGAATTAGCATCATTAAACAAGCATTAGACAAATTAATAAAAAGAAACAAAAAAATTAGAGCACCATATAGATACTTTGTACATTTTTTACATACAGGTGACTTAATAGGAAAGACAAAAGTACCTTTTATACCAGACTTTTTTTTTTAAATAAACACATTTAAATAAAGCAAATTATTAATACTTAACATAACTTTAAGGCATATATGCTTTGAATTATATTATAAAATTTGAACTAGTTCTTGTTTACCAAAAATAAAAAAATTTTTTTTTGATCGTGATTATAAGATTTGTTTTTATGAGAATTTATATAGGCGCCGTTTATAATTAGTCCTCCAGAGATAAAAAACAAAACAAAATAAAACAACACAAAACAAAACAAAACACAAAGACAGACAAACAGATACAGAGATCTCTTGATATACATTTAAAATTTTGGCCATATGTATATATTTTAAGAGAGAGTTATTTTATTAATTTTTGTGACACCACTGAGGTTTTTTAATGAGTTAAAAGCTAAAAACTGTGCAGAGAATAAGTATTTAATTTTAATTATTACCAAAGACCTTGGGCTCGAGACCACAAACATTAGGCAGTTTTTATTAACTTTTTTAGATAAGAGAATATTTTTTGAGTTTATATTTTTAAGAAGTGATTTTTTGGCTTTAGGTTGTCAATGTTTTATTATACTGAGAGCAAGTATATTTTAAAACAGAAAAGAACACTGCTATTTTGATAATAGGAGAAGAGGGAAATTTTTACAGTCTGCCTGTTTTTAGGCTTTTATCAAAATTTGAGGTTTGAACTTAGCTCAAATATGTTTGTATTATTATTTTAAATTTTTTTAGGTTAATTAATTTTAACAAGAAACTTAACCTTTTACAGGTCCAATAAGTAAATTTAAAAACTTTTATTCAACCAATAAGTATTTTGTATAGCTTGCTAGCAAATCCAAAGTAACTCAGTGGTTTTTACCTTAGACAATTTAGACTTTAAAATTAGAAAAAACACAGGGAAATAAAACTTTTTTCCTAGAATGAACCAAAACAGTTCAGTCCCCCATAGCAGGAAGGCAGTAGAGACTTGCCAGTGATCCCAACACTGGAGAAAAAGTCCAGGCAGCTGCTTGTTGAGACCAGGGGCAGCCCCCACCCATCTGCTGCAGTGGGTTTATAATATTTTTATAAAAACCTTTAGTTATATTATATAGTTATATTTAATCATTTTTTATTACCTTAGCAATAGTAAATGAACTTTAAATACTATTATTTAGAAATACCTTATTTATTTATTTTAAAAGGATAAATGGCAAAACTTTGGTAGGGGAAACCTCTAGTAGGGTGAAACTAGCCTCCTCCCCAAAAAGGCTTGAAACATTTGTTTTTTATAAGATCATGTCACATTATTTTTTTTTGCTGACCAAGAGGCAAACAACACTGCCTCATGCTCACTAACATTTTCTTCTTTCCATAAATCAGCCTCAGTACTGTCTGCTAGTAGGTCTCGAATCTGGACCCAAAGGGAAAATGCCTGTGGGGGGACCTCCGTGGGTCCCTGCTGGTCATAAAATTTTCTTATTTCTTTGCCCACTTTTTTCCAATTTTCGAAATATAAACTCCCTTCCTCTGGAAACCATGGGCTGACTTTTAAATGAACTCATACAGTTCCACAAGTGATTTTTTTACTTCAATCCTCTTCCTTCGAGCATATAGGCCAGGATAGAGAGAAAGAGGTCTCTATTCTTAGTTTGAGATTGTCCCATGATGCTGGGAATAAATACACTGGGCCACTCACTGGTGCTGTCCGACTCGCGTCCCTCGCGGGAACTTAGGGACGTCTTAGCTAAGGTCTGTCCGTATAAATCCCGGACCAGGCTGTTCCAAGGAACAGATGACCGTTATGCCGTATGACGCCCCGCGAGAATCCGGGTGCAGCTCACTCAGACTCCGTAGCTGAGGCCGTGGAGCCAACAATTACAATCACTCACACATGCAAACTCACATAATTCTTTTTATCCTGGCCTTCTTAAACTGATGATCCTTTATCAGCGAGCCCGCGGCGCTCCGGCGAGGAACCTATCCTTGACTGATTATTATGAGGAAAAGAAAGAAAGAGAAAATAGCTAGCCATTGCTCAGAATCTAAATTTACCTTCTCTCAGATCCAGAGTCTATCAAACATCTCTAAAAATTGTGAGTCGAGCCCCACGTTGGGCGCCACCTGCCGCCGACCGGTGCAGTGGTAGATTAGCAAGGCTGACCCAGGGATGAGAGACTGAGCTAGGCGGTCAAGGATTTGGTGCAGAAATGACAGACAGACACACTTCAAGAGTGAAGATCTGAATGTAATGTGCTCAAAATCATCATACACTTTTATACCTTTTTAACAATAGATGATTTCATACAAGTTAATTTTTTCTTAGCATGAGATGCTTAGTAATACATAAGACATCTACTTCATCATTCATGTACATGTGATCGATGTTCCATGCATGGTGCAATAAACAATCTCAAGGTACTGAATCTACACAATTATTTTTGATTACACAGAACAGCATTCTTTAAGCTAGCTTTTCTTGTTTTGTTCCCAAGACCACAAATTATCAGAAAGCATTAATATTTAACTATGGCTACATTTGACTTTTAGCGATCACGAACAATATATTCTCTACATAAGCATTTTAATTTTTGTGGTATTGTCTCATGTGAGAAGTATTATGATTATTTTGAAACTACTATTGCCACACACTATTTTCTTTATCATGCATTTCCTGAAATTGATTTCACACAGAATAGAAAAAGTAAAGTAGGTAAGAAAATAGTATAATTATAGACTGGTTGCTATGTTGCTTCTTATGCAGGAACAATGACCAACTGGTTAATAGTTAAACCATTTTGTTGGTGACTCCATCAGGCAGCAGCCATGTTCTCAGCCAAAAGAAGGGTTTTTTTTTTTTACTGAGGGCTTAACGCCTGGATTAGGCTTACAGGCCTTTAAACACTTGTCTGATTTGAACGCCAAAGATTATTATAATGAAGCCCCTCGGGGACTGCGCCTGTCTTAGGTCGTCAGGAGTCGCAGACATACGGCTGGCCAGTGCCTTCTTTAGTCTGCCCCCCATCTTACCCGTCATTGACTGTCCAGTCCAGCGCACAGGGGAAGTGGGTCTTATTCACTCGGATTTACTATGTGTCCGAGTGAAAGCCTCCCTCTTTCCAGTAAGTTCACTGGCGTTCAGCGGCAGAGGCAGCCGCACCCCACAACATCTCTTATCCCCCATTTGGGACATCAGTCCCAAATGTCAATAGGACCAAGACAGAAAAATCCTGAACTAGACCAAGCTTTTCACCCAGGCTACATGTTAGGATCATCTGGACCCACAGCAGATGGACTGAATCAGAATCTTTTTTTTTTTTTAAAAAGATTTATTTATTTATGCTTACAAGAACTGGGATACAGGCCAGAGGTGTGGGGGGTGAGAGGGAGACAGAGTGGGGAACAGAACAGGCAGATCTACTGAAATGCACTGCTGAGCGGAGCAGTGGGCAAGTCAGGAGAGATCTGCTGCACCATGTGGGTAGCTCCCTGGCTGGCCGAGGATCTAACTCATGCTGCAGAGGCTGCAGATAGTGTCACAGTGCTGTGCTTAACCCCTTGCACCACCAGGGAGGCCCTTAATCAGAATTTCAAGGAGGAGGAGGGATGGGCGTTGGTGTTTTTGAACAGCTCTTAAGGTGATCCTTATACCCAAATTTGAAATTCACTGGTGTCACTCTTCACACTGGAAAAAGAATTAACCAACCAACCAAAGACAATATTTAGCTCCTACTGCGTGTCTGCCAGAAACTGAGGGAATATAAAGCAGCTGACAACCAAGTCCCTGCGTCAGAGAGTTCACAGGGTAGGCGAGAGACTAGCTGGGGAAACAGTTATTTGTTGTGGATTAATGAAATTATGGGGCTGGGAGGAGGAAACTTCCCTTTACCCTTCTGAGCTACTCTGGGACTGGTAGACAATGAAATGAACACCAGACAAATTAATAGAAGAAAAGAATAAATTTAATTATGAAGAATTAAAGAAGAAGAATCTCTATGGATGTGGATTCTAAAGCCAATGGGGAAAATCAGGGTATATTCTGAGCTAAGGGGATAGGATCCGGGCTTCCAGGAGAGAGGAGAGGGGGACTTAATGACAAAGACCAGATGCTCTGTCACTGCGTACCATATAGAGGGGTTCTCAGATTATTTCTGGAAAAAACCCTATTTCTGTTTTTATTCTTCTAGGCAGTTAAGGAAATGGTAAATGTTTCTCATGAGGCTGCAGGGCTTTGACCTCAACTGAAAATAACCCACGTGCTAGCGTGACACATTTGGAGAGACCTGGCCCTCAGAGTGCAGAGGAAGGAAGAACTTTAGGAAAGAGGCAGCGAGCTGTGAGAAACCCGAGGGTTCCCAGCCTTATGGCCAAAGTGCAGTGCATCGGTGGGCACTTCATTCATTTTGCATTTTGTTATGTTTACTTTCTGGATCATTAAAAGTTTCCTTTGTCAGTATGCTAGAATTGGGCTAGCCTCTTATGATCTGTTACCTTTCCACAAATGCTAATTATAAATGATTTAATATTAAATATAGTGAATTTATATTACTGTCCACCAAGACCGTATTATTGTTTGGAAAAGTTATACAAGCAATTTTGTGTAGCTGACACTTTGAGGAAATAATTGCCCCCAGAAAGCTTTTGAGTTAAATCCATCTTTCCCATTGGGAAGTGGATTCCTGAAGGATATCTTAGGTTCCAAACCTGCCCATCGTTTTTGTGGTTACGATTCCCTTGCTTCACATTAGGACGCGGTGTTAGAGGCATGATCTTTCATTTTAAAATTAATGACTAGTCAAAGCCTAGTTCCCCTCCTCCCTAGAGGCACTGGTGGCTCGAGCAGCGGATTTTTCAACCCGAAGTAGACCTAATTCTTCCTTGTTCTAACAATTACCTTGATAGCTGCGTTACTATCTTGAAATGAAATTTATAGATAGTATGACTTATCTACATACACAATTTTATAAAGTCAATATAGGGACCTCCCTGGTGACCTAGGGGTTAAGTCTCAGCACTATCATGGCCCGAGTTCGATCCCCAGCCAGGTGGGTAGTCCACACAGCATAGCAGACCTCCCCTGTCTCGCCCGCTGCTCCCCTCAGCAGTGTATTTCAGTAAATTTGCCTGTTCTGCTCCACACTGTCTCTGGTGAATCCTCTCACCCCCTGCACCTCTGGCCTACATCCCAGTTATTGTATGCATAACTAAATAAATCTTAAAAAGTAAATAAGTCAATATAAGCTGTCCCTCCGCTGCCATGTACTCTCCAAGCCCCTGCTCTGGGCCCAGAGGGACTGAGCTCCGCAGATGGCATGGCAAGAGGAGGACCGTGAAGCATTTACCTTCTGGCCCTCTGGGGTACAGATGAGCATTTCTCTATACAGGTATCACCCTCCCTTTTTGATTTTGCATTTTGCCACTCCGATTTTGCAAAAAAAAAAAAAAAAAAAAAAAAAAAGGCCTGCACTAGTACCTGTTTCCACTAGCCAAAGAAATCCTATGAAACTGCTCCTTCATACAGACCAAATAGTGTCCATGGCTGATTCACAACAGCCATTCTAGAGGCATCATGCAGAGTAAGCAGCCAGAGTGGCCCTGACAGGCTCTTGGCCCAGGCACCACTTTATACAGCCCATGGATTTTTTAATTTATTTTTGGAGTTAGAATCTTTGTTTATTAAATATTTAAGAAAATGGAGTGTAAGTGCAATCAATGAAAAAAAAAGGGGGTAAACATGACAGAGTAAATACAAAATCAAAAAGATAGCTAAATATCTATTATAAACATAGATTTTCATATTACACAATGATATTTTGCATCACACAATCAGCCCATGTATTTATCACGTCATTCTTGCTTTTACTATATGTCAGTGTGCTTTTATATCTTGTGTGCTATTTGGTGTGGTTTGGTAGGTTGTTTTTGGAGTCTGGGAAAACAAACACTTTCATATACATTGATGGAATTTGTTTCTTTTTTTTAAGATTTATTTATTTACTTACTTATACAAGCACTGGGAACAGTCAGATGTGCAGGAGGGTGAGAGAATTCACCAGAGCCAGAGCAGGGAGCAGAACACAGAACAGGCAGACGGACGAAATACACTGCTGAGGGGAGCAGTGGGCAGCAGGAGAGGTCTGCGCGCCATGTGGGACCCTCGCCCAGTGGCAGGGGATGGAACCAGCACTGCAGAGGCTGCGGGCAGCTTCTCAGCCCAGCGCTCAACCGCTGTGCCACCAGGGGAGGCCCGATGGAATTTGTTTCTTTACTCCATTTCAGTTTATGAGACATTTCATAGGTGTGCTCTACTTTTGCATAGCAGGGGGAACCGGTAGTCCTACAGTCATCGCTATGGGGCAGGGTGAGGGCACAGGGCGGAGGCGTGCTAGGCTGGTAGAGCTGCTATAACAGAATACCAGAGTTTCAACAACAGGGATTTATTTTCTAAACATTGGAAGTCCAAGATCGGGAGACTGACAGTCTAGGTTTCAGGCGGCCATGTTCTTGGCTTGCAGGTGGACCCCCTTCTCACTGAGTCCTCACCAGCCCTTCTCCCTGGGCCTGTCCATCTCCCTCTTGTTATGTGGACACCAGTCCTGTTGGATTAGGGACCCACCCTTATGACCTCACTTAACCTTAATTAACACTTCAATGTATGAATTTGGGGAGGGGATGTTATTCAGCCCAGATATCAGGGGGCAGGGGAGGGCTTCACTAACATTCTCCCTTTCTGGGTATAGGGGCAGGAAGGGCACAGAGCAGGTTATCTATGATCCGGCAGACGGGTAAAGGAGAGTCTTGGAGCCCTCGGTGGCTTTAACAGGCTTTTACTGAGCTGTTACATGTAGTATAGCAACCAGGTACATGGCAGGCAGGGGTGCTGGGGTGGGGGGAGCCAGGAGGCCGGCAGACCCCCAAGGCCCTGGCAAGTCTTCACTCTGGGCTTCTCTAGCTTCTCTCTCTTTCTCTCTCCTGCCTCTCTGTTGCTTCTTCTCTTGCTTATCTCCTTACTATAGCAATAGTCCTCCCATGGCCCACAGAAGTAAATAAGACAGTTTGCAACAATGTAACAACTTCAGGCACCCCCATCAGGCAGGGCAATCCCAATGGTGGGAGAGCAGAAAAACCTGAAAACCATTTACCCTATACTAGGTCACTTCCCGGTAGCAGGTGGTGAATTCCTGCTGTTCCAACTGACCCAGTTGGTTCCCTAAACCTTACCATGCTGACTACTTCCTGAGGGGCCTGACTGCTAAGTGTAATGCCCTTACTGTAATACGGAAGAAAAACAGAAGGAAGGTAATTTATTTGAAGAGTCTCACCTCGCTGTGTAAATACTTGGGCATTACTATATCAGATAGCACATAGGAGGTCCACAGACAGTTGCTCGCCCCTTGAATGGACCAGGGCCAAAGGCAGTCAATCAGGGGCTGCTATTGGGATCAGCAGTAAAGGCTATGTCATTTGTGACTGGTTTCCCGAAATGGTGAGCAACTCTTGGGAAAGTTCTGGAAAAGAAACCTCCCTGTAACTGACTGTAGTTGAACTTCAGGAAATTCAGTGTGCATTTGAAATATCTGAAAATTACTTTGTTTAAAATGGAGGTTGGTTCTAGGCTGAGATGCGCAAAGCACTGGGGCATTTGAAAACCACGTGGCACAAAGGACAATTATTTCTTGTGCAGGAATGTCTTACAAAGGGCTGCTGGACACAGCTTCCCCTCTCCCTGCTCCAGGCTCCTTTCTGGTGTTGGGACCTGAGTGGGCAGGCGGGGAGGGTATTTTTAGGAGTGGGGTGGGCTGACTGTCTTGGGGAGGATGCTCTTGCCACTCAGGTGGCTGGTAGCATTCTGTCATTGCAGAGTCATGCTGTGAGTCTACAGCTAGACAGGCAGAGACTAACTCTGAGGGCAGTGCATTGGTCTGTGCAGCGGCTGTCTGCTGGGAAATTCATATTCCTATTACAAATGAGTTTATTATATAATTCACACAAAATTAACTCATTTAAAGTCTACAGTTCAGTATTTTTTTGTATATTCAGAGAGTTGTGCAAACGTCACTATGATCTAATTTTAGAACATTTCATCCACAGGGAAGAAAGCTCGTGCTCCTCAGAGGTCACTCTCCGTACCCTCTGCCCTCAGCCCAGGCCACCACTAGTCTGTCTCTGTAAGGGTCACATAAATGGGATCATACAATATGTGGTTTTGGGGGGTTTTTTTGACTCAGTGTCATGTCACAAGGCACATCCACACTGTACCATGAATTGGGGCTTCATTCTTTTTTGTGCCAAATACTCATTTTTTGTATGACTATATTACCTTTAGTTTATTCATTCATCAGTTGTTAAACATTTGAATTCATTCCATGATTTTTGCCTATTATGAATAATGCTGCTATGAACATTCCTACACAAGGTTTGTGTGGATATATGTTTTCATTTCCTCTGGCTATACATCTAGGAATTAGAATTGTGGAGTCACATGGTAATTCTAACCTTAACCTTTTGGATAACTGTTAGACTGTTTTCCAAAGCAGCTGCGCAATTTTATGCTCCCATCAGAAGAGTACACAGCTCCAACTTCTCCACCTCTGAGTGAATGTTTGTCAATTTTCAATTATACATAAACCTAGTGGCTGGGAAGTGATCTATTGTTGTAGTTTTGATTTGAATTTCCTTGTTGATTTTTGATTTAGAGCATCATTTCCATGCACTTATTGGCCATTTGCAGGTCTTGGAAAAATGTCTATTTAGATAATTTACACATATTTTAATTGGGTGATCTATTATCTTGGGGTTTTTTTTTTCAATCGTGTTATGAGTCTTAAATATATACATCCTATCTATAAGTTGCTGACCAGGTATTTGATTTACACATCATTCATGAACAAGTTTTAAATTTTTATTTATTTTATCTGTTTTTTTCCTTTGTCACTTGTGCTTTTGATGGGTTATCTAAGGTTTTACCCATGCCAAAGTTGCAAAGTTTCACTCATACAACTTGTATGATTTTAGTGGTTTTAATGCTTACATTTAAGTCAAATGATCCATTTTGAGTTCATTTTTATATAGGGTGTGAGGAAGGGGTCAGACTCCTTTTGCATGTGGACATCTAGTGGTCCCAGCACCATCGCTGAAGAGATTATTCTTTTTCCCCCATTGATTGGTCTTGGCCTTCTTATTCATAAATGTGTATTTCTTTATGAATGTTCACTTCTATTCCACTGATTCACATGCCTGTCTCCTTATGCTAGTACCACTCTGCTTGATTACTGTACCCATATGGGTTCAAAATGGATCTTCCAACACCTTCCCCTCTCACATTGTCCCTATAAGGGGGATCCAACTCTTGGTTCAACATCTCCCATTCTCTCCTCTGCAGTCACCACAGGGGTTAACTCCAGGGCCTCTTACTGTGGTGGCCACAGGCAGGCAGTCCTCACAAGTGAGATAATAATCCTACTTTCATGGACTTTTCAACCCACAAAAAGTTCAAGTATCCATATCTGACCAACTATGGACATGCAAGCTCCTTCAATATGGATTTGGGGGTCTTAGAGAATTTCTTTCAAGCTCTGGTCTAGTGGAAACAGTCTGAGCACAGTGTGGCAAGAGATAAACCCCAGGTGATAGAAGAAAAGCCCATGTATCTGAAAAGTACTCATTAAATAGGTAGAAGAACAATCAGAAGAACACGGTACCATGAAAACCAAAAGAAAAAGGCATTTTGGGGGGGGCGGAGCAACATGGCGGCGAGGAGACGCTGCGAGTAAGATCTCCCATTAAAAAAAGTGAATAGGGAGGAAAAGCGGCAGGTCCCAGTGAGAACCGGGACACGGAAGATAAACGGGTGACGCCAGCGAACTGCCCGAAGAAGAAAGTGGCCATAAAAGAGGACTAGAAGGGAGGGAAGCGCAGAACCCTGCTCCCCTCCCCCGCCCACAGAGGCGGCACTCTCCGACCGGCAGAGAGGAGGAAACAACAAACCAAAACGGCCCACAAGAACAAACGACGTAGCAAGCGGGACCGTGAGTGGAAAGGAACTATTGCAGCCACCACACCCCGTGAACGGGAGCTGTGGAGAACCCTGCAGGATCCGCCGGGGAGGTGAGCTCCAGGCGCCATTAAAGAGAGACCCCGCCCCTGGGGAGGAGACCAGCACCAGCACACAGCCCCGGGCCGCCTGGTAAGCCTGCGGGAAAAGCGGCGCGCTGGAAAAGCAGACGCGGATCACGGTCAGGATTGCGCGGAAAAGCGGCGCGCTGGAAAACCAAGTGCAGATCGGAATCGGGATCGCGCGCGGAAAAGCAGTGCAGTTGAAAAGCAAATGCGGATCCAGATCACAGCTGCCCAGGTCCCTGCGCCTGCGACCTAGGCTTGCGGGGAGACGCGCGGAGGCCCTCCCTGAGTGAGCAGGAACCAGGCGCCCAGGCACTGGAGCGGGATTCAAAAGGCGCCATTCCCGCGCCACTGAACTGGGCTACAGCCTGAGTCCTGGATCTGAGGGCTTTGGAACTGAGACCCGGGGCACGAAAATAGGGGCGTGGGTTCCCCACGACGGTGGGGCACAAGGCAGACACAGCACCCCAAAGCCGTTGAGGTTTACCCTACCATTCCCGCTCTATTCCCTGTCCCACGGGGTGGAAAATCAGCTCCCCAAGGGCTCCAGGAGAGATCTCTGGCGCCACCTAGCGACTTGAAGCCAGCAGAGGCGCCTAGAGGAGCCAGTGACCAGCTGGGGAGTTAGCCCACACCAGGCCCCTTCCAACCAGTAGTCTGAGCCCACAGGGGGAGCGAGCACCCACAGCCGGGGCAGACCAGGCGCGCAGAAGAGTGTGCCTGAGACCGGATGTGCAGGGAGTGTGTCCCACATCACCATCTTAGAACAGGGACATTTCTTCAGTAAAGACTACCTGCAGAAGGCTTCCTCAGGAGCCAGAGGTGAGCGGGGGAAGTTCACCCACGCCAGACCCCCTCTGGCCTGCAGTCCAAGCCCAGAGGGGGAGCAGGAACCCACCGCTGGGGCAGACCAGGCGCACAGGGGAGTGTGTCCCCACATCGGCATTTTAGAACAGGGACCTTTCTCCAGTAAAGACTGCTTGAAACTGACAGATGACTCCTGGAGGAACCAGAGGAGAGCAGAGAAGCTCACCCAAGATGCCGGCCAGTCCCAACTACACAGTGTCCCAATGCATACGGCAAATTAGAAAACAGACAGTAGGGAGGAGAAGAACCACACGCAACCTAGCAACTCCCCAGGGAAAAAGCACACCACAAAAAGAAAAGCAGCCCCCAGATTGCAACGACAGTAACTTGGAAGAACTTCTGAGCCTTCCAGAAAGAGAATTTAAAATTGCCGTGATTAAAAAACTGACAGAAGTCATAAAGGAAAACAATGATAAGGGAAAAATAATCAACGATCAGAAGAATGCAATTGAGTCCCTAGAGAGGGAAAACAATGGTCAGAAGAAAGAAATTGAGTCCCTAAAGAGGGAAGTAAAAGAAATGCAGGAGATCAAAGAATTAATGGAAGAACTAAAGAATTCTGGGAAAAGCAATGAAAGCAGAATAGATGAAATGGAAGAACGAATAAGTACTCTTGAAGACACAGAAATAAAAAGAACCAAAACAGAAAAGGAAAGAGAAGTACGAAGGAAAAAGAACGAAGAAAGACTTCGGGAACTATCTGACTCCATGAGGAAAGGAAATATAAGAGTTATAGGAATACCAGAAGGAGAGGAGAGAGATGTAGGAACAGAGAAAATATTCAAAGAGATAATTGAAGAGAACTTCCCAAATGTGAAGAAGGAGCTGAAAATTGATATACAAGAAGCAAGAAGAACACCAAACTTCCACGACGAAAGGAAAAATACAGCAAGACACATAATAGTAAAGCTCCCAAGAATCCAGGACAAGGAAAAAATAATGAAGCTGGCAAGAGGGAAGAAACAGATAACAGTCAAAGGAAAGCCAATCAGGCTGACATCAGACTTCTCCGAAGAAACACTACGGGCAAGGAGAGAGTGGAGGGACATAGTCAACAGACTCCAAGAAAACAGATGCCAACCAAGAATTCTCTATCCCGCAAAGCTCTCCTTCCTCTTTGAAGAAAGAATATGGACCTTCCCAGACAAACAGAAACTCCGGAATTTCATTACAACTAAACCCTCACTCCAAAAAATACTACAAGGAGTCCTAAAGCCAGAACCTCAGAGGGACGAATAACAATGAAAGAAGGCCAAAAAAAAAAATAAAAGTTATTAAAAGAATAAATAAATAAAATCAAAGGAAAGACAAACACAATGGCAAATACAGATGCTAACATATCAATATTAACTCTAAATGTAAATGGACTAAACTCTTCAATAAAAAGACACAGAGTTGCAGCCTGGATTAAGAAACAAAACCCAACCTTTTGCTGTCTCCAGGAAACACATTTAGCTACAAAAGATAAAAATAGGCTCAAAGTTAAAGGATGGAAAACAATCCTACAAGCAAATGGACCAAAAAAGAAAGCAGGAACAGCTATACTTATATCAGATAAAACAGATTTCAAACTCAAAAAGATAAAAAGAGACCCCAATGGTCACTACATTATGATCAAGGGGACAATACTTCAAGAAGAAATAACACTCATTAACATATACTCACCAAACGAAGGAGCACCAAAATATATCAGACAACTGTTGTCCTCTCTGAAAACAGACATCAGAGAAAACACATACGTAGTGGGAGACTTCAACACACCACTATCAACAATGGATAGATCAACAAGACAAAAAATAAGTAAAGAAACCAAAGCTCTAAATAAGGACCTAGAGCAATTGGGCTTAACAGACATCTATAGAACACTAAACCCCCAAAAAACGGAGTACACATTTTTCTCAAGCGCACACGGATCATTCTCCAGGATCGATCACATACTGGGGCACAAGACAAACATCAACAGATACACCAAGATTGAAATCATATCAACCATCTTTTCTGACCATGAAGGCATCAAACTAGAAATAAACCATAAAAAGAAGGCGAGGAACTTTCCTTCCTCATGTAGATTAAAAACCACACTACTGGAAGACCACTGGACTAATGAGGAGATCAAAGAAGAAATTAAAAAATTCTTTGAATTGAACGACAAGGAGGACACCAATATCCTAAATGTATGGGATGCAGCAAAAGCAGTAATAAGAGGAAAATATATAGCAATAGAAGCTCACATCAAGAAACAAGAAAGAACTCAAAAAAAACAACCTAATCTCGAAGCTCAAAGATCTAGAAAAAGAACAACAAAAAAACCCCAAAACCAGTAGAAGAAAAGAAATAATAAAAACCAAAGCAGAAATAAATGAAATTGAAACTAAAAATACAATCCAAAAGATCAATGAAACCAAGAGCTGGTTCTTTGAAAAAATCAATAAAATAGACAAACCCCTAGCCAGGCTCACAAAGGAAAAAAGGGAGAAAGCACAAATAAACAGGATCATCAATGAAAGAGGAGCAATCACAACGGACACAGCAGAAATCAAAAGAATAATCAGTAACTACTATGAAGAGTTATATGGAAACAAGTTTAACAATCTAGAGGAGATGGACAAATTCCTACAACTCTACAATCACCCAAAGCTAGATAAAGAAGAAATAGAACACCTAAACAGACCAATTACAAGCAGCGAAATTGAAATGGTAATCAAAAACCTCCCCAAAAACAAAAGCCCAGGATTTGATGGATTTACAAATGAATTCTACCAAACATTCAGAGACGAATTAGTGCCTATCCTTCACAAACTCTTCCAAAAAATTGAGAAGGAAGGGACAATACCAAACACGTTCTATGAAGCCAACATTACACTAATACCAAAACTGAACAAGGACAACACAAAAAAGGAAAACTACAGGCCAATCTCCCTAATGAACACTGATGCAAAAATCCTCAATAAAATTTTAGCTATCAGAATCCAACAATGTATCCATAAGATAATTCACCACGACCAAGTAGGATTCATTCCAGGGACACAAGGATGGTTTAACATCCGAAAATCAATCAACGTTATCCAACACATCAACAAAAAGAAATATAAAAACCATATGATAATATCAATAGATGCTGAGAAAGCTTTCGACAAAGTGCAACACCCATTCATGATAAAAGCCCTTGAAATTCTTGGGATACAAGGAACATACCTCAACATCATAAAGGCCATCTATGACAAGCCAACAGCCAGTATCATTCTCAATGGTGAAAAGCTGAAAGCAATTCCATTAAGATCTGGAACAAGACAAGGATGTCCACTCTCACCACTGCTTTTCAATATAATACTGGAAGTCCTAGCCAGAGCAATAAGACAAGAGAAAGACATCCAAGGAATCCAAATAGGAAAAGAAGAAGTCAAACTATCACTATTTGCAGATGATATGATAATATACATAGAGAACCCCAAAAAGTCCACAGAAAAACTAATTCAACTCATCAATCAGTTCAGTAAAGTGGCAGGATACAAAATCAACACGCAAAAGTCAGTAGCCTTCCTATACACAAACAATAAATCTGAAGAAGAAGAAATCAAAAAAACCATCCCTTTTTTTATTGAAACAAAAAAAAATCAAATATTTGGGAATAAATCTAACAAAAGAGGTAAAGGACCTATACAAAGAAAACTATAAAACACTGTTAAAAGAAATAGAAGAAGACACAAAGAAATGGAAAGACATCCCCTGCTCATGGATTGGAAGAATAAACATTATTAAAATGGCCATCCTCCCAAAAGCAATATACAGATTCAATGCTATTCCAATCAAAATTTCAATGTCATTCTTCAAAGAAATAGAACAATTATTGATGAAATTCATATGGAATCACAACAAAACCCGAATAGCCAAAGCTCTCCTGAAAAAAAAAGAAGGGAATGGAGGCATCACACTCCCAGACTTCAAACTCTACTACAAAGCCATAATCATCAAAACTGCATGGTATTGGAACAAGAACAGACATACAGACCAATGGAATCGAATACAAAATCCAGAAATAAACCCACAGATTTATGGTCAACTAATCTTTGACAAAGGAGCAAAGACTATGCATTGGAGCAAAGAAAGTTTGTTCAATAAATGGTGCTGGGAAAACTGGGTCGCTACATGCAAAAGAATGAAGCTTGACCACTACCTCACACCATACACAAAAATCAACTCAAAATGGATTAAAGAACTAGACATAAGACCTGAAACCATAAAATATATAGAAGGAAATATAGGCGAAACACTACGTGATTTGCACATCAAAGACATCTTTACAGACACATCACCCAAAGCAGTGATAGTGAAGGCAAAGATAAACAGCTGGGACTACATCAAATTAAAGAGCTTCTGCACAGCAAAAGAGACAATAACAAAAACAAAGAGAAACCCCACCAACTGGGAGAACATTTTTGCACCCAACACTAATGATAAAGGACTGATCACAAAAATCTGCAAAGAGCTGATGAGACTCAACAACAACAAAGAAAATAATCCAGTCAAAAAATGGGCAGAAGAGCTAAAAAGAAACTTCTCTGAAGAGGAAATGCAAATGGCCAACAGGCATATGAAAAAATGTTCAACATCACTTGTCATCAGGGAAATGCAAATCAAAACTACCATGAGATACCATCTTACACCAGTGAGAATGGCACATATTAAAAAAACTAGCAACAACAAATGTTGGCGAGGGTGTGGAGAAAAAGGAACTCTTCTGCACTGTTGGTGGGAGTGCAAACTGGTCCAACCACTGTGGAGAGCTGTGTGGAGATTTCTGGACCTACTAAACATAGAGCTTCCATATGATCCAGCAATTCCACTCCTAGGTATTTACCCAAAGGACACAGAAACATCAATTCCAAAGAACACCTGCACCCCTATGTTTATAGCAGCACTGTTTACAATAGCTAAGCTTTGGAAACAACCCAAATGCCCAAAAATAGATGACTGGATCAAGAAGATGTGGTACATATATACCATGGAATATTACTCAGCAATCAAAAAAGATAAACACATGCAATTTGCAGCAACATGGATGGCACTGGAAGGGATCATGCTCAGCGAAATAAGCCAAAAAGAAAAAGAAAAAGAAAAATACCGGATGGTCTCACTCATAGCAGGAATCTAGAAAACTTAAATAATGGACCAGGAAAACGAATAACTATAAGAAAGTGAAAATCAAAATCAACAAAAAACTACGAACCAGAGACACTTTTAAGGGGGCGGGGGTGGGAGGGGAGAGATTGGGGTCAGAATGGGGGGGCTGCAATTGTATGGGGAATATAAAAATAAAATTTATTATTAAAAAAAATAATAAAATAAAAAAAAAAAGGCATTTTAGGAGGCTGCGGAAACATGCCATGCCATCCATCGCAGTATTAGTGACATTAGCTTTGACCACTGGGTTAAGGGGATGTCCACCAGATTTCAAAGTTACTGTTTTTCTCTATGTAATGAAAAAGCAATTTGTGAAGGGATGCTTTGAAACTACAGTGTTCCTCGTCAAGCTTTCATCCACTAGTTCTGGCACCCACTGATGATTTTCTAATGCCATCGCTCACTCCACATTTACTAGTTGGCATCTTGCTGTATGGAAGTGTTCCCTTTCTGTTAACTTAATTGAATTTATTACTTTATGTCACAGACTCATAGATTCTTATTTTATTTTAAACATTTGTAATTTATTTTCATGATTTATTTTGATTGTTCATTTGCACTCTATGTGACCAGAGGGAACCCTTACAAGTCTACTCTGGTGTCCTTTGGCATGTCCCCATCATTATTCTTCTAGGAATCTTAAGAATTTCAGATAGGCCATTTAGTTGACAACTGGTCTCTGGTTTGCTCTGTCCTCATGGCAGCCTAAGAAATAAGTGCAAATGAATCCAACCAGTAATGGGACTTTTCCTCACAATCTGCACATTGAATTTTTATTTTAAAAGCATATAAGATTGTATTATGCACTTTGCATAGTTTTTTTTTTTTTTAAGATTTGTTCTATTTTATTTATACATAGAGGAACTGGGTACAGGCCAGAGGTGCAGGGGGCAAGAGGATTCACCAGAGATAGAGTTAGGAACAGAAGAACAGGCAGATCTACTGAAATATGCTGCTAAGGGGAGTGGTGGGTGAGACAGGAGAGGTCAGCTGTGCCATATGTGGGTCAGCTCCCTGGCCAGGGATCGAACTCAGGCCATAGAGGTGATAGCATTGAGACTTAACCCCTAGGCCACCAGGAAGGTCCCCATTTTATAAAGCTTTTGCTTTATTATACACTCCTAGTTTTTAGTCACATAAAATCACCTTTTTCAATAAATGAACACCAGGGCTTCTGGTCATCATGGTGACTAAATGCTACTCCAAACACTTCAGTCTATAGATTCAAACACAAACCAGTCTAGAACTAAAACTCACAGGACTTAACGAGGGACCCTTCTGCCATCCTGGGCACACCAGCCATCCATGATAATAACTCTCACTAGTAAATTCAAAGTCTGCAAAACCACAGCGAGGCAGTCTGTAGACGAACAAAGGGGCTACAACTAGAATTAACAAGATAACTGAAAATAAATGTATATAAATATCCGAAGAGATAAAGAATATAGTAACCACAAGGCAAAAGCAGATGAAGACATAAGGGGAAAAAATACAATTACAGAAACAAACCAGTTATGTTAGCTCTCTCTCATCTTGTACCATTTCATTTCTAAGTTTGTTTAGTAAATCTCTCCTGTGTGCTAAACACATACCAGGCACTGCAACCCTCAAGAAGTTTATATTCCATTCAAACAACAAACATTGTGGGATAATATTGACTTCTAGATAAACGGTTATTCTTTTTGTTGCCACATATGAAATTTTATTAAATATCAGGACATTGTTGCCTCTTCCCCCTTCTGAGCATGTAGTAATTACTGTTTTGCTTTTGTGGATTGTTTGGCAATTGGGAGAGTTTTGCGAGCTACTGGGGCATATGAATTGGAAGGGCTGAAGAAGTAGAGACAATAGACTAATTATATAGGATGGAAGGAACTGTCAGTACTGTCATCATAACTAGCCTGTTTAGCTTAGCTTCCCATTCCTTACCACGAGGGGGGCAACCAATAATTAAATGCAATCCTCTTTCATTAGTCTCACAAAATCCCTCACTTATAATAAGTCATTAGTTATAACAACAAAGTAGCAATTCAAACAGCTGGCTGCTGGCACAAGAGACCTTTGTTTTTCTCTTACTGTATCCTTCCAATGGGATGTGCTCTTAACCTGTGTTAACCAACCACTGCTATTGGTGCAACAGAGCAAAATAGTGATGCCTTCTGTTGGAAACCCCCCCAAAAAAAGAGTGCTTTTTTGCGGTCTGTGAAACCAAGATTAAAGATTATGTGATTTTTACTTGTAATCAGGGAAATGCAAATCAAAACTACAATGAGACACCATCTTACACCAGTGAGAATGGCACAAATTAAAAAAACTAGCAACAACAAATGTTGGCAAGGATGTGGAGAAAAAGGAACTCTCCTGCACTGCTGGTGGGAGTGCAAACTGATCCAACCACTACGGAGAGCTGTGTGGAGATTCCTCAACCTGCTAAAGATGGAGCTTCCATATGATCCAGCAATTCCACTCCTAGGTATTTACCCAAAGGACACAGAAACATTAATTCAAAAGGGCACCTGCACCCCTATGTTTATTGCAGCACTATTTACAATAGCCAAGCTATGGAAACAACCCAAATGCCCAAAAATAGATGACTGGATCAAGAAGATGTGGTACATATACACTATGGAATATTATTCAGCATTCAAAAAAGATAAAAACACGCAATTTGCAGCAACATGGATGGAGCTGGAAGGGATCATGCTCAGTGAAATAAGCCAGAAAGAAAAAGAAAAATATCGGATGGTCTCACTCATAGCAGAAATCTAGAAAACCTAAATAAGGGACCAGGGAAAGGAATAACTATAAAAAAGAAAAAATCAAAATCAACAAACAACTATGAATCAGACACGATGGTGGGGGGAAGGAGTAATTGGGGTCAAAATAAGGAGGGTGCAATTGTATGGGGAATATAAAAATAAAAAAAATTAAAAAAAAGGGTTGTGTGATTTTTAAAAATCTCTTTAACCACTTTAGTTCTATACATTCAAATGGTTTCCTTTTTGCAGCGGTGTGTGATTAATTTGAAGTCAAGCTATAGCCAACTCAAAGTATTTCTTTGTACTTGTTTTTCTTTGTATTTAGATTCATTTTTCCCTAAATAAAATGGAGATGCTTTAGTAGCTACTCTAGAACCCTTAGATAATTGAGCCACTCACATTATCAGTTGTAAAAAATTTTGTATCAGCCAGGAAATCTGACAAAATAGTCCACAAAAACTCAAAGTTGAAATGAAGCACATTAGTTATTACACTGTTTAAAACTTTTGACTTAACTGGCTTTCCTAAGTTTTAATTTTCCAAATGAAAAGATATCATTGAAAGTTTAAGTAGGATTTTCTCACAAGGAAATATTTTAACACAAAAATCATAACCATTAATATAAATTTATTCTTTTAAAATTTTTTTTGGTAAAGATTTATTAAGTATACAAGAACTGGGGTGTAGGCTAGAGGTGTGGGGGAGGGGATGAGGTGGGTGAAAGGATTCACCAGAGATAGGGTGGGGAGCAGAACAGGCAGATCCACTGAAATACGCTGCTGAGGGGAGCAGAGGGTGAGACGGGAGAGGTCTGCTATGCCATATGCGGGTTAGCTCCCTGGCTGGGGATTGAACTCAAGCCATCTTGGTGGTGATAGCGCTGAGACAATAAATTATAGTCTCCCTATAATTTATAATTTATAGGGAGGCCCCTATCAATTTATTCTTATATTTAAAACTGCAGGGAAATCTGGAAAAGTCACATGATGACATTCTTGAAAAGGCAAAACTAGGGTGCCTGTAAGTTCAGGGTTTGCCATGGATTGGGGATGGAGTAGGGTCAAAGAGGTGAACAGAGCATTTTAAGGCAGTGGAACTGCTGTTTGATACTGTATCAGCGGATCATGTCATGGCACATTTGTACAAATCCACAGGACATATACACCCCAAGCTTGAATTCTCATGTAAACAATGGTCCTGGGGTGGTAACGCGTGAAGGAAGTCCATCTTTTGTAGTGAATACACCACTCTGGTCCAGGATTCTGATAGTGGGTGGCTGTACATATATGGGGAGCAGCATGTATTGGGAAATCACTGTACTTTTTGCAGTTTTGCTGTGAGCTTACCCTGCTTTTTAAAGTCTATTTTTAAAACTATGTAACTCCAAAGGGAACTAAGGCAAACAAGTCACGGCAGTTTCAGTCCTGGCTTCCATTAAGTTCCTATCACTAACTTGACAGTCATTCTGTCCTGTGAATTTCCTCAATCAGAATCACATATAAACTGATTTGTGCAAATCCCATTAGCTTTTCTATCTTAAGTGGCACCTTAAGTCAAACAATGTAAGTGATGAAATCCTTCAGTCAGAATGAGAAAATTCAGAAACCTCATTCTGTTTTTATTCTCATGCTATAAGGAAAAAAATCAAATTATCCTAATTCTGTTAGGATCAAAATAAAAGCTTTGATTTTTAAAGAAGCTTATTTAAAAGTAAGCCCAAATAAAAACCTTAAGATAAAGCACTTCTATTTTGAATTGGTGGAATATATAGAATATAGATGATTTTCTCTGTAAGCTTATAAATCTTCACTCAGTAGGGTAAGTTCTGCTGTGGTTTAGACAAAACACACCAAAATATGTGGCTTAACATATAGAAGTTCCTTTTTCTTTTTTTAAAGATTTATTTATTCATGCAAACAAGAACTGGGGTACAGGCCAGAAGTACCAGGGGTGAGACGATTCACCAGAGACAGAGTGGGGAGCAGAACAGGCGGATCGACCGAAATACACTGCTGAGGGGAGCAGCGGGCGAGTCAGGAGAGGTTTACTGCACCATGTGGCTCACCTCCCTGGCAGGGATAGAACTCGTGCTGCAGTGGTTGTAGGGTGCTTCATAGTGCTGCAGCTTAACCCCTTGCGCCACCAGGGAGGCCCCAGAAGTTTACTTTTCAATCATATAAAATCAACTGAGAGTCTAGCTGAACTTTTTGTAGTCCCTGAGAAATCAAGGTCACTTTGATTTTCCCATTCTAAACTTAGGCTTCCCCTGCGATGCCATTAACAAAAGAAGTGGGTTTGTCACTGGCCAAGTCCGGGAGTGACACACACCACTTCCACTCACATTCAACTGGTCACCACTAGCCATTGCTTACCTGCGAGGAAGTTGGGGAGTGAGTAAATTTTCTTTATGCCAGGAACTTAAGCCACACAGCTATTGGTGAACACTAATAATGTCATAAAAATTTTTGTATCTCATGATATCACACTGAATGTAGAATGCTAACTTTTAAAATTTTTATTTATATATTTGTACATCGTTGTTCATTTTTGTACAATGTTTGATTTCTCCTCTCAGGTGTAATCCCATAAAATTACCACCTCGAAGATACCTGTGAACCACCTCATAGACTTTTATGCTCTTCCCTTCCATTTTGATCCCTCTCCCTCCAATTTATAGTTGTTTTCCTTTTTTGATCCCTTGTATTGTCTCCCTATGTTTCTCCTATATGTGAAACCAGGAATGGATAACACAACAAAACCTATGTGAAATTCATGGTTTATCTGGAAGATTAAAAAAGAAAAAACAAACATATAAAAAGATAGGACATTTCATTTTTAATCAGTCAAAAATGAAAAGACTTCTGGACAATGTCAAATTCCACACACCATAATGCTATAGTTACACATTAAATATAATTACTATCTATACATATGCAAAAATATAAAGTTCTATTTCATACAATAAAACCTTTTATAGAAACCACTTTAAAATTAAGCAGAACTTCTCAACATTAATATGTGAGATATAAGTTCTTCTAAAGGTTCCTTTTTTAAGGTTTTAAAACAAAATGCTAAATCTAAAAACAATTTCCTTTCTGTCAGTTCCCAAATTAAGTCTACTTAAAACTAAACAAAAATTAATAGCGCAGTCACATACTACTTAAATAATATTGTTCAGGCATGTCTAAAATCCTCCATTTTTTCAAGTATGGAAATAGAACTCATATATTCCACAATACAGTACTAAATAGAATGAATATTTAAGAAAGACTGTTGTCATATGGCACAGAACTGTTTTATCTCTTTGATGTTTTGAAATAAATTATCAGTTTTTTGGTTTTTGTTTTTCCTAAAAGGCCAAAATTATATTCTACCTTAAGATAATTTTGACTGTGATAAGACTTAAGAGTGTAAAATATAACACAAAGTTGTATCACAAAAGTAAAGCTGGTAACAAATTATAAAAGAAGCCAGTACTCTACTCAGATATACCCATGAATTAGAGCTCATCGTGATAAAAATATTCATCATGAAGCTGTCTGCCATAATCTGTGGCTTCACTCGTAAGAAACAAGTCCTGGTTTTCCAGAATCTCTGCTTCAGAGAGTTTTCTGTCACTATTCAAATCCATCTCATCAATTAGATGAAGAGCCTTTAAAACAAAACCAAACCAAAAGATTATTTCAGTAAGATGTTTCACATTTAAATGTGATTTGATTTGTCAAAACCATTCGGGTGTGTCAAATACTTATTAATGTCTAAATATCCCAAAGTATTACATATTATAACTGTATACATATTATAATACATATACATATTATAATATACATATTATAATATGTATAAGTATTACATATTATAAAAGTCTATGGCTTTTCTCATTATCTCCTTAATTTCTGTTGGGTCCTGCCTCTCACTCATTCAATTTTCTTTCAAATATCTCAAAGTTAAGCAAAATTAATATAACCCACCTAGAGGCATTAGGTACATACAAAATTTTATTATCTATTATTTGTTAACTATCAAATTAATATATGATGCAGTCTTAACTCGTTTGTCACTCTTACAACCTAAATATTCATAGATTTAAATCAAGAAATAGCAAAACATACAACTTAATTAAAAAATGGGTAGAGACTAGAGAGGGATTGTAAAGGACTGTGGGGGTGGTGGTGCAGTGACATACCTTAGAGGAGGTGTGAACCTGTTCCCCTAAATCATATGCAGTGTTGTAAACCAATGCTACCTCAATTTAAAAAAATAGAAAAATGGGCAGAGGATATAAATGGACATTTATAAGTGCGGGTAAGGAATCCTTGTGCAGAACTGGGAGGAATGTAAATGACTGCAGCCTCTATGGAAAACGGAATAGAGATTATTCAAAAATTAAAAATATAAACTACATGATCTAATAATCTCACTTGTGGGTACCTCCCCAAATTATAAGAAAACACTAATTTGAAAAGACATATGCACCCCTATGTTCACTGCAGCACTATTTACAAGGGCCAAGATTTGGAAACAACTGAAATACACATCAACAGATGACTGGATAAAGAAGAAGAGATATATACACACAATAGAACACTACTCAGTTATTTAAAAAAAAAAAGGAACCCTGCCATTGACTTTGAGGGGATCGTGCTTAGTGAATTAAGTCAGAGGAGAAAGACAGGTATTGTTTAATTTCACTTACTTGTAGAAAAAAGCAATAAGCGAACAAAGCACAATAGACACTAAGAGGCTTGACAGTAGGACGGTGATTACCAGAGGGAAGGTGTGGCGGGAATAGGTGCTAGTTGGTGGTGGATGGTGACTGGATACTTGGCAGTGGGGACGGAATGATACCTACAGTTGCTGAAGTAAGAAACTATACACCTGAACCCTATACAGTGCTGTAAAGTAGTATGACCACCATAAAAAAGAGAAAAAAATAAACAGCAATGCACTGATTTTATTTATTTATTTTTTTAAATAAGTAATTTCTTACTTCTTTCTTTGGCTTAAAATTCTAAACTTCCTCTTGTACCAGTTGCACCAAATTTGGGGAGACAGTCACTCAGTAACACTCACCTCTTCTTGTGCAATGCCCTGATTATTGGGTACCACCCAAGACAGCAGCTCTTGGGGATTAAGTTTGCCATCGGCATCTTTGTCATAATCATTTAGGAATCGATCTTTCTCAACAAGTATCCACTCTGGATCTTCATTTGCTGCTTTAATATGTAAAAAACACAAATATACATACTTAAGAACATCACATATATCCAATAAAAAGCTTGTAGCCCTAGAATAAGAGAAGTAAATTTAAAGCTTACTACATAAAGGAAGCCAATGAAACAGATCTACTTAACAGAAAAGCCACGAAATAGGTACAAACTATATAGTAATTACAAAAGTAACTCATAAGTCTGAACAATTCAAGAGTTTTTAAACTGATGCATATAATCATAACTATTCTGTTAACTGCTGCTACTTGTTTGGCTGGCCTTCCCAAATTTGAGCAGATTAACATTTATATACATCATGTGACTATACAAAGCTTCCTAAGGGTTCTTACAAAATAATCCCCTGTATAATTTTAAAGTGACATTCACTTGAGCTATAAGATGGGGAGGATGGAGGAGCAAGGTGGGGACGGGGAGCACTGGACAATGGGGAGTGTGGTGTGGGGACATTCATCTGAGTGGGTGTGATCCTGAGCCTCTGAATCACTTATCTCAAAAAAATTAACATTCGCAGTAAGATGCTTTTAAACAACAATTCTGAAAAGAGCTACTTATAGAAAGGGCTGTATACGCAAGCTCTTAAGATCCACTTATTTTTAACAAAAGGTATATATTTTATTAAAAACTATCAACTTTCACTTTCTCACTCTTTTGAATTGGTAACTATATTTGTTTGGAAAGGAAGAAAAATGATTGAATCTGGACATGGAACTAAAATGAACCACCAGCATTCTCAGATAAGCGATAAATCATTTCACTTGTACTATATTGTATTTAAGTCAGCAGAACAAGTGAAATCAGGCATAGGTTTTTTTGTTTCTGTTTCCTCTGTTAAACAGAACTCTAAATGATCAAGGCTGTTTCAATTTTCTTCCTAAATTCTGTTCCCACCTCCCCCTCCCCAACCGCCACACTTGCCCAGACTACTACTTACTTGGATCCCGCCTGTAGTCACCAAGAAATTCTTCCAAACTAACAAATCCATCACCATTTTTGTCATGTTCGTCTAAAGCCTCTTGAATGACAAACTCCTATTGCATGGTCATAAAAAAAACAGTCACAAAACTTTCAATCCCATGCAAATCAACCCTACCATAGAACTCCCTTAGGAATAATCCTCTTGGTGATTCACGCTTGCAAGACAACCTTCCTAAACACTGGAATAAGAAGCAAGACTAAAATTCTAAATGTTAATGGCTTTTAACTTAACATCCTTAAGCTTTGGTATTGAGAACTCCACTTTCACCCTCTCTTACAATCCTGGCATTGAACTCACACTCCTATTTTCTGCACATTCTTTTCCTCAAGAATGATATCTCTGAACTATCCTGTCTTCTTTAACCCTATTTTCCCTCCAATCTAGTAACAACCCCAAAAGAACCCTTAAGATATCTTTGCAGTTGTAACTGTTTAATCTCCTGATCTGAACCCCTAAAACCTCCACCTCCTTGCTTCCTCTTCCACCAATCTACCTCCATGTGCCACCCTAAATCTGACTTTCACTCTTATCTAAACTTCTTACCAACCAAATATTTTAACCCAAACACTACCCCTCTCTCTATTTACACTTGGCCCTGCACGACCTGTTTCACAGCCAGTGGGTGGTACCTCCCTTAGTATCTCCTGGCATCTTCTAGTGTTCTGTTCTTACTATGCCAACCCCCACCCTGTACATCAGACTCATGTCACCTTCTTTTATTTCAGAATCACAAACTCTAAAAGAAAAAGACGTAATATAAACCTAGCCCTTATAAATTAATTCCTGACATTTCAGTGGGCTCTCACAACAGCTTGGAAGTCCATTTCTGCCTCAGTTTCCCCAACATACACACTCTACATTTGTTTTTTGAAATGTCTTTGAGTCTTACTTCAGTCTTCTCCAACACTCTCTTGGCAAAGACTCTCCATTTTTCCAAATTTGAAACAATTTCCTGAAATGCTTCCTTGTTAGCCAACACTGCATCCTCTCATTTAATGACCTTTATTTTTTGGCTATTCTTCTCTTTGATCTTAAGAGTAAAAGCTAGTACTCCCTCTCTAGGGCAAAGTCATCAGCAGCCTTTCTAGCTCCCACATTCTCACTTGCTGATTGCTTTCACCCTTTCTGGCCCCGCCCAAGGCTCCGATCTCATTTCCATCAACTCCTTCTCAGTCTCTAAACATAACTCAAGTGGAGCCTCCCCTTGTGGCGCAGCAGTTGAGCACTGGGCTGTGAAGCTGCCCCTCCAGTTTGATCCCCGGCAGTCGGTGAGGATCCCACATGGCGCACAGACCTCTCCTGCCGCACCCGCTGCTCCCCTCAGCAGTGTATTTCATCAGTCTACCTGTTCTGTTCCCTGCTCTGGCTCTGGTGAATTCTCTCACCCTCCCACGCTTCTGACTGTACTCAGTGCTTGTATAAATAAATAAATCAATCTTTAAAGAAAAAAAAAAAAAAAACATACTCAAGTGCCCACAACTTTGCTGCACTCCTTAACAGTTTCTTTTCTTCCTTGCAAGCCTCTCACAAGTTATACCTGCTGCTCTCATTTCCTCACCATCTGTGGCCTCCCTAAATCCTTTCAATCTGGATTCTAGCATTACTACTTGAATGAAGATATATTCTCAAAAGTCTCTAATTCTAGCCAAATTCATGTGCTTTATCTAGATCTGTATGAAACTGGATTTAGATACAAGTTATTGTTTTTTTCCCCTGAAATCAAATGTTACAGATTTTATATACAGAAATCAGAGAATCTTAACCTGGAGATCAAAAGATTATTTTAAAGGGAAGATCTGAGAATCTTCTGAAATTATAATTCAATATTTTGTATGAGCAAATGTGATCTTTCCAGGAAAGCTATACCTCTCGGGAAACAACAAACTTATTTCAACAATACTGTATGGTTAAAACACTTAAATTCTGACTTTCAATCCAAAGTAGAATGACTTAGTTGGATCTTGCACCCGCTATCAAATACACTCTTTCTTTTTTTTTTAAATAGAGGCGTTTTATTTGTTTGTTTGTTTGTTTTTGTTTATACATGCACTGGGTACAGTCAGAAGCGCGGGAGGGTGAGAGAATTCACCAGAGACAGAACGGGGAGCAGAGTAGGCAGAAAGACCGAAGTACACTGCTGAGGGGAGCAGCGGGCGGCAGGAGAGGTCTGCGTGCCATGTGGGACCCTCCTCCGGTGGCCGGGGAGCAGCCGGGGATTGAACCGGCACCACAGAGGCCGCGGGCAGCTTCGCAACCCAGCGCTCAACCGCTGCGCCACCGGGGAGGCCCTCAAATACACTCTTAAAAGGGGGAAAACTACACAAAAACCCACTGAGATAAACAGGGATTAATGAAGCAACTCTGAATGAGACACCATTTTATGGCTACGTATCTTATGTGCTGCCATCACCTCTAACTCAATGCAAGAGCATTCTTCTCTCTCTAGACATATTACATCCTGTCAGCGGCACTACCTTTGTATCATTGTTACACAAGCTCAAATTCTCATTCATGTCTGGCTCTTCCCTGCCCAACTTACTTGTGAGTCAACATTCCTGCTCACACTTTCTTTAAAATGTTGCTCAAGTCTCTGTTATTCCATTGCCAAATCATACTCCAGTGCCATCTCACATAATGCCTAAATTATTTCACTGCCTTCAGTTGTGATTCCCTTCCTGTCTTCCATCGCTCCTTATTCCCCAGAGAATCAAGAGCCAGCACCCTCTGCCTGCCATTCTAGGGCTCAACTAAACTTTGGCACTTCAACAAAATGTGGCCAGCACTGCTCTTAAACTAGGTCATATGTTTTGTGCCAAGTGATAAATCAGAAGCCTCACAATGGCAAGAGAAGTGGCACTAGTGGCAGTGTCTTGCATTGGAGAACAATGCACCCGTTCTTTATTACTCATGGCCAACAGCTCCCACCATGATCCATTAAATAATAAGCTCCATCTTTTCTCCCTGAAATATCAGGGATTCAAGCCACACAGTGGGGGCTGATGCCAGGCAATGGACTTCAACATAAATGTTTAGTCTATTTTGAAATTCCATTTGTTATATTAATCTTTATCCTCCAAATATGACACTTTGTGCTCTCAAGAAGCTTATAAAGTCATAGTACGGACTCAATCAATGTTTGCCGACTTAAACCTAGAGTTCAACACAATTTTTAAAGAGCTACATCTTCCTCTAAGTACTAAATGGATAAGAGAAATCGCTGAAATGTTATCAGCATTAGCAGCTGTGCCTCACCATGAAAAGCATTCCAAAAGTGAGAGGTTTTTCAGTCCGAAAGCTTTTACAAGTGATGTCTTAAAATAAGTACTCACTCTAGTGAAGAAACAGAAAAATCTGCAAGCTACATAAAGACAAGGAACGTGCTGAAGGTGATGTGGCTGTGAGAGAGAAAACAGCCAGGAGAAGATGGCTGCTCATAAGATCAGTGATCTGGAAAGCCCTCAGCCCTTTAATAAGCACTGTGCTGGCCCTCCCCACCAGAAACCTCCCTGCTCACTTCGAACGTTAAGGGGGCCTGTCGGCTTTACATCTTCCGGTCTCTTAAAATCGCTACAGAATTCATTTTAATGACTTAGTAAAAACAGGTTTTAAAGTTTTGGTCACTAATTTTCCTAGTTTTTTATCTTCCTTACCGTCATGTAATCAATTTCTTCAGGATGTTCAAAAGCAACAAATTCTTCAAGATTCAAACCAGGACTGGCATCCTGGTTAGCTTTTTCAAATCGCTTCTTGTCCTTTAAATGAAGCTTTGAAAATTAAATATTGACATGTTTAAAGGTCTCATCTATAACATCATTAAAAATACTTTGAAAAACACAAACTGTGAAGTGTAAAGTACATTCCCATACATAATCTTACATTATCGTCACATCACCTCTATGAAGCTCAAGAGGGCAAATAACAAACATGTATTAGATGTGGTGAAGCAGTGACACGGGCTCCAGGGTCAGACTCAGGCCTGGCTTCCAGCATTGCTACTTTCCATCTGTGCTACCGAGGGCCAATTGCTTCATCTTTTTTGGTTTCTCCAATTATAAAATTGGGACCAAAAACTCTATTAAGCAATTGGGATGAGATTCCCTAAGAGCAATTAGTAAACCTTAAGTATTAAATACTAAATGTTACATATTACTATTGTTGACAATAAAAAGCTGAGATTACAAGATGTCATGAAAGCACTTGATCTTGCATTCTCCCTGTTCTGTCTACAGTATCACACAGCATCTTCTTTAACCATCTCTATACTTCTTTAGACTACATGTAAATTCTTAGTATACCATTTCTCCAACTGTTTCTGGTTTTGGAAATTACTTTTCAAAAATAGGTTTAACAGATTTCAGAAAAATAATTGTCTTGTGAAAACACTTTTGATACATGTATATGATATTTGGAAGTCTATTCTTAGTAAGCATTTTGTAATAATTCTGGATGTTCAGATATAAACACATCAAAAGTCCAAAATGGACCCATCCTGAGGTTCAACAAATATACTCTTTTCTATGAAAAAATGTTCACCATTACTTTTGATAAAGAGATGGAGGTTAAAAACCACAATGAGATGCATGGCACATATTAAAAAGACCCCTTAGAACAAGTGCTAGAGATGGTGGGGGAGGAGAGGAACCCTATTACACTGTTGGTGGGAATGCAAACTAGTATAGCAATTATGGGAAGTAATTTGTACAACCCAGCAATCCCACCTTTTAGCATCTAGCCAAAGAATATGAAACAATCAACACAAAAATATATGCTCTACAATGTTTACTGCAGCATTATTCATAATAGCGAGGATGTGGAAGCAGTCTAAATACCCAGCAATAAGAGGACTGGGTCAAGAAGATGTGACCCACACTATGGAATGTAGTCATCTTGACCAAAATGAAGGGAATTTGTAGGAATTATGCAGAGTGAAGCAAGTCACAATGACAAAAATAACTAATGGACATTTAGGCAACGAGGATTTGATAAAGTAAAATACTTAAAAAAACTATAAAACATTAATAAATACCATGAGGGCTCTGAGGTTAAAAAGGAGAGGGAGGGAGAAAAGGACAAGGGGATATTAGGGATGGTGGTAGGGGAAAAAAAGATTCTAAGCAGGAGGAAAAAAATATACCCTTCTCTACTTTATCACATTTTCCTTCCCCCACCCCCAAATATGCACAATTAGTAACAGCTTTTAGGGACAACACTGCTTTTAATGAGTTTCTCAAAAAGGTAATTTTGTAATCAAGAGCCTTAGAAGCCTAAAGTGGCAGAATGCTCATGTGAATAAATTCTGTTTTGAGAATTTCTGGGAATAACCTTACAAACGTAAGTATTAAACCGCACATTTTTTAAAAGCACAACTTTTAAAAGCTTTTAATTTATGTGTTTCATTGTTTAAAAGGCTCTTTTCAGATTTTTAGACTAGAGGTCAGGTAGAAGTCACTTACTAAAACACTAGTTTCTTTTACAATGAATGAGAGTGGAAAGGCTCATCTCTCCCCCAAAGAATTCATCTTTTAAACATTCACATTCCTCTAGCTAGTTATACTCACCCTATTATGATGGGAGTGGGGATGGGATGGGGGAGGGACTTGCTTTCAAATAACTGCTTTCAAGTTAATGTTTCATAATTTTAAATTTGACCAAAATAATTTGCATTTTATGGTCAGGTTTAACATGGGGGAAAGTAGACAAACAAGAACTTGAGGTACTTTGTTGAGTCAATCAAGTTCTTTTTGAATAAACCACTATTCAAAAGACTAAGTGCTTAGATTTCCTTATGAAAGAACCCTTCAATTTGGAGCAGAAAGGTCCATGTTTCAGCAGAGGGAGCTGAATTTGGCCAAGTTTGCCTATGGAAAGAAAGGGTCCCTTTCAACAGGCTGAGGTTTCTTTTTTTAAAAAAGAAGGAAAACAGTTTACTGGTTCACATTTTTCAAATTTTTAAAATAAAGTGAAATAACATGATTTAAAAAAGCAGTTTATCCATGGTTATTTGAAGAATACAGTTCAAGAGCAACTCATTAACATAAAGAAGATAATACAGTTTTTCTTTTTAATTTCTAAAAGATAACAACAAAAGAATTGTCAGTTGCACAAAACCTCAACAGTTTTTCTCCTGTATAAAAACCTTATATTCTAGTGAAGGTTTTATGAAGACAGAAATTATCATAACCATTTTTATATAGTAACAGAAACTTGCAAAGAACAAAACTGCCATCTTTTGGTAGACAAATGATTTTACATGAGGAAATAACATAACCTGTGATATCAGAATAAAGTCTAGGTTTTAAAATTCTGATTAGCCACATGCAAGATTACATCTTACATAAATTAATACTGCTTCTACTTGCACATTCAGCAGCTGACTTAAAAGTCAGAGCAACTGAACTCTTGCCAGGTAGGTCCCCAAACTTTAATTATCCTGCTTAAAAGTGCTGACTACAATTGTTCATGTCATAAAGAAATGCTTTTTCAGGCACTTCATTGCCTGAGAAGGTCAGCTTATCTCTATTCTGTATATGGAAACGTATTAAAAAAATAAGATAAATTCAGGCATTAAACTCATTTTGTTTTTAAATAGGGGTACATATAAGAAATTTTAATTTTATTTAGGTGTCCAATTATTTTTTATAATAATTTTATTTATGGTCTAATATTTAGCTTTTAATTTTTATTAAGACAGTCATTCTTCTTCCAATTTTTTATTTTAAAGAATAATGTACAGTTTCTCTACATCAAGTCCACTTCAGGGGGGTTATATATAACAAATTCTAATAAAATACTTCTAGAACATCATGTAGAGACATATCCCTAGGTTGTCAAAGAATGACCAACAGGACTCCCACTGAGGAGTGTTCATTTTAGGGAACCATTTATTCCTTTAGCCTATGAAATACAGATTATTTATTCTTAAAAAAAGTAGAGTCTTATCATCAACACATACTCTGTACCCAGATTGGAAACAAAGCATTAGAACCAGATCTTTTAAAAGAAAAATTGTCCATAGACAGTTTATATTAATGAGTCATGTATCACTTCAAAGTGAAGATTTTCTTAACACCACCGCCTATTATATCACCTTCCCTGCCACATATTTAAAAAACCACACAAACACTTCTTATTTTTTTGTGGGATAGTAATTAAATCTTTTCTTTGACAAAAAAAAAAAAAAGTGGGGAGGGGGCACAACTGAAATCTAGTGTTGTTTCCTGGCAGGGAAGTCATAATATCTTACTTTGATTGGATTTTATATGTGTCAGAACTCAAATGAAGCTTTTAAGATAACTTCATTCCTATACTAAAAGGGGGACACCTCGTATGTAGATAGATAAATGTCAAACTTCATTATCATCATTTGCTTTCTTTTTAGCACTAAGTAGTGAAGACTGATTCATTCTCTCTTCAGTTTGCTTTAAGTGAAGGCAGACCCTAACAAGGAGAAAAAAGGAAAAATCCTAACATCAAAACCTGATATTAACAAATGCCTAAACAATTTCTAAAAGCTGATTCAATTACTTAATATTAACTATGTAGTTAATGTGAATCACACATGCTTTCTTTAACAATGTTCTTTTAACTCGTCATAGAACAGTTGACCTGTCTAACTGCCACTACTTAATACTGTTTCACCATACTATTCTTATCTCCAGTTTTAGACATGAGGAAACTGAGGCATAAGGAGGCTTAACAATGTACCCAAATCTGCACAACTGTTAAGTGGTATAGCTGCATGTAAGGCCACACAGTGTGGCTCCAGGCTGGAGCTCTTAATCTCACACTGGTGGCACATGCACCATAGTTACAGAGAAACAACCAACTCTGAGCCAGTCATGGCCTAGAGAACGCAAGCTGTCAATGTGATTCCAAAACAAACAGCAGGTACAATGAAAAAATATGGGTAAAATAAAAACTAAAAGGCAGATATTAATCATGGGATAAGTTAAGGAATGTAAGAAACTCAAGTGGGGTCTCTCTGGTGGCAGAGTGGTTAAAGTCTCAGCATTAACAAGCTATTACCAGCCACTGCAGCATGAGTTCGATCCCCAGCCAGGGAGCTAACCCACTTGGTGCAGCAGACCTCTCCTGTCTCTCCCGCTGCTCCCCTCAGCAGTGTATTTCAGTAGATCTGCCTGTTCTTCTCCCCACTCTGACTCTGGTGAAACTTCTCACCCCCCTGCACCTCTGGCCTATACCCCAGTTCTTATATGCGTAAATAAAAAATCTTAAAAAAAAATAAAAGAAAGAAAGAAAAGAAACTCAAGTGTATCACATATCATAAGCACCCCTGAAGTCCTCACTTAACCTCACAGATGGGTTCTCTGGAATTTTCAGTGAAATGAAATGCAACAAAACAAGACCAGTTTTACAAAACCAGTTTTACCATAGGCTAAAACCTGATATAAACAAGAGTTAATTTTCATGTATTTTTGGTCACCAAAATATCACCAAACTTCTAAATAAAGACCAAAACACTTTAAACATTAAATAATAAATTGTATTAATTCATTCATTCGTTCATTCATTTTCCAGCCCACTTATTCTAGTTCAGGGCCTCAGGTGGCAAAACCTTACCCGGAGAAGCTCAAAGCAAAAGGTGGGACCTAACCCTGGATGGGATGCCCTTCCCTCACAGGGCACATTCACAGACACCCACACTTAGAACACTGGAGACACACCAGTGAGTTGCATGCACACATCTCTGGGCTATGGGAGGAAACTAGGGTACCTGGAGAAAACAAACAAAGACATGGGAAAAACTGCAAAATTCTACTTAGATTATGGCCTCAGCCAGGAAACGATCTTTTCTGTCATTAAGTTACAACAAAATAACATTATTTGAAGACCTGCTGTATTTTGTAAAAAAGGTGTTTAAAATATATTTTTAAAAAAATCTTAAAAATTACCTTTGAAATACAAGTGTTTGAAATAGCAGCTTTTCAAGCTTCTCAAGTTATCTGTCTTGAAAAGTTTCTCTCACAATTACTAAGTTAAGTCTTTATTTAATAAATCCCTAAATAGAAATTAGTTTCCTTGGTTCTGCTTAAGTATTTATATTCAACAAACTAAACCATGATACACAAAAGGTCAGTGATACTAAGTCTTAAAAAATGAGTTATTTTAAATGGTGCAGCTTCTGTGGAAGACAGTTCCTCAAAAAATTTAAAATAGAATTATATAATTCAGCAGTTCCATTTGGGGTATATACCCAAAAGAATCAAGAGCAAGGTCTCAGAGGTATTTGCACACTCATATTCTTAGAAGCACTATTCACAATAGCTAGAAAGTTGAAGCAACTTAAGTGCCCAGCAACAGATGACACCGATGTGGATCTCTCTCTCTCTCTCTCTCTCTCTCTCACTCACACACACACACACACACACACACACACACACACACACACACACAGTAGTCAGTTTTTAAAAAAGGAAACTCTGACACTGGCTACAACATGGACAAACTTTTAGGACATTACATTAAGTGAAATAACCTAGTCACCAAAAAATCTGCATGAATTCACTGATATTCCCAGAGTAGTCAAATTCAGAGCCAGAAAGTAGAATGATGGTTTTCAAGGGTTGGAGGACAGGGATTGAGAGCTGTTTAAGGGGCTTAGATGAAGAATTCTTTGCAAGATTAGGAGAGTTCTGGAGATGGGTGGCATAATACGTTTGTACCTAATAGCTAATACTACTGAACTCCACCCTTCAAAATGGTTAAATGATAAATTTTATGTTATACGCATTTTACTACAATTAAAAAAACTCTGATTTAGTTATTTTATTAAACTATGTTTAAAACCAGGAATGGGCCTCTATAGCATTCTTAAATAAGAGTGTTCAGTAAAAACATTTAAAAATTGAGATACATATTCAATATACATTAAAAAAGCAATTCTGAAAATTAAGGCAAATGATGAAGCTGAGAACACCAGAAGGAAGGATACTTTAGGCTGTCCAGAATAAGAGCCCTAAATCTTGTTAAACAGGAAACCATAAAATGATCACTGAAATGGAGCAGGCAATTGCCTAGAGAAAGAGGCAATACAGTCTACAAGTTCAGAGCCCCTGCGCTCATTCATGCGGAAAGGTAAAGGCACTGAGATGGTCAGAAGGAAGAGCAGTTGCACATCCACTCACCTGCCTAAAAGACTCCTCTTCTGCATCAGCCAGAGCAGTGTCCTCGTCAAAGTCGATCACACGATCGTACATCTGAATGTTGTATTCATCCCATGACACGCTACCATCATTGTTTTTATCATATTCAACAAACTGTTGTTTTGCTTCTTGCATAGCATAATGCTTGAAAGACATCTGAATCCATAAGCTGAGTTCACCTATGAGAATTTCCCAGAACACAACAAAATGTGACAGCAATCCTGATACTTGAAGAGAGGATTTCTAAACTTTCTTTAAAAGAAGAAAAACATCTTCCTTGCTTGCAAAGATAATTTTCCTAGTTGTATTCACAGAACTAGGAGTAGGAGGAAGGGAGAGCTGTTTGGAGTCTAAGAATATTCTAATACGGGATCTAAATACTATGGAAGCTCCTCAAGTACAGAGAATTTGTGGTATGTTTTGTTCACTGAGGTACTCCAAATGCCTAGAAAGAGCCTGGCTTAAGAAATAATTGTTACATTGTGGGCCTCCCTGGAGGCTCCGGCCCCTGGGTGAGGATCCCACATGGTGTGCAGACCTCTTCTGCTGCCTCCGCTGCTCCCCTCAACAGTGTACTTCGTCAGTCTGCCTGTTCTGCTCCCCGCTCTGGCTCTGGTGAATTCTCTTACCCTCCCGCGTTTCTGACTGCACCCAGTGCTTGTATAAATAAATAAATAAATCTTAAAAAAAAAAAAAAAAAAAGAAAGAATTGTTACATGAATTACCAACTGGCCAACATAGCATCTGACTTTTAAAAAATATCATCCAAAAAACTGCAACTAACCTTTGCTAACTATTAGATTTTTCAGGAAGCACAAATATTTCTCTTAACTGGGTACCTTAAGATATCGGGGGAAAGTCTCAAAATCTCAAATGTCCACTTTTGTGTTATCTTTTAAAAATCTATTCATGACGATTTTCACTATACTGCATTATAAGAAAAAGTGGGGAAGGGGGGAGAAGAACATGAATATTTTGCAAGGACAGCAGCAGAATACCATCTGGTTTCAAGTTACTATTCTGATTAATTTTCAGAATGGTACTGTATTGGTTTGGGGGAGTCAGATAAATTAAAAAGTAAAGACACTAACTCAAGACAGAATAATTATGATGACAACTGTGTACTGAACAATTTCTATACATCAGGTCCTCTACACGTGCTGTCTCTAATCTTCAATAAAAAACAATTATATTTTACTTTTTTAAAGTTCAGAGAATTGAGGTATGGAATTGAGGACTCGCACTTTGTAAATAGGAGAGTCTAGATTCAAGCTTATATTTGAAACCCAAAGTCCTTCCACTAAGAATAACCTGACCCAGTCCTGACCCTTAAAGTACAAATTAGTAAAATTCCCTAAATAGTCCTCAAGTAAAACAGGGGTTTCTTGTAGTTTTTTTTTAAAGATTTATTTATTTATTTATACAAGCACTGGGTACAGTCAGAAGCATGGGAGGGTGAAAGAATCCACCAGAACCAGAGTGGGGAGCAAAACAGGCAGACTGACGAAATACACTGCTGAGGGGAGCAGCGGGCACAGCAGGAGAGGTCTGCATGCCATTTGGGACCCTCGCTGGCAGCCTGGGATCGCTGGCAGCTGGGGATCGAACTGAACTGATGCTGTGGAGGCTGCTGGCAGCTTCGTAGCCCAGTGCTCAACCGCTGCGCCAACAGGGGAGGCCCAATTTCTTGTAGTTTATTTAAAGAGACCCAGCATAACATAATGGGAGCCAAAGTAGAACAGGGACCAGAAATGGGGGTTCACATTTCAGCTCTGTGATTTTGGAGTTTACCTCAAGGTTTTTTTGTTTGTCTGTTTGTCATCTATATGAAGATATGGACTGAATTCCTTTAACTTTATTATTTTTTTTAAAGTTCATTATCAAATACTAGAACACACCTGGGACCTTACAGACAGGTACCACAATAAAATTCCACATCAACTTGTTCTGTGTGTGTTTCTAGTACAATCAATGAGGGACTACTTCTTATTGGAAAATTAGTCCAAACGTTTTGTTGTTGTTGAAGTGGCAGGAATCAAAACTTTAGTGCTCATGAGATACCAACGTGAATAATTTGACAACACATCTTAAATTTACCAGCTTGCAATTCTTTCTCAAGTAACTTCATTCTTTAGATGCTGAGCCTTTCAATATGAATTATAGCAAAAGAGAATTTTTTTTTTGAGGATCACCTGCAAAGTGGATAGGGTTCATTACTTGAATTAAGCAATGAGGAGAAGCTGGTACACAGCAATTTATCTAGAATATTTAAAAAAATAATCTGTGCATGTCATTTCTAACTAGAGAACCTACCTAAGAGCATTCAAATTTTTTTTAAGTGAAGAATATTAAAAACTGAATTATAAGTAAAAGATTGGGATTTTAGTCCAGGCCTTACCACTCATTTGAGAAAGGCACTCACTGCTGGATGAAGAGAATTGGACAAGATGAATCTAAGGCCCTACTATATGTGATGTTTTGTGGTAAACATAATTCACAAGCAACAGGCTTTTTTCTCCTTACTTTAAAGGAAGCAAATTCTTAAAATTCCAATGAGGGATATATCAAAAGAGCAATAAATCATTTAATGCCTGAAGACTGAATTTGGCACACTTCTCTGAAAGAATCAGATGCTGACCTTGATTAAAAGCAGGTGAGGAACAGGTGTTTTTGTCCAAGGTGCGGCCTGTGCATGAGTGTGGGGGTGGATGGTGCTGTTGTTACTGGGGCAGCCAGTTTTACTCGATGCCCTTAAAGGTTCCCAAGCTTAACCACCCCCTCTCCGGGGTCTCCCTCCCACAGTGACTGGTCTCGGCGCCGCGGCTGCGACGTGTCTGCTCCGCGGGCCACAGCGGGCTCGGGCGCGGGTCGGGCGCGGGGCCTACCTTCGGCGAGGAGGCCGTCGGCGTCCAGGTCGATCCTCCTGACGATGGCCTTGAGCCGCCTCTGCTGCTCCTCGGGGGCGAGCTTGACGTACTCGTCCGCTTCTTCCTTCAGGGGCGAGCAAAGCGCAGGGTCGGGCCCCGCCGCCGCGGGCAACGCGCGGGGAGAAACGGGGCTGCCAGACCCCGCCCTTGCAGGAGGATTTCGGGGTAACCCACACCTGCTCCCCAGGACCCCTACCCTCTCCACCCCTCCCGCCCGGGCGCGCGTCGGCCGCGCTCTCCCCTCAGCCGGGGGTCGGGGCTCCCGGGCCGCGCTCTCCCCTCAGCCGGGGTCGGGGCTCCCGGGCCGCGCGCTCCCCTCAGCCGGGGGTCCCGGGCCGCGCGCTCCCCTCGGCCGGGGGTCCCGGGCCGCGCGCTCCCCTCGGCCGGGGGTCCCGGGCCGCGCGCTCCCCTCGGCCGGGGGTCGGGGCTCCCGGGCCGCGCTCTCCCCTCAGCCGGGGGTCGGGGCTCCCGGGCCGCGCGCTCCCCTCAGCCGGGGGTCCCGGGCCGCGCGCTCCCCTCGGCCGGGGGTCCCGGGCCGCGCGCTCCCCTCGGCCGGGGGTCGGGGGGGCCGGGGTCCCCCGCGAGGGAGCGGAGCCCCGCCCGGCCCTCCGTCAGGCCGCCCAGGCCCGGCCCGGCCTCTTTGTCCGGGACAAAGCCCGCGGCGGCGGCCCGGGCGCGGCCTCACCTGGCCGCCGAGCAGCGCCTCGCGGTCGTAGTCGGCGCGGTGCTGGCCCTGCGGGCGCGGCGGGTCCTCGGCGTCCCCCGCGCCGGCCGCCGCGGCGCACAGCAGCAGCAGCCCCAGCGCCGCGGGCCTCGGGCCCAGCCGCATCGCGCCGGCCGCGGGGACGGGAGCCGGGAGCGCGCGGGGGCGGGCGCGGCGGGCTCGGGGGCGCGGGAGGGAGGCGGGCGGGCGCGGGGGGCGGGGGGCGCGGGACGCCGGGGGCACCGCCCGCTTCTCCGGGGCCGCGCGGGAGGCCCGGGGGCAACTGCGGGGCGCGGCTCGCGGCCCGCGCGTTTAAGGCCCCGGCGGGGGCGGGGCTCTGGCCCGCGCGCTGATTGGCCGGGACGGCGCGGGGCGGGGCGGGGGCGGGGCTGGCGCCGGGGCGGGGCGGGGCGCGCGAGCCCGGACTCTGCAGCCCGAGCCCCCCGCGCCCTCCGCGCCCCGGGCCCGTCCCCGCCCGGCCTGCCCGGCGTCCTCGCTCTGGCCCGAAATTCACCCAGAAAAGCAGGTGACGTCGGGGAGACGGTGCGTCCGGGCCGACGCTGCCTGCAGCAGACGAGACACCGCCCACCCCCCACCCCCGCCTTCCCCGCGGCCCCCCCACCCGGCCGGTGCCCGCGGCGCGCAGGCGGGGCCGGGAGATCCTGGGCTGGGACCTGCCGCGCGTTTCCAGACGGGCGCGGCGCGGGGACCAGGGGACCGCTCGGGGGCGGGGCCAGCGGCCGGGGTCCAGCGCCCCCCACCCCGCCCCGCCGCGGAGCGCGAGCCGACCGCCGCGGGAGCCCCCGGGACGGTCCCCGGGACGGAACCGCGCGCCTCGGCCGCCCCTCCCCGTGGACCCCGTGGGCCCCGCGCCGCCCCGGGACGCTGCTGCGGAGGCTGCGGGCGGCGGCTCGAGGCCGGGGGGCCGGTGTCCCGCCCCAGCAAGGGCGCGGATCCTCGCCCCCCCCAGCCCCGCTGCACGTGGCCAGGAACTCCCTCCCAGATGAAGAAGTGGGGGGCGCCCATCGCACACGTGTCCCGGATCGCGCGGGGCTGTTGCCCTTGCTGACCAGGGCCCCTGACAGGTGTGCAGAGCCGGGAGCAGGTACGACTTCCAGGGTTGCAGAGGTGAAGGCGGAGCAACGCGTTGCTTCGGTCGCCAAACGTGGCAACATTTCAGGGTGGATTTCAGGAAAACAAAGAGAAAAGAAAAATTCTTCATCACTAGGTCATTGCATTTTAACTTCAGCTTTGGGTTTTGAGGCAATTTGTGAGAAAAAGGTAAATGACCTGAATTCAGCCTGCACCTCTTGGTCTCCATGAAGCAAGTGCGGGAGCTATGGCCAGCTCTGATGGGATCCCAGGTAGAAAGCATAGAGCATGTTCACTGGAAAAATCACCCTTGAAACAATTCATAGAGGCTCAGGAGGGCAAGAGGATTCACCAGAGACAGAGTGGGGAGCAGAACAGGCAGATTGACTGAAATACACTGCTGAGGGGAGCAGAGGGCGGGACAGGAGAGGTCTGCTGCGCCACGTGGGTAGCTCCCTGGTCAGCCGGGAATCGAGCCCACACTGCAGAGGCTGCAGACAGCTTCTCAGTGCTGCGCTCAACCACCTGCACCGCCAGGGAGGCCCGATATTTACTTGTCCTTAAAAATTTTATTTTGGGGCCTCCCCTGGTGGTGCAGCGGTTGAGCGCTGGGTTGCAAAGCTGCCCGCAGCCTCTGCTGCGCCGGTTCGATCCCTGGCCACCTACGAGGGTCCCACATGGCATGCAGACCTCTCCTGCCGCGCCCGCTGCTCCCCTCAGCAGTGTATTTCATCAGTCTGCTTGTTCTGTTCCCCGCTCTGGCTCTGGTGAATTCTCTCACCCTCCTGCGCTTCTGACTGTACCCAGTGCTTGTATAAATAAATAAATCTTTTTTTAAAAATTCTTTATTTAGGATATTCTCCCACTCAGAATAAACTTGGTAAACACGAGGGTTTTTTTGATAGGTAATTAGTACAGTTACATATACAAAAAGGGGACAGGATTACCAGAAATAAGACGCATTCTAACAAAGTTTCATGGAAATCTTCATTATAAAAAAACTTTGTCACTTACAATCTTTGAGTTTATGGTTTTAACTCTTCGTAGCCCTCTACCAATAATTCTTAACCAGTAGTTAAGAATTTGCTACTGCTCTCCTAGGTATTTACCCAAATGATACAGAAACATTAATTCCAAAAGGCACCTGCACCCCTTTGTTTATAGCAGCACTATTTACAATAGCTAAGCTTTGGAAACAACCCAAATGCCCAAAAACAGATAATTGGATCAAGAAGATGTGATATGTATACACCATGGAATATTACTCAGCAATCAAAAAAGATAAACTCACGCAATTTGCAGCAATATGAATGGAGCTGGAAGGGATCATGCTCAGCGAAATAAGCCAGAAAGAAAAAGAAAAATACTGGATGGTCTCACTCATAGCAGGAATTTAGAAAACCTAAATAAGGGACCAGGAAAAAGACTAATTATAATAAAGTAAAAATTAAAATCAACAAACAACTATAAACCAGAGACACACTCCAGGCGGGGGAGGAGGGATTAGGATCAAAATAAGGGGAGTGGGAATTGTATGGGGACTATAACCAAGATTAAAATGATACATTGTGCAAAAATGAAAAATGATGTAAAATAAATATATATGTATATATATAAACCAGTCACATTTATGTACATCCTAAATTCCAAGTCAAAACACTACAATCAAACTGATGGACTGGGATAAAATAATAAAGGCTTCAATTAACCATAGAAATCTCTCACCAATTATATGAATTTCATAAAAATATGAACTGTTATCACAGAGATAGAATGGCAACTGACCTTATGAAAGCTCACACACTGAAACTAAAGGTGGAATTTCAAATAACCGGGTGGAGTGCTGTTTCCGCAGCATTCCTTCACTGCACAAGTAGCAACCAGCTCCTGGTTAGCTGACAGTTTTGAAGATCAACATTGGTCCTTTACCCTGATCAACATTGTCCTATAACTTATCCATCACTCAAAGTGGAAGACTCCTCCTACCCTTTGATTCCTCTTAGCTTATTTGAGAGAGCCCTGGATAGAAAAAAAAGATCAGAGTGAAATATAATGTGGGTGTCGTCTCCCAGTGCAAATACCCTTGACAATTACAGGGACCTTTGATTCAGTCAGACTGCAAATCTGTGTCCTGTAACTGTGCTTCTAGAAAACATCACGCAAGCTTCTTGGTGGCCATGAACCTCTCCTACTTATCAAAGCCTTCCAGTTCTTGGAGTTTCTTTTACCTTCCACAGACAGATCTAGGAATAATTGAGAATACCTTGTGCAAGCTGAGCTCAAGACAGTTCTCTTCCAAGTGAAGAACTTCAAGGTAAAGACAAATATCTTTACTAAGATGTGAGATATCTTGGGGTTGAGTTGCATGACCTGTCAGGTCCACCACTATGTCATTTATACTCCAAGTCTGGTTTCTGGAGAGATCCACTACTTCTAATAGTCTACAATATTGGGTTGGTCAGAGAGGCTCGGGGTCTTGCCCGCAGAAAGTTCCTCAAAGGTATTGCTCTTAAATCATTGTTGTTTAAGTCTCTAGTTTTTTCAAACTACATAACTCAACTGCAAAGATAGTTTGTTGTTCAAGGCAAAGGTCTTTGGCAGAGTGAACTTCCCAGAATAGTAGGCTGTAGGTGCTAACTCTCAGCTTTGGACAGGTCTGTGGTCCTGAGATAGCATGTCAGCTTCTGCAAGTCTGAGGGGAGCCCAATCAGCCTGAAGCTAAAAGACACCACCTTCTGTAATATTTCCACACTGGCACAGAGGGCATTGCAGCACGGTTCAGGTTCCCCTCAGTGCACAGGCAGCTCAGCCAGGGAAGACCAGGGATGGTGCCCACCTCCCACCCTCATGTACTCCCCAGGTTAACAAGAGATACATTCAGAGGATTCAAAGCTGTAGAGGCAGTATCAGATTTCTGAGTGTTGGTCCACCCTTCAGATGCCTCAATTATATACAGTTTTGCAGGTATCACAGAAGGAGATACTTAATTCTTTATACAGCAGAGATAAAGGCTACATTCTGGTTAATAAAAAAGGACAAATGCTATATATAATATCAAAACTAGTCACCTGCAGAGTCAGACATTTTCTGTTTGTATGAAAAGCACAAGAACTGAGGCTTATAAAGATTTCTTTCTAACAGAACAAAGGGTCAGGAAAAATATGAAACTTCAAGCTGACCACAGATCTGCAGCTACAGCAGGAGGTCAGGGCGAGGGGTCAAAACAGGGGAGGACAAGAGCACAAGGGACTGTGGTGATGGATCACAGGTGCTGTGATGGTGGAATTATGGGGACTACACCTGAGGAGAGAAATGATAGACTGCGCAAAAATGAACAATGAGGTAAGAAAACAAATTTAATTTAAAAAAAAAAAGAAAAGAAAAGATTTCTTTTTATGCTGGAGTGTGCTTCCGCAGACCTGAGGCTGGTCCATACAGCTTATCACTGGTTCAGTCCTCCAGCATCTTGATGTATAATGTGAGGGAACGGCATCTTCATAGCAAAGCTCTTGTCCTTTTGCTGACTTCAAGTCTACAGCTGCTGGCTCAGCACTTTCCTAGAGTAGAGACATCTCTAACTAGCAGAGGGATTTTCCTCAGGCCACAGATACAAGGCATTTGGAAGTTCTTCTGAATGCTAGGGCTCCACAAATGGAGATTTTTTTAGGCCAAAGGAATCTTGTGATGTCCAAAGAGTCAAAGGCCCAAATGACATCAGTGTCAGGTCCTAAACAGGCTGCTTTACCTCCTCGGGCCTAGTTTTTTCTTCCCTATGAAAAGGAGTAGATTCACTCAGAGGATTTTTTTTTTTTTTTTTAAGATTAAATATTTTCAGGGCCTCCCCTGGTGGTGCAGGCGGTTGAGCGCCGCACTGTGAAGCTGTCCGCAGCCTCTGCAGTGCCGGTTCGATCCTGACCGGCCGGCGAGGGTCCCACATGGCTCGGCAGACCTCTCCTGTCTCGCCTGCTGCTCCCCTCAGCAGTGTGTTTCAGTCAGTCTGCCCATTCTGTTGCCCACCTGCTCTGTCTCTAGTGAATCTCCTCACCCTCCCATGCATCTGGCCTGTGCCCCGTTCTTGTATGAATGGATAAATAAATCTTAAAAAAAATATATTTTTAATTGAGTACTCCCCTTTCTCATACATCAGTGCTGTTTAACTGAACATTTATTCAGCATATATTCTGAATTTGAGATCTTTGTGCCACTAAGTATGTTCTAAGTGTGTGATAAACTCAAAATCCCAAGCCAAATTTTATATGCATGTGTATTTTGGGAAGGAAGTTTATAGTTTTACTTTCATCAGAGTCTCAACAAGATTATGTGTCAGCTCCTGAAAAAGTCTCTAGTCATCAGTTCATCTCTTAAAGTCCACATTTGACGATCCCAAAAATTAGGATTTCTAGGAAGCAGGTTACAGTGAAGACCTTAGCAAGGAGAGGCAAGCTTGATCCACTGTCATTTCATACAATTCATCCATTTTATTCATAGAAAATTTAAGTGTCAAAATAAGTAGCCTTTCAATAAAAAAAGCAGTAAAATAACACAGAAATCAACTTTCCTGACCTGTGAAAGTCATACAAACAGCAAATTTGTCTTTACTTACATTTTTAAAAAAGATTTATTTTATTTATGTATACAAGAACTGGGGTATAGGTCAGAGGTGTGAATGGTGAGAGGATTCACCAGAGACAGAATGGGGAGCAGAACAGGCTGATTTACTGAAATACACTGCTGAGGGGAGCAGCAGGTGAGACAGGAGAGGTCTGCTGTGCCATGGGGGTTAGTTCCCTGGCTGGGGATCAAACTCATGCTGCAGTGACCGGCAATAGCTTGATAGCACTGAGACTTTAACTCCTGCACCACCAAGGAGGCCCTTTACTTACATTTTTTTTTTTGAGGTATAAATTACATAAAGTTCACAGTCTTAAGTATACAACTCAATGAGTTTTTATTTGTGAAAACTGCCTAACATCCGAAGAGCTCCCTCCTGCTCCTCAGACATCACCTCTGCCAAATGTTACTGTTCTGACCACTTTTCAGAGATAAATTCTGTCTGTTCTCAAACTTTGTATAAAGGGCATTATGCAGCATTTAGAACTGCTAGTCACCTGCACTCTGGCCTGATGGGAAGCAGTGTGGAGTTATAAGAAGAATACAAACAGCTTTGGAATCAAACACATCAAGAGTTTATGGCTTCAGTCTCCTTGGTTCACTTACTATGGAATCTTGAACAAATGACTTCATTTTTTTAACTGTAAAAAATGGAATACTAAAGACCTGCCTGATAAGTTTTGTGATAGAAATAACCTACAGAAAAGGTTTTAAAAGTTTTATTTTTCTTTCTTTCCTCCTGGAAAATTTCTACTCAACCTTCCAGGCTCAACACAAGTGTTTCTTAAAGGAGTTCTTCTCTAAGAAGAATCAATTGTTCATCATTTAGTCTATTTTTCCCTCACTGTGATTTGTACGAACTTTTGCTACAGCATTTAGCACAATCTACTATGACTATTTGTTGACATTACCACAAAAAATGGGGAGCCATGAGTTCTAGAACTATGTGATTTTGCCTGTATTTCATTGTTTCCCTACTAATAAGAGGAACTCAATACATTAGTGTGAAATGTGTGAATTCAGCTACTTAGTGATCTTTAAGATGTACTCAAGATAATGGAGTTGGCATTGAAACTTAAAAGAAGGCTTTTGTAGATTTCTTATTTTTAGCTTAGTGTTTGTAATGCAAAAACAACATAATGCTTAACATATATGGTGTGAACATTTGTATTCATTCTGTCTCCATGGGAATGAATGTGATTTATCACAGTAAACAACTTAAATGGCAAAGCCAACAAACTCAATGAACTTGCAGCTTTTTCCAAAGTTGGAAAACACAAAATAAAGAATAGACCACAGGACAGTAAAGGAAGGGACAACTTAGACAAACTGATCACATAATTAAAGGGGTTTTGTTGGCTGCTTAATTTTTTATTGGTCTTTTGAAGAGAGAAGGAAATGTGAAAATTTCAGTATTATCATGAAGTCTTGGAAGATGACCGAAAATATAAAGGTTGATTATAAAATCCATAAAATATTTCTATTTCTAAGGAGTCTACAAAAGCTTGTAAATTATCACGCAACCTTAACCCATTAGAAGTAATTACAAGAAAATCAATATAACTTTCTTATGAAATACCATTTTCCTAAATTAAATCTAGATCTGTTCCAAACATCAAAGGTAAAGATTGTGCCATCCTCAAACAGAAGCAGTTCATCCTCTACATCTGATAATTCATATTTATGGCCCTAGGAAGCCCAAATGGAGAGATATTAGTCAGAATACCTTGTTTGACTTGTTCCTTATACCCATAGGATGACCGTATGTCCTGGTTGACCTGGCATCATAATTAATCATCTCCCCTTTCACATTCAAAAGCACCCCAGAATGGAGTGTTAAATTATGTCACTCTGCCATTGGGCTTCACACTCACACTTTCCAATTCCCTCCCACCCCTGCCTCCGAAGTCCCAGGGCTTATGAAGTCTCAGCACCTTTTCCCACACTCTTCGCCTGGTCCTCAGTAATAGGTTCTTGAAATCTTAGTCAAATACATTAAAGATTAAAGTAAAAAAAAATACAAAGAAGGAAGGAAGAAATTTAGCTAAAGAGGAATAAGACCGAACTAAGTAAGAGTATTCTACAAAATACAATGAAATTGATTTACATTTGGTGCTACTAAGTCAGTTCTGAAGAAAATTTTATGGTAGTAAATCCAAAACTAATAGAAGCAGAGTAATTTCATCACAAGACAGTCCTTCCTGAGCATGTAGGTTTTGCATGTTTGTAGGAGGAAACCTGGCATTGCTTTCTCATCATACCACGTGTTCAAGATCTGACTCACAAAGACAAAACCCAGTCACTGTGATTGCACAGATGCTCTTCAGGGACTTGTGGGTGATTTGGGCTTTGTTTTGGATTCAGAGTCAAAATCAGGTCTGTGGGTTTTGAGGTTGCTTTCTGTTTTAAATGAGGTTTGTACCATAATGTAGTGTGGAAACAGAGGCATACACAAGCAATGCATACTTTTTTATTTTAGGAAAAAATGGCATATACAAATGAGCAAAAAGAAAAAAGTGATCACAAATCCCATTCTTATTAACACCTGCATTGCAGAGTTATTCTGTATGCATTATATTTACTCTCGCCACTATGCCTCATACAAAAGTAGGATGCAAAGGAAGCTATTAAAGAAATAGTTCAAAAAGGCTGAGATAGCCCAGAATGAACTGCAAGGTTTGGGGATCCCCTAAAAATCCTCAACAAATTCTGTATATGGAATTAACATATGTGGACTCTACATAATCTCAGAAGTTTCTCTATATCAATCCATTTCTGCCTGATATGCTTTTTCCTTATTTTCTATACTACATTTCTGGTTTCATGTTTTCACTTCCCACCACAAATGCTGCTTCACCTGGATCCATCTCACCTTTTGGAATACGTAATCTAGCTTGAAATTGAGTATAACAAAAGATCTTTGCATCACCTCCAAAATATGATTCCTGGTCCCTACTCTCATTTTTTATTCCTAATGTGAAGGAGAGGTATCTCTCATACTCTGGCTTTAACAGACTCCTGCCTGGCACTCACCTAATGGAAAAGTGGAACTGCAATACAAATGTACAGGGGAAAAGAAAGACATGATTGTATCGGTTATTTATTCTATAAAATGGTCACATCTCGGAATCCTGATGCCATATCTCCTTCTCAAGAGTTCCCACCCATGTGTACTGGGGAAAAAAAATCTGTTTTCTGAAGTTGATTATAATTTTCTATATATGTCAATTAGGTAACGTTCATTTGCTATGTAGTGTGGATCTTTTATAGCTATACTAATATTTTATCAATTAGAGAGATGTTTCATAATCCTGCTATTGCTGAATACTTCTTTACCTTAGGTTTTCTCAAATTTTGGTATATATTTTCAGGGAATGTTATTAAGGACATATAAATTTATAATTTTTATGTCTTCCTGTCACACTTAGGTTTTAATTATTATTTGAAGGTATACATTTTCCTAGTCATTTATTTTCAACCTCATTGTATTTTTCTATTTAAGTTGTTTTTCATGGAAGCACCATATAGTCAAAGGTTTATATTCAATCTTAAATCTTTGCCTTCTACTTGGAGTAGTTACTCCATTTATATTTTATTTTATTTTTTAAAGATTTATTTATTTATGCGTATAAGAGCTGGGGTTTAGGCCAGCAGTGTGGGGGGGGGGTGAGAGGATTCACCAGAGACAGAGGGGGGAACAGAACAGTCAGATTGACTGAAGTACACTGCTGAGGGGAGCAGAGGGCAAATCAGGAGAGGTCTTCTGCGCTATGTGGGTTGCTCCTTGGCCAACCGGGGATCAAACTCATGCTGCAGAGGCTGCAGACAGCTTCAAAGATTTCATCTTAACCCCTTGTGCCACCAGGGAGGCCCTATTCCATTTATATTTTATATAGTGATGGAAAGATCTGGATTTAAACCCATCATCTTACTATTTCTTTTCTACCCATCTAATACAGTCTATATTCCTTTTCTCTCTCTTGTCTCTTAAAAATTACTTTTCTTTTTATTATTTTACTTTATCTTCTGTTATCTTGCTAGTTATACATTCCTTTATTGTTCTTTTAGTATTATCAAAGAGATAATGACATGCATCCTTGATTAATCAAAATTCTTCTAATATAAATTAGGAATATTAACACCTCTGGAGCAATGCCAGGAACTTAGAACCTTTTAATTACACCATATACTTTGCTGCTCTTGTTATTATGTATTATAATTATTTCTATATACTGAACTCCACATGATATTATCTCAAATAATTCCAAAATTCTAAATAAATATTCCAAACAATATTTATTAAAATTACCCATTATTTACATTTTCCTGTGCTCTTCATTTCTCCCTCCATTTCTGTGCTTTCATTTGAAATCTTTTTCCTCTGCCTAAAGTACTCTATTTAGTATTTCCTTTAAAGTGGTTATATCTTTCCAGTCTGTTCAATAAATGATGGTGGGAAAACTGGACCACCATATCCAAAAGAATGAAACTAGACTACCACCTCACACCATGCACAAAAATCAATGCAAAATGGATAAAAGAATTGAACATAAAACCGGAAACCATAAAATATATAGAAGAAAATATGGATAAAACACTACATGATATACATCTCAGTAACATCTTTAAAGACTCATCACTTAAAGCAAAGAAAGTCAAGGAAAAGATAAACAGCTGGTATTACATCAAACTAAAAAGCTTCTGTACAGCAAAAGGGACATTAACCAAAACAAAGAGACACCCTACTGATTGGGAAAAGATTTTTGCACTCCATAAAGCTGATAAGGGATTGATCACAAAAGTATTCAAAAGACTCAACAAAAAAAAAGCAAACAATCTGGTCAAAAAATGAGCAGAAGACTTAAAAAGACACTTCTCCAAAGAGGAAATGCAAAGGGCCAACAAGCATATGAAAAAATGTTAAATATCCTTTATAATCAGGGAAATGCAAATCAAAACCACAATAAGATATCACCTTACACCAGTGAGAATGGCACAGATTAAAAAACTAGCAACAACAAATGTTGGCGAGGATGTGGAGAAAAAGGAACTCTCCTACATTGCTAGTGGGAGTACAAACTGGTCCAACCACTATGGAAAGCTGTCTGGAGGTTCCTCAAACTACTAAAAATGGAGCTACCATATGGCCCAGCAATTCCACTCCTAAGGATGTACCCAAAGAACACAAAAACATTAATTCAAAAGGATACTCGCACCCCTGTGTTTGTTGCAGCACTATTTACAATAGGTAAGATATGGAAACAACACAAATGCCCCAGAATAGATGGCTGGATCAAGAAGATGTGGTATATATACACAATGGAATACTATTCAGCAGTCAGAAAAGATAAACTCAGGCCATTCACACCAACATGGCTGGAGCTAGAAGGAAATATGCTCAGTGAAATAAGTCAGAAAGAAAAAGAAAAATATCAAATGGTTTCACTTATAGGAGGAATATAGGGGAACTTATTGGGGAACCAAATAAGGAATCAGGGAAAAAAAGAATAACAATAAAAAAATTAACAGGCAACTATAAATCAGAGACATTCTGTAGGGAAAGGGGAGGGAGAGGGATCAAAACAGGGGAAGGAAGAGCACAAGGGACTATGGTGATGGTGCATGGGGGTGAATTGGTGGTAAGAATTCTGTGGGGATTATACCTGAGAGGAGAAAGCAAACATTGTACAAAAATGAACAATGATGTAAACTATACATAATAAATAAATTATATTATTAAAAAATTAAAAAATAAAGGGGGTCTCTATTTCAAGAGCACTGTTTATATAGTGATGAAAAAGTTCAATTATATTCCAACTGACTACACTGTCAATTATATGGATTGCAAGTACCTTTCCTACCCCTTGGCTGTCTTTTGCATGCTCTTCAAAGTGACTTAAACATCCTTCACTGATGTTTTAGCAACAATAAAATAAAGTAAGATGGTTCTACAGATTAATTTTCTCCATTTTTGTTTGTCTAAAATGTCTTTTATTCATTTTGAAGGACAGTTTCACTGGTTATCAAATTTTAAGTTGGCACTAATTTTCTTTCAGTTTTTTTTAAAGACTTATTTATTTTATTTATTTATGCATAAAAGAAATGGGGTGTAGACCAGAGGTGTGGAGCGGTGAAAGGATTCACCAGAGACAGAGTTGGGTGCAGAACAAGCAAATCTACTGAAATGCACTGGTAAGGGGAGTGGTAGGCAAGACTGGAGAGACCTGCTGTGCCATTTGTGGGTTAGCTCTCTGGCCAGGGATGGAACTCAGGCCACAGCAGCAATAGCGCTGCAACTTAACCCCTAGGCCACCAGTGAGGCTCACCTTCAGTGTTTTATTAACCTGAGGATAAATCTCTTCAAATACATTTTTTCTAAAGTTATTAATTACTAGATTTTTTTTTAACTAGAACTAGTAAAAAGATAAGGATGCCCAATATTTTCATTTCTAGTCAATATTGTACTGAAAGTCCTAGCTAGTGAAACAAAAAATAATGAGGGGAAGGAAGAAATACAACTGTCAATATTTGCAAGTGGCATTGCTAGGCGTACAAAAATATTAAAAGGAATCTACATATAATTTATTGTAAGTAATAAATAAATCTTTTAATATTACCACATGTAAGATGAAGGAATTTAATTTCTAGAAGCTATAACCATCAATTAGAAAGTGAGATTTAAAAGGAATGCTGGGCTTTCTGGTGAGGCAAGGGGTTAAAGTCTCAGTATTATGAAGCTATGGACAGCCACTGCAGCATGAGTTCGGTTTCTGGCCAGGGAGCTGACCCACATGGCACAGTAGACCTTTCCTCTCTCTCCCACTGCTCCCCTCAGTTGTGTATTTCAGTAGATCCTCCTGTTCTGCTCCTCATTCTGACTCTGGTGAATCCTCTTCAGCCCTCTGCCCACCCCCGGCCTATACCCCAACTCTTGTATGCATAAATAAAAATAACTCTTTTAAAAAATAAGTATAAAAGCAATGTTATTTGAAATAATTCTAAAAAAAATCAATATCTACCTTGAAGTCTAAGGAAAGATGTACAAGTTCTATGAACAGAAAATTTTCAACTAATTTGAGAGCTAATGTTTTTGTGTTTAAGAAATTTTGCCTACGAGGCTATGAGATATTCTCCTAAATTTAAAAAGGGAATTAAAAAGATATAAAAACACAAAGAATATACCTTGTTCAAGAATTAGAAGATTCGGTTATGTAGAGATGAGAATTCTCCCCTAAATTAGTCTATACATTCAATGTAATTCCTATCAAAGTTCCAGCAGTTTTGTTTTGTGGAATTGACTACTGACTCTAAATTTCACATGAAAATGAAATGTGCCCAAAAGAGTCAACTCATTCTTGAAGAAGGAAAACAATGTGAGAAGATTTACCCTATAGGAAGTTAGGACTTAAAGCTACAGTTATTGAAATAGTGCTTTAAAATAAGTTAGAATGATAAAAACAAATACTGGATATTTACACAGCAGGTAATTCAACAATGTGAAACACTAATAAAAACCAGTGGATACCAATTAACATCCTGAGGGCTCTGAGGTTAAGAGTGAGGGGGAAGGAAAGGGATATAAGGGATATGGTGGGGAAAAAATAAAATAGTGCTGTAATGACACAAAACAGATATTTAGACACAACCTCACACATATAAGCCTACTTGAATTATCACAAAATTGGCATTCCAGAGTAGGAGACAAAGACTTTCTTTCCAATATATATTGCTGGGTTGATTAGATAACCAAGTAGGGCTAAAAATAACTTGACCCTTATTTTACAAAAACAAATTCCATGTGAGTTGTAATTCCAAATGTTACAATTAGGACAACAAAACTTCTAGAAATTAGAAGGACTATTTGTATTAAAACTATTTGTATTAAAACACACCATCAAAAATCTGAAAAGACAGCCAAGGACTGGGGTACTTGTAGTTCATATGACTGACAAAGAGAGTCAGTCAGGATACCTATTAAACCTCTACAACTCATTAAGAAGAGAGAAACAATACCCATCAGAAAAGGATACTCACAAGTGCAATAAACAGAAGTTGCTTCCTTTCCTCAAAAGGAAAATCCAAATTAAAAGCACAATGAGATACCATTGCACACATTCACCACAATGGCTGGATTTTAATTTTTTTTAAAGATTTATTTATTTATTTCTACAAGCACTGGGTATAGTCAGAAGTGCGGAGGGTAAGAGGATTCACCAGAGCCAGAGTGGGGAGCAGAACAGGCAGACTGACGAAGTACACTGCTGGGGGGAGAGTGAGTGAAGCAGGAGAGGTCTGTGTGCCATGTGGGACCCTTGCCTGGTAGCCGGGGATCAAATCTGTGCTGCAGAGGCTGCGGGCATCTTTGCAGCCCAGCGCTCAACCACTGCGCCACCGGGGAGGACCCACAATGGTTGGATTTTATTTTACTTTTTATACACATTTCTAAGTAACAAATGAACTCTTAATTGATCCACAGACAAAAATTAATTAGTGAAGACCAGTGACAATTTCAGTCCCTAATCTGTTAGAGCCATATTCTGGACAGTCCTGAGGAGATGGTTTAACTGGCTATTTTCATTATTTCACATAACCCACAGTATTAGAAAAACAAGAAATTATAAAAGTTTAGATGAAATGTGTGACTGGCAATCCAATTTAATCTCTTATCATCCATATTTTTCCTTCCAGTTTTCTACCTTGTCAACATAAGCTTCCAAGACCTTGTCCTGGGAAGTCCCTTTTGGCTCATTCTAGGCATCCCACTTGTTCTTGTGCTTGAAGTCCAACATCCCAAGGAGTTCATGTCACCCATAGTTGTCTGTTAGTAGCAACTGTAGATGAACAGTGTCTCTCAGCTCTTGGCCTTGATCTTGAGGTGTTTAACATCCTAAGCAGCTTTGTGAAATTCAGTCCAAGACATGGGACTGAACTGCAGGATTTCAGGAAGTCTGTGGAGGAGGGGAGAAGCAGGAAACACTAGAGTGGCACTAGAGTTGACTGACCAAAGGCTGGATTTAAAAAGACCAACATAGATCAGGGAGTTTTTGCATGTCTACAACACACCTAGACTGTGTGGAGCTGGGAAAGGGCTGCCCCCACAGCCAGAGATGAGCTGAAAAGCCCCCACAAGCCAGACCCTATCTGGCCACCAGAGCCCAGAGGGGGATCCAGTCACCACTGGGGCAGACCACCACTGGTGCACAGAAGTGCCTTCCTAACTCCCCATTTTAGATCAGGGACCTTGACAGGCCTGCAACACACCTAGACTGCGTGGAGCTGGGATAGGGCTGCCCCCACAGCCAGAGGTGAGCTGAAAAACCCCCACAAGCCTGGCTCCATCTGGATACCAGTCTGAGCCCAGAGGGGGGTCCAGTGATTTGGAGCCCAGCAGGCAATCCTGCCACTGCAGGGTAGTCTGTGGAACCACAAGACCCATCTTGGAATTAAACAAATACAGAAGGAGGAGATTCTTTGTGACAGCGACCACTAACATATTCATAGTGCCACTGCACTACCAGAATTCAGACATAACAGATTGGACCATAACAGATTTTGACTCGATTAGACCACTAGTTTCTGACATCCCAGAAAGAGCACACCAAAAAGATGCTGGCGAGTACCAGCAACACAGTATCCCAACTTATAGGACAAATTAGAAAACAAGCAGCAAAGAGAAGAAAAACTGCAAGCAATCAACCAAGTCCTCAGGGAAAAGACACACAACAAAAAGAAAATCACCCACCAGATTGCAACAACAGTGATTTGGAAGAACTTACAAGTCTTCCAGAAAGAGAATTTAAAATTGCCATGATTAAAAAATTGAAAGAAGTCAAAAATAATATGGGAAAGATAATCAACAATCAGAAGAATGAAATTGAGTCTCTAAAGAGGGACGTGAGGGAAATTCAAGAGATCAAAGGATTAATGGAGGCCCTAAAGAACTCTGGGAAAAGCAGTGAAAGCAGAGTAGATGAAATGGAAGAACAAATAAGTACTCTCAAAGGTGCAGAAACAAAAAGAACCAAAACAGAAAAGGAAAGTGAAGTGTGAAAAAAAAAGGAATGAAGAAAAACTTTGGAAACTATCTGACTCCATGAGGAAAGGAAACATAAGAATTATAGGAATCCCAGAAGGAGAGGAGAGAGACATAGGAACTGAGAAAATATTCAAGGAAATAATTGAAGAGAACTTCCCAAACATGAATTTGTTTGGGAAGAAGGAGCTGAAAATAGGCATACAAGAAGCAAGACGAACACCAAACTTTCATGATGAAAGGAAAAATACAGCAAGACGCATAATAGTAAAGCTCCCAAGAATCCAAGACAAATAATGAAGCTGACAAGAGGGAAGAAACAGATAGCATACAAAGGAAAACCAATCAGGCTGACATCAGACTTCTCCAAGGAAACACTAAGGGCAAGGAGAGAGTGGAGGGACATAGTCAACAGACTCCAAGAAAATATATGCCAACCAAGAATACTCTACCCTGCAAAGCTTTCCTTCCTCTATGAAGAAAGAATAAGGACCTTCCCACACAAACAGAAACTCCAGAATTTCATTACAACTTAACCCCCACTCCAAAAAATACTACATGGAGTCCTAAAGCCAGAACCAACAGAGAGATGAATAAGAGCAAAACAAGACAAAAAAAATTTAAATAAATAGATAAAAGCAGAGAAAAGACAAATAAAATGGCAAATACAGATGCTAACATATCAATATTAACTCTAAATGTAAATGGACTAAACTCTTCAATAAAAAGACAGAGTCGCAGGCTGGATTAAGAAACAAAACCCAACCTTTTGCTGTCTCCAGGAAACACATTTAACTACAAAAGATAAAAATAGACTCAAAGTGAAAGGATGGAAAACAATACTACAAGCAAATGGACCAAAAAAGAAAGCAGGAACAGCTATACTTATATCAGATAAAACAGACTTCAAACTCAAAAAGGTAAAAAGAGAACACGGTGGTCACTACATTATGATCAAGGGGACAATACTTCAAGGAGAAATAACACTCATTAACATATACTCACCAAACGAAGGAGCACCAAAATATATCAGACAACTGTTGTCCTCTCTGAAAACAGACATCACAAAAAACACATACGTAGTGGGAGACTTCAACACACCACTATCAACAGTGGATAGATCAAAGAGACAAAAAATAAGTAAGGACAGTAAAGTTCAAAATAAGGACCTAGAGCTCATAGGCAAAACAGACATCTATAGAACACTAAACCCCAAAATATCTTAGTACACATTTTTCTCAAGTGCACATGAATCATTCTCCAGGATTGATCACATACTGGGACACAAGACAAACATCAACAGATACCCCAAGATTGAAAGCATACCAACCATCTTCTCTGACCATAAAGGCATCAAACTAGAAATAAACCATAAAAAGAAGGCAAGGACCCCTTCTACCTCATGGAGATTGAAACCCACACTACTGGAAGACCACTGGACTAATGAGGAGATCAAAGAAGAAATTAAATAATACTTTGAGTTGAATAACAAGGAGGACACCAATTTCCTAAATGTATGGCATGCAACAAAAGCAGTAATAAGAGGAAAATATATATCAATACAGGCTCACACCAAGAAACAAGAAAGAGGGCCTCCCCTGGTGGTGCAGCAGTTGAGAGCTGGGCTGCGAAGCTGCCCACAGCCTCTGCAGCACTGGTTCCATCCCTGCCCACTGGCGAGGATCCCACATGGCACACAGACCTCTCCTGCCACACCTGCTGCCCGCTTCAGCAGTGTATTTTGTTGGTCTGCCTGTTCTGGTCCCTGCTCTGGCTCTGGTGAATTCTCTCACCCTCCCATGCTTCTGACTGTATCCAGTGCTTGTATAAACAAACAAATAAATAAATCTTAAAAAAAAAAAAAAAGAAACAAGATAGAACTCAAAGAAACAACCTAATCTCAAAGCTCAAAGAACTAGAAAAAGAACAACAAAAACCCCCAAAACCAGTAGAAGAAAAGAAATAATAAAAATCAAAGCAGAAATAAATGGAATTGTGGGCCTCCCCGGTGGTGCAGCGGTTGAGCGCTGGGTTCCGAAGCTGCCCGCAGCCTCTGCAGCGCCAGTTCGATCCCCGGCTGCTCCCCGGCCACCGGAGAAGGGTCCCACATGGCACGCAGACCTCTCCTGCCTCCCACTGCTCCCCTCAGCAGTGTACTTCGGTCATTCTGCCTGCTCTGCTCCCCGCTCTGGCTCTGGCGAATTCTCTCACCCTGCCGCGCTTCTGACTGTACCCAGTGCTTGTATAAATAAATAAATAAATATTAAAGAAAAAAAGAGAGATGGCGAGCATTTAAAAAAAAAAAAGAAAGAAAGAAATGGAATTGAAACAATCCAAAAGATCAATAAAACCAAAAGTTGGTTCTTTGAAAAAATAAATAAAATAGACAAACCCCTAGCCAGGCTCACAAAGAAAAAAACGGAAGAAGGAGAAGAAGAAGAAGAAGAAGAAGGAGAAGGAGAAGCAGAAGGAGAAGAGAAGAGGAAGAGGAAGAGGAAGAGGAAGAAGAAGAAGAAGAAGAAGAAGAAGAAGAGAAGAAGAAGAAGAAGAAGAAGAAGAAGAAGAAGAAGAGGAGGAAGAAGAAGAACAGGAAGAAGAAGAAGAAGAGAAGAAGAAGAGGAAGAAGAAGAAGAAAGAAAAGAAGAAGAAGAGAAGAAGAAGAGAAGAAAGAAGAAGAAGAAGAAGAAGAAGAAAGAAGAGAAGAAATAAGCGAAAAGTGAAAAACAAGAAGAAGAAGTTGAATATCAATCACAAATAAATAGGATCACAAATGAAAGAGAAGAAATCACAACAGACACAGCAGAAATCAAAAAAATAATCAGAAATTACTATGAACAGTTATATGCAAACAAGCAAAACAATCTAGAAGAGATGGACAAATTCCTACAACTCTACAATCACCCAAAGCTAGATGAAGAAGAAATAGAACACCTAAACAGACCAATTACAAGCAGCAAAATCGAAATGGTAATCAAAAACCTCCCCCAAAACAAAAGCCCAGGACCAGAGGATTTACAAACGAATTCTACCAAATGTTCAGAAACGAATTTGTGCCTATCCTTCACAAACTCTTTCAAAAAATTGAGAAGGAAGGGATAATACCAAACACAGTCTATGAAGCCAACATTACACTAATACCAAAACCGAACAAAGACAACACACACAAAAAAAAGAAAACCACAGGCCAATCTCTCTAATGAACACTGATGCAAAAATCCTTGATAAAATTTTAGCTATCAGAATCCAACAATGTATCCATAAGATAATTCACCACGACCAAGTAGGATTTATTCCAGGGACACAAGGATGGTTCAACACCTGAAAATCAATGTAATTCAACACATCAACAAAAAGAAAAATAAAAACCATATGATAATATCCACAGATGCTGAGAAAGCTTTCGACAAAGTACAGCACCTATTTATGATAAAGACCCTTGAAATTCTCGGGATACAAGGAACATACCTCAACATCATAAAGACCATATATGACAAGCCCATAGCCAGTATCATTCCCAATGGTGAAAAGCTGAAAACATTTCCATTAAGATCTGGAACAAGACAAGGATGTCCACTCGCACCACCGCTTTTCAATATAATACTGGAAGTCCTATCCAGAGCAATAAGACAAGAGAACAACATAAAATGATTCCAAATAGGAAAAGAAGAAGTCAAACTATCGCTATTCACAGATGATATGATAATATATGTAGAGAACCCCAAAAACTCCACAGAAAAACTAATCAAACTAATCAATCAGTTTAGTGAAGTGGCAGGATATAAAATCAACACACAAAAATCAGTAGCCTTCCTCTACACAAACAATAAATCTGAAGAAGAAGATATCAAGAAAATCATTCCTTTTATTATTGAAACAAAAAAAAATCAAATACTTGGGAATAAACCTAACAAAAGAAGTAAAGGACCTATACAAAGAAAACTATAAAACACTGTTAAAAGAAATAGAAGTAGACACAAAGAAATGGAAAGACATCCCCTGCTCATGGATCGGAAGAATCAACATTCTGAAAATGGCCATCCTACCAAAAGCAATCTACAGATTCAATGCTATTCCAATTAAAATTTCAATGTCATTCTTCAAAGAATTATAAAAAATATTGATGAAATTCATATGGAACCACCAAAAACCCCAAATAGCCAAAACCCTCATGAAAAAAAAAGAAGGGAATGGATTTCAAACTATACTACAAAGCCATAATAATCAAAATTGCATGGTATTGGAACCAGAACAGACACATGGACCAATGGAACTGAATAGAAAACCCAGAAATAAACCCACAGATCTATGGTCAACTAATCTTTGACAAAGGAGCAAAGAATATGCATTGGAGCAAAGAAAGTTTGTTCAATAAATGGTGCTGGGAAAACCGGGTCACTACATGCAAAAGAATGAAGCTTTACCTCTACCTCACACCATATACAAAAACCAACATAAGACCTGAAACCATAGAATATATACAAGGAAATATAGGTGAAACACTACATGTCATGCACCTCAAAGACATCTTTACAGACACATCACCCAAAGCAGTGATAGTGAAGGCAAAGATAAACAGCTGGGACTACATCAAATTTAAGAGCTGCTGCACAGCAAAAGAGACAATAACCAAAACAAAGAGACACCCCACCGACTGGGAGAACATTTTTGCACACAACACTAATGACAAAGAACTGATGACACAAATCTACAAAGAGCTGAGGAGACTCAACAACAACAAAGAAAATAATCCAGTCAAAAAATGGGCAGAAGAGCTAAAAAGAAACTTCTCCGAAGAGGAAATACAAATGGCCAACAGGCATATGAAAAAATGTTCAACGTCACTTGTCATCAGGGAAATGCAAATCAAAACTACCATGAGACACCATCTCACACCAGTGAGAATGGCACATATTAAAAAAACTAGCAACAACAAATGTTGGTGAGGATGTAGAGAGAAAGGAACTCTCCTGCACTGCTGGTGGGAGTGCAAACTGGTCCAACCACTATGGAGAGCTGTGTGGAGATTCCTCAACCTACTAAAGATAGAGCTTCCATATGATCCAGCAATTCCACTCCTAGGTGTTTACCCAAAGGACACAGAAACATCAATTCCAAAGAGCACCTGCACCCCTATGTTTATAGCAGCACTATTTATAATAGCTAAGCTTTGGAAACAACCCAAATGCCCAAAAATAGATGACTGGATCAAGAAGATGTGGTCCAGGGCCTCCCCTGGTGGCGCAGCGGTTGAGCGCTGGGTTGCGAAGCTGCCCGCGGCCTCTCAGGCGCGGGTTCGATCCCCAGCTGCTCCCCAGCCCTGGAGGGTACCACATGGCGCGCAGACCTCTCCTGCTGCCCACTGCTCCCCTCAGCAGTGTACTTCGGTCCTTCTGCCTGTTCTGCTCCCAGCTCTGGCTCTGGTGAATTCTCTCATCCTCCCGCGCTTCTGGCTGTACCCAGTGCTTGTATGTATAAATAAATAAATAAATAAATAAATCTTTTTTTTTTTTTTTTAAAAAAAAAAAGATGTGGTCCATATACACAATGGAATATTACTCATCATTCAAAAAATATAAAAACATGCATTTTGCAGCAACATGGATGGAGCTGGAAGGGATCATGCTCAGTGATATAAGGCAGAAAGAAAAAGAAAAATACCGGATGGTCGCATTCATAGCAGGAATCTAGAAAACCTAAATCTGGACCAGGAAAAAGAATAACTATAAGAAAGAAAAAAAAATCAAAATCAACAAACAACTGTAAACCAGAGACACTCTTTGGAGGGGAGAAGGAGAGATTGGGATCAAAATCGGGGTTGCAATTGTATGGGGAATATAAAAATAGAAAAAAAGTATAAAAATAAAATAAAATAAAACCCCATTCTTGCACAGCTCCTTTCTTATACTGCTCCCCATCCTCCCTTATCTGTCTCTTCTGAGTGCATGCTCAATAAATCACATACGAGAGAATATTCACCCCAGGTTGTTTCTAGGGAGCCTTACAACTTCTCCCAAATAAACTACCTGCCCCCAATTCCTTTTCCAAAGTAAAAAAGGAGTCGTTCATCCAATGGACCCTAAGTTATTGTTAGCAAATCCTATAATTCAACTATTATAAATTCTACTGCATTGCAGCATATCTTGGTATCCATAACTATATATTATACTTTTTGTTTTTTTATTTATTTATTTGTTTGTTTGTTTGTTTTGTTTATACATGCACTGGGTACAGTCAGAAGCGCGGGAGGGTGAGAGAATTCACCAGAGCCAGAGCGGGGAGCAGAGCAGGCAGAAGGACCGAAGTACACTGCTGAGGGGAGCAGCGGGCGGCAGGAGAGGTCTGCGCGCCATGTGGGACCCTCCTCTGGTGGCCGGGGAGCAGCCGGGGATGGAGCCGGCGCCGCAGAAGCCGCGGGCAGCTTCGCAACCCAGCGCTCAACCGCTGCGCCACCGGGGAGGCCCACTTTTAAGGAATTTTAATAGCATATGGATACCTTCATTCCTGCTGCTGTGACCACTAGATAAGTCTTCATTCTATTGGCCAGTTTTTGAGATATCGAGCCATATATTTCTTCCCTAGATTTCCTTATTACAAATATTCCAGTATTATTCTTTCTAAGTCTCTCACCGACAGACAGAACCATTTACAATCTATGATCCAAAGGAGGTCTGTACATCAGGTCATGTCTCCTTCCAGGCAAAATACTCATCTGGGTAGGGTAACTGAGTTGTAGGGTAAGTGAGTTGAAAATTGGGCTTTTTTACACTCTCCTGCCATTAGCCTCTATGGCTAGCACCTGCAGTCTGCACTCCTGTGATTGTGGACACCTGGACCCAAGAATGCAAGTGTGCAATGTGCATGTGTAGGTGTGCATGTGTAAATGTGCACACATGTGCCGAGGGGTGAGGGGCTATAGGTGCCATGACTCTGAGACAGGGAGGAGACAGCCAGAGATTTAGCATTAAAGGCCTGTAAAAATCTACCAAAACCAAAGATTCCAAAATTATCTTTTCATATGTGAGAACTAACAATGAACCTACCCAGTTCTTGCCAGTGACAGTATTACCTTTCTCCATTTTCTTTCAGAGCCACTACTAAGTGGAATGGTAATACTCTAGTAGTCCACTCCAGCTGAAGCCAACATCATGTGGACACCCATCTCTACATTAGATCCAAGTTTCCCCTGCCTCACAACAGCTGGTTACAGAGAACTCCTCATGAGGCTGTAGGGTCTGAGACACCTGCTCCTATAGCTGATATGTGTCCTACTAATCTGCACAAACCTAATCTTTTTTATACTACTTTTCAGTGATGGTGGTTTGTTGCTTACCCAATCTTAGACAGACACTTCACAATGGGCAGTTTAGATCACATTAATCTCAATGTTATCAAGATCTTGTATCTACCAGAATCCAGTGCTCTTTCAGCAGAGGAGAGCATGACATTTTGTCAAAACCCTGGGGTTCTGTGCTTCGGATGTCCTATTGGGGTTTGCCATAGGGTTCATACAGCACCACCATTTGCCACAGACACATTGGATCTTCTGGATTATAGGGCTTGAAAAGCAAGGTGGTTTTCATAGTAGCCTGATCTTGCTGCAGGTCTGTTTGTTTTCCAGGAACACACAGTTTCTCAGTACATAGTTCAGATAAATGTACCCAAGTGTGGTATATGTTGCCCCCTAATTTCAAAGAGGCCCACCAAAAATGTGCCTCTTTATCAGCATTAGGTTGTTTAAGACACAGATATGTAATTCACTTTAAGGCAGGGATCCTCAGCGTCAGTCTTGACATTTTGGACTTGATAATTCTTGGCTGTGGGAAAGTGTCCTGTGCATTGTAGCACCATTTAGCAACATCTTCACCACTACCACTAGATGCCAGCAGCCACCAACTCTCTTACCTCCTATTGTGACAACAGAAAATATCTCCAGACATTGGCTGCTAAATGTATCTTAAGGGACAAAATTGCCTGTGGTTAAAAATTAATGCTATATGGGGACATCCTAACTGTCCTTTTTTTTGCCTCTGGTATTCACATATCTTACAAAAGTATCTTGAATACTTAATGCTTTGTGTGCACCAAATTAGTCAGCAAGGCGTTACCAATGTAGTGGATCAGAGTGATGTTCTATAGGATGTCCAGATTATCAAATTTCCTGGAGACTACACTGTGATTAGAGCATACTGTCATTTAATTGGTTAGTTCAGTCCATTTACATTTAGGTGATATATTGACACTGAAGATTTGTTACTGTCATCTTAGTTTGGTTTTCTAGTTCTATTTTCATCTTCAATTTTTTGTGAATTGTTTTCTCTTCAAATCAAATAGAAAAACTCCTTTTCAATATTTCTTGTGGGGAAAGTCTAGTGTCGGCAAATTCCTTCAGCTTCTGTTTGTCTGGCAAGGTCTTTATTTGTCTGAAATATCTAAAAGATAGTCTTGCAGGCTATAATATCCTAGGCTGGTAGTTTTTATCTTTTTTTTTGGTAATAGTTTCAATAATAAAAATTTTTAAAGAGCTTTATATATTTATTTTACTGTATCTTTGTTAATTTTTGGATAGTATTTGACTTCTCCCCTCCAGTGTGGTCCCTGTAATTTTCCCACCACTATAGCATCCGTGATCCATTGCCAAAATGCCTTGTGTGTTCTTCTCCCCTTTTTTGATCTCTCTCCCTTCTCCTCTCCTGCTGTATGCCACAGGTTTATGGTCAGCTTGCAAGTTTTGTCTTTTGTTTCCATGACACTTTGTTTGGTTTCTCTATAGCCTGCACATAAATGAAACCATCTGTTATTTATCTTTTTTTTTTCCTGACATTTCACTTAGCATAATCCCTTTCGGCTCCATCCATGTTGCCACAAATGGCATGAGCTTATCTTTTTTGACTGCTGAGTAATATTCCATTATGTATATATACTGCAACTTCTTGATCCATTCATCTGATTTGGGGGCATTCGAAATATTCACATATCTTAGCTATTGTAAATAATGCTGCAATAAACATGGGAATGCCAGCTTCCTTTCAAGCTAATGTTTTTGTATCCTTTTGGGTAGATTACTAGGAATGGAATCACTGGGTCATATGGTAGATCGATTTTTAGTGTTTTGAGGAAACTCCATACAGCTTTCCATAAGGGTTGGACCAGTTTGCATTCCCACTTGGCTGGTAGTTTTTATCTTTGAAAATTTTGAAAATGTCTTTCCATTCCTCCCTTGCGTGTATGGTTTCTTCGGAGAAGTCTGATGTAGCCCTAATGGGAATACCTTTATAGATTACCTCTTTTTATTCTCCCAGTCACCTACAATAGTCTTTCTCTCTCTTAAATTTTTGCTAGGCTCATTACTTTGTGTCATGGAATACATCTCATTATATTTAAATAAGCAGTTTCTTGGACTTCATGGACTTGTATGTTAAATCCCTCCCCCAGGTTCGGGAAGTTTTCCTCTATTATTTCTTGGAATAAGACCTCTGTTTCGCATTATCTCTCATCCCCATCTGGGATACCCATTATTTTTATGTTGCCTTTCCAAATGCAGTGAGATTGATCTTGACGTGGTTTTTTTTTTTCCATATTTTTTCTTCTTCCACCAGGATCCATTGTGCATTATCTTCAAGGTCACTGTTTTGATACTCCTCCATTTGTTCTAGTCTGCTTACATATCTTTCTCCAGAATTTTTAATATCATATATTGAGTTTTTTTTAACACCTGAATATCTACTATTTTCTTATTTAAGACCTCCATTCTATTTTGCATTTTAATTTTATTTCTTATACCATTCACTTGTTCTTCCGAATTTTGCTGTAGTCTTTGAATAGCTTTTTGGAGTTTTCTTGTATCTCTTTGATTTGGTTTTCTGTGTTTTCCTCCATCTCTGATCATCTCTACTAAGATTTTAAAGTCTGTGTCTCATAGGAGGATAAAAATTTCCATGTCTTTGTGGTGGATCCTGGAGAGTTGTTCTCTCCTTGTGATACTGCATTCCCTTGAGGTTAAGTTGCCATATGATGTATTATTTTGCCTGACCATTTACTGCTTTAGATTTCTCCACTTTTAAAAAATGTACCTGTAGCAGTAACTTAGAGATTTGAAGTATATTTCTACTTTTCTAGCAAGGGACACTGTGATTTTATATTTTTGCCTTTCCAAGATTCTGTAGGTCCCGAGATCTGACCTTGTATCTGCTTAGACAAATGGTATGGGAGGATCCTGGAGGTATCCAATCACTGGTGCAAATGCACTGGAGGGTGACTGCTTGATTCATGTTTTCGGAATCATTACTATCCTTTCTCGCTGGTGTTTCAGACCTGTGCCTCTGTAGTGTACATGCTGTCATGCACTTCATGAGCTCAGTACAAATTCTTCTGTATTGCTATTACATCCCTCTTAGTATTGCTTTTGCATGTACCATAGTTTCTGTAGGTCGTGTCTTCATTTTTATTGTTTTCAGGTATTTTTTAATTATTTCTCTGATTTTGTAGTAGTAAGTTAAGTTTTATACCATTGTGATCAGAGAAGATATTTGATGTTCTTTTAATATTCATGAGTTTTTTACACTAGTTTTGTGACCCAGCATATGGTCTACCTTGGAAAAAACTCCATGTACATTTAAGAAGAATGTATACTCAGAATTTTGGGGCTGTATTGCTTTATAAATGTCAGGTAGATCCATCTATTTTAACTCCTTATTTAAAGTTATTGTTCCCAGTTTCTTTTTCTGTCTGGTTGATCTGGCCATTGATATAAGTAGGGTGTTGAAGATCACTACCACTATTGTGCTGTAGTCAATGATTGTTTTTAGGTTTGTTAATAGTTGACACATATGTTGGTGATTATTCTTTTGAGTGTTATACCTTCCTGATGTATTCATCTTTTAATCACTATTAATGTCTTTCCCTGTGTCTTAATACCTTTTTAACTGGAAGTTTATTTTTTTCTGATACAATTATAGTGTTCTCTCCTTTTTTGGTTCCCATTTGCTTGTATGATTATTTCCCACCCCTTTATGTTTACCTCTGGAACTCTGATATGTCTCCTTTAGAAAACAGAAAGTTGCCATTTTTTTTCCAGATCCAACAACCCACTCTGTTCTTTTAGATTGGTGAGTTTAGTCCATTTACATTTAGAGTGATTATTGACATATGGGTATTTACTATTACCATCATGACTTTTTTTTGTTCTAACTTCTTATTTATTTATTTGTTTGTTTTGGTGGATTTTCTTCACTTTGAATTAGATAAGAATGCTCCTTTCAGATTTTTTTGTGTGGGGCTGGAGTCCAGTGTTTACAAACTCCCTCCACTTTTGTTTGTTTGGAAAGTGCTGCAGGAGGCCTTGTTGCTCCAGCCAGATAGGATACTGACAAGCAGCTAAGAGAAAAGGCCTCACACCGTGGGGCTGAAGATCTGGCATCCTTTGCTTTTTGTTCTTCGTCATAGAGAAAAATTTATCAGAAAATATATTAGGCAATAAATTATATGTATCAGCATACTGTAAGTAAATAGCACGAAAAATTGTTTGTTTAGAAATTAGTTGTTGGGCAGTTTGGCCCGCTTGACAATGGGAGATGGTTTGCTGAACATGCCTGACAAGCATTACCATACAATAATTATAGTGGGTCCTTCTTTTGCCTTCCCTTGAAGTTTCTTGGGAAAGTTTTTAAATGAAGCTATTTGCGTTAAGGAGTTTCTAGGTAGAGGAAGTTCTGATAGCTGAGTAGCAGCCGGCCCCTGGTGTGAAGGCCAAGAGAATAAGAAAAGTTCTTTCTTTGCTTAGGCTTTAGCTGATGGGGATGTTCCGATGGCTATCAATTGTCTTAGGTTATTGTTTAGCTGAAACAATGAATTTTAGTGTAAGACTTAGTTTTTTATTAACCTTGAAGGTTGCCTTCTTGCTGAGAGCACGAAAAAGAGATGCACTAATTGTTTCTGCTTTGTTTCTATGCACTTGATAATGTAATCTCAATGCTTGCAAAAAATGTATAAATAAAGAACCTGCTGAGCCTTTCGGGAGAAGATACTAGCACCTCACCAAGTGTCGGTGTCTTCTCATTCCCTTCCCCTCAGTCCCTAAGTTTCAGATCATTCGTATTTGCCGAGGCCGTCTCATCCTTTCAGGAACCCGACACGACATTTTGCCGGAGGCTGGTCCCCGGAAGGAAAGCCTTTATTTCTCCCTCATATCTGAAAGAGACTTTTAGAATATAGTATTCCTGGATGACAGTTTTGATCTGCAAGTATTTTGGACATATCTTGCCATTCTATTCTCTTTGCCAGTAGAGTTTCTGCTGAGAAGTCTGATTTAGCCTGATGAAACTACCATTATACATTCCCCCTAACTGCCTTCAACACTCTTTCTTTGTCTTGATCTCTTCTTAGTTTCACTATTATGTGCTTTGGTTTAGGTCTCTTCTCATGTAGGTTGCAAAGTGTTCTTTAGGCTTGTTGACTTGTATATTTAATTCCTCCACAGGTGTGGGAAGTTGTCTTCTATTATTTCCTTGAATAGCCTCTGTATTCTCCTCCCTCTCTTATTCCCTTCTGGAATATCCATTATTCTTATGTTTGCTTTCTTAATGATGTCAGATATTTCTTGAATTTCCTCTTCATTTTTTTTAACATTTCATTTCTTTCCCATCCTCTACCTGAATCTTTAATGCATTACTATCTTAGAGGTCACTGATTTGAGTGACCAACAAATTTGGCCCATTAGACCTATCCTACTTCCATACCTTTCTTTAGAGTTCTTGATCTTATTTATTCAATACTTTACTTCCTGAATTTTTGTTTTTTCTTATTTAAGCTTCAATTTCCGGCTTTTTGTCAATAATTTTGTTTTCAGCTTCATTAATTTGTGTTTTTTTAAGTTTTAAAATCTGTTTGACTCTCTTTTCTGAGTTCTTTTGTATTTCTATTACTTACCTCCCTGAATTTTTTTCTGTTTGAGTTTCTTTATTATAGCACTTCTGAACTCTTTGTCTGATAGGAAAATATCTTGTTAACACTCAGCAGAATTCAGCAAGTATTTTTCAAGCCCTAGGGTGTGTCCCAGAAGCAGACCTGCAATAGCAGGCTTCCACAGGACTCATTCAATGTTGCTGTGAGCATATTCATGACTGCCTAATTTTATGTGCCTTCCAGTCAGGCTGCTACCTCTTTGCCCAGACCTCCATTGCCCCTAACCCTTACCCCTCCCAAAATGGATGGGGTGGGGGGTTGGAAATGAGTCTAATCACTTTGGCATAAATTACAAGAACTACCTGCTCATCCTGTTTCACTCTTTCCTGGTGTCCCCTCCTCCGGACGTTACTCTTAGAGTGTGTTATAATCATTTGTTTGTCCTTCGGGATGTATTGATCTTGTTCTGTTGCAAACTTGTTGGCAGTATATGGAGGAGGTAAGCTACTTGAGGTCTCCCTATTGTATTACTGTTTTTAATTCTTTAGCATTTTAATTAATGTAGTTTTTTTGGTCTTTGCTGACTTCTTTGAGTACTCAGTTCTCTTTTGTAGTTGCTGAGTGCAAAGGGTTGGGAGGGACTTGGAGGGATATTAATGCTGTTATGGAAAAATTGGCTGGGACTGGCTCTTGTTTGTGGCACCCCCATTAATTCTTCTCTCTTGAGTTTGGGATGAGAGATTTGGCAGTCTCTGTGCTCTCAGTGCACCTCAGAAATTAAATACCAGTCCTAGAGGGTGGGAAGAGGAAGTAGAGATCATAATGTCTGCTCTGCTTTTATCTTTAGTGGGGACCTAGTCTGTGTGGCCCTCCACCATGAAGTTTCCCTTTCTTTCAAGGGAATATGCTCCACATAATATCTGCCCTTCTCTCTGCAGGGCCTTTGGCTGACCTGACTTCCCTGCCACCCTACTTGAGATAAATTTTCATACGTTCTTCTCTCCACCTATCTGCTATCAATGCAGTATGAATATTTGCAGTGTCAACCTTGTTGAAATCTGTACTGGTCTTTGCTTACTAAGGGATAATCAATCCTATCCCTACTCAAGAGACTATGTGTCTGAATGGTGTCCCTTTGATTCACTGCTCCAAGGGCCACAGCATGTGGAGACCGGACCGTGCAGTTATCTCTATCAAGACCTAGTATGTCAGCTCCCCTTTGTAGAGCTGCTCCACTGCTTGCAGGACCTATGGCTCTGAGCTGCTTTTAGAACCTCTCCCCCCACTTGGAGCCTTCTGGGGTCCATGGCAGCCTATGATAGTACATTTGCTTCCCAGTCCTGTCCAAGAACTTCCTTACATATGCTAGGATTTACTGTGGTGAAGGCTGCATCCAAGACCCTCCTGGTAGTTGCTGCATTCTGTGAGGGGCTTATGACCAATGTGGTTGGTGGTGGTACCAGAACAGATCCTGGGTTTTCTCAGATTTGGGAAGGAAGTCCTTCTATTGTGGACTGGATTCTAGTGCCTTCCCCAGAGCTTGTTGAGAGTAGAGGGGGTTCACTTGGCAGATCTGCTTCCAGGTACTCTCCTAAAGCTTGCTGAATTATCTGAGTGCTACTACAACAGGCTGCTTCTTGGACCCTCCTTGGAGTTCTCAAAGGTCTTCACAGGTGTCTGTGGGGGCCTGCTATTGCAGGTCTGGGACCTACCCTGGGGCTTGAAGGGGGCTCACTGAGGTCTGCTGAGGATTAACAAGAAAGGGGGTTGCCAGTGTTGCTGGTCTGCTTGCAGGGCCTGCCAGGCCATGGAGGCCTGCAGGCCACTGAGCCTGCTTGCAGGGCCTGCCAGGCCATGGAGGCCTGCCAGGCCACTGAGCCTCACCTGCTTCCCCAGGTGGGCTGCCTGCTTGGCCTGTTCCACTGTCCACTCGGGTCCCCTCCTCTGGACATTACTCTTAGAGTATGTTATAATAATCTATTTTTCCTTCAGGACTTACTGACCTTGTTCTGGTGCTGCAATCTTATTGGCAGTATATGGAGGAGATAAGCCCAGCATCTTCCCTGCACTGCCATCTTGCCCCACCCCTGTTTGTTTTAAATCTGGTTTTACTTGATTTATTGATAATTTCAGCAGCTTTATAGTTAGATGTCTTGCTTATTTTCCACAGTAGGTGGAGCTCTGACTTTAATTTTTGGTCTCTGCTTATTGCTGAGGCTATTATGGCTATTGCTGTGCATCACCACTTGCAACCAGGAGATGATAAGGGTAACCACCATGCTATGATTCTACTACTACATCAGTGGAAATTGGGGGTGAGGAGAGAATAGATCTAGTCTTGCTGTCAGCTGGTTGTGGGATACTGACTCTGATACTGCAGGGTGGGAGAGGGAATTCTTGTGTTCCCTCTTCATTGGGTTTCTGGTCTGTGCACTGTTTCTCCTCAGGTGCTCTGACATTCACTTGTTCAGAGAGTGTGGGGTCTCTGTGAGCCTCTGTAATCCACTCTCCAGAGCCTTAGATCAAGCTGGTCATTCAGCAGTCTCTGCTTTCCTTGACTGAATTATCTCCACAATACCTGATTTACCCACCTTCACATGCACAAATGCATGAATATTTCTGGTATCCTGGCATGGTGAACAGTGGAACTGTCACTAATCCATAGTTGATCCATCAGTTGGATTTTAAATACTAGAAACAAAGGAAGTAGGGAAGTGCCTTATGCCATCATAATGCTGGCATCACTCTTGCATGTAATTTCTCTACATAGATTAAGCATAACTCATTCACAGTGCTTCATCATAATGTCTGCCATTTAGTAAATGTTCAGTAAAAGCTACCTATAGTTATTATTATAGCATAATGACTCAAAGAAGGGCTTTATTCTACCCTCATCTGGGTGCTCCAGGAAGAGTAAATCTAAAGCACATGTTGATATGTGAAATGAGATACATGACCCAATTCTCAGGGTAGAGTGAAAGGAAATGTGACCACATATGCATTTTACATATAGAAAATGATAGGCAAATATAGCTGTTATTATTAGTCTAGTAATAAGGAACAACTTGGACAGAGCCAGGGCTTAGGATGAAGAGAGAGAAGGAGAGGAAAAGGCAGGAATTGCGAGAGGCAGGGGAAGAGAGAGAGAGACACAGAGAGAGAGAGAGAGAGAGAGAGAGAGAGAGAGAGAGAGAGATGAATTCCAGGTTCTCAATATATATTGTTTTGTTTAGAGTATAGAGTGATTGAGGGAATAACCTAGAAATAAGGCTAAGAGATCAATAAGGCTGGTTTTCAAGGTCTTGAATGCCAATCAAGGACCTTAGAGGGATAATGGAGCCGGTCACATAGCACATAGGCCAAGTGTATCCTTTAGCATGTAAGTTTATGCTTTTTTAACAAATGTCGCCAAGCATCTAAGTGATGCATGAAAACAAATGCTACATATCTGCTGGTGATCAACTTTAGTTGTCTTTCATGTCATCTCTATTTTGAAACACAGGCTGATGGAACAACTTATATCTGAAACAAATTGCTCATGGTATACAGAAAAATAGACATGGTGAATCTATCTGGCTTCTGCTTATGCCTGATATTTCTGCTCACATTTTATTGGCCAGAGAAAGTCATATTGTTATAGGACAGGGAGAGGGGCAGCCCAAACCCCGCAAACCTGCCTATTCTAAATGGGTTCTGCCATCCGCCGCATCAACACAAAACATTTAAGACTTTAATGGGAAGGAACTTTAATAAAACTAGGAAACAATACAGGTAAGGCAAAGAGTCTAGTTTCTAGATCAAGCACCCAAAGTTACCCATCCCCTCGTGGGTAAAAGTCCATCCAAATGGGATTGGCCCAGAGCAAGGCCCCAAGGCCTGCCACAAGTCCAAAGCATCCTCCAGTGGGGACCCACAGAAAAGGGTCACAAACAACTGGACAAGCCCGGAAGGAAAAGAGCAAAATCAACATCAAGATAAAAGCTGCCATTGTCACCTCCCCACGGGTCTCACCCACATCTGTGTCACCTAGTCCACGACCAAAAGACAAGCGCAGTTTCTTCACGTGTCTCTACGCTCCATGTGCGTCCTCCAGGTCTCCTGGCTCCATCCTGCTTCCTTCCTCAGTCTCTTCCTGCAGCTTCTCCTCTTCCTGCTCAGCTCCACCCTCCCTTGGGTGGGGCAGGGAACCTCCCCCTTTCCTGGAGACCACCCTGTTGCAATATCATGGAGGTTGCCATCACTGTGAGAAGTGAAAGGACATTTTGTGAAAGTCCTCCAGATTATTTGGTAGAACAATAATGGGAAGAGATTTTGTAACAGATGATAAATGGTAACTCAATAAAAAAAAATGGGTAAAGATGTAAATAGACATTTCTCCAAAGACATACAGAAAAGATAAAAATGCATATGAAAAGATGTTGATTATAATCAGTCATTAGAAGATACCAATCGCAACCACAATAAAATAACATTTAACACCTAGTAGGTTAGATGTAATAAAATAAGCAGATAATAACAAGTGTTGACAAGGTATGGAAAAATTGAAATCCTCATTCACTTCTAGAAAAATGTAAAATGGTGCCATTGGTTTTGTAAATCCTGGCAGTAGCTCAAAAAATTACACATAGTGTTACCATATAATGCAGCAATTCCACTCTTAGATATATACACCTATATATCTCTATATATTTAGATACATATGAGAGAAATACAAATCATATACTATAAAAACTTACACATGAATGTTCATAGCATTGGTTATAATTGCCAAAAAGTGGAGATAACTTAAATTTCTTTCAACTGATGTGGTATGTATACAATGAACTATTATTCAATCATAAAGGGACTGAAGTATTGATGTACAAATTACACCATGGTTTTACCTTCAAAACACTATGCAAGGTGAAAGTAGTCAGTAAAACATTACTGAAATAGGACAAACCTGGGTCATGGGGGTTGACCTTGTTGGTGGGTCCTCATCTGCAAATTAAAGAATGCAGGAAAAAAAAAACCCAAAACAGAGACATGGTGAGAAGCAATAACATGATGTCTTTACACAGGGAGTGAGGAAAGGGAGTGGAGAGAGAGAGAGAGACAGAGAGAGAGAAAGAGAAAGAGAGAATAAGAGAGAAAGATAGAAAATTTATACATGACAAACTGGTAGCTTCTCCACAGACACATCTCCACTAGCAGTGCTGTTGAAGCCCCAGATGTGCAACTGCCAAACAGCCATCTTAACTGCTAAAGTCCCTGTGGCTTAATTGTCAAAAGGTCTAGCAACTTAGCTGCCAGATGCCCCAATTCTGGCCCTTTTTCCCATTAGACTCCACTCAAGAGATGGAATCTGGAAAGTTTGACTTACTATTGAGTTGGCTATGAGCACCACCCACTGACTGGCATGTTGTTCCTCATTGTTCCTCTTAAAATTTCCCCACTTTCAATTTTTTTTATTTTTTATTTTATATATTTTTACATCATTTTTCCTTTTTGCACAATGTATGCATTTTCGTCTTGGTTATAGTCCCCATACAATTCCCACCCCCCTTGTTTTGTTTTTTTTTTAAGATTTATTTTATTTATACAAGAACCGGGGTATAGGCCAGAGGCATGGGAGGGTGAGAGGATTCACCAGAGACAGAGTGGGGAGCAGAACAGGCAGATTGATGAAATACACTGCTGAGGGGAGCAGCGGGCGAGACAGGAGAGGTCTGCTCAACATGTGGGTTCCTCCAAGGCTGGCAGGGATCGAACCGGCACTGCAGAGGCTGCAGACACCTTCACAGCACTGAGCTCAACTGCCTGCACCACCAGGAAGGGCCCCCATCCCCCTTGTTTTGATCCTACTACCTTCCCCCCACCATAGTGTGTCTCTGATTTATAGTTGCTTGTTGATTTTCATTTTTACTTTATTATAATTAGTATTTTCCTAGTCCCTTATTTAGGTTTTCTAAATTCCTGTTATGAGTGAGACCATCTGGTATTTTTCTTTATCTTTTTGGCTTATTTTGCTGAGCATGATCCCTTCCAGCTCCATCCACGTTGCTGCAAATTTCATGAGTTTATCTTTTTTGATTTTGCTGAGTAATATTCCATTGTGTATATGTACCACATCTTCTTGATCCAGTCATCTATTTTTGGGCATTTGGGTTGTTTCCATAGCTTACCTATTGTAAATCTCACTTTCAATTTTTGAGACTCTTTCTATCTTGATGAAATATGGATGCCTGGGTGTGGTCTCAGGAAGGTAGCTTTCACCAGGGTTGCAGTGTATTCAAAATAAATAGCAATCAATTATGAGGCATTATACATGCATAGCCAGTGTGACAAAGTCCTCCATTTCTGAAATAATGGAAGCCAAGAAAGAAAAAAATCTCAAAAATATTAAGAAATGCTTTTAGTAAAATAATTTTCTCTTTCTTTTCATCCCAATATATCAAATAGAATGGCAAAATACATTAGTAAACTAATCTAATTTCTATCTATTTGATCTATTTTGGCATAGGACAGAATAAACAAGTAAAATTTCTGTTACTTTGTTGGAACTTTACATCCAGGGCTCAGGAGCCATGCAACATTTCTGACTCCACGTGCAACATTTGTACCTTTCAGTAGGTTTCCTTTTCTCAGGGTTCCCAAGGCCTTTCTGTCTAGGATCTCCAGACTTGCCAATGGAAGTAAGCTTTCTGACTCTCCTCCGAGGTCTCTAAAACCCTGCAGCAAGGTAGCAGACTCTTTTTTTCCTCAGCTCATTGTCGACTTCCAGAATGTCTCCACTTTCCAATCAAAATCTGAATGATGTGATCATATTGCCAATACTTTTTTAAAAGGGATTTTCCTTGAATTAAATAAAACAAATAATATTTCTAACAAAATCTTATTAAGTTCATTCAGTCCTATGTAGAAAATGCTCAGTCTTGAGTTCCGTCTTAAAATATTACTGAGGTCTTCCTCCTATTAATTTCTTCAGAAACAGTTTCCATATATGTTAAAATCTGAAATAACTGACATTAAAAATCTGATAATAGCATGGTTGACAAGGAAATTTGTTCATATTATAACTTACAACGTTTGAGAACAACCAGAATTGACTGGCAATATTATATCAGAACATATCAGATATTTAGGAAGTTTCGCATAATAATTTTTAGAACACCAATATTAATAGCATGTATATGATAAGGTGAAATGTTTGTCTAACAACAGTGCTTCCAATTGAGTTCCAATTTACCAGATAAATATTAAATAGGTCAACCTTGTCACTATTTTCCCCATAAAGAAAGGGAAAAATATTATGGAGTGTGTCAGGCACTCTGCTGAGGTTTCACAAAACTTTCTCTGCTCAAGTCAAAGATTGCATTTTTTTATTTAGATTTTTTGGCAAGGTTCCTCATACATGTTAGAGAAAACATTTAATTATTCAACAGTGACATTTTAAGAAATCAAAGCTCTGACTAGACTACTAGCACAAAGCTAACAGGATTAGACCCTTCACATCTCCTTATATCTCATTACAGAAGTAAACATTTTCCTCTACCAAACATTAACTTATTAGAATTCCACGACTGAAATTCTTAAACTTCAAAAAACCTTCAATTTCCCAGCTCCCATTTTATCTGATGTCTAAAGACTTAAGCAGTTCACCTCAAACTGCCTCTTCTCTACAGCACATGCCCAACACAAGTAACATAGGTAAAAAGGAAAAAAAATACATTTCATAGCACCTTCAAATATATATATATATATATATATATATGTTCAAAACCTAACCATTAAATTACAAATTAGTTTTCATTAAGCGCAGATTATCCCAGGCCTCACTTCCCCAGAAGCACGGATACCAGATACCATTATATTTTCAAGCTTATAATTTCTATGGGCACTGCCTGTACCAATTTCTGGAGGCCCAAAACAATTAGATAGATACAGACATACAACATATAGACACAGGAACACCCTTAGTATTTTTTATTTAACCCGCATGAACTATTTTATGTAAATGAAGTTTTACTCATGTCTGCAAAGATATAGAGCTTTCTCTCTGCTTACTTGTGAGGACAAACCTTAGTTTTCTTTTTTTTTTTTAAAGATTTATTTATTTATGCATACAAGAACTGGGGTACAGGCCAGAGGTGTGGGGGTGAGAGGATTCACAAGAGACAGATTGGGGAACAGAACAGGAAGATTTACTGAAATACACTGCTGAGGGGCCAGCCGGTGAGACAGGAGAGGTCTGCTGTGCCATGTGGGTAGCTCCCTGGTCAGCCGGGGATCGAACTCATGCTGCAGAGGCTGCAGGTAGCTTCATAGGTTGTGTCTTAACCCATTGCGCCACCAGGCAGGCCCCAAACCTTAGTTTTCTGAGGCTACATTCTTTTCACCACTGCCTGCATACTCACATTGAAGCAGACAGACTGTTTACCTGAACCACATATATACAAAGGGAAAAAAATCAAACAAAAAGACCATATTAAAAAAAACTTCACAAAAATAAAAATTTTGCAAGTCAAAAATTAAAAGCTAAAATGAAAACCAGATTTTTTCACCATGTAATCAAAATCAAATTCCCAAAGCAGAGTGTTCTCAGCAGAGGTCAGATGGTTTCAGATCCCATTTTCATACCTTAGACTTCAGAAGGTGAAAAGTTAAGGAGCAATTACCAAGGCTCATGGCCTTAGGGCTCATCATCTTAGGGTTTCCAGTGTTCACTAAAAAGTTAATCCTGTGGTCTCTTCCAATAGAAGATGAAAAAAAAATTTAAATTTTTGTATTTTTCTTAAATAAGTATCTCAGGAATTCGACAGGTTCACTGGGTTTTGGTCTCCACGTCATCAACTTTCAGAGTTTTCTTATTTTGGAATGATGCTCCCAGGGATTTATACCAGCAAGTTTTTTTTTTTTTTTTTTTTTTAAAGAAGGGTTAGCAAAATCTTCAAGTGGTTAGCAAAACATGAAAAGGAACATACAGCTATTCTGACAGCTGGGCAAGCGTATCCCCACTCTGCCAGATATTGAGAAAGGCTCATTCACCAGATCTGATAAGATGCAGTGGTACTTCTGGAGGCAGAGAGATCCCAGTGAGTGGAAAGTTATGAGTTACAGCTAAAACTTCCTGGGTATATTCTACATATAGTTTGATCTACTTTCTTGTTCAGTGTCTGATGGAGTATTCAAAATTGTAAGTTTGGAATGGGCTTCCAAAGACAATTTCAAAGGGGCTTAAACGTAGCCCACTTTTAGGAGCTGCTGTTTTCAAACGGAGGGTGATAAACAATAACTGTGCCAACACAAGTGTGTTGTTTGGCATAGTTTCACCATGGTCTTCATTAGGTAATGATTCCTTTCCTCAGCTTCTCTTGTAGATCACAGTGTCTAGGTACTGTGTAGTTTCCAAGTAATCCGTAAGGCGTTGTCTACTTTCTGAATAACTGCTGAAACAAACACAGGTTCACTGTCATTCTGAGTAGAGTTGGGCAATTCAAAGTGAAAAGTTGTTTGGCAACCTCTGAAGGTTTCCTGGTGTGAAATGTTTCCACCCATCCCAAGAAGGTATCCACAATGACTTATAGATACAGATAGTTAGCACTGGGCATTTGGATAAAATCAATTTGCTAATATTCAAAAAGGCATATGTCCTGATATGGAATCCTAGTAGTTTTAGGGTGTCAGTAGTCTTGGAGTTATGCATGGTGCATGAATGGCAACATTGTGTCCACTGAGCCACTCTTTGCAAATAAGAGCCCCTCAAATATGGATTCATGGTCCTTAAATATGGATACATGGTCTCTGGCAAAGCATCTGTCCCATAGTGAGATCCAACATGTAGATGTTTCAACACCAAGGGTATATGTGGGTATCTGAGAGGAGTATTATGTCAGCTCATTTTCCAAGTGGAGGTAGGGTCAAAGTTAGTAAGTCTCCATTCATGTGCCCTTTCCTCAGCTTCTTCAGTAGATTTCGGAACAAATTGAAACAAATCTTTGAGGGGATGAATACTTACAGAGAGCAAAATAATCATGTTGCCTTAGTCCACAGTGCTCTTCTCTGCTGCCTTGTATAATTTCGAAACTATCTCCCTGGTGGCAGGGACAATGCATAACCCCTATGGTTGATGGCAAAGCTAACTGTTTTCAGTAAAACCAAGATCTCTAGTTGGTATTAAATATCTTTTTTGCTGGGGATAAAGAGGACTCTTTTGTTCTATATGGTACCATGTGCATGTAAAATCATGATATAATACTTAAATCCAATGTATATGTTCACCCTGTTGCCTTGAGAGAGTTCCAGAGCTCTGGTCCAGGCTAACAGTTGACCCCTCTTCACAAATGCCTTTTCTGGGAGTGCCTAGAGTTCCTTCTGTGGGGCCCTGAAGAATCTCCACTGCATGTCCTGCATATCAGTTGCCCTGTTCCATAAAACTGCTTCTGTTTTTAAAATAGTTCCCATTCAGTATCTGGCAGGGGCTGATCAGAAAAATCTGGTCAGCTAGCATACACTGTTTCAGAAGTTTCTAGACAGTTATGGGTTAAGCTGTCATACTCAAGGTTCTTTGCATGCACTGGGAGCAAGAGAGCTGCATTTAAAGAGCTAATGACTTGCAGCTGCATAGTAGGATTATCTAATAGAACTACTTTATAATTCTCATGTGCCCAAAAGTCAACCAAAGTCCACTTCTCTATTCTAGCAATGTTAAAACCTGCTGTGGCACATACACAGTGAAGAAATGACCTAAGGTAAATTTCTTTGTTCCATGCAGAAGGTTACAAGTGGCAGCTATAGCCTGCAGACACAGAGAACTTCCTTTAGTGGTGTTACCCAGTTCTTGGGACAGGTATGTAATGGGCTGCATTTTTTGTCCTAATAATTGGACCAACACTCCTAGGACAATTCCCTGTCTCTTGTGCACATGGAGTGGGAAAGTCTTCTTAACTGGCTGGCAGCTATAAGGCTATTGCTAAGATTAACATGCTTTTATTTTATCAAAGTCTTGTTGACATCCGAGAGTTCAAAACAAAGATTTATAGCCCGGGCCTTTGAAGACTTTATATAGAGTTTTTGCTAATAGCTGAATTTTGGGGATCCAAATTCTACAAAACCCAGCCATAACTGAAAAAACCCACACAATTGCCTTCAATTGCTGGGCACTTTAAGAGCTGAAATCACCTGTTTTCTCTAAGTGATGAGGCTTAATTTGTCTTTATTAATCTCAAATCCCAACTATACCACATTTTGCTTGTTTATTTGAGCCTTCTGATGACACACCTTGTACCCACATTCTGCCAAATGTTTTAAAATTAATGTGGTATTCTCCAGACAAGATTCAGAGTCAGGGCTGACAAGTAGTAAATCATGCACAGACTGTAGGAGGATGCACTATTTAAATTGGGCTTTTCTGAGATCGCTTGTCAGTATTTTCCCCCAAATAGTTGGGGAATTCTTAAACCCCTATGGAAAGTACAGTCCAGAAATTTTGCAGAGTGCTTTGGACTCAGCATCCTGACATTCAAAATAAAAAAGTAATAGAGCAGTCAGTCTTGTGACCTCCTGCAAGACACTGCCATAGCCTGGCAAGATTGGCAGAGGACTTGCAATCTTCCATGAGACCCTGCCTTTCCAGATTTCTGTGGGACCTTGCCACAGCCCACCTAGACCTATGAGACCTTGGACCTACATTGGGGAAGATACCAGAGTAGCTAGAGGAGTTGCAACCATCTGCAAGACCCATCAGCACAGACTGGCAGACACATTATAACCTCCCATGAGACCCTGTCAATGCCCATACAGACTGGTATGAACCATCCCCATGCCAAAGAAGGTGCCAGAATGACCAGAGTCCTTACAACCACATGCAAGATCCCACCATCACCTATTGAGACCAGTGAAACTCTGGATCTGCACCAGGGAAGCAGCCACAGTGGCCAGAGTCCTCATCACTTCCCAAAAGTCCCCACAAGCACTTGCACAGACTGGCCAGAGGCTTTGCAACGTCCAGTGAGACCAAAGCAGCTGCTCACACAGATAGATGTGACCCCTGGCCAATGAGGAGAGAGAAACCATGCTCAGAGAAAGTTCTAAATCTAGCAGCTGGGTACCAAGCTAATACTGAAGAGAAGAACCTAACAAAAGGCAATGTAAGTTCTCAAGGAAATAGTATAGCAAAGAGAGTACGAATCTCCAAAACCCCACTTCATAAACATGGAGACAAGTTATCCCTAGCACAGACTGAGTTTAGAATTGCAATGGAAAAGAACTTCAAAGAAATGGAAGAAAACTTAGGACAAAATGAGAGTCCTTAGAAATAAAGACAGTGAATTGAAGACAGAAGATGAAGATGCAGAAGATGAAGTTCTAAATAAGATAAAAATGGAGTTTTAGGATTTAAAAAAGAGAAATACAGGAAAATTTCAGGAAAATCCACGGAAGTAGAATAGAACAAATGGAATATTGAGTCAGTGAAATTAATTGAAGATGCATATGTGCAAATAATTCAGGCAGAGAAGGAAAGAGAAACATAATAGAGTAACATAATAATGGGAATGCTAGAAGGGGAATAGAGAGAGAAAGGAATAGAGAATGTATTTTAAGAAACAATGGAGGAAAACTTTCCAAATCTAAAGAAGGGGGAAATGTACAATGTACAATGTACAAACTCAGAACTTTGGCTACCTATACACAGTGGAATTGACATAAAGATAAATAATAGTGAAAGTTCCAAGAGTTCAGGACAAAAAAAGAATATTGAAGCTGGCAAGAAGGAAGAAGCAGATAACCCAGTTCCACATCACACTTCTCTGAAGAAACACTATAAGCAAGTAAAGAATGGAATAATGTCTTCCAAATACACAGAGAAAAACTGCCAGCTGAGAATATGCTATCTTACAGGACTCTCCTTCAGATATGATGAGGGAAAAAGGACCTTTCAAACATAAACTCACGGATTTTGCAAAAACTAAACCACCCTCCAGCAAATACTGAAATGAGCTTACATATCAATACTGAAGAGAGGAACATACCCAAAGAACTGAATAAGTAAACAGACTGACTCAAAAAATTAAGGATAAAATAGCAACAACACTTTAAACTTTAAATGTAAGTGGGGCCTCCCCGGGTGGCACAGCAGTTGAGCGCTGGGCTGCAAAGCTGTGTGCAGCCTCTGCAGCACCTGTTCAATCCCCGGCCACAAGCGAGGGTCCCACATGGCATGCAGACTTCTCCTGCCATGCCCGCTGCTCCCCTCAGCAGTGTATTTCATCAGTCTGCCTGTTCTGTTCCCTGCTATGGCTCTGGTGAATTTTCTCACCCTCCCATGCTTCTGATTGTATCCAGTGCTTATATAAATAAATAAATAAATCTTTTTTTTTAAGCACTAATTACTTTATTTATTTTTTTATTTCTTTTTTTTAATAATAAATTTAATTTTTATATTCCCCATACAGTTGCAACCCCCCTTTCTGATCCCAATCCCTCCCCTCCCGCCCCCCCACCCCCCAAAAGTGTCTCTGTTTCATAGTTTTTTGTTGATTCTGATTTTCACTTTCTTATAGTTATTCATTTTCCTGGTCCCTTATTTAAGTTTTCTAGATTCCTGCTATGAGTAAGACCATCTGGTATTTTTCTTTTACTTTTTGGCTTATTTCGCTGAGCATGATCCCTTCCAGCGCCATCCATGTTGCTGCAAATTGCATGTGCTTATCTTTTTTGAATGCTGAGTAATAGTCCATGGTGTATATGTACCACATCTTCTTGATCCAGTCATCTATTTTTGGGCATTTGGGTTGTTTCCAAAGCTTAGCTATTGTAAACAGTGCTGCTATAAACATAGGGGTGCAGGTGTTCTTTGGAATTGATGTTTCTGTGTCCTTTGGGTAGATACCTAGGAGTGGAATTGCTGGATCATATGGAAGCTCTATGTTTAGTAGGTCCAGAAATCTCCACACAGCTCTCCATAGTGGTTGGACCAGTTTGCACTCCCACCAACAGTGCAGAAGAGTTCCTTTTTCTCCACACCCTCGCCAACATTTGTTGTTGCTAGTTTTTTTTTTTTTTTAATATGTGCCATTCTCACTGGTGTAAGATGGTATCTCATGGTAGTTTTGATTTGCATTTCCCTGATGACAAGTGATGTTGAACATTTTTTCATATGCCTGTTGGCCATTTGCATTTCCTCTTCAGAGAAGTTTCTTTTTAGCTCTTCTGCCCATTTTTTGACTGGATTATTTTCTTTGTTGTTGTTGAGTCTCGTCAGCTCTTTGCAGATTTTTGTCATCAGTCCTTTATCATTAGTGTTGGGTGCAAAAATGTTCTCCCAGTTGATGGGGTTTCTCTTTGATTTTGTTATTGTCTCTTTTGCTGTGCAGAAGCTCTTTAATTTGATGTAGTCCCAGCTGTTGATCTTTGCCTTCACTATCACTGCTTTGGGTGATGTGTCTGTAAAGATGTCTTTGATGTGCAAATCACGTAGTGTTTCGCCTATATTTCCTTCTATATATTTTATGGTTTCAGGTCTTATGTCTAGTTCTTTAATCCATTTTGAGTTGATTTTTGTGTATGGTGTGAGGTAGTGGTCAAGCTTAATTCTTTTGCATGTAGCGACCCAGTTTTCCCAGCACCATTTATTGAACAAACTTTCTTTGCTCCAATGCATAGTCTTTGCTCCTTTGCCAAAGATTAGTTGACCATAGATCTGTGGGTTTATTTCTGGATTTTCTATTCGATTCCATTGGTCTGTATGTCTGTTCTTGTTCCAATACCATGCAGTTTTGATTATTATGGCTTTGTAGTATGGTTTGAAGTCTGGGAGTGTGATGCCTCCATTCCCTTCTTTTTTTTTCAGGAGAGCTTTGGCTATTCGGGGTTTGTTGTGATTCCATATGAATTTCATCAATAATTGTTCTATTTCTTTGAAGAATGACATTGAAATTTTTATTGGAATAGCATTGAATCTGTATATTGCTTTTGGTAGGATGGCCATATTAATAATGTTTATTCTTCCAATCCATGAGCAGGGGATGTCTTTCCATTTCTTTGTGTCTTCTTCTATTTCTTTTAACAGTGTTTTATAGTTTTCTTTGGATAGGTCCTTTACCTCTTTTGTTAGATTTATTCCCAAATATTTGATTTTTTTTGTTTCGATAATAAAAGGGATGGTTTTTTTGATTTCTTCTTCTTCAGATTTATTGTTTGTGTATAGGAAGGCTACTGACTTTTGCATGTTGATTTTGTAACCTGCCACTTTACTGAAGTGATTGATGAGCTGAATTAGTTTTTCTGTGGAGTTTTTGGGTTTCTCTATGTATATTATCATATCATCTGCAAATAGTGATAGTTTGACTTCTTCTTTTCCTATTTGGATTCCTTGGATGTCTTTCTCTTGTCTTATTGCTCTGGCTAGGACTTCCAGTAGTATATTGAAAAGCAGTGGTGAGAGTGGACATCCTTGTCTTGTTCCAGATCTTAATGGAATTGTTTTCAGCTTTTCACCATTGAGAATGATACTGGCTGTTGGCTTGTCATAGATGGCCTTTATGATGTTGAGGTATGTTCCTTGTATCCCAAGAATTTCAAGGGCTTTTATCATGAATGGGTGTTGCACTTTGTCAAAAGCTTTCTCAGCATCTATTGATATTATCATTTGGTTTTTATATTTCTTTTTGTTGATGTGTTGGATAACGTTGATTGATTTTCGGATGTTAAACCATCCTTGTGTCCCTGGAATGAATCCTACTTGGTTGTGGTGAATTATCTTATGGATACATTGTTGGATTCTGATAGCTAAAATTTTATTGAGGATTTTTGCATCAGTGTTCATTAGGGAGATTGGCCTGTAGTTTTCCTTTTTTGTGTTGTCCTTGTTCGGTTTTGGTATTAGTGTAATGTTGGCTTCATAGAACGTGTTTGGTATTGTCCCTTCCTTCTCAATTTTTTGGAAGAGTTTGTGAAGGATAGGCACTAATTCGTCTCTGAATGTTTGGTAGAATTCATTTGTAAATCCATCAGGTCCTGGGCTTTTGTTTTTGGGGAGGTTTTTGATTACCATTTCAATTTCGCTGCTTGTCATTGGTCTGTTTAGGTATTCTATTTCTTCTTTATCTAGCTTTGGGTGATTGTAGAGTTGTAGGAATTTGTCCATCTCCTCTAGATTGTTGAACTTGTTTCCATATAACTCTTCATAGTAGTTACTGATTATTCTTTTGATTTCTGCTGTTTCCGTTGTGATTTCTCCTCTTTCATTTGTGATCCTGTTTATTTGTGCTTTCTCCCTTTTTTCCTTTGTGAGCCTGGCTAGGGGTTTGTCTATTTTATTGATTTTTTCAAAGAACCAGCTCTTGGTTTCATTGATCTTTTGGATTGTATTTTTAGTTTCAATTTCATTTATTTCTGCTTTGGTTTTTATTATTTCTTTTCTTCTACTGGTTTTGGGGTTTTTTTGTTGTTGTTTTTCTAGATCTTTGAGCTTCGAGATTAGGTTGTTTCTTTGAGTTCTTTCTTGTTTCTTGATGTGAGCTTCTATTGCTATATATTTTCCTCTTATTACTGCTTTTGCTGCATCCCATACATTTAGGATATTGGTGTCCTCCTTGTCATTCAATTCAAAGAATATTTTAATTTCTTCTTTGATCTCCTCATTAGTCCAGTGGTCTTCCAGTAGTGTGGTTTTTAATCTCCATGAGGTAGGAAAGTTCCTTGCCTCCTTTTATGGTTTATTTCTAGTTTGATGCCTTCATGGTCAGAAAAGATGGTTGGTATGATTTCAATCTTTGTGTATCTGTTGATGTTTGTCTTGTGCCCCAGTATGTGATCGATCCTGGAGAATGATCCATGTGCACTTGAGAAAAATGTGTACTCCGTTTTTTGGGGGTTTAGTGTTCTATAGATGTCTGTTAAGCCCAATTGCTCTAGGTCCTTATTTAGAGCTTTAGTTTCTTTACTTATTTTTTGTCTTGTTGATCTATCCATTGTTGATAGTGGTGTGTTGAAGTCTCCCACTAGGTATGTGTTTTCTCTGATGTCTGTTTTCAGAGAGGACCACAGTTGTCTGATATATTTTGGTGCTCCTTCATTTGGTGAGTATATGTAAATGAGTGTTATTTCTTCTTGAAATATTGTCCCCTTGATCATAATGTAATGACCATTGGGGTCTCTTTTTATTTTTTTTTGTTTGAAGTCTGTTTTATCTGATATAAGTATAGCTGTTCCTGCTTTCTTTTTTGGTCCATTTGCTTGTAGGATTGTCTTCCATCCTTTAACTTTGAGCCTATTTTTATCTTTTGTAGCTAAATGTGTTTCCTGGAGACAGCAAAAGGTTGGGTTTTGTTTCTTAATCCAGGCTGCAACTCTGTGTCTTTTATTGAAGAGTTTAGTCCATTTACATTTAGAGTTAATATTGATATGTTAGCATCTGTATTTGCCATTGTGTTTGTCTTTCCTTTGATTTTATTTATTTATTCTTTTAATAACTTTTTTTTTTTTTGGCCTTCTTTCGTTGTTATTCGTCCCTCTGAGGTTCTGGCTTTAGGATTCCTTGTAGTATTTTTTGGAGTGGGGGTTTAGTCGTAATGAAATTCCAGAGTTTCTGTTTGTCTGGGAAGGTCCTTATTCTTTCTTCATAGAGGAAGGAGAGCTTTGCGGGATAGATTATTCTTGGTTGGCATCTGTTTTCTTGGAGTCTGTTGACTATGTCCCTCCACTCTCTCCTTGCCCGTAGTGTTTCTTCAGAGAAGTCCGATGTCAGCCTGATTGGTTTTCCTTTGACTGTTATCTGTTTCTTCCCTCTTGCCAGCTTCATTATTTTTCCTTGTCCTGGATTCTTGGGAGCTTTACTATTATGTGTCTTGCTGTATTTTTCCTTTCGTCGTGGAAGTTTGGTGTTCTTCTTGCTTCTTGTATATCAATTTTCAGCTCCTTGTTCACATTTGGGAAGTTCTCTCCAATTATCTCCTGGAATATTTTCTCTGTTCCTACATCTCTCTCCTCTCCTTCTGGTATTCCTATAACTCTTATATTTCCTTTCCTCATGGAGTCAGATAGTTCCCGAAGTCTTTCTTCGTTCTTTTTCCTTTGTACTTCTCTTTCCTTTTCTGTTTTGGTTCTTTTTATTTCTGTGTCTTCAAGAGTACTTATTCGTTCTTCCATTTAATCTATTCTGCTTTCATTGCTTTTCCCAGAGTTCTTTATTTCCTCCATTAATTCTTTGATCTCCTGTGTTTCTTTTGCTTCCCTCTTTACAGACTCAATTTCATTCATCTGATCGTTGATTATTTTTCTCATATCATTGTTTTCCTTTATGACTTCTGTCAGTTTTTTAATCACAGCAATTTTAAATTCTCTTTCTGGAAGTCTCAGAAGTTCTTCCAAGTTACTGTCGTTGTAATCTGGAGGGTGGTTTTCTTTTTGTGGTGTGCTTTTTTCCTGAGGAGTTGTTAGGTTGCGTGTGGTTCTTCTACTCCCTACTGTCTGTTTTCTACTTTGTCGTATGCATTGGGACACTGTGTTGCTCGGACTGGCCGGCATCTTTGGTGAACTTCTCTGCTCCCCTCTGGCTCCTCCAGGAGCCATCTCTGGCTTCTGAGGGAGCTTTCTGCTGGTTTCAGGCAGTCTTTACTGAAGAAATGTCCCTGTTCTAAAATGGCGACACAGGACTCAGTCCCTGCGCTTCCGGTCTCAGGCACACTCTTCTGCGTGCCCGGTCTGCCCCGGCCGTGGGTGCCTGTTCCCTCTGTGGGCTCAGACTGCTGGTCGGAAGGGGCCTGGCGTGGGCTAACTTCCCAGCTGGCCACTGTCTGCTCCGGGAGCCTTCTGCCCTTTTCAAGCAGTCTTACAAAATTTCCTGTTCTATGGGGTGTTAGTGACTTTTTTTTCCTGGTCGGTAGGTGGCGCCAGAGATCTCTCCTATTGTCCTTGGGGGGGCTGTTTTTCGCCTCCCCCCACCCCATGGGACAGGGAACAGAGCGGGAATGGTAGGGTAAACCTCAACGGCTTTGGGGTGCTGTGTCTGCCTTGTGCCCCACCGTCGTGGAGAACCCACGCCCCGAATTTCGTGCCCTGGGTCTCAGTTCCAAAGCCCTCAGGTCCAGGACGCGGGCTGTAGCCCAGTTCAGTGGCGCGGGAATGGCGCCTTTTGCACCCGCTCCCATGACTGGGCGCCTGGTTCCTGCTTACTCAGTGAGGGACTTTCACCTCCGTGAGGGCCTCTGCGCGTCTCCCCGCAAGCCTAGGTCGCAGGTGCGGGGACCTGGGCAGCCGCGATCCCGATCCGCGTTTGCTTTTCAAGCGCACCAAGCGCGCTGCTTTTCCGCGCAAGCTTACCAGCCGGCCCGGGGCTGTGTGCGGGTCTTGAGTCTGTTGTTCTCTAATGGCGCCGGAGCCGTTCGCTCACCGCTGAGGCGAATCCTGCAGGGTTCTCCACAGCTCCCGTTCACGGAGTGTGGTGGCTGCAATAGTTCCTTTCCACTCACAGTCCCGCTTGCTGCGTAGTTTGTTCTTGTTGGTCATTTTAGTTTGTTGTTTTCCTCCTCTCTGCCGGTCGGAGAGTGCCTACTCTGTGGGTGGGGGAGGGGAGCAGGGTTCTGCGCTTTCCTCCCTTCTAGTCCTCTTTTATGGCCACTTTCTTCTTCAGGTAGTTTGCTGGAGTCACCCGTTTATCTTCCGTGTCCCAGTTCTCACTGGGACCTGCCGCTTTTCCTCCCTATTAACTTTTTTTAATGGGAGATCTTACTCGCAGCGTCTCCTCGCCGCCATGTTGCTCCGCCCCTTAAATAAATAAATCTTCAAAAACATAAAAATTAAAAAAATAAAAGAGATTAAAAAAACCTTAAATGTAAGTGTACTGAACTCACCAACTGAAAAACACAAAATATATAGTAGGATAAGGAAACAGAATCCAACCATCTATTGTCTCCAGGAGACACACCTAAACTCCAAAGACAAACACAGGATCAAAGTAAAGGCTTAGAAAACAAACCTACAATCAAAATGGGACTCAAAGGAGGCAGGTGCAGTCACATTAATATTAGAAAAAATTGTTTAAAAAGGTAACAAGAGACAGGGAAGGACAGTATTCAATGTTTAAGGGAACAATATACCAAAAATGCATAATACTCATCAATGTTTACTCAGCAAATGAAGGAGCACAAAATACATTAGACAGCTACTTTCAATCCTGAAAACAAATATTGGAAAAGACACATTTGTGGTAGAAGACTTCAACACCCCGCTCTCACCAAACAACAGATCATCCAGACAGAAAATAAACAGGGATACAGCCTTAAATCGAGAATTGGAACTTATGGACCTTATAGACATTTATAGTGAATTACACCCTCAAATCTGAAAATATACATTTTTCTCAAGTGCACATGGGACATTCTTCAGAATAGAACATATAATGGGACACAAAATATCAGCAAATTCACAAAGATTGAAATTATACCTAATGTCTTCTCAGACCATAAAGATATTAAACTTAGAAATCAACTTTCAAAAAAAGCAAGGAAATCTTTTAATATGTAGTGACTGAACAACACACTATTAAAAGACCACTGGCTTAATAAGTAAATCAAGAAATTACAAAATACTTTGAGACTATGAGAATGAGCACACAAACATTCAAAACATATGGAATACAGTAAAAATTGTACTAAGAGGAAAATATATGACAATACAGGCCCACATCAAGAAACAAGAACAAGTGCAAAAAACTTTATCTCTCAAATTGAGGAATCAGAAAAAGAAGGAGAAACAAAATCCGAAAGGAATAGTAAAAATCAAAGCAGAAGTAAAGGAAGTAAAAATTAAAAAGCAGTCCAAAGCATCATCAAAACCAAAAGCTGGTTCATTGAAAAAGTAAACAAAGTATACAAGTTTCTAGCAAGACTCACTGAGAATATAAGGGAGAAATCTAAAATAAATAGGATAAAAACTGAAAGAGGATAAATCACATCCAATGCTGCAGAAATTAAGAGGACAATTACAGACTATTATGACCATCTATACATTAACAAATTCAATAACCTAGAAAAGATGGACAAATTATTAGAATTATGCAATCATCTGAAACTTAATAGTAAAGAAATAGAAACCCTGAACAAACAAATCACAAGCAAGGAAATAGAAAGAGTAATCCCAAGAAACAAGAATCCAAAATCAGGTGGGTTCACAAGTGAATGCTACCAAACCTTCAAAGATGAACTAATGCTTAACTTTCTCAAACTCTTCCCAAAAATTGAAAAAGAAGGAATATTTTCGGACTCTGAGGAGACCTACAAATAGCCCAAGGCCAGCAGGTAAGCTTGTGCGGAAAAGCGGTGCACTTGAAAAGCATACGTGGATCCGGGCTGCCCAGGTCCCCGCGCCTGCTACCTAGGCTTGCAGGGAGACGTGCGGGAGCCTTCATTGAGGTGAATGGCCCTCACTGAGTAATCAGAAACCAGGCGCCTGGACTTGGGAGCGGGGTGCAAAAGGTGCCATTTCTGCGGACACTGAACTGGGCTACAACCCACATCCTGACCTGAGGGCTTTGGAACTGAGACCCGGGGCACAAAATTAGGGGCATGGGTTCTCCACGACGGTGGGGCACAAGGCAGACACAGCACCCCCACACCGTTGAGGCGCTCCATGCCATTCCCACCCTTTCCCCCCGACCCACAGGGTGAAAAAACAGTTCCCAAAGGACACTTGGAAGGATCTCTGGTGCTACCTAGTGACCAGAAAAAAATTACCAACACCCTATAACTGGAAACCAGGGATCCCAAAAACACGCTCAGCACTAAGAGAGGGTGGGCCACGCAAACGGGGGTAGGAAGGGAAATAAGGCATGGAGCAAGACCCCATCCTGGAACTGAGAGCTAGGCACAGGATCCAGGGTGTGGGATGCACCATAGCATCGGGCACTGCACAGGGTGACAGCCAGTGTTTTGGATCTGATAGCCCTGGAACTGAGACCTAGAGTGCAGACTTCAGGGCGTGGGATCCATACAGCTGCGGGCACAACACCTGGTGAACACGGGGCAGACACAGCACCCAGCTTCAATAAGAGCCCCTGTGTTGAGGTGCTCCCCTCTGGAGAACCACTGGGAAAAAGCATAGGTCAGCAAGTACGTGTCTCTGGTGCCACCTCGTGACCAGAACTGAATCACCAACTAACTGATTCCCTGTTGGAACTGAGTAAATACAGACAGAGGGAACTGTAAGGGACAGAGCCCAGCAACAAAGCATCAACACCCTGGTGGAGTTTTGGCCTACCAGTGCTGGTCTCAGTCTGGTAAACAGTTTACGACACCCCTAAAGGAGCACTCCAAAGAGATTCCCGCCAACACCAGTGGCACAACGTCCCAATGCATAGAACTAATTAGAAAGCAAACAACAGGGAGAAGAAAAAATATAAATAAACAAGCAAGCCAGCAGGAGGACATACCACAAAAAGAAATACAGTCACCAGAGCTCAACAATGACATGGAAGAACTTCTTGGCCTATTAGATAGAGAATTAATTTTCATCCTAATTAAAAAGCAGAAAGAAAATGAAAAGGAAAAAAATGATTTGAGACAAATAATTACTGAACTGAAGAATGAAATTGAGACCTTAAGAAAGGAAAGAAAAGAAACACAGGAGATAAAAAGATTACTAGAGGAGATAAAGAACTCTGGGAAAAGCAATGAAAACAGAATTGATGAAATGGAAGAACGTATCAGTACTATTGAAGATACAGAAATAAAAAGAGCCAAAAGAGAAAAGGAGAGAGAAATGCAAATGAAGCAGTATGAGGAGACTCTTAGACAATTATCAGACTCCATGAAGAGAGGAAATGTAAGAGTTATAGGCATTCCAGGAGGTGAGGAGAGAAAAAGGAACTGAGAAATTATTCAAGGAGATAATTGAAGAAAACTTCCCAAGCATGAAAAAGGAGATGAATATAGACATATAGGAAGCGAGAACTCCCAATTACCACAATGAAAAGAAAGCTATGGCAAGACACCTAATAGTAAAGCTTGCAAGAGTCCAAGACAAGGAAAAAATAATGAAACTGGCAAGGGGGAAGAAACAGATAACTTATAAGGGAAAACCAATCAGGTTAACTTCAGACTTCTCCAAAGAAACATTACGGGCAACATTACGAGAATGGAGTAACATATTCAGCAAACTTCAGCACAGCAAATGCCAACCAAGAATACTTTACCCTGCAAAGCTCTCTTTCCTCTATGAAAAAAAAAAAAAATTTGGACCTTCTCAGACAAACAGAAACTCCAGAAATTCATTACAACTAAATCCCCACTCCAAAAGATTCTACAAGAAGTCCTAAAGCCAAAACCAACAGGAAATGAACAAGAAGAACAGAATAAAGCAAGGAATAAAATCACAAAAAAGACAAACAAAATGGCAAACACAGATGCCAACATATCAATATAAACTCTAAATGTAAATGGATTAAACTCATCAATGAAAAGACACAGAGTAGCAGGCTGGATTATAAAACAAAATCCAACCTTCTGCTGTCTCCAGGAAACACATTTAACCACAAAAGATAAACATAGACTGAAAGTAAAAGGTTGGAAAACAATCCTATAAGAAAATGAACCAAAAAAAAAAAAAAAAAGAAGGCAGGAACAGGCATACTTATATCAGATGAAATAGACTTCAAATTAAAAAAAGTAAAAAGAGACATAGAAGGACACTATGATCAAGGGGACAATACATCAGGCAGATATAACATGCATCAACATATACTCACCAAATGAAGGGGCACCAAAATGTATTAGAAAATTACTATCAGCTCTGAAAGCAGATATTAAAGAAAATACATATACAGTGGGAGACTTCAACACCCCACTCTCACCAATGGACAGATCAACGAGACAAAAAATAAAAAAAGACACTAGAGCCCTAAATAAAGACATAGAATTCATGGACTTAACAGACATCTATAGGACACTGCACCCCAAAAAATCCTAGTACACTTTTTTCTCAAGTTCGCATGGATCATTTTCCAGAATTGATCACATACTGTTATGAGTGAGACCATCTGGTATTTTTCTTTTTCTTTCTGGCTTATTTCCCTGAGCATGATCCATTCCAGCTCCATCCATGTTGCTGCAAATGGCATTTGTTTATCTTTTTTGATTGCTGAGTAATATTCCATTGTGAATATGTACCACATCTTCTTGATCCAGTCATCTATTTTTGGTCATTTGGGTTGTTTTCATAGCTTAGCTATTGTAAATAGTGCTGCTATAAACATAGGGGTGCAGGTACTCTTTGAAATTAATGTTTCTGTGTCCTTTGGGTAAATACCTAGGAGTGGAATTGCTGGATCATATGGAAGCTCTATGTTTAGTAGGTTGAGGAATCTCCACACAGCTCTCCATAGTGGTTGGACCAGTTTGTACTCCCACCAGCAGTGCAGGAGAGTTCCTTTTTCTCCACATTGTCGCCAACATTTGTTGTTGCTAGTGTTTTTAATATGTGCCATTCTTACTGGTGTTAGATGGTATCTCATTGTAGTTTAAATTTGCATTTCCCTGATTGCAAGTGATGTTGAACATTTTTTCATATGCCTGTTGGCTATTTGCATTTCCTCTTTGGAGAAGTTTTTTTTTTAGCTCTTCTGCCCATTTTTTGACTGGATTATTTTCTTTGTTTTTGTTGAGTCTCATCAACTCTTTGTGGATTTTTGTGATTAGTCCTTTATCATTAGTGTTGTGTGCAAAAATGTTCTCCCAGTTGGTGGGGTATCTCTATGTTTTGGTTATTGTCTCTTTTGCTGTGCAGAAGCTCTTTAATTTGATGTAGTCTCAGCTGTTTATCTTTGCCTTCACTATCACTGCTTTGGGTGATGCGTCTATAACGATGTCTTTGAGGTCCATGTCATGTAGTGTTTTACCTATATTTCCTTCTATATATTTTATGGTTTCAGGTCTTATGTCTAGTTCTTTAATCCATTTTGAGTTGGTTTTTGTGCATGGTGTGAGGTAGTATTCAAACTTCATTCTTTTGCATGTAGCGACCCAGTTTTCTCAGCACCATTTATTGAACAAACTTTCTTTGCTCCAGTGCATATTCTTTGCTCTTTTGTCAAAGATTAGTTGACCATAAATCTATGGGTTTATTTCTGGGTTTTCTGTTTGGTCCCATTGGTCCTTGTGTGTATTCTTGTTCCAATACCATGCAGTTTTGATTACTATGGCTTTGTAGTATAGTTTGAAATCTGGGAGAGTGATGCCTCCATTCCCTTCTTTTTTTTTTCAGGAGGGTTTTGGCTATTTGGGGTTTTTGGTGGCTCCTATGATTTTCATCAATATTTTTTCTATTTCTTTGAAGAATGACATTGAAATTTTAATTGGAATAGCATTGAATCTGTAGATTGCTTTTGGTAGGATGGCCATTTTGATAATGTTAATTCTTCCAATCCATGAGGAGGGGGATGTCTTTCCATTTCTTTGTGTCTACTTCTATTTCTTTTGACAGTGTTTTATAGTTTTCTTTGTATAGGTCCTTTACTTCTTTTGTTAGGTTTATTCCCAAGTATTTGATTTTTTTTGTTTTAATAATAAAAGGAATGGTTTTCTTGATATCTTCTTCAGATTTATTGTGTATAGGTAGGCTACTGATTTTTGTGTGTTGATTTTGTATCCTGCCACTTCACTAAACTGATTGATTAGTTTAATTAGTTTTTCTGTGGAGCTTTTGGGGTTCTCTATGTTAATTATCTGAGCATTTTCTGTAGCACCTGGATTTAGGCCTTTGTAAGTACTATACGTTTAGGCAGTCCTTTCAAGAAACTCAGACGGCTCCTTATTAGCCTTTTGCCGAATTTCCAGTATCTTAGCAAAACTCTTTTGCTTAGGCATTCTCTGCTTCAGTCCTACTAGTAGGCACACCTTTCAGTGTCCTAGTCTGTCCATTCCCTTATCACTGGGATCCCAGTGAGGGTATACCATTGCAACAGCTTCTCTGGTGGTAGGTTTTCTAGATTCTCCTGGTGGAGATGATGGGCCTCTCCACTAGCTTTCCTTAGACCCATGTGCCACTCACCTGACATTAATTGCGTGTGTAACATAGTTTGTATGTTTACCACATAGGACATTGGAAGAGTGAAATAGAGGCAAACAAATTAACCATCCTTTTATGATCTTGCCAGGATGGTAGGACAGAATTTCTCCACTTCAGGGGGTTCCTGGTGGAAAAGTGGGTGTGTGACCAATAGTATTTAGCAAGTAGCTCCAGTTCATTCAATCCACCCATTGGGAGTTGGTGAAGAGAAAACTGCCCTACCCTGGGGCAGCTCCTTTGGCCAAGCTGGTTGCCACATTTGGTATGAGGAGGAGTGATCTTCATCCTGTCCTAGGGGTGGGGTTTGAGGCCTGTGGAGTATCTGCAGCATCTGCAGGAGGGGCATTGCCTCTTGAAAGGATTCTCTATTGATGGTTCAACATTGCCAGTAAGTGATGGCTCTCCTCTTCCTGCCCCTCCTTCGTATAGCTGTCAGGGTGAGGGGAAGGCTGCTACCTGCTTCTTTGTGCCATCAAATAGGCCCCTGTCTTTTTTTCTTTTTTTTAAAGATTTATTTATTTATACAAGAACTGGGGTATAGGCCAGATGTGCGGGAGGGTGAGAGGATTCTCCAGAGATAGAGTGGGGAACAGAACAGGCAGACTGACAAAATACACTGCTGAGGGGAGCAGCGGGCGAGTCAGGAGAGGTCTGCTGCACCATGTGGGTATCTCCCTTGCTGGCCAGGATCAAACTGGTGCTGCAGAGGCTGTGGATAGCTTCACAGCGCTGCACTCAACCACCTGTGCCACCAGGGAGGCCCAAGGCCCCTGCCTTTTCTAAACATAATTTATAGAGGGACATGAAAGTATGAAATTCCTCCAACTGAGCTTTCTCAGTCCACCAGAACTTGTCCAAGTTCACTTTTTGACTGCAGTAGAAGGCTCAATGCCTCTTGAACCAAAAATGATATTGTGTAAAGTGCTTATCAAAGTGGACTTCCGGAGGTACAAGTTTTATGTCAGAGGCTGAAAACGAGCCACACAATGTGCCCACAGAATCTCTTATAAAACAAAAACTACCTTCCGTACACCAGACCTTATCAGAGTTCTCAAACCAAAACTTAGACAAGAAGAAGTAGAGTGGAAGGAGGGGGAGGAAAGGGAACAACACGGAGAGGAGGCGAGCAGAGCGGGTGCTGCCAGAACTAAAGACACTCACTGAACTCAAAACACACATATGAAAAAACTTTACTGAAAACCAACTACTACATTAGAACAGAAAAATCTACATCACATCCAGTAATTGTAATGGCTTATGGTGACCAATGCAAGTATGGGCTGGCTAACCATGGGTATCTGGCCCCGTGTCAGGTGCCAAGTTGAAACAGGACGAAGCGGGGGTAATGAGGTTGATCCAGTTGGTGAGTCCTTACCTGCCCATTTGAGAATGTGGGACAGGACCCCAAAGAAGACACAAGAAGACACATAATAATAACGGGATTTATTTACACAGGGAGTGAGAAAAGGGAGTGGAGAATGTATAGGTATATAGACTGGCATCAAACAGATGCTATCTGTCCTACCCCAGAGAGTGTCCACTGAGCCGCGACCAAGGTGCAAGTAGAAGCCACATGTGCCAAATTGGTGGCTTCTTCCCAGCTCTCCTCCTCACCAGCAAATAAGTGCTGAAGTCCAAAAGTACAATTGCTAAAGCGCCAGTCATTCTAACTGCCAACCCCCAGTGGCTTAATTGCCAAAAGCCCCAACTCTGACCCCTTCCCCTATCAACCTCTGCTTAGTGGGTGGAGTCTGAAAAGCGCCACCTCTACCATCCAGGTAGCTATGAGCACCACCCTCTGGTTCAGATATTGCTCTTCAATGCTCCTCTTACAATCTGTAGAACTGTATGGTTCCCTTTTCATGAAATGTCCAGAATAGACAATCTATAGAAAGAGAGTAGATTAGTGGTTTGACTGAAGGAACGGAGAAGAAATGGTGACTGTAAATGAGTGCAGTCTTCTTTTGGGGTGATGTAAATATCGGTAGGATAGTTGCACTCTTGTACGTGTACTAAAAACCATCGAACTATATACTTAAAATGGGTGATTTGTATCAATAAAGCTGTTTTATATGTATATAAGAAAGATAATGAGTGGTTTTTATTTTTGTCCTGTTGATTTTGAGACGTTCAAGTGGAGGTGAAGGGACAATTAACCGCTGGATCTAGAGCTCAGGAGTAGAACTCTTGGCTGGAGATATACACTAGGAAATCTACAGCACAAAGGTGCCAACTAAAATTACAGAAAATGAAGCAATCAACAAAAGGGAGCGTGTCCTGTGTAAAAGAAGGGTGTGTGCTTTACCCCTCAGGGTATCAACACTTAAGGGATGGGAGAAATAACGTAAGACTTCAAAAGAGATGGACAGCTTTGTTAGACAGGGAGGTGAGATCAACAGAGTAGAAAGACAAGGAAACATCCTGGATGTGCAGGAGGAAAGCGTGTCGACTGATACAGAGAAATTAAGTTAGGTCATGGTGATAGTGTCCACAGCACAGGCAGCAGGGAGAGCCCTAGTAACTGTGGGAAGAATGGCTTCCATGGGCTGGTGAGACAGAAGCCTGAGCGCAGTAAATCCAGACCTCAGTCTTAGCTGAGGAACTAGGAACATCCTTGTCTCTGTAATTGGAGCAATGTAGCTGTGAAGGGGAGGTCTGAAGAGAGGAGAAGGAACATGGGCGTTGAAATGGAGTTTGGTGGATTTCACGGGCGAGACTGGAGTGTGTAAATGTGTGTGGGAATGAGGGGGACAGGAAAGCTGGGCCAACCCCTAGAGGAACGAGCCCTGAGCACCTGCCATGAGATTGCAGTTCAGTTCCATGGGCTTTACCCTGTTGTTTACTCTGGTGTTTACCGCCTCTTTATTACCGTGTAACTTATTTTATTTACTTGTTGCTTTGTCTCTCACACTGCTCCAGGAATGCTGGGATTAAAAAAAAAAATCTAATTTGTTATAAATTTGAAACATCTGGAAGAGCATCTGACGATGGTGGGTGCTCAATAAAATTATTGAGTGAAAAGGTTTTCAAAACAGGTAAGATGGGGAACGAGCCAGGATACAGCCAATAAATCCTGGCCTCACAGAGCTTGGAGTCCAGCAGCGAGGAAAAGGGCACTGGAGACCACGCCTCCCGCTTTTTGGGGGTACCACTGAGTTTCCGAGCTGGGCGGAGAGGAGTGGGGGGCAGTCACCCGGTGATTGTGGCCCGCGCTGAGTCACTTCCCTCGGAGCCGCGCTGGACACTCCCCTGAACTCCTGAGTATTTGAAGCAGAGAAAACGCCGTTGTCAAGTGTTGGCATTTGGCGCCCTCAAAGGGCGGCCCAGAAGCGGGGCGCAGAGGCTTTCGGTCGGAGGGCGAGCTGCCCGGCCGAGCCCTGCGCGCTTCCTCGCAGAGCTGACGGGGTTCAGATTTGGGGGGTGGACCTCAATCTGCGGCCTGGCGGCGGTGATGGGGCCCCCCAAGCAGGCGCCGGACCCCGGGGGGCAGCGAGCCCTGAGGCCTTGGAGGCGCTGGGCTCCCGGACGTTGCCCCCGGACGGAGGGGGAGCACTGGGCCCCCCGCCGCCCCCCGGCTTCCCCCCGGCTTCCTCCCCACCCCCCCCCGGCTTCCCTCCCCCCCCGCCCGGCTTCCCCCCGGCTTTCCCCGGCTTCCCCGCCTTCACCCCGCCCCCGACCCCGCCCCCCGCGGCCCCTGCCCCCCCGACTCCGCCCCCGCCACCGCCCGGCTTCCCACCGACACCGCCCCCCCCGACGGGCTGCGCCTGCGCGGCGGACGCGGCGCCGAGCGCCCGGGTCACGTGGCCCGCCCGCCCCTTCCCGGGGACGCCGGAGCCGCCCGGCCGCGCCGGAGCCGGTGAGTGTCGCGCGGCGCGTCCGCGGCCCCCGGCCCGGGCGGAGGCGTGGCGGGGCCGGGCAAGATGGCGGCGGGGGAGCCGCTGCGCGGCCCGGCGGGCGGACCGAGGCCGGGGCGCGGCGGGGAGGGTCCCGGGGCCGGGCGGAGCTGGGTGCCCGGGCGGTGGGACCCCGGCACCCCCTGGCCGGGCCGGGCCGGCGCGCGTCGCGCTTCTGGAACGTCCCGGCGCGCGGGGCGCGGGAGAGGCGCCCCGGCCTGCCCGACAGGTGCCGCGCCCCCTGAGCCCGCCGCGCCCCGAGCCCCCCACTGCCCCCTGGGACGCCGGCCGCGGCCTCGGGCAGGGTCCGGCCCGGGCCCACACCTGAGCGGCCGCGCGGCCCGGCCCGGCCCACCCCGCCCCAACCGCGGGGGCCGGACGGGGAGCCGCGGGGCGCGGGCCTCGCCCGCACCTGCCGCCGTCGGGGCCGCTGCTGAGGGGCCCCCAGGAGTGGCCTCGGGGGCTGCTGGGGACTGCGCCCCCCAACCCGTGCCTGGCTGTTTCCCGGGGAAGCGGCGGCCCCCTGCGGCCGTCCCCCGGCCGGGGGTGGGGGGGAACCCCTCGAGGGTGCCTCACCCGCGGACGCTTCTCCCACGCCCTCGCGACAGCCGCGGCCCAGTGCTCGGAACGCGTCGGAGCAGAAAGATGGACCAGGCGTGAAGCCCTTTTGTGAACCGGGACATGGAGGCGCAAAGGGGCGACCGCACGCCCAAGGCCACCCGCGAGCGGGGCCCACCCGGAACAGCCCTCAGAGTTCAGGGGGACAGTCTGGGCCCCTTCCACTCGGGTTTCTGTGGGTGCTCTGGCCCTGGTATTTTTCAAAACCCCATGACTGGCTTTTCCTCAAAATGAGTTGGGTGCAGGTTGATGAATAGAAATGACCTGAATAATGTCTTCTCAGGAATTAATGTTTTAATCAAAGGTTCTGTTTTTAATATGATTTGAAAGTTATCAGTGTGAGGAAGTGTGAGAGCACGTCTTTGGAGGCAGACTGATCTGATTTGAATCCCAACACTGCCCCTTGTCCTTTGGCATATTAATTTTTCTGAGTCTGGATTTCCACATTTGTGAACTACAGATGTTGTTATCCACTCAGGAACTTGCTGATAGCGTTATCAAAGAGATCTCTGTAAATCATTGAGAACTGCTCCTGGCTTATAGTAGGCTCTCAACAAATGGCTTACTCCCTTTTTTCTGCCACTCCCTTGAGTTGCATTTAAAAAATGCTCGGTAGTTTAGCCACCTGATGGTATACGTTGATCGACCTGGCAAATTATGCATGGAGGCATACATTATAAATATACATGTATTTATAAATAATCTGGATTCTGGGTTCCAAAGGCTTCATGGGTATTAAGGTTGATTTCATACTGATTCTATTAGGACTTTCATTCAATCATTTTACAGGAATGTTTTAAAGATAAATAAGATGAAGGGGTTAAGATTCTGTCTTTCACCTTCATACCCAACCACAGCCTAGTTTTAAAAGAGGAACAAAACTTCTTTGGGAATCACACTTAGCCAGTGATGATGGTGTTCATACATAAGCAGACTTCTGTTGGTATAGTCTGATACCTTGTGAAGTTGGAATTTCTGAAATTGTAGGAGTGGAAACTACAAGTGATTTGTATAACAGAAATTAAAATCTCTAATTAAAATCTGTTTCTAGTTTTTTGCTGGAATGGTAACCTTTTTAGAAATGTGTTGGGCTTTTGCAGCAGGTCTTATAGAACATAAACAGCTGAAAGATCTACAGTCTACTGGTGGAGCCAATCTGAAAGATAAGAAGGAAGTGACTTACGGAAATACCTTTTTATTTTGTGACATGACATACTAAAGAGTCATGAAATTGCTAAAATAGTTAATACTTTTTAATAACTTCTTAAAGTGGTAAGTTCATTACAGGTGATTTTGAAATCATATGCGAAATAGAATAATAAAATGAATTTGCTTTGAACCAGTCTCTGTTTCAGCAATTATCTATGCATGGACAATCTCGTCCTATAATATTCTCCTGCCCCCATTGTTTTGAAGCAAATTTCAGACATCCTATTTCATATGTAAAGATTTCAGTATGTATAAGACCTACTTTTCATATAGTATTGGAAAAGAGAGAAGTAGTTTGGTATTTTCAATGAGCATGTCTAATTCATGAGAAAATAAATGCCTCTTGGTTGATGTATTCATGACAGTATATTTAGGTGTGATCAGAATTGAAAACCTCATTAAACAACTTGGAGTTATAAAATGTCTGTATGCTGAAAAAAAAAAACACAAAACTCATATTTTACCGCAATTCACTTTAGTTTCCACTTAGCAAAGATGTGAAAAAAGTACTGGTAGTTTTTTTTTTTTTTTTTTAAAGATTTATTTATTTATTTATACAAGCACTGGGTACAGTCAGAAGCACGGGAGGGTGAGAGAATTCACCAGAGCCAGAGCAGGGAGCAGAGCAGGCAGAAGGACCGAGGTACATTGCTGAGGGGAGCAGCGGCTGGCAGGAGAGGTTTGCGCTCCTCCGGACCCTCCTCCAATGGCCGGATGGCAGCCGGGGATTGAACTGGCGCTGCAGAGGCTGGGGATTGAACCGGCGCTGCAGAGGCTGGGGGCAGCTTCGCAGCCCAGTGCTCAACCGCTGCGCCACCAGGGGAGGCCCCAGTACTAATAGTTTTTTGAGTATTCTCATAACAGCTTTGTTTAATGACCAGATTCAGAAAGGCAAGTACTCAGATTTTCTTACATTTCAGAAAAGGCAAAAACACAGGTGAATTTTTGAGTTGTGATTGCAAACCCCAATTTTCTGCTTGTAAGTACGAGAACAATGCATGGATGTATTGGGCTGCCTTCTGCTAGTTGGGGCTCTGTTTTTTACAGTGCTGCGACAGGCAGGCTTCTTACTATTTTGGGTCTGCCCTACTTTCTTTTTCAGAATCTGTGAACTCAAATTTAGGTAAAGAAAAGAGAGGCAGGCCTGTCCTGGCACTTGAGCCAGTCTTCACATTTCCATTTCTAGAACTATAAACTATCTCCACAGACATTCTGGGATGGCATAGTGGGATAAGACAGGTAGACTTTAGTTCATCACAGGCAGCAGCATGTTGAGAAATGTTGGACTCAGTTAATCCTAGTGTTCATTCCCGGTTTACCCACTTGTTTTGTGGTCCATTTTCTGTGACTTTTTTTTTTTTAATTTTTTTACTATAGCCCAGAGTTTCTCAGATTTAATGTATTTGAGTAGTACTGCCAATATTTTGCCATATCCATTTTTTGTATTAATTGATTTTCATTTATGATAGCATTATAAATCTTTTAACATTTGAGAAAAAATATAGCCATGCTTTGCATAATGGCATTTTTGCTAATGACATACCACATATACAACGGTGACCCTAAAACTCCTATCGTTGGGTGATGTTGGAATGTTGTAGTGTTTTATACTGACATAGTCTCAGACATCTCATGCTAACCATGTCTCTTGATAGTGTCATTTTCCCTTGTGCTTGGATTTAATCTTATGTGATCTTGTTCATAATGGCTTTAGGCATACAAAATCAACTGTTGTTGCCAGTGAGAGGCCATGCTGAGTGATTGACCTGGAAATGAAATTAAAAGTGATTAAGGACTGTGAGAATGGAAAATCAGTGATGTTATTGCTTGCCAGTCAGGCATGTCCCATCTCATCATAGCTACGATCTTGAGGAACCAGAACAAAGTGATGGAAGCCCTTCAAGGATCTGCTTCATTGAAAGCGACGAGATTAGCATGAATTTGAGACGGGCTTATATCAGATATGGAGAAACTCCTAGTCACCTCCGTGGAAGGCCAGACACAGCAGCATAACACTCTCAGCACCATAATGATCACAAGCAAAGCAGATGGTTTGTTTGGTTATTGAATGAAATATCAGATATGGAGAAACTCCTAGTCACCTCCGTGGAAGGCCAGACACAGCAGCATAACACTCTCAGCACCATAATGATCACAAACAAAGCAGATGGTTTGTTTGGTTATTGAATGAAGGCTGAACACACGTGGTGTTGACTTTACTGCTGGCTTGGGGTGTTGCAGGTGGTTCAAGAATCGTTACTCACTACATAATGTGAAAGTGAGTGCTGAGGTAAAGGCAACTGAAACATAGTTAGAAACTCTAGGTAAGTTGACTGTGGAGGAAAATTACTTGCCAGAGCACATATTCCATGTGAATGAAACTTCCTTATCTGGAAACAGATGCCTGAAAGGACTTTTATCCAAAAGGAGGCCAAATTATGCCAGAAATCAAGACTTTTAAGGACAGGATAACAGTCTTGCTTGGGAGCATTGTTGCAGGTTACTAATTAAAAGCCTTTTTGATCTGGCGTGGAGGGAGTCAAGGCCTTCAAACATATCAGTAAGCATTCAATGCCTATGTGTTACAGGAATAATAAGTCATCAGTGAGCCAGGTCATTTTTTAAGATGCCCTCCTGAGTTGCTGTGTGAGCCAAACAGTACTGTTTGGAGAATATACCTTTTATTTTATTTTTTAAAAAGATTTATTTGTACAAGCACTGGGTATAGTCAGAAGCGTGGGAGGGTGAGAGAATTCACCAGAGCCAGAGCCGGGAACAGAACAGGCAGACTGACGAAATACACTGCTGAGGCGTGGCAGGAGAGGTCTGCGCGCCATGTGGGACCCTCACCTGGCAGCCGGGGATTGAACCGGCAGTGCAGAGGCTGCGGGCAGCTTCGCAGCCCAGCGCTCAACCACTGCGCCACCAGGGGAGGCCCCCCCCAATAGTAAAAGGTTTTCATGAATAGAGAGGAATATTTATGGTGCTTCATCTGCTTACAAGCAAATATGTGCCAAAAAAAAAAAAGGAAGAAAGAAAGAAAACAAGCAGACCACCGGAAATAATTTTCAAAGGAGGAGTGACCCCTCTTCAAGAACAACCTCAGGCCAGATATCCTTTAGGATATTTATCATAAATGTTGTCATAGGAGATGAACAGAGCCATGCCAGTTATTACCCCTGAGCACCTTCCAGTGTGACATGGTGTGGAGGTGGAGGACAGTGATACCACTGATCTCACCCTGTGTATCTCTAGGCTAATGTGTGGTTATGTCTTAAAAGATTGGTTTTCAAATTTTTTTTTTAAGATTTATTTATGCATACAAGAACTGGGGCACAGGCCAGCGGTGTAGGGGAGTGAGAGGATTCACCAGAGACAGAGTGGGGAACAGAACAGGCAGACTGACGAAATACACTGCTGAAGGGAGCAGCGGGCGCGGCAGGAGAGGTCTGCTGCGCCACGTGGGTAGGGATCAACTCAGTGCTGCAGTGGCTGAGATAGCTTCATAGGTTGCATCTTAACCCCTTGCGTCACCAGAGAGGCCTAACAAAAGAATGTTTAAATAGTAAAAACAAAACAAAAAAAAATAAGTAGAAAATGGCTTATAGAATAAGGATATAAAGAAAGAAAATATTTTCTACAACTGTACGGTGTGATTAGTCTAAGCTAATGTTATTACAAAAAATTAAAAGGTTATAAAAAGTTGAAAAAACTAAGTATGAAGTTATAGTAAGCTAAGATTATTATTGCAGAAAGAAAAATATTTTTGATGAACGTAGTGTAGCCTATGTATACGATGTTTTTAAAGTCTGGGGTAGTATGCACTAATGTTCTAGGCCTTCACATTCACTTGCCATTCACTTTCTGACTCACCCAGAGCAACTTTCTGTACTGCAAGCTCTATTCCTTGGTAAGTGTACAGGTGTATCATTTTATTGTTTCACTGTACTTTTACTCTATCTTTTTTTTATGTCTAGATACAAGATACTACATTTACATGCTGTATGTATTTCTAACCTAGAAACCATAGGCTGTGTATCATATTACCTTGGTATGTAGGAGGTGCTGTCATCTAGGTTTGTGTAAATATACTTTATGACGTTCACACAACTATGAAATTACCTAATGATGTGTTGTCAGACCATGTCTCCATCATTAAGCAATGCACGCCTGTAGGTCTATTTAAAGAAAATAAGTAACAGTATAGGCGGTAGTTATGGCAGGTATTAAAGTTGTAACTAAATTTTGGAAATTCTGGATCAGGAATTAGGTGTTCTTTTCCCCTATAGTTTTTATGAGATATATTTCATATACATTAAATTTAACTATTAAAGTGTACTCTTCAGTGGTTTTTAATACATTACAGAATTGTGCAGCCTTCATCACAGTCAGTTTTAGATTATTTTCAGTATTCCAGTATGAAATCCTATAACCATTAGCAGTTACTCTGTGCCTGGCAGCCCTTTCTTCTTCCTCACATTGCCTTCTGTTTGAGATCCCGATAACCTCCAATCCACTTTCTCTATGGATTTGCCTACTCTGGACATTTCACATTAATGGAATCATGCAATGTGGGTCTTTGTTTTTGTTTTTTACATGTAGTGTAATGCTTTCAAGGTTCCTCCATGTTGTAGCATGTGTCAGCACTTCATCTCTTTCTTTTTTAATAGACTTAATTTTTAAAAAATATATTTTACGTCATTGTTCTTTTTATTTATTTATTTTTTTACAATGTTTGCTTTCTTTTCTCAGGCATAGTCCCCATAGAATTTCACCACCAATTCACCTGTGCACCATCACCATAGTCCCTTGTGCTCTTCCCACCCTCATTTTGATCCCTCTCTCTACCCCTGCTCTGCAGTATGTCTCTGATTTATAATTGTCTGTTTTTTATTTTTATTTTTTTCCCTGAACCCTTATTTGGGTCCCCTGTATTCCTCCTGTAAGTGAAATCATCCAGTAATTTTCTTTTTCCTTCTGGCTTATTTCACTGAGCATGATCCCTTCTAGCTCCATCCATGTTGCTGCAAATGGCATGAGTTTATCTTTTTTGATTGTTGTATAGTACTCCATTGTGTATATATACTACATCTTCTTGATCTTCTTGTCTATTTTTGGGCATTTGGATTGGTTCCAAGTCTTACCTATTATAAATAGTGCTGCAGTAAGCATAGGGGTGCAGGTATTCTTTTGAATTATTGTTTCTGTGTCCTTTGATTTATTTTTAGTATTTTATATATTTTTTATATCATTCTTCATTTTATACAATGTATGCTTTATCATCTTGGGTCTAGTCCTCATGGAATTCCCACCACCAGTTCACCCATGTACCATCACCATAGTCCCTTATGCTCTTGTTTTTGTGTTCTTTGGGTAGATCCCTAAGAATGGAATTGCTGAGTCATATGGTAACTCCATTTTTAGTAGACTGAAGAACCTCCACACAGCTCTCCACAGTGGTTGGACCAGTTTGCACTCCCACCAGCAGTGCAGGAGAATTCCTTTTTCACCACATCCTCACCAATTTTTGTTGTTGCTTGTTTTTTTAATGATACCATTCTTACTGGTGTAAAGTGGTATCTCATTGTTTTAATTTGTATTTCCCTGGTTATGAGGAATGTTGAGCATTTTTTCATATACCTGTTGACCATATGTATTTTCTCTTTGAAGAAATGTCTTTTAAGTGCTTTTGACTATTTTTTTGACTGTCTTGATTACTTTGTTTTTGTTGAGTCCTGTGAGTTCTTTGTGTATCTTCATGATCAGGCTCTTTTTTTTTTTTTAAAAAGATTTATTTATCTATTTATACAAGCACTGGGTACAGTCAGAAGCATGGGAGGGTGAGAGAATTCACCAGAGCCAGAGTGGGGAACAGAACAGGCAGAAGGACTGAAAACACTGCTGAGGGGAGCAGCGGGTGCGGCAGGAGAGGTCTGCGCACCATGTGGGACCCTGGCCCGTGGCCGGGTATCTAACCGGCACTGCAGAGGCTGCGGGCAGCTTCGCAGCCCAGCGCTCAACCGCTGTGCCACCAGGGGAGGCCCTGTGATCAGGCTCTTATCAGTCATATGGAGTGCAAATTTTTTTCCCAATCAGTAGGGTGTCTCTTTGTTTTACTTAATGTCTCTTTTGCTGTACAGAACCTTTATAATTTGATGTAGTCCCAGTTGTTTATTTTTTCCTTGACTTTCTTTGCTTTGGGGGATGTCTCTTTAAAGATGTTACTGAGATGTATGTCTTGTAGTGTTTTACCTGTATTTTCTTCTACATATTTTATGGTTTCAGGTCTTATGTCCAGTTCTTTTATCCATTTTGAGTTGATTTTTGTGCATGGTGAGAGGTGGTGGTCTAGTTTCATTCTTTTGTTCATGGTGGTTTCCAGTTTTCCCACCACCATTTATTGAACACACTTTCCTTGTTCCATTGCAAATTCTTTGCTCCTCTGTGGAAAGTTAGTTGTCCATGTAGGTGTGGCTTTATTTCTGGGCTTTCTGTTTGGTTCCACTGGTCTGTGTGTCTGTTTTTTTTTTTTTTCCTAGTACCACACTGTTTTAATTATTATGATTTTGTAGTGTAGTTTGAAGTCTGGGTGTGTGATGCCACCATTCTCCTTTGATTTAGTCAGGAGAGCTTAGGCTATTTGAGGTTTTTTTTTTGTGACTCCATATGAATTTCATCACTATTCTATTTTTTGAAGAATGTCATTGAGATTTTTATTGGACTAGTTTCGAATCTGTAAATTGCTTTTGGTAGGATGGCCATTTTAATGTTATTTCTTCCAATCCATGAGCAGGGGATTAATAGACTTTAGTTTTTTATTGAGAGGAAGATGTCGAGACTTCTCACATACTTGCTGCCCCAACTCATGCACAATCTCTCCCATTATCAACATCCTCCACCAGAGTGGTACATATATTATAATTGATAATCCTTAATTGACACTTCATTCTCACCCAGCCTATTTATATTAGGGATTACTCCTGCTCATGTCATTTTATGGGTTTGGACAAATGTATATCATACAGAGTACTTTCACTGCCTAAAAATCCCCTGTGTTCTAATATTCATTCCCTTTTCCCTCTTTTTCCTTTTCCTGTTTAGGTAGTTTGGACTTCTTTAGAAATTTCATTTCTCTTTTGACTGAGTAGTATTCCATTGGTGGCTTTATTATGTTTTATCCATTCATCAGTTGGTAGACATTTGAATTGTTTTACTTTTTGGCTGTGATGAATGATGCTGTTAAGAACATTTGTGTATGTGTTTTTGTGTGGACATGTTTTCATTTCTCTTGGGTATATGGCTAGGAGTGGAATTGTTGGGTTGTGTGGTAACTTTATGTTTGACTTTTTGAGGAGCAGCCAGACTGTTTATAAAACCAACTCTACCATTTTATATTTCCACCTGTAGTGTATGAGGTTTCCAGTTTTCCTACACTCTTGTCAACATTTTTATCATCTTTTGGATTATAGTCATCTAGTGGATGTGAAGTTTATCTTGTTATGGTTGTCAGTTGTATTTCTCCAGTGACTAAAGATGTTCAACATCTTTTCATGCATTTGTATACATATTTTTAAAATGAGGATGAAATGGTTATTTTAAAATTTATTTTTTACATCATTTTTAACCAATATTTCCTTTCCCCCTCAGGTGTAATCCCCATAGAATTTCCTTCACCAATGCACCTGTGCACCATCACCTAGTTCCCATGCTCCTCCCTCTCTCCCTCCCTCTGATCCCTCTCCCTCCTCCTCCCCTGCAGGATGTCTCTGATTTATAATTGTCTGTTTTTGTTTTGTATTATTTTTTTACACCGATGTCTTATTTGGTTCCCCTATATTCCTGTTATAAGTGAAACCATCCGATATTTATCTTTTTCCTGCTAACTTATTTCACTGAGCATAATTCCTTCTGGCTCCATCCATGTTGCCGTGAATGGAATGAGTTTATCTTTTTTGATTGCTGAATAGTATTCCATTGTGTATATATACCACATCTTCTTGGTCTAATCATTTATTTGGGGGCATTTGGGTTGTTTCCAGGTTTTACCTACTGTAAATAGTGCTGCAGTAAACATAGGGGGACAGGTGTTCTTTTGAATCACTGTTTTTGTGTCCTTAGGGTAGATCCCTAGGAGTGGAATTACCGGATCATATGGTAGCTCCATTTTTAGTAGACTGAGCATCCTCGCCAACATTTGTTGTTGCTAGTTTTTTTGATATGTGCCATTCTTATTGGTGTAAGGTGATATCTCAGTGTGGTTTTGATTTGCATTTGCCTGATTATCAGTGATGTTGAACATTTTTTCATATGCCTGTTGGCCATTTGCATTTCCTCTTTGGATAAATGTCCTTTAAGTTCTTCTACCCATTTTTTGACGGATTGTTTACTTTTTTTTTGTTGAGTTCTGTGAGTCTTAGTATATCTTTGTGATCAGTCCCTTATCAGTTGTATGGATTGCAAAATTTTTTTCCCAGCCAGTGAGGTGTCTCTTTGTTTGGTTAATGTCTCTTTTGCTGTACAGAATCTTTTCAGTTTGATGTAATCCCAGGTGTTTATCTTTTCCTTGACTTTCTTTGCTTCAGTTGATGAGTCTTTAAAGATATTACTGAGATGTATGTCTTGTAGTGTTTTACCTATATTTTCTTCTATATATTTTATGGTTTCAGGTCTTATGTCCAGTTCTTTTTATCCATTTTGAGTTGTTTTTTGTGCATGCTAAGAGGTAGTGGTCTAGTTTTATTCTTTTGCATGTCGTGGTCAGATGAAATGATTTTGACCTGATGTAATGGAAGCATAGATGTTGCTGTCACTCTTACGTGTATTGCACTCCAGAAGTGCTTTTTCATGCTTAATACTCTACTGTGACAATACATCCCCTAGTTACAATCTACATACATGTTGTAGTCACTATAATACTTGTTTGCCCAAGTGTCCCTGGAACTATCTTGAATTTAACTTAAAATTCATGTATCCTAAGTACCACTGACTTTTGGTTCAGAGATAGCACCAATGATTGGTCATGTTCCCAATTGGTATGAGTGCACAAGCCATGTAGTGATGTAAGTATTTGGAGTAAATCTGTATTTGGTAGGATTTAAGAGTTAGCAGTCCAGCCGTTGAGTCTTTTTTTCCTCCTCGGGGAGGAAAAGCCCTGGGAGGTAATGATCTCTGACTTGAATATTGTAGAGTCAAAGTTGAGTTTAATCTGTAATTTGGAAGTAAATTTAAATCACAGGAATCTTTTCAAGCTGAAATTGCAGTGCAATTATGTAACAGAAAATCTGGAAAATGCAAAGAAAAGATTGTCCAGAATTCTAGAGGTGTTCAGATACCAATTATTGAGTGCTGGGTGTATGCCGTTTGGTGCTTCACATTTAATTTCTTTGATTTTGAAAATAAATCCTACAAGGTAGCTATTTTTAGCCCTATTTTCAGTTGTGCACCCTGAGGTTCAATGTTAAGTGACTTGCACAAAGATAACATAGATTTTTAAGTGGTAGTCTTGGAGTATGAAGTCAGGTCTGACTTCAGTTACGCTCTTTCGAATTTTTGGGATCTAGACCAGAACAGGTTTTATTGAAATCAGTTCAGTAGAGTATATAGCTTTAATATTTGATCTGGAATGACCAAAGAGAGGCAAGTGTAATTTTTCTTTATGAACAACCCAACCAGCTGCTTGCCTACCTTCAAAATCTTGTATTTTTTACCTACCATTTGCAAGACAGCATGTTAAGTTGGGGAAAGATCTTGAAATATGAGACATATTTAATAGAAATGAGGGGAAAGCAGGTAACACTGAACATCTACTATGTGCTGGATTTTATGAATTATTAAAATTTATTTTGGTATCTGTATCAGATATTTTAACTGGCTCTAGCATGCTACCATTTAACTCTATATAGTGCCTAGAAAACTGAAGTTCTGAGGCATTAAATGATGTGTTCAAGGTTATAGAACTAGTAACTGATCATTGGCAGAATGGGATTGAGTTGTGTGCTTTTCCACTGTGCCTTACTGATTTTGGTGGATATATTGCACATCTAACTCCAATGATTGGATGGCCTTCATTTCACATACCTCCTGCCACCCCCAAGGTATATATTCTTTCCTTTATATCAATTTTATAGAGGTTTAAAAGTACACTGACTTATTTAAGAGGACATTTTAAAAGGTATTGATAAATTTATATGTTCTTGTGAAGTGCTACTGAGATCCAGATATAGAACATTTCCATCTTCCCAGAAAATTCCTTTGTGCCCATGCTTGGTCCTTCCCCTCCAGGCAAAGCAGTCCTCTTGGTATTTCTCACCTAAGATTAGTTTTGCACATTCTAAAACTTCATATGAGTGGACTTATTAACACATAATCTTTTTTTGATCCAGCTTCTTTTACCGTCTGTGATATCCATTTTGTTGTGTCTTTCAGTGATTTGCACCTTTGTATTCTATTATATGGATATACCACAATTTGATTATATCTTCTGTTGGTGGATATTTGGGTTGTTTCCAGTTTGGGGATATTATGGATAAAGATGCTGTGAACACATGTATAGGTCTTTGTGTAGATAATATGGTTTTATTTCCTGTGGAGAAATACCTAGCATTCATTTTTATGGATGAGAATACTGATACTTAATGAGTTTAAATTACCTCTCAAGATTCCATAGCCTTTATGTACTCTTTCCATTATGTTATACTTTTTCCCACTTTTTGAGAAGTTAAATTTTTTTTAAAAGATTTATTTATTTATTTATACAAGCACTGGGTACAGTCAGAAGCGCGGGAGGGCGAGAGAATTCACCAGAGCTAGAGCGGGGAGCAGAGCAGGATGAAAGACCGAAGTACACTGCTGAGGGGAGCAGCTGCCTGGGGCAGGGGAGGTCTGCGCACCATGTGGGACCCTCCTCTGGTGGCCGAGAGCAGCCGGGGATTGAACCGGCGCTGCAGAGGCTGTGGGCAGCTTCACAACCCAGCGCTCAATCGCTGTGCCACCAGGGAGACCCCCATGAAGATAACTTTTGAGCTTACCTTCAAGAATTGCTAGGCTTTGAGTAGGTAGAGGTTGAGTGCAAAGGAACATGGTGAGCAAAAATTGTTTGGTATAGGCTTTATTTATTATGTAGGATTTCTTTATTAGTATTCATATTAGTAAATAGGTGTTTGGTTAATGTCTACTGAGTGCCAGGCACTGACCTGTATTCTGGGGCTATAGCAGTACCACAACCAAAGAACATCTTGGGGTTATGTTCTTGTGGGGAAAGATGTACAGCCAAGTGAGTGAGTAATATGAGGTAGTAAGTGCTGGGGAGGAGAAGCAGGGTGGGTGGGGATACCAGTGATGAGTGATGGGTGGCATGATAAATTTAAATAGAGTGCTTGGGAAGGCTTCACTGAGGAAATGACATGTGAGCAAAGATGGGTAAATTTGTAGTGTTTGGGGTGGGGGACCCAACAAGTGGAAAGCCCTGAGGCGGGAGTGTGACTGGCACACAGGGAACACTAAGCGGTCACTGTGACTGGAGTGGGAGGAACACCAGGGAGGAAAGGTGGACATGTTGTGGTTCAGAAAGGCACAGGGCGTTAGAAGGTGGAGGTTGTGGTAGGCAAATGTGAGGACTTTGGCTTTTACTGTGAGTTAGATGGAGAGGCATTAGAGAGCTGCCAGCAGAGGCGCTCTGCATTTAAGATTGTAACAGCTTTATGGAGATAAAAGTCATACGTAATACAACTCACCCATTTAGAAAATGGTTTTTAGTATATTCATAGGGTTGTATAAGCATCACCATAGTGAATTTTATAACAGTTTCATAATCTCCAGAAGAAACCCGGTACTCATGAGCAGGCATTTCTCTTTTTCTCCAACCCACTAATGTTAGGTTACTACTGATTTTTTGAGTACAGATCTACCGATTCTGGACATTACTTATAAATGGAATCATGCAATATGTAGTCTTTTGTAGATAGGTTTCTTTCACTTAGCATCATTTTTCAAGGTCCAGTATGTATCAGTACTTAGTGCCTTTGTATGAATGCCACGCTTTATTTATCCATTAATTGATGGACGCTTGGGTTGTTCATACTTTCTGACTATTATGAATAGTGCTGCTACAAATACTTGTATACAAGTTTTGTGTGCTCACATTTTGAGTTGCTACATTTTACAAGAACCTCATTCACTTAACAAAGGATAGATGACATACATTTTTATCCCAGAAGAAGGTTTGGTTTAGTTGGTGCTTGTTCTTACATGGTCAGATCATTTTTTATAGTGACTTCCTTACCCCTTTTTGTTTTATCTGTTGAATAATTTCTCTGCTTTAGATTTCCTTGAGTAAAAGTTTGGCTACAATAAATAGGTTCTCTGAGAAGTAGGGTCTGTTTTAATGTAGTGCCTTATGTAATTGATAACGACGGTTGATAAAATTTCATTTTAGAAGATTCTTTTTTTTTTTTTTTAAAGATTTATTTATGCATACAAGAGCTGAGGTACAGGCCAGAGATGCGGGGGGTGAGAGGATTCACCAGAGACAGAGTGGGGAACAGAATAGGCAGATTGACAGAAGCACACTGCTGAGGGGAGCAAGGGGCGAGTCAGGAGAGGTCTGCTGCGCCATGTGGATTGCTCCCTGGCTGGCTGGGGATTGAACTCGTGCTGCAGAGACTGCGTATTGCATTATAGTGTAGTGCTTAACCCCTTGAGCCACCAGGGAGGCCCTTTATGAAGATTCTTGAAGTTCTGAAGGAAAGGTTACATAATGTCTTTTATACTAGGTTAGGATTCATTAGTGGGTCATAATGAAACAGCATTTACAAATGAAATAGAATAGAGAAAGAAATTTCAATAGTGTATCTTATACAATAGGGATAAATATGACAATGTAACTTTTGTTTCAGTTAAACATTTGGAACTAAGTCAAGATACAGTGAGTGTGTACTTATAAAACTGTAGTAAAAAAAAGTTTGAAGTCTTGTGATATCCTGAATTAGTCATGTAATCAACCATGTTTTTATTCCATTTTATTTTTGTCTAGAGCATTGAGGTATTATTCAGCATAGAGTATTTAAAACGTGCTACCTTATATCCAAGCAGACAGTATAAAAGAGTGGTTTGTATTAATTTTTAGTGTAATGAGAAAATTGTGGGGATGAGATTTGTATCTTTTTATGTATCAATAAAATTTTCTGACAATTTTGTGACTAATGGTACGTATATGTGTTTATTGTAGGAGTCACACCCCATGGATTTATGTGGTAAATGAGCTTCTTGGCACAGAAGGAAATTAAAGAATGATGGTAAGTGATTCAGCTACTTTCAACACTCATTTTTTTTGGCCTCCCTCTTGCTCACTTTCATCTGTTATCTTTTGGATGTAATATTTATCACATATAAGATGCTCTTAGAGCACCTTAGTTGTAAAGAACAGCGATTTAAAAAAAAAAAAAAAAAGAACAGCGATAAAGTGAACAACTGTGAGTGCACTGCTTTACGTACTAGCCCGGGAACCATTTCCGTCCACCTAGACTTGCTGCTAACCTTTGCGGGACCTAGATGAGAATACACATGGAAGCCAGCTTCTCTAAGTCTTAGTCTTGAAAGTTAAAAATCATCCATGCCAATAGCTCGACCTGCTTTCCTACCCAGGGCCCAGCCGACTCTTATGAAGCCACACTCTGGCAGGCAGGGTGAACACTGGGCGGGGAAGCCTCTGAATCTGGGAGGAGACTGACGCGGAGAAAGTCTGGAAAGCCAGAGCAGAGAGGTCCCCTCCCCATGCTTTGCTTTGCTTTGCTTTGCTTTTTTTTTTTTTAAGATTTATTTATTTATTTATACAAACACTGGGTACAGTCAGAAGCGCAGGAGGGTGAGAGAATTCACCAGAGACAGAGCAGGGAACAGAGCAGGCAGACTGATGAAATACACTGCTGAGGGGAGCAGCGGGCGGCAGGAGAGGTCTGCGCGCCATGTGGGACCCTCGCTGGCGGCCGGGGATCGAACTGGCGCTGCAGAGGCTGCGGGCAGCATTGCAGCCCAGCACTCAACTGCTGCACCACCAGGGGAGGCCCCATGCTTTACTTTTCTAACAAGATTTTCAGGGCGTTCTATGTACCTTCTTCAGCAGATTCAGGAGAAAGAGGGAATGCAGACACATGGGGGAACCCAGTATGCCTGGACACCTTCTTTGGGAGGTTTGGGGTGGTCATTCTTAAAAAAGAAAAGCCAGATTTTTTTTGACTGTGGCTTCTTTCCTTCTCATCCCCTCATTGTCTGGCCTGGACTCAGTTTAGTTGGCGAATCCCCCCTCTCTGTCTCTGTTCATTGCATCAGTTACTGGTTATTTCTGGGCCTTAAGGGTTTTGATAAGCGGTGTCTTCTACAGTGGAAGGCCCAGGGCAAGTGGAGGTTCTGGGAGGACTGGCAGGAGTGCCCCCACCTGTGTTCTCCCTTCCTGTTCCATCCCTCCCCACCCACACTGCCACACTCCCGATTCTTTGGTCTTAAAGACATTAAAATTTTTCTAATTTTTTATATTCCGTATCTATTACTTGGGGTCATTTTCCTTTTGCTTTTTATATTCTCAGAATTTCCTGTAGTAAGCACCTTTTAGACGTCCTTATTTGCCTGACGATCTTTTTTTCTTGTTTTAATTTAAATGATCTGAGTCTTGTTAAGTCTTGTTTGATAGACGTTTCTCTTAATATCTAGAAGAAAATGATTCCACTTTCCTCAGCTTTTTGAATTTCAGTGTTCTTTTTAATTTAACTTTGCTTTAATATTATGTACATCATTCACATGGTAAAAGTCAAACTATAAAATATTCGTTTAGAGAAGTATTAAGTTGCATCTCTTTCCATTTCTTACCTGTGAGTAATCCTTTCTTTTCCAGTTTTTGTAAAAAATTGTGGAAATATACACATAAAATTTGCCATCATAACTATTTTGAAGTACTTAGTGGTATTAAGTATTTTATTCACATTCTTGTGCTGCCATTAACACCTTCATCTTCAGAACCCTTTTCATCTTGCATAACTAAAATTTTGTACCTATTAAACAATAACTCCTTTTCTCCTTTACCCCAGCTCCTGGCAACCACTGTTTTATTTTTGTCTCTGATTTTGACTACTTTAGGAACCTCATATAAGTGCAATCAAATGGCATTTGTCTTATTTAATGATTGGCTTATTTTACTTACCATAATGTACTCATGACTGAATAATACTGCACTGTATGTATATGCCACATTTTGCTTATCCAGTTTTTTTTTAAAGATTTATTTATTTATGCATTCAAGAACTGGGGTACAGGCCAGAGGTGTGGGGGATGAGAGGATTTACCAGAGACAGAGTGGGGAACAGAACAGGCAGATTGACCAGAATACACTGCTGAGGGGAGCAGTGGGTGAGTCAGGAGAGGTCTGCTGCGCCATGTGGGTAGCTCCCTGGCTGGGGATCCAACTCGTGTTGCAGTGGCTGCAGACAGCTTCATAAGTTGCGTCTTAACCCCTTGTGCCACCAGGGAGGCCCTGCTTATCCATTCTTTTTTTAAATAATAAATTTTATTTTATATTCCCCCATACAATTGCAGACGCCCCATTCTGACCCCAATCCTTCCCCTCCCGCCCATAGCAGGAATCTAGAAAACTTAAATAAGGGACCAGGAAAATGAATATAAGAAAGTGCTTATCCATTCTTGATGGACAGGGTTGCTACCATGTTTTAGCTTTGTGAATAATGCCGTTACAAATATGGGCGTGCAAATATCTGTTTTTTTCCCATGTTAAATATTTGTTGAGTGCCTACTGTGTGCCAGGTATGATCCTAAGTATTGGTGAAAACCAAAGTAAATCTTTATCCCAAACTCAGAGGTACTGAAAAATTATAGGCTACATAGACACATGCACAATTACGATAATGGTAAGAGCCATGTAGGAAAGGCATGGACTCCTATGGTGATACCTGGGTGTTCTTGGAAGACACCTTGTGGAAGTGGCAGTAAAACTGAGACCTAAAGAAAGGGTAAAAGCTAGGGAAAGACAAATGGCATAAGTCCTCCCGGATGGTGGGCAGTGTTTCCAGAAGCCTGCAGTGGAGGATATAGTGGGTGTACAAGGGTGTGGTATTGTGGGGGGTACATGATATAAAATACGCTGGAGAATCAGAGGTTAACCTATGTGGTATGCAGGGAGTTCTTCTGAAAAATCTTCCTCTATTTTAAGAGCAAAGAGATGCAGTAGAGGGATCTTACTAGCAGGGATAGGAAATGGTGCAGTCATGTCTCTGCTTTGGAAATACTACTCTGGCTGCAATGTGGAGGCTGGATTACAGAGAAGCAAGAGTTGAGGCTCCTGTGGAAGTCAGGTGAGAAAGAAGATTAAGGCTATAGGTATGATTTAAAATGATTTTACAGTGCTCTCACTGGAGTCTCATCTGCACTCATACCAACACAGACCAGAGAAGCTGAGGGCTTAAAAAATGTTTGAGGACTTGTTTCTCGGGATCCAGTCCTTGTCTTCTCTTGCTTTCTGTTTAGTGAAGCATGAATCTCTTCACTGTCTCCTGTGCAGTCTGTGCTGTCTCCAATGTCCTAAAGATGCTCCAGTTTCACCCCAAGTCATGGCACCATTTGGTGACAGTGCCAGTCTGTTTAACTTTCAGATTACCCTCCTGGGAGTGAAACAGGGACTCTCCTTTCATAACATCTGGTCCCTCCTCTACCCCAAATATCTCTTTGAGACCCTGCTTTCAATATTTTTGAGGATATATCCCTCAAAATAGAATTGCTGGATTATCTGATAATTCTCTTTACAAATTTTTGAGGAATCCTCATACTGTTTTCCATAGCAGCTGCACCATTTTACATTCTTCCCAACAGTGCAGAGGGCTCTACCTGGTTTACATCCACACCATACTTGTTTTGTTATTTTATAGTAGTCATCCAGAGATACTGTTTTCTAATACTCTTTTTTTGCTGTCCTGACCATGAAATTTTGATGTTTATTGGGGCGGAGAGTGCAGGGTCGGGGGGTTCCTCACATTCCTCACACACCAGCAAACAATTCTCTTTTTTTCTTTTTTTAAAGATTTATTTATTTATGCATATAAGAACTGGGAAACAGGCCAGATGCGTGGGAGGGTGAGAGGATTCACCAGAGACAGAGAAGGCAACAGAACAGGCAGACTGAAGAAATACACTGCTGAGGAGAGCATCGGGCAAGGCAGGAGTGGTCTGTCTCTCCATGTGGGACCCTTGCTGGCTGGCCGGGATTGAACCGGCATTGCAGAGGCTGCTTGACGCTTCACAGTGCAGTGTTCAACTGGCCGTGCCACTAGGGGAGGCCCACCAGCAATTCACCTCAATTCTGACACTGTCTACCCAGAGAGAGCATCAGGTTCCATAGATAAAGGGCTCAGTCCTACAAGCCTGCCCACCTAACTTCAGATACCCTTTGCAAGCCTGGGCTGTTTGTTACCTGTGCTTCTGGCAGACTAGCTATAGATTGGAGGTTCCTTCACCTCACCTTGAACTTCATATGCCAGTCCCAAGTCCTGGTTGCTACTTCTGATTGACTGGCTATAATATCAGAGGTTCCCATGACCTCTTCCTCAGTTTTGATTAATTTGCTAGAGCAGTTCACAGAAGTCAGAAACATTTTACTTATTAGATTCATAGTTTATTATTAAAGAGAGATAATGAAGGACATAGATGAACATCCAGATAGAAGAGATGCATTGGACAAGGTATGGAGAATGGGCATGGAGCTTCCAGACTCTCCCCAGCACACTGCTCTCCCCAGAACACCCCTCTCCCCAACATATCCCTCTCCCCAGCATTTCACATGCTCACCAACCTGGAAGCTCTCTCAGTCCCCTGTGGGTTTTCATGGAGGGCTCATTCCATGGGCCTGATTGATTAACTCATTGACCATTAGTGATTGATGCAGTCTCTAGCACTTCACTTTCCAGAGGGTGGGGGATTGGACTGAAAGTCTACTAATGACATGATTAGCTCCACTGGCACTAGCCCGATCATGAGTCGCTTCCAGAAGTCACCTTGTACAATACAAAAGATACCTTTATCCTTCTTATCACATAGGCAATTCCAAGGTTTTCGGAGCTCTGTGCCAGAAATGGGAATGAAGACCACATATATATTTGTGATTATAAATTGTGTTATCACAAAACCTTGGTTTTTTCCCCCTATTTAGTAATATATCCTAGATCATTGGAGAGCTTCATTTTGTAATAATTTTAATCTGCCAATAGTTTACTTATCTATATAACTCTGGGCTTGCATTTTTATTCCTCCATGTGTGCATATGCTGCATTCATTCTCTACCAAACCACCATACTAATGCCTTTGCCAGTCTTTCCCCAACTGCTCCCCCTTCCCTCTGCTAACCAGTATTTTTTCACAAAGTCTTAGACTTGTTTTTTCTGTTTTTTTTTTTTTTTTTTACACTTGCACCACATTTCCTGCTTTTCTGTGTTGTTTTATTTTAGTGATGGGTGCACTGTAGTACATCCATCACCAAATCACCCACAGTCCTCCACCACAGCTCATTGTACTTGCTTAGCTCCACTGGCATCTGCCCGATCACCCCTCTCCCACCCACATCCCACTCTGTTGTTTTTAAACAGCTGTAATGGACAAGGTATATAGTGAAGTGCCACTTATCTGCCACTTGTTATGCTAAGGAATGTGACCAAAAATCTGAAAGTAAAATGTACCTGTGATCACCCATTACAGATAATCCATACACTGAAAGTGTGTCACTGTACTCTTAGAATTCTTGAGTTCCTTGTTCAGAAAACAATAGTACATTTTGCTCCATTCTAGTAAATAAGAATTGACAGCTGATAGCTTGACAGGTAAAAAGAGAAAATAAAGAAGAATTAAGATTTTGTGGTCTACCTAATCATGAGGCTGTAAAGAGCTCCAAAACTGTAAAACACTTTGGTCTGGCTCCATTTATTTTACTACAGCTATCCCCTGAGCTTCTTTCATTCCTGAAGGCATGTTATGATTTTTATATAAAGTTGGCTCCCAGAGTCATTACCAGAAGTATAGGAGGAAGTTCCTTTAGTAGACTGTTTTAGAAGTCAGGGAAGTATGATTTAAAGATTTCATCCAAAATTGTAAAACCAAAAAGAATTTATGCTTCATGGGGCAAAATTTATGTTGAATATCTCATTTTCCAATGGTGGTGTTCCTTTATTCATGATATACTTATCATGTCAATTATTTGTTCTTGATTTCTTTCTCACACCAGGTTTTTACATTCCACGATCTATTTGTTTATGTCCAGCGCACTCTACTAGGCAGTGGCAATAGAGTGACGAGTAAAACTCATTCCTCCAGAAACTTACAGTCTAGTGGGAGTACAGACAGTAAATATGTAATAATGCAATTTAAATACAATTGTGATATGTGCTACCAAGGAGTATAAATTGGTTAGAGGGTTTCAAAGGGTTCCCGTCCAAATATGGGGTTTGAGGACACTATTCTGAGATTGAAACTTTTAAGTTGGTACTTCACTTTCCAGAGGGAGAGGGATTGAACTGGAAGTCCACTAATGACATGGGGAGAGTCTGGAAGGCCATTAGACTCTGGTTGAGCTAAGAAGAACACTGTCTTAGTTGAGATGCTTTCAGTAGCAAGTATAGTCGGCTTCAGCCAAAACTTGACCTAGTGGCTCAGTGCTGTCACCAAGGATTACATTGCTTTTCTTCCTATGACTCTGTCTTCTGTCCTGTTGCCATTCTCTTAAGGCTTGTTCTGTTTATGGTTCCTGATTGTTTAGCAGTAGATTTAGGAGCTGTATATTTGTTGCCTTGCAGGGCGGCAGCGTTGGGAGCGGCATGGGACAGAGGAAAGACAATTCTAAGTCCCAGCTAGTGAGAGGGAGAGACCTAGAGGGGCTTACACTGTGGAGATGCGGTCCATTTCCCCTGGCCAGTCTCACATTTATTGGGTATGAGATTCAGAAAAGGTGGGCAAGTCCGTGGAGGAATGTGTGTGGTAGAGATGTGTATTAGGGATGGAGAAATGACTGGCACAAGCTAGGGAAGCATGAATAGGGGCTGTTGTCTGGGGGGCTCCATTGTTGCTGCTGATCAAAACATCCTATCTCTCCTCCCTGTTTACACTAAACTTCCTGTCAAGATGGTCTAGCTGGTTATAATAATCTGTCCATAATGTCTGCCTGCTGTTTACAGCAGATATCCTCATATAAAGACTTATGTCCTGGTGAGAGGCTCTCTGCCTGACTCTACATTTTAGTTTGACCAGCAGCACCTCTGGGCACCAAGACTATATCCCGAGAACAAGGGGGTGCTGGAAACCCACATATATTCACTTACAGATGGCCAGTAGGAAAACGAGTCTTTTCTTGAACATTTCAGGAAAAGATCTGAAGTCTGTTCTGTACTGATCACCCGTGAATACTTATTATAGCAGGGGAGTGGAACAGGCAAGGTCGTACACTGGATGAAATATACTTCTTTAGAACCACAAGGAATGCCAATAAAAATTGAACTATAGGAAAGGAATATGTAGGGAATGAATGCTAATGAGGAAACCAAAAGATGTGAATTATGAAATAGAACATTCTAGATTGAGAAAATTCTGTATAGCTGCCCTGGATTAGAACGGAGCTTGGTGCCCATGGAGAACTGAATGAAAGTCAGAAGGTGGAGCATGGCAACAGGAGGAATGATGAACATGCGGTTAGAGAGGTCACGGGGCTGGACTGTACATGGTAGATGAAGCCAGATTGCCACAGTGCTTGTCCAGGTTCAGTCATCTCGCAGTGGCGTGTGAGGAGAGGTGCCCCAGATCTTCACCGTTACGTGGCATAGTCTTGTTCTTCACCAAGATGCAGTAGTTATTTATTTTTAAAATTTTATTCTTTCTGATGACTACCTTTGAGTATCTTTTCCTATGGCTATTGGTCAATTATTTTATCTTTTGTGAAGTGTCTACTCAAGTTTCATTGGGTTGTTCTTTTTTAAATTGATTTAAGGAGTTCTTTAGGTACAAGGCCTTTGTCACTTTTATGCATGTATCTTCTGTGTTACTTGCTTTTTTCAATCTTTTAATTGTGTTTATTTTTAATAGAATTTGTTCTTTTAGTGAACTTCAGCTTATCAGTTTTTCATTAAGATTACTACTTTTTGTGTCATGATTAAGAATTCAAAGATCATGACAGTATTCTCCTTTACTAACATTGTTTTTAGTAATTTTTATTTTCTCTAATTTCATATTTAAGAAAGATTGCATTGGGAGTATAAGGAATTCTCATAATCTTTCACAAGATTTACCAATCGCTAATTTTGTTTCTTTTCCTTTATCATATGTCTTTCTTGTTTTCTATTTGTATATAAAATAGACCATATTAAAAATAAATACACATATATATACACACATATATACATGCATACACATATAAGTATGTGCATATTACTTTCTCCCTGAGCTATGAGAATATTTGAAATGATCATATTCCTTCATGCCTAAACACTTAAGTGTTTGGCACTATTTCAAGTTTATGGGCAAAGTTGCTAAAAGAAGAATTATATAGATTTCTTTTTTAGAATCCAGGAGCGAGATAAGTTAAAATTTCTTTTCCTAATCTGGGAGTTAGTCTCAGAAATGCGTGTGCTCTTTGGTGAACTGTCTAAACACTTGCTTTATTAGATTATATCGTGTACAAGTTGAGCATAAAAACTTTCTTACGCTTTTTATTGAATCATTTACTATTTTTTTTTTTTTTTTTTTGGTTAAGATTTATTTATTTTTGCATACAAGAGCTAGGGTATAGGCAGGAGGTGTCGGGTGGTGAGTGGATTCACCAGAGTCAGAGAGGGGAGCAGAACAGGCAGATCTACTGTAATACACTGCTGAGGGGAGCAGCGGGCGAGACAGGAGAGGTCTGCCTCACTATGTGGTTTCTCCCTGGCTGGTTAGGGATTGAACTTGTGGTGCAGAGGCCGCGGATTGCTTCATAGTGAGGTGCTCAACCCCTTGCGCCACCAGGGAGGCCTGAATCATTTACTATTTGAATAGACCTCTGTAAAATCTCTTTGTGGCACTAGGTGGCACTCTCTGCCTTTAGATGAAAATGTGTACATTTTTGTCTCCTGGAAGGAAAAAACCTGGGTGAAAAACTCATTGAAATAAAACATTATCTTGAACATATACATAGCACCTATAACAGTTAAAGTATGTTAAAGTATGTTATTGAATTTTAAGCCCTAAAACTTAGATTGTAATGTTTAAAACTAGTGTACTTAAGATGCCACTGACATTTTCTAAGAAAAACAAACAATTAAATTTCAGTTGTTATTGAAGTGTCCATTTATCTTATATCACAGAAAACATCTGTGCTTTTAATTGAAAGATGTTTTTGGTGAGATATTGTAGTAAGATGGGTATACAGTTTTTTCATTTTCATATGAAGTATTTGTGTTAAGAGTGAGAACCAAGTAATGAGCTGCTTACCTTTTCTTTGAATGCTAAGTTTGAAAGAAATAATATGGCAAAATTTATGGTAGAACTGAAATGTATATAGAAGAAAGGACTATTAGATTTAAGGTTTTCTAGTATAGCATTACTACAATATTGCTATATTTTGCTCTGGAAACTCATTACTTTATGAAGAATTTCAAGTTAAAATATCATGTATAGAATAATTAATTTTATGCTCTAATATCTTTTTATATATCTCTATATTGATATGTCTCCCTATAAATTTTGCTAAGATTTCATAAGAGGAATTATCTGAAAAAAGAACTGAAAAGTTGGCTACTTATTTAAATTTTTTCATCTAACCTGAAAGGAATAGTGATACTTCTTGGTTAAAACAATTCATAGTCTGGCACAGTACTGGCTGAATGAAGGTCCTGTGCTCGATTCCTCCATGTGTTTACAATCAAATTTCACCTAAACAAAATGACCTCTAAATGATGAATGGATGACTACTGTATGCATCAGTAGTGATGGCACAGTACAGGGGGATAGTTTAACTGTAGTTAAACTGTATTTGGAATGATATGGGAGCCGTACAATCCATGAGAGGGCACGGTGGCTGCTCTTTGTAGATTCTCTGCTCTTGTTAACTGAAGGACTCACTCACATTGGAGACTTTAAAGCTAGGAACTATGCTGGAGAAGAGAGTGCAAAGAAGGTATACAGGATGGAGGGTATCCCACTAGAGACCTATAGGAAAAAGGATGCAGAATGGTGATTGTCAACTTGAGCCTGTGACTCCTCATTGAGCATGCTTAGAACCAGAACTGGTGGGGAGGACTAGATGGGATCACCTGTGTCATCTTACTGAAGGAGCTATACTTGTAGCCTGTGGCTCTGTTATGCAAAACACCTGCCTTACCACCAGCCAGGGCCAAAACCCTGGTATACTGTCATTAACTAGAGTTCAGAGCACCTAAATCTTTCTGTTGTTTTTAATAATTTATTTTATATAATTCTTACATCATTTTTGCACAATGTATGCGTTTTCATTTTGGTTATATTCCCCATACAATTTCTTAACAACAGATGTCCCCACTGCAAGGCAGGAAACATATTCTGCTTTATGATCCTATCTTAACTATAATCCTGTCCAGGTGCTCTATCTTTTGCTAAACCATACCTTAGAGGTTGAGGCTGGTATGAGATTATTTGAGGCATACTGGATGAGGAGTTGACCTAGAGGAAGGGATCACTGTGGATCCCTACCATCTAATTCCAGTACCTGCATCACTTTAGGAAGCTTGAACTCTTAGTGCTCAGTGGAGGTGACTTTTTGGTGCTTTACTGCCCCAGTTCCTAACTACTTCCCCCAGTGACACTAGTGCCCCAGTCATCAGAACTGGTACAGATGCCTTGGCCTGTAATATGCCTAAAGATCCTGGGTAAAAAACTTGAGATTATACCCAGCTACTTGTAAGCAGGATATGAAGCCTAACTCTTAGCACAACAAAAAAGGGGCACTCCTTATTATCACCCATAAAAAATAAGAATAAATAGAAAAATATACCATAAATGCTGGAGCAATTAGATTCAGAGAAAAGTCTGAGTCCAGCAGAACTGAAATCTGCCCATTGAGGAGTTTAAGATAACAGTTAGAACATGCTTCTCAAATTAAGAATAGAAAGGGCTGATCAAAATTAGGAATACAGTAAAGATAGCAGACAAGTGAGCTTGCTACAAATAAATTTTGTAGCATAGAATTAATGGATTGAAAATATTGTGACTAAATTAAAAAATACTATAGTCTTAGTAGTAGACAAATGCAAGTAATGGATAGAATCAGTGAATTTGAATTTATAGTTGGGGAGAACACACAGAATAACAAAGAGAAAAAAGAATAAAAACAATGTAAGACCTCTTTGGGGTAATTTAAAGAGAAATATCATGGAAATCCAAGAAAATTAAAAAAAGAAGGCAAAGAAAATTTATTTAAAGAAATAATAGCTGAGGAAGAAGAAAGTTGCCATAAAAGAGGACCAGAAGGGAGGAAAGCGCAGAACCCTGCTCCCCTCCCCCGCCCACAGAGTCTGCACTCTCCGACCGCAGAGAGGAGGAAAACAACAAACCAAAACGGCCAACAAGAACAAACTACGCAGCAAGCGGGACTGGGAGTGGAAAGTAACTATTGCAGCCACCACACCCCGTGAACGGGAGCTGAGGAGAATTCTGCAGGATTCGCCACGGAGGTGAGCTCCAGGCGCCATTGAAGAGAGACCCCGCCCCCGGGGAGGAGACCAGGACCAGCACACAGCCCCGGCCGCCCGGTAAGCTTGCGCTTTGGCGCGCTGGAAAAGCAGACGTGGATCGGGATCCGGATTGCGCGGAAAGGCGCGCGGAGCGGAAACTGGATCACACGGAAAAGCAGAGCGGTTGAAAAAGCAGTGCGGTTGAAAAGCAAACGCGGATCCGGATCGGATCGCAACTGCCCAGGTCCCCGCGCCTGCGACCTAGGCTTGCGGGGAGACGCGCGGAGGCCCTCACTGAGTGAGCAGGAACCAGGCGCCCAGGCACGGGAGCGGGATTCAAAAGGCGCCATTCCCGCGCCACTGAACTGGGCTACAGCCAGCGTCCTGGAACTGAGGGCTTTGGAACTGAGACTCAGGGCACGAAATTAGGGGCGTGGGTTCCCCACGACGGTGGGGCACAAGGCAGACACAGCACCCCAAAGCCGTTGAGGTGTACCCTACCATCCCCGCTCTGTTCCCTGTCCTACGGGGTGGATAATCAGCTCCCCAAGGGCTCTAGGAGAGATCTCTGGCACCACCTAGGGACTTGAAACCAGCAGAGGCTCCTGAAGGAGCTAGTGGCCAGCTGGGGAGTTAGCCCACGCTGGGTCCCTTCCGACCAGTAGTCTGAGCCCACAGGGGGAGCGAGCACCCACAGCCGGGGCAGACCAGGCGCGCAGAAGAGTGTGCCTGAGACTGGACGCGCAGGGAGTGTGTCCCACATCACCATTTTAGAACAGGGACATTTTTTCATTAAAGACTACCTACAGAAGGCTTCCTCAGGAGCCAGAGGTGAGCGGGGGAAGTTCGCCCACGCCAGACCCCCTCTGGCCTGCAGTCTAAGCCCAGAGGTGGAGCAGGAACCCTCCGCCGGGGCAGACCAGGCGCACAGGGGAGTGTGTCCCCACATCGGCATTTTAGAACAGGGACCTTTCTCCAGTAAAAACTGCTTGAAACTGACAGATGACTCCTGGAGGAACCAGAGGGGAGCAGAGAAGCTCACCCAAGATGCCGGCCAGTCCCAACTACACAGTGTCCCAACGCATACGGCAAATTAGAAAACAGACAGTAGGGAGGAGAAGAACCACACGCAACCTAGCAACTCCCCAGGGAAAAAGCACACCACAAAAAGAAAACCAGCCCCCAGATTGCAACGACAGTAACTTGGAAGAACTTCTGAGCCTTCCAGAAAGAGAATTTAAAATTGCTGTGATTAAAAAACTGACAGAAGTCATAAAGGAAAACAATGATAAGGGAAAAATAATCAACGATCAGAAGAATGAAATTGAGTCCCTAAAGAGGGAAGTAAAGGAAATGCAGGAGATCAAAGAATTAATGGAAGAACTAAAGAATTCTGGGAAAAGCAATGAAAGCAGAATAGATGAAATGGAAGAACGAATAAGTTCTCTTGAAGACACAGAAATAAAAAGAACCAAAACAGAAAAGGAAAGAGAAGTACGAAGGATAAAGAACGAAGAAAGACTTTGGGAACTATCTGACTCCATGAGGAAAGGAAATATAAGAGTTATAGGAACCAGAAGAAGGAGAGAGAGAGAGAAGTAGGAACAGAGAAAATATTCAAAGAGATAATTGAAGAGAACTTCTCAAATGTGAAGGAGCTGAAAATTGATATACAAGAAGCAAGAAGAACACCAAACTTCCACGACGAAAGGAAAAATACAGCAAGACACATAATAGTAAAGTTCCCAAGAATCCAGGACAAGGAAAAAATAATGAAGCTGGCAAGAGGGAAGAAACAGGTAACATTCAAAGGAAAGCCAATCAGGCTGACATCAGACTTCTCCGAAGAAACACTACGGGCAAGGAGAGAGTGGAGGGACATAGTCAACAGACTCCAAGAAAACAGATGCCAACCAAGAATACTCTATCCCGCAAAGCTCTCCTTCCTCTTTGAAGAAAGAATATGGACCTTCTCAGACAAACAGAAACTCCGGAATTTCATTACAACTAAACCCCCACTCCAAAAAATACTACAAGGAGTCCTAAAGCCAGAACCTCAGAGGGATGAATAACAATGAAAGAAGGCCAAAAAAAAAAAAAAAAGGTTATTAAAAGAATAAATAAATAAAATCAAAGGAAAGACAAACACAATGGCAAATACAGATGCTAACATATCAATATTAACTCTAAATGTAAATGGACTAAACTCTTCAATAAAAAGACACAGAGTTGCAGCCTGGATTAAGAAACAAAACCCAACCTTTTGCTGTCTCCAGGAAACACATTTAGCTACAAAAGATAAAAATAGGCTCAAAGTTAAAGATGGATGGAAACAATCCTACAAGCAAATGGACCAAAAAAGAAAGCAGGAACAGCTATACTTATATCAGATAAAACAGATTTCAAACTCAAAAAGATAAAAAGAGACCCCAATGGTCACTACATTATGATCAAGGGGACAATACTTCAAGAAGAAATAACACTCATTAACATATACTCACCAAACGAAGGAGCACCAAAATATATCAGACAACTGTTGTCCTCTCTGAAAACAGACATCAGAGAAAACACATATGTAGTGGGAGACTTCAACACACCACTATCAACAATGGATAGATCAACAAGACAAAAAATAAGTAAAGAAACCAAAGCTCTAAATAAGGACCTAGAGCAATTGGGCTTAACAGACATCTATAGAACACTAACCCCCCAAAAAACGGAGTACACATATTTCTCAAGCGCACACGGATCATTCTCCAGGATCGATCACATACTGGGGCACAAGACAAACATCAACAGATACACCAAGATTGAAATCATATCAACCATCTTTTCTGACCATGAAGGCATCAAACTAGAAATAAACCATAAAAAGAAGGCAAGGAACTTTCCTACCTCATGGAGATTAAAAACCACACTACTGGAAGACCACTGGACTAATGAGGAGATCAAAGAAGAAATTAAAAAATTTTTTGAATTGAACGACAAGGAGGACACCAATATCCTAAATGTATGGGATGCAGCAAAAGCAGTAATAAGAGGAAAATATATAGCAATAGAAGCTCACATCAAGAAACAAGAAAGAACTCAAAGAAACAACCTAATCTCGAAGCTGAAAGATCTAGAAAAACAACAACAAAAAAACCCCAAAACCAGTAGAAGAAAAGAAATAATAAAAACCAAAGCAGAAATAAATGAAATTGAAACTAAAAAAACAATCCAAAAGATCAGTGAAACCAAGAGCAGGTTCTTTGAAAAAATCAATAAAATAGACAAACCCCTAGCCAGGCTCACAAAGGAAAAAAGGGAGAAAGCACAAATAAACAGGATCACAAATGAAAGAGGAGAAATCACAACGGACACAGCAGAAATCAAAAGAATAATCAGTAACTACTATGAACAGTTATATGGAAACAAGTTTAACAATCTAGAGGAGATGGACAAATTCCTACAACTCTACAATCACCCAAAGCTAGATAAAGAAGAAATAGAACACCTAAACAGACCAATGACAAGCAGCGAAATTGAAATGGTAATCAAAAACCTCCCCAAAAACAAAAGCCCAGGACCTGATGGATTTACAAATGAATTCTACCAAACATTCAGAGACGAATTAGTGCCTATCCTTCACAAACTCTTCCAAAAAATTGAGAAGGAAGGGACAATACCAAACACGTTCTATGAAGCCAACATTACACTAATACCAAAACCGAACAAGGACAACAAAAAAAGGAAAACTACAGGCCAATCTCCCTAATGAACACTGATGCAAAAATCCTCAATAAAATTTTAGCTATCAGAATCCAACAATGTATCCATAAGATAATTCACCACGACCAAGTAGGATTCATTCCAGGGACACAAGGATGGTTTAACATCCGAAAATCAATCAACGTTATCCAACACATCAACAAAAAGAAATATAAAAACCGTATGATAATATCAATAGATGCTGAGAAAGCTTTCGACAGAGTGCAACACCCATTCATGATAAAAGCCCTTGAAATTCTTGGGATACAAGGAACAAACCTCAACATCATAAAGGCCATCTATGACAAGCCAACAGCCAGTATCATTCTCAATGGTGAAAAGCTGAGAGCAATTCCATTAAGATCTGGAACAAGACAAGGATGCCCACTCTCACCACTGCTTTTCAATATAATACTGGAAGTCCTAGCCAGAGCAATAAGACAAGAGAAAGACATCCAAGGAATCCAAATAGGAAAAGAAGAAGTCAAACTATCACTATTTGCAGATGATATGATATTATACATAGAGAACCCCAAAAACTCCACAGAAAAACTAATTCAACTCATCAGTCAGTTCAGTAAAGTGGCAGGATACAAAATCAACACGCAAAAGTCAGTAGCCTTCCTATACACAAACAATAAATCTGAAGAAGAAGAAATCAAAAAAACTATCCCTTTTTTTATTGAAACAAAAAAAATCAAATATTTGGGAATAAATCTAACAAAAGAGGTAAAGGACCTATACAAAGAAAACTATAAAACACTGTTAAAAGAAATAGAAGAAGACACAAAGAAATGGAAAGAAATCCCCTGCTCATGGATTGGAAGAATAAACATTATTAAAATGGCCATCCTTCCAAAAGCAATCTACAGATTCAGTGCTATTCCAATCAAAATTTCAATGTCATTCTTCAAAGAAATAGAACAATTATTGATGAAATTCATATGGAATCACAAAAAACCCCGAATAGCCAAAGCTCTCCTGAAAAAAAAAGAAGGGAATGGAGGCATCACACTCCCAGACTTCAAACTCTACTACAAAGCCATAATCATCAAAACTGCATGGTATTGGAACAAGAACAGACATACAGACCAATGGAATCGAATAGAAAATCCAGAAATAAACCCACAGATTTATGGTCAACTAATCTTTGACAAAGGAGCAAAGACTATGCATTGGAGCAAAGAAAGTTTGTTCAATAAATGGTGCTGGGAAAACTGGGTCGCTACATGCAAAAGAATGAAGCTTGACCACTACCTCACACCATACACAAAAATCAACTCAAAATGGATTAAAGAACTAGACATAAGACCTGAAACCATAAAATATATAGAAGGAAATATAGGCGAAACACTACGTGATTTGCACATCAAAGACATCTTTACAGACACATCACCCAAAGCAGTGATAGTGAAGGCAAAGATAAACAGCTGGGACTACATCAAATTAAAGAGCTTCTGCACAGCAAAAGAGACAATAACAAAAACAAAGAGAAACCCCACCAACTGGGAGAACATTTTTGCACCCAACACTAATGATAAAGAACTGATCACAAAAATCTGCAAAGAGCTGAGGAGACTCAACAACAACAAAGAAAATAATCCAGTCAAAAAATGGGCAGAAGAGCTAAAAAGAAACTTCTCTGAAGAGGAAATGCAAATGGCCAACAGGCATATGAAAAAATGTTCAACATCACTTGTCATCAGGGAAATGCAAATCAAAACTACCATGAGATACCATCTTACACCAGTGAGAATGGCACATATTAAAAAAACTAGCAACAACAAATGTTGGCGACGGTGTGGAGAAAAAGGAACTCTTCTGCACTGTTGGTTGGAGTGCAAACTGGTCCAACCACTATGGAGAGCTGTGTGGAGATTTCTGGACCTACTAAACATAGAACTTCCATATGATCCAGTAATTCCACTCCTAGGTATTTACCCAAAAGACACAGAAACATCAATTCCAAAGAGCACCTGCACCCCTATGTTTACAGCAGCACTGTTTACAATAGCTAAGCTTTGGAAACAACCCAAATGCCCAAAAATAGATGACTGGATCAAGAAGATGTGGTACATATACACCATGGAATATTACTCAGCATTCAAAAAAGATAAACACATGCAATTTGCAGCAACATGGATGGTGCTGGAAGGGATCATGCTCAGCGAAATAAGCCAAAAAGAAAAAGAAAAATACCGGATGGTCTCACTCATAACAGGAATCTAGAAAACTTAAATAAGGGACCAGGAAAATGAATAACTTTAAGAAAGTGAAAATCAAAATCAACAAAAAACTATGAACCAGAGACACTTTTAGGGGGGCGGGGGCGGGAGGGGAGGGATTAGGGTCAGAATGGGGGGGGCTGCAATTGTATGGGGAATATAACAATAAAATTTATTATTAAAAAAAAAAAGAAATAATAGCTGAGGATCACCTTAATCTGGGAAGGAATAACATCTTCTGATCCAAGAGACCCAAAGAATCCCAAAGAAAATAATATCAATCAGATACTCCAAGGCATGTTGTAATTAAACTGTTAAAAGCTATTGTTAAGAAAAGAACACTAAAAATATTGTGAGAAAGAAGAGTAATACATAAGGAAGCAACTATTAAGTTATCTGTGGACTTCTCAGTGGGAACCTTGCAAACAATAGGGAATGATAGGAAATATTTTACGTATACTCAAATAAAAAGATAAACTCATGCCATTTGCAGCAACATGGATAGTGCTTGAAAGGATAATGCTAAGTAAAATAAGTCAGAAGGAGAAAAATAAATACTAGATCATGTCACTAATATGTGGAACATAGAGTACTAAATTAATAGTCAGATAAAGATGAACTGAAAAACCAGCCCTTGATCGCTAACTACAGAACTGAAGCACCAAGGAGAGGCGGGAGCAGGGGAGAGAAAAGAACAAAGAGGGAAGGAAGCACAATGGTCTGTGGTGGTGGGTGCCTGATGTAGTAGTATCTGATAGGGGTATCCCATATTACCTTAGTTAAGTATAAATATACATATTAAAAAATATTTTCAGCCTAGAATACATTATCCTGCCAGACTGTCATTCAATGTATAATAGAAGGAAGGGTAAAGAACTTCACAGAAAAACAAATGAAAAGAATATATGAACACCAAGCTCGACTTTAAAGAAGTACTAGAAGGGCTGTTATAAAGCAGAACCAAAACTAATCTAGAGGTAAGTGACCTAAATTTCACAAAATAGAGGAGGAGGAGGAGGAGAGAAAAAATATTTCAGTAGAGCGAGTTTGAGATCAAACTATTGAATGGGGCAAAAATATAGACTGTCATTTACAAACCTCAGTATAACCCTCAAACAAGAATTAATAGACATTACACATAAGATAATGGATATGGAACCTAAACCAAACATAAAAGGATGATGTCAAAAAAATGAAAAGACAAGCTAAGAAACTACCAGGTAACAAAATGTCAATAAACACTTACGTCCCAGTCATCACCTTAAACATAAATAGCTCGAATTAAACAATTGAAAGGTATAGAGTGACTGAAAGAATTTCAAAATAAAGTCTAACCTTGCATTGTTTTTAGAACTCATCCTGTCACCAAAGACAAGCACAAGTTGAGTTAAAGGCTAGAAGATAATCCTACAGGCAAATGGTAATAAAAAAGTAGGAACAGTTATACTTTTATCAGATAAAACAGATTTCCAATGATAAAAGGTAGTGACAGAGGTGAACTTTATGATTAATGTCATAATACATAAAAAAGAAATTCCATTTATAAATGGAATTACACCAAATGATGGAGCTCCAAAATATATAAAGTACTTATAAATAGAAATAAAGAGATATTGACACCAGCACAGCAATACTTGGGGATTTTATCACTCCATTTACAACCATATGCATAGCAACAAGACAGGGAATAAGCAAACAGTTGTTTAAATAAGATGCTAGACGAAATAGGCTGAACAGGCATTTCTAGAACATTCCACCCCAGATCACAACATACACATTTTTTTAAGTACATATGGAATATTCTCAAGAATAGACCCAATGTGAGGACACAAGTAAGTTGTTAATAATTACAAAGATTAAAATCATGCTCAGTACTATTTCTGACTATAATGCCATAAAACTAGAAATCAGCTGTTAAATACACGGAGAATAAACCATATACTGCTTAATAGTTACTGAAATAGAGGAAATAAAAGCAGAAGTAAAAGATATCTTCAGGCTGATGAAAATAAGGGCACAAGTTATCAGAATTTTTTAAGTACAGAAAACCAGTTTTATGAGGGGAGATAATTGCAATACAGGTCCACATTAGGAAGCAAGATAAATCCCAAATAAACAACTTAATGGTATATGTAAGCCAACTTAAAATAGAGTAACACACAAGACCCAAAGTTAAATAGAGAAGGAAGGAAATAATAAAAATTAGAGCAGTAATAAATGCAAGAGAAATAAAAGAGACCATACAAAAGATCAGTGAGACTAAGAATTGCTTCTTTGAGAAGATAAAAATCAATAAACCCTTAGCTAGGCTAACAAAATAAGAGAAAGCCATTAAAAATGAAATTAGAATGAAAGAGGAAAAATACTGTAGGGCTTATAACTAAGATGAAAATGCATACATTGTGCAAAAATGAAAAATGATGTAAAAATAAATAAAATTAAATTTAAAAAAATCATGAGATTGCCCGGAATAACTATATGATAATAAATTTCACAATCTTGAAGGAATAGATTTTTAGAACAACACAATTTACTGAGACTAAACTGGGAAGAAATAGAAAAGTTGAATAAACCAGTCACAATCATGGAAATCAGAGCAGTAATCAAAATCTCCCCAAAATCAAAAGCCCTGGGTTAGAGAGCTTTACAAGTGAATTTTATCAGACCTTTGAAGAAGAGTTTATGCCATCTCACTAAAATTATTCATAAAAATCCAAGTATATTGTTCTCCAGTATACCTGTGATACCAACCTTACCTTAATACTAAGTCTGAAAAAGATAGCACTTGAAAACTTATAGACCAGTATCCCTTATGACTATTGATGAGAAAACGTTACACAAAATACTAGCAAATTGGATTAGATGATTATTACCAAAATAATGTATCATGACTTAGTGAGATTTATCCTGGGGATGCAAGGATGGTTTAAGATGTCAATCATTGTAGTAAATTACAACAACATAAGGATAATCATATGATGTCAGTAGGCACAGAGAAAGCATTTGACAATATATAGCAGCCCTTTATGATAAAAACTTAATGAGATGGGAATAAAAGGAACCTATCTCAATACAATAAGTGCCATAGTCAATTATAATACTTATGGTGGAAAATGGAAAACTTTTAAGATTAGGAATGAGACATAGATGTTCAGTATCACCAGTTTTATTAAGTTTGTATTAGAGGCTTTAGCTATAGCAATCAGGCAACAAATAAAAAAAATCAGATTGTAAAAGAAGATGTGAAACTCATTATTTGTAGACGATATGGTACAAATATATATATATATATATATATATATATGTCTCTAAAGATTTTAACTAAAAAGCTGTCAGATATACTAATACAGCAAAATGACAGGTTACAAAATTCAACATACAAAACTCTGTTGCTTTTTAATATATAAATAATGAGTGAGAAGAAAAATAAGTTAAAATTTGATTCACTGTCACATTAAACACAATGAAGTACCTGGGAGTTAACCTAAGAAGGTGAAGTATTTATAAAATAACAAAACTGTACTAAAGGATATAGAACAAGACATAAAGAAATGGAAAGACATTCCATGCTCATGGATGGGAAGAATCAATATAGTCAAAATGACTTTTCTAACAAAAGTGATATATTGGGTATATGTTTCACACAATCCCTATTAAAAGTCCAGTAAGATTCTTCCAGGAAATAGAATAATAGAAAAATTGATATGGAACCATAACAGACCACAACCAAATAGTTAAAGCAGCCTGGAGAAGAATGAGTCATCATATTCTTTGACTTTATATTGGAAACCAATAGCAATTAACATAATATGGTATTGACATAAAAATAGACACACCTTTCAATGGAACAGATGCTCACATATAAATTAATGCATTTATCAATGCTTACTTATGATGATAGAGCCACGGCCATTCAGTGGAGAAAGGAAAGTCTTTCTAACAAATGATGCTGGGAAAAATGGATGATCACAGGTAAAAGAATGAAGTTGGATCTCTCAATTCCATGGGGAAAAATCCAAAATGAATTAAAATGTTAACTATAACACCTGCAACTACCTCTGATTGAGTAGAGTGTCTTAAGGGTAGAGCCCAAGAAGTCAAAACAAATAAGCAAATGATGCTTAGGTAAGCTAATGACAAATGCCAGTGTAATTTATATAGAGCTAGTAATCATTGGAAGGTGTGTTTAAGCCAGAGGAGATTTGATGGTATTTCATTGACTGAAAATTACAGGAATAGAAGAGAGATGATTCAAGAATTTTTCACAGGATGGAACTGGGACAGTGGTCATGAACTAGTGAGGGCCGGTAAAAACATGAGAGTCAGGTAAATAGATCTATTTGGATAGCCACAGTTAAGTCAGGGAATGAGGTATTTATTTGGAAGATGTAAAAAGTTAAGTTCTGGAGAGGAAAATTTGCGTTAACCTTATAGCACAGATTATTAGGGTAGGCGAGAACAGTCTATTTTTCTAATAGTTTGGGCAGTACAGTCATTTGTATATACTAAAACCCAACATTTAACTCCTGTGGTTATTTCCTCTTTCTCTTCATAATGCAGTTTTTCTTTCTGCTGGATCATTCCCATCAGTGTAAAAGTTAATAGTTGCACCCATCTTAAAAATGTACTCTTTCCACTTTTTCCTTTCTATAGTCTCCTTTATCTCAAAATTCAGAAAATAATTTTTGTATTCAATATCTCCATTTTCCTATTCGCCATTCTCTTGAACTCAAGAGATTTGGTCAGGATTTTGACCAACTATTATGGCAAATGATTCGTTAATATATTGTAAATGTTTACTTCTCAGACAGTACAAAAATATCAGTCTTATTATTGCTTCTTTAAAGTGAGTTTTTTTCTTCCTCTGTACTTTTAAGATTTTTTCTATCAGGTTATAAGTTTTCTGTGCTTAGATGTAGTTTTCTTTGCATTTATCCATCCTATTTGGAATTTGTGGCGCTTCTGGAGGAATTGAGCTTATTTGTTATTATTTTTTTTTTTAAAGATTTATTTATGCATACAAGAACTGGGGCACAGGCCAGAGACGTGGGGGGTGAGAGGATTCACCAGAGACAGAGTGGGGAACAGAACAGGTGGATGGACTGAGATACACTGCTGAGGGGAGTAGTTGGGAGTCAGGAGAGGTCTGCTGCGCCATGTGGGTCACCTCCCTGGCCAGGGATGGAACTCATGCTGCAGAGGCTGCGGGTTGCTTGGTATTGTGGTGCTTTAACCCCTTTTTGTTATTTTGTAATGTCAAAGAGATTAGGGGGATGTTGGTGAAATTTAATTCCTCTGTAATTTAGATAATTTGTATCATTGATAATGCCTGACTTTGATAATTGTAGTATAGTTATATAGGAGAGGATCCTAGGGTATTTATGGGCAAGGAGTATCATCACTGCAGTTTATTCTCAAATGTTTTAGAAAAAATATGTGAGGGTATTTTGGGGATTCTTTGTGCTAATTTGTAAGTTTTTGTGTGATTTTAATTTATTTTAAAATGAAAAGTATGTCTATTTCATTGTTTTTTTCACCACACAATCATTCGCATTTGTTAATGTATTGCTTGTCTGCTTTTACACAAAATGGCACATTGGAATAGATGCCACAAAGATCATATGACCTGCCATGCCTAAAATAAAAAAAAATATATTATTTGGCCATTTGCAGAAGTTTTCTTACCCCTGGCCTAGAGTCTAGTGATTTTTTTCTTCATACGATTTATTAATAAATGCCTTTTGTTTGAGAATAATGTTACTTTTCTGTCACATACTTCCCAAATAAACAGCAATTAAAATCAACAAATAGGTGAGGAGAACCCATAATGGCATAGAAAAAGTAATAATTTACTTGTGAATAATGTCACCACACTAAAAGGGGTAACTACCTAATCTTGGAAAACAGAATCTGATACTTGACTGGATACTGTAAGGCAAGACAAGAATTGTACAGAAATGCTGTAATATTGTTAATGTGTTTCTCACAGAGACGTGATAGCAATTCTGAAAACATTCTGTATGTTAGAATCAAGCATATAGGTAAATGTAGTTTAGATAATGACGTGAGTTTTTTACTTTTGGAAAAAACAATTATAAAGAAAGGAGGGAGGTTAAAATGAATTTGAGGTATAGGACTGAAATCAGAGATGTCAGTATAAACTCATAGTTTTGAGTATCTCTGTACAGAGAGACACAGACATAAACTGTGATGTGTCCATATGGTTCCCATTATCTCTCACGTATCTTTGGTCTGTTACTGTGTGTTTCTTTTCTGACTGAGGTTTGGGGTGGCCCCAGTTATCTAAGCACTTGATGGGCTGGGACATCCATGATGGCACAGTGGATGCTATCTGTCAACTGGGTGTTTGCCAGTATATTACCAACCAGAGTGTTTCCTTCACCTAGTCTACTGGTTGCTTGGGCATCTAATGGCATGACAACTGGGTTTCAAGAGTGAGGATCCAGAAGAGAATCCAAAACTTCTTGTGACCTAGTCTTAGAAGTTGTACATTGTCGCTTCCACCTCATCCAACTGGTTAAAAAGCAAGTTAAAGAGCCAGATACAAAGGAAGATGACCACCAAAGTCATGAACACCAGCAGTTGAGATTTATAAGGGGAACGGGGACGACTTTGGAGACTTGCTTTCATATTCGTAACTCATATTTTGCTCTTATATGTTTGATTCACCCATTTGAATTGAAACTAATGTGCAATAGTTTGAGTGTTAAAATTTGCCATCTAAATATGTCAGTTGCAGAAATTGCTTAGATCCCAGTAACTTAGAAATAAAAATATGCAGTGGAAATTTACTTTAGCATTACCTTTGGCAGAAAAATTCTCTAAAATATTTTATGTAGTAGTGAACTTTCAGGGGAAATATGTAGCATGTTTATAAAAACTGGGCTCTTCCACACTTTGATCTTTGGCCTATTGATATGTGAAATGGGTAAACAGCAAGGTGTGCGCTCTTTAGGACATATAAGAACCTTATATTGCATTTATTCTGGAAATAGTTTAAGTAACAAAATTTAGTTTTTATCGAACTTAAGATGTGTGTGTTATGCTCTCTCTGCTTAGCCAGTGTTCTGACTCCAAATTAGTTTGTTTCCTATCTGAGAAAATGTGACAAATACTGAATTTATCTGCCAAAATATAGTCCATATATTGACTAATCTATAATGTAATAAATACTCTCTTTTCTGTACATAGGCTTCATTCCAGAGATCCAATAGTCATGACAAAGTAAGGAGAATAGTTGCAGAGGAAGGTCGAACAGCAAGAAACCTTATAGCCTGGAGTGTTCCACTAGAAAGCAAAGACGATGATGGTGTGTATAAAAAAATTAGTTTCTTTTTTCTAAATTACAAGAGCATATTAGTCCTGAACAGTAGATAAACTGAAAATTATGTGCAAATAGAACTCATGTGCAAATTAGTGTGTATTAAGAAATATTTTTATTGCTTTTTTGTCTTTTCTAATATGTGTATGTTTTTATGAAAGTGTTATTGCTAGTTTTATTCTTTCACATAGGAATGAAATTGGGATTGTTTTTACTGATTAGTTTTCTTTTAAGTTATAGAAGATTTAGAATTTTTCTTTTATTGAATTATTCTCATAAAAATGTTATAAAAATTATTTACCGTAAGATAGACTTTATTGATTTTTAAAATGAAAGGTAAATGTATTTCTTTAGTTTTCATTTTTATTATTTGAACTGGAAAAATGATCTTTTTTTCCTCAGTCCCTTCACCTTAATGGCTAAGAGCAGTGTGAGCCCTACTTGGATCCTGGCGATCTTAGAAGGTTGGAAAGGGATACAGAAACAAGAGACTCAATAGGGCTCTTGTGCCAAAGAGCGCTCACTTTGACAATTTCCAGAGATGAAGATTATAGTATATTCTTTACACTAGATGTGCATGGTGTCTTTTTGTGCTTACATTCAATTATGTATTTTTTAAAAAAGATTTATTTATGCATACACGTGCTGGGGTGTATGTCAGAGGTGCAGGGTGGTGATAGGATTCACCAGAAACAGAGTGGGGAACAGAACAGGTGGACTGACTGAAATATACTGCTGAGGGGAGCAGTGGGCCAGACAAGAGAGGTCTGTGCCATGTGGGTAGCTCCCTGGCTGGGATTGAACTTGTGCTGCAGTGGCTGCCTATAGTCAGTAATGTATTTTTGGAGGATTTCTTTTCTTTTTTTTTTTAAAGATTTATTTATTTATCCATACATACAAGAACCGGGGTACAGGCCAGATTCACGGGAGGATGAGAGGATTCACCAGAGACAGAGCGGGGAACAGAACAGGCAGACTGACTGAAATACACTGCTGAGGGGAGCAGCGGGTGAGACAGGAGAGATCTGCCGGTCCATGCGGGACCCTCGCCAGCCAGCCAGGATGGAACTGGCGCTGCAGGGGCTGCGGACAACTTCACAGTGCATCACTCAACTGCCTGCGCCACCAGGGGAGGGGCTTTGGAGGGATTTCTGTAGAATTTATTTTGTGTCCTTTTCAGTGCATAATATGAGGCACATGAGGTAGATAGTCTTGTTATTAGTGATGTCAACCTTAGTCACTTGGCTAAGTAATTTTTTTTCCTTTGTAATTAATAAGTAACTTTTGGTAAGACAGTTTAAGATTGTAAATAATCCTGTTTCTCTTGAAACAGTCCACCCACTACTTTTAGTTTCCATTGATAAGTCTTAGCTGAATAAGACATTACTTTAGTGGTTGCAAAATGGTGGTTTCCTCACCACATTGATCCTTCTATGTTTGTTAATTGACATTATGCTGTAAGGAAGAGCTCCCTCTCCCCCCCCCTTTGTATGTATGCATGTATGTATGTATTAAATTTTTTTATTTTAAAATAATCAATGTGGAACTGAGTGCTTCTTCAGACCTATATTCATGGAATAATCACACTTTCAAATAAAATTATTTTCATAGTATTATTTTCCAAAATAATAGAAACATCAACTAGATACATAGAGTCAAATTACATGGTAGATAATTTGCCTCTTCTAAAAGTTGTATTCTCAAAGTCATTTGAGATGATTGAAGTATGTATGTATTAAAATTGAATGTACTCATGATTTTTTATTTAATGAATTATAGTCTATCACTACTTTGATGCTTAAATAATTTGAGACTATTATTCTAGTTATCCCTTCTAAACCATTCTTATTCTTTTAGAATACCTTATACAGAGTGTGTTTCATATTGTGCCAGAGTTTACCCATCTCTTATTTTATTTCTTTGACTTTATTTCATACTTTTTTTTACATTATTATTTTATTTAAAATTTTATTTTTATTTTCTCAAAAAAAATTTTTTTAAGATTTTAAAAAAATTTATTTATACAAGAACTGGGCCAGGGTATAGGCTAGATGTGTGGGACAGGGAGCGGATTCACCAGAGAGAGAGAGTGGGGAACAGAACAGGCAGACTGATGAAATACACTGCTGAGGGGAGCAGTGGGCATAATAAGAGGCACATGAGAGGAGAGGTCTGCTGCGCCGTGTGGGTTGCTCCGAGGCAGGCTGGGATCAAACCCATGCTGTAGAGGCTGTGGGCAGCTTCACAGTGCAGTGCTCAACTGCCTGCACAACCAGGGAGGCCCTTCTCAAATTTTTAAAAAACTGAAATAACAGGGCCTCCCTGGTGGCGCAGCAGTTGAGCACTGGGTTGCCAAGCTGCCTGCAGCCTCTGTAGTGCCAGTTCAATCCCCAGCTGCTCCCCGGCCACCGGAGGAGGGTCCCACAGGGCACGCAAACCTCTCCTGCCGCCCGCTGCTCCCCTCAGCAGTGTACTTTGGTCTTTCTGCCTGCTGTGCTCCCTGCTCTGGCTCTGGTGAATTCTCTCACCCTCCTGCACTTCTGACTGTACCCAATACTTGTATAAATAAATAAATAAATAAATCTTTAGGGGAAAAAAAAAACTGAAATAACATTGCATTAGAACATTGTATAAGTTTCAGGTGTGTGTCATTGAAAATATGCTGAAAATTGTATATACAACATTGATTTGCTACTTAGAGTTCAGTTGTATATTTCACTATCTAGTTGGCCCCTTTTACTCTATTTACCCACTTACTTTCTCGTTTCCTATCTAGTAATCATGGGTACCTTGATAGTGTAGGAGGTAGCATTATCAGTCTCATATTTTATATTTTTACATTTAGATCTTGGAATTGTTTTTCATTTACCCTTACCTATAGTATGAGGTATGGATCTAATTTTATCTTTTTCCATATGGGTGTCAAGTTACACCAGCATCACTTATTATAAAATTTGTCTTTACTCCAGTTAATCTAGTACATATGGATTGAATTTCCGTATGTACTTGTATTCTATTTAATTAGCCTGTTTCTCTAGCTTGTGTGAAACCACACTGATTTAATTATATTTTGTACACTAGTTATAGTGTACAAAATATTTTCAAAATATCTGTTTGGATCAGTTCTCCCTTTGTAGCTTTTCTTTGTCAGTATTCCTGGATATTTTTGGAGAGCAGTTATTTTCAATTACTAAAACTGTTAGAGGGGAAAATTAAATTTATTATTTATTTTAAATTGAGATATAATTGACATAGAATTTAAATTTGGCTCCTTCCTGCTAAAATTTTCCTCAGAAGCTTGTTATTTCTCTGAAAGAAAATATATATGCGTCTTTTGGATTTGGTCTGTTCTTTGTTTTGTTTCCTCTGGTACTTGTTCTAAGCTGGCTATTCTACAAAACCTGCTGGTCCTTTGTTCTCTATACTGAAAAGATGAACAAAGAGCTATAGGTGAGTGTAGAGTTTTCTGCCTTCACCTTAGATAGAACAGTGACGGAGGCCTACTATGTGTGTTATTCGTTACCTGTGTGCTATCACTCATTTGTACTGTTGCTATTTACTGCTCTGGGAACCTGGTCCCTAATGTTTTGCAGAAAGGAAAATTTTATTCCTGTTTTGAGTTGTTCTCAAGAATGTAATAATTGCAAAATACTAATTAGTATTTCTTTTTTCAAAAATGTGAAAGATGTATTTGAGTGCAAAAATACAAAGCATTAAAAATCTCCCTTTTCAAAATGAAACTGTGTATTCCATCAGTCAGATGGAACAAAACATTGAGGTTTTGTATGGTAAAAAATATATTTTTAATTTTATTGTTGAAATAAAATTTGCTTTCAAAAAAGAATTTTCCAGATCTGTGTTGAGGAGTATCATTAACTTGATCTTGTTTTTAAATTGTCAGAATATCTGCTTTTTTAAAGAAGTTGATTTATTCCTGTTCAATAAAATATGTCTGGGATTTTGGAAATTTGATTTTGTTTTTGGTTCTGTAGTTCATATTGACCATGTACTATTCTTTATTCTCCAGAAGATTATGTATTAGTAGGCCTGAATGATTTGTATAGTTCCATTTGATCTATTTGTTGTTCTATGTATTTATCTATTTATTCTTACATTGAAGGAAAACCTAAATGTCAAACTGGTGGAAAATCTAAGAGGACGATACAAGGCACTCATAAAAGTACTAAACAGGTATGGCATATACAAATTTTTACTTACTGACTTTTCAGCTGTAAATCTGCTTTTCCAGTTTTTGAAGTTTGTGTGTTATATCTTCATGTAAAAATTTAATTCTTTAACAAATGTATATTTACTGTTATATGTTTAGCTGGTACTAAGTAAATTTACAAATATTAACTTATTTAATTCTTTTTTTTATGTTTATTTTTTTAATTTTTTTTTAAATAATAAATTTTATTTTTATATTCCCCATACAATTGCAAACCCCCCCCCCATTCTGACCCCAATCCCTCCCCTCCCATCCCCCACCCCCCAAAACGTGTCTCTGGTTCATAGTTTTTTGTTGATTTTGATTTTCACTTTCTTATAGTTATTCATTTTCCTGGTCCCTTATTTAAGTTTTCTAGATTCCTGCTATGAGTGAGACCATCTGGTATTTTTCTTTTTCTTTTTGGCTTATTTCGCTGAGCATGATCCCTTCCAGCGCCATCCATGTTGCTGCAAATTGCATGTGTTTATCTTTTTTGAATGCTGAGTAATATTCCATGGTATATATGTACCACATCTTCTTGATCCAGTCATCTATTTTTGGACATTTGGGTTGTTTCCAAAGCTTAGCTATTGTAAATAGTGCTGCTATAAACATAGGGGTGCAGGTGTTCTTTGGAATTGATGTTTCTGTGTCCTTTGGGTAAATACCTAGGAGTGGAATTGCTGGATCATATGGAAGCTCTATGTTTAGTAGGTCCAGAAATCTCCACACAGCTCTCCATAGTGGTTGGACCAGTTTGCACTCCCACCAACAGTGCAGAAGAGTTCCTTTTTCTCCACGCCCTCGCCAACATTTGTTGTTGCTAGTTTTTTTAATATGTGCCATTCTCACTGGTGTAAGATGGTATCTCATGGTAGTTTTGATTTGCATTTCCCTGATGACAAGTGATGTTGAACATTTTTTCATATGCCTGTTGGCCATTTGCATTTCCTCTTCAGAGAAGTTACTTTTTTAGCTCTTCTGCCCATTTTTTGACTGGATTATTTTCTTTGTTGTTGTTGAGTCTCATCAGCTCTTTGCAGATTTTTGTGATCAGTCCTTTATCATTAGTGTTGGGTGCAAAAATGTTCTCCCAGTCAGTGGGGTTTCTCTTTGTTTTTGTTATTGTCTCTTTTGCTGTGCAGAAGCTCTTTAATTTGATGTAGTCCCAGCTGTTTATATTTGCCTTCACTATCACTGCTTTGGGTGATGTGTCTGTAAAGATGTCTTTGATGTGCATATCACGTAGTGTTTCGCCTGTATTTCCTTCTATGTATTTTATGGTTTCAGGTCTTATGTCTAGTTCTTTAATCCATTTTGAGTTGATTTTTGTGTATGGTGTGAGGTAGTGGTCAAGCTTCATTCTTTTGCATGTAGCGACCCAGTTTTCCCAGCACCATTTATTGAACAAACTTTCTTTGCTCCAATGCATAGTTTTTGCTCCTTTGTCAAAGATTAGTTGGCCATAAATCTGTGGGTTTATTTCTGGATTTTCTATTTGATTCCATTGGTCTGTATGTCTATTCTTGTTCCAAAACCATGCAGTTTTGATGATTATGGCTTTGTAGTAGAGTTTGAAGTCTGGGAGTGTGATGCCTCCATTCCCTTCTTTTTTTTTCAGGAGAGCTTTGGCTATTCAGGGTTTTTTGTCATTCCATATGAATTTCATCAATAATTGTTCTATTTCTTTGAAGAATGACATTGAAATTTTGATTGGAATAGCATTGAATCTGTATATTGCTTTTGGTAGGATGGCCATTTTAATAGTGTCTATTCTTCCAATCCATGAGCAGGGGATGTCTTTCCATTTCTTTGTGTCTTCTTCTATTTCTTTTAACAGTGTTTTATAGTTTTCTTTGTATAGGTCCTTTACGTCTTTTGTTAGCTTTATTCCCAAATATTTGATTTTTTTTGTTTTGATAATAAAAGGGATTATTATTTTTTTTTATTTCTTCTTCTTCAGATTTATTGTTTGTGTATAGGAAGGCTACTGACTTTTGCGTGTTGATTTTGTATACTGCCACTTTACTGAAGTGATTGATGAGTTGAATTAGTTTTTCTGTGGAGTTTTTGGGGTTCTCTATGTATATTATCTATCATCTGCAAATAGTGATAGTTTGACTTCTTCTTTTCCTATTTGGATTCCTTGTATGTCTTTCTCTTGTCTTATTGCTCTTGCTAGGACTTCCAGTATTATATTGAAAAGCAGTGGTGAGAGTGGACATCCTTGTCTTGTTCCAGATCTTAATGGAATTGCTTTCAGGCTTTTCACCATTGAGAATGATACTGGCTGTTGGCTTGTCATAGATGGCCTTTATGATGTTGAGGTATGTTCCTTGTATCCCAAGAATTTCAAGGGCTTTTATCATGAATGGGTGTTGCACTTTGTCAAAAGCTTTCTCAGCATCTATTGATATTATCATTTGGTTTTTATATTTCTTTTTGTTGATGTGTTGGATAACGTTGATTGATTTTCGGATGTTAAACCATCCTTGTGTCCCTGGAATAAATCCTACTTGGTCGTGGTGAATTATCTTATTGATACATTGTTGGATTCTGATAGCTAAAATTTTATTGAGGATTTTTGCATCCGTGTTCATTAGGGAGATTGGCCTGTAGTTTTCCTTTTTTGTGTTGTCCTTGTTCGGTTTTGGTATTAGTGTAATGTTGGCTTCATAGAACGTGTTTGGTATTGTCCCTTCCTTCTCAATTTTTTGGAAGAGTTTGTGAAGGATAGGCACTAATTCGTCTCTGAATGTTTGGTAGAATTCATTTGTAAATCCATCAGGTCCTGGGCTTTTGTTTTTGGGGAGGTTTTTGATTACCATTTCAATTTCGCTGCTTGTCATTGGTCTGTTTAGGTGTTCTATTTCTTCTTTATCTAGCTTTGGGTGATTGTAGAGTTGTAGGAATTTGTCCATCTCCTCTAGATTGTTAAACTTGTTTCCATATAACTCTTCATAGTAGTTACTGATTAGTTTTTTGATTTCTGCTGTGTCCGTTGTGATTTCTCCTCTTTCATTTATGATCCTGTTTGTTTGTGCTTTCTCCCTTTTTTCCTTTGTGAGCCTGGCTAGGGGTTTGTCTACTTCATTTATTTTTTCAAAGAACCAGCTCTTTGTTTCATTGATCTTTTGGATTGTTTTTTTTTTTAGTTTCAATTTCATTTATTTCTGCTTTGGTTTTTATTATTTCTTTTCTTCTACTGGTTTTGGGGTTTTTTTGTTGTTGTTTTTCTAGATCTTTCAGCTTCGAGATTAGGTTGTTTCTTTGAGTTCTTTCTTGTTTCTTGATGTGAGCTTCTATTGCTATATATTTTCCTCTTATTACTGCTTTTGCTGCATCCCATACATTTAGGATATTGGTGTCCTCCTTGTCGTTCAATTCAAAAAATTTTTTAATTTCTTCTTTGATCTCCTCATTAGTCCAGTGGTCTTCCAGTAGTGTGGTTTTTAATCTCCATGAGGTAGGACAGTTCCTTGCCTTCTTTTTATGGTTTATTTCTAGTTTGATGCCTTCATGGTCAGAAAAGATGGTTGGTATGATTTCAATCTTGGTGTATCTGTTGATGTTTGTCTTGTGTCCCAGTATGCGATCGATCCTGGAGAATGATCCGTGTGCGCTTGAGAAAAATGTGTCCTCCGTTTTTTGGGGGTTTAGTGTTCTATAGATGTCTGTTAAGCCCAAATGCTCTAGGTCCTTATTTAGAGCTTTAGTTTCTTTACTTATTTTTTGTCTTGTTGATCTATCCATTGTTGATAGTGGTGTGTTGAAGTCTCCCACTACGTATGTGTTTTCTCTGATGTCTGTTTTCAGAGATGACAACAATTGTCTGATATATTTTGGTGCTCCTTCGTTTGGTGAGTATATGTTAATGTGTGTTATTTCTTCTTGAAGTATTGTCCCCTACATGATCAAAATGTAGTGACCGTTGGGGTCTCTTTTTATTTTTTTGAGTTTGAAATCTGTTTTATCTGATATAAGTATAGCTGTTCCTGCTTTCTTTTTTGGTCCATTTGCTTGTAGGATTGTTTTCTATCCTCTAACTTTGAGTCTGTTTTTATCTTTTGTAGCTAAATGTGTTTCCTGGAGACAGCAAAAGGTTGGGTTTTGTTTCTTAATCCAGGCTGCAACTCTGTGTCTTTTTATTGAAGAGTTTAGTCCATTTACATTTAGAGTTAATATTCATATGTTAGCATCTGTATTTGCCATTGTGTTTGTCTTTCCTTTGATTTTATTTATTTATTCTTTTAATAACTTTTTTTTTTTTTTGGCCTTCTTTCGTTGTTATTCGTCCCTCTGAGGTTCTGGCTTTAGGATTCCTTGTAGTATTTTTTGGAGTGGGGGTTTAGTTGTAATGAAATTCCAGAGTTTCTGTTTGTCTGGGAAGGTTCTTATTCTTTCTTCATAGAGGAAGGAGAGCTTTGCGGGATAGAGCATTCTTGGTTGGCATCTGTTTTCTTGGAGTCTGTTGACTATGTCTCTCCACTCTCTCCTTGCCCGTAGTGTTTCTTCAGAGAAGTCTGATGTCAGCCTGATTGGTTTTCCTTTGAATATTATCTGTTTCCTCCCTCTTGTCAGCTTCATTATTTTTTCCTTGTCCTGGATTCTTGGGAGCTTTACTATTATGTGTCTTGCTGTATTTTTCCTTTCGTCGTGGAAGTTTGGTGTTCTTCTTGCTTCTTGTATATCAATTTTCAGCTCCTTCTTCACATTTGGGAAGTTCTCTTCAATTATCTCTTTGAATATTTTCTCTGTTCCTACATCTCTTTCCTCTCCTTCTGGTATTCCTATAACTCTTATATTTCCTTTCCTCATGGAGTCAGATAGTTCCCGAAGTCTTTCTTCGTTCTTTTTCCTTCGTACTTCTCTTTCCTTTTCTGTTTTGGTTCTTTTTATTTCTGTGTCTTCAAGAGTACTTATTCGTTCTTCCGTTTCATCTTTTCTGCTTTCATTGCTTTTCCCAGAGGTCTTTAGTTCCTCCATTAATTCCTTGATCTCCTGCGTTTCTTTTGCTTCTCTCTTTAGGGATTCAATTTCATTCTTCTGACCATTGTTTTCCCTCTTTAGGGACTCAATTTCCTTCTTCTGATTATTGTTTTCCTCTATGAGTCTGTCATTTTTTTAATCATGGCAATTTTAAATTCTCTTTCTGGAAGGCTCAGAAGTTCTTCCAAGTTACTGTCGTTGCAATCTGGGCAGTGGTTTTCTTTTTGTGGTGTGCTTTTTTCCTGAGGAGTTGTTAGGTTGCGTGTGGTTCTTCTACTCCCTACTGTCTGTTTTCTAATTTGTCGTATGCATTGGGACACTGTGTTGCTGGGACTGGCCGGCATCTTGGGTGAGCTTCTCCGCTCCCCTCTGTCTGTTTCAAGCAGTCTTTACTGAAGAAAGGTCCCTGTTCTAAAATGCCGATGTGGGGACACACTCCCCTGTGCGCTTGGTCTGCCCCGGCGTTGGGTTCCCGCTCCCCTTCTGAGTTTGGACTGCAGGCCAGAAGGAGCCTGGCGTGGGCGAGTTTCCCCGCTCACCTCTGGCTCCTGAGGGAGTCTTCTGCAGGCAGTCTTTACTGAAGAAATGTCCCTGTTCTAAAATGGCGATGCGGGACACACTCCCTGCGCGTTCAGTCTCAGGCACACTCTTCTGCGCGCATGGTCTGCCCGGGCCGCGGGTGCCCGCTCCCGCTGTGGGCTCAGACTGCTGGTCTGAAGGTGCCTGGGGTGAGCTAACTTCCCAGCTGACCACAGGCTCCTCCAGGAGCCTTCTGCCGGTGTCAAGCAGTCTTTTCTGAAGAAAGGTCCCTGTTCTATGGGGTGTTAGTGACTTTTTTTCTGGTCGCTAGGTGGCGCCAGAGATCTCTCCTATTGTTCTTGCGAGCTGTTTTTTTTCACCCCGTGGACAGGGAACAGAGTGGGAATGGTAGGGAAAACCTCAACGGCTTTGGGGTGCTGTGTCTGCCTTGTGCCCCACCAACGTGGAGGACCCTCGCCCCGAATTTCGTGCCCAGGGTCTCAGTTCCAAAGCCCCAGGTCCAGGACGCGGGCTGTAGCCCAGTTTATTGGCCGCAGGAATGGCGCCTTTTGCACCCCGCTCCCGTGTCCGGGTGCCTGGTTTCTGATTACTCAGTGAGGGACTTTCACCTCAGTGAGGGCCCCTGCGAGTCTCCCCGCAAGCCTAGGTCGCAGTCGTGGGTACCTGGGCAGCCGCGATCCGCATTTGCTTTTCAAGTGTGCAGCTTTTCCGCGCAAGCTTACCGGCTGGCCCGGGGCTGTGTAGTCTCCGGGCGTCTCTGTTGTTCTCTAATGGCGCCCGGAGCCGTTTGCTCACCTCCGCGGCGAATCCTGCAGGGTTCTCCACAGCCCAGTTCATGGGTTGTGGTGGCTGAAATAGTTCCTTTCCACTCACAGTCCCGCTTGATGCATAGTTTGTTCTTGTTGGTCGTTTTAGTTTGTTTTTTTCCTCCTTTCTGTTGGTCAGAGAGTGCCGACTTTGTGGGTGGGGGAGGGTTGCAGGGTTCTGCGCTTTCCTCCCTTATGGCAACTTCTAGTCCTCTCTTATGGCAACTTTCTTTTTTGGGTAGTTTGCTGGAGTTGTCCTTTTATCTTCCGTGTCCCAGTTCTCACTGGGACCTGCCGCTTTTCCTCCCTATTAACTTCTTTTTTTAATGGGAGATCTTACTCACAGCATCTCCTCGCCGCCATTTTGCTCCGCCCCCTTTAACTTATTTAATTCTTATAGTGTCCTTTGATGTAGGCATTATTATCTTTGTTTACAAATGAGAAAATAGTCGAATGATAACTTGCTAGTAAGTTAACACAGGTGAGATTTGAACACAGACCATCAATTTCCAGTTTATGCTCTTAACTCCTCTGCGGCACATCCCATATTTGTGAGTTCTTCTGTGACTTCCTTTGTTTCATGATGCCTTTAGGTGTACTATAGTAAAGATACATTGACTCTATACATTTTCAAATTGCCCTACTAACATTTTAGAGAACACAAATGTACCTTATTTAAAAAAATTTTTTTTGTCTAGTTATAGTCAGGGATTTAATCCATAATTACTTTCTCTGAGTTTTTTTAATTTATATTATTATAATTTGATGTTATTAAATATACCAAATGATTATATATAACCCCAAACACAGAAGGCAAAACATGGGTTATAATCAAGATGTCATTGTGAGTTCTCAAAAAAATACTCTTTAACTCCTCATACACAGAACCATCAATGATATCTTTGTTGTAATTAAAAATGACAGAGAATTTTCAGTAATAAGTTGAACATCTCTGTGGAACAGAAATAAAACAAACACATACATTGACAGCTAAGTGGATTTGAGGACACACATTTTTTAAATGTCAAGTTCTGTGGAGGGGAGGCTAAAATGACCTGATTGTGTTGAGAAAATAGATCAATTATAAAACTTTAGGCTTGTGCAGGATTCTGCCCTAGGAGACAAAAATAGCAACAGTCAGTCTGGGGTTGTATCCTGCAGTAAAAGGGAATGACCCTCTGATTTAGGATTGTAGGGTGGGAGTTTTAAAGCCACAATAAAAGACCTTTGGAAGTGGGACTGTAAGGGGGCCAGATGATGGTAACCCTAAACTAGTACATATGGGGTGAGGGTTAGTAAAGTGAAAAAAATAGAAGAAAATCAGACTCAAAATAAACCCTTGAAGTATCAGAGCACACAAAGAAACAGTGTCATAAAATATAAACAACCTGTTCCACAAATGAGGCAAATGAGGGCATTTATTCCTGAGGTAATGAAATAAAAGGCATTTTTCTAAAGAGGGAGGACTTTCAAATAAATGAGCTTAATTCCTCAAAGGACAGACTATAAAGCAAAAAGAGAAATTATAAAATCAAATGTAAATGGATATCACTTTTAAACATTCATAGATAAAAATAAACTATTGAGAAATGCTAGAAATTTAAAATTTAAAATACTACTGAGGGAATTTAGAACATAGCTCAGAGAACTAAAAAGTAGGAAAAAATGGAAGAATTTTAAGATTGATAAATTCTAATACAAGCCTTCTTGGACTTCTAAAAGTAGAGAATAGTTGGCATAAATATTTAAAGAAATAATTTTGAAAAATTTCCTTACTTTCTGAGATTTATTTATTTTTTAAAGATATATTTATTTATGCAATCAACTGGGGTACAGGCCAGAGGTGTGGAGGGGTGAGAGGACTCATCAGAGACAGCGGGGAACAGAACAGGTAGACTGACTGAAATACACTGCTGAGGAGCAGCAGGCGCGGCAGGAGAGGTCTGCTGTGCCATGTGGGCAGCTCCCTGGCTGGGGCTCGTTCCCATGCCTCAGTGGCTGCTGATAGCTTCATAAGTTGCATTTTAACCCTTTGCACTGTCAGGGAGACCCACTTTCTGAGTTTTAAAGAGCCCTAGTGTATTTTTTTTATTTAAATATTTTATTTTATATAATTCTTACATCTTTTTTCATCTTTGCACAATGTATGCATTTTCGCTTTGGTTATATTCCCCACACAATTGCACTCCCCCCCTTATTTTGACTCTAGTCCTTCCTTTCCCTGTCCCACCCGCCCCAACTATTGAGTTGGCTATGAGCACCACCCACTGACTGGCATGTTGCTCCTCATTGTTCCTCTTAAAATTTCCCCACTTTAAATTTTTTTATTTTTTATATTTTTACATCATTTTTCATTTTTGCACAACTATGCATTTTCATCTTGGTTTTATAGTACCCATACAATTCCCACACCTCTTGTTTTGATCCGACCCCCTCCTCTTCCCGCCCCCCCCCCCGTAGTGTGTCTCTGGTTTATAGTTGCTTATTGATTTTGATTTTTACTTTGTACTGATTAGTCTTTTTCCTAGAATGTATACCTAGAGTTATATCTAGGTATTTAGGTATATGAGATGATTGACACTATTAGGCAGAAAACAATAAAAGATCATTAAAATAAATTAGAGAAGACTTAAATAAATGGAATTGTACTGTGTTCATGGAGTGAAAACATAAATATTATATAGGTTTATAAGATGTGAGTTCTTTTCCCAGCCAACTTTCCTGTATATTCAGGCAAAATCCTAGCAGGTTTTTTTTCTTTGTGGAAATTGAAAAGCCAAAATTTATAAGGGGATATGAAGATCTATAGATATCCAAAACAATCTTGAAGAACAAAGTTGTAAGATTTAGTCCACTATTAATAGATAACAAAATAATATAGTTACTCGTAGTCATAATTTATAGGTGTTTTTTATTTGTATTATGCCATGTTAAACCTGCATTTCTTTTCCCATCAAAAAAAAAAATTAAAGAGTATCAGTGTATAACTGTGGAACTCATAAGGATAAATAAAAATAGATTAATACCAGGATACATTTTAGAGAATTTCAGAATGTTAAGGAAAAATACCAGGAAGTAAACAAAACCAGACATGAATTTCAGATTAATAACCTTGTGAACTAAAAAAACAATAGAGCCATATTTTCAAAATTAGAAGGCAACATAGCATTTATTTTTTGCCTGCTCTCCCACTCTCCCCCCCCTTCCCTCCTTTCTTTCTCTTGTTTTACATCCTTATTAATATTTTGGCAGTGTAGGTTTTCTCCTTCATGTGTGGTCACTGTAGCTCTCCTACCACAAAGGCACCCGTATTCTTCCACCATAGTCCATTGTGCTCTCCACACTATCCCCTCTGAACTTCTCTCCTCCACCCCCAATGCCTCAGAACCATGATCAGCTTTTAAGTGTTGGTTTAAAAGTTTGTCTTTGTCTGACCCTTCGTTTGGTTTCTCTATATTCCCCATGTAAGTGACACCATGCAGTATATTTCTTTTTCCTTTGGCATATTTCATTGAGTACAATCACGTCTAGCTCCATCCATGTTGCTGTGAATGGCATAAATTTATTTTTTTTGATCGCTGAGTATTTCTCTCTCTCTCTCTCTCTCTGTGTGTGTATAATAGCTTGTTTATCCATTATCCATTGATCTGATTTTGGGCATTTTAGGTTCCTTCCATATCTTGGCTATTGTAAATAGTGTTGCAGTAAACATAGGAGTGCTGCAATAAATATAGGAGTGCTGGGTAGATTATGTAGGAATGGAATTATTGTGTCATATGGCAGATCCATTTTTAGTCTTTGAGGAACCTCCACACTGCTTTCCATAGAGGCTAGACTGGTCTACATTCCCAGCAACAGTGTAAGAGGCTTTTCCTTTCTTTCCTTTTTTTTTTTTTTAAAGATTTTATTTATTTATACGAGAGCTGCAGGCTGGGGTACAGGCCAGAGGTGTGGGGGGTGAGAGGATCCACCAGAGACAGAGTGGGGAGCAGAACAGGCAGACTGACCGAAATACACTGCGGAGGGGAGCAGTGGGCGAGACAGGAGAGGTCCACTGCACCGTCTGGGTATCTCCCTGGCCTGTTGGGTATCGAACTGGTGCTGCAAAGGCTGCAGACAGCTTCACAGCACTGTGCTCAACCCTCTGTGCCATGGGGGAGGCCTGGCTTTTCATTTTTGTCCACACCTTTGCTAGCTCTTGTTTCTGTCTTTTTTTTTTTTTTTTTTTTAATATGGGCTATTCTCACTGGTGTGAGGTGGTATCTCATGTGGTTTTGGTTTGCATTTCCCTGATGAGTGATGATAAAGATTTTTTTCATGTGTCTGTTGACCATTGGCATGTTTTCTTTGCAGAACTGTCTGTTTAGCTCTTTTGCCAATTTTTTGATTGCATGGTAAGTTTTCCTTTGTCCTTTTGTTGAGTTGTATGAGCTCTATGTATCAGTTCCTTGTCAGATGTATGTTGTGCAAATATTTTCTCTCATTTAGTGAGGTATCTTTGTTTTGGTTACTGTCTGTTATGCTGTACAGAAGCTTTTTAATTCAATTTATTCCAAATATTTACATTTTCCTTTGTTTTCCTTGCTGCTAGGAACAAATCTGCTAAGATATTTCTAAAGTGTATGTCTTGGAGTGTTTGCCTATGCTTTCTTCTATGTATTTTGTGGTTTTATGTCTCACATCGAAATCTTTTATCCATTTTGAGTTGATTTTCATGTATGGTGTGGCAGAGTAGCCTAGTTTCATTCTTTTGCATTGGCAGTCCAGTTACCCAGCACCATTTAAAGGCTATCTTTGTTCTGGTATATATTCTTCACTTGTTTGTCATAGATTAGTTGTCAACAGTTTGTCATTGGGCCTCTCAATTCTATTCCATGGAACTTTGTGTCTGTTTTTGTTTACATATCATGCTATTTTAATAGCATGATATTAACATATCACTAACAAATGTTTCAGTAACATTTGTTCCATTTCTTTGAAGAATGTCAATGAGATTTTTATTGGGATTCCATTGAATCTGTAAATTGCTTTGGATAGGATGGCATATTTGACAATTTGATTCTTCCAGTCCTTGAGCAGGGAATAGCTTTCCATTTCTTTGGGTCATCTTCTGTCTTTTTCAAGTGTTTTTCAACTTTTCACCCCCTTTGTTACATTTATTCCCAGGTGGTTTAACTTTTTTTGGGGTGGGGGTGAGATATGAAATGGGATGGCTTTCTTAATTTCTTCTTTTATAGATCACTGTTTGCAGATAAGGCAGCAACTGATTTTTGTGTTTGCGACATTTATAGTCTGACACTTAGTTAAACTAGTTTATTATTTTAATTAGTTTTTCCATGGAGTCTTTGGGAGTCTCTATGTCTTTTTTTTTTTTTTTCAAGATTTTTTATTTTTATTTATTTATTTATTTTACAGAGGCATGTTTATTTCTTTATTTATTTGTTTTGTTTGTTTGTTCTGTTTACACATGCACTGGGTACAGTCAGAAGCGCAGGAGGGTGAGAGAATTCACCAGAGCCAGAGCGGGGAGCAGAGCAGGCAGAAGGACCGAAGTACACTGCTGAGGGGAGCAGCGGGCGGCAGGAGAGGTCTGCGCGCCATGTGGGACCCTCCTCCGGTGGCCGGGGAGCAGCCGAGGATCGAACCGGCACCGCAGAGGCCGCGGGCAGCTTTGTAACCCAGCGCTCAACCGCTGCGCCACCGGGGAGGCCCAGGAGTCTCTATGTCTTATATAACATGCAAATAGTGATAGCTTTACTTCTTTCCTAGTTTGCTTTCCATTTATGACTTTTTCTTGCGACAGTGAACATCCTTGTTTTATACTGGATTTTAGTGGAAAGACTTTCAATTTTTTGCTACTGAGAATGACACTTGCTGTGATTTTATCATATATGGTTTTTATTATGTTGAGATGTGTTCTATTTAACCCCAGTTTTTCAAGGGTTTTCATAATTCTTACATCCTGAATCTTACCAGATGCCTTCTCAGCATCCATTGCTATGATCTTATGTTTTTATTTCCTTTTCTGTTGTTGTGGTGAATTACTTTGGTTGATTTTCAGATGTTGAATCATTGTGTTCCTGGTATGAACCCCAGTTGGTGATGATGTGTAATCCATTCAGTGTATTATTGTTGAATTTGGCTTGCTAAGATTTTAGTGAGGGTTGCTGCCTGTGCCCTATGCCGTCATTAGGTCTGTAGTTTTTTTTTTTTAGGAAAATAATTTTTTTCACATTTTTAAAAATACATTAAAAATTTATTTATTTTTAATAGGTAATACCGGGGTATCCCCATTAGGTTTCCAACCATAGTGTGCCCATCACCATCTCACCCATATTCTGCCGCTAGTGACCACTGTCCTTCCCTCCCTTTCTGACTTTCCTCTCCCTGCCCCTTTTCCCCTGTGGTGTTTCCTGTCTGTCGTCAGCATTCAAGAGTTATTTTTTAAGTTTACCTTTATCTGACTATTAATTTAGTTGCTTTTTATTCTAAATATTAGTGACACCATCTGAAATTTATCGTTCTTCTGACTGACTTCACTTGTCACAAATGGCATGAGTTTATCTTTTTGGATTGCTGTGTAATACTTCATAGTGTATATACACCATGTCTTCTTGATCCACTCATCTGTTCTGGGGCACATAGGTTGTTTCCATATTTTAGCTATAGTAATTACTGCTGCAGTAAACTTGGGAGTGCAAGTTTCCTTTTGAATTAGTGTTTTTGAATTTTTGCCATAGAGGCATAGGAGTAGAATTGTTGGATTGAATGGTAGATCCATGCTTAATGTTTTCAAACACCTCCATATTACTTTCCGTAAGAGCTGGACCAGTTTACCTTCCCAGTACATTTTCTCTACATCCTCTCCAGCACGTGTTGTTTCTCATTTTTTTGATATGGGCCATTCTCACAGGTGTGAGATGGTATTTCATTTGCATTTCTCTAATGATAAGTCATTGTGATCATTTTTTCATTTGCCTGCTGCTCATATTAATGTCTCTTAGAGTGGTGTCTTTTTTCTTTCTTTCCCCCCTTGTTTGATTGGGTTGTTTTGTTTTTGTAGAGTTTTATGAGTCCTTTGTATATCTTTAATATCAATCCTTTTTCAGTGTATGGTATGCAAATGTTTTCTCCTGTTTAGTCAGGTATCTTTTTGTTTTAGTTATGGTTTCTTTGGCTCTTCAGGAACTATTTAGTTTCATATAGACCTAGCTTTTTATATTCTTTTTTGTTTTCCTTACTGTTGGGGATGAATCCTGAAAAGAATCACTGAAAATTAGGTAGTGAAATATTTTGCCAGTGCTTTCTTCTGTGTATTTTATGGTTTCAGGTTTTTCATCCAACTCTTTGATCCATTTTGAGTTGATTTTGCTATGTGGTGTGGGATCATGGTTTAGTTTCATTCTTTTGCAATCAGCTATCGAGTTTTCCCAACACCGTTTAGGGAAGAGGCTATCTTTATTCAAAGGTATGTTATGGCTCCTTTGTTAAAAAATAATTGTCCATATGTATGTAGGTTTATTTCTGGGCTCCCAATTCTAGTCCATTGGTCTTTGTGTCTGTTTTGTTAAGTACCAAGCTGTTTTAATTATTGTGGCTTTATAATATAGCTTGAGCTCTGGAAATGTGATTCCTCCATGTTCTTTCTTTTTTGTCAGTATTGCTTTTGCTATTCAGGGTCATTTTCATTCTGTATGAATTTCGGTCGCATCTGTTCAGTTCTTTGAAAAATACCATTGATATTTTTTATTGGGAATATATTGAATCTAAATATTGGTTTGGGTACAATGGCCATTTTGACAGTGTTAATTCTTCCAGTCCATGAGCAGGCAATATTTTTTGATGTCTTTGTGTCTTCCATTTAAATAATGCCTTGTAGTTTTCATTATATAGATCTTCCAACTTCTTTGTTAGATACATCCCTGGGTATTTAATTTTTGGGGGTGTAACTTTAAATGGGATTGCTTTCTTAATTTCTTCCTCTTATATGTTATTGTTTGCATATAGGAAGGCAACTGATTTATGTATATTGATTTTATACCCTGCCACTTTGCTAAGCTGTTTAATTGTTAGTTTTTACATGGATTCTTGAGGGTTCTGTCATGTCATCTGCAAATAATGGTAACTTTTTCTTTCCCAATTTGCATTCCTTTTATATCTTTCCTTTTTGTACTGTTTTGAGTGGCTATGGTGAGAATGGACATCTTTGTCTTGTACCAGATCTTAGTGGGAAAACTTTCAGTTTTTCACCATTGAAAATACAGTTATGACTTTGTTGTAGGTAGCTCTTGTTATATTAAGGTATGTTCCATTTATCCCCAGTTTTTTTAAGATTTAACATAAATGGATGTTGAGTCTTAGCAAATGCTTTCTCAGCATCTATTGATATGATCATATTTAAAAAAAATTTTTTTTGTTGGTGTGGTGAATTACATTGACTGATTTTCATATGTTGTTGAACAATCTCTGTTCCTGGTATGAATCTCTCTTGGTCATGGTTATTGAGGATTTTTGCATCTGTGTTCATTAAGGAGACTGGTCTGTAATTCTCTTTTTTTGTGTTGTCTTTGTTTGGTTTTGATATTAGAGCAATTTGGCCTCATAAATGTTGTTTGAAAGTATTCATTCATTTTCAATTTTTTGGAAGAGTTTGAGCAAGATAGGCATTAGTTCCTCTTTGATGTTTTGGTAGAATTCACTTGGAAACCATCGCTTTTGGACTCCTGTTTTTTGGGAGAGGTTCGATTTATTGTTTCAATTTCTTTGGTTTTGATTGGTTTGTTCAGGGTTTTTATTTCTTCCCTATTCAGTCTCATGACTGTAATTCTAAGAATTTGTCCATCTCTTGTAGGTTGTTGATTTTGTTGGCATATGGCTCTTCATATAGTCTCTATCCTCATCCTCTGAGTTCCTGCAGCATCTGTTGTGATTTCTCTGCTTTCATTTTTTATTCCATTTATTTGAGTTTTCTCCCTTCTTTCCTTGATGAGCCTTGCTAGAAGTTTATCTATTTTGTTTATGTTTTTAGAGGATGAGTTTTTGGTTTCAGTGATCTTTTGGGCTGTCCTTTAAATTTCTGTTTCACTTACTTCTGCATTGACTACATTATCTGTTCTACTTGTTTTGGGTTTGTTTTTTCTTGTTTTTCTAATTCCTCAAGTTGAGAGAGAAGGTTGTTTATTTGAGTTCTTTCTTGCTTCTTGATATCAGTCTATATTGCTGTGTATCCCCTCTTATTACTGCTTTTGGTACATCCCATTAGTTTTGTGTGGTTGTGTGCTTGTTTTTATTTGTCTTGAGGTGTTTTTAAATTTCTTCTTTGATTTTCTCATTGACCCAGTGGTCTTTCAGTAGTGTGTTGTTTATGTATTAAGACATTTCCCTGCTTTTTTTCCATAGTTGATTTGTAGTTTGATGTCTTTATGGTCTGAGAAGATACTGCATATGATTTCAGTCTTCGTGAAATTACTGATACTTGTTTTGTGACTCAGAATGTAGTGTGTTCTGGAGAATGTCCCATGTGTGCTTGAGAAAAACATGTATTTTGTCTTTTTGGGGTTCAGTGCCCTGTATATGTCTATGAGGTCCAAGAGTTCTAGTTCTCTATCCTTGTTTATTTTCTGTCTAATGATCTGTCCATTGGTGAGAGTGGGGTATTGAAGTCTCCTACCACAGATGTGTTTTTTCCAATGTCTCCTAAGAGGTTGTGAGGCCCCTGAACACTCTGCCCCACTCCTTTTGGGGGTCTGGGTCTACTCCTTTTGTGGAGTAGCATAAAAGGTGTGAGGCTTCTGCACATCTGGGCAGACACTGGCTCTGTCCTTTGGTTGTTCTGATGGCCTCTGCTTGTCTGCCTAGGGGCGGTGACTGCTCTGCCACCCTCTCCAATATGGGTCTAGGGCCTCTCTGGTCCACATGGGCACTGGCAGATTCTTGCAAAGTTGTGAGACTTCTGCTGGTCCGGTCAGGGTCTGGCAAGTTCCTGAGAAAATCCTTTAGTTTTTTTTTGGTATGTGTTGTCTTTGTTTAATTTTGGTATTAGTGAAATGTTGGTCTCATAAAGTATGTTTGGAAATATTTCTTCTTAATCTTTAGAAAGAGTTTCAGCAGGTTTAGGTATTATTTCATCCTTTAAAGTTTGGTTAAACTTGTTTGTGAAGCCATTTGATCCAGGACTTACTTTGGGGTAGGGGGCAGGGTGAGGGGAGAGGGGAAGAGTTTTGGTCATTGTTTCAATTTCCTGGCTTTTTTTTTTTTTTTTTTTTAAGGTTTTCTATTTCTTTCCTATTTAGTCTTGGATGATTGTGTAATTCTAAGAATTTTTCCCTCTCATCTAGGTTGAAAAACTTGTTTGCATGTATTCATAGTAATCTCTTATTCTTTGAATTTCTGCAGTGTGTGTTGTAATTTTTACTCTTTCATTTTTAATTGTATTTATTTGAGTTTTCTCCTTATTTTTCTCAGTGACTTACTTTTCTTAGTGATTCTCTCAAAGCTAGATGTTTGTCTATTTTTCTTATTCAAAGAACCAGCTTTTGGTTTCATTGATATGTTGTACTATCATTTTTATTTCCATTTCATTTATTTCTGCTTTAATTTTTATTATTTCCTTCCATCTACTAGCTTTTGACTTTTTTGCTTAATGTCTTTGAGATGAGAGATAAGTTTATTTTAGCGCTTTCATGGTTCTTGATTGGGCCCATATGTACTTCCTTCTTAGTACTTCTTTTTTATTTCCTTATGTTGTTGAAGGTTGTGTCCTGTAGTGGCAGGAATGGACACGGTGCAGGTTTTCTGATCCAACAGACTGGGTAAAGGAGGAGTCAGAGTCCTCAGTGGCTTTTGCAGGTTTTTTATTTAGATTACCAGGTACACGGCAGGCAGGGGCAAATCTTCACTCTGGGCTCTCTGACCTTCTCTCACATTCTCTCTGCTCTTCTTTTCATGGCTCTGCTTCTCTCTTGGCTTCTCTTTCGGCTTCTGCTGGCGTCCCCGTGACTCCGCCCTTAAAAAAAAAGCACAGTCTCGGCCCAGGTGAATCCCATCTACCTATGCCCACACCCTACTCCAGGTGCCCGCCATCAGGCATGCATTCAGGACCGCAGGGTTCCATCATCTATCCTGATGGCGGGAGGGCAGAAAAGCCTGACATTTTTCCTTACCCTACACTTCTCATTGTCATTTGTCCTGAGGTGTTTTTTGATAACGTTTTTGATTTATTCATTGGCCACGTGGTCTTTCAGTAGTGTATTGTACAGTCTCCATGTGTTAGAGATTATCCTGCTTTCCTTCTGTAGTGGATTTCTAGTTTGACACCTTTATGGTATGAGAAGTTACTTGGTATGGCTATAATATTCATGAATTTGTTGATGTATGTCTTGTGTCCCTACAGAAGTAGGGAAGCAGAGAAACATGACAGAATGCCAGAGTAGTAGATTGATGTCTGCAAAATCAGATGATATACTGCTGGATAGCAAGTAGGCATACAGTGAGTAATACCCTATTTCTCTAATTGGGGGAGCTTGAGACCATAGACAGTCTTAGCCACTGCTAACATGAAGTCTATATAAGGTGATATTTGCTATCTTGATGCTAGGGCACCTACATGTGAGTAGCTGGAACCCAAAATGGTGGAGAAAGCTAGTTTGGATCACCTGTGCCTCTATATAAACGAGGGTCTTCTCTGCAGCTGGTGATGGTATTGTGGAAAACACCTGCCTCACCCTAACCCCAGGACAAAACCGAGATAACTGGAGTGGTAAATACTGCAGTTAACCAGAGTTCAGTGCACCTGGGCCTTGGCAACTGGTGTGAGCCCCCAGGGCAAGGTTCTGTACTTGAAATATAGGAGGCATTCCCCCTCAACTCTGTCCTGACCATAGCTTTGTCTCCATGCTACAGTTATCGAGTGAAGTTGTAGAAGGGACATAAAAACTTTGAGAAGCACACTCCTCATTCTCCTATGTTTAGAGCTGAGACAGTTCAGTTGCCTTTAAACAGTGTAAACCAGAAACTCCCAGTTCATTCTGTTCTTGGATGCATGCCTGGGGAGATAAATAAGACAATTTACAGTTCTTAAGAGATATGTTAATAACAATGCAGTAATAGTAGAGTACATTAGTACCCCACTTACAATGGACAGATCAACAAGAAAAAGAATAAATAAACAACCTTAAATAAGGAGCTAGACCAAACAGGTCTAACAGACATCTGTAGGATACTCCACACAAAAACCTCTATGTGCACATTTTTTAAAGTGTACATGGGATATTTTTAAGAATATATGCAAATCATTTGTCATAACTACAGAGAATGAAATTATACGTCATATTTTCTCTGACTATGATGCTGTGAAGTTAGAAATCAGATATAAGGGAAAAAAATAGAGGAAAAAGTGTGAATACATGGAGACTAAACAACATGCTGCTTAATAGCTGCTATATAAAAAAGAAAATCAAAGTAGAAATTGAAAAATACCATGAAACAAGAGTGAGAATCTGCGACATGCAATAAAAACAGTCTTAAGGGGGAAGATAATTTCAATACAGGCCCATATTAAGAAAAATCCCAAACAATCAATCTGATATTACACCTAAAGGAAGTTGAAAGAGAGAAACAAGACCCAAAGTCAGTAGAAGGAAGGAAATAGTAAAAATTAGAGTGACATAAATGAAATAGCCATCTAAAAGAAGGTATAAAAAATCAGTGAAACAGTTGATTCTTCATGAAGATAAATAAAATAGACAAGCCTCTGGCTAGGCTAGCAAAAACAAAAAGAGAGAGAGAGAGAGAGAGAGAGAGAGAAGAAATAATTAATAAAGAGATCACAAATGAAAGAGGAGAAATGACCACAGAATGATAGCACAGAAATACAATGGGTCATAAGAGATTACTGTGAACAACTACATGGCAATAAATATGATAACATTGAAGAGATGACAAATTTGAGGTCAATATGTTCTACCAAGACTAACCCAGGAAGAAGCAGATGAATTGAACAAATTGATTAATAATAATTGAAATTGAAACCATAATAAAAATTTTTCCAACAATAGCCCATGACTACATACTTTACAAATGAATTTTTATTAACACTTTAAAGAACTAACGCCTATCTTGTGCCAGTTTTTAAAAATAAAAGAAGGAATGTTTTCTAATATATTATGCCAGTATTGCCCTAATACCGAAGCCAAAGACAGTACAAGAAAATTATAGAGCAATACATTTCATGAAAATAATGCAAAAAATATTTAACAAAATGCTAGCAAGTTGAGTTCAATATGTTTTAAGACTTATATATCATGATCAAATAGGATTTACCCCAAGGATGCAAGGATGTGGTTTAATATATGTAAATCACAATGTAATACACCGACAAAAGTAAAAATCATATAATATCAATAGATGCAGAGAAAGTATTTGATAAGATTCAACACTCATTGATTTAGAACTGTAAACGAGATTATAATAGAAGGAACCTACCTCAATATAATAAAGACCATTAACATAAACCCACCTCTAATATGATACTGAATGGTGAAAGACTGAAACATTTCCCTTTAAGATTAGGAACAAGACAAGGATGTTTATTATCATCACTTCTGTTTATCTTAATGTTAGAGTTTTTGTCCAGACCTAACAGACAAAAACGGAATCTACAGGGAATCCACATCAGAAAAGAAGTGGTTAGCACTAGAGACTTTCTCTCAGAAATCATTGATTAAAACAATATAACTTCATGGATTTCAGTTGTATCTTCTAACTTACCCTAAGAGTTTAGATTACTTTGTCTTCTGTTGATTGTCTTGGAAAGTAGGTATGCACAGTAAGCCATGGCAATGATCTGCTTACGTCATATTCAATCTTGACTCGGTCACTTCTTGTGATGCATTAGGTTCATCATTTAATTTTGCTAAAACAGTTTTCTCCTCTGTAGTAATAGTACCTATAACATTGTAAAAATTATAATAATGGTACCTATGACATAGAATCACTTTAAAGACTAAGTGATGCATATGTAATGTGTGGAAAGCACTTAGCCTGGCACAGAGTGAACATGCCATGTGGATGCTTCTATTTCACCAGGGTAGGTAACAGCCTATACTCTGAAACTCTATACTGATTTATAGGTCTCTGCAATTTGATGTAGCTCTTGTACTTTCTTCACAAATACTATATTTTATCTAGTTTATTTACATTTTTTTCTGTGAACGTATTTCCTCTCTTTTATATTGGTCATATCTAACACTTGGGTACTTTTTGAGTGCTTGATGCAATATGAAATGCTTTATGGACATTGGAGCAAAAGTTGGAAGACTAGGTTCTGGCCCCCTCTCTGTTACAGTCTTTTGGCTTTGTCAACAAATTAAATCTTTCTAAACTGCAGTTTTAGTATCTATAAAATAGGAATAATATTTTTCCTGTTTTTTCCTCCAGTTTGTTGTGACTTAATGATATATCTTCACAAACCCTTGATAAAATACAAATAAGCATGCTAATATAAAGTATAGCTATTTTTGTCAGAGTTAAATATCAGATTTGTGTGGTACCTTGCCTTTCAGATGGTGTTACCTAGGTGTAATTTGTACCTTTTTTCTCAGAACTCTAATATAACAGAATCACAAAGGAAAGCATTTTAACCTGAAAACTCTATTGCATATTTGATAATATAAGAAAGAGTAGTGTAGTATTTAACTTACATACACACAAGATATCTGACATGGTAAATATATAAAAGGGTAAAGAGGAATGTAATTACTTTTGAGAATTCCATAACAGAGTCTCAGTTCACTTGAAGCCACTAGTCCTTTGCTCACCACTGTTGAAAAACTTTGTGAAGGAGGAAACGTCCTGTGAAGGAGTTAATTTTAACTTGGGATTGTGTATAGGAAGATAAATGAGGTGTTCTGGAATACTAGTAAAGGGCTTGCCCAGAACCTTGGGCAGCAGGGTAATGTGAAGTCAGCAGTGAAATGCAGAGCTCTGACTGGAGATGGTCTCCTGTGGATAGATGACCTTGGACAAACCAGCCTTTGAACCTTCTTTTTCTGAGCTGTGAAGTAGAGCTTAATAATACATTAAAAATTGTGTGAAAGGGTTTAGAAGATTACATGAGGCTTAGGATCTGTAAGTCTATAAATTACAGTTATCAGTAAAGCAATGAATAGAATAAACTTTGCTCTGGGATGGGTGCTAGTTGAATGGGATTTTGAGTTTGGTTTAGTTCAAGGAGGAGATATTTGCTATAACACTCAAATCATTTACTACTAAAGCTAGAAAGATCTTGGAGAGCAATGTAGGCCAAGGTTTTATTGGTTGTTGTTGATTACTTTAAATTTTATCTTTTGAATGTTAAGAATTTGTATCTGGACTAAGGACTGTGAGATACAATTGCTAATTTTCGTTTGCTAAATCTGGCAACCCTACTCTGGATGGGGAACTAGAAGGAAGGGTGGCTCCATTTTAAACTCTTCAGTCTCCCTCTCCCCTTCCCTCTTTGTGTGTGTGTGTGTTTTGCTTGCTTTTTGGTGGTGGAGATTCTATATTTACATCAGATTGGGTATAAAAGATTTATGAAGTACGGGAATCGCTGTTATGTTGTAGGCCAAATCTTTGAAACAAAACAGGACACTGTTGACTGCTATTTTGGATATTGTCCTCTCTGGGGTTCTTATTTGAAAATGAAATGTTAAACAAGCAACAACAATGACACATAAAACAACCTAAAGAAAACTGGTTGCTATAACTAATTTTTTGTTGTTATAACTTAGTAATAGGTTAGTAATTTTCAGGTTAAGTAGCCACCGAGAGATATGCAACTCCTTTGTACTTCTAGTGATAAGCTTCAGGTATGCATTTTAATTTAGGTTTGCATGCCAGTAAGTACATAATTATGTTTTTGGTGGAATGATTTTGTAAACTAGTCTAAAGCTATAGAATATAAACTTGTATTTTCAATGTCTGCCTATGCAGCTGAGGTTGTGAGTGCTCTGTTGCTGGTGCTTGATTTTATTAATTTATCATTCTTTTCTAGTAAACTGCATTTATATTTTAATTTTTACTTTTAGTGAAAAAATGGTTTAAGATAAATTAAGTGACAGTAAATACAGCCACTTCTAAATGAATGTTCACTTCTAAATGAATGTATGATGCTATTTATTTTTTGTTAAATATGTAAATGTGTCATACATGTGTTCAGTATATAAGGAGTCACTTTATTACTTTCTGTTTGACTAAGGCAGTGTTTAATATTGAAATCATCCTAATCTTCAATCAGATATGTACAAATAAAAATTGACCACAGGAACCAGTGGTCAATTAATTTATTTTTTTCAGATGAGAAGCTTTATTTAGATGAATTAATAAGTGTTATGTGATTAAAAAACTGAAAAAAGACTGTCTTGCTTTTAAGTATTTATATTGAAAAATGTGCCTTATATATAAGTCCAATCCCTGGAGGAAATTTTACTTACATTTTTTATGTTTTATTTTATTTCACAGAATGCTGCAGTAGACTGTAAAATTACACCATCTACAACTAGAGAGAAACACTTTGATAAGAGTCCCACTAAAACAAGGCACCCTCGGAAAATTGATTTGAGAGCTCGATACTGGGCATTTCTTTTTGACAATCTTCGCAGGGCAGTAGATGAAATCTATGTAACCTGTGAATCAGATCAGAGTGTGGTGGAATGTAAGGTAAGGTTTACTTTCAGGCTTTCTAATATATTTGAAATCAGATTTTCCGATTTTTGCTAAACATGACTTTATTCTGGTGTTGCTAAATTCTGTATACTTTTTTATTACCTCATGTGAGAAATTGTTCTTTAGCTCCCCATACTAAAATTTAGCATTTTTGCCTCAGATTTTTACCAGCTTTATTGAGATATAATTGACAAAAATTATGTTTAAGGTATAAATGTGATATTTATTATACATTTACATTGTAAAATGATTGGCACAATCAAACTAATGATCACATACACCATTCACACAGTCACCATTGTTTTTGTGTGTAATGAGAACAATTAAGATGGACTTTTTTTTTTTAAAGATTTATTTATTTATTTATACAAGAGCTGGGGTAAAGGCCAGATGTGCGGGAGGGTGACAGGATTCACCAGAGACAGAGAGGGGAACAGAACAGGCCGACTGACGAAATACACGGCTGAGGGGAGCAGTGGGCGAGACAGGAGAGGTCTGCTGCGCCATGTGGGATCCTTGCTGGCTGGCTGGGATTGAACTGGCACTGCAGAGGCTGCGGACAGCTTCACAGTGCTGCGTTCAACCACCTGTGCCACCAGGGGAGGCCCAAGATGGGCTTTTTGAGCAAATTTCAAGTATACAACACTATACTAACTATCCATGGCTCACGTTAGATTTCCAGAACATATTCATCTCCTAAGTGAAATTGTGTGCCCTTTGACCAATATTCCTGTCTCCCCCACCCCGGGAGCCACTGCTCTCTGCTCTTTGGATGCGGGAGTCTTCAGGTTTTCCTTGGTTTTCCCGGGAGTTCTCTTGTTGGTTGGTTTTTCTTTTTTCCCTTTAGTGCTACCTGACAATGTACTTTCATATTCTGTGCAAGAGTTAATTGAAAATGGTGTTGATATATAATCCAGGGCAAGAAACAAAGCTTTAGTTAATGATAAAACACACATAATTTTATCTGCGTTCTCTACTGATACCGTAGGTGGCACTAGTGAGTTTTTTACTTTTGTTTCATGTTTGATGTCTTTAATGGGACATTGCTCCTTTCCACTGAGATACTTATCAGTCTCCTATTTCACTCTGGTCTGAGAAAAGTGAGGTTGCTGGCTAACCATAAACAATCATGGTTGAGACTGGGTTATCATTGCACGGTGTGTTTTCTAATGTTAGATAACCTGTATTTATAATAGGATATTAAATAGACATGCAAATTAATTAGTCTCTAAAAGTTTAATAAAAAGCTTGGCCTATTAGTAAATACAAACTATATACTATATTATTTTATAGTAAATAAAATTATTTTGAGAAAACTAGAGAGATATATCTCATAGAAATATTACAGGCATAGCCTCTGTTTCTACCATGAACATGGCTGTAAACCCTAGAATTCATTATTTACCTTTTGAAATAGATGAAATGTCAAAGTTACACATTGAGACAGCAGCTGTATTTCCTCTAAAACTTGAAATAGCCAAATAGCTTAAGAATATTACTCATCAAAAGTGGTTTCAGAATGAATCTATATTGAATAGCAACATATACTGAAATCATCTATTCTTACAGTTTGCTTGTCATAATTAATACTATACTATCAGCATGTGAAAGTTTTTCTGTTTCAAGCAAATCATGCTTGGAGTATAATGAATCAGCATGTTGTGGGAAAATACACTGTTGGACTTAATTTTGGGTTATTTCTTCTATAAAATGAGTATGGGGTCTAGGTAATCTCTCAGTTTACCTGAGAAAACAGTCAGCTCAGCAAAGTCTTTAGTTTTGATTAAAAGTAAAAGATTGAAGAAATAAAATTTTAAAAATTTGTGTACTTCTTTATAGAAATGAGTTTGACTTATTGCAATCATATCTCTGTGTAATGCAGAAACTCTTGCCTCTGTCTCTGATACTATTTCAGAAACTAGACTTGGCCATAAGACAGTTTTTAATTTCTGGCTCTGCTACTCATCCACACACAGTTTTGTGAAAGTTGAACAGTAGTAGAAATTTGTTGCATAAGTTGTAGATTGTAAGAATGGAGTAGATTTTGATGAGAATTGGGATGTGTTCTACATTGTTTGTACTGCATCAAGGTGGTAAAAAACTTATGCTGAAAAAATGAAATCTGTGAGCTTAAAATTTATATTCATACCCAACTCCATTAAGCTCCTCATCTAATACTTAAAAATGGTGATGTAAAAAGATACAGTTTATACAGGCCAATCTCTCTTATGAACACTGATGCAAAAATACTCAATAAAATTTTAGCTATCAGAATCCAACAATGTATCCATAATTCACCATGACCAAGTAGAATTTATTCCAGAGACAATCAATATAATCCAACACATCAACAAAAAGAAATATAAAAACCATATGATGATATCAGTAGATGCTGAGAAAGCTTTTGATAAAGTACAGTGCCCATTTATGAAAAAGGCCCTTGAAATTCTCTGGATACAAGGATCATACCTCAGCATGTAAAGGCCATATATGACAAGCCCATAGCCAATATCATTCTTAATGGTGAAAAGTTGAAAGCATTTCCATTAAGATCTGGAACAAGACAAGGATGTCCACTCTCGCCACTGCTTTTCAATATAATACTGGAAGTCTTAGCCAGAGCAATAAGACAAGAGAAAGATATACAAGGAATCCAGATAGGCAAGGAAGAAGTCAAACTATCACTATTTGCAGATGATATGATAATATACATAGAGAACCCCAAAAACTCCACAAGAAAACTAATCAAACTAATCAGTCAGTTTTGTAAAGTAGCAGGATGCAAAATCAACACACAAAAATCAGTAGCCTTCCTAGACACAAACAATCAACTGAAGAAGAAGAAATCAATAAAAACATTCCTTTTATTATTGAAACAAAAAAAATCAAATACTTGGGAATAAACCTAACAAAAGAGGTAAAGGATCTATACAAAGAAAACTATAAAACACTGTTAAAAGAAATAGAAGTAGACACAAAGAAATGGAAAGACATCCCCTGCTCGTAGGTTGGAAGAATTAACATTATCAAAATGGCCATCCTACTAAAAGCAATTTACAGATTCAGTGCTATTCCAATAAAAATTTCAATGACATTCTTCAAAGAAATAGAACAAATATTGATGAAATTCATATGGAGCCACCAAAACCCCCAAATAGCCAAAGCTCTCCTGAAAAAAAAAAAAAAAAAAAGGGATTGGAGGTATCACACTCCCAGACTTCAAACCATACTACAAAGCCCTAATAATCAAAACTGCATGGTATTGGAACAAGACCAGGCATACCAGTCAATGGAACCAAATAGAAAACCCAGAAATAAACCCACAGATTTACAGTCAACTAATCTTTTTTGACAAAGGAGCAAAGTCTATGCAATGGAAAAGAAAGTTTGTTCAATAAATGGTGCTGGGAAAACTGGGTCGCTACATGCAAAAGAATGAAGCTTGACTACTACCTCGCGCCATGCAAAAAAACCAACTCAAAATGGATTAAAGAACTAGACATAAGACTTGAAACCATGAAATATATAAAAGGAAATATAGGCGAAACACTACATGGCATGCACCTCAGTAACATCTTTAAAGACTCATTACCCAAAGCAGCGATAGTGAAAGGAAAGATAAACGAAAGGGCACCTGCATCCCTATGTTTATAGCAGCACTATTTACCATAGCTAAGCTATGGAAACAACCCAAATGCCCCAAAATAGATGACTGGATCAAGAAGATGTGGTACATATATACAGTGGAATATTACTCAGCAGTCAAAAAAGATAAAACTCATGCAATTTGCAGCAACATGGATGGAGCTAGAAGGGATCATGCTCAGCAAAATAAGCCAGAAAGAAAAAAGAAAACTACTGGATGTTCTCACTCATAGCAGGAATTTAGAAAACCTAAATAAGGGATCAGGAGAAAGACTAATATATAATAAAGAAAAGTCAAAATCAAGAAGCAACTATAAGCCAGAGATAAACAATGGGGGGTGGGGGGGAGGAGGGATTAGGGTCAAAATAAGGGGGGTGGGAATTGTATGGGGAATATAACCAAGATGAAAAAGCATACATTGTGCAAAAATGAAAAATGATGTAAAATATATAAAATAAAATTAAAAAAAGATAGTTTATCATTTGGCTTAAGTATTTTGGGAGTATATATCCTCTTATGTTTTTTTTTCCCCTCTATTCTCATTATAAAAGTACTTCCGTTATTACATTTGATTACTCCATTTGTGAGATATATACTTAGAGTTTGTTTTCTTTTTTCGTTTTCCAGGTGGATTCAAGATTTATCCCTATTTGTGATTTTTGTGTTTCAGTTTTAGTTAACTGCTGTTCACTCTGTCTCACCTGTAAAATAGTTAATAACACCTATAATATCTTATTCACATAAGTATATAATTATAGTGAAAAGTATATTTCCTATTTGAGTTAGAATATCCTTTCCTTTAGCTAACCAAGTCCTCCTCTATAATCAAAAAAGGTTAAATTATTCATTTTTTTGAAGTTTGAAAATATGCCATCATATTATGTCATCAGCTACTTAACTGCATGACTAAGAACTGAAGTTCCAGCAAAATTTTGCTAACTTCATCACTATATTTCCTTTATAACATGAGTTAGAGGGTGCACTAGGGAGAGTACCTTTTTGAGTGTGCAGTTAATGAAATGGCAGCTTTTAACTTTTTCTTACAGAAGTTTGAGATGGGACTTGAGTTGTCTATAAGGTTTTTGCATGTGGCTGCGGGAAGGGGAGCCTAGACCTTTGCTGTGCTTGCTGACTTCATTGCCTCTGGAATGTGTTGAGGGAATTTAGGGAGGAAACGTGTAGGGATACAATGTACTTTTTCCATGTTTCCCATTTCTGCCTTGGGGGAATTGAAGGTGAGACTCTAATACTGGGGCTACCCTTGGATGTAGCTCTAGTGCCTGTTTGTCTTGCAGATTTCATAGCATACTAGGCTTGCTAGAGCAGTTCTTGTCAGCTGTGCTTGATGGGACTAGAGGTTATTTTACTTAAGAAGGAGACAGGATGGGCGTTATTAAGTGATTGAGTAAAGAGGATGACAATGAATCTCATGATTTATGTGAGGGAAGACATGTGGACATTAGTGAAGATATACATGAAGATGTCTTAGTGGCCTTTTATGGGGACTCTTGGTTAGGAGAGGATATGTAAGAGTCTGATGGAGTTGGGCAGATGCTGCTTGGGCAGAGGGAGTCACAGTGAACGTGAACACGGCCTCTTTTATGTTTTTGTCTCAGTGAGTGGAGACTTTTTAAGTAAGGATCAAAATGAGATGTGAGAAAATGCTTCAAAGGCTGTGAAATGCACTAAAAAGAAAATAAACTTTATTACTGGTTGAAAGGAGAAGATTGCTCAGGATGTATAAAGGGTCTGGGACAGAATGAATAATAATATAGAAAAAAGGTAGGAGAATAATAGTATTATCTCAAAAGCCATGCAAGGAGAGGAGTGCTGAGGGGTCAAGAATGATTATAATTGAGAGAAAACTTTTTCAAGTTGGCATTCAGATCAGGGTGGAAATTTGTGGTAAGAACTTTAAATTCCCCTGATGGATTCTTTGCCCTTTATATTTTTAAAAAGTATGTGGTGTGTAGGGTTGGGTGGGTGGAGAGTAGGAAATATCTGAAATAGCTATCATAGAAAATGGGAGGGCTGATTTAGAAAAACCACAGTGTTGTCCAGCAGCCTTGAAACTCACAGTTGAGGCTGGAAATTCTTCCCTTTTCTGTATTTTCAATTTTCCTCACTGGTGTCCTCTCCCATCAGTATTTGACATCTGTCTTTCACCCTAAACAAGAAAGGCAAAGGGAAGGAAATCTTCCCGCTCTTTCTCTTTTCATCTGCTCTCCTACCCCTCATTTTCTCCTCTTTCTTAGCTAAGTTTCTTGTAAGAAATTTCTGTATATGCTCCTCTATTTCTGTTTCTCTTTACACCAGACCCTGAGATATATCCTCTTTCCTGAATAGGCAGATACTTCCTCCACCGTCCTTCAACTAAACTCAGTGAATCAGCCCCTTTCAGAATTACCTCCTGATCTTTTCGTTTTGTCATCCACTATCATTTTAGTCCAAGCTGCAGTTTTTGTTTTTATTCATTTTTTTAATTAATGAAGTACCATTGTTTTACATACTTGTTAATATTTTGACAGTATAGGATTTTGCCCCTCAGGTCTGGTCACTGTAGCTGTCCTACCACCAAAATACCCACAGTCCTCACCATAGCCTGTTGTGCTTTTCCTCTGCCTATCCACCCAGCCCCTTCCCCTCTCTCCCCTGCCCTCTTGGATGCCTCAGATCTATGATCAGCTTTCAGGGGTTGGTTTTCAAGTTTGATTTCCCTATATTTCAGATATAAGTGACGTTCAGTTTTAGTCTTTCTCCTTTGGCTTGCTTTGTCAAGCATAATCCCTTCCAGCTCCATCAGTATTGCCACAAATGTTACAATTTTATCTTTTTTCATCACTGAGCAGTATTCCTGTGTGTGTGTGTGTGTGTGTGTGTGCACGCGCGTGTGCGCGTGTGCGCGCTCATGTGCGCCCGCACACATCTGTATTTACATTGTTTCCATCTAACCTGCAATTTTAAAAACCTAAACTGCAATTGAAACTTTGTAACAGGTTGCCAATCTATTCTCCATATATAGGCATAATGATACTTAAAAGCCACGAATTAGGTTCCTCATTGCTTTGATTACAGATCTTCAAGTTCCTCTTTGTGCTAAGCTGAAAACCTTTAGTCTAAACTTTAAATCTTGAGTGAGTTGATCTACCTGCATTTTATACCACTTCGTTTTTCTTGATGCTGGTGTAATTTTACAAAGATATTTGTGAAGTATATTTCATAGAGTGTTTTGCCTCTGTTTTCTTCTATGTATTTTATGATTTCAGGTTTTATATCCATGTCTTTGTCCATTTTGAGTTTATTTTTGTGTATGGTGTGAGGTAGTGGTCTAGTTTCATTCTTTTGCAGGTGACAGTCCAATTTTCCCATCATTTATTGAAGAGACTTTCCTTGTTTGAGTGTATATTCTTCATTCCTTTGTTGTAGGTTAGTTGTATAGGTTAGTTGTCCATATATGTATGGTTTTATTTCTGGAATCAATTCTGTGTGTGTCTGTTGTTGTTCCAGAACTATGCTTTTTATTTTTTTAATAATAAATTTTATTTTTATATTCCCCATACAATTTCAACCCCCCCATTTTGACCCCAGTCCCTCCCCTCCTGCCCCCACCCCCAAAAAGTGTCTCTGGTTCATAGTTTTTTGTTGATTTTGATTTTCACTTTCTTACAGTTATTCATTTTCCTGGTCCCTTATTTAAGTTTTCTAGATTTCTGCTATGAGTGAGACCATCCGGTATTTTTCTTTTTCTTTCTGGCTTATTTCGCTGAGCATGATCCCTTCCAGCGCCATCCATGTTGCTGCAAATTGCATGTGTTTATCTTTTTTAAATGCTGAGTAATATTCCATGGTGTATATGTACCACATCTTCTTGATCCAGTCATCTATTTTTGGGCATCTGGGCTGTTTCCAAAGCTTAGCTATTGTAAATAGTGCTGCTATAAACATAGGGGTGCAGGTGCTCTTTGGAATTGATGTTTCTGTGTCCTTTGGGTAAATACCTAGGAGTGGAATTGCTGGATCATATGGAAGCTCTATGTTTAGTAGGTCCAGAAATCTCCACACAGCTCTCCATAGTGGTTGGACCAGTTTGCACTCCCACCAACAGTGCAGAAGAGTTCCTTTTTCTCCACGCCCTCGCCAGCATTTGTTGTTGCTAGTTTTTTTAATATGTGCCATTCTCACTGGTGTAAGATGGTATCTCATGGTAGTTTTGATTTGCATTTCCCTGATTACAAATGATGTTGAACATTTTTTCATATGCCTGTTGGCCATTTGCATTTCCTCTTCAGAGAAGTTTCTTTTTAGCTCTTCTGCCCATTTTTTGACTGGATTATTTCCTTTGTTGTTGTTGAGTCTCATCAGCTCTTTGCAGATTTTTGTGATCAGTCGTTTATCATTAGTGTTGTGTACAAAAATGTTCTCCCAGTTGGTGGGGTTTCTCTTTGTTTTTGTTATTGTCTCTTTTGCTGTGCAGAAGCTCTTTAATTTGATGTAGTCCCAGCTGTTTATCTTTGCCTTCACTATCACTGCTTTGGGTGATGTGTCTGTAAAGATATCTTTGATGTGCAAATCATGTAGTGTTTCGCCTATATTTCCTTCTATGTATTTTATGGTTTCAGGTCTTAAGTCTAGTTCTTTAATCCATTTTGAGTTGACTTTTGTGTATGGTGTGAGGTAGTGGTCAAGCTTCATTCTTTTGCATGTAACGACCCAGTTTTCCCAGCGCCATTTATTGAACAAACTTTCTTTGCTCCAATGCATAGTCTTTGCTCCTTTGTCAAAGAGTAGTTGATCATAAATCTGTGGGTTTATTTCTGGATTTTCTATTCGATTCCATTGGTCTGTGTGTCTGTTCTTGTTCCAATACCATGCAGTTTTGATGATTATGGCTTTGTAGTATAGTTTGAAGTCTGGGATGTGATGCCTCCATTTCCTTCTTTTTGTTTCAGGAGAGCTTTGGCTATTCGGGGTTTTTTGTGATTCCATATGAATTTCATCAATAATTGTTCTATTTCTTTGAAGAATGACATTGAAATTTTGATTGGAATAGCATTGAATCTGTGTATTGCTTTTGGTAGGATGGCCATATTAATAATGTTTATTCTTCCAATCCATGAGCAGGGGATGTCTTTCCATTTCTTTGTGTCTTCTTCTATTTCTTTTAACAGTGTTTTATAGTTTTCTTTGTATAGGTCCTTTACGGCTTTTGTTAGATTTATGCCCAAATATTTGATTTTTTTTGTTTCAATAATAAAAGGGATGGTTTTTTTGATTTCTTCTTCTTCAGATTTATTGTTGTGTATAGGAAGGCTACTGACTTTTGCGTGTTGATTTTGTATCCTGCCACTTTACTGAAGTGATTGATGAGTTGAATTAGTTTATCTGTGGAGTTTTTGGCGTTCCCTATGTATATTATCATATCATCTGCAAATAGTGATAGTTTGACTTCTTCTTTTCCTATTTGGATTTCTTGTATGTCTTTCTCTTGTCTTATTGCTCTGGCTAGGACTTCCAGTATTACATTGAAAAGCAGTGGTGAGAGTGGACATCCTTGTCTTGTTCCAGATCTTAATGGAATTGCTTTCAGCTTTTCACCATTGAGAATGATACTGGCTGTTGGCTTGTCATAGATGGCCTTTATGATGTTGAGGTATGTTCCTTGTATCCCAAGAATTTCAAGGGCTTTTATCATGAATGGGTGTTGCACTTTGTCGAAAGCTTTCTCAGCATCTTGATATTATCATATGGTTTTTATATTTCTTTTTGTTGATGTGTTGGATAACGTTAATTGATTTTCGGATGTTAAACCATCCTTGTGTCCCTGGAATGAATCCTACTTGGTCGTGGTGAATTATCTTATGGATACATTGTTGGATTCTGATAACTAAAATTTTGTTGAGGATTTTTGCATCAGTGTTCATTAGGGAGATTGGCCTGTAGTTTTCTTTTTTTGTGTTGTCCTTGTTCGGTTTTGGTATTAGTGTAATGTTGGCTTCATAGAACCTGTTTGGTATTGTCCCTTCCTTCTCAATTTTTTGGAAGAGTTTGTGAAGGATAGGCACTAATTCATCTCTGAATGTTTGGTAGAATTCATTTGTAAATCCATCAGGTCCTGGGCTTTTTTTTGGGGGGAGGTTTTTGATTACCATTTCAATTTCGCTGCTTGTAATTGGTCTGTTTAGGTGTTCTATTTCTTCTTTATCTAGCTTTGGGTGATTGTAGAGTTGTAGGAATTTGTCCATCTCCTCTAGATTGTTGAACTTGTTTCCATATAACTCTTCATAGTAGTTACTGATTATTCTTTTGATTTCTGCTGTGTCCGTTGTGATTTCTCCTCTTTCATTTGTGATCCTGTTTATTTGTGCTTTCTCCCTTTTTTCCTTTGTGAGCCTGGATAGGGGTTTGTCTATTTTATTGATTTTTTTCGAAGAACCAGCTCTTGGTTTCCTTAATCTTTTGGATTGTTTTTTTTAGTTTCAATTTCATTTATTTCTGCTTTGGTTTTTATTATTTCTTTTCTTCTACTGGTTTTGGGGTTTTTTTTGTTGTTGTTTTTCTAGATCTTTGAGCTTCGAGATTAGGTTGTCAGAACTATGCTTTTTAAATTAGCATGGATTTCTTACTACAGTTTGAAGTCTAGAAGTATAATAAAACCATTTTCCCCCTTTTAGTCGGGAGTGATTTGGCTACTCAGAGTCTTTTGTGGTTCCATGTGAATTTCACTGATATTTCTTTGAAGCATGACATTGAGATTTTTACTGGGATTGCATTGAATCTGTACATTGCTTTGGGTGGAATGGCCATTTTGACAATGTTGATTCTTCTGAAGAAGTGTTTTTTCAGGATAGAATATTTTTTTCTAAATAAACACTTTTTTAAAAAAGATATATTTATTTTATACGAGAACCGGGGTACAGGCCAGATGTGTGGGAGGGTGAGAGGATTCACCAGAGACAGAACGGTGAACAGAACAGGCAGACTGAGAAATACACTGCTGAGGGGAGCAGCAGGCAAGACAGGAGAGGTCTGCCACGCCATGTGGGACCCTCAGCGCCGGCCGGCCGGGATTGAACTGGCGCTGCAGAGGCTGCTTGACAGCTTCACAGGGCAGCGCTCAACCACCTGTTCCACCAGGGGAGGCCCAGGATAGAATATTCTTGTTTGGTATTTTTGTCCTGAAGATATGTGGTGTTTCTGGAGATAGGTAATGTTTCTTCAGGGATATCTGATGTTAGCCTAATCGGGGTCCATTTATAGGCTCTCCATTTCCCCCCTCCTCATTACCTTCATTATTTTTCCTTTGTCTTGGATTTATGGAAGGTTACTACTACTACATGTCTTGCTGTAGATTTCCTTTTGTTTATGCACCTAGATATTCTTTTAACTTCTGCATTTGCATGTTTGATTCCTTCCAAGTTTTGGAGGTTTTCTTCTATTACTACCTTTTTAAAAAATTTTTTAATTGAGGTAACATTGCATTATAACATTATATGAGTTTCAGCTAGAGTTGGCGATATTTCGTAAAACATTTTGAGATTTCATGGATTATTTATTTTATATAATTCTTACATCATTTTTCATCTTTGCACAATGTATTACTACTTTAAATAGTCTTTTAGTTCCTTTCTCTCTTTTCTCTTTCAGAGATGCCTGTGATTCTTATATTTTCTATCCTCACAGTGTCAGATAATTGTTGAAGTGATTCTTCTTCTTCTTTTTTTAAAAGATTTATTTATTTATTTTTTATACAAGACCCGGGGTACAGGCCAGATGCGCAGGAGGGTGAGAGGATTCACCAGAGACAGAGTGGGGAACAGAACAGGCAGACGGACAAAACACACTGCTGAGGGGAGCAGTTGGTGCGGCGGTGTCTGCGCGCCATTTGGGATTCTTGCCGGCTGGCCGGGGTCGAGGTGGTGCTGCAGAGGCTGCGGACAGCTTCACAGTGAGGCGCTCAACCTCCTGTGCCACCAGGGAGGCCTTGTTTCTTCTTTTTTTCCTTTTTTCCTTCTTTTATTTTCTACTTTAATTCTTTCCACATATGATTCTTTGGGCTCACTGATTCAATATTCCATTGGGGTTATTCTGGTTCCTTGACTTTCTCCAGAACTTTTTATCTCCACTGATCTTTCTACATCCTATAATTCCACTACTTTCTTTTATTTATAACTTCAGTTACAATTTTCTGTTCCTTGATTTCTCATAGCATTCATTTGCATTTGCATTTTCTTGCATATATCTGAACTTTTTCTGAGTTTACTTTGTATTGATCATCTTCTTTGATTTTCTTGATTATGGACATTTTTAGTTCCGTATCCAATAAGAATAAAAGGTCTTCAGTATCTTTGTGGTTGGGTTTAAGATTTGTTTTTTCTCTCTTGGTGTATGGCTCCCTTGAGAACTTGTCCATTTGTATTTTTCCTTCTCTCTATATTTTCTTTTAGTTTGTTCAGCCGTTGTTGGGGTTTTTGTTCTTCATGAGTCCTTTTTGATGTTCTTTATGTTTACTGGGTGGTGTGCATAGTGGTTGGGGCTTTGTGGAATCTGAGGTGGTGCAATGCCTTCTCACAAAGCATTTCCAGGCTTAGTTCCAGTGGTCAGGATGTATGGGAAGGGGTGCTAAATTGAAAGATGTGTTGCTGGGACCCCACCCCACTCCACCCTGAAGCAGTGGTTCCAGGCTTGGGTCCAGTGGCCTGGTCTGCTGGGAGGGTGCTGGGTTGAGGGGCAGGTCACTAGGTCCTCACCCCACCCCACAGTGGTGACTCTAAGCCTGGGATGGCCTAGATGACTGATGACATCTTCATAATCCACTGCTTTGTTGTAGGCATTTAGGTTGTTTCAGTAACTTGGCTATTGTAAACAGTGGAGCATGCACATAGGGGTACATATAACCCTTTGAGTTATATATTATTGTATTTTTCAGCAGATAACTATGAGTAGAATTGCTGGATTATATGATAGATCTGTTTTTTATATTTGGAGGTACTGTCATGCCCACAGTAGGGGTCGGGCTAGTGTATATTTCCAACAACTGCTAAAGGGTTCCTTTTTCTCCACATCCTTGCCAACATTATGTTGAGATACGCCCCTTTACCCCTATTTATTAAAGTTTTTGTCATAAATGCATGCTGAATCTTGTCCAATGGCTTCTTTGCATGTCTTGATGTGATCATATGATTTTTGTCTTTTGTAGATATGGCAAATTACATTGATTGATTTTTTTATGTTAATCCATCCTTGCCTCCCTGGAGTAACTCTCTCTGAAACTTATTATTGTATTGTTGAATTGGATTTGCTAATATTTGCTGAGGATATTTGCCTTTGTGTTCATCAATGTTATTGGTCTGTAGTTTTCTTTTTTTGTGATGTCCTTGTCTGCTTTTGATATCAGAGTAATGTTGTCTCATAAAATGTATTTGGGAGTATTAGCTCTTTCTGTTTTGTTTTTTTTTTTTTTTGTTTTTTTTTTGAAGTGCATGAGAAGAATAGGTGTTAGTGCATCTTTGAAGGTTTGATAGAACTTACTAGTAAAACCATCTGGTCCTGGGCATTTGCTTTTTGTGAGAATGTGTATTACTATTTCTGCTTTCCTAGTTGTGATTTGTCTATGGAAGTTTACTGTTTCTTATTCATTTGGGGAATTTTGTAAGCTTCTTTGTATTTCAGAACTGTCTGCAGTAACTTCTCAATCATTTCTGATTCTACTTATTAGAGTTTCCTCCCTTTTCTCTTATTGATATATTTATTTATAGTCTATATTGCATAAGGGATAATAAATCCTACTCCTTTCTGAGAGACTATGTGTCGAACCATTGTCCCTGTGGTTCACTGCTGCATGAGCTGCAATTCATGGGAACCAGACCCTCTAGTTTCCTCTGCCAAGGCCTGCAACATCTGTTCTCAATTGTAGGGATTGCTCAATTGTTTTCCAAGAGATACCAACTTTGGGTTGCTTCTAGGACCCTTGTCAGGGCTCACTGAGATCTGCTGTAGCCTTCTGTGGTGAAGACAGCTAGCAGAATACTCCTCGAGCTCTCTGATTTCTGTGGGGGCACCTGCCATCAGTGTTGATGATTCTAGGACCTGTCCCTGGTTTTACTGAGATCTGGTCTTACTGAGGTCTTCTATGGTAGGTCTGTTTCTGGGCTCCTTTCTGGTGTTTGCTGGGATTTTCATGGGGGTCTGTGTTGGCAGGTCTACTTCTAGGTCCTTTCCTGTATGCTCTGAGGTCTGCGAAGGAATGCTGCTGGTGAGACTGCTTCCAGAAGCTGCCCTGGAGCATATGGAGATGTTTGCTGAGATCTGTGGTGGCATGCTTTGGTGCTTCCAAATCCCATCCTAGGACTGGCTGAAGATGGCTGCTGGTTTCTATCTGTGGGGCTGCTTCCATGACCTACCCTGAAGGCACTGCTGTCTGTGCCAATGTGTGTGGAGGCTTAACTTTGACATCTGCTTCCAGGACCTGTCCCAGAGCTCACTGAGGTCTGTGCCAATATCTGTGGAGGCCTACTATCGCCATACCCTTCTGAGTCCAAAATAGACTTATCTTGGTTTTTAAAACCTCTTACTATGAAGTCTTAATGACATTTCCAGGCTTCTTATAGTTAGTGCTAAGTTGCCTATATGTGCTGTTATATTAAGGGCTTAGAATTACAGAGGCATTTAGGAAAGCAGAATCCTCAGATCCAATCCAGATTCTAGCATTGCCTTAGAATCTGGGAGGGTTTGATGTTCTAACTGAAGGTTGTTTATTAAGTAAACAATTAAGTGTTTCTCATTTAAAAACTGAGATAATGTAATAGAATGAAATAACCTAGTCCCTGAGATTTTGAATAGAAATCAATTTTTTCCTATCTCTGTTGTCACCATTTATAGATTTTAGATGAAGGTGGGAAGATGGATGTGAATTTGGGGGATGTTGTTTAAATCAGTTTGGCACATAGTTCCTGGATGGTGAAATTCACTGTCATCTAATTTCTTTGTGTTGTGCTCATTTTTGCACATATTGTACTTAGGGGCCTCTATGGGTTTGTATTTCTACCTATTTTGTTTTTAAATGAATTCTCTATGAATGCCAGAAGTGTGTGGGAAATTTTGTCAATCAGATTTTCTCTATTTTGGGCTTAGCTAACTGTGCATTTGAGGAAACTGCCACTTCAGTTTCCTGAAAAAACTCTTCTTGTTAGAATTTACTGTTATTAAAGAAGGAATTGTTATTTGTAATTTCTAAGAGAGAGAGCATATAACATGTAAAGGTCATCTTTTCAGACTGTCATCAGATTTCTCAGATGTGCCTCTACAAGTTAGGAGAGTATGAAACACTTACTCAAATAGTATTTCAGGCAAATAAATGTCTTAGGCAAGTGTCTGGAGGTTACCATATAGCTATCAATGGGGAATTTGAATTTGAGTATGTTGATTTTGAATCCTTTTAAAAATTTTAGCATCATCATTTACTTATTCTTAGCCATAAGAAACTCAGCCTCTGAGTTATCTTAGTGGGAAATACCCATAGAGAAAAACATCTAATTAAGCCAATTTCCAAATGAGTTGAGATAAAAATTGGCCAGTGGAGTGATATATTTTTATCACTACTCAGACAATTACAAATTTTATCCGCAAAGACTCTGGTAAGGTTAAACTATAGGAGAATTGTTTCATTGGCAGATTTTTTTATAGGCTTTTATTTGGTGAATATTTTATGTATTCTTTTTCTAGTTCATTTTTTTAGCATGGTAGGTTAAGGGCTTAACCAAGCAATAAAAAACTTATTAAATCAAAATTTCATTTGGCCTCAACCTAGATCTAAATAGTGTTGAAGTTATTTTCTGCATAGTTTGTCTCCTCAGTCATTGTCTGCAAGACTCTGAGAAGCTGTGGGAATATACAGGGACAGACTCAAAACCTGGCTTTCTCTCCAAAATTGTGCAAAAGGACTATATATCATGGAGCGGTGTCCTCTGCGCCCCTATGCCACCTGGACAGAGCACAAGAGTGACTGCCCTGATTGTCCTTGTTGTTTTTTTCTAGTTTCTGATATTAAAATTTAGGGGGGAGATATTTGAAAACAATGAGTGACTGAGGAGTAAGGATGACCATGAATGATAGTAGATAATTTTGAAAGTGGTTTACTTGCCATTTTGCTTTCAGGTGTTTTTTCTTTTGAACTTTTTATTCCACTAGTTAGCTTGAATCAAAAAAAGGAATAAGATCTTCTTAAAAAATAATGCTTGTAAAACTTATTTTAATCTTGGGAAAGGACTTTCTTAAAGTTCATTTTTATTACTGCCTTCTTATATGATGCATGTTTCTACCACTTCATACCACAGGGGTACAGCACTGTGCTCCTTCCTGTAGCTGAATTGGAGGATGTATTAATGTCCTGGGCCCCTGGGCCTGTGCACTAGTATTGTGTGTCAGGAGGACAAAGGGATGGCGCCAACCATCCTGCTCTGTGCGCCAGTAACTAGAATTAATTACAAACCAATCGAATCCGTTGCAGCCAATTGGTAAACTAATTGGTAATTTTAGCTGTACATCTATATGTAGTTATCTGAATGCCTATAACATTACCTTCAGAGCCACTTTTGTTCTGTTTCATTCTGCTTGACAAAATGGCCTTCATAGCTGTAGGGAGAAAGATGTGCATCAGTGACTGTGAGGCTGCTCCAGCTGCTTGTCTTGTTTGTATTCCCTTGTTCATAAAACATGACTCAGATTACAGCTGCATGGGACCACTCTGATCATTTCTGATAAGTTGAACTAAACATTCCTTAAAATAGGTTAAGCCACCAAATGTACTTTCTCTGTGCCAGCTAGTATCAGAAATATAGCTGCTCATAGTCTTGCCCTTTAGAGGGTTTTTTCTATTTTAACAAAGAAAGGAAATCAGTAGAAAACTTCTGAAATAAATTGTCTTGAATTAAATCTTTCTGTGCTCTAATGTAGGTGGCTTAAGTTGAATGAATTTAATTAAAGAATTTGAATTATATTAGTAGAATTGAGAAAAGGAAGCCAACTAATTTTTTAAGTTTTTCCTTTTCCTGATTGTAGAAGACTTTTATTACCAGTCATTTGGCACCAGGGATTAATTTTGAAAGAAAATCAACAATACTTCTTTGTTTAGGAGGACTTTTTAAAGTAGAATGTAACTTTTATAGCTGAAGTTAGGATGGTGTAGTGTATTTAGTTTCTGAACAATTTCAGAGTATCTCTACATCTTTTAAAACATAAGTGAAAATTGTTTTTGAGATCTCTGAATGCCACTGATATCTGAAAGTCAATCTAAGATTTAGTTATAGGAAACTGATGTAATTATAAAACATGATAATTTTTATAGCTAGATAGCATATGATGATTGTCATTTTCTGGGAGTATTTAAAAGTTAACTTTTGTAGTAAAATGAGACTATGTGTTTATAGAAAGGTGAGAATGGCATGCAATTGGTAAAGTGAATGTAATTTAGAGTTCTTTGTTTTATATATTTAAATGGAAACTTTAATGAATTAACCCATATCTGTATTTATAGTTATGTTTGAGATCAGCTTCCCTTTCTGAGCAAAGGAGTAGAGCTCAGTGGCTTTTAGATACTTCTAGATACTTTCAGTTTGAAAGTAAATGTTTAAAATGAAAAAAAATGTTGAGGAAACAGTAACTTTGATAGTGGATTGGCTAATATCTTTTATTTTTCTTACTGCTGGTTTAAGAATTCTTGTATGTATGACTCTGCAGACAGAGCAGTTGGCTCTGACAGTGTGACTCAATTGCTCATTAAATAATATCCTGATATTTGAAGCTCTCTTTTGAGCTCATAGTTTTATTTACATAGCCCATTCTTCAGAATGAATTTTCTAAATCAGACTAGAGAGTATAGAAATTTTCTTTATGAGGGATTGTAAATGATAATTTATTAGGCCAGAAAGGACTACTGATAAGTGTTACATTGGGCATTTAAGAGAAGAATTTTCTGCTTAATTCGCTTGGGTAAAAGAGCATCATTTGCTGACGTTGTGCCCTCATGTCATGGCACCGGTTTTAGTTTTAGTATATTTAACATTTTGGCACATAGTGAGATCCTAACAAGCATTTTGGTAAGTAAACCATAGAATCTCAGAACTATAAGTAATGTTGTCTAATCCACCATCCCTTACATAATTACCTATCACCATTTTTCCTTCGGTAACTAATTCTCTCTTGATACAGCTTTACCAGGTGAAAACCTACCATTTCTATCCAGCATTCTTTTTCTATAGGTTATTTTTTATAAAGATACAGTATGATCCCTTTATGATAAGCCCTTTATATGTAAAAGTGGCAATCATGCCATCTGTTTAGTCTTTGCAAATCGACCCATACAGTTTTTACTATAGTTTCTATTATGATATGATTTTAAGGTCTCCTTTATGGTCAGGCTTTTATTGTATTCTATTTTACTTATTCTATTGTGTTCTATTTATTTATTGTTTTTTATTTATCTAGTCTCCTTATAGTACTCAAAATGGCTTGTCAGTCAGGATTTTGGTAGGTAGCAACAGAAATAGATTGACTGGCTTAAGTAGAATCAATAATTAATCAGAGGGATATTAGATAGTTCACAGAATTGGCAATAAGGCCAATAAATCAGAGTTAGAAATTAAATAAAAACTAAGGACATTTTAGTTTAAAACTAAGGACAACGGAAATCTGGCTATGGTGTATTTGTTTCTTTAAGTAGCATCATTGACACTTTGCCTTAGGCTTACTTGCTTGAGAAGAGTCTCAGGCAGTGAGTCTCATTGGTTAAATCCCAATCATATTTCTATACTTTACTGCCAGGTAGTACATCTGTACAAGGATTCAGTCTTCCAGATATGCTGGTTAACAATTTTAAAGAATTAGAAAAATATGTTTAATGCAAATGAAATACCCTCAGAGGAAGTGGTCTCATTTTACCCTGTCCTGATCAACTCTCCAGACTTTTCATACATGTTGTTATACTTGTTGCAATGTGAGACTGCTCAGCAAACATTTACTCCACCTGAGTTGAAAATAAGTTAATACGTTGAAGATAAAGGGAGCAAGATTTCTCATTTTCAGAGAAAGGATTTAAAAATATGGAAGAGGGCAGTTTGAATGAACTCCAGATGATTGAATAGAGTTTGGAAGCATGAATGGTATTTGTGTGTGTGTCTATTTATGTGTCTCTGTGTGTATGCATGTACACATGTTAAATGGATCATTCAATAATATAGGAATAGATGAATCCATATTGATATAAGTAATATATAATAATACTTGAGTCAGACAAGAATCATTCATTAAGTTAGTGGGTGAAGTTTTGATGAACAGAGTATTTACATAGTTAAAAATTATTGCCCTACAAAAAATTTGTTCTTTTTATTTATTTATTTTTAATTAATTAATTTATTTATACAAGCATGGGGTACAGTCAGAAGCACAGCAAGGTGAGAGAATTCACCAGAGCCAGAGTGGGGAGCAGAACAGGCAGACTGACGAAGTACACTGCTGAGGGGATCAGCAGGCGTGGCAGGAGAGATCTGTGCACCATGTGGGACCCTCTCCGGCGGCCAGGGATTGAACTGGCGCTGCAGAGGCTGCGGGCAGCTTTGCATCCCAGCGCTCAACTGCTGCGCCACCCAATGACAAAGGAGAAACAGGAACTTTAAGTGGGGTGTTTAAGGTTGATACCACCTCAACCAAATGATCAAACTTAACAACTCCATAAGACATATAGCTATCAGCTACTTCATATATAATTAACCAATAAGAATATAGTATCACTTATATGGTATTTCAGCCATACCCAAAACTTAATAATTTAGCTCAAACTTAAATTTTCATTCAAACTTAAATTGATTTAAATATTACACAATTACTGTCCTGTACTCTTTAAAAATTTCTGATCTGAATGAAGAATATGTGATGATTAAATATAAATATAAATATTAAATATGTAGGATTCTGGATTGGATCCTGTGTTAGAGTCTTTTTTCTCTAAAGAATAACAGTGGAACAGTGGGTGAAATTGGAGTGGAGTCTATGGATTAATTGATAATATGTCTATGTTACTCTGTGGTTTTGATGGTATTTTGTGGTTACAGTGACTTGTGGTGGGCTAAATACATATGATCTATATGTTTAGGAGTAATGTTTGGCGTCATGTCTGCAACTTAATGTCATATAGTTCAGAAAAAAATATGTATTAAGAGAATGACAAGGAAAATGTGTTAAAATATTAACTATTGAGGAATGTGACTGATGGGTATAGGGAGTTATTTTTCCTGTTGCTGAAACTTCTTCAGTTTGATAAAGGGGAACCTATGAAAAATCCACTGGTAACATCAGACTTAATGGTGAAAAATGAAAGCTCCCACCCCTTCATCCCAATCCTACTTCTAAATAAGGAACAAATCAGCAATGTCTGCTTTCACTTTTGTTCAGTATTGTACTGATGGTTCTAACTGATGGCACATATTAAAAAAACTAGCAAAAATAAATGTTGGTGAGGATGTGGAGAAAAAGGAACTCTCCTGCACTGTTGGTGGGAGTGCAAACTGGTCCAACCACTATGGAGAGCTGTGTGGAGATTTCCGGACCTACTAAACATAGAGCTTCCATGTGACCCAGCAATTCCACTCCTAGGTATTTACCCAAAGGACACAGAAACATCAATTCCAAAGAGTACCTGCACCCCTATGTTTATAGCAGCACTATTTACAATAGCTAAGCTTTGGAAACAACCCAAATGTCCAAAAATAGATGACTGGATCAAGAAGATGTGGTACATATACACCATGGAATATTACTCAGCATTCAAAAAAGATAAACACATGCAATTTGCAGCAACATGGATGGAGTTGGAAGGGATCATGCTCAGCAAAATAAGCCAGAAAGAAAAAGAAAAATACCAGATGGTCTCACTCATAGCAGGAATCTAGAAAACTTAAATAAGGGACCAGGAAAATGAATAACTATAAGAAAGTGAAAATCAAAATCAACAAAAAACGATGAACCAGAGACACTCTGTGGGGGGTGGGGTGCGGGGAGGGGAGGGATTTGGGTCAAAATAAGGGGATTGCAGTTGTATGGGGAATATAAAAATAAAATTTATTAAAAAATAAATATCAAAGTATCAAAGTGAGAAACAAAAAAAAAAGAAAAAGAAATAGGAATGGAAAGGAGGAAGTAAAACTTTATTTGCAGATGACACAGTTCTTTCTGTAGAGAATCCAAAAAAATCTATGCATATAAATTCAAATTGATTAGGGGAAATAACAAATTCAGCAAGATTGGAGGATCTAAGAGCAATAAAAAAATCAGTATTTCTATACATTTTCAATGAGCTGTTCCAAAATAAAATTAAGATAATGGTGCCATTATAAAGGCATTAAAAAATAATAAAGTATTTAGAAGTAAGTTTACCAAAGAAGTGCAAGACATGCACACTTTTAAAAAAGTACAAGGTAAATTAAAGCCCTATATAAAAGGAAACACAAACTCATGGATTGGAGGGCACTTTTAAGATGGTAGTATACCCCAGTGTGGTATGACAGATTCATTACACTTTCTATTAAAATACTTAGCTAATTTTTTGAGAAATGGACAAGCTAAGCTTAAAATTCATGTGGAAATGCACAGGACAGAATAACCAAGATAATCTCAAAAAAAGAACAAAGTTGGTAGACCCCCACTCCCTGAATTCAAAACTTACTGTAAAGCTACTGGTACTGGAAAAAGGATAAAGTTACAGTCATTGAACTATAATATAAATCATACATCTGTGACATGATGCTAAGAGCATTTTTCAACAAATGGTACTTTAGCAATTACATATCCACAAAGAAAGAATGTGGTTCCCTACCTCACATATATAAAAATGCTGAAAATGGATCAAATACCTAAATGTAAGAACAAAACTATAAAACCCTTCCAAGAAAACAGAGATGTAAATCTTTGTGACCTTGAACTAATAAATCAGGTTTCTTACATATGATACCCAAAGTCCTGATAATCAAAGGGAAAAAATAGATAAATTGAACTTCCTTAAAATAAGAAAGCTGTGTTTTATTATATATATTGGAGACTATATTAGGAGACTATCAAGTGAAGAGACAATTAAGAATGAGAGAAAATATTTTCATACCATATATCTAATAATAGTCTAATATCCAGAATATGTAAATAACATCTCAAAAATAAAGAGTACAGATAATCCAATTAAACCATGGACAAAGGATTTGTATATCTTCTTTGAAGATATATCAGCACATGAAAACATGCACATGTGTTCCTATTTTTAGTTTTCAGGGAAATGCAAGTAGAAACCACAATAATAAAATCACTTCACTGCTCATTCAAAAAGATACGTACACCCTTATGTTCACTGCAGCAGTATTCAGAATAGTGAAGATAAGGAAACCATAAATATACCCTACAGTGGATGACTGAATAAAGAACGCATAGAATATATACAGAGTGGAATACTACTCAGCCTTAAAAATGACGAAATCTTGTAATTTATGAAAACAAGGATGGACCTGGATGGGACTATGCTAAGTGAAATAAGTCAGCAGGAGAAAGACAAATATTTGCCATGTGATTTCACTCATTTATGGACTATAAAGAAAAAGGCAAACAGACAAAACAGAAATTCTAACTCTGACATCAAAATATGGTGAATTACCAGAGGCGAAAAGGTATGTGGGGAATAAGTAGAGTAGTTGATTGGTTGGTGGTAGATGTTGACTAGACATTTGATGGCAAGGATGGTGTGATATGTACTCTTGCTGAGGTGAGAAACCATGTGCCTCCAACCTATACAATTATAGACTGTTATCCCAATTTTCAAAAAGTGATAAATAGCAAAAAAAAAAAGTACCATTTAACATTTATTAGGATGACTAGAATCAAGAAGACAGAAAATAGCGAGTGTTGGTGAGAATATGAAGGTATGGAATCTATCATATTGCTGATAGGAATATAATAAAATGATGCAGCTGCTGTGAGAAAAGTTTGGTAGTTAGTATTAAATGTTAAATTTATTTATTTATTTTTTAAAGACTTTTAAAAAAAATTTATTTATTTATTTATTTATTTATTTGTACACACACTGGGTACAGTCAGAAGCACGGGAGGGTGAGAGAATTCACCACAGTCAGAGCAGGGAGCAGAGCAGGCAGAAGGACCGAAGTACAATGCTGAGGGGAGCAGTGGGTGGCAGGAGAGGTCTGCGCACCATGTGGGACCCTCCTCAGGTGGCCGGGGAGCAGCCGGGAATCGAACCGGCGCTGCAGAGGCTGCGGGCAGCTTCCTAACCCAGCACTCAAACGCTGCACCACCGGGAGGCCCTTAAATGTTAAATTTAAAGTCTCCATATCACCCAGTGAATTTCCTTGTTAGGTGTACATACAGGAGAATTAGAAATAATCACAGGAAACTTGTACACCAAAAGTTTACAAACCCCCAAATTGAAAAACAACCCAATATCCATCAGTAGATATATGAATTAACAGAATGTGTTTTTTCAAATAATTATTTATTCATAAAAATCAATGAAGTACTAATACATACTATAAGGTAGATGAACCTTGACAACTTTGCAGCAGTATTCACAAAAGTGAAGATATGAAAACAACAAATGTACCTGACTGTGGATGATTGGGTAAAGAACACATAGAATATACACACCGTGGAATACTACTCAGCCATAAAAATGATGAAATCTTGTCATTTATAAAAACATGGATGGACCTTGAGGGGACTATGCTAAGTAAAAGAAAATATCCACATGACCATTAAATGCATTGTCAGCAATAGGCCAGTCTATGGTGACTGAAAGATTAAGAGTTTACAAGGGCTGTGGAAGAGAAAGAGTAAGAATTGAGTGCTAACGTGTACTGGGGTTTTATTTTGGGGGCGGTGAAAAGGTGATGGAATTAGATAATTACACAAACTTTATACGTATGCTAAGAATGGCTGAATTGTGTAATTTAAGATAGTGAATTTTATAGTGTATGAATTTTATCTTAATTTAAAAAATTGCAGAAAAAGCAAGTATTAGACAAACTTTGAGAACATAAGGAGAGAATGCTCCACCATGATTTTAATAACAAAACTTTCACAAGAAGGTAAAAACATAAATCACTTAAGGATTAGATATACAAATTCTAAACCAAGTCGAAAATTTGACAATTCATCATAATCAAGTAAACCTCAAATGAAGTACTGAAACAAATGGGCTTAATAGATATTTGCAGAGCCTTTTGTCCTAGAACAAGTGAATACACATTTTTCTCAAATGCACATGAGACATTCTCAAGGATAGATCACATGCTGGGACACCAAACATGTCTCAAAAAAAAAAAAATAGAAATTATACCAACATATTCTCTGATCACAATGATATAAGATAGAAATTAACCACAAAAAGAATCCTGGAACAAACAAAAAAATATGGATGGTAAACAGAATGCTTCTGAGTAACTTCTGGGTCAGAGAAGAAATCAAACAAGAAACTAAAAACTATCTGGAGAGTAACAAAAATGGAGAGACAAACTAGTAGAGCCTATGGAGTGTTTTAAAAGAGGTAATATGAGGGAAGTATTTAGTACTTTAGAACCACATCAATTAACAAGAAAATTCTCAAGTTTACAACTGACAAAACTAGAAAAAGAACAGTTGGCCCAAATATCAAGATAAGGAAGGAAACAATAAAAATTAGAGTAGAAATAAATGCTATTGAAAACAAAACATAGGGAAACCAAGAGCTGGTTCTACAGATTCAATGCTATTCCAATCAAAATTTCAATGTCATTCTTCAAAGAAATAGAACAATTATTGATGAAATTCATATGGAATCACAAAAAACCCCGAATAGCCAAAGCTCTCCTGAAAAAAAAAAGAAGGGAATGGAGGCATCACACTCCCAGACTTCAAACTCTACTACAAAGCCATAATCATCAAAACTGCATGGTATTGGAACAAGAACAGACACACAGACCAATGGAATGGAATAGAAAATCCAGAATTAAACCCACAGATCTATGGTCAACTACTCTTTGACAAAGGAGCAAAGACTATGCATTGGAGCAAAGAAAGTTTGTTCAATAAATGGTGCTGGGAAAATTGGGTCGCTACATGCAAAAGAATGAAGCTTGACCACTACCTCACACCATACACAAAAATCAACTCAAAATGGATTAAAGAACTAGACATAAGACCTGAAACCATAAAATATATAGAAGGAAATATAGGCGAAACACTACGTGATTTGCACATCAAAGACATCTTTACAGACACATCACCCAAAGCAGTGATAGTGAAGGCAAAGATAAACAGCTGGGACTACATCAAATTAAAGAGCTTCTGTACAGCAAAAGAGACAATAACAAAAACAAAGAGAAACCCCACCCACTGGGAGAACATTTTTGTACACAACACTAATGATAAAGGACTGATCACAAAAATCTGCAAAGAGCTGATGAGACTCAACAACAACAAAGAAAATAATCCCGTCAAAAAATGGTCAGAAGAGCTAAAAAGAAACTTCTCTGAAGAGGAAATGCAAATGGCCAACAGGCATATGAAAAAATGTTCAACATCACTTGTAATCAGGGAAATGCAAATCAAAACTACCATGAGATACCGTCTTACACCAGTGAGAATGGCACATATTAAAAAAACTAGCAACAACAAGTGTTGACGAGGGTGTGGAGAAAAAGGAACTCTTCTGCACTGTTGGTGGGAGTGCAAACTGGTCCAACCACTGTGGAGAGCTGTGTGGAGATTTCTGGACCTACTAAACATAGAGCTTCCATATGATCCAGCAATTCCACTCCTAGGTATTTACCCAAAGGACACAGAAACATCAATTCCAAAGAGCACCTGCACCCCTATGTTTATAGCAGCACTGTTTACAATAGCTAAGCTTTGGAAACAGCCCAAATGCCCAAAAATAGATGACTGGATCAAGAAGATGTGGTACATATATACCATGGAATATTACTCAGCATTCAAAAAAGATAAACACATGCAATTTGCAGCAACATGGATGGCGCTGGAAGGGATCATGCTCAGCGAAATAAGCCAAAAAGAAAAAAAAAATACCGGATGGTCTCACTCATAGCAGGAATCTAGAAAACTTAAATAAGGGACCAGGAAAATGAATAACTATAAGAAAGTGAAAATCAAAATCAACAAAAAACTATGAACCAGAGACACTTTTTGGGGGTGAGGGGCGGGAGGGGAGGGATTGGGGTCAGAATGGGGGGGTTGCAATTGTATGGGGAATATAAAAATAAAATTTATTATTAAAAAAAAAAAGATTTAAACAAAAAATTGACAGACTCTTAGCAAGGCTCACTATGCAAAGAAGAGAGAAAACCCGAATAAAAGAATCAGAAATGAAAGAGGCAAAATTACAAGAGAAATACAACATATTATAAGAACTTACTATGAACATCTCTACTTCATGAGTCCAACTGGACAATCTAGAAGAAAGGAACTAATTTATAGAATTGTACAGGTTTCCAAAACTGAACCAGGTTGATACAGAGAACTTAAACAGACATCACAGAGAAGTTAAAAGAGTAGTCAAAAACCTCCCTAAATACTGAAGTCCAAGACTAGATGGTTTCTCTAGCGTATTCTATCAAACCCTCAAATAGTGCTTAATTGGCTCTACTCAAACTCTTCAAAAAAAAAAAATTGAAGTGTTTGGAAAGTTCCCTAGTATATTTATGAGTCCAGCATTACATTGACCCCAAGACCAACCAAGGACAGAGCAAAAAAAGAAAATCACTCTGATGAATATATATGACCAAATCCTCAACAAAATCTTAGCAAATTGAATCCAGCATATATTAAGATAAGAGAATCATTCTTCATGATCAGGTAATTTTCATATGATATATATGTTTGGTTCAGTACATACAAATCAATCAGTGTCAATCACTAATCAACAAAAAGAAAGGCAGAACTACACAATCTTTTCAATAGATGCTGAAAAAAGTATTCCACTTAATTCAACACCCATTTATAAGAACTCTTCATAACATGGGAATAATGGAACTTATCTAAACATATATATGCTAAACCCACAGCCAACATCATATTCAATGGTGAAAATCTGAAAGCATTTCTTCTAATCAAGAACAAGATACCACTACTATTCAACATGGTATCAGAAGTCCAACTTGGAGTAGTTCTATAAGAAGAACACTTGAAAGGAACCCAAATTGGAAAAGAAGGCATGAAACTATCACTATTTGCAAAGAAATAATAAGTGAATAAAGTGGCAGGATATAAAAATCAATACATAAAACTCAATTGCATTTCTGTATGCAAAAAGTGAATTAAAGAAAGTGAAATTATAAAAAAAAAAAAAAACATTTGCAATTATACCAGAAAATATTGTATACCTGGGAGTAAACTTAACAAAGGAGGTAATGGAACTATACATTGAAAATTGTGACACTTTTATTTATTTATTTATAATTAATTATTTTTATTTTTTACATCATTGTTCATTTTTAAACAATATTTACTTCCTCCCACGCCCTCAGGTGTAGTCCCCATAGAGTTTCCCTCACCAATGCACCCGTGCACCATCGCCTCAGTCCCTTGTACTCCTCCCTCCATCACCCTGATTCCTCTCCCTCCTCCTCCCCTGAAGTATGTCTGATTTATAATTGTCTGTTTTTGGCTTTGTTGTGTTTTGTACTGTTACTATTTTTTTTACACTGATGTCTTGTTTGGCTCCCCTATATTCCTGATATAAGTGAAACATTCCGATATTTTTCTTTTTCCTTCTGACTTAATTTCACTGAGCATCACTCCTTCTAGCTCCCTCCATGTTGCAGCGAATGGCATGAGTTTATCTTTTTTGATTGCTGAATAGTATTCCATTATGTATATATACCATATCTTCTTGATCCAGTCACCTCTTTTTGGACATTTGGGTTGTTTCCAGGTTTTATATATTGTAAATAGTGCTGCAATAAACATAGGTGTACAAATGTTCTTTTGAATCAGTGTTCTTGTGTCCTTTGGGTAGATTCTGAGTAGTGGAATTGCCGGGTCATATGGTACCGCCATTTTTAGTAGATTGAGGAACCTCCACACAGTTTTCCAAAGTGGTTGGACCAGTTTGCACCCCCACCAGCAATGTAGGAAAGTTCCTTTTTCACCTCATCCTTGCCAACATTTGTTGTTGCTTGTTTTTTTTTGGTATGTGCCATTCTCAGTGGTGTAAAGTGGTATCTCACTGTGGTTTTGATTTGCAGTTCCCTGATTATAAGGGATGTTGAACATTTTTTAATAAGCTTGTTGGCCGTTACCTAAAACAATTTTCAGATGCAATGCAATACCTATCAAAATCCCCATGGCTCATTTCAAAGAAAAAAGATAATTATAAAATTTATATGGCTTGACACATGGCCCTGAATCCAGAGAGAAAAGAAGGAAAATGGAGGAATCACATTTCATGACTGCAGACTATACTATAAAACAGTAGTAATTGGAAATGAATAGTACTGGAACTAAAACAGAAACACAAACCAATGAAATAGAATATAGAGATCCCACAACTAAACCTACATAAATAATGACAGTTAATCTTCACAAAGAAGCCATGATCATATAATGGAGGAGTGAATACCTCTCCAGTAAGTGGCACTGGGAAACAGGAACTGCAGCAGCAACAACAATAATAAGATAATGAACATCCTTACTTAAATCCACAAAAATTAGTTCAAGATGGATAAAGACTTAAAACTTGAAATCATAAAATACTTAAAAGAAAAACACAGACAATATCCTACAAAAGCTCTTTCAAAAAAACTGAGGAAGAAGGAATAATACCAAATACATTTTACAAATCCAACATTACACTAATACCATAACCAAACAAAGACAACACAAAAAATGTAAACTACAGACCATTCTCCCTAATGAACACAGATGCAAAAATCCTCAACATAATCCTAAAAACTGAATCTAACAATGCATCAAAAGGTTAATACACCATGACCAATAGGATTTATTCCAGAGGCAGAAGGATGGTTCAACATCTGAAAAACAATAAATGTAATTCACCACATCAACAAAAAGAAAAATGAAAACCATATGATCATATCAATAGATGATGAGAAAGCATTTGATAAATTTCAGCATCCATTTATGATGAAGGCCCTCAAAATTCTTGGGAGAGAAGGAACATACCATAACATAATAAAAACCATATACAACAAACCCACAGGTAATATTTCTAATGCTAAAAATCTGAAAGCCTTCCCTTTAAGATCTAGCTCAAGTCAAGGATGTCCACTCTCACCACTGCTCTTAACTATAGTACTGAAATTCCTTGCTAGAGCAGTTAGACAAGAGAAAGACATACAAGGAATCCAAATAGGGAAAGAAGAAGTAAAACTCACTATTTGCAGATAATATAGTAACATAGATAGAGAGAACCCTAATAACTCCACAGAAAAACTTATTAAAACAATAAACCAATTTAGTAAAGTGGCAGGTTACAAAATCAACATGCAAAAATCGGTAGCCTTCTTATATACAATCAGTCTGAAAAAGAAAAAATCAAGAAAACTCTTCCATTTACAGCTGCACCAAGTAAAATTAAATACCTAGGAATAAACCTAACAAAGGAGGTGAAAGATCTACAAAAAGAAAATTATAAAATATAGTTAAAGAAATAGAAGTGATACAAGAAATGGAAAGACATCCATGCTCATGGATTGGAAGAATTAACATTATCAAAATGGCCATTCTAACAAAAGCAATCTATGGATCGAATGCAATTTCAAGAAAAATCTCAACGGGATTCTTTTTATTTATTTATTTATTTTTTTTGCTGTGAACAGAGTTTTATTTTTTTCTAATTTTTTTTTTTTAGAATTAGCACTTTTATTTATTTTTTATTTTTATATTCCCCATGCAATTGCAACCCCCTTATTTTGACCCCAATCCCTCCCCTCCCCACCTCCCACCCCCCATAGAGTGTCTCTGGCTCAATGGGATTCTTGAAAGAAATGGACCAAATATTGCTGAAACTCATTTGGAGTCACAAAAACTTTGAATAGCCAAAACTCTCCTAACTTAAAAAAGGAAGAATGAAATATTACACTTCCAGACTTCAAGCTATACCACAATGCCATAATAATAAAAACAGCATGGTATTAGAACAAAAGGAGACACACAGACCAAGGGAATTGAATTGAAAACCCAGAAATAAAGCCACACATATATGGTCAACTAATCTATGACAAAGGAAGAAAGAATATGCATTGAACTAGGATAGTGTCTTCAATAAATGATGCTGGGAAAACTGGACTGCTACATGCAAAGGAATGAAATTAGGCTACTACCTCACACCATGCACAAAAAACAACCAAAATGGATAAAAGAATTGTAATAAGACCTGAACCATAAAATATATAGAATTAAATACAGGCAGAACACTCTATGACAAGCATCTCAGAAACATCTTTGAGGACTTATCTCCAGAATCAAAGAAAGTGAAGGAAAATATAAACAGCTGGTACTCCATCAAACTGAAAAGTGTCTGTAATAAGTTTTCTGTACATTCTTGTTTTATGCTGTGTTGTGTTAAACTTCACAATAAAAAAGGTTAAAATCAAGGGCATTTGGGGATAATTTGGGAGGGAATACCAATACCATTTTTTGGTCTTTTTTTCTCAGCTTCACTACTTTCTTTTTATCTTGCCAAACAGTGAGAATAAAAAAGTAGTAGGTTTTGCTGCTTCCCGCATGAGGGGGGTATAATGTAAAAATTAATTTCTATACTCTTCAAGCTCAACTTCACCCCTGAAACTTTTTAGTCTTAGAATTAGAATTTAATGTTTGTGGTTTGTTTTGAATTAGGAGGTGCTAATGATGCTGGATAACTATGTAAGAGATTTCAAAGCACTGATTGACTGGATTCAACTTCAGGAAAAGCTAGAGAAGACAGATGCTCAAAGCAGGTAATAAACTCTTGTCTTTATATTTACAGCAGCCAGCTGTTTAAAAAGTAGTCATTGAAACCAGCCATGAACTTTATCTTAGTTTAACTTGAATTTTTGTAAAAATCTAAAATTTGCTACTTTAGATTTACAAATACTTGCTATTAATAGCAAATACTTGCTGTTCAGTATTGGGCATTTTTTTCTGCTATTAAAATTTTTTTTCTAAATATGACACTTCACTACTCAAGAAGTTTTAGTCTAAGGGTAGGATAAAGTCAAATTTTATACTACAAAAAAAACTATTATAGATGTTGAGAGAAGGATAGGTTCTTATCTCTTTTGGGTGTTACATCAGGAAGTATTTCATGGAGGATACAAAATGTATGAATGTAATGGATTTTAGCTAGTAAGGTTTGCCTTTTAGATGAAGGGAGTAAATTAAGACATCCATGGAAGTGCAGAGCATGTGGAATGTGACAGTAATGCAGGAAAGATACAGTATTTCTTCTTAATATCTAGGGAAAAATTGTGACCTGATCATTACATTTTTGTTTTTGTTTTTTTAAAGATTTATTTATTTATTTATACAAGCACTGGGTACAGTCAGGAGGGTGAGAGAATTCACCAGAGCCAGAGCGGGGAACAAAACAGGCAGACCAGTGAAGTACACTGCTGAGGGGAGCAGCGGGTTGCAGGAGAGGTCTGCGCGCCATGTGGGACCCTCGCCAGCGGCCGGGGATCTAATCAGTGCTTCAGAGGCTGTGGGCAGCTTCTCAGCCCAGCGCTCAACCGCTGCGCCACCAGGGGAGGCCCTGATTATTACGTTTTTATCTACCAATAACTTGGAGAAATGATTAAGTTTTCCCATACTCCATTTCAATTTTAATTTACTTTATGTCTTGAATTGGCAGACCAACGTCATTGGCATGGGAAGTAAAGAAGATGTCTCCAGGACGTCATGTGATTCCAAGTCCATCCACAGACAGAATAAGTGTGTCATCAAATGCTCGAAGAAGCTTAAATTTTGGGTGAGATGAAATCACTACTAAGTAATATTCTATAGTATTTTCAAACTGATGTTTCATTTTAAAAAATCCATGTATATGTTGTGTATATATTTGAAATTGTTTGAACAAAAAGTAAGGAAAAAAATCCAGAAGAGTAAAGTTTGGGCAGTGGAATGTATTACATATAATTAGTGTTCCAGAGAATAAAGCCCATAAACCTGTTGCTTACTAAATCATAATGTGAACTGGCAATTTCTTTTACAACAAAAGATCTAAATGTATGTACACACACAATAAACGAAATTGTCATGTAAATTATACCCTTTTACATTATGATCCTATCAATATTGTTTTATAATGTTTTATGCAGTTGTCTTTTTAAAAAAATTCTTTTTAAGATATTTATTTATACATACAAGAACTGGGGTACAGGCCAGAGGTGCAGGGGGTGAGAGGATTCACCAGAGACAGAATGGGGAACAGAACAGGCAGACTGGCTGAAATACTCTGCTGAGGGGAGCAGTGGGTGAGACAGGAGAGGTCTGCTGAGCCATGTAGGTTGCTCCCTGGCCAGGGGTAGAACTGGGTGCTGCAGTGGCTGCGGATAGCTTTATAGGTTGCGTTTTAACCCCTTGTGCCACCAGGGAGGCCCTTATGCAGTTGTCTTTTAAATCAGAAGAAATGTGTTATAAAGAATAATATACATTTATGTTGTATTTATTTACCTGGTTCTGTTATTTCCTCATAGATTCAGGTCACAGTCCGATGTTCTATCATTTTGGTCTAAAGGGCTCACTTTAGTATGTTTTGTTGGTAAGGTCTATTAGTGATATTTTTTCTTAGTTTTTATTTACCTGAGAATATTCGTTTTTGAAGGACAGTTTTCTTGTGCAAAAGAATTCTTGTTTAAAAATCTTTTTATTTGAGCATTTTGAATATGTCCTCATTCTAGCTCCTCACTTCAATGTTTTTTGGTGACAAATCAGCTCTTTTCATCAAATTTGGGAATTTCTTATCCATTATTTCTGCAGATATTCTTTTGGTCCCTTTCTCTGTTCTTTTCTAGGAAATTTAACTGTACCTATGCTGGTGTTCACAATAATGTTCCATAGGTGTTTGAAACTTTTTCATCTTTGTAGTCCTTTTCTGCATTTACTTTCTCTTTATCAACAGTCTGTATTTGTTGAAATAGTGTTTTCATATTTTTATTTGAAAATTTTTCAACCCATAAACATTTTATTTTTAAAGTTTAAAATTTTTATTTTTTAAAGAACAAGCAAACAAAACAAAGCATCCATCATCCATTACCCCCTTTCACTTTAGCTTCCACCCTTTTTCACCTCTGGTAGACTCATAGTTTTCAGTGTCCACTAGTTTATTTTTGTTGTATTTGTCTGTTTATCTGCTTACTTTTCTTGTCTTACACAAATTGGTGAAATTATCAAAGCTTTCTCTGTATTTGCTTTGCATAATCCTCTCACATTTTTCTGTAAATGGCAAAATATCTTAGAGTTGAATAACAATCTATTGTGTGTGTGACCAAATTTTATCCAGCTGTTTGTCAGTGGGCAGTTAAATTATTGTAACCTACAATATTGTAGGTTATTGTAAATAATGCTGCAGCAAACACTGTGATGCATATAACTCTTTGAGTTGATAATTTCATATTCTTTGCATAGATAACTGGAAGTGATAGTTTTATTTTCAACTTTTTGATAACAATTCACACAGCTTTCCAAATTGTCCCCACCAATTTACTTTCCCACTAACAGTTTGTAATGGTTCCTCTTTATCCACATCCTTGCTAGAACTTGTTGTTTGCAGTCTTTTTGATATAAGTCATTCACAGAAGTGTGAGATGAGGTATCATTGTGGTTTTGATTTGCATTTGTTTAAATTAGAAATAATCATGAACATTTTCCCCTATCTTTGTTGGGCATCTATATATCCTCTTTTGAAAATTTTCTGCTAGATCTTCTGCCCATTTCTTTATTGGGCTGTTTATTATTTTGTTGGTCAATTAGACGTGTTCTTTATAAACCTTTGATATTAAGCCCTTATTGAATATTAATCATTTATCCTTTCCCATTCAGTAAGCTCTTTTTAATCTTCTGATATTTTCTTTTGCTGTGCTGAAACTTTTTAATTTTGTGTAGTCCCAATTGTTTGTTTTATTTCCTTTCCAATCAGGGTTGAGTCCTCAGAGACAGTCTCTATCACTGATGCCACAGAACATATTAACTATGTGTTTTATGTTTTCATGGCTTGCATCTAAGTCTTTAATCCCTTTTGAATTTATTTTTCTGTATGGAGGTAGAAAGTGATCCAGTTTCATTATTTTACATGTGACTGTTCAGTTTTCCCAATATCATTTGTGAAGAATCTGTTCTCATTTGTATGCTCCTGCTTTCTTAATCATAAATTAAATGTGAATTTAAAAGTATGGATTTATTTTTGGACTCCAGTCTGTTTCATTGATCGTTATGTCTATTTTTATTCCAATACTATTACTGTCTTAATTGTTGTTACTTTATATTTTAAAATTGGATAATATGATGCATCTTTTTCTTCCCTCTTTCAAGATTATTTTACCTATTCAGGGTCTTTTGTGATTCCATATAAATTTTAGGCTTTTTTGGTTCTATTTCTTGAAAAATGTCATTAGAATTTTTTTCTTTTTTCTTTTTTTTTGACGTTGTAAAAAAAGGCAAACGTTGTACTTTATTTTTTTGAGGTACAGATTCCGAGTCTAAAAATGACTATCATTTCTCTTTTGTGATTAAAGAAGTCATATTTATTTATATCCTGACTATTAATACAGGATAGGCAGCATTCCTGTGTTCCAGCATTAAACAATAGGTCATAGAGTAACTGCCCAGTGGTAGTAAAACCAGTCAGTATTTTGTATGTGTCAAGAAACTAACTAAACACCTGTGCAAAAAGAAGTCATAGATAAGCATGACACCTTGTAAGTTAAGTTAAAAGACCTACACTTGTCTCTTGTTTCAGTTTTCAGTCACTATTTTGTTTTCTCTTGTGCTTCAGCTCCCTCCTTAGCCAAGGAGAGAGGGGAATATTTTCTCAGACACTTCTTCCTAACTTGTTGTTAGATTCACAGGGAGGCAGTGTGCTGTAGAGAAAGAGTCCAGACTCTAAAGCCTTCCGTTCACAGCTTAACCTGCTAGAGCCAAATATCACTGTAATTTTGATAGTGAGTGCTTTGAATCTTTTGGTAGGATGGTCATTTGGATGATATTTATTCTCCTCCACTGTGAACTTGGGATATCTTTCCATATCTTTATGTCTTGTTCTATATTTTGAAATAGTGACTTATTTTTATTGCATAGATCATTCACTCCTTTGTAAATGCATTCCAAAATATTCTTCTTGATGTGGCTGTTACTAGGGTTACATATAGGAATGCAACAGATTATTGTGTATTTGAGTCCCTTTAGAATTTTTGGTGAGCCAGTTTAGTGGTGAAGAATTACTTCATTTATTTTTTCAGTTAATAGTTTATAAGACTTGCAGTATCTTTTTTCCCCCATGTTTGTTCTTGTATTAGAAATATAGGATCCTCCCCTCCCTCCTCTCCCTCACCACGCTGTACACACTCCCAAGACACACAGAGTCCACCACCATGGTCCATGGTGCTCCCTCCCCCTCATGCTTTTGCCCCTCTCCTTCCTTCTCTGGGATTCTCAGTTTTGTAGGTTTCTAGGGGTAGTTCTAAGTGCAGCTTTATCTGACCCTTTGTTTAGTCTTTCTGTATTCCACATATAAGCTGCACCATCCAGTGTTTCTCTCCTCTGGCTTATTTTGTTTAGTGCACTCCCTTTCAGTTCCATCCATGTTGCTGCATATGGTGTGAGTTTATGTTTTTTGATTGCTAAGAAGTATTTCATTGTGTGCGTACACCAAGTCTTCTTGATCCACTCATTATTTGAATGCTTAGGTTTTTTCATATCCTGGCTATTATAAATAGTGCTGCAGTGAATGTGAGAGTGGATATTTCCCTTCAAATTAGTATGTTTGTATTCTTTTGAGTGAAATTGCTGGATTATAGCAGAACTATTTTTTTTTTTAAAGATTTATTTATTTATTTATACATGCACTGGGTACAGTCAGAAGCGCGGGGGGTGGGGGGGAGTGAGAGAATTCACCAGAGTCAGAGCGGAGAGCAGAACAGGCAGACTGACGAAGTACACTGCGGAGGGGAGCAGCGGGCGGCAGGAGAGGTCTGCGCGCCGTGTGAGACCCTCTCCCGGGGGCCGGGGATTGAACTGGCGCTGCAGAGGCTGCGGGCAGCTTCGCAACCCAGAGCTCAACTGCTGCGCTACTGGGGAGGCCCCCAGAACTATTTTTAATATACTGAGAAATCTCCATACTGTTTTCCACAGGGGCTGACTCAGCCATCTTTCCTACCAAAAGTGTACACCAGTTCTACACATCTTCCCCAACATATTGTTGTTTCTGGCCTTTTTCATATGAACCATTCTCATAGCCAAGGTGGTGCCTCATTGTGGTTTTATTTTGCATTTCCCTGACAATAAGTGATGTTGAACTTTTTTTTCATACTCCATTTGGCTATCCATATGTTTTCTTTGGAGCAGTGCCTATGTAGTTCTTCTGGCCATTTTTGATTGGGTTATTTGTTTTCTTTTTGTTAAGTTGTATTGAGTTATTTGTAGATCTTTGCTATCAGCCCCTTTTCAGGTGTATGGTGTGCAAAGTACTTTCTCCCATTGAGTAGGGCATCTTTATTTTAGGGATAGTTTCATTCATTGTGCAGAAACTTTTTAGTTAGATGCAGTCCAAATTATTTATATTCTCTTTTGTTTTCTTTGTTATTAGAGGTGAATCCACAAAGATACCTCTGAAACTTATATCATGGAGTGTTTTGCCTATGCTTTTTTCCTATGTATTTAATGGTTTGCAGTCTTACATCCAAATCTTTAATCTATTTTAAATTGATTTTTGTGTGTGCTATAAAATAGTCATCTTGTTTCATTCCTGTGCATTCCGCTGTCCAGTTTTCCCAACACCACTCATTGAAGAGGCTTTCTTTGCTCTAGTATACATTCTTGGCTGCTTTGCTGTAGATTAACTATCATAAGTGTGGGTTTATTTCTGGGTTCTCAATTCTATTTCATTGGTTTGTGCTTCTGCTTTTCTTCCAGTACCATTCTCTTTTGATTATTATAGCTTTGTAGTAGAGTGTGAAGTCTGGAAGTGTGCCATTCTTCCTCTTTTTTTTGGTCAGGATTATTTTGGCTATTTGGGGTCTTTTTTTTTTTAAGATTTATTTATTTTTACACAAGAACCAGGGTACAGAGCAGATGTGTGGGAGGGTGAGAGGATTCACCGGAGACAGAACAGGGAACAGAACAGGCAGACTGATGAAATACACTGCTGAGGGGAGCAGCGGGTGAGACAAGAGAGTTCTGCTTTGCCATGTGGAATTCTCGCTGGGATTGAATCCATGCTGCAGAGGCTGTGGACAGCTTCACAGTGCGGCACTCAACTGCCTCTGCCACCATGTGAATTTCAGTATTGTTTATTCCATTTTTTGGAAGAATGCCAAAATGGTATTGGATTGAATTTGGATAGGGTGGTCATTTTACCAGTATTGGCTCTTCCAATCCATGAGCAGAGGATATCTATCCATTTGTGTCCTTCATTTCTTTAAACAATATCTCGTAATTATTTTTTCTGTAGTTTCTTTTTTTCCCCCTAGGTGTTTATTTTGGTGTAATTGTAAATGTGATTTCTTAATTTTTTTCTCTTCTAGTGCATTGTTTACATGTTGGAAGAAATGTGATTTTTGTGTGTCAATTTTGTAAATTGCCACTTTTGTGAATTGATTTTTTGTTTCAATTAGTTTTTCAGTGGCATCTTTAGGATTACTGCGTCTTCTGAAAATATTGATAGTTTTACTTCTTTTTCCTATTTGGATTACTGATTTGTATCTTTCTTTTTTCCCCCCTAGTTTCTCTAGCTAGGTGATGGTGGTGGAAGTGGACATATTTGTCTTAGTGGAAAAACTCAAGTTTTTCACCAGTGAGAATGATTTTTGCTGGGTTTGCCACATATGACCCTTATTAAGTTGAGAAATGTTCTATTACCCACAGGTTTTTTTTTTTCTTCATAAATGAATGTTAAAGCTTGCCAACTTCTTTCTCAGCACCTGTTGATGTGATCATATGGTTTTTAGGTTTTCCATCATAGATGTGGTGAATTACATTGATTTTTCGGATACTGAACCATCCTTGTGCTCCTGGTATGAATCCCACTTGGTCATAATGTATTAACCTTTTATTGCATTGTTGGATTCAATTTGCTAGGATTTTTTGAGGAATTTCTCACCTGTGTTTATGAGACAAGTTGTTCTGTAGTTTTCTTTTTTCTGTGTTGTGTTGATTATCTTTCAGTATTAGCATTATATTGGCCTGATAAAATATGTCTAGGCATGTCCCCTCATTCTCCATTGTTTGAAAGAGATTGAGCAGGATAGGTTTTAACTCCTCTTTGAAAGTTTGGTAGAATGCAGGCTCCCCAGTGGCTCAGGAGTTAAAGACACAGCGCTGTCAAGCTATTGCCAGCCATTGAGTTTGATCCCTAGCTGGCCAGGGAGCTACCCACATGGCACAGCAGACTTCTCCTGACTCACCTGCTGCTCCCCTCAGCAATGCATTTCAGTTCCCCACTCTGTCTCTGGTGAATCCTCTCACCCTCCCGCACCTCTGTTCTGTACCCCAGTTTTTGTATGCATAAATAAGTAAATCTTTAAGAAAAAAAGTTTGGTAGAATGTGATTGTTTTCTTAATTTCTTTTGTGATGCCAGCTGGTCCTGGGCTTTTGTTTTTTGGTGGAGTTTTTATCACTGTTTCACAGTTTTGTTGCTTGTGAGTGCTTTCTTCAAGTTTTGTATTTCTTCCTTATTCAGTCTCAGATGGTTTTATCATTCCAAGGATTTGCTCCTCTTCTCTTATTAGCATACAGATGTTCAAAGTAATCTCTTATCCTCTCAGGTTCTGCAATTTCCATTATAATTTCTCATTTTTCATTTCTAATTCTATTTATTTGTTTCTCCCTTTTCTTTCGATGAGCCTACCTAAAGATTTGTTTATTTTGTTAATGTTTTTCTAAGAACTAACTTTTGGTTTATTGATCTTTTTAATTTAAAAAATTTATTTCTGTTCTGATTTTTAGTATTTCCTTTCTACTGCTGGATTTTGGTTTTGTTTGTTCTTTTTCTCGTTCCTGAGGTGAGAGATAAGATTATATGTACTCTTGTTTTTTTGATGTGGACCTGTATTGCTGTGACCCTCCTTCTTAGTATCGCTATTGCTGTATCCTATAAATTCTGTAAAGTTGTGTCTTTACTGTCATTTGTCTCCAGGTATTTTTTGATCTCTTTGATTTCCTTATTAACCCAGTGGTTTTTAAGTATTGTGTTGTTCAGACTTCACGTATTAGAGGTTTTTCCTGATTCCTTTTTGTGGTTAATATCTTGTTTGATATCATTATGATCAGAGAAGATCTTCATGAATTGGTTAATACTTGTCTTGTGACACAGTGTGTAATTGATCCTCATGGATCTCCCATGTGCACTTGAGAAGCATATGTTCAGCACTTTTTGGGTACAGTGCCCTATAAAAATATTAAGCTGATGTCATCTAATGCTTTCTTTAATGCTATTATGTCCTTATTTATTTTCTGTCTGGCTGACCTGTCCATTGGTGAATATGTTTTCCCCAATGTCTGTTTTTAGATATGATAGCAATTGCCTTCTGTATTCTGATAGTATTTGCTAGCCAGGTATATGTTCATGAGTGCTATGTCTTCTTGATGTATTGTTTCCTGATTGTTCCTTTCTTGATGTATTGTTCCCTGATTGTTCCCGTCTTGATGTATTGTTCCCACAATAAAGTGCCCTACTTTGGGGAAGGTTGATTGACTTTGGATCCTTATAATAATTGAACGCTATAGGAGGGGGAAGTATATATAAGAAAACAAAGCTAAGTGTTTGTATATTCAAGCACCATTTTAAGGGAAGTTCCCTTATAGTATGTTCCTTCGGTCTGAGGATTTGAGTATGGTACAGTGCATGGTTTATTTTTATTTTGGAAGCATTTACTGATCTGCATATTATCATGTCACTATGATTAATTGACAATATTGTGAAGATAAAACATACTCTTTCTTTTAGTCTGCTGAGACTATAGCTCATAGGCTACCTTTAGTATGTCTATTCATTTTTGTTTTTATTTGTTATATCCTTACTCAAGATATTTAGTTACCAATTTTTTTTATTGAAGTCATCTCCATTATTTTAACTCATAATTTAAATCTTAAACTATGAATTATGAGTACAAAAAGAATTTATTGATTCTGTTTTGAACAAGTTTCTAGGCAATTGATAAAGATAAGCATTTGGAAAGCTTTGATGGTGAACTTTTAAAGTTGTTGAATGAGGAGTGGTTATGAAAACTATGAAAGATTGGGGAAAGTATTACTAATTGAGTAGGATTACATACTTGTATTGTTTAATAGGTGTCTCTAAATTCTCAGTCCATTTTACTTTTTTATTATTTTTTTTTTGTGGGACCCTAATCCTTGCCGGTGGCTGGGGAACAAACTGGCGCTGCAGAGGCTGTGGGCAGCCTCGCAGCCCAGCGCTCAACCACTGCGCCACCAGGGGAGGCCCAATTCGCAGTCCATTTTAAAGAAACCAAAATTAGACATTGTCTGTGAGGCATTATGTTGCAGTTTATGTAGCAAATGTATACAAAGAATAAACTTGTTTTAATAGTACCTCTATTACTAGATTGGCAACTTAATGCACACTTTAATATGTAATTAATACACAGTTTTAAATGAAAATAGAAAGTCTAAGGTATATATGCATATTTTCTAAGATTCCCTATTTAATTTTCCTTTAAAGCATATGAATGAGAGCTTCTGTATTATCCTTGTTCCCAGCAATATATATTAATTCAGTGAAATATTAGACCATGATAAATTTATGAATATACTTGCCTTAAATTGCATTTTAGTATGTTGGTCTGTAAATAAACACATAATTTATTTAGTTTTAAAATGTAGTAGATACTATATTTAAATTTTGACTTTTATATTTGGCTTCTTATTAATGTAGTCATTTTCTCTGTAGGGGTTCACCTGGCACAGTGGCTGCTCCCCGATTGGCTCCCACAGGTGTCAGTTGGGCTGACAAGGTAAAGGCTCATCATACAGGCTCAATTGCACCTTCAGATGTAACACCTCAGTCTTGCCCACCATTAACAGTGCAGAAGTCTTCTCGCAAAAATGGCAAGTGATTTTGAATCAATCTTTTTATGTAGCAGACAGGTGGATATGTAAGCAAATACTTATTTTACTTGAAATGGTTGATAATAGCATTATGTATTTTATTATTTGGATCATCTGTGTGATATTAATTTGCCTTAGTTAAAATTGATAAAGTAATCTTAAAAAGTGAAGATAACTACTTTTCAGCACTCTATAAAACTTTATGGGAATCATGCTTGTCTCAGGTTTGTACTGTATAAATTTTAAGAGAGTGATTTCTTTTGTCAGTTCAGTTATTTATTTATTTTTAATTAATTAGTTTATTTATACAAGCACTGGGTACAGTCAGAAGCACGGGAGGGTGAGAGAATTCACCAGAGCCAGAGCGGGGAACAGATCAGGCAGACTGATGAAATATACTGCTGAGGGGAGCAGCGGGCATGGCAGGAAAGGTCTGCACGCCATGTGGGCCCCTCACAGGTAGCTGGGGATCGAACTGGCGCTGCAGAGGCTGCGGGCAGCTTCACAGTCCAGTGCTCCACCTCTGTGCCACCAGGAGAGGCCCGTCTTTTGTCAGTTCATTTAGTATGTCTTTTGTAGCTCTTTTTGACTTATGGTAAGTTAGACTATCCTCTAGGAAGCCATGAAGTCATTACTTCATTTCATTAGTATTTGAGGATTATTTTGGTACCATAATATAATGTCTTTGTATGTCTTTGCTTACACATCTGTGTTCGATATCACCAGAATTACTAAGGTGCATAAGTAAATAGAAGGGCTGTTATTCTGAGAGTCTATCTTGGACTTGTTCCATGAGAATTTCCTTCATAAAATCTTTTTATATAGAAATCTAGAGAGAATTTTATATATTTACATCTATAGATACTTTGAACTCTAGAATAATAGTAATAGTGAATTTGTAGGAGCAGCATGAGAATACTGCTTTTTCCTTCAATGAAAAATCATTTGGGGGCTTTTAGATTCAGAATTTTTTTTTGAACATAACAGGTATTTCCGCTTTTACATTATAAGTAGATTTTTGTCCATTTTGGTCATAGTAAGTTCTGTTGACTTATTTCATATAATATTTCTTATTTAATCTACTTTCTGTACCTCTTGATTTTTTTATATAGAGGTGTAGAAAATTGAGAATGAAGGCATGAGTTCTTTCTCTTTCTACAGTTTCCTTTTTCCTTTCTATATGTTGAGAGCCTAAAAGAAATGTGTTAAAAATCAAAATTTTGAATCTTAAAGATGTCGTGGTACTAGCACATATGGTTTTATTTAAAGCAGTACCCTCAGATTATTATTCATGATTATGACCCATTTAATTGAGATGAAACATCTTGATTACAAGTAGGTTTAAAAATACCCTTGTTAGTATATCAGGAGGTTTTGTTTTTGACCACTTTGTTCTTCAGTTTTGAGGCTTTAGTGCACTGTTATGCAGGTTAATTTTGGTGTATTAAGCCATTTATAAAGCAGTAGCTCTATATTGACATTTGTGATAGACTATAAAAATTATTTTTGTTAAAGATGACAGATTGAAGATATACATTTACTACTCTTTCTCTGAATTTTATGAAAATGATATTAAAGGATTTAGAAATAGGACTTAAAGGAAAAATTGCAGAAGAAAGATAATATGAACATATTTTGGGTAGTAGAAAATAGAAAGACCCAGGTGACATTTGAGTAACCTGAGCTGAAACCTACCTCAGAATGGATAAAACTTTAAACCAATCCAGTTTGCCCCATGGAACTTTTGGGAGTTGGAAATTGGTAGGAGCAGGTATCTTGAGGTGAAGGTCAAGGTAGTATTTGTATGTTAAGAAACATCTTAGGTTCTTTTTCTTCTCTGCAACTCTTAACAGTATGATAACTCTGTCTCTCTCACTCAGCAGAATATTGGAGGTATATTCTCTGGAAAAAGTAAAAAAAAAGATGGTATCAAACCTGAGAGAAACATGTACATTGGAAGGTGGGAAGTACAATATTGAAAAGAAAGTGTTTAATACTAGATACTTTTTATTTATTGAAGGGTTATTTTTAACAGATAAAGTAATTCTAAATTTATATGTACATATCTTTAAAACACAATAAAGCAATAATTTGAAATAATTGAAAAATCTGTAGTCATACTATATTTTAAAGTAACTGTCTCAACAACTGAGAGTCTATGTAGACAAAGAGTCAATAAAGACATAAAATACCTGAATGAATGTGGCATAATGGATTTGTCTATGAGATTTTTTTTTATGCTTCAGTCCAGAAACTTCTTACTGTTATGTCTTCTAGTCTATAATCTTCTGTTCTCTTGTTTTTAATCCATAATAATGCCTATTTTATTTTTAAAGTCTATGTAAAGTGTAACTATCTGAACTACTTGTGACTTCTTAATACTTAATACTTCGGGGAGTTCTTAGTTTTTTGATCCTGTTGTTGTTTTGTGCTTTTTAGCATGCCTCATAATATTTAATTGTACGTTTAACATAGTTTATTAAAAATTGAAGGGATTCCTTCTAAAAGGATTACTTTTCCTCTGGAAAGTAGATAAAGAACAAGCAGATCACCTTAATTCTTTCAACATTTGGTTTGAGGTTTTATTAAAGTTGATGTATTTTAGTTATATCTTCATTCCTTTGGGGGTCTCAACTGAAGACTTCAGGTGTTTGCCAAGGCCACTACATTCCTGAATTTCAGCTTTTGTTTCCTGAGTACTGTATAGTTGCTACAATATCTGCTTAGCTCATTAGCATCCCAGCTGCTGCTTTCTGCTGGGTGTCTTGGAGTTTTGCCCTGTATATGCAAAGCTTAACAGTTGTCAAACTTCTTAAGGAAAGATTGAATGCAGATTTTTTTTGAATATCATGCTTGCAATTTCCCCGTGTCCAGTTTTTACTTTGGATTCTTTGAACTCCAATATCTTTTTTTTTTTTTTTTAGTCAGAAGGGACTTCTGGTTTCTGCTAGAACTCACTTCCTTGGAACAGTGGATTCCAAATGTCTTTATAGAAAATTCTAGGGTGAATGTGTATCCTTTTTTCTCAAGAGTTGTAGTCCCTCAAATCTTGCCTATACTGGATGTTTTTTAATGGCTTAACAGTTTATATATTTTTGTCAAACTTTTATAGTTGTGTTTGGCAGGAAGAGGATTAGTTTTGATACAGGATACATTGTCATGCCGCTAAGTTCCAATACATATTTAAGCACATGTGGAACATTTACTAAAATTGACACATGCACAACCATTAAACAAGTTTCAGGTTGGTAACATGCTATCTCTTTGAATACAGTAAAATTAAATTAGAAATCAATCAAAAAAAAAGTTATAAATTTCCCATATTTTTGGAATTTTGGAATATATATCTGAGTAACTGTAGCGCCAGGAAGGGCACAGAGCAGGTTTTCTATGATTGGAGCAGACGCAGTAAAGGAGAGTCCTAGAGCCATTGGTGCCTTTCTCAGGTGTTTATTGAGCTTTTACATGTAGTGTAACAACCAGGTACACAGCAGGCAGGGGTGCCCGGGGGCCAGGAGGCCGGGAGGCCCCCAGGTCCCTGGAAAATCTTCACTCTGGGCTTCTCTGGCTTCTTTCTCCCTTTTTCATGTTCTCTCTCTCTCTGCCTCTGCTTCTCTGGGTGAATATATCAATACTGCAACCTTGGCCCACAGAAGTAAATAATGCAACTGAATATAACAATGTAACAAAATGCAGGTCCCCCCCACCCCCCATCAGGCAAATCCTAATGGTGATGGCGGAAAAGCCTGAAAATCATTTACCCTACAGTAACCATGAGTCAGAGAACAAATCACAATGAATAGTAGAAAATGTGAATTGAGTGAAAATGAACTTTTAAGGTAAAGCTATGCTTTGGGGAAAATTTCTATTAAGCTTAATTGCATGTAGAAAACCTAAAACCCACACTTTTTGTCTACTTCAAGAAGTTAGAAAAGAACAAAGTAAACCCTAGGACCATAGAAGGAAAAAAATACATAGTTGAGAACAGAGAAAATCAACAAAGCCAAAGGTACAGATATCTAGTAACACTGATGAAGAAAGAGAAGTGGCGAAGTGCAGTAGGGGGGATGAAATAGAGATGTGGGTAGACATCCCACAGATGTTAAAATGGCAGTGGGAGGATATTAGGAATAATATTATATACTAGATTTAGAAACTTAGATAAAATTAACAAATTCCCCCAAAATACAAAATCATAAAATTTGCATAGCAAGAATTAGAAAAACTTAAAAACATGTATTAAAAAAATGAGTCCACAAAAATTTTCCACGAAGAAAATTTAAATCAAGATCGCTTTGACTGTGAATTCTACATACGTTTAAGGTAAAAATACCAATCTTACAGAAATTCTCTAAAAAATAAAAAAGTAGAGCTTATTTTATGATACCAGCATAACCTTAATATCAAAACCTCATTAGAATATCTCATTTTTTTCTTGAATACTGATGTAAGGGCCCTAAACAGAATATTAATGAATTAAGTACAATAAAAATGATAGCAAATCATGATCAGGTTGGGATTATTTTAATTTTTCAGTTGTTGGTTGTACTAACTTGAATTTAATGCCTCTTTATATTAAAGACATTTATAAATAATATTGTAAAATATTAAAAATCATACAACTCTAGAGTATAAAAATTATAACACATAATTTTGAATTTTGTGTACTTCTATCCTAAGATTATTGTAAGTATTTAGAAGCTTTTGGATAGTTAAATTTCATGATTTTCTGTTTTCAGCAAACATTCTTCAATATGGGAATAGATTTTTAATGTAATTTTTCCTGAAGTTTCATTAAAAATTTAATTTTTCCATCACTAATACTAAAATGTTCAAGAGACCTGTGTTATTGTTTTAATTCTGATATATTCCTCTTGACTTGCTTCAGTGGGACAAAATTTAAAAATTTTTACTGATACTTTTGGCCATTTACTGGTTTATGGTTAGATCCAAGTTTTAAACAGTATTTTATTCTATCAGGAAACTTTCAAAGAAGAGATGCTTTTTTTGTTTTTATTTTATGTTATATGTATTTTAAATAATGCCTCCTTTTTGTACAATGCATGCTTTCTCCTCTCAGGTATAGTCTCCACAAAATTTCTACCACTAGTTAACCTTTTACTAACATCATAGTCCCTTGTGTAAGGACACATTCCCTCCTGTTTTGATCCCTTCCCCCCCCCAGAGTATCTCTAATTAAGAGTTGCCTGTTAATTTTGTTTTTTACTTATTATAATAATATTTTTTTTCCAGGTCCCTTATTTGGTTCCCCTACATTCCTCCTATAAGTGAAACCATCCGATATTTTTCTTATTCCTTCTGGGTTATTTCACTGAGCATAATCCCTTCCAGCTCTATCCATGCTGTTGCAAATGGCATGAATTTATCTTTTTTTGATTGCTAAATAGTATTCCGTTGAGTATATATACCACATCTTCTTGATCCAGTCATCTATTTTTGAGCATTTGGGTTGTTTCCCTATCTTACCTATTGTAAATAGTGCTGCAGTAAACATGGGATTACAGGTAATTTTTTGAATTAATATATTTGTGTCCTTTGGGTAGATTCCAAGGAGTGAAATTGCTGGGTCATATGGAAGCTCCATTTTTGGTAGCTTGTGGAATCTCTACACAGCTTTCCATAGTGGTTGGACCAGTTTACACTCCCACCAGCAGTGTAGCAGAGTTCCTTTTTCTCCACATCCATACCAACATTTGTTGTTTCCTGTGTTTTTTTTTTTTTTTTTTTAATATATATGTGCCATTCTCGCTGGTGTAAGGTGGTATCTCATTGTGGTTTTCATTTGCATTTTCCTAATTACAAGTGATGTTGAACATTTTTTCATATATCTCTTGGCCATTTGCATTTTCTCTTTGGATACGTGTCTTTTTAGCTCTTCTGCCCATTTTCTCAACTGGATTGTTTACTTTGTTTTTGTTGAGTTGTGTGAGCTCTTTGTAGATCTTTGTTATCAGTACCTTATCATTAGTATTGTGTGCAAAAATTTTTTCCCATTCAGTAGGGTGCCAAAGAGGGGATGTTAGTTTCTAAGTAAAATAATTCAGACAGAAAAACAAATATTGTATGATCTTATTTACGTGTGGAATCTAAAAAATCCACACTCATCAAAACAGAGAAGATAGATGATTGCCAGTGGTGGAGGGGGGTGGTGAAGGTGGTTAATAGGTATAAACATTGAGTTATAAATAATGAGGATGTAATATACAGCATGGTGCTTATTGTTAACAATACTATCAATATATTGTATCTTATATAATAATTTAAGAGTTAGATCTTAAAAGTCCTTACTACAAAAAAATAAATGGTGAGTGATAGTATTAACTAAGCTTGTTATAGCAATAATTTCTCTATCAAAAATTATGTTGTACACCTTAAACTAATAGTGTTAGATGCCAATTATATCTCAATAAAACTTAAAGAAGAAATCTCATACCTTTATTTAGCATTCCTCTAACTCCAAATTCATTCTCTATTAGCAGTAGTAGTCTAATCTTAGCCATTCTGTTAAGTATATAGTGTCATCTCAATTGTGATTTTAATTTTCATTTCTCTAGTGACTAATAAAGTTGAATACCTTTTATGCATTTATTTTCCCTTTGTATATACTCTTTAGTATGTTTGTTCATGTCTTCTGCTCATTTTCTACTTAGAATTTTTTTTTTTTGTATTATTGCTACTGAGTTATGAGAGGTCATTATATGTACTCAACATTGGTTCTTTGCTGAATTTTTCCTGCCAGAGTGTTGTTTCTTCCCATTATCTCCAAAAGTCTTTTTGCAGAGCAAAATTTTCAATTTGGTGAGGTCCATGAGGTCTTTTCTTTATGGAGTATGATTTTGGTGTCAAAGAACTCAGTGACTAGCTATTGATTCAGATGATTTTTCTCTGAGTTTTAGAGATGGAGATTCACTTTTTTGCTTATGGACATTCAATTGTTTTACCACCTTTTGTTGGAAATTCTGTTTTGAAATTTTGTTAAAAATCAGTTGACTATATTTGTGTAGGTCTCTTTGTGGGTGGGTTTGTGCTTCATCTTTTTTTTCCGTGTCTATTGCACATACTACATGTTCTCGATTACTTTACCCTTGTGGTAAGCATCAGCATCATGTAGAAAGATTACTTCCACCTTCTCTTTTTAGAAATTGTTTTTAGGGCCTCCCCTGGTGGCGCGGCAGTTGAGCCCCGGACTGCGAAGCAGGCCGCAGCCTCTGCAGCGCCCGTTCGATCCCCGGCTGCCAGCGAGGGTCCCACATGGCGCGCAGACCTCTCCTGCCACCTGCTGCTCCCCTCAACAGTGTAGTTGGTCAGTCTGCCTGTTCTGTTCCCTGCTCTGGCTCTGGTGAATCCTCTGACCCTCCCGTGCTTCTAACTGTACCCAATGCTTATATAAATAAATAAATAAATCTTAAAAAAAAAAAAAAAGAAATTGTTTTTAGCTGTTTTAGGTCCTGTTGTCTTTCTATGTAAATTTTAGAATAAGCTTCCCTAGGTCTAAAAAATGTTGCTGAGATTTTGATAGAAATAACATTACAGTTCATCAGCTTATGAAGAATTTACATCTTTATTTTGCTGAATCTTTCCATATATGAATATAATGTACCTTTAATTGATATATTAGACCATTAGTTTGTATGATGGATTTTCATAGTTAGGGCCTAAGTCTGACATTTGATTTACTTTTTCGCTGTTTGTCTTTCCATTGTTTCTGTTTTGTTGCCTTCTTGTGGGTAATGAACATTTTTTTCTAATTCCACTTTGATTTATTTTATAGCGTTTTGGAGTGTGTTGGCTTGTGTAGTTTTTGTAGTTGTTGTCTGAGGTATTACATTAACATACGCAAGTTATTTCCTACTGTTTTTGGTATTACAACACCGAGTGAAATATAGAAACCTTGTAATTGGTTCTTTTATTGTCTTCACTGCTAAAATTTTCTTAATTATAATGAGTACATCAGAGAGTGTTGTAATATTTTTTTCTCTGTCAAGTATAGTTAAAAAAACTCATGAAGGGCCTCCCCCAGTGGCGCAGCGGTTGAGCGCTGGGCTGCGAAACTGCCCGCAGCTTTTGCAGCGCTGGTTCGATCCCCAGCCACCTGTGCGGGGCCCACATGGCGCGCAGACCTCTCCTGCCACTTGCTGCTCCCTCAGCAGTGTACTTGGTCAGTCTGCCTGTTCTGCTCCCTGCTCTGGCTCTGGTGAATTCTCTCACCTTCCCGTGCTTCTGACTGTACCCAGTGCTTGTATGTATAAATAATAATAAATAAATAAATAAATCTTTAAAAAAAAAAAAAACAACTCATGAAAATTGGAATAATTTCTTATATCCAACTTATTTGTAGCATCCCATTGTTCTTTTCTTTTTGACCTTTTAAATGTTCTTATGTTAATACATTCATTTTCCTTTGGGACTTTGTTTAGTCATTCTTTAAGGGCAAGTTTGCTAGAGATACATTGTCTTAGTTTTCCCTTCATCTGAGAATGCCTTTATTTACAATTCATTCGTAAAGTATAATTTCCTGTATATGGAATTTGTGATTGATTTTTTTCAGTCCTGAAAAATGTGCTACTCCTCGTCACCTCAGATACTTCAGATGAGAAATCTGCTGTCATTTGAATTGATGTTTCTCTATTGATAATGTATTTTTTCTGTATGGCTGCTTTCAGAATTTCTCTGTTTCCACTTTTCAGTGTTTTTTTTATGATGTGTTTTAGCACATACATCTTTGTATTTGTGTTTTAGCACAAATATCTTTTGTATTTATTGCTTGTTTCTTGAGTTTCATGTCTTTTGGTAAATTTGGGGTGTTTTCAGCTGTTCTTTCAGATACTTATTCAGTCTTATACCCTCTCTCCTTTTCTGGGACTCTGATACAGTTTCCTGTTAATTGAGCCTTGTGACACCTATCCGGCAACATCGGGGCATCACTTTGACCATCAGAATAGATGCTGCTACTAGGCACTAATGACACAAAGGAGGGGCAAAGTGAAGGGAAAACTGACTCAAATTGTCTTGTTGTTTTAGGGTGGGTGGAATCTTAGTTCTCTGCTTGGCCTCAATGACATCAAATGTGGTGTGTAAATACTCTCACATTTAGTAGGATGTCTCTTTCACATACAGAAGCATTTTGTTTGATACAGTTTCAGTTGTTTATTTTCTCCTTTATTTTCCTTGCTGCTGGAGATGAATGTGCAAAGATGTTCCAGAAGTTTATGCTATGGAATGTTCTGCCTGTGTTTTAGCCTATGTATTTTATAGTTTCAGGTTTTACATCCAGGTCTACATCCATTTTGAGTTGACTTTTGTGTATGGCATGAGATAATGGTCTAGTTTCATTCTTTTGCATGTGGCTGTCAGATTCTCTTAGCATTGAAGCTTTTCTTGTTCCACTTTCCTTTGTTATATATTAGTTTTCCATAAATGTGTGATTTTATTTCTGGGCTGACAATTCTATTGGTTTGTATATTTTTGTTCTAGTACCATGTTGTTTTAATTATTATGGTTTTTAAGTATAGTTGAAGTCCAGAAGTACAATACCTTCATTTTTCAGGAGAGCTTTAGCTATTTTGGCATTTTCTGTGGTTCCATATGAATTTCAATAACCTTGGTTCTATTCCTTTGAAAATGCCACTGAAATTTTTCTGTCTTTTTAATAATCTCTTCCTTTCCATGCTGTGTTGAAGGAGCTTGGTTCAACAAAGAGACATCATTTCTTTGTTCTAGATCTTGGGGGAAATAATGCACTGGTTGTAAATTATTTACTATGTATTAGTTGTAGGGCTTTTTTTGTAGAGACTTTCCATTCAGTTGAGTTAGTTCCTTCAATTATTAAAGTTTAACAAGAGTTTTTTTAATGAATTGATTGTGGATTTTGTGAAATACTTTTTTTGTAGCAATTGATAGGGCTTTATGACTTTTCTGATTTAGCCTATTGACAGAGGTAGATTTTAGTGATTGATTTTTGAATGTTGAACCATGTTTGCATACTTGAAATTAATTCTGCTTGTTGATGGTTTATTCATTTTATGCGTTGCTGCATATGATGCACTGATACCTTGTTGAAGATTTTTGCATCTGAATTTATGGGAAGTACTGGTATGTAGTTTCTATGTGTGGTCTTTGTGTATTTCTGTACTAGGTTAATAATTGCTGTATAACTTGGAAGTATTCCTTCCTCTTCTGTTTTCTTAAATAGTTTGTGTAAAATGGTGTTAATCCTTTAAAAAAATTAAAAATAGTGTTTTTAAAAATGTAAGACTATTCATCTTGATTGAGCTTCATTCATACCTGTGTATTTTAAAAGTTTTTTGATAATTCATCTTTGACCCATAAATTATTTAGAAATGTGTTTAATTTTTAAGTGTTTTGAAATTTTCATGTTTTCTTTCTGTTACTCATTTCTTATCTGATTCCATTATTCACAGAGATAATATGGAATATAGTATCATTTTGACAATATTGATTCTCCCTGTCCATGAGCAGGGAATAACTTTACAATTCTTTGTATCTTCTTCTATTTCTTTTAACAATGTTTTATAGTTTTTCTTGTATAGGTCCTTTACCTCCCTTGTTAGGTGTGTGTCCAGGATATTTTTTTTTTTTTTTTTTTTCTGAAATTATAAATGGGATAGTTTTCTTAAGAAGGCAACTGATTTTTATGTGCTGACTTTGTATCCTGCCACATTTCTGAGCTTGTTTATTGTTTCAGTTAGGTTTTTCATAGAATTTTGGGGGTTGTCTGTATATTACCATATCATCTACAAATAATTATAGCTTTACTTCTTTTCCAATTTAAATTCCTTTCAGTGCATTCTCTTGCTTAATTGCCCTAGCTAGGACTTCTAAATACTGTGTGGAATAGTAGTAGTAAGAGTGTACATACTTGTCTGTTCCAGATCTTAGTGAGAAAGTTTTCAGTTTTACTCCATTGAGAATGATACTAGCTGTGGATTTGTCATATCTAGCTTTTATTATGTTAAGATAGTTTCCATTTATCCCATTTTTCTAGGGTTTTCATTATAAATGAATGCTGAATCTTAACCATATCCTTATCCTTTCTCAGCATCTGTTGATATGATTATGTGCTTTTTGTTTTGTTGATGTGGTGAATTACATTGACTTTTGTGTCCCTGGTGTAAATCCCACTTGGTAATGATGTATTATCTTTTTAATGCATCGTTGGATTCAGTTTGCTACAATTATATTGAGTATTTTTGCATCTGTGCTCATTAGATAGTTATGTAGTTTTCCTTTTTTGTGTTCTTTGTTTGGTTTTGATAGTTGTGTATTGTTGCCCTCTTAAAAATGTATTTGGAATAATTCTTTCTCTCTTTTTTGAGCTTGAGCATGATAGGTATTAGCATCTCTGAAGGTTTGGTACAACACATTTTTGAAGCCGTGCAGTCCTGGACTTTTGTTTTTTGGGAGAGATTTGAATACTCTTTCAATTTCCTTGCTTGTGATTGTTTTGTTTAGGTTTTCTATTTCTTCCATGTTCAGGCTTGGATGATTGTATTAATTCTATGAATCTGTCTATTTCATCTAGTTTGTTGAATTTGTTTTCATATAAATGTTTATAGTAATGTCTTATCATTCTCTGAATTTCTGCAGTGTTTGTTGTAATGTCTCTTAAATTTTTGATCCTATTTACTTGAGTTTTCTCCCAATTTTTCATAATGAACCTAGCTAGAGATTTGTCTATTTTGTTTATTTTTTTCAAAGAACCAGATTTTTATTTCATTGATCTTTTGCATTGTCTTTTGATTTCTATTCCATTTATTTCTTTTCTAATTTTTATTACTTCATTCTGCTGACTTCTGGATTTTTTTGTTGTTCTTTTTCCAGTTCCCTGAGATGAACAACAAGGTTGGTTGTTTGGGGTCTCTCTGGTTTTTTAATGTGGTCCTACATTGCTATTTACTTCCCTCTTATTACTGCTTCCCTCTTACTGCTGCATTTGCTGTGTCTCATCCATTTGGAAAGGTTGTGTCCTTATCATTTGTCCTGAGGTTTGGTTTATTTATTTATTTTTTAATCTCGCCTTGTTTTTCTCATTAACCCAGCACTCATTTAGTAGTGTATTGTTCAGTCTTCATGTATGAAAGTATTTTCTTGGTTTTCTTTTAGTAGTTGACTTGTAGTTCAGTACCTTTATGGCCATAGAATATACTTGGTATGTTTTCTGTCTTACAAACTTTTTTGATATAGTCTTGTGATGCAGTATGTGTCAGTCCAGGTCAAAGATTTATGTGCAATTGACAGAAATATTTATTTGGCTTTATTTGAGTCTAGTCAACTAGATCCAAATGTTATGTTCTTTCTTTCGAGCAATTACAACCTTATATATTTTGTTTCATTGGTGTCCATTGGTGAGAGTGGGCTGTTGAAGTGTTCAACCACCTATGTATTTTTTCCAGTGTCTGATTTTAGATTTGATAGTAGTGGTTTGATGTAATTTGGTGCCACATTGTTTGGTGAGTATATATTGATGTGTGTTACATTTTCTTTATGTGTTGTTCTCTTGATCATTATGTAGTGTTTATCCCTGTCTCTGTTACTTTTTTAAGCTAGAAATTTATTTTGTCTGAATTACAAGTATGGCTGTTTCCACCTTCCTTTTATCTCTGCTTCTTGTTACTTTTTAAAGCTAGAAGTCTGTTTTGTCCTAGTACAAGTATGACTGTTCCTGCCTTCCTTTGGGTGCCATTTGCGTGCAGAATTGTTTTCCATTCTTTTACTTTCAGTCTATGTTTATCCTTGTTACTTAGGTGTATTTAGGGACATTCTGGCAGTAGTCTAATGCAGCTAGATACTCTGTGTCTTTTTATTAGTGAGTTCAGTGTATTGACAGTTTTAGAGATTATTGACAGGTTTTGCTGATACCTATTTTGTGTATTTCTGGTGGTGCTTCTGAGTTGTAGGCTTTTGTAGTGTTGCTTGGAATATATTTGAAAACAATAAGGAAACTCAGAACTCACTGTTGTGCTGCTTTTCAAATTGTAAGGTATCACAGAAGTGTACCTACTTTTTCCTATTTCTCAAAATCTTCAGTGCTGATGTGTGTTTTGTTCAGGTATGGCTACTCCATCTTGACCAAAACTGGAATCTTTGTATTAAATTTGAAAGACTATAGCTAGCCTATAAAACTTAAATTGTGCTTATGTACAGATACACCTCAAGCTGTGACGTTTTCAGACGTTTTAGTGAGAGAGTCTTACTTAATTTAGGCCATTTTACTATGTGACTTTGGACACAGACCCTTGATTTCCTTGTATAAGTGTTGAAATATTGGATTAGATTCCCCAGGCCTCCTTCAACTAACATTCAGTAGACTTACAATCATTGAAGTGCCTTTTTGAAAGTTAAGGTTTGGTATAGTATTGTGATAGAGGAAGGAATTTAGGCTTTGAAGCTGGCCTATATTTGAATTCTGAAAGAGGGGGATTCATAACCAGTGGGGGCATGGACCCCAGAACCAATTTCACTGGACTTGCATCTTGGCTTTACCTTTACTAGGTGTGTGACCTTGGGAAAAAATTTAACCTCTCTGTTTCCTCTGATAAAATGGAGATGATAGTATTCATCTTATGGGTTTTCATGAAGATTATATGTTATTGTATGTAAAGCACTTAGAAAGTGCTGTCACATAGTATATACTATATAAATGTTTATTATTTCTATCTGACTGTGTAGCTTTGAGCCAATCTTAATCTGAACTTCAGTATTATCTTTTGAATAATAGGGATAATTATAACTACCCTATAGTTTAGTTGTAGGGATTAGTGATTATACACACATACCCTACACAAAACACACATTGCACAATAATTTGTGTTATGTTTATTAATTAGATTTAATGGGAATTAGGTTCTAAATGTTTCTATTTTCTAGTTATTTGGAAATTTTTATCATAAAAAAAATCTTGATTAATATTCTTCCCTGAATTGCATAGAACGGAAGGATGCTGAAGGATGGGAGACTGTTCAGAGAGGAAGGCCTGTTCGTTCACGATCAACAGTAATGATGCCAAAAGTTTCCTTAGCAAGAGATGCATTAAGGTCAAAGGATGACAGTGATAAAGAAAATGTACATCTTTTACCTGATGAAAGCACACAAAAAGATGAATTTGTTGGAGATGAACCTTCTAATACCATAGAATCTCGGCCCAAAGACTCATTACACTCTTGTGACCATCCTCTTGCTGAAAGAACCCAGGTAGTACAATCTGAAAATTCTTTAATGCCTTTTTATGCTGGAATGTCTCATTATTCTACATCATTTTAAACTTTTTATTGTGAAAAATTTCAGATCTACAGAAGAGTTGCAACAATAGAACAGTGAACTCTCCTGCACTCCTTACCTAGATACACATGTCTTATTTTTGCCTTTTCTTTCTCTATTTATGAGTCAAATACATATATTGTGTCCTATACATGGATAAGCATCACCATTCACCTTCAAATACTATAGCATGTATCTCATAAAATAAAGGAATTCTTACATAACTACACTGTAATGATAAATTTAGATAAATTTACATTAACTAATATATCTGATTTATCATCCATATTCAGAATTTTCCAATTGTCCCAATAATTTCTTCATAGAACTTTTAAACCTCTATTCCAAGATCCAATCTAGAGTCACATGTGGTTTGTTGTTTTGTTTATTTAATATTGCTCACCAGGAACAGTTATTCAGCATATCTTTGTCTTTCATATTAATATTTTGAAGACTATGTTTCAGGATTTTTTTGGTGGGATGTCCTTCAGTTTTTTGTTCATTATTCAATTTACCTTATGTATTTTTGATGGAATAAGTGTTTTGTCTTTAGTGTCACATGTGGTATCATGATTATCAACTCAATCAAATTTGTTACCTTTGATTACTTAACTGAACTGGTGTTCTTCATTTAGTTTATTTAAAATGGTGAAAATAAGGATCATTTTGTACTTGTTCTGCTTTTACTTGTTGCTATTCAGATATAATTTGCTAATATTTAATGCAATTCTTAAAGTTAATATCCTGTTACTTTTTTTAGTCTCTGAGATTTTCGTTACTTAGTTGATGAAGGAATACATTTTAAAGATATTTGTTCATGTAAAGATTCATGTTCAACTAGTATGATTTTATGTAAATGACTAATATATTTTTTGATTTGCTACATAGTTTAAGTAACTAAATCATAAAATAGTTGTAATATTTAATAGTGTAGAATAAAATCTGTTTTTAAAAATTCTCTAACTCTAGGATATTTATTTTTATTAGAAACTGTAACTCCACTTCCATGTTTTCCTTAGTAATGATGATGGCTCTTAATCCTACATTATGCCTCATGTTCCCTAATTCTTTAATGTATGTGTGTTTTATGCCTACATGAGATTGGAGGCTCCTTGTGAGCAATATCTTGTGTTGCCTTTTAATTTCCCATAATATGGAGCAGAGTCCTTGATATCAGTACATTTTGTTTTAGTGTAAACTTTAAAAAACTTTCTAATGTAGGAAAATCACTGAAAAATCATTTAACATCTGGTAGTTTTACAAAGTGTGTTTTAGCTGTATTAAATGAACAGTATTAAAGTTATGCTGTTTTATGTAATGAATAAACTTACATGTTTTGCAGGAGCAATGCATGCATAGAACTTTTTGAGAAATTAAACTATTGCTAAAATATTTCAGTATAAAAGTTCACTTGTTATGGTGGCCAAACTAATAATACTTGTTTTCTCCACTGTTACTCTAAAAATGGAATTAGTATATTTATATCTTTTCTCAACTCTACAGTTTAGCTTTGATATTGTTATATAAATGGTATTGATTTTTTAACAAACAGGGTTGACTATATTGTAAACTTCAGTAATGCTAATATAAATATTGCCAAGGAGATTATAAACCATGGTGACTGATGTATATATAATGTTGATGACAACATAAACAATGTGATACAATTTAAATAATGTTTTTGCTAAAATCAACACTTTGGGACACTTTAAGTTCTGAGTAATAATAGTATTTTTAAAGTAGTTTATACCATTTGGCCACGTTTAATATTTATATAAATAATCAAATTGGGGGTTTTATGGCTACTGCAGTGTTTATATAATATTTATTTAAGTAGTGATGTGAGTGACTTTTAAATTCACCAATATACATTTTATTTCTTGTACTTGGAGCTCATTATTTTGAGTATAGTTGAAAAATATCACACCTACCTTTCTGTAATCTGGTAGAAACTGAAATTAAAGGCCTGTTCCTAGTAACTACACCAGAAAATTTTGCAGAAATGGATAGGTATTTGGCCAGTGCCAATGTTGTATTTATTTTAGATTGTTTTCACATTTCTGTTGGTTTGTGTTAAATATTCCTAAAGGGAGGTGTGCAGGATGTTGAAACCTAAATACTATGAATTGCATGAGACTGCATGATCAGATAATCTGTACTTCTGTATGGTGTATTTCTCTTTTAGAGCTGAGGTTGGTGTTATGTCTTCAGTTGATACTTTTACATACTATGTTAAGATTATCTAAAGAGAAAGTTTCTTTTTTTAGTAAAGCACCCTTAAAATATATATTTTGATGAAAAATGCCTTCTTTTGATATAGACAGTCTTTGTAAAAGCCATGTTAAATACCTTTTGTAAATATAATCAACTTTCTAGAGTTTTTATTATCTTTCATTCATTCTTCAAATATATTTTGTTAGTTCACAGTGAGTACATTGGATGATATCAAGACCACTGGCAGTAGTTTCTTACAAGACAATTCTATGCGAACTTCGGAAATACCTGCTGTTCACATTGATTCAGAGTATGTTTCAGTTACTCAGCAAGTGGACACATCTTTGCAAATCACTGAGGATAAACTTTCAGCAGAGAAAGCACCGATAGAAAGTGAAATGGACCCTTCAGATATTTCAAATGTGAGTGCTGCTAACCTGGTAAGAACAACTTATCAGAATTCTGAGTAAATATACTAAAGAGATATAAACCTCGATAATAGTAAAAGCCCTTTTTTAAACAATGCATTTTATATATGTGATTCCGTAGTAATATTTTATTCTTAAGGTAGTTTTTTGATATAGCTAAGATTCTTGTTTTATGGAGGAAGAAAATAAGACTGTGATTTAAGTAACTTGTTCAAAATCATTGAGCTTGTATGCGATTTGATCAGATGTTCTTTAGGATTAAGAAACTAAACCAACAAAAATAAAGTTGTCGGGACCTGACTGGTGACGCAAGGGTTAAAGTCTCAGTGCTATCAAGCTATTGCCAGGATGACATGAGTTTGATCCCCGGCCAGGGAGCTAACCCACATGGCACAGCAGACCTCTCCTGTCTCACCCGCTGATCCCCTCAGCAGTGTATTTCAGTAGATCTCCCTGTTCTGCTCCCCATTGTATGTCTGGTGAATCCTCTCACTCCCCGTACCTCTGGCCTACACCCCTGTTCTTGTATGCATAAATAAGTAAAATAAATAAATAAATAAAGTTGTCTGTAACCTCTAGCACTCTGAGGTTGGGAGAAGGTGCCTTTGAAAATTATCTTTAGATAATTTTCTTTAGATAGCTACTACCATTTGCCTGGAGTTGATCTTTAGGATAAGATTCATTTACCATCCCTATTGCAGAATTTATGTGCATTGGTTTAGAATGTATTGGTTTATGGTTTGGGATGACTACTCATTTATGCTTATCTCTTCCTATTTCCTGCTTTATTATTAAAATATTTAACCTAAAGATAATCTAGAATAGGTCAGTCTAGTTTTGTTTAAAAGTAACTTTATGAATGTATAATCTGGTCTAATACCATCTGCTGATACCATCTTTCAGCATAACAAGGCATTAAGTTTTGAAAAAAATATGGATTATAGAGACCATTTACAAAATAAAATTTGAATAGTTTTTTTTTTTTTTGAAAACTTTTTATATGGATTTTTTTTTTTTTAAGATTTATTTATTTATTTATACAAGCACTGGGTACAGAAGTGCAGGAGGGTGAGAGAATTCACCAGAGCCAGAGCAGGGAACAGAACAGGCAGACTGACGAAATACACTGCTGAGGGGAGCAGCAGGCGGCAGTAGAGGTCTGCGTGCCATGTGGGACCCTCGCCTTTGGTCAGGGATCGAACCAGCACTCAACTGCTGCGCCACCAGGGGAGGCCCTGGAATTATTTCTTTTTAAAGTTACTTAGTAACTTTAAACTTTTTGTTTTGTGGAGGAATGTTGAAGTTACTTAGTAACTTTAAGAAGAAATAATACCATATAAAAAGTTTTTGAAAAAAACTATTCAAATTTTATTTTGTAAATGATCTCTGTAACCCATTTTTTTTTTGAAAACTTAATGCCTTGTTATGCTGAAAGATGCTATCAGCAGATGGTATTAGACCAGATTATACATTCTATAGAGAGAAATAACTTCTGGTTTAAGGGAAAAATAAGCTTTACATTAATAAGAAAGACAATAATGTAAAAATTATATATGTATAAATAAACATTTAAAAAAAGAAAGACAAATACTTAGATTCCTTTAATAAGGAGTTACAAGCAATTTGTTTTTTTAATGTAGGCCTTTAAGTGAGGTAAGCTTTAAGTGGTGAAATATAATTATGGTCTTATAAGTAGTGTGTTTAGTATGGGATAGAAATTAGTTACATTTATATTTTTTGTTGTCATAGCTCTACCATATTAAACTTATTTTGCAAATTGATCCTGTAGGAATCAAATATCAAAATAGGAAAAAGATCCCATACTTAAAAAAAAAAAATCCCATAAAAATACTTTAAAAATTCTTCCTTAAACATTTAAATTTTGATCACATGTGGAAATAAGCTTCTGTGTATTATAACCATTGGTTATTTTGCGGGTCACATTTATGTACTTGAAAAAAAGTTTTGCTTTTAAGGCGAACATTAATATGTCCTTAAAGGTCTTAGAGAATTTTAATTAAATCATGGCTTAAAAACAATTTCTTAATTTGGTTTGTACATCAGAGGTCCTTCTATGGGTCACTCTACAGAAACCACTCTTTGTTTTGGATTCTCAGTGAGGGCTCATGGAGAATTGCTGCAGTGGAGAGAGAATGGTTATTTGTTGTTGTTTTCCCATAATACAGTATTGTCACTGGGTAAAGTAAAAAAAAAAAAAAAACAAATAGCTGGGTAAAGTTAAAAAAAAAACCAAAACTTATATTCTTCTTATTTAACAGAAATTTAGCAAAAAGCGGCTGAAAACCTTTCTGTTTATGGTCAACTTCTGACAATATTGTAAAAATGTGCTAATATGAAGCCTACCTACTGTGGATCTGTTGATCTGTTTTTTCTTTTTTCCATTAAAGTTTATACTGAAATTTTAACTTGTAATACAAAATTCTAAATTAAGAAATAATGACATATGGAGATACTTGATTTTTCATTTTGAAAATAGTAAAGTTGTATATGAGTAATGAAATCATTATTTTGGCTATAAACTCAGCCACTAGTTTCTTTTGATTAGTGTTAGTGAGGTAACTCTTATTTATAATCTGTATTCTCATATTTTATGCAGTTTTCTTATGGGGAGCTTATTGTTGTGTTTTCTTTTTTTATCCAATGTAACAATATCTATTAAGGTGTTTAGATTATTTCCATGGAATTTCATTATTGGTTTTTGGTACCCCCTTTTTTTGTTACACCTTTTATTTCCTCTCCTCTTTCATATTTCCAATTTGTATCCTGTGTTAGCTTATTAGCCATAATTCTTTTTTTTCTAGTGTTCCCTTAAAGGATATAGTATACATATTTAGTTTATTGTAGGTGTTTATTAATTAATGATGTCACATTTATTAATGATATTGTTTGTGTTATTTCTAATGTTTTAAAATAAAGTGTATATGTTCAGAAAGTATCATCATGATTATAGCATTTATTCCTTTTTGTTCCCATTTTAAGATATTTGATCAATAATTGTTTGAATTTCTGCACTTAAATGAAATTTACATTTTTAATTAATAATAATACCTGTTATTTATATAACTTCACAGTTTCTCATACACAGCAGTCTAAGAAGGTAAGTCATGGTTATTGTAACATTTTATGGAATATAAAATAGATACTAGTTTTAGGAAACTTCTACATCACATAGCGAGGCGGTGGTTGAATCTATACTACCCCAGGTTTTGTAATTCTAGATCCCTGCTATTTTAGGCATCCTCTTGAATATCATTTGAACATAAAAAACGAGATGATTACTTAAATTTTGGGTCAAGTGATGATTTTTCTTTGTTGTTTGTTTTTAACTTTGTAGTCCATGGCAGAAGTTCTTGCTAAAAAAGAAGAGTTAGCTGATCGTCTAGAAAAGGCCAATGAAGAAGCCATTGCTAGTGCTATTGCTGAAGAGGAACAGTTAACTAGAGAAATTGAAGCTGAAGAAAACAATGATATTAACATTGAAACTGACAACGACAGTGATTTTTCTGTGAGCTTTTAGATATTTTAACATAATTGTTCAAAAGTTATATTCATAAATAAAATTTTTAGGCCAAAAGGACTTAGCATTCATCTAGTTCTATTTTAAATCATTAAAAAAATCATTATTATTTTGAGTGTAATTGAGATTTGTACAATAATCAATAGCACATCATTTTTTTTTTTAGCATTTTATCTTTACTTTGTGTTTTATATATATACTTCAGTTGACAAGTTAAAAGTTATTTTCATTTTACAAATCAATAACTTGAAATTAAGGAAAATTAGAACTCAACATTACTCAGATTATAATTGTAGAGACTGAAAAAGAATTCAAGAAATTTTCCTTATTTTACTCTAACAATAAGCAAACACACTGCCTTGCTGTCACTATACAATGAGAATATATATCTTGATAAGAGGGATTTCTTAAGGAATAAAAATAACTTGAGTTTCAGATATTTTTCCATTAAATTGTAATGCCTAACAAGTAATCTTGCTCTTTTGATATGTGCTCTGAATATGCCAGTTTATGTAGTGATATTAATAGGCATATACATGTCTTAAAATTATTTCATTTGTATCTGCTGTTAATGGCAAGTAGTCTTGTCTTCCTCTTAAAATACATAGGCTATGGTGTATTTTTATCTTGGTGATTATTGTGACTATAACAGGCATATGGCTGTTTTATGATTTTGAATCATCTTATTAAGTGAAATGTATGAGCAAAGATTTGAGAATGCCATATGTAGTTTAATTTTTAAGGTTATGATTGTATCCAAGTATTTGTTTTTCAATTTTCCTTATTACCTTTTAGGCCAGCGTGGGCAGTGGGAGTGTATCTTTCTGTGGTATGTCTATGGACTGGAATGATGTCCTTGCAGACTATGAAGGTATTGTGTGTATGTTTGTAAAAAAATAGATTATTTTATTATGTGTAGTTTCTTTGCAAAAATAAAAATAATAGGGAGAGGAACTGCTGATGCCTTTTAAAAATCTGTTTGCAAAACATATTTTTATAGAACTCTGTTATTAAACAGTAACAGTGGTTTTGTTTTTTCTGAACAGCCCGTGAATCCTGGCGTCAAAATACATCCTGGGGAGATATTGTAGAGGAGGAACCTGCCAGACCTCCAGGACATGGAATTCACATGCATGAGAAACTCTCCTCACCATCTCGTAAAAGGTCTGACGTTTGGAATCGATTTGGAATATTCACAGAAAGGAAGCCAGCTACTTTCTCAACATGTAGCGCTGCTGCATAACATTTTAAGACACTTTACTTTAGGACAGTTCCAGAACCATTGAAAAGTGATGATGTTTTCCTGAAATGTTAGCCCCAAATTAGTTTTGTATATATTGTATATTTATTTTATAAACTTTGGCGACTAAGGAGAATATTTTTGACTTTATTATGTAAACATTTGTGCCTCCTGTCCATTTGTTTGTATTAATAGAACAATCGCAGAATCTAAGAAGAAACTTGAGGAAAAGCAAATGAAAGCACAGCAGCTGAGGGAAAAGTTACGGGAAGAAAAAGCATTAAAGCTTCAAAAATTGTTAGAACGGGTGAGTTTTTAATTGATAGGATATTATGATAACTGTAAATTAATAGACTTCTTTTTCTTTTTTCTTTTTAAGCTATGTTTAGTTATTCACTTAACATGATTTGTGATACTATATGTTTTAGAGGTTAGGCTCACACCTCTGTAACTGTGTTACCAAACCACACACACCAATAATCTTCCAACATTGTCCATTGAGTCCCCCATCTCCCTTTGCTGTTGTCCTCCACCTCCCTTTCCTGGTAGCCACAGTTCAGTGTGATTTCAAGGGTTTGCTGTTGTTTATTCGTTTGTTTTGTTTTTTAATATTCCACACAAGAGGGAAATGATCTGGTATTTGTCTTTCTCCTAATTTATTTTGCTTAACATAATCCTCTCCAGTTCCATCCAGGTTACTGGAAAGATACTTAGGTTGTTTCCATCACCTGGCTATTGTAAATAGTGCTTCATGAACATAGGATTGCATATATCCTTTTGAAATTAGTATTTCTGTAATCTTGTCATCTTCATGTGAATAGCTAGTAGTAGAATTGCAGGATCTTATTGTAGATCTTTTTATAAAATAATTTGAGAAACCTACATACTGTTTCCCATCTGGGCCAACCTGTATCCATTCCCACCAACCCTGGAGAAAAAGGTTTCTTTTTCTCCAAATCATTCCCTTTTGGCTCTTCTGCTCATTTTTCTGTTGAGCATGAGTTCTTTGTAGATCTTGGATATTAGTCCCTTGTCAGATGCATGATGTACAAATATTTTTTCCCATTACCTGTATGTTTTTTTTTTTTTATGATAGTTTTTGTGTTTTTTTTTTTTCCTGAACAAAAGCTTTTTAGTTATATACAGTACTATTTATTTTGCTGTTTTTCCTGCTTTTGACCTAGAGGCATCCCTGACCACCAGTGACTTATAATGTTTTGTCTATGTTTTCTTCGATGTATTTGAAGATATTAGGTGTTACATGCAAGTCTTTAATCCATTTTTAGTTAATCTTTGTGCATTCTGTGATGTTTGGTCTAGTTTCTTTCTTTTGTTTGTGACTGTCCAGTTTCCCAATACGATTTGTTAAAGAGAATTTCTTTTACTTAATTGTACAACTTTGGCTACTTTGTCATGTTAACTGACTATACAACTGTGATTTATTTGTGGGCTCTCAATTCTATTTCATTCGTCTGTGTGTGTCTCCCTTCCCCTCCCAATGCCGTATTTTGATTACAATAAATTTGTAATATAGTTTGAAATCTGGGAGCATAATATCTCTTTTTTTGTCAAGATTGCTTTGGCTATTCAGGGTCTTTTTGCTTCCGTATAAATATCAGTAGTACTTGTTCTATTTTTTTAATATTTATATATTTATTTTACATCATTGTTCAATTTTGTATAGTGTTTGATTTCTCCTCTCAGGTATAGTCCCCATAAAATTCCTACTACCAATTCACCCGTGAAACATCGCCATAGTCCCTTGTGCTAGCTACCTTTTTAAATGCAATCATAAATGGTATAAGTGTAAATGTCTTTCTCTTCCAGTTGTTTCTGTACAGGAATACAACCGATTTATTTATATTGATTGTATAGTCTGCCACTTTACTGTTCTGATTTGTTTTTAATAGTTACTTAGTGGAGTGTTTGGGATTTTCTACGTATATCATTATGTCTTCTACAAATAGTGATTGTTTTACTTCTTTTCCATGGATTTCTTTTATATTTCTCATACCTAATTATTTTAGCTAGGACTACTAATATTATGTTGAATAATTGCGGTGAGAGTGGACAGCCTTGACTTGTATCTGATATTAAAGGAAGAACTTTCAGTTCCTCACCATTGAGTATCAGTATGTTAACTGTGGGTGTGTAATATAAGCCCTTTATTATATTGAGATGTATTTTTAAATAATGCTTTCTCTGCATCTGTTGTTAATGACCATATGATTTTTATCTTCTGTTGATGTGGTGAATTATATTAATTTGCATAAATTCAGCCATCCTTGCATTCCTGGAATACCATTTGGTTATGATGTATGATACTTTAAATGCATTGTTGAATTTGGTTTGCTAAGATTTTTATCGAAGATTTTTCCATCGAAATTATAATAATTTAAAAAAAATTTTCTTACTGTAATGAATTATATTTAAACTGTTGGTCTTTAATTTTCTTTTTTGGGTCATGTCTTTATCTGCTTTTGTTATCAAAGAAATGTTTATCTCAATGAGTCTGTTTGGAAGCATTTCTTCTTGAAGATTTTGGAAGAGTTTGAGTAATGTAGGGTAAGTCTTTGATGATTTTGTGTAACTCACTAATGAAACCTTCTGCTCCTGGACTTTTGTGGACTCTTGATTACTGCTTCAGTTTCCATGCTTGTAATTGGTCTGTTCTGGTTTTTCGCTTCTTCCTGAGTTAGTTTTGGAAGGTTGTATACCTCCAAGAGGTTGTCCATTTCTTCTAGGTTATAGTAATCTCCTATGAACCTTTTTTTTCTGAGATAGCTATTGTTAATGCTCCTCTTTCATTTCTGATTCTGTTTATTAGAGTTTCCCCTTATTTTTCTTTTTGTTCATTTTTTTAAAGAACCAGTGTTTGGTTTTATTGATCTTTTGAATTTTCTTTTAAATTGTTTCATTTATTTCTGCCCTTATTTTTATTATTTCCTTCCTTTGACTGGGTTTTGGTTTTGTTAATGTTCTCATTTTTTAGATGTAAAGTTATTGAGAACTTCTGTTTCTTGATGATCCTTTGCTCTGAGTACTTGCTGTGTTGTGTAGGTTCTGGTAGGTTATGTCTTAGTCTCCAGGTCTTAAAAAATTCTCTGTTAACCCAATAGCATTCAGTAGTGTGCCATTCAATCTTGAGATTCACTTTTTTTTTTGGTTTATTTATTTTTTCTTTTATACATTTTTTTACCTCATTTTTCATTTTTGCACAATGTATGCATTTTCATCTTGGTTATAGTCGCCATACAATTCCAACCCCCTTGTTTTGATCCTACTTCCTCCACCCCCCCTAGTATGTCTCCAGTTTATAGTTGCTTGTTGATTTTGATTTTTACTTTAATTAGGTTTTTTCCAGGTCCCTTATTTAGGTTTTCTAAATTCCTGCTATGAGTGAGACCATCTGGTATTTTCCTTTTTCTTTCTGGCTTATTTTGCTGAGCATGATCCCTTCCAGCTCCATTCATGTTGCTGCAAATGGCATGAGTTTTTCTTTTTTGATTGCTGAGTAATATTCCATTGTGTGTATATACCACATCTTCTTGATCCAGTCATCTATTTTTGGGCGTTTGGGTTGCTTCCATAGCTTAGCTATTGTAAATAGTGCTGCTATAAACATAGGGCTGCAGGTGCTCTTTGGCATTAATGTTTCTGTGTCCTTTGGGTAAATACCTAGGAGTGGAATTGCTGGATCATATGGAAGCTCCATCTTTAGCAGGTTGAGGAATCTCCACACAGCTCTCCACAGTGCCTGGACCAGCTTGCACTCCCACCAGCAGTGCAGGAGAGTTCCTTTTTCTCCACATCTTTGCCAACATTTCTTGTTGCTGGTTTTTTTAATATGTCCCATTCCCACTAGTGTAAGATGGTATCTCATTGTAGTTTTGATTTGCATTTCCCTGATTACAAGTGATGCTGAACATTTTTTCATATGCCTATTGGCCATTCACATTTCCTCCCTGGAGAAGTTTCTGTTTAGCTCTTCTGCCCCATTTCTTTTTTTTTACTTTTTTTTTTTTTTTTTAAGATTTATTTGTTTATGCAATAAGAGCCGGGGTATAGGTCAGAGGCATGGGAGGGTGAGAGGATTCACCAAAGAGCGGGGAGCAGAACAGGCAGATGGACCAAAAGCACTGCTGAGGGGAGCAGCGGGCGAGGCAGGAGAGGTCTGTCACACCTTGTGGGAATATCCCTGGCCAGGCGGGGACTGAATCTGGGCTGCAGAGGCTGCAGAAAGCTTCACAGCGCTGCGCTCAACCCACTGCACCACCTGGGAGGCCCTTTACTTCTTCTTTATCTAGCTTTGGGTGATTGTAAAGTTGTAGGAATTTGTCCATCTCTTCTAGATTGTTGAACTTGTTTGCATATAACAGTTCAAAGTAGTTTCTGATTATTCTTTTGATTTCTGCTATGTCTTTTGTGATTTCTCCTCTTTCATTTGTGATCCTATTTATTTGTGCTATCTCCCGTTTTTCCTTTGTGAGCCTGACTAGGGGTTTGTGTATTTTATTTATTTTTTCGAAAAACCAACTTTTGGTTTCATTGATCTTTTGGATTTCTTTTTTAGTTTTGATTTCATTCATTTATGCTTTGATTTTTATTATTTCTTTTCTTCTGCTGGTTTTAGGGTTTTTTTGGTTGTTCTTTTTCTAGTTCTTTGAGCTGTGAGATTAGGTTGTTTCTTTAAGTTCTTTCTTATTTCTTGATGTGAGCCTCTATTGCTATATATTTTCCTCTTATTACTGCTTTTGCTGCATCCCATACATTTAGGAAATTGGTGTCCTCCTTGTCATTCAGCTCAAAGTATTTTTTTAATTTCTTCTTTGATCTCATTAGTCTGGTGGTCTTCCAGTAGTGTGGGTTTCAATCTCCATGAGATAGGAGGGTTCCTTGCCTTTTTTTAATGGTTTATTTCTAGTTAGATGCCTTCATGGTCAGAGAAGATGGTTGGTATGATTTCAATCTTGGTGTATCCGTTGATGTTTGTCTTGGGTCCCAGTATGTGATCGATCCTGGAGAATGATCCGTGTGTGCTTGAGAAAAATGTGCTTGAGAAAGATTTTTTTGGATTTAGTGTTCTGTAGATAGGTGTTATGCCCATGAGTTCTAGATCCTTATTTAGAGCTTTAGTGTCCTTACTTATTTTTTGTCTAGTTGATCTATCCATTGTTGATAGTGCTATGTTGAAGTCTCCTACTTACATATGTGTTTTCTCTGATGTCTGTTTTCAGAGATCATAATAGTTGTCTGATATATTTTGGTGTGTCTTCATTTGGTGAGTATATGTTAATGAGTGTTATTTCTTCTTGAAGTATTGTCCCCTTTATCATAATATAGTGACCGTCTGGGTCATTTTTTACCTTTTTGAGTTTGAAATCTGTTTTATCTAAGTATAGCTGTTCCTGCCTTCTTTTTTTGTCCATTTGCTTGTAGGATTGTTTACCATCCTTTTACTTTCAGTCTATTTTTATCTTTTGTAGTTAAATGTGTTTCCTGGAGACAGCTAAAGGTTGGGTTTTGTTTCTTAATCCAGCCTGCGACTCTGTCTTTTTATTGAAGAATTTAGTCCGTTTACATTTAGAGTTAATATTGATATGTTAGCGTCTGTATTGGCCATTTTTTTTCCTCTGCTTTTATCTATTTATTTAAAAAAAATTTTTTTTTTGTCTTTTTGCGTTCTTCTTCATCCCTCTGTTGGTTCTGGCTTTAGGACTCCTTGTAGTATTTTTGGAGTGGGGGTTTAGTTGTAATGAAATTCTGGAGTTTCTGTTTGTCTGGGAAGGTCCTTATTCTTTCTTCCTAGAGGAAGGAAAGCTTTGAGGGATAGAGTATTCTTGGTTGGCATTTGTTGTCTTGGAGTTTATTGACTATGTCCCTCCACTCTTTCCTTGCCCGTAGTGTTTCTTGAGAAGTCTGATGTCAGCCTGATTGGTTTTCCTTTGTATGCTTTCTATTTCTTCCCTCTTGTCAGCTTCATTATTTTTTCCTTGTCTTGGATTCTTGGGAGCTTTACTGTTATGTGTCTTGCTATATTTTTCCTTTCATCATGGAAGTTTGGTGTTCATCTTGCTTCTTGTATGTCTATTTTCAGCTCCTTCTTCATGCTTGGGACGTTCTCTTCAATTATTTCCTGGAATATTTTCTCTGTTCCTACATCTCTCTCCTTTCCTGCTGGTATTCTTATAACTCTGATATTTCCTTTCCTCATGGAGTCAGTTTCTGAAGTCTTTCTTCATTCTTTTTCCTTTGTACTTCTCTTTTCTTTTCTGTTTTGGTTCTTTTTATTTCTGTGTCTTTGAGAGTACTTATTCGTTCTTCCATTTCATCTATTTTGCTTTCACTGTTTTTCCAGAGTTCTTTAGCTCCTCCATTAATCCTTTGATCTCCTGATTTCTTTCACTTCCCTCTTTAGGGACTCAGTTTCATTCTTCTGATCGTTGCTTATTTTTTCCATATCATTTTTGACTTCTTTCAGTTTTTTAAACATGGTAATTTTAAATTCTCTATTGGGAAGACTCATAAGTTCTTCCACGTCACTGGTGTTGCAGTCTGGTGTTTGATTGTCTTATTGTGATATTCTTTTCCCTGTGGACGTGCTTGGCTGCTTGTTATTTTTCTTCTCCCTGCTGCTTGTTTCTAATTTGTCCTATGCATTGGGACACTGTCACTGGTACTGGCCAGCATCTCTTTGGTGTGCTCTTTCTGGGATGTTGGGAACTGGTGGTCCAATGGAGTCCAACACTGTTATGCCAGAAGTCCAATAAGGCAGTGGTATTGTGATATGTTAATGGTTGCTGTCCCTGAAAATCTCCTCTTTCTGTATTTGTTTAATTCCAGAGGTGTCTCTTGAGGTCCCACAGACTGCCCTGGAGGTGGGGTGGTTGGATCACCCACTATGCTCTAAATCTCTGGGCTCTGACTCGTTGCCAGGCGGGACCTGGTTTGTGGGGCCTTCAGCTCACCTCCTGACTGTTGGGACTTTCTCAGTTCCACACAACAGCTTTGGAGAGCTCCAGAGGCACTCAGAATTCCCTGTCTTAAATATGGCTTATCTGCTGGGCGCTTCTCTGTGCCCTGGGTCTACGCAGGTGGTGACTGGGTCCCTCTCTGGGCTCTGACTCGCTGCTAGGCAGGGCCTGGCTTGTGGGTGCCTTCAGCACACCTCTGACTGTGGGGACAGCCCTTTCTCAGTTCCACACAACAGCTTTGGTGAGGTCTGGACACAGAATTCCCTATCTAAATATGGCATGTCTGCCGGGCACTTTGATCCCTCTGTCCTTAAGCCGAGGATGCTCAGGTTTCTTTGGTCTTTCCAAGGGACCACCTGAAAGTTAGTGGGGAGGAGGATGTGACATCTACAAATCCACTGTTAAAAATCCATCTTGCTTTGGAAACCAGGCTGCTCACTGTGTTTTCAGTACAGAATAGAGGAAACCTTCAGGTCTCAAAGATGGTCAGAGAGTAAGGACTGCACGTCACTAGGAGGGACCAGGTCTGTGGTTTATTTCTAAATGATATTGTGATCAGATAAGACACTTGATATTATTTCAGTCTACATAAATTTATTGACAGTTGTTTTGTGACCCAACATGTATTCTATCCTGGATAATATTCCATCTGCGCTTTAAAAAATGTGTAGTCATCTTTTATTGGGTGCAGTGTCCTATAAATAGCCATTAAACTCAAATGGTCTAGTTCCTCATTTAAGGCTATTGTCGTCTTGTTGTTTTTCTGCTTAGTTGATCTGATCATTGATATAAGTGGGGTGTTGATTTCCCCTACTACTATTGCGTTACTGCCAGTATTTGCTTTTAAATTTGTTAATAGTTCCCTTTTATGTTTTGATGCTCATTTTGGTGCATATACATTGATGAATAATATATTTTCTTTCATATAATGTTAATGTTGTTACCTGTTTTAATTAGCAGTGTATTTTGTCTTATGTAAATATGGTTTCTCTGCCTATTAGCTTGCGTGATTATTTTCCAGCCATTTACTTTGAGCCTATATTTATCTAAACAACTACTCTGCCTTTTGATTGGTGAGTTTAGTACATTTTTATTTAGGCTTATTATTAATACATGGGGATTTGCTACTGCCAGTCTGTCTTTATTTTAATGACTATTTACTTATACATTATTTTGTATACTTTTTTCTCCTTGAGTTCAATAGGAGCACACCTTTTAATACTTATTTCTTGGGGAGGTCTAATTTTGGCAAACTCCTTCAGCTTGATTTTCTGGATGGTGTATATTTCACTCTCTTTCTGAAAAAACCTTGCAAGTTGTCATTTTTGAGTATAGGTTATACATCATTACATCCTCTTCTTGCTTGCAGGGTTTCTTCTGAAATGTGTTACTGAAACTGCACTTTGCTTTAGCTGTTTTAATTGAGGAATTTCCTGGAGAATCTTGTGCAGTGATTTGGTAGTATAACTGTTAAGTTAAGTTGTAGAGGAGATTCTTAGAGTGTTCAGAGGATTGTAGTTTCTGATTATTGTGATACAATGAAAGGAATATATATGGTCTCTGGAGATGGCCAACTTGGCCAGATCCTTGTTTTAATCATATAACATATTCCCTGGACAAATTAATAATAGTGCAATTCTGTTTGGTTTTTTGTAAAATGACATATCACAGTTATTAACCTCTTATGACTGTTATATGTGGCAAGTATATAGAACAATAGCATAGTACTAGAATGGCTTTTGCCTAGTGTATATCCTTATTGTAAAACATGGCTGATACAGGTAAGTATTGTATTATTGTTATGTATGCTATGTAACAGATGACCTCACAACTTACCAGCTAAATATGAAAGACATTTATTCAGGTACAATTTCTGTGACCATGGGAACTAGTGTTGTGACTTGACTTGTGAACCTTGTTCAGTCGTCTGAATTTGCAGTCAAATTGTCAGCTGGGGCAGACAGTCATTTGGAGCAGGAGGATCTACTTTCAGGTTTACTCATGCGGTTATTGTCAGTTCTCAGTTCCTCTTGGGCAGTTGGCTGTAGACCTCCCTTTTTTGGCTCATGGGCATAGGTCGGTCAGGTGTTCTTACGATACAGTAACTGGCTTTGACACACAAGGTAATCCATGAAAGGTAGAGAGGATGGGAGGAAAAGACTGAGGGAGAATGGATAAGTAGACTGTAGTAATACCAGGTAGCTTGGTCATTTGGCTGTATGACAAAATCACAGGTGAACTCCTTTGTAACCTTTTGGTATTGAAAGGAGTACTATAATGCATAGGCTAAACATTATTTGCATTACTTACACTGTATATTTTAAAATTGGGAGATAAATTGAGCCAAATAATTTGAATACTCATAAAATTGAAGTAGCATAAGAGTCTCTAGTGCAGTAGTAAAATTGGAAAGGGAGATAATCTGTGATATTTCTCTTGATCTGAATCTCAAGATTTGTTGTTTTATCTTAATTATTTAGAATGAAAAGATGAAATATGAAAAGCAGTGTCCATGTTATGGGTTTCTGCAACAGTAAAGATATAACTTAATTTTCATCTTTATAGTAGTGGTCTAACAGAACCACAATTTCTCCTCTTGTGTCTCATCATACAAATAAAATTACATTTTTTCATTGTATAATAATACCTTAGTATTCATGCAAACAAAATCATAAATTCTTGAAATTTTGCAAAACAGCAGTTTTCTGGTTTGATATTCCTGTTAATGTAAGTCTCTCTTCAATGAATTTTAATGACAAATCCCACCTTCTCTTTGTATAATGGATTATTATTTCAACACTGTTCTACAGTATGGTTTTATCTGATAACCACAATAATTCTATGAGATACACAAACAGATACTGAACCCCATTTTACACGTGATAACTATAAGAAATGTTGGGTTCTCTTTCTGGATCACATGAATGATAATTTTCAGAGCTTGGGCTTTATGGATCTGTTCTTTATCTCATAAGTCAATGCTGCTTCTACATCATGCCCTATTAGATGGTTAAACACATAAACATGTAGCTAAAATTCAACTGTAAAATGTCAGTTTTTTTCCCACTCATGATGAGCCAGCATATGGTTTTCTCTACTTCATTCTTATTGGTGCTGGATCTGATGTGCTCCAGCAGGAGCACAGAAAAGTCTGTCACTTATTTTATTTATTATTGCTTTAAGGAATAAAGGTGGTTATTATATTTATTTTATATCTACTGCATGCAAAAGTCATGTGTCTTCATAGAATATTTCTTTTTTAATGGCATGATTATTTGATTATTTCATTTTATTTACTGTGGTTAATTTTTATTTATATATATTTTATGTCATCATTTATTTTTAAACAATGTTTGCTACCCCTGCCCCCAGAGGTAGTTCTCACAAAATTTCCTTCACCAGTGCACCTGCGCACCATCACCACAGTCCCCTGTGTTCCTCCCTCCCTTTCTCGGATCCCTCTCCCTCCTCTTCCCCTCCAGGATGTGTCTGATTTGTAATTGTCTGTTTGTTTTTGTTGTGTTGTGTTGTGTTTTGTATTGTTATTATTTTTTCACTGATGTCTTACTTGATTCCCCTATATTCCTCCTATAAGTGAAACCATCTGATATTTTTCTTTTTCCTTCAGACTTATTTCACTGAGCATGATTCCTTCTAGCTCCATCCACATTTCTGTGAATGGCATGATTTTATTTTTTTGATTGCTGAATAGTATTCCACTGTGTGTATATACCACATCTTCTTGATGCAGTTATCTATTTTTGGGCATTTAGGTTGTTTCCAGGTTTCACTTGTTGCAAATACTACTGCAGTAAACATAGCAGTACAGGTGTTCTTTTGAATCAGTGTTTTTGTGTCCTTTGGGTAGATTCCTAGGAATGGAATTGCTGGGTCATATGGTAACACCATTTTCAGTAGATTGAGAAACTTTAGTAGGTAGTGGTTGGACCAGTTTGCACTCCCACCAGCAATGTAGGAGAGTTCCTTTTTCACCTCATCCTCACCAACATTTGTTGTTGCTAGTTTTTTTGCTATGTGCCATTCTTACTGGTGTAAGGTGGTATCTCAGTGTGGTTTTGATTTGCAATTCCCTGATTATAAGTGATGTTGAGCATTTTTTCATATGCTTGTTGACCATTTGCATTTCCGCTTTGGAGAGGTGTCTTAAGTTCTTCTGCCCATTGCTTGACTGGATTGTTTACTTTGTTCTTATTGAGTCATGTGAGTTCTTTGATTAGCCTTGTGATCAGTCCCTTATCGGTTAGATGGAGTGCAAAGATTTTTTCCCAATCTCTAGGGTGTCTCTTTGTTTTGGGTAATGTCTCTTCTGCTGTACAGAAGCTTTTCAGTTTGATGTAATCCCAGGTGTTTTATCTTTTCCTTGACTTTCTTTGCTTTGGGTGATGAGTCTTTAAAGATGTTACTGAGATGTTTGTCTTGTAGTGTTTTACCTATATTTTCTTCTATATATTTTATGGTTTCAAGTCTTATGTCCAGATCTTTTATCCATTTTGAGTTGATTTTTTGTGCACGATGAAAGGTAGTGGTCTAGTTTCATTTTTTTGAATGTGGTGGTCCAGGTTTCCTAGCACCATTTATTGAATAACTGTCCTTGTTCCATTGCATATTTTTGCTCATTTGTCAAAAATTTGTTGTCCATATATGTGGGGCTTTATTTCTGGGCTTTCTATTTGGTTCCATTGGTCTGTGTGTCTGTTTTTGTTCCACTACCATACTGTTTTAATTATTATGGTTTGGTAGTATAGTTTGAAGTTTGGAAGTGTGATACTGCCAGTCTCTGTTTTTGTCAGTAGGGCTTTGGCTATTTGTGGTTTTCTGTGGTTCGATATGAATTTCATCACATGAATTTCATCTTATTTGTTCTATTTCTTTGTAGAAATGTCATTAAGATTTTTATTGGACTAGCATTGCCTCTGTAAATTGCTTTTGTTAGGACAACCATTTTAATAATGTTAATTCTTCCAGTCCATGAGCAGGGGATGTCTTTCCGTTTCTTTTTGTCTTCTTCTATTCTTTTAACAGTATTTTATAATTTTCCTTACATAGGTCCTTCACCTCTTTTTTTTTTAATTTCTCTAATCGTTAGATTTTTTTTTAAAGGTTTATTTATTAATTTATACAAGCACTGGGTACAGTCAGAAGCACGGGAGGATGAGAGAATTCACCAGAGCCAGAGCGGGGAGCAGAGCAGGCATTAGGACCAAAGTACACTGCTGAGGAGAGCAGTGGGCGGCAGGAGAGGTCTGCGTGCCATATGGGACCCTCCTCCGGTGGCGGGGAGCAGCCGGGGATCGAACTGGCACTGCAGAAGCTGCGGGCAGCTTCGCTCAACTGCTGTGCCACCGGGGAGGCCCTCCTTCACCTCTTTTGTTAGGTTTATTCCCAAGTATTTAATTTTTGTAAAAGGGATGGTTTTCTTGATTTCTTCTTCAGTTTGATTGTGTATAGGAAGGCACTGATTTTTGAGTGTTGATTTTGTATCCTGCCACTTCACTAAACTGGTTGATTATTTTGAGTAGTTTTTCTGTGGAGTTTTAGGGTTCTCTATGTATATTATCATATCATCTGAAAATAATGATAGTTTTGCTACTTCTTTCCCTATTTGTATTCCTTGTATGTCTTTGTCTTGTCTTATTACTCTAGCTAGGACCTCCAGTATTACATTGAAGAGCAGTGGTGAGAGGGGACATCCTTGTCTTTTTCCTGATCTTAAAGGAAAGGCCTTCAGCTTTTTGCCATTGAGAATAATATTGGCTGTGGGTGTGTCATATATGGCTTTTATCATGTTAAGGTATGTTCCTTCTATTCCGAGAATTTCAAGGGCCTTCATCATAAAATGGATGTTGAACTTTGTCAAATGCTTTCTTAGTATCTATTGATATGATCGTAGGTTTTTATCCCCTTTTTGTTGATGTGTTGCATTACACGCATCAATTTTCATATGTGGAACCATCCTTGCAGTCCTGGGATAAAATCCATTTGATTCCCTTTTACGCATTGTTGGCAGGGATTTTGTTGAGGATTTTTGCATTGGTGTTCATTAGCGAGATTGGCCTGAAATTTTCTTTTTTTGTGTTGTCTTTGTTTGGTTTTGGTATTAGTGTAATGTTGGCTTCGTAGAATATATTTGGTGGTATCTCTTTTTTAATTTTTGAAAGAGTTTGTATAGGATAGGCTCTAATTCATTTCTAAACATTTGGTAGAATTTATTTGTGAAACTTTTTGTTTATGTTTTTGGGGAGGGTTTTGATTACTGCTTCAATCCCACTGTTTGTAATTGGTCTGTTTAGTTATTCTGTTTCTTCTTTATCTAGATTTTTTTAAGATTATTTATTTATACAAGCACTGGGTACAGTCAGAAGCATGGGAGGGTGAGAGAATTCTCCAGAGCCAAAGCGGAGAACAGAACAGGCAAACTGACGAAATACACTGCTGAGGGGAGCAGCCGGCGGCAGGAGAGATCTACATGCCATGTGGGATACTCGCCCAGCGGCTATGGATCAAACCGGCGCTGCAGAGGCTGTGGGCAGCTTCCCACCCAGTGCTCAACCACTGCATCACTGGGGAGACCCTTCTTTATCTACCTTTGAATGATTATATCGTTCTAAGAATTTGTCCATCTCTTCTAGATTGTTGAATTTGTTTGTATATAAGTGTTCATAGTAATTTCTGATTATTCCTTTGATTTTAACGGAGTCTGTTGTGATTTCTCCTCTTTTCGTTTATGATCCTATTTACATGTGTTTTTTCCCAGTTTTTCTTTGTGAGCCTGGCTATGGGTTTGTCTATTATTTATTTATTTTTTTTAAGAATCAACTTTTGGTTTCATTGATCTTTTGGATTGTTTTTTAAATTTCTATTTCTTTTATTTCTCCTTTGACTTTTTATTATTTCCTTCTACTAGTTTTAGGGTTTTTTGTTGTTGTTTTTCTCCCCCTAGTTCTTTGAGATGTGAGATTAGTTTGTTTCTTTGATTTCTTTCTTGTTTCTTGTTGTGAGCCTGTATTGCTATGTATTTTCCTATTATTACTACTTTTGCTGCATCCCATACATTCTGGAAATTGGTGTGCTCATTGTCATTCAAACTCAAAGTATTTTTCTCCTTTTTATTTATATATAGTATTTACATCGTTGTTCATTTTTAAACAATGTTTGCTGACTCTAAATATTTTTTAAGTTCTTCTTTGATCTCCTCTTTAGTCCAGTGGTCTTCCACTAGTGTGAATTTCAATCTCCATGAAGTGGAAATATTCTTTATTTTCTTTGAATGATTTCTTTCTAATATTATGCCTTTATGATCAGAGAAGATATTTGGGATAATTTTAATCTTAATATATCTGTTAATGTATCTTGTGGGCCAGTATGTGATCAATTCTAGAGAATGAACTGTGCCTGCTTGAGAAAAATGTGTACTTGGATATTTTTGGGTGCAGTGTCCTATAAATGTCCATGAAGCCCATGAATTCTATGTCTTTATTTAGGCCTCTACTGTCTGTTTATTTTTTGTCTCGTTGATTTGTGAGAGTTGGGTATTGAAGTCACCCACTGTATATGCATTTTCTTGAATATCTTTTTTCAGGGCTGATAGTAATTTTCTAATGTATTTTGGTGCTCCTTCATTTGGTGAGTATATGTTGATGAGTGTTATATCTTCCTGATGTGTTGTCCCCTTTATCATAATGTAGTGTTCCTGTCTATCTCTCTCTTTTTTTTTTAAAGATTTATTTATTTTTATACAAGAGCTGGGGTACAGGCCAGAGGCGCGGGAGGGTTAGAGGATTCACCAGAGACAGAGTGGGGAGCAGACAGGCAGAAGACCGAAATACACTGCTGAGGGGAGCAGCGGGTGGGACAGGAGAGGTCTACTGCACCATGTGGGATTCTCTTCTGCCAACCGGGAGACTGGGATCGAACCCTCAATACAGAGGCTGTGGACAGCTTCACAACGCTCTGCTCAGCCTGCTGCACCACCTGGGAGGCCCTGTCTATGTCTCTTTTTACCTTTTTTATTTTGAAGTCTATTTCATCTGATACAAGTATAGCTGTTCTTGCTTTCTTTTTGGGTCTGTTTGCTTGTAGGATCATTTTCTAACCTTTTACTTTCAGTCTGTGTTTACCTTTTGTAGTTAAGTGGAGACAGCAGAAGGTTGGATTTTGTTTTTTAATCCAGTCTGCTACTCTGTGTCTTTTTATTGATGAGTTTAGTCCTTTTACATGTAGAGTTAATATCGATACATTGGTATCTGTATTTGCCATTTTGTTTTTCTTTTTGTGCTTTTATTCCTTGCTTTATTCTGTTCTTCTTATTCATTCCTCTGTTGGTTTTGGCTTTAGGACTTCTGTAGAATTTTTGGAGTGAGGGTTTAGTTGTAATGAATTTCAGAAGTTTCTGTTTGTCTGAGAAGGTCCTTATTTTTTCTTCATAGAGGAAGGAGAGCTTTTCAGGGTAAAGTATTCTTGGTTGGCATTTGCTGTCTTGAAGTTTGTTGAATATGTTACTCCATTTTCTTCTTCCCTGTGATGTTTCTTTGGAGAGGTCTGATGTCCGCCTGATTGGTTTTCCCTTAAGTTATCTGTTTCTCCCCCTTTGCAAGTTTCATTTTTTCCCCCCTTGTCTTGGACTCTTGCAAGCTTTACTTTTATATGTCTTGCTGTAGTTTTCTTTTCAATGTGGTAATTGGGTGTTCTCACTTCTTGTATGTCTATATTCATCTTCTTTTTCATGCTTAGGAAGTTCTCTTCAATAATCTTAAATATTTTCTCAGTTCCTTTGTCTCTCTCCTCACCTTCTGGAATGCCTATAACTCTTATATATCCTTTCTTCATGGAGTCTAGTAATTGTTGAAGAGTTTCCTAATTCTTTTTCCTTTGTACTTCTCCTTTTTTCTTTTTCTTTTTATTTCTGTATCTTCTAGAGTACTGATCCGTTCTTCCATTTCATCGATTTTGTTTTCATTGCTTTTCCGAGAGTTCTTTATCTCCTCCAGTAATCTTTTAATTTCCTGCATTTCTTCTATTTCCTTTCTTAATGTCTCATTTTTGTTCTTCAGTTCATTGATTATTTGCCTCATATCATTTTTTTCCTTTTCATTTTCTTTATGCTTTTTAATCATGATGATTCTGAATTCTCTATTTGACAGGCACAGAATTCTTCCATGTTGTTGTTGTTGAGTTCTGTTGACTGATTTCCTTTTTGTCGTGTGTCCTTCCCATGTGGGATTGCTTGGTTATTTATATTTTTCCTTCTCCCTGCTGTTTGCTTTCTAATTAGTTCTATGTGTTGGGACATTGTGCCACTGGCGTTGGTGGGCCTCTCTTTGTGGTGCTCCTTCGGTGGTGTGGGAAACTGTTTCCAAGACCAAGTTCAGTACTGTTAGGCCAAAACTCCTCCAGGGTATTGATGCTGTGGCTGTGTTGCTGGCCACTGTCCCTTTTGGTTCCCTCCATCTGTGTTTACTCACTTCCAGAAGGGAGTCTTGGAGTCCCTGCCTTCCAACTATCAGCAAATTGGTGATTTTTTTCTGGTCACTAATTGGCGCCAGAGACCTGTACTTCCAACCTGTGCTTTTTCCCAGTAGTTCTCTGGAAAATGGAGTGTGGGAAAAGAGTAACTTAATTCAGGGTCTGTTGCTCATGCTGGGTGCTGTGTCTGCCCCGTGTTCACCTGGTACTGTGCCTGCAGTTGTACAGCTCCCACGCCCTGGATTCTGCACTCTAGCTCTTAGTTCTAGGGCTCTCATATCCAAAATGCTGCCTGTCACCCTGTGTGGTGCCCACTGTGTATGGCGTGTCCTACACCCTGGATCCCATGCCTGACTCTCAGTTCCAGTTCCAGAATGTGGGCTATTGCATGGGGTCTTCAATAGTCTTGCTTAACACCTCTTTTCCCTTCTTACCCCCGTTTGCATGGCCCACTACCTCTCAGAGCCTGAGGGTGTCTTTGGAATTCCTGGCCTCCAACTGTCAGGTATTTGATGATTTTGTTCTGATCACTAGGTGGCACCAGAGACCTTTCCTAGTATCCTTCCAGAACTATGCTTCCCCCCCACACACACCCCCCTTGGTCTCTGGGGAACAGAGTGGGGGATGGAGGGGATTGCCTCAACTGAATGGGGTTGTGCCTGCCCAGTGCCCTGCTGTTGTGGGGATCCCACACCCCAAATGTTGTACCCCAGTTCTCAGTTCTAAAGCTCTCAGATCTGGACCATTGGCAGTAGCCCAGTTCAGTGCCCACAGATATGGTGCCTTTTACACCCTGACCCCATGCCTGGGTGCCTGGTTTTTGATTACCCAGTGAGGGTCATTCACCTTAATGATGGCTCCCATGCATGTCCCCACAGTCCTAGGTCGTGGGCTGGGAACCTGGGTAGTGGTGATTCATGTATGCTTTTCGAGTGCGTGCACTTTTCCATGCCAGTTTACTAGTTGGCCTTTGGCTATTTGCAGGTCTCTCCGTGGAGTCTCTGTCTTCCTCTAATGGTGCTGAGTTTGTGATTACCTGGTGCCTTTGGCTCACCTCTGTGGAGGTTCCCACAGGGTTCCCAGTTCCTGGTGATGGGGCATGGTGCCTGCCTTTTTGCTCATTATCCTGCTTGATCTCTAGTTTGTTCTTTTTTTCCCCACCTTTCTGTTAGTCAAAGTGTGCAGGCCTTGTGGGTGTGGGAGGGTAGCAGTGTTATGATGGTTTCCTTTTTGTCCTCTGTTACTGCAGAATTCCTGTTTGGGCAGTTTGGCAGCTTCTCCAGTTTATCTTCCATGTCCCGGTTCTCACAGGGACCTGCTGCTTTTTCTCCTATTAATTGTTTTTGTGGGAGAACTTACTTGTAGCATTTTTTCACTGCCATGTTCATCAGCTGACCTTATAATATACCTTATAATATACCTTAGTATTTTTCTTATGTAGATAAATGTGATTTTTCAGGCTTCTCATCACTTTTCAACTTCTGTGATAAAATTATTCATTTTTCATGAATTTGGGTTATGGAGATGTTGAGATTTATGAGGATTAATATTACATGCTTTATATTTTAAGTGTACTCTATAGTGCTGTATAATAAAAACAGCAAATATTGATAATTTTATTGAGGCGTGTTTAGTACATTATTGTAAGAATTTTACATTTATTAACCCAGTCTTGAAACAACCCAGTGTTAGGTTGTTCATAGTATTATTATTGTCTTTTGATAGATTAGGAATTTGAAACATAGGCTAAAAAGTTGCCCATTTTACACAGCCAGCAAATGACAAAGGTAGTTTAAGAACTCAAGCAGTCTGGCTGCAATCTGATTCTTAATCATTATTCACACTTTTTAGGTCTTTCCTGATTCTAGATTTTAGTTTTAAAGATTTATTTATTTGTACAAGAATTGGGGTACAGGTCAGAGGCATGGGAGAGAGAGAAAATTCACCAGAGACAGAGCGGGGAGCAGAACAGTATGATGGTCCAAAGAAAATACTGCTGAGGGGAGCAGCGGGCAAGACAGGAGAGGTCTGCCGCGCCATGTGGGTTTCTCCCTGGCTGGCTGGGAATTGATCCCATGCTGCAGAAGCTGCGGACAGCTTCACAGTGCTCTGCTCAACCCACTGTGCCACCTGGGGCCCCTCATTCTAGATTTTATTTACTTCATAAGTTGTTTCCCTAATTGTGCTTCTTTAATGATTGTGTGTGCTAAAATTAATGTTGTGATAATTCACTGTATATAGGAGAAGGATGTTCGAAAGTGGAAGGAAGAACTACTAGATCAGCGGCGAAGGATGATGGAAGAGAAATTACTTCATGCCGAATTTAAACGGGAGGTACAGTTACAAGCAATTGTGAAAAAAGCACAAGAGGAAGAAGCTAAGGTATATCTTAGATTCTTTGAACACTGAATTTATTGTCCAGCTACTTTTCAGTTGTTACAGAATAGTAATGGAAGCTAATGTTTATCAAGTTTTTATTCTGTGCCAGAATTGACAGATCAATTTTAAAAGGTTATTTTAAAATTACTTGGTGCAATATCTTATCCTTACAGTAATCCTATGTTGTCAATCATCTATCTACCTACCTACCTATCTTTGCATCTACCTAGGTAGATAAAACTTTTGTGGCTTTATTGACATACAATTCATAGTGAGCAACACATATGTAGGCATCAGTTTGACAAATTATTGTCTTTCTGAAACTATACATACCATGAAGATAATAAACAGTTCTATTACCCTCAAAATTTTCTTCATGCCTCTTTGTAACATTTCTCCTACTCTGTTATGTGTTGCTGATCTGCTTTTTGTCATTACAGATGTTTGCATTTGCTAAAAATTTTGTAGGAGTAGAATCATACAGTATGGGTCCCTAACTCTGGTTTCACTCAGCATAGTTATTTTTAATTTCTTCTGTGCTGATATGTATATCAGTTCCTTTTCATTGCTGAGTATTATACCATTGGATACAAATACCGTAATTTGTTAATCCAGTCACTTGTTGATGGACATTTGTTTTCCTTCTATTTTTTGGCTATTACTAATGTAACTGTCTTGAAAATTCATGTACAAGTCTTTGTGCAGATGTGTGCTTTCATTTTGTTGGGTAAATACCAAGGAGTCTTTGTCAGAGTCTTATGATAGGTTTCTTGTTTAATTTTTACGGAAACAGTTTTCCTGTGTTGTTAAACTATTACACATTCTTACAGCAGTGGATGAGAGTTCTAGTTAGCCACATTCTCAGCAGTTTGATATGGTTAGATGTTGTAATTTTAGCCATTCTATTTTAATATGTGTGTATAGTGTTTCGTGGTTTTAATTATTTTTTTGAGCAGTTTTTCATGGGCTTATTTCCTTTCTGTATGTCTTATTTGGTGAAATGTTTGTTAAAATATTGTGTAAATTTTTAAAGTGGGATTGTTTGTCTTACTGAGTTTTTTCATCTTAATTGAGGTATACTGACATAAATTTTAAGTTATGTAAAGTGTACAACAGGATGGTTTGATAGTTTATACATTGTGGAAGAATTTCTGCCTGAAAAAGTTTACACATCTGTAATCTCTCATATTTATCATTTTGGTGTATAGGGTGTTGTTGAGTTTTACTCTCTAAGCAAATTTCAGTTCAATAACACAGTTATTTAATACATGCCCATGTGTACATTATATCCTTAGACACTGGGGGTGTTTTGTGAGTCCATATGAATTTCATACAGAGTTTGATCCAGTTCTTTGAAACTTGCCATTGATATTTTTTATTAGGATTATATTGAATTTGTCTATTACATTGGGTATGATGGTAATTTCTACAGTGTTAATTCTATTCCACAAGCAGGAAATATTTTTCCTTTTCTTGTGTCTTCTGTTTCTTTCAGTGATTTACCATTTTCTTTGTTTAGATCTTTCATATTTTCTGTTAAGTTCACTTTTAGGTTTTAATTTTTTGTTGAAAATATAACGGGGATTGCTTTTTAAATGTCTTCCTCTTCTATCCCATTGTTTACATATAGGAAGGAAACTGATTTTTGTGTTTTGATTTTATACCCTGCCAGTTTCCCAAATTGATTTCCATGCATCTATTCATATAAAACAGATTCTGTGATACTGTTTTTCTGTGTGTTTACCTTTCAGTTGCAGTTGTCACCAGTTTATTTTTTTAAATAAAAGTTGTTAAAGTTGGTGTTTATAAGTTGGTATATATAAGTATGGTTTATATGTTAAAAAATAGTATTTATGAAGGTATACTATTTGATGTTTTGATATATATCTACATTGTGGGACAATGACTACATTGTTGCTTATTATATATCACTTCTACTTAGTTACCATTTGTGTGTTTATTCAGCTTAAAAGTTTCAGGGACTTTCCATTGTCTTCATTGCTCTAGTTTTCTTTAATATTATTTTACAGTTTAAATATTATAATTAAATTGTATTATAATTAATTATTATAATTAAATTTTCTCATTCTCATTGGAAAGAATTAAACAATACACCAGACAAAACTCAAAATTTCACCCTCAAGTATAGCTGCCATTTAGGTTACTCTCAGACATCTCTTCAAAATAATGTTTAGCCTACACAATAAAAAATTTCATGAAGCAGAATTATACTAGATACTTCTTAATGAGTTTTAATCTTTCTTTTAGTTTCATTTTAAGAGAGGGAAGTAAAATTTTAGTAAAATTGAGGTAATTATTGAATTTGTAATAAATGTTACTGTATCATAAAAGACATTACTTTGCATAAATTTCTTCTATGATTATAAAAATAGCAAGAGTTTTAAGTTATTATATATCTATTAAACTCCATTTTAAGGGCCTTCCCTGGTGGCGCAGCGGTTGAGCGCTGGGCTGCGAAGCTGCCCTCAGACTTTGCAGCACCGGTTCGATTCCCAGCCCCTGGCGAGGGTCCCACATGGGGCGCAGACCTCTCCTGCAACCTGCTGCTCCCCTTAGCAGTGTATTTCATCAGTCTGCCTGCTCTGTTCCCCGCTCTGGCTCTGGTGAATTCTCTCACCCTCCCATGCTTCTGATTGTACCCAGTGCTTGTATAAATGAATAAATAAAATCTTTTAAAAAAAATAAATAAATAAACTCCATTTTAATTTCTGACAATTTTGACACAGTTCTTGCTAAAAAAAAAAAAAAAGAGGAAATTAGCACTTATTTCTTTTCATTTTCCCAATCTCCCCCAAGTTTTCATAGTTTATTGGTTTATTACATTTACATTTTGCTCTATAATTACAAATTCCTCAGTTTTCTTTTTATATATAAATGGGCTCACATTTATATAGAGAATTTTATTTAATTAATTTTCTCTATGATACAAGTTTCCATTGCTGTCTGAAATATTGTTATGCAAAACATGACTGTATTAAAGAATTTGCCTTAGGAATATTCTGCTGTTTCTTCCAGAATTGTCATTTAGTTCCTTATATATTTATTCTTATTTATTTTTTATTGAGATATTGTTGACATCAAAGTGATATATATTAAGGTATACTATTTGATGTTTTGATATATATCTATATGGTGGGACAATGACTACATTGCTGCTAATTATGTATCACTTCTACTTAGTTACCATTTGGGTGTGTACTGACAATATTTAATCTAAAATCCAGCTTCAGAATGAGAAACTGAACCAAAACTAACTTTCTCCAGTTCATCATTAGCTACACTTTACTCAAAAACTGCACTCTCTAGCAAAACTTGGCTGTTAAAATGCAATATATATAGGAAATTGAGGATGTAGTGTACATTTTCTACATGTTATACCTGTCACAATTTAAATATATACTGAAGAAAAATGACTTCTTGTTTAAATTTTGTTATCTCAGACTCATTAGAATAAATATATACCTATTTAAATCTTAATATAATTTGTATAGTTGCAAATTACAATGATATTAAATGGAACGGTATAAAATGATCTCTGAAAGAATCTTAATTTTTTTCTTATCAACATCAGACTATTATTTACTCGAAATCAGTTGTTTCTAAGGCTTTATTATGCACACTGTATTATTATTCAGTTTTGAGGTAAATATTGCAAGAAAAGACCTGTGTAAGTCATTGAATTTTTTCTTCTCTGCCTTATCCCTAGCCTGTTATTACACACAGTTATTTCTTATTTATGCCCTAGAATTAATTTGATTTGAAACTCACTTTCTTTGTTTCTTATTGAAGGTAAACGAAATTGCTTTTATTAATACCCTTGAAGCCCAGAATAAACGCCATGACGTTTTATCAAAATTGAAGGAATATGAGCAGAGGCTTAATGAGTTACAGGAAGAACGTCAGCGCAGACAGGAAGAAAAGCAAGCACGTGATGAAGCTGTTCAGGTAGAGTTCTGTTTGATAAGCGTTTATTGAGCATATGCCAATCCAAAGCTCTGAGCAAGGTGCCATTATTGTTTTCTATACTTTTGATTGGTTTTAAGTTCAGTTTTCTTAGATTTTCTGCTTTGGCCTCTGGTCCTAATTATTTGAATAATTGTCAGGGTTGCGGTGGGGGGAGGGTTGAGTGGTTGGAGAGATTCCTAGTAAAATACCTTTTTAAGCTGCCATAAACACATCCCTGACTATAAAGCATTTAAGAGCCTGAGAGATTCTTGCGATGGCTTAAGAGCTAGATATTTTTCTAATTTCTTTCTGTAGGCTTATGTTTTTTATTTATAGGTTTATAGATTTATAATGCATGTCATAATGCATTACAACATTTACTCAGGCTTCATTTATTTAACAGATTTTTGTGGAACTCCTTCCTTTTGCAAGATGCCTTTGTAGGGTACAGTGTTTTCTTTTGGCCTACTAATTTAAAATGTTTATTCCCCTCGGGAGTAGATTGGTTTTGTAGGTAGTTAGTTACCATGTAAGCTTAATTACTAGAAATATTTGCATCCCTCCTCAGTGTTCTCTAAAAGTGCCTTTATTTCTATTTTTGCTGTCATTTTCATTTGCTGAATATTTACTCTGTGCTAAAAACTTTGTTGAGTGTTTTCCTTTATTAATTACCTATATCTCACAACAAACTGTGACTTTTTAAAGTGAGATGACTCACCCAGAGCTATATATGTGGTTACTGGGTCCTCAGTCAGCATATCTACTAATATGAAAAAAAGCAAGGTCTGGGGAGAAGTTTTGTTAACTGCCCAGGGACTGGGATTGAATTGAAAGAAAGGTGTCCATTCAGCTAATAATTTGGTGGAAATTACTGGTGAAAAGTAATCTTATTAGGCAAAAATAACATGGGACACATTATTTCACATAGAAGGTTACCCTGTTTTGATGACGTATCTTCTGCCTTGATGATAATGATAATTATTGAGGATGTGCTGTATGCCAGGTATTTGTGGTTAGTGCTTTCCATGTATTATCTTGTCTGCTCTTCAAACTGTCCTCAGAAAGAACTACTGTTTTTGTTTTCTGCAAAATTAAGGCACAATTATAACCAGACCAGAGTTACCTAGCCAGTGAATCATGAAGTGAGGAGACACCATCAGAATCTGACCCAGTGCTGCTTCTTAAACCCACCATGTTATATTGCCCCAATTCTCTTTGCCAGAGAGTTTCTTCATTTAATTCCTTTATGAAAGCTTAGTTCTTAAAGAAAATCTGTTAATTATGATTTCTTCACCACTCTCTGGTATTTCTAGAACTATTTTTAAACATAAACCTTTAGAAGTGATTAATCATAAAATACATATTAGTTTCTCACATACTAGTTTCCCACAGAATATGTATTACATACTATTTGTGTAAAATAGTACTTTTTCTTATAATTATGTGCAGCACTGGTAAATGACATGAAAATCAGATACATAATTTTTATTTAAAATTTGGGAAGTACACCTAGCCAGAGATCTATTTAACTTGTATATGTCTATGTTAAAGACATGTCACCTTTAATTGTTTTAATTTTGCACATCAACTAAATTATCTTTTCAAACATTTCTGACATTAGGAACGCAAAAGAGCCTTAGAAGCAGAACGGCAGGCCCGTGTAGAAGAATTATTAATGAAGAGGAAAGAGCAAGAAGCCCGAATTGAGCAGCAGAGGCAAGAAAAGGAAAAAGCCCGTGAGGATGCAGCCCGGGAAAGAGCAAGGTGCTGCCTCTTTTGATTTTGATCCTAATGAACTTTTTGTAGTGTTGGAATATTCAAGTCAAGTTTTATAGATTTTTTTAGAAACAGTCACAAATACAGAAATTATACAGAAATTATAACTTGAACTCAAAATGGAAATCCTTTGAACTTTCAGGTTTTTTTTCTTATAAAGTGCTAATTCTAGTTTTTGGTCCATTTCTCTTTTGGGATCCTGTTTTCTTGATATTTAGGGATTATTTTTAGTAGATATTAATTCTTTGCCAGGTGCATATATTACAAATATGTTTTTAAAAGATTTATTTATTTATGCATACAAGAACTGGAGGAAAGGCCAGAGGTGTGGGGGGTGAAAGGATTCACCAGAGACAGAGTGGGGAGCAGAACAGACAGACTGACTGAAATGCACTGCTGAGGGGAGCAGCGGGCAAGACAAGAGAGGTCTGCGGTACCATGTAGGTAGCGCCCTGGCTGGGCATGGGGTAGAACTCATGCTGTAGAGGTTGCTGATAGCTTCACAATGCTGTGCTTAACTCCATATACCACCAGGGAGGCCCCCTGCAAATATTTTTGTAGGTGTGGTTTGCCTTTTCATTTTGATTTCTTTTTTTTTTTTTTTTTTTATCCACTGCCTGACTATTTTTATTTTTTTAAAAGATTTATTTATTTATGCATACAAGAACTGGGGTACAGGCCAGAGACGCGGGGGGAGGGGGTGGTGAGAGGATTCATCAGAGACAGAGTGGGGAATAGAACAGGCAGACTGACTGAAGTACATTGCTGAGGGGAGCAGTGGGCGAGTCAGGAGAGGTCTGCTTCACCATGTAGGTTGCTCCCTGGCTGGCAGGGAATCGAATTCATGCTGCAAAGGCTGTCATTCTGATTTCTTTTGATTAACACAATTCTTGATAGCAGTGTAGTAGAACTAAACAGACTGTGATTTGTGCTGTGTGAATCTTGTTTATGAAATCCTTTTCTGTCCTAAGTCATATGATACTCTTCAAAATGTAGTTTTGCATTATAAGTGAAGTCTTTACCTAAAATTGATTTTATTGTATGGTTTGAGGTAGGATACTCTATTGTTAAAACCATTTTCCTCCTGCTGATTGACAAAGCTTTCGAACATAAGTCAAATTTCTACGTATGGATCTGTTTGTAGGTTCTATCTTTTGGCTTCAGTGGTGACTTTTTCTACCTATTCAATTATCAGAGCTTTATAGTAACTCTTAGTGTCTATTACTGTTGCTCCTTTTATTTTTTTTATCAGGATTGTCTTGGCTCTTTAGCATTTTTATGTTAGTTTTAGAATCAGCTTGCTCAGTTCTATATTAAAAAAAATGTCAAAAGTTTGGTATGGAATTGAATCTGTAAGTTAATACAGAGATTATTATTTTTGATAATGAATCTTAGAATTTGTGAACATACTTCTAAATTACTTTTCTACTCTTTAGGTGCTTAAGATGTGTTTTTGTAAGGTTTATAACTGTTTTGTAAAAACATTTTGTACTTTTTTTAATGTGGTAAAATATGCCTAACATAAAATTTACCAATTTCAGTCATTTAAATTTGCAGTTCATCAGCATTAAGTATTAAGTATTCACATTGCTATGCTCCCATCACCATCATCCATCTCCAAAACTCTCTTCACCTTGCAAAACTGTAACTTTATAGCCATGAAGTGGTAATTCCACATTCACTCTTCTCAGTACCCAGCCCTTATCAAAGTTCATTCTATAATCTATTTTTGAATTTGACTTCTCTAGCTGCTTATAGGTATTTGTGTTTTGTGATTGGCTTGTTTCACTTATCATATTGTCTTCAAGATTATCCATGTTGTAGCAAGTATCAGTTTGTTGAGACTTTCTAGTTGTGAGTGGGCTTTGAATTTGGTGAACTGCTGCTTTTTGTCGTTTATTGAGATGATCGTGTGGTTTTATTTATTAATGAGGTATTTTACATTCATTCATATTTGGTATGAAACCAACCTTGCTTTCCTGGTTATTGTGTGTTCTTGGTTATGTCTACTGTAGATGGTCTGTAGTCTTTTTTTTTTTTTTTTTGTGGGACCCTCGCCGGCGGCTGGGAAACGAACCTGCGCTACACAGGCTGTGGGCAGCCTTGCAGCCCAGCGCTCAACCGCTGTGCCACCAGGGGAGGCCCTGTAATCATTTTTAACGTTGTTTAATTTTCTTATGGATGTGATCATATGTCAAGGCAGTAAAAACCTCCTAGAATTTATTATTTTTTTCCTGTTCTGTTTATAGAAACTTTTTTGTAGGATTTGTATTAGTTCTTGTAATATTTCCTAATACTTACTGTAATGTTTTATTTGATCTATGAGTATTTAGATGTGTTTAGTTTCCAAATATTCTGTTGTTAAATTCTAAGCTTTGGATTGAAGAAGATACTTTGTATGTTCTCAAGCCTTTTGAATGTATTCAAATTTATCCCCTTGTATGTAGATTGTATTAGAGAATGTTCTGTGCTCTTGGGAAGTGTGTGTATTCAGCTGTTGGATGGAGTGTTCTTTAAATGAGAGAGGAAAAATTGATAGTGTAATCTAGTCTTCTGATAAACTTAACTGATTTTCTATTTAGTTGTATTCTTGAGAAAGGATTATTGTACTCTTTGAAAACTAATTGCTAATTGTCTATTTCTCTTCTTTAGTTTCAACAGTTTTTGCTTTATATATGTTGTTGCCTCAGTATTAGGAGCATGATTATAATGTATTTCTGGGTTATTGACCCCTGCATCTTTATGAAATGACCCTCTTTAGTCTTTAAAAGATATTTCGGGGCCTCCCTGGTGGCGCAGGTGGTTGAGCGCAGCACTGTGAAGCTGTCTGCCACCTCTGCTGTGCCGGTTTGAACCCCGCTGGCCTCAGAGCAACCCACATGGCTAGCAGACCTCTCCTGTCTCGCCTACGCTCCCCTCAGCAGTGTATTTCATCAGTCTGCCTGTTCTGTTCCCCGCTCTGTCTCTGGTGAATACTCTTATCCTCCTGCGCTTCTGGCCTGTACCCCGGTTCTTGTATAAATAAAAAAAATTAAAAAATATTTCATGCTTTAATATTTTTCTGCTTAAAATAGAGCCATATCTTTTTCTTTTTCTTTTTTTTAAGATTTATTTTATCTGTTTATGCATACAGGAACTGAGGTGTAAGCCAGAAGTGTGTGTGGGTGTGGGGGAGTGAGAGGATTCACCAGAGACAAGAGTGAGGAACAGAACAGGCACATCTACTGAAATACACTGCTGAGGGGAGCAGCAGGCGAGGCAGGGGAGGTTTGCTGCGCCATGGGGTTTAGCTCCCTGCCTGGGGATTGAATTCATGTTGCAGTACCTGGTGATAGCTTGATAGCACTGAGACTTTAGCCCCTGCACCGCCAGGGAGGCCTGAGCCATGTCTTTTTCTATCCTTCCCTTTTATTCTTTTGGGTCTTTTAATTCAAAGTATATTTTTATAGGCTATACATAGAGATGAGATTTCTATGTTTATACAGTCTGCCTGTTTAAGCTGCTTGATTGAAGTGTGTAGTCCTTTCCCATTTAATACAATCATTGATATGATTGGATTTACGTCTGCCATTTTGATGTTTGTTTACTATATGTCTTTTTACTATTGACACCTTTTTTGTTAAACCAATACTTTTTGGTGTATCATTGAATTTTTCTCTTGATTTTAATATATTTTGGTTGTTCTTTATTATAATGTTCATCTTTATTAAAGTCACAAGCTACTTAAGGTTAAAACTAACTTATTGTAGTAAAATAGAGCAACTTTGTTCTAATGTAACTCTGAATCCTTTCCTTCAATTTTTTTTTTTTTGGCATATGGTCTATCTACCTGTCATAGACCCAGTAACAGTGTTATAATTATTTTCTTATGTAAGCCTATATTTCTCAAAGTAATCAGGACAATAGAAGAAGAAATATATTTCTACATTTCTTTATATTTACCCATATATTTACCATTTTGGGTCTACTTATCTCCCTACCCCTACCTCCTCCAATGCTGGATTTGAATTATTCTTTGGCATCATTTCTTTTTCATCAGGTAGACTTCCTTCAATATTTCTTGTAAGGGATTTTTACTTTTAATGATTTGTCTTGATCTTTATATATCAGCTACCATTTTTAGTTTATCTTCATTCTGAGTGATAATTTTGCTGGATTCAGAGTTTTTGATTTTTCCTTTTTCATTATTTTTAATCTTCTGATTCTGTTGTTTCTGATAAAAATGTGCCTTTAGTCGTACTGCTTTTCTTTGTATGGTGAATTGTTTTAAGCTTTTCTGTATGACTTTATCTTTCATCAGTTTGGCTGTGATTTGTCTAGGTTGGTTCTCTTCATGATTGTATTGATACTATTTAAAGTTTTTCATATTTGGGGAGTGTTTTTGACCTTTGTTTCTTCGGATATTTGTCTGTTCTTTTCATGCACTTCTGATTTGTAATATTTTCTAATATTTTTTCATGATTTTGATGACCTAGACAGTTTTGATTTGTCCTCAGGTTTTTTTCTAGAGTGTTCCTCAATTGGGATTTGTCGGATTTTTTTTTTTCGTATGACTAGACAGATGTTTTGAGTTTTGGGGAGGAAGATACAAAAGTAAATGTCAACTACTATTGTTAGCATGTCAAAAGTTCATGCTATCAACTTGGCTTATTCCTGATTTTGTTAACTTTGATCACTGGGCTGAGATAGCGTTGGTCAAATTTCTTCATGCTGTTCTCCTTCAAATCTAGCCATTAAGTATAGATCACTCTAAAGAGTTGGGGCCACCAACTTAAGAGAATTACTGCATAAATTACTTTAAGTTATTCTGTATACAACATTTGTCTCTTCTCTCCCATTTATTAAATTCCTATAGTTTAGTGTATATTCATGTATATTTATTTTATACTTTGGTTTATAAACCTATGTTATTTTATTTATTTTGTGGCTCAAATTCTTCCAACTTGGACATTGAGAGCTCATTTATTTGGCCCCTGAGCCCTTTGACATCTTTTTATTTTTGGAGCACTTTCTTACTTTCTAGCACTGCAAGATGCTCCAGACCTATCCTGTGTTTTTCTTGCTTCACCCCTAGTATCAGCCATTTGTGTTCGGAATCCTAATTCCTTTATTGGAAATATTTTCTTTAACTATTTGTTTTTATTTTTGAGAGTTCCTATTTGTGCAGTCATTTTCATATTTTTCTTTATTTTGTTGTACTTTTAATTATTTGAGTAATTTTATAATATCTGTTTTGTAGTCTTTGTCTATTACACACAACTTATGTTTTCATTCAGACATAGTTTCAATGGCTGCATTTTTCCTAAGCCTGGTTACACTACTTTTGTATCAAAATTTCTTTGTGACTGTTACTTTCCCATTCCCTGTTTTTACAGTTTATGTCTTTTCTACTCTTTCTTGTGGTTATAATCACTTTTTTGAAGGGAATGGAGATGAATGTATGTTTAAAGCATACCATATTAAAGTGACAGTCCCAGGACTATAATTTAAGCCCACACTTGGTCCAGAAATCTGTTTTCACAACTAATAACCTCTGTTGCTTCCCAAACATTTATTGAACAATAAATCTGGTACTTAATTGGCACTCAGAAAAAAAGTTTTAACAAAGAATAACTTTTTAGAAAATATAAACTATTAAATATGTAGTTTTTACTGTTTTTTTTTTGTTGTTTTTTTTTTATAGAGACAGGGAGGAACGTTTGGCGGCACTGACAGCTGCTCAACAGGAAGCTATGGAAGAGCTACAGAAAAAAATTCAGCTGAAGGTAGAGATACTATATATATTTTTAATTAGAAATGTTAGGGCTTTAAATGGTACTTGAGATTAAAATTTTAGCTGTTGAATTATTTGTAGAAAACTTGAACTTACATTCTTAATTTTTGGATATTAATACTTGAATGATATGGCTACAATAATTTGAAACTCAATATGTGAAAACATTTTCATAACAGAGCAATAAAAGCAAAGGATTAAAGGAATCTTAGCCTTTCTTGTTTTTACCAAGCAATTTATTAATAGCTTTAGCTTCTGATATTCAGTCTTTTAACTATTTAGAAATAAATTAAAATGTCATTCCAATTTGTTTATTTAATTACAGTGCTTATTAATTGTACAGTTGTAGCTTAAGAGATTATTATAAATTGATATTTGCTAAAAAACCTTTACCAATGGTAGATACTACAGTTTCTAGCATTTAGGAGTATTTCAAATTGCATATCAATTATTTACATACTGGCTCTTCACATAGTAAATTCCATAAGGTGGAGACCATATTTTACTCTATGCATAGTTCTAGAACTTTATCACCCATTTGAATTTAATGCCACATGTATATATTGAGTCTTGTGATAGTAGTGGGGAATACAGACATGAGTAAGGCATAATTCTAACTTTTATGAAATTTGTAATCAAATGTGACATTCAAATACTAAGCAGATAATTTCCACACAGGAGCACTGTGGAAGTGTGGAAGAATTCATTTAGTTTACCATGAATGGTCACAGATTTCTGGGAAATACCATTAGAAAATAATTCATGAGATGAATCTTGAAAGAAAGATAAGTTCAGGGATAGAACGGATAGGTGGATGGAATGACATTCCAGCCTCATGAAATAGTATGGGCACAGAGTGAGTAGTCTGAAATAATAATTTTGGTTTGTTTGTGTGTTGTTTCCTGGGAAGACCACTGGAGGTGTAAAACAACTGGAAATTAAGTTGGTGTGGTCTTCAATGAGGTTAAACTTGGAATATGGGTTAGCGTGTCCTTTAGTCTATTCCAGGAAGTGTTTCCCAAAAGTGTGTTGTATGAAAGAATAGAAAATTTTACATGTCACTTAGTACAGGCTGGGTTTACTGAATCATAGTTAATGGTGGCATACTGGATGCTTTGTAAAGTTCCCATGTCAAAAACCTGGTTAGCTTTAACTTACTGTTTTCTAAATTTATTTGACCATAAATCTTTTCCACAAAACACTTATTAATATCCCACGGTATTGTTCCATGGGTCACACTTGAAACAGTACAGTGCATGTGGGGGATATTAAAGGACTTTATATAAATTATGATATTCATTGTTCATGTTACTGTTGAATTAAGACATTCTCTTATTTTAGAAGGTTTAATATAAATGTTGACTTTTCAACTTCTCGTTATAACTTAAATATATATATTTTTAATGTACTTGTACTTTGACTTCATCCTACAGCATGATGAAAGTATTCGAAGACACATGGAACAGATTGAACAACGAAAGGAAAAAGCGGCTGAGTTAAGCAGTGGACGACATGCAAATACTGATTATGCCCCCAAACTGACCCCGTATGAAAGAAAGAAACAGTGTTCTCTTTGCAATGTCCTAGTAGGTTCTCATTATCAGTATTATGGTGATATATTAGAATTTATTAAGTTTATTAAACTATGAAAATATCTTCTCCCAATTTTTAAAAACTCATCCTAAAGCACCTGCTGCACATTGTGGATTTCTTTCATGGTTTTTAGTGCCAAGTAAATAATACAAAAGTAGCATCAGCGTTTTGGAGTAGCAGTGCAAACTGCCAAAGCATGGAATTGCTGAGTGCTTAATGATAGTCAAAGTCTATAATTTTGGGTATTGGGACCAAAAAAGTAAAGGCACATGCCCAATACTGAAACATTAACTGTGATAGTTAGAGAAAATGATTACTGTTATGGTAGGTTACAATGACAGGCCTTTTTTGACCATTTTATAAGAGTATCAGAATTTTGTTTTAAAGAAAATATTTTTAATCCCAGTGCTAAAGTGATCTCAACTTACATATAGTGTAATATTGTGTAGAACATGTAATATTGTGTAGAATGTATAATATTTAAAATTAGATATAATTACATGTTGATCATATTGCTTTCATTTTATGTTTTTAGATTTCTTCAGAGGTATATCTTTTTAGCCACATTAAAGGGAAAAAACACCAGCAAGCTGTGAGAGAGAATACCAGCATTCAAGGACGTGAGCTATCAGATGAAGAAGTGGTAAGTTTTACTTTCATTCATTTACACATGTTCTTTGAACAACTAGAATCGGCTGTTTTATTATAAAGAATTCCAATTCCTATGTTCTCTGTCACTATTTAAAATTATACGAGCTTTTGGGCCTCCCCTGGTGGCGCAGGCGGTTGAGCTCAGCACTGTGAAGCTGTCCGCAGCCTCTGCAGCATGGGTTTGATCCCGGCTGGCTGGTGAGGGTCCCACACAGCGCAGCAGACGTCTCCTGTCTCACCCGCTGCTCCCCTCAGCAGTGTATTTCATCAGTCTGCCTGTTCTGTTCCCCATTCTGTCTCTGGTGAATCCTCTCATCCTTCCGCGAATCTGACCTGTACCCTGGTTCTTGTATATATAAATAAATAAATCTTTAAAAAAAAATATTAGCTTTTAATAGCTATTACAATATATTGTATACAATTGTCATTATTTTAGTATGCTTTAGTATTTTTAGTATAGGATGTAATTCAGTATTTATATAATACTAAACAGCAAATAATTATTATAGTTTAGCAAGAGATATAGAAACAGGAATTTAATATTTTTATTTATACAATTTTGGTAAAAAGGCTATGGTATTTTGATTTTCAATAATATATTAATGATGGCTGCATGTCTTGAAAATGGTAAACAATATAAATTGCTGATTTTGTATCTTTAAAAATATGTAGAAAATTTTGGAAATGAATTGTTAATTTACTCATAATTATTATTTACATGCAGTTTAGATTTGTATCAGTATTTTATATATATGTCTCATTCAAATGTTATTGAAACATGGAAGGCATCACTTTTTTTTAATCTATGTGTTTGTTGGTTCTGTTTGCAAGTACAGATTTTTAAAGGATGAGAAGTTCATGTGTGTCAGCATCTCTTAGAGGTGCTCAACTTGTGTGTAGGTGCTTGTATGTGTTCAACAAGTACGACATTTTGGTAGAGAACACGAATCTCAAGTATATGCCTTAATGAATTCTGCATATATACCACTCAGATCAAGATGGAGATCATTTCTGGCACTTTCTAAGGCTCCTCATGCTCAGTCCCAGTCATCCCTCCCAAAGTTAGCTACTAATACCATCAGTTAGTCTTGCTTGTTTTTGAGCTTCATACAGATGGTATCATACAGTATATGTACATTTGTGTCTGACTTCTTTTACTCATCCTGAAATCTGAGATTTATAGCCATGTTTATATGAAGCTATAGTTCCCTATTTTTCTTAACTTTCTGTCAGTGCTTTCCAGGCAGACTATCAGGAAACATATCTGGATAAAACTGGAGTTACTGATTTGCTAAAAGAAAGCAGCTTCACATAAAGGTGGTCTCAAGGATTTGGATTTGAGCTGGGTGGTTTGGAAGGGAGAGGGTGATCCAGGAAATGGGACTTTGCTCTGGACCGGATGCTGTCAGAAAGAAGCTGTGGCTGGTTCTTAATATTAACCTAGGTAGAAGGAACAAAGCTGTTGTTTTCTCCGGAGTTTCTGGATATTACCGGTGCTGCAGAGGCTGCGGGCAACTTCGCAGCACAGCGCTCAACTGCTGCGCCACCAGGGGAGGCCCAGCACTGTCATTTTGACTCACTTTTAGTGGTTTCTTCCTTTTGAGAATTTTTGCCCCTTAAGTTATACCACTTTGAATGCCCTGAACCAAATTCTGTCTCCTTAGCAAAGTGTGACTGCGACTTTCAGCTTGTACTACTAATCTTCCATGCCAAAAATAGACTTACATCCTTAAGGAAAAATCTAGAATGAGGATAGAACATAACACAAGTGCTTCTGTCTCTTAGAGATCATTGTCTTTGAAGCCCTAACTCTGTTGACTGTTCTTTAATAATGTATTTAAATAGATATTTTGTATATTTTGCACATACTTTGGAGTTGGAAGATTATTACAACACACCACTTCACTGTGATTGGAATTTGAAGTCTCTTTATGTTTAACTCCTGTATATTTATTTTTTTGACATAATGCTTGACACATAGTAAAGCATTTAGAAAAGCTTATTGAATTGAACTGAAATGAACTGAAAGGTTATACAGAATGGCTTTAGGTACTATTAATAAAAATCTGTTTAGTTAACCTCACGTAGATTTTGCTTTTTTACACAAATCATGCAGGTATTTTAACAGAAAATATTACGGAATTTTTAAGATTTGAATCCTTTATATAATTACCTTCACCCTTTACTTAAACTTCTTGTTCAGATCTAGAGTCACGTGTGTGTATTCAACTTTGAAAAATATTCTGAATTGCTTCATTAGTTAGAATTTATCTCCGTTATGAAGGAAATTCTTCCATTTATAAAAATTTATAGTTAAATTTTGAATAAAAAACTTAAGTATATTACTTAATTTACAATAAAACATTAATTTTTTCTGCAGCACTGCTAGTATGTAAACTAAAATCTAATTATTTTGTGTTTTTATTTCAATGAGAAGTTGACGCGAAAGGATATATAATTCATGCTCTTTGGAAAGAAAATGTGCAGTGCTAGTTTTTGTAGATATTATAGCATAGTCTGATGTTGTGGTTTGAGTTTTGATTGGTATGTTCATTTTAAATACTTTATCTGTTTTAAAAAATTAAATCTTCTTTAAGTTCTCACTTAATACACGTAGTTGTCCTTGATTATAGCCCCTTCTTCCTGATAACAAGTGTGCAATGTAGCATGTGAGTTATGTGATATAGAAAGACAATTTTGTATTTACTCATAAGGAAGTTTCATTTTTAATCAGTGACAGTAGCTATAGTAAACATACTTGTTCTACTTAAACTTATTACTTGTCATTTGTGATGTCTTGTATTATATACACCTAGTCGGCGACCCTTCTTCTTTGACATATAAGATTTTATTTATATCACCTCTGACCTAGTAAAATTGTACCTTTGACCTTATGTACTTGACATATCAGATAACTTACTCTTGATCTTTGACTCATTTTGTGTTAAGCCTGTTAAACATAATAAGTAGCCACCCAGCAAAAAAGGTTCAATGCTTTATGTTTATATTGTTATATTCTTCTCTTTTATCTTCTTAGAATCCAGATGATAAAAATTATAGTTTTGAAAGTAGAAAAAAGTGATAGTTTAAATGCATTCCAAATTTTTATTTTTTAAGCATTGCTAGAGAAATAATAAAATAGTTTTAATTAAAACTTTGATCTTTTTCTGGTCCTGTTTTCACACTATCAAAAGGAGCTGATAGTGATTTTTGTGGAAGCTGCATGAAGTATATTTAATCCTGTGTAGAGTATGAAGTTAAAAAGTGTGTTTATTTTTTAATTTGAATCCATGTATTTATGTGTTTGCGAGACTCTTTGGCTTTCAAGTCATGTGAATTATAGAAACTATTTGTAACCTGAATAGAAAATATATAGGAAATAATCATTTCTTTTCATTTGATACATGAAAGTATGAAAAAAATATTCATGGAGGAACTTAAATTAACTACAGTTTCTTGGATGTTTACAACCAAGTGTGATATTTCACTTCTCAAATTAGTGTTTCAACTTGGAAAAATTATGCTAATTAGGTGATTGAAGAAAAATAAGATTTTAAATTAGTAAAAATGTAAATACATCAAAATACTTATCAAAATATAAGCCACTCTCTTTGGTCAGAGTCTGCCTGTCATTGAGGTAGAAGAAGAGGTAGCTATCTCCCCAAATTGATGACAGTCCAGAAAATAATAGATAATTTCTAACATGTATATTTGTTTCTTTATCTTGCTCATCTTTGTTTTTATAAGCAGAAGTATTTACTGTCTTTTATATTCATGTTAGGAAAACATGTTGTTTGTCTTTCAGCAGAAAATGAAGCCACATGAACAAACTAGAACTCACTTAGTATAAATCTCCCCATACCCCGCCATGGAGTATGTTTAGAGAAATAATCTTGCCCTATATTATAGGACATAGCTTCCAATGCCTTCAATAGGAAATTTTAGTGAGAGAGAATGTGTGTGTATTCAGTGTATTGTAGCACACACAAGCTGAATGGTAATTTCTTTCTTCTAACGTTTGGAGTTCTTATGGTAGTAAATTTCACTTACATTCTAACTAGGATGTACAGGGAATATCTATCTATAACTGATTCAAGGATTAAATTTAAACTAGGTAACTAGTTTGTTTTGAACCTGAGTTTGATCCAATGTTAAATTATTGGATTTAGTTTATCTGGTTAGAACCCAATCTCTTTTAATTGACAGCCTTTGGTCCCCATACACTTGCTTATCTCCTGAAGATGGCATCTGTGTGTGTTGGAAGAAGAGTGTGTATAACTAACACGGCTCCCTGTTAGAAGGAAAAGTTGAATCTCTTTTCAGAATGTCTTATGGGTTCTCTGATTTCCAATGTGATCCCTTCTTTACCTGTTTCCTTAGTGTTCTCTGAGCTGCCATTACTGAAGAATGGCTAGTGAACCCTTAATTCTGTTCTCCACTACAGCTCCAGCCATTTATCTCTTCTTGAGTACACCACACCTCAGTCTTCTTTGCCTAAATATCTTGGAGTCTTTGCCATCATCTCCATTCTGACCCCTGTTTGGCCCACTGTATTTACCAGAGGAGTCACATAAAATTCATAAGAAGGTTCTTTGGGGAGAAGTAAATAACAAGCTTTTTACTGACGACATAGCTTGGCCATATTAGTAACCTATTGGCTTGAAATATTAATGGCCTATGGCTTCCTGTTGTTTTGGAACATATATCTAAACTTCATTATTTTAGAGTGTTTTTTCTTACATTTACTTTAGAACAAATTCTAGTTGCCTGACTAGCTGGATTGAGGCTATATATTAAGAAAGGTAAAATAGATAATCACATTAATAATTTTGAAATATTACTCCTGATATTCCTCTTTTTCATTCTTGTATTTCTGATGTTACATGTCTATTCCACTTTCAGTACTAATAATTACATTCTCTTTTATATTGGCTTTCATTTACTGAATACTGTTTTGGAGATATTTATCATTAGTCAATGATTCAGGGCAAGAACTTAAAGAACTACAATTTTTTTAGGGTCTTTGTAGACTTTAATGTCTTTGGAACAATATATTAAACCTATATAAAATTCTCCATGAATCTTTTCTTTTGAACAGTTGCTTTATTGTAAAATACTATTATAAAAAGGTAGCAAATACCTGCACTTTAGAAACTTAAGCTATTTGGGTTTTGATAATACTTTATCCTGTAACTCCTAGACTTCTCTCATAATGCTGTTTAAGCTAATAAAAATATAAAATCCATTTAAGCCATGTTTCTGCATGAGTCCTTAAAGCCTATATATTGTAACAGATGTTAATTTTTGTGTGCATTACGATGATTCCCCAATTTTACAGTTGTAATAATTAAGGCCACTTTTTTTTCTCTTGGCATCTGTTTATTTGGGGATTAGAATGAAGTGTTTCTAGTTGATATTTTAAGTGTTAATTGTTATATGGCTTGGATGTTATTTGTAACTGGTACATACTGCTTTTAAGAAGTTACTTACAGGGTTAGTTGAGCGCTGGGTTGCGAAGCTGTTCTGCAGCGCCGGTTCGATCCCCGGCTGCTAGGAGGTACATGGCGCGCAACCTCTCCTGCTGCTTCAGCAGTGTACTTCGGTCCTTCTGCCTGCTCTGCTCCTCTGGCTCTTGAATTCTCTCAGCTTCTGACTGTACCCAGTGCATATAAACATAAATAAATAAATGCCTCTATTACTTACATATCTTAAACTATTGCTTTATAAAAGATAGAAACCCTTAAACTCCAGATAATGGTAGCTTGGGATGACTAGAACTGTGGCTACCTTTATACTCCCAGAGTACTTTCTCATCTGTCTCTTTTCTGTCAGCTGTTAGGTGTTACACAGTGGTGGCCTTTGGTGGTATAAACAGACTGGAGCAATTGTGATGATTATTTCACAGCTGCTGTGTTTCAGTTGGATCATGGACCATCAGAAACAGGGTTTTGGTGATACATATTTATACCTGAAACTCCTATGTTTAACTGTGCTCTCAAAGTTTTGTAATATGTATACTTCTTTTATGTAGAAATTTTATGTATGCATTATCTTGGAATTCACAGTAAGGCAGTTTCATGTGGAAGGAATAAAGGAAACATTTTTTTTTTTTTTTTTGCATAGGAATTTACTAGTGGAGACACTCTTGTTTTGCCCTATTCAGATAATTCTCAATAAGTTATTGATTGTAAATGCCTTTATTTTCATTAAGACTTTATTAGGTTCTTTATCTGAAAATTTAGTGGTATGTTTTTTAGTTCCAAAATAGACATTTTGAGGAGCATGGAATGTCCATTTCTGATAAGAGTTACTAAGTTTAAGTAATAGTTTTGTCAATTTTGTTCCTCTTACTATTTGCAGAGTAGGCTTATCACAAAGCTAAAAAACAAAATTTTTGAAATCCAATAATTTGGTCTTGCTTTTTTTTTTTTTTTTTAAGATTACCAAGTATTTCAGCCTCACAAGTAAATATAGTAAGCCCTACATTCCTGCCACCTAAGTAACTAGATGGTGATAACCTTTTCTCCTACCTCCATAGTGGAAGGATAGAGGGATATAAAAGGTGGGTAGTGGGACCAGGTTTGAGGATTAGAGTGAAATCTTTGTGTTCTGTGGTGAGAAGTCAGTAGACAATCCTAAACCTGAATCCTAGCCATACAAATATACATTAAGGAATATATTGAAAAATGTCAGGTAAAATCTTTACCTCTGGATTCTGGAAAGAAGTTATCAGTATTTTCTTTGAACCCTGGACTGTTTAAGATAATAAGTTAGTTGCTTCAATTATGTACATGGGTGCCTTTGATAAAAACAAAAACATTGAACCTTTTTACTTATGTGAAACAACTTTTTAGCATAAATAATGCTGTAGGTGAATCGTTCTCCATTTTTCTATTACCATTTTCTAGTTTTAACATCAATGTTCTAGTAGATTCACAAAACATATGAGGCTATTTTTCTAATTCTGAAAATTTTCCTTAAAGTCTGTTTTGGTTGGTGGTAATATAGTCATATTAGGTTTCATTTATTGTTTGCATGGTGTATCTTTTCCTACTTTTTAAATGTTTTGGCGAAATTTGTTATATGTATTGATGCATCCATAAGATGTATATATGCTATTTGTAAAACAATATAAAATGAATATCTGCATACCTGCTACTCAGTGAGAATCCTGATGGGAATTTCTGGTTTTGTTTTGTTTGTGAGGGATATTTTCACTAGGTGTAGATTTGTAGCTTTACAGATTTGTAGATATTTGCTATCTTCTTGTTCCCATTACTGATAGAATAAGTTTATTACTCTTAAAATTTTTACTAATGCGCTATCATTGGTCTCTCCCCCCCCCCCCCAATATAGGATTCTTCCCTCAGGAAGAAATGTCTTCTCACCTACCATAACCATTCCATTGCGTTCTCCTGTCCTCCCTCCACCCATCCCTCGATGCCTCCATCTTCATGAACACCTGAGGTCCGTGGTCAGCTTTCCAAGGTTGATTGTAAAGTTTGTCTTTCTCTGGTCCATTGTTTGGTTTCCTGTATTCCACCTGCAAGTGAAATTATTCAGTATTTCTTTTTCTCCTTCTGGCTCACTTCACTTCAGATAATCCTTTCCAGTTCTACCTGTGCTGTGCAAATGGAGTGAGTTTGTCTTTTTTGATTGCTGAGTAGTATTCCTGCATGTGCGCATGCGTGTGTGTGTGTACGTACACATGCCATATCTTCTTGACTCACTCACCTTTTCTGGGACACTTGCATCATTTCCACTCTGAGGCTGTGATGATTGCGAGGCTGTGACGTGGGAATAGCAGTTTCCTTGCAGGTTAGTGTCTTGAGGCAGGTTTATTCCTGTTTTCCTTTTCAGAACCATTGAGGCTACCCCTTTGCCTCTCCATTTCTATATAACCTGTACGGTTTATTTAAGATGAATTAATCCTGTTTGAATTCTGCTCAGGATCGTGTGGAAACTGGGGAGCAACCACACCGGTGTTTCTTAAACGATTTCCCTTTCTTCTCCCTTCCCTCCCTCTTTCTTTGTTTCCTCATCTCTTCTTCGCATCCATTAGTTTTCCGACTCATGTTCTGTATTTTTGTGTGAGTCATTTGAGAAAGTGTATAGTTTTCTTCATTTAAGTCTTATACATTCTGTTTTTTAACTTTTTTTTTTTTTTTTTAGATTTTGTTCATTTATTTATACAAGCACTGGGTACAGTCAGAAGAGCGGGAGGGTGAGGGAATTCACCACAGGCAGACTGATGAAGTACACTGCTGAGGGGAGCAGCGGGCATGGCAGGAGAGGTCTGTCATGCCATGTGGGACCCTCGCCGGCGGCCGGGGATCGAACCGGCGCTGCAGAGGCTGCAGGCAGCTTTGCGGCCCAGTGCTCAACCGCTGCGCCACCAGGGGAGGCCCTAAGTCTTATACGTTCTTATAGGCTTAGTTATTTTTAAATAATTTATGTTTTTTTTAAATATTTATTTATTTATTTATACAAGCACTGGGTACAGTCAGAAGCACGCGAGGGTGAGAGAATTCACCAGAGCGGGGAACAGAACAGGCAGACTGATGAAATACACTGCTGAGTGGAGCAGCAGGCATGGCAAGAGAGGTCTGTTGCACCATGTGGTTACCTCGCGGGGCGGCTGGGAATCGAACTGGCACTGCAGAGGCTATGGACAACTTCACAGCCCAGCGCTCAACCACTGTGCCACCAGGGGAGGCCCAATAATTTATGGTTTTTAAAAGTATTTTGAATTTCAGTTTTTATTTCCCTTTAGACAAGGAAGTATTCCCAAGGCTATGGATTAGAGGGTGGTTTGCTGACTTTGTTTTATTTAATAATCATGAGTGTGTGTGTTTATAAGTGTACAGTGGTTCATAAATTGAACTGCCATCTTTGCGTGGCAGCCAGGTTTGTCTTCTGAATGTTGCTCAGTTTTGGAGTATGTGCTGTCAATATGAGCACTAGCCTTTGTTTTCTAGTTTCCAGTTGGAATGCATTATGGTCAGAGGTTATGACTTCTGTAGGTTTTACTTAGGGGAGTTTATTGATTTTCTTTATAGCTTAACCCTTATTATTTTAAGAAGAGTAAGTAATCTCTTTGTTTTATATTTGTATAATTAGATCAAATTTTTGATGTAAATCTTCTTACACTTTGGATCATTAAATACACTTCTCTCTAAAAAAATGTATGTACTCCCACTATGCAATTTGTATCCGCTTGTATTTTTAAAAACAGTTTTTGCCATATATATTATAGTTTTACCATCATGGTCATAACTTTACATGCCTTTTATCTTACTGATAAATTTTAACTTTTAACAATATGAAACCTGCATCATTGCTATTTAATGCCTCCTTCCTTGAATATTATTTCTGTATGGCATTAATATTGCAAACCTAGCTTTGGTTAGTGTTGTCTTACATATTCTTTCATAATTTCTTCCTCCCACCCCAATCCCTCCTCTCTTATTCATACTTTTTATTTATGTATCTAGGTCTGTTTCTAAAAAAAGTACACATTTATTTTAGTTGTTTTCTGCTCTATAAAACAGTACCATGCTATATGTAATTTATTTTGGATTTAACTCTTTTCCACTCAATATCACAGTGCGTAGATTCATCCAAATTCAAAATTTGTTGTTATTAAAATGCTTTGAGGTATAACCGCATATCTTATATAAAACTGGTATAAGCTTCACTAAAGTACATTTATTTTCATATTTATAATTCAGTAATTGCCCATGAAACCATTCAACATGATGAAGTTAGTGAACACACTCATCACCTCAAGAAGTTTTTTGTTTGCCCTACCCTAATTTATTTTCTGCCTACTTTTGTCAATTTTTAAGAGAGATGTTGAAGCCCCCTATTACTTTGTGTTCATTTCTTTCTCTAGGTCTGTTAATTGTTTATACATCTTGATGCTCCTTAATTTGGTTTTCATATATATTAATGAGTATTATTTACTTGTGATGGGTTAATCATTTGTTGCTATGTAATGCCCACCCCTGTCCCTTGTTAGTTTATTAGCTGGATTAATATGACTACCCCTGCCCTTTTGAGGTTACCATTTCCTTATAGAATTGTTTTTCAAAACATTTACTTTGGTCACAGATACTCTCGGGAGCCCAGAAGCCATGCCAGAGAGAACCATGTGGCTCTCTCCACTGCTGAACCCAGTCACTGCTCACCTGGGCGTCCTTCAGTGAACTGTGGGACAACCTAGTCTTTCACTGTTCTTTCCTTCCTAGGTCAGTAGGAGAGCCCAGGAGGTCTCTTGGTGGAAGGCTGATAGCCCTTTCTGTGTGCTGGCACCATTCCTGACTTAACTGATTCTGAGTCTCTCCTTCCCTTGCTACAGATTTCTGGCTCTCCTCCTTGCTTGCATGCTGATCTTACTTTCCCAGCCCCATTCCAGATGTGACCACGCGCTCGTGGTGCTTGTTCTCAGTATTCCGAGGGGAGTACCGATTCAAGGACCTGTCTATCCTCCATCTTCTCTCTCTCCCCTTTAGATCCTTTGGATTTATGAAGAATTATGTCTTTATATTCTCAGTTCTGTTTTAGAATATTTTTAAATAATAGGAAGCAGGTTATTTTCTTTGATTTATAGCTATTTATGAAATATGTTTATTCTGAGACCACACTTGACAGCTCTAAAAATATCAGTCTAATAAAACCCTATATTGTGTCACTTATATTTTCTTGCTTATCCAATTGTTAGTACTTTTACATTCATTCCCAAAGAACATGAATCTACCCAGATCTTAATTTTTTCTTGTCTCTTTTAAAAACTAAGAAACTATGAGAACCCTTAGGAAGAGTTGGATACAATATCAAAGTCAGAAACCTCAGTGTGAATTATTTCATTTACTGTAGTAAATTCTGTTAGAAAGTCCAGAGCTTTGGTCTATATGCCATAAAAGGTTATTAAAAGAATAAGAAGCATATAAATGTTGATGAGATCATGTCTGTAGAAGTATTAGTTTACTTGTATATTCGATTAGGATTTCATGTTATAACAATGAGAATTCACAATTGTGGCATACATACTAGACTGAATTTTGTGTGTGTGTGTGTTTCTATGGGATTATCCAAAACTGGTTAGTTTTGGGATTTGTCACATTGATTTTTAGAATGTTAAAGAAAAGGGTCTTTAGAATTTGTTGTCTGATCCTTTAATGTATTAAGTAGTGAGGAAACTGTCAGTTCTTAGTAGGATATTAGGATTTACAATGAACAGGATTCTGTGAGACTAGGGCCTGCATTTTTAAAATTATGTTATGTAGGAAGTAGATCCAGGAACATTTGGGACAATTTTTGGTTCTTATTAATATTTTGAAAAAAATAATTAAATTAATTATATCATCAGAGATGATAATTTGCTTTTCCTTGTGCCTGGAGTATAATAGTTAAAATTGTGAGTAGATAAAAAATCTGAGTATATTTTTACAGTTATATTCATTCTTCTACAGAATTAGTAAACTGCGGCAGCTATGATCTTATACAATTCAATCCACTTTTCTTTGTTAGCATTTGTTTTATAATTATTAAAACATTAATATGCACTGTGGAAAATTTGAGAAAAGTAAAGGCCTTCTGTAATCATTTTGATTTACTATTTTCTGTTCTTTATATATGAATATCTCAATCTCATGCACTTATTTACTCTGCTACATAGATGTAAACTCTGTTATATACACGTGAATCCACATTTTTGTTTATCATTGTACAATGTATGTTTTTAATCATTACTATTGTTTAAAATTAATCAAATTTATATAGTATCATCTCAGTATGTTGTCATAATTCATTTAATCAGTTCCCTTCTCCTAAATTTTGTTGTAAATCTCACTGCAGTGATTATAGAGATATCTCTTTGTACCCCCTTATTTCCTTATTGTAATTATATAGAAGCAAATTTGTTTATTTATTGGTAATTTTCTATTTAGTATTGGAAATCTAAAACTTGTAACTCATTTTTACAAAATCGTCACATAGGAACATGTGTTAAAATACCATCTGCTTCATTTATTAATGAAAATTAACAATCTAATAAAAAAAATCACTGTCATTTATAAATATGAGTTACTATATTTGAGACCTCAGCATGTGAACCAGTGAGCTACAAGGGTGCTCTCTGTGACAACCGAACACCTAAGAGCTGAGCCTCCTTTACTGCTGGCCTGCTCCCTTCCTTTCTGGCCTGCTGCTTCTCTGTGCTCCAAAGCAGGGGAGGATTCCATGATTTCTGAAATCCTGTGTATCAAGGTCCTTTTATTACAGAGAAGAGTATGTAATTATACCTGGATCATTTCCCTTTGATTGTGAACTTCAACAGAAAATATCAGTCTCAGTAATTTTACTACAGTGTACTGTGGTTTCTGTTGTGACTCCCACCATCTTCAGAACAATTCCACTTCTGAAGGCTCTGATTTGTTTCATTTTCTTGGAGGTTCTTGCCTTGGGGCAGCCTCTAGCAGACACTAGCAGACACTAGCTAGCAGTCCTTTTTCAGAGGCTGTTGTTTATGACTTGGCCTTCATCACAATGGGCTATGCTGAGTCTCCTTTGGTTCAAGCCATTTTCAAATTATGTAGTATCCAACTAATTAAGCCATAATTTCTTCCTTACACCTCACTGTTTTGGTCTATCTAAGTTGTTTTTTAGAATTTCAATTCTTCTAGCTCTCAGTTTGACCAGCAGTTTGATGTTTTTAACCTTACTGCATCTTCAAACATTTTGCTGATATATGACACATAACAAATTGGCACAAGGACAAACGCAGTTTCCTTTGCTGGCCTTTCAGCACCTTAATTGTTTTTAAAACCAGCCTTCTATTAATGTTGCATTTAGCCTGAAAACAGTCAACTTAGTTTGCTCACATGTTCTCTCAAATAAGTAATTTTTTTCTTTTTCAATATCAAACATCACAAAACCACAAGCTCAGGGAGATGACCTAAAAACACATTTAACTGATCGGCAGATATAATTTCTAAAATCAAGACCTTTAAACCTTTAATCACATACCTGGATCCCCAAGTTCCAGGATCATCAGGACTATATCCACATCATCATGACTACAGTTTTTCAAAAAGTAAAATGCATGCTCTTAAATGCTCTATCAGTATCAATATCATTAAAATGATTACTGTGTTATTTACCTTTTTCATTATGATTTAAAATTCATGGTATAATATCACTGAAACTGCTAATTATGAAATCTATTAACTTACAGTCGTTTCCTCTTATAATGTCTGTACCATTATCCAGTTTTTTTTATTCCTCATTAAATTCAACTACTGGATTTTTTTTTAATTTTAAACATGACAAGTTTATTAGAAGAAAGAAAGGAGAAGATACTTGCACAGACACAAGCGAGCAGAAAGAGCTGTCCCTTAGAGGTACAGGTTTCTTAAAAGATATGCCTGCATCATCACAGGCGGGCAGCCTTGGGAGAGAGGTACTCATCCTACACGAGTTTGAGTTTGAGGTAGCTTCATAGTAGTTCTGTTGTTATGAAAAGTGACGGTGGTCAATTTAGATTTAAATACAGTATCAGTTATACCATTTCCTCACTTTGCATACAATTTTAAAAAAAAAAGGTCGTCCATTTCTTTAGTTACAAAAATACATTTCTTTTGTGAGCATGGGCACAATAACTCTGCTTCTTTTGCATGAAAACTAGAGTCAAAGGAAAAGGACCCAAATTTCATTGCTACCTTTTGGTTAAACCAGGCAAGAATGTCCCTGAGTTCAAGTTCGTGAGTATGCAGTTTTATCATAGCGCAAAGTGACTGGATGGACCAGTGTCCTTCCTTTGAGTTTTGCAGAAACTGTAACCAGTTGCTGTTTCATGCACATTCAAGAGGTCTGCCTCTGTCGCTGCTCTGTGACAAGTCTTGCAGCTTCAGCACCCCTTTTGGTCTCAATACCAGCGTCCACTTTTGTACCTCACTAGGCCCAAATGCTGAAAAGTTTGGTTTTGCCTGTAGACTTCTACAGTAATCCCCTCTGATGAAACTTACTAATTTTTCAGGTCAATAAGTCCAGTTGTTCCAAAAATTCTTTCTTCCTCACCATGGGTTAGAAGTACGCAGAACTATGATCTTTAGAAATATGCATCAATTCTACACTTTATTCACGTGTAAGATTGTTTTTGTTCCTGACTTCATATTTCAACTTCGTGACTGTTGTACCTACAACTGTGCCAGATTTATGTGCCATCCCAGTACTGTCTGAAAGAAAGCACTTAATTGTTATACATAAAACCACGTCAGGATAATCCATTTTGTTAACTATTGCCCAAGGATAGTCCAGATTTCATTGAAATAAAGATTTTTATTTCTGAATTTTAATGGATTTTTAATCCACTGGGTGCTCAGTGTTTTCCATGGATTCTTAAATTAATGCAGAGTTTCCGTGCAGCTACCAACATCCTCATTTCACTCCATGCCAGTGAGCAAATTCTTTTAAAGTCTCTCTATTTTTTTTAACCAAGTATTTTTTCACATAGCAAGTAGACTGAGTTGTGAGATTAGTTTTTGTTTTTATATAACAGAAGCAGGGATACCAGTATCTGAAAAGCTCCGTATTGGGATGTGAATGCTATCAATAAGTTTTGATATATTAAGAAGGAATGCCATCAAAGGATTTTAAGAAGGAATGGCATCAAAGATCAGAGACTATACATTGAGTTCTGGAATTCAAGGCAGGATTCATATCATAGCAAGAATCTAGAACACAATGGATAGGGAGAAAAAAGAAACTTTTTTTTTAAGGAATGGACTATTGCTGAGAATAGATTAGGTCAGACAAGTTGCTGCATGCTCTGTACACAGATGTGCAAGGATTGCCTGAGCATACTGAACAGCGAGATTCCTGCTAGCTGGTGGACCAATCCTGCTAGTGTACTTCCTATCCTGTCATCACAGATTTGACTGGAGTATTAGGTGAAAAGCGTGAGAACTGCCTTCTCTTCACTGGCTTCAGAAAGCAGATTCTGGTTCTTTTTAGTCAGCACTGTTTCTTGGGACTCAGGTTACTCATCATTCCATAACTATGAGTGAATGTTTGTCCTGTCCCATATTGGATCAATAAAATCATTAGTTTCAGTAAAGCTACTCATTGTCTGCTTTTATGCAGGGGTTTGCCCCTATTAAACCTGAAATACTAACTCAGTTCTTGAAAATTGCTTAAATGTATTAATGCAGTTTCAAACAGGGCTCTTAGATGTTTGAAAGGTACAGCAAATATTGTGATATCATGTACTTATTTTAGCTTGGAACCACACTTAAATGTTAAGATTCATGCGTACAAATTATTTTTCCTTATATCCAAGATGACTGTTTTCTTATTAGTAGGAAAATGTAAAACAGATAGTAGGCAGAATAGAATGATGAAAGTCGATGTACTCACTATTGGAACATTTGTTAGGTAAATTCATGGTGAATCCTGCCTTGTTGCTCTATCCACTCCCTCAAATACTATTTCGAAGTCAGTTCTACATCCCATTTAAAGATAGCTATGTAAAAAGATTTTTTTTGTGCTTGTTATACATTCGTATTATAAAAGAGGAAATTAAAATCTGTCACAGTCATCTTGTGAAATATTGTACTGTTTTGTCTTTATTTTCTTAAAAAAATTTTTTAACACGAGGTAACATTGGTTTAAACACAGTGTATGGTCCAGGGAGTCAGTTCACACCTCCACAGATACACACCCCGCCCTTACTCTACCCACCACCAGAGGATCCACATCCCTTTATCCTGGACTATTGGGCCTCCCTTCTTTGCTCATCCCCATTTTTCTCCTCAGGTAGCCTCAATTCTTGCCTTTATTTTCATATAGCCAATTTCTGCATAGGCATTGTACACATATAAGTAGGCAAACATATATATGTATATAGTAATTATATATTTAACTTTTTGCCTAATTAGATAAGGAAAAGACTAATCATTATAGTAAATACACTAAAAACAGGGCTTCCCTGGTGGCGCAAGTGGTTAAGCGCAACCTATGAAGCTGTCAGCAGCCTCTGCAGCACAAGTTTGATCCCCGACCATGGAGCTACCCACATGGTGCAGCAGACCTCTTCTAACTCGCCTGCTGCTCCCCTCAGCAATGTATTTCAGTCAGTCTGCCTGTTCTGTTCCCCACTCTGTCTCTGGTGAATCCTCTCACCCCCCACACCTCTGGCCTATACCCCAGTTCTTGTATGCATAAATAAATAAATCTTTTAAAAAAGATGCTAAAAACACAGTGATTTTAAAAATATAGAACTTTATTTCTTGTAGTGTAGTCCTGATGTATGTCAAGTTCTCAAGATGGCTTTATCCCATGTGGATTTTTTAGGGACTCATCTCTGTTCTCTGTCATCCCCTAAGATATTTCCTTCCCTTGGAGATTAAAGCTGTGTTACAACCTCTTTTGTGTTCCACTGTGCAAAAGATGGGAAGAAAGTGAATAAACCCTCAAACAGAACTTATATTTATATTCTGTTGAAAAGAGTTCAGTTACCTGGCTCCCTCTAATTCTAAGAGGGGTTGAGAGATTCAGTCTCTAGCAAGGGAATTATGCGACTTGCTATAGCTCTGTTAATGTACAGTCTGCTGCAGTGTAGTAGTGTTCTCTGTCCCATCTCCTGCCTGTTGGCTGGTGGATCTAAAGACTTGATCAGACTAAGGTTTAACCCTTTTGGAAAAATTGAAATTGGTATTGAACTCTTTCATCAGGATGAGCATAATGTATGATTGTCTTTCTGTGTTGATGTTATTAGCTATTGATGTTATTAGCTCTGGATTAATGGATCCCTACATTCATTAATTTATGGATATCAGGATATTCCAATTCTGCTTTTCACCTTTATTTATTATTTGGAATATATTGTAAAGAGAGCCTGTCCCTTAGCTGGTTTCTGAGTGACAGGATAAATTTTTTATTATTTACCATTTCCAGGATAATGAAATTGATTCTGTATTCTCCTCTAAAACTCCAAAGCTGTTCAATTTGGTTTTAAATTTTATATATATATATATATATAAAATACAAATAGTTTCAAATATATATAATGTATATAGCATATATTATATATTTATGCTGTTTGATTTATACACTTTTGTGTATAAACTCATGATTTATATTATGCCGCGGACCAGCATGCTTTAAACACTTTTGCTGGGTTTCAGTCATTTGAAATTTTCCTTTTTGTAGCCCAAATTATGTCATCTTTACTCAGTGAAAACCTCTTAAAATTTGCTCTCAAGTTCTTTGGATATTTGTCTCATTGAATTGGTAGTTACCTCCTACTTGGCATGGCATGATATTTAGACTTTTGAGCCACTATTTTGCTAAGAGAATCCTGGTTCTTCTGAGAAATGGTATTTCAAGAGCACAGCCAAGAATATTCATTGGTACTGGGTTGGTCATTGTGAAGGGATTTAGGAAAAAAGATCTTAAATGTACGTGATACGTGTGAGTGTGTGTACATACTTACATATATATATTTTGTATGCATTATTTATAGATAAAGTGTTCATGAATTTTTACACTTCAGATTCAACACTATGGGGATATTACTTCACCTTTTGTGTACTGTATCTCTTGTTTCTCCATACCAAGCATTCTTCTCAAGGACACCGGGAATGATAGAATTATAATGTCCACAAATCTCTTTTACTTGATCACAAAGTACACACTACAGTACTCAGAAAAACATGGCTAGTACTTCCACCATTGATGTAATTACTGAGAATAGTTTTATTTCATATTTTCCCCATTCAACTCATCAACTTTTATGGTAATATTATGAATAATCTGACATAACAGCCTTACATACTACATTCCTAGCTTTTAACCACCATTTTAGTCTTTCTAAGTGCACGTGTAATAATCACCAGTAGTCTTTATATCTATTTCTCTTGAGTCATTTTGTGTTTCTAAGGTTTGTTTTTTTAGTAGATTCCTCAGGAAGGGCTAATTAGAATAATGTCCTCTAAGTGTCTAAATGTTTACAGCTTGTCTTTGTAAGGTTTGTTTTTCAGTAGATTCCTCAGGAAGGACTAAAGAGAATAATATCCTTTGAGTATCTAAATGTTGATAGCTTGTCTGTGTTCTTTATACTTGAAGGTTATACTAGATATAAGTATATTTTTTTCTTTGAAAGTTCTAAATACATTAATTCATTTTCTAATGACTGATACTATCTAAATTTTTTCATTTGCTTTTTTCTTTAAATACCAGAGATTTATTAGGATATATTGGTACTAGCCACATTAGTATTTTCAGGCATGTGATGTACTCTTTCATTATTTAATTATGCTATTTTCAGGAAGCTTTTCCTATATTAGAGCTTTTAATATTTGATCTTTTCCTTTGCTTTAGTCTTTTTTCAAAAGCACCCTTACTATCCTCATATTTCACTTATTCTCAAATTATTTTTATTTAAATTTTTTTCTTTCCACCTTTTGTCTGAGGCATTATTTATTGTCTTTATTCACACTTATGTTCTACTTTATCTCATTTTTGAATGCTTTTTTTCATTTTCAATCTTATTTGAGTTTTATAACCTATATTCTGAGTTTTTTTGTTTTTTTTTTAAAGATTTATTTATTTATTTATATAAGCACTGGGTATGGTCAGCAGCGCGGGAGGGTGAGAAAATTCACCAGAGCCAGAGTGGGGAGCAGAACAGGCAGACTGATGAAGTACACTGCTGAGGGGAGCAGTGGGCGCAGCAGGAGAGGTCTGCAAGCCACGTGGGACCCCGGCCAGTGGCCAGGGATCGAGCCGGTGCCACTGAGGCTATGGGCAGCTTCACAGCCCAGCGCTCAACTGCTGCGCTAACAGGGGAGACTCTAAATTCTGAGTTTTTAAGATGGTGGTTCATGTTATTTTCTCATGTATTGCACTATTTTCTGTATTTGTTTGAGCTTAGTTTAATGTAAAAAACGGTTAGTGACATTTTGATTTATTCTGTCTAGGGTTTTTTGGTGTGCATTTTTCTTAGTGGGGCTATTAGATTTATTTTCTTTTTCAATTTGTAATTTAGTATTTGACCTTGATACTTTTCTTTTGTCTGTTTTTTGAAATAGGTTTAAATATAGTTCTGTTTATCTTTTTTTTTTAAATTGAGGTAACATTGGTTTCCAACACAGTATGTATTTTAGGAGTACAGGTTCATACCTCTTCAAATGTATGTTATCATGCCATGCCTACCACCAAAACACTAATAATCCTCCACCCACAGCTCATTGGGCTCCCTTCACCCCTTTTTTCACCCATTTTCTCCTCTGGGAACCTCAGTCCTTCAGTCAGAATTCAGTGGTTTGTTTGGTTTGAGTTTCATCTGTTTCTTTTATTCCACCTGTAAGTGAAATTATTGGAGATTTGTTTACTCTGAAACTTTCTGGTTCTGTCTCCTGCTTTGATCTAGGCATTTTTTCCCTTTATCTCTGTTATCAATTTGTTGTCCCTGTGGCTCAGTTTCAAGTTCATAGGGGCTGTCTGTCACCAGGCTGTTCACACCTTAATGCAGGCACCTGCCATTAAGGTAGACAAACCCTTCTCAGTTTTAAATGGTTTTCTCAGAGTTGCTTATGGAACCTTCCAGTGAAAAAATGGTTCCTTTTTACTGTTCTCAAATTAATTACTCATTTTGCTGTTAACTTTCTTATTTCTCCTTCAAAGACACTGAAACCCAGCTGATCTCTTGGTGGTTTGTCCTCACATACTTCTTTTGGAGGGTTATGAAAATATGTTGTCAGTTTGTTTTGTTGTAAATGTTTTCTATGGGTTTTGCTTTGGCTTACTAATTGTTCTTTATGTTTTACGTGATGATTCAGAAAGAACAGAACTTAGCTGCCACTACCTTCATCTTCTCAGACTCTCCATAATATAAGTCTTTTCATCACTGATACTGATGTTGTTTTGGAGAGGTGTTAGGTTCTGTAGTGGGGAGAAATACCAGGTTGAGGCCAGTGGCATTGGAATGAGAGGATTTACCAGAGACAGAGTGGAGAACAGAAAAGGCGAGTTTATTGAAATACACTGCTAAGAGAAGCAGTGGGCAAGACAGGAGAGGTCTGCACATGAAGGAGAATTGGAGGCTCTCTTTTTATACTCTGTTTTCATGGGCTTTGTAACTTGGGGTACCAGCTGCACAGTTTATCTGCTGAAATGTCTATTCCCCAGTGCTGGCCTTTGACATAGAAACATGTCCTGGCCTCTGCTTCTGCATTCCTGGAGCTGGGATGTTTTTTTCTGGTCATGGTAGTCATTCTTATGGCCTTGTCCCTAAGGCATACTTATCAATTCCCTTATCTATTCCAGCCTCCCAAACCCATTTACTAGGCCAGGAGTGAGGGCCTTTTATTAACCGTATTAAATTGTACCCCAATTTTAATTATACTGTGTCACATCTAACACTGTGTCTTTTTAATCACCAAAATGTGATCGTTTTCTTATAAAAAGGAAAAACAGTGTAAACTGTAGAAGCAAATGTATGAAAACTTGAAATGTATTTATAAAAAAAAACTGAGACAATAGACACATTTTAAGTCACAGGAAAAAAATGCTAACAACTGGTCAAGTGTACTAATACTGTAACTGGAAAATGCTGGGGTTGGGCTGCCTATTGCTGCCAGAAATCAATGGAACAGAAACAGGAATTGAATTTATAATGAGCACTTTATTGTCAGAAATTCAGCAATCAGAGAAAACGGGGGTATTTTATCAAAATCCTGTTCTGACATTGTTAGCATGCAGAATGAGGAGCACCCTAACACCCCTAAACCTGCCTGTTCTAAAGGATTCTGCCATCTGCTGCATAAAGACAAAACATACTCAGTGCATGAGACTTTCAATAGAAAAGAACTTTAATAGAATTAGTGTGCAATACAGAGAAGAGAAAGAATATAGTTAAAATATTTTCCAATTACACACCCAGAATTACCCAGGGTATGGGTAAATACCCAGCCAAACAGGTTTGTCCTAAAGCAGGACCACACAGGTGCCTTTTGGCGGGCACCCATAGGAAAGGGGCAGAAGGAGCCAAGCAAATCTGGAAGGAAAAGAACACAATCAAAATCTAAGTCAAGATAAAGGCTGCTATTGTCAGCCTCCCTATGGGTGTCTCACCCACATCCGTTTCAAGTGTCTCCTTCCATGTTCCCCAAGTCCCTGGTACAAGTCCAAGGCTGAGAAGCAAGTATAGCTTCTTCTTCACTTGTCTCTCTGTTCCGTGCACCTCCTTCAAGTCGTCTTCCTTCCTCTCCCATAGCCTTCTGGTCTTTTCTACCTTCTCAGCTCTACTCTTCGTTGGGTGATACAGGGAACCTGGAGTAGTCTTCTCTTTCTATGGGGATTACACTGATACATCTCATCTGAAACTGGGCTTTTTTCTGGTGAGTTAAACAAAGATAGTTAATCATAAGCAAACCTCCCACCACACCAGCCCATCATGGTTGGTGCCCGGGTCTTCATCTTGTCCCCACATTGTTTTCACCTCCTTGGTCATCTTGATCTGTCCCGACCCGCGGGATTCGTAGGCACGAAAAGAGAAGGGCTGAGGATTGAAATGAGGGGCTTGAGACAACTTGACGCTAGCGTTTACTTCTTTATTTTTCCTTTTCCTTTCTTTTACTTTTCCCTGTCTTTCTACCTTCCCTGACCTTCTCTCTGCTCCTCTCGCAATAACCTCTCTCGCAATAACCTCTCGACCTTCTCGTGGTTCTCTTCTTATATCCTGGTAGCTCCTCCCATCGTACCTCCCAGTCTCATTTGATTAATAGGAAACACCTGTGGTTTCTCAGCAGGCAAAACGGTAAAGCAAAACTTAATTAATGGCACGTGTGTTGCGCAACACGGCGCATGCTCCAGGCGGCTCCGGACATTGATCCAGGTACATCCTATTTTCCTGGCCTGGGCAAACATCCCGTTTTTCTGAAGGTGTCAATGTCTGACATTTCGGAGGTGTCACTGGGGCAGGACACCTCAATTCAATACAATTTTAGTTCAAAGAAAACAAATTATTAATCACACAGTGTTTGCACTTAGGCTCTGCTGTGTGCATGTGCAGATTCCTATACTAGCTGTGGTATATTCCGCCCTAGTCCCTGCCATTCCCCGCTGTTAGTTATGACCCTTATATCTACAAGGTTTGTTTAAGATTGAAGAAACTTGGAGGGGGGAAGAGAGTGTCTTTCTCCAAAGCAAGAGAGAGTGCTCTGTGATTTTCCCCACCATCAGGTTGAGCCGTTCATTTCTGTGGGGAGATTAAGCGTTGTCATCTGACTACTTTCAGTTGAATCAGGTCGTCATTGGGGGTTTTCTTGTCATGGAAGGCCTGTACCTGTTGGCACCACAGCTGTTGATGGGATTTTTTAAGGCTATTGTGGTCATGTGACAGAAATAAGAGGTGCAATATAAGATTGCCCAGAAAGAAGATATTATTTTACCCCCACCAGGCTAAATGTAAAATTCTGAGTTTTCAGAGTCATACAGAAATTTGGGATATAGTCTAGGTTACAGGTTAAAACAAACACACAACAAGCAAAATAAAAGATCTTCAAAACATTCCAGAGGACAAGAACTTGATTCCACAAAACGAAACAGTACTGAAACAATTTATTTTCCACCTTTACACCAATTTTATCAAATTATTTGAATTTTATCAAATAATTATAGTAATTTATTTGTAAATGAAGTCTAATTTCAACGAACTTGCATAAATTCAGCCGGAACAGAAAGTACTTTACAGACTTTTTAATTTGCTTGGTTGGAACTCCTTATAAGAAGTCTCAAATTTTGATGTTAATTCTTCTGATCCATGAGCAGGGGATGTCTTTCCATTTCTTTGTGTCTTCTTTTATTTCTTTTAACAGTGTTTTATAGTTTTCTTTGTATAGGTCATTTACTTCTTTTGTTAGGTTTATTTCCAAGTATTTGATTTTTTTTTTAAAGATTTATTTATTTATTTATACAAGCACTGGGTACAGTCAGAAGCGCGGGAGGGTGAGAGAATTCACCAGAGCCAGAGTGGGGAGCAGAGCAGGCAGAAGGACCGAAGTACACTGCTGAGGGGAGCAGCGGGCGGCAGGAGAGGTCTGCGCGCCATGTGGGACCCTCCTCCGTGGCCGGGGAGCAGCCAGGGATCAAACCGCTGTTGCAGAGGCTGCAGGCAGCTTTGCAACCCAGAGCTCAACCGCTGCACCACCCAGAAGGCCCGTATTTGATTTTTTTGTTTCAATAAGAAAAGGGATGGTTTTCTTGATTTCTTCTTCTTCAGATTTATTGTTTGTGTATAGGAAGGCTACTGATTTTTGTGTGTTGATTTTGTATCCTGCCACTTTACTGAACTGATTGATGAGTTTAATTAGTTTTTCTGTGGAGGTTTTGGGGTTCTCTGTATATTATATCGTCCGCGAATAGTGATAGTTTGACTATCACTATCCTTGCCTATATGTATTCCTGTATGTAATTTGCAGCAACATGGATGGAGCAGGAAGGGATCATGCTCAGCAAAATAAGCCGGAAAGAAAAAGAAAAATACCGGATGGTCTCACTCATAGCAGGAATCTAGAAAACCTAAATAAGGGACCAGGAAAAAGAATAACTATAAGAAAGAAAAAATCAAAATCAACAAACAACTATAAACCAGAGACAAACTATGGGGAGGGGGTGGGGAAAGGAGGGATTGGGGCCAAAATAAGGGGGTGCAATTGTATTGTATGGGGAATATAGAAATAAAAAAGAGAGAAAAACATACTAAAAAAAAAATCTCAAATTGAGAGCTCTTCAACAGCCAGTCTGTTGGGGCTTGGGATGATACTAAGTTCTTACCATCATACTTTGCCTGCCAATTTTTGGGTAAATTCCTCACCTTTCAAGATTCCCAAGACATCCTGGGGTTCCTGGGCTTGTCAAGGGATTACCTTGTTTATCCTCATGAAGGACTGGCTATACCCCTTAAACAGGTGCTAGGCTATTTGTTTTCTTGTTGATTCTGAGATCAGTGTGATTTTTGAAAACATAGCATTCCAAACGCCCGTATTTCCGATTGTCTATTAAAGAGGAAAAAAAGAATTTTACTGGATTTATGGAAGGAGGCATTTGACATGTGGAATTAGAATAGTTAGTGAGACTTTTACATATTGGGGTGAGAGACAGAAGAACAGATATTCCAGATTGCTCATAAAAGAACGCAGTTTTCATGAGTCCAGTTTTCATGGCTTTTTAATTTTCCTCAGTTCCGTGACAAACCTGTATATTCAGAGTACTATCCGTTTCTCATCTCTAAAATTCTTGAATACAAAGTTTGGTAAGTTCTCTGAGTAGCAAAAAACTTAAAAATAACCACAATTCAAATCTGATTGCCAAGCAATTCACAAGGCTGTTTGTTTGATTTTGTGTTATAGGGTATTTCAGAATAACCATAATTGACTGGTAATTATATAACAGAATACACCCTACCTCTTTATTTTCTAGATTTTAAGATGATTGTAACTCCATTATTAAAACCCCACTTTTCAATAGATTTGGAAAGCTACTGAAGTGTACTGAAAGAATAATTTATCAGGATTCAGTACAAAAAAATATTGCAGTTTTAGTTTTCCTAAGGATGGAATTCCAATCTGACATAACCAAATCATAATCCTTTCTTTTTTCGTTTCTTTTTCATTTTACCTGCTGACCAGATCTCCAGACTGTATGCAGTCTTTACTCAATCCTAGTTGTTTGCTTGCCCCCCTGTCACTTCAGAGGCAAAGGCATTGTCCATTGTCACTCTTTGTACTCTCATGCAATTCCTTAACAAGAGATGCGATGTTTTAGCTAATTTTTCACTATTTCTGTGCCTTTCTCAGTTTGGGTGCAGAATGTTTGACCCCAGCCTGAGAAGGTATTCACACAGACCAGCAGCTGTGTAACCTGCCACTCATTCTAACAGACAAGAGCTCTTGCAGTTCAGACAACAGAACAGGAAGGTACCTTCAGACCTGAGACCAAACTGCCCACATAACCTGGGATACAGGACCAGAAAAACTAGAGAAACCAGGGAGAGGGACAATTTGGTTTTTTAAGCTATTATGACAGAGGGTGCTGGGAACAAGGCCAAGAAAAGTCCCCAGGTGAAATCACTTGGTAGTGCTCTTGAGAGTTTTCTTTTTACCTGGGGCCTGGGGGTCCCCTGGCCCAGGCAGCACTAGTGAGCCCCCCAGGCTAGCGGCAGTAATTCAGCCAGAGAGTCCCGCTGTTGACCCTGTGGACTCATCAGAAATGTAACTGGAAAATGCCAGGGTCAGGTTACCTGTCTCTGCCAGAAGCCAATAAACAGACGGGAATTGAGTCTATAACGTAAACTTCAATGTCTGGAGAAAGCCAGCAATCTGAGAGAACCCTAAAGACCCATTCTAACATCTCGTCTCAAGCTGGCCTTTTTCTAGTGAGCTGAACAAAGACAGTTAGTCATAAGCAAATCTGCCACCACAGCAGCCCATCATGGTTGGTGCCCTGGTTTCATCATGTTGTCCCCACACTTTTTCACCTCCTTGGTCATCTTGATCCAGGTAGACCCTGTTTTCCTGGTCCTGGGAAAACACCTTTGTTCTCTTGATGGTGTCGATGTCTGACATTTCAGGTATCAAAGGGGAGCATTCTTAGTTCAAAACTTGAGTTTCATTTCAAAGGAAACAGGTTATTAATCACACAGTGTTTATATGCAGCGCAGGCTGTGTGTACACGCAGGTCCCTGGTCTAGCTCTGGTGCCCTCCCTTTCTCCCTAGCCACCATCATTGCTCGTTTCTCAGCTAACCAGTTGGCAGATTAGCAAACCAAACACAAATATTAGGTACTGGTAAGTAACTGGTAGGGATATAATTTAATTCCCATTTTGATTGTTCAATTTGGGGATACTTCTGGAAAGCCTAAAAAACATGTAATCTGTGACCCAGTAACTTCAATTCCTTGACATGATCTCCAGGAATAATAGATGGAGTCTTTAAATATTTAACTCTTAGATTATTTGTTGCTATTATTATTTGTAGTAGATTATGTAGTAGAATATTACTTAGTAAATATGAATTTATTTGCAAAATTAAATGAGAGATCAGATTTTAAAATATTGTTTATGGTATGTCACATTTTCATAAAACATGCAGAAGATGCCTGGAAGGATTTATTCAATTAGTTTTAGGTATTAGAACTATAGTAGACTTATTTTTTTTATTTTTGTTTTCTATTTTATTTTTGTTTTCTATTCACATTAATTTTTCTTTTATATTAAGAAAAGAGCTACAAATAAGTCAAACAAAAATAAAAATATGCGATAATTTATTTTTAGTTTTGAGAGTTATAAAAAGTTAACATTAATGTTTACTGCATGATTATGTATATTGGGGTGTTTATAAATGTAAATATATTTTAAGGAGATAAGATTCTTGATAGTTTTAGGTAGAATCAGAATTTTCAGTATAGAGTATGGAAATTTGTGTATAAAGATCCTTAATGGATTTTATTAAATATGTAAATGACATTTGCATACTAGTTGAAATAGTATAATTGGGCCATTCACAAAATTGAAGATGTCATTTAGAATACTTTTTTTTCTTAGTCCAGTGACAGAAATTATGTGCCAGAGACTCAGCCTCTTTGAGCAGTGTTAGTGAAAGTGTGGGAATAAGTGAGGAGTACTGAAAAATTTGATATTATATAATATCCAGTTGTGCTTTTGACCTTGAACTTTGTGACCCTTTGATCCTTTGTTTACCATCTACAAAATGTAAAAATATTGCCATGTATTCTATAGGGTCATGAAGATTATAGAAAATAATGTATGCAATGATTTAAGCCCTTTGATGATCAGTAGGAGATATTCAAGAAATGGTAACCTGAATTGTAAATTCACATTATTTACTTTGTACCAAGTATTTTTTTTTAAGATTTATATATTTATGTATCTAATTGCTGGGGTACAAGCCAGAGGTGTGGGGGAGTGAGAGGATTCACCAGAGACAGAGTGGGGAACAAGAACAGGCAGACTGACTGAAATACACTGCTGAGGGGAGCAGCGGACGAGACAGGAGAGATCTGCCACGCCATGTGGGTTTCTCCCTGGCTGGGGATCAAACTTGTGCTGCAGAAGCTGCGGATAGCTTCACAGGTTGCGTCTTAACCCCTTGCGCCACCAGGGAGGCCCTGTACCAAGTATCTTAATGGATATGGAAAGAGGGTTTTCTTTCTTTGCTTGTGTACTTTTATTTGATTTGAGACTTGGGTTAATTTTTTAAGTTGCATTCATATATATTTAAACTTTTCACTGAAATCTTGCTTTTGATGAATATCGAAGCATAAAGGTGACCTGCTCTCCAACAGTCAAATTTACCAAAGAAAGTAATTGCTTCTACTTGTGAGAAAATATTTTCTCCTTTTGGCTTTGGGGTATATTTGCTTGGTTTATGATTTCAAAAGTTTTATAATGAGCACAGTTGTACAGCTCAAACTCATTTTCCACTCATTACCTCTAGGGAAACCTGACAGCCGTATGCAAAACATTAAAACAAAACCACTGTCTTACACCATAGACAAATGTAATTCAAATTGAATTAAAGACTTGGCTGTGAGACCTGAACCCATGAAATATATATACAAAAAAAATAGAGCTAATAAACTCTGATTTGTTTTTTTAAAAGAAACATTCAGTTTCATGATCAGACCATTACATTTAGCAATCAACAACATGAATATAAAAAAAAATCTACATTAAAACCTCATTGTTGGGATGTTTTACACTTCCACATAACAAAAACTAAAATAACCTGTTATACAGTTAGTCACAAATACAGTCCTTTAGTTTTTGCCCATACACGTGAGTATTGTCTAAAACATGTCTTCTTTGTAGCAGCCGGGCCCTGCCACCACTCTTTTGCTGACTTTACAAATCTGTTGTAACCTGTGCTTCCCTGTCACTTCTCTGGCTCACCTCTCTGCTAAGCTTTCTTCCTTAGCAGTTGTTAAAACATTCTGCCACTGCCATGGCAATGCTGCTACTGAAACCGTGATAACCACTCTGGTTTTGTGGTTTGGTCAAGTATTGACTTCCATCACCATAGTGGCCAGAACTTCTGCTTCCAAAATGCACTCCTTTTGCAGGACCAAAATTTTTTTCTTTTGTTTTTAAAAAAATCTTTTAAAAAAATTCATTGATTTTTAATTGAGATAATATTTGGGTCTCCTTCAAGTACTTCAACTGTAGTGCTCCCACCACCAAGTTACCCATAGATCCACCACCACAGTCCATGGTACTTCCTTCCCTCTCTCTGCTTCTCCCCAACCTGGGTGTTTCAGTTCTGTAGTCAACTGTCAAGTGCTAGTGTTGAAGTTCTCTTCATCTGACTCTTAGGTTGGTTGCTTTATATTCCACATATTAGTGACACAGTCCAGTATTTATCTTTCTCCTTCAGACCTTTTTTACTTCACATAATCCCTTCTAGCTCCATTCATGTTCCTGCAAATGGCATGAGTTTATTTTATTGAGTTTTTATTTTTCTAAACACATTTGTTTATTTCTTCACAATATGGAATTTCTCCCCTCAGGTGCAGTCACCAAAGTTTTCCCACCACCGGAGTGGAGCCCTTTATCCTCTGCTGCCTAATCCACTGTGCTCTCCTTCCCCACTGTTTTGTTTCCCACTTCCCACTGAACGTCTCAAGTCTGTTTTCTGCTTTCAGTGGTCTGTCTTCCATCTGATCCTTTGTTTGGTTTCTATAGATTCCACCTATAAGTGAAATCATCAAATATTTCTCTCTCCGTCTAGCTCACGAGTCTTAGAATAATCCCTTCCAGTTCCACCAATGTTGCAAGAAATGGCATGAGTTTATCTTTTTTGATCATTGAGTTCATTGTGTGTATCTATATACAACATCGTCTTGATCCACTCATCTGTTCTGGGGCATTTAGGTTGTTTCTGTATCTTGGCTATTGTAATAGTGCTGCTAATAAGCATAGGAGTACAGATTTCCTTTTGAATTAATTTTGTGTGTGCTTTAGATAGATCCCTGGGAGTGAAACTGCTGGGTCATAAGGTAAACCTGTTTTTAGTCTTTTAAGGAACCCCCACACTTCTTCCCTCAGGGGGCAGATCAGTCTACATTCCCACCAATAGGGTAAGAAAGTTCCTTTTTCTTCACACCTTTGCCAGCACTTGTTAGTAGGTTTTTGACATATGGGCCATTCTCACAGGTGTGAGGTGATATCTTATTGTGATCCTCATTTGCATTTCCATGATAATGATGATGAACATTTTTTTTCACATACCTTTGGTCATCTGTGTGTCGTCTTTGGGGAAGTGCCTACTTAGCTATTCTGTCCATTTTTGATTGGGCTGTTTCCTTTGTGCTGAGTTGTATGAGCTCTTCGTCGATCCCTGATATCAGTCAGATGTAGGGTGTGCAAATATTCCCCAGTCAGTAGGATGTCTCTTTTTTTTTTTTTTTTAAATAGAGGCATGTTTTATTTATTTATTTGTTTGTTTGTTTGCTTGTTTTCTTTATACATGCACTGGGTACAGTCAGAAGCACGGGAGGGTGAGAGAATTCACCAGAGCCAGAGCGGGGAGCAGAGCAGGCAGAATGACGAAGTACACTGCTGAGGGGAGCAGCGGGCTGCAGGAGAGGTCTGCGCGCCATGTGGGACCCTCCTCCGGTGGCCGGGGAGCAGCCGGGGATCGAACTGGTGCCGCAGAGGCCGCGGGCAGCTTCGCAACCCAGCGCTCAACCGCTGCGCCACCGGGGAGGCCCCAGTAGGATGTCTCTTGAGAGGTCAGGAAGTCTCAGGCCTTTCTGAGCTTTCCCTGATGTGAGTCAGGTGTCTCACCAGGCCTGTAACTTGTGTCCACAGGCCCTGGCATGGTCTCATGGGAGGCTTGGAGGCCTCATCTAGTCATGGTGGTCAGTGGCTGGGTCTCACAAGAGGTAACAAGCCCTCTGACTGCTCTGGCTCCTTCTCTGGGGTCTCACAGATCTAGGTCGGCATTTGTGTGGTCTCCCATGGATGAAAATTTGAAGATTGTTTGTTGTAATTGCCAAAATTATTATAGCTTCCACCACCTCCATAATTGCCTACATCATTATCAAATCCATTATAGCAACCCAGCTGCCACCATATCTGCCATCACTTTGGCTGCCATCAAAGGTACCTCAACCACTGAAGCTTCCTCCTTGACAAAACTTGTCATTCCTGCCAAAACCACATCAATGACCACCACCAAAATTTCCAAAATTACTTCAACCTTTTTCTGGATGAAACACTGGCCATCTCTTACTCAGATAGGGCTTTCCTTACTTCACAGTTGTAGCCATTCACAACAATGACATTTCTGAATAAGAATCTTGTCTATGAATCACAGTCATCAGAGGTTATAAAGGCAAAGTCTTCTTGCCACTGCCTCATTCAGACATTATTTCAATCACTTCAGTTTTCCTGTACTACTCAAAATCATCTGTTAGGTGATTTTCTTCAGTGTCTGCTTTAATTCCACCACCAGGCTTCTTTTTTACACTTAAGAAGGCAGGAGGTTTTTGAGAATATTCTCTTGACACAACTCTCTTAAGTTCCACAACTCTTCCATCCACTTTGTATGCCTTGCATTCATGCTCCATCCACCTCTCCCACTGTGGCCTAAATGACAAACCCAAAGCCTCTGGATTGCTTGGTGTTTGGATCTCTCATCATCACACAATATGACCATTACCCACTGATCAAAATGACTTCTCAGACTCTCATCAATTGTTTCAAATCTTAAAACTGCAGTGAAGATCTTCCACAGCTCTTCCGGCTCCTTGGAAAAGTCTGATTTAGACATGATGCGAATGGAAGCAGAGACTTTTACAGTGCTTACTTGGCTGTATGCATGGGCAGAAAGCTAGATGATAAACTTATAATTGAACCTTAGAAATTTTTTTAATATTTTATTTTATAAAATTCTTACATCATTTTTCATTTTTGCACAGTGTATGCATTTTCATTTGGCAATGTTCCCCATACCTTGGAAATTTTTTGAGGATCCAACTCCAGTGGAACAGGAAACAAAAGTAAAAATAAACAGGGCCATATCAGAATGAATAGCTTCTGCCAGGTGAAATAAACCATCGCCAAAATGAAAAAGCAACACAATGGGAGAAGATGTTTGCAATCATACATCTGACAGGGATTAATATGCAAAATACGTAAAAACTCACAACCCATACCGTACAATAATAAAAATAATCATTTTTTAAGAATAGTCAAGAATATCTGAGTAGTCACCTCTCAAAAAAAGATGGCCACAGGAACATGAATGTGGAACTATGTTTATCATTCCTTATCATTTGGGAAAAGCAAAGCAAAAATCACAATGAGATGCCTCACACCTGTAAGAATGGTTTATATAACAAAAGACAAGAAACAGGTGTTGATGAGGATATGAAGAAGACATAACACTCACGCGCTTCTGATAGGAATGTAAACTGACACTGTCATGTCAGAGAGGATTGAGAGCCCACAAGATGTCAAGGATAGCAATATATCCACTTCCACTTCTTCCACTTCTAGGTAGAACAACACTAATTGAGTAGAAAACCACTAATTGGAAAAGATATATGCACTCCTATGTTCATGCCAGTAAGTTCAGTAGTCAAAATGTGAAAATAACCTGAAGTACATGTCAGTAGATGAACGCATAATGAGATGTGTTATACACACAGTACACTACTTCTCAGCTAAATAATGATGAAACTTTACCATTTGAACAACATAGATTGACCTAGAAGGTATTATGCTAAGTAAGTCAGAGAAAGACAAGTCTTGCATGATTTTATTCATGTGGAAGATGAAGAAACAAAGCAAATAAACAAAGCAAAAGCAAACTCTCACATTTTAAGGATAAAATGATGGTTACAAGAGGGGAAGGAAGAACAGGGAATGATGGATGAATCGGGTCAGGGGCATCAGTTGTACAGTGGTGGATGGAACCTAGGCTTTTGGTGACAATCTTAGTGTATATTCAGATGTCAAATTATAATATTGTTCCTCTGGAAACTGTATGGTTTAAGTCAATATTACTTCAGTAAACATTTTTTTTTTTTTAAAGAAAGAAATCAGAGTGTGGACTCCCTAATCATACTATTTGTGTTTAAATTTGGGCTCTCTCCTGCAATGTTGTTCAATAATGACTTTAACCTTCTGATTTTGGGAAGGTTCTATAACTGTCTGTTTTTTCACAGTTAAAATGGGAACAATAAAAACTATCTCGTAAGTGTCTTGTTAGTATAGTTTGAAAGACTTAATGAGTGATAAAATGTAGAGTACTTAGATCAATTTATGTTATGCAGGAAACCCTAATAAATACTACTTTTTGCCCTTTTTATTAAGGTATGTTGACATATACCATTGTGTAAGTTTTACATGTATATCATAATGTATTATGAATTAATTGCCAAAATAAGTTTAGTTAACATCCATCATCATACATTACAGACTTATTTCTTGTGATGAGAACTTTTAAGATCTACTCTTTTAGCAACTTTCAGATGTTCAAATGCTGTTCAAATGTTGACTGTACATGGTAGACCTTATATCCACAGAATTTATTTATCTTACAACTGGAAATTTTGATGACTTTTACCATTTTACTATCAATACTAATATTAGCTTGCATTACTTTACCCTCCACTTATCCATTTTATACATACTTATCAAATACCTGCCACATGCCAGGCATAGTACCAGACACAGAAACATCAGTGAGCAAAACAGACAAATTTTTTGCTCTTATACAATTTTTATTCTGTTATAGGACTGAAAATGGATATTTGATACTAACAGATAATGTTAGGCAAGCCCCACGAAGTAGGCAGTCTAGGAGACGGCAGATAACTGAATGTCCCTTTCAGATTTTCTTGGCTAAAGGAACAGCTCATATAAGCTTGATTCAGCAGCATCCCTGCTACATGCTATGAGGGACACAACTCCTCAGTCTGCTGTGGGTGAAGCAAAGTGAACAAGGTGTGGAATATGAGGAAAGAATGTTAGGGAGAGAAAATGAGCAATGGCTTAAGGATGCAGGACATTTGAGAGGAGAGTCCAAAATAGTTTAGTCTGAGGTTGCTTGACTGCCTGGCAATACTAGATCCCTTTTGAGGTGAAATGTCATACATTAAAAGTGAGATTTGTAGTTACAAATAAACTTAGGTATGGACACAAAGTAGTGAGGGAGTTTGACTTAAGGTTGGGGTTTTGTCTTGGAGGTGTGAAGAGAGAGGGCAAGGGGTGAGTACGGTGATGAGCCATAAGGAAATGGGACCAGACTCTCATTTGTGATCCGGCCAAACTAATTCTCAGTTGTCAGTAACAATACTACTCTCTCCTCTCTGCCTGTGTTTTCTGAAATGTTCTTTTCCTTTCTTCTTCCTTTCACCTTTTCCCACTGCCAGTCCAAACAAATACATATATACCCGATGTCCACGTGTTCAAATGCAATCCATCCCTCAGGCCATGCAGACATAGTGCTTCCCTCTTGAAATCTTTCCTCCTCCCACCCGCATTGCTCTGTGTCTAGTTCCCTCTTTTATAGAGCTTATATAGCAGTCTAACTCTGTAATTAGCACTTACTGTTTGGTATTAAATATTTGTGCGTATATTTTAACTCTCCTATACCATGCCTGCAAGGAAGAGGGGTTATGTTATTATCTCCTTAGCATTTGCTATATTGATATGCAGCAAAGATTTGACGAGTCAATGAAAATAAAACCATTTCTTCAATGTTTTCCAAGGCAGTTGTGGAAACCAGTACTTCCAAGAGATGACTTTTAGTTTGATCAGTGTAATCTTTTATACTCACTATAGTCTGTGGCAATACTGTGTTATTTTTCAAATATCATCATTATTATTTCATTTATTTATCTTTCAGGAGCATCTTTCCTTAAAGAAGTATATCATTGACATTGTCGTTGAAAGTGCAGCATCACAAGAACCTATGAAAGATGGAGAAGAGCGGCAAAAAAGTAAAAAAAAAGTCAAAAAGATAAAAGCCCGGATGAATTCCAGGTACAACAAATATACTTTAAAACAAAACAGAAACTCTTAGTGATGTATCCATCTTTAATGTAAATCCAAGGAAGATCCCCAACCAAAGTTTAAAGCTGTTGCATCAAGAAAGCCTTGAAAATAACACTGATGAGCCTAATTTATAGCCACTTTCTTTGATTGAGATGAAAACGACATATCGATCTAAAGCCCTTGCTTTCACCTGTTAAGAGCTCTTCTTATAATTGGATGCTAAAGCCCTGCCAAACTTGTGCCTCCTTCAGCATACAATAGTATGTTTAAATATGTGTAAACCAAGCCTATTTTTCTTTCCAACTATTGATTTTTAAATGAAGTATCAAAAAAAATCAATAGCAATCAACAAATAGAAGTCTCCTGGCTATCGTGTCAAATACCACGACTCGATTTAATCATTTTGGTTGCCTGTCACAACCAAAAGAAGTTCAAGAAATACCTTATAATGGAAAGTGAGTTGTGAGACCTGTAGTTTATCATTAGCTTCCAAAGTGACACCTGAGCGTCAGAGAGCTCTGTCGTGTCTCATCACCTCACAGGCTCAGAGCAGCATTAATGACTGATGAGTCTGGCATGAGGATGCAGTTGTTCCTCCCTGGGAGACGGGCCTTCGCTGTTTGTGGGAAGTTAGTGTGAACCTACTGTGCTTTGAGTCTTAAATGTCTGAAAGGTGGTGAGCTTTCCCCAAGAGATTACAGAAATACAGGTCTAGAATAATGATAAATGATGTGGTTATCTCTATAATTTCCAAGTTTAGAATGTAATCAAAGAAGGTGTCCATTTCATCTTAGAGAATCATAAAAAATTTCAGAGTTCTCATTCAAGTAAAGAATAGGAAAGGCTTTTTTAATTTTATTTTTTGAAGTCCCTCCAAGTTTCTAAAAATAATTTCACAGTGAAGTTCAGGTTACTACTGACCTTTATTTCAAGTTTATGTTAAGAACTTGCTGACCTGAGACTGAAAAGCTATATATAGCCCCTTCTTTGAACCTCTTTTTTTCTGTATGTGCACATTCTCTTGGGGGGCTCAACAGTTCTGGGACTTCAGTGATCCTCTGTTTGCCAATGACTACCAATTTTCTGTCTTCTATTTTGTTTAACTTAGTATGTCCAAAATCATCAACTGCTCTCTCTCCCGTCGCTCCCACCCTGCTTGTCCCGTGATCATCTCTGTCTCAGTAAATAGATATCTTTCTTCTTGTATATGCCAAAACCCTTGATCATCCTTGAGTCTCTCTTTCTTCCATACCTTACATCCAGTCCAACTGCATTTGTTAGCTCTGCTTTAAAATACACTCAGAATTTAAACTGTAGAATTTAAACTACCTGCTTCCCCCAGACCAATCTTCATTATCTTCACAATCTCACTCTGGATTGTGGAGTACCTTACAAATAGTCTTGTTTCTACCCTTTCCTATTTGCAGTCTTCTAAACACTCTGTAAGAGTGACCTTTATTAAGATATTAAGTCTTATCATGTCACTTCTCCAAACTTCATGGTTTTTGTTCTACAGGTTTCTTCTTCCTGGACAAATTTTCCCACATGTGTCCATATAACTGGTTCCCTTAGCTCCTTCAGGTCTTTGCTTAAACGTCAGTTGTCAGTGAGAACCTTCTCAGGGAATACATACATATCCTTTCTATGCATACATACCTATATATTGACTTTTTTGTGGTATGATTTACTTTAGTGAAATGGGGAGACCTTTAATGTATAGTTTGTCAAATTTTGATTTGATTTTGTAGATACTCATTTAATTGGCACCCCTGTCAAAATTTGGAACATTTTCATTACCCTTCAGTATTTCTCTGTGCCTCTTTTAATCACTCCCACCATCCTGGACCTTGGTGACTACTGATCTGCTTTCTGTCATTATAGGCTATCTTTTCTTGTTTAGAAATGCATACAAATGAAATAAAATTCCTTTATGGCTGGCCTCTTTTAATAAGTATATTGTTTTTGAGATTTATTTGTGTTGTTTCATATATGTAGTTCCTTTTATTGGGGAACATACCCATTGTGTGCATATCCCACAATTTTTTATTCATTAATCTCTTTTGTTATACATTTGAGTTTCCTAATTGTGTCATTTAGAAAGAAAGCTCCTGTCAAGTCTTTGATGTATACATGCTTTTCGTTTCACTTGGATAAGGAGCAAAAGTGGAATTGCCATGCTGTTTTGCATAGTAATTATACTATTCTGCACTTTCTTCAGCAATCTGGGAAAGTTAAAGTTCCTCCAGTCTTTTTTTTTTTTTCTTTTTACTTTAACAACAGAAATTTGTTTCATACAGTTTGCTCCACAATCTTGCCATTACTTGTTATTGTTAGTTTTTAAAACTTTAGCCTAATTCTGTTGGGAGCATAGTGGGGTAACTCTTTGAGGTTCTGATTTGCATTTCCTTATTGATGAATGATATATATTAAACATCTTTCCATGTGCTTTTTTTGACCATTCAGTATTTTTTTTTAATTTTAAAGTTCTATTTTTGCTCTTCTATACATGTACATTTTCCACTCACCCTCCACCAAGCCACCTGTACTCATACCCCATCTCCTACTTCCCCTGCCCCTTACTTCCTGCCTCCCTGTTTCCTCTGGTAACCATTAAATTCTTTACTAAGTCTAAGATTATTTCTGTTGTATTTTGCGGGTGTTATCATCTGGTTATTTCTATTCCACAGATGAGTAAAACCATCTGATCCTTTGACACCTATCATTTACTTTCTGATTAATTTCAGTTAACATGATCACCTTGAAGTCCATCCGTTTTGTCTCAGAAGACATTATTTCATGTTTTTATACAGCTTTATACAGATACACTGAGTATCATATAACAGCTGGTGGTATTCCATACTTTACCCACTTGTCTCTTGAAGGACACAAGTTTTTGCCATGATTTGGCAGTTGTGGAACAGTGCCGCTATGAACATAGGTGTACATAAATTTTTTGTATTAGAGTTTTCATGTTTTTAGGATAAATACCTAATAGAGGTATTATGGTATCATATAGAATTTCCATTTTTATTCTCTTAAGAAATCTCTTTACCATTTTCTATAGAGACAACACCAACTTGCATTCCTACCAGCAGTGGGTGAGAGTTCCTTTTCCACCACATCCTTGCCAACATTTGTTGTTTCCATTATTTTTGATGTGGGCCTTTATCACAGGAATGAGGTGATATCTCGTGGTTTTGATTTGCATTTCCCGTATACTAAGTGAGGTTAATCAATTTTTCATATATTGATTGTCTATTGGAATGTCTTTAGAAAAGTGTCTGTCTAGGTCTTTTGCCCATTTTTTGATTGGATGTCTTTTCTTGTTTGTGTTGGATTGTGTAAGTACTCTATATTTTGAAACATAGCCCCTTTTCAGATGTGTGATATACAAATATTTTTTCCCATTCTGTAGTTGCCTTTTTGTTTTTGCAATGGTTTCTTTTGAGGTATAAAAGCTTTCTTCTGCCTTGTATCATGATCTGTGAAACTTGTGGATCACAGCTAGGCCCCCTCAGCATGACACTCAAGGCAGGCGACACCCAGGAGGGGTGTAGGCCCTATTATTTGGCTATGGCTGTCACCGCCTTCCACCCACTCTCCCCCTGCCACTGTGTCACTGCTTCCAGAGGACTAGAGCTGCAGGTTTCTGCTTGATTCTTTCCAGGGTATCAGTGAGTTCTCTCCCCAGTTATTCTCTCTGCTGGTGGACCTATGATGAATCCTGGCCTGGCTCAGTCTTGTGTCTCTTAACTCATCTGGGGTAGGGTTCTCTTGCTCATGCCATTTATGGAGTTCCCTTCATCCCAGGCTGGGCACATGCCCTTATGTGGGAAAAGCTCCTTCAGGGAAATTCATAATACCGTAGAATGCCCCATTGTGCCTTGAGTGGCTAACCCTCAGCCCATTCTCTGCCTGGGGTATCTACTCTCCCAGTTATGGTCAGAAAAGATACTTGGTATGATTTCAACCTTCTTCATGTACTTGTTGATGTTTGTCTTGTGATCCAGTCTGTGGTTGATACTAGAGAATGATCCATAGGCACTTAAGAAAATGTGTATTTTGGTTTTGAAGGTGCAGTGTCACGTAGACATCTGTTATGCCCATGTAGTCTAGATCTTTATTTAGGGCTATTATGTCCCTGTTTTTGGTTTGTTATTTTTTATTGTCTTCTCAATATGTCCATTGGTGAGAGTGGAGTGTTTAGGTCTCCTACCATGTACGTATTTTCTCCAATAATTATTTTCAGATTCAAAAGTAATTGAGTAATGTATTTTGGTGCTCCTTCCTTTAGTGATTCAATATTGATGAGCGTTATGTCTTCCTGATATATTTTCCCCTTAATCATTATATGGTATTTCTCCCTTTCTCTTGTCACTTTTTTGTAGCTGTAAGACTATTTTGTCTGAAATAAGTATGGCTGTTCTTGCCTTCTTTTGGGTGCCATTTGCTAGTAAATTTGTTTTCCAACCCATGTTTTCTATTTAGAACTTAGGTGCATTTCTTGGAGGCAGCAGAAGTTGGATTTTCTTTCCTAATCCAACATGATACTCTTGTCGTTTTGTTGGTGAGTTCAGTCCATTGGTGTTAGAGTGGTCACTGATATCTGGAAGCCTATTAATGCCATTTGTCATCATTTATTGTTTCTGTTCAATTCCTTGTTCAGTTCTTTGTGTTCATTCCTCCCTTTGCTTCAAGTCTTGAAGCTGCCTGTGATAGTCCTTGGGAGGGGGGCTTAATGGTTGTTAATTTGCAAAGATTTTGTTTGTCTCAGAAGGTCCTTATTTTTCCCTTATATAAGAAGGAGAATGTTGCAGGATAAAGTATTCTTGGCTGGCTTTTTTTTTTTTTTTCTTAGATATTTGAATGTCACTCCATTCTCTTCTTACTCTTAGTGTTTCTTCAGAGACAACTGATATTAGCCTAATCACTGTTCCTTTATGGATTATTTGTTTCTATCCCCTTGGCAGCTTCATTATTTTTTTCTTTGTTCGGACTCTTGGGAGCTTTACTACTATGTGTCTTGCTGTCAAGTTCCTTTTATTTATGCAGTTGGATGTCCTCTTAGCTTCCTGTATGTTTATGTCCATTTCCTTCTTCAAGTTTGGGAAGTTTTCCTCAATTATTACCTTAAATAATTTTTCAGCTTCCTTCTCTTTCTCTTCTCCTCCTGGGATTCCCATGACTCACATATTTCCTTTCCTCATGGTGCCAAATCATTCTCAAAGTATTTATTTGTTGTTTTGTATCTCTCATTTTCTATCTTTTTTTTCCCCCTCCATATCTTCATCTTTGAGATGATTGATTCATTCTTCTATTTGGTCCATTCTAATTTCATGACTTTTTGCCAGAAATTTTTATTCTGTTGATCTTTCAATATCCTGCTGTTCTGCTGGTATTTTAAGTTTCAATGTAGATATTCTTTTCTTTGGTTTTGTTTCTTATAGCTTTTCCTTTTCTGCATTTTCTCATTTATATCTGTTCTTTTTTCTTTCTTTTTTTTTTTTTTTTAATTTATACAAGCACTGGGTACAATCAGAAGCACGGCAGGGTGAGAGAATTCACCAGAGCCAGAGCAGAGAGCAGAACAGGCAGACTGACGAAGTACACTGCTGAAGGGAGCAGCAGGCAGGACAGGAGAGGTCTGCGCACCATGTGGAACCCTTGCCCGGTGGCCGGGGATCAAACCGGTGCTGCAGAGGCTGAGGGCAGCTTTGCAGCCCAGCGCTCAACTGCTGCGCCATTGGGGGGGGGAGTTTAAAATAAATTTTTTTAAAGGTTTATTTATGTATGCATACAGGGGCTAGGGTACAGGCCAGAGATGCAGGGGGAGGGGGTGGTGAGAGGACTCACCACAGACAGAGCGGGGAACAGAACAGGCAGACTGACTGAAGTACGCTGCTGAGGGGAGCAGCGGGCATGGCAGGAGAGGTCTGTGGGCCATGTGGGACCTTTGCCAGTGGCTGGGGATTGAACTGGCGCTGCAGAGGCTGCGGGCAGCTTCTCAGCCCAGCGCTCAACCGCTGCGCCACCAGGGGAGGCCCCTATCTCTGTTCTTTTTCAATGAATTTTCTTTCTTTGATTTTCTTGATTATGACAAATTTGAACTCTTCATCTGATTTGAAGGAAAACTCTCCCATGTCTGTGTTATTAGATTATGGAGATAGGTTTTCTTTCTGTAGAGTATTGTTGCCCCCAGAATTTTTGTCCATTTTTTCTCTTTACTCCATTGTTTGTTCTTGGGTTTGCTCTGCTGTGAATGGAGCTTCTAATGGGTATGAGTCTTCCTTTCCTTCTGTTGTGGGCTTTTACCAGGAGGTGGATACAATAGCTCGGTGTTTCCTTAGAGCAGATCTGGGTTGTACAGTATGGTAGCAGACCTGACTGGGATAGCTGGGATCAGAGATCAGCCCTTCAGGCAGGGTTCCTTCTGGTGTGCGATGGGTGTACAGCATATTGGTGGTCCTGGCTAGGACCCGTGAGTAGGACTTCTGGTGGGGTACCCCCACCCCAATGCAAATCTGGGCATGCAGTGAGGTCAGTCCCAGTTACCTGGGGGAGCAGCTGGCAGGGTCTCATGGGAGCTCATAAGGCCTCTGCCAACTCTGGCTTTCTCCCTGATGTGTATCCAGTGTCTCACCAGTCAGTTTGTGTACTGGGGGCATCTCGTTGGAGATCACTAAGCCTATTTAGGGCGGGCGGGAGCTGGCATGGTTCTGGGGAAGGTCATAAGCCCTGTACCTGTGTGGGTTGGCACTGGCAGAATTTCGCCAGAGGTCAGGAGGCCAGAGGTGTGCTGGTGCTGGCAGCATCTTGCAGAAGATCACAGGCCTCTGGCTGCTCTTCCATCCTTGTACAGGTGGGTCTGGAGTGGGCACTGGTGGAGAATTGTAGAAAGTTCCAACAGCTCTGCTGATCTGCACAGGCACTGCTGGGGTCTCTTGAAAGGTTGCAAGATCTCTGCTTGCTCTGGCACCCTCAGGTCTGGGGCCTCACTGGTCTGGGCAGGAACTGGCAGGGTCTTGCTGAAAGTCACAAGGCCTCTGCCAGTTCAAGCGGACACTGGCATTGTCTTGCAGAAGATTGCAAGACCTCTGGCTGCTCTGGTACTCTCCTTGACATAGGTTTGGGGTCTCATTGGTCTGGGAGGGTTCTGGCAGCATTTCACAAAAGGTTTTGAGGCCACTGCTCACTCTGGCACCCTCCCCAACTCAAGTCCAGGATATCACTGAAGTTCTGTTTTTAATGTTTTGATGAGCTGTAAACTGTTTTTCATAGTAGTTGGACTAATTTACATTTCCACCATGATAGAAGCATTCTCTTTATGCTCCATCCTTGAAAGCACCTGTTGCCCTGTCTCTTGTCTTTTTGATGATAGCCATTCTAACACATGTGAGGCTATATTTTCTCATAGTAGTTTTTATTTGCATGTCCCCAGTGATGGTGATATTGAGCATTTTCTCATGTGTCTATTACCTTTTTTATATTGTCATTGGAAAAAATGTTTATTTCTTCCCATTGTTAAATCAGATTGTTTATTTAGTTATTAAGTTATATAAGTTATTTATATATTTTAGATATTAACCACTCATGTGACATTTGCAAAAATTTTATCCCACTCTGTGGACTGACACTTCATTTTTTTAATTTTCTTTTCTTGTGCAGAAACTTTTGCATTTGATGTAGTCTATTGTTGATTTTTGCTGCATTTGGCATCATGTCCAATAAATCTTTGCCAAGTTCAATACTAATGAACTACTTCCACATATTTTCTTCTGGAGTTTTGTGATATCAGGACCTGTATTTAATTCTTTGATTAATTTTTAATTAATTTTTGTGAATATTGAATGAATGGGGTCCAGATTCATTGTTTTTCATGTGTTTGTCAGTTTCCTAGCACCATTCATTGAAGAAACTATCCTTTCCCCATTGGGTGCTTCTTGGTTCCCTTATTCGAATATTAGTTAACCATTTATGCCAGTATTTAATTCTGGGCTCTCTATCTATTTCACTGGTCTGTGTGTATATTTTGTGCCAGTACCATACAGTTTTTATTACTATAGCTTGTAGTTTAGTTTGAAATTAGGAAGCATGATACCCGTGGCTTTGGTCTCTTTTATCAGAATTGCTTTGGTTACTTGGTGTCTTTTGGGGTGCAACACAAATTTTAGGACTGCTAAAGTTTTTCATTTTTATTTGTTTCAAGATAATGTGTCCTCTGTTGTATTTTTTGACACTGAAGTTTATTGTTTTTGATACTTGAGAAGTTTGTTGTTTAGTTTCCACATATTTATAGATATATTCACTTTCCTCTGGTTGATTTCTAATTTCATACCTTTGTGATCAGAGTAGTTAGTTGGTATGATTTTAATTTTAAATTTGCTAAAATTTGTTTTGTGACTATCCTGTGATTTAGCCTTGAGAATATTCCATATACATTTTAACGGCATATATTTTGCTACTGTTGGATGAAATATTCTGTTTATCTGTTAAGTGCATTTGCTCTAAAATGTGGTTCAATTTCATGTTTCCTGTTGATTTTTCTGTCTAGATGATCTATGTATTGCTGATAGTAAAACTTTAAAGTCCTCTACTGTTAGTGTATTGTCTATTTCTCCCGTAAGATCTGTTATTATTTCTTAATATAGTTTGGTGTTTGGAGCATATATGATTGCTATATCTTCTTGATATATTGTCTTCTTTATAGTTAATAATTACTTTCTTTGGCTCTTTTCAGGCTTCCAGTCCATTTCATCTGATAAAACTGTGACTAATTCCATCTTCTTTTGGCTTCTGTTGGCTTAGAATATCATGTTCCATCATTTCAGTTTGAATTTCTGTTTTTAGAACTGAAACATGTCTTCTATAAGCAGAATATAAAGGGGTTCAGTTTAGTTTTTTTTCTTTGTAATTTGTCAAATTACTCTGTGCCTTTTGATTGATGAGTTTAATCCATTTTCGTGTTGGGTCATTAATAATATGTAAGGATTTACTACTGATATTTTTTCTTTTGCTTCTGGTTATTTGTTTCTCCATTGCTTCATTTTCTTTCTGTTGCTGTCTGCCTCTGTTAGTTGGTGGTTTTCTATGGGAATTTACTCATTCTTTTTTTTTTTTTGGTCTATCTTTTTTTATTTAAATATTTTATTTTATATAATTCTTAAATCTTTTTTCATCTTTGCAAAATGTATGCATTTTCATTTTGATTATAGTCCCCATACAATTGCACCCCCTTCTCCCCTTATTTTGACTCTAGTCCTTCCTTTCACCAACCCCCCCCCCCACCCCCATAGTGTGTCTCTGGTTTATAGTTGCTTGTTGATTTTTATTTTTACTTTGTATTGATTAGTCTTTTTCTTGGTCTCATTTAGGTTTTCTAAATTCCTACTATGAGTGAGACCATCCAGTATTTTTCTTTTTCTTTCTGACTTATTTCGCTGAGCATGATCCCTTCTAGCTCCATCCATAGGGAAAATGCAAATCAAAACTACAGTGAGATACCATCTTACACCAGTGAGAATGGCACATATTAAAATAACTAGTAACAACAAATGTTGGCGAGGATGTGGAGAAAAAGGAACTCTCCTGCACTGCTGGTGGGAGTGCAAACTGGTCCAACCTATGGAGAGCTGTGTGATTTCTTGACCTACTAAACGTAGAGCTTCCATATGCAGCAATTCCACTCCTAGGTATTTACCCAAAGGACACAGAAACATCAATTCCAAAGAGCACCTGCACCCCTATGTTTATTGCATCACTATTTACAATAGCTAAGCTATGGAAACAACCCAAATGCCCAAAAATAGATGACTGGATCAAGAAGATGTGGTACATAGACACCATGGAATATTACTCAGCAATCAAAAAAGATAAACTCATTTGTTTACTCATCTCTCTTTTTATGTTTCGTGTCTCTGCTGTAAATTTTTGCTTTGTAGTCACTGTGAGATTTACAGATAATGACATGTAGATAAAATAATCTTTTTTCTGCTGATAGCGAATTTTCATTTGCCTAATAAAGTTACATTCTTTTAAACTTCCCACTTTCTTTTTTGCTCTCAAATTAATTCTTAATACTGTGAATTCATTACTACTTTTCAGTGATTCTAATTAATTGTAATGCTCTTTACATTAACCTATATGCTATAATTGTTTTATATGCTATTCTTCAAATATTACAGTGGCCTAATTTTTTTGTATTCATTACCTTAATTTTTGTGCATTTTTGTCTTTTTTGCTTCAGATTGTAGAGCTACATTTGCTATTTTTTGTAATACAGGTCTAGTGGGGGTAAAACCCTCAAGGTTATGTTTGTGTCATCCTCAAGGCTTTGTTTTTTTTTCTTTTTTTATTGTTTAATATATTTTATTTTATATAATTCTTTTTTTTTTTTGGTAGAATATAGTGAATTTTATTTTATTTATTTTTTTAATGGTAGGTTTTTTTTTTTAATAATAAATTTTATTTTTATAATCCCCATACAATTGCAGCCCCCCCCATTCTCCCCAATCCCTCCCCTCCACCCCCGCCCCCCTAAAAGTGTCTCTGGTTCGTAGTTTTTGTTGATTTTGATTTTCACTTTCTTATAGTTATTCGTTTTCCTGTTCCCTTATTTAAGTTTTCTAGATTCCTGCTATGAGTGAGACCATCCGGTATTTTCTTTTTCTTTTTGGCTTATTCGCTGAGCATGATCCCTTCCAGCGCCATCCATGTTGCTGCAAATTGCATGTGTTTATCTTTTTTGAATGCTGAGTAATATTCCATGGTATATATGTACCACATCTTCTTGATCCAGTCATCTATTTTTGGGCATTTGGGTTGTTTCCAAAGCTTAGCTATTGTAAACAGTGCTGCTATAAACATAGGGGTGCAGGTGTTCTTTGGAATTGATGTTTCTGTGTCCTTTGGGTAAATACCTAGGAGTGGAATTGCTGGATCATATGGAAGCTCTATGTTTAGTAGGTCCAGAAATCTCCACACAGCTCTCCATAGTGGTTGGACCAGTTTGCACTCCCACCAACAGTGCAGAAGAGTTCCTTTTTCTCCACACCCTCGCCAACATTTGTTGTTGCTAGTTTTTTAATATGTGCCATTCCT